>NC_052624.1:99203894-101703894 GCF_016161935.1 Mauremys reevesii
ATTATGCAGACAAGAAAAGTGACATTTGCTGTTCAGGCGTTTGAAAGGTAAGTGTTACTTAAAATTTTTGAACAAGGCATTTTAAATTGTTAGTTCTCCTTTATTGGGGTAGGTAGCAGAGCAGTACCATGAGAGGAGTAGAACAGGAAGAAGACAGAATTGAGACCTTTCAAAGTTTTGGCCCAAGTGAGGGGCTATGGGGGTGTCATTTGAGCTCCCCACCTCAGATGCCAAAATATTGCGGGCAGGCCCTGTAATATACCTTTTATTGTCAGGAAGATTGATTCTGCATCTGTTTTTGGGCATTCGTGCATTCCAATAAAGTCTTCATGTACAACATAATCCTATGACACCCACCGCACTGAAAAAGATAACTGCTCCTGTCCAGCAACATGTCCTGTTTTGTCAGCTATAATTGAGTAGATTTGGGCAGCCTTAAATCTGTGATACAAGATTGTTGAGACACTCTCAATACATTTCTTTGATTAGTTAATTGATAATATCGTAGGATGCATACTTCCCATTCTTCATAAAGGTTTGCAGCTCGGGGTTAGTTTGTGACACTAGCTCGACTAACTTTCGAAAGTTACTTTCTTCATCAGTCTGACCTCTAACAGCAATACCCTGTCTTGTAAGGAATTGCGAACAGCGCAGTTGTTCTAAAAGGCATCGCTGGTTCTTTTCCTGATCAGCAGTCTTTCGTTGAACAAGCTGGGCATGTACAGGTACTTGTTTCAAGAAAGCACTGTGTTCTAGCAAACATTCCCTCTGAAAATGCAATTTTTCATGTGAATCCACTTTTGCAGGGCAATTTTTCCAGCTATTTATGCTGACTTTCAAAAATCTTTCGTCACCAGTAACTTCCGCGATCACCCAGCATTGTTAAGTGCATGTAAAGCTTGGATTTATCAAATTATTGTGGAAAGTGAAGTTGAGAGTTTGCCTTGAAATCTGCTGAGCTTATCTTTCCCTGTGCTGCATCAATAAGAATTTGCTCCCTGTGTGCTGCATTTTTCATTCCATCCTGGTGAAATGTCGCTTTAGTTCAGCCTTTACCATATACAGGGCTTTGTAAAATTCCTGTTTCCATTGCATTTCATTTGTTTCAGACATGTCTTCTGCTTCAATAGTTTGGCAGAAGCGAGCTGGTGTTTCTCTTAGTAGGATAGAGGTTTCCTTGTTGATACCTACCATAGTACTGGGATGTATACAAAAATAAATGCTTTACTTGTATAATACCTTAATACTCTTTTAGATCCCTTTATAGTGGTATGTATTAGAGCCTTAATCTTACCTAGATATTAACTATAAGTTGATGAGTTACAATAACTTGTTGTTCTTAGATTGTACCATCATAGGGGATGGTTACCTTTAAAAAATATTAGTTAATGAATATTGTGAATATATAGGGGCGTATGTATATGTATGCCTGTAGAGTTTGGATTGTGCTTACATTTCAGTATACCATGACTTTTGATATAGCAATTTTTTTTCAGGGATGATAGAAGGAAGTCAGAGTTTACTAAGTGTGGTCCACAACATGTTTTTTGTCCCATATGCTTAACTTTCTCTGACCAAGCCTAAGACAAAAGTCATGTGAGAAGTCACATATATACATCCCAGGCCTCAATAAATCTGCCTACAAGTACCAGCCGGAGAGTGTCAAGGCCAATATTCCTTAATCAGCAACACTGCTGAAATTTGAATGCTTGACTCCTCTGACTTTTGTGACTTGTGTTTTGCAAGTTGACACTTTAGCCCTAATCCTCACTGTATGCTAATGGCATCAGATACATACTTTTAGATGAGAATATTATTGAGTCATTTATATTATCTCTATTTATATACTTTACTACTTTCCAGTGAGCTGTCTGAAAGTGGTCAATAAATAAATGCATAACATAAGGCTACCTGAAATATTTGTGGGGGTTGGGGTAGGGGAGATGAATGTCTGTGGAAAGAGAATGATTATAGTTAGGATGAGATTTAAGGTTTCATGGGAGCAGATACTTTGATTATAGTAATCACGGTAAATCCTGATATAGTAACAGGAGTAGTGTGCACCTTGCAGCTTTCACAGTCATTTCAAAGCTAGTAAGTGCTAACAGTTAGAAATAGTTAATAGGTTTTGAAACAAGAGGGAGGGGGAATTCAGTATTTTTTTTTTCTGCTGAGGGGAAAAAATTTTCTATGAATATTTGAATGCTAAGCAAACACGAATGAATTAGGCAACTGTGGAATCCATTTTAAGGTGACATCCTTCCTCCAACCAAAGTAAGAGACAAATTAGAAAGCATTTTTATGTTTGCAAATGGAAGCCATTAGAACCAGGTTTATTTTATTGCTGTGCAGTCTGATAGTCTCTATTTAATATTCTAGCTTTATCCATCAAGCATAATCATGAATACAAAGATATTGTAATATTAACACAGGGATTGGCAACCTTTCAGAAGTGGTGTGCTGAGTCTTCATTTATTCACTCTGATTTAAAGTTTCGCGTGCCAATAAAACATTTTAACGTTTTTAGAAAGTCTCTTTCTATAAGTCTATAATATATAACAAAACTATTGTTGTATGAAAAATAAATAAGGTTTTTAAAATGTTTAAGAAGCTTCATTTAAAATTAAATTAAAATGCAGAGCCCCCCGGACCGGTGGCCAGGACCTGGGCATGTGAGTGCCATTGAAAATCAGCTCGCATGCTGCCTTTGACATGTAGGCCATAGGTTGCCTACACCTGTATTAATATATGCTCTTCCTCAGATTTGACACACTGAGAAATAAGGCCAGGAGAAGGTGCTTGGTTACCTTGGCATGTGGTTTAAAAGCCATATATATATTGTGTGTGTGCACTGAACAGAGACCTGCAGTATAAAAATAAAATCTAAATTATTTTCTTTCATTACTTTTATAAGTATCAGTGACTTTGTTAGATCTAGAAGAGTTTCTATTCACAGTCCAGAAAGAGAAGGAAGAAATTTTATTCTACCTGTGCTACCTGTATGTTGCTGTTACAAATAACATTGTTGACAACTAATATAGGGAATAGCACAGTAACATCAATCATTTTCAAATAACTGCAAAGCTTTTAATGTGCTCTCTGGACTGTACACCACATTAGAATTGTTTATGCACTAGGCCATATTTCTACTTGTAGGTAAATGCATACTGGAAATATATTCTTTATTGTATTAGTAGACCAAGACAATAAAGAAATGGTGTTTTTTTTCCCCAACAATTCCAGTTCAGAGTTCAAATTACTTAAAGGAAAAAAAAGCAACAGCAAGTGTAACAAGAGCACCACCTTGTGGACGTGTCATTTCCAACCATTTCTTTTAATTTAGTTTCCTGTTTGTTAACAATTCCTATTCCATTCGTACTGGAAGTGTTTATGGAGCCCTGTACATACTATAGATTTAAGATCTAGCAGTAGGCATTTGTGTATGGGGATGGACCACTAAGTTTTCCTTTTTTTGTTGGTAATATTTATTGCTGACTGATTTAGCCCTATTTGTTAAATATATTACTATATCCTGTCATCCAGATACTCTCAGGACACTGGGATACTGGCAGATGTTTAAAACATTATAACAACAAAAATTAAAGGTTTTCAAGTAAGATTGGTGAACACATGTTCTTCAGACACACTTGTTGCACCTGCCCTTTGAAAAAATGACCTTTTGGTAGGGTGACCATCTTTCCCTAAACTGAAAACAGGATGCAAGGTAAGAGATGGTCAGTGCTCAGGGGAGTTTACTTATAGTACGCAAAAAAGACACAGCAGTTTCACATATTTTATATTATGGTTTTATGTTTTACTTACAATTCAGGTGTTACTGGCGTTGTTTCTTGTCTTGTTGCTGTTCTTCAGAATGTGAAGCTGCTTGGTACCAGTTCTATTTATCTGATGATGCTGTTTTTCTGAGGGTTTGCTTGTCTTTCAGCAACTTGTCATAGAATGCAGTACAGTCCAGAGAACAGTTAACTCAAATGCACAAAACAGCCTTCAGGGTGGAGCCATTCAATTGTGATTTTTTTTCAAGAAACCACACACAACTCATAATTGAAAAGACACATTCAACAGACTCTGGAGTACTAGGTAGACAGAGAAATTCCACAGCCTTGGCTAGGATCTGCATATTGGACTGCATTATGGTCCATCTCTCTAAAAGTCTTCTGCTGCCTTTTGGTGATGGGCATTCTCTGATGGGTCCAGTCTGAAAGACAGCTGGAGACAATGCACTGGACCATTTGTCAAAGAGACGATTCTCATCCAACATATTTAAGGTGGGAATTCTGGTGCGGCATGCAGCGAGACTGTCTTGCATTTGATCCCACTGTGGCATATTCCTCAGCAGAGCCTGCTCAGACTTTTTGGTGCTCAAAGGCAGGTCTCCAGTGCTCTAAGCAGGATAGGCATGTTGTGTAAAAATTGCTGACTACATCATAAAACTCCTTTTCTTTCATTTGCTCACATTCAACAAGAGTGTGCAGCGGGTTCTTCAGTTCTGTTGTGGTAAATCTTTCTCCAAGCCTCTCCAATAAGTTAATGTGCAGGGAACATATTTCCAATGTATGTGTCTGATGCCACATCTGATGTAAATCCCACAATTTTCTCCACAGGGTACTTGTTTTGGTCATTTTCCAAACAACCAACGATGGCTGCATTCAGATTTTCAGCATTAGTGTTGCCGGCACAAGGCCTGAGGCTACAGCAAACAGTGATTCGTTGCCCGGAGTGCCTTGCTCCAATTAGACACACCAGGGTGGAGAAGCAAAAAAAGGTTTATTTGAGATCTCAAAGCGCAGGATGCTTGGAGGAACACACCTCAGATCAAGCACACCCCATACAAGCAGCTCTCTGTCTTTATACATGATCTTAGCTAAGCATGTCTATTACCCCCAATGCCCAGCTCCCCCCTCCCCCCCCCTCTTCTCCCTCCTTTTCAGTTCCCATACAGCAAATACATTATGAAGCAGCAATTACTCTAAACAGGTTAGATCATATGGCAAAAAACATATTATCTTGTTAGTAACTTTTCTTGACCGGTCATTCTGTTTCACTCCCTTTAGCCAGGTGCAAGCAGGCTGTATAATTGCCTCCTGGTACTGATAACTAGTTGCCACACATTCCATTCTTTCCATCTAGCCTGTGGAGTTAATTAAAGTCTAAACATGGACGCGGTTCGGACAAGCAGAGGCCTAATACAGGGAGCCTTCATTGGCACTGTCATTTTCCACCCCTCTGTCAACACTGGGTCATGCCTGGTGCCACCAACAACAGTGTTCAGCTATTTCAATTAAGCTCAAAAACTTGGAGCGAATTTCACTTGTGTCAACATTCACAAAGTGATGGTAAATAATGAGCTGACTCTTATCACTGTGGTCAGTACTCTCGTCACACATTAAGTTAACAAACAGAGCATTTACTGCTGCTTTAACAGTTTCACTGTCAAGCTAGCTACCTAAATCCTCAGTGTTTCTTACCACAGTTCTGGCACTGCAGTGCAGTCTTTGAAAAGGAGCAGATTTTGGGTCAATTTTTTCAGCGATTTCTTTGAAGACAATGCCTGCTGTAAATGGCAATTTGGCTTTTGCTAAACAGTAGGCAAGGCAAAGATCATTCTGTGCATCTCTGACATCCCAATTAAGAAAGTCGGTCATTGACTTTACCTGGCTTCCTCTTTTTGCTTTGGCTTCCTCAGTTAATTTGTCCTTCTCTACAGTCAACATGTTTGAAGTCTTGGACATTTTTTTGCACCACTTCTCAGCATGGTCACGAGCTACAGTTGACTTGAGCTGTTTCATTACTTAGCCACATCTTGTGCACTCCATAAAACAATCTGTGGGTCTTTCGAACATAAAATATTCTCTTTCTCAAGCTATGATGAACAATCTTTTTTTTCGAATTCAGCACCGTGTGGTGCACGTTCCCCCCCAAACACTGAATGTAGCTAACACTTTGTCTGATTGGATAACAAAGCCTCTTTTGTTAAGTGTCATCAAGATTCTACAGTAACCATAGTGACTGTAGTATTTTGGCTTCACTGTCACTTTATGGAGAGCAGTAGATGCCAGATCTGGCCCATTCACATCATAATGATAAGATGTACATAGATAAATCATGTACTTTTTTTCAACAGAGCTTGTAATATGAATGTTTCTTGAAAAATTACCACAGACCAGAAATTTTTTATCATGGACACTTGTCGTCTTGCATGTAGCTTTGCTGTTGTTCTGTGTTAAAGTGTCTTTTTTAAAAAACGTGAACTGTTTTTGAAGGCCTTCATTCAAATTACACAGATGTTTCTGCAACATTTCATAGCAATAAATGTCCACAAACTATTGATTCTTCTAATGACACAGATATGCAAAAGTCCAAAAAAAGGACAAAAGCATCACGTGTGCAACGTGGTAATTAGTTTATCTTTCATCATTTCCCTGGAGATTTGTGCTATGAGTTAATGAACTGAGTTAATGCTAGTAAGAAGGGTAGAGCTTATGGAGTTGAGGTAACTCACCAGTTAATTGATCCAAATGCTTTTTTAAAATTGTATTTTGGATGGTATGAATAATAAAAATGGTTTTATTACAAGAAGAATAGTCTATTCGGAATAGCATACAAGGCATCAGTTGGCAAGAGCAAACGGGACAAATGCCCAGTTTTGCCAAAAAGTTGTGACATCCAGGACAGAAGTTAAAAAGAGGATTGTCCCAGCCAAAATGGGACATATGGTCACCCAGTTTTAGGGCCAGATTCATCACTAGCCTACGTCCCATTTACACCAGCACTAAAGGGGTCACAGGGCAGGTGTAAAGCCCACCCTCAAATAGCACTAGTTCAGTTGGTGTCTAGGCCAGACACACATTGGACCCCCACAGAATCCCAGAATCTGAGAGGAAGCCACAAGCCAAGAGTGCTGACTAGCATCCTTAGAGGGGGGCAAATCAGAGTGGGCAGAATGTGTGTGTCTGGTGGCCTAAACTATGGCTGGAGACGGGTCAAACAGGTGGAAGCAGGGGAAGGAGAGGGGCAGATAAGCAAAATCAGGGACTGGTGGAGAGGGGTGTAGGAGTCAGGGTTAAGAACTGTGGGAATACAGTGTTAGAAAGTGTCAGAAAGGGGGGGGGGACTTCAGGATAGGAAGGGACAGAGGGTATAAAGTTACCATAAATAGGAAAAAAATGATGTTAACGATGTGCATAGTTGTGATGTTCAATATTAATGTACATTTGAGTGAACAATAAAAAAAAGTTAATGGCATTTCTAGAAATATATTTAGATGTTTGTTTTTGAAATAATGTTGAAATGTAACAAAAAATATTCCTTTTCTTACACCTTGTTACATTAACATTTTCTCAATTAGAAAAACTTGTTTTATTTATGTCTAAATCTAAAATAGAGATTTCATGGGAGTAGCAAATTGTGACAGAGCAGACTTCCATCTATCTCCAATTGTTACCCTTGGACCAGGAGATGGAGAAGTGTAGGTGCAGCAAATTGTGACAGACCAGCAAAAAACTACCTAGATGTCAGTAACTGATATGGGTATGAAATTGTGATGGGGAGCAGTTTGTAAACCTATGTCCTATCCCTGCCCCCTGCTTTGTCATCAAAATCTGCTTCTAGGTAATAAGTGGAGGAAGTGGGGACATAGAGTGAAAATCAAAGGAGAGGGATGGGAAGAATTTGTGTAGGAGGCCAAAATGGCTCCACGAAGATAAAATACATGGAGGGAGGGGAAGAAAAGGGGTAGATAACTAATACGGGGCAGGAGATTCCAAAAGAGCAGCAGAGGGAGGAAAAAAAATCCCCAGACCTGAGAGGAGCAGTGGGGCTAAAAATGATCAATCATGGAGTGAGCAATCTGCAACAGCTGCCACAATAGGGTGTGGGTGGCAGAGGGGCTTGTGTTCCTCATTGGATGACATGTTTTAGTGCCTTCTACCAAGGGCTATGGCGCTGAAGGCACAGTGTAGCTGACTGACTAGTTAATCCAGCTCCTCTCTATCTGAAATGATGTACTGAGCTGCCCGTGAAGATTTGTGAGATCTTTAGGGTTTGCTATAAATTAGGGGGTGAGACTCTTCAGGGATCTAAAATGGACCCAAAGAGTTGACTCTGAAACAGGTTTATTAGAATTTGCTTTGAGGTGTCAGGTTGGGAATAAACTTTGACACTTTATACAAATCTCTGGCTCTTAGTCTTTATTTTTTGTTTGCATTTGTTATTGCTTTAAATGATTTCCATATTTGCCTTGAGTCTGTGTTGCCCAGATTGAACTTAGTTACTTTTAAAAAGCTAGGCCCACACTCTCCAACTTGAGAGTACAGTTGAGAATCATTTTTTTTGTAGTTTGAGAATGGCCTAGTAGCCAACACTTAGGGTAAAACGTTCATTATGTATTTGCTGTTATGTGTTCCAGGCCTTTTAGAAATTAATAGTGATATATCCAAACCAAAGCCCTACATCCAAACACTCCTAACCTATGAGGAAGTCTGCACCTAGGTCCAAACTTCTGAGTTGAATCAGGACCATGGAACCGGTCTCCTGAACTTTTGCAAACTGTGGATCTGAACCCAAACTTTATCATGTGGCTCCATCTCTAGAAATAAACACTTGTAAGATGTTTGTAGCAACATCTTCAGCCTTTCATTTAGTGACCTTTCAGCTTTCTCCCATATGAAAGTGTCATTATCTTATCACTCTGTCTTGAAAAATTGCTGATATTCCCTCTTGTAGTACTTCTGACACTCATTATGTTCAATTTGTGCCATCCAAATAATGTATTAAAAGTAGCTGTCAGAGCTGGATTCTACAAATGTGACATACCAACATCTAGTTTTATATAATATGGTAATTTGGTTCTTCATAAGGTCTTTTTACTCAGTGTTAGTAGTCGTATACATATATGGTCAGCTGTTGGTCACATTGTGTGAAATAGAATGTCTGCATAGAAATAGTTCAGAAACAAGGAAATGCGATAGCAGTGTATGTGCATATTTTATAGTGCTATCCACTAGTGTAGCATGTTGGTAGATTTTCTATAACTACTGTTTTCCTGAAACTTGTGATGCTGTGTGATTGAATATGACCATTTTTATCATTACTGTTGCACAGTTTCCATAAATCTTGTACAAAGTACGTCATGTAAGGTGTCAATGGAAAAGATATTTTGCTAAGTATGATTATCTTGTTTATATGCATGTATCATCTTTGTATCTCAGGATATGAATATTGTCTATGTATTGGTATCTTACACATATGTTGTATTCCTGGGTAACATCCCCCAGATAGAATTTACATTAGGGCCAGAAAGCTATGTGTTGATATCCCTTTAAGAACACTCAACTCAAAATGGGCCACTAAAAAAATTTATCCTGCTCAGTAAGCTTTTCCTTTGGATGCCTCAGAAAGAATATGGGCAATGGTTGCCTCTGTGAGTCGTCCAAGCATATGGGGCATGTGATATGCTCATGTGACCCTGGATTCCATCTTGGGCCAGTAATTTTCCAGGCACCTGGCTGTGGACTTTGTTTGGGACAGTAAAATTCCATGCACATGGCAGAAGATATAAAAGGACCTCTGGGATATCTCCATTTTGTCTTCATTTCCTGCTTCATTTCTCTGGACTGGATTTCTAAAAAGGAAGCTTTGAACAAGGACTGATGACCCTCAATCTGTTTGGGTAATTCCAGAGAGACTTTTGCAAGCTCACAGTTTATTCCATCACGGCTTCAAATCTAATATAATAATTTTGCAGTTGTTTATATGTATATGATCTATTAACCATTTATAACTTTCTTCCCCTTTTTTGTTATAAAACCTTTAGTTTGTACATACTAAAGGATTGGCATCAGCATGATTATTGGGTAAGACCTGAGTTAAATATTGACTTAGCTAAGTGGTTGATCTCTTGGGATTAGAAGGACCCTAGGTCTGATTAAATTTGTTTTCAGTAGCCACTCATCATAAAGTCCAGTGTTTGGGTGGTGAGCCAAGGCCTAGAATGTCTAAGGGCACTGCATTTTTGACTTCTTGTTAATCACTGTTGTGATATAGAAGTTCACTTTTGTTACTGGCTTGGTATAATAGAATAACCACCAGTTTGGAGTGTCTGCCTTGTCTGTCCTGAATTTGATATTCTTAGCTGTGACCCACTGAGGCACAGCGACAGAACTACAGTCTCTTTTCATGTATTTAGGTTATTTTGATCTGAAAAGATTCTTTTTTTTCTAGTAAAACTGAACTGAGGCCAATGGATAACAAACAGCCCACAGGTGTAGGGTTCAAAGGAGTTAAGAAGAGAGGGCTTCCTGCAGCCAGAGTCCACTAAATTAAAGCATAAGAATTGCATAGCAGGTTTCTCCTCATCATAGGATGGATCTATGTCTCAGAACTATGGGTCAAGGAACATAGATGGATTGCTGGTACTCCCTTGGTACCAGCTGTCCTTGTTTCCAGCTGCTATATCACACTAAAGAGACGTAAAAGCACATTACTTCACTGATATTACTTTTCCACACAAGCAATTACAGTAGCTTCCACAGAGAGGTGAGGAAAAGTGATGAGGCAATATTTACTGAAGTGTGATCAACATGAAAAAGTTTGAGAACCCAAGTCTAGCTTGTAATTCAGTCCAAGAACCCAGAAAAATAAACTGCAGTTCACTAATTTGTTGTGCCAACACTACAAACTGGGCCAGCTTTAAGAAATCATTTCAAAAACCAGTTTTGAAAGTTGTTTCTGGTAAGATGGAGGTATCCAGTCAGTGTGGGCAGGGCATTAAAATTGCGCTTGAAATTGAATTTAAGTCTTTATAGTTTTCTGGGGTATTATATTTCCTTCCAGTTGGTCTCAGCCACGTTTTCCTCATGAACCCTCATGGGTTCCCTGGCCATCCCTGTAATGAAACAAAACTCTGGCAGCTTTTCTACTAAGGGGGAGAATGTTAACTTGTTGATCAGGGTAAGAGGTCTATGATGCCTGTAACAGTTTTGGCTTTTCTTTCAGTACTACAGGAACTAAATTGTCTACAAAGTTTGGTTTTTTTTTGTTTGTGTGTGGGTTTTTTTGGATAACGATTCCATGTTCTTCCATACAATCTAGTTCAACCTTTACTTAAAAATACTATTGAGACTGTGTTTTTTTTTTTCTTTTTCAAGTGTAAATGTATTTGGCCTTCATGGGAGGCAGATTGGGGAGGAGGAAGACTGGAGGAGCAGATTCACATCTGAACACATGCCCCGAGAAACTATTCCAGATCATGAGTCTGGGATGATAGAGGAGGTTCATTTTCTTACTGGGAGTCATGGAAAGTCTCTCAGGATATTTCCTTATCAGTTTTATTCATCATATGTAAACAAGTCCTGTCCACCTTGGACAAAAGAAGTCGAGAACAATGGCAAATCTATACACAGGTAATTCCACTTGCAGAACCCCAGATGAGATACCAGTGTGTTGACCTCCTTTTTAGCAGACGTCTTATGTCCCATTTTTCCTGTGCATTGTCCTTGTACTCTGGCCTGGAAGTTTCTCCACCCAATGACATACCTTTCCGCACCACATGGTCCCTTTCGTTGTAAGTAATGAACACGGTTAAGTCCTGTGTCCAGTTCCTTTCCTTAAAACAGCTCTTCAGTCAGGCCCAACCAATCCCTGTCTCTAAGGCTATGTCTACACTACACAGCTTTTAGTGACACAGCTGTGCTGCTAGAGTCGTTCGCTAAAAGGCGCGCAGTGTAGCTGCTGTTTGTCTCCTGCTGACAAAAAAATTCCACCCCCAACGAGCGGCAGCAGCTTTGTTGGTAGGTGAGCACGCCTGCCAACAAAGCACTGTTCACACCGGTGCTTTTTGTCGGTAAAACTTTTGTAACTCGGGGGGGTGTTTTAACATGAAGTGCACAAAGTTACAGTGTAGACAAAGCCTTAGAAATGGGATTCTCCAGCCAAAGAAAAGAGAGTGCCTTTTAAGGATTGTGATTGGAGGTACCTACAGAAGCCAGCTCATATCATATATTAAAGTTTACTTTGCCTGGCCCCTCTGTTTTTATAGCGTTTCATGTAAAATTTCTGAATTGGATATAATGATAAAATTTGAACAAACTTTGCAGAGAGTTCCAAAATTGACACTAGCAGCTAATGGGAAGTGAGAGCTCACTCAATATTGTAGTACCCCAAAGACCAGTGGCCTTTCAATGAAAATGTGAATTTTCCAAAGGAACATAAAAACTTTTGGCTCCTAAGTGAAAAAAGACTGTATGTGTAAATAAACTGGGAGAAATAGGAAGAGTTTACCAAGGAAGGCTCCCATCAAAATGTAGTGGATGAGCTCAAAGGTTCCTGGTCATTAATGAATATCCATGTATTCCTGGGTTTTACAGCTGTCAGGACTGCATGCTCACATTGTTGTTCTCCAGTGCATAATAGACTGATTACTTCATTGGCTCCAAACATTCTTTCAGAGTCTGAGACAGATCTGGTAAAAATTGGGTACTTTTTCTTTTTATACCAGCCTCAGAGTGGTGCCGAATGGTTCTGGCATTCATCACTTTGACAGCTATTCCTTTGTTAGGGTAAGTAAGTATGAGTTGGACCTCCAGGCTCTTCACACAAAGTGGTATTTGTATTCTGTGACATGATTATTTCTTCCTCTGTTATTCAGTCTAAAGAGATTTTCCAATTCTTGAATCTCCTGGTAATTCAATTTTTTCTGCTCCTACCAGTTAGATTTACTGAGGAGTTACTCCGATGTGCATGCATTGCTTCACTTTTCTTACGGTTTCTACCTTTTTGTTAATGTATCAGTATGTTTTTCTTGTGATACTTGTCTGTTTCCTCCAGCCCTGCTCTAAATTCTTAGTTTCAATTTTTGTAATTATTTTTTGTTGGTTTTTCATGAAGCAGCAGACAATGAAAAGTACAAAAAGGTAAATGATTGTATATGTTTCCAAATACTGCACGCTACACAGGATTTCTAATAGAACTATGCAAATATCCAATTTTACAACTTGTCAAATCTGGAAGACCAGAAAATTAAAAAAACCCACCCTACATAAATGTAGCACACTACTTGTCTTGTCTGTCAGTATCCTAGACAACAGTCCCACTGAGTGTCAAGATACCTGTATGGAACATCATTTCCATGTGAGTTACACAGAAGTTGCATGATTTTTGTGTATAACTGATGCAAAACTTAGGATAACTGTGGCATAAACAGTTCATGAATGTGACCATTTCTTGTTCTCTCATTTTAAGTAAAACAAGCCATTGCTCCTACTTTCACTTCATCGATAGCTCATTATTGTTTATTTTAAGTGCCAAAAATATCCTCAGTGCCCACAGTTCATTGCAAGCCCAAAATTGTTCCCCCTGGATAGGAGATTCACTAATAAATACCAATAACCATCAATTAAAAAAAAAACACCTTAAAAATGAAGGGGCAAAATACAGAAGAGCCCAATTTATCTAATCTAATTGGGACCGGGACTAGATCAGATAATCAAAAATTTGGATAATCAGGAGAGCAGGCAAAGAGCTTTCTAGCCCCCGCTCCACCCGGAAAAGCTTTAAAACTAACTGACCCCTCCCTCCCCTTCTTATCTAATAACAGAATATACAAACCATTAGTTCTTGCAAACAACATTTTGTTCATTTATAACAGAAAAACAGATCTGAATTTTTAACAAGTATTATCATTTTTACACACTTTACTGTTTAACCCTGAGTATTATAGGGCCCATCTACCAAGTCTGTTTAATGTTATACAAGGCACCGTCTCTGTTTAGCTTGTTTACACATAACATCGCAAACAGTACATTTTTGCACTTAAAATGCAAAAATGATAATCATTACAAAGCATTAAAACATAGCTCCCTTCTTTATTTACAGCGCATACAAACCATTACTAGTAAGCAGTACTAGTTTTTAGAAATGCAGAAATGGTCATTTTAAGTTGCAACAACAGCAATACTAATGGTAATAACAATATGTAATATGCACAGAGCATCAAATTAAAATCAGTACTGTATATAGAACAGTGGTAGGTACAGCAGCACTCATGTTTATCATGGCAGTTGTTTTAGATGAGAGGTTCTCTTCTTCATTGCTCGATCATGGAGTGGCTTCAACAACTCTTTAGTGAGGTCGTTATCAGTCTGTTGCTCCAAGTACTGAAGGAAGATGTTTCTTGCTATTGCAGCATCACAGTAAGAAATTTTTTCCGTCCATTCTTCCTCTGCAGAATCTTCAGCTTCTTCATCGCTGTCAGCATGTAGTACAGTCTGTATGATTTCGGCATCATCTAGGAACTGATAGCCAAGGACAGTACTACATGTTTTTGCTTAGTAGTCAAGGTCACTTTACAAGGCTGAAAAGACACAATGGTTACAGCAGTGTTGCCATGGAGGTGATGTCAATTTCCCATATTTCTGTGTGTGCGCTGGTTGTTTGGTTAATATGGAGAGCCGGATAATGGAGGCTCGGATAAACGGGGTTCTAACGTATGAGAAAATGTCAAATTTTGCTGTTTCTTTTTGGTTTGCCAAATTAAAAATGAAATGTGTAATTTCTGTGCTTAAAATGTGAACTGTTGATAATTCAACAGTTGGGAGAGTGATTTAAAACCATATCTCTTGAAATTTTGCCTTAATTTAATCTGTAGTCTTGTTTTTATCGTTAGTTTTTGTTTATAACCTTTGGGCCAACCTTGGTTGTGTCAGTTTTGAAAAGCAGTCATTCTTACCGTGACTTGCTACACTCTCCTGACTGCTATATTGATTTAGAAACCACACAACAATTTTTCCCCTGTACTACTTAAGAATTCCTCCTTAGTCTTCAGTAATTTGTGTTAAATCATTTAAAAAAAGATCAGGGCAGTGTCCTTGTATTCAGATATTGAGCCACTTGGCTTTTATCTACAGTATCTTTTATGTTCTTCCTGTTGAGTTCTTTGTCCTGTTGTTCAGAGATTCATCATTAAATTGCATATCCTAAAACCGTAGAAGAAAGAAATGGAAAAGACCTAGTTGTTCACATAGCCCATCTCCTGTATCAGTGCAGGATTGTTCCCTTGACTATGTTCTCCAGTACTTTGTTCAGTCTATTTTTAAATGTCTGAACAGATGAGGGTCTCACCCATTTCCCTATAGAAGACTATTCAACAGCTTTATAGATCCCACTGTTATGATTTCTTCCTGATACTCAACCTTTAGTGTTCTTAATTTTATCTCATGAATGCTATTTATATGCAGTACTTCCAAAAATTTCCTTCTTTTCTAGTGAGCTTAAGTGTTGCCTCTTCATACCTTAGTCTATATTCAAGATTTTACTGTTTTCCTTTTAGTATTCATTTTCTTTTAATCCTGTATGTTTTCTCCTCTAATATTTGTCTCTTTCTTTCAGCCTGTCTGTTTAGGGCACTGTCTCTGTTAATTATGATTGATTTGAACAATCCTTTTACCACAGCAAACTTAATTGTTGTCTCTAATGCCTTTATCTTTATTGTACCAAAGATAAATGCAGCCTACTTAGCAATCCACCTGGCCTTTTATCTGTATTAGTAGCTCATTTTTCATTTGTAGTTGAAACAACTGTCCATTCATTCTATGTCAGCTAGGAAAACATTTGGAAAAAAATATTTCCCTCTTCCTAGTCAGTATCATTTAAGCATGCTGTAATTTTACATTCTCTCATAGGATGGATACACCATTCAAAAAAAGCAAAACCCAGCATAATGTGGTTGGAAAAAAAATAGCTGGAATAATTCTTTCTTAGATCTTTTTGCTGCAGTCCGTATATCCCGCTGTGGTGGTATCGCTCACAAGCTAAGCTGTGTTGGACAGAGTCAGTACTTGGACAAAGGAATGTAGGTTCAGAAGGATGTGGTGTTGATTATTCACTAGTGGGTGGAACTCTTCCTTCTCAACCACTAGTTGAGCCAGTGCCCAGAGTGATGCTGAGGATCAGTGTGCTACTGGAGGGTGTCCTCTTTCAAGATGGGTTGCTGAATTTTTTATTGAAATGTGAAACCGAGTTCCTGATCACTTGTGATCGGTGGAAATCCTGCCCAAATTCCAACATAGGTAATTTTGTTATGCCCATATAACTTCCCCTTGCAGTTTCAGTTGTATTTGGTATTCTTCTTTACTTCTCCAAATTAGTGGTATTGTTTAGTGAGATTAAACAACTGCTGTATTTCACTACAGAGGAGGCTGGATTTCAGTGGCACAGAAAACAGATCCCCATATATTCTGTAGCCCTGAGGATTAGTCTGTTGGTCTGTATAAAATGTCTTTTTAATAAATTTAGGTATGTAACAGGTTTATAGATTTATAGATTTGCAATAGCTAAAATGCAAAATATCTCCAGGTCAGACATCCAGGTCAGACATCCTGTGACGCTGAAGGCAACCTTTGAAACCCTTACTCAGAAAAGTAATAATAAGACAAAATACCTACGCAGATGTCTGGAGACCTTTAACTGAACCAATAACAGTAAAGGGTGAAAACAGGGATTTTTGCCCACAAATCTAACAAGTACACCACAAATGCGTACATAACTGTCACTCATACGCACACACATGATAGCCTATGAGGCAGATGTACCCTAACATTTCCGTGGGGGAAAGACTAAATTTGGGCATAGGAGAAAGGATTTCTAAATAATGCTCTATAAAAGGTGAAACAAATCACCATTAGGCAGGCAATACACCCATCAATCTGTTCCTGTCTACTCCATCTTCTCCACCCCATCTACGCATCGATGCTACCAATCTGCAAAGGCTATTAACTATTAATAGGCCGTGGTATTATTTCTTTTCAAAAGCTGTAAGTATAAAGAAATCTAATTTCTGCTTCTGCTTTACCTTTTAAAGCACCTAGTTTATGTAGGGTTAAAGCCAGACCCATATTGTTAACTTCCTCTATCAGAAGTGTAAACAACACCCAAAGTGCTACTGCACAAAGTAAGTTTATAACAGTGTATTATCATAAATATATCTCTTAAAAACTGTAATATTTTGTAACTTTATAATCTTAAACTGTTTTTACATTTACTTATTGTTTCATTGATTTTAATAAAAGGTCTTTATGACTATTTCTGTCTCAGTGTAAGTTCCTGTCATATACCCCAAAGCTCCTTTTATAAACTCTGTAAAGCCTAATTCAGGACAAACTTTATCTTCTGATCATACACATTGGCAAGCCATACCCATATTATTAATATCTATTAATTATTATCAATATTACTAATTAATTAAAAATTAATTATTAAATAAAATTAAATTAAGTGGATAAATTCCACCGACCCTACAAACCCACCCCAAATCAGGCTACAATTCTTAACCTACATTGCAGGAATTTGGAGGGAGCTTCATTAGTAAATATTCATATCATGCTTTGAGATCCTTGGATGAAAGGGGCTATGAAAGTGTAAAGTAGGTGGATTGCCTACTCCTGTGTGGGGAGAAGAACCCTCCTCCCCAACCTAACAACAACACAGATGGGAGAAAACTCTTTGAGGTTCCCCTCTGTGTGGCGTTTCCTCTACATTCTTCTGTTATAGGATCAGGAGTTCAGTCTCCAGATTCCATGGATCTTGCAAGATCTAGCTTCCTGCTGACAGAGCTTCCTTTGCCAGCAGCTGACTCTGGATTCCCCAGCATAACAAGATTTTACTGTGTAACATACACTAAGTTGTTGGTAGCACACATGTTGATTGGACAGGAAGTAGGTGTAAGCCATACCAACTTAGACTCCTTCTAGATCTTCTTCAGATACTCTCTGAATCTGAGTCAGAATTTGTGGGTCAGTCTGAAAAGAACGTATGATAGGATCTGGAATGAGCCGGAATGATAGAAGGTGAAGACAAGCAGAAAGGGAGACCTTTCGGATTGGACTTATTCAAAGCTTTTTCATCACTAGTAGTTTCCCTGTTTTTTTAACATTTACTGCACTTTAAACAACAGCAGGATCTGCTTGCTTTTTCTCTGCTTCATGTTGTGTACAGCTGGTAGATTTTAGTTTGATCACTTGTTCGATCTCCCTGACTAGCCACCTTTCTCTCTGCATATGTCTACACTGCAATAAAAATCCCTTGGCACCGACTCTCAGAGCCCAGGTCAGCTGACTCAGGCTGATGATGCTCTGATTGCGGCGCTTTAAAACTGCCATAGAGCCCAGCCTGTGAGACCTTCCCACCTTGCGGGTTCTCAGAGCTCAGGCTCCACCGGATCCTGAACGCTTACACTGCTGTTTTATAGCCCTGCAGCCTGAGCCTCATGAGCTTCAGCCCGAGTCAGCTAACCCAGGCCAGCCTTGGCCATGCTGCGGGTCTTTTATTGCAGTGTAGACACATGATCAATGACTTCATTAGCGGTATGGCTTTTCCCCAACCCCTTTCAAATAACAGAGAATAGAAGGTGGCTTTCAGCCAATTCTGACTTCACATTCTTCACTCATCAGCTTTTCCACCTAGTGCATGCTCTCTGCATAGTCCTTATACTCCTGTGAATATGTAATTTGAACACAGATTCTCTGGCTTTTCACTTCAGAAGAAATGATGTAATGTTAATTAGCAGACAGTCTGTCACCTCTGAAGTGCTCATTTCATCCTGAGACCAGGAGCGGTGGAAGCTTCCTAAAAGTGGGGGGATCACTGATGACCAAACTGTGGCCCTTCCCCTTCTCCCTGAGGCCCCACTTCCGGCTGCCTCTTCCCCCCAAGACCCTGCCCCCGCTTGCCTCTCTCTGCCCACCCCGCCATCATTTGCCCTTAAGGCTAGTAAAAAGAGGGAGGGCATAGTCCTCCCACTTTTAAAAGTGATGGGGCTGTGGCTTCCTGGCCCCTGCATGAGACTATGCCTTATCTGGAAACTGTGATTTCCTGCAAGAGAAAGTAAATCCAGCTCCCCCATCCCTGCGCTTAATTTATTTGCCTACCAGTACAGTGTTACTTTTGAAAGAAAAGTGCATGAAATGCTGTTTTGCGGCCTGGGATATCACTGCAATACTACAAAAGCAAACTTGCTGCTGCTGTATCACCTGAGGGTTAGTGCCCTTGTGAATTTGTATTGCAAAAAACCTACAGATTGTTCCACTCTGGAACCAACATTATGAGACTGCGTGAAGTAATATCACAAGCATGAAGACGAGTGCCATTGCCCTTCCAGAACAGGGATGGGTTAAAGATGTGGCTTGCATGAAACAGGAACCAATCTCCATTTTTACCCCAAACTTAAAAAAAAAAAAAAAAAAGTTTAAGAACTGAGATATTTTGGTTACTTTAAAAAAAGTACAGTTCTGCTCCAAGAAATGATGGTGGAAATGGCACTGTAGGGTTCTGTTTCAATGTTTTTTAGATTAAATGTAATCAAATGACAACTGATTTTTTTTTCCAATGGATCTGCCACTGACCTGCCGTATGATCTTGTGCCAATCACTTCACATCTCGGTTTCTTGTTTCCTCTCCTTTGTTTTGTCTGTCTAGGACTTTAAGCATTTCAGGGTAAGGATTGTTTCTTACTGTAGGAACTGAGATTCAAGCTGAGTTTTTTTAATTTCTCATTGGTTATCACCAATAAGATATTCTATAGGCCCAAGTATGCCCTCAATTTTTATACTTTGCCCTTGGCAGTGCCTCTCTTACCCCTTTCTGATGGGAACCTAGTTAACAATTTTAATGCCTAAAGAGGGGCTGCTCTCATAGTATTTCTGACCTAAATGGAAGGAGCAAGCAACTGAAATCTCACAACAGCCTGTTTTTGTGACAGTTCAGGCCCAGTTTTACAGGTCTGAATAGGCATCCTTACTTCTGGATATTCATTCTAGCTGAACCTCCAAATTATTCAAGGGTCATTCATCCTTGTTCAGTAATTGCATCTTGCTTTGGCCCAGTTCATCTTTGATTGGTTGTATGGCATTTTCCACTATAGAAGAGATGAAGAACTAACTTAATTTGCCCTTGACATAAGGAACCCTCCAGATAAAATGGAATAATCAAGATGATCATGCAGAGATTGTGTGTAATATCTGTTTAAATGCTGAAATACTTATGATTTTGTTTCAATATTGTGACTATCTTTTGTATTCTTTCTCATGAACAAATGTAGTGAAGTTTAAACATATTCAATATCAGTTCTTGCACTTTGCAATTCATTTTATGTTCCTGATGTGCTGGCTGAAAAAGATGGGAATCTTTATTCTATCCCTGCTATTCCCAAAATTGATAGCTTCTACCAGTGAAGCAGAGATGATTTGAAATTAGGTGTGTTTTATGCAGAAATAGGAGAAAGGAGAATAGTTTAATCTGCTCACCTAGGCAACAAATAGTGGTTTATCTTGTATATTTATAGTATAAAGTGCTGTTCATCCTGAAGGATCCTGAAGTGTTTTACAAATACAAAGATGTAGGTACATATTCTAGATAATTAATTTCAAAGCTGTGATTCACAGAACACTTGGAGCTGGTCTTTAGGGAGCTGGCTGGTCATTAGGCACTGACTTTCGTCCTTGTTTCCAGGGAGGAGATTCACAAGATGTAGTATGAGGAAATTAACATTTTTTTTCATATAAACTGCTATAACTGCAACAGAGCTGTTCTGTGGTCATGAATGGGAGGGGATGGAGTTGGTCTATGTAAGCTGGAATACGTAAAACACTAAGATGTGTCCCATGCCATGAAAATCTTTGAGAAGCCCTGCGTGCGATAATATATTTGATTTAATTGATGATTAGATCCTATATTAAGGGATGCCTTAGAAATTCCTGGAACAACAGACATTTTGATGATTGTATCCTTTAAATAGTCAAACCATTATCTCCAGGCTGAGGTCAGTGTCCATTTAAACTCCTTACAGGGCACAGGGCCTATTTTATTTGTCTTCTCTTAAAGGCAGAGAGGTCTACTCTGGATTTCAGATGTTTCCAAGGGATAACACCAAGCAAATGGAGATCTACATTATTAATGTCCTGGTAGAAGGCCTAATCACCTTCACCATTAATACAGTGGCTTTTATGAGTGCCTGCCTTTCACACTTTTTTCACAGGTCACCTAGGTATAGATTTGACCTGAGGCAAGTAAAATGAATGGGGTGTAGGCTATAGTATCAGTGATGGGGGTCATCACAGTTTGAGTCTGACCAATTCTGGTATAGTTTTTGAAGTCCTATGCCATTGCTTTTGTGCAGGCTTAAAAAAATAATCTGAGAGGCGCTGAACTTTGTAGATGGGTAGACAGCCTGATGATTCTGGCCAGTGTTTGATCAAAACCCACTGATAAAATTACTCACTTTGGGGAGTGTCCCCTTCATTGATGTTGAGATCCACAGAAGTCAAAGATTCTGTTTACTACCCAGCTACTTTGACTTCCTGCTTCTGCGTATCCAACTCCCTTAGGCTGATGAAAAGGAGGCAGCTTCTCCTATCTTTGGTCTTCCCTACAGCATGTGTCCTGATCTGAACAGCCTCACACTTTAGGGAGTTTTAAATATAGAGCTGAATTTTGCAGTTTGGAGCCAGTAAAACCCTGGATCCAAACATGAACTTCAGCAAAAGTTTGTATCTGTATCTCGCTTTGCAATTGAGTTCCATCTCCGCTATATAGAGAGGTGTTGCTGGTCCAAGACCATGGCCCCCCAACTCTATGCACACAGAGACCGATGTTGAATGAAGAAAAGGGAGGCCAAGGAAGCAGCTTGTGAGACTGTGTATGTGGAGGTGGGTGATAGATGATTCCGTAATATGTTGTGGATGAGTCAGATTTTAATAATTGGATTTTTTTGCAAAATTCTCGTCACTAACTTCCCTGAATTAAAAAAACAATGTGAAGAAAATGATTGCACACCAAAAGGACTTACATTTCAAATTTTTACAACCATTTCTAATAAGTAAGTTTATTAAGCATCATTAGCTCATTTAAAATGAAAACAAGTAAAATGTTTGGATATCCACGAGTGGGTTTGAAACACAAATGAGAAGCCAAGGAATTGTATAGTCCTAGTTAGTTGCTGCTGTGTAACTAGTGCAAACACCACTTCAACTTAATGATATTTTACTCTGACTATCCTCCACCAAATTACATCTGTGGGGCAAAACAAAATTAAAAGGACAAAAAGTTAGAGCTCTGAGATCATTGAAAGAACGCTCTCTATGCACATGAAGCATATTTCAGAATTTGTGAGTGGATGCTCTTGTACTAAAAGTGAGGGGAAATTTTTTTACTGTGGTTGTTTCCATTGCTAACCCCATAAATGTGTTTCCTAGATGAGAAATATAGTAGCTCAAGTACTGAGGAATGCTCATTTCAGAGAAAAAAAGCCACATCCCCAATAACAAGAGCAAGAGCTTTTTTTTTCTCTTGGACCATATCACAGATTAATAACAGGGAGAAAAAAAAATCAACCATCCCTCTATAGTTGAAGGAGTGAATCAGCTTGCTAGGTTGATTTTTTTCAGGGGTGGGGGGGGGGGTGGGGTGTCAAATATTTATACTGCCTCTGGCATTTAGCTACATCATAAAGGCTACACCATGACCTTTGCATATGTAATAGTTAATTCAGATTTTCAAGTATTTTATGATCAAGCTAGTTACTTTTCTGTCTACATTAAAGGTAATTTGCCAAGGAAAAATGAGCTTTGAGTCCTTTTATGTTACTTTATGATGCATCAAAAAGCCATAAAAATGTTGAATTTTTAAAAAGTGCGCATAATGTTTACGTTAGAAATACTTGTCTTGTCTACTCTGAAAATTTTATGGATGGTGACAAACTGGTAGGATTGACTTTCCGGCTTTGAAGGAAATTAAACATAATTGAGAGGACCACAGCTTAGTGCTCAGAGCTCTTTAAAACTTATTTGTTCACTTATTTGACTAAAACACTCTGGAGAAAAGCTCTTTCCTTTTTAAAGATGAAAAGCTCTCCTACTCTTGTAATCAGGACTGAGAAAGCTGCTAATCTAAGTTACTAACCTCAGGCAGATACTGCACTTACACAGACTGACATCCACAGTGTGGAAGTAAAGAAAGAACTGACAGGGATTTGTAACCCTAATAACGCGAGATTTGTAGAAGCGAGGATTGTGTGAAGCGAGTGGGAAAGAACTGTGGGAGAATTTGTTGCGACCTTGTGTCGATAATGAGGACTGTAAATTGGCATTTAAATAGAAGTGAGAAAAATAAGATAGCCTATGTATAACAAAATGCAGCTGTTGCTCATTATTGTAGGCAACAAAAAGTATAAATGCTTGCTGTAATTGTTTACCTGCGAAGAGACCTGCCTAGGAGGGGGAAACCCTGTGTCCTAGCACACTCTCTCCCTCTTTGCAATTGCTTGAGAATAAAGAAAGTATCTGACTCTGCTGCAACCAAACAAAAGGTGAGAACTGAGTTTTTCTCTGATAACGGGCAAGGCCACACCAAACTGAGTTACATGAATGCTTTTCCCAGTCACTCATGAACTAACAATAGAGAGGCTCCAGCCAATTCCCCCGCAGTTCCCCAGCTTTGCACCCAAGAACTGTATCTTCTTGTCCTCATCAGAAGCCTGGCCAGTGTAAGTTCATTACCCAGTCTGCCCCTCCCTTGATGTGGAGTGAACACACACTAGCCTTTGTAAACTGAACTAAGATTTCCCAAGCACTTCAACCAAAACACACTGCTTGAGGTAAAATATAAAACAGATTTAGTAACTACAGAAGGATAGATTTTAAGTGATTATAAGTAGCAAGTGTAGCGATCAAAGTTGATTACCTAAGAAATACAATAAATTAACAGTCTAAATTCTAAGATTTGAATCAAGCAGTGTCTCACCCTGACAGATAGTATAGTTTCTCAGTACACAAGCTGGGACTCTTTTCCAGCCCCGGATAACCCTCCCCAGTTTTAAATTTTTGTCCTCTCAACATTCTTCCAGGTGTTGAGTTGTGGGAGGAGTAAGGCCAAGCCATTGTATCACTTCACCTTCTTTTGTAGTTTCTTTCAGCTTGCTGGAAAGATCTTTTGCTATGACGTGGATCAAGCAGTCTCCATTGTATATGAGCTCTCTCAGAGATGGTCATTGGGAGAGTGGATTCCCTTCAATGGGCCATCAGTGCATCTGGCTACTCCACTGTTGTACCTGAAAGGCTGGTTGTGAGAGTTCCCAACCTCCCAACGTATTTCAGTAACAAACATAGCAAAACTTCATAAATTCCCATCCAGTGATAGCACATACAGTACAACAGGATATTAATGTTTGACATATCAAGACTTTTAAAATGATACCTCACAAGGCATACTTTATACAAAACATATTATAATTATATGATGTGATTAATATGGGGGTTCCAAGGTGCTGATTTGAGGTACAGAGGGCCACAGTTTCCCTATGCTGTGACACACAATCTGTGCTGCTGCGTGCTTTGCTTTCTGTGTCCTACCTCTCCTGCATTGTTCTCTGGCTTCTATGTACATGATTTGGGTTTGGTGGGGAGTCTTGTTCATGGTAGGACTGTGCCTTTATAGGGAAGACCCTGACAGAGATAGGGTAACCGGGTGCCCTGTGTGCTGGGTAGTGACAGCTGTATTGGTGCCAAGCCCTCTGTGATGGACATGTTGCACCTCCATGTCTATGACTGTGAGGAATGCTTTAATGAACCTCCATCTGCTGGATTGCCTCCTTATCATCTGACCCTTTTTCATTCATGTAACCCTGTTTGCCCTGGTGAGGGTTGCGCCTGCCACTTTCTTGGTGGCTGGTGTTGGGGGACTATTGCTTACCATGTTAAGAGGTTGCATGTCCATTCTGACTCGGGTGTTGCCATGGTGATGTTCTGTGACATGGAAGCGACCCCATCACAGTGTGGCATCTGCATTCAGTTTCCATGCTGTTGGGGTGCGAAGCTGAGTAAATAATTAATTTTTTGGTTTGGGAGCTGATTTTTTGATTTAGTGTTTGGGTGGTTTTGACCCTTTTTTTGGGGGGGGCGGTAAAATAAATATAATTTTGAAACAAAAAGTTGAAATGCTCTGGTTTTGACTGGTCAAAATGAATCACTTAGACTTTTTTGAAGAAAAAATTCTATTTTTTTCCAGCCAAAACTATTTGCCTAATTCACAAATAGTTTCTGTGCCCTGAAAAATTCATATTTTTGCAAATTTACCATCTTCTGAAAAAATTTCACCCAGCTCTATTGGGGTGTGCTCTGTACTCTGGGGTTGCTTGACCAATGCCTGTGGTGAGCTAAATCTCATAAAGGGACAGAGGGGGCAAACCTGGAACCTGAGGGAGAGAGCCCAGGCACTGAGGTCTCATAGATTCATAGAGTCCAAGGCCAGAAGGAACCATTGTGATCATCTAGTTTGACCTCCTGTAGACCACAGAGCATAGAACTTCCCTAATGTAATTCCTAGAGAATTTCTGTTTTAGAAAAACATCCAATCTTGATTTTAAAATTGTCAGTGATGGAGATCCATCACAACCCTTGGTAAATTGCTCCAATGGTCATTTACTGTCACTGGTAAAAATGTATGCCTTATTTCCAGTCTGAATTTGTCTAGCTTCAGCTTCCAGCCATTAGATCATGTTATACCTTTCTCTGCTAGATTTAATAGACAATTATAACATGTGTGATCCATGTAGGTCAGGGGTCGGCAACCTATGGCACGCGTGCCAAAGACGGCACATGAGCCAATTTTTAATGGCATGCTGGAGCCTGCCAGGACTTCAGCATGCCATTAAAAATCCTGCCCAGCCCGGCCCGCTCTCCTCTGCCCTCTGCCCCCCTGCTGTGGGGGCAGGGAGCAGAAGAATAGCCGTGTACACGGGGTGGGCAAATGGCCCCACTCTCCCAGCGCGGCAAGGTGCGGGGTCCGTGTTCCCAGGCTGGAGCGCCAGGCCAAGCGCAGCAAGCTGCCGGACCCTCCCCTGCATTCTCCCCTCCCCTGGAGCCCTGCTGCCGCACGCACAGTGCTCTGGGGGTCGGGGCTGTGCACTCCCGCAGGGCAGTGTTTGGCTCTGCTAGGAGGCAGAAATGCTCCCCGCTCATCCGGAGCCCTGCTTCCGTGCGTGCAGTGCTCTGGGGGCCGGGGCTGTGCGCTCCTGTGGGGCAGTCTTTGGCTCTGCAGGGAGGGAAAGACGCTCCCCGCTAAACTGGAGGTCTGCCGCCACACATGCAGTGCTCTGAGGGGCGGGGCTGTGTGCTCCCACGGGGCAGCATATCTGGCTCTGCGTGGAGCCTCATGGTAAGGGGTCCAGGGCTGGGGGGGTTGGATAAGGGGTGGGGGCAGTCAGGGGACAGGGAGCAGGGTGTGTTGGATGAGGGGGTGGGATCCCGGGGAGGTGGTTAGGGGTGGGGTCTCTGGAGGGGGCAGTCAGGGAGGCGGGGGATTGAATGGGTCATGGGAGTCCTGGGGTCTGTCAGGGGCAGTGGGTGGATAGGGGTCAGGGCAGTCAGGGGACCGGGAGCAAGGAGGGTCCTGGGGGGGCCAGTTAGGGTTGGGGGTCTCTGTAGGGGGTGGTCAGAGGACAAGGAGCTGTGGGGGTTGTATGAGTCGGGAGTTCTGGGGATCCTATCAGGAGGCAGGGGTGCGGAGAGGGGTTGGAGCAGGCAGGGAGCAGGGTGGGGTTGGATGGGTTGGGAGTTCTGGGGGTCCTGTCAGGGGGCGGGGAGTGGCTGGATAGGCATGGGAGTCCCGGGGGTCTGTCTGGGGGGGTGGGGGTGTGGATAAGGGTTGGGGCAGTCAGGGGACAGGTAGGGGGTAGGGTCCAGTCTGGGGACAAGGAACAGGGAGGTTTAGATAGGGGGTGGGGCCCTGGGGGGCAGTTGGGGGCAGGGGTCCCAGGAGAAGGTAGTCAGGGGACAAGGAGCAGGGGAGTTGAGAGTTCTTAGGGGGGCAGTCACCCAGCCCTCTCCCCTGACCCCTGACCCCCGACCCCCCCCCCCACACCCTGCCCTCTTCCCTGAACCCTGCACACACCCCAGGCCCCTGCCATGAGCCCTGTACCTCCCTCCTACACACCCAGCCCTCTGCTTGACTCCTTCATCCCCCCCACCACAACCCTAGCCCTGTCTCTGGCACCCCTCCCCCACATACGCAGCCCTCTGCCCTCAGCTCTCTGTCCTGAATCTTGCACTCCCCAACATCCCCAGCCCCCCCACACCCCATGCACCTGCCACATCCCCACCCCTACCCATAGCACCAAACGGGAGCTCCTGCGCACACACCCCACATTCCCACCTGCACCCCTCGCATCAAATGGGACCTGCCCAGGTAAGTGCCCCACACTCAAACCTCCTGCCCCAACCCTGAGCCCCCTCCCTCATTCTAGCTCCTGGACCGACCCTTCACCCCCAGCCCTGTGCTCAGTGCACTCCCACCCTTAGCTCAGTGCAGAGAGAGGAAGAGAATGGCCAGAACCAGGGAGAAGGTAGGTACCCACTGTATGTGGGCAGGGCCGGGACCCCAGACTGGCAGCGGGCTGAGTGGATCCGGCAGCCGGGATCCCGGCTGGCAGGAGCCAGCACATGGAACCCCTGAGCGGCAGTGGGCTGAGCTGCTCAGTCCACTGCCGGTCTGGGATCCCGGCTGCTGGCCCCGTACAGCCCGCTGCGGGTCTGGGGTTCTGGCTGCCAAATCCTTGCCAGTTGGGGTCTTGGCCACAGGCCTCGCTCAGCCCGCAGAACCCCAGACCAGCAGCAGGCTGAGCAGTCCGGCGGCATAAGATCAACATTTTAATTTCATTTTAAATGAAGCTTCTTAAACATTTTGAAAACCTTGTTTATTTTACAATATAACACTAGTTTAGTTATATAATATATAGACTTATAGAGAGAGACCTTCTGTAGCGAGGTGGTGGGATACCCCACAGCCCCGCTGAGGGATGAACCTCCCCTAACACCAACGTGGGCGGAGCCACTGGGTCCTGCGCCCGCCCCTCAGAGGTCACGGCGCAGACCCAGAAGTATAAAAGCTCCCTTGCAGAGCTCAGTTAAGACCCAGCCGCTGGAGAGACCAGATGTCTGTGACCAAGCTCCCTCTTGGGAGACAGCAGCAGACCGTGGCCGGCCTGAGGTTGCACCCGGCCAGCCGAGCCTACCCCTCGCTCGTTACCCTGAGGAGGACTGGCTGAGCCTGCCCCTTTCCCGCTACCCTGAAGAGGACTGGCCGAGCCTGCCCCTTCCCAGCTACCTGAGGAGGAACCGAGCCTGCCCCTTGCCAACTACCCTGAGGAGCAGCTGAGCCTACCCTTCGCTACTTACCCCGAGGAACCGATGGTGTTGGAGACAGCCGAGGATGCTAGCACTACCCAGGTACCCTACGAGGGGGAGTGTGGAAGTAGCCTGGGGGCAGCCGACCCCAGTCTGGCTGCAGCACTGCCTGAACCTATGTCAGTGTGTTGCGGCCAGGATCCCCCCTGGAGAGGCTAAGACAATTGAACTATTGACTCAGCCCCTGCTTAAGGGCCTGAGTCCCTGACTGTTTGGTTGCTGCCCCGCCCTGACCTAGGGCCTGGGCTGCTTTTGAACTATTGACTCAGCCCCTGCCTAAAGGCCTGAGCCCCTAACCGTGTGCTTACCATCTCACACTGCAGCAGAGCCCGGACTGATGGCGAATTAGAGCGAGGCGGTGGGATACCCCACAGCCACGCTGAGGGATGAACCTCAGCAACGCCCCTCTACACCTTCGAAAAACATTAAAATGTATTACTGGCAAGCAAAACCTTAAATTAGAGTGAATAAATGAAGACTCGGCACACCACTTCTGAAAGGTTGCCGACCCCTGTTGTAGGTACTTATGGACTGTAATCAAGTCACTCCTTAACCTTCTCTTTGTTAAGATAAATAGTCTGAAAGAGATCGACCTATCAGTATAAGGCATGTTTTCTAATCCTTTAATCATTCTTGTGGCTCTTCTCTGAATCCTCTCCAATTTATCAATATCTTTCTTGAATTATGGACATCACAAATGGACACAATTCCAGTGGCAATCGCACCAGTGCCAAATGCAAAGGTAATATAATCTCTCTACTCCTATTTGAGAGTCCCCTGTTTATGCATTCAAGGATCATATTAGCCATTAGGAGCCACAGCATTGCACTGGGAGATAAGATTCAGCTGATTATCCACCAGGATCCTCAAATCTTTTTCAGAGTCACTGTTTCCCAGGATAGTGTCACCCATCCTGTAAGTGTGGCCTACATTCTTTGCTCCCAGATATATACATTCACATTTAGTCATATTAGAAAGCATGTTTTTTGCTTGCACCCAGCTTACCAAGTGATCCAGATCACTCTGTCTTAGTGACTTGTCCTCTTCATTATTTACTAATCCCCCAATTTTGTATTATCTGCCAACTTTATCGGACTTTGTTTTCTTTCACATAATTGATAAAAATGTTAAATAGCATAAGGTAAAGAACCAATCCCTGTGGCCTCACACTAGAAACACACCTGTTAGATGATGATTCCCCATTAATAATTACATTTTAATAGCTATTAGTGAGTCAGATTTTAATCTATTTAATGTGTGCCATGTTAATTTTATATCATTCCAGGTTTTTAATCAAATGTCACGCTGGTTTGAATCAAATGCCTTACAGAACTCTATTACATCTACATTATTACCTTTAGCTATCAAGCTTGTAATCTTATCAAAAAATATATCAGGTTAGTTTGACAGGATCTATTTTCCATAAAATCATGTTGACTGTCATGAATTATGTTGCCCACCCTTAATTCTTTATTAATCGTATCCTGGGTCAGTTGCTCCATTATCTTTCCTGGGATTGATGTCAGACTGACAGGCCAACAATTATCTCAATCATTCCATTGATCTTTTTTAAATATTGGCACAACCTTAGCTTTCTTTGAGTCTTCTGGAACTTCCACAGTGTTCCAAGAGCTAGTGAAAATTAAAATTAATGATCTTGTGACTGTGGCATTTTTTTCTCTTCTGCGATGTATTCATCAGTTCTCCATTTGGTGCACAAGGGGCTCTCCCCTGTCACATGGGTGAATCATTATGCCTGATTTTACACTGTCTGCAGGGCTTTGCATCCTGGCTACTAGGGTAGCCCTGAGCCGTACTCTGTAGTACTGGTTGACATGCACAGGTGAACAGTACGAAGAGGAAAGTAGTAGGAGACATTTGGGCATTTCCTTATGTTGTCATGTGAACTTTGGTCTCCAAGTCTGTCGGGCCAATGACCTTCTGCATTCAGTTCATGCCTAAATTGTTTTTAAAATGAAACACGAAAGCTCTATCTTTAAACTGTTTGCACAGCAGAGGGAGCTGAAAGTTAAAGAATATATTCATTCTGTGCTAGTCTGAAAAAAATCAGGACGTGGGTGGAATAATGCATGAAGCTTTTTCATTCCCGCTCTAGGAGATGATGGACATTTATTCCAAACTGTGAAGTGAGTCAGAGGATATAAAGCCTAGGGTGCTAATGCAGCATAAGTTATAATATGTAAGACAGCAGTGTTGAGTCAACATAGTGCTTGATTGTATTACTTTCAACTAATATTAAAATACCTCTTACCCTTGTGTAATCATAATCACAAATATTCACTTAAAAGGACAATTTAAATCAGAGGCTTTTGTATGTATTGAAAGACTTTTTCAATTAAATGTAAAAATGTTTGTAAAACATCATGTGAATATTTCAAAATTCCTGTTTGTGTGTTTTTTTCCTGCGTTGGCTTTTTAAATCTTGGTCTCATACAGTCAACTATTTGTGCATGTTTCACATCTGCAGGTTAGATGTGTTTTTGAAAATGGGGTAATTCTTGTCTTTTTGGCTACTCAAACCAACTGTGACATTCCAGAAACATAAGAAGTAGTTTCATTTGCATTTAGACTTTCCCTGGATGAAGAGGAAGATGACATGACCTCTATAGAAATTCAGGTTGTACATTGTACCCATTTAAAATTGATTGATTAGTGTAGACCTCTAATCATCTCTGTTTGGCTCTCCATTTGGGCCTGATCTTACAGGCTTCAGGATCAGGCCTAATAGTTGTTACGTTCTGAGACATCTTCTCCTACTAGTGTAGTGATCAACTTTCCAATTGTGACTTCACCTTTTTAATTAATTTAATTTATTGGCCTTTATTTCATTTCAGACCATCCAGTTACTACCTAATAGGCAGTAGTCTGCTGCATTTGTAGCTATTGGACTATAACCAATTAACCAACCAATATCTCTGAAGGAGAGAGAGTCATCAGTACAACACCTGCTTGGCCTGTCTTACACTTCTCTGTATTATTCATATCCTTTCTCTGTTTTAGAAATCCCAAGAGAATGTGATAAAGATAGCTCTGGTGAGTTGGAACTTTTTTTACCTCTGAAGTTAAAATAGCCACTTATCTCATCTAATTGAGCTATTTAGAGTTTCTGCTCATTTGTAGGTTGTTCACTTCCTTTCCATGTAGAGTTTTAGTTTTAATGGCTGTAAATTTAACTTGTCATGGTCACCCTAGTGACCATAACACAACAAAAAAGATGCCACTATATTATCTACTACTGTGGTGTGGATTCACACCCCCGATCAACAGAGTTATACCAATGTTCATTTATTATAGTGTAGACCTGGCCTCTGGGGTATGAAAAATCCACACTCCTGAACACCATAGCAGTAGTATAACCCCGATAGCATTCATCACCATGTATTTTTTGACAGGTTTCCACTCCCCATTTAGGGCTTATGTCCTGCCCTCCGTTCCCATTGGTGTCAAGGTTTGGTGCTGTCGGCCATTTAAAAAAAATTTTTTTATTTTTTTTTATGTTTGAATAGGGGGAATGTTGTGTGCTTCTGCTTTGATACATTTGGTTGATTGTTTAGAGAAAAAGGTTGAAAGAATAGAGCAAGAGAGCTTAAAGATTAAAAAAAGAAAGCTTTGATCAATTTTAGAGGAAAAACTGAAAGAAAGGTTATTAAAGGGAAGAAAGACTGGTTAGGTTTAGTAAAGAGAGATGATTTTAAAGGCCTAGTTTGGCATATTATCAAAGAAAAGAAAGAATTTAAAGAAAAATGGAGATTTTTGTTTTTAAAGGGTTCATTTGAAAGAATAGAGGCAAGTTATTAAAGAAAAGAGTTTTGGTGAGGTTTAGTAAGGAGAGGTGATTTTTAAAGGACTAGTTTGGCATGTTGTTAAAGAACTAAAAAAATTGAAATACATTAAAAATGTTTTTTAAATATAAAGTTAGGTTTAAAAAGAACACATGGCAGAAAAATGAGAATTTTATAAAGTGGAGACTGTTTAGTAAGCACATGGTCAAAATATAAAGGTTGGTTAATAAAGAAGCATTTAAAATATTAAATATAAGTGTAGGTTAATAAAAGAGCATTTAAAAACATTAAATAAAAGAGAAAACTATAAAGATAGATTAAAAGAGAGAACACGGCAAGAAAATGGAAAAGAAAGCCCCTTTGTAAAGGGCAAAGATAGATAGCACGTGGTTGAGTCAGAGAGAGAGATCTTGCCCTTGCGGCGGCTCCTGGGGAAAGAGGGTGCTTCCAAGGGTCAGAACCCTTCAGGCTAGTTATCACCACCTTTGGATCAGACTAATCAGATGTTGTTCTACAGCTGCGTCATAGAACACATTTTCCTGAACCAATCCTATAGTCCCAATATTTTTAAAACAAGAGCCATCTCCCTCCCCTCCCCTCCCTATCCCCATCCTTTGACTACCTTAGTCTTATCTAAAAAAACAGACCCCAAACATCTTTCCCGCCATGTAGCACTTTTACATAGGTGCTTTAATAAAGGTTAAAACCATAAGGCCTTAGTAACAAACAATTTTTAAAAGTTTCCCCCTATGTTTTAGACTAACATTGGTCATTTTTTTAAATGAGGACAATCTGAAGCTGCAGCAAAGCCCCTGTTAGCAAAAACAGCGTCTGTGAATCAGTGGATCAGAGATAAGAAGGCAGCTTCTTCCCCCACTTTTTAACAAAAGCAAGTAAAAGTTATATTAAGTTTTGTAAAGGAATAAAGCTCTGCTTTATAATCACTTGAAAAGACAAGCCTAAATGAAGAAACAGCCCTTTATTTAGGACTTTTGCATGTGTTTTAATAAAGAATGAGCATGCAGAAACACCCCAGGTTTAAACCCACAAACCCTTACTAACAAAAAGTTTTTATAAGATTTTCCCTATGCTTTTAGGACAATTTGAAGCTACAGCAAAAACAGCGTCTGTGAGCCAGTGGATCAGAGGGAAGAAGATTGCTTCTTCCCCCACTTTTTAACAAATAGAGGTGAAAGTTATATTTTTTTGTAAAGGAATAAACACTTTAAAAGACAAACCTCTATGAAGACACATCCTTTTATTTAACATTTTTCAATTAAATAGAGCATACAAAAATACCTCAGGGTTAAAACCACAGGTCCTTAGTAACAGGCAGTTTATATTCCTCTTATTCTGTAAACCAGTGGATCAGAGGGAAGCTTGTTTCTTCCCCTGCTTTTTAACAAATATAAGTGAAAGTTACATTAAGTTTTGTAAAGGAATAAACACTTTAAAAGACAAGCCTATATGAAGACAGAGCCCTTCATTTAACATTTTTACATGTGTTTCAATTTAAAAAAGAGGATGCAGAAACACCCCAGAGTGAAAACCACAAAACCTTAGTAACAGCTAGTTTATATTCCCCTTATTCTGTAATCCAGTGGATCGGAGAGAAGTTTATTTTCCTCCCCACTTTTTAACAAATCCATGCAAAAGTTATATTAAGCTTTCATTTTCTTAGGACTTTTAGATTTAAGTATTAATTTTTCTGTTGCATTATCAGAATGTCTTTGTTTTTAAATGTTTGCAAATTGTATGCTGAAGCACAGGTACAAGCTCCTGTGTTTGTTTTGGGTCCATAGATTTTATTAAAATAATACAGCACAGGCTGGAGCTGTGGCTTTCTCTACATTTTAAAAATAGATCAGACTAATTAGGCTAGCCAGTGATCCATCCACTTTAGTCTGCCTTAGCAAGGCTCTAGGGGTCACCCCTTCAGTTTGCTAGTTTTTTTACACAGACTTCTTTCCTAACTTTTTTTAACACTGTTAAAGTTTTAACAAATGGTGAGATTGCATTGAAAGATACTTTGTGAAAGTTATAACAAGTATTTTATTCCATTTACTGATTGGAAAAGACAAAAACCATCGCTTTGTGACGACTGCATGAAGCTCAGAGAGAGCCTATCTGAAGAACATCCCCACCCCTCGACTTTCTCCCCATACTTTTGACACTTGCTAAACAGTCAGTGTTTCATTATATAAAGGGTTTTTTTTGTAACATTTAACATGAAAATACAGCATTGACTGAGATGTAACATAACATGACCTTTTTAACAGGGCCGCCCAGAGGGGGGAGGCATGGGGGGCAATTTGCCCCTGGCCCCACAGGAGCCCCCACAAGAGTTTTTCGGGGCCCCTGGAGTGGGGTCCTTCACTCACTCCAGGGCCTCCGAAAACTGTCGCGGGCCCCGGGCCCCCGGAGCTTCTTCCGTCTTCGACAGCAATTCGGCGGCGGGGGTCCCCTGCTGCCAAAGACCCCAAGACCCCCTGAATCCTCTGGGCGGTCCTGCTTTTTAAAGGATATTCTGTATGCAGTGAGGCCTATTTGAAGCGTTATGTTTGTTTGTTTGTTTTAAAGTTTAACATGGAAAAGCAGTATTGACTGAGCTGTAACAAAACAAGGCCACTCTTAGGGATATTTCGTAGAAGTTTAGTGAACTAAAAAAGGCTTAAGATACTAGCCTATGCTTTTAAAAATAGTGTTTTTAAAGTACCAAAACAGCAACTGGGTAAGAATATGAAAACTGGCAAATGAGGGGAGTTTATATATGTGTTTTAATAAAAAAACAAAATTCACAAAAAAATAAACAAGATTGCTTTTTAAAGTTTGGATTTATACAAAAAACACAAGAAAAAATTAGCTATGTAAAAAAAGTTAGCTGTTTTTTTTACTAGAAATAAGGAGGCTGCCCCTCCCTCCTCCCCACAGACTTTTCTACCCCCGCTCCCTTCTTTTTTTCTGATGTTTTTAAAATCTAAACCAAGGACAACCACATTTAAAAAAAGAAACCACAGCCACAGAGATCAGGCCATGGGGGTAAGAAAATTGTCCTGAGTTTTAGGGGGAATGTTGATAACTCTTTTAGTGAAACAGTTTTGTGGGCAGCCATTCTGTGTTAGTTGTTATACTTTAGCACAGGGCAAGCATTTGTCATTCGTAAGCACTTTCCCACTTTATGAGGTATTAATGAATATTAATGAAAACAAACTTAAAGATACTTTGTAGCAGTGCCTGCAAAGCAACAATTACAATTTTGTTGATCATTATCTTGTCTAAGCCCCTAGAGAATATATTTGTTTTATTTTTATAAAACACTTTTATGCAAACTGTAACCCTAGATGGCATACAGCATTAAATAATATGAAACAGTAGACAAGAGACCTAAGACAATGTTGAAATCATAGGGGTCATGATTAAGGGTATGGCTACACTTACGGTTTGCAGTGCTGGTAGTTTGCAGCGCTGGTCATCCAGCTGTGCAGGGCCAGCGCTGGTGTGTGGCCACATTTGCAGCGCTGTTGGGAGTGATGCATTATGGGCAGCTATCCCAGCGTTCAAGTGGCCGCAACATGCTTTTCAAAAGAGGGGGGTGGAGTGGGGTCTAGTGTGACAAGGTGCGGGGGGAGAGAGAGAGGGGATTTTTGGAGCCAACACTGTGTGTTTAGCTTCCTGCCTTGAAAAATCAGAACATGTTTCCGACCCCTTAGTCTTAACTCTTAATTGCAAACAGCCTGCAGCCAACACGACTCCCCGCTGTTTCATTCACTCCCTGCCTGCCTCTCATTTGATTGTTTACAACCAGGTACAGATGATCACAGCAAACAGGAGCTCTGTTTGTTTTTTAGATAAGCAGCAGCGGCAACGGAGCTCCGCACGGAGCTCGTGCATAACAAAACAAAGAGAGGCTGCATAACAAAACAAAGAGTAATTTATAAAAGCATTCTGGGATACATCCTTATACCCTGGAGGCCAATCACAGCGCTGGTGTGTGGCCACACTTGATGACCAGCGCTGCAGCACCAGCGCTGGAATCCTTATTCCCCATGCTGAGTGAGGTGTACGGCCAGCGCTGCAGCCAGGGAGTTGCAGCGCTGGAAGTGCCCTGCAGGTGTGGCCACTTACTAATTGCAGCGCTGGTGGAGGCTTTCCAGCGCTGCAACTCGCCAGTGTAGCCATACCCTAAGTCCTAATGCAGAGGGTCTGGGGTGGAAAATGAAAAGCTACAGCCAAAGCAGAAAATGATATGATTTAAGAGGTGTTCTGGGGCTGCTTTGCAATGGTCCAAATGCCCCAACAGCCTATATCCCTCATGCACAAGCACCAGGGTTGAGGGAGGTGAAGAACAAATTTCCTGGTGCCCTATGCAGCTGCATAGTTTGCGTATGGGTAAGGACGGCCCTGGAGGCAACCTACTTCCCTTTTGACAAACCCCACACCCCTTGAATTCCATAAAAACACACTTCACACAGTTATTTTCAACTGACATTTTATTTTACAACATGCCCTGTTTTGTTCCCAAAACATGCTCTAACTGTTAGTGTTTTTTCTTAGCAAGATTTTGTAATTCGCTGAACGAAGAAGACTTTTAACATTTCGCATTAAACATTTATTTGTTGGTTTGATGATTTCATCTAAAATGCTCTTTGGGTCCTTGGCCGCTGTCACCTTGTCCACCAATTCTGCCCCTAGATCTAAATGTTCCTGGGTTAAACAGAGGCACGGCAGCACGGATCCCAATGTGCTGATGATATTTAACACACTCTCCATAAGCAAACTACCGCTAATTTCTTTAATTTTACATTTCACATCATCTAAAGACCAGTACATGCAGTCGTGATGCCTCTGACCGGGGGCATCTATGGCACACCCAGGACAATCCTCATTTTATTTCTGTCTCAGGCAGCATTTGATGATTCCGTGCACAGCTGTTCGTACAATTGCACATATCACGGTTTTACGGTGATGAACTCACACAGGCTTAATACTGAATTTCTCCCTCAACTTTAGATAGTACAGGCCTATAGAATAAGCATCTCCCTCTGTTTTGGCATTCTGTTGAGCATCTGGTTTTGGGTCTGGGCAAAAACAGATCAGGCCCAATCTGCTTGGCCCTTCGGAACTGTTGGTGTCCAGAACCTCCAAGTCCTCTGAAGAACTATGGCTCAGCTGCTGAAAAATTTACAGTAAGAAATATGTGTAAGGCACCTTTGTACTTTTTCATAACATGATTTAAAAACCTTTTACACCGTGTGTGCCAAGAGACCCCTTCCGCATGCAACTTTTAAAAACAACAAATACAATATGTCTCTGTGCAGGCTTGATCCAAAAGGCTCTAGCCAACCGAGCACCATTGACCGGGTCCCTGCCAAACCATCCCTTGAGTATTCTGACATACATCATACCTGTGCCTCGTCTCCATACAGCCATTTGTTTGAATCATTTGGGTTCTTCTGGCTGGAATCCAAATCTTGGCCCAGCAGTCTGGCCTCATGTTTCTCCACCGTGTTGTTCTTGTGGATACAGGTATCCTTAGCTATCCCTGTTTCCCCGCTCCCATGACCCATCTCAAACACAGTTTGCCACAATGGTGTGTTTGTTTCTTCAGGTCCCATAGCAACAACCATATAACATCTCTTCATGAGAGGCTTGACTGTCGGTGTTGGCCAGGGTCTTCTTGGTCTTTAATCATTAGACCCATTTAAATAGAAACTCCTCCTTACTTAGGGATGGAATGCAATGGCAGCTCTAAGCTATTGGCCAAGAGTATCGTGTGGCCTCAAAATTTCAAAACCTCGACACCAGCGGAAATGGGAACGGAGGGCGGGACATAAGCCTTAAATGGGGCATGGAAACCAGTCAAAAATACATGGTGATAAATGCTATCGAGGTTATAGTACTTGTAGCTATGCTGACCAAACTCCCACTGTGGATGTAACTAGATCGACACAAGAATGTTAATGTTTCTGTTACTATTACCATTGCTCAGGGAGGTATACCTATACCAACAGAAGAGTAGATAAAACAAGTTTTTCAAACAGGAAAAAGAAAAAAGGAATTTTATGTATTATTTGTGTAGCAGTAATGCATAGTGTTGGGGAAAATCTCTTTAGATCATTGTCTGCAAATAAGCTGAAATGTTTAGAACTTTGCATAATGTACTGTAAAGAGATTTTTTTGTTGTTGTTGAAATATGTCATGGTAATCTTATGGCAAATGCTGTGGGAATTGGGACTGTTTTCATCAGTTTGAGTAAAGAGGTGTACATTGTGCACAAATTGTTGTTGCCTTGGGGCAGTAACGATTTAATGATTAAAAAAGAGGATTATTTGTTACAACAGAGTCGCAACTATGTGAATGTAATAGCTAGCTGAAATCGCTTTAATGCAGACATGCGTCTTTTTTTCTATTTCTTCTTTTAAAAGGAGAAATACAATAGTCTTGTTTGTATAGATCTGAAAACATTTAAATACACTGTGTTGCAGCCCATGTTGTGTACCCGAATTACGTTATTTGCACTGGTAATGCCCTTATATTTGCATAGTACCACTTCTTTCTCCCCTTTTTAATGGAAAATTCTCATCAAAGTACTGAACCAGTTTTATCCTGCTTCATTTACAGCCCGAGAATGTGTCTTTCATGTGTCTAAGAAGGCCAATTTGTCCATTTTATTACAAGTAAATGCAGGAACTGATACAAGATCACAGCACAGGGTGGTTTAGTGAGATCTTAGAAGTAGAATGATTCAGAAGCAAGAATAGTCTATATTTTCTATTCTAGGCTGCTGTGTAGTGTTACTGTGTGCTGTGTTTCACCGCAGAGCCAGCTGCATTACAGAAGCCAATAAAATGATCCTTTTATATTCCTGACCTATGGTGCCAAAATGGTATGGTGATTGAATTGTTATAAGGACGTTTGGATAAAAGCTACTATGTAATGTAATTACAGAGTATTTTTATTGTTAAAACATTTCCCATCTCACCTCTCCCATTTTCCTCATTGACTTATTTCCTTTTATTCTAACAGACTTCAATCACTTGCGGAGACAGTCTGCAAATTTCTTGCTGGCATTCCAAAAGGCACTCCAGTAGCCTATCATGACAGCTTTAATGCACTTCCTGTGTAAAAAGCCCAATGGCTACAGCACATGTGATAGTAAAGAGTTTATTCACTGTCTTAATTATGAATGAATTTTAGCTTTATTTGGTTGAAGATGAAATATAATTCTGTGTATTTCATTAAGCTATCACTTTGAAATTTAAAACATGATTTTGTTTTCTGTGGCTGAGCCAAAGTGGTGTTTTTTTTGTTTTTTGTTTTTGTTTTTTGTTTTTAGTTAAAGCTTCTGTCTGATGTACAAAGAGAAGAATAATCATGTACACTTGGAGGAAAGGATCATGGTGCTCATGACACATACAAGAGAACAATTTTTGGGTGTTTCTTGCTGCAGGAGGAAAAAACAGTGGGAAATAACTGCAAATTTTAGCTGATCTAGTCTAGATCTCAGGTGTGTTGTAAATATCCTCTTTACAGCACATAAATAACGCAGATCAGCTGAGTTAAGACTTGTAATAATTAGTATTTCCAGTACACTGTTCACCTGCAATTCTCAAAGCTCTTCACAGTGTTGTTCCCCTTATAAAGCTGAGAAAAGCAAGGCACAGGGAAGATAAGTGATTTGTCCAAAGCTGTTCAGTAGCAGAGCTGGGGTTAGAATCCTGGCTGACTCCCAGTCCCATCCCCTTCTTGACTGTGCTGCCATGCTCAAGCACTCAGTTAACTAGATGAGTACATCTAGGGGAAGACATTTTCCATGGACGGCCCTTGACTCTGGAATTCACTCCCCCACCCAGTAAAACAAAGGTTGCATGTGTTGACTTTCAGGAATGTTGCTTGACTTCTCTGTTTGCCTGGACTCTTCCTCTGAGGTGATTTGAAGAGGAGCAGATGAGGAAGGGGGTCAGAAGGGCTGTTTTTAGAGCCATTACTATCATTGGTGGTTGACTTTTTGTGTGAAAGGATTAATGGATTTGTTTGGTTTGAAAGATTATTTTTTGCATGTGCCTAGAATTTACAGTAGGATCATTTTTATACACTGGAAAAATTAATATATGACAACTTCTTCCCCTCTTGTTATAGTAACCAAGCTAAGACCTGACCAGTCTCCCAAGTTACTTTATTTGTTACAGAAACCTCCAAGTGAGACATCCCCTCTCTTCCACACATCTGTTCTGTTTTCCTTTGCTGTCAGAACTAAGAAGTTACAGTTGTGAAGCCAGTTTTACAGTTGGTAGCTTTATGATACCGAGTATCTAAATGTCTTTAACATTGTTTGCCTCAATCAGTGCTTAATTTGTAATGAAAGAGGTGCCGGGGCTCAAGCAATTTTTCTACATTCATAACTGATGCAGCAAGCCCAGAGGTGTCGGGGCTAAGAACTGATAAGCCTAGAGGTGCCAGGGCTCAGCCCTGGCAAAAATAAAGCAGTGTTGTCAATACACTTAAAAATATCAAAAATAATAAAAATATTTGAGAGGGTTTTTTGTTTGTTTGTTTGTTTTTTTCAGATTAAGGCCAACATTTTCTGCCTACATTTAGGCAGCCAGATCACATTTTGTCACCTTTGGTAAAATGGCCTTTTTTTTTTCTTTCAGAGGTAGCGAGAGTTCACAACCTAGCATCACTGAAAACCATGCCACTTTTATATTTAGATACTGACATATTGGATTTAGGTGTCAATGTTAGGCGTCAAGAATCCACTGAAGTGAGTGAGGCTTTGCACAGGTGCAGGGATCTGCCCAGTGATGAGCTCCCAAAACCCTAATAACCGGTTCCCTACCGGGTCCTCGGCTGCACTTCGGCAGCGGGGTGTGTGTGTGTGTGTGTGTGTGTTGTCACTTGCTCTGGGTTTTCGGCAGCATTTCGGCAGCGGGTCCTTCACCAGGAGCGAGTGAAGACCCCCCCCCCACACCACCAAAGTGCTGCCAAAGACCCGGTAGGGAACTGCGTGGAGAGTACAAGCCCCATGTACCTGTCTCCCCCAACCCACATCCTGCCCCCAACTGCCCCCCTCAGAACCCTCAACCCCCACCTCCCGCTCCTTGTCCCCTGACCACCCCTTCCCGAGACCAGTCCAGTGACTTACTGGTACGGTGGGGCCAGTTCTGGCCCCCAGAAGGGGCAGGGCCTAGGGCAGAAGGGGCGTGGCTGAGGGAGTCAGAGCCAGCCCCAGCCCACCCTGTAAGGTAAGTGCCCACCCCACCGGGCTAGCAGCAGCAGCCCGGGGCTCCGGGTGCTATTTAAAGGGCCCGGGGAGCCCCTACTTTTACCGCCCCAGCCCTGTAAATAGCCACGCGAGCCCTGGGGAAGCAGTGAGGCTCCTGTGGCTATTTAAAGGACCTGGGCGGCGGAGGCAGCTGGAGCCTTGGGCCCTTTAACTAGCCCCTGGAGGCCCCTGTTACCCCTGGGCTCCGGGGGCTATTTAAAGGTCCCGGGGCTCCCCTGCTTCTACCGCCCCATATTTGCTACACGTTTTCTGCAGTGACTTTTCCACCCTGAAGCAGATAAAGGGAATGAACATGTGACCAGAAACACCGGCCACATTATTTGAAAACAAAACTTGATTCTTTTTTTGAAATGTTTCTTATGCTTTGGCCACATCTCTGAATCCTGTGTCACTTGGATTGTTTTAATAACCAGTATATTAATGCTCATGAAGATTACGTCCACTCTAAGTCATTGGAACTGTTAAAGATGATGATTTATAAGGGAAAATTGTCATCTGCCAAAATCCTAATTTTTAAAAAAAGAGAAACAATCAATAAACATCACAGGATAGCAAGCCTGTGGCTATACAGAATTTCATGGTTATCATTATGCCACAGTGGTCACTCAAAACTTCATGTGGATAGCGGAAATAGAACTCAGCTCCTCCTTTATAAGCTCAAGTGCTAATTGCTGGAGCTAAAGAATGATCTCCAATCCCTATTAGTTGTCTAGAGCCTATGATATTTCACCAGATATGCTTCCATCCAGGAGAAAATAGTGGCATGCACACACTAACAAGTTCAATACAATATCTTTAAAAACGTAATTCCCATCGCTATATTATAATACTGATGACTTAAAACCTTTAATGTGATTTGTTTACATTTTCCATTTCTTTCAGCTTGGACAATACAAATTGGCCAGTCAATTTCACTTTTGTTTATAGTCAATTTCACTTTGCTTTACACCTGCTATAAATAGTACCATGCTGCAATGTGTGGACTCTCCAAATTGTTTTGAAAGGCTGTTTCCCTGGCAGAGTTTCCAATCAATTGAAACATTACACACAGTATTTATTTTTATAAAGTTATACACAGGCACACACATAACACAATCTATATTATAACATTAGGTTTTATAAAAGTTTAGTTTTTTAAAATTCTAAATGTTGTGGTTAATCTGACCTTACCAGTGACAGCGACTTCATGCACTATTGAAATGTAATTACCTAGATGCAATCTTTCTGCTTATCTAGAAATACTTTCGGCTGTGTATGAAACTGAACAGCACACATGTTTTTTAGTTGTCTTGCTAGGTCTCCAGGAAGTCTTTCCTTGTTGCTTCGGCTCCTGGCATTTTTAAATCAGGAAGCTAACTTCAAATGCTTATGGAGCGAGGAACATAGGGTTTAAATATTGATGAAAATGAGCAATGTATGGTTTCCCCTCTGGACGTGATCATGCTGAGATGAAATGGCAGCATTAAAACACATTCAGCACTTGCTTAAGGCTACTGGCTATTCTGTCCTGGAATGTATATTTTATTAAAGTGTAGCGGCCGCCGATCTATACATATTACATTTTAAATAACACATTGGCATTTGAGATAACTCATGATGTCCTCAAGCAAACGTGATGAGAAAAGGTGACGAGGAACATATCTCAGCAGAAGTTTAGCTCATGCCAACTATGCGCCGAACAAGGGATCCCTGGCAGACGGTGCCTGCCCTAGACAGCCCGGGGGTGAGAGTTGCCAAAGAGAAGAGAGAAAATGCCCAAACTTCCCCCTTAAAGACTACAGCTTTACTGATCAATGGGCAGCCGGGGCCCGCCCCTTTTCTGTTTGGAAGGGGAGACTGACGAGAATACGATTAGTGCAGACAGACAGATAGACACACAAGCCAGCGGAGACAGACCCACAGACACAAAGGCACTCAGCAGCCAGGCACATAGGCACGCTGCAGATGATCACCCAAGGAGCCACACAAAGACACCGAGGCGCTCAAGAGGCGCAGATAACACACAGACAAGCACACACACAGCACGCAGCTCCCTGCTGGTCAGTTTCACTCCCGCCCCAGACAGCTGTGCAGGCAGCCTCCTCCGTTGTGAGCCTCCCCCTGTCTCCTCCTTCTCAGCAACCTCCAGCTGCGCGAAACTTCCCACCGGCTGCCCTGGAGGATCCCAGAATAGCCACAACAACATCCTCCTCCTTCCTCCCAGTCCAAAGGCGAGCCGGAGAAAGGGGGAGGAAGAAACAAGGCGGGGGAGCGGCGGTGGGCGAAAATGGGAAGTGGAAGTTGGAGTTGATTGGTGCTGCTGAGGGGCTGATGATCGCATCTCAGGGTAGGGACGGGGAGGAGGAGTGGAGCTGGGGGAAAGCTTGCACGCCCCCCAACCCCCTTAGTTGCCGCTGCTTCGGCTTTGATGCAAAGGAATGAAGCGGGGTTTCCTGAGAGAAGAGCGTGTGATTGATCCGAGGTGTGTTTGCTGGTGGCTGCAGACCTGTCGCCCTCTTTCCCCCCCATGCGGGCGCTTTCCTCCAGAGGCTCCGAGTCCTGGTTGCTCCTGCTGCGGGATGGAGACGCATGCTTTCTGGCTAGTGCAACTTTTCCTTTTCGCGCTGTGGGGTAAGTAGCTGGCTTGCAAGATGCTGCTCAGAACATCCCGGGCCAATGGTCAGTAAAAAGCACCTGGAGAAGTTATTAGCATTCCTAACTTACTAGCATTTATGAGTCTTTGCTGTTCTAGGAAGGTGTTTTGTCTTAAATAACTTAAAGCATTTATTATATTACCCCAGCAACAAAAGTGTTTAAGGTACTGGTTAGTGGGTTTCCCTTACGAGATAAAAGGAATAGATTTTTGCCAGGCATCTTTAGCTGAATGTAAATGTGGAAATGTAAACCCTTTCTACAAGTCCTGATTCTGCTGGAGAAGCAGAGCCCTTCCAGAAAGGTGATTTCATAAGGGGTTATTACATGCCAGAGAGACAACAATCATTCACAACCTCCCCCTCTCTAATTCCCACCTCACTTAAATTATTCAGTAACAGTCTGAGTAAGGGAATCTGAAAAGAAGCCCCTCTCTAAGGCATTAATGAATTTGTGGCTATCCTCCAGGTAGATGTGCAGGATTGTATTTTGTAAGGTTAGTGGCTTTTTAGTGTCAAAGGCATTTTTGTGAGACTATATTAGCTGAAGTCTGATTTTCACCTCATTTGCTGGAGCTGTATATTAAAAATAAAGACTAGGGAAAGGCAACTTGGGTTTTAAAAGAATAGATCATCTGTTTGGGGAGCGGATTCTTCTAAGAGCAGAAGGAATCTCTTCCTATGATATCAAGCACTGGGAACAGACCTCTGATAGTATCCTGATGAGAAAGGAGAAGCTGTTTCCAGCCCTCTCCTTGTTTCCCCACACACGCCTTATCAATTAGTTACAGTGTGAGAGATGTGTACATTTCACCCAGGGTGTTGGTGATGCTGTGACAGGCACTGAACCACCTCCTTCTCAGCCATGCAGCAGATGGCTGTTGTAAGACCCAGAGAACAAGAGTGAATAAATGTAAAAATAAGATGCCAAATCCTGAAAAGCATTGAGAACTGAATTGGGGTTAGCTTGATTGTGTACACAGGAACTGTATGGCTTCCCCCCCCCTTTGTTCTTGCAGTGATATTAACTAAGGTAGCACATTTTTCTGTAAAATAGTTCAAAATAATCATCTTTGACATGGTAGCTCGCTTCTTATAGATTTGGCCATTTCCCGAAGTCCTCACTCAGGCACAGTGATCATTTTCCTTGAATGAGAGCAGCAAGATTGGTAACTTAGTTTTTGACCACTAGCCCAACATCCCGTAAGCCAATTTTGCCAGATGAGTCAAGACATAGATCTAACTTTCCAGGAAGAATGAATTGACTAACTTCTGAATTATATTCATTCTTTTCACACCAGCTTCAGTGTGGGCTCCCTCCACCCCTTTGGAAAGCAGGGAATTTTCATGGTCTGGAGACTGGATGATTCTATTTAGGATTTGCTCAAACAGTTACTTGTAACTGTGCAGATACCTTTCAAGATTTTTCACATTTTTTAACTTCAGTTTACACTGTGTTGTTAATCATTGATATTTCATTTTCCCCCCTTGTAGCTGTCTTTAGGAATTCAGGATTTAAAACCGTATAGTCAAATCCAAAGTTACTGACAGAGTCTTATTCTGATCTTATTTACACCAGTGTAACTCAGGTGATGACAGTGGAGTTACTCTTGATTTACACAGATGTAAGTGAGAGGAGAACCAGGCCCAGAGTATTTAGAAGGATATTCCATGTACTTTATAGGAGATAAAAACTTGAGACCAGAAGTTAGAGATCTTTACATGAAAAGGCCTATAAATAAGAGGAACATCTGATTCTGAAAATTTTCAGAAACTATGGGCCTCTAGTAATATTTTTTGCTTAAAAAAAAGTAAAATGTTCATTTTGGTGGATTTTTCTCTCAATATTTTTTTAAACCTACCTGATGCAGTCAAATGTTTTATACATTTCCATTTAAAATGCATTTCAGAATACAAAGTTTCCTGACACCTAATGGTTGATTTCTTTATTGCTGAACACAGGGAAATAATCAGTAAATTTTGAGTAGGATAAACTTCCAGTGTTAAATTTTGCCATGACTCTCACAAGTGAAACATGTTTACTAAGGATTTATTCCCAGAGAATGAATGGACTGAGGACTACTCTTCCTGTACCTCCAACAATTAATTACACACAGATCTCACCAGAGATACTAACAGGTCAGTCCCAGACTAGAGTTTCTTGCCTACGCCAGTTGCTCACCTAACTGAATTTTACTGAAGAACTGATTTTCATGGTGGTCTACAACTGACAATGGATGCTTTTGGTGAAAAGCAAAGGGATAGATTTTGCATAAACAGCAAAGATGTAAATGGAATCAAACTAATTTCCTGTTTTAAAACTAACTTTTTATGATTACTAAAAATTCATAATGTGGACTCTATTATAAATAATACTCAATAAGTGCAGTAAGTGTAAGCATAAGCCAACTACTGTTTAGCTCAGTGGTTTGAGCATTAGCCTGCTTAAATGCAGGGTTGTGAGTTCAATCCTTGAGGGCAGTCACTTAGGGATCTGAGGTAAAATCAGTACTTGGTCCTGCCAGTGAAAGCAGGGGGCTGGACTCCATGACCTTTCAGGGTCCCTTCCAGTTCTATGAGGGAGGTATATCTCCATATATATTTTTTTCTGATGGCAAGTAATACAACCATGGTTCCTAGAATCAGTGATTCCCCAGGGATATTGACTTTAATTAAACACTTTGAACCATTGTTGTTCCTCCTTGTTTTTATTTCCGTATGATCCAGTTTAAACACTGACCCTTGTGCCCTTTCTCTCTGGGTCAAATGTTGTTATGGTTGATCAGTCAATGCTCCCGTTGAATTACTCAAAGTGTATATTTTGAGAGCCTGTTCTGCACATCTGTTTATCTTAGTTAATTTACATGGAACCCATTACCATAGTATATGAGTTCCTCACAGCCATTAATGTATTTTCATCACAACATCCCTGGGAGGTAGGGAAATGCTATTATCCCCATTTTTTTACAGATGGGGAACAGAGAAGATAAATGACTTGCCCAATGTCACACAGGGTGGAGCAGGGATTTGAGTGCACAGCCATTTAACAGTCCAGTAGTATATTTTACAAGAGTAATTGTTCTGGCATCCTTTCCCAAACATTCCTCCATCCATCCTGTAAAGATGGTTGCATATTAGTAGTGCTGTGTCTATAGGTAAGGATGAAAGATGCTATATAAGTGTAAGAAGTTATCATTTATATTGAAACTTCATATTTTTTAATTGTACAAGCATCTGTCTCAGCAAAACATGCTAAAGTAGAAATGTGATAACTATCACGATCTTTAGCACTTTTAATGCCCAGATCTCAAAATAGTCTACAAAGTTGTGAAGTATCATTACCGCTGTATTTTACAGCTGGGGAACTGTAGCACAGGGAAGCTCAGTTTTTTGCCAGAGTTGCCCAGCAAATCAATGTCAGATCTGGAAACTGAATATGGCTCCAGGCTCCCACACTTGTATCTTATGCTCTGGACTACACCTCCACACTGCTCATTATCAGAAGAGCTGTATCAGAAGGACCCAATCCTGCAAGGTACTTGCGCGCCTTATGTAAATACAGCGTACCCTCAAGTTCAACTCCATGTAAGACTGGATTCTAGTGAGAAAGAAACGCATGAATGATTTAAAAAAACAAACCTGATTACATTTGAAAAAAACGTCCCTATCATCTTACTGATGAATCTGGTCCACTGTTTTGTGGCTGAAAGGGTTGGGATGAAGGGAGTGAAAATCAGCGTGGGAACAACATTGAATACAATAGATCAAGGTGTCAGTCAGTCAGACATAAGTACGAGTCTGTGTGTACTCTTAAAATGAGAACATCTCATTTTGAAACAGACCAGACCAGCTTAGCAATACACTACTCTGCCAAAGTGCGGGTCTCGTTTGTTAGGGATCCTGCATGTTTTCAAACAGCAATCAACAGGAAATATAATTAATGAACACTATTTCTATCACTTTTGAAGCAAAGCAGACAAATGCTGATGCAGCCTGTGCTTCCAAGTTGCTGTTAGATCCTGGCACAGCTCCACCATACTTCACAGTTTCCATCTTCCTTTCTCCCTCTCTTCCCCTCTCCCTGTAACCTGAAGATTTTTAAGGTCTGCCCAGACCCCAGTGTACAGACTCATACTCGGTACAATTAAGGTGACTGGAAAAAATGTACTGTGTTCATAAGAGAGAGATCTTCTGAAATGTACATGGATGTACTGTGGGTGGCAGCAGAGAGCATCAAATATTCAAGCAAAAGCATGCTGGTCCCAGAAGTCAAGACAAGATTACAGGTACAGTCCAGATTAAAGATAGGAGATAGTCACACACAAATTGGCAGACTGATTCTGATCCCATTCCACTGATGCAATTCCACCGAATTCAGTGGAGTTACTCCTGATTTACATAAGTTAAAGCGAGAGTAGCACTTGGCTCTGACACTTTTTTTGTTTTTACATGGGAATGAAATTGTCTCATAGTGTGTGATTTAAAAAAAAATATATATGTTGTATATACACAAACACATACACACAATTTTATAAGGATATTATTGTGGACGACTTCCTGGTGTAGGACAGCATGTCCTCAGTAAAAAGTGCACTAGGTATAGTGGTTCTGCTTTTTAAGCCATATTTCTTTATTACGCTGTCAAATTGTTATTTGTTTGAGATGCTGTTTCTTTCCACCACCTCAGTGCGGATTACAGAGCTTATTCACTGGTTGCCCTAATTGCAAGCAAATGAAATTCCACCTACTTCCATCAAAAATAAGGAAAAAAAAAGAAAAAGAAAGAAATTGCGCAAAGGGGTCAGTGAAAAACTTCACTTGCCAAATACACCTCTACCTCGATATAACGCTGTCCTTGGGAGCCAAAAATCTTACCGTGTTATAAGTGAAACTGTGTTATATTGAACTTGCTTTGATCCACCGGAGTGCGCAGCCCCCCCGGAGCACTGCTTTACTGTGTTATATCCAAATTCGTGTTATATCAGGTGGCGTTATATCGAGGTAGCGGTGTACCATTTGTCATCAGCCTGTGGCTTTGTTTACTTCTCACATTTCTCTCTTGTAGCAAACTACCTTCCCCCATAGTGCTTGTCCATATGCACATTTCCACTGCAATAATGATACGAGTCTTAATTCACACCTTTGGTGGAAGTCTGTGTGTGGACACTTTCTGATTTAAAAATAAGAGTCCTATTTCAATAAAAACCAAAATTGAAATAGGACACTTATTCCAAAATACAATTTAATTTTGAAATAAAAGTGTCCGTACAGACTTGCACTGAAATAAAAAGGTTGTTATTCTGGCGCAAATTTACATGTAGGCTAGCCCTAAGAAAGCTATGACTAGCCCCAGAAAAGAGGTGGGAATGAGGGAGAGATCTTGATTTTAGTATGACTTTTGACATACTCATCACATTCTCATAAATAAACTAGGAAAATGTGGTCTAGATGAAATTAATAAAAGGTGGTTGCAAATCTGGTTGAAAGGCCATATTCAAAGTGTAGTTATCAATGGATCACTGTCAAACTGAGGGATGAATCTAGTGGGGTCCTATAGGGGTCTGTCCAGGGTCTGGTGATCTTCAATATTTTCATTAATGACTTGGATAATGGAATGGAGAGTATGCTTATAAAATTTGCAGACGACACCAAGCTGGAAGGAGTTGCAAGCACTTTGGAGGACAGGATTAGAATTCAAAATGACCTTGACAAGTTGGAGAATTGATCTGAAATCAACAAGATGAAATTCAATAAAGACAAGTGCAAAGTACCACACTTTGGAAGGAAAAATCAAATGCACAGCTACAAATGGGGGATAACTGGCTAATTGGTAGTACTGTTGGAAAGGCTCTGGGGTTATAGTGAACCCCACACTGAGTATGAGTCAACAATGTGATGCAATTGTGAAAAAGGCGTATATCATTCTGAGGTGTATTAACAGGAATGTTGTATGTAAGACAGGAGAGGTAATTGTCTACACTGCAAATAGATGCCCATGGCTGGCCTATGCCAGCTGGCTCAGGTTGTGGGACTGTTTCATTGCAGTGTAGATTTCCAGGCTTGGGCTGCAGCCTGAGATCTGGGATCCTCTCGCTACACAGTGTCCCAGAGCCTGACTCCAGCCCAAGCCTGCAAATCTACACTGCAATTAAGCTGCCCCTCAGCCTGAGCCCCATGAGCCCATGTCAGCTGGCATGGGCCAACTGCAGGCTTTTAATTGCAGTGTAAATATACCCTAAGAGAAACCTGATAACAGTTTTCAAATATGTTATGTGCTGTTACAAAGAGAATGGTGATCAGTTGTTCTCTATGTCCACTGAAGGCAGGACAAGAAGTAATTGGCTTAACGTGCAGCAAGGGAGATTAGGCTGGATATTAGGAAAAACTTTCTAACTACAAGGGTAGTTAAGCTCTGGAATAGGCTTCTGAGGGAAGCTGTGGAGTTCCCATCACTGGAGGTTGTTAAGAGCAAGTTGGACAAACACCTCTCAGGGATGGTCTAAGTATACTTGGTCCTGCCTCAGCACAGGGGGCTGGACTAGAAGACCTCTCAAGGTCCCTTCCAGCCCTACATTTCTCTGAGTCAATAGGAAACGTTAATGTGAGCCAACAAAAGGTTTCCTAAAACTTTATAGGACTGCTCTAAGATAATATCTTGACTTAATGTCTTCCCTGAAACTAATCCAGAAAGTACCGGGGAGAAGTTTGTTCTTCACTGAAGTGAATGTCAAAAGTGTGTGAGCTGTTACACATGGTTCAGTGGCTAGAGAGGAAGACAGCCTCTGTCTTGAGAACAGCATGACCTGATTTCACTGGTGTCATTTAGTAATGACCTTCATTTCTGATGGGAATTCAGAACTATTTTTGCCAAATGCTCTGTGACTTTTTTTTCGCATCCTCTTGTCTGTTGAGGGCTACATGTTTAAGGATCTATCCTTTTATTTTCTGTATTTTCTTTACTTTACCTTAAAGTAAAGGGTATCATGTTCTCTATTTGTTGCCCACCTGTTTTCAGTTCTGAAGAAGCGGTGATTGGGGAAAGGGCATTAATAGCCCAGTTGCTGGTCTGAGCATATTGAGAACTGCTGGATCAGCCAACAAGCAGTGATGCTGGAACAATTTTTATAGTGGGGGTGCTGAAGGAGGAAACCATGGATTGTTATGCCTACTTCAAGCCAGGGGCTGTGGCAGCACCCCTAGTTCCAGCACCTATGCAGACCAGCCCTCCAGAAGCATTCCTGGCATGGTCTAAGGACAAGCCAGGCACCAAAAGGAGCATGGACAACGTCCCTGATCCTTCAGACTCTAAAATCTTTGGCTAAGTCTGTATAGGATTGGGCACAAGAGAGCAAGAACAGTGAAGTTGTTGACATGCATGCACATATACAGCCCCAATTCTGTCTACTGCTGACTGTCTGAGTGGCAGAGTTGTGCACTAGGGAGTTTTTCAAAGGCTGGGAGGAAGAAATTCCCCTGACCAGGCAGTGCAGCAGCAGGAGTTTGCTGTTTCACGGCCAGTCATACATTATGAAGGCTGAAGTAGTATTTGCAGCATCTACAGCCTGCCCAGCGCTGGGGCAGGGGAATGGCCGTTTGATCTAGGCAGTCTCTCAGCCCTATCACCAAATCTCTGCTGCTTGGCAGTGCACAGGGAGCTTCTGTGGAGCAGGGTGTGTGGTTAGCAGACAGGGAGAGCAACACTCCCTGAGCAGTAGCAACAGAGGTGAAAGTAAGCCAGTCCGGTCCGGTCCAGCCAGGGCTGGCTCCAGGCACCAGTGAAGGAAGCAGGTGCTTGGGGTGGCCAATGGAAAGGGACGTCGCGTTTGCGTCTTCAGCGGCAATTCAGCGGCGAGTCCCTTGGTCCCTCTCTTCCTCTTTGAGCTGCCACCGAAGAGGAAGAGAGGGAGTGAAAGACTTGCCGCCGAATTGCCACCCAAGAAAGAAGTGGCACAATGGAGCTGCTGCTGAAGTGCCACCAATCGGCTTTATTTTTTTTTCCAGCTTCGCCACTTGAAGTGGCAAAAAAGCTGGAGACAGCCCTGGGTATGGTGTACCAGCAAGAGCCGGTACGCCGTGCTAGACTGGACCGGCTTCCCTGGCGGTGATTTAAAAGGCCCCAGGCTCCAGCCACCGCAGGGAGCCCCAGGCCCTTTAAATATTGAAAGACCACGCCTCTTCTGGTCGAGGCCACGCCCCCACTCAGGACTCCGGCTAACCGGTAAATCCTTTACGTTACTTTCACCCCTGAGTAGAACCCCCGCAATTTTGCTGCTAACAAAGCTCTTCATGTCACAGGAGAGATGTGGCCAGATGTTCCCTATATTGTGTTATTAGATTACTGCATTTAATAGCATAAATATGCACATTCATATAACTGCATCCTTAATATTAAAGCAGCATTAGGCTTACACAGTTATAAAAAACAAACTGGGAAATAGAAGTTAAAATTCCTACAGCAACATTAACTGTCACATGGCCCATGTGTAACCTCACCTATTCCTGTTTTACTGTTAAATGAGCAGCCTACTATAGTGTTGTTAAATGTATACCATAAAACAGGAATGCTCAAATTCCAATTTATGCCATAGACTTTGTGTGACCTTTGGCAAGTCACTTAGGCCCAGATCCTCAAAGGTATTTAGGCTCCTAACTTCAATTGATTGCAGTGGGAGTTAGGAGTCTAAATATTTTTCAAGCTCTGGGTCTTAGTCTCTCTGTCTGTTTTCCATCTGTAAAATGGGAACAGTACTACTTATCTACCTCACAGGGTGGTGCGAGGATAAAGACATTAAAGACTGTGAAGAGCTTTGAGATCTACTGGTGGAAAGTGTGATATAAGAGTTAGGAATTATTAGTGTTAAACTTAAGACCTAATGTTCCACGCTGAATATTCAAACCCACCTGGCATCCCAACTTCATTTCCATCAGCAGACATAGAAGGGATTTTTATTCTGATAAACCAATCTGCATCCCACCTGACTGGCGTGCATCTCACCAGTGGTACATGTTCCCACAGTGTGAAAATAGCTGCCACAGAATACTCACTAATGAGCAATGGGGCAGAGTGAATATTGCTGGAGGAACCTTGGGCCTGATTCTCATTCACCTACATTAGTGTAAATCAGAAATAGTTCTATCAAAGCCAATGCAGTTACACCAACATGTAAGTGATGTGAGAAGAGAATCAGGCCCCTTAAAACATTTGAATTTCCAGGCTTTCTTTATCTTAGTTCAGCGATTTGAATGTCATATGAATGTAGTTTTTTGATTGATTGATTTTAAGAGTGGAAGAACATTCCTGTGCTTAATCAATATTGTTCCCTTTTTAAGGCTGGGGTTTCCAAAGTGGTCTAAGGGCATCAGGTGCCCAGCTCCTGTTGTGCAGTGCCCTTGTGGCTCTGACGCAGGACTGGAATGTTGTAAAAGAGTTTGGCTCTTCTGCGTAAGAGCTGATCTCTTGCCTACTGAGCAAGCTTAGATGTGGGTTTGTTTTTACACCCAACCGCTTTGTATTTTATCACCAAACCAATTTGTTTTAAAAACTTGTTTGTAGACATAGGCCCAGATTTGTAGGTTTGGCTCCACTCAGTCTTTCAGTGCATAACTGACTTAGGAAACTAGTGCCCAGAGTTTTAAGGCTATTTAGGTGCCTAAGTCTTATTGAAATAAATGGGAGTTAGAAGTCTAAATACCTTTAAAATTGGGCCCTAAGTCTCACTTTCAAAAGCGATTTAAGCACTGAGGTATCTAAGTGTCATTGAAAGTCAATTAGATTTATGATCCTAAGTGCTTAAGACGCCTTTGGAAAAAAGACTTCAATTAGGCATTGCAATGCAGAGCAGAGCAACAGCTGAATATCTGTAAAACTTGGGGGCATGCTCCAGAATGAACTCTTCGCCGGGGATGGGGTGGTTATTCCACCACTTGCAGTTTTTAAGTCAAGACTGGATGTTTTTCTAAAAGATCTGCTCTAGCTCAGACAGCTGTAATGGGCTTGATGCAGGAATTACTGGGTGAGGTTCTATGGCCTGTGTTATGCAGGTCAGACTAAACAACCATAATGGTCCTTTCTGGCCTTAAAATCTGAGCCTCTATATGCTTTCAAAGTTCAGCCATTTTTAGTTCTGTATAGGAAAAATGGTTAATTCATTGGGGGGGGGGGGGAATGGAGAAGTGCCCCTCCTCCTTCTTCTCCAGCTTCATATAACTCAGCAATGGCTAAAAGGGCTTCCTTCAAACTTTCACCAAAAAATTTGCCTTTTATCTGAGATCAAGCATAGAAAATGTCAGTCCAAGAAGAACACTTTGGGGCAAGTGAAAGCACGGAGATTACAGATACTGATTTGCAGCCTTAATTATAGCATTTGTACCAAACATATCTTGCATTGTGAAGAGAGATAATAAACACTTGGCTCAAACTGTGTCAACACTTCCATTTTAAATCATATTTGCCAAGCTGAAACTTCTTTGCGTTCAATCAAGTGACCAGAGAGTTTATGGATTAATCCTTTCTCAAAGCAGTCAAGGCTAGAGTAAAGCGTGTGCTATTAATGCTGTCGATAAAGAATTATGAAAAGTCTCCTGAAATGATGCAGGGAGTTTGGCTACCTTAAACTAAGCAATCGGTTCCAACCCTATTATCTGTGCCCCAGCTGTAACATAGAAGTTCTAAGCCTAGCGAATAACATGGGTACACAATTAGTTCTGATGCTTTTTTGAAAAACAAAACATACTTTTGCTTTTGATTTCTGACTTCTATACAAACATATATTGTTCTAGTACAACCAGACACAAAGCTTCTTTTAAAATCTGAGATTTTGTAGGCATTTTAACTATTTAATCTACACTAGTGCCCTATGAGAGTTTGAAGAAAAAACACGTTTGAAGATGGTTTGGATAGTGTATAAAATGAAAATTGCTGTGTAGTTATTATGGTGCTTGATGATACTGCTTTGGATCAAGGGATCACTACCTTTGAGCTCAAAGGAGAATCCATCTCAAAGCCTGTCCTTGAGAGCAGACTCACTTCTGTTTTCCAGCCTGATTTTTAGGTGCTGGAATATAAAGCATTAGGGACTTTTGTGCTCTTTCACTGAGTTTGGATTACTTACAGGGAACCAGGGGAAGAACTGAGTTTCTTGTTTTCCCATATAGTGTTTTCTTTTTTCGTTTCCCATGCATGTTCATTGGCATACCCCTAACACAGCCCTTGTTTCCCAGTTTCCAGTGCGGCTGCAGATCATCTCCAAATGGAACGTCTGTTTGTGCTTGGGCTGGGAGGTGTTGTACATGTTACCTTCCTTCTGATTTTTTCTTAATAACACGTTGAGATAAAATACAGCAGAAAGGTAAATTGACAAAAGCAAAGAAAGCCACAGTTTAAAGGTGAAACACAGACTAAGTCATCTTGTTCCTGTAAGTATAACTTAAGTGCTAGAAGATGTTTCTTGAACACTTAACTGTGAATGGCCTTGGTTTTATTATTTTCAGTCATACCTGTAATAAATCTGCAGTGTAGTTCTTATGCATGAAGATAAGGAGGTGGGTAGAGAAAAGAAGTGACAGGATTTACCCTCCACCTAATGTCTCTTTGTCCTGAAGTGTTGTCTTCACCACTGAATTTTTTTAAATGAACTGGTGATATTTTGTGAAACATGAAGATCAAAGAAAATATAGCGCTTCAAACCTTTGCCTCCTCTAAAAAGAACCATCACAACTTTCCCTTCCTGGGGAAAACTTAATTCCATTAGCCCCAGTTCTGCCCTCAGCTGGACACATGTAAATTCCACTGAAGCTAACGAGTGACACCAGTGTAACGGTACTGGGTTCTGTCATTTGGGCTCAAGTCATTTCATATATTTGGGTTCTTTTTGTGCAAATGTGAATTGTTGCAAAGTCCCCCCTCCCCCAATGTCACGTTAGTATGTTAGAGAGACAAGGGGAGTGAGATAATATCTTTTATTGCACCAGCTTCTGTTGGTGAGAGAGACAAGCTTTTGAGCTTACACAGAGCTCTTCCCTCGGGGCAGGGACCTATTATTTTATGTATGTATGGAGTGCCATGCATACCTACCATATGATGCTATATAAATAACAATATGTGCCAAGGTCTGGGATCTTGTTGCTACTTTGTGACTGCCATGGTGAAAGTACTGTCCTGTCATAAAAAGTCTTATGTGCTCATATGTGACCTGACAACCTGGAATTCAGGACAGAAAGCTTGGGCAGTTTAAAGAACCTCAGGCACAATTGTTATCTTATGGTACATATAGACTTTACTGGAAAATTGACTTTGATGAAATCACATCAACATTAGGACATTTAACCTGTTACTGGTTAGCAGGAACAGGCTGCAAGAAGAGCACGCATAAGCTGGGGGTGGGCAAGGTAATTAGGGTGGTAATCTTGTTGTAAGGAAAAAACATTTCCCAGATCTCCTGTAATATCAGGATCTTGATTTAAAATGTCTGCTTCTCAGGGGAAAAAAGAAGTTTTAAACGTCTTTAAGTATCCCGGGCTATAAACACTTCCTCAGGAGGGAGTGTGCTGTGACCCTCGTGTGTGAAACTTACGTGGGTCACTTCCCCTTCCCAAGGCTTAAAACAATATAAGCTCATTTGGCTGTCCCATGCAGTTCCTGTGATTAAAGTCCTTATTTGCCTTGAGGGACTCATACTGCACTTACCATTCACAGGTGAATAGATGTCGAATTAAGCCAGTATTGGGCTGACCTTTATATTTCCTTATTATAAGTAAACTTTATGCCACATCACCTTTGCTTTAGTCTTCTCATGCTTCTTTGGCTAAAGACTATGTAGCATCACACATGCTAAAAATATTTGCTTCCTGGTAATCATGTGGTGCATTGTAGATTGGTAGGCTAAGGGTCATATACAATCCTAGAGTCCCATGGTCATCTTCCATTGCAATCAGTGGACTGAAGGCAATACCTGTATAGGAATAATTTAGATAGCTGACATTTTCTGTTCTCAGCTGTTACCTCTTTTTTTTTTTGCACGCACCTTAACCATAATGTTGCACAGCCACATCTCACATACATCTTTTAGATAGAGATGTTCATGACTATAACACACTTCATTTGGACAGAAACTGTTTCTTTGAGACAGAGGGAGCTGGGATCTAGTCCTGGCACAGAACTGGCTGTTAGGAATGCATTATCCCAAATCTGATACTGACTTCCCTCTGTGTTCTTGTGTAAATCACTTAACATACCTTCATTTCCTTGCTTGTAAAATGGGAACAACAAAAACAATACTTCACAAGGGTGTGATGAAGATGTATAAGTTCAAATGGTAGGAAAATAAAATAGCCAAAATATTATGGCGTCTTTTCAAACCCTTGACTTTTCCCCCTTTATTGGTAGTGTCCTAGTATAACAATCATGCCCACTTAACCCTTTTGCTGCCGGCATCTACCATAGCAGGACATGGCAACCTGCAGTGCACTTGCTGTTAATAGCTAGGATGACCAGATATCCCGATTTTATAGGCACAGTCCTGATTTTTGGGTCTTTTTCTCACATAGGCACCTCCCACCTCCTGTCCTAATATTTGACACTTGCTATCTGATCAGCCTATTAACAGCTCACTGAGGATTTTAGCACCTGGATATTACACTGATTGGTGTTCTATAAAGGCCCATGAAAAGATTTACCATGTAGATAAGGGATCACATAGGGCAAAATGCATCTCCATGTTAGACAGCGCTGAAGTGGTTAAAGGAGTAGCACTTAAAATCAACTTTTAGTGATCCAGTCACAAAAACAAACAGAAAATTTAACTGGTAAAGGAAGGGTTATTAAGATTGCCAGAAAATGTAAATATCCAGTGACTTTTTGATGTTTTTGTCAAACTATATTTTATAAATTTGCAGAGCCATTCTAAACATAAAGGTCTTTTACAGAAATTAATCTATTAAAGAACAGTTTTGGTGTAAAACTGGATGGACAGGGATGATCCCTAGCCTCTGATTGCCAGAAGCTGGGAATGGGCAACAGGGGATGGATCATTTGATGATTACCTGTTCTGTTCATTCCCTCTGGGGCACCTGGCGTTGGCCACCATCAGAAGTCAAGATACTAGGCTAGATGGACCTTTGGCCTGACCCACTATGCCATTCTTATGTTATGTTCTAAACCAGTGGTCCCCAACGCGGTGTCCGCGGGCACAGCTCCCATGAGAAAATAGAAATTTTGTGTCTATAACTTACTTTGAAAGTCTCTGCTTAGAACAGTAACAGTGGGTAGAGCCCTGCACGGACACCACATTTATATCCACAGATGTAGATATCCGCGGATATAAAGCGGGTAGCCAAGGAGCTGCAGGGCTGTACCGGAAATGGCAACAGCAAAAACAGCCGCACGTCTGGTCACCGCTCACAGGAGCCAGCACCCCACACAGGCAGCTCCTCCAGAGTTGCTGTACTGTCCCCAATTCCACCCAGTCAGGTGGACACCAGGCTCAGCGGCTTGCACACTCCTGCACTAGCGCGACCATGGGCTGCTGCTGATCCTGGTTCCCACCCCAATGGGCGGGGTTGGGAGCAGTACAGCCACACCAGAGGACCTGCCTGCGCGTGTGGGGTGCTGGCTCCTGTGAGCAGCGGCTAGATGTGTGGCTGCTTTCCCTGCTGCCATTCCCGGTGGAGCCCTGCAGCTCCTCGGATATCTGCTTTATATCTGCGGATATTCGCATCCACGGATATAAATTTGGCATCCATGCAGTGGTCTAACAGTGGGTAAGTCTACACTGCAATAAAAAACCTGTGGCACTGAGTCTCAGAGTCGGGGGCTTGGGCTGCAGGGCTAAAATTTGCAATGTTGACATTCAGGCTCAGACTGGAGCCTGGGTTTTGAAACCCACTTCCCTTGTGGGGTTTCAGAACTTGGGATCCAGCCTGAGCCTGAACATCTGTACTGTAATTTTTAAGCCCTGCAGACAAAGCCCTGTGACCCCGAGTCAGCTCATCTGGCCTGCTGTGTCTGTGCCAAAGGTCTTTTATTGCAGGGTAGATGTACCCAGTAAGAAAAAGAGTTTAAAGTAAAGAAGCAGAAAATCTATCTCAGAGACTTTTGGGAGTACAAATTGGTTATTCAGAAATTGTTAAGTATTTATATATTGCCAGTAGTGAGTTAGGTGCTTTACAAACACGTGGGAGGACAGTGTTTCTGACACAGTTGAAGTAAGATTTCAGAATAATTGGCAGGCTTCTTGGCAGTCTCAGAAAGGGTTGGGAAGTTCTGAACTGACAGGGAGAATTGAGCGACTAGTAACATTAGTAGGGTTCCATGTTGAGGTGCACTGATGGATGAATAAGAGAAGTTTGAATTACTCCATCTTCTGCTTTACTGGCTCTGTGGAAGGAGAATGCCAGTGCCCAGGGTTGTTAACCTGCCTAAATTCCCTTACCAATTCAAAAACCAGACAATGATATTTCAGACTCTGACATAATATAGCACTGCCTTGTACTGTTAGTTCCAAATATTAAATACTAACTTAGTACTTGTTTTTCATACCACCTCTACAGGAACAAAAAGTGATTGGGGGGAGTAAATAAAAGGGCCAGGTAGTAGGGCAACGGTCAAAGCAAACTGGTTTTTCATTCAAACCTGGATCTCTACTAAATTCTTCATAGGTTCTTTCTTTCTTTCTTTCTTTCTTGCCAGATTTTGGCTTAGCCCAAATAGTAAACTGGTAACACCATCTCTGGCTGCATTCTTTTCATGCGGCCTACAAACAATTAATGCTTCCTCACTGCCCCCTCTGTGCCTCAGTTTCCCTGTCTGTGAAACAGGGATAAATGATGCTGACCTGCTTTGTAAAGCATTTTGAACTCTACCAATGAAAGAGCTATAAAGAAGATAGATATGATTATTATTATTATTAGAAAAATACAAAGCAGATTGGAGGAAACTGGGATATATCCCCAAACTCCCACTTCTAGTGAGCACAAACCACCCACTGTGGGAAATACTTGATCCCTCTTTAAAGTGCTGACCCTAAGGAGAGTCAGCTTACATACTTCTCATTACCTCCTAGCTGTGAGTGCTCCTCTGAGCATCCTCTCAACCTGTGCTGGGAGTAACCCCCCAGAACCGAAGCTGCTATCTAGTTTGGATGCGACCTTGTAGTAGGGGCAGTGTACAGCAGGGGTGAGGGGACCTCCTCTAGGGCACAAGATCACTACACCTGCCTTTAGAGATTTATTTAACCTTTTCCCTTTTGTCCCAGTTCCCTCTCTGATGTAGGATTCCCCCCTATACCCCCTCCCCGCCGAAAACTATTTAAAATTGTGCCTGTGATATTTCTTTCATGCCTTATATTTGTTACGGCTTGTTTGTTTCCTACTTCCTTCCTTTGTGTTGTGTTCCTTCCATTGCCCAGACCTCTGAGCTTCATTTGCCTCATTTCCTTTGCTGCTTTAGCAGTACATTATGATTGTTCTCTCTCTCTCTTTTATTTTTCAATAGCCTGCTCCTCTTATAAAGGACAAACATATATGGACAATTAGTACCAATGAGAACAAAAGATGACTTTCTGAACCATGCATAGGCACTTATAAGTTGGGTTATTAAAATTATTGGAGGTGGGAGGCAACCCTTTTGTTCTGATAATGTCATTTTTCCTCCCAGTACTGTAACCTTCATACATGTCAAAAATAAGGATGTTTCATATTAATTTTCTCTTTGAGGGTAGGCTGCCTCATAATCACCTCTCCTCCTCCACATCCATGCACCAGATATATTTTCTTATCTTATTTAGCAGACAGGGACTTAGTATAGGCCCAGTTTTTCAAAGCTGAGATGGATGCAGTGGCAGACATTCACTTGTACCTACCTATTTTTCGGTGCAAATACCCAATGTATGCACAAATGTCAGGCATCTAGGCAGGTAAATGGCCCACTGGGTACCTTTGCCCCCCTTCCCTTTACCTCTGTTGCTTTCATCTTAATTTAGACTTAAATCCTTCAATGATATCCACACAGTGAACCCCCCCTAGATGTCCAATGTTGCACCATGCATGCAATGGTTTCTGCTTCCTCAGAACAACTTCCTGGACTGAGGCCTCAGAGTGTAAATTCTTCAGGGTGGGGACTTCGCACTCTTGTAAATAATTTGCAGGCTAGTGATGTATTGGGCCCAAAGTTCAAGCTACCATCAGGCCCTGTGACCTCATATGTTTTTGTAAAGTGCCATACTCCTCTATGGTGCTCCTTTTAGGTGCTGCTAATCATAATGATCGACTGAACTATTAGTGTCATTTTTAGTTGCTTCTGTGATGGAAAATTCATACTTCAGTCAAATCTTTGGCTCTTTGATTCCCAGCTCTAATGCTAAGACACCACTCAGTCTTCCACAGAGTTCTCCACTCTCCAAAGGCCTGTGAGGAAGTTGGCGCTAGATGCCCAGACCAGGATGACGTTTCAAACAGAAACATTTTATTGTAACTTTTGTAAGAATACCATAACACGGGTGGTTACAGAACCAGACTAACACGACTACCCCTCTGATACATAACACGGCTTGTGCAAACCCCTGCAGACATGTTTGCCTAATCCCCCAAACCCATGATAGGACCTTGCTCTGCTCAGCAGTACAATGTGCGGCCAACCTTTCAGCAGAGAAAGAGTGATGGAAATACAGCCCTGGCATTCCAACCAGCTGTGTATAAAATGGACACTTTACACCAATCTCCCTCCCCCCACCCATACTCATGCTGAATATTAATTCTGAGTGTTACACTCACTGTATGCCTGTGCCTACTACAGTCATCAACCATTGTATTAGAATATTATGCAAGAACACATCCAAGGGAAGTAAGCTCAGGTGTTAGTGAAATTCTAGTCCTGCTACTAGGAGTTACTGTAGTGCAAAGTTTTTGTAACGGAAACTGAAGCCAGGTGAAACTAGCTTGGCTTTGGGTTTCATTATGAGCCTTCAAATTTGGGCCAGATTCCCAATTTTTTCAGGAAAACTGGTTCACATTTCATGCAAACCAATTTAAAGTTTAGGCAGAAGTAAGAGCATTTAGTTAGACATTGTGGGCAATGACTTTTGATATTGTTACACTGTAAACATGAATGCCCAGACCAAATGGTTTTAGTACAAACACTGGGGTTTTTCCAGTAAAGGAAATTCTGAATTCTTATGAAGACTTGAGAAGACTGTGGTTTCTATTTAAGCTCCAGCAAGCTACCTGCATGTGGGCTTTCCCATGTTGCCTGATTGCAGGAAGGGTGAGTTTAATTCATTTTTAGTGAACTATGGCAGGTTTCTCATTGCTTCAGCCTCTTCAGGTTGCATGTTGACTCTTATGAGATCATCCATTTTCTCTCCCTACTAAGCTAGAGTCACAATCTCCCTGATCAAGATTTTCCAAAGCGACTAGTGATTTTTGGGTGCCTCGGTTTTTGGGTGCCCAACTTCGGACAGTTTGGGTCTGATTTTCAAAGGGTGTGGGCTCAGCTTTTTCTGAAAATCAGGGCCCATTAAATAGTTCTTAATTTCGACACCCTTAATCATGAGTGACTTTTGAACATCACAGCTGTTGTACTGAGCTGTCGCACGCTGAGCGTGATCTATGTTACAAAAAGTTATTTTAAAAAGCACTTTATCCTCTAAGGTGAACAAGAACTGGATTTTCAAATTAATCTAATTAAAGTAAAAACAAAATAAATGAATTCTGTGAGAATGACAGCTGTGAAAGTTGAAGTTCTCTGTATGAGCGCAGAACAGGTACAACATAGACGGCAGCAGGACAAGCTTGGCAGTGCCTCTCCACTCCTAACCTGAAGAGATCTACAGATGGTAACTTAGCCTTCATGGTCTGTTCTCTGCTGATGGTGCAGATGATGCCAGTTGCTAATGTTTCTGTGATGTGATTGTGAACACATGTGTGGTAGGAACAGTACTGACCCCACATAGGCTATCAAACAGCTGATCAGTGATGAAATATTGGTTACTACTGACCTGACTAGAACCAGGCACCTAGACGTGAGCAAACTGTTGAAATTCTCAGCTGTGAGTGAGTACATGAGGACACAGTTGTTAGTAGCCTGGGAAAGATTTTTTTCCTCTAGCTGTTCCAAACACACCTTCTAGTACAGCTGAGACACAAGCAGATGCTTTGAAGACCAGTCTAGCTGTTGCTGTGTAATGACATGGTTGGAAAAACTAGATCACAATTTACAACTTTTGAACTCCTTTGGGAAGGGGAAGAAGGGCTTTACTCTAGGATCAGCCGAGCCACTCTGCTTAACACTAAGCCACGGTTCCCTTAAAATAAATGGGAAGCATTTGTGAGAGAGACAGAAACTCGATTGTTTTCCTGTTGATTCCCCCACCCCTTATACCTTCCACTGCTTATTCCTTCTCCTTAGATGTTCTTTAACATGAGGGCCAAGCTACTTTTCCCTGGCTCCTCAGTGACATCCGTTTGTAATTACAGTGCTCATGAGTAGCCCTAAAGGTCATTCTCTTTAGTGAGCTGTGTCTAGGCTGTCTGAATGGGAGCTCATGTTGGAAACGTCAGTCATCAATTTTCACTTCCATGAGCCTGTTCCAGTTTTCTCTTGAACATCTTGCAGGTTTATGGTTGTAGGCCTAATCCATTTTGCAGGGTTTTGCTAAATTACAATTCAGTCTTTTCAGGTCCATCATCTCCGTTTACAGCTTAACATCGTAATGTTGTTGGTAAATGAAAATTAGGCTCAGAAAAGCATTGTAACATCACTGGCTATGTTCAGCTGCTGGTGTAACCCAGGCCACAACCTGGGGTGGTGTGAAATAGGTCAGAAAGGGCATTCACAGTGGTGCAAAGTGCCTGAAACTCAGGTTGTACTGGAGGGAGGGCTAGCCTTGAGACATCCAGTGCAGCTCAGAAAGTGGGCTGCAGTGCCTGGGGAGGAGATGTTCCCAGGTTCTCCCAGGAAATGCATTAATTCAGGCATCCACCGGATAGCCACTGCCTGTTGGGTGTCTGTGGAGTCCAGTCACAATATAAAGCTTGTTTTCCTGGCAGAACTCTCACTGAGGGCAGAGGTATAAACACTGCTGTCTCTCCTCTTGGGATGATTCTCTCTGGGCACAGCCTCTGACACAAAAGGCTGCAGGATGAATTTTGTTCAATATCTGGGTGTTTGTATTTTCCCATCATATATGAGTCATTTACAAGTTAAGCCAAGATGCACCAGGGCAAATCCTCAGCTGGTGAAAATCATCCATAATTCAGTTGAAGCCAATTGGACCGTGACAATTTACATCAGCTGAGGAGCTGCTGCTTTCAAAAATCCCTTTTAAATTTTTTTATATTATTCTAATTTTTTAATCAAAATGTTGAGCAGTACTAACTCAAACACCTTACAGAAGTCTAAGAATATTACATGAGCACTGTTACCTTTATCAACCAAACTTGTAATCTAACATAAATAGATATCAAGTTAGTCTGACAGGATCTATTTTCCATAAACCCATGTTGTTTGGCATTAATTATATTCCCCCCCTTTAATTCTTTATTAATTAAGTCCCGTATCAGCCACACCATTATCTTTCTCAAGATCAATGTCAGACTAACAGACTTATAATTACCTGGATCATCCCATTTATCCTTTTTACCTATTGGCTCAACATTAGCTTTCTTCCAGTCTCCTGGAACTTTCCCAGTGTTCCAAGACTTATTGAAAAATCAACATTAATGGTCCAGTGGAGTCCTCAGCCAGGTCCTTTAAAACTCTTGGGTGCAAGTTATTTGGACCTGTTGATTTAAAAAAATTATAACTTTAGTAGTTGGTGTTTAATATCTTCTGGAGATACTAGTGGAATGAAGTATCAGAGGGGTAGCCGTGTTAGTCTGGTTCTGTAGAAGCAGCAAAGAATCCTGTGGCACCTTATAGACTAACAGACGTTTGGAAAGGAAGATGATATCTGTCTGTATTTGTGCAAGTTTCTTCATGAGGTTGATGGATTTCCACTCCATACGGCTAAATGCAGTGCCTTGCATGGTGTCAAGTATCAGAGGGGTAGCCGTGTTAGTCTGGTTCTGTAGAAGCAGCAAAGAATCCTGTGGCACCTTATAGACTAACAGACGTGGAATGAAAATAGTGTTATATTATCTGACTACATCATCTATATTTTCCCCAGTACAGAACAAAAATATTTATTGAACACTTCTGCCTTTTCTGCATTATTATAGATAAACCTGTCACATATGTGGAAAAACCTGTAAAGCATGAATAAGACTCCTCAGCCATCTTAAGTCTCATCAGTGACTTTTCCCCCTGGCAGACATCACCCTTGTATTGAGGTTTAGCTGTTGACGATTGATAATTCTACCATTTCCAATTGGTAATGGACCAATACCATTGCTAGGATTCTTTATCTGCTTAATATACTTTAAAAACTCAGTCTTATTGTCCTTAACTCTGCTGGCCTTAGATGTCTCCTTGTGTCTCTTTGCTTCCCTTATCAATTTTCTACAACTTCTCATTTATATTTACTACTATTAACTTCTCCTTTCTTCTGTTTGTTATTTATTGTTTTTAAATTTTTTATAGTTGCCTTCACTCCCCTTTTAAACCAGGTTGGTTAAAAAAACCTAGAAGGATATACAATTAACATTGTTGTTTGCAGTATTGTTGTAGCCATGTGGGTCCCAGGACTACATCCTGAAAGAAATTTTTCCTCAACCCCCACTTCAACTCAAAGTGGCGCCAGACCCTGCCAGAACAACAGATGCAAAGCCAGCTGACATATCTCCACAACACACTATGATGATCAATACCCCCCATAACACCTTTTTCAAGATCCATCGGTCCTACACATGTGATGTACCTTGTCCAGTTCACCAAGTGCCCCAATAACAACTATGTGGGTGAAACCAGACTATCACCATACTCTTGAATTAACTCACAGGAAAAATGACAAAAGACAAACACCGCATCATCGATGGGCAAACACTTTTCACAAAACCGTCACTTCATATCTGACCTTTCAGTCTTTGTCTTCAAAGGCAACCTGCACAACACCTTCAAAAGACAAGCCTAGGAACTTAAATTCATAACTATGCTAGACACTAAAAATCATGGTCTTAATAAAGACGGTGGATTGATGGCTTATTACAACAACCTGTAACCCACTAACTCCTCTTTCATGTCCTATGATTGGAAAGGTGTTAATGGGCCACTTCACCTTGAATGGTCTCTGAGAATATGTGTTGACTACTTATGCTAACCTATTTGTTCCACCTTGTATTTAGTTGTGACACTCTGAGTACCTTTCCCAGACCTGAAGAAGAGTGCTGTGTAGCTCAAAAGCTTGTCTATTTCATTAACAGAAGTTGGTCCGATACAAGATATTACCTTGCTCACTTGTCTCTGTAAAATTAATATGGCACGCTGTAGCAAAAGCACCTAATTAGCCCCTGCCCAGTCAGCTCCAATCACAGGAAATAGATCGGGGCTGATAGAAAAGGCCTGATGCCGGCTTGAGGATTGGCAACACCTGCTGGCCTGCCAAGCCAAGGGCTATAAAGGCTGGGAGGGAGCCAGAAGGCAGGGTGCAGCCTGTGAGAAGTCAGTCAGGGAGGGAATGGGAGGCCTCCTAGCTGAAGGCTGACTCTGCCTGTAAAGGAGGAGAATAATCCTGTAAAGCTTGTACATAGATGTACACTGGTGGTGGGACGAAGTTAAGTAAATAAAGACACAGGTGTTGCACAACCCTGAAGCCTCTCTGAGCCTTATTGGGGAGGGCAAGCGGGCTCCAGGAAGAAGGGTGGGTCATGAACCCTGTTACACACACATTAAATGGATTAAAATCTGGCTAACTGAGAGGTCTCATCATGCAACTGTAAATGCGGAATCATCTCTAATGGGTGTGTTTCCAGAACCTTACATTGTTTAACATATTTATCAATGACCTGGAAGAAAACAAAAGCATCACTGATAAAGTTTGCAGATGACACAAAAATTAGGGGAGTGGTAAATAATGAAGAGGACAGGTCACTGATACAGAGTGATCTGGATCACTTGGTAAGCGGGACCCAAGCAAACAATATGCTTTTTAATATGACTAAATATAAAGGTATACATCTGGGAAAAAAGAATGTAGACCATATTTACAGGTTGGATGATGCTGTCCTGGGAAGCAGTGGCTCTGAAAAAGATTTGGGAGTCCTGGTGGACAGTCAGCTGAACATGAGCTCCTAGTGTGATGCTGTGACCCCTGAAGGACTAATGTAATCCCTGGATGCATAAACAGGGAACTCTCAAGCATGAGTAGAGAGGTTATTTTACCTCAGTATTTGGCGGTAGTGTTACTGCTGCTGGAATACTGTTTTTAGCTCTGGGATCCACAACTCAAGAAGGATGTTGATAAATTGGAGAGGGTTCAGAGATGAGCCTCCAGATTTATTAAAAGATTAGATTTGAGCGATGAGTGATGGACTCAAGGAGTGTAGCAGGGTGGACCTCTGCTCCTGCCCTGAAGGGGTTAAAAACAGCCCTGGGAAGGGGCTGTGGCTGGAGAAAGCAGCCTTTAGGCTGGGCTGATTGGGGGAAGTGGCTGCATCTGGGGCCACGCCTCAAACTGAGCTACAGGGCTTTATAAGAAGTCCAGGGAAGCCAGAAGCCCAAAACAGTCTCTCTCTAGCTGTAGAGGGAGATGGGCCTGGCTGCAGGGAACTGGATGTAAGATACCTGATTGAAGCAGGGCTGGGGAAAGGCAGAGGAGCTGGGGAGCTCCAGCCTGGAAAGCCCCAGGCTGCGGCCTAGCATTGGGCTAACAGGTACTGGGGGTTGCAGAGGGCAGCCCAGGCGTAGGCCAGAGCAGCCCAGGCGTAGGCCAAGGCAGCAGGTCCAAACCCTCCTTGCCAGTGATGAGTAGGCTGATACTGCAGTCTGCCCCAGGGCGAGGGGCTAGACAATGACTGGCAGTAGCCATATACTGAGGCAAGGTGGGCATAGAGGATGGGGGTTCCCTGCGGAGGGGAGACCCAGAGAGAAAGGGGTTACTGCCAGGGGGCAGCACCCCATGTAAAAGGGCACCGGGTCCAGGGAGGGAAACGGGGGCCAGAGGACAGGCAGATCACCAGCCTGCAGAGGGTGCTCCAGAGCTGGAATGAAGCTAATTCCCAGGAGTCACCAGCAGGAGGCGCTGCACGGGTGAGTCGGCCCATTTACAAGGAGCTTAATCTATTTAGCTTAGCAAAGAGAATGTTAAGGAGTGACTTTCATGGGCGCCGACTTATATATGGCCTGGGGGGGCTTTAGGGAATAGAAATACAGGGGCTGCTCTCTCCAATATTTATATTTAGTTTCCCCTGCTGCCTGTGCACGGCACCCAGGCCCCCCCCTTTAAATCCCCAGAGCCGCAGAATCAGAGGGCTCTGGGCTGCCTGCCAGCAGGGGAGAGCCCCTCCCTCTTATGCCCGGCGGCTAATGGATTTAAAAGGCTCAGGCGGTCAGGGGCAGCAGGCAGCCCTCCCCTCTGACCCGGCCATGGCTGGGATTTAAAACTCCTCTGGCCGGCAGGGGAGAAGCCCAGCCCCTCTGGCCCGGCTGGGGCTGGGATTAAAAGCTCTGGGCTCCCCAGGCAGCCAGCCAGCCCAGTCAGAGTAATCCCAGCCGCGGCTGGCGGCTAAAGGGCTCTGGGCTCCCCAGCAGAGCCCAGAGCCCTCTGATGCCCGGCCGATTAAAAGATTTAGCTCTCTGGGCTCCCCGCGGTTTCAGGCAGCCCAGAGCCAGAGATCCTGCTAAAGGGCTGCCCTAAGCTCTCTGGGCTCCGGCGCCCCCTGCGCCCCCCCCCCCCTGCCTGGGCTCTGCAGAGCCGGCTGACTCTGCTGGTTGCAGTCAGCAGGCAGCCCCCAGCCCCCCGGCCGCTGGCCGCCTGCGCTCGCTGGCGGCTCTGGCGGCTGCAGGCAGGCGGCCTTTAAATCCCAGCCCGCTCGCGGCTTAAAGCTCCCCGCTCTGGGAGGCTCCCAGCCCCCCAGGCAGCCCTCCCTGCTGATTCCCCCCTGCGCTGCTGGCGCAAGCCGCGCTGGGCCCCCCGCCAGCCCAGAGCCCAGACAGCGCCTGCTTTCCTGGGCGGCTCTGGCAGACACTGGCAGCCGCCCCAGACAGCCCAGACTGCCCTGAGCCCTCCGATTCCGGCCCGCGCCAGCAGGCTCTCTCCTCCCCCCCCCTCAGGCCTGCGCAGCTCTGGGTCCGGGGCTGACGCTCCAGGAGGCTGATGCCCAGGCCCTCTCTGCCGCAGGCTGAGCCCAGCAGCCTCTGGCCTGCCCTGCCGCAGCCAGCCCCCTCCCCGCCTCCTGCGCCCCCGCCGCGCGGCTCAGATTTCCTCCCGGCTGGCTGGCGCGGAGGGCTCGCGCCCCGGCTGCTTTAGCACAACGCCCTTTTGCTGGCCTAAAGGGCGAGCCGCATTCCGCCGGGGCTCGGCTCGACGCGCCGCGCGGCTCTCTGCGGCTGCTCTGAGCGGCCACTTTGCGGCCCTGGCTGCGGCTCCGTGGTTCGCTGGCCCAGAGGGCTGGGTGGTGGCCGGCTGCGGCTGGGCTTAAAGGCTCTGGGCCTTTAAAGCCATGCAGCTGAGAAGCTTTAAAGCTGAGCAGGCAGGCAGTAAGCCAGCCGCAGGCTCCCCCGGCAGCTGCTGGCCCAGGCCCCCGGGCAGCCCAGAGGCGGCAGCCTCTGAGCGGCTGGCCTCTGCCGCTGTCTCAGCCCCAAGCCGGGTTAAGGGCAGGGGCAGCCTGGGGTCCTCTGAAGCCCAGCCCCCCCCTGACCAGCCCCCAGTGGCCCTGCCCCCCCCCGCCCCCCCCCCCCCCCCCCCCCTCCCCGCCCCCCCCTCCCCCCCCCCCCCCCCAGCTCCACCCCTTCCCCCCCCCGCCCCCTCCCCCCCCCCCTGCCCCCCCCCCCTCCCCCCTCCCCCTACCCCCCCCCCCCTACCCTCCCTCCTCCCCCCCCCCCTCTCCCCCCCTTCCCCCCCCCCCCCCCCCCCTCCTGTCCCCCCCACCCCCCCCCCCCCCACCCTCCCTCCCTCCCCCCTGATTGATGCCTACCCTTCCCTCCCCTGCCCTGTCAATTTGCCCCTGTCCCCCCCCTGCCCCTCTGCTCCTCCCCATCCTGCCCCCCCCACCTCTGTCCCCCACAACTCCCCCCTCTCCCCACCCTCTCTGCCCCCCCAGGCCCCAGCCTGCATCCAGACCCCAGACCCCATCTCTCCTCAGCTCCCAGCTGCTCCCTCCAGCCCCTGCAGCCCACCACTCAGCCACCCCCAGCTCAGCACCGGTTTCAGCAGCACCTACTTTCTCCCCAGCAAATCAGTTTCCCCTGGGCAGCTTTCAACTCAAGTCAGCCAAATCAAGAGATCCTGTGGGTGCCTGAGAAAGATGGAAAGAGAGGGAGAGGGGAAAGAAGAGAAGTCCTGGCCTGGGCAGAGAGAAGAGGGGAGAGGACGGTGTGGAAGAGGTGCGTGCTGTGGGGAGGAGAGGAAGTGTGGAATGGAAGGTCTTCTCCTCAGAGCTTCCTCTCTCTCTGGGTCAGCAGGGTCTTGGAAGGGGGAGCTCCCTCTCTGGCATACTGTCCCTCCTCTCTCACACCATCACCACTCACAGGCACTTGAGCCAACAGCTTCCTGCAGTGCAGACACCCTGCGTCCCCATGCCCTGCCAGCGCAGGCAGCACTTCCCAGCTCAGCCAGACAAGTCCGCAGAGACAATCAGAGATCCCTGCACCACAGTTTACAGAGGTTTTGTGAAGTTTAAGAGAGTGAGTCAGAAGTCAGGTCAGAACCAAACAGGACTCCCAGAAGGTCCCCTTCTTGGTCTCCCAAGGTCCAGGGCCTGGAACTCCTCCCTCCCACTCCTCTGGCCTCTGTGTCTCCTCTGGCTCTGGCCACTGTCCCTCTTCTCCCCCAACCACCTGTGGACTCTCTCTCCTCTGGCACACTCAGTCACTCTTGACAAGGAAGATAGGCACCACAGACACATTCACACATCAACACAGATGCAACAAAAACAACTCATCACAACACATGCAACAGTAGATAAGTATGTATATGGCTTTTCTTGTTGTTTTTCTGTTTTTCAAATTTGACCCTGTAGCTTAATTTTACTTTGTGCTGCTGGGCGGCTTACGGGGTTGTTGGGACATTTTGTAATGGCTTACAACTGACGCTATTTTGGAAAGTATTTGATTACAGTCTATAAGTACCTATATGGGGAACAAATATTTAATATGGGCTCTTCAGTCTAGCAGAGAAAGGTATAAGCTGGTCCAATAGCTGGAAGTTGAAGCTGGAAAAAATCATGAAACGAGGTGTACATTTTTAAAGGTCAGAGTAATTAACCAGTGGAACAACTTATCAAGAGTTGTGGTGCATTCTCCTTGACTGACCATTTTAAAATCCAGATTGGATGTTTTTCTAAAGGATACATTCTAAGAATTATTTTGGGGAAGTTCTATGGCCTGTGTTCTACAGGAGGTCAGACTAGATGATCACAATGGTCCCTGCTGGCCTTGAAATCTAGGAATCTATGTACTTTTAAGTAAGAGGATAGATAACTAAATTTTGTATATTGAACACTAAATGCTCAAGAGATAAATTTAATGTTTAATTACTTACAAAAATTTAAATAGACGGCATGCTGCATACCTACTTGTTAATGTAAGGCCAGTCTTAGCATTTAGCATTAAGATATTATGTGGATAATGGTATATTATATATATTATAGAGGGGTAGCAACAGAATTTTGTAACACTGTATCATAGCTTATGTCTTACAAATCAGAAATAACTCTTGGCCTGTAGCCACGTCACTTGAAACTGTAATCCTGCTTGTTCTTACAAACTACGTGGTGCCAGGCCAGTACTTGGATAGGACGGCACCAGGGAAGTTATGGGTTCTTTGGGAAGTGTCAGAGGGTGATTTAGTAGGAGTCATTTACACCTCTAAGGCAACATTGATCCAGCCCCCCAGCATGCTGTTAAGGGGAAATCATTGGTGGTGGATTGCTGTCTTTAAAAAGAAAACGAAGGTCTTCATTAAACATCCATTGGCACTTTTTGTAAGAGTAGAGATATTAATCTCCCTATCCTGTCCAAATACCAATTTGGGTAATTATATTCTGCCTACCTGATGTCCATCTTTAGTTTCAACTGAGTACAATATTCTTCACATCTAGTCCTACACTAGTTCTGTTGTGCAATATTACATTGCTAGGTTTCAGTCCAGATGTAGCTGCATTTCAGTAGTGAATAAATTGGTTTCTAAAGTTCACTTGTGTGTAGAATATGTTTGCATCAGTGCTTGTCAAATGCTTTGGAATCTTTTGGGAATTAAAGTGGAATAAATATAAGAAGTTATGGCAATGTATTAAAACGTCTGTGATAACAGAAGAATAGGGAAATAAAATTGCTTCTGTCCTTCAGTTAATGAGAAATGGGATTGAAGAGAAAGTAATTTTTTGGAGTGGCAAAGACAAATTTTGAAGACTACTGTAGATACGCCATAGGACACACTTTGCAGGGTATTCCAATGCTACCATTATTGAGGAAAGAACTGCATATGCAAGCCAGATAAAACAAAAGGTACTTAACACATCCTTTGGGAAATATGTAATTTTCTAAAATCATTGAGTCTTGACAGAAATTGCAGCTTCCTGAAGAAATATTTAGGCAGGAGGGAAATATCAGAATAATATTCTCTGTTATGAGCTTTCAAAAGGTATGAAGGTCGTTATTGAAAAGTGTTTTGGGGCACCTTTAGTAGATATTGACATTAGAGCATCCAAATGCTATTTTAAATTTATATGGCAATTGAGGTACTATAAAAATAATACTGTGGGGGGAAAAAAAGGCAGTACATAATAAAACCACACTCCCATGAAGGAGTTCTAGTGATAGCATAAATTGTAAGAATGAACCATGAGCAATTTGTCATTGTCACCAGGACCCAGTGATTATAGCCTCACTTTCACGATTATAGGGCAAAATTTCTCTTCTTGTGAGTCCACACTGTTACTTTCTATATTGCCCTACATCCCAGTGTAAAACTCATGTCGACATCAGTAGGAATTCTGGGTCCAAGATCGGAGTGCAGTGTGTGCAATAAAAGGCCATGGTGCAGTGCTGAGAATAGGATCTCATGCTGGGGGTATGCTTTCCCTGCCAGAAAGATGCATTTTTACCAGGTGCATTAGCTGCCTCGCTGTAAAATCCTAGTAAAGATAAAGCACTCAAGTAGTTTTACTATGAGGTAAATAGGCAAGGTCAATCGTGGGGTGAGGAGGTGGGATCTAGTGTTGGACTCACCTACATCATTGTAAAAACTATAGTGCCTTCTCTGCACTAGGATTTTACAGTAGGATGCACATCACTCATCACACAGTAAAAACACACTCTTTTTTTGGCAGTGAAAACAAAGCCTTGATGCGGACGATTTTTAAATGTGTGGTAATAAAAGGAACACTTGTTTCCTTATTGCTTATTACTTTCTCCTGTCTCCCTCCCCTGTCATTTTTCTTTTACAACACCTCAGCATCTCCAAACCTGCCTGTGATCAGGTTTCTCCCATCATTTGCTGAAGAAGGGGGAAAAATCCTCAATTCTGAAACTGTGGGGTGATTGATTGATTGCCTCCTGGCCAGAGAGAGTGGAACTAGGTAATAATCCATTAGATACCTGGGCCTTACAAGGAATCTAAGGGCTAGTCTACACTTACCAGCCGGGTCGACGCGGTGAGTTCGACTTCTCGGAGTTCGAACTATCGCGTCTAATCTGGACGCGATAGTTCAAACTCCGGAAGCGCCATGGTCGACTCCAGTACTCCACCACTGCAAAAGGCAGTGGCGGAGTCGACCTTGGAGCCGCGGACTTCGATTCCGCGGCGTCTGGACGGGTGAGTAGTTCGAACTAGGGTACTTCGAATTCAGCTATGCTATTCACGTAGCTGAACTTGCGTACCCTAGTTCGACCCCCACCCTTAGTGTAGACCTGCCCTAAGGGAGTTCAGTTGAAGGGGAGATTATAGAGGAGTCAGGATTCTTCTGCAGGGAGCAAGAGAAGCTCTTGTAAGGAAAGTCCTGAGGGAGGAATGTGAAAGAAGTGAGGGGATCTTAACATAGCCCTAGGGAGGGGCAGAAGGCTCTTTTTGTTGATGGCTGATTGGTGCTTGTGATGTTGGACTTTTGATATATCAGGAGGGAATGAGACTGGAGAATCATTTTAGCTAGAGGACTGGGCCACAGAACACAGACAAAGGATGAGCCTATGCAGCACAGAGGAAGTAGCTAATTGCTGCCCCACTGCCATGACCCCAGGTGGCATGACCAAAGAGGATCTCGCACCAGTGCCTGGTCTTATCCGTGTGCGTGTGTGAGATCCCTGCGAATGTTATTTATTTTTGTATTTTTAAGTTGCTTTTTAAAAAGGGGGCACAGGAGCTGCAGATAAGTGCAATACTGACTCCTGATGCAAAGAGATGCTATGACTATCAGTAGAGATGGTTACGCTGCCACTTCCCACCCCATCTGTCCTGTAGCTTTAGCCCCATCTCCAGTTCCAAACTGATTGACCCCTTAGCCTCCAATTTCTGACCTGTTTACTGATAACCACTGTAGCTTCTATTTATATATGTAGAAAATAAAACTTAGTGGCAGCTGTGATTAAACCAGCAGCCAGTTGGCGTGTTCAATCTTAACCTCTTTTTTTAACTATTGGTTCAATTAAGAATGTTTGTGAATGTATCTTCATGATCATTTACTAGTGAAATACTACAGGCTCTTTCAACACTGTAACTACACTTTACTCGTACCTATATGTATTATCGAAATGAATTTAATAGTCAATTAATTAGTAGGTTTTTTTAAAGTGGAATACTGGACTCAGCCCTTCCTAAAAGACATGATGTTGAATCACGAGAAAATTGTCAATCGTGTCTCCCGTTATGGTCTCCTAGTTAAATTTTTGTCAAGAAAGGCATACATGATGCTGCTAAGTCAATAAAGGGTGAACTTGAACAGGTTTGGAGGTTTGGGGTCTTACGTGAATGTTTTCAGACTCTTTTGGTTGAGAATAGGCACAAAAACAATCTATCTTGTGGGACTTCCCATATTACTTTCTTTTGGTGAGATCAAAAATGCTATTCAAGTTTCTTTTCATTTGACTGATGCTCTTGAGTTTAAAACATGAGACTGAGAGCCAGGAGCTGTGTTCCATTGCTGGCTTTGCCACAGTCCTCCTATATGACACCGAGAAAGTCTCTTAACCTCTCTCTGCTCTGGTTATCCCACATGTAAAATGTGGATCAATTCTTACCTCCTTTACCTGTTTTCTTATGGTAAGTAAAGTTCTGACTTACCTCGTAATGGTAACGTGAGGAATACTTCACTCATGACTGCAAAATACTTGGAGATCCTTGATAGAAATTTATAAAGAAGTGTAATGTAAAATTTCCAGAGGAAATCAGGAATTGTAGGGGTGAACTTGTGGTTATACATCAAAACTTTGGTTGCTTGGGAGTGGGTAGTTTTATCCTCCCCAGAAAATGTTTACTTAATCTCACAACAGAGTTGCCTGCAATTGATAAAGCACATTTTAAAATGTAGATTTTAAAAAGTTGGTGAGGAATCCACTACATTTACAATTACATTGAGAGACTTGAAAAATATGTAATGCTTTTACAAAATAGATACAACTATTAGGAGTATAGTTGTAGCTCCCATCCTTATGCTATCAAAGCATCCTGATACTTGCATTCCTGTTCTGCAGAATTCTAGTAAATTCTTGTCCAGTAGAGGTTTGTACTTGTCCATAATTTTATTCCATAGTAGAGGCTGAATTCTTCTTAGATATGGGTTCACAACAATTCTCATTGAATGGACTGGGGTTTGGGCATATATTAACTAAGATAGAATTTGTATCTATGCAATTTGAGCCATATTTGGACCTCCCACACTGTGCAATCTAGTTGACTTCAGTGGTATTGCACAGGGTGTAAATGAGAGCAGAACATAGCCATCTGCATGAAGTTACTCACTTCGTTCCCTAAAAAGCCTGTGTGATTTGTGTAGATTAAAAAACAGATAAGAGGCGATTCTTTTTAAATAAATGTTGAGCAAATGTTAATTTTCCCACTTCTGATCAAAATAAACCCTTATGCCGGTTCTTAGGGCATGTAGTGTGACTTGGAATGTTCAGTTGAATCATTAACTGTGGTCAAGATTACTTACGTATTAGATCCAATACGACACACATTTTCATCATGCTGGAATAAAACCAATAAATTCTAATCAGTCTCTTCTTTTTTTTTTTCCTTCTAGTTAATGGTCTAATGACACTTGGATTTACAGGTGAGCTTTTTAAAGTTCAAACATATATTACTTTTTTGTTAATGAGAGCCCTTTAAAAACACACACACACAAAAGCACAACATAAGAAGATTCAGCTAGTCAACTCTAGACACTTTTGTCCATTAGCAGTTTGCTTTTAATTTGGAATATATCTGGGTTTTTTTCAATATGTCCTAGTCTTTAACCAGTCTAGATAGTGATGGGAAAACTTTAAAATATCCTTTGGGTCCGATTTATCTAAGAAACTTAAGAATAAAAAAGCTGTGGTCAGGGAATCAGACTGAAATGACTGTGTGATCAGATTCTTTCATGAATTGTGTCCCTTTAGTTTTAGAAGATATGCACTCATCAGGCTCTATTCATATTTTCTTTAAATCACACAAGTAAAAATATTTTAATCTCTGAACAAAGCCAACCAAAAAATCCAAGTCTACGAAAAAGAAAAATGGAGCCCACTTAGGAATCTGAGTAAATAGCTAGATTTTGTATTGTGGCCTAAAAATCAACAAATTTAGGCTTTATCTCATCAAAAAATGAATTGTCTTTCAAATTAGACTCCCCCACACTTAGAATACACTGCCTCTAGCACTCTCCCACCCCACAGAGTTAGTGAACACATCACTGCTGATCTCCGGTTGCCAGACACATATTGTCACATCAGTTTTTGAATTTGCTCAGGGCTAGTGTTCACCAACATTAGCAAAATTCTGATGCACAATTTACCACCAGTGCTGCTCCACAGGTGGTTGGAAAAGTGAAAATACTAGTGTAGACAGGGTTCAGGCATTTGTTACCACCATTCTGTCTAACCCCGATCAGAGCAGAATTATACGACAAAAGAGTAAAAATCCTAAACTCAGCTTCACAGCTTCTACAATAACTACAACCAGTGATAAATTATGGGTTTGAATTTTTCTAATGCAGACAAAACCATAGCCTCGGGAATCTTTCTTTGATAACTGAAGGTGGTGAAAGAAGTAGGATAGGAATGACAGTGCTGTCGCTGGTTGAAAGTGCTTGGAAAGCAATGCAGTGCTGTGAGAAAATGTAACGCTACCATCTTGGCTGACACACTTGGGACTGAACAAGGAACCTCCAGAGCTTAAAAAAAATGAACTGCTACAACTTGAGCTAAAGAACCAATATCTCTAGCTGCTACTGTAAGAAATACCTATCATCTATGGATGGGGGACCTGTAACATACACCAGGGGGTTACACAAATATACTTTTCATTCTCAGTGAAGATATTCCTTTTTGTAATTAAGTACAGCCCCATTTTTGCTGAAATCAGTCTGTTTACCTGAGTCTTAAGACTCTAAACTATATGCATTCTGTTACAGATGGATCCATGATCAAAGTCCCAACAACTGAAGTCTCCCAATAACCATGCCATTCTCATTTAGTAATGTTCCTGTCTGACACAGCATCTAAGATTGTAATACAGGGTTGTGGGTTTTTTTGTTTTTAATTTTATTTATTTATTTATTTATTTTTATTTGATTAAAAAAGCACCTGGACTTGGTGGTAAAAAATCCTTAGTGACAGGCCCAGATTGTTAACATTTGCTGTTGTTATAGCAAATATTAATTGAAATAACTGTAGATGAAAGAGATTTGAAAAATCCAAACTAGTGGCGACCTTAAAGAAGCTCCTGGTTAAGCAGCAGTAAAGAGTTTTTCCACAGAGGAAAGCAGATGTGCAGGTTCTCTGAAATCACAGACAATCCATCTCTCTAGAGCAAGGTGGCAGGTTCTTCCTACCACTGAAAGGAGCCCATTCCCGAAATGTAACTCAATAATGAAGAGAAAGCAAAGGTTTCCTCCCCTTCCTGTGATGTAAACAGGGTCCAAATTAAAGTTCTCCTTTTTCTGGCTGCAGAAGGAAAAAGGCACAAGTGTGAAAGTCTTCCACTTCCTGATCTACAGACTAGATCCAAATAAGAATCCTCTCTTTTCTGAGGTGTAAGCAGAACAACACAGTCTCTTCTCAGGACTGTGAGTCTTGACTTTCCTCCAACAACTGGCTAGCCCTTCCCTTGGGCTTCTTTCATACAAATAAACTGGGTCCTGTAGCACAAGCCCTACCTGCATCCACTTGCCAGTCATGTAGGCCTCTCTCAGTCTGATTCCATGTTCCTGCAGAACTGTCAGCCTTGGCTCCTACTGGGTAGCCCCAGCCATCCTGCCTTATAGGTCTCCTAGGACCTTGACAGCTAGTAAACCCCTGTCTTCACTCCGAGACTTGTCTAATACTCTGAAGGCCTTGGCATTTCAAACTCCTGAGATTCTACAGGGTGGAAGTGCTCTCATACATAATAGCCTATTTACAGATCACATTCCTAAACAGTGCCGGCCTAAAGGTGTTTTAGGGCTTGCCAAAAGTGTAAGCCCAGGTTAACTATTTTCTTTTCTTCATGGCTATGTGTTTATAACACCAGTGCCAACTAATGCTAGCCAATCCCTCTAAGCCAGTCCCATGAAGAGCAGAGTCTTCTACCACACCCTAGAGCTGCTTCTACTCAGTCTTTTATTAGTGACAATTGATTTTAAAGTCCTTTGTAGATGAGATGTGCAAACAGTCCTGGTATTAAAAATATTATTTTATAGCTACAGCAAAACAGTTAGTTTAATGTGTTAAAGGTTGCCAAATTCTTTCCTAATCTATACTTTGACCCAAAGCAAATCTATGTGGTCAATCACTCCATTTTGTCTTCACTAATAAGGCTTAGAATGCAACAGGATAGTTCCCTCTATGCTGGGCTCCTAAATGCAATATATGGTAATATGGCTCAGTTGGCTACGTCTAGCCCAGAAGGACACGCATGAGTTCAAATCCCACACCAGGATTTAGGCTCACATTCAGTGATGATACTGCACTTAAATTATTATTTATTACTTTTTGTATTTAATTATTCCAATCGTTCCACACAAGTGGGTGGGGAAGGGAGTGTATTGCACTATTTTGTTGTAGTACTTCCAGATGAGGCTTTACTGTCCATCTCTAGCAGCAGCTGGAAACTGCAGATCTCATGGTATTTTCCAAGATCTGAATCCAAGTATCATGGACAAAATTCTTCCTCGCAGTATAAAAGGTTTCTAATTTCTTAGGGTTTTGTGAGTTATCATGAGCATAGTTACTGCTGCCTTTGTCTGCCCAGTCACTGTAGTTCTAACCTATTCCTTAGTAAAATAGTTTGACATATCTAGAATATTAAAGGTTTGACATATAAAAACATTTTCTATTTTAACTAATATCTATTGCATTATAGATAAACTAAGAAGCATAGGACTTTTAGCCAGAACACTTGGATTCTATTCTTGGTTCTAGCACAGACTTTTTGTGTGTTCTGAGGCACTTCATAATGCTCTAAATTCAGTTGTAGTATAAGTGGTTCCCAATTCTCATTGACTTCAATGGGCACTACACCATCTTACACCAGATCTGAATTTGGTCCTAAATTTCTTTGTACCCATTTTCCTCATTTACAAAATGAAATAAATAACAACCCGAAGTGGTGGTATGTAAAGTTAAATTCATCAATGTCTGTAAAGTCCTCGGAGATGCTTGAATAGAAGGGGTGATACCTTGTAAGTGCTAAGAGTTGTGCAGAAAATAATTCCACATTCATGTTCTTACCATCATCAGTGTCTTGGGATTTAAAGTGCTCTCTGACTTGTTCTAGGTGCACATCAACAAGTGATTGTCTGCAATGAATCGCTCATGCTAGAAAAGTTGCCCAGATGTGGAAAATCCTTTGAAGAGATGATGAAGAAAGTAGACTCTAAAAAATGGTGTAACCTAACAGAATTTATCCCGTAAGTTTCATGTCTTTTGTCTTTATTATTTTTCGCAGGGGTCGGCAACCTCTGGCACGTGGCTCACCAGGGTAAGCACCCTGGCGGGCCGGGCCAGTTTGTTTACCTGCCGCGTCGGCAGGTTCGGCCGACTGCAGCTCCCACTGGCTGCGGTTCGCCGTCCCAGGCCAATGGGGGTGGCGGTAAGCGGCGTGGGCGAGGGATGTGCTGGCCGCGGCTTCCCACCACCTCCATTGGCCTGGGACGGCAAACAGCAGCCAGTGGGTGCTGCGGTTGTCCGAACTTGCCCAAGTGACAGGTAAACAAACTGGCCCGGCCCACCAGGGTGGTTACCCTGGCGAGCTGCGTGCCAGAGGTTGCTGACCCCCGATTTATCATTTAAGGGTGTCAACCTTTTTAAAAGTCAATTGCATCAAGTGTCAGGAACAGCTCTATAAATACCAAAGATGTGGTGATTCTCCACTAGAATCAATTTGGACATCAGTTTGTTTATTGTGTTGGATTCAAACTCTCACAAATCTGGGGCCAAATCCTGCAAAATTTGATGGGAGTATGGAGGGAAAACTTTTACTGAAATAAAAAGAAAATATTAATGACACTTTGAAGTTAATTGGAGTTCTGCCTGAGTAAAAAGTACTGGATTTGGCTCTTTATTCCAGCAACAAAGTAGTATGAAAAATGGCTACATAAACTGGCATCTCCATTACCATTCTCATCTGCTGCAGTCCACCTCACACCACTCCCTATGGTTATCTGAGATTTATATTCAGCACTTAGTGGATACATTATCTGGTACCTGCTGAAAGCAGATGTACCACATCTTTAATATTTATAAATTACTTATGTTCTAGATACAGTTTCTAACACGGAAACCCCATGTTCTTGATTCTCTATTGCATAGAGCTAAATTGTGGCTACCCTGCCCCAGGAGCAGTCCAGGAATCTGATTGTGACACAGATTTACAATCTACCTTATAGTTTCTCCCTGCTCGTGGTGTGTGTGTGTGTGGAAATGTAGCCTGCACCAGCTACGTGGGTGAGGGGTGTGTGCGCGCAAAGATGACTTATAGCCACACAAAGGTAAAATGAGGCACAGTCTCTGACTCGGAGAGCACCTACTCTAAAACATATTAATAGAGGTTAATCAATAGTCTCCTCATTGCTGATGTTGATTTAACATATGTCAACTGTCTTATTGTATCTATAGGGAATCCAGAGTTCAACACATTTAAGGCAAATGTTCTCTAAATCCATAGTTTTCTCATTAAGTTACTTATGCAAGGTGTATTTTCAAGTACAACTACTCCATTCTCCTTATTGACAGCAAGATTTCATGCTGTCATTTGTTTGTATAGCCCCTGCCCCAAGCCGCCTTCTTGGTGCCTGCTGCTAGGCGTGGCTTCTCCCCTGTTGGGTCCTGGGTTCATTTTCCTATGCCTGGTGTCTCCACCCAATGTGACCCATCACTGTGATGTCCCTTGGGAGTAGGTGTGTTCGTGTAATGTTGAACATGGTTTTCAGAAGTGCTGGCTATCCTCAAGGCCAATTGAAATGGATGGGAACTGTCAGGGTTCAGCACCTCTGAAAATGAGGTTCAGGTGAACTAGTTCCAGCAAAGTAAGAACTAAACAGGAATGGAACATTTTCCCCAGGTCTGAGATCAGTTTCAATCTCGCCTTACTCTGATTTTCCGGCCACTAATGGTAGCATGTTCTCTTCTCAAATGGTCACTGATCCACTCCCCGCCCACATGACAAGTCATCTGTGGGGCCTGGAGAGAGCAGCATAGTTCTTTCCCCTGCCTCTCTGGTCACTAGTAGATAAGCTATCTGATAAAATGCAGCTTCTCTTCTGTGTCCTACTGCAGCAGCTTGCCAAGTGACACTTTGGGGCTTCCTGGGCATTTGTATCCTGACCCCCACTGAAACCTCAAAGTGAGTTAAAATGTTACGTGATCTGGCAGCATATTAACCACCTAGATACCATCTTCTGTTAGTCCTTGCCTTTGTGCGTACAGGGTCATTCTAAAGGTCACTTTTTAAAATACATACTTTCCTTCAACTTTTAGGGCCTGGGTGAAATCAATGGCGGGAGGAAGGGGTAAGAGGGAACATGCCTCTCCCACTCAACTTTTTATCCTCTTGCTTATGTCCCAGAAGTGTGTAGAATTAATGCATTCCACTCCTGGCTCCACCCAGTTTTTTCTAATGTAGTTGCTCTCCTGTCCTAAGACCAAATCCATATAGCTGGACTGGGCACTGGGGACATGTGTGGGAGGAGGGTGGAGCAGGAGGAGGAATTGACTTGCTCCAGGTTGTCGAGGAATGACTGCAAAATGGCCCCATGGAGCCTACTCCCATCTAGTACCTGGAGGAGCCTACACAGCCCTATGTGATCCCTTTTCAGCAGCAAGAGGGATCAACAAAGCAGCAGATATTCTGGCGCCACTCCTCCCCTCTATATATGTCCTACCCACACATTCTCCTAAGGCGAGGTAGGGTGTCACTATAAGATGGGCTATGTGCTATGTAAGGGGGATGCACTCCTGCTGTACCATTCACTTAGTCCAGAGCCACCTCCTCCTTCTCCTCAGTGCAGCAGAATCTCTCACTGGTTTTCCTATTGTGGGACCATGGTAGTATGGAGGTGAGGGCTGGGTTTCTCACTTAATGAAGAAACTTGTTTCTCCAACCCCAGAGGCCCATATGTGTTGCATTTGGAAGGCTGCGTTTGATACATGTTAGCAGTGTGACCAGCATTGCCAAATGGTTGTCTAATTATCCCTACACTATGTTGACACTTGAAAATGACGGCTCCGTATAGCTTTCTTCTCTAGGACTAGGCAGTAGACATGCCTGCATGGAGGAGCTGAGAGGCTGATGAGTTCTGATGACTTGTTGTTTGACTTCCCTACACTCTCTCCACCCCCTTCCAACTCTCAATGTTTTACGCTGAGTCTAATAGTGCATGCTGTGCATCCAGGCTAAAAATAAGTTCTCATTCTGTGACAACTACACAGTTGGATGGCTGCACTATATTTTCTGCTCATCTGAAAGATTTAAAAATTGGAAAAAGGAAGAGAAAAATAAAGGAATAAGCATTCCACTGAGTTGGCATTTATTCTGAAAAAATGTTGAGGATGTGAAACTGTTCAAGTGCTCCTTTGCCTGAGGAAGTCAAACCTGTGGAAGCTGTGAAAGAGCAAGTCTTCTCAGTGGAGAGACAGAGGGCAATGAGTTGCTTGTAAGGCAATAGAAGTAACTATGATTTGAATTTAGTTGTCCTTCCCCCATTAAACAGGCAGGAAGAAAAGTGTCTTAAATACACAGAGGAATTCTTGTCTCCTTCCAAGGAAAACTTGGGAGAATGTATTTTTATGGTGTAACCTTGGGTATGTCCTTGGACAAGTATTGAAAAGATATGATATTGGGCAGTCTGACACATTGGAGATCTTGGTCTCTTCTTGTTCCCATCACTATAATGGGAAGTTAGCTTAGTTTGCTGGGATCACAGTATGGGTATCATCATTATGGATTAGTGTGTTTTACAACTTTGAGCATAAAACTTCAAGTTCTGGAGCTTAAGCATTGCCACTAATACAGATAATGCACTTTTGCAAGGAAGTATCTGTTTTGGTTTATATCTTAATTGCACAGTTTCTAATTAAGGTCTCTTCTGAACGGAGATATTGCAGAGATGTTTAGCACTTTGCAGTAGTACCAATTTTATCATAAGAGTATACTGGCATGCTACAAAAAGCAACACATTAAGGGCAAATTCATGCACTTGATGGATCTATTTCCTTTTCTAATATTTTCCTCTCCCCACCTGGGCAGCAATCTCATTGACACCCCCATGGGAGAAATGTATGTGTGGAAAAAAAACATAGTGTTGGAAACAAGATCCTGACATATGTTTGTAAAAAGGAATTTAAAATAAGGTGTGGAGCAATAATTTAACATTTTAACTCATCAGACAGGCCATTTCTTCATCTTTCATGTCATTCTGCCCTCCCCTGCGCAAGGGTATGATCTGCATTATAACTATGTTATGATCTTCTGGGGGAAATAAACTACTTTGAATCTGATTCTGATAACCTCATGTTGAGTAATATCTGAAATTTATGGGACTACTTGCAGAACTAAGTGCTACTCAACACGAGTAAAGGGATCAGAATCTGGCACTGTTTATGCAGGATCAACAGGTTTCCTCTGCTGACTTTGCTAGAGCTGTTAAAATATTCATGGGAGAGATTTTAGAAGGCACCAAGGAGACTCAGGCTTCCAATTCTCACTGACTTTCAGTAGGCACTGGGTGCTTAATTGCCATAGAAAACCTCTCCTCCTATCACATCATATATCTTTCCAATATCAGATCAATTATGTTTGTGTACAAAGATTAATTTTGTCTGACAAACCACCCTTGCTGAACAGCTGTATTCATTTTAATTGAATATACAACACAGTGCAAGAAAAGTATCAATCTTTTCCAATGTAAAATGATACCATATGCAGGGAAGAATTACACTGTAAAATAAAAAAAACTCTCTAAGAAAGAATTTCAAATATGAGCAACAGAAAGACAAAGGGAAAAAACTCTCTTTAAAAATACATTGGATGGATAAAATATTTATTGGCAATTGCTTGTCAAGACTGCATGCTCTCCTTAAAGTTTCATTGCATGGAGGAAATAGCAAATTCCGTTTCAGCTTTAGCAATTTAACTGGTAGCCGGAGGAATGATACGATGCTTTGACCTCACTTCATAGGGTATGAAAAAAACACCATGAACTATAAATTAAATGTTGTCCTCTCTCTAGCTCATCTGACAGAAAAATCTTGGATGATGAGAAAGTTATGATACTCAATTTTTTATTTGGAGTGAAGATACATAGGATAAACTTGTGAAGAAATGGCATTTTTGGTGATGGTCTCTTGTAGATCAAATATTTTGCTGGTAAGCCTGCAATATCTAGTGAGGCCTGATTTCAGATCTCCTCTGTAATGGTAAAAATGAGTCATGGCACAGCAATCAGTGGAATGAAACTAATGTAAATCCAATGTCAGAGGAGACTTTTTTGTGCGTGTAGGCACGTTGAAAGGGGTAGAGCAATTGCTGCATTGCACATTCCGTAACAACAAACCTTTGCTTGTAAGAATGGCCCTGAGCTTGCAAAATTTGGATCCCTATCAAAAGTTTGAGGGTGTTTGTATTTGGTGTTCTGATTTTGGCCCACCTCGGTTGGCTTGTGAAGTAATTTTGTGACTTCATGGTAAATAGTTATGCACAGTGTTGTGACAAGGTGACAAAGCAGTTATTACATTTACTGCTTGTCCAAAATGTCACTAAGCAGATTAGGGTGGCTTTAATTTGCTTTGTCTTAATTTAGACCCAAAGTCTTCTGTTAGACTCTAATTTGGCAGCTTCACTTACAGTAAGCTTTACTTTTAACCTCCAATCTGACTTTAAGTCTTGGAAAGAAAATAAAAAAACATTATTGCCAACTGGTTTTAAATATACAATGTGCTTCACACCTGTTTTCCAAAGGTCCCTAATCCTGAAAATTGGAATACAAGCTTTTCAATTCTCACATGGAATAGAGTCTAGTTGAGAACATATTTGAATATACTATTCATGTTTCAAAAATCAGTTTCATTTAACTTTTATAGAAGCACAAGGATTCAGGAGCAGATTTTCAAAAGGATTTTTTTTAGTTGTAGGCACATAGTAGGATTCCCCAAAAGTATCTAAGGTGGTTAAGTTCTTAACTCCTATAGATTTCAATGTTTCCACAGTGCACCATTGTGACTGCTCTGAAACAGCAATCTGAACTCGATGCACTAGCCCAGGTAGACAGAAAAAGCCCCAACGGAGATACTGGATCTGATCGCTGTATGGGAGACAAAATCTGTCTATCAGCAAATGCCAAAGCATTTGAAAAATCTCCAAGGCTATGATAGACAGAGGGCCAGCAGGGACAAAGCATTTGCATTCTTGACTGAGCTCCCAATGCCTGAAGGGTCTGTCTCCTGGAGATTCAGTCTGCCCTGAATATCATAGCTTTATCTCAATAAAGTCAGTGTTTCTTATTCATGCATTCTTTATTACTTCATCACAAATCTGGTTCTCTAGTAGACTTGCCCCATATTCTAGGCAGGACTGACTCTACTTTTAGACAAAAAATAAAGGCCAGCCAGGAGCACCCATGACAGCAGCAGATGGTACAATAGACTGGGTAACCATCATTGCATTTTATGGAGGGAGGATTGACTGGTGACATTTACCAGAATTAATGGGATAGCTACCCACAATGCAACACTCCAGAAATCGATGCTAGCCTCGGTACATGAGTCTGTTTACATAAGGCTTGTTATAAGTCTGTTAATTTTTTTCATTCAAAATTAACCAGTACCTAATAAATATAAATATAGACCATATTCTAGAGATGTGGAGTTGTGGTTTTAACAGGGAAAAATATAAAATATTAGAATAAGGTTATATATATATATATAAACTTTAAAACTTTAAATTTTTTTTTCTTGAGATGCTCCTGAATATGGATGAGATCAATCAACCTTTCCAATCCAAAAAAAATCCTGAGATATAAGAAAAAAAAAAAAAAAAAAGTAGCTTTATTGCAGAGGAAACTGATCTAGCAGAGCAGAGATAGAAGAAGAGAGAGTGGGTGGTGGTGTGGTGGGTGTCATTCATCATTCATTGAATCTAAGATTCCCATTCATCTTTCCATAACCATATAACTTTAACACGTTACAGTTTTGGTCTGATCCTGAAGGAAGCTATGTTCTTCTTAAAGATAGTTTCAACTCAAAAAAGTTAATCTGAGGAAGCATTTACAATCCAAGTGGAGGTAATACTGAATTTTTCAAAGATTTTTCAAACACATTTCACATTCTAAGACAATAAAACTAACAAAATTGTAAGGGTGGGAGGTGTCCAAGACAGCTCAACCCAGCCAAAGCCATCAACATCCAATATTAATGAATGTGCAGTACATTCATCTTAATCCAGAATTCACTTTTTTCTTCTGTCTTCAGAACTGATTCCAGCATGCCTAGAAGCAGCTATTGATAATACATTAATTTCAGATCATGCTCCAATTGTACTTAGCATCGATGCTGGTATAATATAAAACAAAAAATTAAAATGTTAACTGCAAAAAAAAGATAAAAAGAAGTTTTGGTTCATGGTTCATTCCACTATTTTCACACATTTTCACACAAGAAACCTCAGATACCTTACCTTCCTTTGGGAAAAAGCCCTACTGTACTGTAAGAGGTGAATGCATAAAGTACCTCTCAAGTTAATAGACTCTTTGGACAATGAAGTAGATGAATTGCAGAGAAAGCCTAAGACTGAACCAAATAATGAAAACCTATGTTCTGTAAACAATGCCAAATATAAATATAATGAATGCTTATCCAGCCATGTGTTTGCACTTCTCAAGTCAACAAAAAAGAAATATGAGAAAAATCAATTTAAGCAATTATATCAAACTTTATATAAATTAGGCAGTCAGTTTGACTCTAATAAATGTGATCATTTCATTGAAGGCCCACTTTTTAATACCTTCACTTCAGAACAAGTGTTGATAAAAATATGAATTCCAGCTAGGCCCTAAGATGGATGGCTCCAAAAGGAACAATGTCATGTAAGATGAGAACTGAATTGGGTCAGTGTATCAAATGCCTTATTCTTGTGATTCTTCCAGAACAAGATAATAAACAGTTATTACTGAACACCAGAATATTTGTTTAAAGCTAGATTGAGAACACACATGTGAATAAATGGATTGCAGTAACTATTTTAGTGGCCCAAAGAGTCATTTTGAGAAAATTGTCCAATTTATAAAAGGTTTTACTAAATTAGAAATCTATATTTAGTAGCTGATATAATCAAATCTTGCTTTATTACTGTCAGCCTTAGCTACTGGTTCATCCTGGACTGGATATCTCTAAGCACAAATATGTTTGAAAGTTTATGAATAAGCTGGGTATTTTCCAAGTCTGTTTTACCTGAGCACAGGTGGTTGTCATATTTTCTACTGCTGTCATTCCCAGAAGTACGCATGCTAAGGTGGAATTTTTAAGAATGATATAGCCCCTGTAGACATGGAAGATATTTTAGTGACATCTGTCATTGGTCAGATATCACCACTTCAGAATTTGTGAGCCTAAAATGGAAAAGCCTGCTATTAGTATTTTTTACAGGTAATCTTAATATAGTTTATAGTACCTTTCTCAGGGATGCATCCAATAACCCCATGCAGTGACGACACTTCAGAAGAAAATCTTCCAAAATGGTCATACATCACAGCATGAGCTAACTAGCTCTTCTAGTGCTGTATTGACATAATTGCTTGAAGAATCACTTATCAAAGGTATCTATAGGACCAAAACCATTGTGGTGCTCGCTGCCGTTCATAGAGAAGCTATGGTGGGAAATACCTTTATTGTTCACTGACCACAAAAACACCTCTGGGTTTAGAAGTATGTAAATTGTTTTTCTATTCTCCTCTGCCTATTAAGTATTTCCACACCTACTGATCACAGATCATATGAATATGTCAGATGTCCAGTCAGCAGCTTCTCTCTCTTTTTCTCTTAATACGCTTGGGTGACATTTTTATATGTCTTATCATGCCAATAAAATTATATAATTGAATTCCCACATGTGCTTGTGTGGTTGGGGTTTGCCATTTGAAGAATGCAGTCCCAGGCTAGGTTCTCATTGAATCAGATAGAATGGGAGCTTGCTTTCTGGCAGCAGTCACAAAATGCAGTAATTGATAATAATAATTCAAGAGACAGAAAACAGCACTGAGGCGTAATTCCCAACGTTTCAGTCCAATAACCAGTTCTTCAGGGAAGATACTAGCCCTGATAACTTTTTATTGCTATTGGACTGAAATATAGAAATGTAGGATTTGGTTGTTATCTTTTGTCTCTTGATTTAATCATGTATTATATATTTCAGTGCAAGGTATAATTCTCTCTCAGTTGTTTCTAGCCTGGGCTGCTATTGCAAAAGTCATCTTGCAAGCATAAGAGCACATACCAGTTACCCAAAGGAAATATCATTTTGGGTTATGTCAGCCAGGCAATAGCAATAGATCTGAAGATTGAGGGTAAAATTATATTTGTTGCAGACAGGGAAGCAATGAGACACCCATGCCAGAGTATGGTGAAATGCAGAGGCTGCAACTTTATTGAATTATTAGCCAGTTATCCCCAAACTACCTGCCAGGGCCATTTCAGGGCAGAATTTAACTCGGTGCCACTGGCCCTGGGTGGTAGTTTGATGGGTATGAAACAATGTACCCTCTACACCTGTAGGCTTGCTTGGGGACCCTGCAAGAAGCTAGAGTCCCAACCTATTGTCCTCATGACACCAGAGAAATGAGATGAGCCCCACACTAAGCGAGACATGGAGGTATACCCCCGTCACCGGGCAGGCCCTGTGCCCAAGCAGCCCATTGGGTTGCTTGGACCTCACATATCAAACCCTTTCTTAGGCCACCAGCTGCACTGGAACTCACCAAAATTGTGATAAATGTAGTGTAAATCCCTAGACCAGACCTCTGGTGCTGGATGGAAAGGGACAGTCGTTTGTCAATTTGTCACATACAAAACCCATCCAGACCCCAGCTAAAATGTGGTGATCAGCCTAGCACTTGGCGTCTCAAGAGATCCAGTATACAGGTGGGATAGGGTGGAGCTGAAACAAAAGCCAAATTGAAGAGGGCAGAAACCACCTCTCCTTCCTCACTCTGCAGGTGGGAGCCAATCAACTGGTCTGCCTTAATCCCAGTCATTTAATAGTAGCAGGAGCAGGTAGGGGTAGGAGGGGAGAGAGGACTGACTCAGAGTATAAACAGTTAGAGCCAAGTCACTTTCCCCTCCCTGCCCCTGAGGAGGAAGGAGGGACCAACAGGAGCTCCCCCACCCCAACCCAAGCAGGGTGGTGGCGTGTGGTCCCCATCACTCCTGGGCCCTCCAATTATACACGCCAATTAATGAGTGTGTGTATTATACCAGCAATCTGGTGAAGGAGTATGTATATTGAAAAGAAATGGTTTCTCCATTTTAGAAAACATTTTTCTTTGGTGTTATCAAAATTCATCGTATGGAATCGGTTCCAAATAATGTCTTACAAATCTAGTGTCGGATCCAGAACAGCTGGCCACAGAAAGTTATAAATTACAGCTTACTAAGCTCCCTATGCCCCAGAGAGTTTTTCTCCCTGACCACGGGTAGGTTATGTTACTGCTACCCCCTCCTCTGGAGAATCTGTCAGGTTGGGGCAGCTTTACTTCACACTTGGTTTGTATAAGAATTCTGCCACTTGGAGCTGCTGAGGGAGACACTTAATTACTACGTTCCCTGTCCACCCATGTCATTCCTCCTTTTCTGCCAGATCCAACTGATGTTGTGGCCTCTGGCTTCATTAAGACTGCAGTGTATTGGGCTACTGCAATCTCATGTCCCATGAAAATTTCTGCCAACTCACAGCTCCCTCAGCACTTACACTGGGATAAAGTGATGTAAGCGGCTAATGAATCTGGCACTTTATTTTTAAAATACCCTTTTGGGAACTGAATGGCTCAGGGTATTGACAACGGAATGCAGAATCTGAGTTACCCATTCAAATCCAGCCGTATTTAGAAGTGAATCAATGAAAGCAGGTTTCAGAGTAGCAGCCGTGTTAGTTCATATCCAAAAAAAAAAAGAGTACTTGAGACAAGAAAGACAACACAAATTTATTTTGAGAGCTAGCTCTTGAGCTAGCTCTCACTTCATCAAAGAAGTGCTCTTAGCTCTCTCTCAAAAAAAAATAATAAATTCTTTAAGTAGCCTTTTGCACCTCTTTTTTTTTCAATGAAAGCAGTTGAGTATTCAGTATAAAATCACTTGGTGGTCTCTGTCCTGGTCCTAGAAGATGGATGTTCACCTCATACAAAACATCTCATTGAGCAGTTTAAGCTGGGGAGATAAGGAGTGAATTGTAACAGAGACTGTAGTATCATCAGCCCATGCACTCACTTCTACACTGTCATGCCTCCGGCTCTTCACTGTGACAGATGATGCAGAATCCTCATCTCTCTGCAGAATTAAACTGCATTTAGGGCCCTCGCTACCAGCAGAATGGACAGGATAGTGCCTTTAGCCTGGTACTGTTATGAAGACAGTCACCTCACAAGTGTATGTGTAAGACTGATTCACCTCTTAGTTAATTGTAAAGCTAATGGGGTTATTTTTCACTAAGATTTGGTCCAAGGTTTTGTGCTTACTCCAGTCAATCACCTTATTTTCTATGTAGTCTCATTTTAAATGCCCCAGAGCACTTTACATCAAAATAAGTTACACACAGAGAAACAAGTTAGGCTAAATAAAAGTAAATATAAGTAAATTAAATTTGAAAACTGGACAAAAATCTGCCCTTATCCTGCACTGGTCTAGAAAATGTCACAAAGCAGAGGATCCAGCAGGGGAAAGTTAAAGCTCCAAACAGTGTGGTCCAGACAAATGCCGTTTCAAGAAGCCTATGGGAAACCGAACAGAATAATCTCCCTGGGACATATGGGATCAGTGTTATTTAAACAGCTTGGGGAAAGGGGGAAAACTATGTGGGGGAAATTGAGCAGAGGGCAGCTATAGTGAAATACAAATATAGATAGTTTCTGTGGGGGAAAAAAAGGAGCAGAGAGGAAAAAGATTGAATTAAATATATACTGTATATGGCATAACCCACTTTGTCTGCTTAGTTTCTGGTGGGGGAGGGGTGGTTCTTCTGTCACTGATTAGGCCTGTCAAGTGATTAATAAAATTAATTGTGCGATTAATCATGCTGTTAATAATAGAATACCATTTATTAAAATATTTTTGGATGTTTTCTACATTTCCAAATATATTGATTTCAGTTACAGCACAGAATACAAAGTGTACAGTTCTCACTTTATATTTATTTTTGATTACAAATATTTTCACAGTAAAAAACAAAAGAAATAGTATTTTTCAATTCACCTAATACAAGTTCTGTAGTGCAATCTCTTTATCATGAAAGTTGAACGTACAAATGTAGAATTATGTACCAAAAAAACCTGCATTCAGAAATAAAACAATGTAAAACTTTAGAGCCTACAAGTCCACCCAGTCCTACTTCAGCCATTCGCTTAGACAAACAAGTTTGTTTACATTTGCAGGAGATAATGCTGTCCGCTTCTTGTTTACAATGTCACCTGAAAGTGAGAACAGGCATTTGCATGGCACTGTTGTAGCCGGCATCGCAAGATATTTACGTGCTAGATGCGCTAAAGATTCATATGTCCCTTCATGTTTCAACCACCATTCCAAAGGACATGTATCCATGCTGATGACGGGTTCTGCTTGATAATGATCCAAAGTGGAGCAGACCGACTCATGTTCATCGTCTGAATAAGATGCCACCAGCAGAAGGTTGATTTTCTTTTTTAGTGGTTTGGGTTCTGTAGTTTCTGTGGCTTTGGCTACACTTGCACTTCAAAGCGCTGCCGCGGCAGCGCTGCCACGGCCGCGCTTTGAAGCGCTAAGTGTAGTCAAAGCGCCAGCGCTGGGAGAGAGCTCTCCCAGCGCTGTCCATACTCCACCTCCCTGTGGGGAATAACATACAGCGCTGGGAGCCGCGGTCCCAGCGCTGGGGCTTTGACCACACTGGCGCTTTGCAGCGCTGCAAATTTGCAAGTGTAGCCAAGGCCTGTATCTGAGTGTTGCTTTTTTAAGACTTCTGAAAGCATGCTCCACACCTCCTCCCTCTTAGATTTTGGAAGGCACTTCAGATTCTTAAACCATGGGTCAAGTGCTGTAGCTATTTTTAGGAATCTCACATTGGTATCTTCTTTGTGTTTTGTCAAATTTGCTGTGAAAGTGTTCTTAAAATGAACATGTGCTGGGTCATCAACCGAGACTGCTGTAACATGAAATATGTGGCAGTGTGTGGGTAAAACAGAACAGGAGACATACAATTCTCCCCTAAGGAGTTCAGTCACAAAGTTAATTAACACATTTTTTTTTAACGAGCATAATTAGCATGTCCTCTGGAATGGTGGCTGAAGCATAAAGGGGTATACGAATGTTTAGCATATCTGGCACATAAATACCTTGCAATGCCAGCTACAAAAGTACCATGCATGTGCCTGTTCTCACTTTCAGGTGACATTGTAAATAAGAAGCAGGCAGCAGTATCTCCCGTAAATGTAAACAAACTTGTTTGTCTTAGCGATTGGCTGAACAAGAAGTAGGACTGAGTAGACTTGTAGGCTCTAAAGATTTACATTGTTTTGTTTCTGAGTATAGTTACGTAACAAAAAAAATCTACATTTGTAAATTACACTTTCATGATAAAGAGATTACACTACAGTACTTGATTGAAGTGAATTGAAAAATACTATTTCTTTTGTCATTTTTACAGTGAAAATATCTGTAATAAAAATATTAATATAAAGTGAGCACCGTATACTTTGTATTCTGTGTTGTAATAGAAATCAATATATTTGAAAATGTAGAAAAACATCTGAAATAATTAATAAATTTCAATTGATAGTCTATTATTTAACAGTGCGATTAATCACAATTAATTTTTTTATTCATGATTAATTTTTTGGAGTTAATCGCATGAGTTAACTGTGATTAATCAGCAGCCCTATAACTGATACATAGCAGACGATTCACTTTCACTAGAAAAAAATGTGTTCCATTTTTATTTAATTCCCTTTGGAAAAAAATGTGATTGACCTTACACAGAGAAGGAGCCCTGTAAGTCTGTAAATCTAAAATGCATTTGAAAGGTTTGCATAACCCTGAATCCTATTGGATTGCCCCAGTCTTTGAATAAACTATACAAATGCTTACAGCCAATTACTGGAACTTCAAAGTTAATGGGTTGTCACGTCAGAAGCCAGTGATGGTCAGATAGAAGTGGGAAAATGTGATTAAATTATTTAGTCTGTGTTATAACTGTAGCTGCAGAATTTAAATACACAAGATGATTTAAGCTGCTGAAAGTATCAGGTATGCTGTGGGACAAAATGCAACTCCAATGCTATCCAATGTGCCTTTGAGAATGTTGAGAAGGAAAACAGGTTAATAAGGCCACTAAATGTAAATGCCATGCATGAGTTAAGCTTGTATTCAGCAGTTTAAAGGAATCAGGAGTTGGAAAAAATAGCAGCCACCAAAGAATAAAAATAGTTGAATTATTTGTATTACAGTAGTGTGAGAATATTGTAGTCAAATTGCAGCCTTATAGTGGTAGCTGCTGTTCAAACACATCTTAGAGAATATATCTGCCCGTAAGAGCTTACTGTCTAAGTTAAAGGGCTAAATAAAACCAATTAGTGACCCAAATTTTCCAACCCTGACCAGCGAACACATGTCAAAATATGGAAATAGTAATTAAAATGATAATAGGGACCATCAATGAAGTGCCACATAAAGAAAGAGTTCTGAATCCAAAATAAAAGTTTTATTAACTTTAGCTTAACTTTAACTATACACATTAGCTAAAGCCAGATTTGATCTAATCGTTTGGACAAAACCTGAAGTTCTTGTTCAATTTTAAAGTCAATTGGAGTTTTGCTGGTGTCAAAACTAAGTAAGAATTTATCATCCAGTTTATAATTGGTTCAGTTTACTAAAAAATGACTAATTTTCAGAGGAATATGGTTGACTATGAAGTAAAGAAAAAAGATAACATAACATTAAAGGAAAAACTAAGCATGCAATAACTACAATGCTACCTAAGATAAACTCTTATTTTTGCTTTCAGAAAATTATATATCCACAGTTCTTTTAGTGAATGCTGTTGGCTAATTGGCCTTGTTGGCTGAGTGAGCATGGCAGAGAGCTCTCCAGCTCAAGACACTGGCTTTTGGCTGTGCCTTTTTACCTCCTCCATTAACTACTTCAGGAAGTCTCACCTAGGTGCTGGATTGTGAACACTTCCAGCTGTTGGTTTTACTACATCTGTGAAAGGGTGACATAGAGTACAAATTTCAGATGTAACCACCGGATTCATTCTGTGGCCAAGGTGTGACACAGTTTCATGTGTAGCAAGTACTTTCCCTTAATTACATATTTAACAGCCAAAATATGTTGGCTTTATTCTAACAACCTACAAATCCAGTTTTGGAATGTTACTAAATAAGCTGCTGCTGGTTATGTATCAGATTTGCTCCTATGGAAGACAATAACAAAACAACATTACTTTCCTTTTGCAAGGCATGCATTTGTTTTCCAAAGTGAAGAGAAGCAGTTTATAAATCAGTTAGGCAAGGTCAATAATAATATTAATATAATAATTAATCATCATCATGATCATAATTATTTTATTATAAAAGTGAGTTTAGTCTTGGAGCAGTCATGCTGGCTGCTGACAACACCCAATTCTTTATCATAAAAGGCATTCTGCAAGACAGTCTTTGCGATCTGTAATTTGAAAATTAAAAAGAAAGGAGCCCTACATCTTATAAAATCTCACCAGATTTTAACTCTGTGCCTTGAAATGATCCAAAGTTCAATCTGTGAATACATAAGGCCCCAGCACGGTATGGAGCGGGCCCTTCTAACTACGAAATAAATGTGGAGACATTTTTAAAGTGTAGCTGTACTCTGAAAAGGGACTATATGAAAATCACATTGTGGAGTTCCATTTTTATTTGTCTCAATTATTTCCACATAAGATGTGCTTAGTTTACAAGTAAGAATATATTTTTCCCCTCTAACTGCTGGCCCAACAAACTCAACCCAGTCTCTGAATGTCAAACTAACTTCTTTACTTCTCCCATGTGAGGATTCCTTCTTGCCTATGTAGACAGAAAATAAAGCATGTTATTGCTTTCATCCTGGTAGAGACAGAGGCTGAAATATGGTTCCTAAACATGGTTATGATTTATTTCTGTCTGCATAGGCAAAAGGAAAATGTGCTGTAATACAATTGAACCATGACTGCAATATTGGACAAATGGTTTCAATAGTCTAAGTGGATATAGGAATCTGGGTAGGCAGCAGAATTTTTCATAAACTGGAATTGCAAACTGCCCTGGTTTCCATGCAAGAATACTGATTTTGACAGGTCTGTTCCACAGCTTGCAAATGAATTCTGCAGGTAGCTAGATTCCCGAGTTCCTTTTGAGGGTGTAGCAATGCTATATATTCATGATGCTTTATGCTGATATGATGTTTTCAAATTGTGATGCAACATCTGAAGATGACATGGGGCTCTGGTTAATTATCCTTTCTGTTACTCTAAATAATTCTCCACCCATTATCCCATAGATTATTTGGTTTTATTTAAATTTTAAAAGGTGTCATTGTTCTTGGGGTACCCAGGACTGTGAGTCACCTGGTTACCCCCTCCCCCCTTTCATTGAGAGGGAGTATTGCTTGTGGCTGGGCGTTAGCTCCCTAACACCACCAGCTACTCAAGCCCTTTCCTCCGGCTGGGCCAGCCTTACCTTTGCCTTGCAGTTAACAAGAGGTGCACCCCAATTCCTGAGGTCCTGTGAACATCTGTCTGTGATATCCAGCCCCTGACATTGGCAAATCCCAGAAATCCCAGATCCTGTGCCCCTAAGAAACAGTGCAACCCGGTTTTACCTTAAATCACTGCTGCTGTATAATGCAAAGTACTTATAATAAACCAGAAGAACATTTATTTAAGAGAGAATAGAGATTCCACTAGAAACAAGAGAGAGTGATGGAAACAAATGGTTCCCATATAAAACAAAATAATAAAGTATGAAGTAGGGCCTACATTAATAGTTACCTTTCCCACCTAATAGAGCTTTCCTGCCTTCTCTGCCTCCTCCCTCCTACTAAATTTCAGTCTGTTGCAGAGTGGCTGGTTTTCGAGGAACCAGAATCCAATCTTTCACAAAACACCCCCACTCAGCAAGATGTCACCTTCGTGAATGGATGCAGAGTGTCTTTCTCCACCTTCTGATATAACAAATCAATTTTTGTCTTTATTCACAGACAGGGCAATCCCCTATCTGTTACAACGTTCCTGTTTAACCTCCAAGTGGTTTTGATTGTTTGCAGTCGACTTTAATGGTTATCCATTGACTGTTCTGGATTGGGGCAAGGGTAGACAACTAAGCCTTGACTTTACATCACCAGCTAACCCAAGGAGGGGATAACAACTCCATCCCACTTGAATGTGCTATCAGACAGACACATGATTCTCTGATGACTAACTTCTACTCCAAGACCATAAAGCATAATTTTCAATTGTGTTACATTATTCCTTAAATCATACTCCTACATACATCTTGCAATGATGATGAGTATTGATAAGTTATAAGCTTTCAGTAGAGATGTCACATGCTGCTCTTTATGGATAAAAAACATGAAAGTGTTGTGTCAGGTATAGTGAGTTTGTCAGGTCTGAGACAGGAGTTGCTTGTAAAGAACAGTGAACCTTTTGCCAGTTGGCACCAGTGGCCGCCTCTCTATCACAGAAGCTAGATCTGAAAAAAGTTGGATTTTATTGTAAACTTCCATACAAATATCTGTCATGGAAAGAGAATCCATATTTTATATTTCCATATGGTGCATTGTGTAAGCATGTAAAAGTCCTAAAACCTATTACTAACATTATCAAATCAGTAAACTTATGTTCCAGTGCATTCCTAAGTCCAGTCCACTGCTGTAACTTGACAAGATGTAGAACAGTGGTTCTCAAAGCCGGTCCGTCACTTGTTCAGGGAAAGCCCCTGGTGGGCCGGGCCGATTTGTTTACCTTCCTCGTCCGCAGGTTTGGCCAATCGCGGCTCCCACTGGCCATGGTTCGCTGGTCAAGGCCAATGGGGCTGTGGGAAGGGCGGCCAGCACATCCCTTGGCCTGCACCACTTCCCGCAGACCCCATTGGCCTGGAGCAGTGAACTGCAGCCAGTAGGAGCTGTGATCGGCTGAACCTGCAGACGCGGCAGGTAAACAAACTGGCCCGGCCTGCCAGGGGCTTTCCCTGAACAAGCGGCGGACCGGCTTTGAGAACCACTGATGTAGAAGACAGCAACACACTTGTTGAACCTCTTATTTTATAATCGTACAGTCATTGTTCTAACATTGTCATTTCAGAAGCTTCATGAAACCTGAAGAGCAGTTTGGTATAAAACTCTGAGTCTGTTGCTCAGTTCAGCAGCATGATGTAGACCTAGCCACAGCATAAACTAGCTAAACCTTACTACAGTTTTTCTTCTTTCTCTAATTTGCACACTTCTCAGATTCAAACACAGAGAAATCTGGAGATTCCTCTCTTCAAAACTTCTTTGAGATTATTATATGGGCTATGTGAACAGTCAGAGCAGAAATACAAGCGCTCATGGTCCAGCCATTCTGGTGTTGGACTTCCAGGAGCTCAGATTTGGCAGACATGGAGATAAAATAATGTTGTTTATTTACATCACAACACAAATATTGTCATGCTGTAGCCTCAGTCCACAAGAGCCTGCACTCAGGGAAAGCCATCCCCAAGGAATGGGGAGAAGGAAATGTGATTGGAACACCCTTTTCCTCTTTGAGGTAAGTGTGGCTCTCATCAGAGCACAGGAGACTTCAGGTCTGGCATTGCAATGTGATGGTGCCAACACAGTCATTTTCTTGGCTTCACCAAACTTTTTGGGTTATCATCCCTCTCACGGAAGAATTAACAGGAGGGAGCTGGAAGAAAGTTCACTGAGGTTCTACTTGCTGAGATTTCTTCAGATCATTAGAATAGATTTACTCGTCCTCCTCACCCCCGGTATGAGCAAAAGGGTAGAGTTGGGTCCCCAGATACCTCTAGCTCTGCTGCTGACTACAAGAAAAATCTCCAGACTGAACACTGAGCTCTCCATCACAACTCACCAAAAGCTCATCTGTCTTTAATATGACATTTGAACTGTTCAAATGCTCTTTTCAGCTAGTCTTGAAATTTGTTGTAATCCTTCATTATGAACAAGTGATTACAGAAAAGAAATTGAAATATGACACTTGTACCAAACATCACTGAAAGATCGTCAGTGAAAATATTGATAATTATATTAGGTTCTCCTTGAGGAGATCACATTGGGTATGAGACCTCCCTCCATGGTAGTGAAGTCAAGGTAGGACAAGGCCACTCTTTCTGTTTACCTGATTTTAGCCAAGACAGTTGTCGGAGGCAAGCAATAGGCATCAGAGGCTGGTGTCTGTAAACTGGACTCTTGCCTTCTTGTGGGACAATCAGTATACCAGTGATATCTTCAGGCACTCCTCTTGTTTACAAAGCGTGACCATCCCACTGGGGAACAGAAAGCATTTGATCTTTTTGCAGACAGTTTACAAGGAGAAGAACCCAATCCAATTAATAAAATAGTTTGCAACAAATAATTTAACCAACTCTAACCACTGATTCAGAGAAGCACTTTTTAAATAAGTTATTGGAAGGGCATACCAGCCAACAGTCATGACACTTAAGTGGTTTATGAGAAAGGCAAGGATGATTTTATTATGGTGACTCATTCAAAGAAAAGGATCATTAAGGAACAAAGTATTAAAGACTCTTTTATAAGGGCAACATGTGATTTTTCTTTTTTGAAAATCTTTTAGGTGATAACATTTCACATTACAGTTTGTGTAGACTTGTAGCTGTTATGCAAACTAGCTAGCATACCTGGCATATTTTAAAAGCAGTAAAAATGTTTAAGAAAATAAATCTTTGGTATGAAAATGAATACTTGATACAAACTTTTGATCTAGTTTTGTTCTGCCTGGAAGACATAGTTCCTGCATTATTGTGCTGTAAATCAATCAGCAACAAATATATTATAACCCAGATTAGCTGTGCAAAGGCATAGAGAACTGAGTTTTATTGCTTCAGGCTATATGAGGTGTTAACTGTTGGCAGCACAACAGAGTAGGAGTTAATAGTACTTATTTGTTCAATGTTCAGTGCCTTGTTTCAATTATAAAATTTTATTATATAATGATAATTTAAAAATGATTGTATGTGGTTAATTGACAAAACTCCTAGTTACCACTGCAACACAGTTCTGTGAGAAAGTAAGTTCCTAACCATGAAATGCACTGTGGTGTAGCCACTGCTCACATTTCTTAAGAGATTGGTTGATTTCTCCAGTATATTGTGTAAAAATATATATTGTTGGCTGTATAGAAGAGGTTGAGGACAATTTAAAAAAAATGAAATAGTGACTTTTAGAAAAAAACTGATATCCAAAAATGAAACCAGTTTTGTAAAAATACAGACTGTTTTTAGGGTAAGAGTTAAAAGTGGAAGGGAAGAGGAGGGCTCCAAATGCTAAATGAATAGCTTGTATGAAGTGTAGTTGTAGTTGGTCCCAGGATACTAGAGAGTCAAGGAGGCGGGGGTGTGGCAATATTTCTTACATGTTGGTCCAATCAAAGATATTACCTCAGCCACCTTGTCTCTCTAAATGAATAGCTTGAGAATTAAGAAAATACTTTTTTCCATGTTCAAGAATCTGTGGCTTGTTTTTCTAGATGTACACCTATCAATGTTTTTCTATTGGCTATGGACAGACTGCAAAGAGGAGCATTCTATACTATTTAAAGAAAGCATCATTTTATAACATTCTATAGGGTGGATTTTGAAAGGGGAAAGGATGGTGTTGTGGGATTAAGAAGATCTGGGTTCTATTTCTGGCTCTGTCACAGACCCTGTGAGACATTGAGTTAGTCATTGATCCTGATTTTTGTCCTGGGGAAATAAATTAATAGGCAGAGAGCCAGTGAGGTGGTATATGATAAATGTATCTCGCAGTCACACAGTCAATAGTTTATCACATTTGTAATTTACCACATGGATGTTCCCATCACATTTGTGAGGCTTATGAGTATGCCTACACTATGGAGACTACACAGGCTTAGCTACATTGGCAAAGCTATGCTCACATAACCCCATAGTGTAAATGTAATCTCAACGGTAGCTACATTGATGGAAGCATTCTGCCATCAACATAGCTGTGTCTATACGGTTCAAGAATGTGGTTTTTCATACCCCCTCACCAAAGTACTTATGTCAATTGAATGTTTAAGTGTAGATCAAGCCTTAATGTATGTGCATGTGTGCATATATATATATGTCCATAGGGCTTTGGGATTCTTCAGGCAGAGATATATTTATGGGCATAAGATATTAATGTTATATTATTATTATAAAAGATGGCTCAAAAATAAGTGTCTGTGTCTTAGGCAATACAGATGAGTGTGCTTCTGGTTCTCTGAGTGAATGATCAACTTTCAGGAAGGTTTAGATTTACATGTTCATGGTGGAATTGAGCTAACTTTGTTTTTTACATCATTTGAATAGGAATTAGATAATGATCAAAAGCAAAAAAAAAAAATTACTGGACTGATCAGTGATTAAAAATCACCAAAGACATTATTGGTCTCTTAAGTAGCCTTCATGTCTATCACAAATGAGTGTGGAGAATGGGTAGGAGACAACAACCAGTAAGGGCAGAAGTAGCCAAAGCAGGGGTTCACAACCTGGACGCCCTTGCGAACCCCTCCCCTTCTTCCTCAATCTCTTCAACTCTATGGGCTGGTCTACACTAGGTGGGGGTATCGATCTAAGATACGCAACTTCAGCTACGTGAATAGCATAGCTGAAGTCGAAGTATCTTAGATCGATTTACCTCAGGACCTTATGGCGCGGGATCGACGTCTGCGGCTCCCCCGGTCGACTCCACTACCGCCGCTTGCTCCGGTGGAGTTCCGGAGTCGATGGGAGCGCGTTCAGGGATCGATATATTGCGTCTAGATGAGATGTGATATATCGATCCCTGAAAAATCGATCGCTACTCGCCGATATGGTGGGTAGTCTGGACGTACCCTAAGTCTCTCCCTTTACTCTTGTCTCTCTTTCCCTATTCCCATCACCCCCCATTCTCTTCAATGTCCCCTCCTCCTTCCCTTTAGCTAATTTTCTGCTAACTAAACCCACTTATACATCATCTATAGCTATAGCTAATGGGGCTAACATGCTGTTTGCTGCCATTACATTGTTCACTTTGCTTGTGGGTTCTACCCATTCGCCTACCTGTCTGTCTTGTCTATTTAGATTGTCAGTTCTCCAGGGAGATTTAGATGACCTTGTAAACTGGAGTATTAGTAACAGGATGAAATTCAATAGTGAGAAGTGTAAGGTTATGCATTTAGGGATGTCTAACAAGAACTTTAGTTATAAGCTGGGGACACACCAGTTGGAAGTAACGGAGGAGGAGAAGGACCTAGGGAGTCCTGGTGATCGCAGGGATGACTAGTAGAGTAGGCAATGTGATGTGGGTTAAAAAAGCTAATCTTGTCTTGGGTTAGGTTAGGTATATTCTAGTATAGTAGGGATAAGGCTAGTCCCGTTATATAAGGTATTGGTGAGACCTCCTCATTTTTGTGTGTGTTGTTTGCTCCATGTGTTTTTAATGAATGAAATTCAGAGAAAACAAGGTACAGAGAGGGCTAGAGAAGGGATCCGATGAATGGAAGGCCTTTCGTATGAAGGAGACTTGAGGGAGCTTTTTTGTTTTCCTTGTTTAAAGAAGGATAAGAAGGGAGAAGATATTATATGATTACATATATTATAATAATAAGAGGAGGGAGAAGAAGAAGAAGAATTATGTCAGCTCAGCTACGTGGACACGTGGACAACGGAACAAACAGATATAAACTGTCAGTCAGGAATTACAAAAAGGTTTAGACAAAGGGGTTTCTAAGTGGAACAGTGCACCAGAAAACAGTGGGGAAACGGAAACAGGACCTAAGACCTCCATGACTTAAGCTTTAAGAGAGATAAGATTATGGAGGATATGGATAGGATATAGGGTCAATAGGGATATTAATATTAGTTAATACACTGGTAAATGTATCAATGGTAACAATGTATTGTATAGGTTTTTCCAGAGGGTTTGGCTGAGAGTCTTGCCCGCATGCTCGGGGTTGGTTTGACGGCATCTTTTGGGGAGGAAAGGAATTTGGAAGAATGGCAATGGCCCTGGAATGGTTCTGGAGCTTTTGGCCTCAGGGGCAGGGGCAGGGGGGGCTGAGGTGGAGTGGGGGCTTGCTGCTTGGGTGGATCGGCTTATGGAGGTCAGACTAGATGAGGTCTGATCTCTTCTGATCTGATGATTTCTGATGATAAGATTCAGGGCAGGGACAGTTTTGTTCTGTGTTTGTGCTGTACCTAGCACAATGAGGTCCGGGTCTGTGCCTTGGGTTCCTAGGCACTATGTAATACAAATAAGAATAAATAATAACTACTGGCCCCTCTGCTTGCTTCAGCTCCTCTGCATTGAGGCCCAGAAGATCAGTCAGATCAGAACAGAGCAGCCACTCAGCACAGCAGGGTATCAGTGGGGGAGATAAGGGAATTCATCTCTACTTCACTGAGTGGGGAAAATGGGGGATGCATATTCTTGGGCCTGGAATGAATTGGAAGTGGGAGAAGAGGTGATGAGGAAACTGGGGAGATAGTTAATAACTTTTAATACTATCCCAATCAACTATCTATTTCCATATAGAAACACAAAGTGGGTGAGGTCATATCTTTTGCTGGACCAACTTCAGGTCAGACGTGAAGAAGAGCTCTGTGTATCTCGAAAGTGTGTCTGTTTCACCAACAGATGTTGGCTAATAAATGATGTTACCTCACCTGCCTTGTCTCTCTAATATCCTGGGACCAACACGGCTACAACAACTTTATTTACATACAGTAGAACCTCAAAGTTATGAACACCACAGTAATTGAGGTTGTTAGTAACTGAAATGTTCGTAAATCAGAACAAAATGTTATGGTTGTTCTTTTAAAAGTTTACAGCTGAACATTGACTTAATACTGCTTTGAAACCTTACTATACAGAAGAAAAATGCTGCTTTTAACCATCTTAATGTAAATAAAACAAACACAGAAACAGTTCCCTTACCTTGTCAAATCTTTTTTTAAACTTTCCCTTTATTTTTTTTAGTACTTTACATTTAACACAGTACTGTACTGTATAGTATTTGCTTTTTTTGGGGTCTCTGCTGCCTGATTGTGTACTTCGGGTTTCAAATGAGGTGTGTGGTTGACCGGTCAGTTCATAACTCTGAGGTTGTACTGTATATACATACAGATCTCCTGTGTAGAGCACTCTCGTAAGAGTGGTGGCAGGGGAGGGGGATATCTACATCCATATTATGCAAAGTATATGGCCTACAGCTTCAAAACACCCTTGCAAACCTGACATACATTTGCAAAACTAAGCACTTTTTTCATATTCATCTGTTCCCCCATCTTACTTTCATAATATCCTTTAAACCCCTTTTCTGTAACAGTCCTATTCCTCTAATCCTGAATTTTTGTAAGCAGATATTGGACTTTTTCCTGTTTATGAACTGTCCATGAGCAGGCTGCAATTTTTAGGAATTTGTTTATTATTCAAAAATGTAAGAGGATTTTGTATGAACAGATTTCAGCACATGAGTTGCTCACAAACTGTTCTTTGTAAGCTTTGTGTAGACAATATTTGTGATTTAATATTCAAGGTGTATGTTTGGTTATCTGATTCTCAGATTGCATTATTTCTATTCCCTGATTGGATGACCAAATTCATATTAAATAACAACCTCTGTCTCACCCCCAAATTAAATTTTGTGATTAAATTAATTCTGGCTACACGCCTGGAATTCATGTGCTACATACAATAAAACAAAACCTACCTCCTCGAAATACTCACAAAAAGAAAATAAGAAAGACACTGATAGCCAGTTTTATTTAGAAGCTTTGGAACGGTTTGTGGATGATTTTTTCTCTCTGTTCACCAGCTCCAGTGGAGATATTTCTCAAAGCATACACCTGGCTGACCCGTAATTTATGTTCCACAGATGGATATCATCACTTAGTTTCTCCACTGTTTCCAGTGACAAAACTTTACAGCATAATTTCTTGAAGTGCTTGTGATACTCTGGACTGAGTGAAGTCTTGGCCCCAGCAGATGATACTTTAAAAAAAAGGAATCTGAAAATGCATATTTGTGGATGATAGCTAAAATGAATGCAGAGATCTGTTTATTAATCACTGGCTCCCACCCCTTATTTTCCTCCCTTTGTGTTTTTGCCTCCGAGTCAGATCAATGACTCAGTTCACAGGTGCCTTTAGGGTTGGAGTTCCAGCTATGCAGTACTGATCTGGATCTAAGCCAAACTCTCTCTGCTTGACTGTCAGCTCTGTCAATCTAGATTGAAAGAAAACATGTAGAGTTGCAGAGGTGATATGGAAACATCTGAGAAATGACAGACTCAGTCAGAGCAGTCATTAAGGGTGGAGAACAAGCCCTCCCCCCACATTGCAGCTTTCCCACAGATGTTATAGGGTTAGATGAAAGCCAGGTGAATTTGGATTTTTTTTTTAGGGAGATTATTGTTTTTTTAGTATTACAGCTGAAGATGAATCTTTTCAAGAAAGATAGCCAACTGTCTAAACAGAAATGGAAGATAACTGGTGTGCAAAAATGGCACATTTTCACAAAAACAGTTGGTAATTTTGTTCCAGGATATATCAGGAATTTCACGTTTCATGTCATTTTCACTTGAAAATAGGAATACAAGAGCAAGTGGGCCCATTTTACTCAGCCATGTGGAATAAAAGTCCTTTGAAGTGCACTGAAGTAACTTGGGATAATCAATCAAAGCAGAACTGCATTATAAATGGATTCACTTTGAGAAAGGTTGTTAGGCATCTCTGTAGTTTATTCACACCATCCCTGATGGTTACGAGACAATATTAGTATATGACTTTATCAGAAATATACAGAAAGGAATCTCTTCACCAAAAGATTCACTGGAGATTTAGGGGGGTAACTCTCAATGAGAGCTACAGTTACTAAATATCCTGAAGGTCAATGGCGGAATAGAAATCACTTTCCCTCTTTTCTCTTTCCTCTTCCCTTTTTCTTTTTTCCTCTTTCTCAGGATTGTGTGAGTAGGGCTTGGGTTTTCTTTGGTTTCTGCCTTTTTTGAGATTGGAGAAAGGTAGTTTTGGTTTATTTTGGATGTACAGGCTTTGTCTGCCACCCAGAATGGAGAAAGTCAATGTTTTGGAATGAAACCCTTGAGCTTTGGATCCACAGACATAATTTTTAAGAACTTGCTTCTGGAAAGTGTTTCTGTAAAGGAGTGGGTGCATGAGTGCTCTTGGTAGGAAAGCTTATTGGCTGTGATATAATGTGCAGTATAGTTTTTGAATGAGCAAAACTGTGGATGTGTGTGGGAGTAACAGTTTGTCAACACAGGCATGCTCAGGAAAGTTAACCCAAATTCACTAAAGGTGTGAATTAAAAGTGGACTAGTTAAACTGCATTAAGTCCCTGTGTGGACACGTTCATTAAGAATTAAAGAGGTCTTAATTCAGTCTACCTTAATTCAAAAGTGAATAGTGTTTTGCCTTAAATAAGTATGAATGAGAGAGAAATGGGGAAGATGAGCTCACTGAATTTCTGTGTTCCAGCTTCCTGCTGCTCAGCCTATTGAGGGAATAAAAGTTTTCTTAATGAGACCAAAGGGAAATGCAGAGTTGACATGAAAGAAAGCGTTCCAGCTCTTAGTCTGGTTTTGTTGTCTCCTCAGCATATTGTGAAGTAAAACTCTACACCTAAGTTTAGCAAAAAGCAAAACAAAACAAAACCAAAAGAGGCTGTAGCAACTAATGACTAAAGTGTGTGTTTCCTCAATTAGCAGCGATGATGGAGTTCTTTCTGCTTTATCTCTCACTTTCCCCACATGATTCCGAGAGCGATGAGTAAGCTTACATGTGAATCCTCAAACGTTAACGGGTGCAGAGACAAGAAAACACATGGCTGTATTTGAATATCTGCCGCAGAAGCACATTCATTTCTTTTCCATGAGAAACACAAACTGGTGACCTGAATCAAACCCTTCTGCTGATTAACTGGAGGGACAGAAGCTTTTCTTAGTCATGGGCCCACATTTTCAGAATTGTGAAGCCTGGTTTATTTGGTTCAAAAGAAGTTAAAGGCAGTGTGATGGGTGTATAAATTCCACCCTGCTGGGAAGGGGCTAGAAAGGCTTTAGGGGAAGAGGTTACCCCACTTCTCCACCCCTGCAAATCATGCATGGTAGGAAGGAGGCCTTTAAAAAGGAGGAACATGCAGTCAGCAAGGGGGCTGAGGAGAACACCCAAAGCTGGAAGCCGTGGGAGTGGCTCCTGAAGCAGCAGGGAGAACTCCCATCCTGGAGACCCCCAGCAAACTCCCAGGGAAAGCCTGACAGAGAGCCTGATTCAGATACCCAGCCACAAGGACTCCTGTAAAACGGCTACATAGGCTTACCCAGAGTAAGTGGGTATTGCTGGCCTTTTTCTCTTGAGTTGGCCCTGGGAAGAGTTTATTCTTAGCCACACTGGAACATTTGCTTCCCTTTTGATCCCTCTCCCCCTCCCCATGGTAAAGAAATATAAGAAGGCTCAGAAAGGGCGGAGCCCACAACAAGGGCTAAGAGACCAGGGACTTGAGCGGGTCCACCCAAAGTTGATAACTGGGCTTGTCCAGAGGCTCCAACCAGGTGGGAGAAGCTCACAAGGGGGACTTGTTTACAGGCAGGTAATTAATTATTCATGCTGATTTTTGGTCAGTTAATTTTGCTTGATGTTTATGCTCCTGTGGGCAAAGAGAGAGAATATAACATTGAAGGTCTGAATGCTCTTTCAGCAAACCACCTGGCATATGATGTTTTGATAGCAGGGATATTTTTAATTGTGCAGCTGATGATGGGACTGACAGAAATTGTTAAGAACTTTACGTATTATGTTTTAACCAGCTGTCTTCTGCTTGGCAAGTCAGTTGAGGTGCAGAGGAGTTTTAACCCTCAGATGAGACAATATACTTGGCGGTGGATACCAGTACTAGTTGTTTTCCTTTAGCAAGGCTGGATGGGCTTTATGTCTTTAAAAAAATCCCGTAAATATATTGCACTATCCCTAATGGGTTCCCTGATCATAGTCTGGCTCTGTATTTTATGTTGTCCTCCACCCATAAACATTGTCTGTACTGGCACATTAAATATTAAACTTTATATATAGTTTATTGGGCTGTTTTAACTCTTTTTGTGGAGAAGGGGCCCAATCCACGTACTTCTCTGAGGTGGTGGTGGGGGGATAAGGTTCACCTTAATATATATTTGTCAGCAATAAATACAACAAGTATCACTGCGCCCACACCCAAGCATGGAAGAGTTAAGCAGGGGTGTCAAACTCATTTCATATGATGGGCTTATACTGATATCCTGGCCCTGGGCATGGGCCACATTCAGCAAAAGTTACTAAAGTAGAAATAGATAAAGATAAACCAGGCTGGTAATTACTTACATTTATTTTAGATTTTAGTGACTGCTTCTGCTGGTCCCAGATCCTTGGCATCTCTTAGCTAGAACCAATGCATCAACATTTGGAGCAAGTGATGAGGCTGAGGCTATCCTGAGTATTGAGTTCAGGTGTGTTCACTTAGTTGAGAACATAGTTTAGATTTGTTGATATTAATGATGGAGAAAACTTGTTCATATGTGTGTGTGTTCCCAAACATGGAAGGAATTCTTGATGCAAAGGACTTCAGTTTGGGATAATATTATCTGAGGTATTGATAAAACTTGGGAACACCAATACTAGAAAATTTGCCCCAGAGAGTCACACTGCAGTTAAATAAATTCCATTTGGAGCTTCTCCGGTACATCATGCAGACTGACAGAAAATGGTCTGCTGAAAGTTGTAAACTCTGGTTCCTGAAGTCAGAGAATTGTTCTTAAAATTGCTTTCTTGGTTCATCAGTTCTTCCCATGGCCCTTTATGTGATGTCATCAAACTGAGTCCAACAGTGTTATACAGTGATTTCAAGATGGGAACATGTGCCAAGTTTTGCTGGGAAAGTTGCTTCTTCTACAGCTGAAACTTAGAATACCAGAGTTGGAAGGGACCTCAGGAGGTCATCTAGTCCATCTAGGTCAAAGCAGGACCAATCCCAAGACAGATATTTACCCCAGTTCCCTAAATGGCCCCCTCAAGGATTGAACTCACAACCCTGGCTTTAGCAGGCCAAAACTCAGCCCCCTGATGTTGTCATATATTCTGTCACTGCTTGATTGCAACCCTGCATTTTTGTGTTGAGTGAGTTCAGCTGCCCTGTAATATCTTCCATGAAAGCAAATTCTTGAAGCCATTGTCTGGTACTGAAGTGACATCTTTCTCTTTCTGATCCATGAAACGTTGGATCTCACCACACAATTCGAAAAAGTGCTTCAATGCAACTCCCTGGCTTAGCCACTGAACTTCAGTGTGATACAGCAGTTCTTGATGAATGTCACTTTTTCCTGATAGCTGGCTGAACTGGTGGTAGTAGAGACCTCTAGCTCAAATAAAATTCACAGTTTTAACATGATTCATTTTTAAAGTTTTACTACAGAGAGCTTCTCAATGCAGTGAAAACTGCCAAACTGCTGGTTATGGTTGGTAGTTTGCAATTTGGCCTTCAATTTTATCACAACTCCAGCTTTCTTGCCCACCACTGAGGGTGGCCAGGCTCACAGCTCTTTCCAATCTACATCCAGTTTGTTCAGAGCTTCCACTAGGTTGTTGAAGAGGTCAGTTGCTGTTGTATTTTTCATCAGCACCAATTCCACTAGTGCCTTTTCTATGTACATAGAATATCAGGGTTGGAAGGGACCTCAGCACATCATCTAGTCCAACCCCCTGCCTTCACTAGCAGGACCAAGTACTGATCTTGCCCTAGATCCCTAAGTGGTGCCCTCAAGGATTGAACTCACAAAGCTGGGTTTAGCAGGCCAACGTGCAAACCACTGAGCTATCCTTCCCCTCTAGAAATAGCGCCACGAAGGGACTTGAACCCTCACTCTCCTGATCCGAAGTCAGATGCCTTATCCATTAGGCCACGTGGTCACATGTTCTCATCAACTCCATGAATGAATGCTGTTAGCTGAGACATGTCACTTACATCTGGGCTTTCATCAATAACAGCTGAAAAAAGCAGCAAAGGACTTTGCTTTTTCCTGGAGTTGACTGTTCAAACTCAGCTAAATCATTGATTCTCTCATAATTGTGTTTCTTGAGAGTCTAATGTTTGAAAAAACTTGTCACTTATCTGGACAAATGATTTTTGCAACTTTTAGCATACAGTTTCTCAAAAATTACTTGCTTTGAAGACACAGCTATTTCATAGACAGTCACACAGCCCACTTTAACAGCAACATCACTTAAATGATGAGTACTAATAAGCACTGATTGATTTCAGTGACTGTGCTAATTGAGTATATTTATCTTTGTGTAATTTTCCTGTGTACTTATCACATTTCTTACCACATTTCTCACCATATCTTTGAATGTGGCATTCTTTTACCACAGCTATCTGTTGCTTACAAATCAAGCATGTGGGCTTTCTATTCACATCCACACAGAAATATGAAATTCTCTGTTTCTTTTGAAACACATCACACTCTTGATCTACCTTTCTCTTCTTGGATAAAGACATGGTGGCCACTTGTCACAAGCTGAATAAAAAAAACTGAAGGAAGGGAAGGGTAGGAGCAAGGGTATCCCTGCTTGCTTGCTTTCTGTCTGTCAGCCACAATAGACATTCATCCTTTGACTTATTTAAAATTTCCTTTTCTCCGACTTGCTAGGTTGGGGGTATCTGCTTTCCAGCTATCAGGTGAGTGTTCTTCAGTGCCATTTCCTCTCATCAGGATCCATACAAGCTTCTGCCAGACTTATGTCTCTCTAACACACCTGAAACACAACTAAGTGATTCTACACCTGTATGCGAGGTTTTGCTGGATTGCTGCATTGGAATCTGGACTATGGGGGTGTGATCTACTAGTGTGCTGCACTGTAACTGTTGCATGTGGACCCTGCTGGCATGCACTAAATGTTCTTTAGTGCACATTGACGTGGTCCATTAGCACATTAGCAGGGTCTACATGGGGAAGTTAGAGTGGACCACAGTATCGCAACTCTACAAATCACACACTCATAGTGTGGATGCTGGATTCATGTAGACAAACCAAAGATCTGACAGCCCTGAGCTAGAAAGAATTAAATAATAGAAACAGAAAAGGCACTTGATGAGTGCCTGAAGTATAAGAAATGGACCTTGGTGGAGTTGAATTGCAAGGCCCAAGGTGCTCTTGTTAGAGCTCAGTATTAAGGAGGTTGAAGCATCTGCTCAATATTTCCTGGGGGCAGAAAAAAAATGCAGAGTAGAAGATAACTAGCCATGTAACAACTTCACCTTTGGAACCAGGTTAAGCGAACCTGTGAGGATCCAGACATTAGCATTCAGAGTACTTGGACTTGAACTCTGCAGAGGCACGCATCTGTCTTAATCTAGCAGTATCTTGAGGATCTCAGCTTTGCAAGCAGAAGGACTTGAAGAGGACTGAGCTCTTCAGAAACTGACAGCAGCCCTTTGCGAGCTGACTACCAGAGACTCTCCTGGAACTAACTGGTGGCTTTTCTGCAGAGGTTTATAAGGAATTTTTGGTCTTCTCTGGGATGTGATTTAGGCATGATTGTCTGCATGAAAAGCATCAAGGAGAGACAGTCACCTCTCTCCCTTGTTGCCAAGAGGGATAGCTCATTTGTTGCCCCCACCCTAAAGAAGATATCTGTGAGCTGACAAACAGGAAACCCCTACGGCTGCGCTGATTGTAAAAACGTATCCCAGAGCCCTAGGAAATAGACTGAAAATGTTTATTAGCACAGAAGTGCACCTTGATCAGACCTCTTGCATCCCCAACAGGCCTGTTTTGTCTTTTAAACTTCTTCAGGGATATTAATCATTGGTTGAAGCAAAGTGTTTTATCCCTGCCCCCAGTGGAAGGGGTTCAAGGACTAATAGATCTTGTAAGCAGAGTAGGTGCTTTCTAGCTGCCGTCTCTGCAAAGGCTACTTCAATTGGAAAAAACTTTTACTATGGATGGTTGGCATTCACTTTTCTCTGGTGGGTGGGGAGGGGACTGGTGTTAGGTTTTGATCCAGGGCTTTTTGTGTTAAACCTTGATAGATTTGGTGCTAATGCATTATCTGTTCTACATGAAAATGTATTCAGTGCTTGGAGACTTTTGAAGGTTAGGAGACAGAACAGGCTTCTGCAGTTACTAGGGCAACTTGTAGGACCTCTTTCCAATAACCCTGTTCTAGCTGTTGACAGCTCTAATTCCAGGAGTCTGATTTTCTGTTTCCTTAAAGCAGGTATAACAAAATTGTAGCACATGATAGATTTAAAAAGTGTTAATTGGATCTAAGCAGATGCCCTTGCTGCCAGGCTGCAAAGTAATTCTGTTCACTGTTCATCTAAGATTTTGTTAGTGGTAATATCTGCCCTTCCCAGAGAGAGCAAAGAGGAATTAGAACATTGTTTCTTAGTGATAATTGTCCCTGAGAAATGTTTCTTTTTCTCACAAACAAGATCCCATGTCGATCAGGTTACTTACAAAACAGTTTATTTCCAATAATATTTATAAATTACCTTTGGCATTAAGCACCAGTTTAGCATAATGGCAGAGACTATGCTCACATGCTTCAAACCTGAGCTCTGGCACTTATTCATTTCACTGACTTGAGAGGGAAAATAAAAGAGAAAATATTGCCATTACATTGTCCCTTTTCTAAGACACCCCAACACTGTCTACCCAACACTTTCAGGGACCCCTGCAATTGTCCTAGTCATCCATTCCTGGTCAATGACATGATTTATGCTCCAGGACAGCATTCCTCTCTCTGAGAATCCTCACCTCATCTTCAGGTGATATTTTCATTCTCCACTGACCAGCAAGCACCCCAAGTTCACTCCTTGGTGTCCTCCATGCTATCAGCTCAGTGATATGCTCTCTTGCTGTGTCTTTTTGCAAAATGTGCTGATGTCCTTGATGTGACACAGCAAATCAAGGCAGAATTCAACCCTTATTTTTTTAATGTATTTACCACAGAGCGTATTCATTGCTTAATTTATACCTCAGGTTTTGCTGTTTGGTATTGAGTTCTGTAAAGTGTGTTGGGATAGCTTTCATCAAGTACTCCATGCAACTTAAATGCAGATTATTGTTTATTGATCTGTATGATCATAGTTACAAGGAGCCCTGATCATGGACCAAGACCCCATTGTGGTAGGTGTTGTACAAACACAGAACAAAAAAGATGGTCCCTGCCTCAGAGAGCTTACAATCAAAGTATAAAACACAAGAGGGAGGAATATAAGGAAACAATGAGACAATATTGATTAACATGATATACTATTGTATGAAACACTAGCCATCATCTAATGAACTTACAATGGAATTGAGGCCAGAATTCTCTAGATACCTAAGTGCATGCTTAACCTTAAGTATTGACTTTAATAACACTACTCAGATGCATAAATTATAGCCCACAAATGCTTGCAGGGTCAAGGCCTTTGTAAGGGCCGGATTTAGGGGCAGACAACAGGTATTCAAAAATTTAACAAATAGATGGGGGTGGGGTTGGGCCCTGAATATGTTCCTCGCCTGGGGCACCATTTAGTCTAGGGACAGCCCTGGCTTTTGTAGTGAAAAAATGCACATCTTAAGTTATAGTGTCTTTTGACAACAGATGGCAGCTGTTTTTAACACTTGTATTATCATGAGCAATTAAAATTTTGTTTTCAGAAAGTTAATACCACAAGATGTCTTTACATTGTCTGAGATGATCAGGTCCCTTGCTGACCTGATTCTGTCACTCCTTTACAGCCCCCAAAACTCTACTTCTTCATAATCCTTCAGTGACCATGTCTAAATGGCTGCCTAACACTATTCTTAAATATAAAAAGCCAAATTGGAAAAAAATGGCACTGGGCTGCATATGTAAAATGCATATGCACAGATAACAGGTAATTGGTATAATACCTGTAAAATATAGCTGGGTGCAATTTGCAAAACAGGTTTGTGTATATAAATACCTGCTTATTCACATGTAACTGAAAATGTTACTTCTGCAATATAGCCATCTGTTTTTGCATTTAGCCCAGAAAGACAAAGCAAGGCAAACAGGGAAAAATATGACAAGTGTCTGAGTTAGTTCATATTTGGGTAGGGTGCTTGAAAAGTCAAAGTCAGCAGCTGCATTGCAATCTTTATGTAGAATGTTTTCCTTTTAGAGATAGCATTCTGTGCACTTAGCACATTCACAAATTAGCCAGGAAGGAAAACATATATATTGGAACAATAAGAACTCGACATTTAGCCTTCACGCACATTGTTCGGGTTCCCTCAGTTTTGTTGTATCTGACCCTGCTGATCAAGAGATGTCGTCAACAAATATGTCAGACCCCTTTTCCTCCTGTTGTTAATTTTCATTTACTTTCAGCTGTGCTGATATGCAAGAAGCAATGGGACAACAGATGTCCTTGTAACAATGCAACTTATTAATACTGGGCAAATGCTGCTAAGGCATTCCTCAGGCTTTCAGTAGTGTTGCTTCGAATACATTTGGAAGAGGATGAGACTGACAAAGCACCACATCAGCTGTCCTGGTATTGTGGCAGTCCTGTTTACTCAGTCTTCAGAAGAATGAAAATGGAACGAATGAATGAAATAAATATTTTACCAATAAGTTGTGGTGACCTCTAGTGACCTCTAGGATCTTAGTAGTGTAGCCAAATGAAAACTTTCCTCTAGCTCATGTGGTTGTGTTCCTGATTCAAACTGCAGTAGGAGCAGGTCTCACAGTCTGAAAAAGGTATCTATCAGATTAAAGAGACTAAGTTTAAAACTGTTCAGGGGGCCATAAGTGTGGACTCCTGATTTATTTTAATTGCATATCTTTCGCAAAGCCATCCAGCCTAGATCTAAGGACATCAAGAGATGGAGGATCCACCACTTCCCTTGGTAGTTTGTTCCAGCAGTTAACCACCCTCACTGTTAAAAATGTGTGCCTCGTTCCCAATTTAGATTTCTCTGGTTTTAACTTCTAATGATTGGTTCTTGTTATACCTTTCTCCACTAGATTAAAGAGCCCTTCAGTACTTAGTTTTTCTTCCCTGTGAAGGTATTTATACACTGTAATCAAATCAACCTGATAGTGTGATTTGCTTTATTAATAAGTATACCAGTCCTGAAATGAGATGGTTAAAATAGCATGCAGGGCTATTCCATCTTCCAGGAATTTCAGCCCAACAGCAATGCCTAAAGAATAGACTCTAATCAGAACCCAAGGCAGAGAGCAACCTCTCTTGCTGCTCACATAACTCCCTTTCTCCATTGAAGCTGCATCTACACAAACCTTGCATAACCTAAAACTAACACAGTACAACATGTCTTCCCAGGAGTCAGAACTTGCTTCTAGGCAAAGAAAATGCAAGTGGAAGACCTTATGTAACAGTGCAATCTAGTGATGCCTATTTGAAACATTATATATCATATGCTCGAACACGTCAGCAAAATGTGAATAGTTGGATAAATGTAGGTGATTTCAAACATGGAAGAACGTACCATCTCACAAGCAAGTTAGGTATTTAACTAAAAAACCTACCCTCAATTTATTAAGGAGAGTCGTTCCTTTTGATACATCAGGCTTCATCCTATCATACTGAAAGAAGGAGAGAATGTCTCACGACACCACTCCATGGTCACAGGAATGTGATGCTAGAAGCTAGGCTTTCCACTCACCATGATAACAGTAATAGCTTTCATCAGTAATGTTTTTCAAGCCCCAGCTTCCTTCTGTGTGTGCCTGGGTGTGTTGCACAATGACTGGCCTCCATCTAAATAAAAACATTAATGACCCCACATATACAGAAATCACTAACACTTCCTTAGGTGTGACAGAATTCAAAGGTCTGGTGTATTGTTCATTTGAATGATTTCTTTCTCAGCTTATTTCTTTATTGCATACCATACATTTTTCCAGACATCAAAATAAAATTTTTACAAGATGTTGCGGGGGAGAGGAGAAAGAGAGTAGATGTGAAAACTGAGTTCTAAATAGTTGTGGCAGGATCACTAATTGTTAAATTCGCTTTAACTGGTTGCCTTTGCTGCCCTCTTTTTGATGGATCTAGAAATCATGATTTCAAGTAGTCAGAATACCCAAGGATTATTTAATAACATTTATTTGTGCTTTTCCCCATTTTTTTGACCATGGCAGAAAACATGTACCATAGAAATGAGATATGCTTTCAACAGAGAATCTTGGATGCTATTTTTCATACAATTATTGATAACTTTCACTCTATATAATAGGTACATGATATTTAACCCATGATGCTGTGAGGAGTCTTGGGAGGTCAGCAGTCTTCCAACTGGAGTTGTGCAAAACTTACGAGACACAAAATTCACTCCAGTTCTTCAACCTATTCACTGAGTTTGGGTTGGGTTTTGTGTGAGCCTAGGTTGACTTCTGGTTTGGGGTGAAAAACACATCAAGCTGGATAAATCTGCATGGGGTAGGACTAGGAACAAGGCAAGCTTTAGTGGTTTCATTTGAGCTTTGTTTCAAGTTTCTGAGTTAGTTCAACAAGAGTGTGTGAACTTTCTCAGATCTAAATGAATTTGAACAAACTCCCTGAGGACGGAATCCACCAATCCCCCTTTTTATCTTAGACATCTTCAAGACAAATATAGAGCAGCCTCCTCTATCTCAAACAGCAGGCAATACTGAGCAGTCATGATTTCAGTCTTTATGTAATACACAATTGATAAGGGCTTACAGATGCTTTCTCTTTTAAAATCTTTACCTTGCATGTTGAAAGATAATTTATCTTACATAATGAGAGAACTCAGCTGTTGCTGTAATAAGAATGCGAGAATCTGAATAGGTGTAGATTCAAGGTTTAGCCACAATGTTTGGTGGAGAGTGAACCTAACATGATGGTGTTTATAAGCTCTTTAGGACTAGGGTCCTGTTTGCCTTTGTGTTTTGAATCATGCCAAGCATCCTGATGGGGTTAATACATAAAAAATAAATATGCTAACTCAGAACAGCCTTCATTCTGGGGCTGAGTTCAGGTGGTAGCAGGGGAGAGCCCCAGCCTCAGAAGTGGCCAGCTTGCTTCTCCTTCCTTTGTTCTAGGGATGGCTTCTCTTTGTGGCTTGTCCTCTCTTGCCACTCATGCTCTTTGGATGGACATGCAGAGCCTGGCTTCACTGGACTGGCATCGTGAGACAACGATATATGATAATCTGATTTAATTTAGCACATTACAAAGAATGGTTCCAATGAGTTCATGTTTTCTTTTGCTCAACTGTGCAGATTTGAGTCTCAGTTGAACATCTTGTTGCATCTGATCACATTGCCAGGGTTGACTCCCGCATACTGGATGGTGACTAATTCTGTTTTAATACATGGGACATCACTTAGCTACCTAGTCCTGGGGAATGATTTGTCTTTTTTTTTTTCTGTTTAAGAACCTGGATAGATATATTTCAATCTATTACTACTTCTTTTATGGCCTGGATTATTCATTACTCATGACTCTGGATGAAAAGTTTAGATGGGGCTCTCTAATTTGCCTGGTCACACATGGACTCACCATGGGCAACATTTTCCCCCTGGTATGTATGGCAGATGTGGCAGGAAGAGGACAGGTGTGCAGGGAGTCTTTCACTTTGCCCTCCAGCTCATCCATGCAGAAACAGAACCAAACCTAGATATAGCATTTCCATGGCCAGCTGATGCCCCTGGAAGGTATAGTGCTTGGTGGTTCGGAACTCCCAGTTCCCTGAAAACATTCTGCTTTCTGGCAGCAGGTGCTGGGGGAATGCACAGTTCTCCTTATTGAAGAGACCGTAAGGAGAGCTGCTGAGTGTACTGCTTCCAGGCCTCTTCTCCTTTTTGCCTGAGCTATTTGACCCTGCATAGGCAGAATGGGTCAGTAAGCCTCACATTGAAAACCACCATTCTGCTCCCATGTCCCTTTGCAGCGCCAGAGCAATGGTAGAATTTAACCCTAAGTAAGGATACTTTTGAAAGTGCTCTGCTGTATCTGTCAGTGAGGTCTCCGTGCTCTGTTTTGGAGTCCTTACTACAACGTGCATATCTGCTTCCACATGAAGAAGAATGTTCTGTTTCATTCAAAGTTCCGAATGGGCCATAGAGTTGGGATAAAGATGAATTTTTTTTCATTCTCATTTTATTGTCTTATTTAAGAGGTGACCCAATAGCAGAAGCAGCTCAACATATTTAACTAGCCTGGGATTTCTGGTGGGGGTTCAGCACCTAATTCCCTTAGGCTCTTTTTTTAAAAGCCACCGCCTTAGTGTTGCCTAGTGGATAAAGCACTGGACTGGGACTCAAGAAACATGGGTTCTAGTCTGCTGGGTGACCTTGGGCAAATTGCTTCATCTCTCTCTGCCTCAAGTTTTCCATCTGTAAAAAGGGGTAATGATACTGACCTGTTGCTTTGAGCTCCATGGATAGTAAGTGCTTTATAAGAGCTAGGCATTATTAATATTTTATTATTTATGTTTTATATTACTTACATACAAACATCAATAATAATATTAACTATAGAAATGGTGCATATAAAGGTGACGATCTCAAATACCATTCGCATGCCTTTACATGACATATTCCCCCAGTCTTTGGTTAGGAAGCAATTATTTTGTTTTAACTAAGAAGACATTTGAAACCGGGAGTCTTCAAAAGCTATTGAGTCCCCACAGCTGTTTTTATTTATTTCTTCTTCCCTTTGGTAGTGTCTGGTCTGTCACGCACTGCAGGGCTGCTTAGATGTGTGAGTTGTTAAGTACAGATTTTTGGTGGAGCAATACAGAAACTATTCTGAATTTGTGCCTTTTATAGCAAAAGTTGTAGGAGATAGGGCTTTCTTTGTTTAATGTACTTGACAGGCTGATGTGTTTTCATGCTTAACCTGTTACCTGTAGCTTGTGCAGCACAGCAGGGGGAGTTGTGAGAAGAGAGATCCTTTTTTGTATGCTTACTTACGACATTGGTAAAGCACTCAGATCCCACAGCGATAAATTGGAGAGGGTTCAGAGAACAGCCACCACAAGAATGATTAAAGGATTAGAAAACATGCCTTATACTGATTGAGCTCCTTAAATCTATCCATTTAGTTTAACACAGAGAAGGTTAAGCGATGACTTGACTACAGTCTAAAGGAACCTACACAGGGAACAAATATTTAGTATTGGACTCTTCAGTCTAGCAGAGAAAGGAATAAAAATCCAATGGCTGGAAACTGATGCTGGACGAATGCAGACTGTGTAAGGCATACACTTTCAAAAGTGAGTAATTAACCATTGAAACAATTTACAAGGGTCATGGTGGAGTCTCCATCCGTGGCAATTTTTAAATCAAGGGGTGGATGTTTTTCTAAAGGATATGCTTTATGAATTATTTTGGGGACATTCTATGACCTGTGCTGTAAAGGAGGTCAGACGAGACAATCACAACGGTCCCTTCTGGCCTTGGAATCTGAATGACAAGCATAGTATAAAAGAGTTTTTCCAAGTACAGTCAGGTAAAATTCAACTATTTGCCCCCAACACTGTAGTATTTGAGTGCCACACAGCCTTTAATGGATTTATGTTCATCAAACCCCTTTGAGGTAGGGAAGTATTGTCCCCATTTTACAAATGGGGAACTGTGGCACAAAGAGATTTGGGGCCAGATTTTCAAAGGTATTTAGGTGATTAAAGATGCAGATAGGCACCTAATGGGATTTTCTGAAACATTTAGGTGCCTCTCATAAATTTCAGTGGTAGTTAGGCACCTAGGTGCTTTTGCATTTTCTTATCTGCATATTCAGTCCCTAAAATACATTTAAGAATCTGACATTAAGTGACTTGCCCACAAAGTCTGTGTGGGAGCCCACATCACACAGGGAATCTGTGGTGTAGCCCACATATCCCAAGTCCTAAGCTAGCACCGCTATTGCTTCATCTTCCTCTCTTTAACTGTGTTACCAGTAGCCAAGCATTCCACCTACCCCATCCTCTGCTCAAATAGAACAGAGCAGGTGATGGTCCCCCTTGAAATGCAGCACCACACTTTTCTGTAGATGATGATTCCCAGGGGAGTGGCCGAGAGGAATTCAGTTACAGTGGCTGAATCTTTGCTACAAGCATGGCAAAGCTTCACTGATGGAGGCATGCAAGTTTGCTGAAATGCACTGAAGCAATTTAGCATTCTCTCTATAATCAGGTTCTCTAAAGGCTTGATCCAAAGTCCAGTGAAGTAAATGGAAAGACTCCACTTGATTTCAATGGGCTGAGGGTCAGGCTCTCAGTGTAGGATTCACTGTATTTATTCTAAACAGTTCAGGTCTTCAATTATTAATGAATTATAACTAAAAAATAAAGATGATATTGGCATGCAATAACTGCCTAAGCCTTTCTCCTTTAGGGACTTGTTCCTACAAGGTGCTGAGCAACTCCTGGAGATGCTGAATACCTTCAGCTTCCACAAACTTCAGTGAGAAGTGAGGGCACTCAGCATCCTTGTGAGTCAGGTTCTAGGTGGGTCAGTTCAAATCCAGCCCTGCTCAAAATATAGGTCAACTTTCCTTACACATTGAAAAATATTTACCATTTTCCACTGTGGACTTCCAGACCTCTGCTAGTGCAATTTATTTTAATGAAGTTAGAAGGTATGTCTCTATTATTTCAGCTAGATGTAGCTTTCTGATGTTGGTGGGTTGGCAAGGGGGTGACTAGAACAGCCTTCAGACAGAAATGGCCTGTGCAAAAGTAGTTTGGTGGTTTGCACTCAGTTCCTAATAGACAATCACAGAGGCCCTGCCACAGTAGCTGCTAATTGGCAGCCTCAGTGGAGAGGATAAATTGAATAAGCCATGGAATCTGAACCATCCTTATCCCTAGAAGTGTTACATCGGGGTTAGAGTTGGGTGACAGAAGTGGGCAGTATGGGGGGCAAGTTTGTAGCACCACTGCCCATGCTGTTCTGTACATAAATGGGGGACTCCATTTTTTAGGATTGCCAATCATGCAGCTTATGCAAGCATTGTGTGGTACACAATTGAAACAAACAACCACAACAAACAACCCCTAAGCAATCCATCTGCAAGGGGGCTCCAAGAAGAAAAAGGAACCGAATCGCTGCCATTCTGATTGGCTAACGTATTTCTAAACAGGTGAAAATTTGATTTAGCAAACAGCTTTCTTTTAGTTCTAATTAATCCTCATCCTCCTCTCTGCCTCTCTCCCTCCCTTCTCAGCTGTCCTCAGATTTTCTATTAAGTTTTCTGGTCAAGGTTCAGGAATTTGAACTCTTTTTCTAGTCTCAAAACTTTAGTGTGTTTTAAATGACTCTGCTTTCTTTCAACATTCAGTTGAGTAACATCTCCCCTCTCAGTGCCATATTTTCTGTGCTTTGTCAAATGTTAATATTACTGTAATATTGGCCTGTAAAGGACCAGAACAAACTTTCTTAAATAGCACCAAATGCAGTCCTCAATCCTATTTTCAGTCTTACATGTTAAGTTCTTTCTAAATTCAAATAGCGGGGTGGCTGCTGTGTTCCAGAACGTATTGGATTACAAATAACATTGGTTAAAAAAAAAAACAGCATTAGTATGCCTCAGAACTTTAAATAGGTTTGAAACAGAAACTTAATTGCAGTCTTAACTAAGGGTTGACTAGTGGCTGCTCTGTCATCAAAAATGGTGTTTCAGTTGAACTTTCGAAAGGCTGTGGTTTGAAAGTGAACACAAGCAAATTCTGATTTAATTCTGCTGTATTTAAAGCATTGATTCCCAAGAAGTCATGACTTAAAACTAGCATCAGACAAATCCTGTCTTTTCCTTATGTTGGCATAGGGCATGTGGAAGCTGAAATGTCTTGTTGCAAGGAAACTTTTATTCACCCTGTTTCAACCCTAACCCTGTAGTGTTTATGTTCAATCAGCCACATGCTAACCCATGTTGACACAGTGTGACTCTTATTTCCCTCTGGTGGCAGGAGCATGTATACAGGTTTATGAATCTGAAGCTGTGTCTAAGCTAACGGTTCTGAGCCTTTAACTCAGGTAGTTCAGGTTACTGATTTTAGATCCAGGAGTCATGGGTCTGGTCCCCACAGATAACTTGACCAGGAGCATTGTTACATAAAGTAACTGTAAAGAAATATGTAAAAGTATACTGATTCAAGGCACCCACCAATCAATGAAAGTAGTTTTTTTCCATAAATTTTCAGTCGCCCTGGGAAACGAGATGATTTTTCTCTGTTTATTTAAATTAAAAATACTTCCTGATCTTTGAAAATATTAATTTTAGGACACACAGGTGAACTGGACACAACTATTTGTTGTAGAAATTTCCAAGACAAGACATATATTTTCCTTTGTTTGTTGAAAGATATGCAGTGCCACTATTTTAATTTTGAAATATGTGTAGTTTAGAAGCCTAACATGTCATGGGTAATATATATAATAAATTAGGGAGATATTTGTTGAAACATGGACATTTCTAGTACAAATAGTGTGTTCAGTGAACCTCTGTGTATCCTAAAATTAATGTTTTCAAATATCAGGAAGTATTTTTAATTTAAATAAACTAGAAAAAACATCATCTGGCTTCCCAGGGCTACAGAATCTTAATTTATAGTTTTTTTAAAATGTCTTGGTTTTCCCATCAGGTTATGTCATAATTAGGGAGAAGGGTATAAAGCTTTCCAAATGGTTTCATTGACTAGTGTGTGCCTTGAATCTGTATATTTCTACATGTATCTTTCTTGATGCATTTTTTTCTCCTAAAACTAATCCCAGATTATTTTTTATGAAGTAGCTCAACCCACTTCCTTGCTTTGGATTATTTGTGCCCCTGCAGAATTTGTGACAAAGCTTTGTATCTTGTGATACAGAAACAGTTTGCATAATATTATAGAAAATAATAGCTTAAAACTAGATCAAGATATTGCCTCTGAAGCTTTTGAGGCAGTGTCACAGAGTCACCAGGGCGATGCTCTGGGACTACTCCCTACGAAGCCAGTCAGGACTCTGGGGGTGCATGCCTCCTCTCTCTGAGCATACTGTCTCCCAGGTAAGAAGCTTACACAGCTTCAACCTTCCTGGGTCTGACCTCGGAGCATTCAGCATCCGCTTCCACACCATGTGCTTCCCACATCAGGTCTGCCTGGGCGGGGCTCCTGGGGAAGCCAGAGGGCCCTGCCCGCAACTCCGCAGTCAGACGTGACTCTCAGCCAGCCGGTAAAACAGAAGGTTTATTAGTCGACAGGAACACAGTGTAGGACAGAACTTGTTAGCACAGAAATCAGTGACTTTCAGCCAAGTCCATCTTTGTGGGAGGGGAGCCTAGAGCCAGGACTTTGATCCTCCCCCTGAGCCCCAAGCCAGCTGAGACTGACTTGCTTCCAGCTGCCTGGCCCCTGCCCTGACTGTTGTTCCTCCTCCGGCCTTTGTCTGGCTTCCCAAGCCAAGAGTCACCTGGTTGCATCCCCCTCCTGGGTCTCAGGTTACGAAGGGGCGGCCATAGAATCCATGCAGGCAGCTGGAGCAACCTCCACAAAGGTCACACATGTTTATTCCCACCACCTAGACATTGGTGCAATACTAGGGTTACCATATTTGAACATTCAAAAATGAGGACACTCCACGGGGGGTGTCGGCCCTGCCCACAGTACACCCCCGTTCCTCCCAGGCTCTGCCCCAGGTCCTGCCACCACACTCCTCCTCACCCCCTAGCCCGCCACTGGCTTGCTCCATCCCTCCTCAGTCCCCCACCCACCGCTCACCTCCTTCCACCTGCCACTCACCTCCTCACTCCCCTGCCAGAAACCCCCATGCCTGCCCCAAGAACCCCCGCCTGCCTCTGGCTCGCCGCTTCTTGCCTCCTCACCCCCACCTGCCCACCCACCTGCTGCTGGCTCCCTTGCCTCTTCAACCCCTGCTGCCCACCGCTGGCCTTTTCATGCCCCCATCCCCCGCTCACCTACTCACCCCTCACCTACTCAACCCCTGCTGTTTACCTCTCGCCTCTTCACCCCGCCCCGCTCACCTACTCACCCCTCCTGCCGCAGGTCCTTCTGGTTCCTAGGATCAGGGCAGCTGAAGAGTCTCCATTTGCTGCGCCCGCCACAAGCATGAGCTCCATGGCTCCCATTGGCCGGGGAAAGTGCCAATGGGAGCTGCTGGAGCTGCGGAGTGGGGCTTGCAGAGCCCTCCGCCCCGCCCCCCGACCCGACTCAACCCTAAAGAGCTTTCAGTTCATAGCTGTACTGCTGAAACAGAGCAAGTCCCTGGGATAGATCACAGCACAGGAAGCATGGCTGCAAAAAACAACATGTATTTTGCTAATAATTTCAACCAAATCTGTTTGGATCTGATTTGTGGTAGGACCCACTGAGAAGCATAAGCGGTCTCTACAGAGATTCAGCCTACTCGGGGGGTTTCCTACTATTTGGTGGTTGGAGTTTATTTACATATTTTAATTTCAAACCAGAACAGCCTCTTTAAAGAACTGGAGAGTCCAATATCAATCTTAGTAATACGTTGCTTTCAAAATTCCATGCAGGCTACTAATATTAATGGACTAATAAATCTGCGGGGTGCAGAAACTAGAAACAGGTGATTGATTTCAGCTTCCAGATTTAAGGCTGGGGGAGGGAATCCAGCTTCCTTTGCAGCTTCTTAGGAGAGAGGCAGCAAAGGAGCTTGTTTGGCAAGCTGCACCATGATCCCCAACCTCCAACAGCCATGGCGAGCCCTTCCAGGGTGGCAAAGAAACGCTGCTCCTCCAGCCCCAAGCTAACCAGGGTCCCTCCCCAGCACCAGGCTCCTTCCTCCTGGGAAACAGAAGCGAGTCTAAGCTCTATGGTTGCCCCAGAGAAACAAGCAGCCTATTCCCTCAGGGGCTTTTTTAACCGTCACTGGACCACCCAGCCCCAAGCCAAGACAATTCGTCCTCTTTCCCCTTCCAGAATTTGAGAACGAGCCAGGCTTTGGTAGAGGATGGAGGCAGGGATGGAGGGATGCCCACGCTGCACCCTGAAATAACGGGGCTAATATGAGGGGAAGGGGACCCCAAGTGGCTGCAACTTATAACTCCCAGGTTCAGGTCATCGGCCGTAGGGATCAGCGCTGCAAAGGTTTCCTGCCAAGCCAGCCAGCCGGCGATGCTCAGGAACATTTCCTGGGAAACCCCACTCTGCCTGGTGGCCACGGTCCCCAGCAGCATCCCTCCTAGTCCTGTGCCACCTCCTGCTGCTGCTCCCAGGGCAGGAGCCAAAGCCGGGCTCCGGCAATCTGCGGGGGCACAGAGGCGGCTGGCGGCATCCGAGTGCGCAGCTGCCTCCTCCCCGTGCTCCAACTTTCCTGGCTCCCGCCGCTCTCCACTGTGGGGCCCGAAGCAACTTCCTGCCCCACCCGAGCTCCGGTTGCTGCTGCATGGGGGAAGCACCTGGCCGTAGGCACACGGGCTGGAGAGTGGCAGGAGCCGGGAAAGTTGGAGCCCGGGGAGGAGGCGACTGCACGCTCGGATGCCACCCACCGCCCATGTGCCCCCGGAGCCCGGTGTTGGCTACTGTCCTGGGAGCAGCAGCAGGAGGTGGCACAGGACTAGGAGGGATGCTGCTGTGGACCGTGACCACCAGGCAGAGTGGGGTTTCCCAGGAAATGTTCCTGACCATCGCCGGCTGGCGATAGAGTGCTGGCAGCTCTTCCAATACATACTGCTTCCCTGCCTCAACTGCAAAGGCAGCAGCTCTGTGAAGATGGCTCTTAAGCCAAATAAACTTCTATGGGGCAGATTCTGATCTCCCTGGCAGGATCAGGGCCCTGCCACATGAAAACACTGAAGGATGCGTATGACATTATTGACCTCAGGAATCCCATTGACGTCAGAGGTGCCCAGAGACTGATCAAATGCTGTAATATAAGTGTGTACAGCATGATCTATCAAAAAAAGACATGCCATTGTGATGGTCTTTAAATGGTCTACAACAGTGGTTCCCAAACTTGTTCTGCCACTTGTTCAGGGAAAGTCCCTGGCGGGCTGGGCCCATTTGTTTACCTGTTGCGTCTGCAGGTTCGGCTGATTGCGGCTCCCAGTTGCCGCGGTTCGCTGCTCCAGGCCAATGGGAGCTGCTGGAAGCGACGCGAGGGACGTACTGGCCGCCACTTCCATTGGCCTGGAGCAGCGAACCACAGCCACTGGGAGCCGCGATCGGCCGAACCTGAGGACGCGGCAGGTAAACAAACCGGCCCGGCCAGCCAGGGGCTTTCCCTGCACAAGTGGCAGAACAAGTTTGGGAACCACTGGTCTACAGTGTTAAAAGGTTATTAAATGGTTTTAAAATATTTTTTATAGGCAAAAAGAAATGTTTTGATTCAAATAATACAGCCTATAATATTTTCCCTTTTTCATGACCTACTCACTTCTTTTCATATCATTTACCAAGTCACACTGCTAGCCTCAATCATTCATTACCGTCTGATGGCGGTGATAACTCTCATGGGACTGTTTGTGCATAACTATGTATATGCTTAAGTGTTTGCAGGATTGGGGCTTGCATCTGTTTGTATTCTAGTTTATTTACTCCTGATTTACACCAGTGTGTAAGGAGGTGAGAATTAGATCTCATTATTTGCTTTTTGGAGGGTTTTTGGGGTCAAAAATGGATAAATATGGAATCAGTGACCGCCCACAACCACATGACATAACACTGGCCCTAGTAAATATTCTGAATCTCCTCTGACCTAGTCCAAATCTGAACATGTGATCCCTACATGACAGGTGATGTTTAATAGTGATAATCACCAGGATACAGCTCAGGCAGGTTTGAATGCAAAAGCCAGTGGCTAGTAAAGGCTGATGTTTTAATGCAATCCCTCCAGTGCTAAATTATCTTTTATACCATGATACTTAACTACTATCAAACATTTTTCTTCCTGATTCTACCCTTTGCTGAATACAGGCGCTTCTGTTGTTCAATAGACATTGGGCACTTGGTATCAGAGATGTTGCATAAATGAAGAGCTGCTCTTTATATTTACATATTCCCCTATATCTTTAGGTATCTGACAACAGTTTGGTACTAAATTTTGTATATTAAGATTCTCAGGTTTAGTCAACCACTTTTCATTCTCTAGCAGCCTGTTCAGGTGTAAATATCTCAAAAGGATCCCAAGTGTATTTATGGTTTTCAGCCCCTAATGTGTAAATCTGTCATAACGGTGTCCATAATTTAATGTAGTAACAGTCAACTATACTGTATTATTGTCTCATTAACCTGGTTGTTTTTCACTTTCATGTTAATTTCCTTCCCTATGCTTTGTGGAATTTTATTTTCTTCTGGCTGAATTCTGTGTCATTCCCTACAAAATGGAAGATGTGATTTAATTAGGGAAGTACAGTCTAATAATAATACCTCGCTTCTTATATAGCACTTTTTAATGTTAGAGCTGAAAGTGCTTTTAAAAGGAGGTCAGTATTATTATCCTTGTTTTACAGATGGGGAAACTGAGGCACGGGCAGGGAAGTGACTTGCCCAAGTTCCCACAGCAGGTGATCTGGATTTGTGTATGAGGTTGCTCCTTTTGGCCAAAGGGAAGCACTTTATCTTTGGCAGTGTTTAAGTGAAGGAGGGTGAGATGCAACCACAAGTTCACTTAGTAAAATGTTCATATGAAAGAAGTAGAGAAGCATTCCACATCTTTACAGTGTCTGCTTTGTCCAATATAGCTGTGGGGAATTGTTAAACAGAACATTAAACTATCCTTGTGTAGTGATGGGGAAACCTTAAGAGATAATCAGCTGAAAGGTCGGATCCTTAATTTAAAGTTTATCTAAACTATTCACACCCTTTAATTCTGCAACATTTGGCTGGGAATCACCAAGAAGCAGCTTTCTTGAGAGGTTTTTTTGGTACTTCCTGCTTCCACTACAGTGGAAATAACATGAGACCAGCCTTTCTCATGGTACGATATTTATAATTATTATTATTTCAGCACTTCTGGTTCTAGTTCTGGCAGGGACGTGCAAAAATGAAAAAATAAAAATTAAGACTTTTATCTGAATATTGTTTTGAAGGGAAGCTGCTATTTTTTTCAGACTGGTTAAGCAATTCCTATTATTGGGTAAATGGCCTGAAACAGATGAGCTTTTTTCTTCTGACAACCCCAAGCTTTTTCCTGAGGCAAGTTCAGAGCATTGTGCTAGATATTTGTTCTATAGTTGTGTTTCTAGCTTGAATTCCTTTCTCCCATGATGTTAAATGAAAAGTCACACTATTGGCCAGATTCATTCCTGACGTAATTCCACGGAAGCAAATAGAGTTGCAACAGAGATAAATTTGTACTGTCACCTGATTACCCGATTTGAAACCCATTTTTAGTTAGACATTTCTAGATTGGAGCTGTGCTTCTGGGATGGAGACTCATGTGTTTGATTAACATATACTGTTAGTTGAGGAGGCATGAAGTGTTTGGATTAATTAAGAGATCAATGCTGTAACTAGAATTTCAAACAGCTGTTTTTAGAGGTGCAGGTAGCCTTGGTTGGGGGTGATTATGGCTTATCCTATTGCCCTTGGGATGTAATGCTTAGTGTGGCCCATGACTGGGACTCCAAGCTTCTACAGTACTACTGGTACTACTTATATATAAACTGAAGGTTAGCTGAATGAGGAAGCTTGTTCACTCCAAGGAATACAAAGAAGGGATTTTATTTCTCATCAAGAGTGCTACATGAGAGACTTTGGAACAACAAAAGAAGAGACTGTCTCTAGAAAATCCATTGCAAGACTTAGACTAAACCCTGAGTATGCTGGGACAGGACTTTGGGAGTTTAGTCTGTAATGTGTGAATATTCAAGAGTGGAAATTTGATCAATAAGCTCATGGTTTATGTACCTTGCCATCCAATTTCAGAGCTTGATTTAAAGAACTCTCAGAAGCTTAGGGCATAACATAATGATGACACTAATTGTATAAAAGGTAGATTGTGACATTATGGTGAAAGTTTTCTTAAAATACATTACCCAGGTAAGGCAAAGCAATTTCTGAAGCAGTGTCTGAGGTTCGTAGGTGTATAGTCAAACAGTAAGTCCATAGTCACAAGTATGGGAAGACTCCACAGAGTTAGCTAACTGCATGCATGGTCCATGTGTGATAGAATATTATTGGATTTCTCTGCTAGTTTGTTCAGTAGTTCCAACAAGCCAATTTCTGGATCTGTCTGATGTGGCTTGACATATAGTACTGTGCGTGACACATCCCGATCTTCTATTCCTTTGCATGGAGGCTCCAGAGAACACTTATCAGGACAAATGCACATTTCTGCACCAGTGAAGATAAGTTAAAGAGCAATCTGAGACTGCATGTATGAATATTCATTAAAATTTCACCACAGGCAAAAAAATCACTGAAAATTCATGTTTTCATGTCTTTCAAAAAAACGAACAAACCCTATTGCAGTTGTGATCTGAATTATTCTTTGCTTTCTGGAAATCCTCAAGTGAAGGACAAGAAAAGCTATTTGTGCTCTGAAAACAATATAATTGTTTTGCGAATATGGCAAACGTCTGAGAACTTACAATTTATTCCAAGGAGGAATTTGGCAATTTTTGTTGCTGTGAATTTGGCAGTTTTTGTTGTTGTTTGCTAGCATATATTGGAAATAATTTCAAATGTGACAAAATATGCAGTTTCTCATGAAAGCATACACAAGTATTTAGGTTAATGGAGCATTACTCACAGACACAGTTGTCAAGTAGTTCAGATTTTTCCTTATCTTCAGTCTTGCAACTATGTGTTGCAAAAGCAGTTATAATGTAGGTAAAACATTAGTATTTTAAGGCATGAGGTGTTAAGTAAATATTCTGCAGAATTCTACTTACGATAACATGTGTGGGTGTGGATTGGCTTTTAGGGATTCAGTCTTTTGAACACACTATACCAAACCTAATTATTTTTATCTTACTATTTGGGAGAACTTGGCAGCTGTTTAGTTCAATTTCTTTGAACTGTATTAGACTTCAAATACAAAAGCAGTGGGTCAATTTTTGCTGAAATGAACCAACAGTAGTGAAAAAGTCCTACAGAACTTATAAAAGAATGATAACTTTTCTATAGAATTTGTAAGCCATCCATACAGAATTTGATGGTAGGAATGGTAGAATGATAGAATTTGATGGTAAGAATATAGTACTTAGATTTATAGAATAATTTATATTTACTATACATACACATACCTGCACACTTCAATTATTATTAACTCCTATTGTCTATTAGGAGGCATTGTGTAGCCCAATGGATACGGCTTGAGGTCCAGATCCTTCCAGGTATTTAGCCACTTTTCTGCCTCATTAAGCACCTAAATCCTCCTTTAAGTTGCCATTGACATTTTCAAAAGCACAGCTCAGCTGCTGCCTAATCCCAGAGGTGCCTAAGTCCCCAACATGCCCAAGTTTAAATTTACTGGCATTTGTAAAGCCACCTAAGTGCTGAGATTGCCCTGCTGGTAACAAGCAATTCAGAGCCTTTGCACAAGTCAAAGCCCTGGAAACCCCAAAGTGGAATCTCAAACTAGGCGGGGGAACCTGATCCCATAGGTAGGCTCTACAACTGCCTAAGCCTGATACCTGTCAGACCTCACGGCAGGAGGGAAGAATGCAGGTCAGCAATATGTGGGGCTTGCAGAGCACAGCTCCTGCACAGAAGACCCATGGGGGCACGTGGAAACATAGGGCCAGAGTTAGAGAGAAAGAGACATGGTTCTGGCTGCTTGGGCATAGGCTAACTAAGCAACTGACTGGCTTAGGCACCCAACTCCATGAGAGGGTTTGTGGCTGAAGATCCCAAGCAGAGGGAAGCACCTATTTCTGGTTCATCAGCCAGGCACACTAGGCTGGCCCCTTAGGGTATGGCTACACTGCGTCCAGCCCAGGTTGACAGGCTTGGGTTAGCGGGGCACGCACTAGACAAAATGCCATCTACGCAGCAATTCTTAGAGCTCCAATATGCTGTGTAGACATATGCTTTGGCACCCAAGCCCCTCTCTTCACCCCATTCCTCTCCTTGCCATTTCAGTCCCTGCTATCTGCGGTGGCTCACAGCTCAGCTTGCTGGCTTCAAAGGATACCTTCCTTATGTGGCTAACTCTCCCCAGGCATTGTCTGAGCAGCCTGGGCCTAACTCAGGGCTGATGATTCCACTAGGTAGCAGAGCACTGTGGAGCATCGCTGCAGTACTTTTAAGGATCTGAGACCATGCTTCTATTCCTGGCTCTGTCACTGGCCTGCTGGGTGACCTCAGGCAAGTCACTTAACCTCACGGTGCCTCAACTTCCTCATCTGTAAAATGGGGATAATGATCCTGACCTCTTTTAAGTGCTTTTAGATATATGCACTATACAAAATTATTATAATAATCTCCAGGATTTTTGAGTAATTTCTCTAGAAGCATCATTACTATCAATGGATATCTATTTCATTTCTATAGTATACTAAATTTCTGTAGAATCCTATTGGTCTCATCCCTATTAAATTCTCTTCCATTTTCCATTAGGGATTCTATTGTTCAGAAGGTGCACTGAAGCGTAGTCAGACAGGGGAAAACAACTGAGTTGTTGTATTATTCTTCAAGTCCTTTGGGAGTGTCTCTCCCATATACAGCTAGTCCTCTTTAGATTCTAATTTAATCCAGGACATAAAGGATGGAAACTACTGGAATGTTTGAAGGTCACTATTAAAATAATTAGAGGATATTATTTGTGTTTTATTTTTAATTTCTTTACTGTTAGTCCCCTGCTACTCTCGACCATCACAAAAGCTTCCTTTTTCTTCTTAAAATGGTTGTATACTCTACTCAGTGGTTCTCAGACTTCATTGCACCACGACCCCCTTCTGACAACAAAAATTACTACATGCCCCTGGGTGAGCCCTGCTGCTCTGTGTGTGTTTGGGTGTGTGTGGGGGGGGGGGGGGCGGGGGGCGGGAGGGTTGGAAGGCGGGGGCGGGACAGAGCCCCGCTGCCCCAGGCTCAAGCCCTCAGGCTTTGGCTAGCCCCGGGCCCCAGTGAGTCTAATTCTGGCCCTGTCAACCCCATTAAAATGGGGTTGTGACCCACTTTGGTGTCCCAACCCACAGTTTGAGAACCACTGCCTACATTCTCATGCTAGTGGTGATGTGCCAGTGCATCTGGGTGTGGTCTTATACTGGCCCTTAAATGACCTGGTGTTTGCATAGGAAGCTACAGGCAGTGATTTAGAAACTGTGCCAGCCCCAGTAGGAAGGGGATGGGGTAGGGACTTTGACCTGTGCCTTTTTATGAAGCCGCTGTTTTCTCCTATGCACATGACGTTAAGAAGGTAGCCACAGACCTTATCCATGCAGTGTTCTGCCCCTGCATGGCAATAACATGGCAATGTCACTCCTTATAGAATGGAGTGCAATCCTTGACCCCAATGCTGAGTGGTTCACCTCCACTACTGCACAACCTGGGATTGAGTCACCATCAGTTCCCAGGGGCATTATTTTCCTATTGCAGGAAATGTGTCATTCAAAGGCAATTACTGTACTCATATATTGGGTGGAGGCAGGGGCTCACCGACAATAGTGCAGCATGCTGTCCCTGAAGGCATCAGGTAGTCTCTCCTTCCCTTTGAAATAGTTTTACTAAGTCACACATCACTGAAGGGAACATTGCAAAGTACAACAGACAATAATTCCTTCCGTCCCCTCTCTATATGCTGTCCAGACACAATTCAACTTCTTAATTTCCTCTTACCTCTGACCACTCTACCCCTTTCCAAATCACGTTGGCTCATGATCCCATCACAATAATCCATCAAATTATTCAATTTAGTTTATCGTTTCCTTCCTCTAAGCATAGCCTGTACTCATAAATACAAACATTGGTTACTTTTAAATATTATGGGCATCGTTTTGTATGCTCTACAGTGCTGAGATTAAGTGCTACGTGCTACTGGGTGTAGCAGATCTCTCTTAAGGGTGTAGATGGGCATTAGAGTCTAACTCTGATGTGGGAAAGGTTAAGATTTAAAAAAAAGAATGCTTTATTTAATTTTTATTTTCCCTTTCTCTGATTATTGCATCCGTGCACAGCAGGACTGAAATTATTATTCAGCAGTTCATGAGCTCATGCTGGGCCTGCACTTGGCCTCAGCCTCCTGCCCAACAAAAGACTACGCATGAACTATTTATAATTCATTCACCGTTTGTTGCAGTTGCCACATCTGATTTTTATGGGTATTGTTGATACCTCTGCCAAGGGAACTGCATTCTAATTCTACATGAATTAAAATGAGAGGGTGAACTACAGGCCACATTAAAATCACTGGGAGCTTTGCCATTGACTGCAGTGGAGCCAGGATTTTACTCAGCTTGTCTAGAAGCCTGACCGGATGACTAGGAGTTAAGAATAGAGTATTCTCAACTCTGCCTCTGACTTATTGTGACAAAGTGCGTGTAGTCTCTCTAATATCCTGAGAACAACATGGCTACAACTACACTGCATCTGACTCACTGTGTCATCTCTGGCAGGTCGCTCGCTGCTTGCTTTTCCAAGGTGCTGAACACCCAGAGATTCAATTTATTTCCTTCAGCAGAAGTATCTACGCTGTAGGTACAACCATATACATTAGACATATGATAACAGTTGTCAATTCTACTAAAACCGTATAAATCAAGTGAAAAACACCATGAGGTTGAACAGATTGTCAGACAAAGATCCTATACAAAGGCAATGTCAAAAACACTTTATTGCAAATGCCAAAATGTTGTCCGTAGTTACTGAAATAAAATTACTATTTGATAAACCATGTTTTAGAGAACAAAAAACCTGGAATTCCAAAAGGTTTTTTATCTGGTGAGAAAACCAGGGAGAAGATCTATTTACAGCCCATCTGAAATATCTAAAAATATCCCCAAATTACAGCAGACTAATTTTTTTTTAGAGAAACAAAATAATTTTTTTATTCAGACTTACTTTGATTTTCTTCTCTCTCTAGGTATTACTACAACTTCAGCCTCTGCACAGAACAGGAAGCCAATGCCGCGGGATGCTTTTGGCCAAACCGACTTGCACAGGGCTTCATCGCTGGAATTCATAAACAATTCTTTTCAAACTGTACATCGGAAAAGGTCCACTGGGAAGATCCACCAGATGAAATTCTCATAACTCTGATCTTAATCCCAGTATTGCTGATGCTTGCTATGATATCTCTAGTGGTGTGGTGCAGTAAGAGAAGTGACATTCTAGTGTAAGTCATGCCTCCTGGCTTTTCTCATCCCATTCCTTTCTCTCTCTCTCTCTCTCTTTTTTTTTTGTAACGAAAAGAAGAATCAGAAATATCAGATCTGCTGTGTTCTAACCTGTCAGGTACTATGGGAGGAAACAGTCCTGTATTCAGAGAAACATTCTGCCTCTACCTAAAGTCAATGCTTCTATACTGCAGGTTTTCAATGTTGCTTATGCAAAGATCTTTTTCCCCCCTCAAAACCGATAATCACAGCTAATGTGTAATGGAATTCACATTCAGTTCTGGATAATGGGAGACATATGATGGCAAGTGAACCTGCTAACTTCAGCAGAGGTAAAGTTTCTTACCCAAAGTTAAAGCTTGTCAATAAGCATCATTTTCCAGTGTGTGTGTATATACATAACGGGTGAGTAATTTGTAATATTGACAGTGGGGCTCTTTTGAAATTTTTATGCTGGACACTTGAGGTTTTCATTTGTGAACCTTGTGACTTGAATGGAAGTTTGTCACCAAAGGAAATTAACATGGATGTTGCTGAGGGACACTTTCTTGGTGCTGAATAAAAACCACACACTACCAAGGACTGGAAGTATTGTCTTGGTAAGAAACAATGCATATGGCCAGTGGATTATCCTTGTGGAGAGGAGACTGTGCTAGGTTAAGTAGTTTTTAAAATGTCCTTAAAGATGACTTCTTAGAGCTTGCCGGCTTGAGAACACACTCCAGGAAGGATGCAGGCTTTCCCCCAGAGGTGGAAAATGAGAGGAAATGGGTTGACCATGAATATACCAAGGGCTGGTGAAGGAACTGTCATATGCCAGACCCATCATTTTATTTTTTTTTAATTATTATTCTTATGTTGATGAGTATATTCACTGTGTGCTCCTCATTCTCACTTCACCCTGAATCTTTTGTGCAAGTGATGTCCTGTAAATAAAAAAAGATAAGAAGCTAGGTCAATTGAGGTGCCTTTCAGTGTTTGAATACTTCATTTTTCATCACTTACAGAATGTGGAAGCTTATGTTGTTAACAGCAAGGCAGTTTGAATGGTGCTTGGAATTGACAGAGGGCAGAGAAATGGAAACAGATTCCATTCAACAAGTCTATATTCGTCATGTTCCTCTGTAATGAAATATTTAGATACAGTATGCTCCAAATAAAATAACTTTAGTCCCTATTGTAAATTTTTCTTGTCTGTCACATGAAGTGTCCTCCAAGCCAAATATTCCATTTTTACAAGTGCTCAAGATCTTTTGCTCATGAATACACATTTTCATACCTCACACACTTAAATGAAGTACAGCTAGCTGTGTCTTCTACATGTATTAGTTAGATAGTCTTCTTTAAGATTTTTGTTCTAGTAGTTGGGATGGGGGTCCATGTGAACAAAGTGTTGCTGGGTCTCAACACAGAAGTGCTCCCTGTATGAAAATCACATATACGTGGAAAGTTACCGTACCTATATATCTTGGGTTTCACATTCTTTCCCAATATTTTAACATAATACAGATATGCTTGCAGTCCTATCGGATTAGTTATATTGGTAAGAATGACTGGTTATGTCAGATATTTCCTATGTATATTGTAATAGATACTGATTCATTCTCTTCTTTGATGTTAATAAGTTAATATTTGTAAAATGTTTGAAGAAGAAAAGTGATATGTGTTAAACATTTATTATATTTAACATAAAGGTAAGAAACAGCTATTAAGGAGCCTGGTATGTTGTTATCATTATGCATTACCTCGACTGGCCTTGGAAATTACATGATGGTGAAAGTATGTTGTGTTTTGATTACGCCTCTCCAGAGGATAACTATTATGCTTTTAAACCAAAAATTATCTTTAAATGAACTGGTTTCCAAATTCTATTTGATTATCTTCATTTGTTTTGTTTCACATTTTCCCCATAGCCTAGGGCTAAAACTTTCAAAAAAGTGACCAAGTCCCTTAGGCATTTTTGAAAATTATACCCTAGATTATACAATTTAAAATGAAACAGAATTGGTATCATCCCATCAGAGAGGTAGGAAAAGAGTATGAAAAAAATGAGGGATTTTTGCTTCACAGCTTATAATGCTCAAAAAAGACAATTTTGCAGACACAGAAATATCAATTTTCCCTGGATGTGAAACCTGATACAATCCTGTTCAAGATCTCTTCCAAACAGATTAGGACCTGCCACTATTGTTGACAATGTAGTGAGAGCATTTAAAGAAATGAGTGGGACATGCCATTGGCAGTCAGTCCATCCAAGGCAAGACTGACAAGAGTCTGCTGAAGCAATTCTAGCACCCAGAGAAGCAGAGAGCAGGCTGTCCAGTCTCTAGCAACTCCATTATATTAATAAGAAGCCACTGAGACACGTGAATCTTTTGACCACTTAGAATGTGGTCCATGGTTAGTGAAGGAAACAATCAGGACTCCTGAGTTCTCACCCTGACTCTACAAGTGATTTGGGGCAAGTCATAAAAAATCTCTGTTCCGCTTCTGTTTAGAGCTTCCTGGGTCCTGTGCTAAGCAACCCTTTTCTGGGTCCAAGACTATTTGATAGTTGCAAATTCATTTTATATTACAACAGAATCTCAGAGGAAAATGGACAGACTAAAAAAATCCAAAGAAACTCACAGTGCCAAAATCCTATTTAGAATTGGAGTAGAGTTCACACAGGGGAACACTCTGCGAAGAAAAATCAGAAGACAGTGCTAACACCAGAGGAGAACTAGCGTCCTTGCTAAGCAGGTTTGAAAAGACAAGTAGTACCATTGTACAAGTAGTACGAGGAGGCAGAAACATAGATGCTTAGGGAACTGACCAAATGTAAATGCTGATCAAGCTTAGGCACCTACAGGGTTCTGTGGCTGTTGAATGGGGGTTTTGTGAATCCCAGCGGGGTCTGATTCTGGGATTTAGGCATCTAAAAGTGGCAATTAGGCAGCTAAGTCCTTTTGTGAATCTAGCCATTAGTGGGATTTTTAAAAGCAGCTTGGTACCAACTCTCATGAGTTTAATAGATGATAGGTATCCTAGTTTGCTGCAAAATGGCCATAATAGCATTTCCCTACCTCACAGGGGTAATGTGAGGATAAATAATTAAAGACTGTCAGGTGCTCCCACACTGCAGCAATCAGGGTCATGGGTACAATAGGTGCCAGATTGACATAAATTAAAACAAATCAATGGGAGCTGAATGCAGGGAGAGCTTTTAGAATTGTGGGATCTTTTCTATTGCATCAATTATTTAACAAGAATAGCGGAGTACAACACAGAGTAGTGTAATTAATTGGCAGTAACCTTTTATACTTGCAGGGATACAGTTTTATTACGCTCTACTGTGAGCTTTCACAGAGTCCTTTTGACATCTTCATTCTCATGATGCTTCTGGTTAATTTAAATGCAATTTTTGGAAGACAGTTTCAGGAACATTAAAGATGCAAAATGATCATGCAATGGAAGCTATTATTACCTTAGCAGTTGTTTGTAACTGAAATTCCTTGATTTGTATGGTAACTAATGGCACTATTCCTTGGAGAGACCATAAATGTGCCATCTCAGTAAACAGATAGCTACTGCCTGGGAACACAGATATGACTTCCACTGAAATTGTGCTTTTAAGGATATTGAAGCCTTTAAAAAACTTTTACCTTGTATCTAATAAGCGATTATACTTCAAAGCTTAATGACCGTACCATCTTCTCACCATGAATTACAATGTGAAAAACCAAGCTGTGGAAGCACAGTGGGCCATGCACACAGGAGACTAAGCTAGTCCCCACCTCCCTTCTCAAGAATACTTCAACGGGGAATGTCACACACAGCTCATCCTTCAAGGGGATGAGCCTGTATTTTGAATGTAGATTAACTGTATACACAGATCCTATAGAGAACAAGTACAGTTTTATATACAATATATACCCACTTAATCTTGGACAGGCACATTCATTCCAAATGGACAGTAGGGATGTGGGTGTCTCTGCACATCCCATCTGTTAATTTGTATGGTAGAGCCTCCTTCTGGTATCTAGAATATGCTATTTCACTGCTTCTCAGGAACACAGTGCCAAAGGGAGCAATAGAAGCAATGACATGGGGATTGGCTAATTGCTTACCTAGAGAAGCCTAGGCTTGCAGTTGTGTCTGGTCAGATTTCTTCTGCAGCTTTACCTATATGTGGTACATCTTACCGCCTAAATTTGGAGAGGGCTGTCATGCTGATTGCACTTTGGCCTCCAAGGAGGTGGATCCACAAAGGTACTTAGGCACATACGTTCCATTTTGAGACTTCACTGCAACTCACAAAACTCTTGCCAAACATTATAGGTGCCTAAGGTTCTTCCTCTTGGGCATGTGCCCTGCCACCTCACTCCAGGTGTCCAGAGGTGTATCTCCCACCTGTGCCCCGGAACGATTCACGAACAAGGGGAGAGACAGGCATTTGGCCACCTAACTCAGAGGTAGCCTGCCAGATGGGGTCCCACTCAAAATCTGGCCAGAAATCAGGAGCCCACCTAACAACTTTTAGCCCAGTGGTTAAAGCACTAATCTGGCATGTGGGAGATCCAGGTTCAATTCCCCTATCTCTGCCAGGAGTGGAGGGACAGGATTTGAGCAAGGATTTCTCACACCTTTCACTTGAGAGCTCCAACCACTGACATATAGGACAGTCAAGTGAGTGGGTAGGGTCTCTCCTGTTGAAGCTATTCCACTGTGGATAAATGAGAGAGATTAGAGCAGGGGGCAGGACCTACGGTCTCCCACCTCCTGTGTGGGTGCTTTAATCACCAGGCTACAGAATCAGTTATTCTCTTTCTCTTTGGCCCAATGACTGCTCCACTTTGGATAAATACTTAATAGTTCCTCTCCCCACCTCCCATCAGCATGTCCTATAGCTCAGTGTTCATATCCCCTCTCCTCTTTGGCAGACAAGAGTTGATTGAACCTGAGTCTCCTGCATCATAGATGAACGTTCTAAACACTGGGCTAAAAATCATAAAGGTGGATACCTCTTCTGACTGTTGTGTGTGGAAGGAGTTAAGCGGGGGAAACACCCCCTGCTCCTCCAGCCATGTTGTGTGGAACAAGGCAGGCACCAAAATGATTCCTGCATGAACCACTTTAGGGACCTAAACCAGCTGACTTCAGGAGATGGGTTCCTGTTTGTGGATCACTTTGAAAAAGAGGCACTTACACGTGCAGGAAGGCACCTATCTCAGTGAGGGGGCAGGGATTAGCATACACCTCTCTCATCAGTATCTCCTATTGGCTAGCTTAGGTGGCTCTCCACTTAGCATGCTGGCTGGATCAAATCGTGGTGTCGCCCAGGGATCTGTACTGGGACCAATCCTGTTCAACATATTCATAAATGATCTGGAAAAAGGGGTAAGCAGTGAGGAGGCAAAATTTGCAGGATGATACAAAACTACTCAAGATAGTTAAGTCCTAGGCAGACTGCGAAAAGCTACAAAAGGATCTTGCAAAACTGGGAGACTGGGCAACAAAATGGCAGATGAAATTCAATGTTGATAAATGCAAAGTAATGCACATTGGAAAACATAATGCCAACTATACATATAAAATGATGGGGTCTAAATTAACTGTTACCATTCAAGAAAGAGATCTTGGAGTCATTGTGGATAGTTCTCTGAAAACATCCACTCAGTGTGCTGTGCCATTCAAAAAAGCTAACAGAAAGTTGGGAATCATTAAGAAAGAGATAGATAATAAGACAGAAAATATATTGCCTCCTTATAAATCCATGGTACGCCCACATCTTGAATGCTGCGTACAGATGTGGTCGGCCCATCTCAAAAAAGATATACTGGACTTGGAAAAGGTTCCGAAAAGGGCAACAAAAATTATTAGGGGCATGAAATGGCTGCTGTATGAGGAGAGATTAATATAACTGGGACTTTTCAGCTTGGAAAAGAGATGACTAAGGGGGACTATGATAGAGGTCTATAAAATCATGATTAGTGTGGAGAAAGTAAATAAAGAAGCCTTATTTACTCCTTCTCATAACACAAGAACTAGGGACCACCAAATGAAATTAATAGGCAGCAGGTTTATAACAAACAAAAGGAAGAATTTTTTCACACAACGCAAGTCAACCTGTGGAACTCCTTGCCAGAGGGTGTTGTGAAGGCCAAGACTATAACAGAGTTCAAAAAAGAAATAGATAAATTCATGGAGGACAGGTCCATCAATGGCTATTAGCCGGGATGGTGTCCCTAGCCACTGCTTGCCAGAAGCTGGGAATGGACGACATGGGAGGGAATCACTTGATGATTACCTATTCTGTTAATACCCTCTGGGGCACCTGGCATTGGCCACTGTCAGAAGACAGGATACTAGATGGACCTTTGGTCTGACCCAGTATTGCTGTTTTTATGTTCTTATTATAAGATGCCTGTCTCTTCCCATTCATCATACCGAGAGCCTACATGCCTAACTCAGGCTTTATGGATCACAGTATTGTTCCTGTGATTTTTGTAGGTGCCTTGATGCGGAGTGTTGCAATGTCTAAGTGACTAGATGATTTAACTCTAGTGAGCACGTATTTCTTTGCTGCACTAAGCATTCACCCTTGGGTGAGATCAATCCCTGGAGCAGAAGGGCAAGTGGGACTGAAGTGGTGTATAGATTTTATGCTGGCCCTCTTTACAGAGGTGCATTTCAACAATAAAGAGGGGAACTAAATAGAGGTGCAGTAGAAGGGCAAAGAAGAAAACAGCAAAAAGACCAAAAAGCTCTTTGAACTGTTGAGACAGGGGTGTTGTGTTTTTGCTTCTGCTTATTATCTCTGAATTATACCAGATGAAGCAGAGCACATGCACTTTTGCCAGTGAACCAGCATATGGACCTATTGATTCAACCAGCTAGGCAGACAAAGGCAGGATTTGGTTAATTGTTTTCTAGTTGATGCTTGAGACATCATTGTTTCTTGCTACTAGCTGACTATTTTTCAAGCTGAGTTTGGAGATAGACGATACTGTAGCAGAATCACAACTTCTGAGCTGTGTGAACTGAGATAACAGCTGGGTTACTTATATATGTTTTGTTGGGCCTGATTGGGGTAGTGTAATAGGAAGGCTTAACATCACCTGTGGGTTGTTTGGTCTCAGCTTACAAATATAAAAGCCTCAGTTGAGATATGCACCTATTCAAAGCTGGGAGATGGGCTGGCATAAGCAGACTTGTGTGTGAAGGCCCCTCTCCCAGCTTAAGGGAGGGGGTACTGGATCTGGGATTCAAATAATTACAGGGGACAACTAATAAATAACAGGGTCAGGAGTAAGAGTCACAGGTACAAAAATCAGGGCACTTAGTGCAGGTTTAGCAGTACCTTTAATTAAGAGACCCATCCCTGAAACTGCTTTTCCCAAGAGATACTGTATTTTTCATCAGTTTTGTGGAAAGAGGCCTCCACCAGAATCATTTTACTTTGTTAGGGTTTTTTCCTGGAGGAATTCCCCAGAGATTTTTTTTTCCTCCTGGAAGAGACACTAACTTGTGGGACAAAATTTCTGATGAATTTTCATGAAATTCTCATGTCAGCACAGGATGGGTCCTAATCTTTTGTCTACCTAGTTTACGCTACATCTGTTTTTTGTTTGTTTTTAAAGAAAAAGGTCAACCAGAAAAGTTTTTGGCCAATATAGGACTTAATCAGCATATTGCAGCTATTTTAAACAGCTTTGGATAAAACACCAGTATTTGAGAATCATGGCTGATGATACAGCTGAAGCCAACCCAATGATCATTTCTGCCGGCCAATTTGAATCATGGCAGGGAAATCATTGATTAAAGGTATGCTGTCCCTGGAAGGTTAGTAGAGGCTGCATCCTGGATTAAAATGCCATTTTTTAGTGATAGCTGATTTTGTGATCCACAGAACAAAATACCACAAGAGATCTGCTAGGCAAACATTCCATTTCTCTACACAACTTCTAATGATAGAAGGTATAAAGAATTAAACAGCATGTTTCTTTTCTAATTGCCATTGTATTAAGGCAATGGATATACATGGCTTTGCTCCAGCTGGATGGGGTACACTGGTTTAAAATAAGGCTGGCTACTTTTGCTTTAAATACACAAGTGGCTCTAGAGAGTGGATTGTGGTGTGGATAAGTAAGGCAAATACAGCAGATAAGCTTCTTAGCAAAAGAGATGTTATCCAAATTGTGTGTAAGAAACAGTGCCACCTGCGTGCGGTGTAAAGAAGCTGGTTAGAGGTGAAGGAACACACACACCTAGATGTATGAGGTAGGAAAGATTTCTCCTATGAGTTACCTATCCCCGTAGGGAGACTTTGTGCTAACATTTGTTGATAAAAGTCAATGGAGTGACACTTATTTACCCCAGCTATCTTCCCAACAATGTTTTGCTTATATGGAGAAAACTACAGTAATATAATCATTCAGCCATTTAGATGCACATCTAAACTATTTGGAGCCCATAAATCTTTTGATATTTGTTCCTCACTTCTGCAAAACAGTAGCCTATCATGCATGCCTTCATTAAAACAGAAAAAGGCACTAAGCCATAAATGTACAGATGAATAGCTACTCTATTACAGTTCTATCCTACTGAATGTCTATTTGCTGGGAACTGACACCTGGAAATCTGTATGCAGTGTTATTGTAGCTGTGTTGGTCTCTCTCATATCCTGGGACACGGTGGACAAGGTAATATCTTTTATTGGACCAACTTCGGTTGGAGAGAGAGACGAGCTTTTGAGCTTACACAGACCTGAAGAAGAGCTCTGTGTAAGCTTGAAAGCTTGTCTCTCTCACCAGTGGAAGTTGGTCCAACAGAAGATATTACCTCACCCATCTTGTCTACCTGGAAATGGGGATGTTTTAAGGATCTTGGGGTAGTCTGGACTATCTGACAGCTGATTCTTTGGGTTAGTAACTAGCAGCATCACATGAGTCTGGTTAATTGGAAGTTTACAGCCATGGACTCCAGAACTATTTGTAAAATATTCCCCAATTACATTTTTGATCATTCTACCAAACTGACAGATTTAGGTATGAATTGAAAAGCAATTTGAGATTCGTCCAAACCGTGCTTTGAACTAAATGAGTAACTCACTGGTATGGGCTTCTCTGTTTAATTTCCTCCCTACCCCCAATGATAATTATATGTTCCAGTGTTTAGATTCCTTCCTCCCGCCCCCCAGGAATCATATAACTAGCCCATGATTTTCCTACAACCCCTGTGCAGGGGGTAGCATGGTGCTGCCCTGACTGAAGAGCAGTGCAGGGAAGCAATTTCTTCCATGTTCCACCTTACCCTAGAGAAGTTGTCATGATTGCTCCTTATGGTCTCCCACAATACAAATAAATAAGGGGGATTGACAGCATTGTGCAACCACATAGACCAAGATCCACTCCAGCCCATAATCAGAGGAAGACAAAGTTTACTGGTGACTTAAGCTTTTTGAAGTAGTATCTCAGCTCCGACTAGACAAACTTACCCAGAGAAGAAAAAAACTACATTGTGACATTTAATAACTATCCCTAATAGCTTTACATCTGTTGTTAGCACCACAAGAAGAGCATTATTGAAATAAACAGGCTCCGCCACAGTAAGATTCTGTATCTAAAGCTTCTGTGTCTAAATATACCTCAAGATTTAGGTGTCTAAATATTAGCCCCCACGTTTGAAAATTTTAGCCTCGGTGTGACAGTGGGGTAAACACACACGTCTAAATTTTGCTCTTATGCCAGTGTAAATATATGAAAACTCCATATTTACACCAGTGCAACAGACTAGAATTTGTCCCACATTTCCCAGAGTAGTTAAAGAAACAGCTTGCTGGATGTTGATACACAACTATTTTCTGGAGCTCGAGTGCTATGAGCAGCTGTGCTCTGCTTTGGCTCCCCAGACTAATATCTCTGCTGAGATTCATAACTGGAACAATCTGTACAAATTGTAATTAAAAGTAGCCTAGGATAAATGTATCATGTGTATTGCCCACTCATCTTCTCTCCTAACAAGGAAATAAAATACCCCACTTCTAGAAGCCAGAAAGGATAGATATGTGCATTCAGCTTTATAGTAAAGTGTATATTTAAGCCAGGTGTTTATTGAGGAAAGCTTAATTACCTCAGTAGAAATCTCATTAACACTGGGCACTGTCACAGTTCATGGCAACTATACCTGTATTTCCCCCTTTTGGGTCTAGCAGGACACCCACTCTGGGCTACAGGCTCCTGAACGGTCACCTCTCTTGGTTAGAGACCCACAACTCTCTCCTGCCTGACTGGGTTTTTTTCAGGCTGCACCATTCCCTGCCTATACTGATTTTTCCAGCAAGTCAGACTGGCTAAGGAGGCCTGCTTTGCCTTTTCCCAAGAGGCTGTAAACAGTATAACTGCCTAGAGGTATAAATTACCACACATTTTCTAAACAAGCACATGTATTCTTCATGTGAAAGCATTGGAGAAAAAACATTAAAACAGAAGAACCTAAATGCATGCTAATAAGCATGCCAGTGATCACCCCAACGCCAACAAGGACTCTGGCAGGTGTTGCAAACCCCACCAAGGGTTTTTTCTGAGGTTACAAGTTCTTAACTGAATGTTCTCAGAACAACCATGTCCATGCATTTGAGTCACTCCTTTATGCAGTTTGGGCCTCAGATGCGGTCCTCATGTAACAGATGATCAGCAGCCAAAAGGCAAAGCTTCAAAAGGCTGAGTTATTTCATAACCAGAGAGGGTACCCTTCCTAGGGTTTACATTAGTCATGTCTCCCCCCAGCGACATTACATACAATCCCACAATATATAAACATTTTCATTTTTAAAACAAGTAACTTTTAACACTAAAGTAATTCCTTATGGAATTAAATTAATCCAATAAGGTTTGTCCAGCATATTGTAGGAAATTATCATGTGTGTCAGTCACCATTACAAACTCAATTTACCAACAGTTGCAGACCCATGGTATCTGAGATAGTTAGTTTGTATTCTAGCTCAAATGCTGTGCTATAGAAACTCTTGCTGAATGTAGATTTTTTGATGGTCTAGTGTAATGGAATAGGGTAGTATCCTTTTAAATGATTAGAGTCCTTTAGCAGCCCTCAGCCTCCTATGTTTGAGAAGCCACCATAACCTTGCCGGAGTGGCAATTTATATGGAGCTAGGGCTTGCATGTCGCATGTAGTTGACAAACATGCCTTGTTAGTACCCACTAAGTAGCCACTATGCCCGCGTGGTTCCTTCATGTGAAGTATGTTATGTAAAGAAGACAAATAGCAACGCTTGTAGTAAATATAACCTATGTTCCCTCCCCACCCATTCAGCTCAAATACCTGTGAATCCAATGGGTGCTGTAGGGCGATGGGTTCCCTTGAGAGGGGAAAGCAGGAATCTAGATGCTGGATTTCAGCACAAGACTTTCTTAACCTTCGTCATCAGGTGTGGCTATTATCCTCACTCTGGTGATCTGACTAAATGTCACTCCCCAATATTATGGAAGCACTGCTCTCCAGCACGTCATCTGCCTGCTCGCTAAACAGCTCTCTGTCCCATAATCTTTGGCCCCCATTTGTCTCTTTAGAACTCCACTAATGTTCTTTGCAAAGCAGGGGGGAGAGAAAGAATATTCATAGTGACTTGCCCCCACCTTCTTTTTTCCCTTTTCTCAACTCTTCTCTCCTTTCTTTCACCTAATCCTTCTCTCATATACTGGCTATAACTGAGGAGTGAAAAGGAATATGGTTAGTTTTAAACTAGAGCCTAGTGTGCCTAGACTTCTGGATAGATGAGTTCATGTATATATTCCAAGAATCGGAGGTGAAAACTTTCAAACTTGGGTGCCTAGAACTAGGCACCTGTAATCGGTCGGTCGGGGCTCGACCCTCCAGCGGGCAGGAGGGGAGCCGCACCGACTCACTTCTGTTCGCCTGCTAGCCTTTAGGAGTCACGGAGAACAACGTTAGATCGCTGGGCCCTCTGGTGCCGGCGCTAGGCAAAGAGCAGTACAAATAGGCCCGGGCCCTCTGGAGCAGGGGCTGGGCAAACAACAGTTCAGATAGGCCCAGGCCCTCGGGAGCAGGGGCTGGGCAAACAGCAGTTCAGATAGGCCCAGGCCCTCGGGAGCAGGGGCTGGGCAAAAAGCAGTTCAAATACACAGGGCTCAGACCCTCAGGCGGGCTGAGCAGCAGTTCGAGTTCAGAGGCTCAGGTCCTTGTGACAAGAGCTGAGCAGCAACCAAGTCAATAGGCCCAAGCCCTAGATCAGGGCGGGGCAGCAAACAATAGCTCAGGGGGCGCAGATCCTCGCAGCAGGAGCTGAGCAGCCACCGGCAAGTGCAGGCTTCTAGGCCTCAGCGCTGAGGTGAGGGGGGAGACTGCCACCCGTGCATGGGGTGGCAGTGGGGACACAGGCCCATCCACTCCACTGTGTCCCAGCCCGGGGCCCTAGCAGCGGCGTGGATCCGCTGCAGTCAGTGGGGATCCTGGCTGCAACACACTGACATGGGCACATCAGTGCCCTCAGCCGGACAGGGGTCGGCTACCCCGGGCTACACTCCATCTCCCCCTCAGGGCCTACCTCGTCAGTCGCACCCGGTTCAGGCCAGTCTGTCTGCATCGGCTCCGGTGGAGGGCTTGGCGGCAGGTCCGGCAGCTCCTCCGGGAAGTTGGGCCAGGACTGTTCGGGCGGCTCCTCTGGGTAACAGCAAGGCCGAGGGGGCTTCTCGTCGTGGCGGGCGCTCGGCAAGCCTGGGGGCTCCTTGTCGTAGCGGCTGCTAGGCAATCCTGGGGGCTCCTCCCAGTATCGGCTCTGGGGAGGCTCCGGTGGCTCCTCCTCGTAACGGGCGCGGGGAAGCTCCGGCCAGGCAGGGCAGCTACCTTGGACCGAGGAGGGCTCCCACCCGGGAGCTCCCGCAGGCACGTCTGCTCTCGGCGGTGGCTGGCTCCTGACTGAGCTTGGGCGCGCTTCTTTTCTACTTCCTGCCCCGCCCCTTGACTTCCGGGGGGCGGGGACTGGGGGTGGAAGTTCCGCCCACTGCGGTGTTGGCAGGGCAGCTCCCTCTGCCGGGCAGGAGGGGAGCCACACCGACTCACTACAGCACCTAAATCCATATTTAAGCACCTGAAAATCAGGCTATTTTTATTAAGAAGTGCAAGCCACCTCCATCTCCATCGATTTCAGCTTTGGAGCTTATGGTTGTTCAGCACTTCTGAAACATAAGGCAGCCTTTATTTAGGTGACTAACTCTAAATTTAGGAGTCTATTTTTACACACCTTGAAATTTGTACTAAAATAAACAAGCCTCCTAGGCAGGAGGCTACATGTAACACTAAGAATCCTGGCTGGCTTCATTTCAGTATGATGGAAATGTATAGCCTTAAGTAGTATAATTCTCTGAGATTTCTAAAGTCAGCTAGGGGAATAGTCACACAATTCCCACAATAGTAGCGTGAGTCAGTAGCCATTAGTTCAGAATAATGAGATGGCAGTAAACAATGACTGGAATTCACAATTTTAAAAATAAATTCTCTGTCCTGGCTATCCCTTGATTGATTAGTGTAACATGGAAAGTTCTGCTTTGCCTAGCAACAGCTTTTAATTAGATGTGGTTGGAAAATTTTGTTTGAAAGATTTTGCCTTTGGAAAATGCAATTTCAACAAAACCTACATTTTTCAGGAAGTCCATTTCAATGAAATTTCATCTTTTGAAAAAAACAAAAAATAAAACCAAAAACAAACCACTGGATAGTTTTCAAATGTTGAAACATTCCCTTTCAGCACTTTCAGTATGAAAAGTTTTGATTTTTGTTTTGAGATGAAACATTTCCATTGACTCGTTTTTTATTTTTATAGAATTGTTTTCTGAAAAATTTGGGACTTTAAAAAAATCTCAGTTTTCATGTGATGGAAGTGTTTTCTGACCAGCTCAGCTTCTAATCATACAGCTTTGATGTTAATTTGGCAATCCCAGATGACAATTTTATTTATTTCTTGTTCTGATCACACAAAAATGCTGCTGATAGTCACTTTTCATAATTCAGTAGCAGTCTTTCCATGTAAACTAGTCATATAATTGGATTTAAAGAGCATATTTAGGATACCCTAAATTGTTGTATACTGAATAAGCATGTAATCTTATAACTTTAACCCTTGTCCTTCCATACCCCCATCTCCCTCTAATGGTTAATCACTCATGTGTTGTGCCACATATCCTTTTAGATTAACTCTTTGAGGCAGTGACCATGTATTTGTTATATAAAGTACTTAGCACACGTTGGGTACTGTAAAAATGTTTTTACAGGAGGTGCTCAGATTCACATATGAAAGGACAATAAAGGGTGTGAGTGGGAGAATTAAATGGCAATGAGATATGAAGCTGTTCACTCTAGGCTACTGGTTCAGTTTTGGCCTATGTCAATAATGAAAGTCCTAACTATCTGATGGTGGTTTAGTGGCTCATGTGAACTGAATTGGTGGTCTTGCCCCATTTCCTTGTGCATGACTGCACACCACAAAATACTGCAGTATAACTGGCATCCTTGTTGGCAGTTTCAGTAGACAGGTCAAAGACTGAGGAGCATTTGAGACAAATTACCCTCCTAAACTTAGAGGTGATCCTTTTAGGTCAAGATTGAAGATTGATGGGCAGGGCCGGCACAACCCATTAGGTGACCTAGGCGGTCGCCTATGGCGCTAACGTTTGGGGGGCGGCGACCGCGGTGGCCGGACCTTCCACTGCCTCTGTCGGGGGCGGCACTTCGGGGATGGGATCTTCCACTGCCTAGGGAGGCAAAAAAGCTGGTGGCGCTTCTGTTGATGGGACATGGCAAAGAAGTCAGTGGCCCAGCTTTACTTGTTATGTGGATAGACAGAGAATCTTTAGTCTCTAGGGTTGTCAATCTAGCACACTTCATAAAATTCCCTTGTAAAAGAGGAAGATGTAGAATAATATTGTAGGAGGGGTGGCCTGTCTCCTTCCCCCATTCCCATCCCAGAAGGATCTGGGGAAAGCATTTTTCTTTAATAAGAGTCCAAACCTTTTAAAGAAAGTTTGTCTCAACACACAGCCAATTCAGGTACCTTTCAGGGGTGGGTAGTGTCCCATACAAACTTAAAAAAAAACCACCCAGTCATTTATAGCTTCCCAAAAATCTGTTCCAAGGTGCAGCTCTTACTTCAAACCCTGGGTGACCAAAAGGTTCTGTCATAGAGTCTATCAGTTCCTAGGAGTTGACCCACTCTGGGGTTCAGTTTACAGCTGCCTGCCCAGAAATGGCTCCCTTGTAGGTTTCCCAGAGTCAGACTCCCTCTCTCAGAATTGCTCCATGTTTTTTCTATCAAGCATCAGTCGCGTCCCTGTGCCAGGTGTTCTGGTTGGATCACCTAGAAAGTCTGCTCCAGGCTTCAAGACTGCTGACAAGCAGCTCCCTCATTCCCTCTTACTCTTTGCTTTCTCACAAATATCTATTTTACAGTATGTATGTGACGTTGGGAGCCCTCGGTGCCAACTGGCAGGGAGCCCAACATACCATAATGCCCATTAGGCTTGACACACTCTTTGCCCCAACATGCTGTAATAATCTGTATCTAACAGGTGTTGTGTGAAGTATCATAAAGCAAACTGGTAACACGCTGGTCCTGAAAATCAACTCTCTTCCTCTTGCTTACTTTTACAACCCATCTTAGTGCTGTGTATTATGGTGGAGAGCATAACCACAGCTGACATAACAAGCTGTTGTGCATAGTGGCTGGCTCTTCGGAGACAGTGAACTTGGTGTCACCTCTGTGAGAGTCTAGTAAGCGGGACTGGATGCTGCAGGGAAGATGGTTTTGGGGAGACTTGGGACCTGAAAGGGTTGTCTGGGTCACCCTGTACAGAGTAAGGTAATAGGTGGAGATATACCAATCTCCTAGAACTGGAAGGGACCTTGAGAGGTCATCTAGTCCAGCCCCCTGCCTTCACTAGCAGGACCAATTTTTGCCCCAGATTCCTAAGTGGCCTCCTCAAGGATTGAACTCACGACCCTGGGTTTAGCAGGCCAATGCCCAAACCACTGAGCTATCCCTCCCCCCCAACTGGGTAACTGGGCTGATGACAGCTTTGCTGGACTTTTATGCTGTGGACAGGCTGCTGGTGTCAGGGATCTGAACCATAGCTGCACAGCCTAATGATACCCAAGGTTACTGTGCAGGCAGTGACAGAACCCCTTACTGGTCTGGGTGAACTTCCAAAGTGTCAGTGTATTAAAGGTTATAAGCACCTACAATGGGTGATCAACTCATTCTCCCTTGTGTGAACAAAGGATTTTATATATAGGAAAAGAGATCTGAGAACACTGCAGACTCACATACCTATTGTGAGGCTGGCAACAGCACTTGTAAAGTCTAGCACATGTAGGCATCTATTCTGGCAGTTTCCTTCAGGACTGAAACAAACAAGCTTTCATATGACACAAAAAAACAGTATTTTGTACTTTGCAGGGCTTGATTTTGGGGAGCCAGTGTCTTATTGAAGAAAGAAAAGGTGCAGTATTTCAATTATAGGAAATGTTCGGGAAGTTACCAGTCACATCATTTTCTCCAATTAAGTGTCCTCATGATCTTGTATAGCAGACATTTAACAAAGGGATACTACTACTCCTGTGTTTGCCTTTGAGATGGCTGGCCCAGTAAATTAGTGCACTAGCTCTTCACCTTTGGATACACTGGTTTCAGTGATTGTTTAGAAAAATTAGTTTGATGGGCTCATCTGACTCCCTATTCATATAATAAAGTCACTGCACAATATTTACTTTATTGCATCTGGGGGAATTTGGAAACCAAGAAAAATATCAGAATAAAATTCATATGCTCATTGCATGCAAACACAGAAATTAGATAAAAAAACATAAAATGCCCTTTCAGGAAGGTGGCAACATAACACTTTTTATTCTTAGAATATAGAACAATAACACACAGTGACCAAACAGAGAGAGACAAAGCAGACTGCTCCATAAGGCAGAGAGGCACAGCTCAGTCCACTTTGTTCTAGGCTGGCTTTTGCTAAATCACTACTGCTCCCAGATCATGTTGCTTCTCTAAAGAGCCCCCTAGCCTTCAGATAGGATCAAGAATATCCCCCATGTGTAAAGTGCTGTCTTACAAATCCAGCCCAGTCCTCAATATACCACAAAACCAAAATAACTACATTCCAACAAGAAAGCATCCACAATATTGCTAACACTGATCACATACCTCGCTACATATGATAGTGCTCACTTTTATACACTGTGTTGCTGTGGTTGCCTGTAGACTTTCTAAAATTTTACAGTAACATTTATTATTTTAATCTGATTTTTCCCAAGAAAAAGCATGACAGCCCCTTCTTTAACTCTTCAAATATTCCATATTCAGCAATACTCATATATGTAGTCTGCCTAGAAGTCAAGATGACAAATGCGTTTTCTGGGAGGCAGAAGTCTACTAGTAATCATCCCTACTTTGGCCCAGTCCTAAGGTGACACTACCTAGAATGTCGACAGAAAACTTGACAATGGTTAGGCAGCTGGTGCACTGAGATCACTGCCTATCATGCTAACTATTACTGCTTCTTTTGTCTCCTGGTGCTCTCATCTGCCTATCTGAACCCACCAGTTGTCACTTGTCTTAGATTGTAAGTGCTTTGGGGTAGGGAACATCCTTAGGTTACATGTTTGTACAGCACCTACCACAACGGGGCCCTGGTCTGCGATTGGGGTTCCCAGGCAATATGATAAACAAATAATAAATATGAATACTAATAACAATAGATCAGAAATAATTTTGTAACAGAAATTATTCTAGTGTCTTTAACTGTGTTAGGAGATAGGACTGCATCACACAAAGAGTAAGTATAAAAGGTAAGAAAGCAACATTAAACTGATCTGTGAACTTATCAGTGTTATACTTCAAAAATGCTAACAAAAGTTCTTAGAACCCCCAAATTTTGGTTACTCTTTCTTGTCTGTAGCTATACCAATTAAGGGCCTGATCCTTCACTACAGAAGTCAATGAGAGCTTTGCCATTGACTTCAACTGATGTGGAATCAGACCCTAAGTACATGACCAATAATAGGCAAGGAAATGTTAACTGAACATGGGCCCTGATCCAAAGCCAGTCAAGGAGTAGAGGCAACACTCTGTCAGAAGCAGGCACTGACAGTAACAAGTAATATTGATAGTGAATAGTGAGTGGCGGGGGAGCAGCAGTGGGGAATCCAAACTTAAGTGTAAAGTACAGGTAGTCTGAAAAATATCCTGTAGACTGGGGAACATTTGTTCTCTCTCTTGGTATCATGATAGCCAATGTCTTAAGTGTAACTTTTGAAGAGCGTGTAGTCTTAAGACATATACAGAAGCAGGTTCATCAGATCAAGAGATTTATGCCCCGGAATTATCTCTTAAAACAAAAACATTTTAAGAAATCTTCTATGGATTTTTTTTTTCAATTTAAAGAACCTTACATTACCTACAACAAAACACAGATGCATCTGGAGAAAAAGAGACACTAGAAGGTAGCTGGCAAAAGAGATACACAAACTAGAAGATGTAGCATGAAAAGAACAGAGATTCTGGCTGGGTTTTTAATTATGAAATACTACTATCACATAATATCTTGCAAAAAAAATTAGGCACTCCAATTTCTGGTCTGCCAAGTTTTCAACAGTAGATTAGTTTGGTGGCTGAGGAGTCTTCAGGCATCTGTCCTCTGGAGCTCATAAATTCAACAGAATTAAGGCGTCATACTTTCTGAGTGCCTAGAAGCAGTTCTTAGGAGCTCTGAGGGAGTTTAGGAGCTTTAGTCTGTGGTGCACAGAAAATAAACACCACCTGAATAACGACCAACAGAGATGACACTTAAAACTAATTAAAATCATAAATAGTCTCCTGTGATGTGCAGGAGGTCAGACTAGATGATCATGGTGGTCCCTTTTGGCCTTAAAATTGGAGACTTCACTGAGAGTGTACCAAATAATTCTCAGAACCACAGACCACTACTGATGGTGCAAGAATATGCTAACTGTCCTTATACAGTAGAACTGGCAAGAAAAATTGTCAACAATTGAAGTCATTCTAGGCAAGAACACTTTGATGACTCAAATTGTGTGCCCTTTCAGTGACTACTCAGAGTGACTTTACATAACTTTTATGAATGATGGCAATGACTGCGGCTAAATGTGTCATCCTCTGATGTAGAGAGGAAATGATGGAAGTCCATCTACTTGCACTTAATGGCTGAAGTCGATGACAGAATTTGCATTGGCAGAGAAATTACGTTCTAGCTACACTATAAATTCAGATGTATATTGTGAGGAGAAAAGCTCATGAATTTTCCCCTGCCCCACACATGTTCATTAGACAGTGGAGAGAAATAAATGTTAACAAAAACAAAGGGGCTGAGTAGTCTCACCATAAATACCTCCTCATCTCACTGTTTGACTTTCAGTACCTTGAATCTAGTGATATTTTAATGTTATAAGTTTTATCCAACTGCTACACAGTCTGAGTAGCCAAGAAGCGAATTGCTAATCTAAAAAACAAAAACAGAGAAACAAAACAATCTTTTTTGGACACAAATCTTCTATGCCCTTTTTATACCTATTCTATTGAAGCAAAAAGAGCATAAGCCCATTTTTTTCTTTGCAAGTCTTTAGTGAAGTCTAAAATGAGTGGAAAAGACTCAAAATATGTTTAAAATGTTAAAATATGTATCTGCAGGGTTGAAAACCCATATATGACTGCACCACTAATGCACAATAAGCAAAAAATGAAACTGATTCTAAAGAAAACTGACCCTAACTACTGTAGCCTCAGGATCCAAATAAAATGAAAACATTACACAAAGTGAATATATGGTAAAAGCAAATTAGATAGTTAAAATTCTCGAAGTTTTGTAAGGGCCATTAGTAAGAGAAGTAAGATGTCAACATAAGAATTCATATGTTTAAAGTGCCCATTTAAGCTCAGCAGAAAAATAACTAAAACAAAACTTAAACTGAATTTATACTTTAGTGGCAGTGGGAAGGGATATGAAGTTATTTTTTTCAAAAGCTGCACACGCTTCCCTTGGACATGCTCTCCTCCAGCAGTTTAGCAAATCATTCATAATAATTATTACTTATTTGTTTTACTGAGCCAAAAAGCATGCTAGGTGCTTTATGTCTTATATGGAGGACAGTGGATCTTCATGGCAAGGACAATCTATGGGCTCCGGTCCAGAAAATACTTATATCCATTCATAACATTGTTTAGGGGAGTAAGCCTACTGATTTCATGTTTCATTCTGAACATTTTTATATGGGAGTAAAGTTATGCATAAGTGTGTGCAGGATATGGCCATATGGATGAAATTTACCCTGGTGCAAATGGCTAATACAAAGCCAAGTGCTACACTTTAATCCTCCAGGCTCAAGAGCTAGATAAGTGGTACTGGCCCTCTCCATAGGGCTGAATTTTACTCTAAATGCATGTAAGCAAGAGTGTCCTGGTGGAGTACTAATATACCATATACCACTACAACTGGGAAGTAAAAGAGGGGAGAGGATATTTACAATTATCTGGTCCTGTTAGATGAAAAAAAAATGGCGGTACTGTGCCAATAGCTGATGAGAAACTGTTAGAAGCATCAAAGGGAGTTTATACCTCAGACAAAGGAAGAGCCTGAGGAGCAGCTTTTTCCTTGTCCAAAAGTTACACAAGATCTTGGATGATTGTGAAGCAAAAATAAAAGTGGCTATAAACTAATTATAGTTATAATTATAGTTATAATTGTAGCCTACAAAAGCTTATGCTCAAATAAATGTTAGTCTCTAAGGTGCCACAAGTACTCCTGTTCTTTTTGCTGATACAGACTAACACAGCTGCTACTCTGAAACCTGCAATTATTTATACGCTGTGTCTGCTGGGACAAGCAGATAACAGAAACTGGAAGAACAGAATCATTTTTAGCCTAGAACCAGAGAGCAAATATTTACATAGCAGTTGGATGGATTTCTGAGTGTTCTTCCTCCCACCTAGAGTATTGTTTAATATGCTACATCTTCTGCAGCTGTATAGAACCAAGGAGTGTATCCTTTTGTTTTGTTTGACTAAAATCTGATATGTTTCTTTTCTGTGTTTCTATTGGTGGTCGTGTTGATTTGAGGAGTGAATGTGATACTCATGAAAAGGGCCGTATTGACAACCATGTAGTTCCGAATCCTCTCCTTTTTGAAGGATAGGTACATCATGGCCAGCGTCGCTTAAACTTCTCCACTGTCTGGCCAATGCAACCCTTACCTGGAATACCATAAGAGTGAGAGATAATGGATGACCATTCAAAGTCTATTCAGTCCTTGGACTCTCTTCTGAGACTGCCAGTAAAAGTCGTCCATGAGTATGGATAGTGGTGGGTTTAGTGATGTGGTTGCCTTCCTACCCAACCGAAATAAATTGGGGTTCTCAGTTTAGTATAAGTGGGGCACTGGAAACCCATCAGAAAGTAAATTTCATGCACCATTGAGCTGGTCTGAATTTGAATTGGCAACATAGAATGGGACTCATTAGAGCTGTGTGAACCTTTCAGGATCAGATTTTGTGGTACATTCTGGCCCCTTTGCATTGTTCTAGTGGCACTAAGGAACTGGAAAGTAGTCTGATGTGGCCATCTGGGAATTCCACAGTGGGAGAATTCTCAACTGGACTACAGTCAGCGTACATGCCTCCTGTGCCAAACCCCTATGCATCCCTGACATATGAGATGCGGCTGGAGCATGCTGTGCTAAATTTATCATCAGCTGGTGTATAGTGCCTTGGGAACCCCTTTTAAAGAAGGAAACAAATGGGGTTAGAAAGAGAAAGACATGGGAGCACTAGCTAACAGTATAATACAACTAGTTAAAAATGAAATAAACTCATTTATTTTCCACACATTGCTGCGGTTATGCTGGATCTGTTACTTTCAAAGATAGTGACAGCAAATAAACTTAAAATCACTAGTACAGCAGACATACATAAAACATCTTGTTCATTTTGAGAAATTACAAGGCCCAGCCAGATTCCCCATTCTAAGTACAGAGTAGCTGTAACTGGCACAATCTTTCAAAATAGAAGAAAGCTTCTAGAAGTAACCCACATATAAGAATAATGCGAACCATAAAACACTGCAAATGAAATGCTCCCTGAGCCTTAGGATCTAGGCTAAAGTGAATGATGGTGACTAATGTTACCACCATACATTGTTTATTAAAATCCCAGCAGGGACAGTTCAGATCTGAGCAATTAGCAGATCGTTTTTTATTATTCCCACAGTCATGTGATCCTTAGCCCCAGGGAGTCTGTGGAGAGGGAAGTGCCTGAGAAAAGAAAATGAAAATATTTAGAGAATCATTTGATGTGTTTCAGCTCTGTTTCAGCTGTGCTTAGAGGGATTTCTGGCTGCATCTGTGACTTGGATTAACACTGTGACTGAACAGTACCGTCAGTGGTTTTTTTAGGGTTTGCTCTGAGAGTGGGGATGAGTGATCTGAGCCCACTCAGGGCACCAAAATTAGGTAGTATCTACTAGTGTTGCACATTACTGTATTTCTTGGGGCAAAGGAGATTTCAAATTCTGCCCCCATAGAAGATTTCTAGCCCATTCTTTTGGAGCAGGGGTATTTATTTATTTCCTTGCTGGCACTTACCAACCAGCACTGGTAGGCATCTCACATAAATAATGTTGGACCCGGTTCTGCATGCTGGTCTAGGAAGCTTGAAGTCAACGGAACTACTGCATAAGTGAAGTAGGATTTGGCCTAGCTCAGGAAAAGCCAAAGAGGAACAACAGGCGCTTGGACAGATGAATATACTGACAAGAACTGGCCTAAGGATTTCTGGTTTGCATGAAATTTGGTTTCATTCCAAACTGCAATGAAACAAATTTTTATTGGCATTTCCTGTGAACTGCGATTTCCAAAATGAAATAAGCTCTTCGGGACTGGCAGCTGCTGACCAAAACTGCCAAGACTGAACAGTTTCAGTCAGCAGCTGGTAGGTGGGCAGCTGTGGGAGCTAGCTGACATGGAAATCTGGACGCCCAGGGATCACTGGCCATAGGTGCCGACTTCTGCTGGCGCCAGTGGGTGCTCGATCCCCACCCTCTGCCTCTGGCCCCACCCTGACTCCACCCCTACCCCACCCCATCTCAACCCCTTCCCCAAAGTCCCCGCCCAAACTCTGCCCCCTCCCTGCCACTATTCCAACCCCTTCTCCAAATCCCCGCCCCAGCCCCGCCTTTTCCCCTCCTCCTCCCCTGAGCACGGCATGTTCCTGCTCCTCCCTCCTTCCCTCCCGGAGCTTGTTATGCCATGAAACAGCTGTTTTGCAGCAGCAAGCGCTGAGAGGTAGGCAGAGAATCAGGGACGCGGCATGCTCAGGGGAGGAGGCAGAGGCAAGGTGAGGGGGGCTGGCAGGGGAGCTTGGCTGACAGTGGGTGCAGAGCACCCACTAAATTTTCCCTGTGTGTTCTCCAGTCCCAGAGCACCAATGGAGTCAGTGCCTATGTCACTGGCCTGGGGTAGTCTGTGGCAAATCTGCCTCAGACCTGTGGACAGCTACAGTTCCAGGGCCAGGCAAGCAGCACAGTGCCTCTGTACACCTGTTTCTGGGGGTGCTGGACCTCTGCTGCTCAGCTGTTTTTTTCCCCCTACACGCTGGCCAGCAATTTTTGCTTTGTCAATTGGCTTTGTCTGTTTTTTTGTTTGTTTTTTGCTTGGTCTCTGCAGGGTTGGGGTGGGGCCACTCCTGGCCATAGACTTTAGAAGCTCTCCCCAGGGTTTCCAAGCTCCCAGCTTCGTGTCATAGAGCCTGGAGGCCTGGAGAGAGCTTCCAGAGTCTGTCAGCTTGGGATCTGCAGCAGCTTGCCAAGTGAGCTGGCAGGAAGTTAGAATGGCTTCTGACAGACCCTGCCTGTGATTGGATGAAAATTCATCAAACCGGAAGCGTTCTCACAAAACATTTCTATTTTGTCAGAAAACTTCTGACCAGCTCTGTCACTGACTTGGGCTATGAACAATTTATTGAACATCCAGGCCTGTGTCATCTCATCCATCACAGACACTAGGCGGCAGGTGGGGGGAGGGAAATTGAAAACTTCTTATTCAGCACATTCCTTTTCAGTATATATTGTAAGTCAAAACGTAATGTTGTAATTAGTATTAAAAACTTTAAGTCTTTCTTTTGTGAGGACTATGCAGCTGGCACCTCAGATTTTACGAGCCAGCTGGTACAAGGATTCTTATTCCGTTTGAAGCTAGTCATATATGACTGTGCTGTAGCTTGTCAAGCACTGAAGTGATTGTGCTAAGAGTTTTTTATTTTTATTTATTTAAAGTGTTGGTGCCAGTTGTCATCTCCATCCTTCTTTCTTCTCTTCTTCTTTCAGGGTCATGTCATGGGGCTTAATCTTCCAGCCTGTTCTGTCAGGGCCTTGTCGTACCTGTCACACAACTGCCTTTGACATAGACGGGAGTTGTGCTCACAGATTGTGGTTCTGTGACCCTCAATGAGGAGGGAAGAGAACTCTTGGCATAAAATAATGCTCCTCTGCACTTGAGCCACATCATTCCTGTCTCTGAACTGCTATCAGTCATTCTATCTTTAAAGAAAACCATTTGGGGTTTACTTGAGAGCTGCCATAACAAGGTCTGGGTGCACTGGACTGTATAGGAAACCAAGATTTTCAAAAGTAGCTATTGATTTGGGGTGTTTCTCTGTCTCTCTTTTTTTTGAATGCCCAACTTGAAACACCTTAAAGGATCCTGATTTTAAAAAGGGCTGAGCAACCATCCTTTGAAAATCGGGCCCTTCTACAGTGTCAGGAACACACAAAACATTTTCCGTGGTGTGTAAAGCCCCAGTGTTCAAACATGGGATGTGAGTGGGACTGCCCATGTGCTTAATATCAAGCATATGTGTTTGTATGTGCAGGATTGGTGCCTCATTTTGGAAATACATTGGTTGTTTCTCTAACTCTTCTCTCTTCCTGGAGTTCTGCCAATCTATGCAGGAATCTTTGCCTCTGGAAGGTCCAGCTCTTTTCCTATAGCAATGAAATGTGCCTGCATTCAAGATTGTGCATGTGTTTATTTATACATTTCACTAGCCTCTGCTTCTGGTGCCCCTTTCCCATGAGACACCTTCATATAATCTCCTCAGTGATCTTGAAAGAAGCAAGAACATCAACCTCAGTACTACAAAGCAAGTAGTTCACTGAGATTTCCAACCCAACCTTCTCCAGTCTAATACTCTTCTTTTAATTGCTGCTACATTTGTATCTTGAATACTTGGGAGAAGTATATTCTCCCCATAGCTATTCTTTAAGAATCAAACACTACATGCTCTTTGTGTCTTTATATTCAGAAAGAAAAAAAAAAAGCAAAACCCAAAAAGCAAACCTAAGTTTTCAAGTTGTGGAGTTTTACATCAGGGTAAGCCCATTAATTCAATGGAATTATAAAAGCATAAAATTGGAGTAACTAGTGGTGAATCAAGTTCCAAGCCTCTAGATATTTCAGGCTATTTGTGAATTCTGAAATGGCCACCCACTCAGAAAGATGCTGTATCTATCAATTCTTTGGCCTGGTCTACACTACGAGTTTATATAGAATTTAGCAGCGTTAAATCACATTAACCCTGCACCCGTCCACACAACGAAGCCCTTTATATCGATATAAAGGGCTCTTAATACCGATATTTGTACTCCTCCCTGACAAGGGGAGTAGCACTGAAATCAGTATTGCCATTTCGGATTAGGGTTAGTGTGGCCGCACTTCGACGGTATTGGCCTCCAGGCGCTATCCCACAGTGCACCATTGTGACCGCTCTGGACAGCAATCTGAACTCAGATTCACTGGCCAGGTAGACAGGAAAAGCCCCGCGAACTTTTGAATTTCATTTCCTGTTTGCCCAGCGTGGAGTGCCGATCAGCACAGGTGACCATGTAGTCCCAGAATCAAAAAAGAGCTCCAGCATGGACCGTATGGGAGATACTGAAGCTGATCTCTGTATGGGGAGATGAATCTGTTCTATCAGAACTCTGTTCCAAAAGACGAAATGCCAAAGCATTTGAAAAAATCTCCAAGGCTATGATAGACAGAGGCCACAACAGGGACTCAACACAGTGCTGCATGAAACTTAAGGAGCTGAGACAAGCGTAACGGAAAGCCAAAGAATCAAATGGATGCTCACGGAGGGAGGGAGGGGGGACTGAGGACTCTATCCCACAGTTCCCGCACTCTCCAAAAACCATTTGCATTCTTGGCTGAGCTCCCAATACCTGAAGGGTCAAAAACATTGTCGCGGGTGGTTCAGGGTATATGTCGTCAGCCCCGCCCCGCCCCCTGTGAAAGAAAAGGGAAAAAAATTGTTTCACGGCTTTTTTCAATGTCACCGTATGTCTACTGGATGCTGCTGGCAGATGTGGTGCTGCAGCGCTAAACAGCAGCATCCCCTTCCCTCCCCGATGGCAGACGGTGCAATATGACTGGTATCCATCATCATCATCCCATGAGTGCTCCTGGCTGGCCTCGGTGAGGTCGGCCGGGGGCACCTGGGCAAAAATGGGAATGATTCCTGGTCATTCCCTTCTTTAAGCTTTGTATCCTGGAGATTCAGTCCTGCCTGGAATATCATAGCAGCTGAAGGCTGCGCTCCCCTCCCCACCCCCCTTTAATGTCTAATGGAGATTCAGTTCTGCCTGGAATATCATAGCAGCTGGAGGCTGCCTCCCCCCCGTTTTATCTCTGATTGCAACCCAATAAAGTCAGTGTTTCTTATTCATGCATTCTTTATTACTTCATCACACAAATGAGGGGATAACTGCCACGGTAGCCCTGGAGGGGTGTGGGAGGAGGGAAGCAACGGGTGGGGTTGTTGCAGGGGCACCCCCTAGAATGGCATGCAGCTCATCATTTCTGTGGGATGTCTGGGGCTCTGACCCGGAGCGGCTGTTTGCCTCTCTGGTTCTTTAGTAGACTTGCCTGATATTCTAGGCAGGACTGACTCTACCTTTAGACAAAACTTAAAGAAGGGAATGACCTGGGGAGTCATTCCCATTTTTGTCCATGAGCACCTGGCCAACCTCACCGAGGCCAGCCAGGAGCACCCATGACAGCAGCAGACGGTAAAATAGGACTGGTAACCATCTCTGCTAACTTGCAAAGGCAAGGGGATACTGCTGTGTAGCACTGCAGTACTGCGTCTGTCAGCAGCATACAGTAGACATATGGTGACGGTGAAAAAAGGCTGAACAGGTTCAATGGTTGCCGTGCTATGGCGTCTGCCAGGACAATCCAGGGAAAAGGGCGCGAAATGATTGTGTGCCGTTGCTTTCACAGAGGGAGGATTGACTGATGACATTTACCCAGAATCACCTGTGACACTGTTTTTGCCCCATCATGCATTGTGATCTCAACCCAGAATTCCAGTGGGCGGGGGAGACTGCGGGAACTATGGGATAGCTATGGGATAGCTACTCACAGTGCAATGCTCCGGAAATCTAAGCTAGCCTCGGTACATGGACGCACACTGCTGAATTCATGTGCTTAGTGTGGCTGCATGCACTCGACTTTATACAATCTGTTTCCAAATACTGATTTCTGTAAAATCAGAAGAATCCCATAGTGTAGACATACCCTTTGAACCTGATTCTCCTTATTTACGCTGGCATAAATCAGGAGTAACTCCAGTAAAGTGAATGAAGTTACACTGGTGTGAAATAGATGTAAATTAATGGAGATTGGTAGAGCCCCGCAAATCTGCGGATATTCCCTTTATACCATGTTTGTGAATTGCAGCTGGATACGGATCCAAAAATTATATCTAGAGCCCTGCAAATCTGAAGATATCTGCATCCACAGATGCAGATAGCCGCAGACCATGTTTACGGATCAGATGTGAATACAAATTTTGTATCCTAGCAGGACTCTAGAGATTGAGGCTCTTATATATTATTTTCTATAATATATTATTTTAAAATGAGTAGAGTTGATCAAATAATTGTAAGTCTGTTTCACAAAAACTTTGAAAAAAATATTTGTCCTCTTGACATAACTGAGAGTAAAAGTGTAGTGACTTTCCCAAGGTCACATGGTAGGTCAATTGAAGCACCAGATCTTCTGAGTCCCAGTCCAGTACTTTATTCTCTGGACCACAACGCCTCATTCATAATCATTTTCCAAATTCTCATTTAGTTTTTCTTTTTTTTGCCATGCTCTATTTATTAGTTCTATCTTGAATACACAGATGTTCATTATTTCATGTTGATGCTCCCTCTTTGTTTAATTTTGTGAACAAACTTGAGATCATTAGAGTCCCGCTGACTTGTGTTTCTAATCATTTCTCCATTAACTCAGCTTCCTCACAGTCCCAAAGAACACGCTGTGATTTTATAGCTGTGCCTTCCGATGAGATTCCCAAAATGAGAGTTCAATTGTATCTTGCTACTTTCCAGGTGGATCTGAACCATATTGTTATGGGAGGTACATACAACTCCCCTAGGCCCCACATATCACCAGCACTATAAACATTACACCAGATTAAAAACATACCATTCAATCAGAAATTACTGGTGGCCAGTGATCCTGGATCTAAAGAAATAGCTGATGGTTATGGGCCAGATTGTGATACCTTTACTCACAGTGAGCAGCACTTTACTTGACACTGACTTCAGTGTGACTACTCATGGGGTGAGGTGTTGCTTTATGGGAGCACAGAAAGCAATAGCAGTAGTGAGTACATTGGGCACTCCTAACTCCTCCTCTTATCATTATCATCTTATTATCTTATCATTACTTAATGTACTAGCAGTGACCTTGGGTATTTCCTACGTTTAGAATGGGAAAAGCCATGAGTACCATTAAAACCCTACCTCCTGGTGAAAACATAAATGGAAACCGTTTTAAGGGCACCTACCCTAGTGTTTGAACAATCCTTAGGCTGAAATACAACTAAACCATCTGCCGAATAATGAAAACTTTTGTAAACATCATCGTTTGCTTCTGGGGCTAAATTAATTGACTAAGTTATTCATTGCCCATCCCTGTTCATTGTGGCTCAGTGTGATCCAGAATTCTTCTATTTGCCATTATGGGTTCTCAACACAATGGAGTTTTTAAACTGGAAACAAATTGGTTTAGAACATAGGGCCCAACACAGTGTTAACCCATTTAGCATCTGCAAACAACAGACTTCCAGCTCACGCCAGGACTATGTACTAAAAATGATTCTGGTTTTGGCAAAACTATTTTACTTTTACACAGGTTCTCCAGTGTAGATTGCGAATCAAATGTTGTTATGCAAACATATTAGCTTGTTTCCCTAACTGCTAATTCTCCCTGCGGCAGGAAAATCCACAGCGCGGAGAACTGTAAGTAACATTTTACTGACGATTTTATGTTTAGCATGCATTGATTGCTCTGTCAGTCTTCCTGGTACTCTCTTCCCCTGCATCAAACAGTAAGGCAATACTTCTTCTGTAACCAGAAGATACCTTGCTTTTTATGGCCTATAACTTGCAGCTGTCAGCCACAGCCCACACTACATCCGCTTTTATTTTAAAACTTTTTTTGTTCTGTTTGCTCCTAAGTTTTTTTCCCCTTCAAAATGGATTAATTACCTGCTTGATGTGAAACCAAGGTGATGGCCTTGAGCATGAACTGGATTTATCATACTTAAAATAGCATGAATTTGTAGGAGAAGACCCTGAAAATGCATTCAGTACTTTACTAGGAAGCAATTGTTCTAGTGCTCACAGAAGCAAAATGATGACCAATGGGGAGGGGCAGTGGCTTGCATATTAATGCCTGGGAGGGGATATATTCATGGGGCAAACACAGTATTAAAACATGCTCTATGCGATGAAAAAATCGGTGAACCTCTGGGCTAGCCACTGAATTGTAGAGCTATGGCATGCCATGTGGAATAACCTGAAAGCAAGAGTCAAGGGAGACAGAATCTTGTCCATTCCCTAAAAGAACTGACCCTCAACTAGTGTGTAAAATATACAGCTCCCTGAGATCCCTATTGTATCTTCTTGGAACCCTGTGAACAAATTAAATATCTTTTCTCCAAAGCAGAGCCGGTGTTAGGTGTAAGCAGACTAAGCAATTGCTTAGAGCCCCTAAGCAGCTCAAGGGCCCCCATTTGCTTTTTATTCTGTTGTGTGTGAGGGGACCCCCAAAATATTCCTGCTTAGGGCCCAATGGGCTAGCACTGCCTCTGCTCCAAAGACAAAATTAGTACCTGACTCCCTCCCTTTCCTAAAGCCACTGCAATGAAGCCAAACATTTTCACAAGTGATTTTCCCCAACCTCCATTGTGCAGCTAGGAACAGCTGCGAGGCTATTAAAGCCATATACATTTACACATATGCCAATATACGTAAACATTCAGGTTTATTGTGTAAAATTATTTCTGACTTGGTGTTCTTCCATTTCTTTCCTCCTGTCAGTGACACATTTGGGAAGCTTTGCCAAATCACTTTGCAGCACAGCACTTAGTGACAATCCCTTCTTGCATGATTGTGTTGGCTGAGAAGCAGTACTAGTCCCGGCAATAGCCTCAGGATGAACAAGAATTCATGGTAAGAGATTCAGCTGCTTGAGCAGATGATGTAAGTGCACAGCTCCATAGCTTACAGATACCAGATGGTAACGGAGTTTCTTTAATACTAACTCCAAGCTTACATAACCCTGTCCCCAATGTATCAATCCATTGACTCTCTTTGCTCTTTGGCAATAAACTCTTCTTGCCTTAGCCCTCATCTTCACTTGCAACATTTGAAGCTTTCAGTTCCTACCCACCTCAATATGGCACAGACTAGCCCAAGTCTAAATGTTTTTTACCTGTAAGTGTGTGATAAATAAAAATTATTTTCCTAAAGTGTGTCGTGATGATTTATCCTTAAAGAACTCCAACCAAACTTGCTGTATCTTTTATTATACTATATTGAGTTGAGTACTTCAGAATAGCACTAAGGATACAAATAAAATTCTAAAACCCAAGAAATGTCTCAAGTACTCATACGGAACTCCACTTTCTACAGTAGATACTTTCTACAGCAGATACTAACTAAATATGAGCATTTTTATTGTAAAGTCATGCAATTCTCATGACATCTAATATCACAGCACTAGAGCCTTCATCTTTCTGAAGATGAAGCGACAAATCAATCACACTTCACTAATGGTATCTCTACACTGCAGCTGGAAGCAAGGTTCCCAGTTATTTTTAGCAGGCTAGCTCGAGCAGAGCTAGTGGCTGTCTGCCCGTGGTGGGTTGCAGCTAGGATCATGCTTCCTTAAGAGCAAAAAGATGATGATTTTTGCAGCCTGATTTCAGCATTCTAATACCTCCCCACATGGTACCTTCAACATTTCCATGGAGTTGCTATAGCTGTTACTCTTGGGGGGTTTTCATCTGTCTCTGCTCATCCCTTTGTCTCAGCAATGGATTTGTATATCTTTCCGCACTTAAAGTATTTTTGTTTTTTTGTCTTGCTTTCCAACAGCCATTGCTCTCTTTCATCAGAAATTTACACTTGCTCCAATTAAAAATGTTGGTGCCTCTAAAAGTCTGCACCTTGTTCTGAAGCACCTGGTGAGGGACCCTGTTGAAGAGAGGATACTGGACTGAATGGCCCACAGGTCTGATCCAATATGGCACTTCTGGTGTCTTTTCTTGTACTTGACCTAAAGTATGCAGCAGCATATGGAATCAGTGATTCTTTGGCTTGACTAAAGGTACATTTTGCTCTACCACTAACTATAGACTGGAGGGATCTCTTGTATAAATAATTTTGGGATTTAGAGTAAGATTTTTTTTTTTGGGGTGAGAAATGGAGGGGGGAAAGCAATAAGATGTTTTCCTCTGCACTCCTTCCCCCGCCAACCCCCGCTCTAGTTTCACTAATCTAATCCCATCTCACCAAAATATTTTCTCCTCATCTGCTGCTATAATTTCCTATGAGATTTAGAATGTTAAAGCTGGATCTGAATAATTTGACTGGTTCACTTTTCTCAGGGAAGTTATAGTATCACTGCTTTGGAAACAACTCTTTTTTGGAAATTCTACAAACCAGCTGTATTCTTTCTCAATTCATAGCTGAACGGAAATAGTTTTATAGATAGGCTTTAAATCTTGCACAGGACTGTTGCAGGGTGACTGTAATGCTGCTATGACTGGTTTCAGAGTAGCAGCCGTCTCAAAGGTGCCACAAGTACTCCTGTTCTTTTTGCTGCTATGACTGACTACAGTATTAAGGACCCACTATATTACTGTTGCAAAGGAGAACTTCTATCTTTATATGTTATGACCCTGGCACTCTTTGCTTAATCCCTTCAGTGGCTAATGAGTGTACAATGAATATCCAGTCTGGAAATATATGGCCATATAAAAATAAGCACAATAAATGTGCTTGGGCTCTGTTAATGTTAAGCTGGAGTTGAGGAACCTTAATAGGGTCATGGTGATGTGTGAGCAGGAAACACAACAGCTTGACTTGCAGATCTCCTAGTGAGTTTCTAGGGCTCACCTTTTAAAAAAAAGACCAAAACAACTGCCCCTGCCCCAAAAATAAACACTTATAAATTGAGCAAATTTTATTTGGACATCACACACAACGGATTAATATGAAATAGTGCAGTGCTGTCATGTTAGAACAGGCCCACACTTTAGAACCATTCCTGTTAGATTACCTCCAATCTGTCTGACTTTTAATGTGCGGTAGCAATGTTTATCACCTGTGAGGAGGTCCTCAGCATTCTGCGCGTGAGGCCCAGGCTAAGTTCCAAAAATATATATGGATGTTAAGCAATTGTAGTAATCAAAGTAAAAGAGTTATTGTATCAGTAATTAAAAATTACCAAGTCATTTTTTTTCATAACACATTTTTTGTTTATAAGATACTGTGCCAACAGGCTGCAGCATAGAGTAAAATAGTTGGCATAGTGAGGGGAGTTTTCACAAATTGGAAACTAATCAGAGATTACTGAATTTATGCAGACTCCAGTTTTTAAACCTTAGCTCTTTAGCTATTAAGTCACTTTGGAAGCCTAAATCTTTAACCATCTATCTCTGTATTTAGCCACCTAACTGAATAGCCTGATTTTTCAGAGGCGTTTAAGTCCCCAACTCAGTGGGAAGGGGAGAAGGATAGATATTAAGTTATGCTAGACAAGATGTCATTTGAACTGCATGCCTTTAATATAAATTCCTCCATTTACCCTTTGAAATAAAGTCAGCTAGTAAAATAACACAAAGGAAAATATTTGGTGGCATAGCAGGTATCAAGTCCATATTGTAGATGACATAGTTATTGCTAAATCCTCTGAGTCTAAGAATGATGGAAAGACGTCAAGTTACGAACATCAAGATAAATTCAGACAATATCCATGACATGGTAAAGGATATAAAGTACATGGGACATGGCCTCTTCTCACAAGCCATCAGGCCAGCAAGCTAAAAGCAAGAGCGAGCATGGAGCTGCCATAATATCAAAAGGCACAAAGGAGCACTTGAGGGTTATTTCAATTTCTAGTGCAGTATGATCAAGGTGAAAGCAACTTTCTCCTGAAAGAAGATAAAGTTCCATGAGATTATATACAATGGTAGTGGGTACCAGAACAAGACAAAACAATGCAGCAACAACATACAACACTTTGCAGTGCACTATTCCATTATCCTAACAAACAGATGCAGCTAGAGAGTGTTCAAGAGCTTGCTTGTTGTAAGATAAAGGCCCTTTATTTTACATGCTCACTGGTAAAAGGCTCTAGATCAGGGACTGGCAACCTTTGTCATGCGGCCCATCAGGGAAATTCGCTGGCAGGCCAGGACGGTTTGTTTACCTGCAGCATCCACAGGTTCGTCGGATCGCAGCTCCCACTGGCCATGGTTCACCGTTCCAGGCCAATGGGGGCTGCAGGAAGCGGCGCGGTCCGAGGGATGTGCTGGCTGCCACTTCCCACAGCTCCCATTGGCCTGGAGCAGCGAACCGCGGCCAGTGGGAGCTGCGATTGGCTGAACCTGCGGATGCTGTAAGTAAACAAACCTTCCCGGCCAGCCAGCAGATTTCCCTGACGGGCCGCGGGCCAAAGGTTGCTCATCCCTGATCTAGAGACATGGAAACACAACAGAAGATCTCAGATCCAACAGAGTCTTAGTATATTCATGTTTACTTCTGTTAATGAAGCGTACTGGTTTAAACACACTTATGTGTCCTTAGTGACCCTTGCAGAATTCCTGAATTGTGGTGGCTGTAGCTCATGCTCAGGAAGAATACAACGATCTCAGCCATAAAAATTCATTCTAACATAAATTTCTGAAGGTTTTGAACAGAAGCACTAAAGACTCTTGGCTGTAATGATGCTATATGATACTGCTATAATTACATTTCCAATGGCTTTCATTAAAATGGAGAGAGCCTTTGTGACTGCAAGAAATTGTGGTCAACAGGAAAAAAAAATCAATGGAGGCTAATAATCCACTAACTCTTTTCTTTTTTTTCTTGTTTTGTTTCAGGTGCTAAATTAAAAAAATAGTAAGAGGTTGCTATCCCACTATGTAAACTCTAATTCTAAAGAGACTAAAGCTTTGGTGCAACAATCATTTCAGTTTTCTGCAACGTGTTGCTAATGGTTTTCCATTAGATTCAGAAACATGCATCCCTTTTGATAAAGCCCCTGTTTTTATCAACTACCTCTTAATTCTCTGATGGCAGGGTCTTTTGAAAAAGCCAGATTAGCAGCTGGCATTGAGCTACCCACAGCTGCTGATGCTGCTTTATCATTAGGGAGAAGTTTACTTCCTAATGTAGTTAGCAGGGAAGTAAGGAAACAAAGAACCATTATTTCAATATATTATCTCCCTCACCAGCCTCATACAACCACTTTCCTTTCCTATTGCTCCCTGCAGTATAACTGAGATTGATAAATGCTTCATTACCTGAAATTGTTCACTTAAATAAATACCACTAAAATAAGCATTTACCATGCCATTGTTCGTTTTCAAAGGAACATGAGCAAGATCAAAGTCATTTGTCCTGAAACCACTTTTAATACCTTGACTGATGCAATAGTTCCTACTGAGGCATAATCTGATTTGGAAAAATGAAATTAATAACTTTCGATATTTACATCTGTTACCGAAATATTGGGTCTGTCTAGCTGAGAGCTAATAACAGCCTGACAGGGATAAGGAAAGATTGCTTTATTTTGCAGAAAAAAGGAGAGCCTTGTACTTAGGTACAAAGAACTCTGCTGCACACAAGTTTTACAAACTTTTTATACACTTTTAGATAAAGACCATGCCGTGTTAACACTTTATTGGTGGGTGTTAAACCCCGTGCTTTTGTTATTTGGTTAGTAAAAACTGGTTTGGAGCAAGATTTTTCGGCTTTGAGGCAGAAGAGAAAAGATAGTTTAAAAGTGTAGGTTACTGTGTACGTGAGGCTTTTGCTTTTTTTTACTGGCCACTTGTAAGCTATTAAGGGGGGGGCACCAGTAACTTTTACACATCTGATGTTGAACTGAAATGCTTTTTCTGTGCATGTGTTGAAACAAAACAATACCAAGAAGCTGCATATTCTGGAGGAGATTCCCTACGGTTCCCTGCTTAGAAAATTAGGCTGCAGCCCCTTACAAAACAGCATCAAATTGTGGGGCGAATAGGTGACGAAAACAAGGGGTGGAGGAAAGAGGACTTTCAGCCTGCAAAGGACGGTGGATTGACTTTGGGGAGAAATAATCAGAAAACAAAACATAAAAGGCAAAATTCTGAAGGTTTGGTCCAGTGTGCTAGATCCCCAGCTGGTGCAAATCCATAGTGTGGCCCCAGTGAAGTCATTGACTTCAATACAGCCATGCTGTTTCACATCAGCTGAGTATCAGGCCCATATCTGATAGCTTTATAAGACAGAAAACACATGCTGTCTCCTGAAGCCAGTTTCTTAATCCAACTTTAGACAATAAAGCACACACATCCACACCCACAGAGTCTTCCTTTATCCACAGCTGCTGCTTCTTTAACTAGCACAATTTGATAGAATTATGTTGAAATTAGATTTACTCTAGCTTTATACCGATATATGTAAGAATAGAATCTACCCATAAGCTTGTATGTCCTGGGAAACATTTATCATCACTATTGTAATTCCAATGAGATTTGGCTTGGAGCTGGGATGACTAGATTACTCCTGGCACGAGCTGGTGTCTGCTAGCTTCGGCCATGTCACATGATTCACAGTTAGACAATTTAGAACAGAAACCTCCCCATGCACCAAGTGGAATATTAAGGGCATGTGCAGATGTATACATGCATATCATCTGCTTATCTCTGGTGACCACTATTACTCAAGATAGCACAACAAGGGCAATCCTCTTGTTTTTTAAATAAAGTTTTCCTTTTGATCCCAAAGTTAGGGCAAGCTAGACAGAGCCTTTCTCTAACATCTAAGGAATTTAGCCAGACATTTTGGATTTGTGCTTTAGGATCCAAATTTGTACTTTGTCTTTAAAACTGGAAACATTCTCTCCCCTCTTATCCATAGAGAACACACATCTGTAATGAACAATTGCTGTAATTGATGCTTATATTTTCAATTCTGGTTGTTGTTCACCCATAAAAAATCACCCTTTCCTGTCATCACAATGACCCAAATAAACACAGTGTAAAACACACAACCTTACCTTTTTTTTTGGCACAGAAAATACATACGGCCAAATTAATTCTTGGTGTAACTCTGAAGACAAGAGGTACACCAGTGACTAATTTTGGTCCATATCCTCAAAGGTAGTTAGGTGACTAACTCCCCAGGACATTAATGGAAGCTAAGTGCCTAAGTATATTTGAGTATCACCATATCCTAACCATGTCTAACCACAGAATTAATCTAAGGCACAGATCATCAAAGGTATTTAGGCATCTAACATTCAATGGGAGAGCGATCTGTGCCCAGACTGCTCAATTGTCAGCAAATCTATTTGTATGGAAGTGAGTCAGACTATGAACATCACTTCAAATTCTCCTCTGCCTGCAATAAAAAACTTGCCTCATAGGAGGTGGCAGAACAAAGCCTCATGTGCATTAGAAGCACAACGTAATATATGGAGTCACAATTTAAAACAGGAGGCGTATTGGACACTAATATTAAGCCTCTTGTCACAGTTAAGAGCAACTGTTTATGTGTTCCCTCTCTCTGGTCTAGGAAAAACACCCACGCTTAGACACACAGATCCTCATCCCCACCTCTCTCGGGTGGAGACAGGCATCTCTCTCCTTCTTGACTAGGGTGTTTCCACACTGTACAGCTCCCTGCATGCACTGTGAATTAGTGTAGCAAAGTCAGAGTGCCTAAATAGGCCTGCTTTACTTTTCTCCTCAGAGACAATAAACAGCATAATGGCCCACAGTTAAATGACCACACAGCTCTTTCTAAAGAAGCACGTTTATTCTTAAGGTGAAAGCATTACAGAGAAAACATATTAAAACAATGAAAGAACCTACACACATGCTAATATGATTACCAGAGCTCACCCCAGCTCCAACAAGAGCTCTGGCCAGCAAGCAATCCTTCAAACCTTACCAAGGGTTGAAACAAATTCATAACCCCTTTTGCTTCAAACAAGAACACGAACTGAGCCAAGTCTTTCTAACCCTTCCCCAGAAGGATTGGAGCCCCCCTTGGTCAGAAGGTCCTGTCCATTTGCTGGATCAAAAGAAGACCCTGAGTCAGGGCCGGCTCTACAGTTTTTGCCGCCCCAAGCAGCGGCCGAATTGCCTCCGGACAGTGGGGGCAGTCCCTGTGCTCTTAGGGCGGCAGGCACGTTTCCCCCGTGGCGGCAATTCGGCAGCAGCTTCTATGTTTAGCTGAAGCTGCCGCGGACAGCTGAACATAGAAGCTGCTGGTGAATTGCCGCCACCTTGGAAACACGCCTGCCGCCCTAAAGGTGCATGGACTGCCTCCGCTGTCCGCGGCGGCAATTCGGTGTGCTGCTTTGGGGCGAAAACACAGGGACTGCTGCCCCTTGCAGAATGCCGCCCCAAGCACCAGCTTGGAATGTTGGTGCCTGGAGCCGGCCCTGCCCTGAGTCAGTTTTAACTTAGGCTATTTTACCGAAAGTCACTTTTGTCTGTTGGTCCGTTGATAATCCAGTTTGAGCCAGTATATGTAAATCTTTCCAGGTGGTGTTAGCTCTCTGGAGGTGTTACAAGCTGAGTGCCTTTACCTAACCACTCCCTCTATTCTTAGTTCCTGGAGGGCTGGGTTCCCCATCCCCATGGGAATATATACAATCCCTGGCCTCATAAGAATGGCCAAAGATCCATCCAGCCCAGTATCCTGTCTGACCGACAGTGGCCAATGACAGGTGCCCCAGAGGGAGTGAACCTAGCAGGTAATGATCAAGTGATCGCTCTCCTGCCATCCATCTCCACCCTCTGACAACCAGAGGCTAGGAACACCATTCCTTACCCGTCCTGGCTAATAGCCATTAATGGACTTAACCTCCATTAATTTATCTAGTTCTCTTTTAAACTCTGTTATAGTCCTAGCCTTCACAACCTCCTCAGGCAAGGATTTCCACAGGTTGACTGTGCGTGGTGTAAAGAAGAACTTCCTTTTATTTGTTTTAAATAAGCTGCCCATTAATTTCATTTGGTGGCCCCTAGTTCTTATATTATGGGAACAAGTAAATAACTTTTCCTTTTCACTTTCTCCACACCACTCATGATTTTATATACATCTATCATATCCCCACTTAGTCTCCTCTTTTCCAAGCTGAAAAGTCCTAGCCTCTTTAATCTCAATGATACTTAATAAAGTTTAACTGAATTTAGTGAGGTGTGAACCAGGATATTTCAGGAAATTGTCCTATCTCCTCACCTCCTAATTAGTAACTCTTGAATATTTCATTAAGTATGTTTCATGTACAAGTTTTATTGAATTTTTGAAGATAATACAGAGCCCAAATTTAAAATGTGTGTTTAAAGTTTGGCATCTAAATCTTTAGTTAGGCATGCACATGCACATACAGTTTCTAGACATGTAAATGCTGATATGTGAGCAGCTAAGGTTAAGATTTTAACAAATGGGAGTCTAAAGTTTAAACATCTAAACATATGGTCTGATTTTCAAAATTCCTGATCATCCTGTGAATTGAGTGGGATACTGGGACTGGGATATTTAGACACTTGTTCTAAAAAATGTTGGCCTAAATAAAATATATAGGTTTCTAATTTTAGGTGCTTTTGTTTGAAAGTTGGGTCCAACAAATAATATATTACAAATCAGACCTACAGAAGTGATTCTTAGTCTAAATATGAAAGAGTTATATTATGCTATCAAAGAAATGGACACTAATTTTACAACTGGACACAATGTACCAGTCACAGATGTCATGCAGATGTGTAATTCCTTGACCCACTTCAAAACTCTCCCTGCATGGCTGTATGATTGAGAATTGTTCTAACAACAACAACAACAAAGATTAGTTTTTATTTTCTCTGAATTAATCCAGTGGCTCCAAAAGGACACTTTCATTGTTAATTCTTAATTATTGGACAACATCTATGTGCATTGCTCAAGGCAAAATTTCATAAAGGAGTTGTGATAATTTTCTAAGAGCAAGAATGAACAAACTAGTTCAGAAAGTATATTCACCTGACAGAACCTGTTCCCAGATCTCAAACCAAACCACACCAAACTCAGTCAGGTCAGAATGACAAAGCTGAATCACTAACAGGGATCACATGCTTTTAAAATATATATCCTAGAATAAGAACAGAGTTTAAATCCGTATTTTGCGTCTGGAACCTAAATTTCATCCCCCTTCTGATGATCTTGATCCGTTAAAAGGTTTTCCACTTCAGAAAATTTGAAGGGATTTCATATGTGCTCTGTCGTTTGCATTTCCCTTGACAGTATCTGACATCAGGGTTCATTTGCTTATTTAAGCTTCTCTTTAGTACACAAAATGGAAGCAGCACCTGGGAGTCTATGGCCTGGTCTACACTAGGCGTTTAAATCGGTTTTAGGAGCGTAAAACCGATTTAATGCCACAACCGTCCACACTAGGAGGCACCTTATATCGATTTTAATGGCTCTTTAAATCGGTTTCTGTACTCCTCCCCGACGAGAGGAGTAGCGCTAATATCGGGATTAACATATCGGAATAGGGTTAGTGTGGCCGCAAATCGACGGTATTGGCCTCCGGGCGGTATCCCACAGTGCACCACTGACCGCTCTGGACAGCATTCTCAACTCGGATGCACTGGCCAGGTAGACAGGAAAAGCCCCGCGAACTTTTGAAATTCATTTCCTGCTTCCCCAGCGTGGAGAGCTCATCATCACAGGTGACCACGCACAGCTCATCATCACAGGTGACCACGCACAGCTCATCAGCACAGTTAACAATGCAGTCTCCTGAGAATCGAAAAAGAGCCCCAGCATGGACCGCTCGGGAGGTACTGGATCTGATCGCTATATGGGGAGAGGATTCAGTGCTAACAGAACTGCGTTCCAAAAGACAAAATGAAAAAGTATTTGAAAGAATTTCTAAGGCTATGACGGATAAAGGCCACTGCAGGGACTCAGTGCAGTGCAGAGTGAAAGTTAAGGAGCTCAGACAAGCCTACCAGAAAACCAAAGAAGCAAACGGAAGGTCCGGGGCAGGTCGAAAAACATGCCGCTTCTATGCTGAGCTGCATGCAATTTTAGGGGGCTGTGCCACAAGTACCCCACCCCTGACCGTGGATTCCGAGGTGGGGGTTGTAATCTCTGCCATGTCTGAGGATTATGCAGACGGGGAAGATGAAGATGAAGAAGAAGAGGAAGACCTAGCAGAGAGCACACAGCATTCCGTGACCCCCAGCAGCCAGGAGCTTTTTATCACCCTGACGGAATTACCCTGCTCCCAGCCCTCACAAGCAACTATTCCAGACAATGACGCCATGGAAGGGAGCTCTGGTGAGTGTACCTTTGCAAATAGCAAACATTGTTTTTTAAGCAAGCCTTTTTTAATGATTGATCTGCCCTGAGGACTTGGGATGCATTCGCAGACAGTATAGTTACTTAGAAAAGTTTGTTAACATGTCCGGGGATTGAGAGGAAATCCTCCAGGGACATCTCGATGAAACGCTCCTGTAGGTACTCCAGAAGCCTTTGCAGAAGGTTTCTGGGCAAGGCATCCTTGTTCCGCCCACCATGGTAGGACACTTTACCATGCCATGCATGTAGCAAGTAATCAGGTATCATTGCGTGGCAAAGCATAGCAGCGTATGGTCCCGGTGACTGCTGGCATTCAAGAAGCATCCGCTCTTTATCTTGTTCTGTTATCCTCAGCAAAGTGATATCGTTCAGGATAACCTGGTTAAAAATCAGGAATTTAAGTAAGGGGGGTGGCCATTTTTCTACTGGGTTCGTGGAATGCAGCAGCTTAAAAAAACCACTTTCCTGCACGTAGCGGGGAGGGGAGGTGTGAATTGCCGTGGATCTTTTCTGTTTGGTCCCGGGCTATCTTCCCCACGCTACCACACCCGCCGTGGGTGGGGGGGAGGGGGAAGGTTGTTGATTAGCAGGGAGCTAGCGTGGTATTAGCCATGCGTTGGGGGGGAGGGGTAAATCACTGAGACAGTGGCTTACCATGGCCGCATGCAAGCTGAATTCTGATGCCTGGACCTGTGTCTGTGAGATCTGTAACTCCAGAGCTGCAAGCACTCACTATTAAGATGAAAAATGCGACCTTGTAGGGAAACCACATGTGCTAGGTGAATAGTGATGTTCACTGTGAAACAGTATAACCATTGTTCTGTAAAATGTATCTTTCTAAATATTTATCTCCTCATGCAGCTGCAAATTTTTCAACCATCCCTCCTCCATCCCAAAGGCTAGCACAGATAAGGCGGAGGAAAAAGAAGACGCGAGATGAGATGTTCTCGGATATTATGGAAGTTACACGCAATGAAAGAGCTCATCTGAATGAGTGGAAGGACGTGGTTTCAAATTACAGGAAAGAGGCCAGTGAACGTGAGGACAGGAGGGACAACCGAGATGAGAGGTGGCGGCAGGAAGACCGGCAGGAAAATCAGCGGTTGCGGCAGGAAGATCAGCGGTGGCGGGATGCAACTCTGGGGCTGCTGCGTGATCAAACTGACATGCTCCGGCGTCTTGTGGAGCTTCAGGAATGGCAGCAGGATCACAGAGTGCCGCTGCAGCCCCTGTATAACCACCCTCCCCCCTCACCATGTTCCTTAGCCTCCTCACCCAGACGTGTAGAACGCGTGGGGAGGCTCCGTGCACCCGCCCACTCCACCCCGTGGACAGCCCAACCAGAAGGATGTCGTTACTCTGAATTTTTTTAATGGCCTTCTCCATCCCTCCTATCCTCCTCCCAAAGCACACCCTTACTTCTCTCCTCTTTTTATAATGAATCAATAAAGAATTCATGCTTTTTAAATGAGAGTGACTTTATTTGCATAAGTAAGCTGTACTCGAAGGGGAGGGGAGTTGCTTACAGGGACTGAGTCAATCAAGGGGGTTGGGTGTTCATCAACAAACACAGCAGTCACACTGTACCCTGGCCATTGATGAAGCTCGTTTTCAAAGCTTCTCTGATGCGCACCGCTTCCTGGTGTGCTCTTCTAATCTCCCTGGTGTCTGGCTGCGCGTAATCAGCAGCCAGGTGATTTGCCTCAGCCTCCCACCCCGCCATAAAGGTCTCCCCCTTACTCTCACAGAGATTGTGGAGAATACAGCAAGCAGCAATAACATAGGGGACATTGGTTTGGCTGAGGTCTGAGCGAGTCAGTAATGTCTGCCAGCGCGCCTTTAAACGGCCAAATGCACATTCCACCACCATTCTGCACTTGTTTAGCCTGTAATTGAACAGATCCTGACCACTGTCCAGGCTGCCTGTGTATGGCTTCATGAGCCATGGCATCAAGGGGTAGGCTGGGTCCCCCAGGATAACGACAGGCATTTCAACATCCCCAACTGTTATTTTCTGGTCTGGGAAGTAATTCCCTTGCTGCAGCCGTTTAAACAGAGTAGTGCTTCTGAATATGTGAGCGTCATGAACCCTCCCTGGCCATCCCGCGTGGATGTTTGTGAAACGTCCCTTGTGATCCACCAGTGCTTGCAGCACCATTGAAAAGTACCCCTTCCGGTTTATGTACTGGGTGCCCTGGTGCTGCGGTGCCAAGATAGGGATATGGGTTCCATCTATTCCCCCCCCACAGTTAGGGAATCCCATTGCAGCAAAGCCATCCACTATGGCCTGCATGTTTCCCAGAGTCACAACCTTTCGTAGCAGCAGCTTAGTGATTGCTTTGGCTACTTGCATCACAGCAGCCCCCACAGTAGATTTTCCAACTCCAAATTGATTCCCGACTGACCGGTAGCTGTCTGGCGTTGCAAGCTTCCACAGGGCTATCACCACTCGCTTCTCTACTGTGAGGGCTGCTCTCATCTTGGTATTATGGCGTTTCAGGGCAGGGGCAAGCAAGTCACAAAGTTCCATGAAAGTGCCCTTACGCATGCGAAAGTTTCGCAGCCACTGGGAATCGTCCCACACCTGCAACACAATGCGGTCCCACACCTGCAACACAATGCGGTCCCACCAGTCAGTGCTTGTTTCCCGGGCCCAAAATCGGCGTTCAATGGATAGAATCTGCCCCATTACCATCAGGATCTCCAAAGCGCCGGGGCCCGCGGTTTGAGAGAATTCTGTGTCTACGTCCTCATCACTGTCATCGCCGCGCTGCCGAATCCGCCTCTTACTCGCCTCGGTTCGAAGGTCCTGGTTCAGCATATACTGCACGAGAGTGCGCGAGGTGTTTAAAACATCCACGATTGCGGTATTGAGCTGAGCACGGTCCATGCTTGCTGTGCTATGGCGTCTGCACAGTTCACCAAGCAAAAAAGGCGCGAAACGGTTGTCTGCCGCTTTCAGGGAGGAAGGGAGGGGTGAGGCTGTACCCAGAACCACCCGCAAAAATGATTTTTGCCCCATCAGGCACTGGGATCTCAACCCGGAAATGCCAAGGGGCGGGGAAGGCTGCGGGAACTATGGGATAGCTACGGGATAGCTACCCACAGTGCAACGCTCCAGAAATCGACGCTAGCCTCGGACCATGGACGCACAACACTGATTTAATGTGTTTAGTGTGGCCGCGCGCACTCGATTTTATAAAATCTGTTTTACAAAACCGGTTTATGCAAATTCGGCATAGTCCCGTAGTGTAGACGTACCCCAAAACACCAAGTACATTTTTGAAATAAATCATTACAAACATAGATGTGGAGGTGCTAGAGCAATGGTGGGAGGATATTGATGAATTTCCAGAATGCTCCTGGGCTTTGAACTGTTCCTAGCATAAGCAAGAGCATAATGGCACAATACAATCCTTAACTTGGATATATCTGTAGTGCTAGTGCACCTCTCTGATCAGGCTCTGCTGCTAATCCTAATGACAGTCTATGTGGCAATCTCCAACCTCCCCTTCCCTTCTGAAGTGTGTTTCCCAAGTGTTGGCCTGGAGCTCCTGCACATCTAACAATAAAAATAAACTAACCCACAGCAAGTGCATTGACTTGCATGAATAGCATACACCATTCTGTATCAGATCCAATCTACAGCTAAAGAGACACAGGAGATGCTGCCAGTGGTCTAGATTCTAAAATGCAGTATGACCCCTTTGCGCTGCACTGCTGCCAGAACTGGCCATGGGAAGACCACCCCACTATAGACAGATCCTTGAGTCGGTATAGCTGCGTGGTGCCATCCTCCTCTCTTTTACCAGCACAGGGGGCATGTTTGGAGCAAAGGAGATGTAGCTAGGGTTACCCTATACCCTGCTGACCTCCAGATGCCATTTCAGCCCCTTTTAAGCAGATAGTATCGAGCATAATTTAGAGCAGCCTGTAGTAACCTACACTGGCAGACTGGCTTAGCACACAGACAACCCAAAGTCAGGAAATGCAAAGATGAGCTTCATGTTACCTTTGCACCTCTTTCCCTACACTATGTGATTTTCCATCCTAGCTGACGATCTGGTTTCAAATTAGCTTCAAAGTTTTCTGAAGCGTGTTCCAGCACCTAGCAAGTGACAATTCTTAAAATTACCTGATAATCACAGTTGGAACTGGGGAACAAACTCTCCTATAAAATCATAGAGGATGCACTGAGGAAAAAATGGTAAGGGCATTGTGAATATAATTTGGGGCTCTATCAAGTAATATCATCTATAGATCAAACCGTTTTGCTGTACTTGTATTTCAGAGCTCTTACATTCAATTTAATGATGGCCAATTGAACAGAGTATAAAGTAACTCCAGAGATGACAATGATGAGATCAAATAGGTGCCCTGGAAACACACTGAATTGCGAATAATGTGACAAGCCTAATCTCTTTTGTGTGTCCTTGGAGGCCAGCCTGTGATTTACATTACCTGTAAAATCAGCCATGAATGTATTTGAAACAGCAATTGCTTGAACAAGTATTATTGTTGTCATTATTCATTGCATTGGGTCCAACTCAGATCAGGGTCCCATTGCACTAGGCAAGGAACATACAAATAGTAGGAGGTGGTGCCTGCCTTGGGGAACTCAGCCTCTTTAGACAAAGACAGACAAAGAGAGAGAAAAATCAAATAAAGCAAAAGACACTAAAATGAAAGCTCAAATTTGACTTTAATAATACTAATAAGCTCTTGGCAATTCTATTGTATTTCTCATCCATGCATCTCTAAGAGCTTTACAAATATTAATTCATTAAACCTACCAGCACCACCTCTGTGAGGTAGGTAGATATTAGTATCCCCATTTTACAGGTAGGGAACTCGGGCACAGGAAGTTCACAAGTAACTGACATGCCAAAGGTAACATAGTGAGTCAGTGTGCGGTGTTGTAGCTATGTCGGTCCCAGCATATTAGCATCACAAGGTGGGTGAGGTAATCATTTTTAGTGGACCAACTTCTGTTGGTGAGCTAGACAAGCTTTTGAGCTTACACAGAGCTCTTCTTCAGTTCTGGAAGACATATTCAGAGTGTCACAAATAAATACAAGGTGGAAGGGATTGTTTAGCATCAGTAGTCTCTAGAAATATGTGTCAAGTATCAGAGGGGTAGCCGTGTTAGTCTAGATCTGTAAAAGCAGTAAAGAATCCTGTGGCACCTTATAGACGTTTAGTCTAACAGACGTTTAGTCTATAAGGTGCCACATGCTCCAAAACGTCTGTTAGTCTATAAGGTGCCACAGGATTCTTTACTGCTAGAAATATGTGTTAACTACTGATGCTAAACAATCTGTTCCACCAGTACTGCAAAGTGCTGAGCTCCATGGGAATTGAGGGCACTTCGTAGGACTAGGTCCCTGGCACTTAAGCCAATATTGATAAAAGGAGACTGAGTTTTAAGTGAATGTTTGGTTTGAGTTACGGCTTTGGATGGAAATCACATAGAAGTCACTGATATCAGCTGCTTTCAGTGCTAGTGAGAGAAAATGTTACTATTTCAGCTGAGTTCCTCTTCATGTTTTTGGGCTAAACCCAGAGCAAAGTGGAGAGGATTTTGAACTTAAACTGATTCAAAATTCAGGGCCAGACCCTCAGATGAGATTCATTAGCTCCACTGAAATCAATGCAGCTACACTGATTTACACCAGTTGATGATCTGGCCCTTACATTGTTTACACAGAACTCTACAAAATTAAATGCTGAGTTTAAGAGCTCAAATCATGATGAATCTTCTTCTCTAATCAAACTATTTAATACATTCAAATAGTTTTTTATATCTACTGCTCCAAATAGAGTCAGGAATGACTGTTGCAAAAATGTTCCTTTATCAAAAAATATTGATAACATCATGTTAGCGACTTTTATTATAGCAGAAATGGTACTATACCAAACTCTGAGTCTTCATGTATTCACAAGGAAAATAATATTGCTGTCTAAATGAAGAATAGGTTGATCATGGAGTAATCTTTCTTTGATTTTCAAATAGGTGGATAAAATAGAAAATGGTCCTTAGCAATTTAGTTCAGAGGTAGTTCTACTTTTTTTTAAAAATGGCATGACAAAAGCTGATTTTCACTCAGGCTATTTCAGCTAGATAAGGTAGATAAGAAACTAAGAAAGTGGGGCAGAAAGCATGAGAAGAAAGCATCAGTTTTATCAGAGGCAAATGATTTTCCTGAAATCTAAGCTAAATAGTTTATAAAAAGATTTCAGTTTTAAAACCTGGCTTTAAAGCACATTCAGGATGTAGAATCATGTTAGCTGAGACACTACAAGTCTCTCCAGCCAAAGCTAAATTTGGATGATTAGGTTCAAACAGAATCTAAATCAGCTGTACCATTGCTAGCAGACTCATAAACAGAGGGAAACAGACATGTTTGGACCGCATGTTAAGTGTACATACAGTACAATTGATTGTTTTTCTGAAATGTTCCTAAAGTGCCATCTTTTAAAAGATAGACATCCATGCACAGAAATTTACAAACAGTTCCTTATCTACAGTTGCACACACACAGTTACTGCAATTACATTAGCTGACCTGTTGTTTAAGCACGCAAGTAACCATTTTGTGCCTGATCCAAAGCCATTTGAAGTCAATGGACCAATTGCTATTGACTTCAATGGGCTTTAGATCAGGTCCTTTGCCAACTAATAAGCTATTTGCACATGATCTCCTGATGTGCATGTGTAATAGGGGCAGATATGCACATTTACACGTAGGCAATTGCATGTTTCTTTTTGTGTGTACTAATGGGCCTCCAGTTGTAGATGTTTGGCACTTAAAAGTTGCTTATCTGTAATTCTGATGCAAGTGAAGGCTTTCTCCCAGGCAGAACACAGAGTTAGTGTAAACTTGTTCCTCAGCAAAGTGACCACTCTGATCTATAGTAATTATTAGGGACAGTGGATGAGATTTACAAAGTGGCTTAGGCAACGTAGACACATTTTTTATTAAAATTGATGGAAGATGTGTCTAACTCCCCATGACAGTTTTTGAAAATCTCAACCTGTATATTTTAGGTAAAACCTGTCACATGTAAATCATTCATGGAGGTTTCACATTTGGTCTTTGTTGAAGGAAAACAAAAATCTGTAATATATCATACAGATTGCTAAGGGTCAACACCCTTATTTCACTACTTAGCCATTTTAAGACTTCTTCTCCCTCCAACAAGCAGGATAGATTGATACTTTTCCCATCTGTGTAATGGCTAGGCTTCTGAAAGGGGCAGCGTGATCGAAGGAGCATTTGTCAATGCATCTGATGATATGTCATCTTGTTCCAGCCATCTGAGTAACTGCAAAAATAAAATCTACTTCTTTTCACTGATCTATGCCCTGCCCTTAACCCAAAGACTTTAGCCAAATCATTCCAATGGTAAGCATATATGGCTGAGAGGAAAGTCACACTATCCCAGGTTAAAATGGGCTCACACATTCCCATGGAACCTGCTAAACTTTAGTGGAAACATCTCCCTTTGAAAACTAATGGAAACACCTCTCCTCAAACTCTGTGGTCTTGGAGCTCAGATAAGTTTTTTTACAGCTTTGTGCAGCAGAATGGAAGACAAGGTGGGCGTGAGCGTCTCTTAGTGATATTTTTGTCTTCCAAAGCCATGGAGACTATCCTTTGACTATTCTTAATCCAGAGCCTTTAATCGTTAGAGAATGTTTAGCCCTTAATGAGTCCTCATTACACCCCATCTCTTGCTCCAGCATCATAGTATCCTGCACTGGCAGGGCCAAAGCCCTGCAACTAGCTCACGTGGGTGGAACTAGTCATTGCCTCCCTCTGATTTTGTTCCCTCATTGGCACATGTAAAATCCCTGGGAGCCCGCCTCAATCTTTGCATGTCAGCAGGGGCCTTTTCTGTGCATACCCAGCTTTCTCATAGATGAGATTACCTAGTGGAGTCTTCTGCCTAACTTCTGTGGATATGGACTGCATGGACTTATCTAGAAAGGGGAAAAAAAGGGGTGGGGGGGGGAATTCAGTTCACATAGAGGCAGAACCCAAAAAGATATTGTAAATCCCACCCTGCACTCACCATATTTGTGTGGGTTTCTATATCATCATCATCATCATCATCATCATCAACAACAACAACAACAACAACAACAACATAATGCCTAGAAGCTTCAATCACAGACCAGGACACCATTGTGTCAGGACCCTATTGTGCTGGTGCTGTACAAACACCGAACAAAAAGGCAGTCACTGGCCCAAAGAGCTAGCTCTTTATAGTTCTTTCCTTTTTAGGAACCTTTTGTGCAAGTTTGACATCTCCAGCCAACTCTGCGATTTTTTAATCTGAGAACTCTGAGACCATTTGGCCTTACAATTGGCAGGTTATACCCTGACCTCAATTTAGATTGTTAGCTGCCTGTTCTGAACTAATTGATCTACTGCCATACTAAATAAAAATGTATGAAAGTAATATGGTGAACCACTCCTGGGCTGTAGAGATTTCTTGGTATGTGTTTTGAGGGGTACTGAATGTTACTCTCTATACTGGAAGCAATCAGCTTATTTTTTCTTTCATCAGTGTAATGATTAACTGACTGTGAGGAGCAATCTGTCAGTGGTTAGAACTCAAGGATGCTATTGTCTGGCACCAGGCCTTGGGCTTATTCAGATTTTGTTTCTCTCTCTTGTTGCCATTTATAGGCTGTGAGGTTAAGAACACAAAAGGAAATGAATTATTCAGTCTGCTCACCTGATTGGGGAGCAATGTTAATCACAGTTGTCCACAGAAAACCCACTTATGGATGGAAAAGAAGGAAAATTAAATAAAAATGGAAACATTGCTCTGTTGGCCCAATCCTGCAAGGGGCTGAGCATCCTCAACACCCCACTAATTTAAACTGTAACAGACCCAGGCAAAGGTTCCAATCCCTCAATTTGCCCTTTGTCTGCAGCTGTTGCATACTGTACCACTGCTGCTCTTTATTGCACATTCAAAACTTGTCAGGATTATAACAAACAGCAGTCATGATTTATCAGGTTTTCATGTGCCAGTTTGTCAATTGTAGTAGACAACACTAATCACATTGCTGATTCTTGAAATGGAAGACGATAGATAGATATATCCTTTACATAACATGGTGGTTTTCAACCTTTTATTTCATTTGTTTGCCCCTAAAAAATTTGGAATGGAGGTACGGACCGCTTTGAAAAACCAACCTGTGGTCTGCAGACCCCTACCATAGAAGTCTTAGGGTACGTCTACACTACGGGACTATTCCGAATTTGCATAAACCGGTTTTGTAAAACAGATTTTATAAAAAAAAGCGCGCGCACACACACAACACAACATTAAATCGGTGTGTGCGCCATGGGTCCGTAGCTACGATTGATTTCTGGGTGTGGCACTGTGGGTAGCCTAAATAGCTATCCCTATCCCCCCGCCCAGCCCCCCTCCGGAACTTGTTGTTGAGATCCCAGCCCAGTGGGGCAAAAAAAAAATCTGGTGGGGGTTGGGGGTTAATCGCCAGTCACACCTTCGTCTCGGAAAAAGAAGCAAGACGCGGCTTTTCCTGGATTGCCTGCCAGCATGATGGCATGCATGGCATGGATGGTGTTGTTTTGCTTGTTTGTTGTGACGTATGTGTACTAGATGCGCCGCACAGGATTACAGAGCAGCAGCCACAGAGCTTTGCTTTTGCTTTTGCATGCTTTGCATGACAGTTACAGCAGCCATGCACCATCATCCATCCAAACCCATCAATAAATGAGGATGATCATGGCTACCATGGCTTTTTTTTTCATTTGTTTGTAAGCTGCTGCCAGTGCAGCCAGGGGGTAAAGCCAAGAGTGGGTTGCTAGCCATATTGCACCTTCCATCGTTTTGTACCATTTTTGGCTGCTTGGCTGCCCTGTAATATTGCCCCCTGCCAGGTAAATCAAAAATGGAAAGTGCTCTGAGCCAAATCCTCCTTTTTTTATCTATCTAAAAATTCTGTCTGCCTAATAGAATATATAGTGCTAGAAATGAGAACCACCTGTGCTGTGTCCCGCAGAAATTCAGAGTATGCTATTCACATATTATTCCTGCTGCCACCTAACAACCCCACCTGTTGATCCCTTGTTTTCCCAGCCTTTCTCCAGCCTTCCTGGCATTGTCCCCACTTGTGTGTGAGTTGAATAAAATAAGACACACTGACTTGTTAGTGAGAAATGAGTGGAAGGTGTGAGAAGGAGCTGCAGAGCAGGACTAGACAGCACATTAAGCAGTGTAGAGGAGAGCAGGTCCCACCACTGCTAGTCAGGGCAACTGAGGCTTTTCTTTTTACATGAAGGGTGGGGGGGGATGGAGAGATGGCCCCTGTTGCTATGATGAGGATGGTTGCCATATTGCACCATCCATCCACCAGATTAAACCCATCATCCACTGATGAAAACGGCGCTAAGGCTGGCCTTTGTCCCATCAGCTGAGATGAAGCATGAGGATGGGATGGATTTGATTCATTGATGAGATCTGATGAGGATGGATTTCCATCTTTTTGTTGATGATGATCCCATGGCCGGGAAGCAAGGATGTTGGTGTTGACTGACTGGGTTGGCAGCTGTTATCTGCAGCATGTCTGTAAAAATCGTGACATGTAAAACAGTCAAGGGATTGTTTTGTGTAAGCTTTGGAGGGTGGGGTGGGTGGGTGGTGGGTGGGGGTGTGTGTGACCCGTGGGCCGGCCTGATTACTCCCTGGGCCATGGAGCTCAGGCAAGAATGCAACAATAATTTTAGGAGCTTCAGGCCGCATGATATGCAAGTCCTCCAGTCCATGCAGCTCCAGTCCTTTGATTCTGGCTCCGTCCATTTGATTCTTTGAGCTTGTCCACGCGCTGTCCTGCTGTCACGCTGCAGTGCTGCGCTTAAAAATTAGATTAACGGAGAGAATTTGGAACGATAGAGCGGATAGAGGATACCTAGAACGGATACCTAATAGATACCTTTTTGCCTAATATAGGCAAGTGAAAGAGGAAAGCAGAGAGCATAAGTGAAGAGAGAACCACCAGAGATAGAACCAGAGAGCACAGCAGCTCTGTGTGTGCAGAGCTGCAGAAATTATCTGTATGCTATTCCTGCTCTGCAACCCAGCCTTTCCACCTGTTGATTTGTTTCCCCAGCCTTCCCAGCCCAGCTGGTCCCCCACTTGTAAGTCCAATTGATGAATTAATGAAGAAATAGAGAAAGACAGCAGCAGACAATGTCCAGACCAGAACAGAGAGCAGTGTGTGAGGGAGCCTCCAGGACAGATGAGAGTCCAGCCAGCATCCCACTGCCCAGCCAGGGATGAAGGTAATCTTTCTTTATCAGATCTTACTTTATGACATGAGGGGGGTGGGGAGCCATTATCTGCCAGAGCTTACATAGCATGAGGATGGTTACCATCCATACATCACCATCCCAGAAAAGGCAAAAATTAGGGCATGATGCGAGGACGAGAGGACATTTGGATTTCCTTTTTTTCACTGATTGATTGATGCTGATGATGAGGATTTCCATCATTGATCAGCTGATGTGCGAGATGAGATGATGATGATGGATGATGATCATGCCATAGCTGCTATCGGCTTCAGGGAGCAAGGATGTTGAGTAAGAGGATGTTGGTGTTGAAGGCCTCTGCAGCATTGTTTAATGATAGGCATGGGGAAAAAGAGGTGGGTTTTACCAGTGAATTGTGTGGGGGGTTTGGGGTTCGGGTGTGTTTGACCTCATGAGCTATTTGAGCTTAGCCAAGAATGCAATGAGATTTTCAGAGGCTGCCAAGAATGTGGCAATTTTTCAGAATGGAGATCAGCTGAAATTTGAATTTCTCTTGGAACTGAGCGCTGCTTTGATTTGATTCTTTGGCTCCGTTACACATCCTTTGCTTCCATGCGCTTCTTGACTTCTGAATTTTGTCTTCTGTATTTTTAAAAGATTCTTCTTTTTTTTTTTCTGTGAATGAAGCATTTTTTCTTCTGGATTTACCGGCCACATCCGCATGGTTGATGCGGATTCATCCTTGCGGATCTCTTTTTGCATTGATTCGGCCTTTGCTTGCTTTCCTCAGATCGGAGCTCTTTTCCTGTGATTTCCCGGCTCCACAAACTGGGCATGGGCTCCTGTTTGGGTGACCACCACATCAGTTCAGATCCCGGTCCACTGTGCGGTGTGTCCGATGTCAATACCGATACTGGGAGCCCGATCGATCAGCCAGCGGATACCCCATCCCGGCGCATAATCGACCACCGACTTAGATATAGAGGTCTTAGACTGAAAACTGACTGAACAGGATTCAAGTATAAATAGTGCGTGTTTGGCATGGCATTCGACGCAGCATGAGAAAGGATGCTAAACAGTGGGCTTCTATGGTAATGACAACACTTCTGGGTTTTGACCTGTAAATGGGGGTATTTACATATTTTGATCAGAAAAATGGAATATCTTTTCTGGGATTTAAACTTTATTTTCATAATCATCTTTTGCAGACCCCTTAGATATAATCTGCAGACTCCCAGGGGTCTGCAGGCCACAGGTTGAAAACCATTGACATATATTTTGACAAAACCATATTTAATCTGTACTGAAACCTTATTCACTCATCTGATATAGAGATGCTTTATTGCATCCTGCATGCTTTTATTAATATAAGGCTGGATTTTGCCATCCTCCAGGAAAACCTGCAGAGGAGTGACAGGAATACAGTAATATCTGTAGAATTCTCCTTGCAGGATTTCTTCAAAATTCTTCCAGTGCTATACAGATCAGACTATAAGATTTAATGGTCCTTTTGGCCTTGAACTCTATTAATCTATGAAAATAAACTCAGTTTCTGGCTCTTTACTCTTTGCTGTATAATGCTGCCTTTCCACTAGCGTTATCTTTTTATTATGAATCGGAGGGGACAAGCTAGGTCTCAAACTGGCAAGAAGTGTCATGTGAATGAATTTCCTTATACATTTAATTTGACCTTATGTATAAGCAAGCAAAGTTTTCTGTAATCAGGAGCACACTGATTTGGGTTATTTGGTAAATATGAATAACCTTGTCTGACTTTGGCACAAAAAGTGGGCATGTGCTAATAAAGTTTGCGGATGACACAAAGCTGGGAGGTATGGCTAATACAGAGAAGGACTGGGATATCATACAGGAAGATCTGGATGATCATGTACACTGGAGTAATAGGATGAATTTTAATAGTGAAAAATGTAAGGTCATGCATTTAGGGATTAATAACAGGAATTTTTGTTATAAATTGGGGACACATCAATTGGAAGTAACAGAGGAGGAGAAGGACCTTGGAGTGTTGGTTGATCACAGGATGACTATGAGCCGCCAATGTGATATGGCCTTTAAAAAAAGCTAATGCAGTCTTGGGATGCATCAGGTGAGGTATTTCCAGTAAAGATAAGGAGGTGTTAGTACCATTATACAAGGCACTGGTGAGACCTCACCTGGAATATTGTGTGCAGTTCTGGTCTCCCATGTTTAAGAAGGATGAATTCAAACTGGAACAGGTACAGCGAAGGGCTACTAGGATCATCTGAGGAATGGAAAACCTGTCTTATGAAAGGAGACTGAAAGAGCTTGGCTTGTTTAGCCTAACCAAAAGAAGGCTGAGGGGAGATATGATTGCTCTTTATAAATATATCAGAGGGATAAATATCAGGGAGGGAAAGGAATTATTTAAGCTCAGTGCCAATGTGCATACATGAACAAATGAATATAAACTGGACATTAGGAAGTTTAGACTTGAAATTAGATGAAGGTTTCTAACCATTAGAGGAGTGAAGTTCTGGAACAGCCTTCCAAGGGGAGTAGTGGGGTCAAAAGACACATCTGGCTTCAAGACTAAGCTTGATAAGTTTATGGAGGGGACGGTATAATGGGATAGCCTAATTTTGGCAATTAATTGATCTTTGATTATTAGCAGTAAATATGCCCAATGGTCTGTGATGGGATGTTAGATGGGGTGGGATCTGAGTTACTACAGAGAATTCTTTCCTGGGTGCTGGCTGGTGAGTCTTGCTCACATGCTCAGGATTTAGCTGATCATCATATTTGGGGTTGAGAAGGAATTTTCCTCCAGGGCAGATTGGCAGAGGCACTGGAGGTTTTTTGCCTTCCTCTGCAGCGTGGGGCACGGATCACTTGCTGGACGATTCTCTGCACCTTGAAGTTTTTAAACCACGATTTGAGGACTTCAATAACTCAGACATACGTTAGGGGTTTGTTACAGGAGTGGGTGGGTGAGATTCTGTGGCCTGCATTGTGCAGGAGGTCAGACTAGATGATCATAATGGTCACTTCTGACCTTAAAGTCTATGAGTCTATTATTTGCCAATAAAACAACATTGGGGAGGGGTAGCTGAATTAAAAATTGGATAGACTCCTTCTTTCCCCATTACATGTCAGTCAGCGTCAATGGAAGTGAATAAAACCACCATAAAATTATACCAAGTTAACTTTGCGCCAATCAATACAGGTGGCTGACGACTTCAGAAGAGTTTTATATGTTTTACTGGAAGGTGATGGTAGCTGATGACCCTACTTCTGCTATATCCCTGTATGCCAAAAAGTATTGCGACTACATCAGTTATTCTCTTATAGAATTTCACTTTAGTGTAAAGTCCATGTACCAGATCCTCACTTGGTGTGAATGGGCATAGCTCCACTTTCTTCCTTATATTCTGCCCAATATTTTCATCCATCATATTGAATCCTAATGAATACTTTGCAGTGCCCCATACTAATTTACCTAAGGACACACACAAATATTTCCCACTCTTCTCCATCCTTTTTGGCCTTGCTTATGAATATCTGAACATTTAATCTTTCTGGATTAAAGTGAAAATATAAATGATTTGAAGCTGAAGTGATGCCAATATATTGATCACTTATATAGACTGGCAATCCTGGAGTTTGTATGATGGGGACCATTAAAAACTGATCCACTCACTACAGGTACATGCAGTAATCACAGTCTTTTTCTATGCTAGAATGATATATGGCTGTACTGCATTCACTGTAGAGTGATAAATGATGAGTTTTTAATGCCATTCACTACCTTTTGATTTTGGTTTGATTTCTGGTACCAAAAACTAACTGGGGAAAACTGAAGTTATTATTAATGTCCTTGAAAAAAATCTTGTTTGAACTAGAGCATATTTTTTAGAAAAACATCCAATCTTGATTTTAAAAATTGCTAGTGATGAAGAATGCACCACAACCCTTGGTAAATTTGTTCCAATGGTTAATTACTCTTACTGTTGAAAATGTCCAGTTTGAATTTAAATGAGTTTATGCAATTCACTTAGTCCATCAAACTTAATAAAAATGTTATAAGCGTAGCCACTATGTCTAGAAAGAAATTTCATAAAATACATGAGCTCTTGCTTTTAAGGTTTAACAAAAATAACAGAGTGCTAGAGTGCTAGAAACTTCAGGATGTAGGAATACAATCTGGTATAAATGTCTTCATTTTTGAACTGCCTAAATATTGAGGCCCTATTACAGTGGGTCCTTCCCTTGGGCCTTTCCATGCCTCCATTTTGGCTTCATCCATTTCTCTCAATGGATTCACTGCGACATTGGAGGATCAGATGTCCTAGTTTTTGTGTGGCAGCCATTATGGGGCTTAGTGCTGAGTCTGGCTATAATCAAAGTCTGTTTTACAACACCTGGCATAGGCTGTAAATTAACTGTAGAATGCACAGCGGTCAGTGAGCGAACAAAGGCTACAATCCATTGTCTCGGGAATATTACCACTGATGTCAATGGGACTGTTTGCCCTGGTGAGAAGTGTTTATTTGAGTAAGGGTTGCAGGATCAGGCCGCTCAGAGTTAGGGGCCATATCCTCAGCTGGTGTAAATCAGACTACCTCCATGGGTATCAATGGACCAAATAGTGATTTACACCAACTTAGTATCTGGCCCTCTACCTTTCTCATTTATTTGTTTTTGCATCAAAATGCCTGCTTACTTTGTGGGTCTGTATATCAGAGAGGGTCTGATCCTGCAAATTATTAAGGATGAAATCCTTGCCCCATTGAAGTGAATGGCCAAACTTCCACTGACTTCAGTGGGCCCTTCAACTCCCATTGACCTCAGTGGTTTTGAGTTGTGCATAGGCCTTGGTGAGTTCTCTGCATAGGGGTGAATTTCATCCGCACAGTAATAAGTCTGTGGAAGGACCAACATACTGCTTAAATGCCTAATACAGGGCTTAAGCAGCGCATTGTATGCATAAGGTAAAAAGGGTTCATTCCATTAACAGTCTGATCAGTTTAACTAGAGTCTGTGATCTGTTACTGCCATTGGTTTTGTGCTGGTGAAACTCCAGTTGACTTACTCTTGGAACTCAGGGTGTGTGTGCATGTAGAGCAGTGATATTGCTATATTGCTATGTGAAAGTAAGCCAGGACATTATAATGATTAGTGACTCAGTTCAAGAATCAGCCATTCTCAAACCCAACAAACCTTGCACAATAGTCTTGTAATTCAATGAGCAATTACTTTAATGTCTCAAAGGGTTCGTATAGCAATAAACCCTAAGGATGATCTGGCTAACCTTTGGATTTTGTGCTGTATTTCAACATGTTAGCTTTAAAGGTCTTCTGGGACTTTAATGCCAGGGCTACAAGGGCTACCATAGCTGTAAATTAGATAGAATTATTCCTGATTTCTGCTTCCCTCTGACCTAGATAGTCTTTAAAATAAAATCCATTTATTTTATCTGTTCAGCTTCTTAATAATAAAGCAGTCACTGCCTTCTTGACTTATGTCAAAAATCCTAAATTAAAAAAAAAATCTCTCCCAAGTTTTATAATCAATGCAGGAGATAAAGAATATGATGCTTTGATTATATTTTTAAGAGTAACACTGCACATGATCCCTTCAAATTAAATTCTGGTAATACTGATGGGAGAATACTGCCTGGGCCATTAGAGGGGTTATGAACCAGGGATCTAAAAAGTTAAAAATATGACCCTTTATTGTTTGAACTACAAGAGTACCTCCTTTATCTGGCAGCTGTAGAAGATTGTTCTCTTACATGGACCAGCCATCAGAAGGGGACAAACACCCACACTCACTGCTGAGTACACTTACTATTTCAATTTCAACAGCAAAAGATTGACATTTTTCTGTTGCTTTTCAGGGTCTGGCATGAAGAGAGGGAAGGAGTGAAGTGCATTATGTTGTGATGATCTTCAGACATGACAATATTCAACAACAGAGGGAATAAGGCTTCACTGCTATTACTGGGTTACAGTAAAGTAAAATAGGTCCTTTCTGATGGCTACTATGATGTTGGCAAGTCTCTGAAACTATACATAAAGTCAGAAAATAAGATCTGTAATGGCAACAGCTAACCTGGGTTCCTCCCATCCACTTCCACAGGACTTATATCCAGATAAAAGCACCAAGAAAACAACAGCGGCAACTCTGCTCTTTTGTTCTGTTTTGAGAACTGGAAACTGAATGGTTCCCATGAAATTAAGGAAACAAAACCCTTTGCTCTTTAATAGGTTTATTATTAGTTATTTTGTTCAGTCATGGTTCAGCTGGAACATGGAACAAATGAAACACTGGGACAAACTGACCTGAAGAAGAAATTCAAACGGGCCTAGGGCAACAGAGGAGCTTTTATTGATTTATTTGTATTTTCCCCACACCCTCCCACTGCTGCCTCTCTAGTATCAAAAGAATCCTCCATAAACTGCTGTGCCTAAGTGCTTAAGATACTGGAAATTCCAGAGATGTTGGCAGATTCACCTGTCCTAGCACCTCTGGCTCTTCTTTGACCTCGCTCCTTCCTTTGCAAACTCAGTAGTACCTTCCTGTGCAGGTTGGTGAGGGCGACCTGGGGGTGGGGGGGAGGCCTCACAAGAGAAATGAGAAAGCTTGAAAACACAAAAATGCAATTTTTTTTTGATTGCCAGTGTCTGTTTTTTGGGTTTCCAGTTTTTTAATTAAAACCTGCAAACCGCTGAAGACAAATTTCAATTAATACAAAAATGTCTTAGTTTTTGTTGAATTTTTTTTTGGAGCTCAAAATACATTTTCTAATTACTTTATTTATAAGTACTATCAACCCTTTTAATTCCAGGCATGAGCCAACTACTGTCTGGGATTAGGCAGACACTTCACCTAGGGGCATAGTAGTTCATAGTAGTAGAAGATCATAGATGTTGGTTACAGACTGTTTACTATAAAGCTGTGTTTCCCAGATACACCTCTACCTCGATATAATGCTGTCCTCGGGAGCCAAAAAAATCTTACTGCATTATAGGTGAAACCGCGTATATCTAACTTGGTTTGAGCCTCTGGAGTGCACAGCCCTGCCCCCACGGATCACTGCTTTACCGCGTTATATCTGAATTCGTGTTATATCAGGTCGCGTTATATCGGGGTAGAGGTGTATTTGAAAGCTGAGCTTCCCCTTCTGGAAATTAAACCAACTGCATGGCTCTCTGCAACTCTGCCATGTATTGCTAAAGGCCTACCTCTGTTAACATCTACCTCTTCTTCTATACTCTGTCCCAAGAAGGTCCCTCATGTCTTCCTCCTCCCCCATGCACTCCGTACTGCTACATAAGTGCTAATGTAGGTCTTTATAATATGATACTTCTCATCCTTTCTGATGTGGTTTGATGTCTAGTGAAATAGTTCACAAAATGTTGATATTTAAAGTATCATTAGCACCTGAGTTAGCGCCCATTGGGAAGTTCACACCGCTCAGCATTATTGTTTCAGGGTTTTTGCAAACTCAGGCATGTATATATCTGCATGGGTTATACTCACTTCACATTTTGAAGGTTTTCTTCAAAAAGGAAAGTCACATATTTTTCAGCCTCAGCATTGCACTGAGGAGCCGAAAGCTCTGTGTTGTGTTGTTTTTCACTGTAGACATTATTATTGACTTTTTCATTTTCTTGCACTGTAATTTCAACTGCCTGTTGGGAATAGTCTTTAAATAGCTAGCTGCTACTGTGATATTTGGTAAAGAACAATGGAAAACAAACTCCCTCTGTTATCTTTCATAATGTTTTTTATTTTATTTTTTTGGTAATTCAGCTTAACTAGTTTTTTGTCCCTGTTTCAACAGCCAAAAACCAGCCATTGGTCACCTCTCTAATGACCAATGAAAGAAATAAGATTCTTTTTGCACCACAAATTGGCCACTGGTATAGAGACCTGGGGTTTTCACATGTCCGAGTGTAAGTGTCAACAAGTAGACTTGAATTAATGGAGCCAGTTTCACTCACACTGGCGTGGAAGGAGGATTTGGAGATCAAAAGATTGCAAGCTGATCAAGAGCTAAGGAAAAAATAGACTTGCAAGGATTGTGGGGAAGAAAAATCAACAAACGAAGGAATGACGGAGATGTGACTCACTGATAGGAACTGTGGAGTTCCTATCTTTTAAGGGTCGGTAAGAGAAGACCAGTGAAGGACATCCAAGATTTAAGGATAGCAAGGTCACATTTGATTAGAAACAATGGCTACCGCCCCAAAAGGGGTCTTGATGGCATAGAGTCATCCTTTTCCATCTACACCACTAAATACCTCTCAAAATCACATTCTGATTCCTAGTTTTGACTAGGCCCTTGACTGTTTCCAAAAGGCATGATTGTACTCATTACTAAAATATGTCACAAATGCATATAAATTATTATATTTCAAAAATGTATTATATTGTATTATCATTAGGGAGACAGTAGATACATATGTAATAAAGCACTAAATCACATGTAATGAGGGCAGGGTTAGTGTTGTGTCCTACCTTAACTTTGCCAATTCATGATTTTTTAAATTACATTTTCTTGACTTTGGAGTATTTCACTTTGCATACAGTTCTTTTAATATATATTTTTAACTGAATGTGGTACACACACACACACACACACACACACACACACACACACACACACACAGAGTCATTAGATCTGGTTAAAAAATTCCCAGTGGAAAGTTTATCCACTGGAAAATGCCATTTTATCAAAATTGAAATTTTCCACAAGAATATGTTGGTTTCCACAATATTTAGGTGGGAAACATTGAAATGAAGCATTTTGACCATATCAGAAGAGAAAGTTTTGCCCTTTATTTTGAAATGACTTTGTTTCTAAATTTATTTTTAATTATATTGTACCTTACTATATTATATAAACTTGATTGACAATTGTTCTTCTGCTGGCTGTATGCAGTATATATTGCTGACAGCATTGGGCTACAATATATCATGCAACTAAGCTATGTTAATACAATGTTATGGTTGGGACGTTAAACAGAGTAAAAAAACAAACAAGCAGACACACATATGTGATCTGCAGACACACATATGTGATCTCCAGACACATATGATTCAATCAATTTGTAAGCACCTAGAGGATAATAAGGTTATAAGGAATAGCCAGCATGAATTTGTCAAAAACAAATCATGCCAAACCGATACATTTCCTTCTTTGACATGGTAACTCGCCTAGTGGATGGGAGGAAGCAATAGACATGATGTATCTTGTTTTTAGTAAGGCTTTTGGCACAGTCCCACTGTGACAGGTTGAATCACAGAACCCACCTTGGAAGCTGACAACTGATGTGACAAGACTGCTTCTGCCCCTGCTTTCCCGCCCTGGCAGCTTAGGACTTCAGTGCCCTGCCTGGTTTGAGCCAGACCTGCTAGCCTGCTGCAAACCCAGACCCAAGATCTGAACCACGTCCCCTAACAGCTGTAGGCTTAACTGAAAGCAGCTAACAGAGGTGTTCCTGTCTTTAACACTCACATGCCCAACTCCCAATGGGGTCCAAACCCCCAATAAATCTGTTTTTTATGCAGGGTAAACTCATAAATTGTTCGCCCTCTATAACACTGATAGAGAGAGAGGCACAGCTGTTTGCCCACCCAGGTATTAATACATAAGCTGAGTTAATTAATAAGTAAAAAGTGATTTTATTAAATACAGAAAGTAGGATTTAAGTGGTTCCAAGTAGTAACAGACAGAACAAAGTAAGTCACCAAGCAAAATAAAATAAAACATGCAAATCTATGTCTAATCAAGCTGAATATTGATAATCTCAACCTTAGAGATACTTCAGTAAGTTTTTTCTCAGACTGGACACTTTCCAGGCCTGGGCACAATTCTTTCCCCTGGTACAGCTCTTGTTCCAGCTCAGATGGTAGCTAGGGGATTCCTCATGATGGCTCCTTTCTCCTTTGTTCTGTTCCACCCATTTATATATCTTTTGCATAAGGCGGGAATCCTTTGTCTCTCTCTGGGTTCCCACCCTCTCCTTCTCAATGGAAAGACACTAGGTTAAAGATGGATTCCAGTTCACTGTAAGACTTCAAGCCTTCATTCCTCCCAGCCTGACACAAAGGAAGGCTTGCCACAGTCAGTTGTTCTGGTTGATGGGAGCCATTAAGATTCCAAACCACCATTAATGGCCCACACTTTGCATAATTACAATAGGCCCTCAGAGTTATATTTCATATCTCTAGTTTCAGATACAAGAGTGGTACATTTATACAAATAGGATGACCACACTCAGTAGATTATAAGCTTTGTAATGATACCTTACAAGAGACCTTTTGCATGAAGCATATTCCAGTTTCATTATATTCACTCATTAGCATATATTTATAAAATCCTATAGAGTGCAAAGTCACACCCACATCATATTCTCATAAGCAAACTAGGGATCAAACTAGTCTAGATCAGGGGTTCTCAAACTTCATTGCACTGTGACCTCCTTCTGACAACAAAAATTACTACACGACCCCAGGATGGGGGACCTAAGCCTGAGGCCGCCCGAGCCCTGGGTGAGGAGGGGGCCAAAGCCAAAGCCCAAGGGCTTCATCCCTGAGTGTGGGCCTGTAACCTGAGCCCTGCCGCCCAGGGCTGAAGCTAAAGCCTGTGCCCCAGATGGTGGGGCTTGGGGTTCAGCCCCAGGCAGTGGGGCCCAGGCTTCAGCTTTTGCTCCAGGCAGACTAATGCCAGACCCAGTGACCTCATTAAAACAGGGACCCGCCCCAGGGGTGGCTCTAGACATTTCGCTGCCCCAAGCACGGTGGCATGCCGTGGGGGGCGTTCTGCCGGTAGCCGGTCCCGTGGCTCCGGTGGACCTCCCGCAGGGTCCTGCAGCTCCACCGAAGCCGCGGGACCAGCGGACCCTCTGCAGGTATGCCGCCGAAGGCTGCCTGCCTGCCGCCCTCCCAGCGACCGGCAGAGCGCCCGCCGCGGCATGCCGTCCCAAGCACGCGCTTGGCTTGCTGGGGCCTGGAGCCGCCCCTGACCCACCCCACAGTTTGAGAACTACTGGCCGAGGTGAAATTACTATAAGGTGGGTGGATAACTGATTGAAAGGCTGTATTCAAAGAGTAGTTATCAATGGTTCACTGTCAAACTGGGAGGCCAAATCTAATGGGAACCCACGGGGTCAATCCTCGGTCCTGTATTATTCAATATTTTCATTATTGACCTGGATAATGGAGTGGAGAGTATGCTTATAAATTTTTCAGATAAACGAAAATGGTGGTGGTGGGGTTTGTTTTTTTTTGCAAGACTTTGGAGGACATGATCAGAATTCAAAATGACCTTGATGAATTGGAGAGTTGGTCTTTAATCAACAAGATGAGATTCAATAAAGACAAGTGTAAAGTATTTCACCTAGGAAGGAAAAATCAAGTGCACATCCACGGAATGGAGAATAACTGGCTAGTTGGTAGTACTGTTGAAAAGGATCTGGGGGTTATACTGGGTCACAAACTGAATATGAGTGAACAATGTAATGTAATTGTGAAAAAGGCTAATATCATTCTGGAGTGTGTTAACAGGAATGTTGTGTGTAATACATTGGAAGTAAGCATCCCATTCTATCAGCACTGGTGAGGCCTCACCTGGAGTACTGTGTCCAGTTCTGGGTTGCACACTTTAAGAAAGATGTGGACAAATTGGAAAGTCAGAGGAGAGCAACAAAATTATAAAACATGGCCTACGATGAAAGGTTAATAAAACTGGCATGTTTAGTCTTGAGACAAGAGGCTGTGGGGAGCCCCCCTGATAACAGTTTTAAAATATGTTAAGGGCTGTTATAGAGGCTGTGATCAATTGTTCTTCGTGTCCACTGAAGGAAGGCCAAAGAGTTACGAGCTTAATCTGAGGCAAGGGAGATTTAAGTTAGATATTAGGAAAAGCTTTCTAACTATAAGGGTAGTTAAGCTCTGGAATAGGCTTCCAAGGGAGGTTGTGAAATCCCCATCATTGAAAGTTTTAAAGAACAGTCTGGACAAAGATGTGTCAGGTATGGTTTAGTTTATTTGGTCTTGCCTCAGTAGAGGTGGCTGGACATGACGACTTCTCAAGATCCCTTCTAGCGCTATATTTCTATGATTCTATAGATATATAGGCTCCTATATTTATCCATATTTACACTCCTAATTAAAGTATATTTTTTAATAATAATATATTTTCAAACATGTTGAGCCCTTGAAGTGCCCATTGACTTTGCTGGGAATTGTGGAGGGGCTCAGAACTTCTGAAACTTAAACACTTCTGCACCTAATTACAGTTTTAGAAGCCTACCTTAAGGTACCCAAGTCTGAAAAGTGTGGCCACATATATGTGTCTCAGTCTATAACAATACTTAGATAATGATATATATGCTGTACTGGTTGGAATCTATTGTAATTTTTGTACTAAATCATATACAATATATATGGCTTGTTTGCTGCAACTGTACCAGGACAAACAGCTTTCATTAAAGATACCTTAAACAGTTATTTTGACATTGCGTTTATGTTCACTAATTTGCTTCCTTTCCCCCCATCTCCCCAGAGAGCCCTGCCAAAAGCTGCCTTTGGCTGCTAATGAAAGGCAGTGACTAGAAAAATCTGATTCATGTTTTCAAGAAATCATAGAATATCTGGGTTAGAAGGGACCTCAGGAAGTCATTTAGTCCAACTACTTGCTCAAAACAGAGCCAATCCCCAGACAGATTTCGGTCCAGATCCCTAAGTGGTCTCCTCAAGGACTGAACTTACAACCCTGGGTTTCAGCAGGCCAATACTAAAACCACTGAGCTATTCCTCCCAAGAAGATAATTAGAGACATTTTTATTGGCCTGCAGAGTTTACTGTAGTTTTTCACCCAGCCTCTCTGAAATTTCTGTACTTGCCAGTCCTGCATTAGCATCCAAGGGTGTCCTGAGCTGTGTCCACATTTATTTTCCTCTTGGGTATTTAGATGACCCAACACAACATATAGGTTTTTACCTCCTTTTAAGAAAAACAAACAGGAATGCAGCCATTTATCTGCAAACAACGTTCAGTGTCTATGTTTGAGAAGACTACACTTTATATTAAGTGGGCCTGATTCTCCTCACACTGTTTCGGACTAGTATGAATCCATTGACTTCCATAGCATTACTTTATGTCGGTTTAAATAGGAGGGGAGGCCAGCGTGCTGCCAGAGCCCTCTCAACTCCCTTTTATCTTGTCTTTCTCCCTTAACTCCAGCAGCTGGTACCTTTCCCTCCTTGCCTCCTTCCAGGGGTGCTAGAACAATTTTTATAGTGGGGGCGCTGAAAGCCATTGAAGCAAACTGTAAACCCTGTATATAATAGAAACCACTTCAATCACTCCCCCCCGCTCCCTTCGTTCTAGCACCCATGCCTCCTTCAACTTGCTTCCCTACTCCTCACTTCTCTACTGTCTGCTGAAGAAGGAACAGAAACCTGCTTCACTCTGTTCTTCCTTCCCTACTGTTTCAAGGATTAGGGAGAGAAGATTCCTTGGCACTGGGCTCCTGGAAGACAAGCCCCATAGAATTCTACTGCCCATAAGCGGCACCAGCAGGTAGGCACAGGGAGTAAGGTAGGGGAGTCAGTCAAACATGATCACCTCATATTAAAGATTTATTTGTGTATATGGTTCTTTTTTAAGATGTGGTTTAAAATGTATGTCCTGGAATTTTGCCACAAAAAATTGTGCTTGTATTTTTTGTGGTCTGATGCATGTTTTCTTTTTGAATATGTTGATGCTGGATTTTTTTGCCAGGCCACAAAAATATGTTAGAATCTTAATAAAACAGCAAGGACAGCTTGTTTACTGGAGAAAGGGTGAAGGCTAAAAATCAGAAAGATTCCCCAGCCTTTGTTTTACCTATCATGGGCCAAATTAATTCCTGGTGTACCTCCATTGACCTGAATAGACTTAGGCCAAAGAAGAATTGGGCTCATCTATTTGGTTCAGCAGGTGATACTGTAAATCTGCACAGGTTCACTGTGACATAGAAAATAACAGTGGAGCTTATTTTTTTCTCATAATCAACCCACTATTATTTGATTATAGCTATCTTTAGTTTTACTACATTACATCTATAGCAGCATTTGGCAGTGGTGTTCATTTCCCTCAGAGGAAGGGCAGGGTGGTAACTGTCATTTAAAAAAAAATTGCTTATTAAATGTATTTCTCCCTTTCAAAAAGAAATGACACATTCTGACAAGAGAGAAAGATACTTAGTTTAATTGCATTTCTTTGGAATACACAATGTGTTTGCTTTCTCTCCCTGCAGTAATAAGAGAGCCTGTGAAAAACATTTGAAAAAAAAACCCCAGACACAAGAAGGTAAATCTTTGGTATCTACCTTAAGTTCTTATATGGCCCCCATTACTGTAGTATCTGAGAACCTAATCTTTAGTGTATTTATGCTCACAACATTCCTATGAGGTAGAGAAGTGCTATTATCCCAGATGGGGAACTGAGTCACAGGAAGACTAAGTCACTTGCCCCAAATCACACAAATAGTCTGCGGTGGAGCGTAGAGTTTAGCCCTGGTCTCCCATATACCAGGCTAGTTCCCTAATCACTAAATCAGGGGTAATTGACAGGGGGACTGCGAGCCAAATCCAGACTTCCAGATGCTTTTGAATGGACTCCAAAATCTTTTTATTTACTTATTATTATCTTTATATTTGTATTATTATTTTCTCTGCAGTCTGAACCTTCACTATACCTTGACCAAGAAATTGGACCTTGACTAAAAATAAGTGACTACTCTTGTTCTAGACCCATTCATCCTCTCTAAATGCCTAACTTAAGCCAGGCTTATGCAGGCCACTTCTGTCTGAAACCCAGGCACAGGGCCCTAATGGTAGAAAGTCCTTCAAAGAATAGAAGCAGCAGCAAAAAGTGGTTGCAGCCTCCACTCCACCAAACAGGGGGCCTGTGACATGGCTTAATATCCATCCCCTGCAAGGCAAGGGAAAGAACCCCAGCCAGTCATGCGCTGCACCTGGGAGGTAATTAACTAATTGCCTCCAGGCCAGAGGATGTGGATCTATGCCTTATCAGTAGATTCAGGGAAGTCAGTTGGATACAGACAAGACAAGTTTTGGTGGCAGAGAGATGCCTTTGGATAGGGATTAACTAGACAGGTAACAATGGAGGAAGAACATACAGGACCAGGTTAGGCTCCTGTAGAGAAAGCCCTGTGGTAGAACCAATCAGGAAATGAAACTGAAGCTTGAGAGGGATGGAAGGGCTACTAGTTTGAAGATTTGTTGAACTATTATTTGGACTTGTTTGTCCTACCTTAGAAGGGTTTAGGCTTTTACATGACCTGGTCAGAGGGCTAAGTCACAGAACACTCAGAGGGGGAGTCAAGAGAAGATGTAGATTTGAGGGAGAGCTCAATGGAAAGCACCAGAGATGAAGACCCCCTGCAATGTTGCATCCAGGCATGAGGTGTCACCATAGAAGTGAGGCCATGTTCTTATAGGACCGTAGGCAGCCAAAATGTGAGATACAGCAGCTAGGTAGAGAATGTGCTGATTCAACAAAGCTACTTCCATGAACCTCAGCCATAAACTAAAGCTTCTGCTGGAAGAGCACTCTGAGGGAAGGCAGAGCTGGTAACATTATACAGGATTACTCAGTCTTGGGATGCCGAGGCTCATGCAAACACAGGAAGTTATAGTATACCCCATTCCCTGCCTCATCTTCAGTGACTCTGACCCAAAGAATTCCACAGCATGGAAAGAAATAAAGATCTCTGATAAAAAATGGCCCTAGACACAGAGTGTACATTTCCCCAAGGTGTGGCTGGAGGCATTGGCCTGACCTGAGGTTTGGATCAAGTCTGTTTCATTGGCAATAAGAGATGTGGCAGGGTGACAGAGTTATAAGAAAGATCTTTACTGTCATACTGAGAGACCAGTGTTACATGCTAAAGCTCTGAAGTTTGTTGGTTAGTGGCCTCGCTCCAGCTTGAATGCTGGAGCACCGGTGACACATCATGCTACGTCCCCTCTGAACCCTAACCCTCACTCTCCTGTTTCACTCATCACACTGCAAGGCCTACCTCTACTCTGAACTAAATCCATACAATTTGTGGTCTCATGAAGACAAAAGGCATACAGGCCAATGTATGTGCAGGCATACAAAGTCACAGACAATGGGGAAAAATCGAAGTATAATCAGACAGATCTTTTAAGCGATAACTGACAACTTGTAAAAAAAAAAAATCACAGTTGGTTGTTAAAATGTTCTACCTCCTGTAATTACAAAGAACATCTAAGATTACTGTAGCTGAGAGGAAACAATTATTTACCCTTTTTTTATCAGTTTGTTAACTTAGTGCATGTCAGATCTTTGTGTACAGCCAGTTTCCGCTGTTTCCCTTGTACTGTGAGCTTCCCTTCTGGTTTTTAATGGGTCTTTACACAAGAACAAGAGATGAAAACATTTGAAATAATAGGAAAATTCAGTGTTGCCAATTCTTATGATTTTATCGTGGGTCTCACAATAATTAGTGTTTCTCTTAAACCTCCACTCCAGAAATTAAGTGAATATGTGAGAATCTAAGTCTTCATTAAAAACTAAAAATTAAGTTTCTAGCCCTCATTGTTGTGGAGAAAATCTGAAGAATATGACCACAGTGTACCCTAGGGTGACCAGATGTCCCGATTTTATAGGGACAGTCCCGATATTGGGAGCTTTTTCTTATATAGGCTCCTATTACCCCCCACCCCCATACCGATTTTTCACACTTGCTGTCTGGTCAGCCTAGTGTACCCCAAAGTCTCAAAAACCTCAAAAGGCACCCCCCCCAATTCATTTTTTTAAAAGCTCATGATTTTGTGGGGGGTCTGAGTCATGTTATTTGAATGGGTGGGGTTGGCAATGCTGAAAATATGATTGTAAAACCACAAAATAAATGGCAGCTGATGTATATGTGTTTGTCTACATGAACACTTAGTTCATTGCAAGCTGGGGTGTAAATCTATCCTGTAAAAGCAAGCTGTGCGCTAAGTGTCTGCGTGGACCCTGCTGCTGTGTGCTAAACGTTCCTTAGTTGCTTTAATTTACTCCTGTTTCAAAACTCAAAGTGCACTAAGAAACTTTTCGTGCACACAGCCACTTAGTGTGTGGCAGGCTACTACTGGAGTAGATTCACACCACAGCCTTGCTGCAAGCCAAGTGTTCGTTGAGACAAGCCCTTTGAAATAGCTTTTAACTGATATTTTTTAAAACTGGCTTTACAGTTGATGATGTCCCTTTAACATATCTGCTCTTTCATGAGAAACTAATGAAGCTCTCTTAACACTGAAATAATAAGGTCAATTATATTGGATTGGATAAGTAAGCAGGCAGCCAGATTTTGAATAAACTGCAACTGTTTTTAAGAGGCAGCAGAAAGATCAATGAAGAGGGAGGCACAGTAATCCTGGCAAATGGAAATGAATGCATGTAGCTTCAACAGCTGTTATGAGCGAGATCCCAGGCCAAGAGCTTCAAGATGTTTCTAAAATGATAATATAAGATTTTAACAACCTGGTTTATATTCAGTTCAAAAGAAAGAACTGGGCCAAATATAAATCTGGGATTAACATCCTTTCTATGCAAGATGAATACAATAGCTGCCAGAGACAGAAAATGGCAAAGGTGGAAATGCAGCCTGTCATTGAAGTGGGACCAATACAAACTCATTTATATTTGCAGGCAATCAGCTCCAGAGAATGTGAAAATATCCAAGTCTGGGCTGTCTCACACCCACACAGTCATGCAGTGCTATAAGAACTGTTGAGGAGTCTATGAGGACTAAGGAATTAATTTGTGAGGCTCATAAAGCATGGGGTGGGGTGGCTGAACAACAGAAAACAGGATTAGAAGGAATAGGTACAAGGGAGTGACAGCAGACGAAACAGCTATATATGGGGAAAAGCGACAGCTGCCACTCCCTGCCTTGTGATCATCTATACAGTATTTTGAACACTATATAACTCCTCTGTATACTGAAAAGGTCAGAGAGAAGCATATAAAGGCATATTAGTTTTCCTCTGAGAAAGCAAAAGGCCACATATTATAACACAGTGGTCCCCAACCTTTTCATCTGGCGGGCACCAGACAAAGGACCGTGGCAGCGGTGGAGCACCTGCCGAAATGCCGCCGAATTTCTGCGGCATTTCGGGGCAATGCCTCTCGATGACATCACTTGTCGGCAGCAAGCGGCGTCATCGATAGGCATCTCCGCCGAAATGCTGCAGAAATTCGGGGGTGACGCCTCTCGATGACGCCGCTTGTCAGCAGCATTTCAGCGGGCACTCCACCACCGGCCAGGACGTGGGCGCACCTGCGGGCACCACGTTGGGGACCTCTGTTATAAGAATTGTTAAACCCATCCTGAAAAGAAGGATAGATAAAATTCCCTGATTTAAGGTGTCTCAGATGGGCATGCCATTTATGATACATAGCGCAGTGTGCATACTCCATTCACTGTTTCAGCAGGCTCATGACTGAATAGTCGTGTCATCTTTTTGCAGGCTAAAATTTTATTCCCCCTTGATGGAAAAGGATATGTTGTTAATTAATATTACTCTCAAACTGTGGAAGGAAGGTGCCCAGCATCAAACTCCGTGGATTTTAAGGTGTGGATACTGTTCATAATATGGCAAGTCCTCATGAATTAATGTTAGTGAAATATTTTGAGGTCCTTGGATAAAAGGTGTTATAAAAGTGCCTATTACTTTAGTTTACTGATGTGATTATCTGACACCTTCCCTTCTGTGGGAAATGTGTAGCATCTCTGGGATGTGCATATGACATAGCATGTTTCTTTAATAAAACTTTTTTTAAAAGGAGGTTGGCAACATCTTTTGGGGGTAAACAGACTATAATGAAATTGTTTCTTTTTCAGTCCAAAATGTAGACTAAAAAGAGTGCTACTCGTATGCACCAGAAAAGTAACAATTAGGGGAAAATAATTAAATTGAAAGCACATTGTTTTTACATATTATGCTTGGGCTGCTGAATATAAATAGAAAACTAATTAGCAAACAAAAAGACCCGTTGTGTACTTCCCTTTCTATTTGACTGGCTCCCACAAAACTGCTGGGAATAAAAACATTGTAATTGTGATTCCCTTCTTTAAATCAAAATGAGGAAGGACCAAAGAAAGGGTGAACTCTGTTGGTTTTGAGCTGATAACACTTCCTGAACAGAACAGGCTGTTCGTTTAGTTGTGCATTGCCACTGGGACAAAGTGAACCCCACCATATGGCAATAAACCCCTGAACACACAAAAACACTCCTTCCCATAACAGATTTCTAGAAAGGGTGTGGTGTATTTTTCTAACTACTTGCATATTTCTGCACAGGGACAATCTTATTTAGATGGGCTAGAAGTGAAATACTAATTAGCTATCATATTGCCTCTATATAAATCCATGGTACACCCACAGCTTGAATATTGCATGCAGATATGGTCACCCCATCTCAAAAAAGATATATTGAATTGGAAAAAGTTCAGAAAAGGGCAACAAAAATGATTAGGGGTATGGAATGGCTTCCATATGAGATTAATAAGACTGGGACTTTTCACCTTGGGACTAAGGGGGGGCGGGATATGATAGAGGTCTATAAAATCATGCCTGGTGTGGAAAAAGTAAATAAAGGAAGTGTTATTTACTCCTTCTCATAACACAAGAACTAGGGGTCACCAAATGAAATTAATGGGCAGCAGGTTTAAAGTAAACAAAAGGAAGTATTGTTTCACACAATGCACAGTCAACCTGTGGAACATCTTGCCAGAGGATGTTGTAAAGGCCAAGACTGTAACAGCATTAAAAAAAGAACTAGATAAGTTAATAGAGGATAGGTCTATCGATGTCAATTAGCCAATATGGGCAGGGATGGTGTCCCTAGCCTCTGTTTCCTAGAGTCTGGGAATGGGCAACAGAGAATGGATCACTTGATGATTACCTGTTTTCTTCATTCCCTCTGGGGGACCCGACATTGGCCACTGTTGGAAGACAGGACACTGGGCTAGATGGATCTTTGGCCTTACTCAATATGGCTGTTCTTATGTTCTTCTGTTCTATGTGGATCACTTACATGTGATGCCTATTGCATACCAATGAGCAAATAATTAGTCTTGCCGTGTACCCAAGGAAGAGTTACGTGGCTGTACAGTACCTAAACACATCATAATAATTAAGCACTTGAGACTGGATCAGGTCTCATCATAATTTTATAGCACTGCCTTAGAAACTACAAAGCAAAGTGAGAAAACAGAATCAGAGATGAGATGGAGACCAATGAGATTTGTAGATAGGATCTGTAGCTAAGTTATTTCTTTTGAGTCACTCCTCCAAACTGCCCTAACATCTGACACATAGTAAGATCGGCTGATGGAGTTGTAGATAGTGTACATATAACGAAGCTGTAGAAACAGATGTTGGAGCTTGTAGTTTGTGAGGAAAATCATTCAGCTTCCTGCTACTTGTTAGCGGAGTCATATAGTGGATTCAGGGAAAGAAACCCACCACTACTATCAATAAACAGTAAATACGGTGCTTGAGGCACACAGCAGTTCCTTTTTTATTCAGTTACTGTCTCCCCACCTTTTGAATCTGAGTGACTGGCCTTTGTATAGTAGCCGAGGAGGAACATTCTGTCTGATATTAGCTTGGTTGAGGGTCCCAAGTGCTTTATGATGTGGTTTCTTTCACATTGCTTGTTGGATGAAAAATCTAAGCTTGGATGCTGGACAAGGAGTCAGAAAATGTGTGAAGCTTTGACTAAATCCCAGGAGCTGCTATACTGGAAAACTAGTCCATGTACTCCAGCAGCGTCTTATAACTGATGCATCAGCAGGAGAACACCAACAAAACCTAGTGACCCTGCCTCCCTGTTGTGCAATGCTGCACTGTCCCAGGGGAGGAACATTCCCTTGTGACTCCAGATGGTGATCAGTTTGTGCTCCAAAGCTGAAGAGTTGTCAGCCATTGAAAGGTGCATCCAACCAAATGTAGCAACACTTTTGTAGATACACAACCCACAAAATTTAGAATACAATATATACGCCAGCATTTGCCAGTTTTCCCTATAACTTTTTATTTTTGAAGAAAAACATTTTAAAACAGGGAGATAGAGTTAATAAATATTTCCCTTTGTTATATCCATTGTATTTTTCCTCTGTGTGTGTGTGTGTTCACTCTGGGGGGTTTGGAACAGGTGCCTCTGGGGTGGAAGGGATTTCTCTTGCTGCATTCCTGCACACACCTTCTCTTGTCCAGAGCTGCCTGCAGAGCAGACTCCCTCTTGGCCATGAGGGCGCTAAAGTTACATGTGGTGGCCTGTATGGGGACTTCTCAGTACACACACATACTCACACCCCTACGTTGCGCACCCTGGGCTCTTCTTCACAGAGTAAAGAAACTCCTGAGTGACTTTCATCTCAGTTTAAAAAAAAATGGAGAGAGGATTATTAGAAGACCTGTGCCGAGGGGCACGAATCCCAGTAACCAAAGCTGTGCAGGTGGCGGGGTTCCCAGAAGAGATGGAACCAAATGAACTTGAGGAGAGCCTAGATGCAGCTGAAATACTGGGGAGGGTAAAGATCCACACCCGTATTTACAACCGCAAAGTGAAGGGCATGGTAGCACTATGTACTCACTCCAAGGAAGCAGATCTTGATAAAGTGCCCAAAGAGGTGAAAGTAGAGGGTATCCCCTGGACAATCCTCAGGGCAGAGCAGTCCCCTCCTAGTGTGCCTGTGTCACTTGAGGTGGATTCTTTAGTGCAGAAATTGCAAGCTCTGATGGTGGATGAGAAGCGGACAAAAGAAGAATTAAGAATTAGGAGGGGCTCCAACACCTGCAGCACCCAGCCTGGTGGCATGGGTCAAAGAGCTGGGAAACGCTCTCAAAGATGCATTGAAGCTGGTATATGAAAGTGCTCCCTACAAGTGGCTACGTTCATTCTCGGGGGTGTCACCTGTACCCTCGGGGAGGATGATTATGAGACCTGGAGGGGTTTTACAGTGCCACTTCTCCAAGAGTGGGAATGCTCTGATGCTGAGAAGCGGCAACGTGTGCTTGAGAGTCTGAGGGGACCTGCCATGTGAATTATCCGAGCCCTGAAAGACTCACAACCATCTGCCACAGTGCAAGACTATTTAACCGCTCTTGAGAGTGTCTACGGTACTACTGATAGCAGTGAAGACCTGTATTATTGTTTCCGCCTTACCTATCAGGAGCCCCACGAACAATTGTCGGATTTCATCAGGAGACTAGAGGATTTGCTACAGCAGGTAGTGCGGAAGGAGGGCATCCCCACCAAGTGCATTGATTCTGCTAGGTTGGACCAAATCCTTCAGGGCACCCGACAAGATGGGTTAATGTTGTGGCGACTGCAGCTGAGGGAGCGGGCCCAAAACCCACCCCCATTCCACAAGCTCATTCGAGAGATACGTGAAGAGGAGGAGCGATTGTCGCGAGTGGATGCAGTGGTGCAGCCGAAGATGGCAGGGAGTCACACCACCACAGTGCTTGGAGAGATGGAAGATGCCCCATCAGTGGCAGCAGCACTGAGAGATTTGACTCGAGAAGTGGCCATGATGAAGGCTCAGGGACATACTGTGCCATTCTCAAGAGGGGAGAGTAGCCGGATGGGTTACAAAAGAAAGAATTCATGCTTTGAAAATGGCATCTAGCAAGAGAGTCATAGAGTTTAAGGTCAAAGAGATCACCAGATCATCTAGTCTAACCTCATATAAAACACAGGCCACTAAATGCTTCCCAGCCACCTCCACACCAAGCCCAACTACCAGAATTAGGCCAAAATATTACAGTTCTCAGGAGACTCAACTATTTTGTGCTGCAGGCAGAGATCAGGAAGGACTGAAGGGCACTGCTGTCTGAGCCCCTTGAGTGGCAAATTATGTGATATATACTGTGACGGACTCAGGCCAGAAGGATATAAGAGGGTAGTCCTTTTGAGTACCAAGACGTGGGCAAGTGCTAGCTCACCCACTGCTGAAAGCCGCTCCTCCAGCCTAGGGAGAGGTCACGAAACCCGGAACCCAACTGAGTTCGAGGGACAACAAAGGCAACAACAGGAACAGGTGTGGAGGTCAAAGGGCCAAAACTAAGGAACCAGAAGGGGACACCAAGCAGAGAACCCTGGACAGTGCCCACTGCGCCTCGAAGACATCGAGAGAGCCGGCGGACGCTGTCCAGAGGAACTCTGCCCGGATACGTGAACAGATGAAAGAACGAAAAATGGCCTCACAGTCGCAGGCCCCCCCCTGCCAACCTCCCCTCCCTGGTATTACGAATGGCCACCTTGGCCATAGCTAGGAGAAGGTTGATGAGGTGGTCCCGCGACTTCGAGAGGCCTCGGATTGGGTGTGCATAGAGAAATAAATGTGGGGAAAAGTGCAGCCTCAATAAGAGGTTCTGGAGGAGCCAGAAAAGGGGCTGCAGCCTGGCGCACTGAAAGTACGCGTGCACCAGGGTCGCCCTCATGCCACAGAAGGGACAGGTGTCAGGGACAGTGGTAAACCGCGCCAAGTACATGCCCCGTGCTCACAGCTCCATGCAGGAGCCGCCAGCTGATATCCCCGGCGGGCCGTGGAACTAAGGTGGAATAGAAACTGGCCCACCGGGGTTCCCCACCTGCCGCTGCTGGTAGAAGGTCCTGCCACTTAGTGCCTGGGCCGGACACGAGGGTGGGGTAATGAAGCGTGTGCAGCACGAGCGCGTACAGATGGTCCCTTGGCACAGTTTGGAAACAAACCGGCTGCATGACATACAGCCGTCTAAAGGTATGCGGGGGGGCGGGGGGGGAAGGCTGGGAAGGCTCACAGGGCAGGGGGCTGATGGAAAGATCCGGAGGGCCTGGAGTGAGGGGAGGGCAGGGCTCACCCTCTCGCAGGACCCGCTCGAGGAAGAACCGAGCCGTGGGAGGCAGGGCTGCCTCCACCTGCTGGAGTATGCGCCGGGGGATTGTAAGGGTGGAGAGCCCCATGCGCCAACCAAGAGCCTGGGGATCCACCCAGCTCCCCAGGTTGTAGTCCAGGAGGTCTCCGATCTTGGTGACTCCCGCCAGGACCAATCTCTGGCACACTGAGGAGGACTCCGCTACCTGCACACGAAGACGGAGATTGTGTAACAGGGGCTCCGCGAGGAGATCTACCCCCTCGCTGGCCACAAAGGACCTGGTTGCTGAAACCAGCCTCCAGGTCCAGAGGAGATCCTGGTAGAAGACTGGCAGCTCGGAGAGGTCTCACGGAAGACCTCTCGGATGGAGAAAAAAGAGCTGCCGGTTGTATCTGAGCCCTCACAGGCAGCGGAGGAAGGCATGTGCCAATATGCTCCATGCCGAGCCACCTGCACTATAAAGGAGTCTCTGCAGAGCCTGAAGGCGGACGACATGGACCTGCGTGCGCATGCACGTCAGGCCCTGTCCACCCTCCTCCAAGGGGAGATGGAGAACCCCCGCAGAGACCCAGCGCAGTCCCGGCCAAAAAAAACCCCCCAGAACCAACCTCTGGAGATTGGCCAGGAACACTGGGGGCGGGCACAGAGTGGTGCCAGAGCATGGACAGGACCAGTTGGTTAAGCACCAGCGCTCTCCCCTGGAGGGAGAGGCACCGGTGCAATCCCATCCAGCTCGGCAACCGCCCAGTCACCCTGCTCTCTAAACCGTGCCAGTTCTCCAGCAGAGACGGATGTGTAGTCGAGAAATAAACGCCAAGATAGAGCAGTGGACCCGCACTCCACCGAATGGCTTGAAGCACAGGTGGGAGAGGGCTCGCCCGCCACCCGGCCCCGACCACTAGGCCAGAGCTCTTGACCCAGTTGACTCGGGCGGAGGAGGCCGCTGAATAAACAGCTTGACAAGCCTCCACCTGCACCAGGTCGTCCGGGTTCTGGACCACAAGAAGCATGTCGTCAGCGTACGCTGCCAGAACCAGCCGCACCTCCGGCTCACGAAGCACCAACCCCGTCAACCTCTTGCGAACGAGACAAAGGAAGGGCTCAATGGCCAGAGTGTACAGCTGACCCGACAGCGGGCAGCCTTGACGCACCCCTCACCTGAAGCTGACAGGTGCGGTTAGGGTCCAATTGACCTTATAGCCCGTGCTGAGGAGCGAGATGGGACGCCAATTCTGGAGATCGTGGAGGTCCCCCTTCTTCGGCAATAAGGCGAGCACCGCTTGCCTGCATGAAAGAGGGAGGACTCCGCTCTCCAAGGACTCGGCCCAGACAATGGCAAGGTCTGGGCCAAGGATGTCCCAGAACACGCGGTAGAACTCCATGGTCAGCCCGTCCATGCCCGGAGATTTATTAGTGGGCATGAGATGGAGGGCTTCCGAGAATTCAGCCAGAGTGAGAGGCTGCTCCAGCCAGTCTCGGTCGCCCGAGCTGACTGTCAGGAGTCCGTCCCAAAGCGCTCCACAGGCATTGGCGTCGGTTGGATCCGGGGAGAAAAGGCCAGCGTAGAAGGCCCTGGCCCTCTCGCGCATCTCCACTGGATCCATGATGGGGGCGCCATCCTCTGCCAAAAGGCAGAGGACATGCTTTTTCGCCCCCCTCTTCTTCTCCAGGGCGTAGAAGAAGCGAGAGCTGCGATCCATCTCCCGCAGAAGATGGATGCGGGATTGTACAAAGGCACCTCGGGCCCGAAGATTGTGAAGGGCCTGGAGCTACTCCCGCTTCTCCCAGTACACTCCACAGAGGGGTGGATCTCCGGGGCTGGCGGCTAGACGCCTCTCCAGCTCCAATACCTCCCGTTCCAGCTGCTCGATCACCACATCCCTCTGCCGGCTGGAGCCCCGGGTGTGGCTACAGCAGAAGATCTGGGTGCACACCTTCCCCACATCCCACCACCACCGTGCTGAGGGAAAGGCATGCCTCTGTTCCCTCCAGGCCAGCCAAAACTCCTGGAAGGATGCCACAAATCCCACATCCTCCAGCAGGCTGTTATTGAAATGCCAATACGCTGACCCCGGCCTCTCCGAAGAAAGAGAGGCCATCACGGCCACCAAATGGTGGTCTGAGAACAGGGCTGGCCGAACGCTGGAGGAGTGGGCCTGTGAGAGATGACATCGAGAGAAATAAATGCGATCCAAGCGGGAGTGGCTTGACCGTTGTTCACAAAAGTGAACATACAGTCATCGTCCGGGTGGTGGTCGTGCCAGACGTCCACCAGGGAGAGATGGACTACGATCTCCCTGAGGACGTCTGCAGCAGTCGGGCTTGGCTCGATCCCCATGCGGTCCCGCTCCTCGAGGGTGCAGTTGAAATCTCCATCCAGGACCAGGCACTAGCGAGGATCTAAAGTACCAAGGAAGGTGGACACCTGTCAAAAAAAGCACGCTCTCACCGGGCCGGATGCTGGGGCATAGACATTGACAAAATTCAACAGTAGCCCCTCCATCTGAACCCAGAGGTGCAGCAGGCGACCCGGCATGACCTCGTTAAACCCCAGCACCTCGGGGCTGTAGGTGCGGGGAGAACAGGGTCGCCACCCCGCCCTGACGGGCTGAAAGGTGGCTAAAGTAGACCCCGTCCCCCCACTCCAGCCACCAGCTCACTTCGGCGGCTGGGTCCGTGTGGGTCTCCTGCAGGAAAATAACCGAGTACCCCCACTCTCGAAGGAAGGAGAGCACATGGCACCTGCGGAGACCCGACCTACAGCCACAGGTGTTCAAAGTGGCAAAGATGGATGGCGACATAAAGAGGGCTGGGGATGATCCTCGTGGTCTGGGGCGCTAGCGGCGCCCATTGGACCCCGCAGCAAACCGTGACCAACCCCGAAAGCCAGCAGGGCGTCACGGAAGCCGCGGGTCCAGTGGTAAGCCACAGCATCCCGCTTCCTGGTCCCTTTGCCCTCCCTCATAATGGCTCTCACGGTCTGGAGAACAAGATGGAAATCGTCTCAGCGCTGAAGAGCGAGATGCACTCTGTTCGTTGAGCCACGAGCGTCCTCCAAGAGAGAGCGCACCTCGCTCCTCTGCACGATGGGGACTGGGGTCGCGGACCCTGGGGTGTCTCCCAATTGGACCCCTCTGCCAGCCCCGTGGCCTAGAGACGGGCATGCAGGGATCAAAGCCCCGCCGTGGCGCCCGTCCATCCGGCACCGCGCCACCTGATGCAATACTCGGCCCTAAAGATGATGGCGGAGGGAGAACTGCAGCCCCAGATGGGCCAGAAAAGGGAAAAACAAAAAACGCCTCCCGGGGGCCTTTATAAAAAGAAAATGATGCAACCTTGGGGGCAGCAGCCACAGGAGGAGGGAGAGAAGAGAGGTTAAGGCACGGAACAAGGGCTGGAACAGGGTCAGGGACAGGGACAGGACACAGATCTAGGATGGGAGCAGGGTCGGGGCAGGGAACGGGGACAAAATCTAGGGCCTGAGTGGCAGAGCCACTGGAGCACGGTGCCTCTTGACCCACCATGGCAATTAAAGGAACAGCAAGGGAATGGGGTGCCTCCACAGTGCTAGGCTCAGATGCCTCACTAAACGAGGCACCCACAATTACAGTGCTGAGGGGAGGCGAAAACTGCGGTCCCATTTCATGGGGTAGGGCACTCATGGGCTCAGAGCCTGGCTGCTCAGCGTCGGCCGCCGCCACAATGGGTGCAGCGGCGTCAGCCAGATTACCATTCGCAGCCAGGCAGGTGGTCAGGGCCGGGGGCATAGCAGAGGCCAAAACAGGGGCAACCACCTGAAATGGAGGGAAGGCGAGAAGTGGGGGTGCCAGATAGCAATCGCCCATATCGAGGCCCTCTAGCAGGGGGGCATCCACTCCTTCAGTGGTTGGGGTCAAGCCCAGGGCCTCGATCTCAGCAAAAATAGAAGCAAAGTCCCTGCCCGCCACTACAGATTCCCCCTCGACTGCAGCCGGGGCAGTAGCCATTGCGGCGCCTACAGGAGGCACAGATGGCAATGGGGCAGTGGGGGCACCGTCTGGAACCCCCTCAGGGAGGGATTCCATAGGAGAGATGGTACTACCTGCCTCCGCAGCTGCAGCGACCTCGGCCGACTCCAAACAATGAACGTCAGCAGGGGAGTCAATGGAACACCCAGCACCAGCAACCCCCTTCATAGTTTTACAGGGGGTCCCTTCCCGCTCGCCAACGGGGTGGGGGGTGCTGCGCCCGTGCTCCCCGCTTGCGGCGTCTCCCCCGCACAAGCTCCCAGCTCCCCAAAGAGGGGGGTTGGCCAGCTGGGTCAGGGCCAGGGAGCGATGGCAATGACGGGAGGGCAAGGGAAGACGAGGGCAGGACAACAGGGAAAGGGATAGACTCCCCCTGAGGCAAGCCCCGCTCGAGTCCCCCTGCCGGCCCTGCCACCCTTTCCTCCGCGGGCCCCGGTCTACTACCCGCCTCAGCGGCGGGGCCCGCATGCTCATCTGAGCATGTCGGGGGAGCCTCCCCCAAGACCCGAGCGGAGTTGACAACGGTCACGGATGGAGGAGGGGTGACCCCAGGGACCAGGCGATCAGGGCCGCTGGTGATGATAGAGCCGACGCCCTTCCGGGTATCGGGGGTCCTGGATGCCCCTCCAAGCCGGGCCAGGAGGCAGTCCCTCCGGACGTGCCCTGCCACCCGGCAGAGAAAGCACCGGGCCACCCCTGAAGAATAATAAATCCGGTACTGGGCCCCTCGATGGGGCACCAGAAAGGATCCCTCCAAAGCCCCCCGTCACGTGCCGCCGACGGAACTTGAACCTGCACCTGCCGGCGGACTGTGAAAACGTGGCAGAGGGTGGGGTCCTTACAGCCCAACGAAAGGGGGCTGAGGACGGACAGGGGCCTCCCCAGGGTGGAGAGGAATGGCAAAAGGGCGGCATTGGGAAGGAAGGGAGGAACAGAAGAGAGAACCACCCGTATGCCCAGGTCCTCCAAAGGCTCGAGGGGGACGTGAATGCCCCCCACCGCCAAGCCCCGCTCCACCGCCTCCTGGGCAGCGGCCTCCGATGCCAGGAAGAACACCACCTTCCCAAACATCTTAGAGGCCGCCAACATGGCCGTGGGCACTACCACCCGCGCCAACGCCCGCACGTAGGTTTCCACGTGGGGCGAGGCCGGCACCAGGAGGCAACGCACCCCGTGCTCCCTGGTGAGAGTAGGAAAGGGGCCCCGGCCGCCAGGAATGGTATTCCAGGAGGTGGCTGGAGCAGATGGCGAGGCAGTGAGCGGAGAGGTTGCAGCCACCTGGGCGTACGACCTGGGGGCCGAGGGAGCGGCACCCCCAGAGCTGGTGGAGGGAACAATGGGCAAGGGAGAAGGGGGAGCTGCGGCTGTTGATGGGGCCGCAGCGGGAGAAGGAACCACTGCCACGGGGGGTTTCACCTTCCGGGCAGGGCCCTTGCCCTTCTTCGTCCCCCGGCCTTTTCCACCGGCCAAGGGAGCAGTCCCAGAAGTGGAGGCAGCCGAGGTTGCAGCAGCAACAGCGGAGTCTCGGGTGCCCCTATCCGTGCTTGCCAGTGCCTCAATGGTAGCAATGGCAGGCAGCCTGGCAGCGGCAGTCAAGGCGGCCATGGCAAGGGACGGTATGGGGAGGGGGACCGAAAAGGAACTGTGGGGGCGTCCAGGGAAGTCCCACCCCCTGAGTCACCTACCACAGAAATGGAGGGAAGAGGACAGCCACTAGGGCAGGGGAATGGAAGGAAAGGGAGGGAGGAATGGGAGGAAAGGGAAGGGCAGGGGAGGGAGGGAAAGAACGGCTACCACACCCCACCCACTAGACTGAAAGCAGGGTGGAGGGGCACCAACAGAAAGGAACAAAGGGAAACAAGGAACACAACTCCAGCACAAGATGAAAAAGAAACCGGCTCCCCTGGCTGCACTAAGGAAAAGAAGGGAAAACTAAGACATCATGGAGGAGAGTGCATCAGTGAAGGAGTCAATTAAAAAAAGGGAGGAGGGGGGAATCTCAAACGCCAACAGCAGAACGTGGGCACACAGGCAATAAGGGCTGACCCGGAGGGAGGGCAAGAAACAGGGGGGCAGAATGCAGGGGAGGGCTAAATCAGCTGTGCCTCAGGCACGGAGCAAAGAACAGGGTGGGTTCAAAAACAACCAAACCAAAACAAGGGGGAAATGGGGCTGGCAACCAGGCCTGCACCTCGGGACAAGGGCGGGGCAAACAAACTAATCAAGGACCAAAAAATGACAAAACATGACAAAATGTTGCTATTAAAGAAAGCTTCATCCATATTGTTCAGCTCAATGTTCCAAAAGTTCTCAAAAGATGTATCCCCTCTCCCCATAATTGTCAATTCTCTTGTGTTTTTCACTTGCGATAACTTATCACCCTTCTGTCAAAAAGTGACAACACTTGTGACACTGGCTCTGTGGAGGCCCCCCCCAAGAGCAGATCTCTTCTATTGCATACCATACTTAAAACAAAATCCTGCCATCAAATTCATAGGCTGGATCTGGAATACATAGAAATGTTTGGGCTGAGCTACAGGAGCTCTGTGTTGGTATAAGATCTGAAGCCCTTTGCTACCAAGTTACAGGTTCAATTCCAGGACAGGTCATCAATAACTAAACTCATTATTCTCTCAAGTCAGTTGGTGGTCTATGTATAAGGGGGTCTCAATGTGACTCTCATTGGAGAAATAGCCCCACTACAGAAACCATCATCACACCTGGTACTACATAGGACCTATGTTGGTAGTCTCAGCTGAGAAGCCAATGGTTCTCCAGGGCATGGTAAGTGAATTATCATGTCATGTTTTGGGCAAATGTGCCATGAAAAGGAATGAGATATTTTTTAATTAGGGCTGCGCCATTTGTAAGAGTCTTATCAAAGTGAGTAAAGTTCTGCAGTACAAAACCACAAAGGCATGCAACATCCTTTCTACATCAGGCTGTGTCTAAATATTTGTACTGTAGTCTGCTGGTATTGCCTAAGTAGGTGAAAGAAAATGGAAAAAATATGATTAACAACAGAAACAAAACAGAATCCATTAGCACCCCCACATTGATATTAGTTTTGAAAGAGATCATCTGATTCCTTTTGAGTTAAATTAGTCTTCTTTAAATAAATAGTCATCTTTTAGATAAGGATAGGAAATGAGGCAACCAGCCAACAAACAAAAAAATCCACATAAAAGTTAATTAAAATTGGAATCTCTTTAAAAGTGAAATGTAGATAGAATGAATATCTCTGACAGGCTATAGTAAATCAGATGAGGAAAAGGAGATGGAATGATACATCAGAAAGAAGAGTGGCACAGAAATTATTCAGTGTTTAATAAAGTAGAGAGAATGAACCCAAAGTTTTAAAACAACAGTAACCAGGCAATCAGAGATCCACAATCTTCACATAGTCACAATCTCATTAAATACATGCAGTATATTATTTGTAGTTCTGCTAAATACTGTATCTATGTCCTCTGGAAGATGTTTAATGTTAAATGAGAACAGAATCTAATTGCAAAAGAACATTTCATCAACAAAACCCATGAGCAGGGATCTGCAAAAATGTTCTTAATGAAGCTTGAAGTGAAAGTTGTCAGGGTTGAGGTTTCATTACAGACTGAAATCTAATCCCAGGTTTGCTGAAAGAGTCACTAAGAGTTGTGAACCTTTTGAATTAATTTGGTCTCAGTTTTGAGTGGGTCCGGCTGAAGTATTGAGCAGTCATGTTTTTGACATGAAATCAGCTAACACTTGGTAGTGTCTGTTGAATTTTGCACTGAGTGTTTGAGGTAATTTAGTACTGAAACTCAGTTAAGGTGCAAAGACACATGACATGAAAGGGCCCATGATGCTTGCATAAATCCCTTTGAACTGGGGCTGTCAATTAATTGCAGTTAACTCACGCGATTAACTAAACAAATTAATCATGATTAATTGTACTAAGTAACAGAATACCAATTTAAATTTATTAAATATTTTTGGATGTTTTTCTACTTTTCAAATATATTGATTTCAATTACAACACAGAATACAAAGTATACAGTGCTCACTTTGTATTTTTTATTACAAATATTTGCACTGTAAAAATGATAAACAAAAGAAATAGTATTTTTCAATTCACCTCATACAAGTACTGGAGGGCAATCTCTTTATCATGAAAGTGCAAGTTACAAATGGAGGTTTTCTTGTTACATAACTGCACTCAAAAACAAACCAATGTAAAACTTTAGAGCCTACAAGGCCACTCAGTCCTACTTGTTGTTCAGCCAATCGCTAAAAGAAACAAGTTTGTTTACGTTTACGGGAGATAATGCTGCCCACTTCTCAATTACGTCACCTGAAAGTGAGAACAGGCGTTCGCGTGGCACTATGTAGCTGGCGTCACAAGATATTTACATGCCAGATGTATTAAAGATTCATATGCCTATTCATGCTTTGGCCATTGTTCCAGAGGACATACTTCCATGATGATGATGCTTGTTAAAAAAAATAATGCATTAATTAAATTTGTGACTGAATTCCTTGGGTGAGAATTGTATGTCCCCTGCTGTTTTACCCACATTCTGCCATAAATTTCATGTTATAGCAGTCTTGGATGATGACCCAGCACATGTTGTTCATTTTAAGAACACTTTCACTGCAAATTTGACAAAATTCAAAGAAGAAACCAGTGTGAAATTCTGAAGACAGCTACAGCACTTGACCCAAGGTTTAAGAATCTGAAGTGCCTTCCAAAATCTGAGAGGGACAAGGTGTGCAGCATGCTTTCAGAAATCTTAAAAGAGCAAGACTCTGATGTGGAAACTACAGAACCCAAACCACCAAAAAAGAAAATCAACCTTCTGCTTGTGGTATCTGACTCAGATGATGAAAATGAACATGTGTTGGTTCGCACTGCTTTGGATTGTTACCAAGCAGAACCCATCATCAGCATGAATGCATGTCCTCTGGAATGCTGGTTGAAGCATTAAGGGACATATGATTCTTTAGCGCATCTGGCATGTAAATATCTTGTGACACCGGCTACAACAGTGCCATGCAAATGCCTGTTCTCACTTTCAGGGGACACTGTAAACTAGAAACAGGCAGCATTATCTTCTGCAAATGTAAAACTTGTCTATCTGAGCCCCTGACTGAACAAGAAATAGGATTGATTGGACTTGTAGGCTCTAAAGTTTTACATTGTTTTATTTTTGAATAAAGGGTTTTTTTTCACATAAGTCTACATTTGTAAGTTCAACTTCATGACAAAGAGATTGCACTACAGTGCTTGTATTAGATGAATTGAAAAATACTATTTCTTCTGTTTTTTACAGTGCAAATATTGTAATAAAAATAAATATAAAGTGAGTACTGTACACTTTGTATTCTGTGTTGTAATTGAAATCAATATATTTGAAAATGTAGAAAACATCCAGAAATATTTAGATAAATGGTATTCTATTGTTTAACAGCGTGATTAATTGCGTGATTAATTTTTTAATCACACAATTAATCGTGATTAATTTTTTTTAATCGTTTGACAGCCCTACTTTGAACGCAAACTGCCATGTTTTCCACAGATCCATCCAAGAGTCAGTTTCAACAATCCAGTACCCCAATAGAAGAACTTACTTTGATTGTGCTATGAGGCTTGAATCAAATTATTGGACTCAATGCTTGGATTACAGGGTGAAGCTCCATGGCCTATGTTATGAAGGTCAGATTAGATGATTGAAATGGTCTCTTCTGGTATTAAAATCTGTAAATTTATGATGTTTAGAGAAAACATTTAACGTTTTTTAAAACTATGATGCGTTTTTGTAGTCCTCACACAGGAAAAGCTGTTTGAATTCAGTTTGAAGGAGTAGGCCCTCTTTGAAGAGCCACCTAATAACAAATTAGGCAATTTTTCAGGGTATTTTGAGGCTGTGAAGCAGTTCACTGCACATCGGTTCTAAGGAGGATTTGTACATTTCACTCAAGTATTGTGCTGTCAGCAGTCCGTGGAATGCATTGACCAGGCCTAGGAAAAAAATTGAAAACTTCCCATCTAAATTATTTTGGCAAAGAGATATAGGATTTGGGATGCTAACTGATGGGATCCTCTACAAAAAGGAGCCTTTTCAGCAATGGAAAAATGGATGCCCTCTTGAACTTACTGGAAACTTCCTGAGAATGTCATTTATGATTTTTAGTCTCAGGGCCTGATCCTGAGAAGGTGAAAAGAGACTCTTTCCTTTGATGAAAGAGCCAATATGGGGAAGGATACAGAAAACAAGTTACTTGTCACTATAGCAGGTTAAAATGTTCAGACAGAAATGGCATTTCTGAGTGTCTCCTTAGTGGCAAATCTCAGGCTGCAGACAGGGTGAGTTCCAGTGTTTTTACCGCTCGAAGTGGCAGAAAACAAACAAACAAAAAACAAAAACAAAACTTGATCGGCACTTCTACCGCTGCCGCTTCATTCTTGGACGGCAATTCGGCAGCAGGTCCTTTCCTCCGAGAGGGACTGAGGGACCTGCCGCTGAATTGCCGCCAAAGAGATGGACATCCTGCCCCTTTCCGTTGGCCACCCCAAGCACCTGCTTGCTGCGCTGGTGCCTGGAGCCAGCCCTGGTTGTAGAATTCCCTGTTTGTTTTAATTTTTGTATTTTATTTCCTGTTCTTTTTCACCCTTCTTCTCTTTCCCCTTTGTTCTTCCTCCCTCTTTCTTTTTCTCCCTCTCCCCCAATCTGTTTTTTACTTTCCTTCCTACTTTCTTCCCCAACTCTTTGCCGTATTCCTTCCCCACTCTTATTCTCCCTCCCTTGATTCTTTTGAAATTAGTTGTTCATAAATCCATAGATTATGAGGCCAAAAGGGACCATTGTGATCATCTAGTCTGACTTCCTGCATAACACAGGCCATAGGACATCCCTGAAGTAATTCCTGTTTGAGCTAAAACATATATTTTAGAGAAGCATCCAATCTTGATTTTAAAGTGGTCAGTAATAGAGAATCTATCATAATCTGTGGCGAAGTGTTCCAATAGATAATTACACTCGCTGTTAACAATTTACACCTTATTTCTAATCTGAGTTTGTCTAGCTTCAACTCCAGCCATATCTTTGTCTGACCAATCCTCTGTTATGAAATTTATATTTCCCATGTAGGCACTTATAGATTGTGCTCAAATCAGTCTTTAACGAAGAGATGGTTAACTAAACAGTTTGAGATCCTCGAATGTATTACCCTGAGTCATGTTTTCACCCCTGTAATCATTCCTGTGGCTCTTTGAACTCTCTCCAATTTATCAACATCCTTCTTAAATTGTGGACACCAGATATGGATCTAGTATTCCAGCAGTGGTCACACCAGTGCCAAATACAGATGTAATGTAACCTTCCTTCTCCTATTCAATATTCCCTTGTTTGTACTTCCAAGAATCTCATTAGCTCTCTTGGCTGTAGCATCACATCGGGAGCTCATGTTCAACCAGCTATCCACCATGACCCTCAAGTCCTTTTCATCATCAGTTCTTTTCAGGATAGAGTCTCCCATCCTATAAGTCTGGCTTACATTGGTTGCTTTAAATTTGACCATATTAAAACGCATATTGTTTGCTTGTGCCAGTTAACAAAGTGATCCATATTGCTCTCTATCAATGACCTGTCCTCTATATTATTTATCACTTTCCCAATCTTTGTGTCATCTGCAGACTTTATTAGTGCTGATTTTATATCTTCTTCCAGGTCACTGACAAAAATGTTTAATAGTGTAGGGCCAAAAACCAATCCCTGTGGGACCCCTCTGGAAACATACCTGTTCCATGATGATCCCCCATTTACATTTACATTTTGAGATATATCACTTAGCCAATTTTTAATGTGTGTCATGTTGATTTTGTATTGTTCTAATTTCTTAATCAAAATGTCATGCAATACTAAGTCAAATGCTTTACAGAAGTCTAAGTATATTATTTCAACATTATCTTTACCAACGAAACTTGTAATCTCTTTAAAAAAATCAAGTTAGTTTCACAATAACCTTTTTTCCCATAAATTCATGTTTATTAGCCTTAATTATATCATTTTTCTGTCTTTAATTCTTTATTAATCGAGTCCTATATCAGCCATTCCTTTATTTTGCCTATGATCATATCAGGTTGACAGGCCTATACTTACCTGGTTTGTCCCATTTATGCTTTTAAAGAATTGTCACAACATTATCTTTCTTTCAGTTCTCTGAAATTTCTGCCGTATTCCAAAATGTATTGAAAGTCAACATTAACAGTTCAGAGAGCATCTTGGTCAGCTCTTTTAAAACTCTTGGGTGTATGTTATCCAGACCTCCTGATTTAAAATTTTTTTTTAGCTTTAGTAGCAGTTTTTTAACATCCTCCAAATTTACTGTTGGAAAATATTTCAATGTTATCACTTAGATTGTAAGTCCCTTCAGGCAAGGACTGTGTTTGAACAGTGTCTAGCACAATAGGGTCCTGGGCCATGACTAGAGCTCCTAGGCACTATGGTAATATAAATAAATGAATTAAATCAAACATCTTCTGGCTTTTTCTCAAATACAGAACAGAAATATCTACACTTCTTCCTTTTTTTTGCATTATTATTGAGAATTCTACCATGTCCCTCTAGTAATGGACTGATAGCATTGTTAGGATTCCTTTTGTTCCTAATACTTAAAAAAAAGTCCTTCTTTTTGTCCTTAAGTCTGTGTCCTTTTGCTTTCCTTCTCAATCTTCTACAGTAGCTAACTTCTGATTTATATTCATTACCATCATCTTCTCTTTTCTTTTATCTATTTACTTCCACTTCCCCTCTAAGACAAGCTATTTTTTTTAACCAGTATGGCTTGCTTTCTTGATTTTGGCTTTTGGGGAATCTAGTTAAATGTCCTTAAGCAGTTTCCAATGGTCATTCATATTTTTATGTTTAAATTCTTTCTCCCAAATAATTTGGTTCATAGTTGTTTTCAGCTTTGTGAAACTGATCTTTTAAAGCACCAAATATATATATATATTACTGATTTGGACTTTATTCGGTTTGCACATAACAAATATAACAAATTGTTAGTTGATGGGAATATAGCTTTTGCTGAACCAGACTAGACAAGTACATCAAGTTCAAGACTCCAGTCCATCAGGTGCTTCTGACAGTGGACAACACCTAAAACTTCAAAGTAAAGCTGACCATCTCCCTTATAATGCTTCTAGCCTGGTCTACACTACGCATTTAAACCGGTTTTAGGAGCGTTAAACCGATTTAACGCCACATCCGTCCACACTAAGAGGCCCTTTATATCGATATAAAGGGCTTTTAAAACTGGTTTCTGTACTTCTCCCCAATGAGAGGAGTAGCGCTAATATCGGTATTACCATATCGGATTAGGGTTAGCGTGGCCGCAAATCGACGGTATTGGCCTCCGGGCGGTATCCCACAGTGCACCACTGACCGCTCTGGACAGCAATCAGAACTCGGATGCAGTGGCCAGGTAGACAGGAAAAGCCCCGCGAACTTTTGAATATCATTTCCTGCTTGCCCAGCGTGGAGCTCTGATCTGCACGGGTGGCGATGCAGTCCCAAATCCAAAAAGAGCTCCAGCATGGACCGAACGGATGTGATCACTATATGAGCAGACAAATCTGTTCTATCAGAGCTCCATTACAGAAGACGAAATTCCAAAGCATTTTAAAAAAACCTCCAGACAGAGGCCATAGCAGGGACTCAGCACACTCCTGCGTGACAAGCGTAACGGAAAGCCAAAGAATCAAAAGGATGCTCATGGAGGGAGGGAGGGAGAGGGGACTGAGGACTCAAGCTATCCCACAGTTCCTGCAATCTCCGAAAAGCATTTGCATTCTTGGCTGAGCTCCCAATGCTTGTAGGGTCAAACACATTGTCCGCAGTGGTTCAGGGCATAGCTCGTCAATTTACCCCCCCACCACCACCCCTAGAAGGAAAAGGGGAAAAAATTGTCTCTTTACTCTTTTCAATGTCACCCTATCTCTACTGAATGCTGCTGGTAGACGCGATGCTGTGGCAGTGAACTGTAGCATCCTCGCTCCCCCTCCTTGGTGGCTGATGGTACAATATGACTGATATCCATCATCATCATCAGCCTTGTGACAGATAGTATAGTACAGAAGGACTGGTATCTGTCCTCATCATCAGCCCATGAGTGCTCCTGGCTGGCCTCCCGGTCATTCCCAGTAGATGGTACAGAACGGCTGGTAACCGTCTTCATCATAGCAACAGGGGGCTGAGCTCCATCAGCCCCCACCCTTCATGTGTAAAGAAAAGATTCTGTACTGCCTGGACTATCATAGCAGCAGGATGCTGGGCTCCTCTCCCCCACACTGCTTAATGTCCTGTCTGGACTATCATAGCAGCTGGAGGCTGCCTTCCCCTCATTTTATCTCACTAACAAGTCACTGTTTCTTATTCCTGCATTCTTTATTACTTCATCACACAAATGGGGGGACACTGCAACGGTAGCCCAGGAAGGCTGGGGGAGGAGGCAATCAACAGGTGGGGTTGTTGCAGGGGCACCCCCTGTGAATGGCATACAGCTCATCATTTCTGTGGGATCTGACACGGAGCGGCTGTGCTCTCTGGTTCTCTGATACACTGGTTCTCTAGTACACTTATCCCATATTCTAGGCAGGACTGATTCTATTTTTAGATACCATAAAGGAGGGATTGACTCGGGGAGTCATTCCCATTTTTGTCTTTTGTGCCCCCGGCCGATCTCAGCCAAGGGCACCTATGACAGCAGCAGATGGTACAGCACAGAAGGACTGGTAACTGTCATCTCATTGCCAATTTACAATGGCATGGTAGATGGTACAGAATGGCTGATAACCATCGCTGCTATCATGCAAAAGCAAATGAATGCTGCTGTGTAATGCTGCTGAATCGCCTCTGTCAGCGGCATCTAGTACACATACGGTGAGAGTGACAAAAGGCAAAACAGGCTCCATGGTTGCCATGCTAATGGTGTCTGCCAGGGCAATCCAGGGAAAAAGGGCGCAAAATGATTGTCTGCAGTTGCTTTCCCAGAGGAAGGAGTGACTGACGACATTTACCCAGAACCACCCGCGACAAAGATTTTTGCCCCATCAGGCACTGGGATCTCAACCCAGAATTCCAAGTGGCGGGGGAGACTGCGGGAACTATGGGATAGCTATGGAATAGCTACCCACAGTGCAACGCTCCAGAAATTGATGCTAGCCTTGGACCATGGACGCACACCACCGAATTAATGTGCTTAGTGTGGCCACGTGCACTCGATTTTATACAATCTGTTTTACTAAACCGGTTTATGTAAAATCAGAATAATCCCGTAGTGTAGATGTACCCATAGATTCTGCTCCAGTAAGCTGCATACGCTGTTTTGTAACTTTCAGCATGTGAAACCAATGGGACTTCTCTGTTATTTGCCGTGGCCCTGGGATCATTCAAAACTAGGGGTCCTAGCTAAAAAGGGCCTAAGTTATTTACAATATGTGGACTTATGGGGCTTTCATGTTACAGGGTTTATATGAAGTCATGTGGTCTTCCATTGTCTCTTCAGTCTTCAGATTTCTTCTCGAAGCACCCTAAGCTCCTCATCATTACAGTCCATATGGGGGAAATGAGTAGCTAAGCACTGCTTACTGTAAACCTTCAGATAGCTGTTTACACAGTGTTGTAGCCTTATCTAAATGTAATGCAGCTGTAAATAACATAGCCCAGACTCAACAATGGCAGACACATTCTTCTAGATCGAAAACTTCCCCTGGCTGCTGAATGGTGATCAGCATCCAATGGAGAAGCATCTGGAAGAATGCAAGAGACATTGCAGCACTGAACTTCATAAAAGAATGAATGTTCACAGGGGAGGGGGAAGTGAATGACCAAAGAAGGGAGTGAATTTGTGAGTCTGTTCCTGAGTTTTATGACTATTGAATCACTGTTCCCATGGGAGCTGTTGCTAGTGGAGTGCTGAGAGTTGCAATGACTAGTGAGGCTTTTTTTTCTAGCAGTCTAACAGGAAGTTATATTGGTATCCTTCTGAGAAAAAGTCTGAGAACGTCTGTGCTAACTGGTAGTATCGTGACAAAGTCTTATTTAAATTAATGCTATGCTGATTTTTCTAGCTTTCCAGTGGTATCTGTTCAGATTTTGCAATCCATTCAATCCGTCCATTCCAGCTAGTAGAATTTACAGATTCATGATTTTCTTATTTTGGTGCTGTTAGCCTAGTAGAGCATCACTTTGCTTTTAGGACCCACATAAAGTCTTGCTGACAGAGGAGATTCCATTTAATGTTTTATTGTTAACTCTTAGGGTTCCTATACTTTAGTACAGGGGTAGGCAACCTATGGCACACGTGCCGAAGGCGGCACACGAGCTGGTTTTCAGTGGCACTCACACTGCCCGGGTCCTGGCCACCGGTCCGGGGGGCTCTGCATTTTAATTTAATTTTAAATGAAGCTTCTTAAACATTTTAAAAGCCTTATTTACTTTACATACAACGATAGTTTAGTTATATATTATAGACTTATAGAAAGAACCTTCTAAAAACGTTAACATATATTACTGGCACGCGAAACCTTAAATTAGAGTGAATAAATGAAGATTTGGCACATCACTTCTGAAAGGTTGCCTACCCTTGCTTTAGTAAGAGATTGGAGGGATTGCCTTAAGAAGAACCACTGAAAGGCCTGAATAGCTACAGTTGACAAAGCAATGATTAAGGAAGGGCATGAAAAGTCGACATGTCTTCGAAGGATGTAACCACCAAGGGTGGAGAAAAATTATTGAGGCTGATCAGAGAGGCTACCGTTAGGAATAACAGGATGACAAATCATTGGGAAAATTTAGGATGCACATCAAAAAACAGTTCCTAATGGTGAGATATATTTGAATGTGGAATAGTCTCCATGAAGACTCAGTCTGTCATGCATTCTGCATTACGGGCTTGGTCGAAAGCCTACTGGAGTCAGTGGGAGTGACCTTATGGCTTTTAACCACATGGCTTTCATTTGGCATAATTCTTTCTAATATCTGTCTTGTGAACCCAATTACCACCTTTTAGGGCAGGTTTCTAATGCAACTTCTTTATTGTTGCTAACATTTTTCTTATAAGTTTCTTACTATTGCATATTACGTTGTATTTGTAGCTTGCTACAGTACATGCTTATTGACATGGCTATTACTTAAAGCTCTTTGAAACCCAGGGCAAGGGCTACATAAATTGCTGATTCTGACAAGCTTTCTCATGTTGAATAGGCCTGCTGGAGTCAATAGGGGTACTAACGGAATAAGGTACTTCTCAACTTGAGTAAGTGTGTCAGAATGTGACCCTAAGTAATAGCAATATTAAGACCCAAAGTAGTAACAATATTAAATAGAACACTATGCTAAAGCAAAATAAATTCAGAAAAAGCACATGTGCCAAACAAATATTGTCTAGTAAGGGAAGGACAAAAAGGAAATGATAAATGTACAGTGTAGCCACTTGCAGGTGTAACAGCCATGCAGAGTTTAACAAGGTTAAGGAATCTATTCATGAGACAAGTTCCTTAGCACGGAGGTTAGACGCTATGGCTGTATGGAATGTTAAAATTGCTGAAATCACTAGTTTCAAATGTGTAGTCTTCAATGGTGCTGAAAGCATCAGAAAATTCTGTGAGATGCAGCACAAAAAAGAAAGAAATTGTTTTGCAAAACAAGACTCTCGTAGTCATCTCTAAGTTGCGACTCTAAATGAGAAGCGAAAGAAAGATTTGATTAAAATGAGAAAGCAACCCTGACAAAATTACAAAGAGAACAAGAGAAAAAAAGAAAAACAAGCCCTGGAGGTCAGGCCTCACACAGAAACATCTGATGTGATTACTCAGACTATTTTGTCAAATATAGGGTGTGTATATATAACATATCTCAGCTAAGAACAGAAATTTGATCATTCAGCAGAGGGGATTTTGTGGTGTATTGAAAACTGTGTTAAAATTGTAGGCTTCCGCTTTAAATGTCAGGGTTTTTTCCTGGTCCTACTTGCAGACTTGGTGCTCTGCAGGGAAGTGTGCAAACTGGGCCTACCTGCAATCAGTCAGCAGACAGTCTAGAGAAAGGTGGGGTGAATTGTGCCTTTGTTTTAGGGGGCTTGAGTCTCCCCTTACACTGATTTTTCCATCACTGAAATGCCACTGATTTCAGTGGAATTACTCCTAATAAATGAGTGGAGAATCAGGTCCAGAAAGTGTGATCCATGCTTTGAGAACATCAGGGAATCCACCTTTCTTTTGCTACTGGCTGTCCAGATCTTGATAACAATTGGCAGTTCTAAATGCTCCATTATAATGAAAGGTCAGTTTTATGCCCTGCTGGGTGCATACTACAGCACTGAGTTTTTAATGTGATTTCTGAAACCCTTTTATACACCTGGCCCCTAAACTACATACCTATACCCAGGAGTAATTGACTGGACCAATACCATTTGTATATTAGGATTATTCCACAAAGTGCTGTTATCTTTAAACTTCAGACTGTTAACACATTATCAGAATGTGGACACTAAGAAGCCTGTATCCTCTGGTTATTTGTAGTGTAGGTAGTTAATTCTGGGGATGAGAAAAGGCAATGTATTCCTATTATATGCTGAAATATGCATTTGTTTCTTTGTGATCCTAGACTTTCTATATAGATTTCATTATTCGGTCTTCTTACATCTCTGCGAGAGGCTGTTTGCCAATTGCCAAGTAGTGTAGCAAACTCTTTATAGATCATAAAGCTGTTGTGTTGTGTCACTCAGATGTATTGTGATGAATCTCATGGCTCATTGATGAGCAGTGTTACAACTCAATCAATAATCCACCCACTAGAGGGATCTGTACTCTCCAAAAGAAAGGTAAAGGAAGTAATATCCTGAATTCACAGGGGAACAGGCTCAGGAGAGAGCAGAAACAACAAGCTGGAGGCAGCAGTCTGAGAGCTAGCTGTGGAAAGAACACCAGGTAATAGGTAGTCTGAGATCTGGGCCTGAGAGAGGGCCAGAAACACACCCTATTGCTGGCAAGGGGGCCAGCGGGAGCCATTGCAGGACACAGGGCTGTGGTCTGCAGGCAGGAAGACAGTGTGGAGAGGTTGCATTGTAGCCTTGTTACATGCCTGGTCTGTCCCAAATGGGCTGGGTTGGGAACCACTGTAATTAAGGCAAATGTGCCCAAACTTAATGTGACCCCCAGATGTCTGAAATAGGGCCCTGCACTGAAACAGAACCAGGTGCAACCCAACTACCAGGGTCAGGTTTGGGTTGGATCAGGTCAGAAAACAACCCACTCCATTTGAGCTTGGTTCAGGTTGGGTCCCCTTCTCTTTTCTGTGGTGTTGGCATGGCAGCAGCTGAGAACCCCTCGGCTGTTGGCCATTTCTACCTCATTTGCTGTGTGTGCTGCGGAGTGAGTGTGCTGACGAGTCACAGCGCACGCAGTGCAGTGAGGCAGCATATGGCGTGGATGGGGCATTCAGCTGCCTCTCACTGCACAGCGCACATGACTCATGACTGTCCCAGCACCCTTTCCGGTGGTGGTGAGCCACAGTTCAGGAAACGCTGGCCTAGGGCACTTGCACCATTTATTTCTGGCAGTGCTAGTAAAGGAATCATCTCCTACGCAAAGTGTGTGAATGTTTATGGGAACCCATCTAGGAGTAGAGTCTGTGGAGCCTCATGCTTAGAGGCCTGGCATGCTTGCCTCCAAGATAATGGAACACTCAGCCTGCTGACAGATATCTAGGGGCTGGAGTACTACAGTGCTCGCAGTGACGCCCTCCTGTGGGGCGGGTTACAGTATATGTGGGGGGAGTTTTCATAGCAATGAATGGTTTTGAGGCCTGCAGCAATGCAAAGAGGCTTAAAACAACATAAACATTCAGTGTGAGCCGAGCAGAAAAGGCCATTGTGGAGTCTCAGATAAGTAATACTGTGTTTACAGCTTTATTGTTTCTCCATTTTTTTCAGCTTAATATATTTATTGCCTTCATTCCTTGGTTCTTTTAGTATTTCTTCCCCAGTTCTTGCCAAATGTCAAAAAACACTGAAGTGCAGACATTGAGCTTCTGCCGTGAAATACGTGCCAGTACTCAGGCCCTATCAGTCCCCACTGGCTTTGAGCCCTAGTGAACCATTCATTTGCCTTATTATGCTTATTGAATGTTCAGTCTGAGTTCATGGAAGAAGAAGGTATCACACAGTACATTTCTATCTCATATATTTTAAGGATATACAGGCATTGTGTTACATGCACAGTTTGCCCTCCAGGCAATTAAAAAGTATTTGATATAGCCATTGACAAGACGAAGGTACCAATGTACTAGTCTGACTTTTTCTAGGATACACAAAAGCTACATTTTCAAAGAGGTGCTTGAGGTTAGCTTCCAGTTTCTCCATCAATACACATTGGAGTTAAATATTTGCCATTACAGTTGTCAGTGTTACCCAACAGAATCACTGTGATAGCTGTATAGTTTCTGTTGGCAAACGTTGACTTTTAAATAGTGACTACTGTACAAGTGGTTCCTCCAGGAAATCTACTCATAGGTTTCCATGTTGTTCAGGTTTACCTAATTTTTGATACTAGTGAACTAATAGTTAATACTTCACATTATTGGTATAAGTGATATAGGTTATAAGCTCTTTGAAGCAAGACTATATCTTTACAATTGGTTCTATAACACCTAACACATTGGGGCCCTCATCCTGATTGGGTTCTTTGGCTACTATTATAATATAAATATTAAATAATAAAAAATAATAATAATACAGTTTATATTTTTTATATACAGAGTAGAGATGGATCAGCAGCTGAGATCTAAACTTACAATTTCAGAGCAGTTTGGATTTGAATCCCCATGTCCAAACCTGCCCCTATTGTTTTGATTTCCAGTCAAATTTAAAACAAGAGAGGGTGTAAATTAAATTCAGTTTAGATACAGCCAAAATCTCACAATTTCTTATGAGATTCTCACCATTCTGGCAAAAATCACACAAGAACAGCTTGTGGAATTTTGGCACTGTCCCACTGAAACTCGATCCTTAGCTATGGTTCTGCCTCAAGTCTGTATGCTATCCCTAAATCTAATCCAGATCTACACAAAACTTCCTCATCTCCAGTACGAAACAAAGTTGTGGAACAATATAAACCTGAGTTTTCTCTCACATTAGCACAACGTATGTTTAATAATATTATTTTTAAAAGACCATATGGGCCTGATTCAATTCCCAGAGAAGTCAATGGGAGTCTTTCAGTGAGCATGGATCAGGCCATATATCAAGTGCAGTTCTTCATGCCCTCTATCATGGTTGAATTAGATTCTCTACTTTGCCTAATTAGAAAAGAATACATTCCAGAAACTGAGTGATGAATCTTAAAGTGATAGTGTGCATTTTCAACAGACTAATATCAGACTAGGAGGTTGATTTTCAAGTGCTTATCTTACAGAGGCTAGTCTTTCTCTATTCATTCTTTCACAAACTTAAAAGCTACTGCTGAGTAGGCCAAACATTCCAGGTGGAAGGGTTTTCTCACAAAAGCATATGTGGTTGGGACTGACCAGGGATTGTTTAAATCCTGATTCTTACAGAGGGAAATATAATGAAAAAAATCCCAGAGAGTAAGTCATAAAGGGGAGGGATGGGGAGACAAATCTTGATTTCCATAAAAGCTTTTTCCTTGTCTTACCTTTTTAAGACAAATTTCCCAAAGGGGCTTTGGCTGTTTTTCCTTTGTTTACCAGCAACCTGAATTTACAGTATGGAAAGTATGTAGAGCAGGGGTCAGCAACCTTTCAGAAGTGCTGTACTGAGTCTTCATTTATTTACTGTAATTTAAGGTTTCGCGTGCCAGTCATACATTTTAACCTTTTTAGAAGGTCTCTTTCTAGAAGTCTATAATATATAACTAAACTATTGTTGTATGGAAAGTTAATAGGGTTTCAAAATGTTTAAGAAGCTTCATTTAAAATTAAATTAAAATGCAGAGCCCCCCAGATGGTGGCCAGGACCTGGGCAGTGTGAGTGCCACTGAAAATCAGCTCACGTGCCGCCTTCGGCACGTGTGCCATAGGTTGCCTACCCCTGGTGTAGAGGATTCAGTGATTTGACTAAAAATTAGCAATAAACTGGTGAGTGTAAAATAAATACCAGCCTGAGTCTTTACCATGGATTGTATGAAACCTGAATCTTTTTCCAGGTTCACTCTGGTTTGAATAAGTCCTTCCAAAACCAGGCCTCTCCCTTCCTGATATCCCATTGTGACGAACCCTCACTTATCCTTGAAGCTTCAGTGCTGGGGTCCTGTATATTTGTCAAGCTTGGGCCTACAAAAGAGTGACTGACTCCTTAAGGGCTAGAGGTTGGAAATATTAGGTGCCTTCTCCTCTCCCCCTGAGGCCAGATCTTTAGATTCCATGTGAGCATAGGTGCCGATTCCATGGCTTCTCTGGGGCTCAAGTACCCACCGAAAAAAAAATAGAGTGTGCTCTGCACCCGCAGAGCTGGAATAATCTTTTATGGGCAATGGCAGCCAGACCATGGCCCACCCCTTTCTCTAACTGTGCTCTGCCCCAAGCCCCTTCCCCCACTCAGCCTCTTCCCCCTGAGGTCCCGCTCATGCTCCAGACTGAAGCCCTGGCCCCGCCTGCCCTCTTCCCCCCAAGGTCCCACCCATTGCTCACACGGGGGAAAAGGGGGAGAGAAGGGGACCCACCAGCAAAAACAAAAGTTAGCATCTGTGAGTGTAGATGCATCATATGCATCCTGTGCCCACCAAACTCACCATGAGTGGCTCAAGGAAGCTCATCCAGATTAGGGGTGCTAAGCCTAATAAATTCTGTAGAAGAAAATAGACACCCCAATGTAAGGATGATCTGCTGTGGGGATTCAGCCAATGTAGGGGCTCATAGTCCACACCCTTCCTTGCTGCTGGCTTAGCAGATGAAGGTGGGGATACAGTTACTGTAAAGGAGAGCATGGCCACGATGCTACATCAATCATTGGTTAGGTGGTTGGTCCTTTGTGATTATAACAGGCTGTCATGAGTTAGACCAGCCCCTCAGACTGCTCTAATACAGCATGTGGTGCAATGAGTACATGGAGCAGCACCAGCATTGGGGTAGTGTAACTGAGCGCTGTCAGTCAGCTTTGCACATCACACCCTGAATGAGCTCTGCATTTTGGCCACACCTGAGGGTCTGATCCTTAGTGCTTAGAAGCTCTCAGGGAAAAGGAATGTGAAGAAGCTAGGAGGGTGACAGGCCACTTAAGTATAGTCTCCACCTCCTACAATCAAGTTTTGCTCACCATCTGCTGTGATTTTTGTGTAGGTCGAACCTTGAGTGGCCAAAGCTGTCATCCTCTCTCATGTCTTGTTTTCCCCCTCAACCCTGGCCTTCTGTAGGATTATAGAATATCAGAGTTAGAAGGGACCTCAGGAAGCCATTTAGTCTAAGCCACTCCTCAAAGCAGGGCTAATCCCCAGACAGATTTTTTCCCCAGTTGCCTAAATGGCCCCCTCAAGGATTGAACTCACAAGCCTGGGTTTAGCAGGCCAATGCTCAAACCACTGAGCTATCCCTGTACCCTGGCGAGCTAGCAAAACACAAAGAAATATAAACTAGGAAGACGCAATATTTTAAGACACTTTTGCTTTTTGCTCCCTTAGGGTATGTGTATATGGCAAGCCGAAATCTGTGGCAGCAAGTCTCAGAGCCTGGGATAGCTCCCTCCTCCACCTGATTTTCCTGATTTTCACTGCATAGATCCATTACCTATTTTGTAGTCATACTATAGTACAGAGTAGTAAATTATTTAGTGCAGTAAAATATGCAGTATTTAACTAAATACTGTATCTATTTCATTTCTGACTATTGCAAATATTTCTTAGTTCTTGGCTAGCTTATGTTTTCTTCTGGAAGATGAATATACTCCCTCCCTGAACGTCTATCTTTCATGGCTTCCCAGTATATGAGTGCTTTTGGGGGGTGGGGGAAATCAACATAACCCATTACCAAGTACATAGAACTTCTCCTGTCAGTCTTTTGTCTGTGGTAGAAAAATGTGTAAGATGGCAGATATTACCTAACTTTCCACTATATTATCTCCTCACTAGAACCTGAGGTCTACCTGGTGGCTACAGTAGCAACTCAGGAATACAGACTACTAGGACGATTGCCACCATTCAGCTTTTAGGCTGAATACTAAACAGAGGGCACTGCTCATGCACTGTAATGCACCATGCTACGCATCTGCTTGGGAAACTTGTGGAGAACCTTTATACAAAAGTTGTGTGAGATTTTCCAGCAGCCCTCCACAGGCTGTCCCAATATTGGGAAGTGAGATGAGGAGGTAGATACATTTTTTCCCCCCAAGAGGCTTTTTCAGATGGATTGGGCAGCCTTGGGAAGAGACAGGGAAGGAGGGAATGTGAAGGGGATTAAGACACTCCAAATACTGTTGGAATTAGTTACTCTTGTGGGGGGAATATAGTTGGCTATGGGGATAATTGAACACATGTTAAGTTGTACTAGCTAGTGGGAGTGAGACCCTATAGGAACACCCACCTGCTCTTGGAATTGCTGCTGATGGCTGTGTGAGTCTCAGACAGGACATGTTGCAATCCTTTTACTCAAAACAATCTGTGAAACGACAGGATGTGCTTAACATTGGAGAAGGTTCTGTGTATTGGAGGAGACAGCTCTGATTCTTAACAGCACATTTGGAAACTAGTTATTATTTATGCTCTAACAAAACTGAAATAGCTGGAAAACCTGCCAAATGAAAAACGCCCCTTCACACCATGTTATGGTTGAGATACTGAATGGAAACTGCACAAGAGAGAGGCCAGTTGCTTTCAGAAGGACTAAACCTTTAGACCACGGCCAAGTTTAAACGAATTACTGAACATTAAGGGCTAGATTGTACCATTTAGGAACACCCCAGTGTTACTTCAGGGTAGAGCTGCACTGCCTCAGAGGAAGCACCACTGGCATCCTGCTCAGGCTCCCAGAGGTTTCCCATGCATGAGAGAGGGCACAAACAGCTGCCACACCCTGTAAGTGGTGAGGCATATTTCTTCAGCGTGGTCAACTAGCACCACACTTTGGCACATGGTAGAGGGCCCCAGCACAGGTCTAGAAGCCAAGTATCTGGCATCTCCAGCAGCAGCAGCAACCAGTTTGCACTCTACTTCCCACAACCTGCTGTGAACACAGGCCATGGGAGGGTCTGCCAGAAGGGTTTGACAGACCACAGCCTCCTAGCTCCTGATTGGCTCCCTGCCCTATCGAAACTCAAGGGGTGTGCCGGGAAGCATCCAAGCAACAGTGCAGATCTCCTGTAGCTGCCATGACTGTTCCTGCTCCTGAATTCCTGGCTTAACCTCAGCTTGATTTGGACTTTGCCTCCTGGCTTGGACCCTGAAACCTGACTCAGACTCTGATCCTTGTTATTGACCCTGGCCTGGAATCTATGAACTCCTCAGCTACTCCCAGCCTCAGGTTTTCCCCTGCTCTGACCCTTGGCCCTGACTGCCCTGGTTGGGATCCTAACAAATGGTGATATGGAGTCATGGCTTTACCTACTTCCAGTCCCTTTCTATCCTCTTTGGGGCTCTGTGCTCTCTCCAGGGATCGGCCCTTGTACTTCCATGAATACAGGGGCTGAAACTCTGCACAAGCCTAACTTCCTCCCCATCACTGCATGCCTTCATCTGTGCTGGCTGGAATCTCTTCCATAGGGATGAGTTTCCTTCTACACCACCAACCTCTTACACTAGCCAAAAGTATCTCTATCAATTTGACTGAAAGAAGCAATTTGTCATGTTTATCCATGTGACTGTGGGGATGCATGATAAAGTTTTCACAACACTTTATAGTGTCTATAGTTATGTATGTGACAGTGCTTGAATAGCACAAGTTTTATTTTCACAAGAGTCTTTTTTGGACCCTTTGATATGTTCCTGTGGACCAGATAGAATTGTCATATTGGATCAGACTAATGACCATGTAGCCCAGTATCCTGGCTTGAAAAGGAGTTAGACCCCTAGGTATCTAAAATAGGACTTATGTCCCAGTTTTGGGACCACTTGATGCACAAAACTCCCTTGTGGGCACCTAAACGCACTCAGTGCCTATGTTCTTGCAGTAAAAGTTCTGGTGGCTCCTGTTTATGAGCATGTGCACTGCTGCCTCCCTCTAGGTGCCTGGCTGCTTATCTCCTGCACAAGCCTTGAAGTGATTCAGAAATAAGGGGAAGTTAGGCATTTGAATGCCTAAAAGTTGCATGCGGAGCCTGATCCAGTAGGCTGATCAGAGAGTGCCTTCTGGATTGGGCCCCTTGGCTGAGGTCACACAAAATAGCTCTGGGGTTAGAGGAGGAGGCCCTCCCTCATCACTTTTTAGCCCCAGAGTCAAGGTGGTCATGTGGGATGTAAGACCCCTAATTCAAGTCCCTGCCTCACCTGAGGGGAAGAAGGAACTTGAACAGGGATATGCCACTTTGCAGCAAAGTGCCCTAATCATGGAGCTATGGGATACTCTGATGTGGGGCTCCCTCAGTCTCTCCTGTTGAAGCTGTTCCACTCAGGATAAATAAAGAATCGTTAGACTCAAGTGAGGGATGGAAGTGGGATTATATGTTCACAAACAACTTGGTGCCCGAAGGTCGGATCAAATTAATTGGAGGATCAAATTAATTGCATAGTGAAATGAGTGGATAGCACTCTACTTGAAATAGTGATTGAGGACAGAGAAGCGTGTATTATTTTTTCTGTATTTATTTTTGTTTTCAATTTTGAGCCTTGGTGGATGTTTACATGAGGGGCTCTTCTCTAGGGGATGTTTTTTGAAATCTGTGATTACAAAATAAAGTACAAACAAAGCATTATTGTACCTGGAAAGGAATGAAACACTTTGCGTGCATAGGAAAGCAATGTGTGGGACAGCTGTGCTGAAATGTGTTCTGACTCTGAATGAATAACACCTCCTTCTTTCCAAACAGCTCTCGTAGAGCCTGTCAATGGTGCTTTTAGCATACACACAAGAGGTGCAGAAATCATTTTTTTTCCTTCTAGCTAATTTATTGGTACTAGGAAACTGACTTCACTTTCCAGATGTTTTTTCCAAGGGAGTATTTCAAACAACACTAATGGCTTCAAGCTATTTGCATAGAGCTTCAAATGTTTCCAGTGTCCCTTTGATCTCCCTGATGTGCTTGGCCAGGACATGCCCTGGTTGCATGGCTCTGTCCACTTCCTCACTGAGGGCCATCAGGAGATAAAGCCCTCAGAGACTTGTGTCTACTGACTCATCCAGGCCAGCCACTGAATCCCTGTAGGTCTGGTTGCATCCCATGTTCTGCAGCGGGTAGCACCAGGGGCGGCTCCGGTGGACCTCCCGCAGGCGTGCCTGCGGAGGGTCTGCTGGTCCCACGGCTTCGGTGGAGCATCCGCAGGCACGTCTGCGGGAGGTCCACCGGAGCCACGGGACTGGCGACCGGCAGAGCGCCCCCGCGGTGTGCCGCCGTGTTTGGGGTGGCGAAATGGCTAGAGCCGCCCTTGGGTAGCACACTCTTGTAATCGCCTGATTTATTTGAGCAACTACATCTTGGCTCAGTTTCCCCAAGTCTTTGATTGCTGCAGGGTCTATGGCACGATGTCTGAGGCTTTGTAACTTTGCTGCCTAATAGGATGACCAGAATCCAGTCTGGTGGAGCCCATCAGGGTTTTTCTGTGTAGGTTGCTCTGGTGCTCCTGCTTTCTGGTGCTTTGGAGATCCTTTCAGTCCTTGACTGCAGCTCAACCTTTGCTGATCCTTTGCAGCTTGGATGCAGATCTCACCATCTGTTACATTGTACAGAGTGGCTGACCTCCATAATCAGGGTTGGTAGGAGGGAGTGGAAGGGGAGACAGGTCAAGGAGGGGGAAAAGACAAGTTGGAAGGGGCTGACAACCTAGAGATGGAGGAGGGTGAGTGGAGACAGTCCAGGTATGGGGAGAAGGGAGATGGGGAAATAAGGGAGCATATGGCCCAGGGATGGAAGGAAGGGGATGGGAGGAGGTAGAAGATACAGCACAGGGAGCAGGGAGAGATTTGGGTTAATAGATGGGAGAGAAGAGGAAAGAGCCAGGCTGGGGAGGCGTAGGGTGGGGAAAGACAGCTAAGGGAATGTGGGAGGCCAGATGTAGGGCCATGTGAAATATTTTTTAAATACAGTTTAAAGGCATAAGCTTCATTTTCAAATGCATCAAGTTTGCTTTGAAGTTTTATTTTTTCCATCAGTGTGTCCAACTTCACACCCCCTCTCACTAGACACAATCCTTTTAGGTCCTTAATGCTTTTCACCCTTACAAGGAAAAAAAGATCTAATCTTGGTTAAATAACTGTATAGATTATGCAGAGGCTGTAGGAACCACTACATCTAACTTGATACTGATGGAGTTTGAGCCACTGATTTACTCTGAAAGAAATGGTAGGGTGCCTGGCTCTGTCTTTATCACATTATTGCATTGCCTGCTAAAGAGGTCTGACTTTGCGTATTGCATATTCCTGAAAACAACAAGTCTGGGAAATTGAAAAACATTAATTTTGTTTAGTGGTTACCCAGAGTTTTTCAAAAAAATCTGTTTTAAAATCTACTACATGTGAAATATAGCTCTATCCACACATACATCTCTATAGCTATGAATATCTACACATAAAAAATACAGGGCCAATTTCTGCTACTCTTACATGGAGTAGCAGCTTACTCTGCCACTAGCTTGGAGCTACTCATGAAATAATTTACTACTTACTATGAAGTATCAGAGGGGTAGCCGTGTTAGTCTGGATCTGTAAAAGCAGCAAAGAGTCTTGTGGCACCTTATAGACTAACAGATGTTTGGGAGCATGAGCTTTTGTGGGTGACGAAGTGGGTATTCACCCACGAAAGCTCATGCTCCCAAACGTCTGTTAGTCTATAAGGTGCCACAAGACTCTGCTGCTTTTACTTACTGTGAGTATATAAGTGGCAGAAACTGGCACATGATTATTTGCTGGAAGTTATTTGCTTAAGGGACAGATTCTAATTTGTTTACTCACTCTGAATAGTACCGTACTTCATTAAATCAGAGGAGATTGCCTGTGGAGTAAAGTACTAATTAACATCAGTAAGGGAATAGAATCTGGCCTTTAGTCAAATTGGCTCTACTTTTTTGAGTAACAATCATATCTGAAAGAGCCCAGATGAAAAAAAAATGGTTTAATCTTAATATCTATAGGTGCTTCTATATTATTGCTCAAGAATTGCATCAGGTGACTAGCATTTTTTTCAAAAATTGTCTTCCTTCATGCTTGCCTTGGATACCATTTCACCTTTATTTCTGAGGAACTGTAACACTTGAAATTAATTAATGGAAAAGGCTTTGTAGCAATGCAGTTAGTGATATGACTATATTGGCTACTTTACGGTAGAAAGTATTTATGGGTGTGACTGTGTTTCTCTGAGAAGTGTAAAGACACAAAAGCTTTTGATGCCTGATACTAAAGATATCTTATTAATGCCCATGTTCATAAATAGCCTCTTTTGTGCTAGGTTAGTCTTTAGTTTCTCTTTTATTTTTGGAGCTTTCCTCAGTTATGTGCTTTGCTTGACCTTTACTGAGTTAACAAAAGGCTAAAGGCGAGGACATATTCTTTAACATTTAGCAACAGAGCTTTTCATTGTTCCAAGTACTAGGGACAGGAAATAAAGCACCTGAATTTTGCTGGCCTACAGAGAGCAGAGCCATTCACCCACAGTGAATGATTTGCTGATATGCAGCATAACCTTTGGAAAGTTACAGGAAACTTTTTATTTCATTTTACAGACAAAAAAACCCACCCAACTTTTAAAGAGACTTGGGCCCTTGAATTATAGAAACCCACAAATCAAATACTTCAAGGTAAAGCATTTTATTGTACATTCCCTAATGATTAATGGAGGATTTTAAGTTAGAGTGAAGCTCATCAAAAGAACATTTCAGTTAGGGGGAAAAAATACACCACTGAAGGAAATCAGAGTAAGGTTCTACAAAGAACTTTAATTCTGCCCCTCTTGCATAGCCCTGACCATGCCTTTAGTATATCTTGGATGTGGCCTTACAGTTCCAAACATTACCATGTATACCCTCATAATGTCTCCTGCTCTGCATTCTAATATACAAACCTCCCACTCATTACATAAGAGCCATTTGCCCAGTCATGGACTATTAGTGTGTATAATAAACCAGCTGCGAGGGGGAGTGGGCAGATGAACAAGTTGGCAATGGCAGGAAGTGGACAGTTACTAGAACCTTTGCAGGCAGACAAATGGGTGTTGCCTGAATAAAAACTCTTAATAGCTAAAGAAGCTGCTGTACACCTGTTATAATATAACACAGCGATGAGGTGGAGCTGAACTTACAAGAACGAAAAAGAGAAAGAAATAGGTCTGGGAAGTTATGTGTAAAGCTTGCAAACACAAGAGAAATGGCTGAAACCTTTGGGACTGTTTCCCCACTTAATCCACAACACTAAACTTGGGAAGAAAACTGCAAACTAGTCTCACTTCTTGACTGCTCATTATATTACAGAAAGATGAATGCAAGAAGAAAACTATCATGCGCAGCCGTGTAGGGGCCAAGACTTACAGATCAATGAGAACTTTTAGCCCCTGAAAAGCTGGAGATAAAACTTTTGATGATCTAGTAAATCTGTTGAGACCATTTGAACCCAACAGTCAATGAAATAGTAGAACAATTTACATTTAACTCTCAGTCAAGGAAAGCAGGGGAAGACAGCAGGAAAGTGTTTGGCAGCCCCGAGGAAGCTCTCTCAAGATTGCAACTGTGGTGTGACCCTGACACAAATGCTAAGAGACACATTAGTTTGTGGCATTAATGATTACTATCTTAACCGCAGTTAACATTTGAAACAGCTGTGAAATTGGCCCAGGTTACAAAATCTGCAATCTCTATATTACAGAATTTACAAAAAAATGTCACAGGGGCCCAGGGAACTGGAAATAGCACCGAGGAAACACAAAATATGGTGCACAAAATTGCAAGGAAACCTGGGAAACAGAACCAATCAGCTAGCAGAAAGTGTTCTCATTGTGGAGGCAAACACACCTAATTGGTCTACAGATTTAAAAATGAGAAATGTCACATTTGCAGATTGAGGGGGCACATTTGAAGAATGTGTTGAGACAAAACCAGGAAAGCAGACACAAAACCATGATTAAAAAAAAGCGACCTCTCAACCATGGTACTTTTCATGACTTGAGCAGGAAAGTAATGAAAAAGAAGGTGAGGAAGTACCTTACTGTCTATAGTGTGACTGAAGCAAATATTCGTAAAGTAGGTCCCATTCATATTGAGCAGTCTGTAAATGAAACAATGTATGATTTGAGCTTGATGCAGGATGTGGCATAGCTATTGTGAGCCAAGAAGCACATGAGACCTCATAGAAAGATAGTGAACCATCTCTATTGGAGAAAAATAGGATTTTAAAAACATACACCAAAGAAGCCATACAGATATTGGGATCCACCAATATGAAAGTCTGCCACCAGAGCAGAGTAAGACATCTACTAATGCTAGTGGTCACAGGCATCGGCCCTAACTTGCTTGGTAGAGGGTGGTTGGCTGACCTTTTACTGGACTGGAAAATAAAAATGCATCATTTGAAACCACAAGATGATCTAGTTCTGTGAACTGTTTTAAATACACAAGGAAGTATTTAAAGATGAGCTGCGCACTTTATAAGACACTACTGCTAACGTCTACGTAAACCCAAATGTCATGTCTCTTTATTTCAAACCCAGATCAGTATCCTTTGCCATGAAACAAAAAGCTGAATTTAAGTTAAAATGGCTACAGGCAACTGCTATTATTGAACCTGTAGTTTTCTGCACCTATAGTACCATTATTGGAGCCAGATGGCTCTGTATCCATATGTAGTGACTAAAAGTTGATACTAAATAGGGTCTCACACTTTGAATAGTATCCAATTTCAAAAATCGAGGATCAGTTTGCTGTTGTAGCGGGAGGGTAATTGTTCACAAAGTTAGAGCCATGCCTACCAACAGATTCATTCTGGAAGAAAATTCCAAGCACTAGTTCACTGTAACTACTCACAATGGACTGTTTAAGTGTAGGTGTTCTTTTGGTGTGTCCTCAGCCCCCTGCCATTTTTCAAAGAACAATGGAAGGATTGATTCAAAGAATTCCTCACGTGGCAGTATAGCTAGATGATATGTCACAGGTACCACAGACATAGAACATTTACAAAATTTAGTAGAACTGTTAAACGGGCTAAAGGTCTGTGCCTAAAAAGGATCAGTGTTTCTTCCTGGCACATGAAGTGATATATTTGGGATATAAAGTGAATGCCAAGGGACAACATCCAGTGAGAGAGAAAGTAAAAGCCATTAACACTTAGGTATATTTCAGGGCTGAAGACATAATTAGGTTCCCAGAATTACTACAATAAGTTTTTTTTGGCCAAACTTAGCCACACTTCTAATGCTTGTGTATATCTTACTTAAAAAGGGGGTTAAAAGGTATGGAAAATCATTTCAGGAACAAGCATTTCAGGATTCTAAACTATTGCTTGTGGCACCTTAGAGACTAACAAATTTATTTCAGCATAAGCTTTCGTAGGCTACAGCTCACTTTTTCGGATGCATGGAATGGAACACGACTAACACGGCTGCTACTCTGAAACCTAAACTATTGCTGCAATCCTCAGAAGTCCTGGGCTGTTATCAAACTGACAAAGAACTGATATTGACTTGTGATGCATCTCCTTATGGAATTGAAGCTGTTTTAGCTCACCAGGTGAAGGATGGGTCAAAGAAACCAATTGGATTTATATTCTAGACACTGTCTTCTGCTGAACATAATTATTCACAGCTGGATTGATAAGGATTAGCTGTTGTTGTGGGGAAGTTCCACAAATCTATATCTATATCATCTATATCTATATCTATAGATATATGGGTGTAGGTTTAAAATTTTCATGGATCACTGTGACAAAGCAGGACTCACTGTCACGACACCTCCTGCTGGCCATCCTGGGAATTAGCTCTGAGCCCTTCCAGTCCTCCTTCAGCTAGTGGTGTCACACCACTGCTGTCATTACTGTCTCCACTCTTTGGACCCGCGTCGCTCCCTGGACCACAGCGTTCTCTTCTGGGCACAGTCCTCTGGCTGTGCCCCGACTCCAGTATCTCCCCCCTTCTGGGGGATCGGCAGTCCTTAGTCCCACCACTTGCCTCAGCAGCCAACTGCAGTCCAAGCTCCAGTCCCTCGCCTCAGGGGCAAACTGCAGTCTGGATACCAGCCATGCTCCTCATTGGCAAGTGGGGTGCAAGCGGGGGGACCCAGGCCTACCCGCTATTCTGGATCCCTGACCCAGGGACCCTATAGCTGACAGCCACCTACTGTTCTCCTCCAACCTGCTGCCTATTTTCCCTAGGCCACTTCCTCCATAGCCCTAGCCCCCTCTCAGGCCTGGTAGCATGGCCGCAGCCTGGTAGTGGTCAGCCAGCAGCTCACCCTCGCACTCTGATGCCCCTGTCCAGCACTGCTCTTCCTATGGTGCTTTTCCAGGCAGCCAGTCCTCCTCCTTTTCCTTCCAGGGAGAGATTCCCCTCTGCTCTGTTGAGCAGCCCTTTATATATGGCCTTGGTTGCTCCAACAAGCCTTTCCCCTATTGGTGGGCTCAGTAAGCCCTTTCATGATTCATGGGTTCTGTGCAGCCTCCCTGGTGCTGCTTTTAACCTCTTCTTCTCCCTGTGTGGGGCAGCTGCCCCACCACAATCACAAACACCTGATCTCTTTGTTTAACGTGATGAAAGCAATGCCACCGATGGTATCATCCAGAATCCAGAGATGGGCAGTAACATTAATATTCAATGACCTTACCATTGTATACAAAGCTGGTAAGAAGCTGGGAAATGCAGATGCTTTAAGCTGGTTGCCTTTACCTGAGACGTATGAAAAAGACAGAAGTGAAGAGAGTGTAACTAATGAACTATCTCGATACACCTCAAGTGACAGCATTACAGGTAACATCATGGGCTGGTGAAGATCTAGTACCTGCAAACTTTACAGGACTTGTGCTTAAGGGGATGGTCCTAGACCAAAACTCATCAGGAGTTCACACCTTATTACAGGCAACAAAGTAAATGTAGTGTGTAAGAGGGGTGTATATTATGGGGCGCATGGATCATCATTCCAAAGCAAGGATGTGAAGTAATAATGGATAACACACCCAGGTGCTACTAAAATGAAAGCGTAATATATGGTGGGCAAAGATGGATACTGATATTAAGAGTAAGATGCAATCCTGCTCTATTTATGAAAAGAGTCAAAGCTCCTACTGTGGCTCCATGTTACCCTTGGGAGTGACCAGATAACGCTTGGAGAAGAGTACAGATTGATTATCCTGGATCATATCTGGGGAAAACATTTTAGTACTGCTGGATGCACATTTCAAAAGAGTAGACATCTATCCCGTGAATACATCCCCTAGTGAAGTCACCATAGAAACACTAAGGACTAGTTTTATTACCTAGGGTTTACCTGAAATGTTTGTATCAGATAATGGACGTTCTTTTATTAGCACAGAATTCCAAAGATTTAAAAAGCAAAACAGCATTCAACATATTACATCAGCACCCTACATTCGATCATCAAATGGATTAGCTGAATTGGCAATTCAGTCATTTAATGAAGGTACTTTCATATCTATAGTACCACCAGGTATCTTATCAGCAGAGATGTTAATTGGAAGGAAACTAAGGTCAAGGTTAGACCATATGCATCCCTACTTAATGGGAAACAAACAGCAAAAACAACAGAAACCAAAGTATCAGCTTGATAAATATGCTAAATAACATAGTTTAACTGTTGGAGAAGCTGTCTATACTAAAATTTTGGTCCTGGTCCAATTGGATGCCAGCTATCATTCAAGATATTACAGGACTAATCTCCTACATGGTAATTCTGGGGGATGGCAGGGCTGTGTGCTGACATGGATCAATTGAGAAAAAGGATTGTGGTAAACTCTGGAAATGTGAGTATAGCAACTGTGACGCTGTACCCCCATAATGCTTTATGGGAATATGACATAACTGGAATATATTTTGTGCTGCCTGTGCCATGTAACATATGTCTGTAAAAGTTATGGTCTACTATATCTATTCATCCTATTTGTACACATATATCATTTTCTACTTGAAGTTAAGAATATGGGCTGTATACGTGCTTGGTTTCTAAGTAAGCTTTGTGAGGCATTCGGTCAGCTTCTTTAGGAAGGAATTCGCAAGGTTAAGTACCCGACCAGGAAGCACTTGGGGAACAATGCATCTTGGAATGCTCCAATCCACATAAGAAGTCTTCCTGGAGACATACAAGATACCATGTGGACAATGGCTTCTGCCTGTAAAGACTGTGAGTCATGCATGGACATGTGACTTGCCCAGGTGACTCCAGAACGCCATCTTGGAGCTGGACTTTGCATAGGAGTGAGGAGTGGGGTCGTCACCCACAAGAGAAAGTCTATTTAAACCCCTGAGAGACCCCTCCATTTTGTCTTCAGCTGGCTAAAGAAGGAGCCTCTCCACCCCCCAGGATACTTGAAGGAAACTGGAACAAAGGACAGTAATTACAGGGGGTGTGAGTGATTGCTGGACCCAGGCTAAAAGGAGATTAGTTTGTAAAAGGGAGCATTCTGGAACTGGTGAGGATCTTATCAGTATTTAGTTTGATTAGACATAGATCTGCGCATTTTATTTTATTTTGCTTGGTGACTTACTTTGTTCTGTCTGTTACTACTTGGAACCACTTAAATCCTACTTTCTGTATTTAATAAAATCACTTTTTACTTATTAATTAACTCAGAGTATGTATTAATACCTGGGGTAGCAAACAGCTGTGCATATCTCTCTATCAGTGTTATAGAGGGTGAACAATTTACGAGTTTACCCTGCATACGCTTTATACAGAGTAAAACAGATTTATTTGGGTTTAGACCCCATTGGGAGTTGGGCATCTGAGTGCTAAAGACAAGCACATTTCTGTGAGCTGTTTTCAGGTAAACCTGCAGCTTTGGGCCAGGTAATTGAGACCCTGGCTCTGTGTTGGAGCAGACAGGAGTGTCTGGCTCAGCAAGACAGGGTGCTGGAGTCCTGAGCTGGCAGGGAAAACAGGAGCAGAGGTAGTCTTGGCACTTCAGTTGGCAGCTCCCAACGGGGTTTCTGTGATCCAACTCGTCACAGCAACAATGGAATTGCCACTGAAGAATGCCCTGTTTAGGTTCAGCACCAGTTTCTGGAAGTCTGGGCAGGTAGCAGCCTGACACAAGATCAGCTATTATTAATAGAACTCCTGGAGGAGATGGCTTTGATACATATTGCATAATGACAGGTTTGAACCAGAAGTCAGCAGTGATGGTGGAGTTACCTTTTGCAGAGGTTGAACTGAGGTGTTCTACATGTGGGAAATGTTCACCTACATATCTGGAAGATTATATAGTGAAACGGTGACTGAGTGCCTGTTTGTTTTATTATTTTCAATTTGAAATGCATTGCTAATTATTGTTTGGTTTTGTAAGGAGTGTAGTAAAAACTTAAAAGAGGTGGGGGGCATGTTATGTGTATAATAAACTAGCCAGTAAGGAGAATGGGCAGATAGTTAAACAAGGAAATGTGTAGTTGTCTGGTTTTGGTTTGTTCATTGTTGGAAGTATGGGGGTATTGGACCTGCAGAACCATTGCAGATATACATGTGGGTTCCCTGAATAAAGACTGTAAATACTTAAAGAAGCTGCCAAAGGCATGGTTTATAATACAACATGGACCAATTCATCTTTCCTGAATGAGGCAGTTACATCAGCCTCTTACCCTCTATATGCAGGCAAAAGGTCTATCCAGCCCTGTTCCAGCTCACAAATCATACTTTCCTTTCTCCAATATCCTCTATATGTCCTAACCAATTTTACTACATATCATCTTTAACTAAGCTGAAAGCACCCTTTTGAGGTGGATTTAAGACCCTATCAACTGCATTGAATGAGACACCATCCTCTCCCACATCCACTCTGCAAACACTGCTGAATCCTGAAGTGCCTCATTCTCTAAAGAATACCATACACAAGAGGTGATGCATGCATAAAGTGTACATAGAAATATTTTTTCATTGTAAATGATTTAAAAAATGTAATAAATGCATTTAAATACTCATCGCTGACATATCTATATTCCATGGATAATTCAGTATGGTGAACTGCAGAGGAAAAGTCATAGTTGAGAACCTTTTTGGAGAACCTTAACCCGAGCTTTTGAATTTCAAACATTTTAGGCCAAAATTTTCAAACTTGAATGCCTAAATTTAGAACTCTAAACCCATATTTAGAGATCCAAATAAGAGAACTGAGTTAATAGGTACTGCAAATGCTCAGCTCTTAAGAAAATCACATCACTTATTTAGGTGCTTAAATAGAGATTTTGGTGTTTAAACTGAGGCACCCAAGTCTGAATATTCTAAAGTATACTGCAACGTGTTTGTTTTAAGGCATATACTACTGATTATGAGTTTATCATTATAAAGTATATATATTAATTTTCTCTTTTTTTGTGAGGGAAAGGAATTTCTTTACTTTGATTTTTTTTTAACATTTTGATTAATTATCCAATTCTAGATATTTGTGTTAAATCACATAGCTATATTTGTTTTATATTATACTGTAGTTAGTGATGTCATACCTGAAGACAGAAATTCAAATACTCTTCGACAGACTAAGTTACTGTCTGGTTACTCATTTCTCTGGAATCTCTGTTACATGAACAAGTCCATGTAGACTCTCCAGTCACTATGTTCATTGTTGGTTTGCATGGGAACATTGCTAGCGGCATTGTACTAGTTTTGCCAGGATTCAGTGACGTTCAGGATTCTAGCTTCACTAGATACTTTGCAGATGGTGCCCACAAGCTCAGTATCATTCTAACTTTGTTGCTAAGATATATTTCTTAGGGTAATAGATGCTCTGCTGGATGTCTACAGCGCTTCTTCACCCACAGCTATTTAATTTACCAAGCTTAAGTTTCATAAAGTATGTCTGTGGATCTTTTAATCTATGTTAGGCCAATCAAGACCTGTTGGAGCCCTGACCAGTTACAATAATTATAATGTGTGACTCCCGACTCTTTCACCCAAACATATCAAAAGTTGGTCCTGTGCACTGGACCTTATCCAAGACAAATAAATAAAATGCTTGAGAATGTTCTAGTTCTGTGGTTCCCAAACTTGGTTCGCGGCTTGTTCAGGGTAAGCTTCCCACAGCTCCCATTGGCTGGGAACGGCAAACCGCAGCCACTGGGAGCTGCGAGCAGCTGTACTTGTGGACGCTCAGGTAAACAAAGCATCTCGTGGCCCACCAGGGGCTTATGCTGAACAAGCCACAAACCAGGTTTGGGAACCACTGTTCTAGTTCAAGCTATTTTTGAGATCTGGTTTTATAACAAATATTATAAGTTTTCTAAGACCCAGTCTCTCACAGATGCATTATCCAGTTTATCTCAAAGTTTCACCTAAACTTTCTTCTCAGGGTAGACATATGACACACAAGACAATTCAGATGAAAAGGAGCTCTTTTGAGAAATGCAAAGTTGTAACCATGTGAGTCCCAGGATATTAGAGAGACAAAGTGGGTGAGGTAATATCTTAACTTGGTCCAGTCAAAGATAATATTTCACCTACTTTGTCTCTCTATTTTGAGAAAGTTAGAGAAAGGATTCTCAAGGAAAGCAAATTACAGCCTAAACTATGGAGTAATTTTTGTGACTGCTTTATACAATATATAGCTTATTCTTGCTGGTAAATTACAATGGACTTTTCTTGCGGCAAAAATAGTCTCAACAAATCTAACTGTAATTGGTATCTATATTGCCTAAAAATTGGTAATAAGAAAAAATTAAATCCATGTTAATCTCTTTTTAGGCAGTTTTGTCAATTGCAATCAACAAAGCTAATGAGAGAAAGTAGATACACAATAGAATATGTGATTACCATAGTTTATGTTTTTTAGTTTTGAGAAACCCTGTTTCTGGGCAGCCATCCCCTTTCCAATTGTTTCAAAAGCCCATATCCCTTCATTGTCATTGAAAATAATTAGACACAGGGGAGGTAGAGTGAGTTTTCAAAGGCTGATTGGCTTGAGGGGGTGGCCTATGACAGATGTCTGAGGAGGAATGAGAGAGGGAGAATACTAGAGGGGGCTGGGAGAGAGAAGCAGATTGTAGACAGGATGAAGTATTGAAAAGAAACGCTAGAAGGAAACAGCAAACACTTTTGACTGGCTCATGGAATCATTCCAAGGGGATCTTTATCTCCCTGATCTCTGTAAGACTTGCACGTGCTGTTAGCCCAGCAATGGAAGTTTTCCATGAAACCTCCCCAACCCCGTTCCCTCTGTTGTAAGTGCAGCACATCTAATTTCAAGAGAAGTAGCCACATTTACATGTTTGTGTGCCATTGACTTGTTCAGACTTTATATATTTATTTTGTATTTATTTCTATTTATTTTAAGTAGGTGACCTTTTGTTCAGTGAAATTGTAAGACCTGATGATCAGGGTCAGTTTACAATAATTAAACAGAAACAAATCCCATGCAGCATGCAACATCTAGCTATCAAACACTTTTTGCTAAATCCAAGAACCCCACCCTCTCTAATATCCTAAAGAAATGCCAAAACCTCACCCTGGCCCTACAAACAGCTATTCATCCAAACAGCCTTTGCTGAGCCCTGAAGATCATATCTGAACTCTGGTGAACAAATGAGGGAAGTGAATTCCAAAGACATGGAAAATATCTGCTAGCAGCTCCCTTTCTTATATCCAGCTTGATTTTTTTCCCCACAAAATAAGATGAAATGTATTTACAATAACAGAGACTTGCATCAGCCACCTAATGGAGATGATTAACTAGGCTATCGTCACTTGGAACAAACCCAATTATTAAGGCCAAGATCCTCAAAGGTATTTAGGTGCTTAACTCCCAAGAAACTTTTCTTTGCTAGCAAGTAGTCATGAAATTTTCCTTTCTCTCCCTGAACAGTTATGGAATAAGGATTCAAAACTCTTTGTGATGCAATCAGTCATCTTCTAGATGTCCTCTGTAACTCTGATGACCCATGATGATGAAGCTGGGAAAGTGTGGGTGTAGGGACAGGGCTGGCTCTAGGTTTTTTGCCACCCCAAGCAAAAAAAAGTTGGCTGCCCCCACCCCAGCCATGGGCTCCCGCCCACACCTCCCTGCTGTCCCAGCCCTGGGCACTTCCCCCCCCTACACCCCCCACCATCCCAGCTCTGGGCTCCCTTTCCTCCCCACTCCCGCACCCTCTGCCACCCCAGCTCTGGGCTTATATCTCAGCTATAGAATTTGATACAATAGTTCTATATGTTTCTTATGTGACAATCAGAAGAATACAGATTTCTATTTAGTGTTAGGTTTGATTATCAAAGAACTCCTTGAGGTCCCTTCCAGTCCTATGATTTTATTATTATAGTCCATTTTAAGTAAAGTGTTTTGCATCAGTTTGCTTAGAATATTTTCCTTAATAGTTGCATATATTGTAGAACATGTTATACAAAATTCACTGAAGTACAATATTACATCCATGTGCTGCTTAAGCCTCTTTCTCTAACCAGAGATCTCTTAGGTTAGGCAAACCGACTCCAGGGCAGTTTCAATTTCAATTTAAGTTGTTGTGTGGAGATTTTATATGTCAAGAATGCATCAAAAATTGATAGCTGTTTTTAGAGGCTCTCCAAACCACTAAGAAAACAAACAATCAAAAGTAGTGATAAACTCTGAGATGAAAAAGCCCCAACACACAATAAATCTTTACAACACATAAGTGCCACCTCAATTTATTCATTAGTCATAGGAGACTACCTGTAATTTACAGATAATTGTGTTGCCTCTTAAAAAGAGCACTTTAACATTGGAAAGGGGCACTTTTTCCTGATAAAACCATTTACTTGGAAGGCAAAGAACTCATCTTTGTTAATAACAAAGCTGAACAAAACCTTACAGCTAACAGTGACCGACAAAAACCCACTAGTGTTGATGGTAAATCCATCTTTTGCACATAATCAGCTGGTTGCCATAATGCCTAAGTTTTACCCCTTAGTTAGTGTTGTGGTCAAGCTGTACTAGCATAATCTCAGCTTCCTCAAAAGACACTGACTGATCATGGATAACTGGAATGTGAAGCAACATTTTCAAACTGGCCCTTAAAATTGCTCCCCAGTTTTGTGCATTAATTCTTTGTGTCCCTAATAGTCTGCGTTACTTTGCTCAGCTACCCATGTGCAAATGCATCATTTTGTAGTACAGTGGGTACACATGCACATTTTGCAGAAGCAGGTTTGAGGCCAACTGTTAAACATTTGCCTACATATATCACAACAAGATTGGGATCTTCCCAGACTCAGTATGGAGCATCTGTTGGGAAGGCTACATAATGAAGGGTGACCACCTGAAAGCTTAGAGGTCTATTTCAGTTTTGATCAGCAACCAGAATTTTGGATGTATATGCAAAGCATCTCTGAACTGTCTGAAGCTCTTAAACTGGCCTAGAAATCTCATCAGATCAGACTTTGTTGTGAGATTTCCAGTAATGAATACTTTTGGGGCAGAAGCCAAGAGAAGTGTGTGGCTGTCAGGATAGTATATAGAAAAATAGTAAATAGAATAATAATAGGGAGAAGTGGAAATTAACATAAGATTTTCAACCCCCAAAAAGACTTCTGGTTTTAATTGTGTCTGGAAAGTTGGGGAAGTTCTTATGAGTACCAATATGCCCAGCACAAAGGGTGAGATTTGGTAAAATGGAAGAATGGCGATACTGGGTCAGATCAGTGGTCCATCTGGCCCTATTTCCTGTCTTCTGACAGTGGCCAATGCCAGATGTTTCAGAGGGAATGAACAGAACAGGGCAATTATTATTCGATTCATTCCCTGTCATGCAGTCCTATATTCTGGCAATTGGTGGTTCAGGGAGACCTGGAGCATACCCCTGACTATCTTGACTAATTGCTATTGATGGATTTATCCTCTATGAACTTATCTAATTCTTTTTTGAACCCAGTTATATAGCTGCCAGTGGAGCTGTGTGAGCCATAATTTAAAAAATACCCCTTGAAACGGGGCCACATGTTTGCCAAGAAATCCAAAAATTCTGTGAAACTTGCTTGGTCTTAAGTTTCTTGACACACCTGAAACCTACACCATGTTTGTTGAAAGGATCACTATGTTTCACAGATTCTCTGAGTGAACTTGGGCATATTTTGCAGTGAAATCATGTGAAATTCATTATTTTGCAAAGTTTGGATGCAAAACAAGCTCTGGCGCTGGTGACTTTTTTGCTTCTTTTTTACAGCCAGCGATTCTGTGCACAACCCTTTCTGGGTCTCCAGGGAATCCTAGGGAGTTCTGTGCCCACACAAGAAGAATCAGACTTGAAAAAGATTCCTGTCCCATGTTTGTCTGTAGGATTGAGGATCCAGACAGAAAGGGGTTAAGTGCCTGGAGGATCAAGATTGCTAAACCTCATCAGTTAATGAAATCCAGATGCTTTATGTACTAAAGAAGAAGAGAAAGAAAAAAGACAGTCTGCTCTGAATGCAGAAAAATGTGGACTGAGTGGTTTAGAAGCTACCAGTAAGATTTCTGGTTAACTTGGGACTGTGTTTTGTTAGGAAGGGGAGAACTTTATTTGGGGGCTGTATCTGTACACGAGAGGTGGTGGCAAGTATTGCAGGCTGGAGAAGCCTTGGGACACAGCTTGATTCTTCAATCTCAACCACATGAGCAATCCTTACTCAAGGAGTAATCCCAATGAAATCAATGATATTACTCACATAAGTAAGGATTACTTACATGTAGCAGGATTGACTCTTAACACACTATGCTCTTTTCTCTCCACCCTTTTTTCCCCACTCCATTTTCTACCTACAAGTGTGAGGAATTTCCTGATTTCTTCCATAAAATGATCACTGCCATCTTCAGCAAAACCACGTCTTCCAATCACCCTACTTTAATCCCTCTGTGTTCACATGCCTCATCTCCTTTTCAAGCTCCAGCTTTAGTCTTTTGTTCAGAAGTTGCACAGATTAAGTCTAGACATAAATAGGTGCCATTCTCCCAGAGAATCCAGTGGGAGTTGCATCTGCTTGCACTAGGACTACGGCTGGCCCAAAGAAATAATCATTAATACCAAATTAATAATATGAAAGGTGATGTAGCAAAGTAATATGCACTAAAAATATGTTTAGAATTGTTTTATAAAGGAAAAAAGAGTAGATATAAGATATAAATAAAAAGCACAACTATCATTCAAAATCTATCAACTGCATAAAATAAGGAATCTAAATGATTAACGGGATGTAAAATACAGTTAGAATTTATTAGATGATAATAATGACTATCTTAATTCTTTACACTTATGCAGTATTCAAAAGTCCTTTATACACCATAATGTATGTATAGTTATATGCACACATTATAAAGGGTTGTGCAGGTTCTGATGCTTATTGTTAAGATTTCCGGATACTTCCCATTATCATTATATAACTTTACTAAATTTTAACTGTTTGGGGTGAAATTTTCCAATCTGAGTGTCTTCCTCAGGCTGAATTTGACGAGCAAGGGGCATGTGGAGGAGGTGGAGTTTTGGCTAAAATAGTTCAGCTGTTTCTGAAAATAAAATTAAGGAAAATATATATTTTTCCCTATGTTAAAAAAATCTTATAATCATTTGATTGAGAAGATTTAGTGCCCAAATATTTTGGAGCAGGAACTTGAAAGTTGGCAGGGGCCTACTCTGGCATCAGGGATGTGCCTTTTGCCATCCCTGTGAAAATTTGCCCAAATTTGGCCAAGTTGTAATTCTCCAAAATGCTCAGTTTGCACATGCTCAGTAGAGACTTGTTAGAGTTTGGCAGCTAAATTCTCTGAATAGTCTGTCTGCACAAAGGATGCTCCATCTCCTCAGAGCTCCTCCATGCCAACCAGACTGTACATACCCCCATCCCCAGACAACAACAGAGCATGCTCCAGCCCAGAAATACAGGGGCAGAGCAGGACTTTCCCTGCAATTGTCTCCCAGTAACTGGGGAACACTATAGCACTGGGCACTAGAACTGAGAACAGGTAGACTGTCTCTTTTGTGCTCTCAGTGCTCCTCCTGCTGTTGTCTAAGCAGTGTGGATTAAGTGGAGGAGGCACTCTGACTCAGATGTGGAAAGGTAAAGAATGGGTGGTTATGGGGGGACAGGGACAAGGGCAGGATCTGAGGGGGATAGGAGCATAGGCAAAAAGAAGACAGGTGGGGATAGAACAAGCAGGGGAGAGGGGCAGGAGCAAAGTGGGTGTGAGGGAGGGAAGACTCAAGAGGGGAGGGGATAAGGGCAGGAACCATGGAAGGAGAATAGAAGTGCGGGTGGGCCGGGAGGGGGACAGGAAAGAGCTGGGAGGATAGCAGCAAGAGAGAGGATAGGGACAGGACAGGAGCTGGGGAGTGGGGCATAGGAGCAGAACAGGATAGGGAGAGGCTGGGGGGAGGAGGGGAGACAAGGGCAGAAGGGTCTCTAACCACTAAGGAACACTCCCCTGTAGAACTTGTAACTGAACCCAGGAGTTGTGGATCTCAACATTCCTTTGCTGTCTAGGAAATAACTATGAAATCCACTGGCAAAGCACGTGTCTCCATCCACCTGTAGTCTATCTACATAGACCATAACAGCCTTCTACAGCCATCAGTTACGCTATAGGTGCAAATGGTAGGGGACTGCATACAATGATCCCAGTCCTGCTGATGGCCCATGTGGAGGATCAGTATGGTTCTACATAAGAAAGTTTGTTTATTCAATTTTTAAGAATTTAAAAATATATATATTAGATTTTACTAAGTTAAAAGAACATACATGGCACTTTCGCACAAGGAAGTGTGGTCAGGGGATTGAATTCTGCCTACATGATACTTCCTCCAAAGTTTTAATAGGCTTTTGGTATTCTTCACTTCTTATCCTACACTATTGTGTAGAATTGCTGTCATCTGTTGAACAATTGCTGGCTTTCCATTGCCTCAGATAAAATATCACTTCAGTGGTAGTTGAAGTGGTGTGCAGCTGTAATATATATGGTGGGCGGGGGGTAGATCTGTGTATGCACCCATCTTCTAGAATTAGCGCTGCAAGAGCTGAAATACTAGATGAAAAATCTCTAAAGTGCACTGTTACTGAGGTATTTAACTGCTTTAGAATTTCAGTATATAAATTATAAGTCAAATGAGGCAGGAAAACAAATAATTGAGAGGAAATCCCTTCACATTTAGACCAGTTATGTTTCCATAACTGGAAACTTAAGAAAACAAATGAAGTGCCAACTTTATTTTATGTGGGAATGATGGTTTGGTAGAAGATAAAATATTATCTTTTTTTTTTTAAAGGTCTGCTTTATCTTCATTAAGTTGGATGGGGAAACAGTTGAGTACTGTATTTTACACAGCTGTTGCTGAGGTTTTGAAATCCATTTTGAAGTGTAAGGATGCTACCAAATGGGCCAGTTGTTCAAGAAAGGAACATTTTTAAAATGTGGAAATGCTTCAGAGAGATTTTGACTCTAATGTCTGTATTCCACTACGTATAAATAAATTAGTATTGGTATGCATTACCACCTGCCCTGGTTAAATGATTTAGGGTAAAATAGTTCTAGAGGGAATAAAAACAGATTCTCTTCATACAAAAGGCCTAATTTCACACTTGCTTAGTGATGATAAGGATGGAGGGCAGGAGAATGGACATCAAGAGGAAAGATAATCTCATTGGTATTGGTACTAACAGGTAGGGATACTGGCAGCAGAATGACTGTGCCTAATCATCAAGGAGTCTGGGTGAAACTGAATAGAGACAATTAAGATGTCTGTATACCAGTGCAAGGAGCTTGGGTAAAAAAGTGGAGGAACTAGAACTGCTGGCGCAGGAAGTGAAACCAGATATAGGGATAACAGAAACATGATGGAATAGTAGTCATGACTGCAGCACAGGTATTGAGTGGTCTGTTTTTCATAAAAGACAGAAATAAAGGTAAAGATGGTGGAGTAACATATATTCATGATGGAGTCTGTGAGGAAATTAGAAGTGATGGAATGGCTAAAACGGAATCTGTTTGTGTCAAAATCACTTTGGAAAGAAAGGTAACAGAGGCACCACTGGGATAGTGCTTGGGGCTTGGTACAGACCCTCCAGAATCAAATTTGGATATGCTTAGAGACCGCTTTAATATTTTAATGAAATAAATACTCCTGGGAATTGTGTGATTATGGTGTACTTCAATTTATTAGATATAGGTTGGAGAACTAATGCTATTGATAATAGTAGGGTCCAGATATTCCTGGGTATAATAGCTGATGGATTTCTTCATCAAATAGTTACCTAATCAACAAGAGGTGATGCCATTTTAGATTAGTATTTATAAGTAGCGAGAACCTCATAGAAGATCTGGTTGTAGAGGACAGCCCTGGTTTGAGTGATCATGAGTTAATTCAGTTTAAACTAAAAGGAAGGATAAACAAAAATAGGTCTACAACTAGGGTCCTTGATTTCAAAAGGGCAAACCTTAAACTAAGGGAATTAATTAGGGAAGTGGACTGGACTGAAAAACTCAAAGGTCTGAATGTGAAGGAGAAAGATTTGAATGTAGAGGAGGCAATCTATCTGAAGCCTGCATCCTAAGCAAGGGGGAAAAATGTAGAGAAGGGATGGAGATCAAACTGGATGCGCAAGCATCTCAAATAGTCTATTAAGAGAAAGCAGATATCCTATAAGGAATGGAAGATGCGAAGGATCAGCAAGGAAAACTACCTCTTGGAGGTCAGAAAGTGTAGGAAAAAAGTGAAACTGTCAAAAGCCAAGTAGAGTTGGACTTGGCAAAGGAAATTAAAACCAATAGTGTAAGGTTCTATAGCCTTATAAATAAAAAGGAACCAAAAGAAAAAAAGTGGGACCATTAAGCACAGAGGGGGATGGAAATTAAAGATAATCTAGGCATGGCCCAACACCTAAATGAATACTTTGCCTCAGTTTTTAATAAGGGTAATGAGGAGTTTAGGCATAGTGGCAGGGTGGTTAATGTAAATGACAATATGGAAGTACATAAGAATGGCCATACTGTGTCAGATCAATGGTCCATTTAGCCCAATAGCCTGTCTTTTGACAATGGATAATGCCAGGTGCTTCAGGGGGAATGAACAGAACAGGCAGTCTTTGAGTGATCCATTCCCTATCGTTTAGTCCAAGCTTCTGGCTGAAATTATCACATTTGAGGTGGAAGTCAAACACAAACAATTTGATGGGACCAAACCTGGTGAAGGGACTTGGATAATTGCCATCCAAAAATATTAAAGAAACCGGAACATGAAATTACAGGCACAATAACAAGGATTTTTAATGAATACATAAACTCTGGGGATCATATCTTTTAACTGGAGAATTATTAATATGGTACCCATTTTTAAGAAAGGGAAAAAGGTGATTTGGGAAACTACAGGCCTGTTAGTTTGACCTCAATTATATGCAAAGTCTTAGAACACATTTTAAAAGAGAAATTAGTTAAGGACATAGAGGTAAATGATAATTGGGATAAAATACAACATGGTTGTACAAAAGGTAGATTGTGCCAGACCAACTTGGTCTCTTTCTTTGAGATAACTGATTTTTTTAGGTAAAGGAAATGCACTAGATCAAATCTACCTGGATTTCAGTAAGGCATTTGATACAGTTCTACAGGAGACTTGTGTAGACTCACTTCTCTGCATTTGGCATTCATTGTCACAAAACACTATCATTGATCAGAGGGGTAGCTGTGTTAGTCTGGATCTGTAAAAAGCAACAAAGAGTCCTGTGGCACCTTATAGACTAACAAATCCTTGTTAGTCTATAAGGTGCCACAGGACTCTTTGTTGCTATTATCATTGAGAAAATCTACATCTATTAATGGGGTCATTCTCTCCTTTTCCTAAATCTTGCACAAACCTTTCTGTGAGATGTACCCCAACATGATCCTGAACACTAATATTAGAATTTCCACCTCATCATGCTCTGCCATATTGGCTTCTCAGGAAAAGGCAGGGTTAGAAAATGCCTGTGACCTTGTGAGTCGGGGGACAGCACTTTAATAATAACAGGTTGGAGTTCAAGGCTCAGTTGTCAAAAAATACGCAATCCAATGATGCTGTTGGTTAAATCACAGTTTGAATCACCCTTGGGTGGAGGGTCTGGGGGGGTTGAGCAAGTAAAGTGGGGGTGTCCCCCTGTGAGCAGAGGCAGGTGGAGGGAATTTCCCCCTGATAAGCTGATGCAGGTGTGATGGGTTGAATCACAGAAACCCCCTTGGGAGCTGCCAACTGATGTGCCAAGGCTACTTCTGCCCCTGATTTCCTACCCTGGCAGCTTAGGACTTCAGTGTCCTGCCTGGTTTGAGCCAGACCCACTAGCCTGCGGCAAACCCAGACCCAGGTCTGAACCACTTCCCCTAACAGCTGTAGGCTTAACTGAAAGCAGCTAACAGAAGTGTTCCTGTCTTTAACACTCAGATGCCCAACTCCCAATGGGGTCCAAACCCCAAATAAATCCATTTTACCCTGTATAAAGCTTATACAGGGTAAACTCATAAATTGTTCGCCCTCTATAACACTGATAGAGAGATATGCACAGTTGTTTGCCCACCCAGGTATTAACACATACTCTGCGTTAATTAATAAGTAAAAAGTGGTTTTATTAAATACAGAGAGTAGGATTTAAGTGGTTCCAAGTAGTGACAGACAGAACAAAATAAGTCACCAAGCAAAATATAATAGAAGACGCAAGTCTAGATCTGAGAAACTGAAAACAAATAAAACCTCACCAGTTCCAGTAAGCTTCCTTTTACAGACTAGTCTCCTACTTGTCTGGGTCTAGCAATCACTCACACCGCACATGGTTACTGTCTTCTGTTCCAGTTCCTTTCAGGTATCCTTGGGGGTGGAGAGGCTCTCTCTTTAGCCAGCTGAAAACAAAATGGAAGGGTCTCCCACGGGCTTAAATAGACTTTCTCTTGTGGGTGGATACCCTCTCCTCACTCCTATGCAAAGTCCAGCTCCAAGCTGGAGTTCTGGAGTCACCTGGGCAAGTCAGAGGTCCATGCATGACTCACAGTTTTTACAGGCAGAAGCCATTGCCCACATGGTATCTTGAATGTCTCCAGGAAGACTTCTTATGTGGATTTGAGCATTCCAAGATGCATTGTTCCTTAAGTGCTTCATGATTAGGCACTTAACTTTGCGAATTCCTTTCTCCAGGAACTGACCAAATGCTCTACTAAGGTTATTTAAAATCAAGCCAGTACACGGCCAATATTCATAACTTTGAATACAAAAATGATACATGCATACGTGTAGGATTAATAGATTCAGTAGATCATAACCTTTACATAGATATGTTACATGGCATATGTAGCATAGACCGTATTCCAGTTATGTCGTATATATTCATAAGCATATTTCCATAAAGCCTTATGGGGAGGAGGGGGGCACTGTCACAACAGGTATGGGAGACAGTTGTGTGACCCTAGGTTTGTAAGAGATAAGTACAGCTGATGATGTTTCTGTTATACTAGAAGCCTTTCTCCTCTAAAACAGTTAATATGGAAGGAGAGGCCACGATTCTAGGGCTAGCATCAGAGAGCAAATTATTTTTTTGAAATAGTTCCACTGGGTTGCATTTAGCTTATGTTGGGGACACGATTTCTGTGTGATGCTGAAGCAGGGAGGGGCACGCTGTCTGACCGGCACGATATCTGTGCTGTGTGTGGAAATTATGGCTGACATCTTAGGCACTTGTTCAGCAGCACTGTGCTTCTATAGTTAAGAGCTTACTACACAGTGCTACTTTGGTCATAAGTGTGGAAAGAAGAAAAATGTAAATGCTGTCTTGCAAATCTCTCTGCTGAGTGGAAGATTTACCTCAGATGTCAGGATACATAACATACAAGCATTCTTTGACCTTTACAGAAACCTTTTTATAGACTCTGCTGTAAAGCATAGACTGGTCTTGACATGGAATGACTTGCAACGAAATTAATTATAAATGAAATAACTCTCCTTACAGATCTGTTGAGGGGTTTGAGCAATGCCGTATCTTTAAAATTGTTTAACGTCTGGGAAGGCTGCGAGGTGATGCCCAAGTAGTCTGATAACACTGAGCAGTAAGGATTTCAGTTGCCTCCCTAGTATAGATACCCACACTTGAAAGTACTTTAGTGACTCCATTTCTAGGAGTCTTGCCAGACACTGTTCAGTGTTCTTAAAAAGCACTGTGATGGGGTATACAAATCCCACACTGGAGAAGAAGGGTTAAGGAGCTCAGGTGACCCTGCCTTGCTGCACCTCTAGAGCCTGCACAAGCTGGAGACAGAGCTTTAAAAGGGAAGAAGCAGAGCAGCTCAGAGGGAGGCAGCCAGTGGATGGGAGCAGATCTGTGTTTTTGTGTTTGGGTTCTTTACTTTACTCTGGGGGAAGCGGGGACATTGGTAGGAAGAAATCCAGGGAGGCAGCTGCATGGCACTGCAGAATGCAGGTCTTCACTGTCTACCATTGAGCCCTGGATCGGAGCCCAGTGAAGAGGGTGGGCCAGGGCTCCCTTATCAACCCCTAAAGAAATGATAATGACAGAAGTCTATCTCTTGCTGGGGAAACTAGTTGGGAAAGATCTTGAAGGTGCAAGGGTCCAGACCCGAAGACCCTCACCCTAGGAGGAAGCCCTGAAGCCCTTGCTAACTTCTGAAGACTTCCACATTATTGAACTCCTTATTTGCAACCTGACAGGGGTGGACTTCAATGTATGACCTGGCTGTAAGGCTGAGTCGCTAAAAGGACAGACCCTCCCATGACAGAACTATAGTGAGAAAGGGGACTGCCCAGGAGGAAGACAACCAGGGGTGCCATTTAGGAGGGGCAGGGGGGCTCCTGCACCCCGCTGTGTTTTGGACCAGAGGTCTGCTCCCAGTGCATGCTCTAGCTCAAAACAGAGCTCCTAACTGCAGCATGGCTTGAGTGTGGAATGTGATAAATTCTGTGCTGCTCCCAGCTTCTGCCCTTGGGCCTGGGAGTTTGTTTATAAACAGAGGCAGGGTGATTAAGATATCAAAAGGCTTGTCATTAAATTAAATTAGGGATCATTAGATGTTCCTGAAAGCATTGCCAGGCACTCCAGTTAAAAGCTACAAAACAAAGGGTAAGAATAAATAATCTGTTTTCAGAATGGACAGAGGTAAATAGTGGTGTCTCCCAGGGGTCTGTACTGGGACCAGTGCTGTTTAACATATTCATCAATGCTCTGAAAAAAGGAGTAAACAGTGAGGTGGCAATACAAAAAATTACACAAGATAGTTAAGTCCAAAGCTGATTTCAAAGGGTTACAAAGGGATCTCATCTCACGAAACTGGGTGACTGGGCAACACAATGGCAAATGAAATTCAGTGTTGATAAATGCGAAGTAATTCACATAGCAAAATATAATCCCAACTATACATACAAAATGATGGGGTTTAAATTAGCTGTTAGCCATCAAGAAAGAGATCTTGGAGTCATTGTGGATAGTTCTCTGAAAACATCCACTCAATGTGCAGTGGTAATCAAAAAAGCGAACAGAATGTTGGAAATCATTAGGAAAGGGATTGATAATAGGGTGACCAGACGTCCCGATTTTATCGGGACTGTCCCGATATTTGCTTGTTTGTCCCGCGTCCCGACCGATGTTCGGTCGGGACACGGGACAAACAAGCAATTTTGCCCTCCACTCCGGTGCATAGACGGAGCCCGGAGCGGCTTTCACCCCCCACTTCCCCCGACCATCCCCCTTCTTCCCCCATTGGACCCCTCCCCAAATCCCTGCCCTGGACCCGCCCCAACCCTGCCCCTCACTGCCCCATTGGATCCCTCCCCAACTCCCCGCCCTGGCCCCACCTCTTGCCCAAGCATGCGGCATTCCTCCTCCCTCCCAGGTTTGCACACGGGCCATGGCCGGGGCTGGGAGCGCAGCACGGAGGCTGCTCCAGCCCTGCAGCCTGCAGGGCAGCGCGGAGCAGGCAGGGGGCAGAGACACGTGTGGGGCAGACACGCTCCTGCCAGGAGGGGCCGGGCCCGGCTGCCTGGTTCGCCCCCTGCCCGGGGGGGGGGGTGTGTGTCCCCAAGTTCCCTGCAGCCGGAGCGGGGCTGCCCGGGGCGAGTGTCCCAGGCGGGGCAGAGTGGAGCAGCCTCTGCTGTGGGGCTGGTGCAATGAAGCCCGGGAGCGGCTGGGCCGGGAGCTGCAAGAGGGGTCCGGAGCGTGGCTCGGCTGCACAGCTCGGGGTCCAGGAGCGAGGGGATGGGGGAGCTGGGAGTGTATTGGGGGTCAGAGCCGAGAGTTGGGTGGAGACAGGGCTGTGCCACTGCCGCCTGGTGGCGGGGGGCGCTCTGGCTTTTTTTTTTTGCTCCGCCCCCCTCCCCTCCCGTGTCCCGATATTTCATGTTTGTCATCTGGTCACCCTAATTGATAATAAGACAGAAAACATAATATTGCCTCTATATAAATCCATGGTATGTCCAGATCTTGAATACTGCCTGCAGATCTGGTCACTCCATCTCAAAAAAAGATATATTGGATTTGGAAAAGGTACAGAGAAGGGCAACAGAAATGATGAGGGGTATGGAACAGCTTCTGTATGAGGAGAGATTTAAAAGACTGGGACTTTTCATCTTGGAAAAGAAATGACTAAGGGGGGATCTGATAGAGGTTTATAAAATCATCACTGGTGTGGAGAAAGTAAATAAGGAAATATTATTTACTCCTTCATATAACGCAAGAACTAGGGGTCACCAAATGAAATTAATAGGCAGCAGATTTAAAACAATTTAAAAACTATTAGCCAGGATGGGCAGGGATGGAAAACCATATTCTGCATGTCCCTAGCCTCTGTTTGCCGGAAGCTAGTAGTGGACGACAGGGAATGTATCACTTGGTGGTTGCCTGTTCTGTTCATTCCCTGTTGGAAGACAGGATAGATGGACAAATTGGCCACTGTTGGAAGACAGGATAGATGGACAAATTGGTCTGGACCATTGGTCTGACCCAGTATGGCCGTTATGATATTCTTATATATAACCCAGATGTATCTGACCCCCACTGTAACCCACTAGACCCCACTCCCCTCCCAGAGCTGTGATAGAACCCAGGAGTCTTGACGAAGTCTCTCTCTCTCCACAGAGTTAGTAACAAAGTAAGAATATACATTAACATTTTAACCAGTGTCCCTAAAGTGACTTGCCACAAGATGTCAGAACACATTAGTATTAGACCTCAGTGGGTCTAATATTTCATTTTCTTTCTTTTATATAGGAATTAGATGCAGTGCTCCTGTCAGCTAATTGCTAAGTTATCTGCCAAAACACTAGAGTTTTCAGGTGCCTAAGTAGCCCCTGCAATCATGGTTAAATTACCCTCCCTGTCACCACCAAAATTTGAAATGGTGCCCCTGAGTCCATAATACCCTGCTGTGCTCCCCCACAAGAGCTGCATTAACAGGCAACTCTGCAAGTGCCCCCCCATGCCTCTCCTTTTCCTTGGCCACATATATCATGTCCTTTTTCTGGTGGCTAATCCAGAAAAAGAGGAAATGAGCTCACTACTGCTACCACCTGAGGGATTTGTTGGGTTGAGATCAGCTGGTAGAAGCAGGCAGTAGCAACAGAATCTGAGACTGCAAGCTCCTAGAATGACCTCTTACCTTTATAGACCTGCCCTTTAATCATACACTGCTATTTTAAAGTTTAGTGTGATAGTAAAGAGACCCATTTTAAACCCTTCACCACACAAGACAAAGCCCATAGTATTCATTAACTATTTATTTCTACTCTCCTGGCTTCCAAACTGCTTTTCCTCCCTACGGCCACCAGCCACCTTCGAGTTCTTCCTCTTCTCTCCCCGGTGGTGGTCACTTGATTGCCGGAGCTCAGCAGATGGTCCAGCTTTGCTCTTCCGCTTCCATTCTCCACTTCTTTGGATAGCTGCATTTACCATTGAGCAGCCTGATGGAAATACCTGAGTCCTCTGTCTGGGCACGCAGGCCCAGCAGCTAACACCAAAGCCCCACTGAGCGCAGGGGGAGGTTAGCCCGGACTGTCAGGAGTGGAGGCTTTGCCTATGGGGACTCCAGGCTCTGCAGCTGCTGCCGCCTACATGGTGAGTCCTCCAACCCATTACCAAACAGCTCTTCCACATTCTGCAAGCTGGCCTCACTGGCTGACTATCTAGGAGAACAGAAACCCTTTGTTAGAGCAGGAGAGTCTCTTCAATGCTGCACTCTTTGCATGGCTCCCAGAAGTCACCGTGAAACATGACTACATAGCCCCTAGGAATCTCTCCAGGAGCTCCCGGCTCAGTCACTTGGCACCCACTAGCAATAGTCTGACAGTGGCATTGCAGAGGGGGGCTCAGCAGACAGTCCCTTCTATGTCTTCCTGAATGGGAAGGAGTTTGCTCTTGTCATTTAAGGACTGGCTGTCAGAGCTAGAGCTCCTGCGTTCTCTTGCTTTGGAAGTGAGTGTGGTCTAGTGGTTGGAGCTGGACTGGTATCAGTACTGTGCTTCAGTCCTGTCTCTGTCAGTGATGTTGTGAGTGACTTTGTAGTCAGTCACTTTCCAGCCCTGTGCCCCAGCTAACAGGGATAATACTGACCCACCTCAGGGGCTAGCAGGGGTCACCACTGTCAAGGCTCAGGTTGGAGTGAGTTGTGCTCTTGATAGCAAAGGGCCCAGATTCAGTCCTCATGGATCCCGTGGTGTCTGTATGTGGCCATGGTTGTACTCACCTAGCATTACAGGCTGTTTAGCCTGTTTCTGGCCATGCGTGGTGCATCTGCCTCTGGCCCTTTCTGGCACACAGCTCCATCACACACAAGGACATGGCCCTCCAAGGACAATCTATCAGCTCCCATCTGGTGTTCAGCTCCAGGATCCATGGTGAGACCTAGCCAGACCATAGAAAGACAGGGTGCTATTCTCTGCTGGAAACTGCTGGAGCTTCATCCTCTGCCCCCACCTATACCCCCAAGCAAAGGAATTCAAAAGTGGTCCCTGATCCCAGGTAAACAAAGTAGTTCAGCTGAGGCCAGGGTGGGTGGAATTACTGCTGGGACTGATTCTAAGAGAAGAGGAGATTTCTCCTCTGCTCTACGGAGATTCCCATAGGAAAAGCAGCTGTGGTGGGGGAGGTGGCAATACAAGTACTCCCCCTCAGCCCTGGAATAGCAGGCAACCAGGACTCTGGGAGCCAAGGGATTGGTGTGTCTTGCTGGGGGAGCAGAGCTGGAGAGCAGAAAAGGGCATTGGAGGAATTGTACAAAAGTCAATGTCATGGCCGGGTCATGGACAGCCAGACCTAGTGGTCAGAGCCAGAGCCAGAGTCCACATTCACAAGACAGGAGTCGAGAGTCAGCTGGGTCAGGATACTGGAAGAGCAGAAGCAAAAGACAAAATTGTGGTCAGAACCACAAATCGGATGAGTCACACCACGTCAGGATGCCAAGAAATCAAGCCTGGGGAGCGGGAGCGGGAACAGCTAGCACACGGTCCAGAAGGGAGAAACTTGGGTGTTCAGACAGCTTCTTGTTCCTGCTGCTGGTTTAAGGTGGGCCCAGAGGCCAATTAGCTGCTCTGAGACTCTGCCAATAGGCCTCAGGGTGGAGCCTCAAACTGGGGCTGGACTTCATGAGTCCTAGGTAAGCAGTTGTCAGCATACTTCCAGGTGTAGGGCTGGAGTGTGGCTGCTCCCATGAACCCTGCAGACCCAGGTTGACGACCCATAGGTCATGACAGTGAGTGATCTCTCCACGCTCAAACCTCCTGCAGGAAACAGTCTCCAGGATCCCGGACACATTCTCCGAGAATAAAATAAGGATGCCATGATGACAAATAGGCTATGTAACAGGAGCCCCCTCTTTGTTGCAAAAGCTCCAAGTGCCCAGAAGAGTGAACCGTTCTTACCTCCAGGAGATGCGTGGGATCTTCCATCTAAGCCTCAATGAGACCCATGTTGCTTGGTTTGACAGGATAAGATCATCTGTCCACTGCTTCCTGAGCTGGGCTGGCTGCAGCATACATCTGTGTGAGAGGCTGGGACGGAGACTGGAAGACAGATGTTACAATCAGGGTCCAGGCACCCCAGAAGGAGAACAGAGGGTCTAAAACTGCAAGACTAAGCAATCAAATCAGCTGATTCAACAGAGAATTATTGTACCATACGGGGACATCAAATAAGGTCTGTTAGGAAAGCTGAGAACACGGTGGTCAAGAATATCCTTGTGTGGCGTAAGTCCAGGTGGGGTATAATGAGTTGTGTATGTGTGCTGGAAATATGTTCTTAAAATATATTTTGGGATCAGATTTGATAAACAAGTTTGGCTTAGAGACAGGAATGTGGATTTATCCGTCTGAGTCAAGCTTTGTAAGCCATGGGCTATGAAAGTACATTGACACTGAAGGTAAACAAAACAACCAAGCTAACAAACAGCAGCTTGGGGAGCACGCCAGGGGACTGAGTCTGCACCCCAGGAAGCTTTCCTGGCTGTGGAAGCACAGACAATGGACTTTGGGTAATAGAAGGGGAACAAAAGACCTTTGAGTTCTCCATCACGTAGGGAACAGCACCCTTTGATTGTGGTAACATTGTATCCCCTGGCCTGGATGGCTGTAAATGCTGGAAACTTGATGTTATTCTGGAAACTGCTAAGGCAAAGATTGTGACTTGCTAAGATTCAGTTTTAATTCACTACAAAGTGTGTTTTGTTTTGTTTGTTTGTTTGAATCTTGTCTCTTTCTCTTGCTTAGTATCACTTAAATCTCTTCTTTGTTACTATGCTTCCCAAACCACCTCAGTGTCGGGTGTTCAAGTGAAGTGTTGGGTCTCCAGCCTACCTAACAGCCTGAGTTGTGCCCTGTCTCTTTGAAGGTAGCAAATCTAATAATTTCCGAGTGGCGCTGGGCACAGAGTCCAAGGGCAGTTCCCCAGACATCTCCTGTGATGCCCAAAGAGAACAAAGGAGCATGAGAGAGTCAGGCCCCACTGACCCATGGCAACTTCCCATAGAAGAGGCTACACAGTGCTCCAGACACAGCCAGCAGGATCCCTCCCGCAAGCTGGGTCATGTCTCTAATCCCCACCCAGCCCCTCAGCTTCCTCCCCACCCCAGCCTCAGGAACCCCTCCCATCTCCCTGTTCTCCCCACCCACTCTCCAGTACCAGGCTGTTTCCATAATGGAAGCAGGCTTTGAGACCCTGCACTGCTTGGTTTGAAAGGACAAGGTGACCTGCAGTTGGGGGGAAGGACCCTGGTCCACAGATAGGGGAGAGAATTTCTGGCAGTGCTAGGGGGCTCCATTTCCCCTTCCACTAGCCCCCCTTTACAGTGAGACAGAGCAGTACCTGCAGCAGGGAGCGGGAGTTGCTGAACATGGGCGGGAAACCTTGAAGGGCATCAGATGAGGCACAGCCCTTGAAGCACCTCGGGCACCTGGTGCAAGTGCTGGATGATGCGGAGCTGGCACATCACTTTGGCTGTGACATCCTCTTGCTGCAAGGGAACGAGAACCTGTCAGAGACTCAGACAATCCCCGGGAATCAGGGAGGATTAAGAGCACCTGGAACCAGCAGCATTTCCAGCCAGCAGCTGCCCATGTCTGAGGGGTGGATCCACCCTCCTGATCGCCAGGATGGAGTCTTATTGTCCTTTCTAGTGACCTCCAGTGCCAACCCCCCTCCTTGTAGGGCTAGCTCCTGCCACCTCCCCCTCAATGCCCCTGACAGCTGTTCCACCTCCAACCCACCTGGGGACACAGCTCAAGTTCTCAGAACCCTCTCCTCCATTCCCACCTAGGTAGGGCAGGGAGGGGGCTCTAGCATGGGGGACAGGAGGGATTCTGGCAGCAGTGAAGTGGGATGTGGGGTGGTTAAGACCTTTCTCCAAGTCACCCCAGTGACTAACCCAGAAACCGCAGGATGGCAGCCCTGGTGAATGGGTCAGGTCGGCAGCCCCTGCTGACTGAATCCTCCTGTTCCCTCTAGAGTGGGTCCAGCCCTGAGAGCAGCAGGACAAGCTTCCCCCGCCCATGTGCCTCAGAACTGCCTAGTCAGTCGCCAACTCTGGATGGTGGCTCGGGTGACATGGACACTAGGCCATGAGGAACTGGGTGCAGCTCTGTGGGGCACGAAAGGCTCACAGAGGGCACTAAGAGGACTCTCCTGCCCTTCCCAGGAGTAATAGGATAGCACTGTGTCCTAAAAACAGGAGTCCATGATGAGGTAACAGTAGTAATTAATGAGCCTTGCTAAAGAGCTGAGTTGGAGCTGCTCAGAGGACAAGCTGGCTCCCTTCTGCTCATGGAGGTTAATTCATCTCCCTTCCCAGTAGCACCTGCTCTGAGTCTCATTCCCCACCAGGCTCCTTGCTGCCAGGCCAGCAAATGGCGATAGGATGGGAATGAGGCCCTGGGCCCTGCCCCAATCTCATGAGTCTAATGCAGCTGCTTACCATGTCCCCCATCAGCTGCTGGGGGTCCCCCAGCAGGGAGTAGGCAAGGAGCAGCCCAGCTTGGCTGACATGCAGCAGGGGGTCGTGGATGGCCAGCACTGCTGTCCGGAGGAAGGATCTTCTCTGCCCCTCTGAGAAGAACTTTCCGAAGACCTAAAACCAACAGGACATGAGGCTTTAGCAGATTGCCCAGAACCAGGCTTCAAGTACTGGAGGTAGAATGGCATCACCCTCTAGTGGCAAAGGGGGAGGGTAAGAGAGCTGCTGTACCCAGTTCCCAGGTTGGGGCCATCTGCTTCCTGACTGGCAATGGCACTGGGCAAATCCCACCTCATTTCTCTGCTTCTTCAGGGTGCAGGGAATCTAACCAGGGTCTGATCAAGCAATAGTGACTGACTGCCCCAGTGCTCTCCTCTCAGACACTTCGGTATCAGCCAGGGGGACAACAAGCAGAGAAACACCAAGAGCCATAATCCTATATTAACTCATCCACCCGGGGATTCTCCTTATGCCACGCAGCAATGGATCCGTGTAAGACACTCAAATCACAGCAACTAGTGAGATTCCAGTGTGGGACCTTTGTACCAGCCTCTCCCACTGGGTGCTGGATGAGGAATTCTGAGCTGTAAATAAGGAGTGGGCTCTTCTCCTGTCTCCAGGAGCCATCCACTGCAGGGAACTCAGCCAGCCCCACTTTCTGAGCTGTGTCATGCCCTGGCAGAGTGTCCTTACCTCCCCCACCCTGGCTGTGTTCCTGTAGCCCAGAAGCCTGCTGTCCTGGTGCTAGTCCCAGCACCATAGATCTTCTGCCACATGGATGGTCAGCCCTGGGAAAGAGACACACACACGCATTTGGTATTCTGGTTGCAGTGCTTGTGTCCTTCCAATCCCATTGGTGGCTGCACAGTGAGGTGGAGAAGAACAGACACACAGAGAGATTCATCCTCCTGCTGGGGTCAGTTTGAGAGAAATTGGCTGGGGTCCCATTATCCACCTGTGGTCACTCGCAGTCTCCTATCGGGTCCCATTTCCCAGATGGATTCCTTACCCCTCTGGTGCAGCAGCAGCTGGTAGAGCCAGTAAATCCCTTCCCTGGGCTGCCGGCTGATGTCCTTGGCTGGGTCACTGATGAACAGAGCCAGCTGTGCCACATGGTGACCCATCCTGGGGAACTCTGCTGGGTTCTAATGGAAGGGAGAGGAGAGGGGTCTCCATCAGCATTTTCCTGTGAGCTCCCAGTCCCCCATGGGCTAGGAATCTCCTTCCCCTCAGTCCCTCTGAAGGAAATGCTGGGGGGAGAGGAGCTAGAGCTAGACCCTTCCTTTTCTCTGCTGCCAAGGGAGCCTGGTGCTGCTCCAGGATGCCAAGAAGGGACCCAAGGCCAGACACGAACCTGACTGCAGCAGGGGCTGGAGCATGATCCTCTTAAAGGCCCAGGATCACCACATAACCAGGACAAGAAGAACTTGACTCAAGCCTACCTCATTCCCTGCTCTGACACTGCCTCCCCAAGAGGAACACTCCTAACCCACAGGGCCTGCAGCAGCAGCTCCTTCAGCCCTTTAGAGCCAGTCTACGTATGCCTGGAGTCAGGAAGCTGGGGTCAGAGGTCACTTACATCAAACTCAGGGAGGGTGTATCTGAGCAGGGCCGAGCTGCTCTTAATGGCCCTGGCTCTCTCCTGGGACACCCTAGACACAATCCAGAAGTTGACGTGCTGTGGGGGAAGGAGGAGGATTAATGGGCAGGTGCACGTGCTGTGCAAATGAGCCCCTCCCCAGCCCCAGAGGGCTGAGACATTATGCGCAGGGTGCAATATCCGAGTCATTGATCGGTGTTGGGGCTGGTCCCATCCTCCCTGAACTCCTGATTTCTGAACAGTTCACCAGAAAGGAGACTGATCCCTTACCATTCCCCAGTACTAAAGTCCATGGTGGGATGAAGGGAATGACTGTGAGCACAATCCCCTCAGGAATCTCTGGGGCTATCGAAGAGAAGGGCTGATTCCCTGGGGTCCTCCTGTTTCTGTAGGAAGGAGCCCGTACCTCTTATCTGAGAACCATCTCCTGAATCTCATGGTGGGGGGAGCGGGTTTTCAGACTCTCACTCCCCAAGCCAGCCAGGTGCCCTGCGGTTAGTGCTCAACAGAACCAGGAAGAGCTCTGGCTTAAAGTCCCAGCTCCTTCCTCTGTCCTTCAAGGAGGAAGGACCTGATACTGCATTGCACTGAGTGTCCTGACCAAAGAAAACATTCCACTGGGGACCCAGCTAGGAGGACAGACTAGAAAATGGATCTTCCAGTCTCTCCTTACCCAGTCCTCCTAAGAGTTCAAGTAAAATCGCTCCCGGCCCCTCCTCCTGAGGCTCACCTCCAAGATGTAGTGGAGCATGTCTGTTTCTGGGGACTCTGTCAGCAGGTTTCCCAGCATGGCATCCGGGAGCTCTGGCATGACCTTGTGCAGAGCCTGCAAAACAAGGGAGAGCCATGGGTCAGAGTTATGAAAACTGGGGCTACACTTGCCACTGGATGAGAAGAGGGGTCTGTGGGAAGCACTGGTGAGATTCCCAAACACATATCCTGGCATTTCTCATTCACATCCCACTGCAGGCAGTTAGAAAGGATTGATGACAGCTGGCTCTTTGATCCATGAGCTTAGCAGGTCTTTGCAGAGTGCCTCATAGACATCAGAGTATGGAACAGCCAAGTTGCTATGGATGGAAGCGGGGCAAAACATGGCATATGGAAAAAAGAAAGAAAGAAACCCCCCAGGGAAGGGTAATTCCTTCCCTCCCAGCTTGTTCCATCTCTGCCCACCCCACCCCTATCTCTGGAGCTCCAGTGAATCAAGGAAGCAGGGAACAAAGGCCACTCTGGAGGAACAGGAGGATGAAGGAGGATGTACCTGGACTTGGGTGGTGTTCTTCTCTGTGCCCAGGGTAAAGACAGCATGCAGGGCAGCTCGCAAGAGGTGTGTCTCCAGCTCTGGCTCCAGGGCAGGTTTCATGGTGCTGGCAAGAGAGAGGATCTGGTATTAGACTGTGCAGTACGGGGATGGGACTGGCGTCAACATGGACATGAAACCGCAGGGAAATAGGCACAGGGTGGCGAGAATGGAAACTGAGGCACCGAGCCAGGGAAAGACATGGCCAAGGCCTCACATATGGACAGTGGCAGGGCAGGAATAGCCCCTGTTCCCTGGACCCTGCTGCCCCTCCTGTATCTGACCCCTGGAGTGAGTCTCTCCCCAAGACCCCTGTAATGTTCTTGGAGTGAAAAGAACAGCCCAGTCAGGAGAGAGTGAACCTTCCCACCCCACCACCTCTGCCAGAGGAGCCGCCCTTGGGAGGTGACCTGGGAGTGGGAGGGACAGGGACTCCCAGCCATGGGCCTGAGCAGCACTTGGGCTAGGGGAGCCAGGCGGGAGGGTCTAGGTACCTGAGGTTGCCCACAGCAATCAGGGAGTTGGTGAAGATGGCGCAGGGTGGAGAGTTGTCAGGCAGCTCCTCAATGAGCTCCTGTGAGACGCGAAGGAGCATGTGAAATTCGGGCCCCACTGACATTTCCCCTTGAGGAGATTACACAGCCAGTGCCCCACATGGCCAGCAGGATCACCTCACCTGCCTCCCGCTCCTCCGATTCCTTCCTGCACCTCAAACATCTCCCCCTTCCAGGATTCCTGCACAGCTCAGTCCCATTCCCCTTCTTCCTTCCTCCCCGTCAACACTGCTCCCATCCAACACCATCCTGACTACTGAGCTGGGACCATCTGATTCCTTGTCCCTCAGCCTCAGCTGCCCTATAGCCCCACAGTTCCCCCACTGCTCACTAGTGACCAATCTCAGAATTTCTCCCTTCTCTTCTCTCCAATCTTCAGCCCCAGGAATCCCTGCCCTCTGCTGCCCCCTCCAACACCACTCCGCCACCACCCATTAACCCGGAGATACCCCTGCCCATCCCATGTCTCTCTCCTCCCTCCAGCTGCCAGGCGCCATGTCTCACTCACCACAATCCTCTCCACCACAGCCGCCTTGCAGCAGTGCAGCTCCAGTGTGTCCTGCCCTCTCTGCTGTGCAGCGAGACACGCGGGTGGATGACGTGCAGGAACATGAGCTGCTGCACCTCATCCTGCACCCATCAGGAGTGGGATTAGGGGAGAGAGAGCCTGTTAGCAGGGACATCCCTGTCCCACCCACACGAGCTCCAGGGTTCAGGCCTCAATGGGGAAAGTGGGGACCCTCCTATTGTCCAAATCACCCATGACTCCTACACAAGCAGGATCAGGAAGTGGAACAGTGCCTGTCGGGGGAGGAGTCCTCAGCTGGTGTGGGTCCCACATCATTGACAAAAAGGGGTGGGGGATCATCAGGGACAAGACCCCCTGCAGAGCGTCGGGATGCTGGGAAGGGACAGGACAATCTTGGTTCCAGCCCAGCCCAGCTGGGGAACATTTGTACCTTTTCTCTGCCCCGGAGCTGCTCTCTGATGATCTTGAGAGAAGCTTCATTTGTGGCCATGTCCAACCATTCCTCCTCATCCTCAGGCCCTGGGGGTCCCTGCACCAGGGAGAGAAGGGAACAGGGTGACGCCTGCTGCCACTTGGGGGAAGGAAAGAGGTGTGTTGATTAGAGCAGGATTAAAGTTCCCCTTTCCCACCTCAGCACCCAGGGCAGATTGGGCCCCACACCCCTTGTCAGGGATGCCTTCAGCCCCCAACAGCTTCAACGCCCATAGCAGAGAGGTCCCCCGCACTGTCCAGGATTCCCTAGGAGGTTCCTGTCCCTGCCCCCAGAGTATCAAGGACCAAAGTGGCAGCAACTCCTGATGCACCCACCCCCCCAGTTCCTCTTGCTGCAGGGGCAGCTGTGTGACTGTTGCTGGTGTCAGTGGGGTTTGCATGACTCAGGCCAGACACCTGAGTTGGGGACCCCCCCCATAGCACTGGTAGAGTATCTGGGCCCAGGGTGTTCACAGCCCTGTCCTCACCCTCCCTGAGCCCAGCCTGGCTCCTCACCTGCAACAAAGCAGCAGCGCCCATCGGCCTCGCTGCTGCCAGAGTCCCAGGAGCTGCTTCTGTCCCAGGGGGAGTGGGCCAAGCTGCTTGTGCTGGGACAGGGATCTTCCACCTCCTGCCCTGGGGAGGCTGGCAGATCCTCAGTAACCGGGCAGGGCGATGCCTCCTGCTGGGAATCAGGGCTGGGCTCCTGGGGCCGGTGCTGCCCAGAAAACAAGCCCCAGAACCACCCTGCCCATCTCCCCTCCTGGGCTGGGTCCTGCCTGCGCAGCCGCATCCTGAGCCAGCTCCATTTGGGTCTGGTCGGTGCCTCTCCCAGCTCGGCACCTGCGTCAGGAACTGGTTTCCTCTGCCAGAAGGCTGGGCACTTCCACCTCCTGGCCTGGATGGGAGCTGCTTCTCCATCAGCGGGGACGGAGGGGCCGCTCTGCTCCTTGGGAAGATGGCAGCTGCTTCTCTCAGGCTCTGGGGCCACCTGCCGAGACTATTTCCTGAACATCCTCAGGAACCTGGCCATCCTGGAACCGAGCGGGGAGCAGGCATGAGTCTGGGGTCAAGGCAGCCTCTCATTAATGGGCCTTTTCGGTCCCTCCCCATCCCTGCCCCAGCCAGTCCAGCTCCTCCCCCACCCCACAGGGGTGCAGGGAGTGCAGTCTACACACACTGGCAGGAGACGATTACATGATCTGCTCCCAACGTTCCCCCGCGTCATCCCTGGTGCTGCAATACCTGGGGAGTCTCCTCCTTTTAGAGCAGTGGGGTCAGTCACAAAGACCATCAGTTACTTTGGACAAGCAGCCCCCTCCTGTCATCCCAGGCCACACTCCCGCCCAGGCTAGAGAAGGAACAGAACCAAGGAGTCCAGACTTCTCCTGGGAAACCATTCCCCATGTCAAAGTTACAAAGTCCCTTGGCACAGGAAGCCCAGGGTCCCCTCATTCCCCATGGATTTCCATGTGCAGCAGCTCACAGAGTCTGGCCCAGCTCAGAGCCTCTCAGCCTGGGGAACAGTCTCCCACAAGCACACGTTTCCAAGCACACTGGAGATGGCTCCGGAGAAGGCTCTACCCGGTCTGAGAGTGAAGGGCTCCTGAGGGCTGTTTGCAAATCCAATCTCCTTCGGGAGAGATTCTCTCCCCCTCTTTCTGCCTCTCCCCCGACAGACAGGGGAAACCACCTAGGAACCCTAATGCCACTCACTTGCTCTAGGTGACGGTGCGATGGATGGCAGATGTTCAGGGTCACCAGCTGTCCCTTGCCCTCCTCCTCACTCCCCAAGCCCAAGGCAGGCTGGAGAGCGTGGTGACCTGAGGAGTTACCCTGCCCAGCCAGCAGGCAGGGTGATGACACTGGGTGATCGACTGACTGTGAAAAGAAGAGTTTGTCTTATTGCCAAGGGCTGGAGAAACACAGCCAGCAGCAGGGGGTGCAGAAAATTGTCGTAGTGCGGGGGTTACAATGCCTCCCTGGTCCTGCCATCCCAGCACTTAACTCACCTTCATGAAGCCTCCCAACCACCTTGGGCTGCAGGGATGGGCCCCCAACCCTACTGATGGGAAACGGGCCTGGGGAGGGGAAGATACTGGCTCAGGGTCACATCAAGTGTCAGAGCTATGGATGGGACCCAGCAGGTCTCATTTCCAGGCCCCTTCACTAACCACTGCTGCACACTTCCAGGCCTTCATGTCCGGTCCCCCTGCCTTTGAGAGGGAGTGTGTTCTGCCGTAGTGACTGGATCAGTCACTCCTGGGTTCCATTGCTGGCTTTCCTATTGATCTGTGGGACTTTGGGCAAGTTGCTCCCCCTCTTTATGGCTCACTTGAAGTCACATCCCTGAACGGGCTTTAAAAAAGACAATGATTAAAATTTGGCCCCAACTATTTCTTGTTTCTCCAGATTAGCCATTTTAGTAAAGTTTAGAATTCTTGACATTCAGCATCTGGAAACCCCCTTTCTCCTTCGCAGAGGGCTTTAACAGCCCTTATCTCACCCAGACTCACTGCTGCCCAGAGTTAGAGAATTGTCCCTATTCCCACGGGACAGATGGGCATCTTGAGGTACAGAGAAGGGAAGCGACCTACCCAAGATCCCACACAACAAGGCAGTGGCAGAGCCAGAAAGAGAAGCCACCTGTCCTGACTCCTGTTCTAACTAAGAGACAACAACCCCCCCGGAGGCAGGGATAGAGTCCAGGATATAAGGTGGTGGGAAAATTTTTCATGGAAACTGTTTTCTGTCAGAAAATCCATTCAGACTAAACCAGTTTGTTTCTTGAAACCATAATAAGTTAGATGAAATTTCTTTGCAAAATATTTGTTTGCAAAACAAGACAATCTCCTGTTTGTCACAGTGCGTTAAATTGTCTCGTCGCACAGAAAGAGGAGACACTGATCAAGAAAATTAAATGAGATGCTTCAGTCTGAGCTAAGTAGTTGCTGCTCTTAACAATTTCAAAATAATAAAATACGAATAAAATAGAATCTTTCCGCTATCATATTATGTCATAATCTGATAGGACTCAAGGTGATAGGACACCTCATATTCTGCACTGCTACTACTGACACTCTCCAATGGATCCCCATCCTCCACTCACCGTGAGGTAGGTAGGAGAGGACTGTTATTCCTACTTGACAGAGGGAGAAACTAAGGCTGAGAAAGGAGAAGTGACTTGTCTTAGGTCATGCAGCCAGCCAGTGGCAGAGTTGGGAATAGGACCCAGGAGTCCTGACTTTCAAACTAACTATCTCATCTTGAATTTCATACATGTAATGATGAGAATAAAGGGTTCTCAAATGAGCGACAGAGCAACAATTGTACATAGTAATTATTCAGCAAGTATTCTAGAAGAACTGGAATGTTAGGTAGGATCATGAACTGCTCAGAGACAATTAATGCAGAGCAGCATCAAAACCTGTCAAACATAGAATTGGTTATGACTTATTGGCTTGGTCTTAAAAGAGAAGAACAAAGACCCAGGTCTCCTCCCTGTCAATAGTCCCCTGCTCAGCCAATCAGTGTTGGGACTTGGAGGGCCGGGAGGCTGAGGGTTCTCATCAAATAGCCCAAAGAACGGAATAGTTCACCTCCGGAGGGCACCACTCTTAGAGCACTATTCCAGCCCCACCTCTTTGTGAGAGCCTCCCACAATGAGAGTTGGAGAGAACCCCCCCGGCTCCCGCCACCCTTCACACACACATACACAGCTTCTGGTGATGGGAGGAGCGCAGGGGAAAAGGACAAAACATGCAAGAGAAGAAGAGAAAGGAGTGAGAGACAGAGGAAAAGGGAAAACAAAAAGGAGAAACCCAATGTCCCCAGTGATTCTTAGGAACAAAGTCCTAGATGGGGAATAAAATTCTGCCATCTCAATCTAGTGTTTTCCAGGCCTAGAATTCAGCTGGCACCTGATGGATCAAACTGAACAAGTTCCAAAAATCTCGGAGGCTCTTACCTTCTAAACAGGGATGTCTGTTTTCCAACAAAATCAGTAAAAGAAAAGGAGAAAACTCCAAAGAGGGTCCTCCTTATGCTCACAAATATGAAAGTGAATTCTCTCTCAGTCCTTAAGCAGAGATCTCGAGAAGAAGACTTGCTGAGGAAAAGCCACAGGGGTCTGTCTCTGAGGTTGCCCCCGTCCTGCACCCCTGTCCTGCCTGGCTGATGTCAGGGTCTCTCTGTGAGATCATCACCTTCCCACCACCTTTGTCCAATAGGCTGAGGTCCTGCAAAAGGCCCTTGTGATGTCACTGCCACACCCGTCCCTCCTCTGCAGTGCTGATGTCCTGCTCCTGGCCAGTCATATTGGACGTTTGAGCTGCTTCCCTTGAATCACTCAACTCAATGAGTCTTCATTCTGGGGATCAAGGCTGCTATACAGTAAAAGATCAGAGGCTGCTTCTCAGGCCACAATCAGGTTTTCATATATTAGTAGACTTTATGGCTAGAAGGGACCATTAGAGCATCTAACCTGATCCCCTGCATATCCTAAGGCAGGCCTCCTGTATGTCAGAAGAGCTGGCTGGTTTTTTTACTCAAACCTTTTCCAGAAAGTCACCTAGTCTTCATTAGAAGACATCAAGAGATGGAGAAGCCATCATTTCTCTTGGAAGTTTCTTCCAACGATGAATAGCCCTCTAACAAACCTGGGTCTTATTCTAATTAGACTTTTTCGGATTTCTGCTTCCAGCCATGGGGTCTTGACATGGCTTTCTCTGCTAGATAAAAGAGCCCTTTTATATTCAGCATTTTCTCTCCATGAAGTCAAGCAACTCCTTTCTCATTCTTCTTTTGGATAAACTAAACAGATTGAGCTTTTTCAATGTCTCACTCTACGGCATCATCCCCATCACTCAAATAAGAATCTTTTCTGTAACCTCTCCAGTTTAATGTAATTTTCAAAATGTGGACACAAGAACTGGATTCAACATTCCATTATCAGTTTCATCAATGCTGTATCACCTCCCTTTCAATACTCACTGGTCTAGCCATCAAAGAATGGCTTTAACCTTTTTTTACCACAGCTTCACATTGACAGATCATGTTGAGCAGCTTATCCACTATGGCCCCTAAATCCTCTTCAGGGTCACTGCCTTCCAGTGGACTGACCCCCATTCTGTAGGGTGCAGCCTGACTCTTTTGTTCCTGGAAGTATGGGTTTGCATATGGCTTTATTAAACCCTAATTATTCAGTAAATATTTTAAAAGAACTAGATCATTAGACATGCTGAGGCAAAGCCACAGGGATCTATCCCTGATGTTGCCCCCGTCCTGCACCCCTATCCTGCCTGGCTGATGTCAGGGTCTCTCTGTGAGATCATCGCCTTCCCACCACCTTTGTCCAATAGGCTGAGGTCCTGCAAAAGGCCCTTGTGATGTCACTGTCACACCCGCCCCTCCCCTGTAGTGCTAATGTCCTACCTCAGGGCGGTCAGTTTGGATGTCTGAATTGGACCATGTGGACCACCCCACTCAATGAGTGTTCATTTTGAAATTAGCAAAATGTATGGCCAGAAGAGACAATTACAGCATGTAATCTGATCTCCTGAATATTGCAGACCTATTATATAGCACAGTAGCTAGTTTTTGACCAAACACATCATCTAGTCTTCATTAGAACACATCAAGAGATGGAGAATTCCGACCACTTCCCTTTGTAGTTTGTTCCCTTGGTGAATCATCCTCACTGTTGTGCCTTATTGCTAATATGAATTGGTCTCTTTTCAGTTTCCAGCCACTGGGTCTTGTTATGCTTTTCTCTGCTATCTGATATTATCTCTCCATGAAGTTACTTCAACACTTCAATGAAGTCACCTCCTGATCTTTTTTATAAGCTAAATAGGCTGAGCTCTTTCAACAGCTCACTAGAAGGCATTTTTCTCCAGCCCTCAAAACATTTTATTGCTCTTCGATGCCCCATCTCCAATTTTTCAACATCTTTTTCAAAGATGGACACCAAAACGGGATGCAGTATTCCGATATCAGTATCACTGATGCTGTGCCATCTCCCTATCCATCTCACTATGCTGCTCATTCATCTAATGATGGCTTTAGCTCTGTTCACCACAGCATCACACTGGAAGCTCATGTTGAACGTCTTACCCAATATGGCCCCTAAATTCCCTTCAGAGTCTCTGCTTTCCCGGATACATTTCCCCATTCTGTAGGTGTGGCCGGCATGCTTTGTTGGTTTGGAACAAAAACCCTATTTGTAATTTTGTTCATTGGCCCTGCTAGAAACGCCACCCTCCAACCTCCAAGCATTATGAACGAGGACCATTCCACTGTCATGTCTACATGTCTGCTCTCTGCTCCACCTCCCTTCATCCAGGAATCTCTACAGCTGTCTCTCTTCATGGACTGTGTCCTTCTCCTCCTTGGCTGTTTTGAAAGCAAAGTGATTTTTGCTCCTCCTTGCCCCTATCGCCAAACCTTCTGCATGGTCCTCCTCCTTCTGCCCCCCTGCTGGCCACTTGTAGCACCTGCAGTCCCAGGCAGCAGGCTTGGCCCAGCAGGTGTGGAAGTGTCTTCCAATGGAAAGAAACAGAGGCTACATTGATTGTATTGCCACGGGGGTCAGGGGAAGATTCCCCCACTTTGCTTTTTGTCTGTCCACAAGGACATGATTTGCAATACTGTGGAAGGTTCCTATATCACTCTTTCATAAATGCTCATGTACACTTCATCTCACTTCTGTCCTTGGAAGATTCGCACACTCACAAGCCCACCATGTGCAGATGTGTAAGTAACACCGATTTTACATGAGAACATAGGAATGGCCTTACTGGGTCAGACCAAACGTCCATCTAGCCCAGCATCCTGTCTTCTGACAGTGGCCAATGCCAGGTGCCCCAGAGGGAATAAAGAGAACACGTAATCATCAAGTGATCCACCTGTCGCCCATTTTCAACTTTTGGCAAAGGGACACTAGGGACATCATCCCTGCCCATCTGGCTAATAACCATTGATGGATCTATCCTCCATGAATTTATCTAGTTATTTTTCAAACCCTGTTATAGTCTTGGCTTTCACAACATCTCCTGGCAAAGAGTTGCATGGGTTGACTGTGCATTAACCTGTTGATTTTACTTTAAATCAATTTAAAAAAATGAAAAAGCTGTTTCTGGCTGATGCAGGGTAGACTGAAGTCGTATTTTGGACACATTTACCAATACGGGCTATGACTTTGTTTCTGGCAGGGGAATCCCTTAATATTTTAGAAATATTGGAAAACCTGGCAATTTTCCAGGCATGTGATGAGATCCCATCAAAGTATGCAGAGGAGCTATTCAGGGAAATGGTGCGTGAACAGCACATCAGTGAATGCAATGGTTTAGTAAGCTACCGGCGACAAAGGAAAGGTGGTCTAAAGAGCTGGGTTGGAGCTGCTCTGGGGACAAGCTGGCTCCCTCCTGCTCATGGAGGTTAATTCATCTCCTTTCCCAGTAGCACCTGCTCTGAGTCTCATTCCCCACCAGGCTCCTTGCTGCCAGGCCAGCGAATGGCGATAGGATGGGAATGAGGCCCTGGGCCCTGCCCCAATCTCATGAGTCTAATGCAACTGCTTACCTTGTCCCGCATCAGCTGCTGGGCTTCCCCCAGGAGGAAGTAGGCGAGGAGCAGCCCAGCCTGGCTGAGACACAGCAGGGGGTTGTGGATGGCCAGCGCTGCTGTCCGGAGGAAGTATCTTCTCTGCCCCTCTGAGAAGAACTTTCCGATGACCTAAAACCAACAGGACATGAGGCTTAGCAGATTGCCCAGAACCAGGCTCCAGGTACTGGAGATAGAATGGCATCACCCTCTAGTGGCAAAGGGGGAGGGTAAGAGAGCTGCTGTACCCAGTTCCCAGGTTGAGGCCATCTGATTCCTGACTGGCAATGGAACTGGGAAAATCCCACCTCATTTCTCTGCTTCTTCCGAGTGCAGGAAATCTAAGAAGGATCAGATCAAGCAATAGTGACTGACTGCCCCAGTGCTCTCCTCTCAGACACTTGGGTATCAGCCAGGGGGACAACATGCAGAGAAACACCAAGAGCCATAATCCTATATTAACTCATCCACCCGGGGATTCTCCTTATGCCACGCAGCAATGGATCCGTGTAAGACACTCAAATCACGACAAATAGTGAGATTCCAGTGTGGGACCTTTGTACCAGCCTCTCCCACTGGGTGCTGGATGAGGAATTCTGAGCTGTAAATAAGGAGTGGGCTCTTCTCCTGTCTCCAGGAGGCATCCACTGCAGGGAACTCCACCAGCCCCACTTTCTGAGCTGTGTCATGCCCTGGCAGAGTGTCCTTACCTCCCCCACCTTGGCTGTGTTCCTGTAGCCCAGAAGCCTGCTGTCCTGGTGCTAGTCCCAGCACCATAGATCTTCTGCCTCATGGATGGTCAGCCCTGGGAAAGAGACACACACACGCATTTGGTATTCTGGTTGCAGTTCTTGTGTCCTTCCAATCCCATTGGTGGCTGCACAGTGAGGTGCGGAAGAACAGAAACACAGAGAGATTCATCCTCCTGCTGGGGTCAGTTTGAGAGAAATTGGCTGGGGTCCCATTATCCACCTGTGGTCACTCGCAGTCTCCTATCGGGTCCCATTTCCCAGATGGATTCCTTACCCCTCTGGTGCAGCAGCAGCTGGTAGAGCCAGTAAATCCCTTCCCTGGGCTGCCGGCTGATGTCCTTGGCTGGGTCACTGATGAACAGAGCCAGCTGTGCCACATGGTGACCCATCCTGGGGAACTCTGCTGGGTTCTAATGGAAGGGAGAGGAGAGAGGACTCCATCAGCATTTTCCTGTGAGCTCCCAGTCCCCCCTGGGCTAGGAGTCTCCTTCCCCTAAGTCCCTATGCAGGAGATGCTGAGGGGAGAGGAGCTAGAGCTAGACCCTTCATTTTCTCTGCTGCCAAGGGAGCCTGGTGCTGCTCCAGGATGCCAAGAAGGGACCCAAGGCCAGACACGAACCTGGCTGCAGTAGGGGCTGAAGCATGGTCCTCTTAAAGGCCTAGGGTCACCACTTAACCAGGACAAGAAGAACTTGATTCAAGCCTAGCTCATTCCCTGCTCTGACACTGCCTCCCCAAGAGGAACACTCCTAACCCACAGGCCCTGCAGCAGCAGCTCCTTCAGCCCTTTGGAGCCAGCCTACCTATGCCCAGAGTCTGGAAGCTGGGGTCAGAGGTCACTTACATCAAACTCAGGGAGGGTGTATCTGAGCAGGGCCGTGCTGCTCTTAATGGCCCTGCCTCTCTCCTGGGACACGATCCAGAAGTTGACGTGCTGTGGGTGAAGGATGCAGGTCAGGATCAATGGGCAGGTGCATGTGCTGTGCAAATGAGCCCCTCCCCAACTCCAGGGGGCTGAGACATTGTGCACAGGGTGGACTATCCGAGTCATTGATCACAGCGCTTTCGAAGGGGATTCTTTCCCCCAGGACAAGGCTTGTATCCTGCATATCACAACTTGTCAGTGTCTCCCTAGATTGGGACAATGTTCGGTGTTGGGGCTGGTCCCACGCTCCCTGAACTTCTGATTTCTGAACAGTTCACCAGAAAGGAGACTGATGCCTCGCCATTCCCCTGTACTAAAGTCCATGGTGGGATGAAGGGAATGACTGTGAACACAATCCTCCCAGGAATCTCAGGGGCTATCAGAGAGAAGGGCTGATTCCCTTGGGTCCTCCTGTTTCTGGAGGAAGGAGCCTGTACCTCTTATCTGAGAACCATCACCTGAACCTCAAGGTTGGCGGGGCCGGGGGGTAGGTTCAGACTCTAACTCACGAAGCCAGCCAGGGGGTCCTGTGGTTAGTGCTCAACAGAACCAGGCAGAGCTCTGGCTTGAATTCCCAACTCCTTCCTCTGTCCTTCATCAAGGAGGAAGGACCTGACACTGCATTGTGCCAACTGCCTCGACTAAAGAAAACATTCCACTGGGGACCCAGCTAGGAGGACAGACTAGAAAATGGATCTTCCAGTCTCTCCTTACCCAGTCCTCCTAAGAGTTCAAGTAAAATTTCACCCAGCCCCTCCTCCTGAGGCTCACCTCCAAGATGTAGTGGAGCCTGTCTGTTTCTGGGGACTCTAACAGCAGGTTCCCCAGCATGGCATCCAGGAGCTCTGGCATGACCTTGTGTAGAGCCTGCAAAGCAAGGGAAAACCATGGGTCAGGGCTATGGAAACTGGGACTACACCTGCCACAGGATGAGAAGAGGGGTCTGTGGGAAGCACTGGTAAGACTCCCAAACACATATCCAAGCATCTCTCATTCACATCCCACTGCAGGCAGTTAGAAAGGATTGATGACAGCTGGCTCTTTGATCCATGAGCTTAGCAGGTCTCTGCAGAGTGCCTCGTAGGCATCAGAGTATGGAACAGCCAAGTTGCTATGGATGGAAGCTGGGCTTCCGGGGAAAACGTGGCATATGAAAGAAAGAAAGAAAGAAAGAAAGAAAGAAAGAAAGGAATCCCCCAGGGAGGATTAATCCCTTCCCTCTCAGCTTGTTCCATCTCTGCCCACCCCACCCCTATCTCTGGAGCTCCTGTTTATCAAGGGAGCAGGGACCAAAGACCACTCTGGAGGAACAGGAGGATGGAGGAGGAGGATGTACCTGGACTTGGGTGGTGTCCTTCTCTGTGCCCAGGGTAAAGACAGCATGCGGGGCAGCTTGCAAGAGGTGTGTCTCCAGCTCTAGCTCCAGGGCAGGTTTCATGGTGCTGGCAAGAGAGAGGATCTGGTATTAGACTGTGCAGTACGGGGATGACTGGTGCCAACATGGACATTAAACCACAGAGAAATAGGCACAGGCTGGCGAGAATGGAAACTGAGGCACCAAGCCAGGGAATGACATGGCCAAGGCCTCACAGACAGACAGTGGCAGGGCAGGAATAGCATCTGTTCCTTGGACCCTGCTGCCCCTCCTGTATCTGACCCCTGGAGTGAGCCTCTCCACAAGGCCCCTGTAATGTTCTTGGAGTGAAAAGAACAGCCCAGTCAGGAGAGAGTGAACTTTCCCACTCCACCACCTCTGCCAGAGGAGCCACCCTTGGGAGGTGACCTGGGAGTGAGAGGGACAGGGACTCCCAGCCCTGGGCCTGAGCAGCACTTGGGCTAGGGGAGCCAGGCGGGATGGTCTAGGTACCTGAGGTTGCCCACAGCAATCAGGGAGTTGGCGAGGATGGTGCCGGGTGGAGAGTCGTCAGGCAGCTCCTCAATGAGCTCCTGTGAGACGCAAAGGAGCATGTGAAATTCGAGTCCCACTGACACTTCCCCATGAGGAGATTACACAGCCAGTGCCCCACATGGCCATCAGGATCCCCCCACCTGCCTCCTGCTCCTCTGATTCCTTCCTGCCCATCAAACTTGTCCCCCTTCCAGGATTCCTGCACAGCTCAGTCCCATTCCCTGAAAACTGCCCCCATCCAACACCATCCCGACTACTGAACTGGGACCATCTGATTCCTTGTCCCTAAGCCTCAGCTGCCCTCTAGCCCCACAATTCACCCATTTCCCACTAGTGACCAATCTCAGAATTTCTCCCTTCTCTTTTCCCCAATCTTCAACCCCAGCAATCCCTGCCCTCTGCTGCCCCCTCCAACACTACCCAGCCCTCCACCCATTTACCCGGCGATACCTCTGCCCATCCCATGTCTCTCTCCTCCCTCCAGCTGCCAGGTGCCGTGTCTCACCACAATCCTCTGCACCACAGCCGCCTTGCAGCAGTGCGGCTCCAGTGTTTCCTGCCCTCTCTGCTGTGCAGCGAGACACGCGGGGTGGATGGCGTGCAGGAACATGCGCTGCTGCGCCTCATCCTGCACCCACAAGGAGTGGGGTTAGCGGAGAGAAAGCCTGTTAGCCAGGGACATCCTTGTCCCACCCACACCAGCTCCAGGGCACAGGCCTCGATGGGCAAAGTGGGGACCCGCCTATTATCCAAAATAGCCACGACTCCTACACAAGCAGGATCAGAAAGTGGAACAGTGCCTGTGGGGGGAGGAGACCTCAGCTGGTGTGGGACAAACACCCCCATTTTGGGGATCCCACATCATGGAGAAAAAGGGGTGGGGGATCATCAGAGGGTCGGGATGCTGGGAAGGGACAGGACAATCTCGGTTCCAGCCCAGCCCAGCTGGGGAACATTTGTACCTTTTCTCTGCCCTGGAGCTGCTCTCTGATGACGTTGAGAGCAGCTTCATTTGTGGCCATGTCCACTCATTCCTGCTCCTCCTCCTCAGTCCCTGGGGGTCCCCGCACCAGGGAGACAAGGGAACAGGGTGACACCTGCTGCCACTTGGAGGAAGGACAGAGGCGTGTTGAGTAGAGCAGAATTAAAGTTCCCCCTTCCCACCTCAGGCACCCAGGGAAGATTGGGCCCCACACCCCCTCTCAGGGATACCTTCAGCCCCCAACAGCTTCAGAAGCCCATAGCAGAGTAGTCCCCCTCACTGTCCAGGACTCCCTGGGAGGATCCTGCCTCCACTCCCTGGAGTATCAAGGACCAAAGTGGCAGCAACTCCTGATGCTCCCACCCCCCAGTTCCTCTTGCTGCAGGGACAGTTGTGTGACTGCTTCTTGTGTCAGTGGGGTTCGCATGGCTCAGGCCAGACACCTGGGTTGGGGACCCCCCCATAGCACTAGTAGAGCGCCTGGACCCAGGGTGTTCACAGCCCCATCCTCACCCTCCCTGAGCCCAGCCTGGCTCCTCACCTGGAACAAAGCAGCAGCGCCCATCGGCCTTGCCGCTGCCAGAGTCCCAGAGCTGCTTCTGCGCCATGGGGAACGGGCTCTACCTGGTCTGAGAGTGAAGGGCTCCTGAGGGCTGTTTGCAAATCCAATCTCCTTTGGGAGAGATTCTCTCCCGCTCTTTCTGCCTCTCCCCCGACAGACAGGGGAAACCACCTAGGAACCCTAATGCCACTCACTTGCTCTAGGTGACGGTGCGATGGATGGCAGATGTTCAGGGTCACCAGCTGTCCCTCGCCCTCCTCCTCACTCCCCAAGCCCAAGGCAGGCTGGAGAGGGTGGTGACCTGAGGAGTAGTTGCTGCTCTTAACAATTTCAAAATAATAAAATACAAATAAAATAGAATCTTTCCGCTATCATATTACATCATAATCTGATAGGACTCAAGGCGATAGGACACTTCATATTTTGCACTGCTACTACTGACACTCTCCAATGGATCCCCATCCTCCACCCACCGTGAGGTAGGTAGGAGAGGACTGTTTTTCCTACTTGACAGAAGGAGAAACTTAAGGCCGAGAAAGGAGAAGTGACTTGTCTTAGGTCATGCAGCCAGCCTGTGGCAGAGTTGGGAATAGGACCCAGGAGTCCTGACTTTCAAACTAACTATCTCATCTTGAATTTCATACATGTAATGATGAGAATAAAGGGCTCTCAAATGAGCTACAGAGCAACAATTGTACATAGTAATTATTCAGCAAATATTCTAGAAGAACTGGAATGTTAGGGACGATCATGAACTGCTCAGAGACAATTAATGTAGAGCAGGATCAAAACCTGTCAAACATAGAATTGGTTATGACTTATTGGCTTGGTCTTAAAAGAGAAGAACAAAGACCCAAGTCTCCTCCCTGTCAATAGCCCCCTCCTCAGCCAAATTGGGTTGGGACTTGGAGGGCCGGGAGGCTGAGAGTTCTCATGAAATAGCCCAAAGAATGGCCCAGGTCACCACTGAGGGGATCACGCTTAAGCACTATTCCAGCCCCACCTCTTTGTGAGGGCCTCCCACAATGAGAGTTGGAGAGACACCTCCCACCCCCGGCGCCCTCCACACACACATACACAGCTCCTGGTGATGGGAGGAGTGCATGGGAAAAGGACAAAAGATGCAAGAGAAGAAGGGAAAGGAGGGAGGGACAGAGGAAAAGGGAAAACAAAAAGGAGAAACCTCAATGTCCCCAGTGATTCTTAGGAACAAAGTCCTAGGTGGGGAATAAAATTCTGCCATCTCAATCTAGTGTTTTCCATGCCTAGAATTCAGCTGGCACCTGATATATAAGAGAGAACAGGTTCCAAACCTCTCGGAGGCTCTTACCTTCTAAACAGGGATGTTTGTTTTCTAGCAAAATCAGTAAAAGAAAAGGAGAAAACTCCAAAGAGGGTCCTCCTTATGCTCTCAAATATGAAAGTGAATTCTCTCTCAGTCCTTAAGCAGAGACCTCGAGAAGAAGACTTTCTGAGGCAAAGCCACAAGGGTCTGTTTCTCAGGTTGCCCCCGTCCTGCACCCCTGTCCTGCCTGGCTGATGTCAGAGTCTCTCTGTGAGATCATCGTCTTCCCACCATCTTTGTCCAATAGGCTGAGGTCCTGCAAAAGGCCTATGTGATGTCACTGCCACACCCGCCCCTCCCCTGCAGTGCTGATTTCCTGCTCCTGGCCAGTCATATTGGACGTTTGAGCTGCTTCCCTTGAATCACTCAACTCAATGAGTCTTCATTCTGGGGATCAAGCCTGCTATACAGTAAAACATCAGAGGCTGCTTCCCAGGCTACAATCAGGTTTTCTTAAATTAGCAGACTTATGGCCAGAAGGGACCATTAGAGCATCTAATCTGACCCCCTGAATATCCTAAGGCCTCCTGTATGTCAGAAAAGCTGGCTGGTTTTTTTACTCAAACCTTTTCCAGGAAGTCTGCTAGTCTTCATTAGAAGACATCAAGAAATGGAGAAACTATAATTTCTCTTGGAAATTTGTTCCAACGATGAATTGCCCTCTAACAAATCTGGGTTTTATTCTAATTAGACTTTTTCAGATTTCTGCTTCCAGCCATGGGTGTCTTGTCATGGCTTTCTCTTCTAGATAAAAGAGCCCTTTTATACTCAGCATTTTCTCTCCATGAAGTCAAGCAACTCCCTTCTCATTCTTCTTTTGGATAAACTAACCAGATTGAGCTTTCTCAAAGTCTCATTATAAGGCATCATCCCCATCAGTCAAATATCAATCTTTTCTGTAACCTCTCCAGTTTTTTAAGGTAATTTTCAAAATATGGACACAAGAACCGGATTCAATGCTCCACTATCAGGCTCATCAAAACTGTATCATCTTCCTTTCCATACTCACTACTCTATCCATCCAAGGATGGCTTTAACCTTTTTTACCACAGATTCACATTGACAGATCATGTTGAGCAGATTATCCAGTTTGGCCCCTAAATCCTGTTCAGGGTCACTGCTTTCCAGTGGACTGTCCCCCATTCTGTAGGGTGCGGCCTGACTCTTTTGTTCCTGGAAGTATGGGTTTGCATATGGCTTTCTTAAACCCTATTTAGTCAGTAAGTATTTTAAAAGAACCAGACCACTAGAGAGAGAATCATGAATTGCCCAGAGACAATGAATGGAGAGAAGCAGCAAGAGCAATCAAATACATGTATGGTTATGACTTATTTCCTTGGTCTTAAAACAGAGTAGCAAGGACCTGAGTCTCCTCCCTCATAACAGCCCCATGCTCACCCAATCAGTGTTGAGACTCTGAGAGGCAGGAAGCCAAGAGTTCTCACCAGATGTCCTAAAGATGGCCTAGGTCACCTCCGGAGGGAACCCCTCTTAGAGCACTATTCCAGCCCCACCTCTTTGTGAGGGCCTCTCACAATGAGACCTGGAGAGCAAACCCTGGAGAGCCCCCCGTCCTGCCTGGCTGATGTCAGGGTCTCTCTGTGAGATCATCATCTTCCCACCACCTTTGTCCAATAAGCTGAGGTTCTGCCAAAGGCCCTTGTGATGTCACTGCCACACCCACACCCCCTCTGCAATGCTGATGTCTGTCCCAGGCCATCCAGTTTGGATTTTTGAGCTGCTCCCTGTGGACCACCCCACTCAATGAGTGTTCATTTTGAAATTAGTAAACTTTATGGCCAGAAGGGACTCAGAGAGAGGGATACATCTCCTGGACAGGAGTTAGAGGATCTTTCTCTCAGACACACAGCTGTCAATAGTTTGGAACACAAGCCCTATTTGTAATTTTGTTCATTGGCCCTGCTAGAAACGCCACCCTTCAACCTCCAAGCATTGTGAATGAGGACCATTCCACTGTCATGTCTACATGTCTGCTCTCTGCTCCACCTCCCTTCATCCAGGAACCGCTAGAGCAGTCTCTCTTTATGGACTGTGTCCTTCTGCTCCTTGGCTGTTTTGAAAGCAAAGTGATTTTTGCTCCTCCTTGCTCCTATCGCCAAACCTTCTGCATTGTCCTCTTCCTTCTGCCCCCTTGCTGGCCACTTGTAGCACCTGCAGTCCCAGGCAGCAATCTTGGCCAATGGAAGGAAACAGAGGCTATATTCATTGTATTGCCATGAGGGTCAGGGGAAGATTCCCTCACTTTGCTTTTAGTCTGTCCACAAGGCCATGATTTGCAATACTGTGGAAGGTTTCTATATCACTCTTTCATAAATTCTCGTGTACACTCCATCTCACTTCTGTCCTTGGAAGATTCACACATGCACAAGCCCACCCTGTGCAGGTGTGTGAGTAACACTGATTTTACATAAGAACACAGGAATGGCCTTACTAGGTCAGACCAAAGGTCCATCTAGCCCAGCATCCTGTCTGCCGACAGTGGCCAATGCCAGGTGCCCCAGAGAGAATGAAGAGAACAGGTAATCATGAAGTGATCCACCTGTCACCCATTCCCAGCTTCTGGCAAACGGACGCTAGGGACATCATCCCTGACTAATAACCATTGATGGCTCTATCCTCCATGAATTTATCTAGTCATTTTTCAAACCCTGTTATAGTCTTGGCTTTCACAACATCTCCTGGCAAAGAGTTTCATGGGTTGACTGTGCATTTACCTGTTGATTTTACTTTAAATCAATTAAAAGAAAAGGTTCAGAGAAGGGCAACTAAAATGATTAGGGGTTTGGAGAGAGTCCCATATGAGGAGAGATTAAAGAGGCCAGGACTTTTCAGCTTGGAAAAGAGGAGATTAAGGGGGGATATGATAGAGGTATATAAAATGATGAGTGATGTGGAGAAAGTAGATAAGTAAAAGTTATTTTCTTATTCCCATAATACAAGAACTAGGAGTCACCAAATTAAATTAATAGGCAGCAGGTTTAAAACAAATAAAAGGATGTTCTTCACACAGTGCACAGTCAACTTGTGGAACTCCTTGCCTGAGGAGGTTGTGAAGGCTAGGAGTATAACCGCGTTTAAAAGAGAACTGGATAAATTCATGGAGGTTAAGTCCATTAATGGCTATTAGCCAGGACGGGTAAGGAATGGTGTCCCTAGACTCTGTTTGTTTCCCAGAGGGTGGAGATGGATGGCAGGAGAGAGATCACTTGATCATTACCCGGGGTGAAAGTAATTTACAGGATTTACTGGTACTGCTGGAGTCCTGAGGGGGGCGTGGCCTCATCCGGAAGAGACGTGGCCTCTCGAGATTTAAAGGCCCTGGGGAACCAGCTGTGGCTGGGAGACCCAGAGCCTTTAAATCAACCAGGGGCTCCCAGCTGCAGAGGTGGCTGGGAGCCCCCCAGGGCTCAGGGACAAATTAAAGAGCCCGGGGCTCTGGCCGCCAGGGGGAACTCTGAGCTTTGTGGGGCTGGGGCCGGGATTTAAAGGGCCCAGATCTCCTGCTGCTGAGGGAAGCCCAGAGCCCTTTAAATCCTGGCCCCAGCCCAGCCGTCAGAGCCGTGGCCAGGGTTTAAAGGGCTCTGGGCTGCCAGCAGCGGCGGGGAGCTCTGAGCCCTTTAAATCCCAGCCGCGGGCAGCTCAGAGCCCTTTCAATCCCCGCTGTGGAAGTCGAGGCAGTCCGGCATGGCATACTGGCTCTTGCCGGTACGCCGTACCGGACCGTACCAGCTTACTTTCACCTCTGTCATTAACTGTTAGGTTCACCCCCTCTGGGGCACCTGGTATTGGCCACTGTCCATAGACAGGATACTGGGCTAGATGGACCTTTGGTCTGATGCAGTACGGCCGTTCTTATGTTCTTATGTTATGTTATGTAAAAACATTAAGCTGGATCTGGCTGATGCAGGGTAGGCTGAAGTTGTATTTTGGGGACATTTACCAATACGAGCTATGACTTTGTTTCTGGCAGGGGAATCCCTTAATATTTTAGAAATATTGGAAAACCTAGCAATTTTCCAGGCATGTGTTGAGATCCCACCAAAGTATGCAGAGGAGCTATTCAGGGAAATGGTGCGTGAACAGCACATCAGTGAATGCAATGGTTTAGTAAGCTACCGGCAACAAGGGAAAGGTTGTCTAAAGAGCTGGGTTGGAGCTGCTCAGGGGACAAGCTGGCTCCCTTCTGCTCATGGAGGTTAATTCATCTCTTTTCCCAGTAGCACCTGCTCTGAGTCTCATTCCCCACCAGGCTCCTTGCTGCCAGGCCAGCGAATGGCGATAGGATGGGAATGAGGCCCTGGGCCCTGCCCCAATCTCATGAGTCTAATGCAGCTACTTACCTTGTCCCCTTGGCTTCCCCCAGGAGGGAGTAGGTAAGGAGCAGGCCACGTAGCAATGGAGGAAGTATCTTCTCTGTCCCTCTGAGAAGAACTTTCCGAAGACCTAAAACCAACAGGACGTGAGGCTTTAGCAGATTGCCCAGAACCAGGCTCCAAGTACTGGAGGTAGAATGGCATCACCCTTTAGTGGCAAAGGGGGGAGGGTAAGAGAGCTGCTGTACCCAGTTCCCAGGTTGGGGCCATCTGCTTCCTGACTGGCAATGGCATTGGCAAATCCCATCTCATTTCTCTGCTTCTTCAGGGTGCAGGGAATCTAACCAGGGTCTGGTCAAGCAATAGTGACTGACTGGTCCAGTGCTCTCCTCTCAGACATTTGGGGACAACATGCAGAGAAACACCAAGAGCCATAATCCTATATTAACTCATCCACCCAGGGATTCTCCTTATGCCACGCAGCAATGGATCCGCGTAAGACACTCAAATCACAGCAACTAGCAAGATTCCAGTGTGGGACCTTTAGTACCAGCCTCTCCCACTGAGTGCTGGATGAGGAACTCTGAGCTGTAAATAAGGAGTCGGCTCTTCTCCTGTCTGCCGGGGGGCATCCACTGCAGGGAACTCAGCCAGCCCCACTTCCTGAGCTGTGTCATACCCTGGCAGAGTGTCCTTACCCCCCTCACCCTGGATATGTTCCTGTAGCCCAGGAGCCTGCTGTCCTGGTGCCAGTCCCAGCACCACAGATTTTCTGCTTCATGGATGGTCAGCCCTGGTAGCGAGACAGAGACACACATTCATCATTCTGGTTGCAGTTTCTGTGTCCTTTCAATCCCATTGTCGGATGCACAGTGGGGTGGAGAAGAACAGAGACACAGAGAGACTCATCCTCCTGCTGGGGTCAGTCTCCGATCGGGTCCCATTTCCCAGATGGGTTCCTTACCACTCTGGTGCAGCAGCAGCTGGTAGAGCCAGTAAATCCCTTCCCTGGGCTGCCGGCTGATGTCCTTGGCTGGGTCACTGATGAACAGAGCCAGCTGTGCCACATGGTGACCCATCCTGGGGAACTCTGCTGGGTTCTAATGGAAGGGAGAGGAGAGGGGACTCCATCAGCATTTTCATGTGAGCTCCCAGTCCCCCCTGGGCTAGGAGTCTCCTTCCCCTAAGTCCCTATGCAGGAGATGCTGAGGGGAGAGGAGCTAGAGCTAGACCCTTCCTTTTCTCTGCTGCCAAGGGAGCCTGGTGCTGCTCCAGGATGCCAAGAAGGGACCCAAGGCCAGACACGAACCTGGCTGCAGTAGGGGCTAGAGCATGGTCCTTTTAAGGCCCAGGGTCACCACTTAACCAGGAGAAGAAGAACTTGACTCAAGCCTAGCTCATTCCCTGCTCTGACACTGCCTCCCCAAGAGGAACACTCCTAACCCACAGGGCCTGCAGCAGCAGCTCCTTCAGCCCTTTGGAGCCAGCCTACCTATGCCCGGAGTCAGGAAGCTGGGGTCAGAGGTCACTTACATCAAACTCAGGGAGGGTGTATCTGAGCAGGGCCGAGCTGCTCTTAATGGCCCTGGCTTTCTCCTGGGACACCCTAGACACAATCCAGAAGTTGACGTGCTGTGGGTGAAGGAGGCAGGTCAGGATCAATAGGCAGGTGCATGTGCTGTGCAAAGGAGCCCCTCCCCAACCCCAGGGGGCTGAGACATTGTGCACAGGGTGGAATATCCGAGTCATTGATCACAGCGCTTTCGAAGGGGATTCTTTCCCCCAGGACAAGGCTTGTATTCTGCAGATCACAACTTGTCAGTGTCTCCCTAGATTGGGACAATGGTCGGTGTTGGGGCTGGTCCCACGCTCCCTGAACTTCTGATTTCTGAACAGTTCACCAGAAAGGAGACTGATGCCTCGCCATTCCCCTGTACTAAAGTCCATGGTGGGATGAAGGGAATGACTGTGAACACAATCCTCCCAGGAATCTCTGGGGCTATCAGAGAGAAGGGCTGATTCCCTGGGGTCCTCCTGTTTCTGGAGGAAGGAGCCTGTACCTCTTATCTGAGAACCATCTCCTGAATCTCATGGCGGGGGAGGGGGTTTTCAGACTCTCACTCCCCAAGCCAGCCAGGTGCCCTGCGGTTAGTGCTCAACGGAACCAGGCAGAGCTCTGGCTTAAAGTCCCAACTCCTTCCTCTGTCCTTCAAGGAGGAAGGACCTGATACTGCATTGCACCGAGTGCCCTGACCAAAGAAAACATTCCACTGGGGACCACACTAGGAGGACAGACTAGAAAATGGATCTTCCAGTCTCTCCTTACCCAGTCCTCCTAAGAGTTAAAGTAAATCGCTCCCGGCCCCTCCTCCTGAGGCTCACCTCCAAGATGTAGTGGAACCTGTCTTTTTCTGGGGACTCTAACAGCAGGTTCCCCAGCATGGCATCCAGGAGCTCTGGCATGACCTTGTGCAAAGCCTGCAAAACAAGGGAGAGCCATGGGTTAGAGTTATGGAAACTGGGGCTACACTTGCCACTGGATGAGAAGAGGGGTCTGTGGGAAGCACTGGTGAGACTCCCAAACACATATCCTGGCCTCTCTCATTCACATCCCAGTTCAGGCAGTTAGCAAGGATTGAGGACAGCTGGCTCTTTGATCCATGAGCATAACAGGTCTGTACAGAGAGCCTCGTAGGCATCAGAGTATGGAATGGCGAAGTTGCTATGGATGGAAGCTGGGCAAAACATGGCATATGGAAGGCAGGAAGAAAGAAAGAAGGGAATCCTCCAGGGAGGAGTAATCCCTTCCCTCCCAGCTTGTTCCATCTCTGCCCACCCCACCTCTGTCTCTGAAGCTCCAGTGAATCAAGGAAGCAGGGAACAAAGGCCACTCTGGAGGAAGAGGAGGATGAAGGAGGAGGATGTACCTGGACTTGGGTGGTGTCCTTCTCTGTGCCCAGGTTAAAGACAGCATGCGGGGCAGCTTGCAAGAGGTGTGTCTCCAGCCCTGGCTCCAGGGCAGGTTTCATGGTGCTGGCAAGAGAGAGGATCTGGTACTAGACTGTGCAGTACGGGGATGGGACTGGCGCCAACATGGACATGAAACCACAGAGAAATAGGCACAGGCTGGCAAGAATGGAAACTGAGGCACCGAGCCAGGGAATGACATGGCCAACGCCTCACAGACAGACAGTGGCAGGGCAGGAATAGCGCCTGTTCCCTGGACCCTGCTGCCCCTCCTGTATCTGACCCCTGGAGTGAGCCTCTCCACAAGGCCCCTGTAATGTTCTTGGAGTGAAAAGAACAGCCCAGTCAGGAGAGAGTGAACCTTCCCACCCCACCACCTCTGCCAGAAGATACAGCCTTGGGAGGTGACCTGGGAGTGGGAGGGATAGAGACTCCCAGCCCTGGGCCTGAGCAGCACTTGGGCTAGGGGAGCCAGGCGGGAGGGTCTAGGTACCTGAGGTTGCCAACAGCAATCAGGGAGTTGGCGAGGACGGCCCAGGGTGGAGAGTCGTCAGGCAGGTCCTCAGTGAGCTCCTGTGAGACGCGAAGGAGCATGTGAAATTCGGGCGCCATTGACACTTTCCCATGAGGAGATTACACAGCCAGTGCCCCACCTGCCTCCTGCTCCTCTGATTCCTTCCTGCCCATCAAACATCTCCCCTTTCCAGGATTCCTGCACAGCTCAGTCCCATTCCCCTTCTTCCTTCCTCCCTGTCAAAACTGCCCCCATCCAACACCATCCTGACTACTGAGCTGGGACCATCTGATTCTTTGTCCCTCAGCTTCAGCTGCCCTCTAGCCCCATGATTCCCCCACTAGTGACCAATCTCAGAATTTCTCCCTTCTCTTCTCTCCAATCTTCAGCCCCAGCAATCCCTGCCCTCTCCTGCCCCCTCCAACACCACCCAGCCCCCACCCATTAACCCGGCGATACCACTGCCCAGGTGCCGTGTCTCACTCACCACAATCCTCTCCACCACAGCCGCCTTGCAGCAGTGCGGATCCAGTGTGTCCTGCCCTCTCTGCTGTGCAGCGAGACACGCGGGGTGGATGGCGTGCAGGAACATGAGCTGCTGCACCTCATCCTGCACCCACCAGGAGTGGGGTTAGTGGAGAGAGAGCCAATTAGCCACGGACATCCCTTTCCCACCCACGCCAACTCCAGGGCTCAGGACTCAATGGGGAAAATGGGGACCTGACTCTTGTCCAAATTTCCCACGACTCCTACTCAAGGAGGATCAGGAAGTGGAACAGTGCCTGTCGGGGGAGGAGACCTCAGCTGGTGTGGGACAAATACCCCCATTTTGGGGATCCAACATCATTGACAAAAAGGGGTGGGGGATCATCAGGGACAAGACCCTCTGCAGAGGGTCGGGATGTTGGGAGGGAACAGGACAATCTTGGTTCCAGCCCAGCCCAGCTGGGGAACATTTGTACCTTTTCTCTGCCCTGGAGTTGCTCTCTGATGACCTTGAGAGCAGCTTCATCTGTGGCCATGTCCAACCATTCCTCCTCCTCCTCATCCTCTGAGTCCCTGGGGGTCCCTGCACCAGGGAGAGAAGGGAACAGGGTGACGCCTGCTGCCACTTGGGGGAAGGACAGAGGCGTGTTGAGTAGAGCAGAATTAAAGTTCCCCCTTCCCACCTCAGGCACCCAGGCAGATCGCCCCCCGCCCCTCAGGGATGCCTTCAGCCCCCAACAGCTTCAGAAGCTCATAGCAGAGAGGTCCCCCGCACTGTCCAGGACTCCCTGGGAGGTGCCTACTCCCCTCTCCGCCTCGGGAGCATCAAGGACCAAAGTGGCAGTAACTCCTGATGCACCCACCCCCCAGTTCCTCTTGCTGCAGGGGCAGCTGTGTGACTGCTGCTGGTGTCAGTGGGGTTCGTGTGGCTCAGGCTTGACATTTGGGTTGGGGACCCCCCTCCCCCATAGCACTGGTAGAGCATCTGTGCCCAGGGTGTTCACAGCCCTGTCCTCACCCTCCCTGAGCCTAGGCTTGCTCCTCACCTGCAACAAAGCAGCAGCGCCCATCAGCCTCGCTGCTGCCAGAGTCCCAGGAGCTGCTGCCAGAGTACCAGGAGCCGCTGCTGTCCCATGGGGAGCGGGCCAAGCTGCTGGTGCTGGGACAGGGATCTTCCACCTCCTGCCCTGGAGAGGCTAGAAGGTCCTCAGTGACTGGGCAGGGCGATGCCTCCTGCTGGGAATCAGGGCTGGGGTCCTGGGGCTGGGGCTGCCCACACAACAAGCCCCAGAGCCCATCTCCCCTCCTGGGCTGGGTCCTGCCTGCGCAGCCGCATCCTGAGCCAGCTCCATTTGGGCTTGGTCGGTGCCTCTCCCACCTCAGTGCCTGCGCCAGGAATGGGTTTCCTCTGCCAGAAGGCTGGGCACTTCCACCTCCTGGCCTGGATGGGAGCTGCTTCCCTGCCAGCGCGGATGGAGGGGCAGTTCTGCTCCCAGGGAAGATGGCAGCTGTTTCCCTCAGGCTCTGATGTCACCTGCAGAGCCTTCTTCCTCAACATCCTCAGGAGCCTGGCCATCCTGGAACCGAGTGGGGAGCAGGCGTTAGTCTGCGGTCAAGGCAGCCTCTCACTAATAGTCCAAAGAATGGCCCAGGTCACCACTGAGGTATCACGCTTAGAGCACTATTCCAGCCCCACCTCTTTCTGAGGGCCTCCCACAAACCTCTCCCCCCGCATCCCTGCTCCACACGCAGAGCTCCTGGTGGTAGAAGGAGAGAAGGGGAAAAGGACAAAAGATGCAAGAGAAGAAGAAAAAGGAGGAAGGGACAGAGGAAAAGGAGAACAGAAAGGAGAAACCCCAATGTCCCCAGTGATTCTTAGGAGCAAAATCCTAGGTGGGGAATAAAATTCTCCCATCTCAATCTAGTGTTTTCCATGCCTAGAATTCAGCTGGCACCTGATCGATCAGACTGAACAGGTTCCACACCTCTCGAAGGTTCTTACCTACTAAACAGGGATGTCTGTTTTCTAGCAAAATCAGTAAAAAAAAAGGAGAAAACTCCAAAGAGGGTCCTCCTCGCACTCACAAATATGAAAGTGAATTCTCTCTCAGTCCTTAAGCAGAGACCTCGAGAAGAAGACGTGCTGAGGCAAAGCCACAGGAGTCTGTCTCTGAGGTTGCCCCCGTCCTGCACCCCTGTCCTGCCTGGCTGATGTCAGGGTCTCTCTGTGAGATCATCGTCTTCCCACCATCTTTGTCCAATAGGCTGAGGTCCTGCAAAAGGCCCTTGTGATGTCACTGTCACACCCACTCCTCTCCTGCAGTGCTAATGTCCTGCCCCAGGCCAGACAGTTTGGATGTTTGAGCTGGTCCCTGTGGACCACCCCACTCAATGAATTTTCATTTTGAAATTAGCAAACTGTATGGCCAGAAGAGACAATTAGAGCATGTTATCTGATCCCCTGCATATTGCAGGCCTATTGTATAGCACAGTAGCTAGTTTTTGACCAACCACTTCATCTAGTCTTCATTAGAAGACATTAAGAGATGGAGAATTCCCACCACTTCCCTTTGTAGTTTGTTTCCTTGGTGAATTATCCTCACTGTTTAATATTTGTGCCTTATTTCTAATATGAATTGTTCTCATTTCAGTTTCCAGCCACTGGGTCTTGTTATGCTTTTCTCTGCTAGATTAATGAACTGTTTAATACCCGATATTTTCTCTCCATGAAATCACTTCAACAAAGTTACTTCCCAATCTTTTTTATAATCTAAACAAGCTGAGCTCTTTCAATAGCTCACTAGAAGGCATTTTTCTCCAGCCCCCCCCCCCCCCAATTTTATGGCTCTTTGCTGCCCCAGCTCCAATTTTTCAACATCTTTTTCAAAGATGGACACCAAAATGGGATGCAGTATTCCAATATCAGTCTCACTGATGCTGTGCTACCTCCCTATCCATCTCACTATGCTGCTCATTCGTCTAATGATGGCTTTAGCCCTGTTCACCACAGCATCACACTGGAAGCTCATGTTGAACGTCTTACCCAATATGGCCCTGTAGCGGAGTGATTACCCGCTCCTGAGCTGCGGGGCTTGAAGCAGCTAGGAGAGGGCTTTGGCTGGGGGAAGAAGCCTGGGCTGATTGGGGAAAGTAGGCTCAGCTGTGGCCTTGCCCCAATCAGGCCCAGGTGGCCCCTATAAAAGGATGTGAGCCAGAGGCCCAGCCACTCTCCCTCTGCCTGTAGAGGGAGAAGGGCCTGGCTGCAGGGAGCTAGACACAGGGTACTTGAGTGGAGCAGGGCTGGGGAAAGGCAGAGGAGCTGGGGAGCTCCAGCCTGGAAAGCCCCAGGCTGCGACCTAGCACAAGGCCAAGAGGTACCGGGGGGGTGCAATGGGCAGCCAAAGGGGTAGGCCAAGGCAGCAGGTCCATACCCTCCTTGTCAGTGATGAGTGGCTGATACTGCAGTCTGCCCCAGTGAACGGGGGCTAGATGGAGACTGGGCAGTAGCCAAAACTGAGGCAGTGTTCCCCTTCACAAGCACCTTCTGTGGGCTTGCAGTTTTTAAAATATGTTGACTCCAAATGTTGTGTAAATTGTTTTAAGAATGGACTGTTACATTGTGGAATTCCATTTTGGGAGTTCAATATAAGAACCTGAAGAGATTCAAAACCACGTAAGCTTTCCTCTCACACTTTGTGATGTCACCACACTCCTCAATAGTTATAGTCCCATAATTCACACATTATTTACTTTGTCATTGGCCCATGGTAGAAGTTTTACAGAGAGCGCAGATGAGAGAAGTTGTCAGTATATGTGCTATATACATCATCTGGCCTACCCCATGATTTTTAATGAACTAGGCTCCCATCCTGCAAACACTTACATATGTGCTTAAATTTACTATGATGAGCACTCATAATAGGAGTAAAGTTAAACACATGCATAATTGTTTGCAGGATTGGGATCCCAGTGAAGACTGTAACTAGCATAAAATAAGTGTTCCTAAATAAGATGGAACATAATAAAGTGGAATGCAACCTACAACACATCAGGTTTCATTATCATTATTCTTATGTTTTGAGTATTGTATACATAATCTGTTTCATAGTCATGATGGTGTGCAATTAACTGTAAAGTGAAAAATGGTGGGTTTTCTATACTTTATTTTTGCTCAATTATCTCCGTGACAAATTGCTAAGTATACAGGTCAAAAGGTGAATTTCTAAATGCCAAGTGTCAGATGCCTGGAAACTTACTCTGAAATTTGAAAATAAAACTGTATTCCTTTTGTCATACATCATACCCAGGCAGTAATGAAGATTCTTCATTTAGAAGTTAGCTGATAATTTATTCTTACCACTTCTTCACTCTCTTTCAGCTGTATTGGCTCAGCAGTGGTAAGAGAAGTAAAAAGCAGACCTGGGCTAAAGCTGCAAAAAATGCTCCAGGAATATTCATTCAAATGTATTTACTTCAGCTTTTTATGTTCCCTATTTGTGTTCTGTGAATATGTGAGTGATTACATTTTGCTGGCATATATATGTTCTCAGAAAGCAAATTTCAGAGCACCAGCATATATGCAAACCAAATTTTAAATGTCCATGAGCAAGTTCTTGCCTCAGGTGTGCTTAGATGCTCACTCAATCTCAAATTGAAATTATCCCAAGTGATATATCTGAACAATCGCTGCTAAGCAGTGCAGCTCAGATTTTGAACATCTCTGAGAAGGCACAGTGCACCAAATGTGAAAAGAGCAAGTGAGTAGAGAATTCAGATTGGTAGCCTTTTACACCTGCTATGGACAGGTGAAAATTACTACAGTGAAGAATAAGGCCCTAAAATATTTGGGAGAGACAATGGGATTTGTGCTCTAGAATCCCATATGGATTACTGAATCTCTCCCCCTTATCACTTTCCATAGTATTTTATATTTCAGTTAAGTTTTTGTTTTAATTACTTCTATGTTCCAGTATGTATGGTACTTTCCATTAAGATTATAAAAGCTCAGAAATAGTCTAGATTACACACCACCTTAGCCCATAAGTGCTCATGTATCATATAAATATGTATTTAGATACATGTTAATGTGCATAATGTTGACAAGATAGATATAACTGCTCATCTTTCTATGCTTAAATACTCCGCTCCTTGGCTTCTGATTAAACCAGACCTTAAGAGTCTCTTTTGCTCAGATCTTCATGTTCCTGGGAACATTTTAGTGTGCAAATTCCAGACATTACGGACTGTCTCACTTCTTGGTCTTCTTTCAAAGACTACTTCAGTTCTCATTGATTCTTGGACTATTGCCATGAAAGACAATGACAGCTTGATCCTTATCAGTGATGCATCTGTACACACACATGGAGTCTGCATACTTAACATCTTAAAAATCTATAATAGATAGGGTTGTAGTGCCCCTTAATTCCATAGCTAGAGAAAACATCAGTGGGTTGGAGGAGAAGATGCTGCATTTGGAGCTGGCTGCAAGATTCTCAACAGGCAGCTTCTACCCTTCTTCAGTCCCTATGGCAGTGGCTTTAGGAGGAGGAAGAGACTGATAATGGTCTATTTTCCTCTGGCTAGCAAAAATAACAGCTTCACAAATTGGGAGGTGGATCATAACCTGCTTTCCCACTTATCTTGTTTCTGGCAGTAGCAGTAGCTCCTAGAAGCCCATTTCCTCTATTAGTAGTTTTCTGCTAGTTTTACACTGTTTCTTGCAGATATGGATCTGGATAAATAAAAAGATAAAAGATGTCAGTAGAATAACAGAACTGGGGACTTGTGGCCTCCAGTATTTCATTGCCTGAATTTTAAGTTACTGCATCTCCAAAGCACATCTGAAATCACTAACTTTGTTTTATCCTCTTATCATGTGAAAATACATTAAAAAAAAAAACCTTCAAGAGACACTCTTAAAGCAAACTGTGGACCCAACCCAAGAAAAGCATGATTTTGTGCCAAGATTCTAGTTCAATTTGCACTATCAAAACAGAGTTCTTTAAGTCAGATTTATCATTTTGTTCTCACTTATCTTAAAATGCAACATGATTTTCTGGCATTTTAAAGTCTCAAATTGGATCAAGGGTGAATAACAACTTGGATGCTAATGGGTATTTACACCTGTAAAGTTTCTGGGGCCAAACACAGAGCAGTATATATTGGGTACTTTAATTATGATTATCAGCATCTTGCAAAAAGTAACAAAACTCTGTGTCACTTGAGCAGATCTTCATCATAAATGGAACTAAACACATTGGGAATACGCTGCAGTCATCTAGGATGTGCAGTCAATTACAAATGGAGATTGCCTGTAGGCTTGCTCCTCTTCTCACTGAGGAGTCAACAAGAGTTTTTTGCCATTGACTTCAATGGGACAGCATCAAGCTCCTGAGCTGAGTTCTGATTCAATACACTTTATTTGTTTTTATAGACTAGAATAATAAATGCATTGTTACAAAATAATTTGTTAGTGGGTCTAGTTAGGCTACATCCTTGTAACTTTTTGCCTGTTTCTCTTTCTTCTCTGTTATCAGAGCAGTATCTTATTTGGTGTTTGCTATGTTCTGCCTTTTAAGCTCTCCATTAAGCAATGAACAATTGGTGTGTATTTAATCATTTTCAATATATGTTGAATATTGTCTTGCACACATGAAACTAATACACATTTTCCAGTGGTTTGTTTCCAGTCTCCATCTCTTTGCATCCATAAAAACTGCTGAAGATCGTAATGACATCTGCTGATCTTTTGTTTTTGAAAACCGTCTGCAACCACAGAACCGAGAAGTGAGCTGAGCCCAACAAAAGTAGGCTGTGATCCAAAGCCCACTGAAGTCAATGGAAGGACACACATTGACATCCCTGACTTCAATGGGTTTTGGAATAGGCCCATAGGGCCAGATTTTGAAAGGTATTTAGGTACCTAACAAGGCTTGATTTCAGTGGCATTGGAAAATCCCACTAATAGTCCTTTAGAGGGGTGTGCCTAGAAAAATGCTCCTGCCAGTGAATTTTCAAAGGGTGCACACCTAGGTGAAAGTGTCCATAGGAAAACAAATATGTTGTATTTCAAGTTGCAGTCCACCCATAACAACTTACACATAGAAACCTTCTGTATAGGGATTCTTCACTAGAGATCTTTCTGGTTAGCTGTCTCCCTGCCATCCATTCCCATGGTGCATGCCCTGCTCTGTGTATGGAGTGATTTGGAATACAGGATGGAGAAAGGCAGAGGTACATCCTAACTTACCTGTTCTGTGGCTGCCTCCTTTCTTGAGAATACATGTGTGCAGTTGCTGTCATGAGCATCTAGCACACAGTAGGTTGCAGGGCTGCTACAATCAGGTCAGACTTCTGTATCAGATATGGACTGGCTACAGAGCTTCCTTCCCAGAGAGCTAAACCAGAGATGTGTGCACTTTAATGCACTGCCAGGTATACATGTTTTACGATAAGTTATGTCACACATGGTGCCAACTAGTGGCTGAACAGTATGATACAGTTTAATGTTCCATTACAGTTGCAATCAAAGAAATGATGGTAGCATAACTCCAATGGAGCCAGACCACTGGGGAGTAAGGAAAAGTTGCAGAGGGTTCAGGGATCTCAGGGAGCAATTTCCACTAGGAAAACCTTAGAGTTTCTTCCCATTGGGGCGTCTGGTTTGGGTTTGACCATGGGATGGTATGATCTGGCTTTGACATAAAACAAAAGTCTTTAGACATCAATTACCTTTTCAGGGACGCTAGAGATGATGCAGACTATATTTGCCAGAAAAGAACTCTGAATATATTGTTGGTAGTCTGTGAGGAAAGAGGAAAGAGAGGCTGGCAGATACAGGCTGGAGAAAGTCTGGAAAGTCCAAGCCTTTCAAAACTCATAACTCAACTACAATTTAAACAAAAGGTCTGACTCTTTGGGAAAATATGTGGAAGAACAAACTGCCAGGAAGCTGGAGAACTTTGGTTCAGGTTTTGCTGATGCAAAAAGGAAGAAAATAACAAGTAGAACACTTATTACTTGACTGCAAGGAGGTCAGTCCTCAGATACTAGTGTTGATGTTGTTGAAGGTAACTTCAGAGCTAAATATCTACTGTGTGTTGGGTGAGCAGAGAATGATCACAAGATTTTGTAGTTTATTTCACACAGTATTTTGGTGATTTGCTGGAGAAGGAAGAGCTCCTGGAGAGATTTTAAGGCCTTTAACACACCAGGGCAACCCCTAGAGCATCACCTGGAAAAGGTACAATCCTGAGTCATTTTGATTAACTGCATTTTGATTCCATATGGTGAAATCCACCCATTTACTATGGTGAGAGGGTTATTACAATGCTAATCAGAAAGGGTGTCTTTCTATCTAGATTTAAAGGGCTAAATGAGGAAAAGAGGGGAGTTTTGTCTCAGCGAGGTAAATAAAGAGCAGGACTGGACTTTCTTTTGGATGATTCCTGCTCTTCTGACAATAAAAGATGTTCAGAAACACTTACATACCATAACTGTACCTCTGGGGAAGGCAAAAGTACTCTGTTGGCAGTAATCTAGAAAGAGAAGTGGAAGAACAGTCTGCTCTACAACGTGTACAGCTGGCTGAAGTGTTTTCTACAAAGAGGCCAGAGAGTGGCCCTATTTTACTTGCTTTGTACTTCTCTGTCAGAATGCCAACTGAGCCACCTGCTGGTGATTCCCCTGGTGGTGTATTTTAGAGCAGCTCTATGGAAGCTCCAAATTATTCTGAAGGCTGAACCAACCCCAGGATTGGGGTAGTGGGGGGGGAGGTATACAGTCACCTTTGCTTCCCCTTTGAATCCTGTCCTATGTGCAGCTCAGCTAAATTTGAGAATTGGGCCTGATTAGGAATGTAGATCTTGTTTTTTGATTAGTTAACTTCTGAACTAATGTTTCAAAATTCATTATGTGTTTGTTTGAACACTTTGCAAGTCACCATTTTATTGGTCACGTTAGTTGTAGTATTGTTTCTGCTCCCTGATAAGATGAATGGAACATTTGGAAACTGAACATAGAACATAAGAACGGCCATATTGGGTCAGACCAAAGGTCCATCAAGCCCAGTATCCTGTCCTCTGACAGTGGCCAATGGCAAGTGCCCCAAAGGGAATGAACAGACAGGTATTATCTAGTGATTCATGCCCTGTCACCCAATCCCATCTTCTGGCAAACAGAGGCTAGGGACACCATTCCTGCTCATCCTGGCTAATAGCCATTGATGGACCTATCTTCCATGAATCTATCTAGCTCCCTTTTGAACCCTTGGCCTTCACAACACTCTCTGGCTAGGACTTCCAGAGGTTGACAGTGCGTTGCGTGAAAAAATACTTTCTTGTGTTTGTTTTAAACCTGCTATCTATTAATTTCATTTGGTGGCCCCTTGTTCTTGTATTATGAGAAGGAGTAAATAACACTTCCTTATTTACTTTCTTTATACCACTCATGATTTTATAAACCTCTATCATATCCCCCCTTAGTCACCTCTTTTCCAAGCTGAAAAGTCCCAGTCTTATTAATCTCTCCTCATATGGAAGCCGTTCTATACCCATCATAATTTTTGTTGCCCTTTTCTGAACCTTGTTCAATTCCAATATATCTTTTTTGAGATGGGGCGACCACATCTGCATGCAGTATTCAAGGAGTGGGTGCACCATGGATTTATATAGAGGCAATATGATATTTTCTGTCGTATTATCTATCCCTTTACTGGAGAAACTCATAGTAAATAATGGACACCTGCTTTGTTAGGACAAATAATCTGTTGGGATTCATAGATATTCATCTGTTGTCTCATTATTTATGATTATTCAAATTTTAGAAACCTTAGTGATCCAAACTGCATGTTCATTTGCAAAACCATACCTCAGTCTTCTCTAATAATAAATATATGTATCACAGGCTTGATCTTACTTCCACTGACTTCAGTGGAAGGTTTGCTATTGATTTCAGTGGAAGCAGGAAGTAGGCACAATATAGGTTATTCAGATTTTTTTCTTGAGAAATATTGATTAATTAGGAAATCTGGTAAATGGACTAGAGCCTGTTTCCCTCTCTTAAACTAGTGTAAATCAAGAGTAACATCACTGAAGTCAACAGGGTTATTATGTAACCTCATTGTCACCGACACTGGAATCAAGTCCCTCATGCTTAGTGGAATTAGTGTTAATTACTAGGATTTATAATATCAATTTTTAATAGTTTCATTTGGAAAGGTCATTGGATCAGTAGCTGACATTAGGAATTCAGACACACCATGATCATACAGTCTGCTTTTTCAGCTCATAGGGATTTAAGAAACAATTGGATCTACTAATTCTTAGTAGAATCAAGGTTTAATGACTAGAAGAAGCAATGATAACTAATGTTATTAATTTCTATGTCACTCAGTTTTTAATCATTGCTGGTTTAACAGCATCTGATCTGGCAATGAGCTTCTGGGAAGTGTCAGTCATGACACTTCCCAGTGGCCAAATGGCAGAGACGTCAGCAAAATAGTGCTACTATTCAGGAAGCCTTATTCCTTTGTTTTGTTTGAACTTTGTCTGCTGGAAGCCATTTACATTGTATTTGACCTTGGTCACTGGGGACCATGCTTTTGGTTTGTGGCAGTGCAGTTCCCACCGGAGAGATGTGAAGTTCAGATATCCCATGTGGACTAGACATGTGATGCCTGAATTTCACCTCTGTTTGATATACCATGCAATATATTTTAAATTAAGAGTCTGGTTCTGATGCCAGTTATGTAAGTATAAATCAAGAACAACCTCCATTAAGGGTAAAGCTTTCAAAAAGGAACGGTGATTTTTGGGAGCCCCATTTGAGACACCTTAAAGGGGCCTGATTCTCAGAGGGTGGATACTTAGAGATATTTGGAAAGTTGGATACCAAAACACCGAGGCACCCAAAATACCCTAATCAATTCTGAAAATCTTGCTCATAGTATGTCAATGGAATTTAGATGTGAAAATAGAATCAAACCCCAAATCTATAGAAAATATAAGATTATATCAAGCTGTCCAGTCTTGTAGCAGTTATTTTTTTTGGTAACCCACAGATCATTTTGCAATCAAATCTACAGAGTAAAATAGTAATCTCAATATTCTAGTACACTTATTCAATGCTCTTGTAAAAGAGAAAACAATTATCTAACTGAACAGAGTCTAAGCCTTGGACAGCCTGATTAATCTGAGTTGCTACTGCTTGGCTGCTGATTAAAGTCCTTCCTGTTAGTAAGACAATTCTACGTATTCTGTGTAGAAAACTGATAAAACTTTAGGCTGAGTTATCTGCTTCTTGATACTACACCAATATCTTGAGTGGGCAAATGCATGGTCTTCTCTGCTAAGTTTCAGCTTATATTTCTCATTGAGGAACTGAAAATGTAATAATTACTTTAGACCACAACCTGTGCTGTCGGCCCGTGTTCCTCCTAGCTGGTTAAGGCCGGTGTAGAAGCAATAGATCCATCAGTCTCTCCGGTAAGAAGGGCAAGATGCAACTGGTTGCAAAGGAAGCTTGCATGAATCCTTTGCCCAAGAAACTATTGCTTGACATAGACAAACTGTGAGACAAGGTGGGTGAAGTAATATCTTTTATTGAGCTCTTACAGAGCTCTGTGTAGCTTGAAAGCATGTCTCTCTTGCCAACAGGAGCTGGTCCAATAAAAGATATCACCTCACTCACCTAATACCCTGGGACCGACATGGCTACAACAACACTGTATAGACAATCTGGCCAGTTATCAGCATGTTTCCAATCTCCCCTCTTTGGGTAAGGTGCTGGGAAAGCTGTTGCAAGATGCTTTTTTCATTATCTATATGTCTCTGATCTCCTGGATACTTGTTAACTTAGCTGCAGGTGGATTTAGCACAAGAACCATACTGGTTTCATTGATCAATTGATTTCCTTCTAACAATTAACAGTGACTACGTGTCTATGCTGATATCAGGTCTGTCTGATTCCTTCAATGTTATTGATCATGAGGTATTGCTGACTTGTATATCAGGAGTGGGTAAAATTGTTACTGAGTGACTACATTTTTTACTAGCCCAGAGGTTGGGGATTTGCTTGTTAGCCCCAGGAGCACTCATACAGGCTCTGGTTGCTGCTTTTTTTCAGTTGTTAGGAGGAGGTTCATTTAGAGATGTTAGTGTTGTCAGTATGCTGATGACAGCCAGTTTTATGTCTCACCCCGGCTGGACTAGTCAAGATGATTTGAATCCCTTTCCCACTGTCGAGTGGCAATTGTAGCATAAATGACAGCAAGATGGCTGAGGGCCAATCTAGATAAGATGGAGGTAATGTTGGTAGCTTGGGAGGAACAACAGGAGGTTATATACAACTTATATCAGTCCTTTTGACTGAGAAACTGCATCTGTCACTTGGTATCTGGCACCATAACTTGCGGGTCTGATTAGCCCAACGACTGTCAGATGATCCAGCAGCAGCTGTTGTCAGGATGGTTTTTTTTTCCTATCTGTGCTTATCCAGAAGGGAATAGCCTCTTCTTTTTGGTGTGGATCTTGGTATCTTGCTGCATGCTTTTGTCACTTCAACATTAGGTTAATGCAGTGTGCTTTACGAGAAACTGATTTAGAAGCTGAAACTAGAGCAAAATTTGGCTGACCACTTGGGACTCAACCCTGTGACCTCGTGTGCACCCTCATAGGATCAAGGGGTTATAAAAAGCCACTTTTCCTCTTACACAGGCTCCCTGAATTTCAAGAGACTAGGTTGGGAGGTGGAGCAGCTGTCATCAGATTGCTATTCCCCATCCTCTGCAGGTGGTGGTGGACAGGGGCAGAAAATGGAGCCTTGGTGCCATTTCCCTCTTAATATGCCAGTGCACAGTCAAGAGCCAGCACAGAAGGAGAAGTGAGCTGCAACAGCAAGTGAGGCTGGCACAGCTTGCTTCTTGCCTGGAATGAGGAGAAAGCATCAGATTGTGTCTCCCAGCGTTACAAACTGGTTCATGTCCTGCTCCTGGAGCAGCTCTGATTGGTTGGACTTGTAAGGCCAGTTGAGCCCTAGGTGAGCAGAGTGTGCTGCACTGAGCACTCATTAGCTTCTATGTTGAACCTAAAAGTGTTGACTCTGATCCACACACCCCTTATTGGCTTGGTGGCTTCAGAGCCTGCCTCATGCCCTGTGCCAGGTGGGCACAGTTGCAATCAGTGGAGGTGTTTGAGCTTCAGGCCCTACAATATAAGGGAGAGGGAACTGCTGACAGTGCAAAGTCCCTCAGTTTTGAAATTCACTCCCTATTCACCTCATGGTCACTGTGCTGGGGAGGACTCCCCACACTAGCCCTGCAAAAGCTGAATTAGGCCAGGTGGGTCCAATCAGCTAATTAGGCTGCTAGCAGGGGAGAGTTAGGCTGGAGGCAGCCAATTAAGGACAGGCTCACCTGTGCAGGAATAGGAAGGGCCTGTATAAAGCCAGGTAGCTGGCTGCAGAGAGGGGGGATGCTATGATGATGATTATGGTTGATTGATGATTATTAATGGTAATAGCAGCGAAAAGCTGCAGCCACTTCCTGAGTGGGGGGAGTTGGAGGTTGGTAAACCCAGAGAGGGGTGAAGCCAGTTATGTAGGAAGAAGCCCAGGGAAACACCAGCAAGAGATAGGTCTGGATAGGGACTGTGGCTGCTTGTTGTAGAGTCCCTAGGCTAGAGCCTAGTGTAGAGGGTTGACCTGGGTTCCCCTACCAACCACAGAGGAGTGGTGCAGAGTATTGGAGGTGCCAGCCAGCTGGCAGGTCTGGAAAGAGTGTGAATTCCTTGCAAGGGGAGGACTTTAGTGACCTGACTGGAGGGCCAAGCCACAGAGGATGCTGCACACCCAGGAGAGAGCAGATTAGCAGAGCAAGACAAGATGAGAGAGGACAACACCACTGGGAGAGCTCAAGCTGGCAGAGCTAATCCCAAGGACAGTCAGCAGCAGGTGCTGTTTGTGGTGAGTGGATCCTGTGACTGTTTCAAATAGCTTGACTTTATTCAACTTCAGGCCACTCTGCAATGTTTGTAAATCTCTTTTCCTGGGCTTCTTGGGAGGGTGGCCATTCAGAGGAAATGGGGATTGGTGGGGTGATAAAGTACTGCTCAGTAAGAGTCACAGTATAAGGATCTGTCCCTATAGAATTCTACTTGGGTATCTAAACAATGGTTTGAGCCTGTGGACCCCTGGGGATCTGCAGACTATGTCTAAGATCAACATCTCTCTTTGAAAATGTTTAGGGGTCCAGATATGAAAAAAGATTGAAAACCACTCATCTAAAACATCAACCACTTAGTGTTTCTAAACGCTGAATGAAATGGGGTTAAAAAAAGGCTATGAAACAAGTAGCTTGGCAAATATCAACTTCCTTAAATGAGATGCATTGCTAAGTGCCATCTGCTTGATTTATGAATACATTTAGATAAAAATAATCTGATCCAGTAATAAATGTTGTATATGGCAATACAAGAGCTAATTTTACAGCTATATCCAGAACTCGGTCACTTTGACCTTGACATGCAGTAATTTGATAAAAACAATAGAATGGAACACACAGACAGGAGATATTTATATATTTATATATATATATTATATATATATATTTAGCTCACGAAAGCTCATGCTACAATAAATTTGTTAGTCCAGTAATTTGATAGTTTTCTCCCTGCTTTCCAGGTGAAGAATTTAAAAATTCACTAGGGAAAAGAAAATAGATAATGACCGTTTTGTCAAGACATGTCTTTTGTTGCCTGTTACCACACTGTCAGGGACTCTTATTTATTATACTGCTGCATTGGTTTGTATGCTTCTTTCCATTTTCTAATCTACCCCTTGCTTGTATGGGCCCATTGTCAAAGCTATACTTCTAGGGAACTGGATAGGGGTCCCTTCAAAACTTGACACTATTACTCCTTTAATTGGCTAGAGCGCAAGATGAAGGTGATATAGTAGACAATTGCATGGGGATTCAAAAGAATACAAACGGATATTGGAATATTGTGGGTGATAGTGCTCTTGCTACTAGTTATACACTCAAGAGATCCAAACACATTTTATTATTTCAGTGTATGTAATAACTATTTTCAGTAGCACTTACCATGTGCTATATGAATATAAAGTGTGTGTGTGTGTGTGTGAGAGAGAGAGAGAGAGAGAGAGAGAGAGAGAGATAAGGAAGAGAAAGAAGGAAACAGACTGAGGATGGAGGTGGAAGAGGAAAAAAGAGGACAATGAGAGGGCACAAGGTGATGAGGAAAGGGTTGGGTGGGAGATGTGAGGGGGAAAAAACTGAAGTGGGGAGAAGAGAGAACATAGGAAGAGGGGAGACAGAAAATGGAGAAAAAGCAATAGAAAATGGAAAAAGAGAGAGAGGAAAAAAGGCAGAGAAAATCCATCAAAACCAAAAGATCGATCAGTCATAGACAAGGTGCATTAAAGGCCCTGATATTGTGAAGATTTCTGCATGTGTTTAAATGTGACATTGTGAGTAATCCCACTGAAGTCAATGGAACTAATCAGAGCACACAAAATTAAGCACATGTGTAGGCTCCTGCAGAGACTTATGGGAAAACCAAACTAAATATTGATGGGTTCAGAAGCATCAAGGAAGAGAAAAGTGCCACCAGACCCTGGCAGAACACCAGATGCAAATCCCACAGACATATCTCCGCTGCTGCAATGATCAGTACCTTCACCCCAACACTTTCAAGATCCAGGAGTCCTACACACACCTATCCCAACATGTGGTGTACCTCGTCCAGTGCACTAAATGCCCCAATAACAAGTATGTGGGTGAAACAAGACTATTACTACGTTCTCAAATGACCTAATGCAGGACAGTGATAAAAGACAAAGACATCATATCACCTGTGGTTGAACACTTTTCAAAAAGAGGTCAGATACTGAGTGATCAATCACCTCAATCTCAAAGGAAACCTGCACAACACTTTCAAAAGATGAGCCTGGAAGCTTAAATTCATAACTTTGCTAGACACTAAAAATAATGGACTGAAGAGAGACACTGGATTTATGGCTTATTACAACAATCTGTAACCCGCTAAGAACCCCGCCGGTTGCTTTCCCGTCTTTCATCCCTATGACTGGAGGGGTGTTAATGAGCCATTACACCATGAATGGTCCCTTGAAATGTGTTAACTACTTGTATTTTGAGCAACAGTTTGAGTTAGTTTCCCAGACCTGAGGAAGAGCTCAGTGTAAGCTTGAAAGCATCTCTCTCTTTGGGCTAGTCTACACTTACCAGCCGGGTCGACGCGGTGAGTTCGACTTCTCGGAGTTCGAACTATCGCGTCTAATCTGGACGCAATAGTTCGAACTCCGGAAGCGCCGTGGTCGACTCCGGTACTCCACCACTGCAAAAGGCGGTGGCGGAGTCAACCTTGGAGCCGCGGACTTCGATTCTGCGGCATCTGGACGGGTGAGTAGTTCGAACTAGGGTACTTCAAATTCAGCTACGCTATTCACGTAGCTGAACTTGCGTACCCTAGTTCGACCCCCGCCCTTAGTGTAGACCTGCCCTTACTCTCTCACCAACAGAAGCTGGTCCAATAAAAGGTATTGCCCTCACCCTCGTTGTCTCTCTAATAGCCTTGGGCTAACATGGCTGCAACAACGCTACAACAACACTGAGTACAAGGAAGAACGATGTCACTTAACTTGGGGTAGGCAAACTACACCAAATTGAGGAGGAGAGAGAAAAGGCTGTTACAGATATTTTGACATTAAAAACTTTATGGAATATAGATATATTTTAAACACTTATGTTATGACCTGTATATGTTGTACAAGGATGGACCTAGGATAACGATCCTCTATAATGTGTGACTAAAATAAGCAGGAGCAGCAGTTACACAGACCTTACAACCTGGTCCCTGTCCAAGATCCTTTGTTGCTGAAAATGTGTAGCCAAATAAATCTGACCTATACACTCTCAGTCATAGGTTGCAATTAATATCTTGTCTGAGCACATGCTATTGACTGTGCAGCTTACGTGTACTGCACAATAACTTGTAGTAGAGCTGTCCACAACTTTCCTCTGCTTCTGTGTGAATCCTAAACTCAGTGTAATAGTTTCCCCATTAAACAGTTCTTGCTCTGCCTCTAGCACTATGAGCTTAATTGAAAACCCACTGAATTTGACCATCAGTGATAGGCTTTGGCCCTTGCAGAGGAAGACAATAGAAATATACAGCAGCATTAATATAGCCAAGCTACATAAGAGTATGCATAAATCACTCACCATAACAAACATATGAAAGCCTGGGGTATGTCTCAGAACAGACAAATTTAATATATATATAGTGAAGGGGAAAAGTCATAGGTTCAGAACTCAGTTTGGATGCTTAGCCAAGTCATCAGAACCTATGGAGAACCCAAGAAAGGGAGATGGCATGAGAAGGTGCTGAGGACATTGTGGGGGTTTTAAGTTATTTGTTGTCCCAAAAACCAAGGGGAGTATCATGACAAAATCCTTGATAAACATATGTTAAGGTTACAACTTACTATTATAGATAAAGTATTGCAGTTAACACACCTAAGCATTGTTGGTAAAACTATGGACATGAACAGTGAGGGGAAGGTAGTGGCTGGGAGGAAATGAAGTAGTGGAGGTGTAGACTGCAAAGTCACTTCAGCTCTGACTGGCAAGTATCCAGGGGCTGCTGTTCTGTAACACAGCACTGTTAGGTAGTTTATTGGCAACTAGGATGGAATCTGGGACTAGAGCCGAGCAAATAATGGGTCTTTCGGTGCTCTGGTGATTCCAGAAAAATTGTTTCAGGCTGAACATGTTTGTTTGGTTTTTTTATTTAAGAAACAAAGGAAAATTTGAAACAAAAGTGTTTTGAAAAATAGATTTTTTTTAGCAATTTTAAATTCAATGAAACTGACAAAGTTGCTAAACACTTCAGTGTCATTGAATCTTCATTTCCTCTACCCAAAAGTGTGTGTGTGTGTGTCCAACACCCCCCCCCCACACACACACACACGCACACAATGAATGTTGCCCAGTTCTACCTATGCCCTTATACAAGTCTGTCTTTACTGTGTGAGGCAGAAGGCCCAGCCAGGTCAGCTGAGGCTGCAGCTGCTCACTTTCTGTATGTGGCCCAGCCACCCCCACCAGAATGGGACAGTGCTCCACACTGAGTGGGTTCTGAAGACAGATTTTATTGCCTCAGGTTGCTGACTTCACGCAGACTCTTGTAATTCTTTTTTAGGTTTGTTACCTGAATCCTTGTGATTTTTCCACTTCCCCTAGGACTTCTTCAAGATCTCCATCCCCCTTCAAGTCTGAGGCGTCTTCATTTATTCTCCCTATTCACTCCCCTCTCCTCTACAGTTCTAGCATCACAGTCCTCCTTCCAGCAAAGAAAAGCTACATATTGCTGTCAGTTGGAGGGGGACCTGGGAGAGCAATGTGAATTGCTCCTTCCACCCAGGGACAGACATACTGCCTTCCTAGCTCTCCAGGAATGAGCCATCAAGTGAAGGACCCAAACTGAGATCCTCTCTGTAGCAAACCAATGGCCGACGCAAACATGCTGTTTCCTCTGTGTGCTCCTGACCATCTTTACTAGCCCTTGGCAATAACAGGATCATTTGGAACTGCTCCTTGCATTCTCAGATACTGCGTTGTGCCAACCCACATGTGAACACTAGACTGGATTGCATCTTTACCACAACCCTGAGTAAAGAGTGGAGGATGAGCTATACCCCCCAGGAGTGCCCCCAGGAGAAACTGTGCATCCAGAAACACCCCTGTAAGGCACAGTTGTTCCAATCCTCTCCTCTTGCACTTAGGAGGGAGATAACTTGCTACAACCTTTTACAGTATGCAACATATTTTCCCCCTCACATCCAGCTAGCACAACTAGCCAGTGCATGGAAGAGCAAAACCATGGCTACACCTCTCCATGCCCAATCCTAGTGACATGCCCTCTACCTTTACTCAAATTGGGTTCATAGCTTCTCTTCCACCCCTCCCCCAGCCTTAAGAGCCACAGTCCAGATGGAGCTGGATGGGGGGGAGGAGCTTATGCTCTCCTATGAAGCCATGTGGGACCTAGCCACGTACCCCCCCGGTGTACACTTCTGCAACCCCAAGACCATGATACATAATTCTGTAATTATAAACATTTTGAGAAGTGAATCATCTGAGTGTTAGAGTAGGTGGGTGCACACCATTGTGTTTTCTGTCTGATATAACGGGCTACTCTGCACACATACTAATTTTTATGGCATACAAAAGGAAGTGCACGTGCATATTGAAGAGTAAGGTCAAGCCCTGTATCTTTAAACCTGGAGCCACATGTGAACAATGTTTTCCTGCACCAGAAAGGTTTATAGCCATTTAATCACATTATATTGCTTTGTAGCAAATTATCGCATTGTAATACATTGTACATTGCTGCTGTAAAAGGCATTTTATGAAGGGCGGACTCAAATTCCTATTTATTTCCAAATCTGAAAACATTCAGCTTTTGTTTTTAAGTAATTCTCCAACCACCAGTAGGCATAAATTCATAAAATGTGACTTAAAATGCAGCTGTGAAACTCTTAAGTGTTTCTTGCTGATTTATTCATAAATGTCACAGTGCTCTTCAGAACAGGAAAATTAATTAGGGAGGCAATTACCTTTTATTTTGTGCATTTGCACATTAGTATTTAGTCTAAATTGGGGATTTCACATTTGTCAAGAAAAGACAGCGGAATCAATGAGGACATGCCTTTTGGAATGGGCAAATCTTCTCTCTTGGCGTGTGCATGGAGCTGGGGGAGTCAGGTCTTCAAGCCAGTGAAACAGTGTGTGGGTCCAGTACACTCCCCTAGCACTGAAACCAGCTCTGAACTTGAATGATAAACTGAAAATGATGGGATCCAATTAGACTGAATACATCACTTATCACAGCTGATCAAAGGTTTTCCTCAATCTCCATCCACCCCCCACAAACATCTGTGGTGCCCTAATTGGAACCTCCTACATTCCAGTCCCTCTATACTTTTCCTCATCCCCCTGCAGGTGTGTCCAAAGTGACACACAAGCCTCTCCAGTCCTCTCAGTGGAGAGATACAGGGCACAGGATCTTTGTCGAATCTATGAAGGGAGCGAGTAACTCATTTCTAGCCCCATAAGATTCCCAGCACTGGACAGCCTTTCCATGTCCCAGCTGTGTCAGCTTGATCATCCTCAAGCTGGGTTCAGTTACCCTGTAATTCCCTTATGTAAAAATAAAGGGCTTCTGTGCCCCTTTAGGAGTTGCCCTGGCTGTTTCAATAGTTATCAAAATGGCCATTTCTCCCACAGTAGAGGAAGATGACTGAAAATATCACTGGTATTATTTTCAGATTTCTGAAGAGCTGAAGAAGAGATGGAGGCTTTCCTAGGGCTAATTCCTTGTTGGTTGAGAAATGAGTGTCTCAGACTCAAGTTGATCTTCCCTGGTCTGCTCTATTCACGATATGTGTGCACTGTTCCTGCTCCCTGTGCACTGAGATGGATTAGACAGTTTAAAAACAACACCATAGTTTCAGTACAAGTAAATTCCAGCCACAGAACTCTAGCGGAAACATAGTCATGCCCTTTTGGGCTCAATCCTGCAAGGTGCTGAATGCTCCAGTCGGATCTAGCAAAACACATAAGAATGTGCCTCGCTTTAACTCTATCAGTGTCAGCAGGAGGAGGGATGGCCCAGTGGTTATGGTGCTAGCCTGAGACTTGGGTTCAAGCCCCAGTTCTACCATGGGCAGTCACTTAGTGTGTCCCTGCCTCTCTTCCCATCTGTGAAATGGGATCACATCCTTCCCTCCATCATGGGGTATTGTGAGGATATGTTAAAGTTTGTGAGGTGCTCATATGGTGATGGGGGGCATATAAATATTTAGCTAGTTGGAATATTTTTTCCTAAATCATTTTTTGTTTAAAAATGCCAATTTGTCAAAACTAATGCTATTCACGAAACTCAGTCAGGTTTGACAAACTTTTGCACTTGAAAGCACGCTGTGGAAAAGAAAGGATTGAAACTGTCAAAACATTTCATTTTGGAAATGTCAGAATGAAAAATTCCAATTTCCTAGTTCAAAATGATTTTTTCACTTTTGCCCTTTATTAACCTATTTTTCAGTCTAATTAGGTTCAAGGGCAAAATCATAACACTTCATTTTGAAACTATCAAACCAATGTTTTGATTGACCAAAATAAAAAAAAATCACTAGTTTTTGGTTCACAAATATTTTTAACATTTTGACTTTTCATCCCAATTTGAGATGGCAGGAAGAGAGGGCGAAATCAAACTCCTGAAAATATTTGTAGCCTGGGAAAACTGTTTACCTCCCAGTTCTACCTCAGAAAATAGATTATCCAGACATTTGATGTGAGCATGTGCTTAATGCTTTGCTGGATTAGGCTACAGTTCTCAGCAACTTGCCAGCCTTACCTGACAGCACCTCTTCTCGCTCCCTTCCAAACACACTTTGTATAATTCTGATATGTCCCTCCCTGTCTGCCTTAAAGGTGACCTAGAAGGGATTTCTTAAAATTAGCCTATTGATTCTTCTTTTTTTTTTATGATGCATTAAAAAGATATGTCTATTCTGTAGCTTCCAGAATGTTTAAACATCTAACAAAAGCTAATGAAAATGTGGTCTATCCTGATTCTTAAGACCTGTCTACATGAGAAGGCTTTACCAAGTATGCAATATAGTTATACTAGCATAATGCCCCATGTAGATATTCTTACCCTGGAAAAAGAGTGGTTATTTTCAGTTTAGCTAAAACTCCTTCCCAAATGACATAATCTAAACCAGAAAAAGGCACACTTATTTTGGAATCAGAATGTCCACACAGGGACTTATAACAAGGACATAGTTGAAATTCACCAAAAAAAGCAAGGCCTTAGACTGGAAAACCCCTTCTGCTTTCCAAGATATTAAGTTTCCATGAAAGTAAGAAAGTACTTCAGCCAAGTACTCAGAAGAATTCAGATGGAGGGGGGCTTTGATAGTCATCCTTAAATGGTCCCATATGAGGTGGTATGAATCTTTTGCTGAGGTTAACCCTTTTTATGAGTATTCATTTCCATAATGTATTTCTTCAGTGTAACAATTTCTAATTCACAACAGAAGAATCAGATATGCTCCCCTTTCCTTATGCTGACCACAGGCAGCAAAAGCCAATGGAACTGAGCAGCTGGGTATAGCTTATCCATAACATGCTCCTCTCCCTCCACCCACACTTCCTTGGGAGATACGCCATTGAGTTAGCCCTAGGGATTTGCAGACTGAGACCAGGGTGCTGGAGGTGAGATGGACTTATGGAAGCAGCTACAGTATACAACAGGGTTCCCTCTGAGCCCAGTTGATTTCTGAACTCCTCTGTCTAGCAGTTAAGATAAGGAGAAGAAAATATCATAGTATGAAATGGTGAGAAACATTAAAATGCCTCAAGGTTTTTCATCTTGTGCAGTTTAAGACAGATTTTCTTGTAGGCCAGCTGCTATATGAATAATCCAATAAGGAGCCCACACCTGACTTCCAGCAACTATAATTCTTGGCTACACTCCCCACCCCCTTTTGTATATGTGCTGGGGTTTTATTTTGTTTTTGGTGTCTGGATAAAGGATTGTTGATACGTTTATTTGTACCAAGTCTCTCCTTGTTGCTTGCATACCTCAGATCTGCAGCTCACTTTGCAGATTGGTTCTGTCCTTTGTGTTTGCTTCCCCTCTAGCATTTTGGGTTGTATGCGAATCTGACATCATCTGAATTTACCCCAAAGAAGCACCCCAAAAAAGATTTCAAGGAGCCAGCAGGATGTAGAGTGGTGCTCATCTTTTCTGGTGTAGTGGTTAACAAAGTCTTTGTAAGAAACATCACTGCTTGAAGATCACCAGTGCTTGTCACCATTTGTGACAGCTGAAGCTCTGTGGACCATGTGGAAATATTCAGTGTATTCCCACTTGTCCACTGACTACAGTTAGAGAATTACTGACCCAAGTAAACCCTTATTGTTGACTTGACTTGTCACCTTTTCTAGTCTGTAGTGCCATACATACTGCAAGGCTCTATTGCTGACTAAAAATTAAAAAAAGGAAACTAAGGGTATGTCTACACTACCAGAGTAGTTCGATTTTACTTAACTTGAATTTGTGGAACCGACCTTACAAAGTCGAACGTATGTATCCACACTAAGGACAGTAATTCAACTTTGTGAGTCCACACTAACGGGGCAAGCGTCGACATTGGAAGCGGTGCACTGTGGGTAGCTATCCCACAGTTCCCGCAGTCTCCGCTGCCCATTGGAATTCTGGGTCGAGCCCCCAATGCCTGCTGGGGGAAAATATGTGTCGACTGTCGTCATTCAACCGTCACTCCCGCCCTCCCTCCCTGAAAGTGCCGGCGGGAAATCTGTTCGCGCACTTTTCTGGTCAGTGATGGCGCAGACGCCACAGCACTGCGAGCATGGAGCCCGCTGCGATCATCGCTGCACTTATGGCCGTTGTCAACTCCTCGCACCTTATTGTCCACCTTTTTCACAGGCAGATGCTGAGAAATCGGGCGAGGAGGCTCCGGCAGCGCGGTGAGGACATGAAGTGTGAGAGTGGCACAGACCTCTCACAAAGCACGGGACCCTGCGCCGTGGACATCATGGTGGCAATGGGTCATGTTCATGCTGTGGAACGGCGATTCTGGGCCCGGGAAACAAGCACGGACTTGTGGGACCGCATAGTGCTGCAGGTCTGGGATGAATCACAGTGGCTGCGAAACTTTCGCATGCGTAAGGGCACTTTCCTTGAACTGTGTGACTTGCTGTCCCCTGCCCTGAAGCGCAAGGACACCCACATGCGAGCAGCCCTGACTGTGCAGAAGCGAGTGGCCATAGCCCTCTGGAAACTTGCAACGCCAGACAGCTACCGGTCAGTAGCGAACCACTTTGGCGTGGGCAAAACTACCGTGGGGGTTGCTGTGATGCAAGTTGCCAATGCAATCATTGAGCTACTGCTCTCAAAGGTAGTGACCCTGGGAAACGTTCAGGTCATCATAGATGGCTTCGCCGCGATGGGATTCCCAAACTGCGATGTGGCTATAGATGGAACTCACATCCCTATCCTGGGACCTGACCACCAGGCCAGCCAGTATATTAACCGAAAGGGCTACTTTTCAATGGTGCTGCAAGCACTGGTGGACCATAGGGGACGTTTTACCAACATCAACGTCGGATGGCCGGGCAAGGTTCATGACGCGCGTGTTTTCAGGAACTCTGGTCTGTTTAGACGCCTGCAGGAAGGTACTTTCTTCCCAGACCACAAAATAACTGTTGGGGAGGTGGAGATGCCTACAGTGATCCTCGGGGACCCAGCCTACCCGCTAATGCCCTGGCTCATGAAGCCCTATACAGGCGCCCTGGACAGTGACAAAGAACTCTGCAACTACCGGCTGAGCAAGTGCAGAATGGTGGTGGAGTGTGCTTTCAGACGTCTCAAGGGGAGATGAAGGAGCTTACTGACTCGCTCGGATCTCAGCGAAACCAATATCCCCATTGTTATTGCAGCTTGCTGTGTGCTCCACAATCTCTGTGAGAGCAAGGGGGAGACCTTTATGGCGGGATGGGAGGTTGAGGCACATAGCCTGGCTGCTGATTACGCCCAGCCAGACAGCCGTGCGATTAGAAGAGCCCAACAGGAAGCGCTGTGCATCCGGGAGGCTTTGAAAGCTAGGTTCCTCTGTGAGCAGGGTAACCTGTGACTATTAAGTTTGTTTACAGAGAAGCTGAACCTGCCCCCGTTTCTTTACCCAGTTAATGTTGACTATCCTCTGCAGTTACATACCCCATTCACCCCGTTCACCCCCTTCCAACACACGTTTAAAAATAAAATACATGGAACTTTGTTAATAAACACCGTTTTCTTTAGTACTGATTTTGCGGTAAAGGGTTAAAACTGAGATGCAGACTGTGGTGGGTAGGGTGTGTAGTGCTGCAAAGACCGCTTCTAAACTCGAGGAATGACAGGCTCCTGCTCCTAGAGCGGTGCGCAGTGGCGGACTGGTTGTTTCAACGGAGCCTGCCATCCCTCCTTTTCGGGACTCTGTGATCCTCGGGGACCCAGCCTACCCGCTAATGCCCTGGCTCATGAAGCCCTATGGGGGCTATGTGACTTTGTGGTGGGGGAGGACGGTTACAGATCAGCTGCTGCGTGGCTCTGTGTTCCAGGATAAGGACCGCTGCATAAGATCTCTAACCACCCTCCCTCGCCACAAAATCACAGAGCACCCCCAAAACAGAACATGAAAACAACCTCCCAGACTGACCAGGGTGCCTAGAGACTGCACTGTGTGTGTGACCTGCTGCTGAACCTGCCCCCGTGTCTGTAGCCTGGTAAAGGTGACTGACCTGTCCAATTAACAACCCCCTTCCCCCCTTGAAACACAGTCTCCGCTAAAAGAACATGACAGAAACAGTAATTAACAGAAAAGTCTTTTTTATCATCACCTAGACAGTTAGGGGATGAAACTGGGATGGGGGCTTGGGTGAGGCAGGAAGGAAAGGACTTCTCAAAATTTAGGGAATGAGAGCCTTCCTGTAATTGAGCACTGTGCAGGGGTGGAGTGACAGTTTTCACGGCCCCTGGCGCCCATCCTTCTTGTTACTTTGTGTGAGGGGGGTATGGGACTTTGTGGCGGGGGAGGGCGGTTACAGTTACACTGCAGTGGGGCTCTGTCCTCCTGCCTGCGGTCCTGCAGAACATCCACAAGGCGCCGGAGTGTGTCTGTTTGCTCCCTCATTAGTCCAAGCAGCGTTTGAGTCGCCTGCTGGTCCTCCTGCCGCCACCTGTCCTCCCGTTCACTGTGTGAGCGCTGGTACTGACATATGTTCTCCCTCCACTGGGTCTGCTGTGCCGCCTCGGCTCGGGAGCAGCCCATAAGTTCAGAGAACATCTCGTCCCGTGTCCTTTTCTTTCGCCGCCTAATCTGCGCCAGCCTCTGTGAGGGGGATGCCAGGGCAGGTCGGGAGACAGTCACAGCTGTGTGATGGGAAAAAGGGAGTGAATTCCTTACAAAGATACATTTTTGCGAACAATGAACATAGTCTAGTATGTCTCTGTGAACAAGAGCATGCACAGCACCTATCTCATGCGCACTCAGGAAAAGTTCGAATTTTCGGCCTTCGCATTCATTGCCTGGGGTCTTGCACTGGAGATCAGACAAGCGGGGCAGGACAGCAGAATTTGTGGAGCAGGCATAAATGGTAAGTCATAGTCTTTTGGCTGCTTAAACCTTAATGTTTAGCAGTGACCTCCTTTCACGCTCAAAGCAATGGTCATAGTGTTTGCAAGTTCCTGCTGCCGGCAATCCGGAAAGCATGAACTCTGCCCCTGTTTCACCCCCTCGCGGCTGTCCCCGGGAAAGATCCCTGTATGCTGCCCCTCTACCGCCTCCACCACATGGCTGTAAACCGCCGCTTATTTTTATGTAAAGGAACAGTCAAGCATTCCCAATAGTAACATTCCCCTAATTCAAAGTGAGATCACCCTGAGGAGGATCACCCTGAGGAGGATCACTGACAGAGATAGAGACCGCATGCTGCGTGAAAGCCAGCACAAACCAGGGGCCTATGCCGCCATGCTTGTCTAGGCAATGCTCCCAGAGTACCTGCTGATAGCCTGGCGCGGAAAAGTGTCCTACCATGGAGCACCCAATAAGGCCGCTCTCCCCAGGAACCTCCTGCGGAGGCTTTTCAATTACCTCCAGGAGAGCTTCGTGGAGATCTCCCAAGAGGATTTCTGTTCTATCCCCATATTAATTGACCTTCTTTTCACATAGTTAATATTCCTGCTCTGTTAAAAATAAATGTTTACATGTTTAAAGCACGTACCGACTGATCCTTCCCCTGATTCAGGGTCCGTGTTAACGGCTGGGGAGGGTTGGTAGGGGAGCTCAGTGAGGGTGACGAAGAGATCCTGGCTGTCGGGGAAATCAGCGTTGTAAGCACTGTCGACTGCCTCGTCCTCCTCATCTGCTTCCTCATCTTCCCCGTCCGCGAACATCTCCGAGGAACCGGCCATTGACACTATCCCATCGTCAGAGTCCACGGTCAGTGGTCGGGTAGTGGTGGCGGCTGCACCTAGAATGGAATGCAGTGCCTCGTAGAAGCGGCATGTCTGGGGCTGGGATCCGGACCGTCCGTTTGCTGCTTTGATCTTTTGGTAGCCTTATCTCAGGTCCTTGATTTTCACGCGACACTGCGTTGTATCCCGGCTGTATCCTCTGAGTGCCATGGCTTTGGAGACCTTCTCATAGGTCTTTGCATTCCGTTTTTTGGAGCGCAGCTCCGAAAGCACAGACTCATCACCCCACACAGCGATCAGATCCAAGACTTCCTGGTCAGTCCATGCTGGGGCCCTCTTTCTATTCTGAGATTGCATGGACACCTCTGCTGGAGAGCTCTGCATCGCTGCCAGTGCTGCTGAGCTCGCCACGATGTCCAAACAGGAAATGAGATTCAAACTGGCCAGACAGGAAAAGGAATTCAAATTTTCCCAGGGCATTTCCTGTGTGGCTGGTCAGAGCATCCGAGCTTGGACTGCTGTCCAGAGCGTCAACAGAGTGGTGCACTGCGGGATAGCTCCCGGAGCTATTAACGTCGAATTCCATCCACACCTAGCCTAATTCGACATGGCCATGTCAAATTTAGCGCTACTCCCCTCGTCGGGGAGGAGTACAGAAATCGAACTAAAGAGACCTGTATGTCGAACTAAATAGCTTCGTTGTGTGGACGGGTGCAGGGTTAATTCAATTTAACGTTGCTAAATTCGACATAACCTCCTAGTTTAGACCAGGCCCAAGAGAAAGCAACCCCTGACTAGGATGATACCACACAGCTCTTCTATATAGTCACACTAAAAAGGCAGGGGCATCTGTGTATTTCAAATTACAGGATTCTTCTTTACAACTAAGATGTCATTTTCTTTTTCTTAATGTTCACAAACAGCTAGATTCTGCCACTTACATGGAGCACTCATTAAAGACTTGTGTGAGCCTCTCCACCACAGGGGGTGCAGGGGACACATTCTGCCCGTGGGAGCTCCCAGACACGCAGAGGCTGCGCACTAGTGGAGAAAGGGAACTCTCTGTTTGGAATTGAACAACCCCTCCAAATTCCCTTTTGTGGAGAACTTGGAAATGGTGCCCCAGCTTCAGGACAATCCACCTGCTGGGCTACCCAGAGCCAGAGACCCTGAGAGACCAAGCTGCCAAGGCACAGGATAGAGAATTTGGGAGCTGGGGCTCCCAGGATCTCATCTTCCCATGTGGCAAGCTGAAAGGGCACTGGGAACCTGGAAGCCCAGCTGAACCAAGGGCCTCAGACCATGGCACATCTCCCAGGGCTTCCACGCTCCTAGCTCCTTGGCAGCCTACCTGGCAGCCTAACTGGTAACCTGGAAGCCCTGTGAGTCCTGGCTGAACTAGAAGCTTCAGGCTTTGGTAGTCACTTTCCCTCCAGTCCAAATAATTGCCTTGGTTTTAGATTCTCAAAGTTAGTTACACAGTTAACTGATTGTCAATCTCAATTATACTTTTCAGTCCATGTAATAGCTGAGATTTGAATTGATACATTGTGTTCAGAAATGTGTATGTCTGCATCTGCATTTAGTATGCAGTAGCTGTAACATTTTTCAACTTAATTGATTCAGTACATCTGTTGGCTTTCAAAATAAAATGCCACAGTAAGCCTTTTTTTTTTTTTTGCTCAATTCGGTCTTTCAAAGGACTCTGCAAATGGCAAGGAAAACTATTCAGTACTCAAACATCAGTTAAAATTTGACATCCCAAAGAGACAAAAGAGCTGAATGAGTTTTGTCATTCAAAATACAGCCTCACCGTTTTTGTAGGTACCTTTTGTGGAATTCTGTAAGCCAAGATCTTAGTGCACTATCCAGTGTTCAAAATACAACTGTGTTCTCCAGTAATGAACCACCGTGTTTCAATAACACAACTGTAAACCTCAGGGTTTTGAACCATTACTGTAGAATATTGTTTTTATATAAAGGATATTCTAGAATCCACAGAGAGAGAGAGGAAAGTCCAATTATTATTATTATTTTTTCCTGGGGCTGCAAAAACTATAAAGCTTCAGGGCTAAACTGCCCCTTAGAGCACATACCTGTCCTGGAGTGTGAGGGAGTAAGGGACCCTTTATGGGCTACTGAAAGACTTGTGCCTTTCACTCCCACATCCCCCAAACAGAGTGTGAGGAGGGGTTAGAAAATAGGCTCCACCCCAGCCATCTGCCAGCCAATGCAGCTGAGCCAGTGTGAGGATGCTTAATTTGTTACTGATGCAGAGCAGCAACCCAGGAGCAAGAGGAAAGCAGGAAGGGGATTGTACCTCAGTTGCTCTGCCTCAGGACCATTATCTTCTGCTCTCTATTATTATTTATTACAGTAGCACCTAGAAGCCCCAGTCATGGACCGGTACCCCATTGTGCGCACACAAACAAAATTTGGTCTCTGCTCCAAAGAACTTACAATGTATAGGGGGAAGCCACAGTCTAGCTTCAGCTATTAAATGGGAGGGAGGGGAAACAAATTATGACCTGAATAATTTTCAAGAGTGCTGAGCACGTGCAGCTCCTATTGAGATTGCACATGTGACTGCCATTCTGCTTGGCACTGGATGTCATGGTAACTGATGCACCTCACAGGTAAAACCTAGACAGGTGTTTACTATCTGCAATGGTCAAAATTCTGTTGTTTCTAGCATCTCCTCTGGGTGATAGTCACAATCTCACCCTTTCTAGACTGCAGTGTGGTTATTATCTTTTGACTGATAAAAGCAAGGCAAAGTGTCAATAACACCACTGCATTTTTAAAAGTATATAATCATCTCCTTGTTCAGATGTAGCTATCCATGGGAAAGAGGCAGAGTAATACACGGGCACAATAGCATTAATCTAATTGCCCATGTTTCCTGGGGGAATTAATTATACCTGCATTCTCAAAATAACCATCGGAAACTCCTACTAATGACCCCTATTAAATAAAGTATACAGTAACTTCAGTCTAATTAAGAGTGAGCTTCAGAGTTCAGAACATCCTTTTTTTTTCCTTTGTGAGGAGTGTGTATATAGACCTACTTTTATCTCCAGTACTGCAATGACCTATGTAAACATCCTCCTCGCTCAGACAGAGGATGCAGGGGTCATAAAAAATAAACCATTCTAAATACAGAACATTTATATGGCATCTGGCAAGAACAATTCCTTTTCAATTCATATACGGCTTTTTTTTTTGTGTACAAGATGAGATTTCATCAACAGCAACACAAACAAGTATATTAGCCCCTTCTTTAGAATGCAAGAAGCGAGTTCTGAAACTTTTCGCAAATTAATATTATGCTTTAATTAATGTAATCTACTAATAAACAAACAATGATGCTGTGCTGCAGGTGAAGTGCTTAAAAGTGAGGGAGAAATAGGCTTTTAGTTTACACTGCTTAACAGCCTAGGAGAGCAGTTGTGCCTCCCTTCAGGATTTCTTTAGGCACATCAACAGGAATGCAGCCAAGTTTAATTAGATCAGAAGGTTGTGCAAAAGCAAATCCCCATGCGTATGCTGGCAATTATACCAGTTTGCCTCCTATAACAATAGGTCTGCGCCTGATTTCATTGTTGTTGATGGGAATCTTGCCATTGACTTCTATAACAGCAGGAGCTGGGCCCGAAGCATTTATACATTGGCTTTGGGCTAGATTGTTGTCGCCTTTATACAGGGAGAGCAAGGTCTTGCTCAGAATTTGACTCTGGCCATGGGGAGCAAAGCAGGGTTACATGCCTAATATTGCCCAGGCACTTCCTCATTTGGGGGAATGGAATCAGTGCTTGCTCCTCACTCCTACTTCCTGGTGATATGCCCGGGGGACTAAACTGCTCCATGAAAAGGGAAGACGTAATTTTCTCACTCTTTCCTCCCCAAGGCCACGGGCGGGGGACGAATTATGACTCTGAAACACAGGTCATTCTCTGCTGTGCTCTGGGATGAGGAATCTACAGGGCAGCTCTCATTCAGGGCTGACTGTAAAGTCACACCGTGGCCCCTAATAAATAAGGTACTATTCACAATCAAGTCATAAATAAAATAGGATGCAATTCTGCCAGTCTTACTCATGCTGAGTAATCCCCTCCTCTGATCCCATAGAAAGCATTGGGATTATTTGCAGGGTCAAGCATCACCCATCTTGAGTAAAAGTGGTAGATTTTCAGTGATTAAGGGGTGTCAACAACAGGAAGGAATTACACATATAAGCAATGAAGTCTATGGACTATTTTTATGTGAGTAACAGCTCATCAGTGTGAGTAAAAGTTTCAGACTCTGGCCCCAAGTGTGCAAAAATAAGTAGTAGCACCACTAATGGCAAACACTTGACTGAAACAAGAACAGTCTAAAAATCCAGGTATGATGTTTCCAATACAAAAGTGGCCACTGAATGATAGTGTGCACAAAGGCCAGCCTTCTTTGGGTTCTTCTTAGTTGATTTATTTCAGTGGGTTCCTTAGCCTCAGTAAAGCAGGCAGAAATTTGGAAACTTGCTACTACAGTTTTATGGCCTGGTCAGATTGGAACTGGATGATATAGTTCTTGTGTGCGGTGTTCTGAAATAAAAGTATGTTGCACAGTAGGTTACATTACTGGTAAAATAGCACTTTCCTTGGAACTTATTACATTTAGTGGTCTAGTGCACCAAATTGTAGTCCATCAGCTAGGGCTCCTCAACATAACTGAGTGGGAGACTGGTGTGGGCATTGCTCAGTGGAATTGATTTGCCTTTTATATGTAGGTAACATTAATCCAAAGTGTGGCAAGGCCTAGAAAAACGTGTAAACGGAAAATGCGCATAGATAATACAGCTACGAATGAAAAGACTGACTTGCCATCGTGAAAATAAATAAATATCTAGGATGAAGCACATTTTAAAGTTCAGCTGTGTGTTAAGGTGGAATCTGTACTGGGAACAGATAGAATCATTCCACCCCAGAAAGGCACAATGCCCTCTGGGAAGCAGAGTCACTGCATTGGACAACTTTATTGGAGGGTGTAATGGGGGCGGAGGGCTGTAGACCTGCCTTTCCCCCGTTCCTGCCTCTGGACATGCTAGTATTGATTGTGGTACTAAGCAGGAGCAATCCTTTCACCCAAGTAAGGCTGTGCCTCTTCTGCTCCAGCATGCCACCTACTGTGGGAGAAGCAGGCTGGGAACAGGTGTTGCGCGAAGTGGGTATAGCTAGCTCAACCACTCAGGGGTTGCCCTACACCAGGGCACTCTGCAGCTGTCCCGTTAGGGTAGCTTTCTGGCTGCTTTGCACTGCCTGAGTAGTGCAAAAGAGGTAGAAGTGAGGGTGGGACTAAGGATCTCTGCTAAAATTTTCATTGCCTAGGTAGGTATTTGCTAATCCTTCCTCCCCCATTGCACTCCCCATTGCTCTCATATTCATGCATCATTGCAGAGCAATGGTCAAACACCTGGAAAAGACCGCATGCCCAAAGAATTTAAGTAGAATCACTGTAGATCATGTCTTGTCCCTTAATAACCGAAGCTGAGCAAACCTTTGCCATCAAACTTGGCTCAGCTCCACAGTTTGTACAACCTTCCCCTGAGTTTGGGCTGGGTTATGTTTTTTGGGTGGAAGCCATGTAAAACTCAGGGGTTTCAAATGCCAGAAGGAGGCAGTATTGGCTGAGTTGCACCTAGGAGCTTGGGAAATGGAACTTGAGAGAGGAAGACTTGTCTTGTGGCTAGAGTGCTGGCCAGGGAGACAGACGCTCTACTTGTGCTCTCTTCCCAGCTCTGCCACAGACTTCATCTGTGACCTTTAGGAACTCAGCTTTTTAGTGTTTCCATCTAAAACGGTGATAATTTCCTTACCTCACTCGGATATTGTGAGGCTAAATGTATAGGTTTTTCTGGTGGTCAGAGTAATGAGCAACAGAATTCCCATATAAATAAATAAGGAGCATGAACCAAAACTGAGTCTGTGCAAATCCAGAACAATTAATTTTGCACAGCTCTAACAGTAACTCCCTCTTACATAATGGGTATTATTTTTCTCCTGTAATTTGAAAGCCTTTAAAAGCAATTTAAACACACAATGGTGTTAACGGAGTGATACATGGAGACAGCATGACACAGTGTGGAGTAACTCATACATTAACTGTTGTCATGGTTGCATAATGGATGTTCGCAAACAATGCATACTGTTAATAATAAAAGCTCAATTTAAAAAAAATCATTAACTTAGAATAAAATACAGAGCTGATTCCCTAACTAGAACACTGGATTCTCCTCTCCCTCAAACTTTGCATAACTCTGGTTTTTCTTCCAAACTTTGCAGCTGTAATAAAATTATCTGGCTTCTTCATGATGGCTGTATGTAAAAGAGACAAAGCCACTAGAGGTAAATTCAATTATTTTTCATTTTAATTACTTAATAATCAAAATGTGTGGGCACCCAAATTTGGTCTTCTAATATTTGAAAAACAGGCTAATTAAGTATCCCTAGCAATATAGTCAGTATGAAGTTTTCTGGTTTTTTTCTACATTACAGTTGTGTTTTTAATCCATCAGTCACAAAAATGTACACATCAAAAAATAAAAATGAAAAAAGCTCCTTTTATGGCTTCCTTTTGAAATGCATAGTGTGAAAGGAAGGAAATGGTTAAGATGTTGGATGGGAACTCAGGAGGTCTGGATTCAATTCCCAGCTCCATCACTTTCTGTATAACCTTGGCAAAGTCATTTAAACCCAGATGGTATAAATCAGTGTAGCACCAATGATGTCTCTAGAACTACACTGATTTACACCAACTGAGAATCTGGCTCCTGCACTCTGTGCTTCACTTCCCCACCTGTAAAATGGGTATATTTCCTCTCTCCTATCCTGTGTCTGTCTGGTGTACTTAGATTGTAAGCTCATCAGGGCAGGCTATGTCTCTTACTGAGTCACTTTGGACAGTGACTACCACAATGGGGCCCCAATCTCTGTTCAGGTGCTACTGTAATACAAATAATAATCACAATAATAGTAATATTGGTGTTCTGAGATGACCACTTCTAGCATTGGTCTCTGTTAAGAGGTTCTTAATCTACCTTTCAGGTCTCCTAAAGGCATACTCACTCCTTTTGCATTTACAGTGAGCGTGCTCTTTAAAAAAACGTCAGCATGAAAACCGAAAGGCTGGCCGAATTAATTACTCTCGGTGCAACCCTTGATAGATTCATCTGTAAAACTCTTACATTTACTGACAAAACAGAGTACAAATTAGGCCCAAATTCATTGTTTTTGGTGTAAACTATAAATATACAAGGCAAGGATGTAGCTCCAAGGTCCCTCTGACATTCAGATCATTGTGCATCAGAATCCTTTTGGCACATGTAGTTAGTTTTAAAAATTCATACTCAAATGTCATTGACAGTCTAGGGTTTCCATCTGGTAGCGCTGTGCTCAGAACAAGATTTCCGCTAGAAGGAATGCTTATATACCCATAAACAGAAATGAACTAATTCAGAGTTAATTGTCTCTAATGAAGAAATACCCATGAGCTATAATCGCACATTGTTCAAGTGCTTTGCATCAGCTCAAAAAATCCCAAATTCCTTTATAAGCACTTTTACTAGAATGTAAGAAACTACGGTGTGGTATATATGTAGGAATCACTTTGCCCATCATTGCAGCACAACAATTTCTTAACAGAACACAGGATTGGTGGAAGCTGACTATGTTTGAAAGCAGCCAGGCAAAGAGACATTGTCCCCCTGCTCCTCCTCCTGTTACCACTCTGCTCACCCCAATACCTCAAGGAGCATCTGCGGGATGCTTCCTGAGAAAATGGAGCATGTCATCAGATGAAAAAACACATCTAAGTTTGGCAAAAGGATTTAGGTATTGCAACGCCTAACCTTTAGGTGCTTAGAAAATCACAGGAACAATATTGTGATCCAAACGTCCTATACAATGTGTGGGGAGAGATAGGTGCCTTAGAATGCAATCCATCAAGCTAACATATGAGGTGGGGAGCTTCCTAAACTAGCCAGTGGGAGATGCTTATTTCTGGCTAGCCATCCACAAACCATATATGAGTTAGGGGGAGATCGGGTAGGTGTGCTTAGAGGCCACACAGAACAGTGTAGGTGGGAGGATCTCCCTTCTTCCCATTAGCCTAGTGGCTAGGGATGTAGGAGACTACCAGTTCAAGTTCCCGCTCTGCCTAATGAGGAGAAGAGATTTGAACAGGGACCTGCTACCTTGTAGTTGAGTGCCTGAACCACTGGGCTATCAAGTCATTCTAACACTACCTCTAGCCCAATTCATATGTATTTATTCAATTACTTAAAGTGAAACAACTGCAATAGGAGAGAGTGAGGGAGCCCCACATCAGAATATCCCATAGCCCAGTGGTAAGGGCATTTACCTGAGAGATGGCAGATCCCTATTCAAATCCTTTCTCCTCATCAGGCAGAGGAGGGACTTGAACTAGAGGGTCACCCATATCTTGGGTGAGTACCCTAATCACTGGCCTAAAGTTAAACGGGGAGATCCACTGCTTTGTGTGGAGTTAGGTAGCCTCTGAGCAGGCCGACTGGATCAGGCCCCACACACAAGTTAGGCAGAGGAGTGCCTATATGCCCTTGATTAATGAATCACTCTCGGGTTTAGATGGGAGATAGGTGTCCAGACATCTAGAGCAAGGCAGCAGGGCACATGCCCAGAGGCAAAAACTTAGGCACGTAGGAAACTTTTAGTTCAAAAACATAGGTGCCGAGTTTAGGCATCTACAGGCTTAAGTCAGCAGCCAAGCAGGAATTCTGTGAATCACAGTGGTGTCTAAAAATCCAGTCTGACCTGAAAAACACATGGCCATGGAACAAGTCCATAACTTCTGGTTGAGGTAACTATAGTGTATCTTTTAGAAAAATATGAAAGTCTTCATTAAAAGATTTCAGGTGATGTAGAATCCACCACACTCATAGGTAAGTTGTTCCAATGGTTAATTACCCTCACTGTTAAAAATGTACACCTTATTTCCAGTTTGAATTTGTCTAGATTTAAGGTAGATAAAGCCCTTTACTCTCTTAAGCACAGTAATACAGTATAATACTTGCAAGTTCAGTTTGCCCATTACATGGCTGCCCTTACAAGCATTTCGAGGCAACAGTCTCAATGCTGGAATAGTTCAAAGGGCAGAAGTACATAGAATGTTTTTCTAATAGAAAATGAGGCCAGACTGATCCAATTGCCTAATGGATCTAGGCAAGGAGCTGACAACAGTAACAGACAACTGGTAAGATGATAAAAGCAAGATCCACATTCCACTTTCTTCAGGACTCCTAAAAAGTATAGCCTTCTGATCTTAGCTCTGCTTTCAAAATCAGTACTTCATGGCTAGAAGTTGAAGTCTTCAGGTCAAATACTCTTCCATCCCCTCTGGCAATTTACTGTTAGTTGCTTCATGGAGCAGAAATCATGAATAAAATTGCAACATGCAAAAATTGGAACAAAGCTCTTGGTGATTATTTTGAAGGCATTCAATTCCAAATCTGGATTTTTGGATGTTTCTTTGAATCAAACCACACCTATTCCTTACAACCTTCCTCCATGAGTAGTCTCACTGAAATCAGTTGAGTTGCACTAGACTAGAATAACACAACAGTGAATCATCCCAGTACAGTAGAACCTCATTTTTACACACACCAATCTTAAAAATCATCAGCTGTACAAAACATTTTGCCTGTTTTTTTGTCATGGTGGGCTGAGGGAAAGTTTACATAACAAATGGTGTTGATGAAGAACAAGTTGACATCCCTTCACATTCTGATGCCTTATATTCATTGGAAATCGCTTTGCAGTGGTTTTCAGAAAGAAAGCAGTACACCAGTCTGCAGCTTATGCACTATATCTACTATAATTGTGCGGTGTTCAAGTTTATTAACTTTCTTACACTAGCTTGTAAAATTGGGGTTCTAAGATATAACAATTTTAGTAAGCAACATATATAAAACTTTGTAAATAGTGAAATTATGCACAATTTTTGTGGTGAGAGTAATCTTGGCAAGTTATACAAAATAAGAAAAAGTATGAAAGCAGGATTGCCCCCTTCCCACCCCTATTCCACCCCCTTCCCCAAAGTTCCCACCCCTGCCCCGCCTCCTCCCCTGAGTGCACTGTGTCCCTGCTCCTTCCCTTTCCTCCCGGAATGTCCTAAGCACCTCCAAACAGCTGTTAGGTGGGGGAAGGCGGGGGGTAGAAGCACTGGGAGGGAGGGGGAGGAGTGGGGACGTGGCATGTTGGGGAGGGGAGAAGGAGGCAAGGATGGGGGAGCTTGGCTGCTGGAGAGTGCGGAGCACCCGCTAATTTTTCCCCGTGGGTGCTCCAGGGTTGGAGCACCCACAGAGTTGGCACCTATGCATGGCAGCAAACTTCTCCCTACAGAACATATTTCTCGTGACTTTCTTCATTCACTGAAGAACAGGTAGATTTTGATTTGCAGATTATGCATTTAACTATGTACCTTTTGCAGTTATATTATCCAGGATAAAAATAATCAGATCAGTTTCCATGCTACAGGACACAAACTGATCACCAGCAGAAAAGTAGAGGAAATTTGCCTTCATAAGGATGGCTATACTGGGTCAGATCAATGGGCTATCTAGCCCAGTATCCTGTGTTTCTGATAGTGGCCAGTGCCAGATGTGTAAGATGGAATGAACAGAACATGGCAATTATTGAGTGATCCATCCCCCATCATCCTACCCCAGCTTCTGGCAGTGTGAGGTTTAGGGACACTCTGAGCACGGGGTTGTATCCCTGATCATCTTGACTAACAGCCATTGATGGACCCATATTCCATGAACTATCCAATTCTTTCCTGAAACAAGTTATACTTTTGGCTTTCAGAACATCCCCCGGCAACAAGTTTCACAGGCTGATTGTGCGCTATGTGAAGAAGTACTTCGTAAGAATGGCCATACCGGGTCAGACCAAGGGTCCATCTAGCCCAGTATTCTGTCTTCCAAAAGTGGCCAGTGCCAGGTGCCCCATAGGGAATGAACGGAACAGGTAATCATCAAGTGATCCATCCCCTGTCACCCATTCCCAGCTTCTGGCAAACAGAAACTAGGTACACCTTCTCTGCGCACCTTGGCTAATAGCAATTGATGAACCTATCCTCCATGAATTTATCTAGTTCTTTTTTGAATCCTCTTATAGTCTTGGCCTTCCCAACATCCTCTGGCAAAGAGTTCCACAGGTTGACTGTGTTGTGTGACAAAATACTTCCTTTTGTTTGTTTTAAACCTGCTGCCTATTCATTTCATCGAGTGACCCTTAGCTCTTGTGTTATGAGAAGGAGTAAAAGCACTTCCTTATTTACTTTCTCCACACTGGTCATGATTTTATAGATCACTATTGTATTCCTCCTTAATAATCTCTCTTCCAAGATGAAAAGTCCAAGTCTTATTAATCTCTCCTCATATGGAAGCAGTGCCATACCCCTAATTTTTGGTGCCCTTTTCTGAACCTTTTCCATTTCCAATATACCTTTTTGGAGATTGGGCGATCACATCTGCACACTGTATTCAAGATGTGGGTGTACCATAGACTTGTATAGAGGCAATATGATACTTTATGTCTTATTATCTATTCCTTTCTTAATGATTCCCAACATTCTGTTGCCTTTTTTTTATTGCCACGGCACACTGAGTGGATGTTTTCAGAGAAATATCCACAAGGACTCCAAGATCTCTTTCATGAGTGGTAACAGCTAACTTAAACTTCATCATTTTGTATGTACAGTTGGGATTAATTTTTTTAATGTGTATAACTTGGCACTTATCAACAATGAGTTTAGTTTGCCATTGTGATACCCAGTCACTCAGTTTTTTTAGATTCCTTTGTAACTCTTCACAGTGTGCTTTGGACTTCCTTAGCTGGAGTAATTTCGTATCATCTGCAAATTTTGCCACTTCACTGTTCATCCCCTTTTCCCAGATCATTTATGAATATGTTGAACAGCACTGGTTCCAGTAAAGATCCTTGGGGTACCTATTTACCACTCTCCACTGTGAAAATGAACTATTTATTCCAACCCTTTGTTTCCTATCTTTTTAACCAGTTACTGGTCCATGAGAGGGACCTTCCCTCTTATTCCATGATTGCTTAGTTTGCTTAAGAGCCTTTGGTATGGGATAAAGACTTTCAAAGTACACGATATCAACTCATGGTATAATAAGGCATACCTGGTCAATTACAGGAAATAGGATTCCTTACTAAATAGATTCTTGAGGTCTTGCAAGAGGTTCAACAACTGCTGTCTTTAGAATGACATTGAGACTACCCTGACCATTGCCCCTCTTTTTTAATGAGGGTATATGTATGTTTTTTAGGTATGGTGCACTTGTGTGAGAGAGATTTCCACTCATTAAAAATAATGCATTACACTATTACTTCTATTGGGGAAATAATTTTTGCAGCAACATCTAAAAAGGCTACAGCAGGTCTTTATCTTTCTGCAGGGAAGCTTTTAGATGCAAGTAGAACAGAATATCAAGCTAATGACTGTGGCTTTAATGCCATCTGGATGCTTGAGGGGTAGCATAAAAATAATTAGTTGCTTCTAGCTGTGCATAACTGCATTCACTCACAGAAAGCTAATGAGGATTTTAAAAACAGTTTTGTAATGTTGTTGCTGTAATCCTTTTAATACTGTAATGTCCAGCACAAGTTTAAACAGGCTCATTATTTATCTCCAGTGTTGACATGTGTACCTATCATAAAATCACATGCACCACTGCATCCAGAGTAAACTGGCAAACCACAGGATCAGAATTATAATTCATCTGTACAAGTGTAACTGTTAACATTTTTTTCACTGCTTTGACTTCAGGATGTTGTTCTGCTGTAAGCACTAAATTTACAATGAGTGTCAGCTGGCATTATAATCCTTTATCTTCAATGGGAATCAGTGGTGTATGAATGTGGCTGTGTATTGTCCCTGAAAAGGTACACATAAAGTTAACTTTAAAAGTGCCATATAAACAGTGAGTGTAAGTAAAAGTATAGATGTATTTTTCTTAAGTTTTTGTTTGAAGGAGTGCACTTGTGTTATCTGTAAAATAAAACAGCACAACTATTTAAAATAGAGCTATTGGAGGAATGGGTGTCTAAGCAGATAGGTTCTCTATTTCATTACCAATCCTCTCCTGGTGGCCAGTTTGACTCTGAGGTTGTCAAGTTGTTTGGTGGCTTTCCATGTGTTGAAGAAGATGGTGGTCTCAGCCCAGGTACCAGTGCAGAGGGATTTTTACATAGTTGCCAACAATGTCAAATGAGGGACCAAAGGCTTAATGGGCACAGAAACTGGATTACTTATAATAAGGGACCAAATGAAGCAGTGATCTCTCTAGGTCTTATGGAAATTCTAGAAGACTCCATTTGAATCCTTCTTTTGGTCCCTTATTGGTTTCTCTGGAAGACAAGTAGCTATCGGGGAAAATAGACCCATCTCAGTATTCCAGAACCTGGTTAGCAACCATTTGAAGGTCTTCAGCTGGAGAGTCCATTCCGGAAGCAGAGGTGGAGGCATTCAGGTGGTAGAATGTAGGCAAGACTGCAGTGCCCCTGCCTGACTTGCATCTGTAGTCTGAGTAAATAAAGGAGTTCTATCTCCTAGTTTTTCAAACTGGCCCCTTTTTCAAATACTTATTTTTTTTTCAGGAGTGGAGAAATTTTTCATTGAACTCACATTTAAATGCAATACTGTATATGGAATTTAAAACATGATGTAAAAAGGATGATAAGGTTTGAAATCTCACTAACAAGGAAATGCAAAGTTACGGTTACTCCCACAACCTGGTCTACACCTTTGTGTGTGTCATAATCTATACTCACACCCTCACATTCTATTATTCCTATGGGACCCCTGCCTTACTCTCAAGTTCTCATGTATAGGATGAATGCTATGCAGTGAATGAAGCAGCCAGTTCTGCCAAAAAAAAATCATCCATTTCTAAAGCAATATTATCTCCCACTCGGTTCTCAACTATGCATCTGAAGGTGGATTATCCAAGAGTCATGCTCCTAGGGAGGACAACACAGTGGGACTGACTTTGCCAAACACATTCACTAGCACAGATTTTAGGAAGCCATAGGGTTTGGAGGCTTGATTCTCCTCATCTGGTCCTTCTAACTCCCTCCTGCTTTAAGAAGAGTATTTGAAGAATACAAAGCAATGTCCACCTCACATTGGCTCCCATTCTGCAAACATCTAAGCACATGCTTAACTTGGAGTGTCTTTAAATTTATGGGCGAACACCTGTGCTTTCAGTTCAGCACATGCTTAAGTGCTTTGATGGACTGGGGCCATTGTTTCTGTATTTACGCAGTTATTGCTGGCAGGGGCGGCTCTAGGAACTGCGCTGCCCCAAGCAGGGCGGCACGCCGCGGGGGGCGCTCTGGCGGTCGCCGGTCCCGCGGCTCCGGTGGACCTCCTGCAGACGTGCCTGCGGAGGGTCCGCTGGTCCCGCGGCTCCGGTGGACCTCCCGCAGGCACGCCTGCCGATGCTCTACCGAAGCCGCGGGACCAGCGGCCCCTCCGCAGGCACGTCTGCAGGAGGTCCACCGGAGCCATGGGACCAGCGGACCCTCCGCAGGCATGCCTGCGGGAGGTCCACTGGGGCCACTTGCCGCCCTCCCGCGGCACGCTGCCCCAAGCGCGCGCTTGGCGCGCTGGGGTCTGGAGCCGGCCCTGATTGCTGGAGGAGGAACAATTTTGTCCCTGTTGAGATAAACCAGTGTCCTAAAGGTCAAAACTAAGACCTTAATAGTTTTCTTGTGGTAACAGGGTTTTATAAAGGAGACACTGATGCAGCCACACAATTATAGTGTTGCAAATGTTTCAAATAACTTTTTTCCTGTACTCTAATTCCCAAATAAACCACATGCATAGCTCTGAGCTTGTAAAATATGGCTATTAACTGCAATTTTACAAGAACACTTCAGAGGAGACAGGGATTTCATGTAACAATGTTATTAGAGTCAAAATAACTGAGACGATGAAAGCTTTTGATGTTTGAGTTTTTTTAATGAATTTCTCAGCTAGGCCCCTTTTTTTCATAATTTTTGCTTTAAATGAGGGATTTCAATACAATAAACTATTTCTGCTTTAGTCTAATTAGTTGTGACAGTAGGATATAACAAGTCTTTCTTTTTGGATGAAATGTATTGCTCTTGGAAAGTGACAAACAACCCTGGAGACTAACATTTCCAATCCAGAGAACAGAAAACACATGGGCAGTGGGAATCAAGCTTCCCCATACTGCAATATCAATGTGCTTTTGCCTAATCTGGACAGGGAGCAGAAACAATGGAGTTCATTCTGGTTGTACTTATTTCTCTAATGACACTGCCAACAGGAGTGGCAGTTAATACCATCAAATATCAGCACATTAGCAAGAGCTGGCCATTCCTGACATGGCTGGGTTTGAACCATTGACTTAGATAAGAAATCTATATTACAAAGCAACTGAATCAACCATCCCCCTTCCTTTCTGTTTCTTACACTTCCTGTGGAAAGCAACTAAAAAAGTCTAATCCAGAAGAATAGAATATTGCACATGCCTAAATATCAGCCATGTAAAGTAAAGGATTCAGCTGACCATTCTGAATGTAACATGTCTAGTTGCTGCCTAACATGATGAATTGTGATCTTAACTGAGCATGAGAATAAATCTGCTATATAGAGACAGAGGTAATGATTATAAAATAATGGTTTGTCATGTTTTCATTGTCCAAAAAGTTTCAGGACCTATTTATCCTCTTTGTTGTTTGGCACAGCCTGAAACCTTTAGCTAGTGCCATTTGGCAAAATGAGACTATTAAAGCCATCAAACATGGGGAGATGAAGTACAAGAAGGCTATTTATTCTGATGGCATATTATTAATTGTTTTCAGTACCAAACTGCTTAATCAAATCAATGACTTTGCCCTGTCATCCATCGGTAAAGCAAACAAAGGAAATTCAGATGTCACACACATTTCTTGCTGCTGCTCCAGATCTCACATCATGAAGTGAAGTTCTCAGCAGGTGATGAGTCATATCAGGTCTGCCATAGCTTTGATTGGGGGACAGATATGAGAGAGAGATGACATGCTTGTTTGTACAGGCCCTTCATTTCTCACTGCCATGAGTTTTAGTTTAAAAAGAAGATGAGGAAAAGTTTGAGCATGCCATCAAACCCACATCTAGCAGTTTTATCACTCCGTTGAACCAAATCTCTGTGCCCCCAATTAAGCAAAGGACTTAAACATGTGATTAAGGTCATTCCATTCTAGACAGCACTTAAAAACATGCTTATGTCCTTGTGACAGACTTCCCCAGAGTGCAACCTGGAACTTAGGTACCACTGAGCCCTCTGGCACACTGTGAGGCTGTGACAAATTACAGACTGCTCCCGGTTCTGCACTCTCACAAACATTTACATAGGCAGGGACACATCCAGATGAAGTTATATGAATACTTCTCCTCAGCCACTCATGAACTAACAATAGAGAGGCTCCAGCCAGCTCCCCCTGCCCCCCTCAGCTCCACAGCCTAGGACCCCAGAGCTGCACCATCTTGCCCTGGTAAAAAGCCTGATGGGTATAAATTTATTATCCAGTCTGCCCCTCCCTCACTGTGGAGAGGACAATGCACCAATTTTTGTGCCTGAGCAGATTCCTCAACTTGTAGGAAAACACATTGTTTTAGGTAAAAAATATAAAACAAATGTATTAACTACAGAAAGATTTTAAGTGATTATAAGTACTGAGCCTATAGATCAAAGCAGATTACCTAAGAAATAAAACAAACGCAATCTAAGCTTTATAAATTAGATAGGATTTGAATCAAGCTGTCTCACCCTGCTAACTAGTACAAGCAGGTTACCACTTTTGTATACATAGGCTGAAATTCTTCCATCCCACCTAGGACCCCTTTCCCCAGTTCAGTCTTTGTTCCTTAGGTGTTTTCAGGGGTTGTGTTGTAGGGGGAGTGAGGCCTTTGGTGATGTTACTTCCCCCTTTTATAGCTTCTTCCATGTGGAGGGAACTTCATTGTCCTAAACAAAGTCATCAGTACAGTTTATGGAAAAGTACCAGCATAAGATGGAGTCTAATATCACATGATGTAGTCATATGCCCTTGCATGCTTCGATGAGTCATACAGCCATTACCTATATAGTAGCCGAAGTGGCTTCAGGAAAGCTTATCAAGTGAAAATAAGCTTTTCTCATGGCCCACTGTTTTAGTTGATATGCCATTAGCTTAAATAGTTCATTCATAATGTGCTAGCTAGACTGTATGTACAGTAAAGAGTGTCACAGTCCCATTAACTTCAGTGAGTCAATTGAATGCTGTACTGAATATGGTTTGTATCAGTGCGCTGGTCCTTGGGGTGGATGCATGTGTTCCAGTGTGCTGGTTATAGCTCTTGGGTGCTTTTAAAGAGTGGGAATTCTGGGAAATGTAGTTCCATAGGAGTAACTGAGAGTTCAGAGGTCACATGATGAAGGGAATCAGGTGACCTCCCTTGGGAACTATAAAGTGTGGCAGAAGTGGTTGTGGGGGTAGCCTGAGCTCACAGTGAGGGGAAGATAGAAGCTGAAGCCAAAGCCTAAGCCTAAGCCTAAGCCTGAGGGAAGTCTTTCTGTGGCTACCTGTCCTAACAGATATCTGGGGAAGGGTGTATCCTCTTCCCTCAGCTTACTGGAAGCTGCAAAGGCACCTGCTATCTGGTTCCAAATGGTATGAGCTTTTGGTGGGAACAGATTTTCAAAACTTTCTTTGAAAATATAACTCTAGAATTGCTAGGGGGAGAAGGATAAAGGTAAAATTTTCAATAAAGAGGCTGCTATATCAGGGTGAAAAGGTTCAGTTCCCAAATTTAAGACTATACTTTAATGTTATCATGAAGCTATCTCCTGATATATGTAGTTGTAATAACTTCTGGAATGATAAAAAGTGGAGGAGTAATTTTGAAATCTAGTCCTCTTTCTGCAATCATGAACATGAATGTTACAAAAACAGACATCCCAATCTGTATACTGTCGCAGTCACAAGAAAAATGTGGCTTAGGCTTCCCATAGGCTGTATCTGAGCCGCTCCTCCTCTAGGAGTGCTCTGATCTGTGAAAATCCAAGACTTGAAGTAGACAGTTCAAAAAACATTGGCACTCTTACATGGGGAAATGTTGAATATAACTTCATTTGTCCAAGATGAAATTTCCTTCTTTTTGTTTCAAGACTACAGTAATTATATAGGCTGGGTAAAGGTTATGAGTGGAAGATTTTGCGATTCCCATTTGATGTGGTACTTAAAAACTGGATTAAAGAGAACACTTGTATTGTATGTGGCTAATAGGGAGAAATTCTGCCCTGGCAGGGAGATACGTACAACATTAGAGCATGTAGTTATTTTCCATTTCCACCTGTTTATGATTCTGCAAATTAAAAATCAGACTGGTTTGATACAGAGGCCAACCCCTGAATTGCCCCTATTGTTTAAGATGATAAAGAATTTTTTTTTGAAAATAATAAGGGCTAGATAACTCTTCTAAGTAAGGTATCCAAATCTGGCTGAGTCAGTAATAACTGAAAAAAAAAGTCACTATCCTCTGAAGGTTAGAAGTTGGCTTAAGAGAAATGAGCTAGTTCTCTTAGTTAAATTCTGGGGAACACAGGTCCACATTACAAAAAATGCCTTCACACCTGGAATTATCACTTGTGTTTGGTATTCCACCAGAAGGCCGAGGGGTTGAATAGGCTTGGAGAAAATTACACAGCTGCCCCTTGGATAAGGTTCATTTCATTGCCAAGGTTGTGGGTCTTAAAGGCTCATTTGCAAGGTGATATGAGCAATCTGCCTGTGCCATACTTTTTCTGTTGGTGAAAAGAGGATTTTGGTCTCAGTGGTTGCTAATCCAGCACCTTTCTTGAGTGTGAAATTCACTTTAAAAATCATACTATCCAATTTAAAAATTGCTAAAATGAGAAACCTTTGAAGTTGAGACCTAAATTACAATGGAAACAACAAAAAGGGGCTTTGGATACAAAAACTATCCAGAGCTCTGCTACTGATCTGAGGTTTAATTTAATAAGATGGATGATACTATGCAAAGTATACTGGACCAAGGATAAAATGTATCCTCTAAAAAAAAACAACAACAAAAAACAATCTATTTTCTCTGCATTACTTAGACTTGTTCCTTTATCACCTTTAATCCTATCCTGCATGACGTTACAGTCTCTACCAGCTTGTTTATATCGACCTGGTTCTAGGGTGTTGCATATTGAGATTTTGTTCCTAAAATTATTCAAGGTTTTTGCTTTTATAATTTATGTTCAATCTTTGCAATGTCTTTACGTTTAATAGGGAGATCAGAACAGCACACATGCTTTCTTTATGTATTCTGGACTATTACAACTACATTAGTCACCATAATATCCTATGGGTACTGTCCCTGCAACCAGCAAGAAAAGGAACAATTTTCACTCGTGGCTTTCCTTTGTCTTCCATAATACTGATAATTTAGGGGTTTAATTCCTTTGGGTTTCTTTGACAATTTTTAATTATGCTAATTTCCTAACAATTTCCGTGTGAGGCAAAGCTTTATTTATATTTCATACTTTAGATTTCTCTAATAAATGCTAAGGCAAATATTTCATTTGGGCACTAAGGAAATTAACCTCATCCATCACTAACTAATTTCTACCCATGGCTTTTTTAATAAACCTGCTGACTCTTTGAGTTAGGAAGGAGAGAGTCAGATTATGCAAACATTATTGAAGAGGACCAAAATACATACTGGACTGTGACTGGAGTCCCGAGGAGGGGGGGCCCACACTGAGATTTCTCAATCAGGGCAAACTGCAAAGAATAGGGCAGACAATCCCCAAAACTGGGTTCTAATCCTTAGATTCACCAAGACAGTAACAAAACAGCTTCTACAATACCTTACTGGTCACCCAGAAGCCCAGAAATACAGTTCCCTTAAAGCAACTCAGCCTTGAGCTCCCATCCAGACAGCCAAGTCAAATATGATGACTGAAAATCTTGATCATATAAAAAAGTTCTACCAATTTCAAAGGATTGGAAACATTACCTAGCAGGTTAATGAATATCTCAGATCTTACCCAAATACATGCTTACAGCCAATTCAAATTAACTAAACAAAAATTTATTAAAAAAGAAAAGAGAGAATGAGTATTGGTTAAAAGATCTTTATACATGCAGACATGAATAGAACTTAGGTCAGTTTCATAGTAGAGATGGTGAGCTTTAGAATTGCAAAGTGTTCTTTCAGAATTCATTCCATAGGTCATAGTCCAATGTCCAAGTGACCCAGTCTGGAGCTGAGGACCTCAGTCTTGTGGCTCAAACTTCCTCTGATGAAGCGTAAGCAGATCTGACATAACAGGATCAGGGCCCAAGAGTTCCTTTTATGGTTCTCTTGCAGCTTCTTGACAGAGTGCAACCCTTGGGTGAACAATGGGCAATCATCCTGTCTTAGAAGCAAGACCTATTTTCTAAGCACCATTAGTAATTAGCTACATGGATTAGCATAAGGCAACTGCTCATCTCCTGCCATTTACAGGTAGTTTACCACAAACTCCAAAGAGAAATAAAGACAATGATTTTACTATGTTAACATCTCCTTTTGATCTCTGAACTAACAGAATACAATGACAAACAGGCAGTGTTTAGTTACATTGTCAACTGCTAACAGTATATAATAAATTTGTTAGTCTTTAAGGTGCCACAAGTACTCCTGGTTTTTTTGAGTATATAGGTAAACACACAAAACCACAATCATTATCTACTAATATGTCTCTAAAGGTTGAATCTGGATCAATTAGCCTGCTAGCTGTGTAACCCTTTCTGGCCCTGTGTCACATGGGCCCAGATGCTCAGGTCTGAGAGATTAATTCATGATGAGAAAGTCAAGATGCTATAGAACAGTGGTTTTCAAACTTTTTTTTTTTGCGGACTACTTGAAAATTGCTGAGGGTCTCAGCGGACCACTTAATGATCTTTCCAAATGTTGTTTATACTGTTAGCTAACTATTGTAAAGCGCTTTGGATAAAAGCTCTATATTTGATAAATTTAATAATGTTTTTTGTTTTACAAATAAAAGCACACAACTCATATTTTAATATCAGTAGTCTTACATTTCTAAGGCGATGGATGTGCCCTCTCTCCCTTGCCGCGGCAGACCCCGAGCTGGGGCTGGGATGAAGGGGTGTGCGCGCTCTCTCTGTCTCCCCCACCTCAGCAGCCCCAAAGCTGGGGCTGGGAAGGAGGGCCATCTCTCTCCAGCAGCTGCAGCCCTGGAGCTGGGGAACATCTCCTCTTTCTCTGACCACTGCAGCCTTGCACGTTACAAATTCCCCCCACCCCATCTTCTCACCCCACTGCCCCCTCCCACCTACCCTTATTCCCCCCAAGGCCATTACCTCACCTTACATGTGTGTCTTCTCCAGGGTCCAGTCACCTAATTAGTGGAGACACGCAGGCGTCTCTTGTGAGTGGCCGCCCAGACATGCACCTTTAGAGGGAACTATCTGCGGACCACCTGAATGGAGCTCGCAGACCACAGTTTGAGAACCTCTGCTCTAGAAGCTAATGTTTATTTTGGAAACAGTGCCATTGTTTGATCTATATCATACTCTAGCTTTCCCAAGCCAGTATCATAAATCATGCCAGCTAAAATCAGATCTTACATTTTCTTTTTTGAGTGGCTATCTACTGCCCTGATAAAGAAACTGACTGCAAAGTGTTGAGCATCTCTTATAAGGTGCAGAGCATCCTCATCTCCCACAGAAGTACCGTTCAACACCCTTCGTCTCAACCATGTCCTGTAGGGTGACTAGACAGCAAATGTGAAAAATTGGGGTGGGGGGTAATAGGAGCCTATATAAGAAAAAGACTCAAAAATCGGGACTGTCCCAATAAAATTGGTACATCTGGTCACCCTGATGTCCTGGAGAGTTGAGATGCAATACAGGTCTGTCGCATCTTATATGCATTTAACATGCGCGATTTCAGCTTTACACGGTCAGCAAAAACAAAACACAACAAATACCTGTAGTGCAGGCGATTCCGCCCGCCATTCAACTCAATGTAATTTTGACTATACACGGTTTTCGCTTTAGGTGCTAACCGCGGAACAGAACCCTCACATAAGATGAGACTCGCCTGTAGTATGCCAATCTGAGGAAGCCTGTTCTATGGATAAAGAGAGGATTTAACTCTTCTAGGTTCTCAAGCCAAGGATTTACACCAGCACTAGACTTATTCAGAAAAGACTTTTAAAAAATCCCCTGTGACGTCAAACTGGCATTGAGGGTACTCTGTATCTTGCAAGATTGTGCCCATAAAGGGAAAGGTCACAAATGCAAGGAGAGGCAATGGGTGCTTTGAACAGTCAAGAAGAAAACATCTGGAAGAGTTACGACAAAGGAAAACAAAACAATCAGACATAGATTAGATTGGAAAAAACTCTCTCATGGAGGAATGGGGATAGGATGCTAGGAGATAAGTAACAAAAACTGTCCTTAACTCTCCCATAACTGCCAGTCCTCAATTTATTTCTTTTTTAAAAGTTTGATTACATTTAGTTTGAGACTTGAAAGAAATATATATTTTCAGAGATTTTATGACTACATTGAATTCACCCACTTTAATGACTTTGTAGGTGAAATTCATTTATTAAAGCAGGTTTTTCGGTGTGCTGATGATGGCTGCCTAGTCAACAGAATATTTCACATAGTTTAGAATGCAACTCGAAAGTATCTTTAAATCTCTCTTAAACATACTGTCATAAAATCAATGGACCGAAATTACTTGGGAATTGAATACCTGAGTGGCAACACATTTACTGTTAAATATTTTTCCCTATCGAGTTGTTGTTTAGCTGTTTGTTTTCTTCCACTTCATCAATTTTGCATTTTTTAAATTTTTTAGATATTAATTCTGTGTGCTTCAGTGCAAGTTCATTAAGGAGGGGGGACTCAGGCTAGGATTAATAACAAACATCCAGAGTTCTATCAATTTAATCTTCCTTTATGTGTGGTGCATGTTTTGCATTTACAAAGACCCTTTTCCATCACCTATAAACCATTCTTATTTTTATTAAGTAAGGAAGAGACAGTGTTTAGCTAATGTGGTAAATATGAACCTATTCTTTCTAGTATGAATGTGCTATGAGTGATCCAGGTTGCAGCCTTTTGGTTGAATCATTGTCAACCAAGATTAATGAACAGTGGAAGTTAGCAATCCTATCATCAGAAAGTGTTAGGAAAGGAGTCACATACCACAATAACACAATGCAGAAACTTTAGTTTACTACTGAACCTCAGCAAGGATTTTATCAGTCCCAATTACAACATCCCTATGCAAAGAGTACATTAATTTTAGGTCCATCACAATTTCTAACAAAAACTTTGTTTTTCAGGAATTCAAATTCAGCTATAGAAATGTGTAGTGGGTTGAGACATAAATACTTGATCAGGAATTATCAACTAGTGTGGATTGCACCAAGTCCCTCTCGCCTACTCATGCTCAGGACCTCAGGAGTGACTTGACACGAGACTGGGAGTGATAGCATCTAAGACTCCATTGCGCACCAAAATTCAAAATGAATGCATTGTGGTAGATTCCAGCAAAGAGACACCTGAACCCCTAAGGTCATCTTAGTGAAAAATACAGAGCCCATATAGTGGATTGTGATAGACTGGAAATCTGGCAAGAAAAGGACATCAGAAAGCAGAGGGCAGATAGATTAGGAGGCACAGGTTGGTGCAGGAAGGTTAAATGTCTGTCAGGAAGCTCATGTCAGCAGCTCGGCATCTGCTCAAGAAACAAGTATCCCAAGCTCACCCCTACCTTAGCTTCCAGCACCTCCTGCAAGGCAGCACCTACTACAGTTATGACAGGCTGGTTCCTATGTGCCTCTCCTACTGAAGAACGTTACGTCACACAATGTCAAGTGACTTTGCTGCTTTGGAGGTGAAGCTGTGGTATCTTGTGGGCAGTGAAAGCCTCAAACAAGGACAGAGTTGGTACTACACAGACAGGGAAAAGTGATTAGAAATCATAATTGTGGAAGGAGAGGAGAGATTGATGGAAGAAACAGCCAGTTTTAAAAGCTGGTTTTTTTCTTCAATTGTATTAAAAAGACATTCCATTTAAGATATCTTTATAGCTCTCATAATATTATGATGTGTTGTGTTGTCTAATTGCAATTCAGAAACTCAGTGAATATAGTGACAAAAGGTTCATAATTATTATGGATATGTAGGATTATAGTTAAGTCAGTGGTCTTGTCCCAGTGATTTTTGTTTTTTAATGGTAAAGTCACAGATTAGTCTCAATTAATTTGTAAAGTCATGGAGGAGTTGCAAGATCTTCAGCATGCTTTGCTTTTTTCAGTCTGCTGATGTGCAAAGGTAGGCAGCATTTTTTTCCTTGCCTTCCAGAGTTGGACTGCAATTTGGACTGCAGCCTCAGCAGGCCGGCCTACCCTTTTTCTCCAGAGTGATGAACTGTAGTGAACTGCCCTGTCTGACAATGGCTAGCATTTCTTTTCTGTTCTTTATAGTATGGTAGCACCTAGAGCCTGAGATCATGTTCCTATTATGCTAGCCACTGTACATTCACATAATAAGGTCCCTCCCCTAAAAATCTTGCAATTGACATAGAAAAGAATACAAAATAGAGATAGCAATACTTTCTTTAAAATAGGCAGCATAGAGTGACTTATCAAAGACCATGCATGAAGTTTATGGCAAATATATAGATGACATTGCTGTATTCAGCAACACCTGGGGTGACCACAAGGAGCACCTGGAAGTTGTGCTATCAAAGCTCAAAGAGGCTGGGCTAACTGTGAAGCCCTCTAAGTGCAAGATAGGGGCAGCCAAAGTCCCTTATCTGGGACACTGGGTGGGGGAGGTAAAATATCCCCTGACCCTTTTAAGGTGGAAGCCATCGTGAAATGGCCCGTACCCCAGACTAAAAGGCAAGTCCAATCCTTCATAGGCTTGGCAAACTATTACAGGAGGTTTATGGAGGGGTTCAGTGACGTATCCCCAATCACAGACTTATGTAAAAAGCATCAACCTAATAAGGTAATTTGGTCAGAAGCATGCCAGAAAGGCTTCAACAAGCTATAAGCACTCCTGTCTGCGGAGCCTGTGCTGGCCAGCCCTGACTTCGATAAGCCTTTTGAATTGTGTACTGATGCATCATACACAGGTTTGGGTGCTGTGCTGATGCAGACAGGAGAAGACAGTAAGAAGCATCCCATTGCCTTCCTGAGCAAAAAACTGTCCCCGGCCGAACAGAATTACTCCATCATAGAGAAGGAGTGCTATGCCATTGTGTGGGCCATCAAACAATTAAGGCCTTACCTCTTTAATAGGAGGTTCAGAATTCTAACTGACCATTCACCCTTGGTACAGCTTCACTGAACTAAGGGCACAAACTCCAAACTGCTATGTTGGAGCCTGGTCCTACAGGAGTTTGACATGGAGATTACTCATATTAAAGGAAAGGAGAACTGGGTAGCAGATGCCCTGTCCAGAAAAGAGGAATTTTAGGTATACTGCCTCCGCCATGGACAGTGTCCAAGTCTCTGGCAGTAAGTTCAGAAGGAGGGTGTGACAGTGTACCCCATAAGGCTTTATGGCGGGTGCTTATAAATGTATGTATGATATAACTGGAATAGGGTTTTGCTACATATGCCATGTAACATAACCTCTACGTAGATATGTTCATCCTAGTTGTATGCAGGCACCATTTGTGTGTTCAGAGTTATGAACATTGGCTGTATAATTGCTTGATTTCTAAGTAGCCTTAGTTAAAACATTTGGTCACTTCTTGGGAAAGGAATGCGCAAATTAAGTGCTCAATCCAGAAGCATTTTACAGACAAAAAAGCTTGGAAGGCTCCAATCCACATAAGAAGTCTTCCTGGAGACATACAAGATACCATGTGGACAATGGCTTCTGCCTGTAAAGACTGTGAGTCATGCATGGACATGTGACTTGCCCAGGTGACTCCAGAACTCCATCTTGGAGCTGGACTTTGCACAGGAGTGAGGAAGGGGGTCTCCACCCATAAGAGAGTCTATTTAAACCTGTGAGAGACCCCTCCATTTTGTCTTGAGTTGGCTAAAGAAGGACCCTCTCCACCCCCCCCCAGGATACTTAAAGGAAACTGGAACAAAGGACAGTAACTACAAGTGGTGTGAATGATTGCTGGACCCAGGCTAAAAGGAGATTAGCCTGTAAAAAGGGAGCATTCTGGAACTGGTGAGGATCTTATCTGTATTTAGTTTGATTAGACATAAATTTGTGCATTTTATTTTATTTTGCTTGGTAACTTACTTTGTTCTGTCTGTTACTACTTGGAACCACTTAAATCCTACTTTCTGTATTTAATAAAATCACTTTTTACTTTTTAATTAACTCAGAGTATGTGTTAATACCTGGGTGGGCAAACAACTGTGCATATCTCTCTATCAGTGTTATAAAGGGCGAACAATTTATGAGTTTACCCTGCATACACTTTAGACAGGGTAAAACAGATTTATTTGGGTTTAGACCCCACTGGGAGTTGGGCATCTGGGTGCTAAAGACAAGTACACTTCTGTGAGCTGTTTTCAGGTAAGCCTGCAGCTTTGGGGCAGGTGATTCAGACTCTGGGTCTTTGTTGAAGTAGACAAGAGTGTCTGGCTCGGCAAGACGGGGTGCTGAAGTCCCGAGCTGGCAGGGAAAACAGGGATAGAAGTAGTCTTGGCACATCGGTTGGCAGCTCCCAAGGGGGTTTCTGTGATCCAACCTGTCACAGGTCCCTCCCCTAAAAATCTTGCAATTGGCATAGAAAAGGAATACAAAATAGAGATAGCAATACTTTCTTTAAAATAGGCAGCATAGAGTGATTTACCATGCATGAAGTTTATGGCAAAGCCAGATACTGAACCTAAACCCCTGAATCCCAAGTTGAGCCACACACCAGCCTTTCTCATTGTGAGGAAGAGATGGTAACCCACAGTGCAACTGCCCCAGATGCAGTTGAGAGAAACCATTTTTTAAAAGAAGAAATCCAAATATCTGATTTTGTGTGTGTGTATGCATGTGACAAACCCACTGGTCTATAATCGTAGAAGATAGTGATGGAAAAGACCCTTCATATCACTAAATCTATGCTCCTTCCATATTCATGCAGCCAGTCAGTTACAGTGTAGTTGCTGTTTCTTCTGTGGTTTTTTTTCTATTATTATTATTATTATTATTTATTTTATTACTACTGAGTGCCCAGGGGTGTGCTAGGCACTTCATAGAAATAGTTAAAGACTCTTTCTATCCCAAAGAGCTTACAACTATAGCTGGTTGAAAAATGTTTTGTCACAAAATTCTCATCAGAAAGCAGTGATTCATCAAAAGTGAAACGCTTTGTGGAAATGTGTTGATTTGAATAAAATTTTTCTTTGGGGGGAGGGAAAGCAAAAGGCCTTTTGTTACACTTAAAATTTCAGAATGAAATATTTTTGCTTTTTGGCATTGAAATGACTTAGTTTCAAAATTTACTTATTGTAAAATTTGGAGAGTTTTAAGTGTCCAAACTGAATATTTCAATTTTATTGAAACAATATTTTGATCAACCCAAAATTAATTTTGTTTTGGAATTTTGTTTTGTGGGAAATCTTTTTGTTTTGTTTTGTTTTTGTGTTTTGTTTTGTTCTGTTCAGCACAAAGTTTTTGGAACTCAGAATTTCTTGCAAAGCAGAAAATCTGATTCCCTCCCACCTCTACTTACAACCTGTAGTCACACATGACATGCAAAGTTAGGGTCATAAGGGGTGTAAAGGAGTGTACAACCCCTTTAAGGGACAGACTACAGCTGGGGCAGCGTGGGTTGTAGTCAAGGCGGCCCTGCCCTGTACTAGGGCTGGGCTATTTGAACAGGAAGCTGAGCAAGGGGGAGAGGAGTAGAAGCTATGCAAGTCGCCATGAGTGGTGGTTTCTCTCAGGAACCAAGAGACTAGTCTGACCAGACTCAGACTTTGTTTGAGAACTTTAAGCTTGGGAGCCCTGAACCAGGGTCCTGAGGTGACGATCTTATGAACTGTTTGTTCCAATTTCTCCTGTCAGCATGTCCCCTTTTAATAAGGTTTGATATTTTGTTAATATATTTTGAATTCTCCTTGCCCACATCTGTTAAAGGGAACTTACTGATGCCTAATTGGGGGAAAGTAAGGTGGGGCTCGCCTGGAATGCCACAGCTGGCCACAGGAGGGTGCACAGGGACTGGCCACATCTTCACAAGGGGCCTGATTCCAAGCCCGATGAAATTCATGGAAAGACTCCCAGAGGTTCCTATAATATAGTGCTGTTACTCAGTAAGGCATGCGGTTTGATGGTTCTAGGAATTCTAAAAAATCTCATGCCAGAAGTGATGTTACAGGAAGGACGATGTGATGGCATGGCAAACTAGGTTGGGGGTTTTTCATGCATAGAGGGCTGAATGGAAGAGGGCATAGTGTGAGAGGAGGTCAAAATAGGGTGTTAAGATGGGTGTCAGTCCAGAGGAACATGAAAAGAGACCAGGTCAGAGGTATAGGTTGGTGGTACCAGGGCACCGGTAGCAAGGAGAAGGAGGTGAACTTGCTGCAGGGAACGTTCAGGAGTCAGAGGAAGGCTCTGAGGTGGAGATGACGGGGTCAAAATGATGAGGAGAACAATGATTTTGGCAGCAGCCCGTTCTACTGGCTGGAAATTGGTTGGGGGATTATTCCAAAAACTGGAGAAAAGGAGGTTGCAGTAGCTGGGTGTGGATAAGGGATTTTGCCATCAGAGGTGAAGGGTACATTTTTTGAAATGTTTGAAGGAGGAAGGAACAGAATATGGCTGGGGTCGGCTTGTTGGGAAGAGGAATGAGAGAGTAAAGACAAAAAGCACTGAGAAGTTCAAGTTCTGCACCCAACCCAGTTTGAGGGAGGTCAAACAGCTCTTCCCTGTATTCTGTTGATGGGATCCTGGTATGTGAATTTCTCTGGGCCACTCTCTGGGGGTAGGGCCTAGACGTCATGACCTTTTTGGTTCTCTGTGAGATGTCACAGTATCATTTTTAACATTGAAGGTACATGGGAACAGATAACCAAAGCACGTGGTGGGTTTTCCATTTCTACAAGTCTGTAAATCAAGACTGATGAACGATATAATCTAGCCCAGGGGTCGGCAGCCTTTCAGAAGTGGTGTGCCGAGTCCTCATTTAGTCATTCTATTTTAATGTTTTTAGAAGGTCTCTTTCTCTAAGTCTATAATATATAATTAAACTATTGTTGTATGTAAAGTAAATAAGGTTTTTAAAATGTTTAAGAAGCTTCATTTAAAATTAAATTAAAATACAAAGCCCCCCGGACTGGTGGCCAGGACCCGGGCAGTGTGAGTGCCACTGAAAATCAGCTCATGTGCCGCCTTCGGCACGCGTGCCATAGGTTGCCTACCCCTGATCTAGCCCAACTGCAAATTATTGAGCTTGCTGCAAGAATAACTGGGTGAAATTCTATTGCCTGTGTTATGCTGGGGGTCAGACTAGATGATCATAGTTCCTATTGGTCACAAGTCTATATCTGTGCTGATATAAATGTTAAAATGATGGTACCCTGTACTCTGCAAAAATGAATTTATAATCTCCTGGCTTGGTGTGCAGACACAAGTGTATCTAGTTCCAGTTATATTGGACTTTTACCAGCATGATTCATCCAGTCCTAGATTTTTTCTTTCATTTTTGTCAAAGTCACATCCCATTCTGTATGTGCTATAATAAGAACAATGAAAAATCAAAGTTCAAACAACTGAAAAATCCCCTTTCCCAGAGGTTTTCTTTCTCTGGGTTCATTGACTTTTCAGACAAGGGTTAGCGGCAAAGTCTAAAACACACAAAAAAATCCTTGCTTCCCAGGGAAGGTCCTTTTCTTCAGTTTGGTTCTATCAGAGTCTGCTTTAGGGGGTCTGCAGTAAAGTTAAAAGAAAAACAAGTTTTCATTCTCAGGGGTTTCTTGTCCCCAGTCCTTCTGAGAATACAAGTTTTCCTCAGTGCATCTTGTAACGAAGTTCAGAATTCCTTCTTTCTGGGATTCTTGTAGTAAAACCAAGAATCTGAACCTCAAACCCAAACTAAGAAAGTCTCTTGGACAGATACTCAGAAGCTCCAGCCCCCACACAGTCTTTGCCTTTCCAAAGAAAAGGCAGCTACTCATGTATTCTTGCTGGAGTGGCCTACAATTTTCAGCAGCCCTCAGACTAAAGATTCCCACAGCATTCCTGCTGAGGGGAGAGGGGAGTTTGTGCCCACTCTGCATTTAGGCACACCAGTTCCGGGCCACTATAAAGAGGTAGCAATATGGGTTTGTTCTTAAACCCTCTCCTTACAGCCTGAGATCTCTTCCTTCTCCTCAATGGTTTCCATCTTTCTATTTGCCATAAAAACTGTAACTGGATGGTATGGTCTCAGGGTATGGCTACACTTGCAGCTGTACAGCGCTGGGCATTAAAGCTGTCTTCGTACAGCTGAGTAGGGAAAGCGCTGCAGTCTGTCCACACTGACAGCTACCAGCGCACTGTCATGGCCACATTTGCAGCATCTGCAGTGGCATTGGGAGCGGTGCATTATGGGAAGCTATCCCAGGATTCAAGTGGCTGCAACATGCTTTTCAAAACAGGCGGGGGTGGAGTATGACAGGGAGCATGAGGGGGAGAGAGAGTTGATTTTTGGAGCCGACGCTCTATCAGCAGCTGCCTTGCAAGTTCCAACCCCCTCCTGCACCCCTCTCTCATTCACTAAAAGCAAATATCCCTCTTTGGTTTTTTTCCCTCACAGACCAGATAAGCAGCCGCTCCGAAATGGACGCCCCCCCCCGCCCACTGCTTCTCTCCTCAAGCCCCTTCCTTCCCCCTCTCTTCAAGCAAACACTAGCTGTGGGCGTTCCAAAGGGAGCTCCCTGCCTCTGCTGGAGCAAACAGGAGCTGTGTTTTGTTTTTTTGATAAGCAGCTTCGGAGGCCCCGAGTTCACAACAAAACAAAGAGTAATCTTTACTTAAAAGCATTATGGGAAGCTGTCATAAACAGATAGTTAAGGGTTAAAGTCTGTTTTACCTGTAAAGGGTTAACATGCAGTACCTGACACCCCCCCCACCAGGACCAACCAATCAGAGATAAGATAATTTCATCTCTGTGGAGATTTTGTCTGTGTTCTTAGTTAGAACTTTTTTTTTCTAGAGAGGGACAGTCATGTCTCCAGTTCTCCTGGAGTAGTTTTATACTATTTAATGTATATAATTAGAAGAAGAATTAGTAATATGTCTTATTTTTTTTTTTTGCTTTTGTTGTGTGTGTGTGCTAAAAGAAATGCTTTTTCCTTGCTGATTTTTTTTTGATTGACTGAGAAAGGGAGGGGAATTCTCAGAGAGATTGACCTATTTAATATGAGTGTCCATCCATCTCTCAAAAAGATTTTCTGTTTTTTTTTTTTTTTTAATAATTTATTTATTTTTTATTAAGGACTTTTTTTTTTGGTGGTTTCTCAGGGAAGAGGGAGGGAGAGAAAGGGAGGTATCCCTCTGTAGTTAGATCCTCTCTCCTAGGGGGGGAGGGAGAGGAGGGGGGGGGGAGGGTGTTTTTTGTTTTCTCCTCTGGTGGAGATGGGGGTAGGAATCCCTGGGAGTTTCTGGAGGATTTTGGGGACTGACTGAAATCCCAATCCACTGATTGAGTGAGTGGCATTAGATTAGATAGTTTCTAGGATTTTAGTTTAGAGAAACCCAATCCCTAAACCCAAGCTGGTGAGATCCCATGACAGAAGCTTCCAGAGGTCAGTTACAGCATAGTAAGATTATTCACTGTTTACACTGGCGCCCCAGCGCTGCAGCAGCAGTGCTATTCTCTTTATTCCCCTCGTCAAGGTGGAGTACATGCAGCGCTGTAGCCAGGGAGATACAGCACTGTATGTGCCTTGCCAGTGTGGACGGGGAGTGAGTTACAGCGCTGTAAAGCCACCACCAGCGCTGTTACACTCAAGTGTAGCCAAGGCCTCAGAGGCTTTCCTCATCAGCCTCAATGTTTCATATGCTCTGCTACAGCATACAAAAATGTTTTGGTATTAATTCATAATTTTTGATTAAAGGAAAAATATTGAGCAGGCTTCAGCCTGACCTCTACAAAGGCATCTAAAAGTGTAGCATGCTTGAATAGCTGGATGTTGTTTAACTGTATGATTTGCATGTTCAAACTCTGGGTTTTGTGCTTGCAAACTATTGCAAAAGTGCATGTACAATTTTAGAGGCTAATTATCAAAAGGGCAGGACTTGAAAACAATTAGTTATTAGCGAAATGAGTGTTTTAGTGACCTAATAAACTATAGGTGACTTTAAAGCTTGAGTGTTAGGAGAGCCAGCTCAGTTGATCAGATGATCAACTAACGAGTAATGCCTTGGGGACCCACGGCACCAATGTATACTATGGAGGTGTGATTTAGACTGCACTACATTAAAAGAGCACAAGGAACCTCTAGCATGCATTTACACAAACCAATTAACATGCAACATATTTGTGTGGTTTAGCAATCTCACCTCCATAGTGTGCATTGCCCAACTGTGTAGATAAGCCTAAAGCAGTTTTGCCTTGGCTATCTTTTCTGGAAATATAATATATTGAATGGTGCTTTCAGGAGTAACACCACAGTTTAAAACATGGACTAGATTATACTATGCTATTATGGCTGGAAAGAATTGCTGTTCACTGTAGAGACAATGCTTCTGAGGATGCCCTGAAAACATGGTGGCCTAGAGCAAATTTGAGTGGCCATAGGAGGATGGGGGAAATCCTCCAATAGAAGGGAGCACCAATTCATCTGATCTGCACAGTATTTCACATAGCTAGAATCTATGTATAATTCAATACCTCTTGTGAAGTAAAACACTAATTGGTTTTGAATTCTCTGCAGAATAATCTAATCGTTTCACAACTGAATTTAATGCAGGAGGGCGGGGGAAGATGTTAAAGGCTTCTGAATAATGAGGCTCTAATTTTAGTTTGTGCATTATTTCCATTGGCAATGATCTTATGCTGTATGAAGGTTTCCACTAAAAAGCCTATACAGCTACCACAGTGGAAAAGAAGCCAACACACTTAATCAGAAAAAAATGTTCATTGAATGAAGATTATGAATTTTTCAGTGGATAGCATAGTAAGGGCATTATTAAATAAATAGGTTCAAATTGCCAAGTGTTCATTCATATTATAATGGTTCCTAATTTAAATTAATTTAATTTACACAAATACAGTTAAATGTTAAATTCAAAGCAAAGTTTCTCTCACCACATGCTCCCAATAGTCCTACTGGCCAAACTTCTAGGCTAGGACCCCTTCTTCTGTGTGATGACTGCTTTCTGTGTTCCTTCTGGGGCAATGAATCAATGGACAGAGAGAGCAAGGTGGAGGGGTGGAGTCACTTGAAGTGTTTCTCCTTCCTTTTTATAGTCCTTCCCCCACCCCCCTCCTTTGAAAGGCATTTCCAGATGGGTGTATGATGACAGGCAGTTTGTGTGGATGGGAACTCCATGCTGTTTCTTTGTTAAAATGTAAATGTTTTTGGCCACCCCCCGGCCCTTTCCTGCCAAAGTATGGCCATTTAGCAGGAAATGGCTCATTGAACTTGTTCACACCTGGCTGAGGCATCAGCTTGCCATTTGTCTCTGAGAAACTGCTTTGGCCACTCCTCAGATCTGGAATGTGTTCTAGTAACACCATACAGTAGTAACTTTACATACAATGTTGTCACACACATTTTACCAGGACAATAATGACCAGCAAATTATGAGTTTTCAAATGATACTTCACAAGGCATACTTTGTACAAAGATTATTAAATAGTATGCAAGGGGTGAATACAGTCTATCACAATTACAGCACTATCAGTGGCTACTTCAGAAACAACAATGGCAAAACACTAGACTTATAAAACCGAGGAAAAAATGACACAATGGTGGCCTGGCCTACCTCAGGTCATTTGAGATTTCCTAATGTCCATATTGTCCTCAGTCAGTTTCCATGTGATCCCATTTTGGGATAGGACTTTAACTTTTCTCAGGGAGAGGGGAATGAAACATTAATGCCCTGAAGTAACCAAAAGACACAACTCTACAAATATAAGTGATCATAAAATATAACATCTTCTATAGCCTCCTTACCTGGACTAGTCTATGGAGTGTGACACATATGCATGGGATTTTTAATATAATTTATCTTGTGTTTAGTTTGATCTTCTCTTGAGTTTGTTTTTCATAGAATTGTAGAACTGGAAGGGACCTTGAGAGAGGTCATCTAGTCCAGTCCCTGCACTCAAGGCAGGACTAAGTATTATCTAGAGTCCATCCCTGACAGGTGTTTGTCCAACCTGCTCTTAAAAATCCCCAATGATGGAGATTCCACCACCTCCCTAGGCAATTTATTCCAGTGCTTAACCACTCTGAGAGTTAGGAAGTGTTTCCTAATGTCCAATCTAAACTGCCCTTGCTGCAATTTAAGCCCATTGCTTCTTGTCCTGTCCTCAGAAGTTAAGAAGAACATTTTTTCTCCCTCCTCCTTGTAACAACCTTTTATGTACTTGAAAACTGTTATCATGTCTCCTTTCACTCTTCTCCAGACTAAACAAACCTAATTTTTTCAATCTTCCCTTATAGGTTATATTTTCTAGACCTTTAATCATTTTGTTGATCTTTTCTGGACTTTCTCCAATTTGTCCACATCTTTTTGTGCTGCCCCAGTAGCAACCTGGGGGCGGGGCAGATCATAGAAGGCACTTTGAGTTAGAAGCTGTTCTCCCTTGCACTGCAGTGGAAGTAACCCAGTGTTGTCAACACTCTTGATCTGATCATGAGTCTTGGGATATTTGGTAATTTTTTTTAAAGCCTCAGCTGCTGGAATCTGGTTATTACATGAGAAGCTCAGCTTTCATTTTTCAAAAAATAACTTTCTAGCCTGCAGTGGCTACTGAGGAAAGTTTGAAACCATGACCCCTAAAAGTTCCAGGACCAGATGGCGCATAAAAAGAGCCCAACAAATATTTTTTGATCTCATGATTTTTAAGCCAATTACTTGAGGTTTGAGACCTGCCTCATGATTTTTGAGGCTGGCAATACCAGTTCCCTATGCCAGACTTATACCTACATACTTTGACAGTGAACTGGAGTAGCTATCCTAGCTGGTGTGCTGGGGATGAAGCTGAAGCTCCACCCACTCCCTGTCTTTTCTTGCCCACTTCTATGGTGGCTGTGGTGGGGATGTTGCAGCCCTGAGAGAGTTGTTCCCTCTCTGTGCTGCTATGTGCAATCTGGATAGGTAAAGCAAGGGACCACATCAGGCCCCTATATCTTTCTAATCCCTTGTGCAAACCAGCCCATACTCTGCCCCTATAAATTAAGCTAATAAATAGTTGTCATGACAGTATGAAGGGGTGTGCTCCCTGCAGGTGCACCTCCTTATGGCTGGGTCTGGGAATTAGCTTGCCCCATCTGGTACCCCCTTCAGTCAATTGCCTGTATTATGGCTCCTTTCTCTCTATGACTCTGGTCACTATATTGTTCCCTCCAGAAAGTCCCACCAGACCAGCTGTTCGTATGCCATCTCAGGTAGTCTTCTGTTCCAACTTCTGGTTCTGTGCCACTTTGCCAGTGGCTGGTACAGGAACCAGAGTCGGCCCATTACTCCGGGTTCCAGCCTCAGGACCTATGACCTGGAAGATTTGGACTGCTACAGTCTCACTCTGCTGCTGTTTCCCTGGGCTCCTTCCTATCCTATCTCTCTATCACCTTGCCTGTCACTGGGTTTGCCACTGGAGATTCTTCTGCTCCCTGTGGCTACTTCACCCTTCTTGGCCTCTTGCTGGACTCTCCCCATGCATTTCTTCCTTGTCCCTGGCCAACTCCCATTCCCTTAGGGAGTGACTACAGACCTTCTCCCTGCAGCCGCTTCTGTTCTCAACTTCCTGGCTTTATACTAACCAGTCTGTGCCTGCCCAGCTGGGCTTCATGATTTGTTAAGCCTGGCTTCCCCTTGAAGTGCAGTCAGGCACCATAACTGGCCTCTCATGCCCTGTATGCACCCCAACACAGGCAGCTGTCCCAGTGACAAGGGGACCTCATTTCCCAAGTAACAATTAACAGTTCGGGTCCCTTGAGTTCTATCAGGAACCTTTCATAAGCCATATATTCCCTTTTAGAATGGAAGGGATGAAGTAGGGATTTCATAGAGTATGTAGAGCTGCAGCAAAATAGACCAAAAAGTCGACCCTTAGATATATTGAAGATGAAATATTGCTTTGATTTACGTGGATTATAAGAACAAGACAAAATGCTGGAATTGCTGCCTTTTATGGGAACTGTTCTCAGTTTGATCATAAATAGCTCCATGCAGGAAGTGGTTCCCTTAATCAGAAGCATTGCAGGAGGGTGTGAAGGGAGGGTTTGGATAATCTTCCCACAAAAGGGGGTTGCCAAGAATAACAAAACTGGCCCCAGATGTCAAGATTAAATGTAGGAAATCGTGCCACATCATTTAAGCATAAGGAATGGTAGTCAAATATTTGAACCACAGCCAGTTCATGCATATTATGTCAATGACACCAAGATTCAGTAGATTATAGACTATACATGATTAGCGCCTTTCGAGATGGGTGGTCCATGGAAATTTCTTCAAACCTAGAAGAAATTGCATACTTAGAATCATAGACTTTAAGGTCAGAAGGGACCATCATGATCATCTAGTCTGACCTCCTGCATACTGCTGGCCACAGAATCTCACCCACCCAGTCCTCTAATAGACCCCTAACCTCTGGCTGAGTTACCCCTAACCTCAGATCATGATTTTAAAGACTTCAAGTTACACATAATCCATCATTTACTCTAGTTTAAATCTGCAAGTGACCCGGGCCCCACGACTGCAGTCATTAAAATACAGGAATTGTTGTACTGAACAAGCTGATGTTCTAGTTAGTAGTCTGCTGTGTCTGGGAGTGGCCAACACACACTATATACACATAGTGAAATGACAAAAGGGACAATAATAGCTATTGTAATTTGTTAAACAGGGTTAGGACTGTTTGGTCAAATCCTCAGTTGGTGTAAATCTGCATGCTTCCATTGACTTTACACCGGCTGAGGATATGACCCATAGTAGGTAAACCCTACTCACACTGCCCCAGCTGCTGGAATCTGGTTATTTTTTAAAGCCCCAGCTGCTGGAATCTGGTTATTACGTGAGAAGCTCAGCTTTCATTTTTCAAAAAATAACTTTCTAGCCCACAATGGCTACTGAGGAAAGTTTGAGGGTGATTTTTTTTTTTTAACCACAAAAGCCACTTTCATTGGAATCTGAATGGGAGGGGGGCAGTCATGATGAGATTTCTGCAAGATGGACTTTGAACTTATGGAGAGTCTAGAGATTTTCAGGTGCAGAATGTAGTCAAGGATCTTGGGGTTTGGGGCCTCCAAATAGTTGAGGTCATGTCTGTCTGGCCAAATAGAGAATCTCTTCCACTTGGAGGAATAGTTCTCCTGGTGGCAGGCTTCCTGCTTTTCAAAAGGATTTATCTTACCCCTAGCAAACAGTCTGTCAGTAGCACTTATCCAGCCAACATCCAGGCTGTTAGGTGTAGCCATTCTGGGTCTGCAGGCAGATTTTGCCTCTAGTTATGTGATACTGTATCTGGATAGTCTGGAGTCTCAGTTGGCATTTGGAGAAGATCTGTCAGCCAAAATTGTCTCTGCTAATAAGGAACTATTAGAATCAGTATAGCTGCATCCCATCTGCTTTTTTTCTCTCACTCTGGGTATTCAATGGATCAGAGGAAATGCATACATGAAACCCTGATTCTGGAATATAAGAAAGGAATCCTGCATGGATCCTTCATACAGCTGGCATTCCCCATTTCTGTGTTCCACTTCCCATTTCAGGATCATCTGCTTTAAACTCCCTGATTCTTACAGGAGTGGAGGAATAGGCTTGGGAGGCTAATAGAATACAAGAGCTCTTTGGCAACATTATAGTAACAACAAGCTTCCAGTGTGAGTGTTCGGTTCCCAGATAGGGTCATGAGATTTCTCTTCTCCACCCCAAGGTTAGAAATAGACATTGTGTAAAGATTAGGAGAACCAGACTGAGTTTAAAAGGATAAGATCTTGCAGAGCAACTTTGGTGTTATTTACAGCTGCCTGTTTATCACAGTGCATGCACTGCACATTGCTATTTGCACTAAAAATGGAAAAATAAAACTTAGTTTGAGTTCAAATAAATGTTTGTGACATCTGCTGACATTTTAGTAATTATAGTTCCATGACTTTTTTTTCCTTTCATCAATACTCCTGAAAAATTGCCATGAAAATGTTTTCCAACCCTGTAGCAGGGTGGACCCCCCCACTCCTGCCCTGAAGGGTTAAAAACAGCCCTGGGAGGGGGCTATGGCTGGAGAAAGCAGCTTTTAAGCCTGGGCTGATTGGGGAAAGTAGGCTCAGCTGTGGCCATGCCCCAATCAGGCCCAGCTGGCCTAGGGTGACCAGATAGCAAGTGTGAAAAATTGGGACAGGAGGTGGGGGGTAATGGGACCTATATAAGAAAAAGCCCCCAAAATCAGGACTGTCCCTATAAAATTGGGACATCTGGTCACCCTAAACTGGCCCCTATAAGAGGCTGTGAGCCAGACACCCAGGGAGTCTCCTGCTGCCTATAGAGGGAGAAGGGCCTGGCTGCAGGTGGGCCATGAGGAAGAATCTCTCATGACAAAGCATGGGCAGACTGTGGAGTTGATTCTGCACAATGGAAGCTACTCCAGCCCAACAGCACATTCTCTTTGTGGTCAGAAGACAAGAGGATTTCTTTAGCATGGGATTGATCCTCTGATCCTTCTTCTTTTCTTCCCTCAGTTTCCCTATGTTCTATCCCATGTGCAGTGCTGTGAAGGGAGCTCATGTGGGGCAGGGTTCTATTCCCTGAAGAAAAGCCACTCATTTCCTTCCATCTAGCTACTTGTACAGCAAAACTTCACTGGTTCCACTTCCTGTGGAGCCTCCACAGCCCTGGTGGAGAGGTTGGCTCTCCCCCAAAGTACAAGCTGGGATGAGTCAGCATTTTCTCATTTTCAAAAGAGGACATTGGAGATAGTAAATTAGGCTAGACTGTAGTTGCATAATATATATATATATATAGAGAGAGAGAGAGAGAGAGATAGTTATATAAGGTAATCAAGGGCATTATCTAAATAAGCTTTCTTGTATGTAACAGAAGCCTCACCCTGATACACTGTATTTGTGTTAATAAAGATGCCTGGAATAAACAGCATAACACTATGAGTAAATGTGTATGTGTGTTCTATGAATTGCAAAAATGGAAGTTAATCTATATAAATAGAATTCCTGCCAGAAGAGACAAATGAGGGAAGGGGGGAACACATCCAAAGTCCCTTTTGCTGTTTGCATGCTTTAAACTGAGTATATTTAATCAATACAGCTATTTATCAATCTCTGTGCTGAAGCAGATGCGGTCAGGAAGAAAAGTTGAAACATTATATAATACAGTGAAAGCAGCAAAGAGTCCTGTGGCACCTTATAGACTAACAGACATATTGGAGCATGAGCTTTCGTGGGTGAAGACCCACTTCGTCGGATGCATGTCATATATATATATAGTGGCAGAGCTCTGACCTTGCTCCCGTGGGTCCTACGCTTCTAGGCGGTTTATGCTAGCCTCAGTGGCTCACTGTGACCCTCCATGTAGCCCTTCTCTCTCTAGGGCCAGGGTTACAGTCTAATGAGCCCTTTTCATCATAGGCTGCAAGGAGGTTGGTGAGAGAACTCCCACAGTCTCTGTTCAGCCTCCTGTCCTGACAGGGACCTGACTTCCCCTTCCAGGAGCTGTTCCTGTAGTGGTGGGTTGGGGGGGAACCCGGGCCCGCCCTCTACTCCAGGTTCCAGCCCAGGGACCCTAATGGTAGCAGTTGTTGGCAGCCAACCTTTCACTGCCAGAGTTGCTACATTTCCGTGGGCCACTTCCCCACAGCTCTCCTGCTTCTCCCTTCTTCAACCTTACCTTAGGGCTCCTTTAACGATGGTTTGAGGGTGTCTTCAGTAACCAGCCCTTCAGCCACACTTCCTCTCCTCTGGCTCCCTGGCTTTTCCCTGCCTGACTGGAGTGAGCCCGTTTTATAGTATCAGCAAGGCCTTAATTAGAGTCAGGTGGTCACATTACTGAATGGCCTCACCTGACTCTTTACAGGTTAATTAGAGTCAGGTGATCTCATTAGCCTGGAGCAGCCCCTGCTCTGGTCAGTCAGGGAACAGAAAACTGTTAATCCAGTGGCCAGTATATCTGCCTTCTGCTATTCTGCTGTACCCAACTGGCCTGGGTCTATCACAACAAATATATATAAATACAGTAAAATTGTCTGGATGTATTGAGTTCTTCTCCCCCCTTCCTCCGAAACATCAGATATAGGTCACTGCCAGAGGGATGCCAGACTAAACTGGCCATTTGTCTCTTCAAATATGGCAATTTCTATGTTCCTGGCTATATGGTTATGACAGATATGGCAAATTCCTGCAATATCTTTAGAAGATCTTATTAAATTCAGTTTAAGTATATTTGGAGTCCTTTTATTAAATATAAAGGTTATGTATTATTGTGGGCCTGAATGATCAAAGGACTAAATTGAACAATGTGGCAGACAAAAATGAATTTATGGGGCAAAGAAAATTCAGTAGGTTTACCAGGAAATCTCTAGATGGAGGTGTATGCAAATTGTACCCCCTTAGGTTAAGCAAGAACTCAGCTTTTGAAGCTTTGGAACCTTGGCTGCAGATCAGCTACTCCCAAGATCAAAGACCCAAACTGTATAAAGTTGTGATTCACAAATTCATGGATGCTTGTTCTGAGCTAAGAGCTGTTATGAACCTGTAACCACACACACACAAACCCTGGGTGGGGTCTGGAAGACTGATCACCTGTCAGAGCTCTTGCTGCAGTTGAGGTGATGGCTAGTAAACTTACTAGCCGTTCTTTATTGTTATTTGTTTTCTCTGTAATGCTTCCACCTTAAGAATAAATGTGCTTGCCTAGAAAGGGCTGTGTGGTAACTTGTACTTGTGGGCAATTTTGCTGTTGTAGCCTCTGAGGAGAAAGAAGCACAGGCCTGCTTAGACAGTCTAACTTGTTAGGGAACTCACAGGATAGCAGCTTAGATAAAACCCAGTCAGAAGGGGAAGAGACAAGAGACTCTGCTCAAGAGAGGTAAAGGCTGGGAGCCTAGAGATGGTGCCCTAACTGGACCGTAAGGGGGAAATACAAGTGCAGTTGCCCCAAACTGTGACTTCTATTATGGATTTGTAGGGTAGGGCACCAAAAGGTATTCAGTTAGGCATTCCATGCCAAAACTGATGATTTATAAGCACAAGTTTCCTCCAGTTTAGGATTCTCATACGTTTTCAATCTCTCTCTCAGTATCGGTTATGAAGGATTGTGTTTCAGTAGGAAGTTTTTAGCTTTCTCTGACAGAAAATTATGTTTTTAACATCGTGTCCTTAGAATTTAGAGCTGGAAAAGCTACTGAAAATCTTGCCAATAAAAGATCCTTGCCTGTAAAGGATCATTCCTCACTATACATTCTCGAGTGTTTTGGCCAGTTAATATTAACTGATTCAAGTGATGAGGCATCTACTGTTTCCCTGTGGGGCTATTCTTATCAGAAAAGCCACAGTGGGTCAGACCACAGGTCCATCTACCCCAGTATCCTGTCTTCTGACAGTGGCCAATGCCAGGTGCCCCAGAGGGAATTAACAAAGCAGGTAATCATCACATGGTCCATCCCCTGTCACCCAATGCCAGCTTCTGGCAAATAAAGGTGAGGGACACCATCCCTGCCCATTTTGGCTAATAGCCATTGATGGACCTATCCTCCATGAATTTATCTAGTTCTTTTTTGAATCCTAAGGAAGTGTTTTGCAATGGCAGTAGAGTAATGAATCATCATGTAGTTGTGAGAAGGTATATGAAACAATAAACAGGAAAGCAGGTAGTATTAAATTGAAAGGATTATTAGGTGATATCAAATGTAAGCACAAATTAAAAGTGACAGCATGGTTGGTTTGGAAGCTGATGACATGAAGAAAAGAGGGGATAACTATGAATAGCAAGGCAAAGTACAAATTAGATTTGCAACCTGGGTTTGGATAAGATGAAGTGGCTGAAATCCAGTGTAGCTAGCACTGCACAACTCAAAGTCAAAATCTATGGACCAGGAGTTTGCTGTATAAACAGTGTGAAACTTTCAGGCATATATAGGCATCTTATTGACTATGTCCAGAGCTCTCCCCATCAATATTGCAACCAAAATAGTCATCTTTTGATCCTCTGGAATCACATGGAGAGTGCACAGTGTCTCAAAGGTGATGAAATACTCGCCAATATCACTGGATTCATCATATGATGGACATAACCGCTCCCATATATGGATTTTGGGGGAAGTAGAGCCAGCTGCTAAAGGGTTCTGTCTCTTCCACTCTACTACAACTAGTTCATGCTTCTGGGTCTCAATTTCTTTGTCTCTTAACTCCGGTGCAGCTCTTTGGCTGCTTCTACCTCTGGCAGCCTTTTCCTGGCACATTGCACATCAATTTCCATTTGTCTTAATTGGACAAATTAAGTCTTTTGTGTTCATTTTTCTTCTCAGCAATCTGCAACCAGTGCAGTTTTAACTTCTTATAAGCTTCACTCTCACTCATTTTGCTTACTTTTCTGTCCCTATTTCCCTTACCCAAAATAAGCAAACAGAAAATAACAAACCAGTAACCACTTTGTCTGTTCTCCAACCACCACACTTAAAATCATTAACAGTGTGTTAAAGCAATCAGTTGTGCACATATCCTGCTGACTACGCCACTGTGATGGGTTTGGTCACAGAGACCCCCTTGGGACTGTCAGCTGATGTGCTGAAATTACCTCTGAGCTTGTTTTCCCTGCCAGCCTGGGACTCCAGAACCCTGCCTTGTTGAGCCAGACATGCTAACCTGCTGCAACACACACTGAGGGTCTGGGCCACAGTCTCAAAGCTGCAGACTTTAACCAAAAACAGTTCAGCAGGTTACCTCTCCAGCACCCAGACATCCAGTTCCCAATGGGATCCAAACCCCAAATAAATCCATTTTAATCTGTATAAAGCTTATATAGGGTAAAGTCATAAATTGTTTGCCCTCTATAACACTGATAGAGAGAGATGCACAGCTGTTTGCTCCCCCAGACATTAATCACTTACTCTGGGTTTATTAATATACAGAAGTGATTTTATTAAGTATAAAAAGTAGGATTTAAGTAGGATTCAAGTAATAAGAGACAACAAAGTAAGTCACAAAGCAAAATAAAACAAAACATGCAAGTCTAATCCTAATACATTAAGAAACTGATTACAGGTAATATCTCACCCTCAGAGATGTCCCAATAAGCTTCTTTTACAGACTAGACTCCTTCCTAGTCTGGGCCCAATCCTTTCCCCTGGTACAGTCCTTGTTAGTTTCAGCAGACATCTCGGGTGATAAGCAGGGGTTTTCTTATGATTGACAGCCACCTTTGTCCTGCTCCCCTCCTCCCCCTTTTATAACTTTGGCACAAGGCGGGAATCTTTTGTCTCTCTGGGTTCCCACCCCTCCTTCTAAATGGAAAAGTACCTGATTTAAGATGGATTCCAGCATCATGTCTCCATTCTTCCTGGGTTGGCCCACACGTACACAGGAAGACTTGCAGGTGAATAAACCATTTACAACCAATGGTCCTCGTAATGGGTGTCATCAAGATTCTAAACCACCATTAATGGCCCATACTTTGCATAATTACAATAGTATCTCAGACTTATACCTCATATTTCTAGCTTCAGAGACAAAAATGATACATGCATATAAATAGGAGGAATATATTCACTAGGTTATAACCTTTGTTATGATACCCTACAAGAGATCTTTTGCATAAAGCATATTCCGGTTACATCATTTTCACACTCATAAGCATATTGCCATAAAACATATGGAGTGCAATGTCACAGTTACTGTCACTTTAACTATATGGTGGATGGAGAAAGAAACTTGCTGGAAAAAGCTTATTGCTGAAGTTCCTACTGATGACAGCTGGAATAGTGTGTGTATATTTAGCCTGCTTATATAGCCCTCCGTTGCTATGCTATCTGAGTGTATCGCAGCCATTAATGTAAGGATGGAATCTGTACCCTTGCGATGGAGGGGTTTTACAAATGGGGAACCAAAGCAAAGGGTAGATTAAGGGATTTGCCCAAGGTCACATAGGAAATGTTTGTGACTAAGCCAGGAACTGATCCTAGGTCTCCTGAGGCTCAATCAGTGCCCAAACCATCCTTCGATTATAAACTATAAAAATATGGGACATGGAAAAGAGTAAAGAAGCAGGAGTGTGGGAAAAAGAAAATAATTACTGCCTTGTTCAGACTTAATTTAACTGCCTTTTGTTCAAGAAGGGTAGAAAGAAAAATGAAGATATACAAAGAAAAGGAATGAAAGGAGGAAGACAATGGACTGTGAACTGACAATTGATATTGCATACTATGCGTGGAGATAATGATGCCAGTTGCCAGGCATAAAGAGAAAACAGTAGGAGAATAAGAGTCCTGGTGAACATTCACAGAGAGATAAAAGGAAGAAACATTATCAGCCCAGGATACTATGAAATACAAGATAAGTAGGAGGAAAAACACTGGTGACAAAGCCATTTATGCTGTGGCAGCGAAGGAGGAGACAATCTGCAGTATCAAAACCAGCCGATAAAGCAAAAAGGTTTGAAGAAAACAAATCAGATTTGACCCCAAACAAATCATTAATAAATCCAGTGAAGATGATTTTCATGACCAGAACAAAAGCCACGTTGGAAAAGATCAGGCTAGAATGCTTAGAGATACTAAGGGGAAAAATGTGAGACAAACAACTTGTTTCAAGATTTTAGAGAGCAATGGAAAGAACAAAAGATGGCAACACCTTAAATCTCAAGTGCTTTTAAGAATAGGGGAAAGAAGTAACTTTTCTTTCATGAGGCCAAGAGATTCTCTGAACATTGTGATAGACAAGAGCCTGTTAGAAGGGAGGAAGAAATAGGAAGGCCTAGACTTGACTTGAGGTAGGATGTGCCCAACTAAAAAGACAGATTTCATTAGGGAACATAGGAATGAAAGAAGAGAAAGAAGGAGGAAAAGTGGAGAGGTGGATGAGGATGAATGCCATTGTGAACATAAGAACATAACATAAGAAAGGCCGTACCGGGTCAGACCAAAGGTCCATCTAGCCCAGTATCTGTCTACCGAGAGTGGCCAATGCCAGGTGCCCCTGAGGGACTGAACCTAACAGGCAATGATCAAGTGATCTCTCTCCTGCCATCCATCTCCATCCTCTGACGAACAGAGGCTAGGGACACCATTCTAGGCTAGGGACATAGTAGTGACTATGCAAAGAATAGTGGTCAGAGTTGTTAAGAGGTGAGACTCAGGGCCAAAGGCTGCCAGCTTTATTCATGTTCAATTCAACAGAACTGCTTGAGGAATAAGGTACAGAAAATAAGGGTGCAGAAGTTGGTCCTAAATGAGGCTGGGAAAGAAGTTGGTGCTTGCCTGGGTTGCTATTTTTTCCCCAGATTTAAGGATCAGTACCAGATTTTTTCCACTCTGCTTTTCAAAAATAATTGTCTATGATTCACTATGCAGAGAAGGCAGCAAGGAAGCTCTAGACCAGGGTTAGGCAACCTATGGCACGGGTGCCGAAGGCGGCACACGAGCTGGTTTTCAGTGGCACTCACAGTGCCCAGGTCCTGGCCACCAGTCCGGGGGGCTCTGCATTTTAATTTAATTTTAAATGAAGCTTCTTAAACATTTTTTAAAACCTTATTTACTTTACATACAACAATAGTTTAGTTATATATTATAGACTTATAGAGAGAGAACTTCTAAAAATGTTAAAATGTATGACTGGCACGCAAAACCTTAAATTAGAATGAATAAATGAAGACTCGGCACAGCACTTCTGAAAGGTTGCCAACCCATGCTCTAAACATAGCTTGGCCAAGCACTGAGCATGGTTCTGAGAAAAGCCTACAGAAAGATTTTGGGCAGCGTGTTGGCTGAAAGAGGCCTAAAAGTTGCAAGCAAAGAAACTGTCTCTGGTTGTTTAATTTCTCAACTGTGCAGGGAAACAGGACTTCGTACATTCTTTGTGAACAAACAGGATCGCATCAAAGAAACACCTGGCTCCATCATCAATTTCTATGGAAAAAATTTGCAAGGCTCTGAATTTTGGCTGACTGGTTGGGTCAAAAGGTGTAACAGTATCTTTTGCTCACATCCAAAGCCCCTTGAAATCAATGGACATCTTTTCATTGAATGGGATTTTCACTGGGCCCTATTTACCTAATTCTGTATAGTTGTACTGTGGAATTCTCAGACTAATGCAAATTTGAAAGGAAGATGTAGTAGATTTATTTTCCTGATGAGCAAATATACTCAGGTAGATGGTTATATTCTAGCTGTTCTAGTGGTAGAGCTACCCATTGAAAAGATTGCAAGCTGCATACCACTGTCTGACTCAATGAACCATAACCCTTCAGTCTGTTCCCTGATGCTTCTCTGGAATGCTGCCAAGAACAATCATTAAATGACCATTCCATCCTATTAGCTGTGATAGGTCAAAGCAAAATTAGTACAGTTGGGTCCTTTTTGCTTCTAAACTAAATGGCTGTGTCAGCTGCCAGAGAGAGACTGAGATGGATAAAGAACACAGCAACAGCAGCAAATATGTTTTTGTGGGACCGCTTGAACTGTTATTGTGAAATAAAAGCTAATAAATAAAACAAGGAGGATGAGACTGAGACCAAGAACAATGCTTTTGCACAAGTCAGTCCTATGACAGCATTTGCTCCTTTGATACATTAATTAGGCAAGATCAGGGATTTATTTATTTAAGGAGCCAGGAATGACACCTAAAATTTCATCCAAGAGCAGATGATGTGTAAAAGTCTGTTTTCTGTCAGAAAATATAGGGTAATAGTAGTCAGACATTCCCAACCAGAATAAGCAATTTTGGAATCATCTGGTGTAAAAGACACTATACAAATGTATAATATAATTAATAATTCTTAATAATTAATTGATGAAAGAGTAAGTAATGAGTGTGGGTCAGAACTTTATTCTGAAGTATATTGTTAAGTAATTATGTAGAGCTAGTGTGTGACTGGTCTTTCACAGGGGAGTAAATACAGTCAATCTACCTGTCCTAGGTAATTATATGGCCCCCCCATTACTGAATTATCTGAACACCTGACAATCTTTAATGTATTACTCTTCACAGCACACTGAGAGGTATGGAAGTACTGTTATCCCCACTTATCCTTAATAATAGGGAGCTGAGGCAAAGAGAGACTAAGGGCCAAAAAGCTGACTGACTTTCAATGGGCATTCAGCACTTAACCTACTGAGACACTAATTCCTACTACGAACCTAGCTGCAATTTTAGGTGCCTAAATACCTTGGTAAATCTGGCCCTAAGTGACAAAGAACAAGGTCACACAGGAAGTACGACATATGACTGGACAATAGCTAACATCATACCCAGGGGCAGCTTTAGCAGGGGTTTATGGGGACAAGTTCAGCACACAGATCCAGGAATGAAGCCCTGTGCATCTAAAAGTTCTGCATCGATTGGTCATCATTCCAAACCTGCATTATGATGTGATCCCACCAGCCAGTGCTTGTTTTGCGGGCCCAGAGCCAGTGCTCCACCATCTGCAACCACTCCATGAATGCTACCAGCAACCTTGAATTGAGTCTTGCTATGTCCCACAGCAGTCTGTCCTCCAAGAAAACATCATGTTCCCCATGTCTCTTCTTGTCGCTCTGCAGATACTGCAAGATTTTGTGCCATGTGCTTACAATGCTCATGACAAAAATGCAGAGCTGTGCAGGCACCAGCGAAGAGGGACACTTGAGTTTGGGGGATTTAGGAAAAAAGCATGAAAATTATGGAACACAGATGACATCGTGAGATGGAGACAGTTGCAAACTTGGAAGTTGACCCCATATCCCGGTCAGCCCTGCGCGATTCGTTTCAGCCCCATCATACATTGTCAAAACTTTCCAAAAGACAGTGTACTGGATGGAGGCGAGTTGCACAGTGGGATACCTACTCGTGGTGTGTTGTTCTTTGCTCTGATATAAGTGCTCCTGTGAGTACATGTACTGCTGACACAAGGAACTAAATATGCATGCACGCAACCGATGTAGTAACTATAGGTGCTATATGCCGACATATCTTGCGTGGATATAAGGTTGTAGTGTAGACATGGCCTGAATATCCTCATGCACACAAACCCTAAATCTGTTGCAGAGCATGGAGTTACACCTTGATGTCCCAAGTCCCAGCATCCTAACCACTGGACCATCCTTCTCTGGACAAATAGTGTAGTTAGAGGCAGAGGAAACTGACAGGCAGAGGAAGAAAATGGAGCCCAGCAAGGAACTCCATGTGGGTGGATGTCTCTGCCAACATGAGGACACTCAGAAGTCTGTGGGGGTCAGCACATGCCATAGCAACTTGCAAAAGCATGTGCTGTATGCATGTACTCAGGTCCCAGATGACTTCACTGGGACTTAAGCATGTGCTTTGCTGATTCAGAGCCCTAAACTGTTTGTTTGGGGGGAGGAGGGGAAGAGGGGGAGAAACACATTAAATTAAACTTGGGCTTTTGTAAAACCTTGTGAGAAATACATGACACCTAAGTAAGAGCCCAGACTACTTCTGCCGTGAGGACATACTCTAAGTGTGGCAGCCTATCCTTGCTGCATTTATCCATGTGTTGCTGTACAATTCTCAGTACCACCCACTGTTGGCAGAAGCGTGGACAGGAGAATGACAAAAATACAACTGAGAGAGGACGGATTCCTCACTTGCAAGTAAACAGACTCTGCACAGGGCTCTTTGGAGGTAGGAAAGGAATCCTTCCTCCACCACCCAAAATCCAAGGAGCACCAGTAGAGCCTATCCATAGCCACAACAAATCTCAGGACTGCAGGAGTGCCTGTCCCTCCTGTATTCTTCCCAGAGAGCAGAGGGGCGTTGGGATTTGGATCAGTCTGTCTGTATAATCACCTGTTCATTTCCCCCATTGTGTTTTCCAAAATGTCTTTCCTTGGTGCTTGCCGAAACTACATGAGCCAGATCCTCAAATGGTGTAAATCACCTTCATTTCATTGTCTCCAAAGAAATTATGCTAGTTTGCACCAGTTGAGGATCTGACCCTAAGTATTCTGCAATTCTATCACAGGAATTAGCAGCTGAACCCATGTCTTGCTGAAGGATCGCACTCCAGGATTTAAGCTTGTATTAAAAGGGAAAGGTGGTAGCCCTCCCAGTTGCAAAGATAACTTTTTAAAACATTAGCCAATGAACTCTTGTCTTCCTGAATCTGCAGGCAGGCTGAAACAACAGTTTTGAGAAGTGGGAATTGCCCCATTCTCTCAGGGGGTGGTCAACCTTGAAATTTACAGAGAGCATTTTAAAGGTAAGTATTTCACTGATCATTTTAGCAGAAACAGCCAGCTAGTCTTACAACCCAAACTGCACCCCACTCCATTCCAGCTGCTAAAATCCCCAACTGCCTTCCTTTCAGCTTCCCCCTCTCCGCCCCCAACAACTTTGATATTGCAGTTGTGTTATCAATACCAAACTCCGCAGTATCTTGGAAACTGGAAATGGGGGTGGGGGACAGTAAAAAATAAATGGTATTATCATGGCTCTGTCCCCTTGCCCTTTGGAGTGGCTAGCAGCCATGAGTTATAACTATGCTTAGGCGAGGTCTGGGGCTGCAAAACAGGAAGGTTCCTTTCTTCCTCCCCCCAGTATCAGAAGGATCTTCCACTACTTGATCCACAGCCTGTTCATTTCACTCTGAGTTTTCTAATTATTTTGTAGGCCTATATACCCGCTTCCCCCATCGGTTTTGAAACACCCCCTTTTATTTTGAAAAGATATAGAGAAGTGAATGCACTAGATCTGAATTTTTACCCACACAACTAATTCTTCTCTCTTCTTCTTCTCTAATTCCACTGAGAATAATTGTTTATATACAGATGTGGCAGAGGCAGTAATCAGCATCCTATAGTCTGTGTCTAAGAGGAGGAGTGTATGCAGCTGGCTTTAGGAGACTATACCAGCTGTTTCATAGATACTGCGCTTGTCAGGAAGATAGGTCAAATCCAATAATTTACACAACAGCTGCACAAGCTATAAAAACATATAGTTGGTATTCCGGAGGATATCCTATTGTCAAACTTTGCCTTATGCTGATGGTATTTTTTTCCTGACAAGATTAGAAAATTGTTTTCTTCCCCACAGACGTTAACTGTTTAGTGGTAACTTCTTGATATATGGAGCCTATGGCTCCATACAGGTCAAGGGAGTAAGATGAGAACACTTCCAAAAATTCCCAGCATTGTCAGCCTGGCAGTTTTCTAAGTATCATATATTCACTGTAGAATATAGCTATTTATCCACACAAAAATACAGCACGTATATTTCAGGCTTCCCTCTGTTGCCCACCAAGGTACTTCTAGTTTGTCCTAGAGGGACTGGTTCTAAGGTTTCAAAGCTAGCTAGTTCTTTCTCCATGCCTATTCAATTCTTGTACCTACCTCTGTGTTTATACTGTCTTTATATCTGCTTCTGTAGAGTGCAGTGTTGTATCCATGTTGGTCGCAGGATATTAGAAAGACAAAGTGGGTGAGGTAGTATCTTTTATTGGATCAACATCTATTGGTGAAAGAGACAAGCTTTAGAGCTCCACAAAGCTATTCTTCAGGTCTAGGAAAGGTACTCAGAGTGTCATGGCTAACTACAAAGTGGAACAAATTGTTAGGCATAAATAGTTAATACATATTCCAAGATACCATTCATGGTGAAGTGGCCAGTTAACACAACTCCAGTCATAGGACAAAAATGGGGGAATTAGTTGGTTACAGATTGTTGTAATAAACCATAAATCCAGGGTCTTTATTAAGATCATGGTTTTTACTGTTTAGCAAAATTCTGAATTGAAGGCTTTATTGAATGTGTTGTGCAAGTTTCCTTTGAGGATTAAGACTAAGAGGTCAGATATGGAATGGTTTTTTGTGAAAAGTGCTCACCCCCAAGTGATATGATGATTTTTGTCTTTTATCATTTTTCTGTGTGAGCTCATTTGAGAGCATAGTAATTGTCTCGTTTCACCTAGATAATTGTTACAGGGGCATTTAGTGCATTGGATAAGGTACATCACATGTTCTGATAGGCATGTGTAGGACCCATGGATCTTGAAAGGTGTGTAGTGGGTGGTATTGATCATCATAGCAGTGGAAATATGTCTGGAGGTTTAGCATCTGTTGTTCTGGCAAGGTCTGGTGCTGCTTTGAGTTGGTGTCCTGCTCTGTGGGGAGCTTTCTTCAGATGATGAGCTTGGTGAGACTGGGGGGTTGTTTAATGGCCAGAAAAGGGGGTTCAGGAAAGATTTCTTTCAAGATGTGGTCCCTGTCCAGTATGGCGTTTCATTGTTTGATGGGTTCCATTAAACCCATGGGTTCCAGTACAGGGTGGTAAGTGACAACTAGGGGTTTGTAGTCAGAGGATTCTTTTTCCATATTGAAGCAGCTCTCGGGGTATTTGGCTGTCTCGTTCCATGATGCAATCTGCATTCCTGCTGAAATGTCCTTTTTTGGTGAAAGCGCTTTTAAGCGTGTTAAGGTATGTATACTGGACTTTCTCCTGTTGTGTCTGAGTACTGGGCTGTAGACAACAGATTTCTTGGTGTGTTTGGGTGATTACTGGATCTGTGAAGGTAGGTGTGGTGATCCGTGGGTTTCTTGCACGTAGTTGTCTGTAGGGTTCCATCGTGGAAGATAATTATGGTGTCCAGGAAGTTGATGCTGCTTTTGGAGTGTTCTAGAGAGAGTTTAATGGATGAGTGGTGGTTGTTGAAGTAGTGGTGGAAATCTATAAGGGCATTTAGGTTGTCTGTCCAGATGATGAAAATATTGTTCATGTATCTCAGGTACAGCATTGGTTTCGTGGTGCATTTGTCCAGAAATTCTTCCTTAAGATGGCCCATGAAGAGGTTGGCATAGCCATCCAAGTATCCATGCTTGTTTCTATGGTTTGGACAAAGTGTGTGTTGAATGTAAAATTGTTATAGGGGAGGATGAAGTGGATGAGTTTGGAAAAGTGTTTGGGGTGGATAGCTGAGTATCCTCCATTGTCTTGTAGATATTTGAGGCAGGCAGCAATGCCATCCTTGTGAGGGGTGTTGGTATATAGGGAGGTGACATCTGTGAGTGCAAGAATGGTGTTCTGAGGGAGGTTGTTAACATTGCAGTTTCTGGAGAAAGTCAGTTGTGTCTGGGCGGAAGATGGTCCTTTGTCTGGTGAGTTATTTGAGGATAGGTCTATGAGTCCTGATATTCCTTCAGTAAGAATTCCATGGCCAGATATGATGGATCTTACTGCCTTCCCTTACTTGTGTATGTTGGGAAGCATGTAGAAGGTCCTTGGGGTGGGTTTGTGAAGGATGAATTTGTATAGTTTCTCTTGGAGTTGTTTGGGGAAGGATTTGATGATATCCTTAAAGTCATGGATGAATTGTGGTGTGGGGTCTTCTTTGAGTTCTTTATAGTAGGTGGTTGTGGACAGTTGTCAATTGGCCTCGTTAATGTAGTCATCACAGTTGAGAACTATGATGGCACCCCCTTAGTCTGCTGGTTTGATCACTATCTGGGTGGTTGCATTTCAGGGAATGTATAGCTATCCTCTCGACAGTGGAGAGATTGTGGTGGATGTGATATTTTTTAAGGATTTAAGTCAATTTTTTTCCTGAAGCAATCAATGTTGGAGGATTCTCTGCAGCTTGAGGTCTTCAAACCACAATTTGAGGACTTCAGTAACTCAGACATTGGTTAGGGATTTGTTATAGAAGTGGATGGGTGAGATTCTGTGGCCTGCATTGTGAAGGAGGTCAGACTAGATGATCATAATGGTCCCTTTTGACCTTAAAGTCTATGAGTCTATAATGTCATGATCAAGTGTGTAGTTTTGCCCACTGTGGGGTTTCCAATCAGATAATTCTTTTTTCTTATGATGGTTGGTGGGAATGTGGCAATTGTGGCTGGTGTTGTCATTGTTGTGAATGAATTCTTTGAAGAGGAGTCATAGAATTTTTCTACTTCTCCGCATATAAGTATGATATCAGGTTCTGTGATTGGGCAGAAGTTCAGTTCCTTGGAGAGTACAGATAAGTCAGCTGTGGTTAGGGGTAGTCTTGATAGACTGATGATGATAATGTATTGCCCATATGGTAGGTCCTGGTGCCACGGTTTGTCCCTGGGGGGAGGCAGGGAAAGGCTATTGTAGTTGGATCCACTTTCGGTTTTTATGTTAGATGGCTATCATCATTTTTTTGATACTTGTTTTGGGTTTCTGCTGAGTGCAGCAGAGTGTGAAGGGGGAAGCTTGTCATGGAACCACTTCTGGCTCCCTGATTTTTAGCCCCTTCCTTGGCCTATGCCCATGTGACAGTCACCTGAAGACTGCTCTAACTGGTGCCAGTTAGCAATGGTTTCTAAGCAGAGCTGGTCAAAAAAAATGTTCAGTGCAGTGGTGTCTCCACCTCCTCCTTATTGTGGACATAACCTCTGCTGGTGGGCTGCTGAGAGTGTGGCACGGGAGCTATGCTGGCTGATCTCCTGCTGCCAGCCCCCCCATGTCAGGGGCATCTTTAGCAGGAGAATTAGGGTCAGATTCGCTCCTCTTTGCCCTGAGGTTATTCTAATTTATGACAGGGACCAAACCAGCCCCCAACCAACACCAGAATTGAGGGAACATAAGGATGGCTTAAAGTCACCTTTGCTTCCCTCTCCCCCTCGTCTTGTGCTAACCACAGCTCAGCAAGTGTGGGTAATCTGGACTATTAACTTCAGTAATGCAATCTTGAGGAGACTCAGGCCCAAAACATTTAGGTGTATTCCAGAGTTTACGAATGAAGATAATGAAATCTTTCAATAGCTACTTTTCTGTCTGTACTTCACTAATGAAGTTTATTGAAATATAATTGCATTTTGAAGACAATTAGTCTATATTTGTGAACACAAACATGTTTTTGTCTGTGTCCTGCCCCTGCCTTGAATCCCTCCTTGTCTGTTACCCTACTTGCTCCAGTTCCTGATCTCTGGCTTGACCCATTGTGACGTTGCAGTCTATATGATTTTATAAAAATATGCTAATGAGTGAATATAATGTAATTGGAATATGCTTCATGCAAAAGGTCTCTTGTAAGGTATCATTACAAAGCTTATAATCTACTGAGTGTGATCATCCTATATGTATAAATGTACCACTCTTGTATCTGAAACTAGAAATATGAAATATAACTCTGAGGGCCTATTGTAATTATGCAAAGTGTGGGCCATTAATGGTGGTTTGGAATCTTGATGACTCCCATTAACCAGGCCAATTGACTGCAGATGGTTCTGTTTTACCTGTAAGTCTTCCTGTATAAGTTGCTTTCAGGTTAAGCCTGCAGTCATGGGGCAAGTAATTCAGATGATGAGTCTGTGTTGGAGCAGATGGGGTGTCTGGCTCAGCAAAACAGGGTGCTGGGGTCCCCAGCTGGCAGGGAAAGCAGAGGCAGAAGTAGTCTTGGCACATCAGATGGCAGCTCCCAAAAGGGGTTCTGTGATCCAACACGTCACACCCATGGCTTTGGCTTCTGACTACTGACTCTGGCTTGACCCTCTGCTCAGGTGTCTAGTGCCTGACCTCCAGCTTGACACTTGGCTCCAGCTTCCAACTGACTCCAGCTCTGACCCTAGTTCTTGACACCTGCTCCAGACAGTAGGTCTGCTGCTCACTTCGACAGCTAGGCAAGACTGTCCTTGTTCCAGTTGGCCGACACCTTTCAACCTAGTCAGCTTCCCTGTTGGAAGGAGGATAAAATACCAAGGGGCACATGGCATAATTTATCTGAAATGTCTCACTGGCAGGAAATCTGGTAAACTTGGCGTCATACTTTCCTTTGACATTTGAACTTACAGGACCAAAGATGAACAGCATTCTTGATGATCAGAGCTTGATGATAGGAAGGCAAACTCTACTGGCTGTGCCATGTTTACTTCTTCATACCATCATTGCTCTTTGTTAATACTTGAAAGCCCATTTTCTCTTTTGAGTTGTCAGATTTAATAAGCCTTATGTTCACTTCAGCCCCTGATGTTCAATGTCACCTACATCTCACTACATCTCACTTCTCCCAGCTCTATCAAATATGTTTCCCCCCCCCCTTGTCATTGCAGACTTGATTCATTGCGCTGACAAGTCAATCTAGGGAAACATTTGGAGTTGAAGTGCTTATGTCAAAACAAACCAGCTTCTGTAAATTGACATATTATATCCCATCACTGCAAAAGATTAAGCAAAGTCTGCTTTGTAAAACAGAGTAAATGGTTTTGTTTCTATATTATCGTTCTAAATTGCATTCCCATGTAGAGTTGCTTGGGTAATGATAATCTATTCTTTTGAGTATGTACAGGCACCACATTAAATTCTGCATCTGCTCCATGTGCAAACAATATTTTAAAATAGTGTCTGTTAGTTTTCTGCTTAGTTTCCAGGAATTACTTTCTCTTTCCTTGATAGACTTAACTTTATATTTGTACACTAGATAGATAGACAGGTAATAAGGGAGCAAACATAAAAGACATCAACAAAGTAATCAAGTAATACAATACCACATAGCTTAATTTTGTTTAACATCTGTCATGCAAACTATGTCTCCAAATGATTTACAGACACAGTAGCAGAAGCAGTGAGTAATAAAGTTGAGTAGACAAAAATATACATTTTTCAGATGAGAATTGAGGATTACATGGAAGCAATTAATGACAGCACAGGAAAAATAGCATAGAACTGATTAACAGCCTGAAGGGCGAAACAACTGAAAATATTTGTGCGTGATTTAGAATTACATGCAAGCACTCTTTAGAATGGCAGTAAATAGATCAATTCTATAAAGAAACAAGTACTGTAACAATGTACAAGAAATAACTTTGGAGAAGAACAAAGAAGGATGAAGCATTGCACTTGAAATCTTGGGGTCCAACTGACTCCAAGGTATGCTAAAGTTAAAAACAAGGCTGAGCCGTAGCCTTTAAGGAAGCCATGAACCTTAGAGTCCATCTTTCAGAGACACCATATACTTTATATTGGAGAATTACGTTAGTCACACAGCTATTAAAAATACATTCTGTTGAATCGTACAGGCCAAAATTAAGTTTGCCATCTGTGGAAAAGGTATATTACCCTCCTTGTTTCCCAGGAAGGGCAGGAGAGTGATTGGCTTAAAAAGCTCTGGTCCTTCAAGGGTTCTATGTGATGAGGAAAAGGTTAAATAGCAGGCCACAAAACAGCTGGAGCCCATTAACATCCCCGGAAGCCAGTCTGGAACACAAGAGGAAGTCCATCATGGGGCTGGACTGGAGAAAGGTTGTTCCATACAGAGGCAATGCTACTAACAAAAATGTAAGCCTACTGTGAGACTGTCTTGTTTACTTCTTGTGTACAGGCTTTATTTTCCCCTCTGTTTTGAAGAGGAAAAGGGCTCCAGGACTGTCTATTTTCAGTCAGTTGAAAGGTTTTGCTTTGTCTTGGCTCAGAGGAGGAAACGAGTTTAAAGACAGTTTTCAGGCATTTGAAGGCTGTACTCTGTCTCAAAGAGAGAGTGGAAGAGAGATGTGGTGACTTGGTTTCCCTGCAAAGGGATTAGGAACCATAAGGTAACAGAAAAAATTGGGCAGCAAACCTGCACCGTTGCCTTAAAGTCAGAGTCTTGAATTGGCACACCAAAGTAAATGGTGAGTTGGAGGTTCCTTCAGCACTGAAGGGCTACTGGGAGACTACCCCAGGACACCATTCTTCAGTGGGACAGAAATGTAGGTAGCATGTGATTTAATTTTGGCAACAACCACTAAATGCATACACACAGAACAGGAGGATCAAATCCTCTGTCTCATGTCTGAGAGGAAGGGGCATGTCATATTAGTTAGCTATTGCACTCAGTTCCTAGGGTTAGAGGAAAGGGGGCGAGGCAGGACATGCAAAGGAAGGGAAGCAAATACCTGGCAACACCTCCTTCAGACAAGTGGTTTATACTGAATTAAAGGGGTGCCTGGTGAGCTGCAGTGAGGGGATCCCATAGTGTCCACTCTGAGTTGGCAATGAAGCCTTCCTTTGGTGTTGGGAACCACTGAGCTGTGAAGATGCTAAATATCAGAAGAGATGTAAAACTGACACCCAAACCTGCCTCCTTGTCCTTAGACAGGACTCTGCATAACACGTGGTTGTGCTCAATATCCTGATGAAGTGCACTCTCCGCTCACTTGCCTAAATTGCTGTTTCAACTGGAAATCTTTACCTCCCATTGTAAGCTTTATAGTATAGATGTGCACTGTTAAACAAATGCTGTGTTCCACCCTAGAGATAGCCGTACATCAGTGCTGGATGAAATGTTGCCTCCGTAATACCGTTATCTACCTATCGGAAAGCTTTTTTTGTGTTTGAGCTGGGTGAACTTTTTCAGTGAATAGTAAATTTGCCAAAAAATGCATGGGGGGGGGGGGAATGGGATTCTGAAACGTTATGCAAATTCAGGTCAAATTCAGCAAATAGCTTTGGCCAAAAAAAACCCCCAAGCCATTACTGTTCTCCAAAAGTCAAAACAATTTGTTTTATCATTTCAAAATGAACCATTTTGACTTTTTGTTTCAAAATTTACCTAGATTTTTTTTAAAAATGAAAACCACTCAATAATGAAACACCCCAAAAATCATTTTGGATCAGTATTTTGTTTAGGTTTTAGGTGGGTCTTTTTTATCTGAAACACTTTTTTTGCTCAAAACATTGAAAAGTCAGTTTTGGTTTTGAAACAAAATGGGTTTTTTTTTTCCTTTTCTTTTCCAGTTTGGCTCCCAAACTGAAAAATCAGTTTTATTCAGCTCTAGTTTAAATCATCAGACAAAATGACAGGCACTATAGCAATGCAACATATTATCCTTCTATGCTCTCACTTGAGGTAGTTATGAAATACAAAACCAAGTTTTTCTTGCACTTCTTATGGGTTTAGCGCAGTACCTATCACACTAACAGGGTGAAAACACTTCTGCAACACTCTATCCAAACTGTGGAAGGGAAGAAAACATCTGTTGGCATGATCACTCAGTATGATGGCTTCTGCATAATGTGTGAACTTATTCATTTAAAGATGGAGAAAAATTAACATAATTCATCTGACCTTTTCTTTATCCTTCTTGTGCTCCTAGCACTTAGTGTGTGTTTACTTAAACTCTTCTTAGTCAGCCAGAAATATGCTACAAACACATCACATATATTGAAGAAAATGCAACCTGATTTTTTTATTAGAAGGGAAGACTTAATCTAGCCCTAATGGATGTTTGCACACGTGAGAAACCCATCATATAATTTAACTTGACACACAAAAAGAATCTGTTCAGGCTCTGCTTTTGTTTCAGACCATGGTGTAATGTGTTGCCATAAGCTACTAGTAAGATTGGTTTCAGAGTAGCAGCCATGTTAGTCTGTATCCACAAAAAGAACAGGAGTACTTGTGGCACCTTAGTGATTAACAAATTTATTTCAGCATAAGCTTTCGTGGGCTACAGCTCACTTCTGCATCTGAAGAAGTGAGCTGTAGCCCACGAAAGCTTATGCTGAAATAAATTTGTTAATCACTAAGGTGCCACAAGTACTCCTGTTCTTTTTACTAGTAAGATTGTGAGCTCATTTTTTATCAAGTTGAAAGGGTTTCTTCTTTAGCTGTTGATAAGCTTCACAAATAGTCAACTATGATGTTGCAGTCTGAAGTCTCACTTATCTTTATTCAGTTCATTGCAGCTGCCTATATCCTCTTTGCTATTAGTAAAAACATTACAATACTTCTTGACTGTTTAGCTGCTCCAAAGTCCTCTTGACTTCTTGAGATCTATCACTTCCCTCTGAAAGACACAAAGAAAGGGCTTTTACTGGAGAGCTGTCAGGACTTGATTTACTAGCCACTGGCTAACACTAGCTGTATTCCAATCTGCAGTGATGGTGGTGCTCTTCTCTAGGAGGCCAGTAATCCCTGCAATAGCCCCAAGAAGGGTTAGTTTTAAAGGGACTGATATTTGGCTAGCATTTTATTTTCCCTGCTGTGGCAGCCAAGACATCCGGACATTCTTGAACTCTTGTACTTGGGTGAAACACGGCTTTTTAGTGGTAAGCAAGTCAAGGTGTAATAAAGTTAAAACAATGAATATAATGGTATCACTGACAAGCTATACCCTATAGGCCTCTGATAACTAAATATATAACGTTAGACTCTACTCCCTCAGACATATTCACTGCTCCAGCATCTCTGAACTTAGTTGCTGCTATGGAATGCCCCATGATTCTTCTTATAGCTCTACCTCTTTCAGAGATGGACTTTGTATCTGATAGGTGAACCTTCTCCGGTGTGTCCCAGTATTCTTGTACCCTTGGGGAAATCTTGACACTAGCTCTTTTGCAGTAGCAACAGTGTTTTTCTTCAGAGGAAATCCTCTCTACAAGGGGGAAAAATGGTCAGTTTTGCAAAATATTTGATAGTTATTTTCCCATGATTTAAATATATAAATTTAAATTGTTGATAGTAGACTATAATGGACTATTACAAAGTCTTTAAAGATACAGAAACAACTTTCCCTGAAATAAACAGAACTCCAAACAAGTGACTCATAGGACCTTGGTCAAAACAAAACATAGTCTGGGGCTACTGCCACTTCTTTCTTTGAGGTATACACTTCAACACTGTGAGCTCAAGGGTGGATAGCTGGGAACTTGCTAAGCTTACACTGGAGGTACACTGAGCTGCACTTGTGTCCAGCCGCTCTGAGGTGTGACTGAAATGTACACCCCAACTGTATCTCAAAGCTCAATGGAAGTGAACCTCTATCTATATATTTTTTACATACCTCCAACTGCAGTTCACTACCTCACTTGTATTTTGGGGTGCACATTAACTGTGGTGCACTTGCACTGCTCTTACATTTTGTCCCAAATTCTGCCCTTTTCTTAACTCAGGCAATCCTCCTGAAGTCAAAGGGATGCAATGGAGGACAGAACTTGACCTAAAGTTGGGTTTTAAAGTGTGCACTTCAAAGAGTATACTTCAAATTGCATCTCTGGTATATCTGTATAATACCGAGTTAGTTCAGAAATGTGTTAACAATGCCTGTTTAGCAAAGCTGACACTTTGAGAGACACCATTAGCAAACTTATGAGAAAAAACCCCCACAGAATTTATTATCTGGAAGTGGAATTAAGCCTGTTAGACTCCTTCCAGCTGCAGGAATAACCGATGACTAGCTTTGCTGCTTTATGAAAGGAATAAAATGACAAATGAAACTTGGAAAAAGAATGGTTTTATGGTTTAGAAAGAAAACGTAGTGCAAAAATAAAGTAATAGGATCCATGGGAAAATATATAATGGCAATGGCAAGGCCAGAGTGTTTCTTTTAATATGTCCTTGAACTCAGTGCTCATGAAAGGTGTCAGCTTCTCAGCCCTGGAGACTGAAGTGCTCGATCTGTGTACAAAACAAACAGCAACAGAGCTGGTTTCTCCCCCTGGCATGCTTCAACCATCACTAACCAGAAAGGATTGTTCTTCATCCTCATTGAATTCATCTCCTCTCTGCTGAGACTTCAAATAGTACCAGGGATGGTTTTGTTATTACACATTGATTATGAAACACAATGAAGGCGCCAGTTTACATATCTGATGGCTGTTCAGTGGGCTGAATTGTCACTCTTCAGGTAGGCCACATCAGCTGGAGATGAAAGGCTGTCTCTTCTATAGTATGCTATGTGCATAAAGAAAAATATAGCATTAGGGATTTTTCTAACCTTTAAAATATTGCCTAGGTTGTGGAATTTCATATATTCTTTATCTGGAGTATATGCATCATTGACAAAAATGGAACCACACTTTACTCAGTAGGGAAACATGCAAAAAATAGCAAAATGGTTGTGATGTCTGTGCTGTCAGTTACATTGGCTCATCCCCAGTGACTTCTGTGGATTTGGCCTGGTGTAACTCAGAATCAAAATTGACCCAGCTCTTTCTTTAGAACACAATCTAATGCCATTGTATCTTTGTACCATAATACTTAATATTTATTGTATATTGTGGTTTTCTTTTTCAAGTGTTCTGTAAACATTGGTTCTCATCACCCTCATAAGTTAAATGAGAATTAACCATATTTTGGGAGGAGGATACCTTAGCAAAGAAGCCAGGGCTTTATCCAAAGCCATTGAGGGAATCTCTCAATGCCAGAATTAAAACGCCTGTTTGTAGCTCCTGAATCCAGTGCTCAAGCAATTGGACCACAACTCTTTCAATTTTCCACTCTCCAACACCTTTGAGAAGAGTCAAATACTTGATCAAAGTTTATCTTTTATTTGAAATGGAATCTATAGATAGTCTATCTAAGTATAGTTTCTCTCTGCATATCCCCATCTTCAAGGCCAATTCTGAGAAGCCCTCATTATTCCATCTTGAATTCCACCCCCCCTTTTAACTCCTCTCAACCAATCTCCCATTGAGATGTCTCTGAACATGTCATTCATTCAATTTCATAATAACAAAAACACAAATGAGAAGTTTTAATAGTAAGGGACCTTAATGGAGTTGGTTGCCGTCACTCTACTTCCTGGAAGCCAAGCAACTGGTTCATACTACATGGTCATCATCAATCTGGGGAACACTTCTCTATACAGGCACTCTTATGGTCCTCATCAGCAAAATATCACTCAGCACTTATGTTTATCAGCTACCCCATTGATACCTGCAGATTTTACTTCTAGTCAGTCTTGTCCTACAAAAATGCACAGAAAACATCAATAAAGTCCAGATTTGAGGCTAGAGCCACAAAAGTAACCTAGGCTCAGTGTTGTTATGTGTAGCTTTAGGCACCAGCCCGCATAGTGGAATCCTCAGCAGTGTAGGGGGAGAGTTGGGCAACTAAGAATGGGATTCCCAAGAGCCAGCACATTGAGCATGGAGCTGCCTAAGTTTCCTCACCTTGAGGCTATAGAGTCATTTTCACTCTGTGTGGCCCAGCGATATTTAAATATGTTGGTGAAAGAGACAAGCTTTTGAGTTACACAGAGCTCTACAGGTCCATTTGAAATCCCATTGGGTAATGGAGAAGAAATAGAAGGGAAGGACTAACATGAAAAATGAGGAATGTATCATGATCAGTGGAACTGTAGTCAGAGGGTCCATGTTCCCTGGACAGACTATTATTGAGGGTACTGGGACCTCAGAAAAATGGGGACTGTAAAGAGTTTGGTTGGAAGCAACTCAGCCACATGGACAGAGCGGTGTACAGGGTTTAATAAAGTTCCACTTTTTCAACTTAACCTGCATTCAGCATCACTCTTTGCAAATGAAACAAGAAAGACTATATGCCCGATTGCTCTTTAAGATTGCATATCCTATCCCCTTTTTATTGAGGCATGATGTAAGCTGGGGGTGAAATGAATAGTGCCTGTAATTGATATCTGCAGCACAGAACATATTTTGCAGTCATTGTGACTGGGATAATGCTCATGCTGAACTAAACCTTAAATGGATCCACGGGCTCTTCCATACATGTTGGCCCCTTTTCCTTTCATCTCTCTCTTACCAGTCATCTGTTCCTTCCCATTTATGTAGCTCAGTTGGTGGTAGTATGCTATGGGAGATCAGCTTAAAGTTTGTTTACACATACATTGTAGACTAAACTACTCTGCATTTAGTACAGTGTTCTTCTCCCTGTAGGGTAATGATACAAGTGAAGGGAAAGTCCATCATGTTACAATTTAAATTTGTTTTTGTTCAGATACCATGTTTAAGATTTTTGCACTGTAAAAAATGTGCTCAAAAGGGTGAGCAAAAAAGGAAATGGCAAATAGCAATGTTAAGATTCCCATATGTGCATCTCCTAATGTAAGTTTGCAAATATGCTGCCTTACTAAACATGAAATTGCATATTTAAAACTGTAGCTTCAGTGTGAACTACTGATTGTTTCAAAATCCTGGATTCAAACATTAAATGAAATGGGCTATTTGAGAATCTGAACCAAGGTCTGGGTCCAAATTTTGTGGCTTTTCCCTATCTCAGTGATGGGGCCCAAATGAAACCCAGTGTCTGAACACGCCTGACCTTTTGAAGGATGCTGGCATCTGGTTCTGAATTTTGCATCTTAGACCCAGCTCCTGTATTAATATAAACAGCCTGTGTTTTAGTATGGCAATGTAAACTATTCTAAAAAGCAACTTCCTATTGAGATAGGGTGAGTTTAGCATACATTCTTCTAGGCTGACATGAGGGACGCTCCCCCTATAGCTCAAGATCCTCTTGTTCATGAGGATCCCTATGAGTTTTAGCCTTAAGAATATACAAGATGTACCCGTATACACGTTTTCAAAATACAGCTACTGGACGAGGGGCTTCTATAACTGGTTAAGTCTATTCTGGACATCGAAGACCACAAGAATGCAAATGCAAAAAAGTCCTGTATTCAGGGTAAATGCGAGTAACTATACTTCATACTTATACTGCATTAGATGTTCACACACTGTAGTGTGTCATTAACTAGTTAATCCATTTTGGTATGGTATTATCACCATTTTACAAATGGGGAAAAATGCTGAAGACAGATGAAGTCTACCTAGCATGTCAGTTGTGGAGCCAGGGTTAATCTTCCAGAATCTCAGCTCTGTGGCTAAGCAAGAAAGAACAATTAAAATATAGCAAAGGGCTCTATCCAGAACTGCATATAGAACAAACACCATAATTACATAAATCACGGTTATATGTGATGCATGGGTGTATGTTGATTTATATGTTGTGTGGTTCTCTTCTTTAACTGCAGAACTTCTGACAGGTTTCAGAGTAGCAGCCATGTTAGTCTGTATCGGAAGAAGTGAGCTGTAGTCCACAAAGCTTATGCTGAAATAAATTTGTTAGTCTCTAAGGTGCCAAAGTATTCTTGTTCTTTTTGCAGAACTTCTATCATTCAAATAACAAATCATCTACATTTTTTTTTTCAAAGCACTGGGCGGGAGACATGCATTGAACCTGCCTTTACAAACTAATGCTTTTGCATGCCTGAAACACTGCTCTCTTGATATTACTTTTGTTATTGCCAAAACCTGCTTTTGGACAAAGGAACAAAACCAATTTGGAGTGAACTTATGTGTTAAATTGAGAAAAAATTATTTCAATACCCAAGGAGCTGAGCTAGGAATAATAGAATTCATCAGATATCAATTTCTCAACAATGGAGTCTTATAGGCAACAATAAAGGAATAAGGATACCGCGCCTTTCTGTACGCTGTCAATATTCTGGAATAATGTAAGAGAGGAAATATAGTTGGATATCTTAATCAATAGCACTTAGTTTGCTAAAGGCCCCTTATGTTGCTGGATATCAGTCTGCTGGATATTTCTGCTTGTCTGGTGTCTGCTCTCCCAGGGATATTCCTCTTCTTCGTAAAAGGAGAAATGTAGGCAAAAATGCAGAGTGAAATATTGCAACTCCATGCAATTGTTAAAAGTTACTCAGAATAGACTTTTGCTCACCCTCAGGCATTGTGCTAGGTTTAAGAACGTCATGTTGTTCACCCTTAGAAAGACCAGGTGGATGAGGTAATATATATTGGACTGACTTTGTGTTGTTTACCATGGCTGTCAGAAATCCCTTAGTTTTGCTTTGCAGGTCTGTCACTTATGCCATCCAAAAGATGATTTTTAGAAAATCCTATAGTCACCCTGATGGTATACATTCATTTTCAGTGTACAGGACACTCACCTTAAAAATATCATAGGCTTGAGGTTTTGTGATACCCATCATTACGAGAGGTGCAGAATCCGTCACTAAAAGGGCTCCCAAAACTTTTCTGCCATTGTCTCGCAGGATGACTGGAGTTGTATCAGACTTCTAGGGGTATGGAATGGCTGCTGTATGAGGAGCGATTAATAAGACTGGGACTTTTCAGCTTGGAAAAGAGACGACTAAGGGGGGAATATGATAGAGGTCTATAAAATCATGAGTGGTGTGGAGAAAGTAAATAAGGAAGTGTTATTTACTCCTTTTCATAACACAAGAACTAGGCGCCACCAAAGGAATTTAATAGGCAGTGGGTTTCAAAGAAACAAAAGGAAGTATTTTTTCTCACAACACACAGTCAACCTGTGGAACTCCTTGCCAGAGGATGTTGTGCAGACTATAACAGGGTTCAAAAAAGAACTAGATAAATTCATGGAGGATAGGTCCATCAATGGCTATTAGCCAGGATGGGAAGGGATGGTGTCCATAGCCTCTGTTTGCCAGAAGCTGGGAATGGGTGACAAGGAATGGATCACTTGATGATTTCCTGTTCTGTTCATTCTCTCTGGGGCACCTGGCATTGGCCACTGTCAGAAGACAGGATACTGGGCTAGATGGACCTTTGGTCTGAGCCAGTATGGCTGTTCTTATGTTCTACCATGATCATAAAGTAGACTGTAACCAGGGGCACACCTTCAGGCTACACCTCTAGTAGATTAGAATCTGAACTCCAGTCCCATACACATATAAAGGGACTGAGTTTAGCAGAACACAGTTTATGAACCTGAGTCTCTGCAGTACAGGAGCGCCCATAGCTGCCCTCCACAAAGGGGCAATTTACTGTGAATATGAGCAGAGTGCCCACAAAATAAATAAATAAATAAATTGGATAATGGGGCCTAATCTGCTGGAGCCTTCATTTTGTCTAGATCACTGCATTTGACCAGTGGATTTGCTTTTCTTTGGTTTGTAGCTGTCTGTGTGGAGTTTATGTGCTCCATGGAAAAGGCTCTTCACAACATTTGTTGGACAATTTACTTTGTGGCTCTAGTAAAGATTTTGAGAGAGTAAAATAGAATTCCTGAGTAGAAGCTAGTATCTTTCTGTGGTATTCGCTCACATTTATTATGATACAGGAGGTAGTAAATAAAAAATAAAATAAAACCAAAGCTGGAACAGAGAGAAAAATGAAGAGATGAAGGAGTGGCCTACAGCTTTCATTAGCAAAGACATTACTAAATTCATCTGATAAACACCACAGACTTAGATAATAGTGTTAGTGAGATGTCAAAGGCTCCATCTAGTTCTGATGAGGAACAATCTGTAAGCACAGTATGTGCTTTGTAATATCCTGGTAGTTGCCAGCCCCCTGTCTGCATATCCTTTGAATGTCAATGATGTAGGAACATTGCAAATATTTGAGGAAGATTCTGAAAAAGCACAGCTGGCCTTAAAACTAATGCCTGATTCATTGTTGCAACAAATCAGGCTATTGCTGAAAATTTGGAACTCCTGACAGTGTTACAGATTATGAAAAATAGGTGGCCTAAATATCCCGGAAGCATGTCCAAGAGAAACAGATCTTTCTTCTTGAAGAGAAGCACCCTTGCAAAATTGATAGGAATGTTAATTCCCAGAAATTAGATAATTATCCCATTGGAAACGTAGCAATATTCCTAAAGGAGAGTCCGGGATGGTTGGTTGAACAATACTAAATATTGTGATTATACAGCTATGTCTGTTTGATAGCCAAACACTAGGACATGTGTGCAAAGAATTGTAGCTATCTGTGAGTTTTGTCAAGACATTAAAGCTAGCTATAGAAGAGGGAACCATAAATCATTACTCAGCTGTCAGAGGAAAATAGGGCTAACAGCTGTACATGGTACTTTGCCCTGTACAGTAATATTCATTAGGAGTAATATTCACTTAGCTCCATTTTTGGTTCATGAAAATTCATGAAGCAAATCTGATTTCTTTCAATATAGTCATTGTTTGGAAGTATTTGCCCAATACTTAAGAAGATTAACTTTTACACTGAGTTGTTCTCACAGGATGGTTAGTTCCCTGAGTAGTACAACTTTGGTTTTGCTGTGTGGTGGGTGACTAGCTCAAGAAACTTGTTAGATGTCATATATTTCCATGGCTATTACCCCTGAAGTAGTTACAAAAGAGCTATATGCTGGGAAATTAGAACAGAAGAAATATTATGACAAAATACCAAATTGCTACCCTCATTGTAAGTCAGGGGGAAAAACCCAATGTTTCAGACAAAACATGACTAGTAACCTACCAAAGTAAAAATCATGCCATTTGCATCAAAGCCATACATCATAATGCTACAGGGCATAGCAATGAAGACATGTAACTAAAACCCAGGAAGATATTGGCTCCTTTTCTTGATGTGTCTGAAGTGCTACTGTCAGGGTTCCTTCCCCACTCTGAACTCTAGGGTACAGATGTGGGGACCCGCATGAAAGCCCCCTAAGCTTATTTCTACTAGCTTAGGTTTAAAACCTGGTACACTGCCACCACCAAGTGATTTAACAAGAAACAGGGAAAGGACCACTTGGAGTTCCTCTTTCCCCAAAATATCTCCCCAAGTCCTTACACCCCCTTTCCTGGGGAGGCTTGAGAATAATATCCTAACCAATTGGTTACAAAGTGATCAAAGACCCAAACCCCTGTGTCTTTGGACAATGGAAAAATCAGTCAGGTTCTTAAAAGAAGGATTTTATTAAAAAGAAAAGGTAAAAATCATCTCTGTAAAATCAGGATGGAAAATAACTTTACAGGGTAATCAGATTCAAAGAGCCCAGAGGAACCACCCTGTAACCTTAATTTCAAAGTTACAACAAAACAGGGATAAACCTCCCTCTAGCAAAAGGAACATTCACAAGTTGAGAAAACAAAGATAAATTAATACACCTTGCCTGGCTGTTACTTACAAGTTTGAAATATGAGAGACTGGTTCAGAAAGATTTGGAGAACATTGATTGATGTCCGGTCCCTCTTAGTCCCAAGAGCGAACAACACCAAAACAAAGAGCACAAACAAAAGCCTTCCCCCCGCCCCAAGATTTGAAAGTATCTTGTCCCCTTATTGGTCCTTTGGGTCAGGTGTCAGCCAGGTTAACCCTTTACAGGTAAAAGGATTTTGGTGCCTCTGGCCAGGAGGGATTTTATAGTATTGTACACAGGAGGGCTGTTACCTTTCCCTTTCTAGTTATGACAGCTACTGACAGTGCTTTTGTATTGACAAAAATAATACATGTCCACTGGGTCACTTATCATAGGAAAACACAAGGAGCAGCAAACAAAGCCTCAACAAGGCAAATCTGCCTCAGCAGCTGAACAGGCCAATGCAATAGGAACTATTTTGAGAATTAAGGGTGAAATTCTAGGTCTACTGAAGTCAGTGGGAGTTTTGACATTGACTTCAATGGGCCCACGATTTGTACCTCAAGTGTCTGTCTGATCACAAAGTCCTTGAGGTTCAGCAACAATAATTGCTGACAGACGTCCAATCTCATCTGCTAGATAGGTTCAGGCCATTTACCCTGGCCTCCGTCCAGATGTCCCTAGTCATAAGTTTCTGGCTGTATTCACGTGTTGGTAATGCTTTTTTAGTTGATATGATACTTTTTTTTCTGGAGTGAATATAATGTCTTGTAATACTGACTCTTGTTGTCTGGCATGACCCAAGAAATAAAAGTATTTTCATAAATAGCACTATTATTTGTTGCACCTTTATAACATAAGCCACTGCCCATTGTAAGCTGTTTGCTATTGGATGTTAAATAAAGCAGCTGGAGCTCCAATCGGATATCTGAGTTATCTGTGCTCATGAGCTGAGTGGAAGGAGTGGATTCTGCACTATAGCAGAGTTTAGTGCACACAGCAGTGAAGTACAGGTGTGTCATAGGATGTAATGCTTAAATATTGATAAATCACTTGTCTTTGCTGAGGAAGGTGATCTTTTTTAAAAAACAACTTGAGTTTCATTCTAAAAAGGAGTATAATAAGTGACCAGGCATGATTTATCGAAGAATACCAGAAGCCCAGACAAAGTTTGGAATCTTTTATAAGCAATAACTGCGAGAGGGAGAGAGAAAATATATGAGATCATCTAGTATTTGGGATTTTAAACAAGGATGTTTCAAATTATAGTTAATCCTGGAATAGGTGATGCAACTGGCACTGGGTTCTGAGCTAGTGAAAAAATGGAGGTCACCCAGCAAGAAAACAGCAAAGGCATGGTAGAAGAAATAGCAAAGAGAAGATTCCCAGGGGAAAAGAGCAGTGCCACTTAAAAATTCTTCTTAAGAGCACTGGGTCAATGAGGCCACAGCAAGTAATTGCTCAGGCTCGACTCTTGCAAGCGACTTCAGTGTGGATCTGTGTAGGCATAGCATTCTGCCTCTGTTCAGTCACTTGGAGGATTGGGGCCAAAGACTGAACCCCAGCTATTGAGATGGGCTTCATAAAATGCAAAGGAAGTTAGGATAGTGTCCGGAGAAAATGACTTGCTTAAATGACAACCGGTGTAGATCCTATTCACAAGCAGGAGACTTATCAGGAGCCAATGACAGAAGGTGCCAAGCCCACTACTTCCCAGACTGAAAGGCCTGGATAGGATGGAGAAGAATGCACACCACCACATGGACCGTGCTATGCTGCCTGTTATAGGAAAAAGGGGATGTCTGTATCTATGGAGACCAAAGGCACCCATGGTATAAGAGAACTTTAATACTGGAAAACATTTAAAACCTATCAGAATCCATATGGTTTTTCACACTTCTTTTGCAGCATTAATAATTATTAACATAATGGTGTTTGAAAATCATTGGACAAATCCTTATCCAGTTTCCCTTTCAGTGAAGGGCTCAGTATGGTCCATAAAACTGAATTTGAGATCCCCCCCCCTTTTTTTTTTGCCACGGATGTGTGATATCCAGATTTAACTAGTAATGGGATGCTCCTGTCCAAATGCAATATTATTAGGGAGTGCTTACCCGGCTTGATCTCACAGCTGGTGCTCAAAGTGAGCTCTTCATAGTGGTGATGTTACTTCAGGATCAAGGAGAGGTGAACTTGGATTGTGAAGCTAGGTTTATGAAACATGGATAGTGGCAATAATATCAAGGAGGATCTAGATAAGTTAAACTTCATTTGGCATTAAAGAAATCTCATGCCAGATCCTCAATGGAGCTATCAGGACTTATACCATTTGAACATCTGGCTTCCTTTTCTCTATGAATTTCTCTGTGATTTATATCAATTCCTCATCCTCCTTTTTATGACAAAATCATCACATTGCCCTAAGATCTTACACTTTCAAAACACAATTAATGACTGCACCCGAAATATCTTTTTCAAATTAATACTTCTGATCACAACCACTTACAGCATGAGGATTTTTTATTACTCTTTGGGGGCTTCATTTGTTGTTATAATGAACAAGATAATTGTATGAATGAATGGGCAGGCACTTAGCACACTAATGAGATTCTTCATGTTTCCATGGAAATGGAAGGACCAGATATTTGTCTAAGATAAGTGTTCATAACTTGAGTAGCTAAAAGCAGCACTTTTTCTTCTTTTTTTTTTTTGGTAGCCTATAAATGATTTTGATATACTGTACAGCAGTAAATGGCACCAGTGGAGTTACATATGACTTCCAACTGTGAGCAGGCTAGAATCTAGCTCTTGCAGCAACAGACATGGGTTGACATGGCAAGAAGTTTGGAAGGCTCAAATGCATACTGATATGTAACTGGAAAGCTGAGTGGCCTCCATCACAGAGACCATGCAGGTAGGCTGCTAAAATGTTTCAGAGCATGATCTAATAAAGATTGATTCAAGTGCTACATTTTCTTCTGAAATACAATTATAGAGAAAACAATTAGTAACTGGTAAGAAATATATGAATTTTTTTGACAGGGTAACCAGCCTCGTGGATACAAGGGAGGCAATAGATATGATATATCTTGATTTTAAAAAGGCTTTTGAGACAGTCTCACATGATATTCTCATTAAGTAAACTAGTGAAATGTGGTCTAGATGAAATTACTATAAGGCAGTGGCGGGCAACCTGTGGCCCATCAGGGTAATCGCACAACTGGCTGAAACACCGTACTCAAAGAGTAGTCATCAACGGTTCATGGTCAAACTGGGGGAACATATCTAGTGGGGCTCCACAGGGGTCAGGCCTGGATCCTGTACTAGTCAATATTTTCATTAATGACTTGAATAGTAGAGTAGAGAGCATGCTTATAAAGTTTGTGGATGACACCAAGATGGGAGGAGTTACAAGAACTTTGGGGGAAAGGATTAGAATTCAAAACGATCTTGACAAATTGGAGAATAGGTATGAAATCAACAAGATGAAATTCAATAAAGACAAGTGCAAAGTGCTACTCTTAAGGAAAAATCAAAAGCACAACTACAAAATAGGGAATAACTGGTCAGATAGTTGTACTGCTCAAAAGGATCTGGGGTTAGAGTGGATCACAAATTGAATGAGTCAACAATGTGATGCAGTTGCAAAAAAGGCTAATATAATTCTGGAGTGTATTAACAGGAATGTTATATGTAAGACATGGGAGGTAATTGTCCTGCTCTACACAGATGAGGCTTCAGCTGAAGTGTTGTGTCCAGTTCTGGGTGCCACACTTTAGGAAAGATGTGGACTAATTGGAGAGAGTCCAGAGGAGAGCAACAAAAAATGATAAAAGATTTAGAACATCTGACATATGAGGAAAAGGTTTTAAAAAAACTGGGTATATTTAGTCTTGAGAGAAGAAGACTGAAGGGGTACCTGAGAACAGTTAAGTGCTGTTATAAATGGGTCGGTGATCAATTGTTTTCCATGTCCACTTGAATTAGGACAAGAAGTGATGGGCTTAATTTGAAGTAAGGGAGATTTAGGTTAGGTATTAGGAACAAGCTTTCTAACTATCAGGGGAAAGTAAGCACTGGAATAAGCTTCCAAGGGAGGTTGTGGAATCTTCATCTTTGGAGGTTTTTGAGAACAGGCTAGACAAACTCCTGTAAGGGATAGTCTAGTTTATTTGGTCTTTCCTCAGCGCAGTGGGTTGGACATGATGACTCGAGGTCCCTTCCAGCCCTGCATTTCTATGATTCAATGAATATATGTGACTTTAAATAGAACTGTTATTGATCATTTATTTTCCTTCCATGTGAACCACAGCATGCTGAACTACCCTGTATGCACTATTTGTATAAATTGAAATACTGTAAGCTAAGGCATTCTTACAGAGTGGAGAATAGGCCATTGAAATTTCTGCTGTTTCTCAGGATTAAAAGATTACAAAACAAACAAAACCTTTAAAAATCCTGTTATGCTTTATGCATAATAAAGAAGCCAGCCAACAAATAAACAACCCCTCCCCAACCCTGTCTATCACTTCCATAAAAAAGGCAATTAAATTAAACATGTTAATGTAATGTTTAAGGCTGCACAATTAAAATCATTTATATATTTTTAAAAGGTAAGGAGGTTCCAATAGTAACCTTAATTCTGCCATGTTGCACAACTAGTATTTCCTTTTCTTGTTTACCTGGTTAGCTATGTATCTTACTGTGTTACTATTTATGCTGTTCAATATATGCCATGAAATATATGTGACTTGCACCATAGACTTAGCTTGTAAACATTTTGGGACAGGGCCATCTCTGTGTTCTGTGTGTGTGTGTACAGCACCTCACACAACAGGGACTTGGTCCATGACTAGCATTCCTAGGTGCTCTCATATTATAAATAATAATGATGACGTCTTGCAAGTAGAAAAGTGACTTCTGCATTTCCTGACATTATCCATGCAAACTTAAGATCTGAAATCTTTTCTTTGTTAAAAAGGCCTTCAGTTTTATGCATGCAGTCAGCTGTTGCCATAAGTGCTAGGATTCAGATTTAATGGATAATTGCCTGTTGACACAAGAGCAGGTTAGGTGCGTAAATGCTAACATTTAGTCTTGCAGTTATGCACCTTCAGAAATGGAGCTCAAGTTGTGCATGCTTTCAAAATTGTCCTTTAAAACTGAATAAATGTATGGATTTATTATAATTCTGTTTTTTTTATTTGTAACAAAGATAAGACAAGGACAGCACACATGATGGTAATTGGAAATAAATGGCAGTCTAATAATTCTGTTACAAGGCATACCTCCTGCAGAAACCCCTTATTGTATTTTTAATATGGATTTTTTTTAAATATACTATTATGTTGTCCATTATGACCGGTACTCTGCAGTCCCTTCCTTTATAAACAGAAAGCCTGGACTGGAGAGTGAGAAGTAAAAAGATGAATTCTGGTGAGTTCAAATCAAGCTAAAAAAAATCAAAATTTAAGAATAGCAGATAGGAAAAGATCATGTCACATTCTGTACCAATAGTCTGTGTTTGTGATTTTTGGGAGTTTTTAGTAAATATAAAGCAGAAAATATTGAACATTGCAGCAACTTTTCATGTTAACTGTGGTGCAAAATGTAGTCACCAATCTGTTTTGATGGGTTCTACAGAAAAAATGGAGAACAAAGTAAGAAAGTGTCCTAAAAGTCTGTTCGCATATTGGGACTTATTCCAAAGGGAACAATAATAAGACTCAGCTATGGTATTGTTAGTTTTGCAAAGCACTGCTTTAAAATAACCAAAAGTTATGCTTACTAGTGGTATTGATGATTATAGGTGGGAGTAAAATTTGGTGCAGGACATGAGAAGTGTAGCCCAGCTGATATTTGTCCATGCAATATCAGGACAGTTTGTGCTCTCATCCCTGTTTATGTTCACAACATACACAAGGAGAAGTTTATCTATCATATCATATCATATCAATCTTGCTGGAAGGTTGCTATGTAACCCTACTTTATTTCTTAGAATCCAGCATAACACACCCAAAACAGAAAGAGACAAAGCAGGCTGCTCCCTAAGGCAGAAAGGCACAACTCATCCCACCTTGTTCTAGGCTGGCTTTTTCAAAACTGACAGATCACAGGGTTCCCAACAGAGCCCCTAGCCTGAAAGTAGGACAAGGAGCCACCCCCTCACACACTTTTAAAGTGATAGCTTTCAATTCCAGCACAGTCCTCAACACATCACAATCCTGATAGCCCTATAGCAGTGGCTCTCAAACTTTTTTACTGGTGACCCTTTTCACACAGCAAGCCTTTGAGTGCGAGCCCCCTTATAAATTAAAAACACTTTTTAATATATTTAACACCATTATAAATGCTGGAGGAAAAGCGGGGTTTGGGGTGGAGGTTGACAGCTCGTGACCCCCCATGTAATAACTTTGTGACCCCCTGAGGGGTCCTGACCCTCAGTTTGAGAACCCCTAACTTATAGTATATAGTTAAGATTCCACAGCCACTGGTCCTGGGAAGAATGAAAGAGGCCAGTGAGAGGTGCAGAAGCTGGGATGGGGGAATATCATAGAACAGTTCTGACTCTTTTGCAGGAGAAAGAGGTAGAGGAGTCTGAGCCAGGAGGGAGCAGGAGGGGAGAAAGAACTGGCAGCTAGGAGGGCAGTGAAGTGCCAGGTCTAATCCAGCTGTCTGATGTTGATGTAACAAGACAGGGGCTATGCAGAACATGTTGGGGAATTCAATCTGCTTTAAACAGCATTGTGTTATGCCTCCCTTTCACTATGTCTTTCCTGTCCTTCTTGAAAGGGAACATGTTGCATAGTGTATCCCCCTCCTGCTTTTGTAGTCAATGAGCTGTGTGGATCTTTTCCTGAGGGGACAGCTATGCAGAGGGAGGAGCATTCCACAGCACCCACTTTCCCTCCTCAGAAGCTGCCTCACGACTTATCCTATAGCTTAGCTCCCTTCCATGCTACAGCACATGGAAGAGGGGAGATATGGTGTCCTTACCATCCAAATCTGATTGTTTCAGAAGTTGATATACTGTGATTTTATTCTCTGTGTAGTTTCTGGCAGTAAATTGCACTCCGCCCCCCACCATTGAAACTGAATGATAACTGTTGAGATTGGGCCACTGTGGCGACAGCATGTCCAGGATTGCCTTGGCAAATACAGGAAGAAAGGTGCTCATCCAAGGTCAAGGGTAAATATCAGTTTCTTGGGTAAATGGGTTTTCAACAGAAAAAGTCTGGAGCTTAATGGATCTTTCTGGCAGTTGACAGACTATATACTTTAGAGTGTAACTCAATGTTCTTTTTGGATGTTTCTTTGCTTGGAATTAAGTGTCCTTGTTCTATAGTGTCATCATGCACTTAGTGTCACCGTGTAATGTGATGTCTGTCAGTTCTGCGATCCTGTAGCAGGACTCACTGAAAACCTTACCTAGGAGGATTAAAGCAGGATTCCATGAATGTAAATGCAGTTATCTGTTAGGCCAGTGGCCCTCAACCTTTCCAGACTACTGGACCCCTTTCAGGAGTCTGATTTGTTTTGCGTACCCCCAAGCTTCACCTCACTTAAAAACTACTTGGTTACAAAATCAGACATAAAAATACAAAAGTATCACAGCCCACTATTACTTAAAATTACTTACTTTCTCATTTTTACCATATAATTATAAAATAAATCAATTGGACTATAAATATTGTACTTACATTTCAGTGTATAGTATATAGAACAGTGTAAACAAGTCATTGGCTGTATGAAATTTTAGTTTGTACTGACTTCACTAATGTTTTTTATGTAGCCTGTTGTAAAACTAGGCAAATACCTAGATGAGTTGATGTACCCCCTGGAAGGCCTCTACGTACCCCCAGGGGTACATGTACCTCTTGTTGAGAACCACTGTATTACAGAATGCATTGCTACTTTCCATGCTCCAAGTTGCAGCATATTCAGTTTAGAAATGTTTTAAAATTCCTTTTTATAGGCATTTATATAAAGTCCTAAAAACAGAATCCATCTGTTTTCAATTATTAAGTACATTCAATTATTAAGTACATTATTAAATGGGTGGGGGAGGGACGGAATGATCTATGACAAATGACTACCATACATTCTGGTTTAAGGCTGGAGAGATGGATTTAAGTATTGCATTTCAGTGGGAGCTTCAAGGAGGAATACTGACTGGCTTTTATTCACCAAAAAAGGCAGTTGGGCTTAATTGTCCCACTCTACTGAGCATTGGAGTGGGTTCAGCTGGAATACTGTGTCCAGAGGTGAACAACAAAAATAATAAAAGATTTAGAAAATCTGACCTATGTCAAAAGATTAAAAAAACTGGGCCTGTTTAGTCTTGAGAAAAGAAATTTGGGGGAGGGGGAGACACCTTCAAATATGTTAAGGACTGTTATAAAGGACAGATGATCAATTTATGTTCTCCATGTCCACTGAAGGTAGGAGAAGAAGTAATGGATGTAATCTGTAGCAAGGGAGATTTAGGTTAGCCATTAGGAAAATCTTTCTAACTAGAAGGGTAGTTAATCTGTGGAATAGGATTCCAAGGTAGGTTGTGGAATCCCCATCATTGAAGGATTTTAAGAATAGGTTGGACAAACACGTGACAGATCTAGGGTCTAGGTTTACTTGGTCCTGCCTCAGCACAGGAGGCTAGACTTGGTGACTTCTCAAAGTGTCTTCCAGCCCTATGTTTCTCTGAATCTATATGAATAAAATATTCATATAGACTTGCATCTGAAGAAGTGGGTATCACACACGAAAAGCTGCATGCAGAGTCTGTTAGTCTCTATATAAGGTGATTCTTTGTTGCTTTTACATGAATAAAATAGATTCAGTAGACCAGGTTGAAAACTTTTTCTCAGCTTTTCTACCAAAAATGACTTTTTAAATGAAACAAACTTAACCGTGGACTGACATGCCTACAACAACACTGCATAGAATTCCATAGAAGCTTTTTCAGTTTTAATTAAAAAAAAATAAATTAGACTATGAAATTTTAGTTGAAAAACTGATTTTTTCACAGTATTTTTTTGGGTGTGTGTGTGAATGATTGGTGGGGAGGATTTAAAAAAAATCTTCTACAAGAGGGGGGAAAAATAGTATTTTTTTACCCCGGGCTAATTTTCAATCCGTCTGACAATTTTGCTTGGAATAAGCATATAGTCTTTAAAAAAAATGGGAGTACTTGTGGCACCTTAGAGACTAACAAATTTATTTGAGCACAAGCTTTTGTGGGCCACAGCCCACTTCATCAGATGCATAGAATGGAACATATAGTAAGAAGATATATATACGTACAGAGAACATGTCTCTAAGGTGCCACAAGTACTCCTGTTCTTTTTGCGGAGACAGACTAACACGGCTGCTACTCTGAAACATATAGTCTTTGGTTCATTATCCTTAGAAATGAACGAATGTCTCCCTTTGTGGAAGCAAAGGAACCATTTATATTCAAGTAACAGAACTGGTCTTAGATGTGTGCAAACCCAGCATGCACTGTTCTTGGTGGTCTTAACAGCACAGTCTCTGAGTAGTTCATGTAGGCAGATGAATACAAATATGCCGGTGCATACTGCACAAATCTTGTATTTGGGGAAGCTGCACAACCTCTGGATAGTGCTGAAAACTACAAATTGTTTAAATGGGAGAAGGTAAATACATGATCCCCTTTTGTGAGTAATTGTAAATGAATGCAGGCTGACGTGGACCATTTTTGATTGCTTTCAAAACAGACTAATTTCTTTCCAGAGAGCAACCCAGGAAATGAATGCTCTTGTTTTGTCAGGGGGCAGGTAAATACTCAGGGCTATTATTTCAGCTTCAACTAAGATTGGTGACAGCTTGCTTAATTACTGACACTTGGGGGAAAACTGTTTTGGCAGTACAGCTAAACTGTTGCAATAATTTCCTGCTTACCCGTACACAAAAATATATTAATGTATATTTGTAGTTGTTTTGCATTCTTCTCACAGTATCCAGAAGGCCCCTAGGGGGAAAATACCTAGAATCTATATTAAGTAATGATGTATATTATTTACCATTTCTAGTATGCATTTGAAATATAAAAAGTTTAGTCAATTTTCATATGAAAAATACATGAATGCTATAAAACTACAGTTAATTCACTTTTTGAACATATTAAACAGGAAGTGTGAAACGTGTCAACTACACTTGAAATAGGAGGCAGGATTCTGCTCTCATTTACATCAGTGGAGTTTATATCAATGGAGTTGTTTCAATTTTACACCACAGTAAAAGAGAGCAGGATTTCCCCCAGAATTGTAATCACTGTTCCACCTCCTGATCCCAAAATCTGAGCCTTCAAAGACAACCCCCAAGCTCATTACTACCCCAAGCTCATTAGAGACAATTGACACTGCCTGGGAACTGAATAAAGCTGTCGCTCTAGAGGTGATCCAAACCAGGCAAATCCATGGGCACCATGGAAGAAATTGCATGATGATTGCCTACACTGTACCTCTTCTGTGGATAGAAGGCACGAGTATCCAGACTTGACAATCCAGTACCTGCAAGCACTAAAATTCACTCACTTGTACAAAAGAGAAATTAATAAAATATGTCACAATTAGGGATAAATTCTACCATTGGGAAGCTTCTATCTTCTGCAGCAAAGTTTACGAAATCAAGACCTCACATATTAAGCTGTATATGCTACTTTCCTTTCTACACCAAGGGCCTTGCTATGTATGTCTAGCATACAGAGAGCTGTGAGAGGGAATTTTCAGATGCCCGCTGCTGGGCCTCTGTTTTTCCGTTTGAAACTTTAGTTATGCAAAAAATGAAAATCCTCCTCACAGGCTCCTTAATATCTACTAGCCCATTTTTGAACAACTTTATGCTTTTGAATGTGGAAAAAAGAATGCTTTGTGCTGGAAGGGAATGCTAAAACCAAAACAAAAACCCATTAGGTTCAATCTGCCACTTTAAAATCACAATGCATCTAACTTTTATTTTTTATTCTTTTCTTTATTTTGGAAGTCTTCCACATTTTACATTTATTTGTCTGCTTGTTCCTAAAGTTGTCCTTAGAAACCGTATAGTGTAGTTGAATGTCACACATGCGTCTGAATTAAATTTTGATTCATGGTGGCAACCAATCCTTAGTTACCTACAACCCGTGAGTGGTCCTAAAGGTGGCAGGGTTCACAGAATTCTAATTTTCTGTCATTTTTGTCTTCTCTTTGATGTCCTCTTTCTGTACCAGGCACATCATGCTCCCCACTGTGTGTTGTCTTTCTAAATGGTAGTTATTCGCATGATGAATTGAGTACTTGCCTGTTTTTAAAAGAATAAGATTTTGTTTGTGCCTCAAAATCTCCATAGTTTGGCTGGTAAAGTACCTCTCAAAGGAGGGAGAAACAGTATCTAGAAGAATGTCTTGTGAATAGATGAATAAAATCAAACTCCACTAGTTTTTTTACTTTTAATTGTAGACAAATTGTTCTGCAATGGAAAAATGTTTAAAGATAATGAATGCTCAAATACTGTTTACAGTTTTTTTTCCCCTGTTGGCACACTATTACCTATTAATTTGTCAGCTAAATGTTACAACTGTATGAAGCACTCTTCTGTTGCTGAGCCTTCCTCTTTGTAGGGAAAATGAGTTAGTGGGGTTTTTTAAGTGCTCTAAAAGATGTCCGATTCATAGCACTAGAGACAGAAATTTCTGTATCTTCTTAGCACAGTGAGCAGGTATAGCATTTGGGTAATCTTCTCTGTATTGTACTGACCTGGGGCTCCTCCTGTAGGAATGAGTGTGGAGTTTAGTGTCTCTGCTTATTCAATCTGTGGCATCTCTCAGCCACCCAGGGTGTGAAAGACTCACTTCTGCCAAGAGCTGGACTGAGACAACAGGTCATGTACTGATGAACATCTGAAACCTGAGTTGTTTTGATTGAAGAACCTAAAGACTGAAAGATTTTGTATTCCACTTTGAACCCTTTAAATCATCCAGTTCCTGTCATATGTAAATGTTGACAGGATTAGGCCTTTGTACTGGATTAAAGGGAATGAATTGTTCTCCCTTTCCCTAAGAATTAAACTAGGTTTGGTTTTGGGGTTTCCAAATTTAAGGGTAACTTGGTGAGGAGGACTTCTGAGCAGACTGTGTTTCATTTCAATGAAGAATTTACTGGATTAAGCCCCTAAACTTATTCACTCATTCCTCTAGACACCATCAAGGCCCCAGTTCAGCAAAGCTCATGCCCAAGTTCTATTTAAGTCAATGAGAATTGAGCACACATTTAACATTAAGCACGTGCTTAAGTGCTTTTCTGAATCAACTCCTAAGAGCTTAGTCTGACACCAACTGAAATCCAACACAGAGCATGGAGGGGTGGCATGGGTGTGATAACACACTGCTTGATAGTTCGTGTCTCTAAATCTTTGATGTATGTTACATCTCTACTGCTCTGCTAATAAGATGCTGAGCAAACATTCAAAATTGAGATTCAGATTTTGTTTGTGAAAAGAGCACTGCTATAATTATATCAGCAATAGCAATGTGTATACGGGGACCTTTTCATGTATGTTATGTAGAGTACAAGGAAAAACTGCCTTTGATCTTTTATGTTGTAATACCTAACTGAAACAAAACAGTGTTGGGCCATTTTTAATATCTATCTATATCACAGTTACACAGGACACAGCAGGAGTAACATTTAATAATACTAGAGATAGGGCCACAAAGTTTTGATCAAACTGTTTAGGGATTTTTGGATCTGGAATCAGTTTTGGCCTATTAGGGTACATTTACACAGCAAGTTGCAGCCTGTAGCAGTGAGTCTCAGAGCCCAGGTCTACAGACTTGGGCTCATGGTATGGGACTAAAAATAGCAGTGTAGACATTTGGGCTTCTCTTGGATCTTGGGATCCAAAGTCCAACCCCCGCCTTAGATTTCAGAACCCAAGCTCCTGCCAGATCCCAAATTTCTACACTGCTATTTTTAGTCCCATACCATGAGCCCAAGTCTGTAGACCTCGGCTCTGAGACTCACTGCTACAGGCTGCAACTTGCTGTGTAAATGTACCCTAATAGGCCAAAACTGATTCCAGTTTGCATTTTTAGCACCATAGCATGACCCCAAGTCTTTCTAGCTTAGCTCTAAGATTTGCTACCACTTACTGTGTAAGACACATGGTTAGAGGGGTAGGAACCAGGTGCTAAATTTGGATCAGAACTTCACCAAAGTTCAAAGGATCTAAGGATTTTCTTCAGGCCCATCTCTAAATGAGATTGGTATGATATACCTTCTAATGTTCATTATGAGAATGAAAACTCTCTGGGATGCAGTCTAGTTTTTAACTATGTGCAGTAGGTTTTTTTAAACAGCTAGAGGCAATACCTTTTTTGTTTATAGTTTATAATTTATTAAACTTTACACATTTTAAATTAAATTGACCTCCTTGCCCTTTGGAAAATACTCATCACACAAACTCTGTTGATCTTCTTCATTAGACCCACAGTGATAGTCATCATGTGTTGGACATGCTGTGTAGTAAGAGAAAAAACAACTTATGGTATATTTAATTCAGCAATTTCTAAATCTTGATCTTGTATTGGAATCTGCTTTGCAGGTGCCAAGGTCTTGAATAAATATTTTTCACCAATAGAAAATAATTCTTTTCAAAAGAGGAACCAATCCCTTTCAATAACATGTAATCACCCGAGTCTACCTCATGAAGCTAGTTTTCAAGGGCATATGCAAATCCATAGCTGTACACAGTTGCCAAACCACTCAACCATTTTTGTTTTGAAAAGAGCTCCCTCTTGTAGCTTAACCTGAAACTCACAATAATTGTTTCTAAACACACACACACACACACACACACACACACACACACACACACACACACACACACACACACACACACACACACACACACACACACACACACACTCTAGAACCAAAGATGTCTGAATTGATATGAAAGTCTGAAACATGTTCTCCCATCTCTGCTAAAAATCACCCAAACATTTCGGAATATATGAATAGGTATCACTTTGTATCTTCAAATGTTGTACAAACACTTGACCTGATTCTCCACTCTGCTATATGTTTTTTGCAGGTGTCTCTCCATTGATGTTAACTTGGTGTAAAGCCAGTGTAAAGCCATGGATAATCAGGCCCACTTATTGAGCCTCCCATCCCTTTGTGAAGTAGTTAAGTATTGTCATCTGTGCCAGGGTACCTCCTTCACTTCATTGGCTTCAGCGTTTCTCCCTTGCACACTGGGGGTTCTAGAGTAAATCGGTCTGACTCCAGAGGGATTTTCTCTTCACTCTGGTTTTATTTTTCCTTATTTACACTGTGGGCCTTAGGGTAGGCCCAGGACGTTCCTTTAAGCAACATAACCCCCACCCCCAACTCACAATGGAAACAAAAATACTTTTTCCTGGCCCCTCTCTGGGGTGTTACCCTACTATGCAGGCTCCTAGCTGCCAGCCCTTCCCCAAGCAGCTGTTAACTTAGTTTCTTTCTCTATAAAGAGACCAGCCTTCCACCTAGAGGAAGACTTTCCTTCCTGCTGCCACTATCCCTGCTGCAGCTTGTCTCTCATCTCTCCCCTCCTCTCTTTCACCAGAAGAGGATTGTTCAAAGGTGATTGGCAGCCCTTAACTGGCCTCAGGTGTCTCTCGGTAACATGAGGTAACTTTTTTTCAGCTCACAGGGAACAGGGCCTTCACCATGCTAGGGCTAATATATCTGCCCTCGACCATCATCCTATATCTGTCAGGACTGACTTTGTCATTCATCCCTGTTCTTACAGATGAGGAGACTGAGAGGTGAAGGGACTTTCCCAGTGTTGAGCTAAGAGCCACTCCAGGCTATGGCTCTGAGTATGTACCTAGGGTTTTGATGGGCATGTACTCAGGGCAGCTAGCCCTTCCTGTCACTTGTGCTGCCTCATCCACATTCTGTTTCAAGCATGTTAGCTCAATGAGAGCTGGCACAAGCATGTCTCCTCAAGCTGGGAATCAACCCCCCAGCTCAAGTGGAGACATACCCTAAGTGCTTCTGAGTGGACACATCTACTGGTAGAGACATTGTCTGTTGTGAAGTGGCCCTAAACTATAAAGTTGTCATTCATTTGTACCCGACTCCATGTTGGAAGCTATTCATGCATAGTTTAAAGCCATAATCTGGTAGAAATACAACACCTGTGGACAGCGCTTGTGTTATTATGGAATAGTACTGAATTATTGGGAGGAAGCTTAATCCAGTGAATCGAGTTAGAACTGAGAAGTTGGTGTTGGGAGAGGAGGGTTCCACTAGACTCTGCCTTTGGCTTGCTGTGGGATTATGAGCAAGTCACTTTGCTTCTGCCTCAGTTCACATCACCTGTAACACTGGAATCATAATGCTCCAGCAGTGCAGTGCTGCTGCTGCAGTGCTGTAAGTGTAAGCAAGCCCTAAAGCACCTCACTTAGGACCACATGTCCTTCAAAGTGTAGCTGTTTTGTAATACAAAGAAACCTCAAAGGTTTAATTACCAGATGGAGAGTTCATTAGCCAGCACAAAGTAACAGATGTCTAGGTGCTTATACATCACTGACTCCTAATGTGTTAAGCCAGTAGTACCTTTAAAAAAAAAAACGATTTAGAGCCCAATCCTGCTGTTCCAATCAATTAAACTGGGTCTCTACTCGCAATATGTTTTTTATGTTAAATCTGTCAGGAACAAAATATATTTTGGCCATATGGTGTGATCCTGCTTCTCTGGATGTCACTGACAAAACTCCCATTAACTTCAGTGCTCCAGCATCATGGTCATGTTTAGGAGTACTACTGAATGACGCTGATAAAGATGCATGAAGCATCACTAACAAAACAGCTTTACAGCAGAAAGTACTGTGTCCTCTCTTCTCATGCAGTGGAGATTAGTGAGTTCCCGGAGAACTTGCATCATAGGACCCAGAAACTCCCTGTAGATCCAATTTTGGAATTGCTCCTCTCAAGAGTGAGTTTCTGTGGCCTCTTAGAATATGTCTACATAGCAAAAGAAAAACCCACAGCTGGCCTGTGCCAGCTGATTCAGGCTCGCAGGGTTCAGGCTGCAGGGCTGTTTCGTTGCTGTGTAGATGTCCGGGCTCAGGCTGGAGCCCGGGCTCAAGGACCTTGCAGGGTGAGAGGGTCCCAGAACCCAGGCTCCAGCCCAAGCCCAGAAGTCTTCACAGCAATGATACAGCCCTGCAGCCCAAGCTCCATGTGCCCGAGTTAGCTGGCATGGGCCAGCCACAGGTTTTTCTTAATTGTGTAGATTTACCCTTAAACAGTCTAAAACCTCTGTTTTAGTCTGAGAAGATACAATGCTTGAAGGCATTTAGAATTAAAACACTTTTTTAAATAAAAAGTTTTATTTATAAACTTTCACTATGACCTGGGAATTTATTCTTTTGAGGAAAATTCCTTCTGGCAGCATTTGAAGCTTTCTAAATGTTTTGTTTTCAGTTCTAAAATGTCTTGAGTATAGATGATGTATGTTTAAAAAACCCTGACATTTAAACACACCTTGAAGTGCAGATGCACTCATTATTTCACTGACTCTCATTTTTTGTAAACATGAGGTTCGGGGTTAATAAATGACCATGCTATTTTTATGGCGGCGGGAGGAAGCAACACATTATTTTTCTGTTAGTTTTGTAGACTTGGGGGAATCTTCTCTTCTCTTCTTGTTTGTAGACCAAATCCTGCTCCCTGCTTAGGTAGACTTCTACTCTATTGTACCATTGGCCAGTCACTCCCCTTGAGTCTGTCATGAAAAGTAATGCCAATGAACAAAACTTCATTTTAAGAGTTTGAAACCCGGGTATTCTTAGGGAATCCAAACTTGAAATCACAGTACATTCAGTTCAGTGACATACTGCAAACCTCTCCAATTAGTTCTGTTGACCTGTGTCACTCTTTAATTGATACAGTACCACCTTCATGCTTTTTTTTAATTGGAATAATTGTAGACGTTTTTAATAAAAATTTTCCATTGGATTTTCACACTCAAAAGTGCAGATGGTGCCAGTAATCTAGGGGTCAGATTTCTGAATGTGTATGTTAAAGTATGTGGACAGACGTTTGGTGTGTGCAGCCAATGATTTGCGCACACACAGGTATGTCTGTCTAGGAGCCATACATGGGCATTGGAATCTGAACATGCCCAAGTAAAAGCACATGTGCACTTCAGCACATGCATGTTTGAATATCTGCACTTTGATGTTTATTACCTATCCCTTTAATCTTACAAGGGGTATTTTCAGTGTTCCTGAGCCTCTAATATGGAATACCACAAGTGTGATAACTTTTACTACTTGACTTTAATAGCACACGCTGTCAGTTCTTTAAAAGTTAGTGAGGATTTTTCTTCATTCGAAGTGCTTTCTGAAGCATCAGGTTCTTGTGTTTTATTTTATTAAAGAGCATGTTGGTTCATTTCTGTTATTTAATTAAATATTTCTGTGGCGCCTAGTCCCATAGTGTCTTGGTACCTTCCAATACATTTAAAACAAAACAAAACTAAAAAAAAATCATCCACATGTTGACTTAATAAAAGTGTGTCAGCCCAGTATTCTGCACATTATGTTTACACATGTTTCTGTGGTATTTTTCTGTCTTGCTTGAATAGCTTGCTAGTTATTACTATCAAACAGAGGCAATAGTACTAGGGAATGAACGTCTGAGATTAGTAACATTAAAGCACACAAACACTCTGGAGGAAAGAGATATATTTGGAATTCTGTATTTTCCTGTGTAGAAGATATAGAACTAAAGGTAAAAATTAAACTCTTTGGTCAGCCGAAGTGCTGCTTTCTAGCGATATACTATGGCAACTCCAGAAAGGTGGGGCCAGACTCTGAAAATCTGGGGTAACACTATTGAAGTCAATAGTTTTGTCTGATGTACCAGATCACTCCTGACTCAGCAGCTAATTTGGAAAAAATACAAAGCCAAATACATTAGCAACACTCTATCCTTATGACTCCCCAGAGACTGCTGAAAAAGTGGCAATAGTTCCCAGCCAAATTATATATAGAAAATCTGGTTCGTTGTCCGGATGAAATTTTTAACTTCCTGTGAATGCTGTGACCTGGTGGGGCAGAGAAGGGCATGGATTCCTCTTGCTGAATTGAGCAGTAAGAATGTGAAAACTTCATCTCCTAAACCAGAAGCACATTATTGCACATGTGGGGTGATTGTCTTTCAATCCTAGAAATGGAACTTTATGATGTTTTCCTTACATTTATTTAATGTCAACATTGTTTTGCATTTGTCAAAGTCTTTTGCTAAATGGTGAATCACTTGCTTTATCACAAACTCCAAATTTTCAGCAATCATTTCCTGCTCAAACTGCATTCACGTATGGGGAGACAACGGGGGCGGGTGGGGGGAGGGGGACACATACACTTTTATCACAAGTGGAGGAATGGGAGGGCAAAACTTTTATGTAATGTCAATTCTGGAGCTTGGAGAGTGAGTCACCACAAATTTTTAACTCTGGTAGACACCCAAACGCTTTCTTGGAAAATGCCTGTTGTATTCGCTATCATTTCTCAATTGGGCTGAAGATTAAAAGCAAGCCAGAAAGCAGCACAAATTATAGCTGATATGATTTTATCTGAGGTGAGACAAAAAGAGCAGGAAAAGCTTGATCTTTGCTCCCAGAGAGCATTTCCCCCTCAAATGGGTCTTCCTTTGGCTTTTTAGGTTTAGGCTTGTGAAACTAGAAACAGCAATCCACATTTTCAGAAGTAACTAGTAGGGCTGTCAAAGGATTAAAACATTTAATTGCAAGATTAAAAAAAAGTTGCAATTAATCGCAGTTGTAATCTCACTGTTACACTATAATGCAATACCGTTTATTTAAATATTTTGGGGTGGGGGAGAAGTGGATGTGTGTTGGGGGAGTGCAGTCTCTTTAAGCAGAGCACTCACCAGCCTGTGTGCTTTTTCAGCCAGCAGTGGCTGCTGTTGGCAGCACTCATTCCTGAGCCGCCAGAAGCAGCAGCAGACAGGCTCTCCCTGTTCCCTGACCCCAGCTCAACAGTGACTCAGAGAGGGGGAGGGGGACACCCTGACATGAGCCTCTCTGCCCCCACTCAGCGCAACAGACAGGAGGCAGTGTCCAGAGCAGCTTGGCCAGGGATGTCTTCATGGGGCCGGGAGGAGGCAGGAGCAGCAGTGGAGCAGGGCAGTGGGAGGAAGGGTACGCAGCAGCACCTCCCTGAGTGATTAATGCTCATTTTTTAAAAAAGGGTTAATTTGTTTTGAGTTAATTGCATGGGTTAACTGCGATTAATTGACAGACCTAATTATTATTTTTGATTACAAATATTTGCACTGTAAAAAAGATTTAAATATAAGTGCAATCTATAAGTGGAAGCATGAAGGTATATGAATGTTTAGCTTACCTTGCACATAAATACCTTGCAGCACCAGCTACAACAGTGCCATGCGAACACTTGTTCTCACTTTCTGGTGACATTGTAAATAAGAAGCAGGCAGCATTATCTCCTGTAAATGTAAACAAACTTGTTTGTCTGAGCGATTGGCTGAACAAGAAGTAGGACTAAATGGACTTGTAGGCTCTAAAGTTTTACCTTGTTTTGTTTTTGAGTGCGGTTATGTGAAAATAAAATAATTCTACACTTGTAAGTTGCACTTTCATGATAAAGAGATTGCACTACAGTGCTTGTATGAGGAGAATTGAAAAATACTATTTATCTTTTTTACAGTGCAAATATTTGTAATAAAAAATAATATAAAGTGAGTGCTTTGTATTCTGTGTTGTAATTAAAATCAATATATTTGAAAATGTAGAAAAACATTCAAAATTCATTTAAATTGGTGTTCCATTATTGTTTAGCAGTGAGATTAAAACCAATTAATTGTGACTATTTTTTTAAATCTAGTTAATTTGTTTTGCATTAATCACTTGAGTTAACTGTGATTAATTGACAGCCCTAGTAACCAGTAATTCCAATTGCCTTCATTTTTGGGTTCCAAATGCATCAAACAGGCCTTTTGTTAGAGAACAAGTGTTCAGCAAGTTGGGAACTCAAAACATCTAGTCACAAGTTTGAAAATGTAAGTGATTTTTTTGGTCCATTTCCCACATTGGTTTCCTACCATATTTGCACAGTTGGTGGGTTTTTCATGCTGTCAACTCCTGTATATGCACATATGATATTGTCTAAGTTTTCATTGTCATGATTTAGATGTATAGGAAACATTGAGTAAACAGTTGCTTCTATTCACATTGCATCATCCAGGGCCGGTGCAACAATTTAGGCGACCTAGGCAGTCGCCTAGGGCACTAGGATTTGGGGGGCACCATTTTCTTCAGCAGTGACCGCAGCGGCTGGATCTTCGGCCACCCCAGTCGCCGCCGGCATTTAGGTGGAGGGAGCTGGGGCAGGGGAGTTTGGGGAGGGCCGCCTGCAGCAAGTAACGGGGGAGCGGCACGCAGGGGAACTCTCCGCCCCAGCTCACCTCTGCCCCGCCTCACCCCTACCCCGCCTCCTCCCCGAGCACGACGTGGCTGCTTCACTTCTCCCACCTCCCAGGCTTGCGGCGCCTAAGCTGATCCATCATGGCCCAGTTTGACGCTCATGTTCAAAATTGCCCCAGGCAGGTTCAGAGGAGGTGGCGGTAGCTGAAGGGTCAGGAAGGCTTTTGGTAACAGTGAAGAGGAAGAGAGGGAGGTTGAGACCTCTCCCTGAGTGGCCTCCAGTGACTATTGTTGCAGCCATGAAACAGCCACGCCAGTGAATGTGTCTTGATGGGAGCTGCTAGTAAGATAGCTCGTCAGACCTACGGGGCACCCCTCCTTCTTCTCCTGTGGGACCGATGTGGGTAGCGAGTTCAAGGCACAGAAGAGGTGGGATTTAGCTGTGATGAACATCCAGGATTTTGTACAGAGGTTACTGGGCATAGGCAGACTCTTGTGGTTCTCTCAGCTCCCATTTAAATAGTGTGTGTGATGACACTAAGCAGCATTATCCGTCTCCCACAAACTCCTGGCTTGGACTGTAGCTGGAAGGACTGGTGTCTGCACTGTAGGCGGGCTGCTGGTTACAGGATTCTGCTCTCTAGCCTGCCTCTTGGGGCATATGTGCTGTACATGAGCCCCTCCCATTCCCCCTGGTGCTGAGATGTGGTGGCCTGGGTGGAATAAGAGACTCAGTGATTTAAGAGCTTTAGAAGGGGGTTGGCTGCTCTCAGGATTCTGCCCATGTCCTTTGGGTTATATCCCATAATTGGACCACTAGACTGCAAGATAGTGGCAATATCTGGTCATTAGGTAATAATAGGAGACATACTAATCTCCTAGAAGGGACCTTGAAAGGTCATTGAGTCCAGCCCCCTGCCTTCACTAGCAGGACCAATTTTTGCCCCAAATCCCTAAGTGGCCCCCTCAAGGATTGAACTCACAACCCTGGGTTTAGCAGGCCAATGCTCAAACCACTGAGCTCTCCCTGGCTGTATCCTTTGTTGCCTTCCTGATGTTCATGTTTCAGGGGATCAGAATCTTGACCCCTTCCCAAACTCAAAAGTACTTTCTGGGACAAAAGGAGTGATTAAAATAATCCTTCCCCTCCCCCGTGCAATAATCTGTGTCCATAGAAAGGCTGATTCCACATGGATCTTCTGGTTTCTTTGAGTTTCCCTAGGCAGGAGCTAGTGACTCTTCTCTGAAAACAATCTCCTGGATCTCACAGAGATTTGAGGCTCTGTCCCTCCAAACCAGCCTGGCAATCTGTGGATAGTTCTGAATAGAATCATGCAGAGACTTGAGTTGGGAATCTCAGATACTCTGCCTGGGTGGCCTAGTGGGGTCCCAGCTTGGAGGACACAGATGATTTGTTGACTGTGTCAGATCCCTAATTAAACAGAGTTAAAGAAAATAGCATATATGGTAAGGAAATAAATACCACATTAATTGCAGACTCCTGATGTATATTTCTTCCTGTTTTCCTTTTATGTGTGTGCGCAGAGATTTATTTCTTTTATAGACTTATTTTTATTTCTGTGCCATATTTGGGTTCTTGCAGGCTGAAGGTGTGACAGGTTGGATCACTAAAATGCCCTTGGGAACTGCCACCTGATGTGCTGGGACTACCTCTAAGCTCATTTTCCTTGCCAGCTTGGGACTTCAGTACCCTGCCTGGTTTGAGCCAGGCATGCTTGCCTGCAGCAATCACAGATCCAAGTCTAAATCATGTCCCCCTCAAGTTGCAGGCTTAACTGAAAACAGCTTAAGAAGTGTTCCTGTCTCCAGCACTCAAATATCCGGCTCCCAATGGGGTCTAAACCCCAAATAAATCAGTTTTACCCTGTATAAAGCTTATGCAGGGTAAACTCATAAATTGTTCGCCCTCTATAACACTGATAGAGAGATATGCACAGCTGTTTGCCCCTCAGGTATTAATACATACTGTGGGTTAATTAATAAGTACAAAGTGATTTTATTAAATACAAAAAGTAGGATTTAAGTGGTTCCAAGTAATAACAGACAGAACAAAGTAAATTACCAAACAAATTAAAATAAAACACACAAGTCTAAGCCTAATACAGTAGGAAACTAAATGTAGGTAAATCTCACCCTCAGATGTTCCAATAAGCTTCTTTGACAGACTAGCCTCCTTCTAGTCTGGGCCCAATCCTTTCCCCGGTACAGTCCTTGTTCCAGCTCAGGTGGTAGGTAGGGGATTTCTCATGACTGCAGCCCCCTTTGTTCTGTTCCACCCCTTTATATATCTTTTGCACAAGGTGGGAATCCTTTGTCCCTCTCGGGGTTCCCACCCCCTCCTTCTAAATGGAAAGCCCCAGGTTAAAGATGGATTCCAGTTCAGGTGACATGATCACATGTCGCTGTAAGACTTCATTATCCACTTGCCAGCACACAGGTATACAGGAAGACTTACAAGTAAACAGAGCCATTTAAAACCAATTGTCTTGGTTAATGGGATCCATCAAGATTCCAAGCAACCATTAATAGCCCACACTTTGCATAATTACAATAGGACCTCAGTTATATTTCATATTTTCTAGTTTCAGATACAAGAATGATACATTTAAACAAATAGTATGAACACACTCAGATTATAAATTTTGTAATGATACCTTACAAGAGACGTTTTGCATGAAGCATGTTTGAGTTACGTTATACTCACACTCATTAGCATATTTTCATAACATCATATGGAGTGCACCATCACAGGAGTCTAACAACTTCGGTTCACATTAATCTTTCACAGCAAACGTCCACATTATGAGGTTTATTTTTCCAATAACACACAAGCATAGGGGTATTATCCTACTCCCATTGAAATAACTGGAAAAACACCATAGTGTTCTGTGGAAGCACAATTGGATCTACATTGTTTAGTTTAGACTTATATACAACAATATCCCCTTGTAACTTGACTCTATCATAGATCTTCCTATGGAGAAGCCCTTTAGCATTCACAGAACTTGGCCTATTTTGCTACTAGCCTACAATGACAGACTGGGAGAAGAAAGTAAACACACAGATTATTTTCTTGTGCCATAGTGTGTTTTACACTCTCTAGTTAGTTCTGCCTCAGGCACTTTGCATAAGCATCTTACATAATCCTGTTACACACAAACATATATGTATATATAATACTTCTTGAAAGGCAATCTGAATTAATCCGTCCTCTTTGTCAGTCTGTCTGTAGGCCCAAAAGAAGCATCAAAGAAAGTATGTTGTTCTCCCATCATCTGTCAAACGTTATTAAACTCCATAGACAGTGATGAGTCCTTTCCCAGCATTACTGTGAACCCAAAAAGTTTGATTTCATAAGTGCATGTGAAAGGATATAACTAATCAGCTCAGCTGCTGCATGTCATTGGCGGAGTTTCTCCAGAAATTCACCTCTGTATGTCTAATGATTTCACAATGACCCACTTAATTCCAGTTCTCCTCTAAATTAATTAATCCTGTTTCCTGCTTCAGATATATCTTCTTCCTAATTCTCTTACTACAGAAATGCAAAATTACTAACTGCTGCTCTGGATACTAAGTGACTGAGACACAGGTTCATCCTGTATTCAAGAGAGATTTATTAGAACAATATTTTGACTTCAGCATACAAGAAAATAAACTGCAACCCAGTTTTGTACTTGAATCAAACAATATTTATTTTCTTTCGTGTCATCTCAAGGCTACACACACACAAAATAAGGAAGTGAAGGTTTGGATATTCATATTCTAGAGGGGATCTTTGCAAACATGATTCCATGGACTGCTCTATTGTCCAAAGCAATGTACACCTCTTCAGTTCCTAGTTTCATCGGTAGGAAGCATAAGAGCAGCTTTTCTTGCAGTATTGCTGGAGCAAGCTGAGGGATAGGTGTCACAATACTAATAAAAAGCTGTTTACTGAAGCATTCCAGCCCAATTCTGCAACATCAAGAAGTTCAGGTAGTTGAAATAGCTTTGGAGAAACACCCACAACTTCAAATCATTATCCAAACTGAGCCAAAGTACTAGTTGACAAGTGATCTACTCCTCCTGCTTTGGTGCTCACGGCTGTATCCTCAAGTGGTGTAAATTGGCATAGTGCTATTTACCTCAACTGAGTTATGACAATTCAGACCAGATCTGGCCACTTCTATCCCTGCAGATTTAATTTTGTCTAGTTTATAAATGGCTTGTCCATCTATTGTCCTATGTGAATTATTGAAGGCAACGTTATACCACTTTAAAAATGGTCTAATAATAATGTGAAGTTAGAGGAAGCTTGGACTCATGGACACAGCAGTATCCTGGGAATCCAGAGACACTAACACTGGCGTGCTCAGTGACCATGGGCAAGTTGCTGCACCTCTTTGCCTCAGTTTCCCCATTTGTAAGAAAAGCATTATGTAAGCGCTAGGTATATCTGCCTCTGACTGGTGTCCCTTTTACAGCTTACAGAATCAGACTCTCCATACTACAGAAACAAATCAGAGCAAATAAGGTTGTTTTTTTCTGTGCTGATGTTTCCCCCCCACCTTTTATTTTCAAGAAATATTTTTGGTTACAGCACTGTACAGTTAAAGTACTGTTCTGTGAAATGCTTTTGCATTCAATTACCTTTAACTACAGCAGTAGAAACTAATGATCATTCAGTGCTGGTAATAATTTCCCTTTCATAGTATTTAGTATTGTGATTTATGCTGAGCTGCAGTTAAAATGAGAATAAAGCACTTGCTCTTAAAAAAATACAACCATCTTGTCTCCTTTGCTATACCACAGCCTTGACTGTTTGGTTCTATCACTTTGTGCCTTGTGAGGGACGTGAGGGGACAGTGCACAGCTCCATCATTAGAACTAGAAATGGGTTGGCTCCAACTATCCCTGAACAATGGCTGTGGGACCATATTTTGCAGCTTGATCCCCTCTTTATATGAAAGCAGATTCCACTCAATTTAAAATTGAACCCAAAGCCCTGCTGCCCAGGTGGCACCTTGACTTATGTGTTGGAGGACCTTGTTACGTGAGTAACCTTCCACCTGAGATAGTTTTTGACCTAGGTAATATAATCACAAGTAGAGCTAGGCAAATCCTGTGCAAACAGGCACAGGATGATTTGTTCCAGTTCTTAAACACATTCACTTGGAATGTGCCTGTTGCTGGATGGACAGGCCCTTAAGCGATTGGACTCAGCCCACCTGTGCCTTGTTAGGTGCTTCTCCAGGTGATGGGCTTTAAGGCAAATAAAAGAAAGGCTCCTGCATAAAAGCCAGAGTGAGCAGTGTGAGGAGGCTTTCTTATGGCTATATGAGTAGATGGTGCTAGAAAAGAGGACCACACAAAGATGTGTACACATGGGGAACCTATGAAGGGGCTGTGAGACAGGCTTACAAGCAGGCCAAGCTAAGAAATGTTCTAGAGGGTTGCAGCAATGGGTTTGAGTAAGCAGCTGTCTGATACTTGTTATAGAGTCCCTGGACTGAGATGATAGGGTGGCTGGTGTCTCCTACTAACTTACTGAAGAAAGGAAAACTTCCTGGCATGAGGGTTGAAGTACTAGTGAGCCTGGAATAAGGCTGAATTACCCAGTATGAGATTGTTGGATGATTATTGGACTTCTGCATTAGCGCTTGCTAAATGAAAGGCTACCTCCCTTCTGGAAATAACACTGGAATTGGTCTATCCAGGAGTGGTAGACTAAGGAGCATGGAGAAAAAGGACAGTTGGAGGAAACAGCAAGCTGATCAGAGTGGGAATGCAAAGACAAACTCGTGTTTGGAAGCCACAGGAGGTAAGGCTGTCTTCTCAGTTCTCTTTGTGTTCATTTTCCTCAAATATCCTAGTCTGGAAGAAGGAATTTAAAAAAAACAAATGAATGTTCACTTTTTGGCAAAGTCAGTATGTTTAAGAATCAGAATTTAAATTCATAAGCTCATTCTCCACTGCATTACATCTGTACCGTTATTATACAGAGCCTTGGCAATCTTTTCAGATAGCTCTCAGGTACAGAGACTGATGGTAAAAAATTAAACAAGTAGTGCCACAGTGCAGTGTGGTTGTACCCTGCCAAGTAGCTCTGTGAAAATGGCTTTGTGAGGATTCCTGTTCGTGCCTTGATGATTCTGGGAGACCAACCACATTTGAGCAGTAAGCAAATAAAAATATTACCTGCCCACCCCACAGATTCTGTCTGGGATCTGAAATTCAAGTTGGGTTTTCTCCAGCTTGTGCATCGTTTTGTCTTGCAGAATTTTCATTACTGCTAAAATTATTCCCTTTGTGATATCTGTGCATTGTGACTGCCTAAAATGAGTTGCACTGGTATATCTAAGGACAATCACATTAGAGGGACCAGTGACTGCTGCTGGAATTGCAATTTACTATTGATAACAACTTTGGGTTTTTTAAGCCAAAATAAAATCTACCTATCCTGTAGCTATACTGATGCTGTAAGGCTAGCAGGAGTAAAAACATACTTGTGCATGTGATTGAGCCAGCAGAGTTGTCTCTGAATACACACAAGGAGCACATGTAACAAGATTAACCTAATCAAATTCCCATGAAACAAGAAATGCACATTTCCCCAGTATTGCAGAACCATTAAAGGAAACCAAATGTAGAGCGCCTTAAAATCAGCTTCTTGTTTTGTTGTTCTCTGAAACTGTATGCAATGGGTTGGTGTTCAATTAAACACATTCTTATAGCACTGCATGTTGATCTATTTTTAACTTTATTTGGTATGTCTCTCTCCAAGTGCCCCATGACATTGCAGAGAAGTATAGCGAAACAGCACACTGTCTCCAGAATACATTTCTAGAGTATGAAGAATTGCATGGGTGGGGATGGGGGTGTGTCTCATATGCTATCTAAAAAGGCCTTGCTCTAGAACAAAATCCTCAGTTGGCTCATTATTTGCTATCTCTATAGCAACGTCATATGAAGATATTAAAATACTATGCAAACAATTGTAACTCAGAGCATCTCTGTGAGGTAGGCCAGGAAGTATTGGCAAATCTGGCTTCCCCAAACCCTGGTTAAGCCATCTTGTTGACTATTCAAATGCTGATGTGTTTTCAAGTTGCATGAGTGGAACTGCAGAGCTGTGGTGATTTGGGAAGATGGCCATTGCTATATTTGAAGGAGTTGGTCCCATAGGATTTGAAGTCTGTCTTCTAGAGCCTGTATTCAGTGAAGCAAGACTGTGAAAAGAACACCCCATTGTCTATTTTCCATCGTAGTCTTCAGATCCGGACCCCATGGTTCCTAGTTCAGGAATGTATTGTTAGAGCTTTTATGTCTACCATATTGAAGCATTAGGGGTGAAATCCCAGGCTCTAGTGAAGTAAACACAGAACACCCATTGGGGTCAGGAAACTTTGGAATGAAACTATTTTATGTATTTTAAATTATTTCTGACTGTCCTCAGGCAAGTGGAGAATGAATACATAGCAATTCAGAATTCTATTTGCTAAGAGGATGCTGCTGATTGAGTCATTTAGAGATTGTAGGATGTGTCTGTCTTAGTTACAGAGCAGTTGATGCTGGGTGCTAATAATTATTCATATCTTGGAGTCTGAATTTTGTTTTCTGAATATAAAAATAATAGTTATGGTACAGAAGATGGGCCTTCTCCTGAAGGCCGTTGGCTTGAATCCCATGCAGGTCAATAGCAATCGAAAGGTGATATCATCTGATTGCTATTCAGTGGCATAAATGAAATGAGCTTGTGGTTTTCAGTCTCTTTGCAGCATGTCCCCTGTAAACCAGCCTCAGAACTGTCACTAACAGGCACTCTTGTTGGAAGCCTCAGCAAGGAAGCCAAAGACTGAATGGGCATGGTTAAGGTCCCATTGAAAACCAGGCACTCTTCATGACTGCACCTACTGTAGGATGTTCAGAGTCCTAGGGAGTGCCCTCTAGGATCTGTAATTCCTCCCCTCCTAGTATTGTGTTAACTGGAGATTAGCTGGCACTAGAACTCTTCATCCAAACTATCCCTTAATCCTCAAAATTCAGTGACTTGAATAAAATGGGACCTGTATCTGAGTTGTCAAGGTAAGGTCTGGGAAACCTTAAGGCAAAAAGCTGGTTTTCTCAAGTCTAGTTTTTTTTATTCTATCTAAGCAAAACTAGATAGTTCCTGCTAAGGGTTTTTATTTAATTTTTGAGATTTGGAATATGTTAAAATCCAACACTGCCAGACTCCAGGTTTGAGAATTCATGTAAACAAAATAGAACAAAATTACATGCAAGGAACTTTGAACTATAACTGCCAAGTTTTTACAGCTCTGTAGTGTAAGGTAAGCCAAGTGTTAAAATTAATTTAAGGGGAGAATATTTTAAAGTGCAAAACTCCTTTAAACAGTGTTGGTTTTCTTTCAAATAGAGAGATTCTAGGAAGGAAGATGACTGTGTAAACACTACTTCCCACTTACCTCTATCTTAATGCTGAGTTTCTAGTTCCTCTTTTGTACTTCTATTCCTGTAGAATCTAGGAGGCCACAACTAAGATCAGGGTCCCATTATGCCAGACACTGTACATATGTTAAAACAATTGATGTCCTGCAGAGCTTGCAATCTAAATGGACAGGACTGACACCTAGGATTGCAGAGAGCCTCTTAAACTATAAAGCAAGAATAAATCACTGCAGCAATACATTCCTGAATCATCTGCAAATAGCTTAACATAACAGTTCTGAGTCATGAACTTTTGGTGTGGTGTTAGCAATGTTGACAAACTTTCACAAGTAGGCTTCAGAACTAAGTTTCACTGATCAACCTAGACAAGAGTTGATTAGATTATACTTGCATAATTTGTGAAAATGGCATCTCCTATTTGTATCATGAGTGGGTGAAGCTTGGTTTGTGGCAAGAGTTTGGGATTGTCATAACTTCCCCTCCTGCACCCAACCAGAACCTGGGTGCACACCTCCCACTCAGAATTGTGCAGGGGAGTCTTTGGTGCATTATGGCTATATGTTTGGTGGATGAAAATCAGGTCCCAAATTAGCTCTTTGCTCCCTAGCTATCTATTTTGGCTCTAGAGGAAGCAGCTAAGGCACACATACAGCTCACCAGAGAGAGGGTTTTTGTTTAAGGATGTGACATGCTGGGAGAAACCCATTAGGGATGAGGGGGCGGTATGCTGAAGTGTACTACACAATGTGGAGGAATTTTCAAGGATAGCTGTGGGAAGTAGATTGTTCTGTGGGGTTGTAAATGGGGTGGTCACAACGTTCATCTAGGGAGCCTCCTATCTTAGCAGTTGAGTCCTGATCCCACTGAAATCCATGAGTTCTGTCATTGACTTCAAAGGATTTCACCTCTGGGCTCTGGCAAAAGCTAGGTATTGAGAATGCAACATTAGGATCAGGAAATAACTTAAATTCCCAACTTAGTATAGTTTCTTCATGCAAAAAAGTTCACTTGTGCATGGGTCAAAAAAGTACCCTCACTTGCCTAGGCCCTAACTACTTTTTGTGGTCTTTAAACATTTCAGCTCATCTCTCACAATGTGGTGACTATTTGAACTCATTACTCAAACACACATTCATATTGCTAACAATCTGAAGTTAAATACTATTTCATAACTGGAGTCACTTGATGCCCTAAAACAATAGTTCTCAGACTTTTGTACTGGTGGCTCCTTTCACATAGCAAACCTTTGAGTGTGACACCCCTGCCCCCTTTAGTTAAAAAAAGTGTGTTTTTAACTTTATATATTTAACACCATTATAAATACTGGATGCACAGTGGGATTTGGGGTGGAGGCTGACAGCTTGTGACCCCCTGAGGGCTCCCAACCCCCAGTTTGAGAACTCCTGCCCTAAAACAATGTGTTAAACTGTTGAAAATACAGAACTGAGACAATGCCATTTCACAATGGAACCTGAGTAGAAAAATGCCAGACTTCTTGACTCATGATTACTAGAAAGAGAGAAGCAAGCATATAATCAAATCACCTCCTAGCCAGCAAACCAAACCTGAACAGGCTTTTAGAAAATGTTCTAGGTTTTTAATCTTCATGACTTTGTACTGAACATAACAGGAAAGAGCAATCAAAACAGACTTCAACTTGGAAAGTAAAGTTTTGCTCCTTCAAGTAGCCTAGACAATGATTGATAGGAAGTCAGTGAATGTGACAGACTTGCTTATAAGCTGGTTCAAAGGTCACAATGTAAGTCCATGCAAGTCAGTGTGTGTATGGAATTTATACTTCAAATCTAGAACAAGTATACGTTGCTTGAAAAAGCTGTGTATATAAACAATGTTGATAAATAGGTATCCAGCCCACCCACCACTAAGGGAATTAATGGGATACAGAACTCTTCATTATTAGCGTATCTTTTCTGATCTCATTACTTCTGCATTGGTGTAGCTCAGGAGAAATCAGTGGATCTACAGCAGTCTAAAGCTGGTGTGAGATCAGACACCCCCATCTGAAAGGGTGTCAGGAGGAGGAGGGAGAAAACTTGTTCACCTTACCCTCTAAGGATGGAACAAAAAGCAATGAGCTTAAACTGCAGCAAGGGAGGTTTAGGTAGGACATTAGAAAAAAAAAATCCTAACTGTTGATGGTTAAACACTGGAATAAATTGCCTAGGGAGGTTGTGGAATCTCATCTCTAGAGATATTTAAGAGTAGGTTAGATAAATGTCTATCAGGGATGGTCTAGACAGTATTTGGTCCTGCCATGAGGGCAGGGGACTGGACTCGATGACCTCTTGAGATCCCTTCCAGTCCTAGAATCTATGAATCTGACTTTGGTGTGGGTCTCTTGACCAAAATTTGCTTCATTCATGCTGTTTGAATAAACATCCTTCTGGGAAAGAGTTAGTGTCAGACTTGTTTGCCAGGTTTCAATACAGTATCACAAACCCACTGTAACTGACCCATACTGGGCAGGCTTATTGGATATGCTGACAGATCTAGTTTCTGCTCACACACTGTACTGCAAGCTCCTCTGGCAAGGAGCGTGTCTTTTCTGCCTAGAAACATACGTTAGACCATGAATAGCTCTACTGAAATAAGTGGGTGTACTTATGGACTAGAACATGGCTTAATATGATTGTAAAGTCTGCTGCTCTAGGTGCAGGTACAGCACTTAATCTGCAAGATGTCTTGAGTCCCTTATAGTTTTTAACCCAATCTTGTGACTTTGCTTTTAAAAAGAACCTACTAGAGGAGGTAATGACTGGTGGATTTTCATTCCCAGCAGGCTCCTCAGAAAACTTAGTGAGTCAACACATCTGTAACTTTACCACCTACAGAGAGCTGATGCTGAAATTAGACTCCTGTTGCAGTAGGGCCACAAGATAATGCTGGCTGCTTTTATTTGACCTTTAAAAGCTGTGAAGTCCTTATTAATCTATCCACTATAGAAATACAAGAATTAGTACAAATGGGTTCAGATGAAAAGGCTTGAGGGCTCAAAACTTTCTTTGTGGAAAAAGGTGTTGGAAGTCTAGAAGGTGATGGTGGTTTTAAAAAACAAAACAAAACTGGAGGCAATGGAAGAAAAGGAATGAAGGCCTAGAGGAAAAAACTTCCCAGTAATTCTTTCTTCCCATGAATACTAGACCTCAAAGAAGGTATTAAAGTTAGTTATTACTTCAGTTGAAGAGAAGTGGATTCCTAAAATCTTTATGTTGATGGGCAGTCTCAAGATGCATCTACACTTGTGGTGGTATGCAGAGTACAGACACTGCACAGCCAGCTAGCTCAGGTGTAAATAGCAGTGTAGACAGTGAGCCATGGCTTAGGTGACTAGAGTGCCCTAATGCCTGAACTCCCCAGGGTACATACCCTACATGGCTCTCTAAATGCCCATGCACTGTCTCCTATGTCTGCCCAAAACATCAATGTAATGTTCTGCTGCCTCAGCACAGGAGCTACCAGAAACTTTCATTGTGGTGTGTAGCTACATATGTAGTGCCTGTACTATACATGTTACTGTAGGTGTAGACATAGCAAAGGTGGATTCAGGACCCCTGAATTCTATATCCAGGCTCTGCCAATGAATTGCTGTTACCCCCAGACAAGTCACTTCAACACTCTGGACATCTGTTAATTGGCTAACCTTTTGTGAATGAATATACTTGCACTGCTAGAAGTGATGGTGTAAACTGGGCATTTAATATACCCACCACTAGCCATGGTACTAAAATAACTAATTAAACAAGGTTCACAAATATACATGAGACAACACAATGTGTTGTTTGGACTAAGCATTCACCTTGATGACTAAATTGACGACAATGACTGGTGAATGATAGGAGGTAGTGACAAAGTATGGGAGACCAATACAGTCAATTTTATGTGTATAATATATGATCAAATTTGTAAGGTGGATTGTGGCACTGTACTTAAGGCCCCACTGCTGTGATAAGGAGGCAATTAATGAAATAAGACACACAAGTATGGAAACATTTTTTTTTTGTGGTTAGATCTGAGCACCTCACTTAAACAGTTACTAAAACAGGGACCCAGTGGGATGTCGGTCAGAATGGGCCTTTTGCTGGCCCTCTTCATGGGTGAACGTTGTCCACAATGGGACTATTTTATATTGGTGATCTAAATAGGACTTGTGCCTAAGATAGGGTGACCAGATGTCCCGATTTTATAGGGATTGTCCCAATTTTGGGGTCTTTTTCTTATATAGGCTCCTATTACTCCCCACCCATCCCAATTTTTCACATTTGTTGTCTGGTCACCCTAGCCTAAGAGATGGTAGCTTGCCACTGTATATTGTTAAAAATTCATTGTAGAATACAACGTAGAGTGCCTAATACAAGTCATGCCCAAAGAGGCACATTCTAAGGTTGAATGTTCAGCTGTAACTTTTGGAATGCCCTGACTTTTTTTGGAGAGCTAGCCATGGCCTATCACTGAGCCACTGAAAGTTTGAGAAGCTTTCTTTTCCTAGAATTCCAGTAAGAACAAGTTGAATTGGGGGTGGGGAGAGGGCAAGGAGTAGAATTAAATCCATTTTTAACCGCTTGCCATGCAATAGCAAAATACCATTGTGCTGTTTTATGAGGCAATAATCCTGTTCCCTGATGGGACAGTCTACTTTGTCTCCAGCTTTGTAGTTTATCAACTAACTGTATTATAGCCTCATAAATGAAGGACTATAATGTGTGTGTTTTTTTTTTCTTGTGCAATATGTAGACTTCTATCATGCCCAGAAGTTAGCAGTAGACTCCAAGAAAGTTAACAACACTAACTCTGAGATTCCAAAGGCTAAAATCATGGTAGTTTGGCATTAGTGTTGCAGACACTTTTTTTTATGGTCAGGGTTAGAAGAAACAAGAAGATTGAGGGATCATAATCTATAAAAGTAATAGGGCCTCTGTGTGAATGAATAGGTTCAGTTGTTATGGATGCCTGGAGATCACATTAGATCATGGATCTTGCCGGATGTCCAGGATTAGGGTATGGAATCCCAACTGGCTCTGTAAGGGGGCAAAACTCTCTACTGTACAGAAGAATTCCAAAGAATCACAGCAAGTCCATGGACTTCTGTCATGCTTAGCAACCCCCGAGTCATGGACTTTCCTTGCCCTTAATTAGGAAAAATCAACCTAGGTAAATAATTTTGGCTTTTCTTCAGATCACTCCTACAATAAACACTTGACTTATGAGTAGTAGAGCAAACCAGAGGACAATTCCATTTTGTGTCAACATTTTGAGATTTCAAACTTCTTCTGCATTGGAACAAACAACCTTTTTGCCAAACAGAATTGTCTAAATGTTCACTTAGATCAAAAAGGTCAGGTTTTCAGTTTGTGTTCTTTCTCTGCTCCGAAGTGACCTGAGAGTCCTGGACCTCAGAAACCTTCCTGTCAAACTTTTTCGGAATGAATACATCTCTGTGAAATATTTTTGGCTTGGAAACAACATATTTTGAGGAAAATACTTAGTCGAATTTTCTAACCAGCTATACTGAGTGCAAGTGTTTTCACACTTGATTCCCTAACAGCTCCAAAGAGGTAACTGCCTGAAAAAGGAATAATATTCATTACATGCTATAGTTTAAATACACACACTCTCTAAACTAATGAAAGATAATCCCGGGCCTGTGTTATGGAAACACCAATGTTATGCCTTATTCTTTTCTCATTTGTAGAACAGGAGTAGCTTCACTGAAGTTGGGGCATTTCACATCCACCAATTCTCATGTCTGTTAGGTTGGGGGAGGAGGAATAACACACTTTAAAACTTGCCTCATCTTTCTTTAAGGAACCTCCCCCCCCCCCTCCAATGCTTTAAATGAAAAGTAAAGGGAATTTTCATGGGAGAAATGTAGTTAAAACCAGAGTTAGGTCTAACTTTTCCTTTTTGAAAAGTCAGACCTAAAGATTTGTGGTTGAAATTCAACCATTAACTTATGTTAACCCCCTAAAATAAATAGTTACCAAAATCAGTTTGTCCTGTAGAAAGGTCTGAATCAACAGTATACTATGGGCAGGGGCGGCTCTAGGCACCAGCAAAACAAGCTGGTGCCTAGGCAAATCAAGGGGCGGCAGGCGGCGCGCCGCTGGCTGCCGCAGCAGCGCCTGCGCCGAGGGGAGGAGAGCCGGGACGACGGACCTGACGACCACATGACTGCGCGAGAGCGCGGGGTCCGCTGGCTCGCGCTGGACCTCCCCCGAGGCATGACTGCGCGACGCGCGCGCGAGCCGCGATCGCCGCGCGTCGCCGCCGCCGGGGTCCAGCGCAGCAGCGCCACCAGACCAGCGGCAGCCAGTCGCCTCATGCCCCCGCTGCTCCGCTCGCTCCCCCGCGCCGCGCGCGCGCCTGGGGCGCCAAAACTGTAGAGCCGCCCCTGACTATGGGTACTTTATTTTCCACTCTGCTGCTTCCCACTGGTTTCTTCCTATCTGAGTTGACAGAAGGCAGCCACAGTCAGAAAGCTATATTCTCTCAGCTCAAGATAAAATGTCATGTTGCCTTATCTTGTGTGCATGCTTTGTTTTGTTGCATCTTGCTGGCATGGTCACACTAGGATGTAGTAGCTCTGTAGACACAGCAAATGAAATCAATCATTTACCTCAAAGACAGTGCCTCTGTAAACTTTCCTGTAACTCCTTCTCTCCCATTTCCCATAAAGCAACAACTCTTGTAGCTTTAGAACACAGAAGGGATTTCCCAACCTGTTTTAAATCCCCTTGTCATCTCTTTACACAGAGGCAACTCTTGCTTTCTGCCTTAGCAAGGATAGTTGTTGGTGAAACTGATGCTGTTCTACTAGGCTGGTGTAGAGGGTCAAATGCAGAAAGACCAGGACCCACACAGTCTGTCTGTGTGGTGTCTTGTGCCATCATACTTAAGATATGTTCACATTGATGCAGGAGGTGTAACTTCCAGGTCAGACATACCCACACTAGTTTTGATCAGGCTGGTGCACTAAACGTAGCAGTGTAGCTGCACAGGCAGCAAGACAGGCTTGCCTGCCCCCATGTAGGTGCCTAAGGGTCTCCAACTGATTATTTTTAGCAGACTAGCTCAATCAGAGCTTGGGCCAGTTGTCTAACGGGCCTGGAAATTACACCTCCAGCATCAGCATAGGCATATCCTTAGACAGGGAACACTTAGTCTATAGTGCTTGCAAAAAAACCCAACATTTTTAAAAAAGTGGAATGGCAACTATACTATCCATAACATCTTCTCTGTACACAAATACTGAACAATACACAGCTAGCTCTGGTGCTCTACTAATGCTTACAATAGAACCAACGAGAATTACCTGCAGTAGGCAGTATTGCTACTTCAGTGGGAAACTGATTGGGCCTGGACACTAACTCCGGCACTCTAAGTGGAGGATTGAGCTTTAAAGTAACTTGCGTAATTGTAAGAATTCTTTTAAGGCTACACATACAAGGCCCAATACTGCAGTCCTTCAGTGTAGGGAACTCTCATTGACTTTCCATGTGTGTTGAGACAATGGGTTTGAGCCCAAATTTTATTATGGAGGTGGGAACAAAACGCTAAGTGCGTTTCAGTTCCCCTTTAATGGCTGATCTTGTGTTCTTTGTGTATTCAAATCTCCCTCTGAAGTCAGGTGTTCTGGGTGTGCAGCGAATGCAGCCTTGGCCTGAAAACTGTTGCATGCTGTTGCTGCTGTTCATAAAAGAATAGCTCTTCCCTTATGTTTTAATGTGGTACCAGACAGTGCCTGGCCACCCACAACTTATTGCTCTTCAAGGGTTCTTTCCTCATGGAGTAGCACCTTCTGTTACTAGGTGCTGGCTCTTAGACAGAGATTAGACTCCATCTTTTTGCATTTCAGGCATTATGAATTACTTTCACCTTTAAACTCAGTTGTCATGAACTTAATCTCATGGAAGTATGTAGCAGAAGAACAAGGCTCAAATGCCACTACCAATACCAAAATGGGTAAATTAACAGTGCATATAAAAACTTGTGAAGTGATAGAGCAACCCTGAAAAGACTGGTGCTGATACACCTCTACCTCGATATAACGCTGTCCTTGGGAGCCAAAAAAATCTTACCGCATTATAGGTGAAACTGCGTTATAGCGAACTTGGTTTGATCCTCTGGAGTGTGCAGCCCTGCCCCCCTCCCCCACGAGCACTGCTTTACCGCATTATATCTGAATTCATGTTATATCAGGTCGCATTATATCAGGGTAGTGGTGTATCTGAAAATGACAGTGGGCCAATTGACTTCAATGGGAATAGCCTGCACTGGGCCAAATTCAGATTGGGTGCAAGTGCATGCAAGACAATTAATCAAATGGCACAGTTGAAGTATTAGAGCAGTTGTCTACTACACATAGATTCAGATTGTAACGGAGGAGGAGGAGGGACCTTGGATTCAGGAATTTGTTCCACTATTAATCTTAAAATTTATATAGTGAATAGGTTAAACTTAAGGTATCATGCTAGGCTACATTCTGCTCCGTTACACCAGGATAACTCCAGACATCAGAGGAGTCTCTAATGAGAATTCAGAGTAGCTGAGAACAGAATATGGCTCCCAAAGAAATAGTTGATAACACATTAACAAGGTAACTGAGGTAATTATAAATTATCTTAAAATGGCTGTAACACAGATCTGTTGGAATAGCTAAACTGATCACGCATTATTCATTCAGCACCACATGGGAGGCTTTTATTACCCAGCAACGTGAGCTACTGCAGTGTTTCCTCTAAGTACAGGAAAACACTGTTATATTTCAAATATCCTGTTTTAGTCAGGGCTTGATTCTGCCCAGCCTTGTTCCTTCACTCAGGGATAAATAATACAGAGGGAGTGCAAAGTGGGCATAAAATGGTACAGAATCATCAGTATGTATTGTGTGAGTAAGGCTGTGCCAAAATGTTCTCCTAATCCTTGGGGATATGTGGTTTGAACATGACACTGCTACCCAGAAACACTATTCTAATTTCACATCTAAATCTGACTTGCTGGTGGCTGTCTACAAGTAACTTAACCTCTCTGGAAAGCTGCTGTTGTGAGTTAATTAGAGGATGTTTGTGAAGGGCTTGAAAAAAAGGTGGGGGTGGGGAATGCCTCTAAGTGCTGGGAGGAGCAAACCGTTTGAGAGCCTTAAGCATGTATTGTATCTTTCCAGGTGGTGATATGTAATTGCTCAGATCAACAATGATATGCTTTGTGACCAGCACAAGTAGATAATTCAGTAGTTTTCTCTAATGAGACAGTTGGTTTTGCTTGAAAAAATATTTGCTTCATAGTTCTTTCAGTGATGAGCTAATGAAGTGAAGGAGTAAAATGCAGGGGTGGGAACAGAGGAGAAGGATGACTTAGAATCTAGGTAAAATGAACTTGCCCACCCCTAACTGCTTTAATGTATTTCCCTTGAAAATGTGAGCAGAACTGTTAGGGTGTGTGTGTGTGTCACGTTTCCTCTTCTGAGCAGAGTGAGGAGACATTGAAATTTTAATGAAAAAGTAAATGCAGTATACTGAGCAAATCATTAATTGAAATGCAATGTATGTATAAAATAGTGCAATTTTACTGCAGAACTTATTCTGTACTAAATGCAAATGTGTACATTTTTTATGTTCACTTTAAAGTGCTCTGTTCCTAAGGGGCCATATCCTGAAGCCATGACTATTTTTATTCAGTCCTTCCTTGGTACAATACTCAATGGGCTTTAGATAAATAAACAAAAACTGCTATTCAGGAGCGGCTCTAGGCATTTTGCCGCCCTAAGCATGGCAGGCAGGTTGCCTTCGGTGGCTTGCCTGCAGGAGGTCCCCGGTCCCGCGGATTCGGCAGCACAGCTGCGGGAGGTCCGCTGAAGCTGCAGGACCAGCAGACCCTCCGCAGGCATGCCACCAAAGGCAACCTGCCTGCCGCCCTTGCGGTGACCGACAGAGCGCCCCCCGTGGCTTGCTGCCCCAAGCACACACTTGGCGTGCTGGTGCCTGGAGCCACCCCTGCTGCTATTGAGAATGTGGGAAGTAGATGTGTCATGGCTAGAAAAAGCTAGCAATTGAGTTGGCTTAGGTTTCACCCATCCAAAGGAGGTTATTCCAGTCATTGCACTGGTCTGGTATAGAATTGACTAAACATTGACAAGAAGAAGGTAGCAAAGGCTGTGCTGGCCATTGAGCTGGATGAGTGGGATCATGAGGAACTAGTTCCCGACTGAGATTGGTAATGGGATATTATGGAGCCTTCATTGGTTTGAATCTCTGCCTAGGTTGGTAGTGTTAGGAAGCCATCACCATCTGGCACTTGTTTCATGGCCTATGTGAATTACTTGATGGTCCCAATCCCTCTGCAAAGTGTTTGCTTAAATCTCCACTCAGAAATGTGACTGAAGAGCTAGAGCCTACAGCTCCTTTGTTCCAATGCAAATCAGCCGTAAGCTAAACAGATATAGCCAGTTGAAGATTTCCCTGCCTAGGCAATAGTCCAGTGGCAAAGGCCATGGTAGCTATGCCTGTGCCACCCACATCTCCTGGTCTCTGTTGAAAGAGGAGCGTCAATGTGGAATAAGTAGGCATGGTTTGGAGCCTGTTGGCAGCCAGTATAAAGTAGGGCAGTTCTGAGACTGGTCTCTGTGTGCTGAGGTCTGGTCTGGGAAGAGCAGTATAAATGCTACCTTAACCCGCTACACACACTGCTGATGCAGCCCTGGAGACAAACTCTTTTGTACCTTGGAGGTAATCTTTAGGTGAGAGTTAAAGAATAGCATGGAGTGGAATGAAAACTTGCTGCATTTCCTATGCATGTTCTGCATACTCAGTGTTCCTTTATTTTCAATTCGCCATCTTCCTTGAGCATTGAGTTGAACTCTAAAGGCCAGATCCTTAGCTGCCATAAATTTGTGTAGCTCCATTGACTTCAGGGGAAACATTTAAAGTCTCTGCTGTAGGAATTAGTTTGCCATTGTTTGCTAAAAGGTTGAAAGCTGAACAGGCAGACTCTGGATGTGTTATTAACAATAGTAAAAGTTGAGAAATAATGCTGCAAACTAAATGCTTGAGAACTACCTGAACATAACCCCTTGAGTATAATATCTGTCAGGCTAAAGTAATCAGGCTGATGGCCACCAATGACCAGTTTTGAGAGCAATTCCTTTTGTAGAGGAAACTGTTGGTTTGTTTTTGTTTGTGTTTTTTTATGTAGATGAGGAGTGGTGGGAAATTATCAAGACATCCTTTGCCAAGTTATTCTGTATCTCTGAATGGTGTTCTGACATTTAAAGAAGTAGTGGAGTCTCTGACCCTCAGGAAGGAAAACTTTGACTATTTTTATACAAAGAGGGGAAGTTTTGAAGGAAATGGAAATGTTATCCTATTTCAGAGAGGACAGATCATGTGCAGGATCCTGACGCTTTGCAAGAAACTTATGACTAATATTCAACGAGAACTATTTCTCATTCTTCACAGTATAAGCAGATCAAGGAATTGGGGGTAACTTTTTTCTTCCATGTACAGCATTATAATAATGTATCTAAGCATGTGCTTTTTGTTCATTTTCATCTGCATAAAAATATCAGCCCAGGTTTCTCAAGCCATGAGGCTATGCAGAACTAAAAACACCATTAATCCCCCCATATGGGTCACTCAGGAACCATATATCTTAGACCAATTCAGACTGTTAAAAATGTGCACCTTAGTTCCAGTGAGTGAGTAACCATTGGAGCAATTTACCAAGGGCCATGGTGAATTCTCCATCATTGGCAACTTTTTTTAAATCCACGATTGGATTTTTTTCCCACAGAGATACTCTACAAATTTTGGGGAGGTTCTGTGGCCTGTTATAGAGGAGGTCAGTCTAGGTTATAATGGTTCCTTCTGGCCTTGGAACCCTTAGTGCTTGGAAGCTTTTCTGGACCATTTTGTTTCTCCATAGCTTAGAAGAATTAGACTCAAACTCTTATCCAGCATATCGTCATGGGTGTCTGAAACAGTGTTAACATTTTCCATGAGGAGAATGGGGGTGGAAAGTGTCTTTCCATAGCCCATTTGCAACAGCTATAATTCTACTTTCATTTCTCTGATAAAAGATCTAGACAATTTAATAGTGTGTAAGTGTTTGCCATATTGTTCCTCCTTCATTCCTAACAATGCCTCTTATCAGATCATTTGACAATCATTTAATATAAGGTAATTTTTAAAGCATTTTTCTTCCTTTAAAAAAATGCAACAAAATGGCTCCTCCCATGAAATTGTTGATTAAATTGAAACACCAGATATAGTCTGAAAATAGTTCAATATTATAACTGTTTTTCTCTTGTGAATTTATTGTTGCTTCTAGTTTGTCCATATAATTTGTCAAGAAATTTCTATCACTGGTCTCATGATGGGTATATTCCCTTCTTTAGAAAGGATACAAACACAAGCTTTGCTTTGCAGTTACTGCACCAATATCACAGACAAGACAACATGATTATGTAATTCTTGTGGTAAGGATTAATGTACTCACTGAAGCAAGCACAAAAACTGAATCTTTGCTTCATCTACTACTACTAAAGAGTCACCATTTTTGCAAATACCAGAAGAAATGCAGTACACTTCCCCCCCCTAAAAATAGCATAGTTAAACAGTACAAAATCAAGTTGCAAAAGCACACCTCTAGTTCTAAAAACAAGAAATAAGCACTTCCTCTCTGCATGACCCAAATACATCCCACTCTTTAGCACTGCCACAGACCAATAGGGAAAAGAGACCAGTTTTGAGACCTCCATAGAGAACACCCTAATGTCTAATCCCAGGCCTGCAAACTTGAACACTCCACCTGATTTGAATTACCTTTGTGGTAGATAGGAGAGAAATGAACCCTGATTCTGCCAATTGTTCCTGAACTCTGCGCTAGGGAGGAGAGAGAGTGCTTTGCCCATCTTGCAGTAACATTGAATGCTAATGTGCCAAACAGTACTTGCCGCAAACACCAACTAGTATCTTTTAGATAACTAGGTAGGCTACTGCATGCTGGATAAGTGCTTTGAGTCAGGGCCGCCGAGAGGGAGGGGCAAGAGGGTCAATTTGCCCCAGGCCCTGAGCCCCACAGGGGCCCCCACCAGAGTTTTTTGGGGCCCCTGGAGCAGGGTCCTTCACTTGCTCCGGGGGGCCCGGAAAACTCTTGCGGGGCCGGGCGCAGGAGCTTCTTCTGCTCCCGGTCTTCGCCGGCGGCGGGTCCTTCCGCTCCGGGGCGGAAGGACCCCCCCCCCCGGGCGAATTACCGCCAAAGACAGAGTGGGACCCGCCACCGAGTTCAGCTCGGTCTTCAGCGGTAATTCGGCGGCAGGGGGCCCTTTCTTTCCGGGACCCGCCGCTGAAGTGCCCCGAAGACATGCGGCGGGGGCCCCCCCTCTGCCGAATTACCGCCGAAGACCAGGCTGCACTTTGGCGGTGGGTCCCGCTTCGGCGGTAATTTGGCGGCGGGGGGGGCCCCCGCCACGGGTCTTCGGGGCACTTCGGCAGTGGGTCCTGGAACGGAAGGGCCCCCCGCCGCCGAAGACCCTGGGCCCCCGGAATCCTCTGGGCGGCCCTGCTTTGAGTACCAGCTGTCTGGGGATTGGTCCTGCTTTGAGCAGGGAGTTGGACTAGATGACCTCCTGAGGTCCCTTCCAATTCTGGTATTCTATGATTCACTCAACATGTAGTTTCTTTATATTCAGAATAACTTTATTCATAGTCTGGTTCTAAGGGAAAATGCATACTGAAAATTCACTTCAACTGGATTACCAAGAAATGAAGGACTGGATTATCCTGCTTTGAAACACTTAATGGGAGTTGCCTAGTAAAATCATCAGTGCATCACACAGCTAATTTACCTCCATTTACTATTTTTATTCTTTGCTTCAATGCTAATCTTCATTTGCATATCTGACTGGGTTTACAATGTTGGCTTAAGTTCATAAATGAATTTCACCTGATCATTTTAGAGATGGTCTTAATTATGCCACTTCTGCCAATCATAGTAGCAGCAACTGGGTACAACTTCTGTTTGTTCATGGTAATATCCTCCCCCCCTTTTACACTATTCCAACATCAGTTAGCTGTGCTGGCAATGCAAAAGATATAGGGCACTACCAGGTTCAAATGCTGTTTTAAGATTGATGTAGTTTAATAGTACATGTCTGTTTGGAGGTCATAATAGCTGGCTAAGACTTCCTGAACAGGCTGTAAAAGAATTTATCCTTGTCACACTAAGCACACAATTATAATTTTGTACAAAATATGCGGTGAGGTAGCAATTAAAAACTAAACTTGATGATCACTAATCTTCTTGCATAATGGATGTGTATTAGGAGTGAAGACATTTGCTGGAATGATTACTAAAGTGTGTTTAAGCCAGGAATGCCACGGGGTTGATAAAATGGTCTGCTCCAGACAAAGGAATGTAGCTTTCCCCACCTGCCAGTTGCTTCCAAGGTACTTTGAAAGACCACTGAGAATGTTTGTTTATGTGATATGTAGACAGACCCATCACACTGACAAGACGTGGAGGCAAACCTCGCAGGAACAAACTGGGGGGAAAGAGCATGGCATCTAGCCCTGGCAAGAGAAGTTCAGTCTGGCTTTTACTTTTCAGAAGAATCCATTTCAAAGGTTTATTGGTCTATAAAGAAAGGGGAGCTGAACCTTAAATGATAAGCAATTGACTCAACTGGTTGTATACAATGTTATTGTATTAAAGTGTACAGAGAGGCCTTTTCTGAAAGCTATGACACACTGGTGATATCAATCACTGAAATGTATGTAAATACTATATAAGCAATTAGGCTGTACTGTTTGTCTAAACAGGAGGGAATGTCACAGCTAGCTACCTGTCTCCTTTGTAAATTAGAAATAATGGAAGCCCCATTTATATTGAAATCATCCAGTGGGATTGGAAGCCCCTAGGGAAGAGTGAACAGCATGAGCTCATCCTGCTTCTTATAAGCAAAGTTCAATGACTTGGTCTCCTTTTCCAAAGACAGAAATCATCCCTAGCATCCATTATTAGTCACAAGGGAACAGTTCTCTTCTGAGCTGAGAGAGAAGGGCCCTTCAACCAGTGGGGCTATTGATGTCTGTAGAGTTGATTTATATAGGAGATAAACCTGCTTAGGCAAAGATGTTTCACCTAAGAAAAGGATACAAAGGGTAGCACCTTATACTTTTGTGGAAGGTCCCAACTGAGGGAAAGAGTTTCTCTCCATCTTCTCAGCCATGACTATCTCCAACCTGTCTTGAACAAAGTCTGTATCTTGCACCTAAAAGGCTGAAACTTGATCTGGCATGTTTTCACTTTTATTTGCTTGTAACCCTTTCTAACTTTAGTCCTCTTACTTAGCATCACTTAACCTATGTCCTGTTGTCACTGTCTTTTACTGTAAGCCAACTCAGTGCTGTGTTAAATGGGGTAGATATAACCTTCCTTTTAAAGTTCATAAGCTGTCATGTGCTTTTTCTCTTTAACGGAGCAACACACCTCACCTCTTTGAGCTGTCCAGGAAAGGGCTTGAGGCCATGTGGTTTGGGGGAAATTTGGGAGTGTTGGTCTCCATAACCGAGGCTGGTGGGAGCAAAACTGGGGCTGTAGACAGGCTGCTCAGGTCAGTGCTGCTGAACCAAGGTTTAAGCACACAGACAAAGAGTGGGACCTGGATGCTGCTTGCTGACTCAATGTCCCAGGCTGGGACCTAGAGTAACAAGGCATCCAGGGTTGCAGGGAAAGTGGTGACACAACCCCTCACTGACCTAGATTGCACATCAGACCACAAAAAAGCCTAAGCTTATTTTAATTGTAAGCTCTGTAGGGCAGGGACTGTCTTTGTGCAAAGCATCATACAAGAATATAACAATGGGCCCTTCCTGGTAGCCGCTACCAAAATACAACCTAATAGTAATACATCTTTCGGGATAAATTTCAGTGTTTTCTCCATCTAATATACTGAATTAGAAACATGTTTCTCCTTTGTTTCTGTTTCCTTTCATGAGCAAGACTTTTAGTCTCCATCATTGGGCCTGGCCAAGCTGTAGATGTAGGACTGGGGATTGGTGTGGGAGTGAATGTGACTCTACTGACCAGTTGTCTTACTCCCCTCCCTCCCCCCACACACAAAAAACAGCTCTCATCACTGCTTGGCCTTTCATTATAATGAATGAAAACAGCATGTCAGTAGTGCTTGTTTAATGTGCCTGACTGTATAAAAACAAAGCTTTATTCTCACACTAGTGTAAATCAGGAGTAGGTTGGTGTTGCCACCTCACTTTTTTTCCATTCTTGTACATCTCCTGTTGTCTTTGGGGGTTTTAAAGTCTGAGCTTCTGGAGTCATGGTATGAGAATCTTGGTGGTTGACAGCAAACCAGAAGACAAATAAAACCACAAACTTTATTTTTGAAGCAATTTCCTTTTTAAAGCCAACTTTATGACTTTTTTGAGGGCAGGGGAAGACCTCACTCAATTTTTGAGTTCTTGGAGTTGTCCACTCTATTGAAGTCAGTGGAGTTACTCAGTATCAAAGAGCAGTTCTGAGACCTAAATTGGGATCAATATCTTTTAATTATAGTGCAAAATTACGAGGACTACTTAAGCCTTGCATCTCCATCTTTTGAACAGTCCAGCTTCTCTTTACAGCCCAGCGATTTTAGCAACTATACAGAACAGTGAAGCAGAAGCCCTTCTCAATACTGTAGTGTAACTTGGGGTCAGAATAGTAGTATGTGAACACTAATTTGAATGTCTCAAGTGACTATTTCTGCAGCAGTCTGGACACATGTACACTGACTTTAAAGTGTCTCAGACATCAATTGAGAAGCATAAACATTTGCCAAACATAGACTTCAAACAAGAACTTGAACGGTAAGGATCCCTTCTTCCAGCTTTGTGAAGCTCTGCTATTCCTCTGCCTTTCATCTCTTTGAGCCCATGGGATTATTGCTTTCTGAGAGTACAATCTCTCCAGATCTTTGCTACTCTGGAATAGTTTCTCCATTCAGTTACCAATCATCCTTGTACAAAGAAAGTAAGGCTACACCTACACTGCAACCAGGGTTGTAATTTACAGCTTGTGTAAACATAGCAAAGCTAGCTTTAATTTAGCTAGCTCACTAAAAACAGCAGAGTGCCCTAGATGAGATTTTGATGGGGGTGGAAATCAAGGAGAAGTTGCTGGCGAAAAAGAAACAAATTTCCTTCAAGCAGGGAATGGCCTTGATCAAACATCAGATCTGAATACCTGTGTGTATGTCCATAAGCAAGATCCTGATCTAACTCTTCTAGTATGAATCCCTTTCTACTTTCACTCATGATGCCTCTCTAGTATTGTGGAAGCAAATAAAAACACTAGGGAGATCTGGTTGAATGACTAGGAAACAAATGGCAGTTTGTATAAATCTGGATTCAGGTCTTGGCTCTGACTTAGGGTGACCATATGTCCCTATAAAATTGGGACAGTCCTGATTTTTGGGGCTTTTTCTTATATAGGCACCTATTGCCCCCATCCCAATTTTTTTTAAACACTTGCTGTCTGGTCACCCTACTCTATCTGTGTGACTTAGAAATACAGAGAAGTTAAGCATCTCTCCCTCTCTATCATCCACATTGGAGACTGTTTGTTTGCTCTCTTATGGAGGAAAAAGGGTGGCTAATACATAAGTGACATTGGGGGGCATGCAGGGTCAAGTGCCCCCCAGATTTATGCTTGGCCTGCAGAGGGGATCCCTTTTCCTGTCATGCCTGTCTTCTCTCCCCCCCCCTCCTGCCCCCTGAGCATGCTCAGCCCCTGTCCCTAGCAGCCAGACCCAGGTGGAAAGAAGGGTGGGATGGAGCTGCTTCTCATATCAGCCACTCTGGGTTGATGATCTGTGCAGCATGGTGGCTACCTGCAAGAGCCTGGCTGGGGAAGCACCAGTGGCTCGCCTCTTCCACACCCTGCTCCAGCCCAGCTGCTGGGGACAGGCTGAGCAAACTGGAAATGTGCCAAAGAGAGGGGCTCAGGCACTGGCTTGCTCAGACCCTGTCCCCAGCAGCTGGGCCTGGGTGGGGAGCTGAGGGGGTGGGCCACTGTCACCTCCCCATCTCAGCTATCACAGGTAGCTGTCACACTACACAGTGCATTGACCTGGAGCAGCCCACTTCAGCTGGTATGAGAAGTGGCTCCATCTCACCTAGTCCATGCCCAGCTGCTAGGGAGAGTAGCCCAGCAAGCCAGGAACTTGCTGGGGGGAGGTGCAGGCTACAAGATCACCTTCCATGAAGAAGAATGGGACAAGATCCTTTTGACGGTCACAGAACATGGAAACCCTAACATCACCTGCCAGGAGATTCCACTGCTGTAGTCTGGAGCCCAACAGCTCTGCCTTACTCTTGGGTAGTTCCAAATCCCTGAGAAGGTCATTCAGTTCACCTTGTGTTATGAGGTGTGGTTCAGAGGAGGAGGATGGGAGAAAATGTGGGTCCTGTGACATTGATGGTTCAGGACCAGAAGTTTCATCCTCTTCCTCATCTGACTCAAGTGAGTGAATCTGGTGCATAAGGAACCGGCAGTCCTTCTCCGTGGGGTACTGGGCGTATAGCTGATGGAATGTTTGGATAATGCACAGTCCACTTTTTCTTCTTTGACACACCTTTCCCAATTGGAGGCACCATGCAGAAGTAACAATTGCTGGTATGATCTGTTGGCTCTCTCCAAATCATTGGCACTGCAAAAGGCATAGATTTCCTTTTCCTGTTCAACCACTGGCAAAGATTTGTTGCACAAGTGTTGCAGCATATGTGTGGGGCCCACCTCTTGTCCTGATCTCCAATTTTGCAGCCAAAATAAAGGTGATAGGCTTTCTTAACCATAGTGGTTATACTGTGCTTTTGTGATGCAAAAGTCACTTCACCATAAACATAGCAGAAGTTATCTGCACTGTTCACACAAGTACGAGGCATCTCTGCTCACTTTGGCTAAACAGAAATGTGTCCCTTTGCAAAATCAGACATTGACAAATAAGAGCAAGACACTGTATGATTTCTAGAGCTGATATAGGGCCATTTGTTCAGCAGAGTGATGTAAGCTTCGTTATGATTGCATCATCCATGACTTCTAGGAATAACATGATGCAATTCATATCATGTATGATGCAATACCAGCTTCAGATTGCATCATTCATTGTTTTGCCTAAAAAGCAAGTACTGTCCAAACCAGTCATAGATCTATTCATAGATCCAGTCAAAGATGTATTTTAGTCATTTCAGGTTTAAATTGAGATCCTTTCCCTTTATAACTCACTTATCCTCCTCTATTCCCAAGTCAGGGGTCATATATACTGACCCAATAGAATAACTTGAAAACTAGAGCCAATCAACAATTTTAAGCATCATTTTTGTTCTCAGTGACCCAGAATTAGTAAAGTTGGACTACATTTATTTCAGAAGCATTTTGGTTGTAGAGCAGTGTAATTGGTCCATGATGTCAGCCTCCATCACCCACTTGCTAAACTTTCAAACAAGCACCTTCATGCTGCCCCCCAAGCATGAAGCTTGCCATATAAACCTCCTCAAAATTCATCTTTGAAATTCTTCTTTGCTGTGATGCCCACAAAAAACTTGACAATGGTTAGGCTGCTGGAATGCACAGACCACAGCCTATGATGCTGACCAATACAGTCTCTTATAATTGACTTGTACTCTTCTACCTGTCTATCCACCTCTTGTCTTCTACTTAGATTGCAAGCTTTTGGGGCAGGGACTGTCTTTGTTTTGTGTTTGTACAGCAGCTAGAACAATAGGTCCATGACTATGCTCTTCCACGTTGCAAAATACTAATAATTATACACCATTAGGTTCTCAGATGCCAAAGTCCTCTGGAGGCTGTGGATAGCCAAGCATAAGTTTAAAGCAGCCTGAAGGATGCACTAGGATTATGTCAGGGACTGGTCTCTAGCCTGTTTCTTCATTTGAAGAAGTGGCTTTAAAGCCAAGTGCAATCTCACTTGGCTCAATGTATTTGGCCTAATAAGCATCATTCATGCCAGGTGAGCTTACAGGTTTTTGCCCTTTACATAACATGAAGGAATCTCACAGGTGCAGTGGACTCCAAATTACCATGTTTACAGAACATTTTAATATGCAAAGCCTAGTTGGATGCACTGCTGCTCTGGAGGCTTCTGGTGACTTCTGAAATGTAGACAGTGAGGGCCATTAGTGGTACATCTACACAGCCCATATCAGCAGGTCTCAGATTGTGGATCAGCAGACTCAGGCTCATGCTACAGCACAAAAAATAGCTGTGTAGACATTGCAATTTGGGCTGGAGCTCAGGCTCTGAAGCCTAGAGGGGTGTGAGCTTCAGAGCCTGCACTCTAGGCCAATCACAACATCTAGACAGCTATTTCTCCTGCTGTAGCATGAGCTGAATCTACCTGGACTGAGGGCAAGTCTACAATACTGCACTACCTTGGTGCAGCTGCACCTCTGTAGCACATCTGGTGAAGACATGCTATGCCAATAGGAGAGACAGTGTGGTGTGGACAGCACTTAAGTTGATGCAACTTGCATCACTTGGGGTTGGTGTCTTTCACACCCCTGAGACATGTAAATTGCATCAATTTAAACAGTAGCATTGATGACCCCTCAACTTTCTGCTGCTTGCTATGTAGATGTATCTTGAAAGGCTCAGAATATTTAAAGGGACACTACTGAGTTCTTGCATTATACTCTTCTCCTTTTAGTGTAAAAGGACTCTCTAAAAATGTTTAATGAAAGCAGTACACTTGTACAAAGCATGCATGCTACACATCGTCTGAGAGGTGGATTACAGCTTCTGTCTGGATAACATCCCAAGCCTCAACAGCATCTAGAATAGTCTGTACTACTTGGTGTAGCTGGATCAGCAACATCATCTTGCTCTGCAGAGTTTTTCTTGTGTGGCTTTGTTTATACAACAAAAAAAGTGAGCCTTGTTTCTATTAAAGTCATTGTCTTGTATTGTAGGCTCAGTATTTCAATAGGCATCACTTGTGCTCAAAAGCTGGCTCGCATGTCTTCACCATGGCCTACTTATTACTCCAGGTTTCCAATGGGTTCTCTGTAGCTTCTTACTAAGGCTCTTTAACATGAACCATGCAGCTGTGAGATTATTAGCAGCCATTTGATCAGTGTTGAATATTGCTCTATAGATCAGGCTTTAACAAGTCAGTGAGACCTTAAATTGTGCCTCACACATGCATCCTTTTTGGGGAGGATCTCCAGGTGCTCTTCATTGGTCACAGGAACTAGCAGTATATCATCCAGGTAAGAGTGCCAGGAATACTGTAATATCACTTCATGGTTTCTTGCCAAATAACTGGTACAGCTGCTATTTGAAATAAGCTTTTGTGTGTTAATTGTGAGGTACTACTTGCACTCTTCTTGGTCACTTTTCGTACCTAGGTTTGGGCTAGGTAGGTTGATGTTGGAGAATGATGACTAGCAAATGAGGAGAAGGATTCTGGTCTGCATGCAGCACTAGGTTATTGGTAACCTTGAAATCCTCATACAGAGCAGGGTTCTGGTGGCTTCTGTGTTTTAATGATCATAGTGAGACAGGGCACTGGGAGATAAAGAGGAATATGGGAGGGAATAGTCTTAGTTCAGGTTCAGAATAAGAGTCTAGTTGTCTGAGAGGTACAGGATGAAGCATACCAGTTTCAAGTTTTTGGTTTTTATAGTTCTATTTAACTTATTCTTGAATAATTTAAGGCTTGTTTAGTCTGTCTTATAGGATGCTTTAATGCAAGAAAACTTGCACTTCAGAGCAACATTGAAATGTTGACTTACTCTTACAGTCTCAAAGTAATTATCCAATTGATGATGTAGCCTACGTGAAGTAAGATACCCGACTCTGTTTCAGGTGCTTCAGAATATAATTGTAGCATAGATTTATGCAAGAATTTTGGAATCTGTTAGTTGGCATCTAGAATTATATGAAACTCATTTTTCCCAATAGAGGATTATTTTCATACTTACTGATGTCTCTTGTAGCCATTCAAATCTTAGACCCTCAAAGTCTTCCACAACTGTTGCAGGACCCCAGTCATGACTTAATGTAGTACACACCAGAAGAATTGAATCTTATGGAAAAGTAAAGAAATAGATCATGTGTAACAAACTTCCTGTCAGTAGTGATGTAGATAAGGTCCCCATTAAAACGTACACAATTGTGAGTTCAGTCAGGATAAGAAATTGACAAGACACACCTATCTTTCATCCTCAATTCTTTGATCACCTCTATATTGCATCAGCCTCTTGCTGCCACGTTTTTGCTGATTAATTTTGAATTAATGTCTTGCTTGGAAACATTTTTCACCTCTGCTTACTCTACAGTGTTAAGTTTTTTGACATTTCAGGTTATGTCTACACTACAAGCTAGGGGTGTGATTCCCAGCCAACATACACGTACTTGAGCTAGTTCTTGCAGAGTTAGCATCAATGTAAATAGCCATGGTAGCATGGGCACCAGCAGCATGGTTTAGCCATGTCCCATACATACCTACCAGTTTGTACTCTGCACACCTAAGCTGTCTCCATTGCTGCTGCCTGTGCCATTGTAGCTATACTACTACTTACAGTCATGCTAGCTTGGTGAAAGTTAGTGCAAGTATGCATATGTGAGCTGGGAATCACACCCCTGGCTTGTAGTGTAGAAGCAACCTTAATTGCTTTCAGTGCTGGGACCGCATTGTATATGGATACCAGTGACTCCCAACTTTGGACTGAGAGATCACAAACATGGTTCTGGTTTCTCACAAATAAAAATTGTTCCACATCATTTAACTCCCTTCTAGTGCTCTTCATCAGTAAACCTCAAAATGCTTTACAAAGCAGTGTACTCTCTCTCCATTTTACAGAAAGGAACACAGAGATGGACTGACTTGTCCAACTGTGGTGTATTAAAGTGTATTAAAACCAAGAACTATCACTTTAAATACTATGGTTTTTTTCCTAGTCTTGCTTGCAAGCTAGTGGGCTCTGAGGAAGTATGTGATCTGAATAAAGACTTAGAATAAAGTGGAGTGAGTTGTGGCTCTGTTCTGCATCCTGCTTTGTCTGTTTTTGGTTAATGTGTGTTATGAATTCTAATAAAGTGTTGCACTACAACCTTGCAGCACAGGGTTTTTCCTCTAACTTCTGTGTGTGCGTGTGAACGTAACACCAAGGTGGCACAATAGGTCAAGGACTGGGAATAGAACCCTTGACTCCTAACTCAGACTAAGCCATTAGGCCACAGTGGTACAGAAAGGGGAATAACTTCACTGGTATAAGTAACTTTTATACTAGTATAACCAGTCATTTTTAACCAATAGTTAAACTAATAGTAAAACTTTCTGGTGTTGACCAGGCCATATAGACAATTGTGCAAGGGAAGCAGCTGCAGAATCCAGTCCACAAACCTGCTGAATTTTGTAACTCACTAAACAACTTTGAGCACCAGCGTTTTAACCATTCATTCTTCTAATCAGTGGGGGAGCCTCCCAGTTAGAACCAAGTCATTGCTATGTGAAGAAGAGTAGGATGTACACTGAACAGATGCTCTTTTTGTAGTAAAACAGTTATGTAAATAAATACCAAACTAAACTTAAACTCTGCTTTTACACACAATGAGTTTTGCAAATTCAAAGTTGTTATACCATTCACTCTTTATTTGATGTGCCATTCAGCATATAAACATAGTACTAGGCTGTTTAGGCTTGATTAGTTACATGGTAGTGGTTGTGTTCCCTGACTGACACTAACTTACTGATGTATCTAGTTCAAATGCTTGTGGAAAACTCATTTCTTGAGTACTCAACTTTGTATAATGTATAATGGGCTGTTCTTGAGGATTTTGTCAGCTACACTCCTTTACTTGGAAAAGGGACATGAGCCTAGACTAAACAAATTCATTGACATTTGAAGAAACACACATGGAACAGTTCATAACCAGTTCTAGTAAGGAAGCTGATCTCATAATTATCATACTGCATGTGATTTGATCTGTAATTCCATAGTCTCAAAAATCCCCCTTTCTTTCCACAATTAAATGAGGCAACAGGGTAATGTACCTGGCTTCTAAAAATAGAACAAACAAATTAGAGCCACATAATGAAACATACATTGTATGATTGATATCCTTAGGGATATGTTGTATGTAATGGGAATTTCACTGCTTGGTTTGAAGAACAGACTAACTTTGATATTTCTTTACACTAATTTCATCCTGTACTATCTAACTGACCTCTAAGTTATTTCCCCCAGAGTCTAAATATTATACAGAGCTTAAGAAAAAATGACATCAACAGAAGAAGCTGATAGTCTAACCCTTTTTGTGTGTGTATGTACATACATGTAGATGCCATCTTGGGCTCCAATCTCATAAAATTCTAAACAAGTGGCTTTCAATTTTTTTCCCTTTCAGGCCATACCTTCATTTGAAATGTAGGCTCCCATTTGGAAATCTTAGTCTGTGGACCCCCTAGAGTCCACAGACCCCAGATTGAAAACTACTGCTAAAAACCATTTGGCCTATGCAGTACCTGTATATTAATTGGAGGTCTCCATACAAGTATTGCAGATAATGGTGTTGGAGCTTTAAGAAACGGTCAATGCTCAAAAACAGTGCTGGGAAGCACTATGGAGCTGTGGGTACTGTTGTTCAGATGAGATGCAGAACCAAAGGTCTGATCATTTTGCCATCAGCTTTTTAAATGATCTCAATCAGTGCATGGGTGAAAGAAATGGATGATAGTTAATATTCTGGGTAACTATTTTTATCTATTCTGAAAGTCTGAACTGAAATGAATTTAGTGCATTCCTATGAATAGTATTGCTGGCTTCATATCTCTCATTACATTAAATAGCTGAAATGGAGCCAAGAGATTTTTTCCTAATTTGAATCTTCCCTTTTGTTAAATGCCTGCCTGCTATATTTTAAAATAGGTTTAAGTCTCCTCTGGCAATCCTTAAGTGATCACCTGTTTAAAAAACTATTTTTGTGCATGTGTAACAGGTCAGACTCACCCCTGCGGCACCTCCTGCTGGCGACTCCTGGGAATTAGCTCCGTTCCAGCTCTGGAGCACCCTCAGCAGGCTGGTGAGCCACCTGTCTTCTGGCCCTCGTGTCCCTCCCTGGACCTGGTGCCCTTTTACATGGTGTGCTGCCCCCTGGCAGTAGCCCCTTTCTCTCTCTGGGTCTCCCCTCCCCCAGGAACCCCCACCCTCTATCCCCACCTTGCCTCAGTATATGGCTACTGCCAGTCATTGTCTAGCCCCATGCCCTGGGGCAGACTGCAGTATCAGCCTACTCATCACTGGCAAGGAGGGTTTGGACCTGATGCCTTGGCCTTCTGCTAGGCCACAGCCTGGGGCTTTCCAGGCTGGAGCTCCCCAGCTCCTCAGCCTGTCCCCAGCCTTGCTCCCCTCAGGTACTTTGTCTGTAGCTCCCTGCAGCCAGGCCCTTCTCCCTCTTCAGGCAGAGGAAGACTCCCTGGGCTTCTTATAAGGCCCTGTTGCTCAGTTTGAGGCATGGTCCCAGCTGAAGCCACTTCCCTCAATCAGCCCAGCCTAAAGGCTGCTTTCTCCAGCCACATCCCCTTCCCAGGGCTGTTTTTAACCCCTTCAGGGCAGGAGCAGGGGGTCCACCCTGTTACAGCATGTCCTTACATTATCTCTGAGTAGTCACAGTTGAATATCAGCCTATTTTATACTTGCTCTCTAGCCTAATTCATCTTCCATCTTTGAAGAGAATGCAATGAGTGTTTTCCTAATGCTAAGAGCTTCCTCAATACCAGGGGAAGCCAAGCTGTGCTGCTCTGGCCACTTAGTTGCACCAAGGGGTTGGAATGTTTCCCCATCTTACTGTTTTCATGGATTTCCAGAGGGTGGTTTTTTGCAATAAAATTCTACTACCCACTCATTTTAGGTTGATATACAAAGGTGCATATATGAGTGTGTCTCAGTTGGTACAAACTCTCATTTCCATTGACTTGCTTTTCAGACATGATGGCTTAGTTCCCATTCTGGAACATTGTTTCCATAATCAGTTGCAAATTATCCATCTCCCCTGTAACATTAAACCCTTTATTTCCCCCGCTCCCCTCAGTTTTGGCCTGAAAACTGAAAACTGATCAGATTACTTAATCCCTCAGAGGATGAGGGTCTTGGTCTAGAGGTTTGGTGAAACTGAGTGCAGAAAGACCAGGAGATGGGTTCAGAAACTGGTGGTTCCAGATGGTGTAAATTAATATAGCTCCATTGACTTCAGTTGAGATACAGCGATGTACACCAGATTGAGGATATCCCTCTGAAAATTCTGAATCCTTATCCTTCAGGGCCCATGCGTGCATGAAAAAAGCACCATCAACTTAATCCCACTTCTATTTTTTTAACCTGTAACATTACAAATAACTCCGAAGATTACTGTAACTGAAAGCTTGTGTGGATAAGTTGTTTTTTTCCAAGAGCTTATTTATAATCTTCATTGTACATAGAAAACAATGAAACCAGCCACCTACACAGTACTGTCAATCCATTTCTAAATCAGGAGACTTGCTGAAACTGTCACTTTCTTGCAAACAGTTTCAGTTTTGACAAATTAACATGTTTTCAATGGGGAAAAACGGTCACCTTTGAAAATGCTCCACCATTCTAAAAACGTGGTCATAAGCTCAGAGTGTGGCCTGGGCACCATGGTCTGCCTTTAAATAGCTTTCAAGTTGATATGTTTAAAGGGACATCTGGAAGGAATTGGGTACCCAGTGCACATTCAGAATCCAATATGCTTGTGCAGTGTCTTAAATGTGTTCATAACTTCTGTTCCTGTTGGAGAGCTTTAGATGACTGAAATCCACAACTAAGCAATTGCCAACTTGTAATCATGCTCTCCTGCAGGGACAGACTTTGGGAGGGTTGGGGGGACTCAAACCATTTTGGCTTGGTCAGCTACTTAGTTTCTTACTGGTGAAATTTATTAATAGAAATCAGTTGACTCTTAGAGGAATATAGTTTGAGGATAAAACACTGGATTTAGTAGTCTGGATTTGGGTTCCATTCTCTGCTCACCCACAAGCTTCCTATGTGACCACAGGCATGTTGCTTGCCTCTTGGGCAGCTGAAAAGAAATATGAAGTGAGAACATTCAAAGTTGCTTTCCAATTCTGAGACTTGTAACACTGGTCAAGAGTGAGGCTTCAAATGTGGTAGAGATGATTATTCTCTAAACATGACAAACTTAGGATAAACTTTGCCAAGCTTAGGATAAAATGGGGGGGAGGAGGAACCAATATTTTTCTAGAACTTGGAAGAAATAAAGTATTAAGAAAATTAAAGTAAAGTGGACAGGGCTGTCCTGAAAGCCAAGAGAAGAGAATTAAATACATCTTAATGTTAACTTGAAGTAATTCTGCTAGGACTACATGAACTATAATCTTTTTAGTAGTCTAATCTTTCTGTTATGCTTCTCAAATGCCAGATTTCTTCCATCCTTCCTGCTCTGCCCTACATTTAAAAAGGTGAACTAAACTAAAATTTCTATTCAGTCTAAAAGTTACTGGGACAGCTAACATTTTATGTCCTGTAGTTGGCCATACAGGTACATTGCATCAGGGCTGGAATAGCAGGTATGGTGATACTTCAAATTATGACTACATGTTTTGGTCGGTGAATTTTTCCCCCCTTAATATACATTTAATTTCCACACCAACCCTGTCTGTTTACTTGGGTTTTGGGTAGGAGGGGGATCTCACATTTTGAAATGAGCTGTAAAAAGTAATGCTCCTTAGGTTATATTTGTATTGCCACACAACTGTCTTCATAAAAACTTTCCTGTCAGATCTGGTGTGCAAGACAAACTACAGTAATAGTCATGAGGATTCTGTACAGAAAAACATGGGCCATGACAGTCTAACAATGGTATGCCAGGTCTTCAGCCCCACCTGGGGCTCAGTGGTCATTGTACCGCTGTCAGAAGAGCTTTTACATCTGTTCCTGGGGGCAGGTAGAGGAACTCTGGTTTCCACCCTGGAGAACCTGTAGTAAGCAGCTAAGGTCTGTTTCCTCAGACTCCCTACTGTTTCCTTGAGAACAAGGTGGGTGAGGTAATATCTTTTATTGGGCCAGCTCTTCAGAAGAGCTCCATATAGGCAAAAAAGCTTCTCCCTCTCTCTCACCAGCAGCAGCTGATCCAGTAAAAGATATTACCTCACCCACCTTTTCTCTCTCCAATTGGGCTACACCACTGCATACTGTTTCTCTGGGCCACTTCCAATCTTCATCTCACTCCAGGCGTCTTTCACAGAGCAACTCCTTCCAATGCTTTTTCCCTGGAGGCTCCAGCGCCTTGTGCTGCTTCCTGTCCATTTTTGGCAGATGCAGAGTCCACTCAGGCTCCCAAGCAGCCCCTACCTAGTCTGCAGGCTGTTATCCCAGTTAGCCACAGCAGAAGAGGTATCTAATCTGCCCTTTAACCTTGTGGTGGCAGACTGACAATTTATACAGCGCTTCCCAGACCTATTCTTTTTATTAGCATAGAAGAATCCTATTGCTGTCAATAGGAGTTACAATGCACACACCCTAAAATGCTAATGGACACCATAAGGGCCTGATCAAAAACCCAGTAAAGTCAATGGAAAGACTCCTATTGACAGTTTAGTCTTAGTTGTTTCCAGCAGTCATCGGGGGGAGGAAAGGAGAGGAGAACTAATGACCAGGATTACCTCACTCCCCACCCTTAAATAGGATTTGCATAAGGCAGGAGTCCTCTGTTTCCCTCGTTTGCTCCCTTTTTCCTTACAGTGGCAAGTTGCAAGAAATTCCAGGTCATGTTTTTATTATCAGGTGACAAGACCACCTGACTCTGTAGGATTACAGCATCCATGAGTCAGTGGCAGTACAGAGCATCCACAGGAAGGCCAAGCTTTTCGTAGTACCATTGTCCTGGCTGATGAGCCATCAGCCCTGTCTTGCTTTTCCATTGTTGTACCTGAAGCGTTAGCAGTGGGCATCACCCAAAGTGGCATAGCTGAAATACAGATAGAGTCAATATTCCTGATTTCAGATACAGAAATGATACATGCATACAAATATGATTTACTGAATGTGATTATCCTATCCTTTCCAATGAGATCTCACATGACCCATCTTGCATAAAGTATGTTATATCATATTTCTATCATGAGCATATTTTCATAAAGAATGTGGAACAACATTTCACAATTACAATACAGATCTCCTCACTATTCAGTGCAACAACTGCTTCATTTTCTAAACTAGTTGGTTGCCAATTTGCTTCTCACCAGTTAACTGCCATAAATTAGTGTCTATTAAAGAACCTGCTGATAAGTAAACACAATCTGCAACATGTGGTGATATCAATCCATTTCCTTTTCTGGGCAGCACCTATTTATGTACAGTGTCATGCTGGGTGTTTGCCAGCGCATGGCAAATTGCCAAGAGTCTCAAGCATTTCCTCCCATCATTAAAGCTTAGTTTAGGTTTTCCCCTCATTCAGTAATCCCAGAACAGACGGAATGGTCAACTTTCAATGTGGCAACTATAAACAGGGCTAGGATAACACTGATCAAAACCAGTTAGAATTCTGACTACATCATATAACGCACTAGAGTAAATTTGTTTCCTACATGTGGCTGAATAACTTGCTGCTAGTCATGCCTATTGTGACTCAGGACAAAAATGAGCCCCTTTCCTTGCCCTGTGTTGAGGTGATGTTATATTAACGGCTTCCTATTGTGGTGTAAAATAGGAAGTTACTATACTGGTATAGCTGGTTGGTGTTGATGCAAGTTGTCTATGGGCTTGGTTGAGCCATTCAGGCATATCCCAGCATTGAAGATGGTCATGCCTCCTGGTTTGAGGACATGGGGAAGGGGTGGAGCCAAGATTCCATTTCATTCCCACTATGTAAGGTACCATGTTCCTGTGGGGGAACAATCCATGTGATCGCAGGGACTGGAATTCTGCTTGAACTTTAAGCTATGTCTACTCAGCATTTGGAGTGAGCCTCCCAGCCCCCAGGTTGAGAGCTCATGCTACTGCTCTCAGAATAGCTGTACAGACAGTACTTTGAAGGTGAAGCTCAGGCTGGAGCTCCGGCTCTGAAGCCTACAAAGTGGTGGGCTTCAGAGTCCAAGCCACAACTTCAAAGCGCTGTCTATACAGCTATTTTTACAGTGCTAGCGTGAACCCGAAGCTATCAACCTGAGGCTAGGAGGCTTGCTCCAAAATGCTGTATAGGCATATCCATACCCATACAAGCTATGCAAGTGTGCAGTGAGGAAGGGCAGATGCTCCTTGAGCTTGCCTCTTGCTGCACCTGCACGTCAGGACCAGGTACAATCAACTCCATGTTGGTAATTCCTGCCTGTTAGAACAATTGTACCAATAGCTTGCATCTCATGATGGTGGTTTTTATAGATTATTCAGACAACAGGAACGCACATCCAAACAAGCTTGTTCAACAATATTCTTAAAGTACTGTCATTAAGCAAGGACAAATGTTCCCTCTAGGCTGTGTAAAACCAAGCTAACATGGACTCCACAGTCTTGATGTTAATTGAATATGAAACCAGCCTTCTATTCTTAGTAATACATGTGCAGCTTATTTATTCTAGACAGAACAGCTAGTGCTGCCCATTAAGGATGCCCAACACTTTTTTATAAGATCCTGTTTTCATTTGTTAATATGCTTTTTGCAAAAGTATTTGGGTTAACATTTTCCATGCTGGGTATCTGCCTGAGGCTGACGTTTTCCAAGACAACTTAGCCTAAATATTTAAGCCTTTTCCAAGTACCAAGTTAGGGAAAAATACATTGTACCCATGTTAAATTGATTTTCTTTGAAAGCTGGTAGAATTCCATGCTTTGGAGCAGGGACTTGAAATTTAGCAGCAGCTGGCTTCAGTGTGAGGGATGTGCCTTTGATCATCCATGAAAATCTGCCCAAATTTTTAGTCAAATTATAAGCATTTGAAAAATTGCTCTTTGTACATGCTCAGGACAGTTAGAGCTTTGCAGTTTAATTCCACAAAGATGCCATCCACACTAGGCATGTTCCAGCCCAGCGTGTTTGCTCTTTTTGAGCTCCCCTTGTGCATATGCATTAATTTAACTTTTAATAACATCACACATACTGTTTTCCACAGACTTCTGCCTCATTCAGTGCATAGGATGATTCAAGGTGGCGTAATGAAGTAGCCTGTCTCTAGGACCCTTCTTCCACCCCAACTTCTACAGGACAAGAAGTGTATGTAACGAATGTGGGAGAGGACTGCACTGACTTCAGTGGAGTTGCTCCTGTTTTACCCCAGTGCGAGAGGTGGGACTATAAGTGACCTGGCCAGAAGACTGACTCATTAGAAGGGGCAAATCACTGAGGACTCAGAGGGGACTTTGATGGGGAAATCCAGAGTCTAAGGTTGCTGCAGCATTCCAGACCATGAAGGGGAGCACTGGCCATTCTACAGGTCTCTGAAATATACCTTTTTACACCTAAAATATTTAGCAGAGCACTAACTCACTAACAGTTTATGGAGCTTTTCACCTCTTGGTCACCAGTTCAAACTTAAACTACACTGATTATTAGGAGGAGTCCGGTGGCATTGTAAAGACTAACAGATTTATTTGGGCATAAGCTTTCATGGGTAAAAATGCATCTGAAGAAGGGGGGGAGGGTTACCCACAAAAGCTTATGCCCAAATAAATCTGTTAGTCTTTAAGATGCAACTGGACTCCTCCATTGTTGTCTGTGGATACAGACAAACACGGCTACCACCTGATACTGATTATTAGGGAGAGTGGAAGAAATAATTCTATTGTGGAAAATTTGTATGCAAATACCTCTTTGGCCCTGTTTTTCTCTTGGACTAGACATTTTTAACACTTGAATTTACCAAAACTTGAAAATTTTATTTTTTAACTTTGCTATGAAATGTGCCCGATTTTATTTTACAACCAGTAACACCTTGCTGGTAAGGGAACACCAGGTTCTAACACTTTCATGTTTTGTGTTCAGAGAGCATTCCCCACTATGAATCACTTACATGGAGGGAAAATCTAAACAGGTATTACATGTGGGTAAACATTCTGAGCAACAAAAGTTCAGTTTTTGAACTGAAATTTGAACTCCAGTTCCTGGCTTATCGTTCTTAGTGACAAATTAGGCAGTGTTCCATCACTTTCACACAAGTGACAAATACAGAGGTACTGTATAACTTCTGGTTTCAGAGTAGCAGCCGTGTTAGTCTGTATCCACAAAAAGAACAAGGAGTACTTGTGGCACCTTTAGAGACTAACAAGCTTATTTGAGCATAAGCTTTCGTGGGCTACAGACCACTTCATTGTATGCATGCAGTGGAAAATACAGTAGGAAGATCTCGTATCTTTATCTAGATATAGATACTGAGAGAACATGAAACAATGGGTGTTACCATACACACTCTGAGAGTGATCAGTTAAGGTGAGCTATTACCAGCAGAGGAGAGAAACTTTTTGTAGTAGTAATCAAAATGGTCCATTTGCAGCAGTTGACAAGATGTTGGGAGGAACTGTGTGTGGGGCGGGGGGGGGGGGAGGATACACATGGGGAAAATAGTTTTACTTTGTGTAATGACCCATCCACTCCTAGTCTTTATTTAAGCCTAATTTAATGGTGTCCATTTTGCAAATTAATTCCAATTCTCGTTGGAGTCTGTTTTTGAAGTTGTTTGTTGTAATATTGTGACTTTTAGGTCTGTAATCAAGTGACCAGGGAGATTGAAGTGTTCTCAGACTGGTTTTTGAATGTTTTAATTCTTGACGTCTGATTTGTGTACATTTATTCTTTTACGTAGAGACTGTCAGGTTTGGCCAATGTACATGGCAGAGGGGCATTGCTGGCACATGATGGCATATATCACATTGGTAGATGTGCAGGTGAATGAGCCTCATCTACCAATCTACCACATATTTGAAGTCCCTGGAGCTACCTCTGCTTACAGTAGCTGAGGATCTGGCCCTCTATCCCTTAAAGTTGTGAAGGAAACTTTCAAAACGTGAATGAAGTTTCAAGCCAATGCAGTGATAGCCTGTCTGCAGACTCAGGCAGGTAAAACTATAGCCCTCATGAGTATCAACTGCTCCCCTTCATTTCAGGGAGAGTGCCAGCTCTGCAGACCTAATGATTTAAATATCCATATTGAGATTTATTGCACTTCTGATCAAAACCTGCATGAAGAGAGAGGGTCTTGTAATGAAGTTTTGTGCTGTATTGCTACTGGGAGTTACTTAGGCATCATGACTGGGTGGAGCTTGGAAAAAGAAGTACCACATCTCACAGCCTCGCCCCTATATGCAGTAGCATCCATTCCTCAGTCATTGCTGTACTTGTGGCCCATAGGCTCAGCTTCCTGCAGCACAGAGGGACATAGGCGGCAGGTTCGTATAATTTTGGTGGGGGGGCAATGTGGTGGTCCCCACCCTCTCCTCCTGTGAGCTAAAATAAAATGAAGCTACAATCAACAAACAAGAAAGATACAAAGGTCAATTAAAAAGGAAAGAAGCAAGCAGCACTTGCTTGCTTATACATACAGTATTTTTTTTGTTTGTTTGTTGTTGTGACAAACAAAAATGTTGTGTTCTCTGAATACTGTGTGTGTGTGTCAGTTTCTGCAAAGTGCCAAAGTGCCCAACTGACAACAATGGGGACAAAGATCAGGGCTGTCTCCTCCAGAGGAAGAGACAGGAGAGGGAGAGGAGTGTGGAGCTGGCTGGGCTGGCTGGGAAATCAGAACTCAGAGCCCAGCTCCCCCACCCCCACCCCCACTGAGGTCCTGATTCTGGGGGTCTGTGTTCTCTGTTTTACCTGTTTGTGTTTGTGTTGTGTTCTGTCATCTAATAAACTGTCTGTTTTACTGTCTGGCTGCTGCTGGACCCCCTGGACCTGCTGCCCCTGCCCCTCCTGCCCCTCACTCCTCCCCCCCCCCAGCCCCCGGCGGGAGGGCAAGCAGGATCGGCAAGCCGGCTCGCTACCAGCTCAGCCTGCTCCACACCTCAGCTCTCTCACTCCTCACCTCCTCCACAGGAGCCTCCTCCCACCTGCCGCGCTCCCGGGCTCAGCCTCGTGGGACCCTCCTCCCCCCCCCCCTCCTCACACACACTGGGTAGGGCCAGCAGGGGGGAGGGGGCAAGGGGCCTGGGGCAAAAAGTAAAAAAAAAAAAAGTTGCAATACTATAGTATAGATATTAAAAAAAAAAAAATAACTAAAATAAAAATAATTTGGAAATATTAATTAAATACAATAAAAAAATTATTCAATGCTTATTAAATGCAGAGGGAAGTAAGTTTCCCTGAAACTTCATGTAAAGGGTGATGGGGGAAGACCAGGGAGAGGGGAAAAGCCACACCATGCCTCTTGCAGCCAGAGAGCTTGCCCTGTTTCCCTCCCCACTTTCTGTTAAATGTATTTTTACATTTGGTTCAGTGGAAGTCTGTTTTTCCTTTTGCCCTGGTTACTTTATTTTTACATATTTAAATTCATTTTAGTCTGTACAACTCTTAAGGTACACTGCTGTGTGAAAAGTCTGTCTTTTGCTGCTGCCCCCTCCTGTTGTGACTTTAAGTTAGCAAATGAAAAATACAGTGCTGTGACTGGCCTTGTCCACACAGGAAAGTATACCTATTTCTCTTTATTGGGGATTATTCTCAAAAATCAGGTGTTATGGATTTACGGGGTTTGTGCTATGTCCTGGTCTTAAAACACTCCTGGGAGTATCCCTCTAGTGTGCCAAACACCTAAGGGGTGACCCTTTTTTTCCATAAGGGTAGGCTACTTACCCTCAGCAACTCTAAGACTGGGTCTTCAGGCTCCAGTACTCCTGTTCCTCACTGTGAGCTCTGAACAGTGAGTCTGACCTGAGGTAAACTCTGTTCAGAGATCTTTAAACCTTCAGGTAGCAATGCACCTCAGTCAGTATTTGCAGTGGCACCAGGCAGCCTTTTCAGAACAGGATTGGCTGCTGTAGTCAACCAGTATACAGCATTGGGAAGTCCATAGGTTAGCATAGAGAAGCAAAGTTTCTTTTCTCCATTACATCCCTGCAAACAACTGACTTACATCAGGACCTGTGAGTTCATAGATCTCTGCAGGTGTCCACATACACAAGTTGTTTTGTGCTCTGACCCTGAAAGAAATGGTCATTTTGCTAACTTTTCAATCTATTTCTTACCTGCAAATGCAAACAGATTTTTTAAAAAACTTACTACTTACTGAGACCTTTGATTCCTATGGTGTCATTACTACAGCATGTTTCTAGCTCTTAATTAGATCAGACTAGACACATTAGCTAACGTGACTTCTGAATTTTGTTCACCCACAATCTAAAAAATTTCTAATATAAAAATAACACACTTTCCTTTAAGTAGACAAACTGATTCAGCAACAAGGCAGTTACTGCCTAGATTTTCAAAGCGAGGTGCACACAAATGTTTGCACATGCCTTGTTCTTGTATCTAGCCAGGTACTCAGGTAGCCCCCTATCACTATAGTAAACGCCCTCACAATCATTAGTGGGTTTTGTCCTCACAGCACCTTTTGTGAGGTCAGGGAATGTAGACTAAGTGACTAGTGCAAGCTCAGCCACAGGCTTCCTGTGAATTAAATCCAGGTCTCCTGAGTCCTCATTCAGTGCCCTAATCATTAGAAGATGCATCCTATCCACACATGCACATGCAAAATGTTAGTTTCCTAGGTGGGCAGTGCATAGACACCTCTAGTATTTACTTTCATAAACTGAAAATCTGACCCTTTGTGCTTAACAAATCTAACAGTCTACAGTTGTGTAGCAGCTGTGTTAGTCTGTATCTTCAAAAAAAAAAAGGAGTACAGCTGCCACAAGTACTCCTGTTAATTGTATAGCAGTAAACAAGGGAAGAATTTCTTTGTGGGATAGGCAGACATACTGTTGTCTCTTCTTCTGATCTATCCAGAAACTATTACATGGAGTCACCCTGCATGCAGATACATGGGGAGACTTTAATAATATATGGAGATATATCTATCTCAGAACTGGAAGGGACCCTGAAAGGTCAAGTCCAGCCCCCTGCATTCACTAGCAGGACCAAGTACAGATTTTTGCCCCAATCCCTAAGTAGCCCCCTCAAGGATTGAGCACTCAACCTTGGGTTTGACAGACCAATGCTCAAACCACTGAGCTATCCCTACCCCCTTTGAACAGGTAGATTCCCAAGATAGCTAGCAACAAGTCAACTTCCAGCAAAGAACTTGCTCAACTAGTTCAAAACTGGACAGTCTCTCCAATAATAAAAGCAAGTGAGAACAGCACAAGCTGATCTGAAAAGTCACTGCATTGCCCCACACATCCTGACTTCAATGGGAAGCAGATCAGGCCCAGTGTGAATGGATTACATTATAGTGGTGATTGCTGCCATTTTACCAGCTTATTCAAAAAACAAACCTTTATGTTGAACTGGGTTTGGAGTGGAGGTCAGTCATTGGATCCTATATCCTTATTACACTATGAATAGTAGCATGAAAAGTAGCCACTGCTGAGCATCTCAGCTGTCGTTTCTTGATGGTTATCCTAGAAATGTAGGGCTTTGCAAGGCTATTTTTTCCCCTAACTCTCCAATTTATGCTACAGTGAGGATGTAGAAAAAATTTGTCTTTAAGGCATTTTTAGCTTACATAAACCAGAAAGTAACTGATGTTCTAAACAAATCTCCAGAATTTCAGTGGTTTTGGTTTCTTTATGCATTTTACCAGCTGGTTCCTCTCTTTCTGCTCTGCTGAGGAACTCGACAACCTTTGACTCATGTCACACTCTGGCCCAGCCAAGTAACAGTGAATGATTTTTTTTCTTGAAAAGATTACTTTTGCCTAATCTTCAAAGACTTTCTGATGGCTCAACATCTGAAAATTCAGCAGCTTGTTTGGAAGTTCCCATCAGAGGAGCAGTGGATTCAAACCTAGGAAATTCCCTTGACTGAATAGCCAATAGTGCTATTTTAGGATAGGGTGGAATACTGTGGCCCCTGAAGAGAACATTTTTTGTCTTCCTTTTTAAATTGGGCTGCAGGACTTACTGTCACCTTGGTGTTGGATTAGGGCTTCCAAAGCATGATCAAAAGTAGTGGAGTATATATCTCAGGGCCAGTCAGGAGTTAGTGTTTTTAATCACTTCTCTTACAGGATCTGAGTGGAATGAACTAAAATCCATGTCTTAAATTGCAACACTAATTACTCCTTTTTACTAAAATTTAGGCGGCAAGAATTTTGTCTGCAAGAACTAAACATTTCCTTTGCGTGACATTTTTTGAAAACGAGGCTGTAAGCAATATGGTATTACTTTTGCCTCTCTCCAGGCCACACTTCAAAAAAGTCACCTCCATGCTCATCAGGATGCATGCATAATTTGCAGAATGTGTCATTAGCTAGACCTAAAGGGAGGGTCCTGAAGTTAAAGCCATATCAAGCTATTAATTGGAAATTGAGGATCTGTGCCACCCACCACCACTTCCCTATAAAAAGGCATGCTTTCTTGGCTCAGGTTTTATGACCCTCTAGTGGCCTCTGAGGCATTGAAAAGGGGAAGGTTCCCAGCCCCACACAGGTCATGGGACAGACTCAAGAATATGGCTTTTTAATACATGGAGAGTTACACTGGGGGCAGTAGTGTGTGGGGGTAAGAAGTTTTGTTTATTATAGTGAGTTCACAGGAATGTGTGGCGAAGGGAGGAAAAGCGTCCTTTAAACTTCTCTCTGCAATCTGTTGCTGTTGTTGCTACTGAGGTTCTTGTATTAATTCTCTTCCCTCCCCTTACTCATATCTGAGATCTTCTATGAAATGCTGTAGATTACAGGACCAATCCTCTTTAATGTAACAAATCCACTGGAATCAGTGGAGCTACATCAGAAAAGGATTTGGCTGTAGTAGTCTGAATGGAAGCCCTGAGGGAGATGGAACCAATGTACCAAACACATTAATAATTTATAAATGTTTCATCAAGCAAGCCCAGTCCTTCATTTGCTTGAAAATAAAATGTCAGTCTTGTCCCATAAAACATGAAATGTAACTAAACAGGAAGCACTTACCTAATGAGAGCAACTTGTCTTTTCTTCAACCCCCACCTCCCACACCAACTTCTTTGAGGTCCAAATTCTGCTCCTGAACAGTGGGATTCCACTTAATAAGAGTAGGAATAATGATAAATTATTTCAAGAATAAAGTAAATGGGGACATTGGGGGCGGGGGGCAGAGGGAGGAGCTGGAATTGTCCAGGTAGCCTATGCATAATTGGAAATCTGAACCTCACATAGTTAATGAATTTTTTTTCCAGACACATCTTCAGCAATGTGCAATAATCACAATTTATTTGCAGCTTGTTATAATTCAAGCATTTGTTTTTGCTGAATTGGCCATTTCCTCAACCCAGAAATAAAAAGGATTCTCATCAAAAGGCGAAGATAAGTAGTTAGTGTGTGTGTGTGTGAGATGACCCAATCCTGGCAACCTGACTCTGAAATCTCTTAAATTGAATGGTGATTGTGCTTGAGTAGCATGGATCATTTTCTTTACTTCACCTGCCAATGGTGAGACACAAGGTTTTAAAAGCTACTGAATACTTGGCTACATTTCATATTGGCTCAGTAAAAATGTCTGTCACTGCTGTCTTATTTAATTGTGATAGAGGAAAATAAACAGGGAGCTGAGTATTCAGTGTTTCCCAGCTTTTCCACATATGGTTTTCACTAGCACACTTTCAGTAGTTAACTCCAATACATGTACAGAAGTCAGCTTTTGCCCACAATTGCCACGCAGTGGTATCTGAGATGCTACGCTTCCTTGCTATACTTTTAGACTAGGAAACCGCAAAGGTAACTGATGTCTGTTAGTAAATGTTAACCTTTCTATGGTGACCCCAGTAGTTCAACTGGAGTTTGGCCTCGACAACGTCCTTTAACATAATTCATTCTGCCATCCTGTTTCCTGCTATAAAATTAGTCTGTATAGTTTCAAAGAAAACTGAAGTGTACATCTCAGCAGCACTCAATATAGGCTAAGTTTATGAAGTATGCAGTATAATATCTTCTCTTTGTATAAACTGCCAGCATCTGAAGGAGGGATCTTCTTGGGTCCCAAAGTTTGTGTATACTAATTTATTTGTTGGCTCAGTGAAAGAGATCCCATTTCCTACAGTGTGTGGGTTTTTTAAAGTTACAGAATGGAAAACATACAACCTCCCTGACACTTTCTTAAAACATGCTCCTTGAAACATTTCAGCAATAACGGTCTCAAGATTCTACCAAATCTCAGCTCAGACCGGTACCCCAAAACCATACAGTGGTACTGTACTGTTAAATTATAAATTCACAGGACTGGGAGAGAGCTGACCTGAGTTCTGTTACTGCCTCTGCTGCTGAGCTGCTGTGACCCTGGGCAAACCATTTAAACAATTTAGGTAAATCCTGGGCCCATTGAAGCAAATGGCAAAACTCCTATTCACTTCAGGGAGGCAGGATTTCACATTCTGGTTTTTATAGTTTCCTCATCTAGAAACTTCTTGTATAGCACTTTAAGGTCTACTGGCATGGATGAAAAGCAGTGTAAGTACTAAACATAATTAGGCACACAAATATTTATCTGAACATTCTACATAATCCTAATCCCCACATTGTATAGTCATGACTGGAATGCCTTTTTCAAATCAATTGTGAAATTATTTTTAGCTAAGGGACAAATTCTACTACCTTCACTTGCATTGAGTAACACCTTACTTAACAAGTTCCTTTACTGAAGAAAATGGAAATACTTCAGGAGCGCAGTACTACTCCAAGTGGGTAAAAGAAACAGAATCCAGTGCCACAACCAGAGTTGAATTCACTGATAACTCCAACGTCTCTGTAGAATTCTGTAAGATTCACTCCTTTGCTGGACTAATTTGGGCATTTCTTAAAACTGGAAATGTAAATTAATAAACCACAAACATTTTGTTTAATAAACCATGCTTTGTTTTACAGCTACTACAATTAGTCTATAGTATTTTCCAGCTTCAGGAAATAATGAGGGGTTGTTTAATTTATCTGGCTGGACTGATGCACAAATGTCTGATTGTATTAGAATTTTCAAGTGGCTTGAGTTTGCAATGAAACAAATGTCAGGCTGTTTTTTATCAGGCAAAATTAGGTTTTGATACTACTACTTTTTCTAGCAAATGAGAACTAGAATGAGAGGGAGGCAATCAACCATGATGATCAGATTGGTAGACTTGCATAATGAGATGCATTTTAACCATAATTTTGAAAAAAAGTTATGCTTTTAGTGTACCATTATTTATGCTAACTCAGAGTACCCAGTTTAATTATTTCACTGTAGCGCTTATTTTCAATAACTTTCAGTTTATCTTCTGTTGAACCTGAGCATGAGATGGAACAAAATATGGAGTGTGGGCTATAATGGCAGAGAGAAAGGAGGGTCAGGGCAAAACTGGGAGGCAAGATCAAACCAGTATCTTAGATGCCTATATACGAATGCGAGAAGTATGGGTAATAAGCAGGAAGAACTGGAAGTGCTAATAAATAAATACAACTATGACATTGTTGGCATCACTGAAACTTGGTGGGATAATACACATGATTGGACTGTTGGTGTGGATGGGTACGGCTTGCTCAGGAAGGATAGACAGGGGAAAAGGAGGTGTGGCCTTATATATTAAAAATGTACACACTTGGACTGAGGTGGAGATGGACATAGGAGACGGAAGTGTTGAGAGTCTCTGGGTTAGGCTAAAAGGGATAAAAAACAAGGGTGATGTCATGCTAGGAGTCTACTACAGGCCACCTAACCAGGTGGATGAGGCTTTTTTTAAACAACTAACAATCATCCAAAGCCCAAGATTTGGTGGTGATGGGGGACTTCAACTATCCAGATATATGTTGGGAAAATAACACCGCGGGGCACAGACTATCCAGTAAGTTCTTGGACTGCATTGCAGACAACTTTTTATTTCAGAAAGTTGAAAAAGCTAGTGGGGGGGAAGCTGTTCTAGACTTGATTTTAACAAATAGGGAGGAACTCGTTGAGAATTTGAAAGTAGAAGGTGGCTTGGGTGAAAGTGATCATGAAATCATAGAGTTTGCAATTCTAAGGAAGGGTAGAAGGGAGTACAGCAAAATAGACAATGGATTTCAGGAAGGTGGATTTTGGTAAGCTCAGAGCTGATAGGTAAGGTCCCATGGGAATCAAGTCTGAGGGGAAAAACAACTGAGGAGAGCTGGCAGTTTTTCAAAGGGACAGTATTAAGGGCCCAAAAGCAAGCTATTCTGCTGGGTAGGAAAGATAGAAAATGTGGCAAAAAACCACCTTGGCTTAACCACGAGATCTTGCATGATCTAAAAAATAAAAAGGAGTCGTATAAAAAATGGAAACTAGGTCAGATTGCAAAGGATGAATATAGGCAAACAACACAGGAATGCAGGGGCAAGATTAGAAAGGCAAAGGCACAAAGTGAGCTCAAATTAGCTATGGGAATAAAGGGAAACAAGAAGACTTTTTATCAATACATTAGAAGCAAAAGGAAGACCAAGGACAGGGTAGGCCCACTGCTCAGTGAGGAGGGAGAAACAGTAACAGGAAACTTGGAAATAGCAGAGATGCATAATGACTTCTTTGTTTCAGTCTTCACTGAGAAGTCTGAAGGAATGCCTAACATAGTGAATGCTTATGGGAAGGGGTAGGTTTAGAAGATAAAATAAAAAAAGAACAAGTAAAAAATCACTTAGAAAAGTTAGATGCCTGCAAGTCACCAGGGCCTGATGAAATGCATCCTAGAATACTCAAGGAGCTAATAGAGGAGTTATCTGAGCCTCTAGCTATTACTTTGGAAAATCATGGGAGACAGGAGAGATTCCAGAAGACTGGAAAAGGGCAAATATAGTGCCCATCTATAAAAAGGGAAATAAAAACAACCCAGGAAACTACAGACCAGTTTAACTTCTGTGCCAGGGAAGATAATGGAGCAAGTAATTAAGGAAATCATCTGCAAACACTTGGAATAGCCAGAATGGATTTGTAAAGAATAAATTGTGTCAAACCAATCTGATAGCTTTCTTTGATAGGATAACGAGTCTTGTGGATAAGGGAGAAGTGGTGGATGTGGTATACTTAGACTTTAGTAAGGCATTTGATAGGGTCTCGCATGATATTCTTATCGATAAACTAGGCAAATACAATTTAGATGGGGCTACTATAAGGTGGGTACATAACTGGCTGGATAACCATACTCAGAAGTTATTAATGGTTCCCAATCCTGCTGGAAAGGTATAGCAAGTGGGGTTCCACAGGGGTCTGTTTTGGGACCGGCTCTGTTCAATATCTTCATCAACGACTTAGATGTTGGCATAGAAAGTATGCTTAAGTTTTGCAGATGATACCAAACTGGGAGGGATTGCAACTGCTTTGGAGGACAGGGTCATAATTCAAATGATCTGGACAAATTGGAGAAATGGTCTGAGGTAAACCAGATGAAGTTTAATAAAGACAAATGCAAAGTGCTCCACTTAGGAAGGAACAATCAGTTTCACACATACAGAATGGGAAGAGACTGTCTAGGAAGGAGTACGGCAGAAAGAGATCTAGGGGTTATAGTGGACCACAAGCTAAATATGAGTCAATGTGATGCTGTTGCAAAAAAAGCAAATGTGATTCTGGGATGCATTAACAGGTGTGTTGTGAGCAAGACATGAGAAGTCATTCTTCCGCTCTACTCTGCGCTGATTAGGCCTCAACTGGAATATTGTGTCCAGTTCTGGGCACTGCATTTCAAGAAAGATGTGGAGAAATTGGAGAGGGTCCAGAGAAGAGCAACAAGAATGATTAAAGGTCTTGAGAACATGTCCTACGAAGAAAGGCTGAAATAATTTGGGTTTGTTTAGTTTGGAAAAGAGAAGCCTGAGAGGAGGCATGATAGCAGTTTTCAGGTATCTAAAAGGATCTCATCAGGAGGAGGGAGAAAACTTGTTCACCTTAGCCTCTAATGATGATAGAACAAGAAGCAATGGGCTTAAACTGCAACAAGGGAGATTTAGGTTGGACATTAGGAAAAAGTTCCTAACTGTCAGGGTGGTTAAACACTGGAATAAATTGCCTAGGGAGGTTGTGGAAAATCCATCTCTGGAGATATTTAAGAGTAGGTTAGATAAATGTCTATCAGGGATGGTCTAGACAGTATTTGGTCCTGCCATGAGAGCAGGGGACTGGACTCGATGACCTCTTGAGGTCCCTTCCAGTCTTAGTCTATGAATCTATGGCATGTTCTAAACAGGAAAGAATAGAGTGGGAGCCACTAAGAGGCCTTCATTTACCAAAATAACATTGTATCTTTCTCATGCCAATGTTGGCATATAGGGTGGAAACCTGCTCTTCCATCCTTCTGTCACTAGTTGCTGATTCCATATACTCTGTGCTGTTGATCTCAACTATTTTGCCCTCTCTCTAAGTGTTAAGGTTTCCTTCAGGTGGCCTTTTTCCTCACACCAATCGATTTCCTTTTGACAGCTTTATTTGAAGGTCTGTGTTGGCATGTGGGGTACATGTCTCAAATATGTCCAATGCTGCCATCTAACTTAGTGGAGACAAGCTGCTGGTTGGTAATTCCTCAGATATCTTCACTGGTAATAGTCTCTCCATCCAATGCCCACAATCTTTCATAGGCACTTTGAAAATAAAAGTATCTAGTTTTCTAGTTTTAACAGATCTCCAGCTCTCAAAGCTGTATGTTGGCACTAATTATGTTTAGGCTGAAAATTTCCAGTTTTGGAATGCTATGGATGCCTTTCCTTTCCTTGAGGTCACTTCCTTGAGCTCCATTAGCTAGTATGGTACTTCCCAGGTAAGTGAACTGTTCTACTTTCTATTTGCCTTCTAACATGATGCTACTGCTTGATGTCTAGGTTTCAAGGATGTTTGGTTTGGTGTACATTTTGAGTCATACATACCCATTTATCTGTGACTTTTGAAGGGTGTCATTTAATAGTGCAATATCATCAGCAAAGTCTAGATCAGGGGTAGGCAACCTATGGCACACATGCCGAAGGCGGCACACAAGCTGATTTTCAGTGGCACTCACACTGCCCGAGTCCTGGCCACCAGTCCAGGGAGCTCTGCATTTTAAATGAAGCTTCTTAAACATTTTAAAAACCTTATTTACTTTACATACAACAATAGTTTAGTTATATACATTATAGACTTATAGAAAGAGACCTTCTAAAACTGTTAATGTATGACTGGCACGCAAAACCTTAAATCAGAGTGAATAAATGAAGACTCAGCACACCACTTCTGAAAGGTTACCGACCCCTGGTCTAGATCTTCCAGACACTTGCCATCTACTCATACTGTGCCCAAGTTTGTGGTGTTAATGTCCAGTCTATGGCAATGACAAAGAACAGCAGAACTAAAATACAACCATGTTTCATGCCAGTGTGTGTGGTGAACCACTTTCTGGTGGTTCACCCTTAGGGTATGTCTACACTACCAGATTAGTTCGATTTAACTTAATTCTAATTTGTGGAATCGACCTTACAAAGTTGAATTTGTGTGTCCACACTAAGAACACTAATTCGACTTTGAGAGTCCACACTAACGGGGCAAGCGTCGACATTGGAAGCAGTGCACTGTGGGAAGCTATCCCACAGTTCCCGCAGTCCCCACTGCCCATTCGAATTCTGGGATTTCCCCACAATGCATGCTGGGGGGAAAAATGTGTTGAGGGTGGTCTTGGGTAACTGTCATCATTCAACGTGCTTTCGGATGTCTCAAGGAGAGATGGAGGAGCTTACTGACTCGCTCGGATCTCAGCGAAACCAATATCCCCATTGTTATTGCAGCTTGCTGTGTGCTCCACAATCTCTGAGAGAGCAAGGGGGAGACCTTTATGGCAGGATGGGAGGTTGAGACAAATCGCCTGACTGCTGATTATGCTCAGCCAGACAGCCGGGCAATTAGAAGAGCCCAGCGGGAAGTGCTGTGCATCCGGGAGGCTTTGAAAGCTAGGTTCCTCAGGGAGCAGGGTAACCTGTGACTGTTCAGTTGCTTTACAGAGAAGCTGAACCTGCCCCTGCTTCAGTTACTGTTGACTTTCTTCTGCGGTTACATACCCCGTTCACCACATTTTTCCCCCCTTCCAACACACGTTTAAAAATAAAGTTAATGGAACATTGTTAATTAACGTTTTCTTTATTAATGAATTCGCGTTAAAGGGTTGAAACAGGGATGCAGACTGTGGTGGGTAGGGTGTGCAGTGATGTTAACACTGCTTCTACACTCGAGGAATGATAGGCTCCTGCTCCTAAAGCAGTCTGCAGTGCCGGACTGGTTGTTTCAATGGAGCCTGCCATCCCTCTTTTTCGGGACTCTGTGTGCAGGGGCTATGTGACCTTGTGGCGGGGGAGGACGGTTACAGATTCCCCTGCTGCATGGCTCTGTGGTCCAGGACAAGGACTGCTGCATAAGTTCTGTAACCGCCCTCCCATGCCACAAAGTCACGTACCCCCCCCACCCACACAGAACATGGAAAACACCTCCCAGACCGACCAGGGTGCCTACTGACTGCACTGTGTGTGTGTGTGACCTGCTGTTGATCCTGCCCCCATGTCTGTACCCTGGTAAAGGTGACTGTCCTGTCCAATTACCAACCCCCTTCGCCCCCCCTTCAGACAGTCTTCTGTAGAAAAACTTGACAGAAATAGTAATTAACAGCAAATGACTTAATAATCAACTACACAGTTAGGGGATGAAACTGGGGCTTCGGTGAGTCAGGAAGGGAAGGACTTCTCAACATTTAGGGAATGAGAGCCTTCTTGTATTTGTCACTGCACCCCTTTTCACAGCCCCTGTCACCCCTCCTTGTTACTTTGGGTGAGGGGGGTTTGGGACTTTGTGGCGGGGGAGGGCAGTTGCAGATACAGTGCATGGGGGCTCTGTCCTCCTGCCTGCAGTCCTGCAGAACATCCACAAGGCGCCGGAGCGTGTCAGATTTTCCCTGGGCATTTCCTGTGTGGCTGGTCAGAACATCCAAGCTCGGACTGCTGTCCAGAGCATCAACAGAGTGGTGCACTGTGGGATAGCTCCTGGAGCTACTAAGGTCGATTTCCGTCCACACATAGCCTAATTCGACATTTAGCGCTACTCCCCGCGTCGGGAGGAGTACAGAATTCAAACTAAAGAGCCCTCTAGGTCAAACTAATTAGCTTCCTGGTGTGGACAGGTGCACGGTTAAGTCGAATTAACGCTGCTAAATTCGACAAACTCCTAGTGTAGACCAGGCCTTAGAGCACACTTTGCATAGCTGTACATAGCATTGATTTCAGCTGGAATTCCATAAAACTGAAGAATATTTTACAATGTGTGCCTATGCAGGCTATCAAATGCCTCTTGAAAGTCAATTAAATTGATAAGGGGAGGCTGCCATTCTGTACATTCTTCTGTGATGGTCACAGGATCTCTTGGGCCTGAATACAACCTGTTCTTCCCTAAGCTTTATATCCACTACATCCTGCATAATGTGTCACTACAGAAGACTTTCCCTACAACAGAGTAGTATGACTCTATTCCAGTTACAATCAGTAAGATCACCCTTTTTGCTTATTCTGACAATTATTCCATGTTTCCACTGGTCAGAAGGGGTCTGTCTCAGACTTCATTGAATAACTCTGCCAGTTTAGTTAGGGTGGCAGTGTCAGGTGTGCTTTGCATTTCTGCTATGATTTGGTCATCTCGCACCACTTTGGATTTTCTGCTTCTTGACTGCAGCCAAATCACTATTGGACCAATGTTGATATCAGGATGATCAGGTTCATATACTTACTTGAATGCTGGTGTTGAAATAGGTCTAAGTCTGAGGACTTCTTAAATGCTTTTCCCATTCATCTGTCCTCCAGCATTTTGGCATCTTACTTTTTATTGGCCCACTTCATATTTTGACACTTCCATGCAGGATTTCTTGTATTCCTCTTCTACTTTTTTCAATATTTAATTGGTTAAAGTTGAAATTTCTCAGTACTTTTTTAGTTTTGTACTGTTTTCCATTACTGTTTACAGTTTATCTTTCTCTGTTTTAATTGCAATTTGGCAATGCAAATTTTGTGGTTGCTGGTGACATCTGCTGCTGGACATGCATTTGCATTTTGGCCAGTATCTCAAGTTGATGCAGATGTGATCAATCTGTTTTTTTGTTTTGTTTTTTTGCCATCTGGTGCATTCCATGTGTATGCCTTTGTGGAGGAACAGGGAACTTGCATAAGCTAAGTCACATACCCAATGTAATTCAACTAATGTCTCACCATTTTAAAAAAAATTTTCCCTCAACCCATGCTTCCATGCTGCTCTTTCCATTCCTTGGTTTTCACACCTTACTTAGCATGAAAGTAGCCCATCACAAGGAGCAAACTCCCATTTTTGGGATTCTATCAATCTCACTTTGGAGGCAATTACAGAACTTTTTATCCTGGTCACTGTTACTGTCAGAGCATAGTACTGTATGAGTGACCTCTTTAGGAATATGGTTTGGAATCTTACATGTGTGATGCATTGATAACTGATTTCTCCCCTCATCCCTCAAGAATCTGTCATAGTGAGCACTACGCCCTCTGAGTGTACATTGTCATTACAACCTGAATAGATGAGATGTATGTTCTCTTGCTTAAAACTCTTATCACCACCCATTAGCTGCTCTGACTGATGCCAAGGATTTCAAATTGATAATTGTCCATCTTCCTCATGAGTTTCAAGATCTCTGATCCTCAAAACATTGTTCTTGCATGTCAATAAATGACTCTGAACTGTCATCTTGCTGCCAGAATCACACTTTCTGGGGGGCCCTAGCTTTCAGAGACTGGCTTTCACCAGGAACTTTCATGCACCACAAGGGATGAGCAGTGTTTTCTACCGATAAGCCATTTATTACTGGAATGGTAGCCTGGTTCTATTTTAGAACAAAAGAAACCTCATTGGTTTTTGTCTTGTGTTTATTTTTATTTTTTAAATGAGGTTGTATTTAGCATTGCACTCAACCTTTACCTACTTTATCCGGGCTGGGGACCAGCAGCCACATCAAAGGTAGCAGGTGGGGTTATTGCAATATTTGCTGAACATGTAGTATTGCATAGGGCTACATTTTGATTTTTACCAGAGTAAATACTGATCTCTTAAAGGCACCCACTGGACTCAATAGGGGTGTGTGTGTGTGTGGAGAGGGGGGAAATCCAATAATAGATTGGATAAATCAGCTAGTGTTCTCCTGGATCTGATCACTTTCTATCAAGGGTTAGTCCTAATGTTCTCACTAGGTCTTTTGTAAGGTTAGGTAAAGAAACTGTGCTGTCTACTTTATTAGCTCTTGGGGCAGGGGACTCATCTCATAACTGTCAGTACAGTATTGTCATAGGGTGACCCTGCTTGCCTTAATTGCACCTCTTGGTACCCCAAGGACTCCACTGAGAAACTTTCTTGTCTCAATAACCCTCTTCTTGGGCCCCATTTATTAACAAAACATTGTGTAAATAGTGAAAAACAAAGTCTCAATGTCCAAGTTTGTATATCAACCCCCAGTTCTTAAAAGCTAGTCCCTTGACACCCCACATAACACACTTTGGTGTCTTTCACCACATCTGGCTCTCTGGTCCTCTTCTGTTCCCCGGCCAGGACAGCCAGCACAACCCTAGTTCTAACTTTCAGAGAATCTCTGCTAGGAGATCATTCACACCTCCCCAACCCACCCACTCACTCTCTGATGTGTCTACACCAGACAGCTGGTCCCAGAGGAACAGTATGTCCCTCTATTGCTGCCCTGCCTTCTGCTCTCTCCAGCCCTTGGCTTCAGCTCTTCAGCTTAGAATGCAGTAGACAACTCCCTTTTGCTGCTGTCTGGCCCTGGCTCTGTCTGTTGGAGAAGTCAGCCAGCAAACCCTCTCATTGTCCTCCCGCTTTCAGTCTTCCTCAGGAACCTCCAAGCATCCTTTGGGTTCCAAAAGAACTCACCTTATTTTCTCTCTCATTATATAAATCAAATAAAATAATCCCACGCAGTGCTCACCTACCTCTTTCCTGCCTGATTTGCATCTCTTCCCTCTAGGGACCTGGTCCCCTCTTCTAGGTCCAGTTAGAGTGAGTCACAGGTGCATGGGCCCTGCTCCCTCTCAAAAGGTTAGTATCACTTTTGACAAGGATGTAGACCAAAATTTTAGAACTAGAATGCCTAATGCTCAGCATCTCTAGAAAGTCAGACCACTTATTTAGATGCCTAACATCTGTGTCATTTGTTAGCAGTATTTATTAATTAATTGGAATGGCCAGTACATAGCCCAAATTTTCAGGAGGTACTACTTTTGTTTAGGAGCCTAAATATGGATTTAGATGCATAATATTACACACCCTCGCTTAAACTTTTTTTACCAGTGCTCACTTATTCAATACAAATGAATATCCCAATTAAGATGGATCAACATAACTTCCTATTTTTGTTTCAAATTCATTAAATTCTGATTTTTTTCCCCAATTGTCTCAAAGTAGTGGTGAATACAACTTCTGTAAAGTCTAAGTATCCTTGATTTTTTTTTTCAGAGTACATACTGTATCCAATGAATGCATTGTAAAGTTAGAGCTAGAAATTGCAGTCACTTGGAAATTGCTGGGTTTCAGGTGTTATAAAACTCAAAATTTTAACCAGGTTCTCTATTGCCCACTGAGCTTTTGAAGCAAACCTGGACCAGTTAATGGTTTAACTTCAGTGAGCTTTGAGTCAGTTATGAAGCCAACTGAAGTCTGGTCAATAACTTCAAAGGGATTAGGCCCTATGAGGTGGGGGTGTGGGGGGAGGCTTACATTGCCATGTGGTTGTTATGTGAAAACAGATGAATCTCAGCATTCATACTGAGTTTTGCTTTGAGATTCGGGGTTAATTTAAAAATGAACCACTGATGTTTTTGCAAAATTGCCCCAGTTTGTCCCTTTGAGAAATGAGATCCAAAACCTTTCATCCAAATCCCTGTACTCTGCTATTTTTTTGAGAGCATTAGATACAGATCGAAATCAATCCTTATTACTGGCACTGTACCCTCACAGTGGACAACAGACCACCTTCCACTGCATGTCAAATTATTTAAGTCTGATTTCACACACAATTCCCTGTCTGAGTATTTTAAATCCCAACAAGGCAACTTGTAGCTTTTTCAAATGTCAGCGTTTTCTAATGATTCCAGAGGGGAGCAAACTTCTGGTGGTGAATAACATCAAATTGCTCAGTGAGCCAGTATGCTTGCTTTAATAATGCCATCCCAAGCACAAGGTTAATTGAATGTCTTCACATATATGGAATTTATTCACTTTATTATAATCCACACTGACTTGTAAGCACAACATTTTAAAGAGATAACTATATACAAAGCCTGAAGACTGCAGTGCATGTATGCTAACTATGGTGACGGATCTTCATCACTCAAGAGATGGAATTTGTTTGGTCTAGATTCATGGGTTCAGAATTAGGCAGTAAATCTGAAATAGTCAGAACTTGTGTTTTGCATTTGGGTTGTTGCTGCTGACTGCAGGTTAGTGCAACTGCTTTTGCATGTAGCAGTGTTTGTTGTTCCATGACCTCTGAAAACTGCCATTCCCTGCATCTGCTAGTGGCAGGTGGTGTGATAATGCCAACTTTACTGTGGAGACCCATGTACACAGCAATGGCTGTATGGCAGCACATGCTTTCTCTACTGGGTGACTACTGGCTACTGCCTCTCTGGCCCACTTTGCCCCTGCTCCAATAACCATTTCTGGATGCAGAGCACCACTGATCTTTGCAGCTGGTCTTTGTTTCTTGCTGATGAGGGAGGATCATGTGGACAGTGTGCTTGTCATTTTTGAACGACATCTGCTAGCATGCTTCTCGTGATTGTTCTCTTCTGTGATTTCAGTGATTAGGTCCAAGATATGCAAATAGCACATAGGCAAAGCAAAAACATGAGTTAATTGAATTTGAAACTAGCTTGATGGTGGTTAGAGGCAACATGTAATATCCGTTGTGAGAACTTGTGTTGAGAATTAAATTAAATTCTCATTGCCAATGGGTGAATATCTGATCCACTGCCATAGATACTGATCTGTTTCCATGGAGAGGGGGAAAACCCTGTATATATTCTCCCCCTCCCTCACTTCCCACTCACCCTGAGAAAAGCCTGAGCTGTCAACATTAATGTAAACTTTATTGGGGTATATCTATCAATTACAAATATTTTAGTTATTTAGCAGGACCCATCTAAAAATCTGACATTTAATCCATAAACTGGTGAAAATTTCTAACTCTGTGATAGAAGGCCAAAATCCTGGGGATTATATTGCATGTATGACATGTTGTTTTTTTATTTGCACACTACATATGCTAGCCTTTTTGAATTCTCTAATAGTCCAAATGATGGCATTGGGGTTTTAAATAGTAGAACAGAAAGGTTTTATCTGTTCTGCAGAATAAATATTGGTACTAGCAGACTGTTTCTATTTTCATGTTTTTAATATTTGTATTTCAGTACAGCCCAGAGAACCCAATCAGGATCAGCACCCAATGGTGATAAGTGCCGGAAGATAGTCGCTACACATTATATTCATAGTATTTAACTGCAACCCCCACCTTGTATCTGAGAACCTCACAACAGGGCTGCCCAGAGGGGGGGGGCAAGTGGGGCAATTTACCCCAGGCCCTGGGCCCAGCAGGGGCCCCCACAAGAGGTTTTTTCGCTCTTCACTCGCTTCGAGGGCCCTAGAAAACTCTCGCAGGGCCCAGGCCCCCGGAGCTTCTTCGCTGGTGGGGGGTCCTTCCTCTCCGGGATGGAAGGACCCCCCCCGCCGCTGAATTACAGCCGAAGCGGGACCCACTGCCAGAGTGCAACCGGGTCTTCGGCGGTAATTCGGCGGCGGGGGGTCCTTCCGTTCCGGGACCCGCCGCCGAAGTGTCCTGAAGACCCGCGGCGGGGGCTGCACTTCGGCGGCGGGTCCCGCTTCGGCGGTAATTCGGCAGCGGGGGGGCCCCGCCGTGGGTCTTTGGGGCACTTCGGCGGCGGGTCCCGGAACGGAAGGACCCCCGCCGACGACTTACCGCCGAAGCAGGATCCCCGCCGCCGAAGACCCCGGGCCCCCGGAATCCTCTGGACGGCCCTGCCTCACAATACCCCTGTGGGGTAGGGAAGCCTCTGTTTACAGATGTGAAACTGGGTCAAAGAGGCTAAGTGAGTTGCCCAAGGTCACACAAAGTCTATGGCAGAGCAAGGAATTGCATTTGTGTCTCCCAATTTGCAGGCTAAAGATCTAGCCACCTAATCTAATGTGATTATTCTTAACTTGGTAAATGCTAAATGATCTTACATTTTACAGAAGATTACAAATTAATAACCTTAAAATCCCAAATTCTCCTATTCTTTGGGAAATCTCAGACTGGCCAAGAGAAACCCAATAGAGACTGGAGAACAAGTTAAACTACCTGAGAGTCCAACCAAACCAGAACACCAATGTTGGCTTTTATAAGAATCCTGCACTTCTCCTACCAATCTGCATGAGAACCCAGAGCAAAGCACCTGGCATTGTTCTAAAGCACCAACAAAAACATTCTTGCATTGAGAAGGCCAAATCCTGTAGCCCTAAATACAAAATGTGTGTGTGCCTGAATAAGAATGCAGAGTTTGGTACATAATTACTTTTTAACAAATTTTAGAATGCTGGGGAAGTCTGAGGACTGGAAGAAAGCTCACATTGTGCCAATATTTTAAAAAGGGCAAATGGGATGATTTGGGAAACTATGGGCTTGTTAGCCTGACCTTGATCCTGGGTAAAAATATAGGAAGGCTGAAATGGGACATGATCAATGAAGACATAAAGAATGGTGTCAAGGCTGATTTCCTTTCTCTGGCACTTCAAGTGCAGAAGGTGGGAGCCCACAAGGATTTTAAAAATTAATACTGGCCACTCCGGGCTTGTATTAACCTGCCAAGGTTACAGCTTTTTTCTGACCTTGCATGGGTAGATGCTGCCACCACCCAAGTCCAAAAACCCCTTTGAGAACCCAGGAAGGTGCACTTGAGAATTCCTTCCTGTAAATGTTGTTAAAAACAAAGAAATACATTTAGAACTTAGGCCTTTTTTGCTTAAAAAAAAAAAAAAGTTACAAGGATTAAGCATCAAGAGAGTGCTCTTGAGGTCCATCTTAAAGGTTAGAAGCAAAACAAAAGCACCTGGGGAGTTAGCACAGAGGAGTCCACAAGCCATAAAGAAATGAGATAAAACCTAATCGTGTATTCCTAAACATTTCCTGATCTACTTGCATATCTGGGGTTTCAAATGAGTAGTTTCTAGGTATGATCTGATTTTTTTTTGTACCTGGCCCAAAGCTTTTTACAGCATACTTCTGCCCTGTCTCTGCTCTCTGGGAGAACAAGGTAGACAAAGGGGAAGTCCCCCGCCTTGTTTTTAAAAAGATCTAGCCTTCTCATTGGCCCTTTTGGTCAGGTGCCCACTCCTTCCTTTTACTTATGAGGGAGACTTTTTTTAACTCTTTAGAGGTAAAGCAAGTAGAGAACTACCAAGAGGGATTTATAGCTAACTGGCTGGCTTGGTGTCCATAAAAGGGAGCTTCCCCTCTACCTGTTAATTTATCACAGATGTGAGATTAGCATAATTAACACCAGCCAACATGCTGGAAAATGGGTCTTGTCAAACAAACTTCATATGTTTTGATGAGCTCACAAGTTTGGATTAAGTATATTATGTGATTACTATTACCTTTGATTTCTATATGGCATCTGACTTAGTCCTGTATGATATTCTGATAAAAACAAAATTAGTGCTATACAAAATCAGTGCAGCCCATATTAAATGGATTGATTAACTGATGTCAAATAATTGAAAATGGGCAGTTCATTATCCAATGATGGTGTTCCTGGTGGAGTCCTGCAGGGATCTGATCTCAGCTTGATGTAAGTCAATATCTTTGTCAATGATCTGCAAGAAAATATAAAATCATTGCTGGTAAAATATACCAAAGGCCAACTAAATTGGTGGAGTAGTAAACAATTATTGGTACAGATCAGTTATACAAATCCATCTGGAGCTCTTGGTAAGGTGTAAACATTTGAGCCACGTGTGTTTTTTAATATAGCCAAATGCAAGGTCCATGCCTGTAGGAACAAATGGACACAGTATTCTGGAATTCAGTGACTGAAAAGGACTTAGGGATAATGGTTGAAAACAAGTAAACATGAGTTCCCAGTGCAATGCTGTAGCTAAGAGGATGAACATACACTGGGTATATCAAATAGATGTAGCTTGGTATTACCTCTGTATATGGCAACTGAGACTATTACTAGAATATTGTCCTGTGCTTCAGAAAAGACGTTGAGAAATTTAGAAAGGGTTCAGAAAAGAACTACAAGAACAATTCAAGGTCTGGAAATCCTATTTTTGTAGTCAAAGGCTGGAAGCTGAAGTTTCCAAATTCAGACTAGAAATGAAGTGCATTATATATAACCTCAGTGTGTATGCATGCGCGCACACACACAAAACGAACAACTCATTCACAGTGGATTCTTCACAGGGGCGGCTCTAGGAATTTGGCCGCCCCAAGCACGGCGGCACGCCGCGGGGGGCGCGCTGGCAGTCGCCGGTCCCGCGGCTCCGGTGGAGCATCCGCAGGCATGACTGCGGAAGGTCCGCCGGAGCTGCCTGCCGCCCCAAGCGTGCGCCTGGCATGCTGGAGTCTGGAGCCGGCCCTGATTCTTCATCACTTGAATTCTTCAAATAAAGGCTGGATATCTTTGTAAAACAGAAGCTTCCAAACTTTTTTGCGACACCCCTACCCTGCTTCCCTTCCCTGAGAGTCTCAGAGCACGGCCCAACTCCTATCAGTCTGGGGAAGAAAGTGACTCATCAAGGGAAGTAGGCAGTTCACACCTAGGGCAGTGAGCTCCATTCCCAGAGGAGCCCATGCCAGTGTGGTATGGAGCAGACCAGGGCTCCTTGCCCTCCTTTCTCATGTCCAAAGCCTGCCTCTCCCGCAGGCTCCAGACAGCTTAAAATATGCAGGGCTGCAGCTGGCTGGGTGTCTGGGCCGGGAGTCCCCAGTGGTCAGGGAGGGAGAGAGCAGCAGACTGCTGTTGGGGTGGGGCTAGGCTGAACTTCTTTCCCTGATCACAGGGGATTCTCTGCATCTCCCTCCTCCCTTCCCCCCTGCCCCACTGTTGCCCTGGCCTGGAAACCCAGTTCACACCCTAACAGTAACCTTGTTATGCCCCCTGATGGGGGTGTGCACCAGTTTGGGAATCTCTGTTCTAAAAGATGTTTTAGCTCCAACAGAAGTTATGCATTTGATATACAAATTATTGGGTATGATTCTGCAGCCTATGTTGTGCAGTTCGTCTAGCTGATCATGATTGTTTTTGGCCTTAATCTATGAAAATATAGTGGATTTTTAAATCTTATTGAGAGACAGCACAACAAACCCCTCAAATGTGGTCTTCCAGTTACTTCTCTCTTACAGTAGGTGGGTGCACGGAGCCAGGGACTGGATCTGGTTAGTTTTGGTTTTAGTTTTTGAAAAAATATTTGGCATTATGAGGTAGGCTGGAGAATGACTCTTAATTCTTATGCTTGGTCCCCATGTGGAGAGGACCATATTTTTCCTATCTGAAAGTTGATTCCATTTCCAAAAAGGAATAAATGAGAAGGTTACATTGTTTTTAGTAAATTACTTCCAGAATGAGTTTCTTGAAAAGAGATTGTTTTCAGAGCAAACAAAATCCACCCATCATTTTATTTTCTTAGTTACTTTAAGGTTTAAATAGCTAAACAGCCCTTGATCTTTTGTCTGGTGGGAACAGAAGAAAAATAAAAGATTTTTGAACCCCTTCCTCTTACTGGATTTAAAGGTAAGAATGTGAAACCTGTTTGCGCCACTAAACTGTGTTCCTCTCTTCGTAAATGAAAAAATATTAAGGCCCAAATTCTTAAAGTTGAGTGCCTAATGAGGTTTCTATATCCATATTTAATTCATGAAAACTGTATGAAGTGACTTTATATAATGTACCCATTACCTGGACCCTGAATTATTTCCTGCTGTTTACATGTGAGGTGGTATTGCCACTCTGAGGGGGGGAAAAGTGATAATTCCAAAAATCATGCATTCATTCCCTTCGCGGGCTGTTAATTGTCTGCATGAATATTTTCTATTGTCTCTCAGCTCAGTTTGATGAGCATTAAGTGAGGGTGAAGGGCTAGTAACTCTCAGTCAAATGAATGGGAAAAAAAGAGCATGGTAGGAATGGGAATCATGAACACCTGCAGGGAGAGCTTGCAGCAGATGGACACTTTACACACTTATCTTTCCCCCCTCTGAGAATCTCATAGCATTTTAAACACTGGGACAGATTTATTGAGCCTTGTGGAACCAAGATCATTTGGGTCATGCAGGATTTCACACAGAGGAGGGTTAGGTATGCTCCCCTAGCATGCCTGTTATAGGGGAGGGAGCAACTTTATCTTATGGCTTAGGTTTGGTAGGAGCCTGACTGGCAGTGGCTTTTGAGGGAGAACCATTCACTCTTCCATCCTGTGACCAAACCCCTTTCCATACAAAAACATCTCTTTTGTCTGAAATACCCCTTTATGATCTGAATCTCCAGGTAACGGTTCCCCAGTTTTCCCACTGGCAATCCCCTTCTGTCCTCCCACAAAAATCCTAATGAATTTTTGGGGATATCAGATTGTTCTAAACAGATCTAAAGGTGTCTTGGAGTCAGGGTGGAGAACAGTCATATGTAGCCAATAAAATTAATGGTATACATCTCTTTTCCTGCTCCTCAGTCAGAAATAGTGGTTTCTCTGGAGTTGTATTCTCACTTTCTCTCATTTGGAATGTCCGTTTCAACCACTCTGGCATGACATAAATTCATGGCTATAAAGGGAAAAGTCCCAAATACTACTACTGAGAACACTCAGAATATATGTACTGAAACAGCACAGGTATGAAGCCTGATTCATTCTGTCACTAACTTCATGATGAAGGGAACATAGAACTATAGAAATGTAGGGCTGGAAGGTATTTCAAGAGGTCAATAAGTCCAGTGACCTGCTCTAAAGTAGGACCAGGTAAACTTAGATCATCCCTAGTAAGTGTTTTTGTCCAACCTGTTCTCAGAAACCTCCTGTGAGGAGTGTCCCACAACCTTCCTTGGAATTATATTTCAGAACTTAATTATCCTTTTAGCTGGGTTTTTCCTAATATCTAACCTAAATTTCTTTCACTGCAGGTTAAGCCCATTACTTCCTGTCCTGCCTTTAGTGGACATGGAGAAGAATTGATCACTAGCCTCTTTCTAACATATTCACTTAACATATTTGAAGACTGTTATCAGGTGTTCCACACCACCCTCCCGACTTCTTTCTCAAGACTAAACATGCCCAGTTTTTAACTTTTTCCTCAAAGGTTTTCTAAACCTTTTATAATTTTTTATAATTTTTGTTGTTCTCCTCTGGATTCTCTCCAATTGATTTCCATCTTTTTTAAAGTTTGGTGCCCAGAACCAGACACAGCAGCTGAGGCCTCAACAATGCTGAGTAGAGCAGGACAAATGTAATCTCTGAAAGTTCCTTGGGAGGGGAGAGGAGAGCTCTTTCCTTCCTTAGAGGTTTAAGAAAATGTCAAAGAATGAAGATTGCTTACCATAGTATTACAGTACAAATTCAAATGGAAGCCAGGAGTCTTGACTGGTGTTGTTGTATTCACCCAATTCCAATATTTATTATAGACTAAACTGAAAAAATATGCAAGAGCTAAGATATTTACAGCTACGGTTAGGTAGGTGTGAAGTAGTATATGTGAGTTTATGGGAAGCGGCTTTTCAAGATTTTGTGGGGTTTTTTGTTTTTATTGTAAATTTTCCAAAATGTCAGGAGAAATTAGTTTTGGGGATTGCATTGTTAGGAGAGATTGTCAATAGATTTCCTGCCCTCCTCCTCCCCCCCCCCCCATTGGAGGGCACAAAGTTGGATGCTAAAGGATTTTCCATCCCTCTGATTAAGGTGAATGGGGTTGGCTTGTTTTTCTTTGCTAATTCTAGAAAGAGCCATGAATGTTGCCCAGAAGCTGACAGATAAAGTTGGAGGAAGAGTGTGCACAGGCTCAGAATACAGGCCTGTATGGGTGGGAGCTAGGAGCTCTGACCTGCTCTACTGGTAACAATTGTAGCATGGCTCTCACGGCTGGCTCACTGAGCAGTGGCTGCCAGCGACTACCAGGAAAGTTAATGAACCTGAGTTTAGCTTTCTGTAGCTCCTTTTGCTCTTTCTAATGCTATAATGATATAGTGCTTTAAAAATTTTGCCCATCTAACTGCTCTAAATGTAGAGAAACTGAAGCGGAGTGATGACTTGCTCAAAGTTCATCAGTGACTCAATTTAGATGTTCCTATCCTGGCCTGAGAACACTAGGCTTTCTCTTACACTTTTAACATATAACTGTGGTGATAGTGGGAAATTCTGCCTAATTTAAAAAAAATACTCCAGGAGAAAGTATGGTGGAAAAAATGATTGCAGTGGTGTAATACTCGAATGCTTGCAACAGTTAATTCAAATGAGAGAAATAGCTCTGTTGTGCAAGGAATAAAGCAAATAGTATTGTCAAGGTAAATACCATGGGATGGGAAATCACATTTGGTAATGGCTCCCACCTCATTAGTAGTTTTAAGAGAAATAAGATCTTACTTTTAGTATGTAATGACTCACATCCCAAATATTTAGCTCTATTTTGCCAGAATGCACTTGTACTTTAAGATGCCCACAGATGCCCACAGCCTGCAAACCTCTCACTTTAAAACCAGTACCTATGCTACATTAGTACCCACATACTTGAATATAATTAATAAAGTCCAGGTAACATGAAGGAGGGAAAAACCAACAATGTCAAAAGGCCAACTTGTCAGCCACTGTAAATGGGTGTAGTACCACTGAAATCAGTGGAGCTGAGCTGACCAACACCAGCTCAGGATCTGCCCCAAAGATGCAATTCTTCTCTTTCCAAGTAGCAGTATTTACCGTGTGAGCTTGCATCATGCAGAATACAGTAGTGTTTAATTCCTAGAAGGGCAGATTGACTTTGGATCACAGCCCATTTTACATCTTGGACTTAATTTCTGGGAAAGATTTATATATTTACAGTGCTGCTTTGGGGGGGGGGCAGGCGGGGGAGTAGGAGGGAAAGAAGCTGGAGGGGAATAAGATGTTCTTTGTAGTCAGAATTGAATAACAAAATGCTTAGATTCAATGGCCTTTGCCCAAAGATGCATTTTGCTCTGATGTTTAGCCTTCTGTCTGTGTGGTCTGAGTTCAGAGGAGAGGGCTTGCTTCTGTTTCCCACAAGGCTGAGGCCTAGCTGACAACGTTATGGAAAATATCAGGGAAAACATGCTGAGTGGGAGAGAACACAAAAGCATTTTTTAGTTGTGTTGGAGAACACAACTAACTCCTGCCAGGCCTGAAAACAAACTCATCTGTTAAAGGTTTAATGGAAGATGTTCATAACTCGCATCTCATCATCATTTATATTCAATATAGATTCAGTCCTGCAAGGTGCTGAGCCTTCTAGCCTTAGGTGTGTTCTTAAAGTTATGCAGATGGACAATTGCATTGAAGAAACCAAACTTACCAGTTCAGTATTTACTTAGGGACAACCCAGGATAAACAGTTAGTCCTATTCAGAAAGGGACGATAATGTAACTTTAAAAGATCAGAAGTTTGGTTAGGTGTGTATTTAATTACTTTTGGTGTCCAAATAATGGAGAATTCTCAAATATACCAAACATATTTTTAAGGAAAACCAATAGGTAAGAATTCTTTTTACTTCAATTTATTTTGCATCCAGAGAAGCTACCAAAAATGAGCATTCCATAGAGACGCTAGGTGACAGATTGTCAGTACGAACGTACTCTACTAAGTGCTATGTTGCAATGAGCGCCTCCCAGTTTGATGCCAGACACGTCCCTGCATAGGCTCTGATCCAAAGCCTGTTGAAACCAGTGAAAGACTCCTGTTGCTGTAATTAGATTTCAGAGCACCAAAAGCCTGGGTAATTAAGACATTCCTGCCTGATACTGCTGTTTAGGATGAAAACCCTGAGAACCATGTTTAATTACTATGGAACCATTGGAAAGGCGAGGCCTGCCATTTCAACTGGTGCAGAAAGAGGGCCTGAGTGGATGTTTGAGATTCACCATGGTGACAGGAGCAAAAAGGGGAGAGAGCAAATAAACACCTATTTTTTATCCGCATTAAAAATCTGCTCAGATGTTGCTTGTGAAGGAAAAAGGGTTTGTTTAACTGATTAGTTCTATTGCTACTGCTTGAGTGTACAGAGGCCACACAAAAATTAGTGGGATACATTGCCCAGATATATGTAGTCATATTAATGTTTGATTCTCTGTTCAAAATTGGCCATATCAAAATACGGTCACTTCTGGCCAATAAGTGTAAAATTCTACTATATCTTGCGGTCACTTCCACCTTAGCAACAATGGCTCACAGAGGTTCGGATATGTTGATCAAACAGAGGCATGGAACTGAGCCCTGAAACAACAGAAGGGGGCTGGACAGACTTGTGTAGATGTTAAGTTTTGCCACTTCTGCCGCATATAGGGATGAGGAAGGGTGATACATTCAGTCAGTTGCAGACAGGCTAGTGAAATCTTTAATAGACTTTACACTTACAGGTAGACTTCCACTTACACAGCAATAACAATAAGGAATGTCTGATGCTCAAGCCTTTAGTTTATTAGAGTCATTATTGACTGAATACTGAATTACTGCTTTTTGTTTAAACTTCTGGATGTTGGTGGATTTTACCTGCAGGTAAAATTTAATCTCTGAATGTGATAGAACATCCTCTAAATGGAGGCCAAGATGTTGTTGTTACTTCTGACTGAACTATTGACTTGTTTGTCACTTAATATATTCAATACATCTTTTTAATATTCCACTGGCATACTCCACCATATGTTGATAGCACTTAGCAAATATCCTGAACTCATTATTTTGTGTTTGACAATAGAATTGTTTTTAAATTTATTTTGGTTGCAAATTAACAGATTTTAGTTTCATTGGTAAACAGATATATTAACACTAATTCTCCACAACAATTATATAAATTCAATGTCCTGTTTTTTAGGACAAAACCTGTAGGAATTATTCCAGCTCTGACTCATTAATGCCTTCTCTTGAAATCTGTGGCCCTGGATTTACCCTTTTCAAAGCATAGCTGGAAATGTTATTTTTGTCATGATGCCTCCACCTAAAGTGACTGACCACCCATGATTCTGCTAGGAAATTACTTTATGTTCATAGAGATGCACACTTAGAACCACGAATACACACCAAAAATACTTGTGTAAGCAAATGGGAAGAGAGGGAAGGGTGAAAAGACAACATTGGATGTAAACCAGTAAAAGGCTATTGGAGGCTCAGCTTGGGCATAAGGATCTGCCATTCTGGATAGCTTGTAGGATTGGGGCCTTAATGATCAGACATCTGAAAAAGTAGGTTTTTTTCCCCCACAAAAGCTTATGCCCAAATAAATCTGGTAGTACCACCGGACTCCTTGTTTTAATGATCATTAAAATATCTTCAAACCTCCCAACACCGTTAACATTGCCAATAATTCTAAGGTATTTGTGTGGGGAGGGGTGGAGAATTTGGGGTAAGAATATTTGGAGTAAATGGAGAATAATTCTATTTTGAACATTGATTGCAGTAATACACTAGCCACAGCTTTGTAGCAAGTCAAAGCTAGCAGACTATGCCTTGGCTAATGTGTCATCTTTCATGACTCCAGCTGCAAAAGAGAAATGTTAATACAAGAGAAACCCAGCATCTTAAAATCAGGTGAATGATTAATGGAATAACTGGTAAGTTCAGCCATAAAAGTAAAAATGACTGTAAAAGTGCTCTGAAGTTACAGGATAGACTTGTATTGTGTAGCAACTCATTTGTGTGCCTATTGCAGCCGTGAATATTGGGCAAGATGCAGTCAGTGATTCGACTAGCATACCTGGTGGAGGAGAGTCAACAGCAGAATGAGTTTGTGGTGGTGCAAGGTGACTGCAACTTCCCTGATGCCAGAGAGGGGGGTCGCACTCAGAGGCTTGCTATGTGAAAGGGATCACTAGTAAACAAAAGTTTGAGAGCCACTGTGTTAACAGGACTAAAAATTACAATTCTGGAATCAATGTACTGTCAAGAGACTAATTTTTGAAGTGACATTGTCAGCTAATTAACAACCCTTAATGGTATCCACACTTGTCACCCATCTACTTAAGGTCAGTGACATTTGATGAAATTCTTGTCCCAGTGTCTTTCCATCAGAAACTCCTCATTGTGATAAGCAACCCTCTATTTAAAAGGCTGAAAACAGCTTCCTGCTGTTGACTCCCTGATCCCGCCATTGGATTTGCACTGAATCTAGCAGGTTGGAGTCTCAGGGCCTCACAATGACTTCAGTGGGCCTTGGAGCAGGCCCTTAGTTTGCACTGCTGCTAAAAGCTTCCCCTCACGCAGGCCTGCTCTGTTCTAAATGCTGGAAATGAGACCTGGATAAGAAATGCCAAAGTTGTCATGGCAGGACCTCTTTAGTTGACAACCCCTGCTTCCTCCCAAAGGCATTCAGTGCCTAAACAAATAATATCCTGTATTGCCCTCAGTGAGTCTTTTTTTCTCTGATGCTCTGTTTCTGGATAGTGCTTCAAAGACATAGGGCAACATCTGGAGTAACAAATTACATTATATTAGATTCAGAACCTTTCCCTAACTTTCCCCAGCCTCCTACCACTTTTTTTATTTATTTTTGGTCACTAACACTGTAATGCCAGAACAATAAAAAAGAGCTGTTGACACTTATTATGGAATAGGGAGACCAGACATCCCAATTTTATTGGGACTGTCCTGATATTTGTTTTTGTCCCACGTCCCGACTGATGTTCAGTTGGGACACTGGACAAACAAGCAATTTTGCCCTCCGCTCCTGCATAGGCGGATCCCGGAGGGGCTCTTGCCCCCCCTCACTGCCCCATTGGATCCCTCCCCAAATTCTCGCCCTGGCCCTGCCTCTTCCCCAAGCACACTACATTCCTCCTCCTGCCCAGGCTTGCACTGATCAGCTGTATGGCAGCGCAAGCCTGGAGGGAAGGGGTGGCTCCCAGCACTCACCCTGCGAGCTGCTCCTGCTTCTCCAGGAAGCCGAGCACGGCCCAACAGAGATCCCGCAGCGGCATCCTCTGCCCGAGCCCCCGGTAGAAGGCGAGGCAGGCCTGGGCCTCCTGTGCCACGCCCATGGCTCATGGAGTGGCCTGGCCTGGGCGGGGAGGGCGGCCGGGAAGCAAGCCAGGCTGCCCTGGGGATCTAGCGGTGCGCAGCACCTGGGCTTGGCAGCTCCAGGCCGGGGCGCGCTCAGCTTTTGCAGCCACCATAGAGTCGGGTGGAGACAGGGCTATGCTGCCTGGAGGCGGGGGATGCTCCGGCGGCTTTTTTGCTCCACTGCCAGCATTTTTTTCCTCTGCAGCCCCCCACCCCCGGCGTCCCGATATTTCGTCTTTGTCATCTGGTCACCCTATTATGGAAGGTGCTGTTGAACAGAGACAGTTTGCAAGCTTGGCTGCACATAACAGAGAACATTTTGTGTGGTGGTCATGATTTAAAGAACATGTTTTGCCTACCTTCAAATCCATTCAAACACTGAGGGCTTAAAGAGTCCTCTTCAACTTCAGCGTTGAGGATCACATTCTATTTACTGTGGTGAGGAGGAGGAAAGGAGCAGAGATAAAAATAACCTGTATGGCACACATCTGTGGCAGTCTGGATTTTGAGTCTCTTTTCCCCCTATTGCACAGGCTTAGCCTTTGGCTGAAACATCATAAAAAGGACTTAAACTGCAAGGCCTTTGATGGTGGTTTGCAGTGCTGTTGTAGCCATGTCAGTCCCAGGATATTAGGGGGATAAGGTGTGTGAGGTAACGTATTTTTATTGGACCAACTTCAGCTTGTCTCACCAACAGAAGAAGAGCTCTGTGTAAGCTTCAAAGCTTGTTCCTCCCCAAACAGAAGTTGGTCCAATAAAATACATACCCTCAGAGAAACAAGATGGTGAGGTAATGTCTACACAGCAACTACACACCCACGGCTGGCCCATGCCAACTAACTCAGGCTCTTGGGCTCAGGCTGTGGGGATGTTTCATTGCTGTGTAGACTTCTAGGCTGGGGCTGGAGCCCAAGCTCTAGGACCCTCCCACCTCACAGGATCCTAGAGCCAAGGCTGCAGCCCAAGCCCAGGTGTCTACACAGTAATGAAACAGGACCTGCAGCCCAGGCCAGCCCTGGGTTTCTAGTTGCTGTGTAGACATACCCTAAAAGGGCTCTGATTCTCCTTGCTGCTCTCCCTGGCATAGTTCCTCTTGTCTTGGAATTTGGGCTAATGAGGGGAACTGCATGGCTCAGTGACTTCATCACCTGAAATTATCAGTTTGAACCAGCTCCAGGAGGCAGCAAGTGTAAGTTGTTACCAGGGCTGATAGCTGTTTGGGGAAATTAGGTTTTTTGGCCTTCATCCCAGATTGAAAAACCTCTACCAAATGTTGGTATCTGTTGGCAGTCTCAGCTAGGAAGCTGAAAACTGAGTGAATGTGGAGACAGAACTATCTCTTGCCTAGAGTTGATGAATGTTTTGCTATTGGTCTGTCAAAATTGAAACATTCTGTGGGACCATGTTGATGTCAATGCAAAACAAAACCAAGCATTTCAACCTTATCAGAATGTTTTTTTTTCAAACAGCACTTTGTTTAGAATTTTTTTAATATTCAAACTCAACATTGAAACAAAATGTTTTGATTTCCCTGAAACCTTTTTCTGCTCAAACTTCGTTTCAGAACTTGGGGAACTCTTTAAGAATTTTTTGTTTTGGAACAAAACATTTCATTATGTTGGACTTTTGGAATTTTTGTTCCAGGGGTTCCTAACCAGCTGTATTCTTGCCATTTCAATGTGGGGAAACTGTCTGGGCTGTGTCTGTTCAACAGAGGGAAGTTCAATCTCAAAGGCTATTAATTAGGGACTTTCCATGAGAATTCTCTCAACATTTTTCTTTTTTAAAAAGGGAAGAGAGATTGGGGTTAGTGATGACTTCTCAGTGTGTAGCCCAGGTGCAAATGAATATAATGTCAGCATTGCATGATCACTTCCTAACAATGTTCTCTTCTCCCTCTCACAGTATCAGTCCTAGGAGCAGCATTCTGTAATTAGAAGTATTTGAAAAGTAGACTTGGATGGAAAAGCCCTAGAGAATTTAACAGGAATGTTGCCCACAGGGGGTTCTCTAGAAATTGAACAAAATAGTATAGGAAATGCTCTAAACATCTATAACTTAAAAGAGAAGGAGAGATTTTTTTAACCCCCAATTACCAGTAGAATAGTCACGTTTTTAAATGATCTATTCAAAACTGAAATACTGTAATAGTACCTCTGCCTCATCTTTGTTCCTCTGTGTATAACCCATTCCCTGGCTATTCATATTCGTCACTTTTTAAAAAGTAACTTACTACTGCACAATTGATAATAGATGGGCAAATAATGCCTGATAGAAGTAGGTGCTTCTTTCAATTGTTTCACAATGCTCTGAATCAGTAAGTGGTGATGGGTTCAGACTTCACTATTGTTTCGTGATTTATTTCACACAGTCTTAGGCATGCACAGTGCCTCAGTAATTTAGAGAATACAATGTAGGAAAACAAGACCAAACTTCTTATTTATTCAATGCGTTTGGAATTAAATTAGATCAATTTTGACTGACTTCTGATATTTTGAGAAATCTCAATTTCTCTCCTATTTACTCTTCTTCAGCCACAGCATTTGATACAGCTCTAGACTATTGTGCAATAATACTTGATTCTAGGGTCTAAGTTGCATCTCTTGGATTTATTTCTGGGAAAAGTATGCAGTTTCTCAACCACTTGCTGTTCATGTGCCAGTTGTCATATGGTTGTCATACTTTTTTCATTCTCTTCAATTGCTTGTGCTTGATTCAGACAGTATCCAGTTTCTTTCCTTCAGTGTGGTCCACTCTTTTAAAAAGGTCTCTTATGTCTTTGTTTTCCCGCTAATTAAATTCAGAGGGATTAAATTTCAGCATAAAAATTTATCTATGCCAGCAGAGGGAGATAACTAGCATTCTAAAACTCTACCCGACTAGTGTTCTCTAGATGATGAGTGTCAGCCCTGCAAGATCCCTATCAAGGAACAAGCATGGGTGGACCTCATTGCAGGATCAGGGTCCAAAGCACCCAGCAGTTGACAGTGGGTTGATCAGTAAAACTGAGCTGTGAATCTCACAAGAGCAGGCTCTAGGAAAGGCAAATGTGGTCTACTTTGCCATCCTACCTTGTCCTACGGCTCAGCGCCAGATATTTTTTCCACTGACTTCAACACTGATTTGATTTCCTCTAGTCTGCAGTACTCAGCGCCACTGGAAGTAAAGCCCTTATAATGTATATACACTCTTCAGGGATCTAAGAGTATCTCGGTCACTTTGCCTCAGTTTCCTCTTCAGTAAAATAGGTGGCAGCTACCTACCTCCATAAAATTTTTGCATTAGTGAAAGTCTGCAAAGTAATCTGAAGAGAAGATGACCAGTAGTGGAAAGAATATTTGGTTAACTGAAAGCCAAAGGCAGGTAGATGTGGGGTCCAGAAATGCACCATGCTCTGGAATACCAAAATCAACAGTAGAATAGATTACCCAAGTATAACAGACTTTATTCTATATGTTTAATTTCACAGTTGATTGTGATCAGACATATCAACAAAGGCAAAGAATTCTCAAATGCCCCTCTAGCAATCACAAAATGTCAGGGAATGCAGGTGAGATGCTGTCATCCCACAAATTGTCTGATTGCATTACCTTAGTAGGGTTTTTGGCTTTGTAGGTTAATACAATACTGGCAATCAGATATCCTGCTTAGGATTGTTTACCAGGATCAGGAAGCAGTTTCTTCTTGTATAGTATTGAACAATTTGTCAGGTGCATTATTGTGTATGGCAACTTCTATGTAACAGTTCTTCATTAGGACTAATCTGTAAATGAAATTGCATCAACACCCTCTTCCCCTCTCATGTAAGCTCAATGACCTGTGTTTAGAAATACTACGGTAAGTGACAGCAGGAAAATACTTCTAGTACATCAGTATAGAGCCTATTAATACACACAACATTACTAAAACCTAAATGTTGATGTATGAACCACTAACTTCTCACCAATCTAGTTTTGCATTTGCTCTCATTTGATGCACCAAACACACAGCTCCTGCCCCGCATTACAAGGATCCATGGGGTCTGCTAGACTGATTACTCATTCTAATTCATTCTAACATGTCTGCTACTGAATACTCATAAAAATCTCTCCCTCTGTTCCAAATGGGGCATAAATACTGGCAATAAATGAACCCATTCCCTGCATCGTATTTCAATGTATTAATCACTGTAATATTGTGGAGAGAACCTCATCCACCTCCCACTCCCAACACAGTGGCTGTAACTAGTGCTTAGAAGCTCTAGTGCATTGTAAAGTAAATCCAGCACAGGGAAACTTGTTCATAATTCATCCTTCTATCAGCACTTCTACAGAATCAGTCCCAGTGCCCCCCAAACAGTAATTTGCTATCTGGCAACTACCTATTCTGAATAGCAAAGGGTGAACCAAATCAAATCTTACTCTTGAAGTCTATAATTTCTATATATTGATATAGAAAAGCCAAATCTTAGCTAGAGAAACTGCAAAACTGGAAGTCCCTGTTCATGTCATTGTCGGAGATGTAGGAAACTGGCACACCAGGTAGATTTGCTGAAACATTGCCTGTGTTTAATCATCACCCTGCTTTAGTAGCAATAACTTTCCCATGCAAACCCAGACAAACACCCCAAGCAGAGGGGGTGTGTGTGTGGGGGGGGAGGGTGTTTTTGTCCCCCAAAGGGAGAAGTGCCAGAGATTCCTGAAGTCCACAAGGGACGTCACTAGTTTTTTTAACATGGAAGGCACTCATTCTATGGTTATGAACAGCAGTATAAAACCCAAAGAGAATTTTATTTTTTAATAATACTTGTGCTTCCATAATGACTTCTACCTGAGGATCTCATCACTTCACTGAAAGCAGTCTTATAAAGCCTCACCAATCTCTTGTGTGCAGGGGTGCTGGAACAATTTTTATAGTGGGGTTGCTGAGAGCCATTGAACTAAACTGTGACCACTGTGTGTATATAATGGGAAAACCACTTCAAGCCAGGGGGTGCAGAAGCACAACTAGTTCAATGTACATGCTGAGATAGGTATATCTCCATATCTCATAGAGCTGGAAGGGACCCCAAAAGGTCAGAGTCCAGCCCCCTGCCTTCACTAGCAGGACCAAGTACTGATTTTGCCCCAAATCCTTAAGTGGCCCCCCCGAAGGATTGAACTCGCAGCCCTGGGTTTAGCAGGCCAATGCTCAAACCACTAAGCTATCCCTCCCCACCATGTTTGGGGGGGGAGGGGGAGAGGAGAAGCATTCTTATGTGCAGTTTACAGATTGGCAAGAAATGAATGCCCAAATGTTCTCACTTAAGCACGTCAATTCCAATTTAGGCAACTAAATAAGTAGTCTGAGTTATTGGCCACTTCCTCGGGTGGCTAGCTCAAGGCTCTCAAGTTTCAGTATTTGGGCCTAAATACCTTGCACACAGTCAATTCCAGAGCTAGGAGTAGAGCCTAGGAGTCCTGACTCATCTTCATCTTTTACTAGTTAATAACACAGCTGCCCTCATTCAGCTGTCGCTCATGACTCTCTCATGCAATCCACATGCAAGTAATTAATACCCACCCATTGTTAGAATTAATTTCCTCACTGGTTTCAAAGAGAAGCTGTGGTTTCTAAATGAAAATGTGCACATGGTAGGTTTAAATTGTCCAATTGACTACTTATGAAGGAAGGATTTTCTATCAATCAAGAAAACAAAGTGAACACTGATTCTCCCTCTCCACCGCAATGTAAGTCAATGGAGTTTCAATGCTGGAGCTGAGACAGAATTCCTTCTCACAAAAGCAAGTCTAAGGCACCTGAGTAGGTGGTCCATGTCCGCTGATTATAGTTGGACTCCCAGTATGTAGGGATTATGGCTAGTGGACCTCCATGTGGTGGTGGGGACTGAGCCTTTCAGAGCTGAGCATCCCAGATGGAGTCTGGGTGGGGTGCTGTGAAGCTCTCATTATGCACAGACACTGCCAATTGGAACTGGATGCAGATTCACACCGAGCCACTTGCGAGAACTTTAAGTACTAAAGTGATCACTGAACACCGCATTACACACCCACTGCAGCTGCAATGGCCTTGCTGCTGTCATTCCTGTGGCTTGACCACAATCTACTTTATGCAGTCCACAGACGCAGGCCATGTTGCAAGGCAGAACTTTTCATGAGCCTCAGGGATTTGAGCCTCAGTAATCAAGCCTAGAAGTAGATAAATGCATACCTAGAAAAATGAGGAATAACCTTCCACCCCCTTCCAATTGATTTTCATTTTCAGTGTTCAAATGTAACTTTGCCTACTTTCCCTTTATGGGATCTCGCATTCCAAATATGTTGCTATGTTGTGGCTAGGTACAACTGTGTGGGTTAGAGATACAGCTTCAGCCTTGATTCAGATCTAAATGCATAATAGGAAGGAGACTTTTTAAACACTGTTTAACTTTTGTTTTTCTGGGGTTCAGACTGGGAATGGCTTGTCGCAAACATGATCTTTCAAAAATGTCTTTGCTCAGATAGTATCATAAAAACACCATCTGCATTTTTGACACTGCACATAAAGCTTGATTCATGTTAAGAGAATCCCGAAATAAAGTTAGATAAAACTACTTCTGTTTTTGACTGAATGCTGCCTGTTTTAAAGGCATGCTTTACTGCTCCATTGGGGCACATCTATTTCTAAAGCTTGGTGTCCTGATCAGTTTGTCAGCTGTTCAGAGGTGTTCAGACCTGGTGCCAAACAGCTGAAAATGAGTGTTCAGCTTTTGCAGAAGCATGGAGGTTTACAAAACAGTCTGTCTTGTGTTTTTTCTTGTAGTTAACTGTTCAGAGCTCAGCTTTCGCAGCAGTGACTTAACTTCAGCCACCAGTATCCTCAGCATTTTGACATACATGCAGTAAGATAACTTCAATAAATTCAAGTGGAGGACTTCATTACAACTAGCATTCAGACCTTTTTGGTAGGGTAATATGTTGCAGGCTCTAACTCTAATGCTCTTGTGCATTCCACAGAACTCCTTTTGACTTCACATGGGCCTTGGACATTTGAGGGTGAAGCTCACCCCAGTACAGAGGACCAGCACAGTGCCATGTGCACCACTTAGCTTAATTGGTACTTAAATGACTCTGAGGGCTTGGCTACACTTGAAAGTTGCAGCGCTGGGAGTTACAGCGCTGGTCATGCAGCTGTGTAGGGACAGCGCTGGTGTGTGGCCACACTGACAGCTACCAGCGCTGCAGTGTGGCCACACTTGCAGCATTTGCAGCGCTGTATTGAGAGGTGCATTGTGGGCAGCTATCCCACAGAACACCTCGTCCCATTTTGGCACTGTGGGTTGTGGGAAGGGGACGGAAGGGTGTGGGTCATTCAGCTTCCTGTCCCAATGCCCCGTGGTGCATCGCTTCGTATCCCAGCAGTCACAGTTTTTCCGGCCACGTTTGGCGCCATTGTGAGTCTCTTGCTGCATTTTACTCTGTCTGTGAATTGCGATTTCTGTGGGAAATGGAGCCCGAGCTGCTGAGGACTGTGCTGATGAGTGTCGCCAGCACAACACGTTTGGCAGTTGAGCTCTTCCTTCAGCTCCAAAGTGACAGTGAGGAGTCCGACGATATCAAGTCGCCTGCCGCGTGTGACACTACATTGCTTGTGGCATTCACGGAAATGCTCAGCACCGTGGAACGCCGCTTTTGGGCTCGGGAAACCAGCACTGAGTGGTGGGATCACATCGTCATGGAAGTCTGGGATGATGAGCAGTGGCTGCAGAACTTTCGGATGAGAAAAGCCACTTTCATGGGACTGTGTGCTGAGCTCGCCCCCACCCTGCGGCGCAAGGACACAAGATTGAGAGCTGCCCTGCCAGTGGAGAAGTGGGTGGCTATTGCAATCTGGAAGCTGGCAACTCCAGACAGCTACCGGTCGGTCGGGAACCAGTTTGGAGTGGGAAAGTCGACCATTGGAATCGTGTTGATGCAAGTTTGCAGGGCTATTAATCGCATCCTGCTAAGAAGAACCGTGACTCTGGGGAACGTGCAGGACATTGTGGATGGCTTTGCACAAATGGGTTTCCCTAAGTGTGGAGGGGCGATAGATGGGACGCATATTCCTATTCTGGCACCCCCCCTTCTAGCATCTGAGTGTGTTAATCAGAAGGGGTATTTCTCTATGGTTCTCCAGGCGCTTGTGGATCACCGTGGGCGTTTCATTTCCAGGCCAGCCTGTGTAAATGTCAAGGTGCATGATGCACACATCTTTCGGAACAGTGGCCTGTTCAGGAAGATGCCAGCAGGGACTTATTTCCCAGATAGGAAGATCACAGTAGGGGACGTCTAAATGCCCATTGTGATCCTTGGAGACCCCGCTTACCCGTTACTGCCTTGGCTCATGAAACCCTATACAGGGAAGCTTGACAGGAGCAAGGACCGGTTCAACTACAGGCTGAGCCAGTGCCGAATGACTGTGGAGTGTGTTTTGGCCATTTAAAAGCTCGCTGGAGGTCCCTGTATGGGAAGCTAGACTTGGGGGAAAGCAGCATCCCCGCGGTTATATCCACATGCTGTACCCTCCATAATATTTGTGAAGGGAAGGGTGAAACATTCAGTCAGGCATGGACCACCGAGGTTCAAGTCCTGGAGGCTGAATTTGCACAGCCAGAGAGCAGGGCTACTAGAAAGGCCCAGCACAGGGCTACAAGGATTAGGGATGCCTTGAGGGAAGAATTTGAGGCTGAAAGCCAACAGTAATGTTTGCTGCCTTGCATGGGAGTGAAGTGCAGTGGTTACACTGTTAGGATTCCATTATCCCTAAAATGATTTGCAGTGCCTGTTTCTTTACTGGGCTAAGGTATCTTTCACTATCTGCAATAATAAAGACTGTTTGTTTTCAAAGCAAAGAATTATTTTATTGAAAAGAAAAAAACTTCCTTGACAGACACACAACATTTCAGGAACCTACAAGGGCAGGGGGGTAGGTTGGTGAACTGTACAGTCACAAGTTTGCATATGTCCTGTCTGGAGTGCTGTGCAATGACTGCTGCACTTCAGGGTGCATATACTGCATGGTGATGGGGGTTGAGTGCAGAGGGTAAGGGTTGTAGTTGTCAGGGCTGGTTGGTGAATGTACAGGTGTTGGAGGCAGCTGGTGGTGGTAAGAACCTGGATGCTGGGGAAGGGGGTTTGGAGCTGACATTGGGGCAGAAGGGAAAAAGCTTTGGGATGGGGGGAGCAGGGGGGCCATCACGGTAGTGCTCTGCCTGCATGGCTAGGAGTGACTGGATAGAGTCCGCTTGGCACGCCAGGATGCCTAGCAGCTGGTTTGTGCTTTTCCTCTTAGCCACTGCGTTTCTCTGCCAATGTCTCTGGCGGATCCTGCTTTCACTTTCGCTCCAGTCCTGCAGGTTTTTACTCTCTAGCAGAGTGATCAATAACTGTTTTCAGCATGTCTTCCTTGGTTTTTCGCGGCTTCTTCCTCAGATTTTGTAGTCTCTGTGCAGTGGTGGAGCCAGGCAGTCCAGCAGTCAGGTCGCTTTTTGAAAGGCAAAAATGGCAACAGTTAACAGGGTAGCATTGTTCATTATCTCATCCAGACAGTAATTCCCACACACTGAAGGAGTTTACAGTCTTCACTTTAGCATATTTTCCCATACCCAAACAGAGCGCACACAACCCAACAGGAGCCACGAAATGGTGAGTAAGGGGTACTGAGATTGCTTCAGGGCTGTGCAGGGGTTTGTGTGTTGGGGACAGCAAACAGCTACAGGGGGGATCTGCACTGAACAGTCTCCCAACATTTTCCACAGGAGTTACTCCTGGAAGATATCTCGCTGCTGCGGGTCACCAGGGAAGAGCGGGAAGGTTTTTTACAGCAATGTGGATTCCGCCCTGGCCCCTATGCAGCTTGCCTGTGTGCAGCAATGGTCCCCGCACCTCTCGCGGCACAGTGGCGCGGATGCGTTAGCCTGACTGGGACAAGGACCACAGTGGCTCTCCCTATAAACCTGCGCAGGCACATTGCCCACGCTCTGGCTGAAACTTTTGAGGAGATTACTGCAGCCGATTTACCGCGATGTGATAGATGACATCAATGGGCTATTCCACATCTAGGCATGCATGTATGCATGCAGCCCTACCCCCCGCTCCTATCCCGAAACATTTCCACCCTGAAAATAAAAGCCGCTTACCAGTAACTCGCTCCTCTGCTTGTCCTTCACCAAGTGCTGGCTGCTGCGATTGGCTACCTTCTTCCTGGCTTGAGAAGAGCTCCTGGCTGCATGGCTCCTGGGACTCTGGGGTGTCTTCCCCCATCCCAGTAGCTTCACTCACGGTTTCCTCCACCCCCCCTCCTCCTCCTGCTGCTGCTCCTGTCCCCCACCCTGCTCAGAAGTGTCCATCGTGGTCCTCGGATTGGCAGTGGGGTCACCCCCAAGTACCACGTCCATCTCCCTGTAAAAACGGCAGGTCGTGGGGGCAGCGCCGGAGCGGCAATTTCCCTCGCAGGCTTTGTAATAGGCACTCCGCAGCTCCTTTACTTTAACCCTGCATTGCAGCACGTCCCGCTCATGGCCCCTATCCAGCATGGACCTTGATACCTGCCCAAAGGTATCATGATTCCTATGGCTGGAGCGCAGCTGGGACTGCACAGCTTCCTCCCCCCAAACACTAATGAGGTCCAGCAACTCGCCATTGCTCCATGCTGGGGCTCGTTTGCCACGTGGAGGCATGGTCACCTGGAAAGATTAACTGATTGCACTCCACACCTGGCTGCAGCAAACAGGAAGGGGATTTTTAAAATTCCTCGGGGCATTTAAAAGGCGCGTCACCTGAGGCCAGAGCAGTAGAGTGCAAACTGATGAGCAGAGTGGCTGAACAGGAATTCTGGGATATCTCCTAATACCCTGGAGGCCAATTACAGCGCTGGTGTGTCCACACCTGATGAGCAGCGCTGGATCACCAGCGCTGCAATCAACTACACCCCAAGCAGACCAGGTGTTCAGCCAGCGCTGCAGCCAGGGAGTTGCAGTGCTGGATGTGCCTTGCAGGTGTGGATGGTTACTAATTGCAGTGCTGGAAAGCCTCCACCAGCGCTGCAACTCAAGTGTAGCCAAGCCCTGTGTAAGCCAACATCACTGGAGTTAATTTCCTCTAGAGTGAACTGGGAACCAGAACTGTGGATCTGATGGAGCTGAAACCTCTTTTCTCTGTGAGCGGCTGTATGTGAGAACAGAGTGAAAACACCGTTGATTGGGTGCATAAATCTTCCACAGATCTCATTAGGGGTGGGCTTAAAATCATTCTTGGGAATACAGAAGTCCTTTATTTCTTAGCAGAGGAGAACAGAGACCAGTATTTCCAAATGGCAGAGTTAAATGGGTTAATGGATAACCCAGCAATGAGGGAACCAAATAAAAAGCCACTGCTTCATTAACCCAACCTGGGTATAAATAGGAGAAAGTGTGTTTAGGACCATGCCTTTGTGCTGGCTCATTAAACCTGAGGGTGCCTGTCAACATGAGAGTTGACTGGAAAGCTATCTTGTGCTGAAATCTCTCTTGGATGTAATGGGTTGTAGGATTTAAACTGTTCTCCACTGGGAACTTGCTCCATCTCCCCACCCTCTTTCTGTTTGGAGTGCCAAAAGCAATATGGATATGTTAGCAAGGTATGACTTTCGCGTCTTCCATTAAATAGACCTGATGAAAGGCAGATCATATAATTCCTTCTGACTTGCTCCCTGCCACTACCTCACTTCCCCTTATTGGCCACAAAAGCCTTAATACCAATGAGACCATATCAAAATTCACCTGTGTCTAAAATGCATAGACACACTGGCATGTAGAGCTGGGAGAATGATTGATTGATAGCGAGTAACACATTCTGTCAATTGTATCTTATTTGTTCTGATTGTGAATAATCTATGAGCAGGTTATGGGTTTCCTAAATCTATTCATTTTCAAGAATTATTTGCTGGAAACTTCCTGAAAATGTTTGGTCTGTAGTTAATTTGGGAGTAGTATTCAGTATTCTAAACTGGAGCATTTTGGTTGGGTTTGATTGCATGCATGTTATGGTTCCTTACCCTGATTAGATTAGCATAGCACTTAATGCTTGTGCAGTGTTGTTGTTGTAGATATTAGAGATAAGGTGCATGAGGCAATGTATTTTATTAGACCAGTGCCTGGTGGAGAGAATGACAAGCTTTCCAGCTACACAGAGCTCTTCAGGTCTGGGGAGTGGCACTTTTCATCCTTAACTTCTGTCCTTGAGGGGGGTTGTTTTTTTCACACCCATGAATGACAATAGTTTTAAGGAGGGAAGTGCCAGAGTAGACATGTCATCCTCCTCCTCCAGTCCTGGAGAGGGGAGGAGAAGTGCTAATTGGCCACTTGGCCTTCAATAGTCCCTTGAAATGTGAGTTAACTACTTATGCTAAACAATCTGTTCCACCTGGTACTTAAGCTGTGACACTGACGGGCTTGGCTACACTTGAGAGTTGCAGTGCTGGGAGTTACAGCGCTGGTCGTACAGCTGTGTAGGGAAAGCGCTGGTGTGTGGCCACATTTGCAGCATTTGCAGCGCTGTTGGGAGTGATGCATTATGGGCAGCTATCCCAGCGTTCAAGTGGCAGCAACATGCTTTTCAAAAGAGGGGGGTGGGGTGGAATGTGACAGGGAGCGGGGGAGAGAGTGCGGATTTTTGGAGCCGACACTGTGTATTAGCTCCCTGCATTGCAAAATCAGAAAATTTTCCCGACCCCTTACGCTTAACTGCAAACAGCCTGCAGACTAGATCAGCAGCTGCTCCAAGGGACTCCCTTTCTCTGCCCCGCCCTCGCTGTTTCTCTCATCAAGCAAACACTCAGCCCCCCTGCCTGCCTCATTCACAGGGGTTATCTCATTTGATTGTTCACTGAGTTACAGACTGATCACAGCAAACAGGAGCTGTTTGTTTTTTAGATAAGCAGCTCCCGGAGCCACAGAGCACCGCGTTCACAACAAAACAAAGAGAGGCTGCATAACAAAACAGAGTAATTAGTTAAAAGCATTCTGGGATATCTCCTAATACCCTGGAGGCCAATAACAGTGCTGGTGTGTGGCCACACCTGATGAGCAGCGCTGCATCACCAGTGCTGCACTCGCTACACCCCAAGCAGACCAGGTGTTCAGCCAGCGCTGCAGCCAGGGAGTTGCAGCGCTGGATGTGCCTTGCAGGTGTGGACAGTTACTAAGTTGCAGCCCTGGAAAGCCTCCACCAGTGCTGCAACTCTCAAGTGTAGCCAAGCACATTCCTCAGGGCTTGGCTACACTTGCAGGTGTGCAGCGCTGGGAGTTACACCTGTCTTCGTACAGCTGTGTAGGGAAAGCGCTAGAGTGTGGCCACACTGACAGCTACCAGCACTGCAGTGTGGCCACATTTGCAGCATTTGCAGTGGTGTTGGGAGTGATGCATTTTGGGCAGCTATCCCAGGGTTCAAGTGGCTGCAATGTGCTTTTCAAAAGAGGGGGGTGGGGTGGAGTGTGACAGGGAGCATGGGGGAGAGAGAGTGGATTTTTGGAGCTGACACGCTATGTATGGAGATTCCATCACCTCCCTAGGTAACCCATTCCAGTGCTCCTAGTGAAATAGTGTTTCCTAATATCCAACCTAGACTTCCCCCCACTGCAACTTGAGACCATTGCTCCTTGTCATCTGCCACCACTGAGAACAGCCAAGCGCCATCCTCTTTGGAACCCCCGCCTCACCCTTCAGGTAGTTGAAGGCTGCTATTAAATCCCCCCCACACACTCTTCTCTTCTGCAGACTAAACAAGTCCAGTTCCCTCAGTCTCTCCTCGTAAGTCATGTGCCCCAACCCCCTGATCATTTCGCTGGACACTCTCCAATTTGTCTACATGCTATGTGTAGTGGGGGGGGACCAAAGCTGGACACAATACTCCAGATGTGGCTTCACCAGTGCTGAAGAGGGGGAATAATCACTTCCCTCGATATGCTGGCAATGCTCCTTCTAATGCAGCCCAATATGCCATTAGTCTGCTTGGCAACAAGGGCACACTGACTTCTCAGCCACTGTAATCCCTAGGTCCTTTTCTGCTTAGCCAGTAGATCCCCAGCCTGTAGCGGTGCATGGGATTCTTCCTAAGTGCAGGACTTCGCACTTGTCCTTGTTGAACCTCAGATTTCTTTTGGCCCAATCCTCCAATTTGTCTAGATCACTTTAGACCCTATCCCTACCCTCCATCTTATCTACCTCTCCCCACAGCTTAGTGTCATATTCAGGGCAGCTACCCTCTTCCACCACTCACACCGCTGCAGCTACTACTCTGCTATTTTTTAGCAAACTAGCTGTGATTGACCTAGCATGAGGCGGTCTAAGTGAGCTGGAAATTACACTTTCCACCTCCAGTGAGGCATATGGTCAGTCACCACTGACCTTTGCTCAAGGATGTAAACAGGCAACAGAGATGTTTAGCCTATGGCATATTCAAAGCACTTCATTCTGGACACTTCATCGCTGCCTTAAAGTATCACTTGCATGGTTGGTATGTAGATGGCCCTTCCTCTGAGCTGCCTGGCAGCTCAGTTCTATTAGTTTCTTCCACCTCCTTTCTGATTATCAGCTCAGTTCTGTTGCTTTGTTTAGCACCTTCCCTTCCCATGTGCCTGAGGCAGCTCAGTTCTCTCTGCTCCACTCCCACTCAATTCTTCTAGTAAACTTCCCCTTTCACTGACAGTCTGTCACCCATCCTGCCTTCAGAATTATTCTCCAGCAAGCATGAAAGCTGGCATTGTATTTGCTCCCATAGTACTCTGATTTGTGTTGAGCATCTGTGCAATTCTTCCCCCCCCCCCGACCCCCAGCCTTTAATTGCTTATTTACAGCAAACAAAGTTGCAAGCTCTTATGCCTTGGCTATACTTGCAAGTTAGGGCGCCTGGGGCTGATTTAATGTGCTCTAACTCCTGAGGTGTCCACATTGGCAAGGCACTTAGAGCGCTTGGACTCTGCAGCTGGAGTGCGCTTGATAATCCACCTCCATGAGAAGCATAGAGCTTGTTGCACCCTGGCTGAAATGCCTGGGTGTCAGTGTGGATGACGTGTTGCATTACTGCGCTGTGATTGGCCTCCAGAAATGTCCCATAATCCCTCCAAGTCAAGTGGCCACTCTTGTAATTGTTTTGACCTTGGCTGCAGGAATGCAGATATCCCCTTTCAAAGCTCCATGTCTGACAGCCAGCATACTTACCTGCTCTGGGGGGGGACTGATATTGGGGTTTTCCCCTGCTGCTGTCTGAACTTACAAGACAGCATGCTGACACTCTGCCCCCCAAAAATAGTCTCTCCCCACACAGACACACAACACACTCCCTGTCACACTCCCCCTTCCCCCCCATTTGAAAAGCATGCTGCAGCCACTGGCACACTAGGATAGCTACCACAGTGCACTGTTCACTGTGGTATTGCAAGAGCTGCTAATGTGGCCATGACACTGCGCTTGCAGCTGACACCGTAAACACGCGGCAGTGCTTTCCCTGCTGCAGTCTCCGGGGCTGCTTTAACTCCTGGTGCTCTACATCTGCAAGTGTAGCCATGCTCTTAGATAGTAAGATATATGGTCACTTTGATAGAATTGGAACAGCTCCAGTGTAACTGACTTTAAAATAAGATTCGCTTGAATTAACAGGCCCTCAGGTCTAAAATACATATTCAGAGAAATCCAAGCAGATAGAATTTTTACATTTTTGTTTCTTATTCTGTTTCCAGTGATTTCATCTTCCAGTCATGCTGTTTTGTTTCCCACAGATCCGAACTCTGTTTTTGCATGTTATAGTTCATTTTACTTTTCAGAAAAAACTCTTCAACCATCATAATGCTCATTTGCAATGTGATCCTTGAGGAAAACAGCTAGTTAAGACAGCAATGTAATTGCATATTGTGGAGCTAATCACTGAGTCTGAAGTGAAAAGAAGTGGTGTCAGGTATTCAGTATGAATGCAAAAAAGGTTGTATGAATGACCCTCATTAGGATGTAGCATCTGTAATGTAAAAATAAATATTGTAAGAAACCTTGTTAAATTCAGAATGAGGGATACAATATTCCCTTAAAGAAACACAGTTCTCAAAAGCTTGTTCATATGAAAGAAGAGTGTAGAATTCCATTTGTAACACATTAAAGCAGCACAAATACTTAAACCTATAATATTAAACTGAGTCTTACAAATTAATTTACTTTATCACCTTTCTCTTCATGTTCCAAAAATGTGAATGAATTTATTGGCAAGAATGTGCAAAGAAATAGCACATTATAGAAATGGTTGATTCCTAACTGATAGAATCACATTACTAAAATGAGCAAATTAATAACTTTCCTAAACACTACAAGTCATGAACTGATTAGAGACATTGGATTTATGGCTTTCTACTACAATCTATAACCCCCTAAGATTGTTTACATTGTACACCTTACAACAGCATGGCTGTGCAACTGCAGCAGCACCATTGTAAGGTGTGCTGTGTAGCTGCTCTTTATCACCAGGAGAGCTCTCCTGGCAGCAAAATAAAATCACCTCCAACAAGGGGCAGTAACTTCGATGGGAAAGCATCTCCCACTGAGGGCTTGGCTACACTTACAAATTTGCAGCGCTGCAGCAGGGTGTGAAAACACACCCTCTCCAGCGCTGCAAATTGCGGCGCTGCAAAGCGCCAGTGTGGTCAAAGCCCCAGTGCTGGGAGCGCGGCTCCCAGCGCTGTCCGTTATTCCCCACAGGGAGGTGGAGTACGGACAGCGCTGGGTGAGCTTTCTCCCAGTGCTGGTGCTTTGATTACACTTAGCGCTTCAAAGCGCTGCCGCGGTAGCGCTTTCGCGGCAGCGCTTTGAAGCGCTAAGTGTAGCCACAGCCTGAGGGCTTGGCTACACTGGAGAGTTGCAGCGCTGGTGGTGGCTTTGCAGCGCTGCAACTCACTCACCGTCCACACTTGCAAGACACATACAGCGCTGTATCTCCCTGGCTACAGCGCTGGCTGTACTCCACGTCTGCCTGGGGAAATAACGACTGCAGTGCTAGTGCTGCAGCGTTGGAGTGCCAGTGTAAACAGTGATTAATCTTACTACTCTGTAACTGACCTCCGGAATTTTCCCATAATGCTTTTAACTAAAGAACTCTTTGTTTTGTTATGATGCCTCTTTGTTTTGTTGTGAACTCGGGGCTCCTGGAGCTGCTTATCTAAAAAACAAACACAGCTACTGTTTGCTGTGAATGAGGCAGGCAGGCAGGGGGATGAATGTCCACAACTAGTGTTTGTTTGAGGAGAGAAACAGCATGTTTAGTTGTCCAACTAAGCCAGAGTAGGCTGTGTAGCAACTCCTAGAGCCATGAAAACTTTGCAATGGCTGCAGCAAGAAACAGCTTGGAAGATTTAGGCCCAGAGTTCAAAGGTAATTACTTTGTTGGAAAGATGAGCAATAGTATATTTGATAACCTAGCCACAGTAAGTTTTGCAGTGAAACAAACAGCAATTTATTACCTTCATTGGTGTTGCAAAAGACAATTTGAATTGAGGAGGGAGATGGTTTCTCGCTATCCTAGCAATGGCGTGCTTAGCTACTGTAAGAGCCAGTTTAATTTGTAAATGAACCCCATACTAGTTATTTTAAATACATTTGCATAAAAACCTATGTAAACACAGTTGGTAGGCTTAAAAGATTGAAAAATGTCTGGGGTGCACAACACCATTTTGTGTGTTTGCGTGTGCAGGGGTGGGAGGGGAGGAACAGGCTGATGTTGAGTGGAGGTTGGTAAAAATAACCAGCAGAAGATAATGTGAAAAGCCCTGGGTCAAGTGCATATGAATAATATAAGAAATTTGAGAAATGTGTTATGTAATGGGACTTTCCAGAATTCATGGAACTCCTACAGCCATGGTTTCAGTGTAAGAAGGATGGTTTTGCTTAACTTGCAGAAAGCATGAGAAGCTTTCTGATGAAGGCAGCTCTCTTAAGTAGGTGCAAGATCTCTAGAATTGACACTCTGCATATTACAGAATTCTAGAGGCATAGGGTTAGAAGGAACCTTAAGGGTCACCTAGTCTAACCCCCTGCCAAGATGCAGGATTTCTTGTGTCTAAACCATCCAAGACAGATGGTTATCTTGTTTCTTTGAAAAGCTCCAGTGACTGCTCTACAGTTCATGTTCATTAATGCAGAAAATGCTTTACTATATAATATATACACACTCTCCTATTAAATTGATTTGTGAAATTCATCATAGAGAGGCAAAAACTTGCTCTTTGTTTAACACTCAGACTCAAGTTCTCTTTAGTCACTTGATATGGAAAGATTTTAGCACTTGCAGGCCAAAAATGGCCTTTATGTTGGATTAAACTATATTAATGTCCACAGAGTGAATTAGAGAGGCAATTGTAAAGTCTCTATGGGAAGAGTCTCAAAACGTACAAAAAAAGGGGGTGGTGGGATATCTCAGTGGTTTGAGCATTGGCCTGCTAAACCCAGAGTTGTGAGTTCAATCCTTGAGGAGGCCACTTAGGGATCTGGGGGAAAAAAATTGGTCCTGCTAGTGAAGGCAGGGGCTGGACTAGATGACCTTTCAAGGTCCCTTCCAGTTCTAGGAGATTGGTATATCTCCAATTATTATTATTAATATTAAAGCTAGGTTTATTATGTTGGCTGATGGATTCAAAGATTAGTCTGTAGCTGAGCGAGACACTGTACATCTGCTTTGTGCGGGTTCTGCCCTCTTCTCTTTGTGGTGACTGGTAGTCTTGGAGTCTGGGACAGAAGATACTGTTAGGGAATTAAAACAGCTGTAAGAGTTGTGGGGATCAAGGCAGAAGCACGGAAATCAGATCTGGTAGGCCTGAGTATGGGTGGAGCAACGGTGATTATTGGCAGTTCATTAACAGGCTGGCCAAGCTTAGGCAAGACCTTTTCCATGCTGTTTTGCACGTTCTCAGCCAGTCTTAGAATGGCCATGGCCTTGATATTTTAACGTATATCATTTCTTTGCTTTAACGTAAGGCCAGGTGGGAGACAGACCCACTGAAAAGCAACAATTAGTTCAAAAGAGAACAAGCTGACCACAGAAATTCCTTCAGACAACCACAGCAGCCATTTCAGGATCACTCATCAGAATCAATTTCTGACTCATCTTGCAGGCCAATATGAACTTGAACAGCAATTGTAGCAGTCTCCTACAAGAAAATTTCTCCTTATGTTTTTAAATTTTTTGTATATAATATATAAAAACAAGAAGGGAGTTAAACTTTGATGCCTGCATGGTTTGGGCCTTCTCATTTGGATCTCATCCTGCTCCCATTGAAGACTGCCTTGAATCAATATCAGGCCCTTGATTTTTCAGTGGGTCCCATCGCTGCAGTGAAGGCTAGGGATTAGGGCCAGACTCCTTCAATGGATAGTGTGAAATTAAAATGTGTTTCGCCTCCATCTTTGATTGAGCATGTGGAAGATCTCTAGCTGGAAGATGCACGTACATTTACAAGATGTAAACCTGCAAAGCCTGGCTTTGGGGAAATATTTATTCTGGTTTCAGATAATATGACCCTTGCCACTTGGCACGTGTTTAAACTGGGGATTTCCAAATGCAAATCGTCTGCTTTTAAAAAGAAAATGATCTGAAATAAATATTGCCACCTCCTCCCCCCTACACTTGGGAATGTGCTTTCCAGCACAGTCAGCAACCAAGGTGAATGACCGTCAGTGTGAATCCACTTCAAAGTCACTCATACCAAAAAGCTCTACTCATCTCACTTTGGTGAGATCACAGTTCACAAGAAGTTCATCGTCAGCATTGCCCCAAACCAAAGTTCATTCTTGTGCAATTGTAGCTGGGTCCTGCTCCCACTGAAGGAAAATAGCAAAACTTTGATTCAATTAAATGAAGCAGCAGCAGCAGCAAGACCTTAGCTGGGGAATGGCATGCTAAGAAACAGGAAACTCCTAATACAAGCAGCTGTTTTTCTCATGGTGTTTCAGAGGTCAAGTGAAAGAGGAAATTTAACAGGAATTATGGAGTAAATGGATTGTGGTCGGTCACACAGCCCTATAGGAATTTATTTCCTAAACAAAGAACAAGGAGCTGAGAGTTTAGATAATTAAGACTCATTGTTCTGGTCTCTTTTGTTGTGGACTATAGTATTTTCAGAACAATCAAGTGTGGGGTCTTTTGCTCAACAAGTGCCAGTCTCCGTTTAAACAGAACTAAAATGTAACCAAGTCTCATTTTAATTTGTGTAATATTCCCATTAGTTTCCTCATCTATTGAAAGACCAGTAATTTTTCTAAAGGCCAACAGTGCTCTTCAGTATGCCTCTCAGGGCTTGGCTACACTTCCAGGTGTGCAGCACTGGGAGTTGCAGCTGTCTTTGTACAGCTGTGTAGGGAAAGCGCTGGAGTGTGGCCACACTGACAGCTACCAGTGCTGCAATGTGGCCACATTTGCAGCATCTTCAGCAGTGCATTATGGGCAGCTATCCCAGGGTTCAAATGGCTGCAACGTACTTTTCAAAAGAGGAGGGTGGGGTGGAGTGTGACAGGGAGCGTGGGGGAGAGAGTGGATTTTTGGAGCTGACATCTTTTTTTTTTTCTTTAAGACCATTGATCTTCATTATGGGAGAAGCACAGAGAGGTATAGCTTACCAGAAAGTAAAAGAGAACCATTAATGTGTGAATAAATACAGCTGTGAGACATTTCTTTTCATTGTTTTCCAATCGAATACCTGGCCATGGCCTCCCATAACAGGGACAAAAACTGTTGACCTCAAGAGATTTGTTTTCAGAAGATGAAGGTGTCCAAGTGATTAACTCTCAAATCTGGAATTTTACTTCTAAAGAGCTCAAGATGGCCAGAAGCTTCTGCATCTTCAGTGCATGATGCAAAGCCTGCTTCTTTGAACTAGCCTTCCCTTTATAATAGCAGCTTTATCAAATAAATATAAGCCAGTTTCAGCTAACCTGAAGGAAGAGAGGAAATTTTATTTAGAATAAAAGCTAATTTAGGCAGGGACTGTCTGTTTGTACCATGCCTAGCATAATGGGGCCCTGCTATTATAATACAATTATAGTATGTGTATTTCATAATTTTTGGAGGCTCCTAGATAGCCTGGTGATAGGTACCATGTAAAACCCTAGGTAAATAGTTATCTTGGTCCACTGTGAAATTTATAAAGAAATGTCTAATAGGTTTAATTGACCTGCTGAACACTTTTTTTACTTAATTTATGTAATATATTACTCCTACAATCAAAATTAACTATCCCACAGCAGGTGTGACTTTCAGCTCACCATTTGTTGTCTGTGTGGATAAAGTGTCTTGGTCAACACCACTTGTTTCCACCCCTGAATACAATTGGAAGAACTTTTACTCAGAGCTACAGTCTCATTTGCTTCCAGCGAAGTTCAAAAATATTCTGTCCTACTTTGTTCATATTTAGTTACAAATGAAGCAAAACCTGTCTATTGTTACTGTCTTGCATTGGCACGTCACATTTGCGAGACTAGATTTTCCTTAAGGCAACTATTGACATTATCTAATCTTGAAATGAAGGCCTATTATTTGCATACATACGCCCATAGGCACTGGGCTCCATGGAAAAAAGTTGAGGGCAAGATTTTCAATATAGACTAGTAATTTTGGGTATCTCAGATTTAGGGTACCCAACCTGAGACAGCTTTAGAGGCCTGACTATCTACCCTCCTGAAAATCTGCATCCGATGAAGTGGGTATTCACCCAGCAAAGCTCATGCTCCAATACATCTGTTAGTCTATAAGGTGCCACAGGACTATGCTGCTTTAACTTATTTTAGGTATCTCAAATTGGGCACTCAAAAAATGAAGCCCATCTCCAAATCTCTAGATGCTATTGGGGCAGGGGGGGGGGGAGTCCTGAACTTGTATGAGAATAATATGGCTGTTTAAAGAGCAGTAAGGAAAAGCTGACCTGTTACCCTAATTCTGTCATCAAGAGTTTAGACTGAAAGTCTGAGCAATTGCTCGGTAAGAAATTTGACTGCTCTTATCAGTAAATCAATATTTATAACAAAGATTTTTTGCTACAAAAACTTGCTATCAAGATTGTAAAAGTTTTTGCAAAATGAAAGCAGATCTCTGTTTTCTCAATGAAAAATGCATAGAAAAATCTTTTCCACTAGAAGAACTGTGAAATGCTTTTTTTTTTTGGTTGGGTGGATTTTTTTCACATTTTGAGCTGAATTGGATGATGATTCCCTGATTGGCTCATCCCTCTATGTAATTGGGAGAATTAATAGGACTTGTTTTCTCAGAGGTATTGGCTGCAAGGAACATCTGCAGGGAGTATGCAAGGAAAGCTACTTAATGCCCCCTTGTAGACTATCCAGATCTCTAGTAGTGGCAGAGCGCTGGCCCCTGAAGTCACAAAATGGGAGAAATCTATCCATCTAAGATCCTGAGAGAAGATGCCAGGTCACTGGTTCTTTCCTTCAAAAAGTCAAAATCAGGTAGCATTACAGGGAATAGAGGCTAGATTTTTTGGGGGGCGGCCTGCATAGTGTTGGGTAATTTCACAATGTAACTTAACATAAGCTTTGCATATGCTTATGCTGGCATTTGCATAGAATATTTCTATTGTCATAGTGTCCAGGTTACAAGAATCACTAACTGTAGGTACACAGTTGGGGTCCTGATGGGAAATGGAATGGTTTAGTTGTTGCTCCACCAGTCATCAACTACTAAAACCAAAGCCCCCCATCTCAAACTTTCTTCTCTCACTTGGACTTTTCACATTCTTGCCTAAAGAAGGGAGTCAAATGTAGTAGTTTTGTGTTTGATGTGATAGGGCAGGAGGAGCCAGAGGAAGGACACAAAGTGGTGTGTTCAGTCACAATGGTCCCTTCTGGCCTTATCTGTGTAGTCTGACCTCCTGCATAACACAGGCCATAGAACTTCCCTGAATTAATTCCTGCATGAACTAGAGTAGTGGTTCTCAACCAGGGGTACACAGAGGTCTTTCAGGGTGTATATCAACTCATCTAGATATTTGCCTAGTTTTACAACAGCCTGCAAAAAAAGCACTAGCGAAGTCTGTACAAACTAACACTTCATATGACTTATTTATACTGTTCTATATACAATACACTGATATGCAAGTACAATATTTATATTCCAATTGATTTATTTAATCATTATGTAGTAAAAATGAGAAGCAATATTTTCAGTAGTAGTATGCTGTGACACTGTTTTGTATTTTTGTCTGATTTAGTAAGCAAGTACGTGTAACTTGGGGGGTACTCAAGACACATCAGACTCCTGAAAGGAGTACAGTAATCTGGAAAGATTGAGGGCCACTGAACTTATTAGATTTGCCCATTACTTTGCTCATTTATTAGGGTTACTCTTCGGGGCAGGGGGTGTTCTGTAATTCGCTCAATGTACTGCTTGTCACTCGTGTTCTCATACGAACTCTACTTCTCCCAATGGAGCTATCCTGCAGGACCTAGGTTCCCCAGGGCTGGGTTCTTCCAGCCCCAGAATCAGACGGGTACGTGCGTGCGCACACATTAACAGAGCATATCTCAGAGGACTGGGTTAATCAGCAACCCAAGCTGACCCCTTATGTCACTGGACTCAGTAGGCTGGGTCAAGCAGCACTTCCAAGCTGTTACCTCATATGCACTAGATTCAGCATGTCCCTATCCCCACTTTCACGTTACATTTTTTTTCCGGTAGTAACCCACTTGATGAGCAAACCCCACAGGATTTTTGGGCACTGCAGGGATCTTTAGCTTAGGTACAAGGAGCGTTGCTGCAGAGCGAATGGGGAAACCAAAAACACTCACAAGTTGGGGGGTGGGGGAAGAGAGAAGCAAACAGCTTAACCATGAAAGTTATTTATTGCCAGGTAAAAACCATACAAGGGGAGCCAAACAAAACAGTGATCATATTAAATGTAACTTAAATTTGATTATAAAAGTCAGGTTTAGAAACCTATCACACAAGTCAGAGTCAGAAGGCTATACCTAGAGAGAGAGAGAGAGCTGGTTTTTCACAACTCCATGAAGCTTGAATCAATTGGGGTTCCCAGGTGGTGGTGGTAGCTGAGGGTCTGGAGACAGGCAGAGCCTCCAGCATGATCAGTCAGGAGAAGATGAAGTCCCAGTGGAACTGATGCAGATTTTGGATCCAGGCATCAGAACACTTACTTGAGTGTGGGTAGGGGTTTTTGTAGGGAAACAACAATGGTTCAAGGGAGAACACTAGATTTATTTATGGGTAAACTGGTGGCTCAAGGGAGTATACCAAATTTGCTTTGTTCAGGCTAGACAATAGGAACTGCTCATTATTGGCTATGGGTCGTGTTTCTTCGAGGGAGCTCACAATGCAATTAGGCAGCTTCAGTATTTTGGATACCAATAAAGGATTTATTACTAGAATTGGTCTGACAACTGCTGAGCTGGATGTGTGCAGGTGGGTTCATTAACATCTGGAGCAGAGATCCCCCATCATGCAGTGCTTCCCTGCTTTTTTGGTCCCAGAGTTCCATGCGGTTCTTGCCTTGGAATCTGTTCTCCATTCCGTATGCTAATGAGGATGCTTCCCTGTCCCATCTTTGATGCAAATGAGGCTAGGGGAGTTTCCCTAATCCGGTCACCCTTGTCAAGAGGTGGTTAGGTTTGTCTCCCACTGACTCTTCATTGCTTTTTGTAAGTCTTTCTTCTGATCAGCTTTGGTTCAAGCAGAGGCTGGGGGAGGGGAAGGTGGCAGGGGAGATGATCTTTCATGAATCAGATGGGCTGGATACTGCACCCTGGTTCCCCAAGAATACAGATCTGATAGGTAACAAACTAAACCTATCTAGAGCATATCTTTTAGGGGGAAAAAATCTTGATTTACAGATTACCAGTGAAGAAAACTTGCTGTGACCCTTGATAAACCATTTCTAATGGTTAATTATGCTCACTTTCAAATTTTCACTCTATTTCTAGTCTGAATTTGTCTAGCTTCAATTTCCAGCCGTTGGATCATGTTATACTTTTTTCTGCTACATTGAAGAACCCTATATTATAAAATGTTTGTTCCCCAAGTAGGTATTTATACACTGATCAATTCTTTGTTAAGCTAAACAAATTGAGCTCCTTGAATTTATAGCTATAAGGCATGCTTTTCCAATTCTTTAATCTTTCTTGTGGCTCTCTTGAGTCCGCTCCAACTAATCAACATCCTTCTTGAGTTTTGGACATTGGAATTGGACACAGTATTCCAGTAGATCCCTTCCTACTAAAATTGTCCAAGATGGATCCCACAGCACTCTTTCCATGGAATTTCATGTACATAAAAGCTGAGCAATTAGTGAATCTTGAAAACTAATTATCAATTTATGTTTAATTAAATACGTTTCTAAATATTGTAAATGACTTTTTTGGAATTTGAAAATCATGCAATATGGAGGAAAAAACGACTGACCATGAATACTAACTGTACTACCCTGTGATTAAGGACTCTGGGAGGAGAATGGATTGCAGCAGTCTGGTGGGAGTGCAGTGAACACACAGCTTGGGTTTTTAGTAACCCAAACTGTCCATAAATATTTCCCAACGCCAGAAAAGATGTACTAAAGAATCCCAGGAATGGTCAAAACAGTGCAAAATTACTACAAAACAAATTAAACCCGTATCTCATTTCCCATCGTAACCAAATGTTGAAAATCAATTCAGTGTTTTTTGTTGAATGGAGATGTTGTAATGCAATAAGTTTTTTATAACTGGTGTTAAGGTCTATCTCTAACCTCACTTGCCCTCACAACACAATCCTTCTCTCTCTCACAGACTTTGAAGCTGATGCTGGCTTGTTGCACAGAAATCCAGTATAGTACCACTAACTTGGAAATTCACCTACTTGGCTTGCATGTAGCCCTGAGGCCATGACCCAGGGCACACCGGAGGGATTATATCTCCTTGCTGGCCTGGGAACATTGTGGAATTCTTCAGGAGGAGCTGGAACATGTTGTGGAGGAAAGGGAGGACTGGTCCTCTCTACAGTCTGTGCTGCTGCTATGATCCTTACCAGGAAAAGCAGTATGAAGGAAAGACGGCTTGCACACTTAGACTCAGAAGCCTATAAGTGATGTATGTCATGTATCAAAGGGCAGGGTCAAGTTCTTTAAAATGAAGTGATAGCTGTCAGTGAGGGCAGAGCAGATTATCCATATATTTTTGCTGTTCCTATATATAGGAAATAGAATACAGTTTAGCTATGACAATACTTCTGCTTTTGTAGGCTGATCATTTCTTTTATTTTAACAGCTAATGGTTACAAATGTGCAACACCAGAAATTATTCATGTAACATCATAAAATAGGGTCACTGATCTGAAATTTAATAGTCCTAGAAGATTAGGGTGGGAAGAGACCTCAGGAAGTCATCTAGTCCAACCCCCTACTCAAAGCAGGACCACCCCCAACTAAATAATCCCAGCCAGGGCTTTGTCAAGCAAGGCTTTAAAAACCTCTATGGATGGAGATTCCACCACCTCCCTAGGTAACACATTCCAGTGCTTCACTACCCTCCTAGTAAAATAGTTTTTCCTAATATCCAGCCTAGACGTCCCCCACTGCAACTTGAGACCATTGCTCCTTGTTCTATCATTTGCCACCACTGAGAACAGCTGAGCTCCATCCTCTTTGGAACCTCCTTTCAGGTAGTTGAAGGCTTCTATCAAATCCCCACTCACTCTTCTCTTTTGCAGACAAAATAAGCCCAGTTCCCTCAGCCTCTCCTCATAAGTCATGTGCCCCAGCCCCCTAATAATTTTCATTGCCCTCTGCTGGACTCTCTCCAATTTGTCAACATCCTTTCTGTAGTGGAGAGCCCAAAACTGGATGCAGTACTTCAGATACGGCCTCATCAGTGCTGAATAGAGGGGAATAATCACTTCCCTGGATCTGCTGGCAATGCTCCTACTAATGCAACCCAATATGCTGTTAGCCTTCGTGGAAACAAGGGCACACTGACTCATATCCAACTTCTTGTTCATTGTAATCCCCAGGTTCTTTTCTGCAGAACTGCCACTTAACCAGTTGTTCCCCCATCCTGTAGCAGTGCATGGGATTCTTTCGTCCAAAGTGCAGGACACTGCACTTGTCCTTGTTGAATCTTGTCAGATTTCTTTTGGCCCAATCCTCCAATTTGTCTAGGTCACTCTGGACCCTATCCCTACTCTCCAGCTTATTTACCTCTTCCCTCCCCACCCTTGGCTTAATGTCCTCCACAAACTTGCTGAAAGTGCAATCCATCCCATCATCCAGATCATTAATGAAGATGTTGAACAAAACCAGTGCCAAGACAGATCCCTGGGGCACTGCACTTGATAACTTCTGCCAACTAGACATCAAGCTGTTGATCACTACCCAGTGAGCCCGACTATCTAGGTGGCTTTCTATCCACCTTATAGTCCATTCATCCAATCCATACTTTTTTAAACTTACTGTATCAAAATCTTTGCTAAAGTAGAGAGAGATGTCCACCACTTTCTTCATGTTCACAGAGCCAACTATCTCATCCTAGAAGACAATCAGGTTGGCCAGTCATGACTTTCTCTTGGTAAATCCATGTTGACTTTTCCTGATCACCTTCCTCTCCTCCAAGTGCTTCAAAATGGATTCCTTGAGGACCTGCTCCATGATGGGACTGAGGTGAGGCTGACTAGTCTGTAGTTCCCAGGATTCTCCTCCTTCCTTTTTTAAAGATGGGCACTATATTTGCCTTTTTCCAATCGTCTGGGACCTTCTCCCAATAGCCATGAGTTTGCAGAGCCATTGGCTGTTATCTCTGAAATCATATCAGCCAACTCCCTCAGCACCCTGGGATGCATTGGACTTCTGCATGCGTTTTTCTAAATAGTCCTTAACCTGTTTTCACCACTGAGGGCTACTCATCATCTCCCCATACTGTGATGCCCAGTGCAGCAGTCTGGGAGCTGACCTTGTCTTTAAAGACCAAGGCAAAAAAAGCATTGAGTATTTCAGCTTTTTCCACATTCTGTCACTAGGTTGCCTCCCCTATTCAGCAAGGGTCCCACACTTTCCCTGACTACCTTCTTGTTGCTAACATAACTGTAGAAATCTATCTTATGCTTCACATCCCTTACTAGCTGCAACGCCAATTCTGCTTTGGCCTTCCTGATTACACCCCGGCATGCTCGAGCAATATTTTTATACTTCTCCCTAGTCATCTGCCCAAGTTTACATTTCTTGCGAGCTTCCTTTTGTGTTTAAACTCATGATTTCTCTGTTAAGCTAAGTTGGTCACTGGTCACATGTGCTGCTATTTCTGCACATCTGGATGGTTTGTTCCTGCACCCTCAATAAGTCTTCTTTAAAATACAGCCAGATCTCCTGGACTCCTTTCCCCCTCATATTAGCCTCCCAGGGGTTCCTGCCCATCAGTTCCCTGAGGGAGTCAAAGCCTGATTTTTCTGAAGTCCAGGGTCCATATTCTGCTGTCCTCCTTTGTTCCTTTTGTCAGGATCCTGAACTCTACCCTCTCATGGTCACTGCTGCTCAGGTTGCCACCCACTTCTGCTTCCCCTACCAATTCTTCTCTGTTTGTGAGCAGCAGGTCAAGAGGAGCACGGCCCCTAGTTGGTTCCTCCAGCACTTGCACCAGGAAGTGGTCCCCAACACTTCTTGGATTGTCTGCACTCCTGTATTGTTCTCCCAGCAGATGTCAGGGTGATTGAAGTCCCTCATGAGAACCAGGGCCTGCAATCTGGAAACTTTTTACATGTCCAAAGAGAGCCTAATCTACTGCATCCTCCTGGTCTGGTGGTCTATAGCAGATGCCCACTATGACATCACTCTTGTTGCTCTCGCCTCTAAACTCAACCCAAAGACTCTCAACAGGCTTTTTTCCAGTTTCATATTGGAGCTCCTAGCAATCATACTGCTCGCTTACATACAGTGCAACTCCTCCACCTTTTCTCCCCTGCCTGTCCTTCCTGAACAGTTTATACCCATCCATGATAGTGCTCCAGTCATGTGATTTTACCCCATCAAGTCTGTTATTCCAATCACATCATAGTTCTTTGCCTGTGCCAGGACTTCCAATTCTTCCTGCTTGTTTCCCAGACCTCTTGCATTCATGTACAGGCATCTCAGATAACTATCCAATTGCCTTACTTTCTCAGTCTGAATCAGAAGGCCTCCTCCTTGTTTCCTCCCAGTATCCCACTTCCCCACTTTACCTCCAGGCTTAGATTACCATCCTCCTAATTTAAAGCCCTCCTCATTAGGTTAGCAAGCCTATCTGCAAAGATGCTCTTCCCTCTCTGTTAGGTGGATTCCATCTCTTCTTAGCAATCCTTTTTCCTGGAACAACATCCCACGGTAGAAGAATCCAAAGCTCTCTCTGACACCACCTGTGTAACCAAGCATTTACCTCCACAATTTGATGGTCCCTACCTGGGCCTTTTTCCTTCATGCTGAGTAATCAGCAAGACACAACATGGTAAAGATATTAGCTGGGAGAAGAGGTATTAAAATAAGTAACTAGGTTTATTAGCATTATAATGGAGAATTGTGAGGGAGAATCCTGTAGAAGTTAGAGCAGGAGACTGGGGACCAGGACTCCTGGATTCTATTACTATTGCTGTCACTCAGTTGGTGCTCATGGAAAAATCCACTTAACTTCCCTGGTCTTAAAGCTGTAAAATGGTTATATTAATACCTGCCTTACTGCGGGGTTGTGAAGCATAATTAATTGTTTGCAAAATATTTTGCGAGATTTAAAGGTGCTATGGATATTTAAATTACAATTATGTTCTGTTACCATCCTATACCAATATACAAGTGTAGAGCTGTATCTCATTTGTGAATATTGCTGTAGGGGGGACCTGACATCTCATTTCCCAAATCATTGGATAGAACAAATCTGGGGATGGTGGAGGAACAAACAGCAGCATAGGCCTCATTGTAACTAGAGCAGGGGTAGGCAACCTATGGCATGTGTGCTGAAGGTGGCACACAAGCTGATATTCAGTGGCACTCACACTGCCCGGGTCCTGGCCACCAGTCCAGGGGACTAGGCATTTTTATTTAATTTTAAATGAAGCTTCTTAAATATTTTAAAAACTTTATGTACTTTACTTACAACAATAATTTAGCTATATATTATAGACTTATAGAAAGAGACAGTCAACAAATATTAAAATGTATTCCTGGCACACGAAACCTTAAATCAGAGTGAATAAATGAAGACTCAGCACACCACTTCTGAAAGGTTGCTGACCCCTGAGCTAGAGGTTTATTTAGGACTAGAAAATGTCTGAATCTCCTTTCCTATGAGCATGATTCTTGTGGAACCTGAGTATACCTCAAAGTTGCTGCAGCCTTTCACAACTTTATTCTAATGGCAGTAATGGTAATGTTATGTTTTCCTGTTCTTAGCCCATAAGTTAACAAGAAACATGTTGTCCTTCATGCTTCATCGCCGTTATGTTCTATCCTTCTCCAGTCTGATATTGACAGTAGAGACTCGTATGTCTCCCTGTCTCTTGCTATTGGCACTAACACACTCAGACTTTTGCTTTGCCTGGTTAGCATTACTTAAAATGTGAACATCTGGATTACATAAATCAAAAATATTGAGCAAGTCTTACAGAAACTAAATGACATTTAACCAGAAATTTGCAATTCATCTACATTTTCTAAACATATGTGAAAATCCTGCATCTGTTTTACATTTAGTACATAACCCTGACATGGAATTATACATCACATCCTTTTGTCTTGAAGCTATATGTAACATGCTGAAAATTTAAACGTCAACCGAGGTTTAGTATTTGTTGATACCGATTCAACTTGCTCATCTACCCAATTCCAATCTTTGTGACTAATTTGAAATTAATCATGCATTCCACCTGTCTATTGAGACTCAAAATTCCTAATTACTACTTATTGAAAATCCATAGAAATACATTATAGAACTAGTTTTTCAGTTAATCATTCTATTTTCTGAAATATTCAGGTGGGGTCTTTGAATTAATTCCCTAAAATTGTATCTTTTGTTTCAGATGTATTATGGGCACAATTATAGTGGGAACAACCATGATTGCTATAGTTCAGACTGTATAAAACTTTCCATTCTAAAACCCTATTTTCAGTCACTCATCTGATATTTCAGACTTAATTTGTATTGATTTGGTCTCCACCCAAAGGTGAAGTAAAACCAATTCAGCTATTTCTAACTAAAGGTAGAATTAAAAAAACTTCTCCCTTCACAAACAATATGACCTCATGAACACCTGTCAAATGGAAATGGCTGGAGGAGGGAGGTAGAAAGTTGATCAGTATGAGAAAAAGGCACTTATAATCAACGAGGACTATAAGTGATATATCACAGTATTGTCAATCCCATATATTCAAAAATCCTGAGTGAGACCTCCGAAATCATGAGATTGGCTTCAGATTTACAGAAATCTTGGATTCTTTATAAGCCTTCTGCTTTCTGAGACTTTTTAAGTTTCATTCAATTTACATTTTCATGGTGATTTTTCCCTAAGAGATAAAAACTTCTAAAATGAAATCTAAGATTCTCATATAATCCCTTGCCTCCAGTAGCCGGGGCTTTAAGAAAAAATAAATATTGAGATGTGAAATCATGAATTGGCAATACTGTAAATGCCATAGTTTGGTTTTGATTTGACCAATTAGATTCCTCCTCATGTGCTGTGCATTCATTCTACACTTTGCACAGTGTTTTTTCACTAAGGTTGTAGAGTGCGATGATGTATAGTTCTTATTAAAATATGCTTTGTGGGTTTTCATATATTGCTAATTTTCCTACATTTCCGGTGATAAACTATGTGCAATTCAGCAATTTCAGTATTACTACAGAATGCTCATGGGTGGCATAGTGGTAATTTACAAACACACACTCTGGCTTGAGTACTATAATGGCGACCTTCATATGTTTACTGTTTCTTTTGGATTCACTTTTTTAATGTTTGTGCTGCATTTAGTACCATATTCAAGGACAGAACTCCAACTCACTGATTTCTCCCCCCCCCCACAATTTAAACCATAAAAATGTTTTTTGTTAGTAGCCATCATAATTTCACTAGAAATACAGCTGTCTCAGCTGTTTAATGAAACACCTCCTTAAAACACATTTTTCAGCTATGAAAAAGCCTAGAGAATTAACAGTGAATAATATGCCCCTCACTAAACTCATCAGTGTCAGTATTTCAGTTTCTAATGGTTCCTGATCTAGTCACGGATTTTTCTCTCTTGCGATTGTGTATGTCAGCAGCAGTTGACTTAACTGCTTAAAAAGAAACATATCATTATGGGCTTATGTGGTGGCAGTGACTTTTAATGTATGTATTAGAGCTGGTTTGCAAAATGTTCTAATTTTGTTTTTCTGTGGAAAATTTTGACTTTTTGGCAAATCAAAACTATCAAACTTCCAGCTGAAAACTTTGACTTTAGAAATGCTGTTGTGATGCCTCATGCCTTTATTTTTCTCTATGGGCTGGGCTGGGCTGGGCTCCCGGGCTGGACTACATCTCCAGGTTGCACTACAGTTTTCCCTCTTGCAGAACTACTGTGGTGCAACATGGGCTGAGGCCATGATGGGAGAGGACAACTTGCTTGGGGACATGAGACACCCAAGCCACAAATTCTACGAGACTCTGTGGTGGTATTTCTGAATTGAAACTCTGGTTTTTAGGCATTGTTTTTTATGAGAAGCCAAAATTTTCCATGGAAAGCAGACTTTAAACAAAAATTACAAAATCCAATTTTCTGTCAACCATTTTAACATAATTTTTTTTACCAGACTTCATAAATATCCCTGTTAAGTCAGCAGAAGCATCTGAAAAAATTTGTACTTTTTTCTTTAAGGGATCAATTTAATATCCAATATCAAATACAGTTTTCAAGGAGAGAGAAGATTGTGAGGATGAATTTTGCACCATTAGAGATGCCTTCATTCAGCTGAGAGATTAGATTGAAGTCCCTCTTGCTCAGTGGAAATTTAACTTCTAACACCTGTGAGATGGAGATCAGGTCCACTGTTCACTGATGAATGTGAGCTGTTATGGTGTGTTGGATCAGATAGTCACTACACTCTCAGGACCAAATTTCAGTGTTTGATGACCTGTCTAACCTCACTGAAGTTAATTCATTTGCATAGGGCAGTGGTTCTTGACCAAGGGTACGTGTACCCCTGGGGGCACATAGAGGACTTCCAGGCAGTACAGCAACTCCTAGATAGTTGTTCAGGGTTTCTCAACCTGGGGGTCATGACCCCCAGAGGTTTTGCAGGATGGGTTTAGGGGAGTTGCCAGTCCAGCGCTGGTGTTTAGGGGGTGGCAAGCAGGGCAACTACCTGGGACTCCATGCGACAGGGAGCTCCACAAAACTAAATTACATGCTTCAGCCCCAGGTGGCAGGGCTCAGACTTCAGAAATGCTGAAATATAACTACAATATTTATATTCCAATAAATGTATTTTATAATTATATGAGAAAGTAAGCAATTTTTGAGTAATAGAGTGCTGTGACACTTTCGTTTGTATTTTCATGTCTGATTTTTGTAAGCAAGAGGGGAGGGTTTGGAAAGCCTTCCCCAGGAAGACCCTGGCTGATCCTTAGCCTCTCCCATTCAATCAGGCATATCTACCTCTGTCCTCATGTGTCCCTGCACCCCCACTCTCATTCAGCCCCAACTCAATGTTGTCACCGCACTAGCTCCAATGCCTCCACTCCAGTCTCTCTCCCTGTTAGCCCTTCTGAACCCCAGTCTGTGACCCCCCATATTCTGTGCCTCCTCACCTGGCCCCTTGGGCACGATGCTGTGAGGAAGGCAGCCTCTGCCTCCTCTCTCTCCACTTCTGGCTGCTCTGGCCTATGAGCCAGTTTTCCTCTCTTCTGGCACCACATCAACCCTGGTGAGCAAAATGTGTAATTGCAGCATGACCCCTCTCATGGTTTCCCTTCACCTCCCTGTCAGAATCAATTATTTTGAGGGGTTAAAAAAAAAACTGCGGGGGAAATTAATTCTGCACTTGCACAGCAGTGCAGAATTTCCCCAAGAGTAATTAAGTTGACTTCTGTCTGTAAAAGGCTGGCTGTAGTACACCTCATTGTGATCAACTACTTGAAAGATTAAAGGATCCCAGCATGATTTGCTGTTCATTGTATGCCTATGGTAGAAAACTAGCTGGATTAATACTGTTATCTACAAAAGAGAGGTGACAAAATGAACTTAAGATAGTCTTGCAGTATGTCATCAACTCACTGGAAAACTGTACATTTAATTTGAGCAAAAGAATACGCAGGAACTCAGGGAAAGTCTATTTGTAGGAGATCCTGACTTTCTGAAAAAAATGCATATGGTATTCATCAACTGTACAATTTGCTTTCAACTCACTAGAGATGCTTAGGACTTCACATGAAGTATTTGGGAAGCTATCCAAGAAAGATGATTCACACTTCTCCAAAACTCATTTAAAAAAAAATCCCTTACCTTGTATTTACAGAATGGTATCTCAATCATTTACAGATTTATTCTTACATATGTTAAGACTTTGGGACTGAATGGCTTGAATTTGAGCTAAGAAGAATCATAGAATCATCGAATCATCGAAGATTAGGGTTGGAAGAGACTTCATGAGGTCCCCTGCTCAAAGAAGGACCAACCCCAACTAAATCATCCCAGCCAGGGTTTTGTCAAGTTGGGCCTTAAAACTTCTACGGATGGAGATTCCACCACTTCCCTAGGTAACCCATTCCAGTGCTTCACCAACCTCCTAGTGAAACAGTTTTTTCCTAATATCCAACCTAGACCTACCCCACTGCAACTTGAGAGCATTGTGCCTTGTTCTGTCATCTGCTACCACTGAGAACAGCCTTGCTCCATCCTCTTTGGAACCCTTCATCAGATAGTTGAAGGCTGCAATCAAATCCCCATTCACTCTTCTCTTCTTCAGATAAGATAAGCACAGTTCCCTCAGCCTCTCCTCATAAGTCATGTACCCCAGCCCCCTAATAATTTTTGTTGCCCTCTGCTGGACTCTCTCCAATTTGTCCACATCCTTTCTGTAGTGATGCAGTACTCCAGATGTGGCCTCACCAGTGCCAAATAGAGGGGGATAATCACTTCCCTTGATCTGCTGGCACTGCTCCTACTAACGCAGCCCAATATGCCATTAGCCTTCTTGGCCACAAGGGCACACTGACTCATATCCAGCTTCTCATCCACTGTAATCCCCAGATCTTTTTCTGCAGAACTGCCGCTTAGCCAGTTGGTCCCCAGCCTGTAGCAGTGCATGGGAATCTTCTGTCCTAAGTGCATGACTCTGCACTTGTTCTTGTTGAACCTCATCAGATTTCTCTTAGCACAATGCTCCAATTTTTCTAGGACACTCTGGACCCTATCCCTACCCTCCAGCATACCTACCTCTCCCCCCAGCTTAGTGTCATCCACAAACTTACTGAGGGTGCATTCCATCCCATCCTCCAAATCATTACTGATTGAATACCTGTTATCCTATAAGGCATCAAATTTGTGTCAAAGCTAAACACAAGCCAAGTATGACTTCTAAAAAGTTCTTGACTTCCAAAGGTGGGCCTCATGCTTATTCCCTCTGCCAACCCTTCTGTTCTCTAGTGGAGCCTTGCTCCTGTATTTTATATTTTTTAAATATTGCATATGAATATAGTGAAAGGACATAGGCTTCTTTCAATTAATGATATAGTCACAGGCCAAGAGCTGCATAATCAATGGCAGGGCAAACGTTACCACAATGCTTCACCAACGTGCCTTAACACTGATATGCAGGGCTCACTTCTGAGCATGAAAAGTAGTTTAGTCTCTGTGCCCATTCAATTCTTGCCCTCACTGCTGAGACCAGACAACTAAAGGTAACTGGTGGTGGTAGTGGCTAGTGGTCTGAAGATACTTGTCTGCAGAGAATTTGGCAGAAACAAGCTCCTTTCATACAGGACTCAGAACGATCATCTGATAATAGCTACTTTGGCACTATTAAGCGGGGTGAATAATGCAAAAACGGTTGTTCTGCCAAATCTTTAGGGGCTGGCTCCAAAGCCCATTGAAAACAGTGGGGATCTTTTTGTTGGCTTCAAGGAGCTTTGGCACTGATGTCTTGCTCTTTTATACAATAAACAAATGTGGAAACCACACAGACTCCAAATATGTCTATTTTTTTTATACAAGCATGCAAAGCCTACCTCTTTATATACTGCTGCTCTGACTGGTTTCTTGTGGGTTCAAAAACATAGAATATGGTGGGCACCACCAGAGGTCATCAAATATTTAAGTATATACTGCCTTATTCCTATATCTTGGAGTGTTTTCAAAGGCAGTTAGGCACCAATCCCCTTTTGAAAGTCAATAGGTGTTAGGTGTATAACTGTAATTTTGTGTGTTGGAATATCTCTTCTCTCCCCTTCCCCCACTTAACTTCTATGTGCCTCAGCTTACTTAATAGTAAAGTAGAGAATACTTTCCTACCTCAGCTTACTTAATAGTAAAGTAGAGAATACTTTCTATGTGCCTCAGCTTACTTAATAGTAAAGTAGAGAATACTTTCCTACCTCAGCTTACTTAGAAAGTATTCTCTACTTTACCATTAAGTAAGCTGAGGCACATAGAAAGTATTCTCTACTTTACTATTATGTGCCTCAGCTTACTTAATAGTAAAGTAGAGAATACTTTCCTACCTACCAGCCCTACCTAAGTAGGGCTTATTCATTTGAAGTTTTAGCTGGAAAGTACTAGTGATAACTCTTTCAGGAGTTCAGAATCCTGAATTTGGGTCCTCAAATAAAAGGTTTTCTAATTCATATGCAGTGCAGAGTCTGAAGTTTCTTCATTAAAAATAAACCTATGCTGAATTTTAGAAAAATAATAATGCAAGACTAGTATAAAAAATCAACAGAATATTCAAAAGTGGAACAACTCACTAAAATGACACCACCAAATAAAAGCTTAATCATATTTTGCTTTCAATTACTCTTTTGCAACCCCTTTTGGTTTTGGTGGTGTTTCTTCATTGCAAACAAGGGCAAAATTTTGCTCTGTGTTGAGGAAGCTGCTCTGATTCATAGGTTAAATTGTTTCTCATTATCATGGTTCTGCAGATGTTGGGGAAAAACTTGCTTTATGTCAAAATGTGTAAGACCTTTGGAATTTACTGCAAACCTGTATAATCTCATGTGTGTTAACAGAATTTTTTAAATGTCCTGGTGTAGATTGAAGAAACAGGTGCTCTTGAGATAAAGACTGCTTGTTCATGTGATCTTAAAGCTAACACATCTGTCAAAAACACTAGATTAGATTCTCAGATGGTCTCAATCCATGTAGCTCCATTTAAGTCAGTTTAAACAAGATTGAAATCTTGGACCCCCACTGGAGTCTCAGAATCTTTCCCATTGATCAGAACTTCAACCTAGGTGTTTAATGAGCCCTGTTAAATACGGTAGTGTGGACAAATATGTCAGATGCCTTGATGGGTGCCCTACAAATGTTTGCAATAAATAAGGAATGAAATAGTCTTAACCATATTTAAGTCTCTTTCAGTGTTAAGTTTTGCATCACATCTTTTTATGGAAAAATAATTTCAAAGGTTGCAGCTGTCTTCCCCCCCCTCCTTTAACTGAGAGCAGTTAGCCTTCAGTGGTACAGGAAATAGCAGTTAGCCTTTAGTGGCACAGGAAATAGTGGAGAGCAGCAGCCAAAACTGTTGCAAAGCAGCTGATGTCTTTTCTATATCTGCACAGCTGCAAAAATGCTTTAACAATATGTTAACACAGGAATTGATTTGGACCAGATTATGAAATGGTGTAAATTGGAATAAATCCAGTGACTTCTGTGAAACTCCTGTGACTCCTTCCACCTGAGGATCTTGCCCTTAACAATGCTCAAACAAGGATCTTGTTTAGTGGAGCAGAGCCATGAACTAGTCTCTCACCTCCCACATGAATATCCTAATTGTCAGGCTACAGATTCATATTGTCTGTATTGCCCAAAAACTATTCAAGTATTTCCTGCAAATTGGAATAGTCTCCCTCATGAAATGATCACTCACCCTACAGCAGCCCATTGATTTAGCAGGTGGGAGACCCATGCTGAAATTCCTGCTCCACATCAGGCAGGAAAGGGAAGTTGAATCTGCGTTTCCCACCACCAGGTGGGTGCCCTAACCACTGGGCTAAGGATTATAAGGGCATCCTTCCCATATACCTCCTCCTTCTGTTTTGTGAATCTAACCCTGTAAAAATGCCTTGAAGCCATGTTTTTGTTCAACCAGAAGCAGACATGATTGCTGAAATTTCAGCATATTTTGGTTTGTTCTATCTCAATGGATTTAAAAAAAAAATCAGAACTACCAGTGAGCTCAGCTCTGTTCCTAACTTACACTGGTATTAATGTGAGGAGAATCAAGCCCCTAGTTCTAGTCTTATTTTAAAGAACCACTCTTGGCTTTTTGGCACTGGTACTGTGACCTTAACTAGGGCAGTGACTGTTGCAAAAGACCAATTGTTGTACATGTAATTTTCACTATTTCTTACAGTTGAAAGATTTTTTTTTACAGGATTTCTTTTAACTACACTTTTTTTAATTTTAAGCTCTTAAAATTGGATGAACTTCTAAAATTCAGAATGTATGTAAATTTTAGAGCTTTGTATCATTGTTCACCAGATAGTGAAGATAAGTAGAGAATTTAATATATGGAGGAAAGGGTAGGAGTGGCACCTAAAAAAATTTAAATTGAGCTAAATTCTCTCCTTTTGATGCTTGCTTAGCTGTTAAAAGTAGAGATGGGCCTGATCTGACCCCCATCCCCCAATCCAAACTCCAGATCTAGGTTTGAATTTGAATGTGCAGCTTGGACTAAAGATTGCAGAATTTGGACCAATGACACAAAAAGCACAAAGTCTGTAAGAACTGTGTATATCCTGAGGGCAGAGTGTAGCTAAGATAGTGATCTAAACATCCATGGAAAAATGGGAATCTGGATGAGCGTTGTCCAACAGGTTCCAAATATTGGGGGAATCCGGAAGAAGTATACAAATTTCATAACTGGTTCCTATCTTTAGCATAGGCTGAACCAAATATTTGTATCTGAGCTTTGACATGGACCTGCATATGAATTTTGAGGCCTAGACACAACTCTTCGCCAGTAACCTGATCACTTATGTGAACATCAAGAGGGGAACATCACACATACATTACAAATATGTTTAGGAGGAAAAGACCAAGCACACCGTATAGAAATTTAGTTTCTCACAGTACAAAAAATAAAATAAATAAAATGCAGCAGTGAGCCACCAAGACATTCTTTTCTCGTCTCATTTTGTAGATGAGGTAGAGAGCAATTGATTTGAAAGAAGATACTTAGGAGTTGGGACTGAAGCAGTGGCAATTTGCCTGCTAAAAGAAATAGAGTGAGGGCAAGAAATACCACCTTGTAGATTGGAAGGAGAAACAAACAATTAATAGAAACGCATAGAACTGAAGCTTAAAAACATATGCAGCCTTCTAGCAGAGCTGACCACTGCTACGCCAGCCGGTGCCATCAACAAAACAAAAACAAAGCTGTAAATTAGGAAATAGTCATAATAAGAGAGTTGGATTCCTTCCTTTCTCCATGGGGAAATACAGAAAACAGAAAATACTATCTCTGTGGCTTTCACACATTTCTAGCACCAAAATTTCCAAACACTCTTTACATTTTTGCATGGTTCTGATTAAAACAGGAAGCACTGAAACACTACAAGAAAAGCCTTTTCTGGTTGGATCTAGAAGCAGAAGTGTCAGAAATAATATAGATGACCAGTGAAAAGAAATGGTACTTACAAGATTTTGGGCCCAGTTTTACAGAATCAGTTTGGGATATGCATTTGGAATCATTTTGGATGCTTATCTATAGGTATATCAAAATATTTGGAGTAGCACCAGTCTCTAATGTACCCATCAAAGAGATGAACTGTATTTAGTGATATCCTTGACCCTATGCAGAGCATGGCATGAGCATTAGCTAGGATGGAATCACAGGGGAGCCTGCACTTTCTTAATGCCCATTTCTCACATATGCCTAGATTCTTAACCATAAGTTTTTGGCTTTTTTTAAAAACAGTGTTTTATATTTTGGCCTCCATCCCCATCTAGTGTTTCTAATAGTAAGATTAGTCATCTATATTATCTCATTAATAGAGCTAGGCAAAATTTTTCATTCAAAACATTTTTTGGTGAAAAGTGCAGATTTGGCAACACCAAAACTGTTTTGCAAATCTGTCAGTTTCACCAAAGTGTGTGTGTGTGGCGGGGGGCGGGTCTGAACAATCAAAATGGTTCATTCTGATATCTTTGAATGAAACATATTTTTGGAGGGGCCGGGATTCAAAATGACTAGACCTTAAACCTTTAAATCCTCAAAATTTACCCTAAATGTCTCATTTTTGGGGGTTGAATGAAACTTTTCATTTCACCCAATTTTTTTAAACTTTCCAATTCACTGAATTTTGAAAAACAAATTCAGATCAAACATGAAATTTTCAGAAGTGCCAGTGAACTAAAAAATCAATTATTTGCACAGTTGTACTCATCATTTTTTACTCACTTAGCTAATAAAGCTTTCTGTTCTTTGATACTTTCTTCTGGTAAGAGATGTGTTCATTTTTATCAACTTCAGTCTCTAAAGTGGCAAATAAATACTTTACTCAGTTGTTGGCCCTAGCTCCTGAAGTGGCTGTAATATCTCTAGTACTGGAATGAGCTTTAAGTAAGGCCATTTATGACTTCAGACTTTCACATGTTGTGATGCAATTGGCCTCTCTGGTAAGTCACTACATTCTGCATACTTTCATTGGTCCAATACCACCACGTAAGGTGCTGACCTTAAGTATTTTGGTGTCCCTCTCCCACATCAAAGGGGAAAATAGTCATAAACATTTGTATTGATATGTTTGAATTTCACAACTAATTAATCAGAACAATGACAAAAAAATAGCATTCATATTTTAAAAATAAATCTCTTCCCTGAGTGATATCCAAATTTGAAAAGCCCTCTACCAGTACAAGAAAACCTTTAAATACACCGGTTTCTCAAAATAAATAGTCAAACAACTTCTTTGTCGTCTTTGTTAGTAAAGGCGAGCACTATTAAATCTTCCCCAAAAAAGCACAAAGCCATAATTGAATTTTTTTTACTCCATGCAGAACTAAAAATAGCTATAGCCTAAAAAAGGTCTAGATCCAAAATAGCAGCCCTATTTTCTGAGTCTCTTGCATGAATGTAAAAGATCAAAAAGACCCACACGTCCTCATAAAAATCTGAATTATTTTATCTATAGCAAACTGCAATTTTGCTGGAAAAAAGAGTGCCATAGACACAGACACACAATCACCACAGAGAGAGAGAAATTTTTTCTATTGGCCACATCAGGAAAAATGTGTACTTTTTGCTCCCTGTAGAGAATATTATCTCTATTGCCTGTACTCCATTTTTTCTCTTTAATCAAATAGCTTTTTCAAAAAGAAATAACTGGAAAATAGTGAAGTGGATCCATTTAAAGAGACAGACCCAGTTTCTTTGTTACTACGGTGTTCCCTTCAGGGGAATGTCGTCATAATTGAGAGAGTTCAAGAACAAGAAAACTGATTCCAAAACACTAGCTCGCATACTTCAAAGACATGAATATGATTTGCTTTATCTTTTTTAGGTTCTCTGCCCTTCTGTGTAAAAGTTATAATTTAGAAGGACTTTGTCTTTCTTTATTTCCAAATCAGCTATTTGCCTCTGTTTCTCATCCAATTTATTTTCTGCTATGTGTCTTATTCTCTAATTGAGAAATCTTATTGGTTAGAGTATTCTATTGGAACCCAAGTTTGAGTTCTAATCAGTGATTAACTGCTGAAGTGGACTCCAGAGACGCTTAGGGATTGAGAGAGTGTTCTAAGTGTCTGGGTCCAGATGTTGAGCTGCATTTGGTGACACTAAGGAGGGGTGTAAATTCACTGAGGGATACCTCTACTTGAGCCAGCAATGCTGGAGGAGGCTGATAGTGTTCCTTCCACTCCAGTTCTATCCTAGGCTGCTGTTTGTTTCCACTGAACTCATGCTGTCTTATGTTCTTGTGAGGATTTGTGGGCTGTTTTTTTAACTCTCTATGAAATCAAGAACTGAATTAAAAACCTAAAATGATAAAAATCCTTTTGGGCATCAATGGAGAGAGCAGCAGTAATAGTATTTTACATTTTCTTGGTGAATTTAATCTAAAAAAAAACTTGCATCACTGTATACATGATATTTCTGCAGTATGTTTCAAAAATAAACATGGTCAAGCTGAATGAGTTTTTGAAGTACACATCCCAACAGCAGCAACATAACTTTAATAGTTTGATTAAAAATTTGTATCAGGAATTTTTGTATTCAGTAGGAATGCTGGTCCTGTCCTTTCACTGAAGTAAATGGGAGTTCTACGCATAAAGTAGTTGCAGATTCATGTTGTCTAAGTGTAAGTACCCATGCAGTGAATAATCCAGAAAGGCATTTTTTATTAAGAATTTGTTGTGTAATCCCAAAAATTTATAAACCATGTAAAACCTTGCTGAAAAGCCATTGAAATTAGAACGTTTTTTGTTTGCTGTAAGAATTTAATACTGACTGAAATAGCTTTGAGCTATATATTCTAGGAAGAACTAAACAGAATATCTTGTTAGGTAAAATCTAGAAAAATTTTAAAAGATGACAAGCATTGGGTTTGTAATGGAAATTAACATTATCTGTTAAGATCTTTTAATGTTCATGAGTTTCTCTCTCCTGGCTGCATTGATTTAATTTTATCTTTATTTCTCTTAATTTTGACATAAGCTAATAAATGCCTGGAAGTATGCTCTTCTGAATAACTGATTGAATAACTGGTCCTAGTTCCTTTGAAGGCAAAAGGAGCAGCCAGTGCCTACCTATTGAACTAGGAGAGCTGACTGAAAAGTGCAGAAGTCTGCAGAATTTCCCCCAAAACTTTTTGAAAATTTCAAAAAATGGTGGATGAACTCTAATACTTAGTGTTAGGCACTTAAGTCTGCACTAACTAATTTATGATGAAAAATATCACTAGATTCTCCACTCTTGTATATTGAGCATGTCATCCAGCTTCCTCTCATTTACTTCAACAGCATACATGCCATTTAAATTATTACTGAAAGGGCCAATCAAGCATTAATTTAGGTCCAGTCCTGCAAACACAAGTAAAATTAAGCATGCATTGTACAATGGTGAATCTTTCCATTCATTTCAATAGGATTACTCTCAGAAGTAAAGTCAAGCATCTGTCCAATCATTTGCAGGATTGGGGCCTCGATTTGGGATGCCTCACAGGTTTAATAGCTGCTCTCTGCAGCATTGCCCCTCTTATCACAGAGCCCAATAATCCATGAAGGGGCATCCACTGAGAGATGAGAGCTTACATAGAAGAGTCTCCAGGCCACACTCCTATGATTCTCTTACTAGGATCTTTTCCTTCAGATTCATAAACCAGCAAAAAAAAAAAAATCCTGACCTCGCATTCCTTTTGTGGTTCATTTCTTTGCAGAGCTCTCCTATTTCACACTCTGCACTGTATACCTGTAACCTTGTAACATGACCTTTCATTTCTGACATCAGGAATGGACTATCTGAGGATTCCCACTGCTGTAAAGTGGTGCAGTTAAGCATAGGCATAGCCCCAATCCTGAATCCACTGGGCAGCACAGTATGGGGAGGAGGTGACCAGCCCTCTGTGGAGAAAGTGGTTCAGGCCTATTTAGAAAAGCTGGACGAGCACAAGTCCATGGAGCCGGATGCACTGCATCCGAGGGTGATAAAGGAGGTGGCGGATGTGATTGCAGAGCCATTGGCCATTATCTTTGAAAACTCCTGGTGATCAGGCGAGGTCCCAGATGACTGGAAAAAGGCTAATCTAGTGCCCATCTTTAAAAAAGGGAAGGAGGAGGATCCGGGGAACTACAGGCTAGTCAGCCTCACTGTAGTCCATGGAAAAATCATGAAGCAGGTCCTCAAAGAATCAATTTTGAAACACTTCAAGGGGAGGAAAGTGATCAGGAAGAGTCAGCATGGATTCACCAAGGGCAAGGCGTGGCTGACTAACCTAATTGCCTTCTATGATGAGATAACTGGCTCTGTGAATGAAGGGAAGCAGGGGATGTTTTATTCCTTGACTTTAGCAAAGCTTTTGATGCAGTCTCCCACAGTATTCTTGCCAGCAAGTTAAAGTAGTATGGGCTGGATGAATGGACTATAAGGTGGATAGAAAGGTGACTAGATCGTCAGGCTCAACGGGTAGTAATCAACGGCTCCATGTCTAATTGGCAGCCAGTTTCAAGCAGAGTGCCCCAAGGGTTGGTCCTGGGGCCGGTTTTGTTCAATATCTTCATTAATGATCTGGAGGATGGCATGGATTGCACCCTCAGCAAGTTTGCAGATGACACTAAACTGGGAGGAGTGGTAGATGTGCTGGAGGGTAGGGATAGGATACAGAGGGACCTAGACAAAATAGATGATTGGGCCAAAAGAAATATGATGAGGTTCAACAAGGACAAGTGCAGAGTCCTGCACTTAGGAAGGAAGAATCCCATGCACTGCTACAGACTAGGGACCAAATGGCTAGGCAGCAGTTCTGCAGAAAAGGACCTAGGCGTTATGGCTGACACGAAGTTGGATATGAGTCAACAGTGTGCCCTTGTTGCCAAGAAGGCTAATGGCATTTTGGGCTGTATAAGTAGGGGCATTGCCAGCAGATTGAGGGACGTGATCATTCCCCTCTCTTCAGCATTGGTGAGACCTCATCTGTAGTACTGTGTCCAGTTTTGGGCCCCACACTACAAGAAGGATGTGGAAAAATTGGAAAGAGTCCAGTGGAGGGCAACAAAAATGATTAGAGGGCTGGAGCACATGACTTATGAGGAGAGGCTGAGGGAACTGGGATTATTTAGTCTGCATATGAGAAGAATGAGTGGGGATTTGATAGTTGCTTTCAATTATCTGAAAGAGGGTTCCAAAGAGGATGGCTCTAGACTGTCCTTAGTGGTACCAGATGATAGAACAAGGAGTAATGGTCTCAAGTTTCAGTGGGGGAGGTTTAGGTTGGATATTAGGAAAAACTTTTTCACTAGGGGGGTGGTGAAGCACTGGAATGGGTTACCTAGGGAGGTGATAGAATCTCCTTCCTTGGTTGTTTTTAAGGCCCGGCTTGACAAAGCCCTGGCTGGGATGATTTAGTTGGGGATTGGTCCTGCTTTGAGCAGGGGGTTGGACTAGATGACCTCCTGCGGTCCCTTCCAACCCTGATATTCTATGAAAAGGCTTATCTGAGCACAGATATGAATTTAATAGCTAGAGGTGAGGGTTAAATAACTGGTCTTTTGATATTTTCCTTTGCATTTTTCTGGATTTGAAAAATGACTCACTAAGGATCAACTAATTAGTCATCATTTATAAGTGTTTACATTGCATTATAAGTGTTTTAGTTAGTACTACTCGTCACGTGTCTACAGGTCTGTACTGGGGTCAAATGATACATGTTAACATCATGAAAGATCACTTACTTGCATGCTATTTACATACATTTATTCACATTTTATTCCCTCCTCCTAGCTCTTCTCCCCTGCCTGTTTAAAGATAACGTGTGAAATCTTAACCCTAGTGAAAGCAGTGGGAGTTTTGTCAATGAAGTCAACAAGGCCAGAGTTTTACTCAACCATCCCATTCTCTGTTGCACCAGTGTGAACTGACAGTAATTCCTCTGAGGCTTGGTCTCCCCTTAAAATTTATACTGGCATAACTGTCATTCAGGGATATGAAAAATCCATACCCCTGAATTATGCAGTTAAACTGACCCAACCCTCCAGTGTAGACAGCACTAGGTTGATGGGAGAATGCTCCAATCGACCTCGCTTCTCAAGGATGTGGATTACCTATGCTGACAGGAGAAGCCCTTCCACTGGTGTCTTCACCAAATTGCTACAGCCACACCGATACAGCGTTTTAAGTGTAGACAAGCCCTTAGCATAAGCTACGTCTATACTAGGGGGTTATGCCGACCCTGGCTCCATAGTGTAGATGTAGCCTGAATGTCAGTGGAGTTACACCAGTCGGCACTAGTTACAGAATGAGGCCCATGGCTTTTGCTAGGCTCTGAGCTTTAGATGATGGGATTCCCATCCATCACCTCTTTAGCCTTTCTCTAGGTAAATCTAATTTTTTTTACCCTTCATTACCAAAATCAGAAAAATGGAAAAACACCTTAGGAAAATTATAGTATCTGAAATATAATAAAACCACTCAGCCTTTGATATACATTTTTCATTTAGAAACAGCATGAAAGATTAATAAACTAGACTGCATTAATCATAAATATTAATGATAATTCAAATGAGGGAAAGTATAAAGAAAAACAATAGGAGCTCTGGGAGCATATGAAAGACCAGAAGGAAAGTTTTGACTGTGCTGTAAAATGCAAGCATAATGATTTTAAAAGAGGGGAGGAGGGTGCTGTGATTAATGTGGTCTGTGTCAGGAATTTAACATGTGCTTCAGGATGATCTGTTCCACTCCATCTAGCATCTGAGGAGAAAAGGACGAGCAGTCAATGTCATAATGAAATCGGTAATGATAGATTTGATGACTGATGTGATTTATTCATTCAGTGATCTAGCCATTCACTAACTCCGAATAGTGATTACCCTTGAAGAGTTTTTAATTGGCCCAGGTAACTAAATGACTCTAACTCAGTATTCCTTACGTGCTCCTTACTAGTATAGGAAAGTTTAGGTAAAACTATACCACAACAATAATGATATTTGATGGGAAAAGCAACATCTGGAAGATTTAAGGGTTACCATTGTATAGGGCCTGTTCAATTAGCACCATGCAGTGAGGTGGATGACCTAATATTTCTATATAGTTCTGCCTAGCTTCCCCAAACTGGTGATTCACTCAGCCCTGTCCTAAAGGCAGGCTCTCACCAGCAACAGAGCCAATTACCTGTGATTGTTTAGGCTACTTCCAATATTCCTCTGCTGTTTGCAGCTTCCTAAACTGCAATTCAAGTCATAAGTGATTCTATAAAAGTGTTACAATAGGATTGTCATATTTTGTCTATTCTTCCATGTCACATGCTCAGTGTTCCAGCTTTTCTAACTGACAAACCTACAAACTCAGCCTGGGATCAAAGAGGCAGAGTTGGTGATGCATGAGAAAGCAACATTTGTGATAAAGATCAGCAAACCAAATTAGATTCCCGTTTATGCCCATATAACTCCATTCTCTTCAGATTATGCCCACAGTGCTACATGTGCAAACCCATTGCCTTCAACTGCACAAGTGTAACTGATTGGAACATATAGCACTACAATGAAGGCCAAGAAAGAATGGAATCCAGCTGGCTCTTCATGGCTGCTGGGACTAAAGAAGCAGGGGAAGCAGTAAAAATGTATCTTTCACTGAAGTCAGAAGATCTGATTCTGAATATACATGAGCAGCAGATCTGAGTGGAGAAAGTTTTTACATATTGCTGTTTTTACATAGTCTGTTTTCAGTGTGCAGTAGCACTTTAGGAATGATCTGCACCTGAGACTGCTTACAAGATTCCTGTCCCACTTGTGTCAATTTCTCTTTCAAAAGGCTTTTGCTGCTGCCACTCAGTTTTGTGTGGAAAGCCTTTCAAGCTGACATGGCTTTGCAGCATCTTTTAGTCATAAAAACAAACCTCAACAGCTATGCAAGTTCTCTTGTGTTTTTTAATAGGTTTTGAACAGCCAGAGTCTAAAGTCTCTGCTGGGTAACCTCAGAGAAGGAAGCTGAGAGAAGGAACACTGAAGGACCTGTGATTTGGCTGGAGAGGCAGCAAAAGAAAGGGCTAGACAAGCGGCTTGAAGAGTGAAGGAGTGTAAGCTGGTAACTTTCAGGTCTGGTTTGTAAGTAGCTTGGAATGCTGCAGAGGACCTGGGCTAGCTGTCAGGGACTGTGAACACGATGGTCAGTATTTAGGGTGACCAGATGTCCTGATTTTATAGGGACAGTCCTGCTTTGGGGGGCTCTTTCTTATATAAGCACCTATAACCCCCCTGTCCTGATTTTTTACACTTGCTATCTGGTCACCCCTATCAGTATTGAATGTGTTCCCTTTTCACAAATGAAACTAAATCCAAAGATTTCCAGATTAATAATTAAGGTAGCAATTTGGGCCAGATTCCTGGGCCCAGTTGAGCTTGTTCACAGTGGGACCTGGATCTGCATGGGGGAAAGATAGCTCTAAACCACCTTTCTGCTCCCCTAGTTGTCTTGACTAGGCACAGAATGAATCCTGGTATAACTGAGAGCACCACTGGGATGTGTTCTTTTCTATATCCTAGGGCTTAATGGCAACATGCTACAATAATAAATAATATAACAATCTTAAACTGTATAGCACCATCTTATCTGATGTTCTTAAAGCACTTTAGAATGGTGGTTACAGTATTTTCAGAGCCTCAAAACTCGGGGAGAAGGAAAGGAAACTTGAAATATGAAGTCTCTTGCTTCTCCCAGATTCCTCATTGGATTGAGTCCCCCTGGATTGATGTGTTGGTGGAAGAGATCTTTCTTCTAGTGACTTCCTATAGGGTTAGAGCCAAGCTCAGCCATTCACTTTCTCAATCTGCTCTCTTTAAAGCTACTGTAATGCACAGCCCTACTTTGACCCACATTTTTAAATCTCATATGCACTACAAGTGTGTTATATGTAAATGCAAGTCTCCTCCTTTCTCCTCCAGCTAATTTAAGCCCAGTCGGCCACATAGGTCAATAAATGAAAAAGGGCCTACAATGCATGGAGAAAAAGGATATTAATTAACTGGAAACAATACTGTGAATCACATGGAAGATGTGAAAAGATCACATAACATGGTTATTATCTTTAGAAATCGCAGCAGTGAGAATGGGTTGAACATATTTCCAGATCTGATGAGTTGCAAAAGAGTCTGGTTATACTTTTAGTCTCTGGTGGTAATGCACCTTGGAAAACATGAGCAGACACAAATGGCAGAAACAAAAGCATGTTTTTCCAGTAATCTGTTTGTTTTTTAAAGCCCACTATCTGCTGAGGACTCCAAAGCAACTCAGTGTTATGATTGTTACTGAAAACCAGCTGCAATTATTTTGGCATGCTTGAAGAATTAATTCTAGATTATTTCCTCATGAGGACTTAAACATCTTATACACATTAAGGGGTCACAGTATAAATTTTCAGAAATGCCTAATTTAATCCACACTTTTTGTACTCAAACTTTCAAAAGCAGATAAGTGATGTAAGAGCCAAACTTCTGTTTTTTTAAGTGACTTGAAAGTCAATGGAATTTCAGTTCTTACATCACTTGGGTGCTTTTGAAAATTGTAGCCAGAGGCCCCAATTTTGTCACATTATAGCCCCTTGACACCATTCAACAGTGAGGGTTAGACCATACCCATTGATTATCCTGCTTATGGGTGCTTCTCCTCTCGGATAGAGTACAGCTGTTATACTGGCTCTGGCTATCTCCCTGCCCTGGCCTAGGCCCTAGGGGGCAAGGAAGGGGCAGGAGAGAGCATGGCTCTTAGGGTTGGCAGGTGTTCAGTTTTCAACTAGAACATCTGGTTAAAAAGGGATCCTGGCGGCTCCGGTCAGCAGTGCTGACCAGGCTGTTAAAAGTCCAGTTGGCAGCACAGGCATGCTCCGTATCCAGCTCCATGCGACTCCCAGGAAGCTTCTGGCATCTCTCTCTGGGTCCTAGGCAGAGAGACAGCCATGGGGGTTCTACACACTGCTCCCATCCCCAGAGCCAGCTCAGCAGCTCCCACTGGCCAGGAACTGTGGTCAATGGGAGCTGAGGGGGCAGCACCTGCAGGCGCGGGCAGCACGCAGGGCCCTGTGGTCCATGACTCTGCCTAGGCGCCAGAGGGAGATGTCTGTCATTGCTTCTTGGGAGCCGCCTGAGGTAAGTGCCACCCAGAGCCCACAACCCCTCCCACACCCCAACCTCCTACCCCAGCCTGGAGTCCCCTCCTGCACCCCAAACCACTTATCCCTGGACCCACCCCAGAGCTGCACCCCCAAACAGAACCCTCAACCTCTCCCACACCCCAACCCCTTACCCCAGCCCAGAGTCCTGTCCTGCACCCCAAACCCCTCCTCTCCTGCCCTACCCCAGAGCCTGCAGCCAGAGCCCTCACCCCAACCACCTGCCCTAGCCTGGTGAAAATGAGTGAGCAAGCCAGGGTGGGAGAAGAGCGAGTGATGGAGGGAGAGGGGATGGAGTGAGCAGAGGCATGACCTCGGAGAAGGGGTGGGGCAAGGGTGTTCAGTTTTCTTCAAATAGAAAGTTGGCAACCCTAATGGCTCTGAAGGCCATTGCAAGTTGATGCAATTTAGTTCAGGCCTGTGGCTGCATTGAGGGGCTTGAAGCTACCTTTGCTCCCCACATGCTGTTTCCATCCAGTTCAGGAAAGCTGTAAGAATCCAGTCTGCAGAGTTTAAGCCATCCAAAGTACAGTAGCCATATACTGGATCACTCATGGTTTTAATATCCATGCAGATTTCGTAAGGAAATGTGCCTGTTCCAACAGTGCATAAAACTATCTACTGACCTTGATGGAAGCCATATGCATTTTCTCTCACCCATCCTATATGTCCCCCATGTGTTTGGCTCTGTAGGTGTTAAGTTTTAAAACAGATGTGTATGAAGATATACTCTTCAGCAGATCTATGAAATGCTGCAGAAAGCCTAGACCCAAAAAAGAGGTCAAAGTAGTTCAAGCTAGCTAATATTACACTGCCTGCAAAACATAAATAAGAGGGAGTATAGTCAGTTTTCTTACCTTTTTAGTAGGGGTAAGATAGTACCAACTACCAATGCTAGCGGTATTCTCATTTACCGTTAAGCTGGGATAATGTTCAAAGCAGTAACACCTTACCTATAAGCCAAAAGATATCAAATCTCTTTAACTGCACCCACTTTGTTTAGGGATTTCTTTACTTCCAGAGGATGAAATAAATCGGGTTTTAAAATGTTTAAGAAGCTACATTTTAAAATTAAATTAAAATGCAGAGCCCCCAGACCGGTGGCCAGGACCTAGGCAATGAGTGCCACTGAAAATCAGCTCACGTGCTGCAGGTTGCTACCCCTGATCTAGAGTAACTTCACTTCATTGGAATCCAGTCAACTTCATTGCTGTAAATGAGGCAAGAATTTGAACCTAGAAATTCACAAGACATGTAAGAGTTGAAAGGAGCAAAACACATGTTTTTACACAAATATACACCCCCCGCAACTACTCAGAACAGACTTTGAACCCATGATTCTCCTGAATTGTAGCTACCTACATGGCAAACAAGTTGCAGGTGAAGAAATTCACTGTCCTGTAAAATATATTATTGGTAGTGCAGGTAACCATACTTAAAGTTGAGGTTGCCCAAAACTTCCCTTTTAAGACCTATTTTCAGTTGTGTATTACTTTGTCAAACTTTTACTGTTTCAGCTGAATTTTTCAATGATGGGTCTGCCTCAGAATCATTTTTTTGGGAACATTTCCACAAAACCAGTTCAGCCATTTTCAGCTCTATAGGAACTCTCTCAGTGACATGAATGGAGTCCATTTCTCCATGGTGGCATTCAGCTGCCCCTAAATCATGAGACCATCCTTTCTTTTCATCCAATCCCCTTTCTCATTCACCACACACCTTCCAAATTCTGCAACCAATGAGGTTGTCTTCACTGCAGAACTCTGATTCATCCCCAGAGCAGGTCCCTCCCATGAACTAAATGAGGCAGGGATCCTATGGAAGTGGTGTATGAACAGGTCATTAAAGACAGTGTCATCATATATGCATAAGGGGGGTGAATTAAGGTTGCACAGGCAACTTCTAAGTTTGGCATTTCCTAACTTGAGAACTTGACTTTGCAGCCTACGTTGTGTGTGTGAGTGAACATGTAACTTGATTATAAGGGATAGAGAGGAATGACACTCCAACTTAGTGTTTGTCAACAGTGCTAGATTGATTTACATGTAAATCAAAGTCCTCAATTTACCACCGATTATGTACAGCACAAGCTGCAACAGTGCGAGCTTCCTTACCAGCATGACTCAGTTCAGATCAGAGGAGACTCCCCTTGATCTATGTAAATGTAGCTCGTTCCCCATATCCATTTATGGTGAGATTTTTTCAAAAGTACCTAAGGGAGTGCATAATTTTTCCATTGACTTTCAGTGGCAGATGGCTTCCTAACTCCCTTAAGAGACTGCTAATGAGTTAAGGATGTGGATGCATCAACAGAAGGAATCTCTCTCTTTGGTCAGAATGCTTTAAACACAATGGGGAAATCAGACAATAAACCCCATAAATATGTATCAGTTTGAGACATTTTATCTTTAGTGGGGATGCATTCTAATTTCGACCCCAAGGTGCTGCATTCTAAAAATATAAAGTTTCTCTATTTAAATTCACACTTATTGCCTACTTTATAGTAAGCCAAATTTATGAACTCAGTGATTTCTTCTTCACACTGGCAGTGAAAAAGAATTTTCTCCATAATTTCTTTAGGCCAAGACCTTTGAGACACGATTGTCTCTTTGAAGTCCGTGGGATGACACACACATTGAAAGTTAAGCACTTGTTTAATTGTCTAAAGCCTGAAGTCCTAGGTTAGCAAAGAAAGTGGCTTGGCCATGTGGATCAATTATCCCTAGCAAAAGAGAAACAGTCTGTGAATAAAGATGTCTTGATTAGGCCAGGAGAATTTACAAGCTTGACCTGGCCAGTGCTGCAAGGCTACTCCCCCACTTTGCTTCCCTAAAAAATCCAATATGGCTGCAGGCTGGGTGGTGAAAATGTTTTAATGTGTTTTTTTGCTCTGATATTGTGTATATTCATCATTCTACAGGCTTATATATTTGGGAATTATAAATTATCTTCACATTGGAGCCAGAATATACTTTAAATCTTTTATTCCTAACTGTTCATTGCAGTTTGATTACCATTTTCTATTGTATTTTCAAAACCTCACTGTTTGTCTTAAGGTGACATTGAGTAACACAATTATTCCATAATGTGTGGGGGTTATTTGAAGCTTTTATTCAATAGTGACCTGGGGAAATTTTCATTTGGCTTCATTAGAAGGACTTTGACACATAGGCTACATCTGCACTTGGAGCGGGGGGTATGGATCCTAGCTCTCACAGACACATTCATGCTAGCTGTCATGGAGCTAGCACACTTAAAATAGAAGCGTAACCATGGAGGTGCAGGCAGCAGTGCCATGGGCTTCCTGTCCTAAAGTAAAAACCTGTCTGGACCGCGTGCGTATGCACTCAAGGCAGCTAGCCCATGCCGCTGTTTGTGCTACACAAGTTCAATGAGAGCTATAGTGACTATGTCTATTTAGCCTTAGTTTAGTCACCCCCAGGATTGATTACAGAATTCCCGTTCTAAAAGATCTGTGGTCACATTATTCATATTTGTTGTTTTAATAAATGCTGGTAGGATGCTGAGCACTGTAGAGGACACAAAATGAAGATGATCCAGGCACTAAGGATTTTGGTCCTTTTTCTGGCAAAGATTTAAGCACATGTTCAGTACTATTGGGTGAAATCCTGACCTCACTGTCTTAAATCCTAGCCCATGTGGTATTCAGTGTGATTACTCATGCTTAAAGTTAAGGCTCACGGTCTAGGAGTAAATGCTTCTTTGCATTGTTTGCAAAGTGGATACAGCCTGGACCTGCTCATTTTGATGTAAATAATTTAATTACAAGTTTGTATTGTGTGTTTCCTGCAGTTCAACTATATTTAGAAGAACCTTATCCTCTTGTCCACCTGGAAATGTTATTTCCATGGGGCTGCTCCCATAAATAACATTAGTCTGAACTCTAACATGCACATGAATAAGTGACCTATGTGGACAGAGTTGTGCTGAAATACATTTTGGTCGAAGGCTTGATCCAAAAGAGATTCAAGTAATGGCAAAATTCCCATTGTCCTCAACAGGACTAGGTTCAGGCCTTAGAAGGAGGCTTGGTGCATGCTTTCTGCACAGCAAGGACTGAATAAGGTTTGTCTGTCTATCAGCTGTAGTTCAGCTACAGTTGAGAAGGGGTTGAGTTTGATATCTGAGGTAAAATCTAGACCCCAGTGGAAGTCTTGCCATTGACTTAATAGGATTTCACCCTGATGTCACGCATGACTTCTTTCCTAGTATAGAAGCAGAGAAGTTATTACAGGCAGTACTTCCAACAAATCAATAGCAGTAAAGGCTAATTCTGAATGGTGGTGCTGTTCTGCTTCAAGTCATTCTAGAATTAAATATATTTTTGAAATTATTTTAACTTCAATTAAACAATCATTAAAAATAGATCAGAGCCTCCAGAAGTAATTTGGTTTTCTGCCCCAAGCACTCATCTTTAGAATATGAATAGAGAAGGAAGTACTATTACAAAATGTTTCTATACTTTATGAAAGATTAGAATAGTGGGTGATTAAATATAACCGAATGATAAGTTCTTTCATCTAGTCTGTGCAGCCTATGCTTATTTTGTCTACATTTCAATAAGTCTACTCTTTTAAATCAGATGCAACTAAAGAAATCAAATGGTTTTTAAAATTGTTGATTACATCAGCTATGTGGCCTGGAGGATAATTATCATTAATTCACAGTTCTGAATTTTTTATATTTTTATTTATAGTTCCATTCAGCAGGGCTTTTGCAAAATGTAAAACACCATTATATTTAAAAACATAAAAAAGACAATGAAAATAAATATTTGACAAATGAATCCTGGAGTAGGGGCTAGGCATGTCTTATAAAGCATGTCCTGTGAATGTTGTTGAAACTTCAGATGCATTCACATGATCTCAAGGTGACACATGATGTTAAACCTTATCTTTTTATTATGTCACGCTTCAGATCTGATGACTGAAACAGGGAAAACACTTGTAGTTTTCCCATTGACAGTAAAAAAAAAAAAAAAAAGTACAAGTTACTGAAACTTTTTAACCCCTTTGTTATATGATGGAAAATATTAAACAAAATTTCAAGTTTACATACTGACTGGTAGGTTTGTGAAATCAATTTTCCCAGCCACAAACAAAAAACAGACAAAAGAGGAAAAAACAGCAAAAACAATTCTTCTCTTTATAGGAAGGGGATACATTGGATGTGACTGGATCTGAGTGCTCCTAAAGTTCAATTGTTTGGATGTGGAGTTTTGGTTTCAGCCAATTTTTGTGAGCATCAGGGAAGTGTGATTGATTGTTGGATGGTGGCTTTGTTTTAATTTTATTTTCTAAGCAGTGATAGATTGCTTGATAAGTCAAAAAAGCACTGAAAGGTATGTAGGTGCAGATTTTTTGCTATACATTTCTAAGGAATAGAGGGTTGGGGGTGTGTGTGTGTAAATATGTATATTTAACTTACAGGTAGTTGCCTATATGCATGCTTAAAAAATAAAGTATTTAGGCAGGGAGTGTGGAAAAACAGGCTGAAATTTCCAACTCTAACCTCTGATAAACATTTCTTATAAGAGAGACAGCGACATGAACCATCACTAGTTGGCACATAAACAAAGGCAAATAAAAACAGATATAAATCAAAAGAGTAAAATAAAGCTTATTTTCTGTACTGTCAAACTCAGTTAATACAAATCTCCATAAATCTTTACAAATGGATCCAGTTGGATTAACCTAAAAAAAATGGTTAACTTAAACTTCCATAAACTGGATTTTGTGTTCCAGTTGGACATTCTGGCTAAACAAATTACAATGGAGAAGTCGGCCAAATTTCATAAACTTAGGCACAAATCACACAGAAACAAAAACTCAGTCTCAGTGTAGCAATGAGCTTTGCAAATCATAGACTCTAAGGTCAGAAGGGACCATTATGATGATCTAGTCTGAGCTCCTCCTGCATAACGCAGGCCACAGTATGCTGTTTTCTTCCTCAGTGTTTAAAGGGAGCATAAGCAATCAGATCTGGCTTGTTTGAACAAGCTGACAGTTGCATTTTCATCCACAGAATTATTAAGGGTCTCACAAATGTACACAAAACAGCATAGCACAAACTTTAAATCATCTTTGAGGATAGGTGCAGATCTAGGCTGCATCCTCTGATGCAGATAATGGAGCAGGGGGAGGGGACAGGACAAAACTCTTTAGGGCTAGACTGTGCCCCCCACTTCACAAACAAGTCAGACACGTGCTCTGCCCCAAATAGTTTACAATCAAATCTTTGTCTTTAACAATGTTTTTTTATTTTTTTTCTAATTTAGCTTGTTCAACCTTTCCCTCGTCAATCACATACCCTGAAACACTGCCCCCTGCTCTAGGTAGGGTCCAATTCCATTCCAGTGGGCAAGACTGGATGGGATAGCAGTAGATGTGAGAAGAGACTGTAGCAACCTTAAAACCAGCGTGGGGCAGGCAGGAGAATAAAAGGAATGGCTATCTCTTCTCCTCCCGTCCCCTCAGGGGGGGAAAACCCTACTGCAGTTCATGGGAAGAACATCCCACTCCAACTCCCAAAGATCAGAAATAGAGTGAAGGGTTTCAGCAGGAACACCCATTCCAAACAACCTTTCCTCCTCCTTCCCAGGAAACTGATGTAGTCAAGTTGGGGGTGGGTCGGAGGAGAAATACATTCCAATGGAAGGGACATCTATGGGAAGAAAGGTTTGGGAAGCAGCATTTGTAACACCACCATCCCCACCCACCAGTGGAAAGTTCAGGGGCCATTTACTGGCCATGACCTTGAACCCTGAGATGCTCCTTTCTCCCTTTCCTTGGTGGTCTTAGGATTCCTGCACCTGCTATGGTCCCAACTGCCCATATGATGATCTGCCTAAATGGGGCAGGACAGTAAAAAGGGCAGAGGCCATTTAAGGTCCATAGGATGTGATATATTCATACTAAAGTGGAGACTTGACATGGACTCACCCGAACTCTGACTTCTATGAGTCAGTCCAAAGTTTGACATAGAGCGAAACCTGTGAAAAAAAATTCAAGCAGTGCCCCACCAAAGTTTTAAATGACAACAATGGCCCCACCTATCCCCTGCTAAAAATGTTTAATACATATTGCATTTTCTCGCAATAGCATCATTCTTTATCATTTTTAGTGATTTTCATCATTTCTGCCAAGATCAAATGCTATTTCTTCTGGCAACTTTAACCTTCGCCCAGATCACCAGCAACATCTTTTACATAGCAATTTGGAATCTGTTTTAATAAGTGTACAGACTGTGACCCATCACACAGATGACTATAATTGTCCAATGGGCTACAGGAAACTTTAAATCTGTGGTATACTTAGTTGTAATAAAATGACAAACCACAGCTTTAGGTTTTAAGGGGTTTCCTGGTCCTGTTTCCAGGGTAAGTGGCTCTGTAGGGAAGCGTGAGTAGTCTGCTATTGATCTCTCTGTAATTGGTTATTGTGTGTTAGAGCTCTGTATTCTTAGTAATAAGGCAGTGTTACATTGCAGATGTCCAGAAGGAGTATTTGTGGTGTTTCTGAATCCCTGTGTAGGCTGTGAACATAACAAAGTACATCTCCAGCAACAAAAGTCCTGTCAACTGCCTTGGTTCAGTGGGATCCTTATTGATTCATAATCTACAGAATCATGTACTTAGCAGATCAATATAGCAAGTGTAAAATGTGGTTTTATAATTGGTTGGCATATTGTACACTTCCTTGGAAGATACAGTAGCCAGGACAGGAATACTTAAGCATTCCATGCTGTGAAAATCAGGTCTTCTAGCAAATAATTTATTATGCCCTCACCCAATCAGAACAAAGTCTCTGTAATCTGATTTTTTGAATTATTTGCTGCCTTGACTTTTTGGAAAGGTTGCTGCGTTTAAAAGACCTAGACAAAGCAATTAAAGCTTTAAAGGAGTTCAGGCAATTCTTCAAACTCCGAGACACACATCTCATGCCCCGGGAGTATTCAGTATTTATTTTGTGTGTGTGGGGGGGGGGGTGTGATGGGGCGAGGCCAGATGGCTACAGTAAAGTAGTAAGGAACAGGTATGTTAGCCCCAGGCTAAACAAATCTCTGGTACCATGGTAACCAAATGGCAGTTGTCCAGGTTAATCAAGACACCTGGTGCCGATTAAGATCCTTCTAGAAGGCAGTGGAGATAGCTACACTGATTGGGACACCTGAAGCCAATCAAGGCCTGGCTGGAACTAGTTAAAAGCCTCCCAGTTAGTCAGTGAGGCGTGCATGTGAGGAGCTAGGAGCAAGAGGTGCAAGGAGCTGAGAGTGAGAGAGTGTGCTGCTGGAGGACTAAGGAGTACAAGCATTATCAGACACCAGGAGGAAGGTCCTGTGGTGAGGATAAAGGTGTTTGGAGGCGGCCATGGGGAAGTAGCCCAGGGAGTTGTAGCTGTCATGCAGCTGTTATAGGAGTCACTATAGACAGCTGCAGTCCACAGGGCCCTGGGCTGGAACCTGGAGTAGAGGGCAGGCCCAGGTTCCCCCAAACCTCCCAACTCCTGATCAGACACAGGAGGAGTTGACCCAGACTGTGGTTTCCACCAGAGGGGAAGATCACTGAGGTGAACAAATCTGCCAATAAGCGCAGTACCCACCAATGTAGAGGAGGAACTTTGTCACAATATAATAATTTTTAGAAATTATAAAATGGAATTTTCAGTTCCGGTGTTTGGATTTGGAATGCTTCACAGCAAAGATGTAATTAAGCTGGAACATGCCAGAATGCTGTTCTGGTACTGTTAAACAACAGTGTGGTAGCAGTGGCACCTGAGTTTCTGCAATGACTAATTTATAAGATTAAATGGGCAGAGTTAAGATCACAGCGAGGGAAGGATTGAATGGACAATTGGCTGATGCTCTGAAAGCATGGATGTCCACTCAGCTAGTCTGAGCCAGTTATTTAGCTCCTGACCTTCTAGCATGAGTCTGGGCTTCCTAGCCTGCAAAATCAGGGTAAGAGTGATCTGCAGCATAGAGCATGTGAGGAAGCAGGAATTGTATCTCCTTGTCCCCATGCCCTGCACTCTGTGGGGCAGGGAGCCAATGAGACAGTGCTAGATACCATGCCCAGCCCCTGGCTCTGACCAGCTGCTGGGACAGCCTGGTATGGCCATATATGCAGAGGAAGCCCTCCTGGCTGAGTCCTTAACTCTGGGTATCCCCAATCAGAAAGGCTCTCTCAGCCTGGGACAGCCCTGTGGGCTCCGAAGAAAGCCAGTCCTGGTTGGCATTGCTCTGCACCTGGTATCATGTTCAGGCCCATATTTAGGCAGTGAGGAGAGAGCTCTGACTGAAGTTGGAGCGGATACATTCCCCTGTGGGGCTATAACCACATCTTGCCAAGCTACCCCTGCTGCAGAGGCGCTGGCATGCCTGGGACATCTCGAGATCCCTCTCGCTAAAGACAGGGGTGAAGCACTGGATGGACTCCACTGAGCTGCACTGGCTGCGGTGCTGGGGATCCCCACACCCTCACCCTTGGGCTCCTCTAGCCAGGGACACAAACTTTCCCAAAAGTCAGTAGCCCCTGGCTGGGCCAGAAACATTCTTGCTGGTCAGGGCCACCCCTGGGTACATGGCCGTGTCAGAGCCCCATAGTTGCCAGCAGCATAAGCAGGGCTTGAGGTGCAGGCCTCCAGCCCCGGGCAGGGAGACCCACAGTCCCTGGCATGCAGGGACCAACCTCCCTCTCCATATAAGAACTCTTGTTTAAGAAAATCAATATTTCAGTGGCATTCTGGTCCCTTCAAATTTAGGACTACACCACTGCTTCAGAGCACCACCAAGCCTGGGTGTGGATAAGAAGCAGTCAGTCTATCTTAACTGGCTACGTGGAGCACAAATGTGCATTGTTGGCTCTAATTCCAGACTGTTCTGTCTCCTACACCTAAACCAAAGTGATTGCACTGAAAATACACATCTCTGGAATCCCTTAACCATGCAACTCTTTCAAATACTTTGCGATGGATAGAAGTTGTGACCAGGGGCGGCTCTACAAATTTGGCCGCCCCAAGCAATGATGCCCGGGAGGCATCCCCGAGCCGCGGGAGCAGTGGACCTGCCGCGGGCATGACTGCGGAGGGTCCGCTGGTCGCGCGGCTCAGCTGGACCTCCCGCAGCTGCGGGCGGTACGCTGGTCCGGCGGCTCCGGTTGAGCTGCCGCAGTCATGCCTGCGGGAGGTCCAGCCAAGCCGCGGGACCAGCGAACCGTCCGCAGTCATGCCTGCGGCAGGTCCGGTCGTCCCGGGGCTCCGGTGGACCTCCCGCAGGCATGACTGCGGCAGGTCCACTGGCCCAGCCTGCCGCCCCCCTGGGAAAGGGCCGCCCCAGGCGGCTGCTTGCCCCGCTGGGCTCTAGAGCCGCCCCTGGTTGTGACTCATTCAGTTCATTCTTCTGACTGACTTCTGAATTACAGGCCAAATCTGATTCCCACTGACCTCAAAGAAAAGAGTCTCATTGACCTCAGTGGAAACTGGTTGGGCCCGCAGGGTCAAACTGTGGCTTCCATCCTAAGGTGCAGGGAGGAGGCAGAGCAGAGGTGAGCTGGGGCGGCGGGGGGTGGGTGTGGGGGGCTTAGGGAGGAAGGGGGAGCTGCTGCGGGTGGTGGGGGGCGCAAGGTGGAAGTTTTTCCTAGAGCACGAAACATCCTTGCACTGGCCCTGATTACCTAGATACAACTTCCCTTTCAACAACAGTCTGGGATCACAAATACAGAATTAAAAAGCTGGTGGGGCTGGGGGGAACAAATCTTTGACCTATTATGCAGTAGGAAAATGTAAAATGGAATACACAAATAATGTGGAGTAGGAGGAAATTGCTTGTATGCCATAGTTTTGCACAAAATAAACAGTCAATGATTGCATGTGAGACAGGATTACACAGTTCTGTCTCACAACAGAGAAAGTGTTTGACATCTTCATTTTCACTGAAGATGAAATCTCAGTAAGTGGCTGGAAATTCACCAAGGGTACAATGTTTTTATGCTGTCACATCTAATTTTATTTCTGCACCAAATAGTAAAACCTGTAGAAGAATAAAAATGAGATTCATGGCATTATAAATTACGTAGCATTGACTGAGAGATCTGCCACCTTAAAATGTGTTAAATTTATCAAACCTAGCCCAAAGACAAAACAAGCAGGGAAGCAGCTCTCAGAGTTAGGACTTGCAGGGAGGGGATGGGAGTGAATGGTGTACACAGTGGGTTCTTCTGTTGAATTCGTGCAGCTTAAGTGATAATGTTAGGGATTAGAAATGGGGATAGTAGGGGTAGATGCCAGGAATGGCAGCAAAATGTGTGGCTAGTTGGAGGTGATGAGCTACCTTATTCCAGTATGCTCCAGGGAAGAACCTCAGTGGCTCAGAGCAGTAGTATCTGTTTCAGAAGTGCTCTGTACAAGAGATCTCTTATACATAAGTAGTTAATAGAGAAAATGCCAAAGGATAGTGCTCAAGAATATTTAGTGTAGCTCCTGGGTTTAGAAAGACCAGTAAAAGTTGTGCATTGCTAATGGCTTCCTCTATGCAGTTCTTGACATGTAGCTGTTAATATGATGTCAGAATAATAATACCACCTAGCTTTTCTACATTTCTTTTCGTCCACAGATCTCCAAGCACTTTACAAAGGAGGTCAGGGTCATTATAACAATTTTACAGATGGAGAAACAGGCTCAGAGGTGTGAAGCGACTTGCCCAAGGTCATAAATAAGGTCAGTGATAGAGCTAGGAATAGCAGCCAGGCCTCCTGAATCCTGCCCAGTTGCTCTTACCCAACTTCTGCGGGGTTTTTTGCTCTTTATGCACATTTCATGTCATGTGTCACCCAGTTCCTGGGTCTCCCCAGAAAAAGCCTTCTTGTTTTTACAGGTTTGTGTGTGTTCATCTCAAAACTTCCAACACAACATTTTGTTTTTGTCAGCAATAACATCATTTAAGCAGATCAACAAGAATTGTAAAATGTAAAAATTGGCAAAACCACACTTGTGCCAGCAAATCCTTGGCCTATGTGTTACCTCATCTAAACTAGTTCATGATCCATAATTACAAATTATTAAACTGTAGCTATCAAAGCTTTTACCCTTATAATTAACAGTTCTTCATTTTTATATTTCAATATCATATTGGGTATTGTGATGGAGCAAGGCCGGATGGCTACAGGAAAGTACTCAGGAACAGGTATGTTAGCCCCAGGCTAAGCAAATCCCTAGTACCATGGGAACCAAAATGGCAGTTGCTCCAGGATAATTAAGGCACCTGGGGCCAATTAAGAACTTTTTAGGAGGCACCGGAGAGAGCTACATTGATTGGAGCACCTGCAGCCAATCAGGGCAGGCTAATCAGGGCACTTGGTATAAAAAGGGGAGCTCACTCCAGTCAAGGAGGAGGAGCCAGAGGAAGGAAGGGCATGAGGAGCTGGGAGCCAGAAACACAAGGGACTAAGAACTGAGAGGGTGTACTACTGGAGGATTGAGGAAACACCATACAGTCAAGCAGTATCGGAAACCAGGAGGATCCTATGGTGAGGATAAGAAAGGTGTTTGAAGGAGGCTATGGGGAAGTAGCCCAGGGAGCTGTAGCGGTCAAGCAGCGGTTAGAGAGACTACTTGCAATTCACAGGGCCCTGGGCTGGAACCTGGAGTAGAGGGCGGGCCTGGGTTCCCCCCCAAGCCTCGCTACTCCTAATCAGACATAGGAGGAGGTGATCCAGACTGTGGGTTTCATCCAAGGGGAAGACCACTGAGGGGAGGAAATCCACCAATAAGCGCAGGACCTACTAGAGGAGAGGAGGAACTTTGCCACAGTATGTGTATATCATCATACCCCTTTAATCTATTATTTGAGGGGAACTTATGGAAAACACAATGATTCTTTAATGTCAAGATTTCTCATATCTCTAAACATGGGTTTTCAAAGGCCTTTTTCATTTAAAGTCCTGTTTTGTTTTGTTGGTGAATCATTACCAAAAAAACTTTGATGATTTTCCAGTATTGCATTTTGAGGGCTATCTCAATTTTAGGGCCTTGCTATTTAGTTGCTTTTAATGGTACCCAAAAGGGATATCTGAACACTGGAGCTTCTTCAGGGCCTCATGCACAAACTATGAAGTAGCTTCAAAACTGGACAAAGAAAGCATGACAATCAGAATTGCCGTACTAAATACAGCAATAGGTAAGGACTGCTACCTAATTAATCAGCACTTACTTACAAAGAATAGATGTAACTAAAGTCTCAGATGCTTTAGACAAATGCTTAGTGTTTAAAGGAAATGAAATATGCAAGGTGTACTTTTTAATACACTCAATGAAAATGAAAGTGAAACTAGACCAATAAGCAGCTAGTTGGTGCTACTTAGCCTCATTGTGCACATTTGGATCATTAAGAGATGAACTTATTAGAGTACAGTTTTAGGTACTAAAGATTATGAAGCCAGAGCAAGACTCAGAGTTAGAACTTACATATACATTTGATATATGCTGCATCTGTGGAAGATGTACAACGTGCAAAATAAAGGCAAATGCAGGGTAAAACAAAAACAGAGCAAAAAGGCAAGCAATACATGTACTGTGGGAGAAATCCTGTAAAAGGCATATGTCCAGCATATGGTGCCAGATGCTTATTGCATATTTTTGCAAGATGATCTTTTTTGCAATCAGTGACTGAAACAGTCCTATACTGTGCACCAAAAAGATGACAGACCTTCACCTGTTTGTTATACTTGGCCTGAGTGTACAAAATCACTGTGTACACACTCTAATTCAAGCCCATTGCTTCATTATGCTCTCCTGATGGTGCCTAAATATCTCAGGGCTTTTGTTATGGCCAAATATACTTTCCCTGACAGGTGTTTGTCTAACCTGGTCCTAAAAACCTGACAGGGGTTCCACATCCTCCCTTGGTACCTATTCTTATCAGAAAGCTTTTCCTCATATCTAACCTAAGTTTCCCTTGCTGTGGATTAAGCCATAATTTCTTTTCCTACCTTCAATAACCATGGAAAACAATTGATCACTATAGCCCTTAACATTCTTCAAATATGTTATCAGGTTTTCCCTCATCTTTTCTCAAGAAGAAACAAGCCCAATTCTTTCAACCTTTCTTCATAGGGCAGATTTTCCAAATCTTTACCATTTTAGTTGGTCTCCTCTGGACTCCCTGCAAATTGTTCACGTCTTTCTGTGTGATACCCAAAACAAGACCACAGTATTCCAGCTACGGCCTCATCAGTGCCAAATAGAGCAGGAAATTACCTCCTCTGTCTTCCTTCAACACTCCTGTTAATAACCCCAGAACGTTAGCCATTTTTAGGAACTATTGGGTCATATTATGGAGCACAAATTCAATATCCCCCAGATGCTTTCCTATGGTATTGCTGCCTAGCTAGTTATTCCACACTTTGTATTTACTGATATTTTTTTCCTTCGTAAGAGTAATACTTTGCACTGGTCTTGATTAAATTCATCTAGTTGATTTCCTACTAAATCTCCAATTTATCAAGGTGGTTTTTAATTCTAATCCTGTCCTCCAACATACTTGCAACTCCTCCCAGTTTGGTATCATCCACAATCTTTATAAGCATACTTTTCACTCAGTTATCTAAATCATTAATGAAAATATTGAATAGTACCAGACCTAGGACAGACCCTTGCGGGACTCCAGTAGATATGATCTCTGTTTGACAGTGAACTATTGATAACTCTTTGTAATCTTTTTCCAACTAGTTGTGCACCAGTTTCAACCAGTTGTGCAATATTTAAATATATTGAACAGAGCATTGACACTGTTTGTGAATTCACAGTTCTAGTTCTTTAAGCAGTTGCTTATGTTGAAACTGTTATATAGTGAAAAGAACGAGGGTACTTGTGGCACCTTAGAAACTAACAAATTTATTTGAGCATAAGCTTTCGTGGGCTATAACTCACTTCATTGGATGCATGCAGTGGAAAATACAGTAGGAAGATATATACACAGAGGACATGAAAAAGTGGGTGTTGCCATACTAACTATAACGAGAGTAATCAGTTAAGGTGGGCTGTTAACAGCAGGAGAAAAAAAAACTTTTGTGGTGATAATCAGGATGGCCCATTTCCAACAGTTGACAAGAAGATGTGAGTAACAGTAGGGGAAAAATTAGCATGGGGAAATAGGTTTTACTTTGTGTAATGATCTGTCCACTCCCAGTCTTTATTCAAGCCTAATTTAATGGTGTCCAGTTTGCAAATTAATTCCAATTCTGCAGTTTCTCATTGGAGTCTGTTTTTGAAGATTTTTGTTGGAGTATTGCAACTTAAAGGTCTGTAATCGAGTCACCAGGGAGGTTGAAGTGTTCTCCAACTGGTTTTTGAATGTTATAATTCTTGACATCTGATTTGTGTCCGTTTATTCTTTTGCGTGGAGACTGTCCAGTTTGGCCAATGTACATGGCAGAGGGGCATTGCTGGCACATGATGGCATATATCACATTGGTAGATGTGCAGGTGAACAAGCCTCTGATAGTGTGGCTGATGTGATTAGGTCCTGTGATGGTATCCCCTGAATAGATATGTGGACAGAGTTGGCAACGGGGTTTGTTGTAAGGATAGATTCCTGGGTTAGTGTTTTTGTTGTGTGGTGTTTATGGTTGCTGGTGAGTATTTGCTTCAGTATTTGCTTGGGGGGCTGTCTGTAAGCAAGGACTGGCCTGTCTCCCAAGATCTGAGAGAGTGAGGGATCGTCCATCAAAATAGGTTGTAGATCCTTGATGATGCACTGGAGAGGTTTTAGTTGGGGGCTGAAGGTGAAAACACCTAGTGGCGTTCTGTTACTTTCTTTGTTGGGCCTATCCTGTAGTAGGTGACTTCTGGGTACTCTTCTGGCTCTGTCAATCTGTTCCTTCATTTAAGCAAGTGGGTATTGTAGTTGTAAGAACGCTTGATAGAGATCTTGTAGGTGTTTGGCTCTGTCTGAGGGGTTGGAGCAAATGTGGTTGTATCTTGGCTGTAGACAATGGATCATGTGGTGTTCTGGATGACAGTTGGAGGCAAGTAAGTACAACAGTCAATAGGTTTCTGGTATAGAGTGGTGTTTATGTGACATAACTTATTAGCATTGTAGTGTCCAGGAAGTGGATCTCTTGTGTGGACTGGTCCAGGCTGAGGTTGATGGTGGGATGGAAATTGTTGAAATCATGGTGGAATTCCTCAAGAGCTTCTTTTCCATGGGTCCAACAGAGCATTCCCAGCTATCAGAGCCAGCAACATGGAGAAGGCACCTTTTGATGAACTTCTCTTGCTTGTGCAGTGTCAGGAAACTGGCAACACATCTGAGAGGCACTAGTGGCCATTACGGTGGCATTTTCTGGTCCACCAAAGGTACCTGATGTATTTCCTGATCTGCAGGAGCAGGAGGAGTACCCTGGCATTGCAGACTCTCACTGGCAGATGCTGCTCAGTATAGTTGGCATAGCAGATGATGCCCCTGACATAGACTGCTGCTTCTGGTGCAGGTCTATGATCACAGGTTGTTAGGACCACACTGTCATGCAAACCTGGGATGACCAGCAGTGGGGCCAGAACTTTTTACATGAAAAAGTAACATTTCTGGAGATTTGTGAGCAGTTGTCCCCACCCTCCAGTGTAAAGAGACACATCTGAGGTCACCCTTGCTAGCCCGGAAGAAGGTTGCTATTAGGGTTGCCAACTTTCTACTCTCACAAAACTAAACATTCTTGCCCTGCCCCTCCCCTGAAGCCCTGCCCCTTCTCCAAGGCCCTGCCCCCCACTCACTCCATACCCCTCCCTCTGTCGCTTGCTCTCCCCACCCTCACTTGCTCATTTTCACCGGGCTAGGATGGGGGGTTGGGTTGTGGGGGTGGGGGGAGGACTGCAGCTGGGGGTGTGGGCTCTGTGGGGCCAGGAATGAGGGATTTGGGGTGCAGGAGGGACCTCTGGGCTGGGGATGAGGGATTTGGAGTGTGGAGGGGGCTCTGGGATGAAGCAGGGGGTTGTGGTGCATGAGGGCTCTGGCTGGGGGTGCAGGCTTTGGGGTAGGGCTGTGGATGAGGGGTTTGGGGTATAGGAAGGTGCTCTGGGCTGGGACTGAGGTGTTCAGAGGGCGGGAGGGGGATCAGGGCTGAGGCAGGGGTCTGGGCCATGAGGGAGGTGGGACGACTCCTGCTGGTGTGCGGGCTCTGGGCTGGGGCTTGGAATGTGGGTGCAGGAGGGTGCTCCAGGCTGAGGGAGGAGGTCAGGGGATGCAGGCTCCAGGTGGTGCTTACCTTAGGTGACTCCCAGAAGCAGCAGCATGCCCCTCTCCAGCTCCTACGTGGAGGCATGGCCAGGTGGCTCTTTTCCTTGCTGCTCTGTCTGCACGTACCGCCTCTGCAGCTCCCATTGGCCATGGTTCCCAGCCAATGGGAGCTGCAAAGCCTGCGCTTGTGGTGGAGGCAGCATGTGGAGCCCCCTGGCTGCCCCTATGCATAGGGGCTGGAGGGGGGATATGCCGCTGCTTCCAGGAGCCATGGAAAGACACGACTTGCAGGGATGCTGCTTTGTCCCATTGCACTGCCGACTGGACTTTTAAAAGCCCAGCCAGCAGTGCTGATCAGAGTGGCTAGGGTCCCTTTTCAACTGACCATTCTTGTCGAAAACTGGACACCTGGCACCCTAGACACTATGCAGAAGAGTGTTGCTACCAAAGGCTGCTACAGGTCTGTTGTCAACTGTGAGTAAAGTGGTAGTGGAAGTTTGTGGCAACCAGGCATGTGGTTTATCCCAAAGTGGCAGGCATTAAAGATATTCCAGAGATAAATGCTGGCTTAGGGAGTATGGGGTTTCCTAACTGTGGTAAGGGTATTGATGGGACTCATGTGCCCTTAGTTTACTCTCCTCAAGGAGCACATGAGTACATAAACTGCCAAGGGCACTACTCCATTGTTATGCAGAGGCTAGTGGACCACAGAGACAGATTTATGAATGTCAGTGTGGGCTGTACAGAAAGTTTACAATGCCAGAGGTGTTTTGCCACTCGGGAGTCTACAGTCACAGATAGGCTGGAACATTATTCCCACCAAATAACATTGACATAAATGGTGTTACTGTCTCCGCTGCTATTCTCGGGCGGAAGGGGAGCTGCGTATTTATTGACATATGAACTGCTGCACTTAGAGAAATAGTAAATAGAGGGATACTGTTTGCTTTGTAATGCTTAATTACTCCTTAACATGTTTTAGCTCTCTCAGATCATGATTGCACGATGTGCTGCACTCGTAGCAATAGATTTTTCTTGAAAAATAGAACATACTTTATATGTTCTAATGGGGCTTAAAACAGTAAACCACTCACACAGTCTTGGGCAGCTGCCATTACAAAACCACACCCCAAAAAAGGAAGGGCATGAAACAAGGGGATTGTGCTGGATATTAACTATCTCAGCATGTCTCCTGAACCCCCTGCCCTGTTCTCCTGTCCCTTCTTTACACATTTGCCCCTCAGTTTGTGGCATCTGGGCTGTCCGGAGAGGGGGGGGCAATTTGCCCCGGGCCCGCCATGAGAATATAGTATTGCAACTTTTTTTATGGAGGGGCCTCCTGAAATTGCTTTGTCCCGGGCCCCCTGAATCCTCTGGGCAGCCCTGTGTGGCATGGCATGGGATGGGGATAGAGGTTTACACCAGAAAGGAGTGGACCTGGGTTAGCGCAATTGCAGTGCAAACACAACAGGGGGGTTGCCTTGGCTCAGGCTTGGGGGTGCATTGTAGTATCGACATACCTTTGTGTTTCTCATCAGGAATTTGTGCTAGATCCACCATACACAATGACTGGCAAGAAAGATTTCAAGAACATTCTATGCATCAGAGTAGCAAAAACATCTGACACTGCTTGCAGCCCTGGGATGTGGGGAAGGAGGAAGTCTGCAATAATTGTGAGTACTCTGGACTACTGAGCTAACAGCAGTGAGGTGAAATGGCAGGCTATACTGCAAAAATGACGGCCTTTCACAGTTCTGTGGAGGACTGGCCTGTGTATTTAGAGAGGCTGAAGCAGTAATTTGAAATAAATGGAAAAATGTGTAGTAGCATTCTTGAGCATGACGGGAGGAAAAACATACCATTTAGTATGCAGTCTGATCACCCCAGAGAAACCAGCAAGCAAAATGTTTAAAGAGTGCAAATTGTTTAAGAGCACTTGGCACTCCATGACCCTGATGATAACAAAGGTTTCATAAGCAGAATAAGCTTGAAGATGAATATTTAACTCTATTGTAGAAGAGGGGAAAGATTGCTGGAACACTGGTTTTAAGGATGGGCTTAGCTAGGACTTAAGACAGATTTGCGTGTGGACTGCTTAATGAAACATCTCAGAAGAAGCTGTTAACTGAGGAAAATCTTACTTTTAAATGTGCTACACCAATTTCTATTGCAATGGAAACTGCAGCAAGGGATGCAATAGAACTGCCTACTGGAGCTAAAACAGAAGTAGCAATGCATAAACTATCTATGACCAAGGTAAGAGCCAGTCCACTCAGACACACATTATCAGTGTGGAAAAGGATTCCATGCCCCTTCTGGTTCCTGATTTTAAAGATACATATTACAGAAGCTGTAATTAAAAAGGTTTTATCCAAGTGGAAGAGAGCAAATCATAGTAGAGAAAAGGGAATATCAATGTACATGCTCTATAGACACAGGCAGTAGCAAGAGTGGAGTAGCCATCCTGGATGTCTATAGTGGGCTGTCTTGTCATTGTCACCCTATGTCACGCTGCCTGGTATGGGACATAGTCTCAGGTGAAACTGCCAGAATACAGGGCATGTACTCCCAAATATTCTCTCATAAGATGTCACTAAGCCAAATAACAAATGTGTGCTTCCAAAATACTATACTAGTTATGAAGCCACAGACAGTCCCCTTCAGGCCCTTTAGCTCCTCATGCATCACCCAGATAACCAGACTTCTGTGATTAAATTATTATTAAAACCAGAAATCACATATTGGGTCCTTCAAATTCCAAAGAACCAGACGCTCACCCCAGGTCAAAATATAGTTCAGATCTTACCCCAAAACCACGATGGTAGCCATCCTTTAGTAACCTAAAATCTAAAGGTTTATATACTTAAAAAAAAAAAGGAAGAGTTACTAAATGGTTAATGTGAATCATATACATTAGTTGATTTCAGAGTTTGTACAACAGGATAACAGCAGTGATATTAAGTCTTCCAATTTGAAATAAGTCTCTCTGGATCACCCAAAAGTTTGGGGGTCCTTAGTCCTTTGTTCAAAACTCTCCTTTGTTAGCAATCATAGTCCAGACATGTGGAGCAGGAAAGAGGCAAGCAGGTGATGCCACAATCTCCGTTTATGCCCTCAGCCCACGTACATGGGAAGTTAGTCTCCAACATGGAGTGAGGGAATCACATGTACTACATGCCCCGCTGAGTCACTGGGCCTCCGTTGTCCGTATGCGCTCAGGCATGTGAATGTTGGGACTTCCACAGAGACAGACGCATAGAATATTTTTGGGAAGAGCCTCAAAACCTGAGAGCCCTGAAATAAGAGTTCAGATTTGAAGACAGTAAAAGTCCCAGAGGAGTGCCAGGCATCACTGTAAATTCTGTTACAATCACATCATAGTATACTATTAACTCCCTACTCAATCTTAAGACACATTTGCATCTGAATTCCAAAATCACATGGGTCTCTTTGCTGCTAGACTGAATTGCTAGCTCCTATCTAATTTGCTGTCCACTATCATGCCTAAGTCTCTTTACCATTACTCTTTGCTAGGTTTCTTCCTCCTATTGAGTGTGTGTGTGGGGGGGGGGGGAGGGCTTAATTTTTACAAGCTATATTAAGCATACATTTTCCAAGATGTATTCAGCTGGTTCATACACTGTCAGTACAGTGAAGATGAACAGGAATGCCAAAAGGTATATCTTCTGTAGAAGGAATGGGAGACACCAACCCGCTAATACTAATGGGAGCTTTTGTGCTGTTTGGCTTGAGCATTAGACATGTCCCTCTTCCTATACACCATGCTCTCCTGAGGGGTGCAGTGTGTAGACTAATGTGCTAAATCAATGTCACTACTGCACTCTTGGATACCAAAGAGGTATTCTGCAGGCAGCAGGGAGCTATTTAACCCTTCCCCTGCCAGTCCCTACTTCCATGCTGTAGCACACCAAAAAGCACGATTTTTGCCTTTACCCATCTTCAAGATCCCAGGGTACCTGCACAGCTACTTTATATTTTACAGTGTAACCTGTCCATATACATTTCACTGTAATGGTCTTGAACAGATGGAGTTTGGCTTAAATAAATAAAGCAAAGATGAAGTCTGATTGTGTTAAAACTAACTGATCTTTTCAGGCTGTATTGATTTTGATTTAAAGCTTTTCCTTCTGTTTTCTGCTCATACATGCTCTGTATCAGAGGGGTAGCTGTGTTAGTCTGGATCTGTAAAAGCAGCAGAGTCCTGTGGCACCTTATAGGCCAACAGATGTATTGGAGCATGAGCTTTTGTGGGTGAATACATGCATGCATCCGACGAAGTGGGTATTCACCCACAAAAGCTCATGCTCCAATACGTCTGTTGGCCTATAAGGTGCCACAGGACTCTTTGCTGCTTTTACGTTCTCTGTGTATTTTATAATCCTTCACGGAAGCATGTCACAGAATGGAAACTCCTGTTTATGATCTATAAATGTTGTGGCAAACTTGTAAAATGTTGCTCTATTAAGTAAAGTGATATCCACTCTTTCTCTCTTCACAGTAGGTATAAAATACAGTGTTGTAATGTTCATTATAAATCCAGTCAAGTCCTTATGTCATTTTCACTAAGATTTTGCAAGGAAAATAGATTTTGTGGATTGGGTTATTGCCATGAATCATTGTGGAAAATAATGTCTGAGTTCTAAACTGAAGTTTGGGTATATTCTGACATCAGTTTCTCTAGATCTATGCAATTCTACCAGTTTTCAAATGTTTAAAAAGGAGATTTTGAAATATTTCTGAGAAATACATCAGTGTTCCATTACTACATTTTGTCATTCATCAATGAACTATATCTTTTCACTGGGAACCTGATAAAGTCTCCATTGGACAAACTGCAGATTGATCCAGGGAGATTTTAAGAACTTTTTTATTATAATCATAGTAATACCTAAATATGTGTGTGTAGTCCATCAGTTCAAAGATGATGTTTCCATGCTCTCTCGCTTTGTGGATTCTGGAGTGACTCTGAAATCCAAAGTGTGATGCACATGCTCATGAGCATATTGGACAAAGTCATTGGTGAGCATCTTGGTAGCTATAGCAGTAGTATGATGCTTTTCCCTTGCAGCTAATAATCGGTTATTTCTGTCTTCAAAGGCTTGAAAAGCTCTGAGTATTGTGTTGCCATGCTGATCTATTTAACACAGCCTTCTCAAGATCCTTCGGTTTTATTGCACCAAAGTGTGTGCTGTTTTTGATGCTGTCCTTGTAGCGCTTTCTGGGATGGCCTTGATTTCAGTGTCCTTGTGCCAATTGGCCACAGGAAATTTTTCTGGGGAGTCGATATTCAGGTATCCTAATGATGATGTGTCCAACCCAGCGTAGGTGGGCTTTTATCAGCATGGCTTCAATGCTTATGGCACTTGACTTTTGGAGAATCTCCAGGTTGGTAATCTTCTGGAGTGTTTCCACTTTTGGACTCAGATTTATATATTTGTCCTGTCAGCGGATCCCCATAATGGCAAGCAGAGACTGCATATGGAAGGCCTCTAGCTGTTTGATATGCCATTTGTATGGTGTCCACGTCTGACCACTGTAGAGGAGAGATGTGAGCACAAAAGAACTATCAAGTTTTATTTTTGAGAGGGTTATGTTGTGAGATTTCAGGACTTCATTACGTAACTTTCCAAATGACTGAGAAGCATTCTGTATCCTGTTTGTGATCTGTTTATCAAGAGATCCATCATGGGAGATGTTGCTGCTGAGATAGGTAAAACTGTCAACTTGCTTCAGTTGGTTTCCACTAATGGATATGCTAGGGGATATGGCACAGAGCGGTGAAAATGATTGGTGCAACACCACAGTTTTCTCCAGGTTGATTGTAAGGCCAAACAGTTTTGATGCTTCAGCAAAGCAATCTACAATGCACTGGAGAGCTCCCTCTGTGTATGCTAGTAGGGCACAATCATCCACAAAGAGTGCTCTTATTAGTAATTCTGTTACTTTTGTTTTTGCTTCAAGCCTTGTAAGATTGAAGACTAAACCATCATTTCTGTATCTGATGTAAATGTCTCTGTTCAGCCCATCTGTAGCATGGTTGAGAACTTGGGTGAAAAAGAGGTTGAACAGTACAGGGGCAAGGACACAGCCTTGTTTGACTCCATTTGAAATGGGAAAGGAGTCAGTGAGATCTCCATTTAAAAAGTACCTGAACTTGCATCCCCTCATGAAATAAACGAATGATCTTTGCTAGTTTTAGTGGGCAACTAAGGTTGCTGAGGATCATCCATAATCCTTTTCTATTGATTGTATCAAATGCTTTTGTCAGATCGAGGAAAACATTGAACATATTAATGTTTTGTTCAATACATTTTCTTGTATTTGCCTGATAGTGAAAATTATGTCTATGGTGCTACGACCAGGTCTGAATCCACAGAGTCTTGGGTAGATTGGTTTCTGAGACAGATGAAATAAGTTGGTTCAGGAGAACATGAACAAAGATTTTTTCCAGCGACAGGAGAGATCCCACGTTAGTTATCACAGACCATTTTGCTCCTTTTATTTTTAAATAAAGGAATAATTGTGGTATCTTTGAAGTCTTGTGGCATTTCTTCACTGTCCCAGATGTCAGTAAGGATCTTCTGGAGTGTTTCCACTTTTGGACTCACAGATTTATATATTTCTGCTGGTATTCCATCTCTGTCGGAGAACTTTCCTGAGCTCATCAAACTGATTGCCTTTTCTATTTCTTCAAGTGAGGGTGGTGAGTCAAGGTGGTGCTGAATAGGCTTTTGAGATATCAGATTAATAACACTTGTTTCAGTTGAGGATGGTCTGTTCAGTAATTAGCTGAAATGTTCAACCCATCTCGGTTCCATGCCATGTTTGTCTTTGACTGTCCTGCCATCAGCCATGATGAGCAAACCTGTGCCCACCTTTCAGTGTCCATAGACTAGCTTCAAGGAATCAAAGAACTTCTTTGGTTTATTTTGTTTCTGCATACATTTGAGTGTATTCTGCTACCTTCTCCCTCCATTTATCTTGTATCAAGTGTAGTTGTCTTTATGCTTTACTTTGCAGGTGTTTAAATCAGTCTTTCTTTGAGGAGGACTGAATATCATTTTGCCAGATTTGGAAAGCCTCATTTTTTTTCTTTCAAGAGTACTGTGATTTTTCTCATTATTTTCATCAAACCAGTCATGGTGAGCCCTTTTCTTCTATCCAAGGACATCAGTTGCCGTTTTTTTTGTACTCTCTAAATTCCTCCCATGAGAGAGGGTTGTCACCAAGGCTGGTTTTTAGTGCGCTTTGTAGCTTGTCTCGACAGGATGCATAATTTAGTTTAACAATATCAGGGGATATCCTGAATGTTTTGGGGCATTTCAGGAATGTGGGTACAATATGTAGATTCAGTAGAGACCTAATAATTCTATGATCCATCCAACATTCTGCTTCACGCATGGCTGTGGTGATCCTGGCATCCCTTATGTTACATTGTCAGACAATGATATAATCTATTAGATGTAATTGTTTAGATCTGGGATGCATCCATGTAGTTTTATATTTGTCTGCCTGTCTGAATATGGTATTTTGTAATTGTCAGGCTATGTTCTGCACACTTGCTTAGGAGTAGGAGACCATTTTTGTTCATTTTTCTCAATGACACCTTGCCAATTGTTATCTTTACCTACTCTTGCATTAAAATCTCCTAGGATGATTAGTTGGTCACTTTGTGGTGTTGACTTGATGAGAGAGTTAAGATCAGAGTAGAACCAACCCTTAGCATAGTCAGGATTTGTTAAGGTGGGCGCATATGCACTGATGATGGTAGCAAATCATGACTTATTTAGTGGTAACCAGAGTTTCATGAGGCTTTCATTAATGCCTATTGGAAAGTCTTCAAGACACTGAAAGAATTTGATCTTAATGGCAATTCGCCTTAATGGATTCTATCTTCATGTGGTTCTTTTCCCTTCCAAAAGAAGGTGTAACCCCTAGCCAGTTCTGTAATAATGCCATCATCTGCCAATCTAGTTTCACTGAGCACTGCAATGTCAATGTCGTACCGGGTTAGCTCTTTTGAAAGGAGAGCTGATAATTCTAGATTTGAAATAACATCTTTGTCTATCATAGTCCTGATGTTCCAAGCAGATATCTTCAGTGCTTTTTTTAGTTGTCTTTGTTTTTTTACCTCATTGACGATGATCTGGCCGTATTGAGGATGGTAAGCTGGCTGGATTTAATTTAGGCAGGCAATGTTTGAGGCACATTTTCTAGCCCCGTCCCTTACAAAGGAAGAGCAGTGCAATCCTAAAAAGGGCTGCTCTGTCACCTGGGCTGTTGCCGAGCTTCCCTGCTGCCTTTGGGTCAGGGATGGGCGACCAATGTTCTAGGCTGCCTGTGTGCAGGCTTGTGGCTATGACTGCCTGTAATCCTCTTCACCTGTCACTTTGCCACACCCACATTGCCACAGGACTTTTGGAGAGATGTGCGTGAAGTTGATTAAAATTAGTCGTTGCACTGGGACAATCCTATTCTCTCGGCTGCTGAAGCTTGGCCCAGTGGCACAAAGGCTGTTTAGCTGCAGTGGATAGCCATGACTTCTGTAGTGCCCCATCATGCCTTTCGCCTTCTGCAATATGTTGCTGCACTGCTTTTCAAGCCGTTGGACGAATATATGGTCTCTCTCTACTTGGCTACCAGAAAAGTCTTTGTATGCTTGGGAGGGTAATCCTTAAGCCACCATCAGTTTCTGCACTTTCGTTTAGCCCACCTGCCAATACGGTTTACCAGGATGTGGCTGCTGTCACACATTTACAGCTACTTGGAGCCACAGGTGAGAGCTGGGTATGCAGTGAGGACCAGAGAGGAAAAGAACCACTCCAGGAGTGTGACAGTTTGGATCACTCAAAGGTACTACCTCTACCCCTATACCTAAATATAGCAGGTTAATAAATACTGAAGAATAGATAGTTATGGTTACAAGAAGTGGAAGATTGGACAAATAACCAGGGAGGAGTATAAAAGTATTGCTCAGGCATGCAGGAGTGAAATCAGGAAGGCCAAATCACACTTGGAGTTGCAACTAGCAAGAGATGTTAAGAGTAACAAGAAGGGTTTCTTCAGGTATGTTAGCAACAAGAAGAAAGTCAAGGAAAGTGTGGGCCCCTTACTGAATGAGGGAGGCAACCTTGTGACCTGAGGATGTGGAAAAAGCTAATCTACTCAATGCTTTTTTTTGCCTCTGTCTTGACAAACAAGATCAGCTACCAGACTACTGCACTGGGCAGAACAGCATGGGGAGGAGGTGACCAGCCCTCTGTGGAGAAAAGTGGTTCAGGACTATTTAGAAAAGCTGGATGAGCACAAGTCCATGGAGCCGGATGCGCTGCATCTGAGGGTGCTAAAGGAGTTGGCGGATGTGATTGCAGAGCCATTGGCCAGTATCTTTGAAAACTCATGGCGATCGGGGGAGGTCCCGGATGACTGGAAAAAGGCTAATGTAGTGCCCATCTTTAAAAAAGGGAAGGAGGAAGATCTGTCGAACTATAGGCCAGTCCGCCTCACCTCAGTCCCTGGAAAAAATCATGGAGGAAGTCCTCAAGGAATCAATTCTGAAGCACTTAGATGAGAGGAAAGAGATCAGGAACAGTCAGCATGGATTCACCAAGGGTCAGTCCTGGGGCCAATTTTGTTCAATATCTTCATTAATGATCTGGAGAATAGCATGGATTGCACTTCAGCAAGTTTGCAGATGACACTAAATTGGGAGGAGTGGTAGATATGCTGGAAGGTAGGGATAGGATACAGAGGGATCTAGACAAATTAGAGGATTGAGCCAAAAGAAATCTGAGGTTAGGCAAGGACAAGTGCAGAGTCCTGCACTTAGGAAGGAAGAATCCCATGCACTGCTACAGACTAGGGACCAAATGGCTAGGCAGCAGTTCTGCAGAAAAGGACCTAGGTGTTACGGTGGACACGAAGCTGGATATGAGTCAATAGTGTCCCCTTGTTGCCAAGAAGGCTAATGGCCTTCTGGGCTGTATAAGTAGGGGCATTGCCAGCAGATTGAGGGACGTGATCATTCCCCTCTATTCAACATTGGTGAGGCCTCATCTGGAGTACTGTGTCCAGTTTTGGGTCCCACACTACAAGAAGGATGTGGAAAAATTGGAAAGAGTCCAGTGGAGGGCATAAAAAATGATTGGGGGCTGGAGCACATGACTTATGAGGAGAGGCTGAGGGAACTAAGATTTAGTCTGAAGAAGAGAAGAATGAGGGGGGGGGGGTTTGATAGCTGCATTCAACTACGTTGAAAGGGGGCTCCAAAGAGGATAGTTCTAGACTGTTCTCAGTGGTAGCAGACGACAGAACAAGGAGTAATGGTCTCAAGTTGCAGTGGGGGAGGTTTAGGTTGGATATTAGGAAAAACTTTCCCACTAGGAGGTTGGTGAAGCACTGGAATGGGTTACCTAGGGAGGTGGTGGAACCGCCATCCATAGAGGTTTTTAAGGTCAGTCTTGACAAAGCCCTGGCTGGGATGGTTTAGTTGGGGATTGGTCCTGCTTTGAGCAGGGGGTTGGACTAGATGACCTCCTGAGGTCCCTTCCAACCCCGATTATTCTATGGGTTATAATATAATTACATAAATTGGAATAGATCATATGATAGAATCGTAGAAATTAGAGATAATACCCAGTTAAATCCTTACCAAGTTTCAGAGATTTCCTCAGGTCTCTTATATTTTAATTGTTTTCATAAATGGTTCAATGGAGGGACAGGAAGGTATTTTATAGTACCTGGCAAGACGGTTGCCTGACCTCTGACTTCCTCATTCTTCAAATATCGGTTCAAATGAAACCATAATTATTTGGATTACAATTTCCTAGCATAAAACATAAAAATTTACTATCTAGATAAAATCTGAACAATTAAGATGGTATTTCTGTGCTACAAAAGGTATCAAATATTACTTGCCAGAAAATGGAAATTCCATCTCACAAGACACTTTGTAATTTTTTTTTGCGGGTGGAGTGGGAGGGAATTGTTGCAGACAGGTTTAAAAATATATATATTTTTTCTTTAAAATCACATTTTATTTTTTTTGTGGGAAAGGCTTTCAAGAAAAATCTGTTTCAGGAAAATCAGGATACCCAGGTGCTCTGCCTCTCTGAACTCAGGGGAGACAGAGTACCCAGGCTTTCTGCCTCTTTGGCTCCTGAAGTTGCAGAAAGTGAACTTGCAAAAAGTGAAACTGATGAGCCTTCCAGGGGGCTGGCGGGGAGCCATCATTTTGATTTTTCAAATGTTCTGTCAGGAATGTTTTTCAGCAAAATTTTAAATTTTGCTACAGAAAATTTTCATTTTGAAGAAAGGACTCCCCCTTTTTGGTCGGAAGATCAATCTGATGAAACATTTTTAGGCAGCTCTAGGAACAAAGGACCTATGCTGTAATTTTTTCAGTCAAGGCTGACTTTAGAAAACAAGAGTGGGTGAATCTTACAATCCCTCCACAATCATCCTGACCGTATTTTAAAATCTATTTGGCATCAAATGGAAAAGGTGCTGAGATAGTGAAAATAATTCATACTAGAAATTTCTCCAAAGGGGGACCTAGTGGAATGTGGTGTTTGCAAGTCATTACAGGAGAAAGATTCTATATGTTAAGAGTGAATAAAAATTGATTTAAAAAAATCTCATTTTTATTGATTTTTAAAAATTAAATCTATATTTAAAATTCAATTTGAAACTGATAACGTGGTAAGGCCTAAATTTATTTAATCTATTAAAAATCATGTTTATTACTTTTTTTAAAGCAGTACATGTTTGTCACTGAGTTTTAAAGGAAGTCAGACCACTGAACTGCTAGAAGTCACTGGGTAAACATCTGGAACCAGAGTTTGTTGAAGTGCAAAATCAGCTTTTGACAACTGAGCCTCTTTTTTGCAGGTTCAGAGAGAATATTTTCTTCACTCAGTGTATTCAACTAGTTCAGTTCAATGACTACTACATTCAGAGTTAAGAAACCCATTGGGATTTGAAAAAGTAGGAAAGCTTATTTTCCTTTTCCAATCTATCAATAAAAATGAGATGGAGGAGATCTACTAGTTTTAACATCTTGAAGGACATGGTGACCAGAAACAATCAGTTAATTTCACTAACTACAGAGTACACTTCTTTAATTAATAAATCAGTTTGTTTTAAATATAAAACATGTTATGATTTTTTTTCCCTTGCGTATCCAGCACACTTAAGGTATTTTTATTTAAATAGTTTTAAAAAATGCTCGTTTTGTGCATTTTTAATTGTTTTAATTTCTATCCAAATAGAGCTTAAGAGAAACCACAAATAATCAATCTGATAATAAGAAATTAATCATTTGCCATTTTCTAATAAGTGTAAAAATTAAGAAGCTGTATAATTGCTTAATGTGTAGATAACTATAGTATATCCTCCTACATTGCAAAAAGAAGCACGTAATTTAGAGTAACGGCTATATTTAATTGCAATTATATTTTGCTGGTTACCAACCAATGAGAATTAACCTTTTTTAGCAAAAGAACTAAAAAGTACAAATGCAAAACAGGATTAAAATTGATTATTTAAATTAAGCTTTTTTTTGTTTGATTTAAATCATTATTAAAATCAGTTATTTTAATTGTTTAGATTTAAATCAGTCCGTCCTGATATATATATCACACATACACACAGCATGCAGACTTAATTAAAATAATTATGTATAGTCTAAATTTAAACAGGAAAACCCATGATAGTGACAGGATATAGCCATGAAATTCTGAGGAATTTTCAGTTTTTATCAATATTTTTGTATTCTACATATTTGCTATTGTTTGAGAAATGATTTAAAATTAAGTTTATAGGGTTTATCATCTTGTCATGATCGTCCAGCTATAGATTTGATCCAGTTCTGAATGACTTCAGTAGTGTAGTACTGAGACATATGTGTGCTTGGAGATTTTCTCCTTTCTTCCTTGAATAACAGCAGCAGGCAGTGCAGACAGTGCCTGGAGCTGAATTAGCTGATGTGTGCATAGTCTGTCAATTATTTTGTGTGATAAGCTGCTGGTGTTCCTGTTCCCATTTATTTAAGTGCTTTATCCATTATTTTGTATAACTTTTCATTCTGCTTCAGGGAAATACTGTTCCGTTCCATGTGTGACTAATATATGGGCTTCAAGAAGAGTCGTAATTTCTTACCCTTCTGCCAATCATGTTTTTAACTGTTAAACAAATTTGAACAAATAACATATGGAGCAAGTATGTTCTGAACAATTGCTCTGGCACAAGCACATTTTTGTTTTTTAAATGGTCTCTTGCTTTATTTTCTTCAACAGCATCTGTGGGCAGGGCCAGCTCCAGCTTTTTTGCTGCCCCAAGCGGCGAAGCAGTTTAAAAAAAAAGGGGGGGGGGCGATCGGCAGCACTTGAGCGGCAGCTCAATCGCGCCACTTCATTCTTCAGCAGCAATTCAGCGGCGGCTCAAAGAGGAAGAGAGGGACTGAGACACCCGCCGTCGAATTGTCGTCAAAGACCTGGATGTGCTGCCCCTTTCCATTGGCCGCCCCAAGCACCTGCTTCTTTTGCTGTTGCCTGGAGCCGGCCCCATCTGTGGGGATGTCTTTATTTTTCAGTTAGGCCTTTTTAAAGTTTTTTGCTCCCTCTTGTAATGTGCTTTCGATTACAGACACCCCTACTTCAGCAGCTGTTCTCTTTTGTGTAGTAGGGTACAAATTATTGTCCCCATTTTAGTACAGCTTTTAGGCATCTTACTGGAGGAGTGAAATTCTGGCTTCACTGAAGTCAATGGGAGTCTTGCTGTTAACTTCAGTGGGGTCAGGTTTTCATCTGGGTGCTTAGTGTAGGATCACCCTGTGCTCTATATTGTGAATACCGTGAAGTTTCAGTCTGCAACAAGATATCTTGTTTACATCCTTATTGTTCAATAAAGAATTTTTCATGCTTCAAAATTAGTAGCTGTCTTTTTGATCTGTAGTAAATAGGAATTCTCAGAACATGATTGGAGACACCAGTAAAGAAGGGGGGTGGGGAGGATAAAACGGCTGAATCATCCAGTGCTTTAGGTTAGATGATAAAATCTAGGATAGTGTGCATCAGGTACAGTGGGATGTGCTCTAGGAAGTGATATGTTGTACAGCCCCTCTTGCATGATGTACAGGTTAGTGTAGCATGACTTGTTTGTGCATACTGTTTAAATTTTCCAAGTTCGGGGTGTGTTCCTAAATTCATGCTGAGGCCTCAATCCTGCAAAAATGCATTTACGTCGTTAGTCCCAATAGTAGCCAATGAGTCTGCTCATGTGCATACAGTTAAGCATGTGTGACAGTGTTTGCAGAATTGGGGCACTGGGCAACTAAAGAAAAGTGGTCTACTTTTCAAAGGTGTATGCACCTGCAGCTCTCATTCACTGCTCTGCGTTATGGATTAATCTTGCAGTAAGTGGATTCTCAGCTTTTTTGGGGGGAAGATATGCTAGGTGTTAGGAAGTCATAAAACAGGAGTAAATTGCTGTAGAGCAAAACAGTGGGAATGCAACTTAATGCTGAGCAGCAGAAGAGCTGTATCTTGAAAGCAACTAATGTGATAGTATCAAGCAGACTCACCTCTCTCAGCTAAATACTGCAAAGACTTCAGTGGGCTGTAAGGATCTAAAAGAATGAAGAATTTAGTCAGTTAAGTTTGTTCACAGTAACCTCAGTCAAATTACTCTCTGGTGTAAATAGGCCAAGTTCCCATTAACTTCTATTGGGATTTTGCCTGCTTATGCCACGAGCCGAGTTTGGTCCTTTCACAATGCCCAGTCAGTGCAAACCGCACTAGTTTTGCACACAATCGGCAAGTTTTTCTTTGCCACTTAAGCTGATCAGAAGAAAATGGCTTACCTTAAACATAAGCTAAACCATAGTTCATATCTCCACTCAATTTAGCCCAGTATATCCACATTAATAAACCAAACAAGTGCATTTTTCCATATAGTTAAAATAGAAAAATATTACCTCTCCTCTTTAAATCTTTATAACGTATTTCAGTTCAGTGAAGCTGATTTTATGCTTACTAAAATAGTTTAATGCAGAACATCTTACAATTAATATGGTAATTTTTAGCTCAGCACTCAATTTGTTGTTTGCTAATTAAAGATTAATCATTTAAGTGACAAGACATTGTAGAGGAAATGTATAAAATATATGTAGCTCTAACAAGAATGCATTATCATTTATATATAGAATTTATCATTTTACTTTGTCCAAAGGCGGCTTCTGCCTGCCTTTGCAAAATTCGGGAACATATTTGCTAGAACTGATTTGAAAAATGGAGAACATATTTTATTAAAGTTTTAAAAAATGTTCATGAAAAAACTTTTAATATCAAACCGTTCAAAAAAAATGTTGACCAGTTAAAATCTACTGTTGAGCATTCTATAAATATGGAAACATAATTACTGGATTGTTCCCTAGCTGCAGCTAAGCAAGGTACTTAAATTTCTTTTTGGTCTTTGCTTGGACTTTAAAATGTTGCTTATCTAATACTCCAGGTGTCCCAACACATCATTAATAACTTCATAAAATCACAGCAGCATTAATCATTTCAACAGGCACTTGGCCTGCCACCTACAGAAACTTCTTTCTATCCTTTCATTGTTGTAGGAAGAATACCCTCAGCCCTCTCTCAGGTGTCTCTTGCAATATTATGCCCAGAAAAATCTCTAAATTCCATCTATTTCAGACCAGGACAGGAAAGCAAGTTTAAGTCCTGAAGGCCTCTCAGCGAATGTCCTGCCACTCATCCCCTCTCCTTTATAATGAGGGGGATCCAGCTCATATGCTCCAGTTTACTACAGCTGTGGCACCATGGCCTGGGGAGAGAAGCAATCATTCAGGTAGTGCTTTACAAGTAATAACCAACACCTTAAGGACTCTTAAGGCCATTTATGCGTCTCTGGCCCCTGTTCAGTTGTCGAGTCCAAACAGTTTTTTCATACCTGATTGTTGTGCTGGATTGGGTAATCAGTGAGGTGGAAAAGGGTGAGAACGCTGCCGTGAGGGGCAATCTCTACCAAGATCTGAGCCCTCTTTCACACTTTTATTAGGACTTGACATTAAGCTGACAGGGACCCCTTAGTGAGGAAACCTCTGGATGACAAGTCTTACTGTCACCTCCTCGTCGTAAGAGTCAGTAACTGGTGTGGATTGCTAGGCGGAATGTGGAGGGCGAACTGCCCCCCTTATTAGGGGGTGGACTGGGGTGGGCAGCCCCAAGAAAATCTGCTCCCCTGGCAATGGTAGCGTCTTCCAGGCATGAGTGAATCCTCCTGGCAAGAGAGAGCCTCCCCCTGTGTAGGGTTATATCTTTAGTTATGGATAAAAGGAATATTAATATTCATACTCGAGTGATGCTGGACTGGGTAAACAATGCCCTTGCTACTGGTTCTGATGCCCTGGCTGGCAGTGTCAAATATGTTAGGGGACTAATTCAGGTTGCTGGACCAATGCATAAAATATTTTTGCATGAGTGGTTACCTCATGAGACTGAAATAGGTGATCTCCCTGTCAGATGATATGGGAGTGGAAAATTTTGGCTGGCTAGTGAGGATCAGGTTGGTAATAATTTGTCATTTTTTTACCTATGCTTTTTATTAATAGCATTTTAAATCATTTGGATGTGGACCATTTTAATACTAGTTTTAAGTATTTAGAGCCTTTGGATGGTCCATATTTTAACTGACAGCTAATGTTTATCCAACTAGGGAGACTTTTTAGCAAGAGGAAGAGAGGGAGTTAATACTATGTGTAGCTGGTGCGGAAAGTTTAGGGAGACCATCCCACACATCTGGGCAGTGCTATAAAATTAAAGATGTGTGGATTAAAAGACATTATAGGATAGTCTCAGCTGTGATTAATAATGTTAGTAAATTTGGTGGAAAACAACAATGGAACCACACCTTAGAAATAGTGAAGGGAATTTACATAATCCGGATGTTGTTTTTGTGAAGGGTGATACTGCGGTTGTAGTAGATGTTCCCATTCACTGGGAGGACAATTCTGACCATCTGAAAAGGGCCAAGAGAGAAGGTTGACTACTACTCAGAGTTGGAAGAAGATCTCAAAAAGAGATCCAGGAGTATAAATGTCCACTTCTTTGGTCTCGTAACTGGGGCTCATGGCAAATGGAGTGAAGGTAGTAATCTTTTAAAGCTCCTGGGAATTGAGAGAAGTAAGAATTTTAAAGAAAATCTTTGCAGGCTTGTGCTATATGCCACTGCTGATACGATGGTCATGTTCAGTGACAAGTACTGATCCCAGACTCCCATTCCATGTAGCCTACTATTATTTTTTTCTTTTAGTTCTCCATATTTTAATTTCAATGAATTATTGGTTGTCAATACCTCTGTATCCATTGGTTACTGGACTTTTATTGCTGGGACTGTTACTCTGGAAGAGGTGACAGTAGTTTGTGACCTGGCTGGAGGGCCAAGTCATGGAAAGAGAGGCCACTGTAGCAACAGAATGACCATCAGTAGGGGACACCAGATGGAGGGAGAACCCCTATGCCATGCTTGGCCATAAGGATGCTCTCTAGAGGTGAGTTAACTCCTTTCAAAGTCTGCATCCAAAAGAAAAGGTCACAATCTCCTAGCTAATAACAGATGGAAAAAAGCTAATTGGGTTACTGCTATAATTGGGTTGTCAGACTGCAGCTGGGGAGCTAAAATCATCCCTAATTTGCAAACTGTAGTAACTAATGGCAGACATACTCTGTCAATCACTGGGGCTGACATTGCCATTTCCTCCAGCGGTTACCGTGTAACAGTTTCATGTTTGTATAGCTGTAATTTGTGTGCTAAAGGAAAAATAGAGAAAAGTCCTTGTGATACGGGTTATAACCATCTTTACTGAAAGGAGAATTACAACATTTGTTGGGTTGAAAAATAAGCTATTCTTGCTGAAAAATGGATGGAAAAGTTGAAAAGGAGGATAAAGGATTATCAATTCAGATTAGTTTTCAGCCTATAGAGTTGCACTTTCTGCAGTATTTCCATGTAAATCACTTTACTCTGAATATTTAATCCCTTTCCCTGCCATTTCCCCTACTTCTCTTTCTCAGGATGTGATGTGTAGAGGACAATTTCTGCAACTCTAGTATTTAACATAGAAAAGAGAATTTTCCAACATTTCAGCACACAATTCTTGACATATAGGTACAGTACACCTTGGGACAGTGCAAAGATACATTAAATACACACAGCTGTCTGCCAGCTTGACATTTTCAGGCACATCTTCAGCTGGTGTAAAATGTCCTATTTCCAGTGGAGCTATGACAGTTTCCACCAGCTGTGGATCTGCCCCAACGCTAATGGGTCCAATACAATGAAAAGTTTGAAATGACAAAAACTTCCACTGAATGAGTAGACGAAAAGCAATAATACTGAATGGTTGCCACATGTGTCTGAGATCTGCTTTTAATAAGCTCAATATTAAATTGACATAATTATCCTGTATCCTGTTAGCATCAAATAAAACCCCTGAGCAGAAAATGATGCTTAACAGAAACTTCTGTTAATGGAAAACTGACTCTTAAAAAGAGTGTGCATACCATTCACTGTGTATGTAATGCACATTTAATGAAACACTACATTAACTGCCTCAAATTATTTTCAAATACAAACTTTTCATCCATTGAGTTACCACCACACACAGTAAAGTGGGTGCATTTTGTACTATTCATTTTCATATTCTACTGCTAGATTAGAAACTGCTACCTGAAATACTGGTCACTTACAACTATACTGCAGCTTGGAAGCATGCTTCCCAGGCTGCGTAGGCAGATATGCTGGCTCCACTTGAGCTAGTGAGCTAAAAATAGTGGCATAGATGTTGCAGCACTGGCAGCCTGGGCTAGCTGCCGAAGTGCAAGCCCCTCTGACCTCCTGGGTCACTGCTCAGGTGGCTAGCCCATGCCATCACCCAGGCCACAACATCCATACCACTATTTTTAGTGCACTAGCTCAAGCACAGCTAGTCCATGTCTGTCTATCTGGGCTGAGAGGTTCACTCCTAGCTACAGTATAGACATACCCCTAGATTAACCAGGATGATTTTGGGTATTCCAGTTTTGTATGAGAATAATACGCATTGCTCGATAACAGAAAGGAAACTATAGCAAACACCATGCATTAAGTTTGAGAGGTTGAGAAACTGTTTTCAGATCAAGAATAATTTGTGCATCACCAGTGCATTTTTCTTGCATGCAAATCTGGATTATCTCTAAATTCTACTGGGATATGGGGTCCAAGCCTAGAAAAATGCATCTGGATAACCACCAGTCCTCATTAATTAATAAAAACAAAAGCATATTCATAATGCAAAGAAAACTTTGAAAAACTGGGGGTGCGTCATGATCAGTGGAGGTGGAGTCAGAGGGCCCATGTTCCCTGGAGGTACTGTTATTAAGGGCACACCAGGAAAACAGAGCCCAAGATGTTAGACTCGAAGCAATTCAGCTGCATGGAGAGAACGGTCCACAGGATTTAATCAAGTTCTACTTGTTCAGTGTAATCTGTATTCAGCTTCACTCTTTGCTAATGAAACATCACAGCAGTGCCTGAGCTGTAAGTTCCCTGAGGTTATGTTCTACACTGACGCTGGGAGGTGTGATTAGAATGGGTAGACAGAGTTGTAATAGCTCATCTTAATCTTGCATGCTAAAAAATAGCAGCATAGACATTGGGGCACTGTTGACAGATCAGGTTAGCTGGGATCCAAGGGATTAGGTGGGCTTCGATTTGGGCAGTTAACCCAAGCCGGCACTACAGTGTATAAGCTGCTATTTTTAGTGCTATAGCATGAGTCTGTCCACCTGTTGGGAATCTCACACCCCATTTGTAGTGTAGACATAACCTGAAGTGTAGAAGCTGGTGGCAGCAGCCATGGAACACAGTATGAAGCCCCCCCACATCAAAGCCCTGGATTTTGAAGACGCAAACTTAGCCCAGCAATGGACATTGTGGAAGAAGTTTGAGCTGTACACAGACCTGGCCATGCAGGAAAATGACAACAGCAGGAAAGTCAAGCTTTTGTTTTATATTTTTTGGGAACAGGGTAAAAAAGGTCTGCACCAGTGTCATAGCTGTCCTAGGAGGCCTGGGTACCTTTTGCTCCCCAAAGCAGAATGAAACTATGGATTGACACAGATTTTTCACTCTAGACAACTCTGGAGAGAAAAGACTGACTCTCTCTCTCCATGTAATTTTGGGGATTTGACAGACTCCTTAACTTGGATGAGGATAGTCTGTGGCACATGGGATCACCATCTGTGGGAGTGGGTGCTCTGTGAAGGCAAGCTCACATTAGATATGTTTAGACAAAGGATGTGCAGCAGAAGCCTCGAACAGATGAAATCCTATAGGAGGCACAACACCCCAGACACGCATGCAGGGAGACAACAACAAAGGAAAGCAGGTGGCCAGGGTTCCATTCCCATTGGGAGATGCATTTACTGTGGGAGACCACATGAACGGGTAAAGGAGAAGTGTCCTGCACCAAGACAGCATTGCAAAGGATGTGTCAAGTTGAATCATTTTAGCAGTGTGTGCTAGAATAGAGGAAGATGTCAAAGATTGTCAGCCTTGTACAAGAGGGGGAAGGCACCTCAGACAGTGGTGATGACGACATCGACTCTCACCTTGAGTCTGAGAGCATATCAGGTTCAGCCTGTTTGGACAGGAAAGCAACAAGGGTCAATAGCAACCTCTGTGTATGCAACAAGGTTAATAAGGAAATACCCTGTTTGATTTCAGCTGGGTAGTTGGGCTGCCTACCATGTGATTCCTTGGGGCACATTAGACTGAAACACAAGGATTTTGAAAAGCAAGCACAATCTAATAATGTAACCTGAGAGCAGAATGGAGTCCACAGGAAAATGGGGCCTCATAGTATCTAAGTGAAAAAATAAGAGTACAGCTGCTGGTGGATAATAAGCACCATGGACCGTTTTTGAGGAATACAGCCATACAAGCCATGGATCTGGTCAGGGTATAGCATCAGAATTTTATAGCTGCAGTGCAAGGGGCAAAAGGGGGATTCCTGTGGACAGTGGAGACAATTTAAAAAAGAATATGGGGATGTTTTCAAAGACAACAGATATCTTGAACTAAACTCCACGGTGGAACCTGTATGCTTACTCCAAAGGAAAATTCCAGTGGCACTATATAATCCACTAAACAAGGAGCTCAAAAGCCTGTAGAACAAGGGCTATCATAACATCTGTAGAAGCCAGTACAGCTTAAGTAAGCAGTAAGTGGTGGTAAAGAAGTCAGTGGACAAATTACATATCTGTATAGACCCAAAGACCCTGAACCAGGCACTGAAAAGATGGCACTGTCCACAATTGATGACATCTTTCCAGAACTTTCCAAAGTCTGAATCTTTATGGGTTATGAAGTAAGGAACAGGTTCTGGAGCATAAACTTGGATAAAGAGCGTGGTATGCTGACAGCCATTGAAGCACTATTTGGTCACTACAGCTGGCTGCACGTGATGATGGGCATAAGCCCAGTCCCCGAGGTATGCCAGAGAAGACTTGCCCATATGCAGGAACAACTGCCTGGGGTGAAAATAATTGCAGATATCCTCATTGTAGGCAAAGGGAGCAATGATAACAGTTGCTGAATGAGACTATGACAGAAAACTGCAAACAAGAACATAAACTCAGGCTAGAAAAAATGTTTCTCAGAGCATGGTGGGAAATACATTGGACACCTGCTCACAGCAGAGAGGCTGAAAGCAGATTTAATTAAAATCAAGGCAGTCAGACATGTCAGCTCCAGTGGCTGTGAAAGGGGTACAGCACTTAGTCAGCACATGGTTCAGTAGTGGAACTCATTAGTGAGGTCCCAACAGCAAGCATTTGACATGATGAAACAAATGATACTCCTGCCTGAAGTACTACCAGCCAGGATTGCCACTGATGACAGACCACTGTGATGCATTAGAGAAAGGATTGGGTGTCGCACCTTTGCAAGAGTAGCTGATAGTTTGTCGTCAGAGCCCTGTCAGAGACTGAACAAGGGTAAGCTCAAATAGAAGGAGAGCTTCTGGCTGTGGTATTTGGAGTGGAGTTATTCCATCAGTACACCTATGGCCACTTAGATCACAAACACCTAAAGACAGTTATGACAAAACTCCTTCTTAGTACGCTAAAGAGATTGGAGGCACATCAACATGCACTGTAGTGCTACCATGTATAAGCGAGTTGAGAGAAGGGAATCAGGACTTTGTGTAGCCTGTTAATATTATTGGAAATCAGAGGCGTAGGAAAAGGACATCTAACTAGAGGCAGTCGAGAGTGATACTAGCAGGGTGGCCAAAAGCCATGTATTGGTAGGAGCAGAAATATATTTTCAGATTAAAGATGAGCTGAGTTGCAGGATGGAATCGTATTCCAAGGATAGAGAGCTGTTGTCTCGGCCCTGTTACATAAAGATGTCCTGCAAAAAATACATGCCTCACACCTGGGCATTGATAGCTGTCTTAGGCCATGTCTATGCGATCACTTATGTGGGCAAAATTTATGTCAGGGTATATAAAAAAACACTCCCCTGAGCAACATAAATTGTGCCTGCACAAGTGATAGTGTGCACAGCCTATGTCGGTAGGAGACTGACATAGCTACCGTCGCTCATTGGAGGTCGTTTAATTATGTTGATGGAAGAGCATAGAGTGTCTGCACGAGAGATCTTACAGCAGTGCAGCTGCATTTGTCTAGTCGTGCTGCTGTAAACTCTCTAGTTTAGACATAGCCTTAAAGAGGGCATGGATCAACATTCACATCGCACTCCCCATCAGTTATCCAAGCCAGGGAAGCTAATGATCCAACCGGCGGACCAAATTTGGTGCTGAATCCTGGTCACATGCTACCTGAGATACGTTGTGCATACCCTAAGAAGACAAATGGGCTTAAGAGTGTGTTTACTTGCTGTGAATGAATACACAACTCCACTCCTTGAAAGAAGCAGTTGAAACCAGCCAGATGTGTAATAACTGCCAGTAGAAAAGTGATTACCACATGAGCTGCCTACCCAACCCTAGGGAAAAGATGGGAACAGATTTTTGTGCCTGCAATGAAAAACAGTACTTGATTACAGTGGATAACCATTCAAAATTCTGGGAGGTTGATGTCCTGCCTGATATGAGGAGCAAGTCAGTGATTGGCAAACTTTAAAGGCCCACTTTGTGAGAGATGGAATTCTGTACACTATGTTCACCAAACACGGACCCCAGTTTGCGTTGAAATAATTGAAGGACTTTGCTTGCAAATGAGAGTTTGACCACCAGACCTCCTCCCCAACATACCCATAGAGTAAAGGTAATGTGGAATCAGCTGTGACAACTCTTACACAAAGCTCTTTCTTCGGGTTGAGATCCCTTGTTAGCATTTTTGGCACATAGGAATACTCCATCACATGGGTGACAAAACAGTCCAGTGCAGGCAATGATGGGATGAAGGACTAAACCCCTGTTACCAGTGAAGGGGGGGGTCTCTTGCTGCCAGAAGGGTGGAGACACTGCTGAGAGGAGATGAGCATCAATCAGAGAAAGCAAGTACTAGAATACAACAGCTCAGCCGCCAACCTACTGGCTCTAGAGACAGGCACTCCTTGTGAACATCTAACCATTATAGAACAACCAGAAGGAGTGGACTAAGTTGTAAGAGGTTCAGTGGCATTCAAGTCATACACTGTGACAATGCAAGGGGGACAAGCGATCAGAAGGAAGGAGACACCTATGAGTCAGCAGTTGTAACATCCAGAGAGCCTACAGAAATCATCACAGAATAGAGAAACAGAGAACTAGCCAGAGGCCAGTCCCACAGGGAGGGAGGAGACTCCCCAGAGAAAGTGTTTGCTAGATTCAGAGACTAAGTCTTGGTCTACACTACAAAATTAATTCTGTACAACTATGTTGCTCATAGTTATACTGACCTAAGCCCTGGAATAGACAGCATTATGTTGGTGGGATAGCTTCTCCCACCAACACAGCTACTGCCTCTCGCAGAGGTGGATTAACTAAACTGATGGGAGAAAGCTTCTCCCATCAGCTTAAAGAGACTTAGTTAAAGTGCTATAGTGATGATGCTGCGCCAATGCAGATTTTTGAGTGTAGACCTGCCCAGAGATGTCTTTCCTGACATGGTTTCCTCAGCAGGAGACCAGACTGTTTCACGATATGTAATCAGCTGTATCTGCGATTAAAGATGAGACTCCAACTCAGCTATGTGCTCTGGTGAAGGACATGAAGAGGGGGCATGGGTGTCAATTATTTGTTTTTAATGTTTATATTAAAATGTTTGTAAAATAAGGAAGATTTAGTGATCAGTCAAACTGCAGTCAGGTGGCACATGTTCCCTGGAGGGACTGTTATTGAGGGGATATCAGGAAAATTGGGAACCTGGGTAGATAGGCCAGAAGCAATTTAACCACCTGGAGAGAGCAGTCTCCAAGGTTTAATAGTTATATTTGTTTGACATAATCTGCAGACAGCTTCAATTTTTGTTAATGAAGCAGGAGCAAGGAGGAAAAGACATTACTGATTTTCTATTTGAAATTATAATGTGCAATATAGCTAGGCTTAGCAGAATTCAATTTTTTATATAATTTTAATGGATAACATTGGATTGTTTCAGTTTTTATTGATTTTAATTTAAGGGGGCATACAATATTTGAATGACAGATGTTGAAATTCAAAACATTATAGCTTTAAAACACACATGATCAACATCACGTGTCAAACTACACAAAATAAATCATTAAATCAAACTAAGTTCTCAAGCAGCATCTTTCTTTGCCTATCTGTAAATTTTGATTATCAATGGAAATGTTGTTTCACTGGTGGGTGTGTGTGTGGGTTGACATTGATGTTTAACAATAAAAATCTAATTCTTCCCAGCTTAGCAATAGCATTGAATCAGGAAAGCACTTAGCATGTGCTGAAGTGCTTTCCTGAGTAGAGATGCTTTCCTGACCCTGGACTTTGATTATGTCCAGGCAAAATTCCAGTTTAGGTATCTGTATTTTGTCTAACTGGCATTCCTCCTGTCATTTCAATTGCATTCAGCATTTTTCATTTCTTGCCCTAAATAGTTGAGTAGTTTGCTGCACACAATTAAAGTGTCCTGGGATGAAATATAGGATCTTAATAGTGAAGAGATACCTAGATAGATGGAAACAAATTAGAATTTTGGTATGCAAATGCAACTCACACTGAAGTCCCTGGAAACTTCATGTATATATGTAACAGGATTTGCTCAAGTATCTTTAAAAATCTATCCTATATGTATACTATTGGGTAGTCCTCAAAGGCTCCAAGCAGGGCCCAATTGTGCTGGGTGCTGTGCAAACACAGATCAAGAGACAGCCCCCGCCCTATGAATGAATAGTGGAATATTAATAAATAACACTGTAGAGTACTGGCAGGTGCATCTCTGAGAACTTTCTTCTAAATCATGTGTGTGCATAATTTGTCTAGTGGTCTCTCCCACTGAGAACAGTTTTTCCTTCCTAGTTGGAGGTTGGATGCAGCTGCCACAAGTTAAAGCAACCCCCAGACTATTCTTCCCATCACCCATGCTGTGCTTAAGAGAGCCTAACCACAACAGAGAACCTGCCCCGCAAATATCAACATTTTGCACCTGTGACCTTTTTCCAACCCTTTCCTGGTCTACAGCAGAAAAGCTATGCAAAGCTCAGATCCTGGATGCCTTGTAAGTTAGGTTTAAAGCACAAAAATCTTTCCACGGAGGGATTGTGCAAGCAGGACCTACTTTGTTCTTGAATTCAAAATAGGGTCAGGTGTCTTCCTGAGAGAGCATTCCATCTGGTGGCTTGTCCAGGTTTGAGTTCCAGTGCAACCTTTTGATACTGAGGAATAAACAAATGTTTACTTGGAGAATTTTTTTTAGTACCATATGCATAATGTTCCACTTCATTTCCCCCTTCATCTTTACTTATTTCAGATATTTCAGTAGCTAACTCTTTAAAAAATAAACACTAATGTATTTGAATGTGTTTTGTATGTCCGACAATGTAGTCTCAAACACTGAGTGACAAGGATATAATTCAATTTCAGAAGTGTGCTGCTATTTTCAAATTGTTTGAGTTGTCCTCTGATCTCTAACCTGGGTTCTTTGAAATTTCCTTCAGCTGAAACAGGGGAGAATTCAAGGTGGAACCTTTTGTAGACCTGGCAAGTTAGTTGGGGACACGTTTAGTAGTGAAAATATTAATATAAGCAGGGATCTAAGTGGATGTGTCCAATTCAAGTGTAAACAGCTATGTTTTAGAAAAGTCAGACTGAAATCTGCACAACCCACAGCACCTTGAACTTGTAATGCCTGCTATACCAGGTCATGGAAGCATCTCTGATTCTCTATCAAAGCCCAGTGTGCAGAGTTGTGCCGCATGAATCCAGGGATTTAGAATTGTGCTATAGAAATAAAGGACTGATTCTGCAAAGTGAGTCTCTAAGTGACTCAACAAGTCACAAGATGCACTCAGCACCTCACAGGATTGAACCATGAGCACCTGAGTGTGTAAGTCAAGAAAGAGGGAAATCAGTAAGAGCATTACTTCATGAGGTCACAGTAACCTTAGTTATCATTTTGTCAGTTTTGCTTTTTATACTATGTACCACAGTCTTTTCTCCAGTAGCTCAGTGCGGGTCTTGGTTCATACCCCTTGGCTTGATTTTAACTTTAGATTTTCTAACTCTGCCCACTAAAAAAAATAGCTGTTTTAGAGTGCTAGAGAGGCCAGATCACTTAGTCTGAGCTTCTGTAGGTAGACATTTGCTTCAGATACATTTCAGTAGGATAAACCTCTACATTTTAGATGAATTTTAAAGAATTCTACATAATCAACAAATATTCAAAAATTAAAGCTGTTTTTTGTTCAGAGCTGCCAGTTTGGAAAATCTTGCTTTTATATATATCTGAAAGAGGACCAGATGTTTGCAGCTGTATATTTTTGGAGCAAGAGAGACATCATGTGGTTAGCTTAATGCACAGTGGGCTATCCAGGGAATACACAAGGTTAATCTTGCTTCCCACTTTGTCTGCTGAAGGGTGGCAATCAGAATTTATACCTACTGGGTTTATCTCCTTTCCAGAGCACATCACCTTTTCCCATTGAATTCAGTTATATGAAGGGTGTGTGTGTAAGATGTGAAGAAACTATCTTTTTAAGAACTCAGTTATATGTCTGTGTAGCAGGATGGTCACCCTGCTCCTGCCTGAAGGGGATAAAGCAGCTCTGGAGAGGGCTGCAGTGGGAAAAGATGCTGATGGGGGAAGCAGCCACAGGTGAGGCCATGCCCCAGTCAGGCCACGGCTAGCCCTATATGAGAGCTGAGGGCCAGAGGTTGAACAGACACTCTCTAGCCCAGGGGTCCCCAATGCTGTGCCTGCAGGCGCCATGGCACCTGCTGGGGCATCCATGGGCGCCCACCTACTGGCTGCCGGACAAGCAGCCGCCACAATGCCGCGGAGAAGTGGCAACATCAAGAAGCGCTACCGCTGAAATCCCACCGAATTTCAGTGGCATTTTGGTGGCGACGCCTCTTGACGTTGCCACTTCATGGCGACATTTTGGCAGCTGCTTGTCCAGTGGCCACGGTCCTTGGCAGCTGGCGCCCACCCCATGGAAAAGTTTGAGGACCACTGCTCTAGCCTCTAGAGAGAGAAGGACCTGGCTGCCTGGGAAGCTGAGGAGGCTACCTAGGGTGGAGCAGTGCTGGGGAAGGGCAGAGGGAACTGGGGAGCTCCAGGCTAGCAAAGCCCCAGGCTGCAGGCCAAGTTGAGGGCCCACAAAAGGGTATTAGGGCTGCAGAGGGGCAGCCCAGATATAGACAGAGGCAGCTGGTCCAACCCCCCCTGCCCTTGCCGATGAGTGATTTATAGACTGCAGTCTGCTGCAGGGAGTGGGGGCTAGATGATGACTGGCAGCAGCCACTGAGGCAATGTGGGGATAGAGGGTTGGGGGTTCCCATGGGAGGGGAGACCCAGATAGGGGTTACTGGGGTGGGCAGAACCCCTGGGAAAAGGTACCAGGGTCTCGGAGGGACATGGCGCCCGTGGCAGGCAAGACATTATCTGGCCTGAAGACGGCACTCCAGAGTTGGGAAAGAACTAATTCCCTGAACGACCAGTAGGAGGCACTGTGCTGGTGAGTCATCACCCCACCACAGTCTGCAATAAAGTTCATTTGACAGCCAATAACATAGGAAGAGTTCAAATAATATTGCATTCCATTTGTGCGGTAAGCAGGGCCGGCTCCAGCTTTTTTGCCACCCGAAGCGGCGAAGGGTCGGGGGGGGGACGAGAGAGAAAGCCGCAATTGGCAGCACTTGGGCTGATGCTCTACTGCACCACTTCATTCTTCGGTGGCAATTCGGTGCCTGGTCCTTCCCTCCGAGTAGGACTGAGGGAGCAAACTGCTGCCGAAGACCTGGATGTGCCTCCCCTTTCCATTGGCCACCCCAAGCATCTGCTTCCTGCGCTGGTGCCTGGAGCCGGCCCTGGCGGTAAGCGCATTTTAACTGTCTGTGAAATTTTCTTCTACAACCTTTCTGACTTCTCCCACAGAAGCCCATTCCATCCTCAGACATTTGGAATATCTGTCACCTAGTAAGCTTAATAAGATTTACAACAGCAGAGGGTTGGAGGATTGACAATAAGTAGAGAGATTGGCAGTGGCACTATCAGGTGGGTGATAATGACTATACCTAATCAGGCAAGGCATCTGGGTGAAAGCAAGCAGAAACAACTAAGGTGTTTGTATACCAAGGCAAGGAGCCTGGGTAACAAAATAGAAGAACTAGAACTACTGCTGCAGGAAATGAAACCAGATATGAGGGATAAGGGAAACATGGTAGAATAGGAGTCCTGGCTGAAATACAGGTATTGAAGGGTATGTGCTGTTCAGGAAAGACAAATAAAAGTAAAGGTGGTGGAGTAACATTGTACATTAATGATGAATGAGACTGTAAATAAATTAGAAGTGATGGAATAGATAAAATTGAGTCTGTTTGGGTCAAAATCACTTTGGGGAAAAAAGGTAACAGATGCTTCTCTGGGATGGCATGAGAGGGTTTGCTACGGACCCCCAGGATCCAAAGTGGATATGAACAAAGAGCTCGTTAATACTTTTAATGAAATAAATACTACTGGGAATTGTGTGATTGTGGGACACTTTAATGTCCCAAATATAGATTGGTGGACAAGTGCTACCAATGATGGTAGAGCCCAGATTCCTGGCTGTGATAGCCAACAGATTTCTTCACCAAATAGTCACTGAACCAACAAGACGTATTGCCATTTTAGATTTAGTATTGGTAAATATTGAGAAACTCACAGAGGAACTGTGTTAGAGGGCAATCTTTTTTTGAGCGACCCTGAGTTAATTCAATTTAAACTAGATGGAAGGATAAACAAAAATAGGTCTGCAACTTGGTCCTTGATTTCAAAAGGGCAAATTTTAAAAAAATTAAGGTATTAGTTAGGGAAGTGGACTGGACTGAAGAATTCGAGGATCTAAATATGGAGGAGGCTTGGAATCATTTTGTCAAAGATGCAGAAACTATCTGAAGCTTGCATCCCAAGCAAGGGGAAGAAATTTGCAGAGAAGGATTGCAGATTATGCTTGATGTACAAGCATCTTGATTATTAATGAAAACAGCCCACATGGTCAGGTTCTAACTGATTTGCCATATTTGGGGTCAGGAAAGAATTTTCCCTTAGGTCAGATTGGAAGAGATCCTGGGTTTTGTTTTTGCCTTCCTCTGCAGCATGGGTCATTTGCTGGTTTGAAGTAGAGCAAATGGGGGAGTATCTGTAACTTGATGCCAAAAATCCCTCCGGGTTCCAAGGAATAATGCTGCAGGAAGCAGCTTTCTCCTGTCATACCTCTTTCTGTCCAATTGTTTCCCCATGCCCTCCAAACTCATGGAAGCTTGAGTACCTGGAGCCAAATGGCAGGGCTTCTTTGACTTTGGAGGGGATAGATGGTTGCCACACTGCTTCACCCACATCTTCCCCCCCAAAAATAAAGAGTTTTGGCCCTAAGACAGTGGGGTTTCCACTCCTTTCAATCCTTCATTTTCCGAGGGCAGAGTTATAACCCATGAACTTAAATACCAGAAATCTGCTGAGCAGTCAGGTATATTCCAGCAAAGCTGGCAGCTTGGAAAAGTTATTCTTTTCATACAATTAAAATAATTTCTCTATTTTGACAAATATCTCACAGGAAACAAAGTAACAAGTTTCTTTGTCATTGTCTATATACAACTTCAAACGTTTGTTTTTGTTTTTGGGGGGGCAAGGAAGGGGTTATGTTTAAATTTGGCCAGGCAAGCCCCAGGGAAACACTTTTGTTTCCTTTTAAAAGCTCAGCTACATTTAAAAACAAACAAAAAAATTATGCTGACATCTGGAAATGGCCTGAGTGAAAGAAAATATTATAAATGCAAAGTTGTTAGCAACTCAAGAATGGAATTGGATAATACCGTTACATTGCTTAAACTTAATTAGGGAGGGTTAAAAAGGACTGCCTTTGCTGGAGTACTGCAACACAGAGAGGAGAATAGCAAAGCTATTTAGGCATTTAAGGATTCAGTGGGTGTTTAATCTGTTTAGCTCCTTTTTTAAAAATCCCAACTCCCACTGAAAATCACGTAGGCACCTAACCTCCTTAGGGGGGTGGGTGGGTGTGTGTGTTTTTAAATCCCCCTAGGCACTTTCCTGCATTCTTAGATGCCTAAATACCTTTGAAAATCTGGCCTGAGAAGTGCAAGTATCTTCATTCCATTTCTTGCCTCACATGCTGAAAGTGGCAGCAAGCACCAAGCTTCCCAAAAATTATGTGGCTGTCAGAGCCTTGATGCAAACACAGAACTGGGATTTAAAGCATATGCATGATGTTGTTAGTAAGAATCTACTAACATAAACCACACTTAGTAGCTGACAGTCTGTCAACTACTATCTTTTCCCCGCTGTGTGCACAGTTTGTCCTCAAACTGATGAGACAAACACAACAGAAATGATCAAATTAAATTTCTACACTTACCACAAGCTTTGATTTGTTCTAACCTTCTCACTGTCATGATATTACTATATGCCAGCATAAATCTAGTGCTTTAAAGAGCAGGGGGAGGGAATACACATTCTGATTGTGGTAAGGAAGCAGTTTTCCCACTGCCAAGTGAGCCAAAAGAGGGCTCCTGTATGTTTACCAGGAGACTGGCAGTTACTTATGTGAAACAACAAGCATGTGTGGAAATGAGGATTAATCAGTTGAAGATTCTCAGGATAATTTTTCTCTGCCAAATGTTTAAAAAGCAAGACCCAGTCTTAAGACAGGAAGCTGTGTGTAATGTTATAGTTCAGATTGGGCTCACCTTCTTGTGTGCTCCTCATTCTCTTTCAGATAAAAGTAATAGTAATGAATATTAATGTTACATCAAATGTATTGATATTTGTATAGCACCCATCTTCCCCAACCCTTCTCCCTTCCTGGTGCAAACCATCAGAACTCTCCCTTATCCCTCCAAGGAATAAATCTTCAGTGTAACCAGGGCAACAGCTTTAGGGCTTTACAAAACAGTGGTAATGCACTACTTCAGAGGCAGTTACTGTAAGAAATACAGAGCAGGCAGCAACATCAAGAGGAATAAGCATTGTGTTGGGCGGCAACAACTCCTGCCACTGTGTATGCTCCTTGATAGCCTTTAACAAAGATGGTAGCCTTTGCATTATGCTTGGAGGGTTAACAAATCCAGGCTCAGACAGACCAAGGGTTCAGAAGTGACTTCCAAAATTAAGCGCCCTCACAGAGAATGCCCTGCCAACAGCTCCCTCTGGTTTATACCAAGGGAACTCTAGCTCAGGCACTCTGGTGATTTCAAATATGGCTTTATGTCATGGGCAGACAGGCACTCTCTCACGTAACCAGCTCCCAAACTACTTAAAGCTTTATAGGTTAAAACCAACACATTGAATTCCACCCAGAAGACAATCGGCAGTCAAGACAGATCAGGGAACCCTGGTCTAACATGCTTACAATGTTTGAATAGTTAAAGTGCTGCATACGTGTTTAAATATTATATATTTTTTATATATTATGGTTGTAGCTCAAACTCGAACAATTGGCTGCCACATTTCAAGCTATGGGACATCCCTACCTGAAGCCCTATTAAGAGAGAGTTACAATAGTTGATTCCTCTGGTTAGAGGGTCCGTATTGCTTTGAGTTCAGCATGAGATGCATAATGGTGTAGCCATTTGTCACAGGGTGACAAGTCTCATTAAGAGGGAGCAAGGTCCAGTGTATCGATGACTGGTGAGCAGCCACACAGCTGGTCTTAAGGCACCTGGGTCACATAAAAAAAAGACTGAGACAGTCACAAAGAGGCAGGTGAGAGCTACTTGTGAACATGGGAGAGACCAAAGGAGTAGCAGAGAGTTGCTGCAGGAGAACAGTAACTGAGCTGCTGCTGAGAACTGTGGAAAACTATTAGGAGACTGGCCAGAGCTGGGGAACTGTGCCAAGCAGCAGGAAGGCTTATGCAGAGAACCTAGGAACAAGGGGAAGAACCAGCATGATCAGTATAAGCCAGGCCCAGGAAAAAGAGGGTTAATGTTGGAGGGTGGATCCCAGGAGCAGGAAGAGGCTTCACAGACGAGGAGGCCTGGGTGAGTGGAACAGTGCAAGAAGGCTCTCGGCAGCTGGAGTGAGTGGAGGGCTTCAGGATGCTGAGTCTAAGGAGAAGGGAGTGGACCTGGAGGATTATTCTCTGAGCAGCAATAGGACTCAAAGATGAGGAGACCTGGGAGATTGAAATATTGTAGGGAGTCTTCTCACAGGAGACTTGACTTGGGGCTATAGGAGAAGATTGCAGGAGAGCTGTGGGTCTTGGAGCTCTCAAATAGGAAGAGTGCCTGGAGAATGGGGCCCTGAAACAGGGGTTGAAGGAACTGTGACAGAGTGCTTAATGACTCCTGGGTAGGTGACCTGGAAACAGTGGCCTTTGAATGGGATTGAAGAGCTGCTGCATTGTAACCTCATTTTACTTTTGGGGTTTGGGAGGAACTGTATGCGACTAAAAGGGCTTGAATTTGCTACCGAGAGAGACTATTTGTATGGGAGGATAAAGTGGAAATAGAGGCAGGCACACCTGTTGTACCCGTCTTCTGCTGCAGGGCGGTTCAGCAGGAGCTGCCCTATGGCACTATACAACTGTGGGGGCATGGGAGGAAAACCCCAACACTTCTGTTCTAATGTGTGACATGATTTTCCATGGAGAGGGTCCATGCAAAACTGAGACAAGATTCTTATCTTGTTTCATTCTTGTCAACTAACCCCTTCTGTAGCCAACTTCTTTCTTCCCAGTTTGAGTACCACTGGATAGGAAATGGTTTTCCCATCCTGGGAAAATTTTCAAGATTTCCAAAATTGTTCCCTTATTGAAATTGGGAAGGGTGGGGCGGGACACAACCAAAAATCTAAATTTTTTTGCAAATTGAAAATCCCCCTCCAAAAAAACCCTGAAACATTTCATTTCAGTTTCATACTTTTTATTCTTTTTAATTTGTTTACTATAATTTTTTCCTAAATGGGAAATATATTAACCAACCCTTTCCTGAAAAAGTTTGTTTTAGGTTTGATGAATCAACATTTTTAATTGAGAACACATTTCCTTGAAAAAATCCCAACCAGCTCTGGCTTTGAGGCAGCATTGACATCATTCAAGTACACTGGTCAGAGCACAGGTTTGCAGGGTCCACTAGGCAAGAAATATCTGCAGTTGTGAATCATCAGTGTCATGATATTCTGTGCTGTTTAGCAATTATCTCCTTCAGAGACCTTCTGGATAGGTTGAACAACATGGGAGATGGGACCCAGTCTAGAGGGATAGTGACACAGGCTAGTCCCTTGCTAAAGACACTCAATTTCCTATCGCTACCAAAATGCTCAAGATCATTTATGACCCTGCCACAACTTAAATGATGGCGATGCTTTCTAAAGATATAACTGACTTGTAGCCAGAGCTGCAGGCAGTATTCATAGTCTTGGACAAGGCATAGAAGCTGGATTCCAATAAGCTGAAAGTGACTGACTAAGGAGGCACTAGAGGTTGGAGATATTTGAAAGCAAGTGGGTAAATAGCCATTTAATGGTATAGTCACAGCGTAGCAGAAGTGTGTAAGAGCTCATATTATGCACATGGGCAAGTACCTCCAGACGAAAATGTCCTATCCCCATTTGTTGCTTTTCTTTTCTTTCAGACTCTCCTCAGTTTTTTCCTCCTCCTTCCTCACTAAATGTCTACTGATCCATTTGACTTCTTCCTTTTCCTTGCATTCCTTCCACCTTTCTTTCTTTTTTCACTCTTCATTCACCACCTTTGCTTTTCCTGTTTCCTCTCATGCTCCCTGACACTTCTTCTTGAATCTTTAAGCCCCCCCCATCTTAGCCCTCTGCAACTGTGTCAAAATAGAATTTTAATTCATATATTTACACACAAAAGCTTTACTGTGTAAAATGAAATAACTTGATTTCAAAGCTAATACAATCAGAAGACAAAACAATGCATGTGGGATGCCCTCTCCTTTTGTATTAGCAGAAGACTTGCAACATCCCATTTTGATTTAGACCCCCTTTGTGTGGGTGGACTATACTATAATACACTGTGCTTCTGATTGTTCTACATAGTCTTCTTCCCAGTACTTCCTAGTTCTGTTAATCTTCTATTTGGTAAAATATAAAATTACCAAATTGCTCATTTTTTATATATAACTGCATACGCTTTTGGTGTCAACGTGCTGCACATAGATGTGACATATATCCTAGGATGTCTTTTCATAATTAGCAAATCCTGCCTGAAGTAAGACAAAGAAGGAATCTTAGGGTTACCTCGATATCTAACTGCATTGCTCTTTGAATGCTCCAGCCCCAGATGGTTTCTTCCTAGCCAACCTTTTTCTTTTAATCAGCTGTTCTTCCACATGATATTCTTTCTCCGAAACAGTCTTAAAATATTTTCTCTATCTTTTAAACATAAAGGCTCAGTCCTATATGAGCACTAGAGAATTACTTGGCACACCTGCAAGGGGAACAAAGGCAGCTTTCCAGCCTTCAATCCTAGAATCAGCTGGGAGCTGTTGGCTCCTAATATAATTTAGAGCAGCCTTAAGGCTATTCTAATTTGTCCAGCACTTAGGGGGCACTAAGATGGGGGTGGTGGTTGTCTGATCACAGCATGCTCTGGCTACACCCCCTTCTGTTCCCAGCACACACCATACACCATCCCTGGGGTTTCTTTAGCTAAAGGAAGATTGTCATGTTCTAGACATTGGTGGTAAAATAATCATCATATCACTCAGAACAGCAGCAGACCTGATGACAGCCCTGGAAATAGTTCTCCAATGTAATTAGCAATAGAGTGAATGCATTCATTAGTTATTTTTATAGCACTGTGATTATGTGAAGCAATATTAAATGATAAACATGGGTATTCTCCTCAGATGTGTAGTGTCAGACTGCACTGAAATAGCAGCATTGCAGGACACAGAAAAGAAAACATCCACCATCCTGATCACAGCTCTTTCATCATCTTCCCTGTAGTTCCAGGCACATTTGGGCAATGTAGCCAAGAGAATAAACTGAGCTCTGACCAAATCTTCTGAAGCACTGAGCATCCTCAACCCCCTTTGCTGTCAGTAGGAGTTAAAGGAACTCAGCACTTCCCAGAGTTGTGCTTTAGTTTTGAAATTGTAGACTTTTAATATTTGAGTTTAAACTAGTGTAAATGGTGAATTCTCTGTAACTTGAAATCTTTAAACCATGATTTGAGGACTCCAGTAATTCAATCAGAGGTTAGAGGTCTATTACAGGGGGTGGGGGGGTGATGTTCTGTGGCCTGCAACGTGCAGGTCAAACTAGATGATCATGATGGCCCTTTCTGACCTTAAAGTCTGAGTTCAATCTAGCGATAGATAAAGGAGAGCTGCATTATTGCAGGGTACTTGCTGCCAATACATTATTTCTACATGTGTTTTTCATTTAGCTTTTATTCAAGTGGTGCTCATGTAGCTGTGGTTAGTCAATGTTTCCACTATAATCCCCTACTTAGAATTCTGGCAGGAAAGATTTATTGGGCTTGAACATGCCATATAGCATTTCAGCCTGCCACAGATTTGTGTTTGTATATCTTGCATATCAGGTTGTTAAGTTAATGGGGAGTTTTAGGACACGTGTGCCCAGTTCTGTGATGACTTACACCTCAGGCAGTTCTATTGTCTTAAATAGGAATGGGGGTTGTAATTCGGTGCTGGATTCAGCCCTATCATTTGTAATGTGGACTTGTCAACTTGTTGTGTAGACAATATTGAACTCATAATGTTGGAAGGGCTTACTTGATGCCTTTTGAGGCATAATTAAATACAAGGTTGTACATAGGCATGGGACCATGCTCTGTTGATACCTGTTCTCAAAAAAACACTTAAGTCCCTCGCGTCTCAGCCTACTGTGACCAACCCTTTTGTCCCCACCACACAGTAACAGGCAGCCTTGATACAATACTCCCCACAACTGCCAAAACCTCCCTTCACCTCTTCCCCCAAATCCCTCCTACCAATGCCCTGTTTTTCCCCCTCATCTGCTGAGTACCCCAGAGGTAATAACTACTTGTGAGCTACCATTCTTTAACCCAGCACCTCAAACATCCTTTGTGGGTTAGAGAAGCCTTCCTGAGGTGCCCACAGAAGTTTTCATGAAGGGCTTCACAAAACTAAACACAAATGTAAACTAAAACTGTGGCTCATGTTTGCAGCTTTTGTCAGTTTTTTTGAACAGACATGGTCTAAAAAAATCAAGACTAGAAATTGTCATGGCTAGTTAGGACATTGGAGATGATTGGATGCTTAAACTGACAATCTAGTCCAGAGCACAGATGGAAGAATGTATGTTTAACAAGTACTAAACCTCTGTTGTATGATCTATTTAGTTCCTTTACTTTGTTGAAGAAGCCCTTTCATTGTTTTTGTTTTATTTCTAGATTTTACTTTCATGAACTGAAAGCAAATCTAAATGTTCTTGTGATTATTTTCCCCCCCTCTCTCTCCTTGTGCACAGCCTCTGCTGAGCTGTCCGGAGGACTACTTCCAAAGTCTGAAAACTGCTCCATCCATGTAATCTTATGGTAATTTTGCTGAGTTCCCTGCTAGTTAGAAGTACACTTCTGGCGGGCTTATTTTGAGCATCTTTCAGCATGAACCATCTCTGGAGTATTTTAATGTTTTGTAGAAATTACAGTCTTTACCTTTTGGGATGACACTTGAATTGATCAGACTCTTTCAGGCATGGCTTATTTCACCTGGTTGCATATATAAATTTTTGTCTGTAGGAAGGTTATAATTTGAGTTTATTTGTGTGAATACAATCAATGCTAAAGTGTACTGTATGTGTTGCAAAACTGTCATTGCAGTGTCTACTCTCATCAGTAACAATACGTAGTTCTTATTAGGGCAGTCAATTAATCACAGTTAACGTGAGTGATTAATGCAAAACAAATGAACTAGATTAAAAAAAGTTGTGATTAACCAGTGTTAAACAATAGAATACCAATTTAAATTTATTATAAATATTTTGGATGTTTTACTACATTTTCAAATATATTGATTTCAGTTACAACACAGAGTACTGCGTGTACAATACTCAATATTTTAGATTACAAATTTTCTCTGTAAAAATGATAAAAGAAATAGTATTTTTCAATTCACCTCATACAAGCACTGTAGAGCAATCTCTTTGTGAAAGTGCAACTTACAAAAGTAGATTTTTTTTTACATAAGGGCACTCAAAAAAAAAAGAGTAAAACTTCAGAGCCTACAAGTCTACTCAGTTCTACTTCTTGTTGTATTAGCGATTGGCTGAACAAATTTATTTACATTTATGGGAAATAATGCTGCCCACTTCTTATTTATAATCTCACCCGAAAGTGAGAACAGGCATTTGCATGGCACTCTTGTAGCCAGCATTGCAAGGTATTTATGTGCCAGATATGCTGAGCATTTGTATGCCCCTTCATGCTTCGATCACCATTCCAGAGGAAATGCTTTCTCGCTGAATTTAAGTTGGTATTCTATTATTGTTTAATAGTGTGATTTTAAAACTGTGATTAATCATGACTTAGTTTTTTTTAATCTGGCAATTGATTGTAATTATTTTTTAATCACTTGACTGCCCTAGTTCTTATATAGTGCTTTATATTAACTAATTCTCACAACATGCTTGAGGCAAGGAGGTAGGCGGGGGGTAGTATTCTGTTGACTTCAGTGATATTTTTGCCTGCCTTCTTCCTTTGTTTGTCCTAATATCTGACCAAGATAAAACCACGGGTGTCTCTCATATTCATGTACATAGTGTAGCACTGATCTGAAAACCATTGTGGTTTAGGTCCTAAGATTCCCCTGCAGGTTAGTCCTAGGCCACCTAGGCAAGCTTCATTGTATGCACAGGGCCTGCTCTAGGGATTTTTCTGCCTTAGGTGAACTTCAGTATGAGCACCGCATCCATCCATCCTGTGACTCCATGTATTCAATTTTTATTGGATTATTTAATGTAATTTTTGACACACAACTTTCTGTGAGACAGCGCATTATTTTTAAAGCACACTGTTTCTTTGGTTTTGTTCTGTCCTCCTTTCTTCTTTCCATTGCCTGTATATTTTGGCATATCTTTTCTTCCCTGTCCTCCTTTCCATCAAGCTTTTTTTTGTGTGTGTAATGTATTTTACTTTGGATCTCGGAATGTGTCCTGTTGTTTGTCTGTAAAGTGCGTTGGACACTTTGGGTGGTATAAATAATAAGATGCTCATTTTCTATGTTATGTACTACCTGGTGGACCTTCCTCTTCCCAGTACCATTTTCTTTTTACATGAAAATAGGTTCTGAATAAGAACTTTAAGTTTGAATAGACATTTGGGGACAAAGTCACCATTACGTGAACTCCACTAAGATCAATGGAGTTTCATTTGGGATGAATTTAGCCTCCTCTGTTTGCAGTAAATATCAGCAAAAACAGATTGGATATCTTTAGAGGAGTGGTTGTACATGATATATGTACATTTACCAAACAACTAGCAGTATTAAACAATTGGAGTATTTTGATTGCATAGCTGATTAAGACGCTCTGGTTCTCTAAGCCTCTACTGCCACTGCCTGGCTATGAGTAAGCACTGTCATTCTGCAGGTCCTCCCATATCAAAGGCTTGATCCTCGACTGATTTAAATTGACTATAGTATCCAGTGACTTTAATGGAGCTTTGCTAATTCACATCAGCTCAGCCCAACTTTGCTTATAGTTTTTATGCAAGCTTAACAATTTCCCTTTGTTAAGAGGGCCGTTTATGTTCAGCCATATTTTATTTTTAGCTTATTTTTGGAAAATGGAAGTTCTAATATCAATGTTCCTACTCTGTTGTTTATGGAGATGTTTCAACCATCTGTAAATGGGGCCTCACAGAAGCTTTTCGGGCTGGGGCAAAATCTGAAACTAAGCAACCCCACCCCACTCTTTCAAACAATTTATCATGGAGATGAAAAAATGTAAGAGGGAAAGGTATAAGGCGGGAGGAAATCAAAGAGGGCCAAGGCCCGTGGGGTCATTGCCCTCCCCACGGGGATGGGTCGCTTCCAGTCCCATGTCACCCTAAGCACCAGCCCTGCTGCCAGTTGGGGGTGATATCCCCTAGCAGCCCCCCATCATATACACAATCACACTCCTACCTGCAGGCTCTTGGACTGGTTGCCTTGGGCCCAGCTTGCAAGTGGTGGCAATGGTGGGATCTGGGCCTAGCCAGGGCAGGTAAGTTGATTCCTGCATTATTGATGGCAGGAGGCAAACCTGCATAGTGGTGAGACCCCCTGTGCCAGGTCTCAGTGTGTCTCTCTCAAATTTGGCCTGCCCATCCCTCTGTCATTTTGGGGGACCTCCCATATGGGGGACCCAGGACAGCCCTGTTTAGAACTCCACATGTTCCGAAATAGCCTGTTTCAGACATTTCCAATTTCATTCTGAAAAGGGGTATCTATATGATCTAAGTGTCCTTTACATACCTTAAAAGTATGTACTAAGTGAAGCAATTTGATCACCACCACATGTTTAGTAATGTTTTATCCAGTGCCAGCACAGGCCACCCCAATGATGGCTGGGGCTCCTAGGCATTACTGCAATGTCAATAATAAATAACACATCCCTATCCCTATTGTCAAAGTTTCCTTGCCGCCCCCCCCCAATGTTCCCTTGCCCTCCATTTTCAAATGCCTGAGATGTAGGGTGACCAGATGTCCTGAATTTTATAGGGACAGTCCCGAATTTTGGGTCTTTTTCTTATATATTACCCCCCACTCCCGTCTCAATTTTTCACATTTGCTGTCTGGTCATCCTACTGAGAAGAAAGATGAACTTCAAATCTCATTTGAGGAAGGAGACTCTATTGTCTTAACTCAGAGTTGAATTCAATCCTTAACGTATTCCTAAATTTTCAGTAACAAAGATGCCCTGTTTTAAGAGATTCTTTCATATGCTCAAATATCACCAAGTTAGTTTCCATTGCTGAAAGTTTTAATGCCATATATAAGATTATGGAAACAAAATCTCATCCTACTTGACCTCCAGTTTACCTTAACCTATTCTTTTTTTTTTCTTGGCAATAGTGACTCTCATTGTAATTAGCATTTCAGAAATAGGAAAAGAAAAGTAAAAGTTGAAATAACTTTACCTAATTCTGTCAAATGTACATATTTATTTACCTCACCCTTTGAGATTATCCCTGATGTCTATTACAGCAGAAACATCATATTTCTTCTCATGGTAACTATGTAATATTGAGGTAATGCATTGCTGCCTAATTAACTATCATTTTAATTGAATTATCACTTAAGCTCACCACTTCAGAGTGATAACTATATAAACTCTCCTTTTCATCACTCAAGTAAGATTACTGAGGGAGAAAAGCCCTATCGGCATTTCAAAAGATGAACACTTAAGGCAGGGGTAGGCAACCTATGGCACATGTGCCGAAGGCAGCATGTGAGCTGATTTTCATTGGCACTCACACTGCCCAGGTCCTGGCCACTGGTCCAGGCGGCTCTGCATTTTAATTTAATTTTAAATTAAGCTTCTTAAACATTTTAAAAACCTTATTTACTTTACATACAACAATAGTTTAGTTATCTATTATAGATTTATAGAAAGAGACCTTCTAAAAACGTTAAAATGTATTACTGGCATGAGAAACCTTAAATTAGAGTGAATAAATGAAGACTCGGCACACCACTTCTGAAAGGTTGCCGACTCCTGACTCAGGGGAATATTTTCCAAAGGCACAAGGGAAATTAAGCATTCAAATCCATGGAAGCTGGGTGCCCTCCTATCTGAGCCTTGAAAAATCTCTCCCTTAATACAGATGATAAAAAAAAATCAAAAAGAGAAAATCATCCAGTCTCTCTAGATTTAAATCATTGCTATTCATAGCTGGTGACATTCACCATTGCAGAGAATGCACACAAGGTCTCTACACCACTTCAATCCTATATAAAACCTCAAATTAGGGCTTCTGTGGGGTTTAAGTGATGCCTTGGCCTTGTGGGAACCCTCTTTGGATGGTTGGGGGGGAGGGGTAACTAGGGCCATAACTTTACAAAGTGTCTAAAACTAGGTCCATATTTAGACAAACGAGGGTGAAATTTTCAAAAGCAGCCCAAGTGATTTGTAAGCACAACATTGCATTCAATAGAGCCATGCCAGTTTTCAGCAGCTGAGTATCTGGCGATGGTGGGCATGTACCCTACACAGGGGGTGCAAGAGTTAATGTGGGACTCAAGCTAATAACCCTTCTGGTTGCACCTGAAGGGTGGGTCAGACCTAATTAAAGAGAGAGCCCATTGGGATGGCTAGTATAAAGAGAGGATGGCTTTAGGGGGAGAGGGAGGAACTCTGCAGTCTCTCTCATGATAGTAGAGAGCTGTGGGAAACAGGAAGGTTTCTGCAAGGGAGGAGACCATGGGGTGCATTTGTCATTACCAAGAACGCAGAAAGGGACTAGGGAAAAGGCCTGAAGAAAGGCTAATGGTAGGAAGAAATCCAGGGAGGCAGCAGCAAGGTGTCTGGTGGAGTAGACCGTGACTGCTTGTCCTAGAATCTCTGGACTGGAACCCAGCTGTTTGGAAATTGGCATCTGACAAAACTGCAGTGCGGGTTTTGCAAAACCAATTCCAGCTCCATTGGAAGGGGAGTGTGGTGGGAAGGCCAGGGCAGATGGCTATGCAATGGGTCCACTGACTACTGCCCCTCTGTGTCCCCCACAGTGAGGATGTGGGAACAAAGGATGCATAATTGAGATCGAACTCTGTAGTTTTAGAAACCCCATAATCATAAGAAGGACTCTTTCTAATAATACATAAATTGGGCCTGATTCTCCTCTAATTTATGCCAATGTGCATCAGGAATAACTCCACTGAAGTCAATGGGAGCAGCAAGTTCTCAGCACCTTTGCAAATTCAGGGTGACTAAATATAGCTTATTATATTACATACCTTTATGCACCCATGTTTGAAATGCTGGCTATAGTCTTTTATTATGAAAGTGCTGTTTGCATTTCTAAGATTGAGTTTTACTTTGCATAAATAGCAGAAATGTAAACTGTTTTATATAAAATACTGTGCATCTTCTCCAGATGTACAACCCTTGCTCTTTGAGTATACAATGAGAATGACTGAGAATTTACAAATAAATCTAACTAGCTAATATTAAAAACTGGGTCTGTCAGTAAATTGAGCATAACTATCAACTCTTCCCCATAGTGGTGCCATGAGGGGAAAAGTAATCGAATGTGGTGATTTTTGTCTCCTCTGAGACCACAAACACTAATGTGCCTTAATCATAATCCTATGATTATTGCATGGCATGACTACACGGCCATGCAATATGATTGTTTGGGTTCTTTACTTGTGTATTTCTATATCTTCACATGTTTTGATTTCTTTGAAGAACAATTAGCTTTGAATTTCCAAGGTTTATAATGCTTCGTTTTGGGATAATTACAACTTTTCTGGAATGATTTGAACTTAGTTACTGATACATACTCAACCTTAACTCCATTATAACATGGTTTTTGTTTTGGGAATTTATTGATATCCATGGCAGTGATATGAAGAGTCTAAATGGTCCTATTTATACTTGTCCACATTTTCTGAGGTGTTCCTGTACTGCTCAATTTGATAAACTGGATCCAAATTTTGAAATGAAATTAAGCCTGGGAGCCCATGCTCCTGGCTCAGCTGTGGCTCCCGTGGCTTTGTGGATCCCAGCTCCCTGTCAGCCCTAGTGGACTGATGGGGAGCTGGGAGCCACAACTGAGCTAGGAGCCTTGGAGCTTGAAAGTTAGTCTCTAGGCTCCCAGCAGGGAGCCTAGAAGCCTTGGAAACCTCAAATCAAACTAGGCTTCTCAGGGCTTCCAGGGTCTTAGTTGTGCAGTCACGGAGCTGAGTCCCATCTAGAACTGCAGCTCTTAGGGCTTCTTGACAGAGCACAAGTGAGCCAGAAAGCTGTTGGGTCCCCAACTTTAGTGGGACTGCCCTGGACTTGCAGACTCTGGTGAGCTGCCAGGAAACCAGGTAGGTTTCCAACAGAACCCCGGTGGTGGTGGTTGACTGCAAGTTTTGAAAGTGAGCCCTTTCTGTGAAATGTTCACATTTCTATGAATCAACACTTCATGGTGAATGCCTGTTTCACTGGAAAATTCCCAACCTGTTCTAGTGAGGATAACTTTTATTTCTGACATGAGATCCTTACTTTAGGCATTTCTTAGCCAAAAATCACAGTGGCTTTAGTAGACATTTAAAACAAGTTTGAATTGCAGGATTTGACCCAGGTTTGCTTTTTTTTTTCCTTGTGGAAATATTTTTAGGTGAACTTCTCAAACATAAATTTTATTTGTCAATTTTGTTTTTAAAGCAGATCATTACATTTTAAAAAGGAAATTCCTTGAATCATAGGGTTTGCAAATTGGTATGCAGTTGTATGTTTTTAGAAAAATAATTTCTGATCTATTTTATTTCTTACGAAGGCCACATCCACTGATCACACATCCACACTGGCAACTGCTAGTTCTGTTGATGAAAGATCAAACTCTGTAAGGCTGATAATCATCCTTTCTAATCCTATTATATCAAGATTTCATCTTGTTCATTATAATAGATTAATGCAGTAAATATTTCACTCATGACTCTTTTAGAGATCGTGGGACTAAATTCCTTTCCACAGCTATCTTTCCAGCTCTTCAGTGAACCGTTTAACATAAAGGATTGAAACTAGCTTCTAAAAAAGGTCTTGTTTCTTTTTATCAAAAAACCGCAGAATTGCTCAAGTTACACTAAATTTATTTCAGTTATAGAATCTTGTAACAGGTATCTTATGTTACAGGCATTTAATTGTCCACTCCTGTGGAGAAACCCAGGGGAGTGGGACAAAGGTTTACCTCAGAGTTTCAAAGTAAATTTACCCTTAAGTGGAGGAGACCTTTGGGGTGAGAGAGAGGAAGGAAGAGAAGTGTCAGAGGACGACGGGGGTCTGGCATCCTAACAGATATGTGGCCAAAATAAGATCTTGTCCTGCAGAGTCAGAGGCATTCTGAGAGAGGGTAAGCTGTTCCACAGTGTCAGCATGACTCCTTCCAATTCACACAACAAGTGGGTGGTGGCTGGGGAATGGAACCCACATCCTCTGAATCCTACCTCCATGCTCAGTCTTTGCTTTCCAGTCCCAGCTCTCTGCCCAACCCAACCCAACCTCAGTGAATGGGCAACAGGTTCTAGTTTCTAAAAGAAGGGTAGAATACCTACCTCACAAAGGGGTGTTGTGAGGCCTCATCAATGTCTGTAAAAGTGCTTTGTGATCAGCGGGTGAAAGTCACTATAGTGACTTTTAAGTGTTATCAGTTTTTAATACTAAATTGTAGGGCTGGCTGGAAAATAAGAATTCAGTTTTGTGAAAAATAGAGCATTCAGTGATTAGGGCACTCGTGTGGGAGACCCATGTTCAAGTCAGAGCAGGGACTTCAACATGGATCTCGCACATCCCAAGTTAATGCCCTAACTGCCAAGCTCTGGCTATTCTGGGGTCTATCTCCTTTGCACGTGTGAAAAACTTCAGTTTTGACAAATTGGTATGTTTTGTCAAAATACCTGACCAACTTTACTAATTTGCACAGATTTCTCTGGACGTAATAGAGCACAGCAAAGTCTATCTGTATGTTACTTTACTTGCACCAGTTCCTGGTTGGTTCCAGGATCAGGGGGCTGCAAAGATACTTTGAAATCACCTTTGCCCCACAGCCTCTTGTACTGGGGAGCTCACAGCTTGGCTGAAACAGAGACTCAAACCCATAGGCTAAATATTTGTTTTCTGAAAATAGCCAATTAATCTGATGTGGGAATACCAAATGTAACAAATTTATCATAATGAAATTTGAGCATGTAATATAACAACCTGTTGCACTTACAGTTTCACGTAAGACTTAACATTTTTATGGGTAGGATTAATGTGATATTTTACTAGAAAATATATATTTCACTCGAGAGACTTTAATTTAGCTGAACATTTGTCATGCATATAAAATATTATATTTGGATACTAAGATCTAATACCTTCACTTAGAGACCTTTTTATTAACTTAGTTCGCTGAAATGAAATATTACATAATGATGCATAATGGGAAAAACTTGAGAGATGGATCTTGCTAAAGGGAAACAAATGTTATCTCATGGTACAATGGCTATCCACGGGTTCTTCTGAATGCTGTTTTTTGATGTAAGCTTTTATTTGGGATTTTAAATACATAGTTATTAGATTTCTGTAATCATTCTATTTTATGATTTCAGATATTTAAAGCCAGCTCCTCAGCTAGTTTTAAATCAAAGTAGTTCTATTGAGAACTTGATTTACACCAGCTGAGGATCTGGCTCATAGTTTTGTTCTGGTATTTCAGTATGTGACATTATGCCCCCATATTCTTCATAGAGATAGTTATGATATAATTATGGCATAACTAAGAGGTATTTTATGCAAGATAGAATTGGAAAGGTTATGATTTACTGAATATGATTATCCTATTTGTATGTGTAAAGCTGACAGACCTCGGTCATCAGTGGGTGGGATCGAACTGGGGACCTCTGGAGCTTAGTGTATGAAACTCTAATCATGAGCTAAAAGCCAACTGGCTGTTAGCTAAGGCTATAGAGCAGACTTATTTAACTCTCTCTAAGTGGCCTCCGTGCCACTAGGTGGGACAGAACACCACATCCAGAAGGTGTGTGGGTTACATATGCATGTATCATTTTTGTATCTGAAGTTAGGAATATTTTCTATGCAACTATTACAAATGTGTTTAAACCTGGGGAACGCCCACTAGACAGAATGCAACCAGTCTGGATGGCCGGTTGGGAAGGGCCATTAGGCAAAACAATAGGTCTTTGAAGATGCTAATCTCCCACCTTCCTGAGAAGCCTTCCTAGCGATGCCCCAAACAGCCTCTGAGTTGTGGCTGCAGGGACATGTGACCAAGTCTCCTGGTACTGGACTCCATGATAATACTAGTGTTTTTTCCACTGACTGGGGGTGGGGATCAAACTGGGAGACAAAGGATTCCTGTCATATGCAAAAACTATTTGAGGCATCATGGGGGGTCGTTATTCATTGACTCCCCACCCAAGAAAGAGAACTGCTGGAAACACCTGAGAACAAAAAAAATTGGACTAGGGGAGAAGGGCTGAGTCCCCAGGCTAGAGAGTGTCTGGCCTGTGAAAGAAATATCTGGAATTTTAAGCTGCAAGCAAGTGCAGCTTGCCTTCAAGAACCTCTGCAATCTGTCTAAAACAAAATTTAGAGTGAAAATTTGCTACTTATAACCAGTTTCTTTAGTATATTAAGCTTAGATTGCACATTTGTTTTATTTGCTAGGTAATCTGCTTTGATATGTTTGCTATCCGTTATAATCACTTAAAATCTACCTTTTGTAGTTAATAAACTTGCTTTTGTTTTGTCTAAAACTAGTGTGTGTGTAAATTATAACTTGGGGCAGAAAGCTGTGTATATTCTGCTCCACATTGACGGAAGGGGGTAAATTTCATGAGCTTACACTGTACAGTTCTCTGTGCAGCGCAAGATGGTATAATTTTGTGTTTACACTCCAGAGGGGTCTGTGCATTTGAGTAACTAGGCAGTTCCCTAGCTGAGCCTTCCCATGCAAAGCTGATCTCAGCATCTGTGTGTATAGCTGCAGCCAGGTGTGTCCCTACTTGTTTGTGTGCTGGTAAAGTGCATTTTGAAGCTGGGGGAGGGCTTGGCTGGCTTGCCTCAGCAATATAGTGTAAAGGGACCCAGGCTGATGGGTCAGGTGGGCTCAGTGGTACCCCAGTTCCAGGTGGCATCCCTAAGCGGTTGAGGGGGGGGAAGCCGTCACACAGTATCAAGTTTCATGCAAAGTGAGGAGAACTAGGCCTTCTGTGCTTGAACTAGTCATGGTAATATTTTGGAAAGCAGAACCTTTCATAAAGCTCCTGGTTTTGAATTACCAAGTATGCTTTTTATTGCCTCTTAAAGATTGTGCTGAATTCCTTGAAAGCTTCTGGAAGACTATCTTTAGCTATTTTGAACAGCGAATGATCATAATTAACATTTAACCAAAATAAATCCAAAGTGCACTGAGACTTCTTTTTAAAGCTACACCTGTGTGCGTGGTATTGATGTTTACGATCCAAGTTATTGACAGATTTCTTAAGCTGGGAGTGAATCAAAAGCTATACCATATACCAACACTTGTCTTGATCTTTCATTTCAGAAAGTTTTCTTTTTTCTTGTGTGTTCAATGTTAATCAACCTGTTGCAGTTTTTCAGAATTCTTTTAACCAAATGCATTGCTTGTGGAAGGTGCTGCAGACTTACAATCCCCTCTGTGCTCAGCAGGGTCAGCAACAGCTGGGCAAATTTCCACCAACACTGTTAACATACCTCAGTGTTGATTTGGCAAGACTTATCTCTACATGTTACGTGGCCATTTAGTCTTTGCCTTACCTCTGTCAAGGTCTGCATTTTCTTTTCATTGGAAGTGCGCAGTTGGCTTACTGTTTTTCAGAATCCCTCTATTTGTTTCCAGCGCATGTAGTATATAGTGCTGTACACAACTGCTAACCTTTCACCTTTTGAAAATTGTAACCCTTCCTTGTCATAATTCAGATTACAGTAAGTGTAATTAGTTGGCATTTTAATAAAATAATCACTTTGTATGACATGACAGCTCTTTGCTCATTGGTTTCTATGAAAGTAATGTGGTTAGATCAGAATAATCAGAATATTGTGACATAAGTTCTGATAGTTCACAAACCACCAGCATCCTAGTAGTGGAGAGGATGAGTCCCTCTTCCGGGTGGCTCATGAGCTACTATACCTTGAAATGGTCACTTAATTTAACCCTATTTAATGCTTGAAATTGCGCGGTCAAATGCAACATATACAAATAATAAATCAAATTCACAACAATAAAATGACTAACCAAATAAAGACTAAGTTGGTGGGGGGAGGGAAAGAAGACCAATTATATTCCTGTACTTTCAATATGATATATAGCCTCGTATAACTGAAGAAGGGTAGAAGATTCTGAAGTCAGTTAGTGACTAGGGTGACCAGAAGTCCCGATTTTATAGGGACAGTCCCAATTTTGGGGTGTTTTTCTTATATAGGCTCCTATTACTCTCCCACCTCCTATCCCGATTTCTCACACTTGCTGTCTGGTCACCCTATTAGTGACTGACCTAATGTTCCTGAAGCGCCCTTGGGGCTTATCTACATGGTGCTTTAGTCTGCAGCAGAGGTATTTAGGTTTTAGTCCGCACTAGTATGTGGTGTACAAACTGGCTAGTTGTGGATCCTGCTGGCTCACATGAAAAGTTCTCTAGTATGTGCTTCTATAATCCTGTTTCAAACTGTACTCCCATAGTTGGGAGCCACAGTACATTAATTGCAGCAGGGACTTTTGGGGCATTACTAATCTAGATCTAATGGCTGAAGTTGCTCTCATGAGCAAAGCAGAGTCTGGTATAAATCTGGTTATCTATGACAGAGCAGAATTTAGTTCTTATTTTTCTTTGTATAGCTATAAATAGGAAATGTGATTTCATCCATTTATAAGTGAAGACTTTCATTATTCATTTGTAGTTCGCTATACACACAAGCTAAATCTGTCCTTTCAGATGACGCAGAAGGAAGATTCCTGTCAACTGTAATTGCCGCATGTGGAAGATGAGTGCTACATTTTTTTCCCCCAGTGGAGAGAATGTTTACTCTGTTTAATATAATAAAATTTAATTTTCCTATGAGATAATAAATAAGCTAAGGGTAAATATTGCCATCCTTCCTCATTCTTTAACTGATGCAAAACTCTTCCTGGTCCAAATCCTTAAGTCATTATTCAATTTAGATTCACAGCTTTTGCAGCAAAAGCCTTATAGGGGGAAACTTTTTTGTCTCAGATAATAACAGAAGAACACCAAGATGAGCTGATACCAGCAAGCATAGGAGTTATGGGTCCTCCAAAAAGAAAGGAACTTTTCTCTGGCATATATGTTATATGGCAGAGAGTAGCAGAGAAAGTCATCAGTGTGACATTTCTTCCTTCATAATAACTTCAGCATGGCTAAAAATAATATAGAATCCAATCCAAAGCTCAATGAAGTCAGTGGGAAGACTCCTATTGACTTCAGTGGGCTTTGGATCTGTCCCATAGTTGATGAAACTCCTCCTTTTCATAAAAGATCAAATTCTGTTTTCTGGTCACAACTCTTTTCCGATTCCCTTTCCATGAACACTTATAGGACCTTTTTAAAAAAAAAAAAAAAAATGGTTTCCAAGAAAGCACAAGGAACATGAAAATCTCATTAATAATCCTGTGAATATATTGAAGTCAATAAAGGTCCTCCCTATCTATGCTAGTGCGACAGAGGGGGGGATTCAGGCCAGTGGTCCTGAACCCTGATCAAGCAAATATTTACACATGTGCTTAACTGTACACATGCATAGGAGCATTGACTTCAGTGGGATTGCCCATGTGCGTGAAGATATTTGTGTGCTTAAACACTTTGCTGAATCACTTCCTGCATTATGAAATTATAACTTTGGGATTTTTGGGGGTGGAAAGAATAAAAGTTGGAAAGAAAGAGGTGATTATTGCAGGGAGAAAAATTCACCTCATGAATTTGAATGATAAAGTTTATTCTTTCTTTATTGGTATATGCATTATAATATAGCCCAGGAGCCCCAGTCATGGACTAGATGCTGCACAAACAGAACAAAAAATGTTAAGCGTAAAATCTTAAATGAATTATTTCAGTGAATATTTGGTGGCACATCATTGAATGACTAAGGCCCTACTCCCATAATTCATTGTGTCTGAGGGTGCCCTATCAACTTCAGGGAAATTTTGCATTATGTGCAGGCAGGAGGCCAGTATGCTGTCAACTGAATGATTAGAGCCTAGGTGACCCCATCCCCTTCCATTTACTACCCTTAAATTATGGTCATGTTGGTTTGAAAATGCTTGGAAAATAATACATGGTCTCAGACCACAAGATGTCAGTATGGATTCATAATTCAGTTCTCCAGTGTTACTCCCTGTTGTAGCATTTTACTGTCACTGGATGAAATGGTGATGGGCCTGAGCTACAACATTTGTGTATGAACTTCCACAAAGCTCAGGGGGTGCTCAGGTTCTGGGCCCCATTACCTAGGTCAGAGCACATTGATTTGGATGTGATATTTGTCAAAGTTAAAGGGATATTTGGATCTGGCTGTTGGTTTGAACCTTTCTTTAGATTAGAAATGAGAGTCTACAAGAGCAGCAGGTAACTAAAACTGTATGGGGCAGCCATTGCTGTGTAGCTAAGTTTGAAGCATTGGAGATCTGAGCTTTCATTGTGTTTAACAATAGATGTGACATACTCATTTATCTCTGGAACCCTCTCTTTGAAGCCCTGGACATGCAGTGCATATGTTTGGTGGCTTATTTTGTCTTTCAATAATATTATTTCTCATAGAAAAATAACAAGAATTCAGTGGATTTTCAAAGGCAAAAATGGTTGCTTAGGCGCTTAATGGACTTTAAATGGAGTTTAGGTGCCTAAATACCATTTGCACTTTTTGAAAAATCTACCCCTACGGCACATTTTAGCATAAGTTGCCAGCTTTCGCTCAGGAGAATTCACTGATCTTAATACTGCAGGCATTTACCATATGAGAGTTATGTAATAAGTGCTACACACAACTGTTGGTGTGCCCGTTTGAAAACTCAAAAGAGAATTCTGAGAAACATTTGGATTAAATTTCCATTTTAAAATTAAACACTGTTTCCCTTTTTTGTAATCTGCTTGAGGAAACATTTAAAATACTTTGTGGAACAGATAAATTAACCAAATCAAATGCTCAGTAGAATACAGCATAAGTAATATTCTTTATCTTACAGGCGAGTAGTAAATTGCTTTAAACCAAAAAAATTATAGTTTTACTAGATTTATGGTAAATCTGCGCTAACAAGATGTTGAAGATATGCACAAAAAGTATGACCAATGTACCTTATAGTATAACAATGATTTATTTCAAATACATATCCTAGGGTAATGCAAACAGCAGGGGATTTATCTCTATCAAAGCCAACGTTTCTTTGACTAGACAGTTAAGATGAAGTTGAAAGCAAAATGTCTCATGGCTGTCACAGTTAAGGAGCGATCCCATTCTTTCTTCAACTAGACAATCATCAAATGATATAATTGAACACAAATTAAAAAAACTTAAATATTTAGGTTGCAATTGCAAACACTTTTGGTAGGAAATTAAAATATAAGGTTCACATAATGGAACATATTTTGCCCTCTGTTAACACTGGTGTAAATCTGAACTAGCGTCTTTGACCTCAATGATGTAACAACATAATAGGAGGCTGAATTTGTGCTTTTGCACCTTTTAACTATGTGGCAAAAGGGGCCCAATGACCATAGTGTAGAGTTTACTGCTTTGGGCGATAAGCTGGGAACGATGGTGTGAAAGAATGAAGAAACACTCAATACTTACTCATGTGAGATGCCTTACTATTTCCCTATAATAAGAATAGGAGATGATATCTCAGATGTTCCTGTGGGGTAACTATTTGTTAATACTGGTTCAGTGGAGTTGTACCAATAGTAAACAGCAAATAATGTGGCTCACTGAATTCTGCTACTTTGGTATTGAGTAATTGTTTTATGCTATACAGTAACAAGGCACCATTCCTTGAAGGAACTGAAGTACATGCTTCCCTTTAGGCATATGAGTAATCCCATCCTTATTCAACAAACCACTCCAGTACATGCTTCTGAAGTGAACAGGACTTGAATTGTTTAAACTTAAGCACTTGCTGAACTGGGGCCTACTTGTCTTGACCAACATCCACTCGAGTAACCTGTTTGTCAACCAATCTATCAAATGAATCAGTAGAGAATTAAAAGCTCCTATTGGTTTAGTGATGAATAATACTAACAGTTGGCTGAGAGACGTAGTACAAATTGAGCAACATCACTATGCAAGTTTCATAGCTTCTGCCAGAAACCGGTATTATACATGCATTACCGATTCTGGTTCTTCCCAATCCTAACCTCAGGAACATATGCTAGCAAGTAGAGCCTCATACCAGCAAAAAGCTGTACATTTCAGAATGTAGACAGTAACTACTCAAAGATGTACCATTCAGCTTCTTCGGTACATCAGTAACATTTTAATATGCTAAAAACACCTGCCAGAAGGACAAGCAACTGCTCTTGTCTCCATGGGCTGGTCTACACTGGGGGGGGTGTATGGGGGGGATCAGTGTAAGATATGCAACTTCACCTATGAGAATAGTGTAGCTGAAGTTGACGTATCTTATTTCGATACCTCCTGTCCTCACGGCGCGGGATCAACAGCTGCGGCTCCCCTGTCGACTCTACTTCCATCTCTCGCCCTGGTGGAGTTCTGGAGTTGACGGGGAGTGCGTCGGGGATCGATTTATTGCATCTAGATGAGACACGATAAATTGATCCAATAGATCGCTACCCGCCAATCCGGCAGGTAGTGTGGATGTACCCCATGTGTGTTTGTAGTGGGATTAAAAGGAAGTGCATCTTCCCATCCTCTCCTTGGCTTTGGCCTTATCTTTATAATGTATTTGAATTTCAATGGGTTTTGGATTAGCCTCTAGCTGTTGGCTTGTGGCCTTACCAGAAAAAGGAAGTTCCTTACTAGTGAGCTTCTTGGCCTCCTAGCCTGATCCCAGTAGGTGGAGCAGCAGCACCTGACCAGAGAAAGTGTTCCTTATGTGCCTCCTTTTCAGCAATATCTGCCCGTTCACAGGGGGTGAAAAATGGCTCAGAATCCACAATGAAAAAAGATGTTATGGATGGAGCTCTCGTAATGTATTGGTGTGTTCTGGTAATAGCTGAAATGTCTCATTTAAAAATACCACTTGTTGTAGACAACTTGAATCATTGTGCTTTAATTTTCATACATTACTTCTTGACTCCACTCTTGGGAATTTTCTTAGCATATCCTTATTTTTTCATACTTTGATTAACCTACTGATGTCTTGAACTGCAGCATATAACAGAATTTAAGAATGAAAGTCTCTACTTGGTGCCACTGAATATACAAAAAATTTGCAATGAATTAGGGAACTTTTTTATTAATAAACTAAACATCATGTGTAGTTGTTTAACACTAAAGTTCCATTCAGAATATGTTGCTTCAAAGATGGGTATTGTGTCAATAATTTACCAGATGGTACCACAATGAAACAACTTTCTGGATCTACATTGAATTTTTACTATACATGAGAAAATCTCCATTCTCACAGTACATATGCATTCTTTTTTATCACTTTAAGGCATGACTTGTGTACTAGCTAACACCACTTACAAAGCTGAGGCAGTTCAACTATCTTTCCTTTAACAGAAGAGGTGAACCATAACTCAGGGAACTGAATTGACTGCATATTTCATAAGCTGACATAGAAGAGCTATTAAATGGTCACCTAAAGTATCTCAAAATGAATTTAGAGATTTGTGTCTCACAGTGGTATACAATCGCAAAAAGGAGCAGAGTTTCCCTCATGGGCCATATTGTGCCTTCAGTTTTTAAGCAGAACTCTTCACTGATTTCAGCAGGGAGTTCTGCTTTAAAACCGATGACATGATTTGACCTCCAAACTAATGGCATAATTTACCTCACTGTCTTAAGAAGACGGGATAATCCACCCCCAGTCTGTCAGTTAATTTTGATAGCATGAAAAGTTTTTTTAAAACAGTGATGCTTATTATTATTATTTATTTTATTATTGTTAATTGTTAATCTGAAATGAGATTTTAAAGTGGTTTTTAGATTTAGTTTAGAAGTAAATTGCTTTAGTGCAGAAAATTAACCTCAACCTTGCAATTAAAAAAAGATCTCTGCTGTACATTGGAATAATCTTATAATGAAATTACTTTAAATAAGTTAATGTCTGTAGAGCTGTTTGGAAATATAAACTTTGTGAATTATTATTATTTCAGTGTATGCCTTTTCTATAGGCCCATTCCTGAAGTTCTGGCACAGCCAATCCTAACTTGGGCAAAACTCCCATTGAAGTCAATGAGAGCTTTTATGTAAAGCCTTCAGGCTTGCATTAGGCCTCAAATCTAAGACTAGAACAGAGCCCTCAATTCCCGTTGCATTCATACTTCACAATTTACCTTACAAACATACGTAGTTTAGCTTTAATTAGCTGAACCTCCGTTACTATATCAGAAACCTCCTATGATCCAAAATATGGTTGCTTTCCCTGAATTTGTCTGGGGACTTGACCTTCTTTCAGATAACAGGGAGTGTGTCCTATAAATGCTGCACAGTGTATCACCAGAGGGGCTAGAATTGAGAGATGAAGTTCTGCTTGCTGTGAGCTGAGGAGTACTGCAGAAGCATCCTTCATAACCTCAGCACTCCAAAGCACCTATACACAGAAGAACCACTCCCCAGTGCTTATAAGCAGCACACATGGAGTCTTTAGAAGCATCTCTCCAGCCCCAATGATCCCTTCATCCAGGAGCCCTTCATATTAATCTGGCAGACCTTTGGAAAACTGGCCATGTGGTTCATGAATGCAGATTTCAAAGAATGCTTTCCCTGATCACCAGAAACCCCAATTATCAGGTTTTGCATTTCCCCAGAGCCTTTCGGTAATGAAGTTGCACTTCCTAAAGTAATCATTTCACCTATTGAAATGCAGAAACCCTTGGGATGGCACATGACAGTTGTTTAACAGGGCATGGCAATGCTACACAACAGTTAACAATATGAAGAGAAGTGTCCCATTGCTAATGGAGTGATATTTTTCTACAGTGCTTGTTGGCTTGGCAATAAATTTAGCTCACTCATTAGATTCTTGACCTACTTTTGAACATCTTCTCAACACACAAGTCTCATTCAAAGCTCCTTCATCACTTTGATGCTTTTGAAAATTTCATTCAATCTCTCTTGTGCTTTGTTCCCCAATTGTACAATAGGAATAATAATCCCTTTCTCCCATTCTTTGTCTTGTTTATTTAGGTTCTCAGGTATCTAGTGTAGAGATGTCTCTTACTATGTGTCTGTAAGCACAATAGGGCCCTGAGCTTGACAGGGTCTTTTAAATGCAACCGTAAAACAAAAAATACAAATTAGTTTAGTTTAGTGCACTTATAACTCACTAGAAAGAGATAGGTTGAAGTAGTATATTCAGTACCTCTGCATGGGTATATACAGTTCATCTAATCTAATTATAATGATACTGTGCTTACATGATCAATTAATGCATTTGCGAGGATTGATTACATTTATTGAAAGGTTCTGCAAAAGAACGCTGAAGTAACATGAGGTTGTTTTGAATGTTAGGATAAAAAAAAAACCCTCAATCAATTGTTTTAGCTTTTGAGACTAGCTTTTAGCGGAAGCCAATAAGCCAATTGGAAAGGCTTATATAAATCAATGGAAAATAAAACCATATGATAACCCTCAAGAAACTGGCTAATCCTTAGGTATTCTCCCCCTTAAGGGCTAGCCATGTACCTGGGCTTCTGGAAAAGCCACTAGGGGGTCTCTGTATAAAAATCAGGCCCTGAGTGTCATTGGCATTGTTATTGGAATGATAATATACCTGCTGCTGCAGTAAATATGACTGGTTAGTATCAAGAAATTGGTCTGGTTTTCTGAAAGATCAATGAAGAGTAGTTTATCTTTTGGCACTGGGGAATTTATGATTATGCCTTAATCTTATTACAGCTCTTGAGAAAATCAAATAAAGTCTTATTATAGCAGTGCAGTTGCACAAAGATAGTGTAGTTTAAGGTTTTGTTGGCACGTCCACGATAAATCCTTTATTCCAAGGGGATATAGCTCTGCTGTAAAAACTGGCTCTGAGCTAAAGCTTGGCAAAGATAACGTATCAGCGAGATTATTTCTAAATAACATTTCAAACAATGTTTTAGTGTGTGAATTATAGGATTAAACAAAACATAATTTTACCAGTTTGATACCTATTTATGCTCCTATTTGTCAAAAGTGCTTTGTCTAGTCAAAGTAAAATTCTGTTTCTCTAGCGCATAACTCCACTGGGAGTCCAAAAGCAGTAAAGACAGTACTTTTCCAGGATAGTCAAGCTCAAGACAGTCTTAAAGACCTATGCCTTGAAAATAAAATCTTGTCCCACTGGAGTCTATGGGAGCTTTGCCATTGACTTCAATGAGGCTTGGAATTCACCCTGAATGTCTGTGAGGCCATTTAGAAATTATTTTTAACTCTGTGCTGTGGCTTTTACTGATGACTCCCATTAATTACTGGGCAAATGCCCACTTGCATGCAAGTGATGGAATTGCACAGAGAGGGCCTGATATGGTTCCATTGAAATTTAGTGGCAAATCTCCCATTGACTTCAATAGGAAGAGGACCAGGGGCATAGTATTTTAAACAATACATAGCTAGTGAATAGATATGATCTTAAGCTAGGAAGTATTCCAAAGTTTGGGAGTACTTGAAGTTAGGAGTTTGGTTTGGACCCATTTCTCATTATCGAGTGATCTTGTGGAGTAATAGTGCAGCATCAGGCTATCTCCTGCCACCTAGCTATTGTTGGAGGTAGAGAAGACTGGGAAAAGTAGAAAGGATTCTAAGTTATTGTATGAAAAGGGGAAAAAAAACATTCAGAGGAAAAGATGAACATGCCATAAATATTTTCCAGTAGCTGTTGCCAACAACTCTGAAATTATTTCAGTGTTCCAGAAAGAGAAAAGATTGTGACTAAGAGAATACAATGAAGAATTACGTTCTGTAGAATGGAAGACAATCTGGGAATGATATTAAAAATGCATCCCTGGAGATAACACTAAATATAAGACTCTGTAGTCAATATCTTGGATGACTTTCAGTGTAATGAAGATGCAATATTTCCATTAGACACTAGCAGTTAGGAAAAAAAACATAGTCCCGATTACTGCCATCCAAATAGCTAAGGCAACAAATATGTTTCAAGATGACACTTCTTGGGAACTCACAAATTCAGTTAAATTAACTCCAGCAGTTTCAGAATAACAGGAGAAACTTGGAGATTTTTTTCAAACGGACAAATGACAATTAGGTGTCTAGCTCCCACTGACTTTCAGTGGGAGCTAGACACAAAGCAAAAATGGCAGTCATGCATCCAGCTCCCACTGACAGTCAGTGGGAGCTGGATGCATGATTGCCATTTTTGCTTTTCAATATCTCCCCTTTGTTTAGGGGGAGAACAAAAACCAACAATTCAGATACTTTTCTGAACTTTCCGAAACACGTGAGTTGCCATAACTGGTCTGAAGATTTCCTGGGGACAGGCTTTTTGGTACTTGTCCTTTTGGGTTTAGAACTACCTCAAGAATAGCCCTTCTTGAGTAGTTTCACCAATTCCACTTCTAGAATCAGGAAACGCAATGAATTATGTGAAAGAAGGAAAAAAAGAGAATCAAACTATTTTTAGCTTCCTAAAAGGCTTATTCAAGGAGTGGCTGGAGGTATGTGTTTGGTGCAGATTATTTTTACCTAAAGAAGTTATCTAGAGCTGCTAGTATGGTGCCTTATTATTTAGCACCTATGGACCCTGGTCACAGACTAGGATCTCATTGTGGTAGGTGTCGTGCAAACAGAATGGAAAGACCTGCTCTCAAGGATACTACAGTCTCAGAGCATATGCTATTGTTCAGCACTATGAACAAACCAAACCATGAAGTTCAGCACCATTTATATAAACTTTTCAGGGACATTCAAAAATCTTTAGATAAAAGGTATGTTTAGATTAGCTAGCACCTGGGGAATGTTTCCCAACCTTAAAAGGCCCATGCTCCAATTAGTGGAGTCTGTTTAAAAGTAGTCTGCATACATCTTTACTGTGGTAAGGTCTGGAACATGGAATGCTGCTTCCTCTGTAGTGCCAGATGGCCTTGGATCGTCTCTTCGCTGCACTCCCATGGGTAAACTGACTGGTGGTTCTTCACTGCTATACAGATTTGAGGAAACTAGAATGCCGTGAAAAGTCCAGTATATACCAGGAGTCAGAGTTTTGTGCAAGAGTTGAATTAAATGGCTGTTGCTGTGTGTAAAATACCAGAAACCAAGATGAAGCAAATATGTATTTAAAAGGGGTGTGTGTGTGTGTGTGTGTGTGTACAGTCTATAACAGCCTGGTAATTACTGTGGTATTAGCGATCTTTTCTAACCAAGTTTAGATCATGTTTTAAATACATAGTTGGTTTTCAAGACATACAACTAGATGGGCATACTTGTGTGGAACATCCAAGGGGCCCTATCTGTGCACCTTTCTATTCAGGGAAGTACAGAGCCTGCTCCCTCACAGCACCCTTTGGGTGTATATCACTTTAGAGGTGGCAGGAAGACTGCAGAGGCATGGCTGCACCACCACTTTGCAGTGGCCTGTGGAGAACAGACTCCGTCATCCTAAAGGCACAATCCCTCCTGAAGTAACCGCTGTCCTCAGTGTAGATTGGCCACTAAATGCCATGGTTTGGCCCATAGTCAGTTGTAACAGAGACCTGCAGCATAAAGAAAGCTCTCTAGCAAGCAGGAACGAAATGCTTTGTTTAGATGTTTTGGGTTTTTTCCCCTTAAGGGTCCTTTATATCAGAAGTAAATGACAGTGAAATATACTCTCATTTTAATAACATGCTGTCTACCAATTTGCTCAGAGAATGTAGTTCTGTAATAAGCTGATTTAACCACGTATACTCATTGATTGTACAATTGTTTCCGAAAATCGTTTTCTATGTTAGCAAGAGCTTTTGATCACTGCCTACGTGCTCACCTTTGACAGGTACATCATTTGAGGAGACAAGAACTCCTAATTAAATCTATTTTTTTTTTAAATCTTCAAATAAAGAGTGAAAAGCTTTAAGGAACAGTATGAAAGTTATTCAATAAACATGTGATTGAAATATGCACAAATTTGTCATTTTCACACATTAAAATTAAAATAAGGAGTTTTATCTTTTATTTTTAGACTAAATCAAAAATGTCATCATGAGATTGATTATGCTTGCTGTTAGCAGAAAAAATTTAAAACCTCTTTTTTTGGGAGGGAGGCAATGAAAGCTTTAAACTCTTTCATAAAAGAACACCTTATCAACCCAGTATTCCTTTAAAATGAAGGTGCAGAGTAAAATTTTCAAAATTTAAAAGAATTCTCTTGAACTGGAGGATTACCCAAAAATAGCACACTAGCTTTGAATGGAACTCAGAAGTTTATCATTGATTACATAATGTTGCACTAGTTTGGCAAGGAAAGTCCCTGTTGTTTCATAGAAAGAAAATCTGAAGTCTCAGAAAGCAATTGCTGTATCACATCCCCCTCCAGCATCTGTATCGCTCTTATCCTTAATAGGTTCACATAATGCTTCAATTTTTGTATCACTGTCACACTGGTTGTGATGCATTTTTATTAAACTTTGTCTATTGTCATGCAAAGCAAAAAAAGAAAAGAAATCTGTTTATAACAAATATAATTTTCATTAATGTAACAATTTCCATTTAAGGTGCACAAAATGCTCTCCAATATTAATTAATTACTAATTAACAGCTCCCCTGTGTGTACGGGAATCCTCATTTTACAGCTGGGAAATGGGGCACCAAGAGGCTAAGTGGCTTTCTTAAGGTGATATGGGAAGTTTGTGCCTCAACAAGAGCGAGAACTCATCTCTCCTGTGCCTTTACCTTTCCTGTCTAATACACTAGGTAGAATTTCCATGTGTGCATTGATGACTGCTGCTATGCTGTTTCAAGTTTTTAAAAGCAATATACAATTAATAAAAAATGTCTTCCATGAATTGCTCAGTGAGAGTGGGTAGGGTCTTGAGTTACCATGCTGTTTCCCCAAATGAGGGTCAATGGGGAAAACAAGGAAGCCAGTCGGATATTAACTTATTCATAGATTCATATATTTTAAGTCCAGAAGGGTTCATTATGATCTAGTCTGACCTCCAGCATAGTGCAGGCCTTAGCATTCTCTCTCTCTGTTTGTGTACAAAGTACCAAAGTTTAACCCCCCTCCCGAAAAAACAACTACTACTTAGCACTTGTCAAATATGTATCCCTGTCATTGATACTTTAGCAGTGTAGTTCTGCATATGTTATTGGATGCTTACTATTAGCTTTATGGGGGGAAAATGCCCCCAGACACTGAGAATTCATAGTTCTCATCCTAGAGAAAAGATCCTACTAGGTCTTTGAGTGGAACATTTGCTGGTGGGGAATATGAAAATAAGAATAAGAAAAAACACATGCTACACCAAGCAGCATGATAGCAGACTAATTTATCCTCCTTTCTATCCATCCAGTTTACTTTTAACAACTTCCTGTGTCATTTATCCTTTTTTGTTGTCATTGGCGTTTTAAATAACATGTTAAAATTGGATAATGCCAATTGACTCTGGATCAATTTAATTAAAGCTTCATATTGAATACAACAGAGGATATTTAAATGATTTAGAGACATAGCTCAGTTCTCATGATTTATGCTTTTCTTTATACCAGTTATCCAAGATGGATTGCTAAAGAAAATGGAATACAGGTTTCATATCTGATATGATAATGAAAATACGTTTTTTCTTACTCTTGCAGTGCAGAACAATGGATTAGTTGGGGAATAATGTGACTTATTGTGGAGTCATGCTGACATGCTTGAGCTCCATCATATGGGTGCCTGTTTTACTAGCTATCCACTGTTATTTCCCACTGAACTTCAAATTAATTGCAAGATAGTTAATAAAAGGTGGATAAATGCATTTTAAAACAAGAGGGGAAAATAGGTTATCAGGTGATTCCTACACTGCTCCCAACTGAGTGGTTTCTACATTATCAGTTTACCAACCGAAAAGCCCCAGAAAGGATTTTGAAAGAGAAGATCCCTTTTATAACATCTGATTGAGATTGGTTTTTTCAACTGATTTTTTTTTTTATAGTCATCCTGGATTACCTCTATTTTCTCTAACTCATAGAGATAAATTACCTTAATCCACAAAGAAGATTGCACCCATGTGACTTTTTCCTCCAACTCCCCACTTCCCTGTTGAATTGTGACATGAAATTTCCACTATATGAACTGAATTGAACATTAAGAGATGTCCTTGGTTAGATTGAGTTGCTTTATCTGTGAAAGCCATTCTTTCAGTTTCTTATATAGATTAATACTGTTTGTTTTGGCTTAGTATAAACTGCTATACTGCTTCTACTATAAAAAAAGACACACTGAGTTGAGCTTCATCAGATAATAGAAGTTTTGGTAAGGACTAATTTTCAGACATGTGCCCCACTCCACATGTTCTAATGTTTTGGTCAAAGGCATTTGCACAGGATTAATCTCTAAAAAAGAATAAAATGTTGGAGGTGTAAAATGTTGAGCCTTTACAGGATGTTTTGGATAGATGTTAGAATCACCTCCGGTGGATGACATTTTACTTTTGGATTCAGTGGAAATGTCCCTCACTCAAAATACGTAGTTTAAATTCTTTAGATTGCCCAATCTCAGGGGGTTTAGGTTGGAAGAAAGTTTGGGAGTGTTCATTCATTCATTAATTCCTGCTCAGCTTTTGAAATCTATTCACTTGTCTCTGCTTACTCCCATGGTTCAGAGGCTTATTAACACACTTAGGAAGCCCTTTACTCTCTAATGAACAGAAACTCTTAGTGGTGAGTGGTTGCTTCAGTGGATATGCTAAAAGTCAGACTCTCTCTAGACTTCAGTAGGGCTACGTGAGGAGTATCTCTATATACCAGTGTGAAGAAAGAGTTCACAATCTGGTCCTAAACTAGTAGAACTGCCCAAGGGTCCAGTTTTGTTCCGTTGCTAGCTCCACTAAAGAAGGTGGGAAAATCCTGGAATAGTATATAAATTAGCCAGTTGGGTTAGTGTAATCTATCAAAATGAACTGGCCATTTAGAATAGATAATTTTATTTGTGTGTGGCTGTCTGACTTTTAGCAAAGTAATATGAAACGCTTGTTTGTTTTTTGCTTAAACATGTGACTCCTACATCAAATGTAAAATATTGCAACAGTGTTAGTTGGTGGAACATTTAGGTTTGCCTGATTTGAAGATATTGTACCCTTTAGGGGGCCTTGCTTTGGTTTTTGCTTTATTGCAGTTACACTATTAAAAGTATTGGATCTCTATGGACCTTAATGTATTATTCTTATTTATCAAGTTGTCCTGTATGGTTTGCATTCAGGCAAGGAAGTTGTATTGCATTTCTCTTTGGATTAAATTGGATCACCCATCACCCATTGTCTTTAATGGGAGCTGCATATCGTTGCTTTTCCTTTTAAGGGTGGGGCTTCAGGAAATCAATCTTGGTATTGCAATAGATATGAGAACAAAGTTCATTTTAAAAAAAAGTGCTGTTTATTGCATACGCAACTTAGTACATCAATACGTTACATATTTATATGTATTGCTGAAGCACCCAATGGCCCTAATTGGAATAAGGCCCCTGTTGTGCTGATTATTGTACAGATACCTAGAAAGACATTATCCCTGCCCTAAATAGCTCCCAGTCTAAAAGGAGTGTAACATTTTAGACAGAAGTCAATGGTACTAGTAACACATGTGTGGATAGCTGCTTCTGTAGCTTAAATGAAGTAACTTTTTCATTCAAAATGACTACCTCAGAGACTGTGGCCCTGGCAAGCAACTGGCATATCTAATCCTGAGTCCTATGACAAGACACATACCCAATGCAAACCACTCAACCTCTAAACTTCAGGAATGTCCATAGTTGGTTTTTTTGGGTCATAGAAACATCTGATTCCCGGGAGACCCCTAAACCCCCTACTCATACCTGACTGATTTTCCAGATTACTGCCTGGAGAGTGTCAGTACAACTCACATCTGTGTCTTGCTGCTTTTGACTCGTTTACACTGACAGACAGGCTGAAAACAAATACGTACGCACATGAGCCATGGACAAAGTTATCTATGACCGGAATGGCTTCAAAATACATGGAGAGGAGATGATTTCCTGCAAGGTGCAGACAAATGTTCCCCATATACTCTTTACCTCTTCCATCAGTGAATCTGTAGTGTGTGTGTGTGTGTGTGTGTGTGTGTGTATATATATATATATATATATATATATATATATCAATAGCACAAGAATTAATGAAACTTATGCCTAGTTCCCAGGGTTAGTGATGTTAGTCTCATAACTGTTGGCCAGTACAACAGCAAGAATTAGCTTAGATTGGAGCAGTCAGTTGATTTCAACCAAGTCTTTATTAAGGTGCTGTTTAATTAGATTCTGCTCTATTAATGTGATGCGTGAAGCTTGTTTGCACAGGAAGAAGATGCTGAAGTCCTACTGAAGAGGCCATAAGGAAGTTAGGATTTATTCAATTTGTAGGGGCGGCTCCAGGCCCCACCACGCCAAGCACGTGCTTGGGGCGGCATGCCATGGGGGGCACTCTGCCGGTCGCCGGGAGGGCGGCAGGCAGGGATCCTTCGGTGGCATGCCTGCCGAGGGTCCCATGGCTCCAGCGGACCCTCCACAGGCACGCCTGCAGGAGGTCCACCGAAGCTGCGGGACCAGCGGACCCTCAGCAGGCACGCCTGTGGGAAGTCCACCGGAGCTGCGGGACCGGCGACCGGTAGAGCGCCCCCCGCAGCATGCCACCGTGCTTGGGGCAGCGAAATGTCTAGAGCCGCCCCTGTCAATTTGCATTAGGGTATAACTGGCTGTGTGCTGTCACATGATCTCACATAACCTAGGCAATATTTGTGTAATCAACTGTAAAGACTCCTTGAGATTTATTTTACGGGAGGGCTTCTCTAGTAAAGTCTGTTGTCATCAGAAATGTTTCTGAACTCTTACTGGGATCAGGGTTCCAGTTTTACTGATTAATGAAAAAAGCCATTTGTAAATTATTTTAGCTACTTGCAAAAGGTATCACTGAACTGCAATGGAAACTGAACTCTATCCACAGATGCAGCACAAACATAATAACTTTCCTCCAATTGTGCCATCAATCTGACTTAGCCCCTCCAGAGCTATGCCATATGGTCACTCCAACTGGAGCTCCCTCTTGCAGCAGGCCACAGCACAGCCAATGTACCAACCTCAGTTTCCCCTCTCAGATAAGAACTCCACTTCTGGCTCTCTTATTTCAATGATACCCTTCTTTGGAGCCAATTTATTATCAAAACCATTTTGCAAATCAGTCCTTAACAAAAGTCCCCAACATAGCCCATTTATCACCTCAGTGCATATAGTCCTTAAAGTCCTAATGAGGTGACACCACACGCTGGCACATTCCACCACACCTAAGCTCCTCTTCTGTCCCTCTGCCAGAACAGTCCCCTAGCCCATCCAGCTGGAGTACAGCGCCGGTCTTCCTAGTTGGAACCCTACAGATGCTTTGCTGAGAGTTCACCCACCCAGGGGAGCATCCCTCATTTTCCCCTGGACCCTCACTCTTTCCCTGGGTCCCGCTCTGTGGTTTGGAGCCAACAGCAGGTAAGCTCCTCCACTGCTCTCCAATCTGCGGCCCTCTTTCACCCTTAGCTTTGGCATCCAGCATAGAGCCTGCAGACAACTCCCACTGCTGCTGCTTCTCCTTCAGCCCTCCGGGTCTGGCTCTCTGGCTTGGAAGGGTGATCTTGGTGCTCTCCTGCCATCAGCCTTCCCCCAGGAAACACCTTCAGGCACTGGCTGCTCTCACCTGCCCTGTCTCCTGATGCACTCTGACAGCTCTGTCCCCCTGGGCCCTCCCTCTCAGCTTCTCCTTGGTCCTTTATATCCTGCAACTGCTGCCCCACCCTCTTAATTAGCCAAACAGGAGAACCTATTCAGGAACCAGGTAGCTGGACTTTTTCATTTACTGGGATCAGCTACCCTATGACAGACTACTTAGCCCTTGGTTTCTCTGTTGAGACTGGCAGTGGGGCATTGTAATGCTGAATTATATGAGCTGAATGGGGAGGCCATTGATTGACTTCATATAGGCCAGCAAACTGAGCATACCTACAGTATGAGTAACAATGAGATTTATTACCCATGGGCATCTTTCCTGCTCCCTTAAAGTAAAGCTGATGCTCCTGGATTTCAAGGACCAGCATTATGTTCCAGAGAATATTGACTGCTAGTGGCTGTAGCTTCACGTTGTCTAAATTGCATGAATAATCAACACTTTCTATTCTTTACCATTATTATCTTCGCTGAAAGCTGCTCATTTGGTTTTTAAATCTCTTTGGGGACAACACTGAAATGGAGACACCATCTGTCATCTGTCTGAGACCAGCCCTGCAAATGGAATGTCATCACTGTGGTGCTGTCACAATCAGAGAGCATTAAATGCTGAGGAGATAATTGCCTTGAATGTCACTGACTTCCATGTTGAAAGTAGTAGAATCCAGAACTAAATGAGGATCCAATCACAGCAATTGTTTTTTGTTTCTGCTACTTGTTCTTTGCTGTCTACCCCTCGGAAAAAAGATGAGTGTAACCAAATCAGCGATTCATATCAGAAGAGAGATGAGCTCTATTGTGCCTTGCCCTACACATGGATAAAGAGGGAAGAGGTGGCACTACACCCACGTGCCAGGGCCAGGCACAAGCACAGGCACAACCCTAGTGTGCAAGGAGTAGGAGAGACTAGCACACCATAAAAGGAATGGACAGAAAGAGGAGGAGGTGGGTGGGTGGGTAAGGCCATAGTCCGTATGAGCTCAGTCCATGGAATAGTGGCAGGGAAGAGTGTGTGCTGTAGCCTGGACAATGGCAAGGGCTGCTCTGGCCCATGTTCAGATGAGTCTATCTCAGGCACAATGCCTGGTAGTGGAACCTCTTCATTGCATTTTCTCTGCTGAACATGCTTAATAACATGAAGATACAACTTTGCACTACAGTATTCTATAAAATAGATTACATTTTTCTAGAGACAGGAACAGATCTCCAGTTGGTGTAACTTGGCATAACTCCTTTTGGAGTCAGTGGCACTCCACTGACTTACACAATAGAGATATGATTTTGGAGGCAGATAAACAAGGATTTTGAGTTGGTTGTGGAACAGGGGAGAGCTCATCTTTGGAATGATTAGGGAAATTTTCTCTGAGGGATAATGCAGCTGTATGCCAGTACTTGCAGGTTCTTTACCTATAATCAATAGCCGGAGCAAAAAGATGTGGGAAAGACACTACAAGTCACTTATATGTTTTACAGTGGAAAATGCTTACAAAAATGTGGCACTAGCTTTCTCTCTCATTTTATTTTTGTATCCATTTTATGCATGGAATTTCCAGGCTAGTACTTCCCTATCTCCTAGGAGTGCTCAGAGGAGAAATCCATTGCAGAGTGTAAGACATTCAGACACAATGACAATGAGATCCATAAAGTAGATAGAGCCATGCCGACTGAAGTCACTGGGCCTTTGTGAGTGCAGGGGCTCTCCTGTGCAGAGGCACTGGTGCAATATGGTCCCTGGAGAGCAAAAGAGAAAATACTTTATTTTCACATTATATCAGTATTTCTGAAAAGCCAGAATTCTCTTCCTTGACAGAATCTTCACAAATTTGGAAGGCCCAGGTTTTCAACAGTGATCCCTACCTGCCTCTAGTTTTGAATGCTCACCTTAAGATTCTATAAAGAGGCCTGATATTCACAGGAAGGGCTCTTCTTTAATATCACAGCCTGTGATTTTGAGTGGCCGACATGGACACTGGCTCCATTTTAATATTCTTTTTAAATGTGAATTAGACATGTGTTGATGGAAACATTTTATAATGGGCGTCTTCTCTATGGACTCCTCCAACAAGCCACCAATAATTTCACAAAAGGAGAGAAAGTTGAGTGCTCTTCTGCTCCTGGTTGCTAGGGAAACCACTCCCCAGGTATCTGTGTGCTCAGTGTGTCTGTCTTTCATTGTAACTTTATTTCTGGCTCTTGAGATATGCAACCCACTGCACGGCATTTATAATAGAGTTGGAACATGAAAATGGGCCTGAATCAAATATCTGCAGTCCCCATGGGTAATGAAAATATAACTGAATATTTTATACTATGTTAGCCACACTACAATTAACAAAATGTACCAAAACAGCATGGATAAATTGAGTTAAACCAACAGTGGTAATTTATCATCTTTTGTTTTATTGAAAGGGATTCCCCAAAAATAACATCCTTAATTCATTCACTGGTTACTTTGATTCTCCATTTAATTTGATCAGAACCTAAAGAACTAAATTACTTGTACTATCTTTTCTATGATTCAAATTGTATTAGATTGTTTTATGCATACAGAATATAGAAATAAAAAAACCCATATAACTAATTTATCTGCGTTTAAGATACCTTTCTAGTGTATGAGTATGTAAAGTAACATTTCTACAACTAAGTGCCCCTCTGCAGCAATACTTGAGCCCAACATAAACCCACACCTAATATACCAAACTTAAAGATGTCACTTATAATATCGACAATGAATGTTTACCTACACACCATGACAAAATCAAAAGGGAAAAGAGGGATTTTAGTCTTTAATTCAATCATCTTTGATCGAAATGGCTAATATTGGTCTAATGAAATCACTGCCTATGGAGAATGGCCATTTTATTAATAAAGAAAGTGAAAATTGTGAATTGGTTGGAAAAAGACAGCCAAAGAAAACTCTATACTATTATAAGATGACTGAAGTAATTTTTTGTGGTGATCTGTTGTTGTTATGAGGTTAGTAGAGCTGAGTTAATATGGAAAGAAAGTATTTGGGAACACTCATTTCAATCAAAGCCATGAAGTAGCTTTCACAGTATTTAAGGCCCTTTTTGTCTGTCTTCCTCAGATGCACATAGAGTGAATGTATGTTCTCAGAACCTGAAGGTCTTGTCAATATTTGAATGAGTATGTGTTCATACAGTGACTTGCACTGGAAGGTTTGGAGCATCCCTTTTCAAATCTCTGATTTCTTTCCTCCTGGTCACAAGTTTCATTCATGTAACTTGGGAACAAAAGCAGTGCTATGTGACCTAGGTGACTAGTAGTATATCATGAATAACAAATATCAGAGAGTCAAAGACCTAGTCAAAAGTGTGGAGGGGCTTGTGCAGACATGTTCATACCATAATCCTACAGTGAGGTTGTTTAGTGGAGGCTGTCACTACTCTGCTGCAGAGGGCAGGGATGTGGATTGTTTGGAGGAGTTGGGGCGTGAGCAGAAGAGCCTTAATCATGTTTCCAGTGGCCCACCTGCACCACACAAGCCTCGGCTAGATGGACCATTGGTGTGACCTAGTATGGCCATTCTTATGTTCTCATCTATGTGCTCCATCTCATAATCTTGCTCATCTACATCAGTGAGCTTCCTCCTTCTCTTCTGTGGGCTTATTTTCCTCTCATTATGGACAGAGAAGGTCTGCAGCATTTCATTTTAAGCATGTAGCACATGTGAGAGCCCCACAGATCCTCCCCTAAGAGAAGCCTCCTCTAAACACACTTCAGTGGAGGGAATGGCTGCTATTTATTTTCAGTCCCCTGTAGTTGCTTGCAGTGATTTTTGTTTTTTAAATTAAACTTTGGCCATATCATGAGAAATCTGAAAAGTTTTATTTTCACCAGTAGTGCTCCATTTCCCTCCAAATGGGAGCTTCCAGCAACAGCACCACTTGCATCCCAAAGAAGAATATTGGGGGTGGGGGATATGACTAAGAGGTGTCCAATAGTGTATCCATAATGCTTTCATTCTCAAGTGAACTGGTTCTACACTCAAGTATTCGTTTTGTTGTATTACTAGGGATGTTTGAGCAGATGAATATTTTCCTTCTTAAAGGCCAATATAAGTGGGGGAGGGAGGGGAAGAACCACTTTAGTGAATTTTAGATATGTGGTGCACTAACAGCCTGATCCAAAACACTTTTTGAAATTAATGGGGAGTCTTTCCATTGACTTCAGTGAACTTCAGATTAGGCCCATAGAGCCCTGTGGAAGCTACAGGGTCAAATACAATGCAGAGCTGTGGGAAGTTTGTTTTTTTTACACTAGGACTTGGCCCCAGGTGACATTCAGGCTTTTATTCCAGACACACAACTTGTCCTATCTCCACCAACAGGTTCACTGAGGTTTGCAAATGTTCTGAGCTACTTGCACCTTGAGAGTTCTCTTCTGATTAAACATTAGGGAAAGCATAAATCTCTTGCTGCCATTGGAGGGCTAGATTTTGCCACTCCTTAATTACCATGAGTAGCACTTTATTCCATGAGTAGCCTCACCAAAACATTCCTGGTTTCACACTCTGTCTCCTTGTATTTTGCCCGCTACTAGTCTTGTGTATAGGTAAGCAAATAAGCATAAAAAATTTAGACATAGCCCCAAATGAGTTTTTATGGGTAAGACAGTTACAGCAAAGTGTAGGAATGATCGCATAAGACATTAGTATCTGATGTGATTAGAACTGGTCGCAAAAGGTTAAGTCTCTCAAATTGTGAAGAAAAATACTGAAAAAATTACTTTGAAATTTCCTGGAATTTTCTGATTTTTGATTAATCACAAAAATTAGTTTGAGTTTAACATCCCATGCCCCCAAGTTTTTAATGTTTCTTTTTTCACTATTCTCTAGTCTTTCCCTTTTTAATCCCCTTTTCTGGGGGCGGGGGGAGGAGGAGCAAGGATAGGGTGAAAGTGTGTGTGGGGGGGAATATCTGAAAATGAAAAACTGAAGACTTGCATCCGAAGAAGTCGGTATTCACCCACGAAAGCTCATGCTGCAAAACGTCTGTTAGTCTATAAGGTGCCACAGGATTCTTTGCTGCTTTTACAGAACCAGACAAACACGGCTACCCCTCTGATACTATAACTCTATATTTCTGTTCTAATCATCTGGGACCAGAGTCTACCACCATTCTGCCCAGTGACTGGCACCTTATTCCCTATTGAAATCAATGGGACTGTGGTTAGAGTGAGGTATTACTCAACATGAATGAGGATGGCAGATTCTTCCTCCTTGTCATTATCACCTTGCTCCACTGAAGTCAATGAAGGGAGGTACTTCTCACTGCTAGCAAGGGCAAAGGACCCTCAGCTTTTATAAGGGGGCTTAAAGGAGCTAGATTTCCATTTGTAACCTCTGGTAAACAGCTTGCTAAGTGCTATGCTCACAGTCCTGTGCATTGAGTGCTACTGACACTTTGAGAAAGTAACAGATTTTTTAGACAAGGGAAATGCGGTGGATCTAATATATCTGGATTTCAGTAAGGCGTTTGATACGGTACCGCATGAAGAATTACTGGTTAAATTGGAAAAGATGGGGATCGAAATGAAAATCCAGAGGTGGATAAGGAGCTGGTTAAAGGGGAGACTGCAGAGGGTAGTATTGAAGGGGGAACTGTCCGGTTGGAGGGGGGTTACCAGTGGAGTTCCTCAAGGCTCGGTTTTGGGTCCGATTTTATTCAATCTATTTATTGCTGACCTGGGAACCAAGAGTAGGAGTGGGCTGATAAAGTTTGCGGATGACACCAAGTTGGGGGGTATTGCCAATTTGGAAGAGGATCGGGATATTCTCCAGGGAGATTTAGATGACCTTGTAAACTGGAGTATTAGTAACAGGATGAAATTCAATAGTGAGAAGTGTAAGGTTATGCATTTAGGGATGACTAACAAGAACTTTAGTTATAAGCTGGGGACGCACCAGTTGGAAGTAACGGAGGAGGAGAAGGACCTAGGAGTCCTGGTTGATCGTAGGATGACTATGAGTAGGCAATGTGATGTGGCCGTTAAAAAAGCTAATGCGGTCTTGGGTTGCATTAGGCGAGGTATTTCTAGTAGGGATAAGGAGGTGCTAGTCCCGTTATATAAGGCGTTGGTGAGACCTCATTTGGAGTATTGTGTGCAGTTTTGGTCTCCCATGTTTAAGAAGGATGAATTCAAACTAGAACAGGTACAAAGAAGGGCCACTAGAATGATCCGAGGAATGGAAGGCCTTTTGTATGAAAGGAGACTTGAGGAGCTCGGTTTGTTTTCCTTAACCAAAAGAATGATAAGAGGAGATATGATTACACTCTTTAAATATATCAGAGGGATAAATACCAGGGAAGGAGAGGAATTATTTCAGCTCAGTGCTAATGTGGACACGAGGACAAACGGATATAAATTGTCAGTCAGGAAATTCAGGCTTGAAATTAGACGAAGGTTTCTAACCATCAGGGGAGTGCAATACTGGAACAGCCTACCGAGGGAAACAGTGGGGGCGAAGGACCTCCATGACTTTAAGATTAAGCTAGATAAGTTTATGGAGGAGATGGTATGATAGGATAACCGGCTTAGTCAATAGGTCAATTAAGTGCCACACTGGTAAATAGTACAATGGGTCAATGGTATGATATAACCTTTTCCAGAGGGTTTGGCTGGAGAGTCTTGCCCGCATGCTCGGGGTTCAGCTGACCACCATATTTGGGGTCGGGAAGGAATTTTCCTCCAGGGAAGATTGGCAATGGCCCTGGAGGTTTTTCGCCTTCCTCCGAAGCATGGGGCAGGGGTCGCTTGCTAAGGAGTGGGTGGATTGGCTTATGTGGCCTGCATCTTGCAGGAGGTCAGACTAGATGATCATAATGGTCCCTTCTGATCTTGAATTCTATGATTCTATGATTCTATGACATCTCCCCATCACACTGAGCAAGGTGCTTTTTCTTAGGGTGGAAGAGATCACCATATGATACAGCACTAAGCATTGGGGTAGAAGACACAGCCAAAGTTCTCCAGGAAAAGATAATGCACATGGAACTGAGGATGTTCCTTCAAAAGACATAGGGTTTGGTTTTTTTTCCCTTAACTTCATTTTTGCCACTGAGGAGTATTACGTTTCCCAAGGGTTAAAGTCAAACTTGTATGTTTTATTTAGACACTTGTACATTTTGACTAAAGTGAACAGCTGGATGCTATTGCTTTTAGCTTCTGCCAGATGCCAAATGAGGTCAGTTACAGAATTGGAGCTGATTCATGTGGGGCAAGCACTAGAACATAAGTCCTCTGTACAGAGCACTTAGATTAAAGGGCCATATGCAACATTAAGAGGATTTGCTTCTGTTTCTAGTGAAGAGCTGCTGTCTCAATTGTCCAGAATTGATGCTGGCAATATGATTAAAGTGCAAGTGGGTGGATGTGTTTGTTTTCAACTGCACGTCACTTGTGGGAGAGTCTGTGAGTTAGAGATCTAGTCGTTATTTGAATAATATCATTACTGAAGAATGGTCTCCAATAAAGGATTTGCCAGAATTCACAAGTTACATTAATTGTAGTGACAATATTAATAGGGGCATGTAATCCCCAGAATCCCATTTTTTTCCTGAGGATTTTTTAATCCTTTTGTTATTGGTGACTGTTGCATGTAGCCATATAAGGATGATTTTGCTAAATTAAATCTCAAATGGCATCTTTAAGTATTATTTCCAATGCTTGGGTGACACTATCCAAATACCAAGACTAGATAATTGCCATAAAAATGAGGAGGAGAGGGGGGAGTTGGAGACCCACACTGGCCCCTGATTTTTTTTTTTAAAAGAGATGTTCTCTGTCTTTGGAGATGTGGAGAGATCTTCTGGGAGGGAACCATATGAGGTCCTTGAGGTCAAATTCCTCATCCCAGAGTCCTCATTTTTCTCTTCAGAGGAGGAAGCCCAGCCACTCAACCCCATGGATCCATAGTTTTTGCAGGGAATGGAACTTGCAATCCTGAGAAGTAATTTTCCTTTTTTGTTGCTCCTGCACTGGTGGTTCTTCATCTGATAGGACTCATGCTGGCATCGGAAGAGTGCCCTAGCAGCAGTAGAATGACAAAATAAGCAGGAGCTAATGCAAAGGCGTGGAACAGTGGGCTCACCACTAGAGTGCATCCTCATGGTTGGGCATGGTGTAGCTGGCATTTCTCCCCTAGCATTTCTCCTTGCTGATGGTTTCTCTGGTCATGTGGTGGTCTTTCTAATTCCCACCTGGCCCTCTGGCCAGGTCACACTTTAGAGCCACCCCTTGCGGGTAACAGTCCAACAAAAATATCCAGTGCCCTTACATCAAGTCTTCACCCCAAACACTGGGACCAGCAGTCCTTGCACCCACTTGGCTCAAGATTTTCCAGTGTCTTATCCTCTTATATTTGGGGCCTCCCATCACCTTCCCCAGTGGATAGTAGGGGAACCCAGACTTTCTACACTGGGTTCTAGCCCAGGGACCTATAGTGAACAGGCAACATCTCTCTATTCTGACCCATCCCTGTTACCTCCCTGGGCTTTTACTAAGTGTGGCCCTTTTCCAGGCCTTCTCACCACAATCTCTCTAGGGTCATCCTTCTCTCAGAGCTGGAACTGTCAGTGCTTTCCCCTGGACCCCCCCTAACAAAATCCCAACAAAAATCACACATTTTAACCAACTTCTGCTCTCCTCAGACTCAGGGGCGGCTCTACCTTTTTGGCCGCCCCAAGCAGTCATGCGCGGGAGGCGCCCCGGAGCCGCGGGAGCAGCGGACCTCCCGCGGGCATGACAGCGGAGGGTCCGCTGGTTGTGCGGCTCGGCTGGACCTCCCGCAGCTGCGGATGGTTCGCAGGTCCGGCGGCTTTGCTTCAGCATGCCTGCGGGAGATCCAGCCGAGCCGCGGGACCAGCGAACCGTCCGCAGTCATGCCTGCGGCAGGTCCGGTCGTCCCGGGGCTCCGGTGGACCTCCCGCAGGCATGACTGCAGCAGGTCCGCCAGCCAAGCCTGCCGCCCCCCCGGGAAAGGGCCGCCCCACGCGCGTGCTTGCCGCGCTGGGGTCTGGAGCCGGCCCTGCTCAGACTTGATCTTTCAATGCTTTGCAGTTCCCCTTGCGCTGTTCCTCGGCTGAATGCCTCCCAAGGTTCTCTCCCTGGAAGTTCCAATCCTGTCCTTTTCCAGGGCTCAACACTGGCACATGCTGGTGACTTCTCCATGTCACTCCTGGCTTCTTGGAAGACTTCTCTGCTCCAGAGGGGATCCCAGAGTCAAGTCCCCCACAGAGTTCTTATTTCCTGCCCCTCTTTCCTGCCACTCTTTCCACTCTCTAGTCCCAGAACATGACTGCAGAGCTCTTCACTCTCTCCCCACAGCTGCCTTCTTCTCTAAACTTCCGTTTATAGTCTTCTCCCAACCCTCCTGCCCCTCACTAGTAAACCCTGACTCATCCTCCAGGTGTATCTCAATATGTTAGTGTGTGTCTGAAAAGCCAGCTAACCCATTCATTGCCTGTACAGGTACACACCCCATCACAGAAGGGAACAGTGCTGCAGAGAGTGCTGATTCTCCACTTTCTCAAAACCCCACAAGAGTCCAGTTCCCAACTTCATACAGCTCAAAAGGAGACACTTCCATGGGAATCCTAAAGACTGTACTGCTCTCATGAGTTCTCAGTCCTCCAAGTCTCTTCCCTTTGCACAAGTGGAAGAGATGATCAGGGCCATAGCTACTGGACCATTTTATTTTATTTTATTTTATTTTATTTTTTTGAAGCTTATGGACTTGAGACAACCTCCTCCTTCACACTGAACAAACTATGTGCTGGTACATAAGCAAATCTGGCAAACTGTGACTGAGGACTATGTGGACTAGGCACAGGATATTCCTCATGATTCCTGTCTGAGATGGAGCTCTGTTCCTTTTTCTCTTCCCCACTCCTATTTCACCTGCAGTTGCCACTGTTCTAAGGCACTTCATTGATGGCTCTGTTCCTCTCATAAGATCATCATCCTCTACTCTTCCTTCATGAGAACATTCTCACAGCTTCTTTAACATCTTCCTTATTTTATGTAACTGTCTTGTCCAGTGCCTTGTCTTATGAATGTATGTGTTTATGATGTGATATATGCTTTAGGTTCTGTTATGGTTCAAGGAGCTTAAAATGCATTGAGAATGTGGGGTTAGAGAGGTGCACTGGAAGTCTGGTGGTGCAATGCTGCTAGTGATGGGAGCTAAATATATTTTGCCTTTGCAGTTCAAGAGAAGTCATACCGAGCCAGACTTTTAGCTGGTGTCAGTTACTATAGCTCCAATGAAAGCAATTTGGCCTAATGTATGTGAAGCTGACTAATGGTACATATATAGTAGCCAGATATACGGCCATACAATTCATAAGGGATAGGCCTTACCACCCCATAATTTTTCATACAACTGCTTATTGTCCATTATGCTGACCGATTGATGTTCCCTAGGTGAATGCTGCATGTCCTTGGAAAGATTGCAGCAGCAACCATCTCTGTGTAGGTAACATTTGTGATTGAATGTTTTCCTCCTCAATTCTCCTTCCATTACTGATTCTAATTGATGGATCATTAATTTCTCTTTGTGACATTATAATATCCTGGCTGGGACTTCAGATTCTAAGAAAAGTAGTTCCCTAAACAAATGGTCCAAAATGAAAACTCTATCTGTAAGTAGGTGGCAAATAAAATAGACATTTCTCTTTTTCATATCTGCTCATTTTAGTACCTGATGCAATAAAAATAGACCCAGGCTGAGCTTCAGTAATCTTGTGTGTATTGGGAGACCAGGATAATTTTTCTGCATTGTTTCAGCCTATTAATTATTAGCAAGGAGGTGTGAGATAGGACTAAGGAAACAGCTCACGAGAATTTGGTTTGCCTTTGAGCACTGTTTGGCTGAACATGAAATTCATTTTATAAGGCTTGCTGGGCAAAGCTTGTCTCTTTGTATCACCGTCTTTGCTGAATGTTTTGCTTTCTCATGCTATTTTTGTTTCTTTGCTCTCATTTAATGCCATCCTGCTGCCTTACCTAGTGACACAAGCTAACAACATGGCAAAAGAACTTTCTTGTCTAATTTCCATCAAACTGAATTAGGATTCAGGTTACAAATATGTAAACAGGCTTGGGGGAGAGGGGAGCAGGGCTTTTAGCACTCAAAACAGGGTCTAAATAATCAGATATGATTATTAATTAGTGGTGGGCTACAAATGTAGCATGAATGTTTGAGTACATTTCACATCATCAGCGGTTAAGGGTTGTTTCCATTTCAATGGGTTTTCTTCTTATTTAACATTCAGATAAGACAAGCAGAGAGTTTCTTAAATGAGAAATTGAAATACCAAAGGGCTGCTTCACCAGAACACAGTTCAGTGAAAAGAGAACTTATCTCTGAAAATTGGATGCAACAGGAGCTTACCATAAAGGAATAATTAGATGTATTGTTATGATGATTAAACCAATATGTGCCTTGTTGAGTACATTTTTCATATTTCAGAGATTCTATTTGAAAAGACAGATAATGTTGTCCAAAATTAATCCATGGTGCAATTCTATTGACTTCAGCGACATTACACTGGGATTGAATTTGCCATAACTATAGCTGAACTTAGGGCCAATATTTTCAAATTTTGATGCCTAATGTTAGGCTCCTAAATCCATATTTAAGCACCTAAATAAATGGTGTGATTTTCAGAAGTGCTGACACCCTACTGCTCTTATTTACTTCAGTGGGGAACTCTGGAGACCTCTTTTTCCTCTCTTTTTACTAATGTTATGCTAATCACATCGTATCTAATAAACAGATTAAATTTTCTCCCCTAAAACCCAAAATTAAATGAAAAAGGAAATATATTGCATAAATAACAAGACTTAGTCACTTTTAATTGGCATTGTACTTTTCAGTAGCATAGCCCTGATTAATTCTTGCCTAACGTTTCTTTCCCACTTGTGAAGAAGCTGTGTGAGAGCCTGAATTGAGACCAAGATGAAGTGAAAAGTTTTTTCCTGTCCTTGCTTTTAAAAGAAAATAACCCAATCTTTCTAAATTATAATTTGGCTGCAGGCCAGTTAGTTAATCCAAATATAAAATATATTTAAGATAGCTGTATGTAGCATACTTAAAGAACTTTTTTTTTTTAAAACCCATCTTATTCAGATGCACTGATCACACCAGGTCTTTGCTCTGGATAGGACACTAAAACCACTGTAGGGGTGAAACAGTGGATTGCTTTTAAAAAAGCAAGAAGTAGAGCGTTGTTTAGAAAGGTCTGTGTATTTTTGAAAGCACTTTGATCTCTGAAAAATGTTCCTAGAAAAAAAAATATGATCAAAAGTCTCTTTTTAAAGAGATGTTGACAGGAGTGCCCCACTTTTTTTATAATAACTACTGCACTGACAGACTTAAACATTTGCAGAACACTAGCTGAACCATCTCTCAGTAGAACAGAGCTGTCACATGTTAACAACAACATATCGTTATGAAGAAAAATGCAATTTTCACCACAACTGTAACTATCTCCACCAAGATTTGCCATTGGAAGCCTAAATTTTTGTGAAACACTCCCACTGGTACTTTACCCTAGCCTTTCCAAAGAAACTGAACAACATGTATTACAGTGAAGAAGATGAGCAAGATTTGGCCAGGACAATATATACATTTAAGTCAAATATTGGCTAGAAATCACAGTAAATACAGGCTGGGTTAAATATTTCACAGTATAGTTTCCAGTGCCAATAGAAAACCGCTTTGCTATGCTGCCTTAAGGTACTTTCCATTTGAAACATGGTGTCCACACAGTTCTGCAGTCATTGGAATGAGCTGTGCAGCATTCTGGGAAGATTCTGATGGTGCAATATTCCACTGCTCAGATCTATGCCTGTGATTTTTCTTGTATGGCACCAACAGATTTTGGGACTTGAGATCAAACTAAAAAAGCCTGTGAACACTTTCCTAGCATGCCAAAATGCATCTATATGTTGCAAGTGCTATTTCTGATCTGCTGTCAGGCATCATGGAGGACGTGCTACTGAACTCCATGGTCATGACGGTCTTTAATACAAACTGCACATATATTGGCAGTTGTGCAGCCAGATGGGCTCAGCTTGGCTGCTTCATAGGGATTTGGATGTCTTAGTGACAAGGCTTCAGGGACGGGAGGAAGATGAAATCAAGCAGTTACTTCTGCAGGGCGTTTATCTGAGTAGTGCCAAGTCTTGGGCTTGGTCACCTAGCAGTGACTGGTGGGACATAGCGATGCAGAACTGGGATGAGCAGCAGTGGTGGCAGAATTTCAAGATGCTGATGATAGCTTTCCTAGAGATCTACGCAGAGCTCACCCTGGAGCTGCAGTGTCAGCACACCAAGATGTGAGTTCCCCTCAGCATGGAAAAGTGTGTGGCCATCACCATATGGAAGTTTCCTGCACCCAATAGCTAGTACTCAGTAGCTAACCTGTTTGGTACTGGCAGATTAACTCTCGAGGCTGTCATTGTGGAGGTTTGTGATGCTGTTATGGGGGTGCAGCAGTGCTGGGTCATAAAGCTTGGCAATGCACAGGAAATTGATGCTTTTGCATGGATGAGGTTCCTGAACTGTATAGGGGCTATTGATGGGACATGCGTGCCTATTCTTTCCCCTACCCTGCAACCCAAGCCAAAGATTTTAACAACTGGAAGGGAAATTTCTCCATTGCCCTGAAAGACCTGAATGATCACTGTGACAGGTTCACCAATGTTAAGGTGGGGTGGTCTAGAAAGGACAATGATGTCAGGATCTTTAGAAACTCAGGTCTGTTTGCTTGAATGAGCAAGGGATTTTTTTCTCTCCAGGCCACTATGGATGTTAATGGAGTTAAGATTCCAGCTATTGTTCTAGGAAACTGAGCTTACCTCTGCTACCCTGGCTTATGAAGCCTTTTAATGACATTTGCACAGGAGGAAAAAACGTGGTTTGATTATACTGAGTAGCTGCAGAATGGCAGTGGAGTGTGTGTTTGGAAGGCTGAAGGGAAGGTGGTGGTGCCTCATGACAAGGCTGGGTATTTCTCAGCATAAGATGACTTGTGTGATAGGTACTTGCTTTGGTATGCACGTCATCTGTGAGAGCAAGGGGGAGTGCCTGGATGGTGGGCAGAAGCAGGAAGTGGAGAGCCTTTCCAAATGTCATGAGCAGCCAGAGAGGGTGCCTCTGAAAAATGCCCCAACTGGTCAGGTAAATAAGGTCTGGGATGCATTATGTGCTGCCTTTGAGGCCTGTTGTGGGCAATGTGTGCTGTAACCATTGAAATGAGTGATGTGATTGTGTATTGATTATATTAGGAATTGATACAATGAAGGGAAGTTATGCTATTGATGGCTTGAGCTGCACTTCAATGAAATTTTCAGCCCAGCTGTATCACAAAAGATGTATTAGTTAAATAACACAGGTAACACATTAGACTACTTGGTTTAAAAAAAAGTTTACCAAGTGTGTAGTGGGAATTTAAGACCAATGGTCCTGTGGCATGCCCAGATTAAGGGGTGCTCACAAGCTCCTGTAGGTGATGCACTTGAGAATGTTCTTCTTCTCCCACTCCAGGGGGGATGGATTGATTGTGGGAGAGGCCTGTAATTAGGTTGATTGAAATGAGGGTCCCAGTATGCTGTGTTCTCCATAATTTGCAGGAAAGTAAGCAGGAAGCAGTTCAGGAAGAGGTGTGGGTTATGGAGGCAGCATGTGTGACCCAATGGTTTTGGGGTTTGATGCTGCAAGGAAATAGAAATGTATAGCTTTAATTCACCAGTGTGGATACCATTTGGAGTACTCTGAGGGGAAGAGGGTTAAAAGCCAAGCAGGAGGAGAGACTCCTAGCTCTGTCCAGCATGGTGGCAGAGAAACCATATGTGGGAAAAGAGGTGTTTAAAACCCCTATGCCATTATATTGTAATACAATTGCATAATACTTACTGGTAGAGCTTTCATCCACAGCATTTTCAGGGTGGCTGCCTGCATGATGTTCTTGTGTAATCTCTAAATCTGTTATGCCACACAGTTCTTGGGTCCCCAGAAAAATATCCTCTTGGTTGGACACCATAGTGTACACAGGTCAGGGGAGCTTTCCTTGGGGTCCTGGGTGAATGCTGTGTTGGCTGGGGTGCTTTGTGGAAAACTATTCACCACATCATTTTTTGGTGTGGTGGTGACATCATTTTGCCTCCAGCATTTGTAATAGTGTTAAGTATATTAAAAAGTGTTTTTAATTTATAAGGGGAGGGAGCACACTCAGATTTGCTATGTGAAAGGGGTCACCAGTACAAAAGTTTGAGAACCACTGAATTAACCCCTCTGGAGCCTTGGGGAATGCAGGGGAGGGGGCGGGGTCTCCCTTGGTAGGGTTGGGAAGGATATTGCTCTTCTCATGTGATCCCTCCCCCATGGAAAAGATAACACCTTGGCTCTTTGTATTAAATAGCTGTCTGCAAGCCTCAAACTGCTGAATGAGCTTTAGGGTAGGGAAGGCTGTGCCTCCCAAACAGCCTGGCCCTGCCCTCTATCTGACTCCCACCCACTTCTTGCCCCCCGACTGCCCCCTCAGAATCCCCAATCCATCCTGCTCCTTGTCCCCCTGACACCCTCTCCCCAACCACCACCCCGGGACCCCACCAACCCCCCCTTACCCTGACCCCCCGCTGAGTCCTGACAGACCCCCAAATGCCCCTGTTCCAGTCTCCTGACTGCCCCTCCCGAACCACTGCCCCATCCCTGTGCCCTGACTGTCCCCGGGACTCCTTCCCTTATCCAACCCCCCCGGCCCCGGCCCACTGCCATTCTGCGTACCCCCGTCTCCCGGAGCCTCAGCGCGCCGCGTCCAGGAGCAGCCCTGGACCGCGCTGCAGGGCGTGGCTCCAGTGGGGCCCTGGAGCTCTCAGCCCCGCCCCCTTACCACGTGGCTCCGGGCGGGGCGGAGCTCAGGCCCTGTGAGAGTCACGCCACTTTAGCTTTGTCTAGGGCTGCTCCTGTACACAGCGCACTGAGGCTCCTGGGGATGGGGGAAGGCAGAGGGAGGTCCGGGGCCAGAGCATTCTCTTGGGGGCCTCTGCGGGGCCCAGGGCCTGGGACAAATTGACCCACTTGCCCCCCGTCCCCGCTCTGGGCAGCCCTGCAGCAGTTTCCTATTCTGTAATGGAAACTGTTGTATAGAAAAATTATACAATATTTCAACTATTAATGTGTGAGTTTAACAGCAACCAATGCAATTAATATCTGTAGAGCACCATCTATGAGCTAAGAATTGTTAGGTGTATCTCAGGCTCCAACAGAAATTGGGGGCCCCCATTGTGCTAGGAGAGTACGAACACATTATTAGAAACAGTTCTTGCTTTGAAGGGTTTAAAGGCTTACAGTCTAAAGAGATAAAACAGACCAAGGGTGAGAGAAAGGAAGTAGTAATAACCTCATGTTACAGATGGGGAGCTGTGGCACAGAGGGATTAAATGACTTTCCCAACGGCCTAGAAGAAGTGCATGGCAGAACTATGGGAACTAAACCCATGTTTCTTGAGACCCCGTCCAATACCTTAAACACAAGACCACTCTGAGGTATTCTTACAAACAAGTTTTGTCATTTTTCTATCTCCTGTCAAATGTTTTCTTATACTATTATTTATAATACCTTTCTTAGTTAACTGTTTTAAGAAATGCAGCTATGATATTAAAAATAACAAAAACAGACATTTTGCTGTCACATGGAATTGTCAGGCATGTTCCTTGAGAGATTCATTACTCTATTATGCATTCTAGCAATCTGCCATAAATCTGTAGAGTGCTTCAACATAATCTTTTATTACTATTGCTAAGCACAAAACATTATTCTATCACCTCTTGGTGGCACTTTAGTCTACTTATTTGATCTCCTAGCAGTTTAAGATAGCTTTCTTTTAGGCAGTTTCCAGCAAAGAGTAGAGAAAGAGAAAATGCCAGCTAAAACCAATCAGATTTACTTTTGCCATAACTACATCATTAGCAAGCATGTAATAATTTAGAAAGATAGTGGAGTAAGGAAGAGATAGTGACTGTATCTGAGAAGAGTATGCAGGTTAACTATTCCTTGCAATATGATGGGCTTCAGATATATAAAAGTGTTCTTTTAATTAAAATCAAGTTCAAATTTGGAAGTATTTTCTATTTTGAATAGTAACTGCTATAAAATAAGCCAGATGCATATTGTATATGCTAATGGAATTAAAATTGCCCTAGTAAGTCAATTTGGATTTATTTTCATATTTTGTCATGTAAAAAGCTCTCAGGATCATGTTATTCATATAACAAATATTAGCATTTTCTCCAAAGAGCACAAGAACTGTGCTCCTAGGACACTGTTGAGTTGCCAAACTGCCCAGCCTGAGATTGCTAGAATCCACTGTGCCCTAAACTGCAAATTGGGAGGGGCATTTTTCAGGCACTAAAGTCCTTTCTATTTTTAGTCCTCTTAAGCTCTTTAACCTGGTACTGCTTTACTTCCAACCAATAAAATAAGCCTGACTGACATGACCAACTTTCATTTGAGGGGAAAAAAACAAATTCCTGATAATCTGAAAAATCACTGCAATAGGTGGAGATTACTGTAGCAAATGTAGTTTGAAAGAGAAAGGAGTTTGCAGTATGATCAATTTGAGGAAGTTGTTCAGCCTTCTGTTGCTGAATCTTCTCCTAAATCAATTGGAAGAGAGAGGCACAAGGGTAATAAAATTAACTCTTACCTTGTCAGGCAGCCTAAACAACATCCCTTGGGAAATAACTCCATTTATTGATTGGGGGCTATCATTGCTAAATATACAGTGTAAGATCCAGGGCAAGAAGTAGGAAAGGCAGAAAAAAACACTGAGATAAATAATCATCAGTTAAATAATAATAATTAATAATTTTCTACACTTTGGTAGCCCTTGTCATCTCAATATCTGAAAGCATTTTTTTTTAAATTGCATAATTAAGGTTCTGCTGGCCATTTGAGGTAGGTAGGTAATTGCAGTTCCTTTGTTATCTTTACAGTTGAAGGTTTCTAACAGAGCTTGTTAAATATTTTTAATTTTTTTCCCCAAGGCTAGGAGGCACCACTGGGATCATCTAGGTCAAACCTCCTATATAACTTTGGCCAAAGAACTTCCCCATTTTTTTTTCACTACAGCAGATCTTTCAGAGGAAAAAAATCCACTCTTGCTTTTTAAAATTGGCCAGGGATGGAGAATTCCCCACAACCCTTGTTCCAATGGTTAATTACCCTCCCTGTTAAAAATTTACATCTTATTTCCAGTCTAAATTTGTCTAGCTCCAACTTACAGCCACTGGAGCTTGTTCTCCCTTTGTCTGCTAGATGGAAGAGTGCATTATTAAATACTTGTCCCTATGGTGGTACTTAGAGACTGTGATCAAGCTGCCCCTTAACCTTCTCTTTGTTAAACTTGAGTTTTTTGAGTCTCACTATAAGGCATGTTCCAAACCTTTAGTCATTCTTCTGGCTCTTCTCCAAACCCTCTCCTATTTATCAACATCCTTCTTGGATTATGAAAACCAGAACTGGATACAGTATTCTAGCAGCAGTAGCACCAGTTTGAAATACACATGTAATATAACCGCCCTACTCCTACTATAGATTCCCCTGTTTATGTAACCAGGGATCACCATTCAATCATGATTCTCTGTTTAGTTATATTTCGAGACCTATTGTTTGCCATGTTACACTTTGTAGTTTTTTAATCAAAATATCCTGTGGTAATAAGTCAAATGTCTTACAGAAATCTATTACATCAACACTGTTCCCTTTAGCAACCAAACCTGTAATCTTGTTTAAAAAAAAAAAAAAGTTTGACTGGATCTATTTTCCACAAACCTCTGTTGATGAGCATTAATTATATTATCATCCCTTAATTATTTATTCATTGGATCTTTCATATCAGCCATTCCATTATCTTGTCTGGGTTCAATGTCAGGCTGACAAACCTATAATTGCCTAGGTCATTTACCCTTTTTAAATAGTGGCAAAATGTTTGCTTTCTTCCAGTCTTCTGGAACTTCCCCGGTGTTCCAAGAGTTACTGAATATCAACATTAATTGTTCAGCGAGCTCCTCAGCCAGTTTTTTAAACTCTTGGGTGCAAGTTTTCCAGACCTGCTCATTTAAAATGTATCTAATTTTAGTAACTGCTGTTTAACATCATCCTGAGTTACTATTGGAATGGAGTCAAGTATCAGAGGAGTAACTGTGTTAATCTGTATCCACAAGAACAACGAGGAGTCCGGTGGCACCTTAAAGAGTAACAGTCTTTAAGGTGCCACCGGACTATCTACTGTTTTTATTGGAAAGGAAAGTGTTTCATCATCATCATCATCATATGTTACACCATCTCTTTTTCCCATATGCAGAACAGAAATATTTATTGAACACTTCCAACTTTTCTGCTTTATTATTCACAATTCTAACATTTCCAACTAGTAATAGACTAATACCATTGTTAGGCTTCTTTATGTTCTAATATACTTTAAAACCCCTTCTTATTGGCCTTATCTCTGCTATCCATAGATTTCTCCTTGTGTCCTTCAGCTTCCCTATCAATTTGCTTTCACTTCCCCTCTAAATTAGTGGGGAGAGGGAGGTTAACCAGTACAACCTTCTTTCTTGATTCTAGTTTTTTAGGCATCCAGTAAACTCTTCTCAAAAGAATTTCCAATTATTATTCATATTTTTTCTGTTTAAATTCTACCTCCCAGCTGATTTGGCTCATACTTGTTTCCCACCTAATGAAAATGGTCCTTTTAAAATATTAGTATGTATATTACAGGTTTGATCTTTGTTCAGTTTTCACATAAAAAGTATGATCAAGTCATGATCACTTGCACTTAAGCTATCATTAATATTTAGTTCTGTGATAAATTTCATTTTATCTGGCAACATGAGTTCTAAAACAGAATTTTCCATGTTGGATGCCCACTTCTTGAATTAGGAAATTGTCAACTCTAATATTTAGAAATTCAGAGGGTGTTTCTAATGCTAGCAGCATGAGACCTCCAGCCTATGTCACTCAGACTGAAGACTCCCCATGATCATGAAGCTTTTTTTCTTACACATTATAGATATGTGCTTAAGGAACCAGTCATCCTGTTCCCTAGTGTGATTTGGCGCTCTGCAGCAGACATCAACTAATACCTTGTCTTTTGCTTTTTCTGTTAGGACATTGATCCATAAACATTCAAGATCATTTTCTTCTCAGTTGTCAGTGACTTGGAAGCAGGTAATGCCATCTTTGACATAGAGCTCCGCTCCTCCTCCTCCTCTTGTGCCTACTCAATCCTTCCTAAATAGATTAAACCATAGATCTAACATTCCAGTCATGCGAATCATCCCACCAGGGTTCAGTAATACCAACTAGTTTGAATTTATGCTAATCAATTAGCAATTCCAGTTCCACTTGTTTGTTACCCAGGCACCTAGCACTGGTTTACAGGCAGTTAAGTAATGTATTTTCTTCATGTCCTTTGGTTTCTTGATTAACTTTGTTCTCAAATCTCGATTTTGTGTTAAATGAGTGCTCACATCTTCCCTCTTTTTACCTTTCCCTTTTGATATTTGTTTCATGTTTCTGACTACCCTAGCCAGCCAGTTTCTGAACAGATTGTTTCCCCATTTACTGAAATGGAGGCCATCCAAACTGTACATCCCCCTCTCTCCAAAGAAGGTGAACCAATGTTCCACAAAACCAAAACTTCCATATACACTATTTACCTAACTAGTGGCTCACGTCCAGAATCTTTTGTTCTGACAAGATCACTTGGTTATTCCTTTTCTTCAGTAACATTCTGAGTTAGACTGTAATATGTGAAATATCCTACAATGTAAGGTTATTAATGCCAATATGCACCATCACCAGTGGATCCTTGCCCATCAGCTTCAGAATCCCAATCATTCTTTGAGTGATATCAAATTTGGAAAAAAAAAACCAAAACAAAACAGGAAAAACTTTGACAGATTCCCCTCCCCCAAGTTTTTGTTACATTTTGCAAAGTTGGATAAAATTTTGAATAAAAACCAAGCAAAAAAGACCCCAAACAAACAAGGAAAAAATCTCCAAAAGCATTGTGTTCCCCTTCTTTTACTAAAGTATCTAGAAACATGTTTATTGGAATTCCAGAATAAAGGTCTAAGTGCTTTTTGGAGAAATGGAATTTAAAGTGTGATGGATTTCTAGAATAGAGCTGGGAGAAATGTTTCAGCTCAGTCTCTTCCCCCCCCCCCCCCAAGAAGTGTAGGTTTGTATCAACTGAAACATTTCACAAATTCATGTAGAATCACTGAATTGTTCTGGTTTAAAAAAATCTGAAAACAATTGAAATTTTGTTTTGACATTTTTCTAAATGAAACCTTTTGGTTTTTCAGTATGAAATGACTTATCAGTTGGATATGCACTTCAACTGTATTAACAATAAGTAAAAGGAGAAAAAAGCTCAAAAATTAAATGGATTTTTTCAGATAAAATGAAGGATTTTGTTCTATTTCAAACAATTTTTTCTACCTTTCAGTTCACCAAAACATTTAAAAAAAAAAAATTGGGATCAACCTGAAATGACTTGTGTTTTTTTTGTTTTTTCTTTGTACAGCTACTGAAGTGAAATCAATTATTTGTGCAGCTCTGTTCTAAAGGTATGGAGGAGATTGAAAATACATGTGCAAAATACACACACGCTACTGGATAACATTAGAAAAGTAAAGTCTTAAGTATTAAAAATACATCCATCCCCAAAGTATACACACTCTTGTCAGCTAGATTGTGAAACACTGTTAAAGCACGAAGTCATTAAAGATTTTACAAAGTAGTACAGCGGCAACTGTTTTCACAGAACACAGATATTACCATTTTCCCTCTCTTTCTTATAGGAAAATAGCAATACTAATTCTAATTTTGCTTATTTATTAGTACTGAATATTGCATCGTTGTGCTACACACACAACAAAAAAAAACAGTTCTGACCCAAAGAGCTTACAAGCAAATTCCCTGCTAGTGTAATTTCATTGACTTCACTGGCACTACACCAGCACAGAATTTGCCTCAATAAGCTACTATTGAACTTTTCTGTTTTTCATATTCCATAGCAGATTCTATCCAATCACCACAGAAATTTTACATCTTAATTACATCATTTATTATCTGATAAGTCCCAATTTGGTGCTATACAAGACTCACAGGTAGGCGCAGTCTTTGCTCTGCTTAGATAATGATCAAACAGTAAGACAACAATTGGATAAAAATATGGTGTGAAGTCTAGAGGTCTGAAACAACATTTTTGGTGGTGGTTTAAATTGAGAGGGGGATAGGGCTTCATGGATTAAATGAATGTTTGGGGTCCTACAACAGGCTGGCACAGGCTTCATTTCAGATTTGCTAATCTAATTTATTCCATCATTTCAAATGTACCACAGCTATAACAGGAGTGTTTTTCTCTTCTATGCTTTTCAGCTCAAAACAATTCAGTGTGACAGCTGTCATTTAAAAACTGTTCTGCCACATCTCTCAATTTGCCAGTTCTCTTGCGATGTAGTACTCCTGGGGGAATTCTGTGCCAAAAACTTAAGTTCTGCACTAAAAAATTAAAAATTCTGTGCACGGTATTTTAAAATTCTGCATATTTTAGTTGTCAAAATAATGTACTATAATCACACCAGTTTCAATTACTTTGGTAATTTATTGAAACTACAATACAACGAATGGAGAATGAGAGTGGGGAGTATTGAAGGAAATCTCCAAAGTCTCTTTTTATCTAATAGTAATGTGGCTAGGTTTGACGCTTTATTTCTAGATATTGGTCACCAAATATATGTAGCTGTATGTTCAGTTTTACATGATAGGCAACTGAAGAGCAAGTGGGGGCTGCGGAATCAAACTCACAATTTTTTATTGGCTACTGGCTATCTCAGAAAGGTCAGTAGTAAACCATTCATGGAGCATATTTCAATAGGAAAATTTTTCAGTAAAAAAATTTAGACCAGTTCTAAAGCACCATAAGCATTTATAAGGCCATACTGTCATTTAGAATAAGGATCCTTTACACCAAACTAGCAACGTAAAGGAGCCTTAAAACTTATGATCCTGGGGGAATTCACTAAGAATCGGAACTATTCAGCGACAACAATGGGATCTACTAAGCAGGCAGGCTGCTACATTATGCTCTGCCTGAAGGGACAGAGCCTTCCACACCCCTACCTCCAAACACCCTGAAGTCCTGCCCCTCCACCCCAGGTGCACTGAATAATGAGCCAGAGGGACAGAGTCTCTCTCCTTCTCTCGCTCGCATCCCCTTCCCCGTGCTGATTTATGTCTCCACTGGCTGCTCTTGGCTGCTGGGAAGGAGCGAGTGACCACTCTTGCAGCTTTCCTTTTCTTCTCCTCAGACATCATTTTTCTGTGGTGAAGCAAAGAAATCTGCAGATAACATGAATTCTGCACTGGTGCAGAATTCCCCCAGGAGTAATGTAGAGAATGGGATATAAATAGGAATACATAATGTATATTATTGATGAACCACAAATCAAATAATTAAATAGGGTTTTCTAAAATAAAAATGTTGCTCAATATGCTAATTAAAAATTCTGAAGAAATGCTGCTTAATATAAAATAAGTTGGCTCATTTTTAAAGGTATGGAATAAGCCTAAATTCTCCCTTTGTATCAACATCCAGAGTGTTTTATCACACCTGATTAGCATGTCCATTTTCAGTGAAAAGAAAGTTTATAAAGTATACACTGTTTAATAGAGGTGTTACATAAATCAAATCCAGTCTGGCTATTTCTAACAATTGACCCTGAGTGAACCTATCTAGATTTGCTTGGATAGTGAACAATGAAAACAGATGCAGCTCAGATAGACCCCCCACCCCGTTCCAGAAAGTACTTAAGTGCATGTAATTTTAAGCATGTGACCACTCCTACTGAAGTCAATGGAACTATTTACTTTCTTACTCATGTGTATAAGTTCTTTTCAGAATCAGGGCCATAGACCCCTTATCACCTATTGCTATTCCTACACATCTGACCTGTTAGCTTTGAGCTTTGATAGATGAATCAATGTTTAAACCAGCTGGCCTCTCCCAGTTTGTCTCAATATCTTCATTTTTAAACTCTGAGGGGAAAATGAGAAAATAAAAATGAAACATTGTATAGGAGTTTCTCAGTGAGTTGAAGTAACAATTTGGAAAATCATGATGAAAGTGAAACCAAGCTTCCAGAAACTTATCTAAAAACCACAGAAAGTGTTAACTGGAAGACTTCATATTACTGAATATCAATCCAGCCACAAATACTAAGAGCATAATGGTAGATTGTACAACACAGAAGAGTTAAGAGGTGAATTCTCTAAAGGCCGGTAAGATCCCTGTCGCCAAGGAAAAGTAATGACAGAGAACTAGCAGTGCACTACTGTTGAGAGGTTGTAGATTTTAAGGATTTAATGGATCATTAGAGCCTAGGTTCCAATTGTGCTCCCATGCATTTTTTTTTACATCTTTCTGCCTCTCACATTTGGTAAGACTTGCATCCTGATGAAGACAGGATTATCAGGGAGCCCACCTCTGTAATTTAGGTGGGTGGCCAAGTGATTGTAAGGATGGTAGTGAATGTTAAAAGCATTGTGCATTCAGGGTTTTCCTTTTAACCCTCCCATATCACAGGGAGTCCTTCCAGCTGAGTTTGAGACAGCTGTGAGTAGTTTGGGTCCATGGCTAGAGGAATACCCTTAAAGACTATTCTGATCTATAAGTAGCTTGATTCCAGTTCTGAGAGGACAGAGGTCCAACATCACAAAATCTACAGCTACATTTATTTTGGATCAGAATACATGTTCAGATATGCCTGCTAGAGGAAACATGATATTTGAAGGGAAAATGTATTCACAGAAAGAAAAATTAATACCATCAAACTTGCCTAAGAATTGAGTATGCTACCAGCACATAACAATACTGCTAGGCAACTGAACACAGGAGACATTAACTGTACATTACTTTATTCTTACCAAAGGTCTTTAGTGATGATGATTAAGAAGTCAAAACAGGCTTTCAACTAATCAACTGAACAAAAGCTTTAATGAATATGTTTCGTGACCACTGTGGTGCATTATTAATCTGAGTCATAACTGATACTCTATTAATAGAAAATGACATTTAATTCTCAGTCAAAGCTATCTTTGCCAGACATAGCAGATTATTTACAGGCTGATGTGATATATCAACAGCTATGTCTGGAAAACTTATTGACTGATTTCAAATTAAAATAAAACTTAGCATAGAGCTTGGTCAGTGATTTGGATTGCACAAAAACCAGCAGATGATATCCTGGTGTTCATGATATTCTTTGGACAATTAAATCATCTACCTTCTTTACAGCCCTATTGATTTGACTCCTTTGTGGATGTAAGTATCAAATATTGTCCATATTCACATAATTACTCCACGTTAGCAAGGATATCCATAGTACAGTGGTATTATAGGCGGGATTGGTAGTTCCATTTATTATTAGGGTTGACCGACACTTCCCATTGTAAGATCCTGTTTTCTGTTAGTCACAATTCTGACAAAATTATAAGCATCTAGAAAGTGTCTGCCATTGGCTGAATTTTGGGGGAATTTTTTTTAATACAATGAGAGGTGCATCAGTCCTGCAAGTGCAGTGTGTTATTGTCAGCTAGTATCCCTGTACTACGTTATATCAGAAAAAATGAGATGATGGGGAACAGAGGGGTTGGTAGGCATTTAACCCAGGAGGTATAGCTTTTTCCTTTTCTGCAGTTTTTAACAGCTAGGGTGGGATTCTGAAAAGCACTCGGCATTGGCTAACACTGAAAATCCCATCTCCTGTTTGTTCTTAAAATGTTTATCTCAAAATAATGTTTGTTTTTGTATTAATGACATTTAAATTATGAAGGGACTTGAGCGATCTTATATAGAAAAATGAAAAGAAGTGATTATAGCTTGGCTAAACAATGATTGAGGGGACTAAGAGAGGTGAGATAAATCTCGAAAAGTGTTTGCAGTCTGTGTGAACATCCAGGAGACAGATTCTATCACCCTTATGAACACGGGGTTGTAGCTCACCCCAGGAGTACCTTTGTTTACTTCAGTGTGACTGCATGTGAAGTAAGGTGTTGTTCAGCATGAGTGAGGCAACCAGAATCTGGCCCCAGGAAAGGAGAAGATTTCTTAAGGCTGATAAAGGTAAAAGCAGGAGTAATGGGATAAAATCAAGCTAAAGATAATTTAGGTACAATATTAGGAAATATCTCCAAATGAGAAGATGGGGTAGAAGTCCCACTGCTTGAGTCATTTAAAAACTTGGCTGGACAAATGTTTGAGAATATACTTCACGGAAGGGAAATGAATTGCATGGTCTAACAGGTCTTTTCTAGATCTAATTTCTCTGAGTCTCTCATGCTAAGCAAAGAAATTTTAAATTAATCTATTTTTTGCCTTGCAATTATCTGTATTCATTTTACTTATGATAATTTATCTCCATCTATCACAGCTTCCAATTGGAGAATAATATTACTGATGCATGCTCACAAACTCTCTAAGTGGTAGGATTAGCAGTTCTCTGGTTAATATCTTGCAGTTCATTGCTGCAGGATGAATGCATATATTTTTAGTGCTGCAGAGATGAAGTTGAAATGACTGAAAACCTTCCCTCTTTGACCAATTAAGTCAGTTATTTCCAGCATTTCTTTGGTTTATTTTGGAAGGCTCTTACCTGAGATGTAATAATGGGTTTCAATAGAAGTTATTACCACTGTGATACAAATGAAAACACCATACTTTTAAAACAGGACACCAAGTTATTTCTAGTTGAGCAAAATGATCTCTAAAGCTGCTGTGATGGCTGATGCCTGTGTAGAACTCCAGGAATTTGAGAGGGTCCATTTTATAATGGGCATGAATTATTCAACCCCTGGGATTAATCAGGCATACAGCACAGTATGTCACAAAATAGCTTTTCAAACTAAAATGGGTATTACTAGTGAATTTGCCTCTAGGATATGTATTTTCATCAAGATTTATCGTAAAAATCATCTGAATGATCAGACTTGAATCACTACAGCCAAATGTATTTTGTTACAAGTTTGATTTTCATATTCACATAACCAGCCAAATGCCAAGGCAAAAAGCAAGCTGTGTGTCTGAGGTGATGCAAAACAAACCTGCTGATCAAATTTTTGAGGATAGGTTGTTTTGTTTGTCTAACTTTCTTGGTCTTTCTTTAGATGTGTTCTTCCTCCTTTTCCCACCATAGCCATTTTCAGTGCATCACTCAATCCTGTCTGGTTATTGTAAGCCTAATTTTTGACTCCCCATCTTGGAGGCTGGTTAAAGGAACACAGTGTAGCTTGTTAAGAAGAGAGGACAGGGGTGAAAGGAGAAAAGAAGATTGAAGGCAGGCTGATTGGGGGCAACCTTCTAGGCAGATCCTCAGCTGAGCTCTGACAATTTACACCAGCTGAGGACCTGCCCCTTCATGTCTTGTCTTGTCAAAAAAAAGGAGGGGGGAAAGCCTTACGCTAAATTATTATTGTTTTTGACCATAGCACATAGGAGTCCCAGTCATGGACCTGGATCTCCTGATGCTAAGCAGGGGCGGCTCTAGAGCCCAGCAGGGCAAGCACCCGCCTGGGGCGGCCCTTTCCCAGGGGGGCGGCAGGCTGGGCCGGCGGACCTGCCGCAGTCATGCCTGCGGGAGGTCCACCGGAGCCCCGGGACGACCGGACCTGCCGCAGGCATGACTGCGGACGGTTCGCTGGTCCCGCGGCTCGGCTGGACCTCCCGCAGGCATGACAGCGGCAGCTCAACCAGAGCCGCCGGACCAGCGAACCGTCCGCAGCTGCGGAAGGTCCAGCTGAGCCGCGCGACCAGCGGACCCTCCGCAGTCATGCCCGCGGCAGGTCCGCTGCTCCCGCGGCTCGGGGGCGCCTCCCGGGCATGATTGCTTGGGGCGGCCAAATTTGTAGAGCCGCCCCTGATGCTAAGTCATATATACTCAGAGAGCAAAAAGACAGCGCCTTCCCCAAATAGCTTACATTGAGGAGAAAAACAGTAAGGGAGGAAGGGTGAAACTGTGATCACCTTACGTGAAGTCAAATGGATTTCTCCTGTGTGCAAGGTGATTACATTTGGGCCCTAAAAATCTATTCCCACTTGCATTTAACAGGCTGAAGGAAGGTAGGGTGTGTGTGTGTGTGTATGTGAATGTGAATATCATTTCCCAGCACTGGGAGTTGATGCAGCTTCATCATCAGAATAAAGGCTCAGTGAAATATTTTTAAGTAGGTTTATTCATCCCCACCCAGAAATGTATGTAGGACCAGATCTTGGTATGATGGCAATCAGCATTGCTCCCCTCAAGTCCATAGAGTTGCACTGACCTACACCAGCTGCGGATGGCACGCCAAGAAGTTGCTCAACTGACAGCTCTAAATATTGAAGTTCTCTCCCTAAAAGAGGCTTAGCACGGGACTGCTGCAGTACACATTTTGTCTCTGCACTATCCCACCGACGTGCTTCAACCCTGATCTGAACTGAGTATCTCTAGGGATAACAGCTCTGCATGGATGGCACATCCAGTCCTTGGCCTCTTTGCTGATATGACCATCAAGGACACCAGTCATGTGGTGGCTTTTAGGATGTGTCCAACAAAACCACCAAGGCCGATGAAAATTATATAGGACCCAGCTCCAGCCCTCACCTCTGTCTTGCCCACATCTCTCTTCTGCTCCATGGTACATTCACCTGTGATTTCATATGGCCTGGGGAGAGACATCTTTACAGTGCACCCTCTGTAGTCAAGCAATAAAACATTCCCAAACCTTATCCTTTCTTTTCTCATCCCATTTTTTTTACTTCTCCCCCACACCCAGTCATGACTCTCTTCCCCATTGTTCCCCTCCAGTTTTAAGTGTCTTCAATCCGTTGTCCTCCCAAAACCTGTTTATCTCTTTCCCCACTTGAATGTCTCTCTCCTCCGTTGCGCGTTCTCCACGTAGAGACTGATGTCTCTTCACATCCCATTCCACAGTCCTAGATGTTTTCCTCTAGCTAAGTGAGACATTGATGCTACTACTGCTGAAAGTTTGAAGATGAGCAAGCAAGACAACTAGTTCTGGCTTACTCCTGGCATCTGCTCTCAAGTGGGAACAGCTGTCACTGTGGCATATAGTGGGTGGAAGAGGATTTGTGCTGGAAGCCTTCCTGACTCCCTGCAACCCCAATAATATGTGAGGCTTCAGCAGGGTTGCAGGAGCATGATGAGCATACTAAATGAAGAAATATGATGTGAAACGTGAGATACTTGGCAGGAGACTTCCTGATGAAATATGAACCAATGACTTTAGTGAATTTAGGTATTAGTCTATTGAGCCTTACCTGATGTTTATTATTGACTATTATTAATTCAGAACATTTATATAGCAACCTAATGCGTCACTTTACAAGCATACATAACATGTTCCCTTCCTCAGAGACATCCCACATCCAATGTTCCAATTTTTCAAAGTCCCTTGATCACCTTAAAGATGATCAAATAATTAAAGATGTGAAGAGGAGAGGCCGTAAAAGATGGATGTTAAGGATGGATTTGATGGAGAAGGACAATGGTAAATGTGAAGGGCCCAGCATGGTAGAAAGCCATTAGCACTATTAAACCACTCATTATTTATTCATGAAGATCCTTTCAATGGAGTGAAATACCCACCCAGACAGGATAGACAGATTAACTGGATGTATCTGATATGGGCTGATTTCCAGAGCCACACAGGGCAGATAGGTGCTTAACTTCCATTAATGAGTGTTGGGTGCTTAACTGCCCTTTTGTGCCTTTTGGAATATCCTCCATAACAGTTATTAGAGAATGCTCACAATGTTGATATTTATATTATTATAATTAGGCCTGAGCATTGATTGGAATGAACAGGGAAGTTCATGGCTCTGCTGTTGCACATTTTCAGCACTACGCAATTTTACTTTTAGAAAGTTTTGTTCACAACCAATCTAAAAACACTAAAAAAAACCCCAAACATGTTATCAAAGAAGACAAAATAATGAAAAAGGAAGTGTGTGATATGGGGCATTTGTTAGCAACCAGCCTGGTGCCCAAGCCACTTCCAACGATTGGAATGGAATATTGATTATTTTGGTTATTGCCAGGAGTAGCACCTGTAAGGCCTTTGCACTAGCCTTAGCATAACTAAGGCAAAACCAGGAGGGAGGGGTGATCACAAGGAGTGGGCCTGACTGCATCCTCCCTGGTATGCTGGGGTACGTGAAAAACAGGAAGTCGCTCTCTATATATTTGACTTTGGGGTGTGTGTGTGTGTGTGTGAGAGAGAGTCAGGGTTCAAAAGATTGCAAACTCTGCAAAAACACATCTGTATAACTAACAGATTAAAAGTGCTTGCTTACTTGTAATTGTAGCAGTTAGTAACATAAAAGGGATAGAGGGGACTGAGGAATTTGGATTTGTCCTTCTGGATATCTCTTAGATTCCCCAGCAACAGGCAGATAGCAACAGGCAAACCTGGTCGTTTGACCACTCCAGACCTCGGGTAACTATTGCTTGGGGGTGCTCTGTAGCCTATTGTGTTTGTATGTGCTTGAGACTAAACACAGAGACTTTGAGTAAAGGCATTCTGGTGAAAGTGCTGAAGACTAATAAAGTGAAGGCTTTAAATAAAAGCACTTGATTTTGTGTGATTTGTGCCAACCACATAGCAGACAGAGGTGCTGCATCTCCCTTGATTGATTTCCTGACACCACCTCACAGAGAGCTTTGGATTTAGGTGTAACCCTTCTGCCTGTCTGAGTTGGCAGCAACAAGGACCAGGTTCAGTATCCAGGGGTTCCGTTTCAATAACGCAATGCAAAACCGGCTCGAGCCCCCACCCAGTGACCTGGGACAATTACATACCACCTCCTGGGCGCTTCTAAGAGGCAATACTTCCCCTCTTGCAAGCACGGAGATTGAGTGTAGCAAAATCCTTTTAATAAAGGAGGGAAAAAATGCAGCATTATGTTGGGGAAACACCACAAACAGGATTCATAACACAAGCCATGAGCAAAAGACCCACTCACCCCCTAAGTAAGTTTGGCAGTATCCTTTTCCCCTCAGGGTCTTAAGTCCAACACCCCAAAAATGTCTTGAATCCAGCAACCCAAAGATCACCCAAAACCCCAAAAGTCTCTGTCCCTGGTCCGTGCAGCCCCAGAGTTCAAAAGTTTATCTGCAGTTTTACCTCCCAGTCTCGGGGGGAGGGGGGACGCATGCGTAGTGGTGTTAAGGGGCACCTTACATGGTCCAAGGCCGACTGCCCCACCTCTCCATGGGGTTCTGCTGCAGCCTTAACCATGAGCTGCTCCACCAGCCACTCCACCCACTGTCCCGCAAGTCGCTCCAGTCGTCCCACAAACTGCTCTGCTCCACCAGCAGTCCCGCGAGCCACTCCAGCCATCCTGCAAACTGCTCTACTCCACCAGCTGCTCAGTAACATATCTTCAGCCCCCACCCCCCAGAGCACTCAGTGATTTCAGCTCTCCGTAATTTTAGCTCTTTAGTGATTTCAGCTTGTAGTAAGGGAGCCTCAGTGCTAGTGCACCACTGGCCCAAAATCAATTCAGCTCAGCAGCCTGTAATTAGAATCCTAATAGAATTAAAATTAGCTCTGATATTCCACAGTAGAGAGAGGAGAAGGTGCAATAGGTATTTCAGGCCCTCAAAAGAGACAAGCATTATCCCCAGCCTCTCACAATTCACTAGGTTTTGGAACCCATGTCCCTTGTCTAGCAAGTGCTACTTAGTTGATGGAGAGTCCCTCTGTCATAAAACAGTTTCATTGTCCTTGATTCACATAATCAGGGTAACAACACTTTATTCTTCCTGCCCCAATAACAGAGAAACTGGGGATCCCACAGCAGCCAAAGTGACTGTTTGGGCTCATGGTAGGTGGGGTGGGTGTGCCTATGCAAACAAGATCAGCTCCTGAAGTTCTTTTCCACAACTCACCACAATTCACCACCAGATGTCAGGGTAGAGCTCATCCTGACTCTGCTTACATTGGGAACCCAAGGTACCATGTACACCTCATCCCTTCTAGGAATAACGGCCATAACTGTGGCCACTCCCAGAAGCTCTGTAGCTTTCTCCAGGATGATATAAAATCATTGAAGATTGCTGGAGGTGACTTGTATGAAATACAATCCATTTCCCTTGGTTCTGGAAGTGCACAAGGATCTTTAAATGATGTTTTCTTGTTTCCTTAAGGCAAAACTAGACAGTCATGCATATTTATGTGCTGCTTTTCTTGTGAGATGGAGAAAACACTGGGATCAAAGACACTCTTAGGGCATCTTGAGAAAGGCCTTAATTCAGCAGCCCAGCTCCTATTCAGCAAAGCAGGTAGGTACATAACTTTACTGAACAGGGATGGACTTAAGCATAGGCCTAAATGCTTTCCTGAATTGATGCTTCGCATCTAGTGTGTGAGATTAATGTTTCTATATTACCATGCTGAGTTGTCTTTCTTTTTCAACAGGTGTGTATTAGAATGAAAGAAATAGACCCACACAAACACACCGTCACTTGGGAAATTAGAACTCAGTGCCTCTAGACACCACTTTTTTTCATCTTGTATTTATTTCTCCCTCTTCTTTATAAATTGATAAGCCTTAAGTAGGTCAGGTGGCTGAGGAAACCAGCTGCAGCGATCTGTACACTATGATTTACTTAATCAGCTGAACACTGCAAGCCTACTTGAGCAGCCTTGCATGAAGCATTGCAGAGATGAAAAAGGGCATCAGACTAGAAATGAGGTTATCAGAGGTCATACAGGGAGCACTCCAGGGTCTGCAATTAAACCCACTATTCAGTGCTTTGTGTCTCAGCTTTTATAGTTGTCTAGATGTGTTCTACAAAGCCTCTTTATCTGGAGTGTAATTTATGGTCTCTGCTGTGTTTACAACTGTAACCATCCGGAGCTGTGATTCCTACTTCTATTTATGTCAAATGATTCCTCACCAACTTCACTACATTTTCAACTGTTCTAAATATAACCTTGCCCAATTGTACACTGCTTAAGTAAATTCAAAATCATACAGTTCTCCATTCTGCAAAACCATCAGTGACAATTTATGAGCAGACAGCCCTTCTCTTTAAGAATGCTACTATTTATCTGCTACTGCTACAGTAGAGATGATTTGAGTTCAACTGTAACTGTTTGGTTACCTTAAAATACTTATTCTGGTAAACTTTATAAGTTACCAGCTTCACTCAGAACCCGTTGGTAATGAATTAGTCTTTAGCACTGGAGACTTGCAAAAAAACAACAACCCCTTCTTCTGTAGATAGATTAATTTTGAAAGTCTGTATTAATTATCATTATTTGGTGTTGTAGTAGTGCCTAAGAGTCAGAGTGATGGACTAGGCCCCCCTTGTGTTAGAGACTGTTGTCACAGGGTACCACTGGGGTGCCTCCTTGTCGCTCATCTGGAGATTAGCTCTCAACTGATCTGACACCCCTCTATCAGTTACTCACCCCAGGGTCTCTTTCTCTCTCTCTCTCCAGACTCAGGTTACTCCCTCTTTGTGGCATGACCCTCCAGCCAGATTACTGTCACTTTTCCTTTAAGGGGTATCAAAATCCCACTGTATGAACTATTTCATGCAACCTACCAATCCACTGCCCCACCTGTGCCACTTCCCCGGTGGCTGGTAGGAGAGCCTGGGCCCGCCCTCAACTCCAGCTTCCAGTCCAGGAACCCTATGACTAGCAACCATGGTCTATGCAATTCCAGTTTCTCTGGGATCCTTCCTACCTTTTTTCTCTAGCTCTGCCCCCCTCTGGGTTACCACTGGAGCTTCGTCTGCTCCCTGTGGCTATTTCACCCCCTCTTGGATTCTTGCCAGTGTCTGTATTCCCAGGCAGGATCCCAAGGCTTACTCTATTTCAGATCCCTGCCTTGTCTCTTCTCAACTCCCCTCCTCTCTAGGGAGTGACTTCCTGCAGTCCCTTTTCATTTATCACTTCCTGGTTTTATACCAACTCAGCTGGCCCCAGCCTAACTGGCTTTCAACATCAGTTAGAGCTTATCAGCCCTGACTTCCCTTCAGGTGCAGCCTGTCATGGGCTTAGCTGGCATTTCTATATAGTCAGGCTTTGGGTGGGGTAGACACTTACCATAGCTGTTCAGGCACAGAATGAAAAAATGGTCTATGCCCCAAAGATACTACAATCTTAGTAAGAAAATCTCATGGTAAGCTTGGCATAAGCAAATAACATGTGTTTAATATGGTCAAATATAAATGTATACCTCTAGAAACAAAGAATTTAGGCCATGCTTACAGGATGGGGGACTCTATCCTAAAAAGCAGTGACTTTGAAAAAGACTTGGGGATCCTGGTCGATAATCAGCTGAACATGAGTTCCCAAGGCGATGCTGTGGCCAAAAAGGCTGATGCAATCCTTGGATGCATAAATGGGATCTTGAGTGGGAGCATAGATGATATTTTACCTCTGCATTTAACACTGGTGTCACTGATGCCAGAATACTGTGTCCAGTTCTGGTGTCCACAATTCAAGAAGGATGTTGAAAAATTGGAGAGGGTTCTGAGAAAAGCCACGAGAAGGATTAAAGGATTGAAAAACGTGCTTTACAGTGATAGACTCAAGCAGCTCAGTCTATTTTAACAAAGAGAAGGTTTAGGGGTGATCTGATCACAGTCTGTAAGTACCTATGTGGGAAAAAAATAATTAATAATGAACTCTTCAAAGGTATAACAAGATCCAATGTCTGGAAGTTAAAATTAGGCAAATTCAGATAGGAAATAAGATGTAGATTTTTAACAGTGAGGGTAATTAACTGTTGGAACAATTTACCAAGGGTTGTGGTAGATGAGCTATCACTGACAATTTTAAATCAAGATTGGATTTTTTTTTTGCTGAAAGATATACTGTAGTAAAAAAAATTAATTATTTTGGGTAAATTCTATGTCCTGTGTTATTCAGAAGTCATATTATATGATCACTGTGGTCTCTTCTGGACTTGGAATGTATGAATCTAAGGGTAAAACAAAAGACAACAGGTATTTACACACAGGCTGGGGGAATAGACACAAGGAAATAATGAGACAATATTAGTCAGAATGGTAACAGGCAGCTGCTATGCCATGCTACTAACTGTTGACAAGGTTTTGTAGGCATTTGTATTACACCGTTGGTGTACATGGGGTTTTACCCATATAAAAATTAAGGTCACTGCCCAGAAGAGCTTACAATTTTAGGACTCAGATGAACAATACCTGAAGTCAAGTCACTTTATTGGACTGAGCCCTAAATTAGATAGAGACCTCAACAATGGTACTTTGAGCAATAGAGAAGGGTAGAAGGAGATTTCAGCACCCCCCAGAAAAGGAAAACGTGGCAATCATTTGTCAGTCACTATTGCCTCATTGAGTGATGTGGTATAAATATAAGTCTTGGCTGTGTTTTATTATTGTGATGACTGGGATTATTGCTATGGAACAGAATTTGGTCTCTACATGCTTTGTACAAATATCATGAATATATTTTCACTACTGTCAGCCGAAATCGCTGATGTTTCTGCTTTGTGTAAATGGCTACCCTGTTATGCCATCCACAGCTAGGGTACCTAGAGCACCAGCACTGTCAAACACATTAAGATCCCAGTCCAACAAAGTACATTAGCATGTGGCTTTCTTTAGAAATATGAGTAGTCCCATTGACTTTCAAAAATACATTTGGAAGAGTTGCACAGCAATGGTGCCTTGTCCTGTTACTGAGGACAATGCCCATTCTAGCTACTACTGGGGCAGTGCTTCTGGACACCATTCCAAACTCACAGGAGAGCCTAAAAAAACACAGTACCCTTTCCCCGAGTGATTTAAATACTGTCCAGTTCTTTGAAGGACATTAGTGGAAATATAACCAAGAGCGGTAAAATTTACATCCCACAACAGAGGGAATCTGAGTGGGGAATGGAAACACAATAAGGAAAATATAAGTTGCGTACTGATACTAATCTGTGCCCTTTGTTATATGGCAAGTGGAAATAGAATTTTAGGAAGGCAGCTGAGATGCTTGAACTAGATTCCTAGTATTTCAAATTACACTAACATGGGTGAATGCTTTATATTTAAGATGGTACTTACACCCTAGCTATGACATCTGTGTCCACTTTTAGACTTTCCTTGGAACTGTGAATCTTCGACAGGAGGAAGTTTACTGGACATTGTGTGCCAAAAGTACTTGTAAATGGGAATCTCTGTAAAACCAGTGTGGGGTGATGTGTAATCCTGGCCCACCCATCCCTGTCTTCAGACCTTTAAGTCTCTTCCTCACTAAATGATGATGTGTGGAAAACCCCCTGTGGGCTTTAGAGGATGTCATGGAAGTGACTGATTTTTGCCTCTTCTTCTTGAGAGGCAAATTGCATTGCTCACAAGCCATCTGTTGACACAGTTGTACTCTACATGAGCATCTACCAATGTAATTGGAAGGGGGTAACTTGACACTTTTGTATTCATAATATATTTATCCAAAGTTCCAATTATGAATCTAATATATTTCCATTTTTCCATAGTGATAGTTTAGAAATATTTACTGTGTGCAACCCTAACTGCATTGCATGCATAATAATAATAATAAAAAGTATTGTCATATATTGTATGTATACACTGTAGAGATATGCCACAAGGGTGAAGCTCATCTGTTCAGGAAACGGAGCATTCACAGAAGCTGCTGTAAGACTGTGGAATGAACTCCCCCTAGAACTAAGGACCATCACAGACCATCACCTTCCACTCCAAGTGCAAGACACATTTCCTTGACCTTGCCTTCTCTGATATGAACACAACAGATAAAAAAACACACCAAAACAAAGTGCTACACTGAACACACAGTTCCTCTCCCTTTCTCTCATCCCATGCCCAGGGAGAGGTTAGGAGAAAGAACAATCCACATGTGACAGATGTTAGTCATGTCACTTGATGTGTTACTGGAAGGCACTTGGATACTACAGCCATGCGGATGGTTTAAGAACCTATATAGAATAGAAGAGGTGCACAAAATAAAGCAAAATTCCTCTTCCACTCTCATTCAAGAAAGCAGAGAGCACCGAGAGTCTAAATTTCCCCTCAGTTATATCTATGGAATTCTACTGTGTCAAATTCTGTGCTGTCATGCACTCCGTGCAGCTCCTTTGAAATTAATATGGCTGCATGAGTGTTGCAAAGAATGTATCCATCTATAATGAAACTATGCAATTTCAGCTAATTGAAATTAAAATGAAATTTATATTTTCTAATGTATTGCTCTTTTATGCTTCAAGCAAGCAAAAATTAATTCACAAGAGAGAACTAGACCATGATCCTGCAACTGGCCTCATATGTCAACTCTTCAACTTGCATGGAACCCTATTTTCTTGAATGCAGTTTGAGAACAGAGGTTTGCCTGTGTGGAGTCAGTTGCAGGATTGAGGCATTGGTCCTTAAAGTAGTAGCATAAGAGTTTCGGCTAAGAAATGCTTATTTACCTGCTGGAGCTGATTTGAGAAACTCTGAAATGCCTGCTGCTGATTCAGTGAGAATGAGTTTTATTTCTCATCAGGCCTGCTGTGAACTCAGTGGAAAAATTATATTTCACACCAATGCCTTATGTGGATTTAGAAAACCCCTTCCCCCTGCACTTATATTTTTGTGATAATTTCATATGAACGCATTCTGCAATTGTATTAAAATTACAACCTTAAACTGATCTTCATGAAAAGGGGAAAAAAATCTTACTTATTTATAGTTTCATGCTCAGAGATAAGATGATGACATTAATATGATTTGAACAAATAATGAAAGACTAAAGTGACAGCAATAGAACATCTTGCCATAAAACTATAGAAAAGCTGCTGCTGATTTTTTGTTTCTTTGAAGTCAGTATCCTGCAGCAGGAGAACTGGGAGGTTAAGGATTTCAAACCTGATTCATTTCCAGTAAGCACCAACCTCTCTGTTCCACCTTCTTCTTCTCTCCCGTTCCACCCCACATGAGATATTTGATCAAACTAGTTCAAACAATAATAGCAGTGAAGCCACTCAGGTGGCAGCTCATGCTAGCCATTCGAGAATTTACTCAGCATCTTGGACAGGGTTGTACAGCCTGTACTGTCACAACTTCACTGCTACAAAACCACCCAGAATCCTGGTTAATTATCTGCAGAGCTACTGGACCCAAACGAATTAGATTAAAGCTAGTTTGTGTATGTCTACATGTGCTGCACTCACACCTCTGATATAGGTGTAGACATACCTTATGTGGAGTGGGCATATGGGAGAGAAGAAGGTGGGACAGGTGCTTATTGGTCTGAATCAGGTTGTAACCACACCCTGTGATTGAAGTAAAGACACACTCTTAAAATCAACCTCCAAAGGTTATCTGTGTATATTTAAGGCTAAATCCTACCTTGACTTTAGGCAGTTTCTGATGAAATTCAGTGGGGCTACCTGCCTGGGTAATAGAAGCAACATCTGGCCCTTGCTGCATGTATATTTAGACCTTGAAAGATGGAGGTACATGATATCTTAAGGATTATCTGTGTGTGCTGTTTTTTTGATATTTCTTGCAAATTAACTGGATTATATCAGCAATGAAGTAACACTTGATCCTTTTGAAAAACAATAATACTCTTTATTTTGAGATGAAAGGAAGCTTCATGTGTGTTTATATTTCACATTTAGACTCAGCACAAAAGGATAACTGGGAGGTTAAAACGTGTAACACATTATCTTTTACAAATGTATCAAACTGTTAGTGTTAATTACCCATCAAAACTAGCAAAATCTGTTTTATAATCAAAGAGCAAATCATTTGCATAAATTTCCAATTAGACTTTTTTTTACAAATACAAACTAAAAATGTACATTGTAGAGGGGATTACCAATAAGATTCTTAATTGTGAAGCTCAAATTTAGCTTTCCAACAGTGACCTAAAATAGTTGCTCACAATTTGTCATTTCTTTAAAAAAAAAAAATCACATTGTGTGACTGAGTCACTTTGATCTCCAAGGACTCAAATCAGGTTTAGGTTACTAGCTCAAGTAATTAGACAATCTTAGCTTGCTCCCAAGTGGACACTAACACTCCTATACTATTTAGCAAATACTTCACTCAAATGAAAGTAGGTTTAAATGCTCATGGAAACTGAATAATTTTACAAATTTCCCATGAGTGTTAACCTCAAAACCTGGCCTGATTAATTTCTCTCTGGAAATATTTTTTTCATCCTTCAATTATTCTAAATTGTCAGTTTATTAAAGTCCAAAAATATTTTGTTTCATATTCTTACCATTCTGTTTAGAGAGATCATTGAAATAACAATTTCACCCTCTGATGGACAAGACAACTTCCACTGAAATTCAATAGAAACTATACATGTGCCTCCAAGAACAGAATGTAATGATACAAATTGGTCTTCATTCCATAAAATCTGACCATATCCTTTGTGGGAAAACTTAATCTGGACTTGAATATCTGAAAGTCAAATTAATTTAATTTGCATATTTCAGCACTTAATGCATGAAATGCAATAACTGAGAAATTTCCAATCCATCCAAATCTGGGACATTGAATTGTAGGACTGGAGGGGACCTTCAGAGGTCATCTAGTCAGTCCCGTGTACTCATGGCAGAACTAAGTATTATCTAGATGATTCCTGACAGGAGTTTGTCTCACCTGCTCTTAAAAACCTACAATGATGGAGATTGCACAACCTCCCGGGCAATTTATTCCTGATAGTTAAGAAGTTTTTCCTAATGGCCAATCTAAACCACCCTTGCTGCAATTTAAGCCCATTGCTTCTTGTCTTGTACATCCTGGAAATCTTATGAGAAAATGTGTTATCAGTCCAACTTCTTGATCAAAGATTTTTTTAAGCTTCCAATGTGCATCTGAACATATCTGAACCAATCCTCTGAACTCTTTGAGGCTCATCCATCATGCACTGTCATACAGCATTGTAATACAACTGTAGCATGCCTGAGGGAACATGTGTGCCAGTATGGGAGATTGCAAATGTAAGAAAGCAATCTGTTTTGAAAAATCTCCTGCCCTTTGTATTTATTACATTCTCAAGGAAGGAATTACCCTGAAGAATTAGTTTGATTTTATAACCTGATTCTTTTAAAATGTCCCAAGTGTAGAGTTAGCCACAGCATCTCAGCTAAATGCCAACTTACTGCAGTTTCAGTTAATTATATTGTTCTCCATCTCTTGAAATCAAATTAGAAGTATTCCTGGATAAAATGGATTAGTGGGCAGAGGGCAGATAAAACGGTCAAAGGTATGTGTTGTGCCTATGTATAATAACAACATCACTTAGCACTTACATAGCTATCATAGAATCATGGAGAAAACACTTATTTACCTTACAAATTGATCTGCACAGTTTTAGATTTTTATGGATCCCTGGCTCAAATATTAATCACGTTTATGTTAAGAAAATGCCTAAGCAAAGCTTCAGTTTACAAAACTGAAGCAGGAGCATTCAGCATGAAAGTATTATCAATTTGGTTTGTATTATTCACAAACTGACCCAGTCCTTTCTTCTTATCCTTCTGTGAATAGCTGGATGCTTTTCCCCAAGGTGTATTTTTTCTGCTTACATCACTGAGTTTACATGTCAGCAGTAATCACAGCAACCAATCTAATCTCATTTAAACTCTTAAAGTTCTGTTGTTTGATCATGTTTGTATTCCCGTTCCATTTCCATTCTCCCTGGTCATGGACATCTGAAATGATTCCTGCATGTAGTTTTGGTCTGCTGCCGTATTAAGTCCTTATTTACACAGAATTGTATACAGTCACCTTTGGGATTCTGTGGCACTTAAAGCAAATATTATGTGACCTAGTTACAGTATCAACAATGTGGTGTTGATAACATGTAGGGACAGAAGTCATTACTGGCTACACACTTCTAAAGCACAGCTTGTGGTCTCAGTTTGTTCCCTAGTCCAGAGGTGTTAACATCATAGAACTCACAACAAAAATTAACATAAACTGGCACTCAGTCACGTGACATTGTTGTGATCCCCATTTTGCAGATTTAGGCTGGGGGCGGGCAAAAGATATAAGTGACTTGCCCTAGATCACACACCAAATTAGTGGCAGAGGAAAAACTGTTACCTGTCTAAAATCTAGCTCAGCTATTGTTTAAATTTTCAACAAGCATGTAACGTATAGCACACATGGTTCATTGTTCCCTGCCAGACAAGTCTTTTAGCAAACAATCATACCTAAAAGGTACAGGAGTAATTATGACTAATCAATTAGAAAATTAGAGACACCAGGCCAAGAAAGTTAAAAATCAAGTAAATCTAATGCAGGATTTTATTATTATTATTTTATTATTATTTTGGGTTTTTTTAAGATAAGCATGTAATGAGAGGCCTGGACTTCATGTGACCCATGGCCATCTTGTGTTTGGACTTAGCATACAAAATGGCTGTAGGTTTTGCTAAGTCCAAACACAAGATGGCCATGGGTCACATGAACTGTAGAGTCAAGAAAATTTGCCTTTGACTTAGCCAGATAGAGAAGTATCAGCTGCAGCATTACTAACAGGGACAGATACAATAAAATCACAGGTTTGTGAGACTAGAAGGAGTATTCGATTGGGAATATGGACAAGCTAACCCTGAGTTTCTGAAAGTTTCTTACTGGGTGTCTGTGAGAATTTTTGTTAAAAGTTGCTTTTGCTGATAAGTAGAAATTAAAGTTTTGCTGTTGCTAGGAAAATGGTTTTAGCTCATTGGGGTTTATGCCTGGTTAAATGTATTGTATAGTCATGCTTTAATTAAAATAATTGTTGAAGGCATAAATAAAAGAAACCCTCACTTCAACTATATAATGAGGGTCAAAAGACAAGCTCGTTGTAACTTAACTCTGGAACACAGTTCAAGTCCAAAGCTGACAGATCTCTTAATCCCTTCACGACCATACTGTGCAGAAGCCGGAGCCCCAGATGGACTTCTTTTGATGACCAGCCAGGATCGTGTCCCATCTGCCTTATTGGGAGTGTTGAGCATTAGATGCTTGGCGTGTATATCCGGTTTATTAACTGTTAATTGCTAATAAATACATATACATGTTTAAGGATATTCACCGTGGAAGGCTTTCACTGGGGAAAGGTTCCACTAACCCATAGAGGGCAATTGAAGCCCAGCACCCAGGGAGGGTAGGAGGTGGGAGCCCTAAATTGTGCAGCTAACAGTTGTGTCCTGATACCAATGTGAGTCTAGCTATGTGCCGACTGATTCCTGATATCTGTTATCTGAGTTTTCCTGACTCCTCCTTGAATGTCAGCTGATGGAAGTATCTGCCTAAAGAAGGGGATAGGATGAGGTTTCACTGCTTTTCTCAGAATGGACTGGAATTATCTAAAGGTATAGCTGATAATTACCTGTCAATGCATGGGTGGGATAATGTTCTAATATAAGAGAGAAATTCACCACTGAACTATTCCTGAATTTGAGCCCTATAGGTCTGTCATTGATTACCGAGCTAGATCCAAATCCCCATCTAATCTCCCCATGTGTTTCACTGATGAAACATTTTGTAAATAAATTGAAAACTGCATAACCCTTACCATAGAACTCATTGCCCCAGGAGGTCATTGAGGCCAAGGATTTAACAAGATTCAAAACAGCAAGCAATATTTGTAGGGATATGAAGACTAGTTACCTACTTTAATGAAAACAAAAAATTGGTAAGGTTATTAAACTTTGTGTTTTATGGCATGAGCCAATCTTTAGCTATCAGGGAACAGAATTAACTATGTGGTGAGCAGATTATCCCAGATCTGCCCACTGTGGGATTCTTATACTTTCTTCTGAATCATCTGGTGCTAGCCAGAGTTGGTGCCGGTGCTAGCGTACTGGACTAGATGGACCTTGAGTCTGATCAACAGTGACAGTTCCTATGTTTCTAACAACTATGTTTATACCCCAGCAGGATAGATTACTTTCCATCCTTTCAGAGATCCTAAAGGTAGATGCCAAGTAGTTTACTGTGTGAATCTTGGTCTGATTATGCTAAAAAATCCTTCAGTGCTCAATGCTGCCATGCTATTTTTCATAGGAGTAGAGATTTTCCTCTTTTCCTCTCCTGTAATACTGTGGAGCACACTGTTTGCTGGTTAGTTACCAGTCTCTGTTACAAAGATGTTGCATTTTAGTTGTGTGTACATTCCCACACATCCCATTACCACACTTTTGGGATAGAGAGTATATATCCACACACAGACTTTAATTTCCCTTGCAGTGGTAACTTGATTGAAGTCAGTAAGGATCAGAGCTTCAAAAGACCTCAGCTCCCATTTGGGCATCAAAGCAGGTGGTGACATTTCTAAAAAGAGCCCTGCACCTTGGATTCTGGCCCTTATTTATTGAGCTCAGCTCTTTTGAAAATCGGGGTCCAGTTTTGGATGCTGAGCACTTGAAAATCTGTTCTAGGGTGATACCATTGATAAAAAACAGAGTATGTGAGATCAGAATCAGGCCCATGATTTGTATAGAACTGTGGATTCCTTGAGAATGAAAGGCATTATAGAACTATAAAAATGAATATTTGATGTGGCCTTTAATGTAGACAGCAATTTATTGCATGCTTCTGAAGGATATATTCTCTTTCTGCATGTGCAGTTCCCACTGGAATTTAGGAGAGTTACACAGGTGCATCTGAAAGATAATGAAGTGAGGTTGTTTGTATGAAATTGAATCCTCGGGTCACTGTGTCCTGTGTAGCAATTACAGAGCAGTAACAAAACAGTTAATCTATCATACTTTCAGCAACAGTTTTCAAACTGTCAGCATATCGAATACGGTCACTGTGACAGCCTGTGTCTTTCTACCCCACCATTTCTAACAACCTGCTTTCTAAATTGTTCTCAGAGGGCTACTCTGTCCACTAGACTGCCTTGTTTACAAGCTTATCAGCCAGCTGTGATGTATTAATTGAGAGCACAATGTTAGGCTTCACTGCCTGTGATTTCCACAATAACAAATCTGTGGTCTGTAAGTGAACAGACTCACTTTTCCATTGCCCTCCTGAGAGGAAAAACAGGTTGTCATATGTAACATTATTGATGCCTTTGCCTGTCGGAACTATATGCAAGGTTCCAGTGAGAGAGAAGCAAAATGATTACTGCTGGGTCAAATGAATCCAGATATCTAACAGAAAGATACAGGAACGGAGTGGCAAAAATTCCATAATACAGCAGAAAGACTAATTGTTGGAAGGCAACAGTGGGGGCCTGCATTTACTTAACAGAATAAACAAAGTCTTGGACCTGACTCAATTTTCACTCAGTCCTTTCTCAAGCAAAACTCTCATTGACTTCAGTGGGAATTGTGGGTGCTCAGCACCTCTCAAGATTTGGCCAGTGGCAGCTTTGGTTAGTAAGGACTGAATAGAAATTAAACTGAATGAAGACTTCAGGATTTGAGCCCGAAGGTACCAATTTAATGGCTAGTGGTTTTGTTACGTCTTAATGTTGCTTGTAAGTTCTTTATATTTGCCTGTGGCACAGCTCAGGGTGGAAGCAAGCGTTATAAGAATCTCACAGATCAGAGATAAAATGGCACAAAATCGACCATATATGTTATTTTATGTTTCTTATAATTTGATGGGGTTTTTTTTCAGTTTTTCCTTTAGCAGTTCAGTTTCTGACAAAATAGGTGTTGCTTGTTCACATTACTCGTTCTTTGATTGTCACATGACTGTCTATGCTCAGAAGAAATATAGCATCACTGCTTTCCTGTGCCTTTGAAGTGGATCTGGAGGCCCACAATGCTTACTTAGAACCATGCACCCACAGAACAAAGAGAATGGACAAAGGGTCCCATTGAGGAGCAATGACTCAGTTTTTGGTCTTCTTTAAAAACAATATTCTAATAAACATGGAAGCCTAAAATGTCTCGTGTGTGACTGCTAAAGAGCTGACCTCTTAATTCCTGGATTCTGGATGCATCTTGAGACATCCAGTCCAATCCAATGGAGTTAAGGAGAGAACAGGTAGAGCCAGTCCTTTGGCTGAGAGTGTGAGAGGAGGAATTTCCAAATAAATGCTTCTCTTTGTCCTTATCACTCTTTCCATCCTTTCCTTGCGAGAACCAAAGAACCATGGTTAAGAGAGGATTGAGTTGAGAACTGCACAGAAGGTGTCAGAGAAACCTGGGGCTGTAGTAATGGAGCTGAAAATTAGATGCTGCAGTGGAGGTACCTATCACTTTATTCTTTGCCATTTTGCTTCTGGTAGGTGCATCATAATAATGTCGGTGTGCAATATTTGTTTCTAGGATAAGGCCAAATATTATTTTTTTCTATACTCATTTAAGGCAGTGGTAAAAATCACTGCAGCTTTTGCAGCTGAGACTTTTTTCAGGGTGAATAGAGTTAAGACAACACTGAGTACATCTGAAAACCTTATACTTAAAGGGCATCTTCATTTCCCAGAACAGACGTCCACAGATGACATTACTTTAAACACTGAAGCAGGAAAAGCATTCATTTGCCATTTGGACCTACTGATTGCAACTGAAAAAGAACATTGTCCACATTTGTTTAATGTGAGAATGGACACCAAATTATATAAAAGGCAAAAAGTATATGATAAGGCATTGTACTGTGAAATGCATCAAGTGACAATTACATCCTCAGCACTTGACCATTTTATTCACAGCTACTGGGCATGTGTAATAAAGTAATTGTTACTAAGGGCTGGTCCACACTAAGAAGCGGGGTCGAACTAGGGTACGCAAATTCAGCTACGCTATTCACGTAGCTGAATTCGAAGTACCCTAGTTCGAACTACTCACCCGTCCAGACACCACGGAATCGAAGTCCGCGGCTCCAAGGTCGACTCCGCCACCGCCGTTTGCAGTGGAGGAGTACCGGAGTCGACCGCGGCGCTTCCGGAGTTCGAACTATCGCGTCCACATTAGACGCGATAGTTCGAACTCCGAGAAGTCTAACTCACTGCGTCGACCCGGCTGGTAAGTGTAGACTAGCCCTAAGAAAGTGAACAGAGAGCTGCCAAATTAATTAGAAACCATTAAGAGAATATTCAGAAATAGTTTAGCTATCTAAGAACCCAATCTCTCAAGATGCTGAGTCTTGATTGAGCAAAGTACTTAAGCATGTGCTTAAATGTAAGCATGTGTGTAGTCCTATTGATTTCAAGAGAACTACATACACCTCTACCCTGATATAATGCTGTCCTCGGGAGCCAAAAAATCTTACCGCGTTATAGGTGAAACCACATTATATCGAACTTGCTTTGATCCGCCGGAGTGCACAGCCTCTGGAGTGCTGCTTTACTGCGTTATATCCAAACTCAAGTTATATTGGGTCGCGTTATATCGGGGTAGAGGTGTATTTAGTTGAAATTAAGCACATGCTCAAATGCTTTGCTGCGTCGTGACCAGAATTCTCTGGATTGAGTCATTATGTTGCTAGTGTGTGAGTAGGGACAATAACATAGGACCAATATGCATGTGACTACAATTATAGAATTAGATATTCTGCATTCAGTAAAATAGCGTACTATACACAGCCTGCCTCTCTTAATTGTCATTGGAAAACAATTTATGCATCAGTTATTCAGAGTATCATTTCTTAATTTACTCTGTCAAAGGGTAGCTGAATCTGTGAAGGTGTCAGGAGCCCAGCCTCTCTCTGACAGACTCAACTAGGGGAATGAGTCAACTCAGCTCCACCTGGGAATAATTAACTCATTGAGTAACTGGGAGGTAGTTAATTAGGCTAAGAAGCACCTGGGCATGATAAAAGGCTACAGATCTCAATTAGAGGGAGAATTCTGAGAAGAAAGGAAGCTGTAGACCAGGGGAGATCCCAGGAATCCTGAGCCAGACACACAGTATGGTTCCCAAGGCAGGAAGTCCGGGTTAAGAAGAATGCAAGGGTATGTCTACACTACAAAATTAGGTCACTTTTACAGAAATCAATTTTTAGAAATTGATTTTATACAGTTGATTGTGTATGTCTACACTAAGTGCATTAAGTTGGCGGAGTGTGTCTCACTACCATGGCTAGCATCGACTTACAGAGTGGTGCACTGTGGGTAGTTATCCCACAGTTCCCGCAGTCTCCACCACCCATTGGAATTCTGGGTTAAGCTCCCAATGCCTGATGGGGCAAAAACATTGTGGCAGGTGGTTTTGGGTACATGTCGTCACTCTTCCCTCCCTCCCTTCCTCTGTGAAAGCAATGGCAGACAATCGTTTTGCGCCAGACACCAGGGCATTTAGAAGAGCACAGCAAGGCTGCGCATCAGAGAGGCTTTAAAAACCATTTTCATGACTGGCCAGGCTTTGGTGTGGAAGTTGTGTGTGTTTCTCCTTGATGCAAACCCGCCCCCTTTGTTGATTTTAATTCCCTGTAAGCCAATCACCCTCCTCTTCGAAATAATGTAACTATTGTTTTGAAACCATGCATTCTTTCTTTATTAATTTAAAAGAAAAAAGAGAAATAACGGACAAGGTAGCCCGGCTGGGGTGGGGGAGGAGGGAAGGACAAGGCCACATTGCTTATTGTAGCCACGCTAAAAATCAAACTGTTTGAATGACAGCCTTCTGTTGCTTGGGCCATCCTTTGCAGTGGAGTGGCTGGGTGCCCTGAGCCTCCCCACCCCCCATGTTCTTGGGCATCTGAGTGAGGAGTCTATGGAACATGGGGAGGAGGGGAGGCGGTTATACAGTGGATGCAGCAGGGGTCTGTGCTCTTGTTGGCTTTCCTGCAGCTCCAACAGATGCTTCATCATGTCTGTTTGCTCCCCCATTAGCATCAGAATTGCGTCCTGCCTCCGCTTTTCTCGCTCACTTAATTCTTTCCCGGCCTCTGCCACTGAATGCCTCCATGCATTAAGCTGTGCCCTATCATTGCTGGAGGACTGCATGAGCTCGGAAAACATGTCATCATAAGTGCGTTTTTTCTGCCTTCTAATCTGCGATAACCTCAGGGACGGAGATGATGGGGGGAGGGGCATAGAAACATTCTACGCTCTACAATTCTGGGGGGACTGCATGGTCACCTGTGCTGCTGAGTTCATCACGCTGACCAAACAGGAAATTAAATTCAAAAGTTCCTGGGGCTTTTCCTGGGTACCTGGCTAGTGCATCAGAGTTCAAAGTGCTGTCCAGAGCGGTCACAATGGAGCCTCTAGGATAGCTCCTGGAGACCAATACCATCAATCTGTGTCCACACTATCCCAAATTCAACCCAGCAAAGTCAATTTTAGCACTACTTCCCTCGCCGTAGAGAAGTACAGAAGTTGATTTTAAGAGCCCTTTAGGTTGACGGAATGGGGTTGGTTGTGTGGACACAGTCATTTTTAAGTCGACCTAACACGGCTAAATTTTACCTAACCCTGTAGTGTAGACCAGACCCAAGTTTCTAAGTCAGAGAGTCTCCTAGCGTGCCTACCAGGCCAGGTGACCTGGAAGAAGAGTTTCAGAAAAGGGGAGGATTCTAGTGAGATAGCTACAATGTGCCCACCTCGTATTTGGAGGAATGCTTGAGAAACCTCCACAGATCCCAACATCAGAGCAAGACTCCACTCAGGTAGCATCAGAAGTCCTCAGGTCAGAGCAACTAGATGAAGCATCTGGATGAAATCAAGACATGTGATACAGACTGGGACTGAATCCCTCAGCCAAGAAGTTGAGACAGAAAGGTGTCATATATGCCTGTGGGAGACTGTTAAATAAAAGAGACTCTCTGGGGATTGAGCTCTTTAATACCCAAAGCTGGTCTGGTGTTTATACTTGGAGGGAAATCAAAGCAGGACTTACCTGCAGTTCCAGATCTGACCACAAAAAGGCATGCCAGGGTGACTTTGAGTTGTACTGGTTTAGAGACTGCCAAAGAAAAAGCTGTATTCTGTGGAGTGCTTGATACCAGTCCAACTACCATTGAAGTCAAAAGGAAATGTTCAATTGACTTCAATGGTAATTGGATCAAGCCCTAAGAAATGTTTCAGCACTTCTCCCTAGGCTTCTCCATGCCTCTCTTGAAGCCCTTCAGATTCTCTATCCAGGGCTGGTGAACTGAGGTGGCTGCCTCAGGTGCCAGACTTTGTGTGTGTATGGGGTGGGGAAGAGGGACACTAGGACCCAGAGTGTAGAAAATTGTGTCTGCTGCTGGTGCATATGTAATCTCTCTGCTCTAGATGCACAGAGATGGTGGAGTGCAGTGCTGGAGGAAGGAGGGCACAAGAGATATAACAGGCAGGCAGGAGAAAAGGTGAGAGGGAATAACAGAAAGCAACAGGTGCTGCAGGGAGAGGGAGGAGGAGGAGCCTCTCAAGCACCTCCAGGAGCCTGGACTGATTAACACCAGCTTCTCAGGGAGCTTCCTGTTTCCTACTGCTTCCCTGAACCCCCTTGAGGAGAATAGGCAGTCAACTGAAATAGTAGGAGCCAGTTAGGCCCTTAAGACACTATCTTCCTTCACTCAGGCCCTGCTACCAGCATGTTTCTTTCTCAACACTCAGTTGAAGGGGACAGCCACTATATAGCTGGCACAGAATAGCAGTCATGAGTGAAAGAAGAAAACACCCCTCTGGGGCAGCATTCAGAAAGAGAGAAAAATAAGCGTTTCTATCTAAGAGGAAGGCGCTCTCCTGAGATACATAGACACAAATGTTCACGGTGAGCCTTCCAGCCCCAGTGAAGATGTGAGTGGTGAGGAAATGCCTGATCTTCCAGTTAGTCAGAATGTAGGTGACCTGGCAGCTACTGCAGCATTCATATCTCCATCTCAAATGGATGTAACCCATGCACATTCCTGAAGAAAAGTGTAGATCAGAGAAGAGTGTGGTGGAGGTGCAAGAAACAGCTGCTGCTGAGTTTAGTTCCTTAAGTCTAGATGATCCAGATGTGGACCCACTTGAGCAGTAGCCTGAGGGACAGCAAATCACCAAAGAGCATTCCAAAGGTGGAAAGAGCTTGAGATGAGACTAAGATTAAAGGCCACAATAGATGATCAGTATCAAGAGAAGATTGCATCAGTGTCTTTTTACTGGCAAAATGTTCTGAAAAGGGTCATTGCCATTGTGAGAATACTTGCTACCCAAAACCTAGCACTGAATGGCACTTCAGATCAGCTGTATGTGCCAAACAATGGAAACTTACTTAAAACTGTGGAGCTGATGGCTGAGTTTGATGCTGTATTCCAGGAGCATCTAAGAAGAGTCACCACCCAACAAATGTAGATATTCCACTACCTTGGAAAAACAATTCAAAAAGAGATCATACAGTTACTGGGAACAAAAGTCAAACAGAAGATTGTGGGAGATCTGAAGTCAGCAAGATATTACTCTGTTATTCTGGATTGCACACCTGACATCAGCCATACAGAACAAATGACTTTAATGGTGCGTTTTATAACAACAACAGAACTAGTGAAAATGTCCCTGCAATGGTGACTGTCAGAGAGCATTTTCTAGAATGTATTGACATTGATGATACTACAGGAGCTGGTATGACAAATGTGCTTCTTAAAAAGCTGGAAGATACGGGAATTGCGATAGCTGACATGAGAGGTCAGGGCTACGATAATGGTGCCAACATGAGAGGAAAGAGCAGAGGAGTGCAAACACAGATCCAAGAGTTAAACCCTCGAGCTTTCTTTTTGTCCCATGCGGTTCTCATTCATTGAACCTGGTGGTCAGTGATGCAGCATCAGCTTCTAGCAAGGCTGCTGAATTTTTTAATGTCATTCAAAGCATCTATGTATTTTTCTCTGCATCAACTCATCAATGGCAAATTTTGAAGCAACATCTGGGAACATCCTCTGACACTGAAACCACTGAGTGCCACACAATGGGAAAGTCAAGTGGAGGCGATAAAGCCTATCAAACATCAAATTGAAAAGATAGGTGATGCCATAGTTGCCATTATGTAGGATAATGCTATGATACGAACTGTTCATGGGAGAACACTGGCAGAGGGAAATGGAATCACCAGAAACATACATAACTTCAAATTTCTCTGTGGCTTAGTGTTGTGGCATGACATACTGTTTGAAATAAATGCTGTAAGCAAGAGACTCCAAGGTGTTAACCTTGATATATCCGGAGCGATGGAACAACTGGACAAAGCAAAGTCATACCTACAGTCTTACCAGTCAGATGAGAGATTTCAGAACATTCTGTGCACTCTTCAGAAGTTGGCAGAGGGACTTCACACTGAAGCTATTTTCCCATCCATTCAAGAATACAAGAGTCACCGAAGACATTTTGATTATGAGGCACCCGATAATCCTATAAGAGACCCCAAACAACAATTCAAAGTTGAATTCTTAACCAGATTGTGCTATATTGTGCAATACAGTCAGTTGAAGAACGTTTCATTCAGCTCAAGGAACACAGCAGTATATTTGGGATGTTTTATGATATTCCCAAACTCTTCACTATACCTGAAGAAGACCTACAACAGCAATGCAGGGCACTAGAGACAATGTTGACACATGATGACATGCGCGATATTGATGCGAGTGATTTAGGTGATGCACTGAAAGCCCTTTCAAGATACATTTCAGCAGGATCAACTCCAAAGGCTGTTCTGGAATTTATGTGCAGAAATAAGATGACCACCCTCTTTCCAAATGCTTTTGTTGCTCTGTGCATACTTCTAACACTTCGTGTAATGGTTGCCAGTGGAGAATGCAGCTTCTCCAAGCTGAAGGTAATAAAAACATATCTATGCTCCACAGTGACACAGGGGAGGCTGGTTGGCCTTGCAACTATCTCAATAGAGCATGAGCTGGCCCAGACTGTGGACCTTCAGCGGGAAGCAGTTCAAATCTTTGCAACCCAGAAGGCACAGAAAGCACCACTTTGAATAATCAAACAGATACAAATGCCAGTGTTTACTATGCAGACAAGAAAAGTAACATTTGCTGTTCAGGCATTTGAAAGTTAAGTGTTGCTTAAAATTTTTGAACAAGGCATTTTAAGTTGTTAGTTCTCCTTTGTTGGGGTAGGTAGCAGAGAAGTACCATGAGAGGAGTAGAACAGGAAGAAGGCAGAATTGAGACCTTTCAAAGTTTTGGCCCGGGAATGGGGGCGTCGTTTGAACTCCCTGCCTCAGGTGCCAAAATGTTATGGGCCGGCCCTGTCTCTATCCTGCATTTACCAAGCTTTATGTCTCCCATGTTGGAGATTGCATCACAGTCCCCATCCTCCCAGATCGTGACAAAGCCTTCTGGTGAGCTCACCAACTCCATTCCTTCATCCGTCAGTGACATTAGGCAGACCCTGAGGGGATAAATATCAGGAACTGAGGCCTTGTCTTTAGTAGTAAGAAAGGTGTTTTTAACATGTTAGCTAATGTATTCAAGCAATTTGTATTTTTCATGTGTTAGCTGGAAGGGGTGAAACCTGGGGTGGGCGTAGCTGCTCAAGGAAACTCTAACACATGTTAAACCTCTGACATGCTGTCATCACTAGGTTTTTAATATGTTACCTGATGTATGTTAAAAACACACCTCGTTTTTTTCTCGTGTGATACAGATGGGTTAGAAAAGGTTAAAAGCTCAAGTGTATTTGTCTGAGGACAAAACTACTATAGGGGAAAAGGATATTAATTGGGTAGCAAGTGAACACACACATAGGAAGTACAGAAAATTTGTGTTGCATTTCTGTAAATGAAAGAATGGGATATGGTAGATGGAAAGACTGCTAACCTCTGATCAGAAGTTAAGACGAGCTGAATTTTGCTTTTCTCTGATCACTTTCTAATGATCACTAAAGCACTTTATGCAACAAAAAAGTGTGTTGGTCTTTGCCAAAAAGAAAGAACAGTCCAAGACTATTTTGAAGGTTCATTTGGTAGCTGTTCTGCACATTAAGATTTCAGCCACTAAAGATTAACCTTTGACATTTTATATTAGAGGGTCAAACAGACCTGGCTACTGGTCTGTGGTATCCTGATCTCTACTGTTCTTTCACCCGGGGAGAGTGGATGTTTTTTCCACAAAACTTAAAGCTTGATCCATATATTGTGAAATGATCGAGGCAAAAGGTGATGTTTCACAGGTTGGATATCTATCAGTATTTCTATCTAGCATCTGACCTTTGTATCCATCTGCCCCAGAGAAGCACGTCTTGGAGGAAAAAAAATGCATTCTGGATAGGGGCTTATATCATGTGACTTACCATGTAATATGATGTAATGTAACAGAAGAGGAAAATATGTGCAGGCTTGTATCATACACATACATACATACCCTTTTGTTGTGGTAAGAATGAATCACCAGTGTTTAATAACCAATGATATAGTAAAATATCTGTAGGCAATTTAATATAATCATTTTGTTGCCCACATATCCACACATAGTTGTACTTCTCAACTAAGGCACACAACAACCATCACATTGCCTCCACAGAGATGCTCCACTGCCCGTGTATCCTTTCCTGAACAGTCTGAAAATGGTGCCACAGAACACTGATTCCATAGTTTTTGTACATGTACGTCTCCAGTGTACATTGTGACTTGTCACCTCACTAATGTTTGCTGGTTTTAACATAAGTGCTCTACCCCCTTATGATGAAGGTTCAGGCATTCTGGCTGATGTGGCCAAGGACACAATATAACTGTTTGTTAGGATGGACAAGGCAGTCTATTTTTCTGATTGTTTTCAGGGCATTGCTATCACGGCAGAGTTAAGGCAGTTTGGAGTAGGGAAGTAAACACTCAGGGCAGGTCTACTCTATTGCTTAAGTCGATATAACTTACGTCGCTCAGGGATGTGAAAAAGACACCCCCCCTGTGCGACCCAAGTTACAGAGACCCAAGAGCTGTCCATACTGGTGCTATGTCGGTGGGAGAGACTCTTAGCTTCGGCGTTTCGTGGAGATGGAGTAATTGTGCTTATGGGAGAGAGCTATCCTATTGGCATAGAGCATCTTCACCAGATACACTGCAGCGGTGCAGCTGCGCCGATGTAGTGCGTCTAGTGTACCAAGTAAAATAGGAGTAGTAATACTTACTTCACAGACACAGGAGGCTTAATTAATATTTATAAGGTACTAAGGGCTGCTTTGTAACTTTACAGCCCTGCTGAAGTAAGGGGTAGCATGTTACTGCATCACCCACAGTCACAATCTGGTGCTTTCCCTTTGTTTAGGGCAGTGGGGGGAGAGAAGTAAGCTATGCCAGTCTTTTTTTTGCTGGTGCAGACTATTTCCCTCCACTGGGCCAAAGCAGAGGTTCAGGCCAGTGCATCGGGGCAGTGGAAGTGGGTCCTTTAATTTTCAACCCCCAAGGGGGCAGGAAGTGATCAGCCTTGTAGTGGCGGCTTTTTCCACAGTACAGGCTCTGGCAAAGTGGGTAGCTTGTGCAGGGTGTAAGTGGTCTCCTGAAACCTCTTGCTTCCCTTGTATGTGAACCCTACAAGAACACAAAGTCCTATTGGATTTGAAATACCAACTAAACTGAAGTTGTGGTCAGAAGCTTTATCTTGATTGCAGTAGTATTGTCCTACATAGCACTTGCAATATCTGCTGCAGTTGAGGAGAGAGGGAAACACATTGAACCCTACTAAAATGCATACAGATAGACTCAACAGATCCTACATGCAGCAAAACATACTCCTACACATCTACTCATTGTATCAAAATGGAAAGATCAAGAAAGAGCAACACCCTACCGCAGCCCTGACCACAGATTTCAATGTTTGCTTTGTGAAACACAAACAAACAAGAAGCTGTTAATCTACCCAAGCTATAAATAATGCATACAGTGCAATCTTTGTTCAACTTCTTTAATAGGTGAGGGGAAAGGACTGGTAGGAGGAGATGCTTGGATTTATTTCATCTTATTTTATTTGCTTTAAGATACTGTAGCTGAACATTAATGAGGTCTCGTAGGAAAGAATATACCTTCTAAACAAGTAGAGAGAGATGTTTACTTTTTAAAGTAGTAGTTAAATAATTGAAGAGAACCTTTTGGGAATTTTTAAAAAATAAGGCTGGATTCAGGAAAAGAGATCAGCTAATAAATAAATAAAGTGAAATATTATTAAGCTATAAGGCAATATCTTTTTTTTCCCCCTTCAGATGATTTCTTGACAACGGCCAAGTCTTTCTTCTCTTTTTCAGAATGCACTTCATGTACCATTTGGGCTAGGAAATAGGTAATAGTTAATGAGCCCATCTCTATGGAAATGTACTCTGTGTTCACATAGTAGTTTGCATGCTTTCTGATGTGTGGATTCTCCATGGCATAACAGACCCTTGCAAGAAATAAAGCCATAGAAAGCTATTCTGCCTTTCCTTTCATGTGTTTTTGTCCCAGTTTATATTTATATAAGACTTTTGATGGCTTCTGAGAATTCAGCCAACACCAGGAGCTAGAGTGTAGAGTTTAGCCATAGTCATGAGCAGGAGGCATTGTGGAAGCTGGTTAGGCACAGCTGTGGGTGTGCAATGCATTGAGCGGTCACTGCTGTTGCTACAAGGCTAAAATACGAATCTGTTGGCCATTTTGTCCGATCAGGGAGCACGGTCTTAGTGAGGGTTTATTGGGCCAAATCAATATCCTTTGGTTGTTGGGCAACCACTCCCAGAACCACCTGAGTTCCTGACAGGGAAGCCCTTTACTGCCTCCCCCCCTCCACCACAATGCACCTACATAAGGCCCTTATGGCCAATCACTGACACTCATCCACATTAGATACTGAGCAGCTTTCATCCACATAAAGTGCAGCATTTCTGAGTGTGACTTAAAACATCAAAACCTGGTGAAATTAAAATATGTCTTGGTATTTTTTTATTCCATGCAGGTTGCTTTGCAGGTCAAACTTGCCCTGAAGAGAGTAGTTAATAAGGTTTTTCCCAGACTAACAGCTAAGGAAGGGCCATAACCTAATAAACATTTAAACCATTATGCTAATAATGATCACTAAGGCACTTTATGCAACAAAAAAGTGTGTTTTTCTTTGCCAAAAAGAAAGAACAATCCAAGACTATTTTGAAGGTTCATTTCTGTTACTGATGATTGATTATTCAAAGCAAGAATGATCTGTTGGAGCTCCATAAGTATTAGAGAGAGGCTGGGACTGATGAGAGTGCCAGAGGGAGCAATCACTTGTCACTACATTGAGCTTTGAGAGAACCTTCCTTCAGTGCCCATTTGATGACTCCTACAATGTGCAAATTCCATTATGCAGATACGAGTCATCTATTCTGATGCCAGGGTTCACCTGTGGTATTAAACCATTATGAAAGGAAACCAAGCAGAGTGACAGGAACAAAAAAAATTGTAGAAAACATTCCTTTTAAAATAAGAATTCCACTCTTTTAGTAACATAAGATCCATACTCACTGAGTAGTACCTTGCTCAGCCAAATGTCCCACTGAAATCAGTCATGGAGTAAATTAATAGTGGGTGAAATCCTGGCCTCACTGAAATCAGTGGGAAGTTTGCCACTGACTTTGCTCATTTAAGGGTGCTGTCTCATCAATTTAATATGACTAATGTTTCAACTCACTAATTCTCTACCCTGGGTTCTAAATAGGATTGCCAGGTGTCTGGTTTTTGACCAGAACGCCTGCTCAAAAAGGCACCCTAATGGCTCCAGTCAGCTCTGCCAACCAGGCTGTTAAGTCTGGTTGGCAGTGCTGCCGGGCTATGGCAGGCTAGTGCCTACCTGTCCTGGCAGTGTGCTATGCCCCAGAAGCAGCACCAGGTCCTGCTCCTAGGTGGGGGGCGTTACACGGGGCACTGCGTGCTGCCCTTGCCCCAAGCACCGGCTCCACACTCCCAGGAAGCGCGACCAATGGCAGCTGTGGAGGGGGCAGTGCCCGCAAGCGAGAGCAGCCTGTGGAGACTCCTGCCTCCCACTGCCACCTAGGAGTTGGACCTGCTGGCCACTTCTGGGGTGCAGCACAGGGCCAGGACAGGCAGGGATCCTGCCTTAGCCCCGCTATGCCACTGACCAGGAGCCGCCGAGGTAATCCTGAGCCCCAGCCCTGACCCCCCCCCCCAAACCCAGAGCCTCCTCCTGCACGCTAACCCCCTCATCCCTGGACCCACCCCAGAGCCTGCACCCCAAGCTGGAGCCCTCACCCCCCACATCCCAACCCCCTGCCCTATCCCGGATCCTCCTCCCACACCCCAAACCCCTCATCCCCACCCCTATCCCAGAGCCTGTACCCCCTCCTGAACCCCAACCCTCTCCCACATGCCAAATTCCTCAGCCCCACCCCCTGCCTGGAGCCCCCTCCTGCACCCCAAACCCCTCATCCCTGGGCCCACCCCAGAGCCCACATCCCCATCCTGGAGCCCATATTCCGTCCCACACCCAACAGCCCAGCCTCAATCTGCAGCCCTCTCCCACACTCCGAATCTCTCGGCCCCAGCCTGGAGACCTCTCCTGCACCCCGTCTTTCATCCCCAGCCCCAGTCCAGAGCCCTCACCCCCTCCCACACCCCAATCCCATCTCTCAACCCGCAGCCCGCTCTGCACTCCGAATCCCTTGCCTGCCCCCAGCCTGGAGCTCCTTCCTGCGCTCCAAACCCCTCATCCCTGGCCCCACCCAAGAGCCCGCACCCCAAGCCCAGAGCCCGTACCCCCTCCCACACCCCAACCCCCTGCCTCAACCTGCAGCCCACTCTGCCCCACCCCCCAGCCTGGAGCTCCCTCCTGCATCCCAAGCCCCTCATCCCCAGCCCCATACCAGAGCCTACACCATCTGCTGCTGCCTTCTCCCCTCCCATGCCCCAGCCCAGTGAAAGTGAGTGAGGGTGGGGGAAAGTGAGCCACCGAGGGAGAGTGAGTGGGGTCAGGGCCTCGGGAAGGGGTGGGTTTGTGTGATTATAAAGGGGGCAACCCTAGTTCTGAAGGGGAGAGTATTTATGGATGAAGAAAGGTAGGGGAATGGGAAGTGAAAAGGAGGAGGACATGGCAGTGTTGCCCAGCACTGGTGATTTTATCATGAATCTCTTGACATTCTGTGTTTTTCTAAAAGCCCCAGCTCCTGGAATCATTAATTATGAAAAAAATGTTTTCATTACATTGACTTTAATTACATTGTTGAGTGGCAACAGAATCAGGCTATGAGTCCTTTATGTATGGAACTGTTTCATTATCCTATATATATGATTATATTGTAAGTCAGATTCTCCAGTAGTAGAAATCAGTGAGTTTTGTTGACTGGCCCTGTATATAAATAAGATGATTGAGTGCATATGACCAATTGCAGAACCTGATCCACCTTTCATTGAACTCCGTGACAATTTCACATTGATGTCTTTGGCAGTTGCACCTGGTACAATGGGACTGAATTTTATCTGCTGTGGCTCAGAATATACAATAAACTGCATGGGTAAGAATCCAAAATTCTAGCTATTGCAGGGGCATGCACAAGGGGGGCAAGCAGGGGCACGGGCCCCCCAATAATCAGCAAGGGATGCAGTACTCCCCCTGCCCCGGGGCTGCGGCTCTCCCCCCACCGCAGCAGGGGCTGGGGGAGTCCTCTCTCCCCAGGGGCTGGGTGTGGAGCGGGGGCAACGAGCTCCTCCCAGGGCTAGAGCAGGGAGGAGAGGAGGGCAGTGAGCTCCTTGGGTTGTGGGGGCAGTGAGCTACTCCTGGGACCAGGGATGGGGAGAGGGGAAAGCAAGCCCCTGTGTCCCTCCAAAGGGGTCAAATTTTAACTCCTGCATATGCCCCTGAGCTATTGTTACATGAGAACCTCAATATTTTAATTTCCTGATTCTCGAATGCTTTAAATTGCAGCCTTAGTGTTAATTAATATAGACTGTGCATTAATAAACAAGTGCATATATTGTATTTATCTATTACACATACACATTTAGTATGTTTCTCTTCATGTCTCTCTCTGTGATCTATAGATAGATATTTTCCAGAATTAACCAAAAAAGAGGAGGAGATGATGATGATGATTGATTATGATGAAAGAAACAGAAGAGGGACATGCAGTTTACTTCTGTTTTTTAATCAAAATACTGCCAAAGATTAAATAATGTCTGAATAACCTGGTAGAGATTTCTGCACATTATCATAGCAACAAACTATTTGCCTGCACAGAAAAGCTATAGCTAGCAGCTTCTTCATAGCATGAGAGTTGTCTTGTCTAGCATAGCTGTGGTGTTTATGCAGGGCCTAAATGCATCGGTTGGGTCTACCATGAAGAACAAGCCTAAAGGAAGCATTAAAAGGTGGGTGAGTGGAAAATTTCACACTTCACAAGTTGGATTCAACAGTGTGGATGAAATTAAATGTCGCTTTTAGACTGAGATCACTCCATCATGAGCATGAGTTGAACATATATTATTTTGGGGTGATGGGGTGGTACGAAATGAGCTGGAGGACGGAATAGTGACCTGCATCTGAGAGGCAGTGTGGGGGAAGGGGACGGACTTAATTAAGTACCAACCAACCAATGTATTTTCAAGTGTGAAAGAAGAGGAAGGGAGCATGGACTGATTACAAAATCAATCCCCTCTTTATTCTTTAGAGTTGTGTGTGTTTTGTTTTGCTTTAAGAAAAGGCTTTGAAAGAGGAAGACAAAAAATAAACCAGGAGTTGCAGCTCTAAATTGCACTATACATTTATGCACACTTGTTAAATATTAAGGGCCATCCAGCCCTAGTGGATGAAAAAACTTTGGATATTAAATGAACTCATTAAAGTACTTCAATTGGGGTAGAATTTAGAAATTAACAGCCTGTTTCACTTCCTGTTTTGAGGCAGGGCTGCCCAGGGGTACTCTGGCCACATATTTTATCAGGAGAATACTGACAAGCAAATTATGAGTTGTCAAATGATACCTTACAAGGCATACTTTTGACAAAGGTTATTACAATAGTGTGTAGGGCGGGGATCGACAACCTTTGGCATGCGGCCCATCAGGGAAATCTGCTGGTGGGCTGGGACAGTTTGCTTACCTGGAGCATGTGCAGGTTTGGCCAATTGCAGCTCCTACTGGCTGCAGTTCGCTGTTCCAGGCCAATGGAGGCTGTGGCAAGCGGCGTGCGCCAAGGCAGCCCTGCCATATAGACTATCTCTGAGTCAATGATCCAAGGGCTTTCAGAGTCCCTGCCATGGAGCCAAGAGCCTGGAAGCCCTGAGCGCCTCAGCTCCAGTCAGAGCTTTCAGGGCTTCTAGATTCTCCACTCCACAACAGAGAGCTTCCTCTGACTCTCAAAAAACATTCATGCTGACCCCTCTTCTACAGGGAATCTGGGGCAACCTAGGAAGTCCCTTGGAGTTCGGAACATCCCAGAGAATTCCCCAGAGTCAGGGCAATGTGAGGAATTCCTAGGAGTCAGGGCAGCTGGCTGCTCCATTTCCTTTTGCTAAAATCCAATGGAAATGTCTTTTTTCAATATGTCCTTTTCGTGGGAAATTCCAAAATGTCTAGTTCTTGTGCCAATTCGGAATTAAACTTCTCAGAATTTGCTTCAGAATGGAAATTCTAAGTTTTGACCAGCTCTAGTCACAAGTTGGTGCCCACACTGTCTTTACTTCCTCCTCAATGCAAGTTGTGGCTTAAAGGCCCATGCAAGCTCCTAGGATTGCTTTCTGCTATTTACGGATTCTTTCCACGGCACTGCATTTTTATTGTTTTCAATATGCGGAGTATAAAAATAGGGGCTAAATTCTCAGCTGGTGTAAACTGGCACTCGCTTTGGCTCTAAACATTCATTGTTACACTCTTGCTTTTTCTGGACTCAGTTTTTGCCCAGTTCTTGCTCAGAAAAATCTCTCCGTGAAGACAGTGGCAGTTTTCTTTAAAATAAGGCATGAGCGAACTCGGAATAATGACTTCAGGATTTGGTCCCTGGTGTTTTCTAATTATTTTCCTAAAAACAGTCCCATTTAAATACATTTAGCCTGGTACTTAAACCAGTCTGACATACTGCCAGGGAAAGGGGAAAAATAACATTTTGAAAGGCAAGGAGGCCTCGTTTGCTTTGTTTTAAATTTAATTTCGATAAAATAGCATGAGTTGGCTTGTCACTGCTGATCGATTGGGCATGTCTTGGTAGCTGTCTGAAATCAGGATATACTGTACCTATTCCATCCAGAATAGATACCTAGCTATATTTCCTGACTGGCTGCAGCCTAGTGTGCTGGTATGTGTTTTGCCCCACTACAGAAGTTGAATCTCTTTTCACATAGCTTTTCTGCTATTAGGTATCATGTTTGTTCCCAATAGATACCAAATTTAAAAGAGAAAATAATAATAAACAGAGAACCAGTGCAGGTTCAGATAATTCAAACTATATGGTAGAGATATAATTTACATCAAAAACCTCTTTAAAGATAAGTATTTGAGAAGGTGGTGAGATGGGAGTTGGCTTTCCTTTCTCTTTTCTATTGATGTATGATAAATGAGGTGGGCCTTCGTAGATGATTTAGGAGATGATATGTGTATGTGTGAGAGAATCATCTGTAATAGAAATGGGGAAAGACCAACCTGATCCATCTCCCTACAATTCTGAACATTGTTTTATTCAGACCAGATTCCTCAACTACCAGACCCCAATTATGACACATCGACCCTTTAAAGTGATTACAAGGATGTTACTTCAGATGTATTGTGATGTGTTTGACTATAGAATTTGGTCCATAAGATATATTCAGAACTTCTCAGGCCCCCATCCTGGAGCATAGAGTGCTGAGTGACTGCTGTGCCCACAGAGAGCTCCACTGAAGCTGGTCCGTGTTGTACATTGCAGGAGTTGGGCCTAAAGCTTCCTTCTGCTGTTTGCTTCAATATCTTAAGTCACTGGGAGAAATTAAATATCCTTATGGATAAGCCCCGGATATTTTAAAACAAGCCTTTCAAACCTAAATCTGATCAAAGATGTGATTTTGCATAATTTCTTCGAGAGACACTCATTTTTCTTTGTACAGATACCACTGCTTTGGCTGGGCAAACGTCGAGTACTCGTCATACAAAAGTGTATGAAACAATGCTGGGTTTGGGCCAAATAAGCACCTTTAAATTTTTTTTGAAAGTGAACAGACAGAGTTCTCTTTCCTTCTGTCTCCAAAGCCCAGACGGTGGTATTTTTTAATGCACTAAAGTCTGTCCCTTCCTCTTTTTGGGGACTCACCAAAAATTGGCAGCTAGCCATGTGTCAAGTAGAAACTCCTCTTCAAGTATTGTTTTAAATACATCTGTTAAGCGGCGTTGTTGCTACCCAGGGGTAATTTATAATATTCTGCTAGGAAGCTAGCCCTGGCACCTTTCCATTTGTTAAAGTGTTTGTGGCATCCATTGCTGAATAAATTAGATGCTATCAATATTGAGGAAGTCAGCTTTTTCCATACTTGAGAACTTGTTTTAAATTTTTAAAAATAGCTTTCCTAGGGAAAGTGCATTATGCTGCCTAGTCACATTAACTGAAATCTCCATCTCTTGCCCACTAACTTTTGGTTCTCATTTGCTGGCATCTAGCAACAACTGACAACATCTTCCAGCTCTCTGTATCAGAGGGGTAGCCGTGTTAGTCTGGATCTGTAAAAGTAACAAAGAATCCTGTGGCACCTTATAGACTAACAGACGTTCTGCAGCATGAGCTTTCGTTGGTGAATACCCACTTCTTCAGATGCAAGAGTTTGTTTCCCCAGACTTTTCCTAAGGAAGAGATAGCTGTATGGAATAGGAATTGGTTGAAGCAGTGGGATAAGAGATGTTATTTGGAGCCACGTTGTCACACAGAACACTCCTTTTTTGTTATTGCTATAAGATGTGGGAATAGATTGTTATGGGGTGGGGTGGAGATGCATCCCCTTGCAGTTCTGTTCAAGACCAGATACAATAGCAGTCCTGACGCTAAGTGCAAATATCAATCCAGACGAGCAATGAGAGTCGGGCCAGCCTCTCCTAAGGAGGTGAGATAGGAGATGAGCCATGCAAAACTGGCCCTGGGAAATGGTGATTTTTTTTATAATGGTTGGTATCTCAGCAAAATATGAATGGAATTTCATGAGACACAGAAAAAAGGCACATCTCTAGCCTCAGGGCATTCTGCATGCCAAACTTCAAAGTCTTGCTGCAAACAATAGCACTCCAAGAGCTTCTCTAAGGGGAGGGAAAAAGTAGCAAGAATCCTGTATAATGGAAAGTGTTGTGCAACCTAAATATTTAGGTCATAGCTAGCACCCTATGTAATAAGAAAAATATATCTTTTAATATATTCATAGGTATAAATATCCCAGTATAGTACTATGTAATACAGACTGTCATGCTCTTGGAACAACTTACATTGTTAAGCAATGATCGAGGCTATTGTAAGGGGTCGACCTAACACTCAGGACAGAGATTTAAGGGAGATTCGGGACCTTTTCCCAAAAGAGATTGTAAGCTAGTCTGAAATACTGCAGTATAAGGTTTGGCAAGGATCCGCCAGGCCTCCATGAGTTGACAAGGCCAGAAGATGTGTGAATCATCAGAAATGGGGAGGGGGTCAGTAATTACCCACTAAAATATCTCATTGGATGCCCTAAACTTTCAGCGTAGTGGGACACACCTTTCAAACAATTTTGGCCAGTTTTAGGGAGGGAACAGTTAGCTATATGGGAACCCAGCTGGGGGTGGGGTAGAGGCAGCCAAGCTAATTGCTGGTGCCTCATGGTGGCAGGTGTTAAGTTCCCTGATAAATCAGAATTGAAAGTAGACACAGAGGAAGTCATCTTCTAATGTGGGTGGCATGTATAATAGGCTGGTGAAGGCGGTGCCTCCGCAAACAGCCCTGCATTGCCCTGCCCCGAGGCTGCCTCCTGCTTGCCACTAGCTGTCATATGCAGATGCCCGAATAGGGTTTTGTATCGAAGTCTTAAAAATGTTGGCCTGTGTCTTATTGGAGATCACAGAAAGAAGTCTTTGGTAGAGTTGAGAATCTAATCTAGCTCTCTTGAATTCCAGAACTGCCATAACAAGACCTTACATATAAAAGTGAGGTTTCTTAAAATCTTCTGCTTGAAGTGCAGAAATATATTCTGCTAACTGCTCTTTATTCTGTTTGCTGTCTAAAATGAACTGGGGCCAGATGAATTATAATAAACTCTATTCGTGAAGAGTGCGCTCAAGTATCTTGAAGAATTGATCCACAGCTCAGTGAAGAAGGCTTTTGTTCTGATCCCTCGAGAGATAAATGGCACCATCTGCAATGTTGGTGCACTGAATATCTGGCCAGGTGAGATGGGGTGAACTGACATTCTGTGAACTAATCACTCTTTAACTATAACACTGGTTCACAGGTGATAAATAATTAGCATGATAATACATAGCATTTACATAGTGCCTTGCTTTTTCTTTTTTAATAGTGCTTTGTATTAAATAGCTAGCATGATACTCTACATTTGTAACTTTCCATAATTTTTTCAATAAAAACATGAGAATGTGAAAGCAGGGGGGGAAGGGAATAAAAAAGAACAAATATACATTGTTATATAGGGAGAGTTGGTAGCACCTCCTGTGTTAGGTTGCCAAACACTTTCTATTATTAAAGATTCTTGTAACCTTTTCTGTGAGATTCTTGTAACCTTTTCTCTTGTGTACATATGTATACAATACATCATCTTGCAGCCACTATTGAGAGATGGTCACACTTCTTTAGTGCTATAGCAGTTGAACATATTGACCTGAGATTTTCAAAGTCACTTTAAGGAATATGGATGCCAAAGTGAAAATAATGGGAATTGGATATCTAAATCCACATGGCAGCTCTGAAAATTCCAGCCATTTTATTCATTTACTTTGATTTTAGTTTCACTAGTTCACTGGTTTTAGAGCTTTTCATCTAATGATCTTGAAGTACTTTTTAAAGGCCTAATCCAGAAGTCACTTATGAGGAAGATCAAGGAAGGAGAGAAAAGAGATCAGTGGAACAAAGTAAGAGATATTCTCTAGCATGCAAAATAGAAGAAAAATGTGTGAAGGTAAAAAACACATTGGAATAGTTGCGGGACAGAGAGAAGGTTATAAAGAGAAAGATAAGGAAATAGAAAGATGGAGAAAATAAAAGCATGATGGGAAAACAGGAAGAGGAAAGGGAATAAACAGGTAAGGAAATACAAGGCACGGTGCATAACTTTCAGGTTGATGAGTTTTGTCTAATTCGTGCTTCTACATTATATTGTATTTCCTTGGCAAATGTCCTACGACTTCATTTAGGGAGAATGGAATGGCAGAATATTGTGCTTCTGGGCTTTGAGCATTATCCCTTCATATCATTGCTGTTTGGAATATTACTTGGTGTTTTTGTTTGTTTGTTTAAATAGCAGACCACTGCAGCAGGAAATGTGGTATTTAACAAAACTGAGCTAAAAAGCCTCGATTAAGAAAATCTGGACTTTTTAATCTTTCTATAAAAAATACACTTTACAAAATCATAAGCACTGGAAAATATTTAAGTAAAATCTATCTTCAATAGGGGCTTGATCCTGCAAAGTGCCGAATGCTCTGGCCCTGATCACTTAATGATCTTTCCAAATGTTGTTTGTACCATTAGCTAACTATTGTAAAGCAATTTGGATAAAAATGTTATATTAAAAAAACCTTAATTTTTTTGTTCTACATATAAAAGCACGCAACTCATATTTTAATATCAGTAGTAGTCTTACCTTTCTAATGCAATGGATGTGCCATCTCCCCCTGAGTTGGGGCTGGGAAGGAGTGGGGGTCTCTCCCTCTCTCCCCTGCCGCAGCAGCCCCTGAGCTGGGAGTGGGAAGGAGGGGGTCTAGCCCTCTCTCCCCTACCGCAGCAGCCCCAGAGGGGGAGGGAGGGATCAGTGGTTTGAGCATTGGCCTGCTGAACCCAGGGTTGTGAGTTTAATCCTTGAGGGGGCCATTTAGGGATCTGGGGCAAAAATCTGTCTGGGGATTGGTCCTGCTTTGAGCAGGGGGTTGGACTAGATGACCTCCTGAGGTCCCTTCCAACTCTGACATTCTATGAGTCTATGCTTCAACAATCACAAGTCCCTGGAGAGGTAAAGTGTAAACCAGAGCACCCACAATGTTGGAGCCCTGTGAAAGTGGGGTATTGGGGATGGGCAATGGACCTGGAAGCCTAGGGCAGCTGGACCAAGAAGTCACAATTCTGTGAAGGGTTAACAGACAGAGTCTGTGCCCAGGCAGTGTTCCAGAGAGGCAAAAAGAGACAATGCTGAAGCCTATCCAGACCAAGGGAAGCTTAAGCGCACATGGGTCCAGCATACTGGGACCCAAACACAGCTGCTTGGTGAGTGTCCAGAAGGGAAAACTCAACCAGGATTGTGCCATCATCACATAGGAAATTATATTTATATCTTCTGAGAAACCCTTAGTTGAAAAACTACCGGTGATATCAGAAAGCTGATGCAAGCGTTATATTCAAAGAAACATTCCCAAATGAATGTAGTTGCAAAAACAAATATTCACTATAGGAATATGGGTGACAAGTATAAAAGAACTGAGCAATGACTCAGTTGACTGCTTGTAGTGGATGAACAAGCCAGTCAACTGCTTAAAATGAAATTGCTGCTGTAACTCCTATAATAATTGCAAATTTACTTCTTCGGACTCATAACTCGGGGTGTATACTGCCAAAAATTTCCACAAGTATTGTGGTTAATTTTTAAATAACTCATGAGTGGATGTTTTGCAAACAGATAAAGAGGTGAAGATTACCTAATAAACTGTTCACCTATCTCTAAATACACAGGTCTTGGTTCTCCAAAAATATTTACCCTGATTAATAATACATGGAGAATTTTATAAATTAAAATGATTCAAACTGAGCCAATCCTGAGAACCAATCTAAAGACACAAACAAAGAGGTGATGATATGCAAGCAAATGAATATGGTCAAGAACTGGCACAGCTTTTTAATTACATATATAGTAGCTATGTATTTATGTAGGTACTCCATGCATGTCCACTGTATTCACAAAAAGAAGCTACCATTTAATAAGAGTTCTCAGTCCATTTCATAGTGCTGTGCACTTGGGACATATAACTGGGGTGAATTCCCAGGGAAATCTGATTGTATTCTGTTTGATGATAATCACTGGCATGAGTAGATGACTGGTCACAAAGGAGAACTTTGTTTCAGCCCCTTGGCTTGCTTGCTGGTTTGTGGAGGTGGATTCTACTCCCTGTAACTATCTCCCTTAAAATCATTGGGGCCACTTGTTTCAGTAACTGGTCACAAGTGTGGGAGTAATGATCTGGCTCAAAATAACTGTTTATACTATTTGAATTTCTAACTTCAGAGTTAATGTTGATCACTGTCACTCACAGTTGTAGATAGTTGTATTCCATAAGCTCTATCAATCTAAAAAATATCAGTATGAAGAATCCACAGCTCGAATCCTACAGCTGGTTGCAGGGAAACCTCTGTGCTCATATAGAGTCATTTGTAGGATGAGGGCCATCATATAGACAAATTTATTTCCCTGAATAGGAGACTAGAATTAAATCCAATTCTTGGCATTGTGTCAAGGCAAAACTTCTAGATCTCCATCAAGTTTAGCTTAATAACGGTCCTGATTCAGCAGGGTGCATAAACTGGTCAAAAGTTTTCCAACAAAAAGGTGTGTGGGGGGGGAGGGGCAGGGGTGATGGGGTAACAAGTCTTTTTCTAAAATGAACTGTTTTGCAAAATTTGTCAGCATTGTCAAAATTGTTCCTTTTCTTCGAAAATGTGTGCTATTTTAAAATAGATTAAAAATATCAAAATGGTTACTGCTTTTTTTTATTTACCAGAACAAGGGTTTTCAGAAAATGAAACATTTCTATAATCATTTCAGTAAAGTTTTCAATAATCTTTTTGATAAAGAATTCAAACACAAAAAATCAGTGATTAATTTTGAAACATGGATTTATCTGAGAATTCTTCGAAACAAAATCATGTTTGAAATTTTCACATTTCTCATAAAATCACTTTACATTTTCCCCCAGATCTTTTAAATATGTGCCTAACTGTAAGAATATGAGTTGTTAGACATGTGCTTGTGTACTTGTGACTCAGGTCCATAGATAGAGTAATGATGGGTCTTTCTTTCTATCTTGATTTGAGCTACTACTAGAATGCTTGGGTTTTGGCTGGAAAATGCAGTTCATTTGATGTAAACCTAACACACATTTGGAAAATTTGGTGTCATAGTTCAACTTCTACCAGTGAAGTTCAGAGAACTGCTTAGATGGTATTTTGTGCTCTCAATAAATAGTGCAGGTGATGATATTTTTCAGTACATGTTGCACTGAACGTATGGAGTTTGCAATGTTCTAATATAAAACAATACCAATATGTCACTTTCACAAAATATTTTTTCTCACTAGAATAACACTTTAAGCATTTGACATAAACGGTTTCAGATCACCGCTCCCACATCAATTTCTCTACACAGCAAGGTTCAGTTTTGAATGCTGAATTGCACACAAAAAAAACAAAAAAACCCACCCAAACCCCATTCAAAATTGTGAAATGCATTCTATTTACGTTCTATTTATGAATGTGGCAAATAAAAGATGAGTTAAATTACAGCATTTTTATTCAAAATATTTCTACACTTGAGACAATCACCCAAAGCAGATGACTTATAAATAAATTAGCTAGCCTTGCTAACATTTTGCTTGGAGAAGCACTGTTTTTCTAGATGCCTTACATAAACTATTGTCTTGATCATACTGAAAACTTAATCCACCATATGAAACTGCACACTGAATCCAAGATAACAGAATTGGCTCTGCAAACCTCTCCTTATGAATACTGAAATAGTTTATGTATGCAAAACTGTGATTTTATTGTCTTCAGTTTTGCTATATATTTAGAGGCCAATTCTGCAATGGGAGTTCATGGGGAGTTTGCTTGAGTAACAAGTACAGAGACAGCTCCTTAGAGTGTCTGCAGATTATTCAAGGCTGAATACACTTTCGTTCTCTCTCTCACTGTGCAGCCAGAGCCTCAGCTGGTATAAATCAGCTTAGCTCAGGTGACATCCATAGAGCTACACTGATACACACCAGCTGAAGTTCTGATCTTGGGTCTCTGGCTTGTGGAGACAAAAGCCTTGTGGTGAGAGAGCTTTTTTTAAATGATTCTGACCCTAAGCTAGGAGATGCAGAATGACCTGGTCTTACATCAGAACAGCTTCTTGGTGGTAAGACAAGACATTCTTCCAGGGTCATGGAATAGGCAGCACAGCTGACATTTGTTAAAAGGGGGAAGAAATTACATTTTAAACTTCTTTAAAAATTCAGTTTGAGAGGAAAATCAGATTATTTTTTTTAAATACCCAAAATATAAAGATCTCCATGTTCAATTGGCAGGTTACCAGAGCCACATGAGAGCTAAGATGGCCCTCTTCTGCCACAGTTACTGTAGCCCTCAAGCCATTCTAGCTGCAGAAACCTCTGTGTACTGACAATGTGTGGTGAAGAAAGCAAATGTGCAAGCCAGTTACAATTTATCAAAGGGAAGCAGGCAAAGGTATTTGCGAAAAACTGCCTCTGTAGCTGTAATTCCCTGGCTGTGGGCAAATTGAGTCCTAGACTGCACAACCATGTAGGGGTATAAATGGGATTAAGAATCATGTTTACACTCTTGCGCAGGCTAGCCTGACCTTGTATCTGGACATGCAGAAATAAACTGGTGTTGTGTGCCTGTTACTTCCCTTCCACTGAGCCAGAGGGCAGGGGGCAGGGAGGAGGTTGCCTTGGCCAGTGGTTTTACAATTTACTGCTGATTTAGGCCAGTAGCAAATTATTCTTTCCCTGAGGCAAAGAAAAAAACGGGGAAAGTATTTATGAGAGGCACAATTCATTTCTTGAGCAGCTCCTGGGGTGATATAGTTATATGCTGTTCCTTGCACAGGGCTTGTTGCAAAGCTACAATTTAGCCCTAGATGTGTTGCATTCATCTTCAGTGGTTAGTCCACAGAGAATAAGAAGTTTCAGAGTGGTAGCCGTGTTAGTCTGTATCAGCAAAAAGAACGAGGAGTACTTGTGGCACCTTAGAGACTAACAAATTTATTTGAGCATAAGTTTTGGTGGGCTTATGCTCAAATAAATTTGTTAGTCTCTAAGGTGCCACAAGTACTCCTCGTTCTTTTAGAGAATAAGAGCTTACTACTGCTTCTAGCCAGCAGAGTTATACCATTAACTCAAGTTGTAGAGCCCTGTTCTATTGGTGTTAAGGGGATGAAGTTCTATTCCCCAGTGATTATTTGGTGCGGGTTGTGAAATAGCCAGACTGGTTTTGCTTATGTAACAGGATCCACACATTGAAGGGCAGATAAAAACTGTTGCCATCTTACCATTTATGTTGCACCTGTTGGTACAACAGTGGCAAAGTAAAATATAATTTATCTCAAACTGTGGAAAGAGGCATTTGTTCTTTCTCAAACCTTCAGAGAATTTACTTCCATCTGAGATAATCCTGAGAGGCACTACATTCTTCACCATGATCACCATTCTTGTGTGGGAGGCGAGAAGTCTCCTGAGACTGGGGAGGGAGAGGGGGGTGCATTTCTTCTTATCCCTTGCTACCAGGCACAAAATGGTTAATCAAAGATATATCTTTAGGTCACCAGCCTTTTAAAACATCTTTCCAAAATAGAAAATAATTGTCCCATTCACCTGTGTGTTATGACCCCAGGTTGTTCATCACTTCTTTGAGCTTGATTGCCTTATAATGGCACTTGACTGTGGTAGAGTCCTGGGTTCCTATTCTTCTCTGTTATGCAGGGGTAAATCCAGAGTAACTTGCAATCAGGGGAGTCACTCTTGATTTACACCAAAGTGAATGGAATTTGACCCACAGACTCCAGCTGTGAGAAGGGATTGGCTGTAAGTATTTATATAATGCCTAGTCCTGTGTTGTCATCTCATGCAGGAGTTGGTATTTCTTTGATAGCCCCAGTTCTTAGTCATGTGAAAAGCTGAAAATCTCAGCTTTCATTTAAAAAAAAATACAGTAAGTTTATAGCCTCTGTGGTTACAGAGAAAAACTGGAAAACATGAACCTGAAAGGCTCCAACACCAGAAGCCAAATAAAGACCCCAAAGTTTATTTGGCTTAAAAACCATGAGATTTTTAAAAGTATCTCATGATTTTTGGAGCCTGACTCACAATTTTTGAGTGCCTGGGGTTGGCAGTGCTGCTAACCTAGGCTCTAAGAGTCTGTACTGAACAGGCAAATAACTCTTCAGATTCAGGATTAGTCTCCATATCAGTGTAGTCCACAGAGTTTTATGGGCCAGTCTGTTTCAGACAGTGAAGCAGTGGTAATCAAGGGAACAGAGGGACAAGTCTGTTCTCCACAGCATAGCCTTAAACTCAATTTAATAGCTTATTTAAAAAAAAATAGAGAACAGTCTCTGAATATCAGCTCTACACTTCGTGACCCTGAATAAATAGAATTAAAGAGCTAACTCAGGAATGTCAGCGTTTATGTGAACCAATTAGGAAACAAGACAGTTTAATTTCTAAATGGCAATGCATTAGAATGAAAGCAAATACTTCAATTATATTGGGGTCTGCCACCCCTACACCAGGGATTGAAACACATTGGAAGGGTGATGAAGGAGCAGCTTGCTCTGCAGTTGTACGTGCTGTAATTCTTATGTGGCTAAATAGAAGACTTCAATCTCCCGGACTGCCAACCCTGTTGCATTCAGTACCATTTAATCCACAGTCTGATACTGAGGTTTCCCATATTTGGTGAGATTTAATGTGACTGCACATTGTACTGTGAAGGAGGCATATTGGATCATTGCCATTGTTGCCTAAACTCAGGCTTGTGGGAGATTTTTGAAGTCTTCACTACTGCCTCCAAAATCTTAAGACTTTCAGTGAATCCACTGCCAGAGACGATGCAGTGCCTCCCTTCTCTAAATCCGTTTTCACCAAGGTCTTTAATGACCACCTTGTGGCCAGGTCTCAGGGTCTCTTCTCCATCTTCATCCTCTTTTACCTCTCTGCTGCTTTTGATGCTATTTATCATACATCCTTCTCTACAGCTTATCCACCCTGGCCTCCTTCACTACTCTCTTTTCCTGCAGCCTTATCATTTGTTCCATTCTAGCGGCTTTTCAGTGCTCCAGTGGCACAAAGCAGTCATGAAGCTGGCTTACCTACCCATCTGAGGATTACTCCTCAATGGGAAACCCTGTAGCTATTATACCAATCTCCATCATAGCTGGCATTTTGTTTTCATGATAATATTGATATCAGATACCACTGGGCTAGACTGAAAACTGTAAATCTTTTTTTGTTTTCTCCCTAATTAGCATACAGTATATTGTCAAACACAAGCAATATCTAGATGAACACTTTTGATGAGTAGCTTCAGTGGAATCATGTAGAGGGAAAAGTAGTGACTTTTTTGTTGTTGTTTTTTAGCTAGAAAACTCCAGTGTCTTTCTCAGATTACTAGATTACCCCCACTGTCTACCTAAATGAACTAGAACAAATTCTAAAACAACAGGGGCATAATACTGCAGCTGGCTGCAGTGAATCAATGGGGCTCTGTATGGGTGCCGAGGTTGCACTTCTAGGGGCCAGTTGAGGTATCAGGGCCTACTTCTCCACAAGGGGGAGGAGCACTTTCCTTTCAATTTGTTTGTGGGTGTTTTTTTGGGGGGGGGAGTTATTTATTGCAAAAATAAAGCATATAAAACATCTTGCTCTAATTAATGAGATGATCTGTTGCACCTACTATAACTAAGGTTAAAATGGAGATCAATCTGTAACCTTGTTTTCACGGGTGCATAACTTTCCAAATATTCACATCTGGGTTGAAAATTTTCATGCTTGTTTTCTGCTGAAAATGATTGGTCAGGGGGGCAGGTTCTTTTTTTCTGGTTGCTGTTTTGGGGAAGGGTTGTGGGAGGGTTAAGCAAAATCTTTTCCTTTATTTTGGAGTTATGAGAAATTAAATAAAATGTCTCCTTGCAAAAGGTTTTAACCATAGTCTTTTTTTGAAAACTGAGAAACAATAACTTGAAACTTGCCAGCCTGCACATATATGGAAGCATAACAGCCCCCACACCACCGTTTATTATGACAATGCTTCCTTTATGGAAAGAAACCACAATCTAGTTAGTATAACATAGTATGGATGCCAGCAGAAGGGCTTTTCTCTGGCAGCACAGAAGACGGTTGGGTGGGCTGCCCAAAGATCCCACCACTCTGGTTTTCTTTCATATAGAATGAACCAGTCACGTTTGGAAACCCAAGATTTCTTCCTGATCCAAAACCCACTGGGTTCAGTGAAAGTATTTCCCTTGACCGCAATGGGCTTTGGATCAACTCATCAAATCCATGGGCCGGTTCTATGGCATGATCACTGTGAGGAGGCGTTGGTTAAGTGTGTGTTGGAGGCTCTGAAAATAGTATCAATGCTAATGACAACTCTGGGCAGTGCACACTTGAACAGCAGCTGGAAGAGATGAAGAATGGTTAACTTCCCTTTTATCATATAAATGCCACAAAGATTCAGTGTCTCTGCATTGTCTTCCCCATCAGTCAGGAAATTTAATTCCTGGGTTCAATGACTGACAGGTGCACAGGATGGGGTAGGAAGGCAAAACTGGCAATGGAAGGTCTAATCAGGTGCTTAAAGGCTGTAAAGGAAACTATGAAAACAGCCACTGGAGAGCATGGCTGGCCTTTAATTCCTGTTAGTGGTGCCATATCTTCCTAAAGGACTGATTAAAACACCAAACTGAGGGTGAGGGGGTTATTTAATCTCAGAATCAGTGCACTCAAAAACCTCAGCTTAATCCACTTCACCAACTCAGATGCTTCTGTAAATCCCTTATTTAAAAATTAAGTTAGCAGGGAAATCTAATAAAGTAATATTAAAGCCTTTCAATTTATTTTTAAATTAAGATTTGGTGGGTTTTGATTGAAATCTTAATTAGATGCTATAATTAGTTTGGAAGATTGCATAAAGTCTGAGTTAGACCTATTGTGCCCAAAATGTCTCAGCACTCACTACACAGCATGGACTAAAATTGCTTAAATCTTTCCATCACTGTAACTGAAAACTCCTTCGGAGGCATCTCCAAAAAATGATCTTTGTAGTCCCTATCCTTGAAGCCCAGAAATGATCCCCTCTAAAAATGTAATGTAAAATACTGCATATAATGTTTTGTGATTTGATTTTTACTGACATGTTTGTAAATAATTAATTTTATGGTTCAATATATTGGACTGGATTCTCACAGTTGCACCAGTGTAAAGCCAGAGCGAGATCCACATCAGCTTCCATGAGCTTAACTTCCTAAGCAGGAAACCATTTCTTGTCTGAGGCAAATTGCTCAGCTAGCCACTGTGGGGTATGCTTCTCCTGTGACAGATGTGCCTCAATGGGAGAATGGGCACCATATTTTATTTAGTGATCCTTACAGGCTCTAAGTTCCCTTTGTTCCTCTCTGCATCATGCAGCCAGAGGGGAGGAAAAATGGACATAAAAGGCTCTAAACTTCTGATGGGAGAGCAGAGCTAACGCAACATGTTCCAGTTCCCACCCCTGTGCTGGGGCCTACCCTTCAGTACAAATGCTGTGGAGCTGATGTTTGTATGAGAATTGTGTGCTCTGCAGGACTCTGTAAAAAGCATGGGCCCGTGCATACCCATCACCTTTTCAAGTAGAAATCACCTCAGGAAAAAGGGGCAGCATTGCTCTTAAATATGTCAGGCAACTTTTTTCCATCAATGCAGTTTTCAAAGCATCTTTCCTCCCCTCCCCCACGTGTTTTTCTATGGGAAGGGAGAAAGTAGCTTGACTCTCCTTATGGATGCATTTGTTTTTTTCCCCTGAATAGCCATCACTCTTCAGACAAAGATAGCAACACTGATGTTAACAAAAATTAACTCTGAAGGCAGTCCCATGCCTGTAAAATGTGGTAATAACACCGCCTACCTCACAGAGGTGGCATTAGGACAAATATTTTTGAGGTCCCCAGATGTTAGTGATAAGCACTATAGGAAAAACCTGTAAACTGCTTGCATTTTAGACACACTGGAGCAAACATTTTTCAACATGTTCAAGGCCAGTGTCCTACATGACACACTTTATTATTATTTTTTATTACAGTGGCTCCATTGTGCTGAGCAGTATGTAAACACAAAGTGAGATACAGTCTCTGCTCCTACCTAAAAAGACAGGACAAATGATAGGAGGAAAAAAAGGGGGCAGAAAAGTGAAGTAACTTGTCCAAGGTCACACAGCAGGTCAGTGGCAGACCCAGGTAGAGAATCTAGGACTTCTGGTCTCAGGCCAATGCCCTAACCCCCAGACCATGCTTCCCCCCATTAGGCTTCTTCAACTCTTAGAGTAGGAGATTTTGCTTCCCCTCGCCCCCCAAGCCCTCATTCCCACAGCTCCGTTCTGGATCATGCTGGAGATTCCACTGAGCTCTCTTCTCCCCCACAAAGAAATATATGCTCAAATAGTGTCAAGTCAATGGTTGGAAAAGAGAATTCCTATATTACAATACAAACGATGGGTGTAAAGATGTACTGTATAATGTTCATTTCCATTGCAAAGGGGACGATTCAGCAGGCTGGTGATGGAATCTGGGAAATTTTACCTCCAGTGATTGTTTCAGTATTATATCCCTGGTAAGTTGTGAGCTAAACTTGTTCCTATAAGAGGTTAGGTGCGCTACATGGAATGAGCTGATAAGAATGCACAATTAGCACTCCCACTGAAGAAACCAACTGCATGGGCCATGGAAACCGAACTACCTGGATGGGGGTAGAAAAGCACTGTGGTGTTTTGGCATGGCAGTGTGAGGAAACTTATACAGCAGAAGTGTGAGTTAGGGGGATAAATGGTGGCCTTTATTCTACAGAGATATCAAACTGGAATCTCTTGTGAGCAATATATTCACTTAAACCTACTGAAGATTTTGAAATGACTAGTGATTTTGGGTCCCTGACCTGAGGCAGCTTACAGGGCCTTACTTTTAGGGGATGAATGCTCTGAGTTACTGTATGGGTATGTCTACGGTTCATTTGGGAGGTATGATTGCAGCTTGCTTAGACAGCCTTGCTGCTGTAGCTACACTGCTGCTGTTACTCAAGCTAGTTCTGATCTAGCTAGGTCAAAGCTAGCTGAAGTATGTTTATGCAGGCTGCAATCACACCACCTGATCAGGTTTTTTTCAAGGCACCTGAACATGGGGATCCAACAATTGAGGTCACTTTTGACAATCCAGACTGGTAAGGGTATGTCAGCGCTGCAAATAGGAGATGGGATTCCCAGTGCAGGTAGACAAACTCATGCTAGTTCTCATTGAGTTGACATGCTAGAAGTAGCCGTGTGGATGTTGAAGCACTGGTAGTGGCTCAGCCTAGCCATATGGGCTTTGACCTATATACTTTCTCTTCATTTATTTCTGGTTTTGCTCTGACTCTTGGGGGGGGTCTTTTTTAATGGCAGTCTGTCATGAGTTTATGTAGCTCTTGTAAAAGGAAGTCATACCTCAAACTACTAGAATTCTTTGTGGGTGTTATCAAACATGTGGACAAGGGTTATCCAGTGGATATAGTGTAATTAGACTTTCTGCAAGCCTTTGACAAGGTCCCTCACCTAGGTTCTTAAGCAAAATAAGACCTCCTGGGATGAGAGGGAAGGTCCTTTCATGGATCAGTAACTGGTTAAAAGGCAGGAAACAAACAGTAGTAATAAATGGTCAGTTTTCACAATAGAATGAGGTGAACACCAGGGTCCCCTAAGCTTTTATATTGGGACTCATGCTGTTCAACATATTCATAAGTGACCTGGAAAAGAGTACGAACAGTGAGGTGGCAAAATTTGCAGAAGATACAAAATTATGCAGCCAGCTTTGGACTTGGTTCTCTTGAGTAGAGTTACAAAAGGATCTCACTAAACTGGGTGACTGGGCAGATGAAATTCAATGTTAAGTGCCAAGTAATGCACATATGGGGGGGGAGGGGGAATAATCACAACTCTCTCTCTCATATTATATATGAGAATAAAATGATGGGGTGTAAATTAGCTGATACAACTCCAGAAAGATTTTTGGAGTCATTATGGTTAGGTCTCTGAAAATGTCGACTCAATGAGCATCGGCAGTCAAAAAAGCTGACAGACTATTAGGAAAGGGATAGATAATAAGACAGTAGATATCACAGTTCCACTATACAAATCCATAGTATGCCCACACGTTAAACGCTGCATGCAGTTCTGGTCACAACATCTCAAAACACATGTATTAGAATTGGAAGAAGTACATAGAAGAATGACAACAATTAGGGGGCATGGAACAGCTTCTATACAAGGAGAGAGTAAAAAGACTGGGATTGTTCATCTTAGAAAAAAGACAACTAAGGCAGGATCTGATAGAGGTTTATAAAAAGTGAATAGGGAATTATTTACCCCTTCACCTACCAGGAGAACTAGGCATCCCCCAATGAAATTAATAGGCAGCAGGTTTAAAACAAACAAAAGGAAATACCTGACACAAGGTGCAGTCCACCAGTGGCATTTGTTGCAGGGATGCTGTGAAGGCCAAATGTATAATTGGGTTAAAAAAATAATTAGGTAAGTTCATGGAGGATAGGTCCATCATGGCTATTGGCCCAAATTGTTAGAGTGTCCCTGAACCTCCAACTGCCAGAAGCTGAGACTGGGCAACAGGGAATGGATGATTCAAAATTGCCCTGTTCTGTTCATTCCTTCTACAACACCTGGCATTGGTCACTGTTGGAAGAGAGGGTAATGGGCTAGATGGACAATTGGTCTGACCCAGTACGACTGTTCTTAGGAGTTTATCTCCATCAGCTGTAGCTGATGACTTCCTAGCATGCATCAGACTTGAAAATGATTAGAATGTTTGTAAGTGAGACAAGATGTAGCCTTCATATTATCACCAAAAATGAGATGCTGTCTGTGTTTGCTTTTCCCATTTCCTGCATTTGGTATGCACTCATTTGAAAATAATACATTAGCAGATGCTTCTTGTTATATCCTTGGGGCAGCCGGTTTAGGAAGAAATCACTTGAGGCCAGAGAGCAGACAGCTAACCAAAACCTCCATTTTATTTACAGAGACAGAGAGCTCACTCAGCCGGTTGAAACCGGCTGAGCTATCCCTTAATAGTCTAACTCAGTTGCCATAGTAACAAAACCCATGACAACCAAATACACAACATATTCCTCCCCCCCTAATAAGAACATCCCCTAAATAAAACACACACTAAACTAGAGAAGGAGGGTAGACTGCCTCCATTCCCGGCTAAAACCTGGGGATTATTTTGCCCCATAACCGTGGGTTCGCCCTAACTAAAGATCCAGCCGATGAGGAGGCCTTCTGTCTCTAGGTGGATTACGGCGAACTTCTGGTGTTGTTGCACCCGAAAGTACTAGGGGCTCAGGGTCCGCAGCACGAATAGGTGAGGAGGTGGTATCAGCTCGTGCTGGGCAAAGGGGTATCTCAGCTGCCGGCAGTAATGGAGGAGAACAGTCAGGAACAGGTGACTCATGATTCGGTGTCTCACCAGGAGGGGTGAAGTCAGACCCCTCAACTGCAGATGGGTCCTGAAGACTGGCATGACCTGGCAACAGCTGATCTACATGTCGCCACCAGGTAAGATTCTCTGCAGTCCGGACTGTATAGGAAACAGGTCCTGTTTGAGTGATGACTGTGGCCGGGACCCATTTAGCTCTGGAAGTATAATTCCGAGCCAAAACTGGCTGCCCTGGGCTAAAGGTTCGGTCTTTTGCTCTGGGTGCCCGTCTGATGACTTGATATTGCTGCTGATGTTGCACAGTTTGTCTGGGTTCAGAAGGTTTCAGCAGATCAAAGCAAGTGTGCAGCTGTCGTCCCATCATTAGAAAGGCTGGTGAAGCCTGGGTCGTAGCATGAGGTGTGTTTCTATAGGAAAGTAAGAAGGTATCCAGACGCTTTTGAATGGAGTGTTGTCCCTTTGCTGATTTCAAAGCGTTTTTCATTGTCTGCACAAATCTTTCAGCTAATCCGTTGGTGGACGGATGATATGGTGCTGACGTGATGTGGTGTATCCCATTTGCCTTCATAAAATTTTGAAACTCCTGAGAGACGAACTGCGGTCCGTTGTCGCTCACAAGTTTTTCTGGCAGACCAAAACGACTAAAGAGTCCTCGTAGTTTTTTGATAGTACTCTCTGCAGTAGTGGACTGCATTATAGAGACTTCTGGCCATTTAGAATGGGCATCTACTGCCACCAAGAACATGCTTCCTTCAAGGGGGCCAGCAAAGTCAACGTGAATACGTTGCCACGGGTTTTCAGGCCAGACCCATGGGTGTAGGGGTGCCCACTGGGGTACATTTCTTACACCCTGACATGACATACAAGCTTTTGCCTTCTCTTCAATAGCACTGTCCAATCTAGGCCACCAAAAATAGCTTCGTGCAATTTCCTTCATGCGCACTATTCCACAGTGACCGGAATGTAGCTGTTCTAACATCTGTGATCTCAGGGGTGGTGGAATAATGACACACCTCCCCCACAACAAATAACCAGATTGGACCGATAACTCCGTCCGCCTGGACATGTAGGGAACAAGGTCGGGTGAGACCGGAGAGGTTTGTCGAGATTTTCCATGCATCACCAGGTCCATAACTTGGGATAATACTGGGTCAACGCGGGTTGCCTTCTTTATCTGAGCAGCAGTGATGGGTGTATTCTCTACCTGTTCAAAGTAGAAGATTTCCTTTTGGGCACTATCTTGATGTTTGACCGGTAAAGGCAACCTTGAGAGGCCATCTGCATTGCCGTGCAGAGTGGATTTCCGATATTTGATTTCATATGTGTGTGCAGAAAGTATCAATGCCCAACGTTGCATACGACTAGCAGCTAATGGGGGAATGCCTGTGTAGGGTCCAAAAATTGATGTCAGAGGTCGATGGTCTGTAAGAAGAGTAAACTTTCGCCCAAACAGGTACTGATGAAACTTCCGAATTCCAAAAACAATTCCTAATGCCTCACGTTCGATTTGGGCGTAGTTAGTTTCTGCTTTGCTTAGAGTGCGTGAAGCAAAAGCAATAGGTCTTTCTTCTCCGAAGGCATAATGTGTGACACGACTGCTCCCACTCCATAAGGGAAGCATCGCAGGCCAATTGCAGGGGTAAGGATGGATCAAAGTGCGTTAGAACTTCAGAATTTAACAATGCATCCTTAGCTTTGTTAAATGCAACATCACAGGCTTCAGTCCACTTCCAGGCCTTGTTCTGCCCAAGGAGCTCATGAAGTGGTTTTAGCAGTGTGGCTAACTGTGAGATGAACTTTCCATAATAGTTCAGTAGTCCTAGAAATGAGCGTAGCTGGCTTACATTTCGAGGTGGGGGAGCCTCCACAATAGCTTTAACTTTTGCAGGGGCCTTATGAAGACCTGCAGAATCGATGATGTGTCCCAAATATTCAACAGAGGGCTTGAAGAATTCACACTTGTCTTTGCGAACTCGTAGGCCATACTCTTCCAGTCTTTGTAGGGTAGCCTCTAAATTCTTTAAGTGATCCTCTTCATTTCTTCCAGTGACCAGGATATCATCCAGATAGCACTGAACTCCTGACAAGCCACACAAGATCTGGTCCATAGCCCTCTGGAACAGGGCGGGAGCCGATGTGATTCCGAAGGGTAGGCGACAGTATCGATAAAGCCCCTTATGAGTCACAATAGTCAACAGCTCTTGGGACTTTTCATCGATGTGCATCTGTAAATATGCTTGACTCAGATCAATCTTACTGAACTTTTGTCCCCCAGCCAGGCCTGCGAAGAGGTCATCGATGCGGGGAAGCGGGTATTGCTCTGCACACAACACTGGGTTGACAGTGACTTTAAAATCACCGCAAATCCGGAGAGAGCCATCTTTCTTCACTATTGGAACGATAGGAGTGGCCCATGAGCTATGGGTAACTGGTATTAGGACTCCATTGGTGACCAGGTGCTCCAGGTCTGCTTCAACTTTTGGCCTGATGGCATATGGCACAGTTCGGGCTTTCAGATATTTTGGTGGACTGCCAGGTTTAATGTTCAATGTCACAGTGATTCCCTTCATACTTCCCAAATCATCTCCAAAAACAGCAGCATGTTTCCTTAGTATAGGGGTTAGACTGGTTTCTTCTTTAGTCATCCGGTGCACTTCTGCCCAGTTCAGCTGAATCTTCCCAAGCCAAGACCTACCCATTAAGGGTGGGTAGTCACCTCTCACCACAAACAGTGGCAATTTAGCCGCCTGTCCATTGAGCTCCACCTTAACATCAATAGTGCCCAACATGGGCACAGCTTCACCTGTATACGTCTTCAGAACAGTTTTTGTTGCCTTAAGCGGAAGATGCTGTAGCTTTTCCTTATACACAGTCTCCGGAACCAGCGAGACAGCTGCACCGGTGTCTAGTTCCATGCGTATAGGTTTGCCCTCCAATAAGGGGGTTACCCAGTATTCATGTGAGCCCGCTGCCAAAGACAAAACATGCAGTGGCACTTCCTCTTGTGAGGAGGTGTCACCTTGATCATCCTGGGTCTGCTCTAGGGTATGCAAGGTTCCTCTTTTTGTCGGCCAGACCACAGGCCTCTTTTTCTTTTGTTTACAGGCATACTCAATGTGTCCCTTTTTGCCACAGTGTCGACACACCAGGTCCTTACACCAGCATTCTGATGCCTGGTGACCCAGCTTACCACAGCGGTAACATTCTTGACTCTGCACCGTTTTGTGGGTCAGTTCTTGTGACACTTTTTGCACCCTAGGGGATGCACCGATGTATTGTGCCTCCCTTGTAGCCAGTTCCATGGAGACAGCAATATCAACAGCCTTCTGTAATGTAAACTGAGCCTCTGTCAGTAGGCGCTTCCGTATAGCTTCATTGCAGAGGCCACACACTAACCTGTCACGCAGGGCATCATTTAACATCTCTTTAAATTCACAGTGTTCTGTTAGCTTTTTTAAAATGGCTACAAATTGTACAACTGTTTCATCTTCCTTTTGGTCTCTTTTGTGGAACCTATATCTTTCAGCTATACCAGTATAGCTATTACCAGTGGTTTTGGGGAGAAATGAGACCCCAGGATTTCCACAATGTCACTGTAAAATTTAGTCTCAGGATTAACAGGGTGTAGTAAGCTGCGTAGCAGAGAGTAGGTTTTAGCCCCTACAACAGTTAAGAATATTGGCACCTTCTTCGCTTCTGTAATGTCATTTGCAATACCAAGAAGCTCAAAACGCTCAGTATACACATGCCACTGCTCTGTATTCTCATCAAAAGGCTCCAGGGGCCTGGTCAGAGTAGCCATGATTTTTAGTTTCACTTTCACAGTCAGTGCAACAAGCAGCTTTTTTTCTTTGTTTGGTCTTTACCTTGACTTCTACTTCCTTCTGTTACTGGAGCAGCACCAGGATCCCACCCTCGTCGCCAGTGTTATATCCTTGGGGCAGCCGGTTTAGGAAGAAATCACTTGAGGCCAGAGAGCAGACAGCTAACCAAAACCTCCATTTTATTTACAGAGACAGAGAGCTCACTCAGCTGGTTGAAACCGGCTGAGCTATCCCTTCATAGTCTAACTCAGTTGCCATAGTAACAAAACCCATGACAACCAAATACACAACACTTCTGGTGGCAACAAATAACAGATACAGTACTTGCATTTTTATTGTATTAATATTAAGCATCCATTTATCAATGACTGACTTTTTTTTCTGTACATGAATCATTTGTGGATTTATGCTGTTATGTCAAAATGGTAAAGAATTACAAAAAAAGTCCATTATTTCTAACAGTGAGCAAGGAACTTTATTAGAATAAGGAAAATACAGACGATCTGTTTCACTGTTAAGGTTTGGCCCAAACCCAACACCTGTTTTATTTCCTGTTACAGTTATAAGAGAACAGCACATGTATCTTCACATACATTAATGACTGTACAGTATTTGTCTTCTGGATTTATTTATTTGGATCTACAGTTCTCAGCCTGTGGTTCATCAACTGTTCACTTTGATTTACTATACATTATTTTTGTGGTGTGACTGGTTGCTGAAGTCATGGCACTTTTTTTGATCCTGTATTGTTTTTAACAGGAGAAAAATGAACATGTCAAGTAGCAAATTACCGTAATAAATAGAAAATCCCCTTGTTCTCCTTATGAATACCCTTCTTCGCACACAAATATGTAGGTAATTAATGAAGACCAATCATTTCTCAAGGCATTGTGCAAACAAATATTGATGTGATTTTTTGCAAATATGAGGAAATCACATGATCAAATGGAACACCTGTTTAGCGTTTGAGCTAATTAGTCCAAACATAAAAAGTAATTGAACATTTTTGGTTCACATTTTGGAATCTGAATTGAAATTTCAAAAATATCCAACCAGCTCATCAAAAGGCACCAAAAGAAATCACAAAAAATTCATTGACCATTTTTTGTAAATTTTAATCAAAATTCAAATGTTCATAGAAATATTGTCAATAGAAGAAATTTTGAAGATCAAATCTAGAACCAATGTTTTTGATCACTCTATTTGCAACACTTAATCAGAGTCCTCCTTTCTATCTCATATGGCATTGTCTACACTACAAAGTTGTACCTCCTTAACTATACCAGTATAGTTCAAGCAATGCAACTCCCTGGCATAGCAGCAAAGAATCCTGTGGCACCTTATAGATTAACAGACGTTTTGCAGCATGAGCTTTCGTGGGTGAATACCCACTTCATTGGATGCAAGTCCTGGCATAGGTGCAATTATAGCAGTATAAAGGTGCTTTATACCAGTATAGCTATTCCCATATGGGAAGAGCAATAACTATACCAATGTAAGTCCTCTGTATGCTGATCTAACTGTGTCTACACTAGGATTGTACCAGTATAACTACACTGTTTAAAAAACAAAATCACACACCTAATCAACAGTTATAATTTTCAAGTGTAAACCAGGCCTATGTCTTTGGGAAAGCCCCAGAATTTCATGGAGGAAAAGGACAATTGTTGTACAAAAAATGTAGGGGTGTGGATGGAGGGACCTGCAGGAGGAAGATTCCCAAGCAAACCACCAAGGTTGATACAGTTCCAGGGGTGAAAGTAACTTAAAGAACTTACCCGTACTCTGGAGTCCTTAGGAGGCGTGGCCTCTACCGGAAGAGGCGGGGCTTTTAAATCTCCAGGCCCTTTAAATTGCCGCCAGGGGAAGACGATCCACCTTGGTACGGCACACCAGCTCTTGCCAGTACACCGTACAGGGGTGTACCAGCTTACTTTCACCTCTGCACAGTTCCCATATGTTCATTAGCTTTTTGCAAGTATGGGCTGAGGTTTCCAAATGCAGTGACTGTCAAGCCCAAAACTGAATTTGAGTGAGTCTGAGACTCAGTGTGAATATATTACCCAGCTTTAATAACATGGAGCAGTTTGAAGTGCAATGGGAGTTCTGATCAGACTCTGAACTTCAGTCATATATATTTTTTTTAAAGTAAAGGCCTTTTTGACACAAGGCTTCTTGGAAGGGATATTTTAGCACAGCCAGGGACATTGATCTTCAAGCAGATCACAGGTATTTGATTGCTACAGTTGGGAAATCTTGTGGTGGGGTGGGGAGAACATTTGTTGTCTCTTATGAAGTTGGTTTAAGCAAGTCAATGAAAAATGTTAAATCAAGGGGAAAAAATTTGGAGTAGCAAGAAGAAAACAGACGAGATTGAAAACTGTCCAAGAAAAATTGAGGAGCTTCCACCTTGCTCTAAAAGATGGCTCATTGATACAGGACTTCTGCCCTGGTTTGCCCCTCGTACAGTCACTTACACCAGTGCCAATCTTCTGGCTAAAAGGAAGAGAGAGGGAAAGACAGCACTGAGACGCCCCTTGTCTTCCCCAGTCTGCTCCAAGCTGGCGTGTGACATATTTGTACAAAAGAACTGGCAGTGAGGATATGGCATATCTAGAATAGGCCATGGAGAAAAGTTTCAATCCAACAGAAGGATATTGGGTTAGGGTTGAGGCATGCAGCTAGGAGAGTGAAAAAGATTTCACAATTGCTGCCCATGCCCAAAGGTGGTTAGTGTTTGACTATCTCACCTGATTTTGGAGGGTTTGTTCCTAATTCTTTCAAAGCCTGAAGGAGTGTTGACCATCTGTACTAGTTCTCTAATAGTTTGAATTCTCTCAAGCAGCCATAGTACTTGAACAAGAGTCATTGTACTGCCCAACACTCAGTTGCCAAGATTTTATTCTACAACTGAAAATTTTAGGTGGGAGATGACTTGGGCCTAGGGTGACCAGACAGCAAATGTGAAAAATCAGGACATGCTGGGGGGTAATAGGAGCCTATTATAAGAAAAAGACCCCAAAATTGGGACTGTCCTTATAAAATCAGGACATCTGGTCACCCTATTTGGGCCAGAATTTGACAAAACCACTTGATACACGTCTTTTGATGGCTCTGTATTGGCTGTTTCATTCAGGCAAGGCAAATAGTTCTATTGCACATTTTCCATTTTAAATCACAATGCCATATATACTAATTGCCAGAATGGACTACACTTTTGCTGTCTAACATTTCATCAAATATATTCCAACTCCAAACAATTAGGAAATGAAAATGGGCTTGTGTTCAGTAATATTTCAAGGGCTGTCAAGAATATTCACCCTGTCATAAACAAGTTGCTTATAGCAAAACTAGACCTGCTGGCATCATTCTGGCCTAGGTTTTTGGGGGCTAAACATGAGTAACTTACTTCTGGGAATAATGTTGAGAGTGCTCAGCCCATTACCAGACTGACCTCTTCTTAAGGGCCCCATCCTCTGAAGTCAGTGGGACTACTATGTGAATGAGACTGCATGATTGCCTGCAAGATCTGGCAATGAATCACTCAGACTCTGAAGTAGTATGTACAGTAACTCCTCCCTTAAAGTCGTCCCAGTTAACGTTGTTTCATTGTTACGTTGCTGATCAATTAAGGAACATGCTAGTTTAAAGTTGTGCAATGCTCCCTTCTAATGTCATTTGGACGCCACCTGTTTTGTCCACTGCTTGCAGGAAGAGCAGCCCGTTGCAGCTAGCTGGTGAGGGCTTGGAACCAGGGTGGACCAGCAGCCCCCCTACCAGCTCCCCACTCCCCTAAGTTCCCTGTGCAGCAGCTACCCAGCAGGCTAGTAATTGCAGCTGTCCCTCCCCGCACTGCCATGTGCTGCTCATGCGCTCTGCCTTGGAGCTGCTCCAGGAGACTGCTGCTTGCTGTGCGGGGGGGGGGGGGGGAGAGGTGGGAGAAGAAGAGGTAGGCTAATGTCAAGGTGTCCCCCTCCCCCCTGCACCCTTTTTACCCCATCTTCCATAGAGCAGGGGACAGACACACATGACAGGGTTCAGGACAGAGGGAGCTTGCTGACAACAGCAGCTGTGCTCTCAGCAAGCTGATCTAATTAACAAGGCAGTGTACTTAAAGGGGAAATGTGCATCTCTCTCTCACACACACATACAGGGTGTGTCTGTCTGCGATGCTCTCTCCCCTCCCTCCATTCCTGCTTCCTTGTAGACTGTGAGAGTTAACCCTTGAGGGCTCAGCCAATTGCTAGTTTATCATTTAGCAGTAAGGCATTCCCTGGACAATATCCCACCCTCTGACTCCTCCACCTCAACCAACCCCCTCATTTACATTAATTCTTATGGGAAAATTGGATTCACTTAACATCGTTTCGCTTAAAGTTGCATTTTTCAGACATAACTACAAAGTTAAGTTAGGAGTTACTGTACATGTAATAAAAATGAATCTAATCATTTGTAACCTTAAATGTTTAAATATTTTCCTAATGAAAAGACTGAAGCAACTTACAGCATATTCCATATCTATTATTTATTATACTAGCTCAAGAACAAGATGAATAATTTAGGGTTTTTTTTATATTGTAAGATTTACTTAAATCTTAACTGATATTGACTTCTATTGTATTTATAACTCCAAAGGTTTTACTTGGTGTAAAATGTCCCTTGCAATACTATATTCTGGTTTTTTTGTTTGTTTATTTTGGTTGGGTTTTTGTTAAAATAAGAACATTAACCATATGTATTAAGTTAACTTGGGAACAACTGCAGTCAGTGTGAGTCAAGGGGCTTTAGCAACTTGCAGGACTGAGCTTACATTTTGGTACAAAATAAATAATCTTTTCAAATTCTCATACTTGTTGCAGTAGGCTATTAAAAATAGACTGAGCATTGGACCTAGGAGGCTGTGTTCTGCTAAAGCTTAACATCAGAAAGTTCAGGCAGAAAGGCTGCTCTTCTACTTGGGAGTATTCTGCTATCTGAACCAAGACTGAATCTCTAGCAGCTGCACACTTCTCTCAAAGCACATGAGGAAAAGAGGTCTCTCTTAATCCGTGGTACAGTGTCTTGGCTGAGAGAGTTAGTGTTGCTTGTAATTGCACATTAGACTCAGCCTTGTTTGAAGTAGATTTTGTAAAGAAATAATATCCGAAACATCCTTTGCAGGTCAAAAGTTGTTGCTGGTATTTTAGACAGGAATGTCTTAAGAGGTGCAAGAATCAGCATGTTTCTAATGTTTATATTAATGTAAAGACATTTTTCTCTGGGAACTCAAAGCCAACCCAGTTACCATTATTTCTGTTCTGAGTACAGCACAGTGTTAATGATCTGTTTTGGGTAGCACTGACAACAATTTGAAAGAGAACTGGCTATCTGGGTCAAATCAAAATTTCTTTTGACTTCAGACGGACAGGATTAGGGTCTTAATGCCCTGACTTCTGGGTAAACAGTACTTGCTGAGAAGCAAAATTCATCTGCTATGGTCAACCATGAGAAAAACTGGATGGATACTTGGTTCTTTTTATTATTGTAAACACGCATTTTTTACTGTAAACAAGCCTATTTTTATCGTGTTTTCCTTGTAGATTACAATGTAGTGTTGCCAAATCTTATGTGGTTTTTTTTGTTTTTTTAATTGTGAATTTTACTCTGGTATTTTTCTTAAAGCCTCTTTTCCTGGTATCATAACTGCATGAGAATCTCCGCTTTCTTGGTAAAATATGTGAGTTGTAAACCATGTGGTTGTATGTCTTGAAAATGGGACCCCTAATGGCTCAAAAATCAGAAGTCCCAAGTCCCAAGACTACTTATGTTTTAAAATCTCATCACTTCTAAGTCAATCCCACTATATTGGGTGGATGGGACTTGTGATTTTTGAACACTTGGGGTTGACAATACTAAAAATGTAATCCCAGTTATACAGTAAAAGGTAATCTATGGCTAGGTTCACTGATTTGAAGATTTTGATGTAATGTTTACACCCTTGGACTCAACCCTCATCCCAGAAATGACATCTCAGGATGTGGTGGATTCTCCATCACTTGAAGCTTTTAAATCAAGACTGGATATCTTTTAAAAAGATCTTCTATAACTCAAAGAGAAGTTATGGGCTTGATACAAAAATTATTAGGTGAGGTTTTGTCCTGTGTTATGCAGGAGGTCAGGCTAGATCGGGGTCGGCAACCTACAGCACGCGTGCCGATTTTTGATGGCATGCGGGGTGGGCTGAGCTGCTCAGCCCGCCGCCGCTTTGGGGTTCCTGCTTCTGGCCCCTTGCCAGCTGGGGTCTCTTCCGCAGCCCCCACTCACCTTGCTTCCAGTTGGAGTTCCAGTGCAGGCCCGCTGCCAGACAGGGTCCAGGCTTCCGGCCCTGCTCAGCCCTACCAACTGCCAGCTCCACTCACCTCAGCTGCCGATCTGGGGTTCCAGCCGCTGACCTCCTGCCAGCCGGTTATCAACCTATAACTCAGAAGCCTGTGTGCAGCTTAAAGTATCTAAATAGGTGCCACCAGACATTGGAAAATGCAGCAAGGAAAAGCAAGGGCAAGGATCACACTAAACTAATAAGATCTGCATTTTAATTTAATTTTAAATAAAGCTTCTGAAACATTTTGAAAACCTTGTTTACTTTACATATAACAGTAGTTTGGTTATATATTATAGACTTATAGAGAGACCTTCTAAAAAACGTTCAAATGTATTACCGGCATGCGAAGCCTTAAATTAGAGTGTATACATGAAGACTTGGCACACCACTGCTGAAAGGTTGCCAACCCCTGGGCTACATGATCATAATGATCTCTTCTGGCCTGAAAATTTATGATGATGAAATATGGAGGAAAAAAATTTACATCTTGCCACTAGAATGTCAACATTTACTAACAGTTAACAAACAATATTAGCTATTTCCTGTTTCCTGTTTAATTTTAGGTAGAAACTGAGGTAGCACATACACAGTGGTGCACTAACTGTTGGCAAATACACTGGGACTATAATTAAAGAGTCACTATTGTTTTGCTCTGACTGCATTAGACCTATTGTTTGGCATCCTGAATTTATCCAGCAAATAAAGAGTTACATAAATTGTGGGTTGTTGCACTTTTGGAGCAGCATGTGCTTGCTGTCTTTTTTATTGGGTAGAAGTGTCTGGGTCAAAGTGAAAGAGTTGTTAACACTCCTGTAACTTTACACCTGGTGTTCTCAGCAGACATTTAGAGTAGTTTCTAACTACATACAGATGAAATTGGTAACAGAGGCCCCAATCTGAGTTTGGCATTGACTTCAGCTGGTTTGCTGTCTCAGGGCCCAATCTGGTCAAGTGTCTGCATCTTACAAAATAGGATCATCCTTAAACCTCGTTGTGCAACCACTCCCCGCATTGGTGAGTTATGTTAGCTCTCCCATTGATTTGGGATTATATGCACTTTCTCACCAGTGTGATCAAGAGGAGCACAGTCAGTTCTATGGAGGTCTTGTTATGAAATAGGCCTAAATAGGCATCTTTTCTCTTCTTAAATCACAGATGACATCCTTGCTACCTTTCTAATGATAAAGGGAAGATTATAATGACAAGTAGATTAAGTTCACAAAATAAAGGATAGCATCTTGCAGGAGGTCAGACTAGATGATCATAATGGTCCCTTCTGATCTTGAATTCTATGATTCTATGATTCTATGACTACAGGGCTTGATGTTTGGAGCAGAAAAGCTAAAGTTCTTCCTTTGCTGTTCTCATTGTCAAAACCAAGATTACATTGGAATACAGAATATGAGTTGATGGAATCGGGGGTGGGGGTAAATCTATGTGTTTTATTCATTTTCATGCTCATGAAGAATGCCAAGTTGATATACCTGGAGTTCACAAACCTCTGTTCGTTAAAGGACAAATTTTGCAAAGTTCTGAATAGCTCCAAGAAGTGCCTTACACCTTCAACTCCCTTTCTCTCTTGTGGGAGTTGAGGTCATTCACTATCTCCCATTATTGCTGAGCACCTTGCAGACTCAAGCACTTGCAGAACAGGTAGAACAAGCTCCCTCCCCCCCGCGCCCCGCCCCGCCACTACCACCACCACCTACTGCTCAACCAATATGCCTTATATTGGTTTTACAAGAGTGTAACCTTCAGCCCTCACTAGGATAGACCACTCTGGGGTAACTATCTAAGCCAGTTTCCATGTCCATTCTAGCCATGGTTTCTCTTCTGAGAGAGCCAACAAGACTGCCCTCATGGTCTAGACCTTGACCATCCAATATGAATTACATTTGTTACAGGAATTATAGTAAGTTTCATGTTGTGTTGATAGATTGTGTGCCCACCCCTAATTTAGGGAAATAAATAACTCTTCATGGAGAGAAGTCATTTAGCATCACAAAGCTTTTCCAAACTTGCCCAGAGAAAATGAACCTGGCCTCTGTTCTCAAGAGAGAAACAAACAACAAAAGTCACTGGTGTGATGCTTGAGCAAAGGTTCTGTGGGGCCTGCTACAGCTGGCTGTAACCATGCTGAGTACAAGGAGAGGCTACGCAACAAGAGAAGGGGAAGGCCTGCTGTCAAAGGGCAGGTAATGACAGCTGTGATTTGACCACCTTGTAAACCCAGAACTCATTGTACCACCCAACTCATTTCACAAAGACAACCAAAACATTGCTAATGACTTTCAGTTGCTACTTATCTGAGTAAATTGGAACTGATGATTTAGAGGTGAAAAGCTCTAGGTTTGTTTACATTCTGTCAGCATGCGACAAGCCAGAGTGTAATTCTACAGTGATCTAGGCTGCTGTGTGTTAACTGGCTGCATAGGCCTTGCTACCATTCACTAAATGTTCTGTAGCACACTTTGGTGTACTCCTGTTTCATATAGCTATATGTCAAAGCATGCTACAGAACGTTTTAGTGCACAGTAGCAGAATCCACAGGGCCAGTCAGTGCATGGCAGTTTAGAGCACTGCACATTGACACCCTAGTTTGATATGCTTTAAGTCTTCATGTGGACAAGCCCTCTATATCCCATTGTCAATCCTTAAAGTTATCTAGAGTTCTAGAGAGAGTTTTAGAGGGGCCAGCACTACTCCAGATGGGATGGTGCTGACACCAGAAAGTACGTGGACAGCACAGCTGTGGGCTCCACTAGATTCCGTACATTCTTCCCAACTACCTGCAATGGCAGGATCCCTTGAGGCCCAGCCATAGTTCTCCTGGCAGAAAACACCAAGGAAACGTGGTGCTGCCTGCCCTCCGTTGCAATGTAATTCTCACTGCCTCAGATGCATACATTACCTGGCCTTAGCTTCATTGAATGTAGCTCAGAATATTTTAATCAGATGAGGAGAAACAAAGTAGTGCATTTTTTTTAAATCATTCCATACAAGATAATTTCATCTACTTGATTAGGAACTTAAAATGCAGAAAGGGCTATTTCATTTTTTTTTATATATTAAGTTAAGAGCTCCTCCAGTTCCTAACCAGACTGCCTTCATAGCAAGAACCTTAGGGAAAGTCTACACTGCCAAAAAAACAAAACAAAAACCTGAAGAGCAAGTCTCAGAGCCTGGGTCAACTGTGTAGAAAGTCATTGGATTTTCAGTAAGATTTACTGAATCTGCCCTGCCCTGATATTGATTAGCTCTCTATTCTGCAAATGTTAAACCTATTTGGCTTGATTTATTCCATCTTAGTATCTTAATGTAATACTGGCACATGCTTCTTAATATTGTATTATAGCCACCATAAAATCCTGGATGACATCTCACTATATATATATAGAACATTTCTACTGGAGCTTATCATAGTAGATAGGAACAGATATAATACAATTCTGTGTAGCTTCCAAATCATGAATGTGTGCAAAAGGCTGCCCAAATATTTAAGAATTTTTTTCCCAAGGTTTATTGAAAGTGGAAGAAATGAATTAAATCTGGTCTAAGATTCATATTCAAAGGCAAATTGACTGGTCAAATTAAATATAACATTAAATATGAAATTATGTAGCATTCTTGATCTATGAATCTTAAAGTTCTTTACAAAGGCAGGTAAGTCTAATTATCTCCACTTTACATATGGGAAAACTAAGGCACAGAGAGGCCTACTGGCTTGCTCAGAATCACACAAAACCAAGAATAGAATCTAGATCTCCTGACTCCCAGTCTAATAGCTCACTCACTGGACAAAGCTTCCTGCCCTTTATGTACCTTGTACATAAAATCTAATGTATTAAATGGAACCCTTTTAGAAAAGTAACATCCTTGTAAATGATTATCCTCACACTAGATTTACTAGAGTGCAACTCCATTTACTTCAAGAGGATTACTCATGCTGTATATGGGTTTGAAAGGAGAAACAAACCCGTAAATTTCTCATTGACACACCCTGATAGTTTCTGCAACATATTATCACATGATTTTGTTCTGTTTACCATTTAAAGAATATGGGCCTGATTTTCAATGTAATGGGGAAATAGTGTAAATGAAAATCAGGCCCTAATCTTGCTTCCAGCTGTATGTCTTCACGTGCCATCCTGAATTTGTATGTAGGCCTGGTTTTGACAGGAATTGGGGTGAGGAGTGCAGCAGTAGAAATATCATTATTTATCTTCCCTAGATATCTCTTAAAAATATACTAAGATGTGCAGACAGTGTCTGAAAGGACAACAGGAGTCAAGGCAGTTGTCAGCAGTTTATCACAGTTTTCTGGTTTTGCTTATGGTTTATAGCAGTTTTCTTGATGTCAGTGATTAGTTCTTTTAAAGGCTTCATTTAATGTTATAGCTCTACATGTCTCCCTTTTGCTTCAAACCACCTCCCAATTAATAATTCCAGGTAGAGACAGAGAATAAATTGCTTTTTTGTAAATTAAATATACCATGAAAATGTCCCAGTTTGTTCCTCCCTGGTAAGTCTTGTGACAGATTAGCTGAAGGTGGACAGCTGTGTGAAATGAGGCCTTGTGTGCCATCTGCCTGTTATGACAGGTGTTAGCAAGCATATTATAATCTGAGGCGAGAGGCATTATACATATTTTCTGCGATGTTTTCACAGCTAAGCTCACAGTGTCTTGCTCCTACATACAATAAACTTTGTAATAACTATGGATGGACCAAAACCTCAAATGTGAACAACTTGTGAGGGGAGAATTCTGTTGCTGAATCCAAACTCAACCTTCAGGGTTTAGTCCCTGGTCCAATCCAAAACTAGAAAGAGATTATTTGCTGTTTAAAATTGGGATGCAGGTGTAGGCTTTGCCTGAGGTCTGTCTGAACTCCAAAGACTCTTAGAGGTTTTATCCCTCATAGAATCAGGGGTGGCTCCAGGCCCCAGCACGCCAAGTGTGTGCTTGGGACGGCAAGCCGTGGGAGGTGCTCTGCCAGCGCCACAAGGGCGGCACCTTCAGCAGCTTACCTGTGGAGGGTCTGCTGGTCCCGCGGCTTTGGAGGACCTCCTGCAGGCGTGTCTGCGGGAGGTCCTCCGAAGCCGTGGGACCAGCAGACCCTCCGCAGGCAAGCTGCTGAAGGCAGTCTGCCTGCCGTGCTTGGGGCGGCAAAATGCCTAGAGCCGCCCCTGCATAGAATGTGACTGAACTTGGTTATCCTCTGTGTGTGTGTGTATAATGTATGTATATCATGATATCATAACTGAATCTAAAGAGACTGTGCCCAAGGAATCCAGAAAATGGAGAACTTGTAAATCAATTATAATTCCTGAGAAGAAAAGAATTTTTCTTCACAAGTATTGCTTTGGTCTCCCTAACTTTTTCTAGCTGTTTGACTGAGAGAAAGGAGTAGGTGAACTGGAATTAGCATGATTTCACTTATGTTATTAATCATTTATATTGTGGTGGTATATACAAGTAAAAACTGATGATGTTGTTGTTGTGTTATCACCCAGAAGCCCCATTCATGGACCAGGACTCCATTGTGCTAGGTGCTGTACAAACACAGAATAAATAGACAGTCCCTGCTCTAAAAGGCTAAGGCCCAGATCCTCAGAGGTAGTTAGGCTCCTAACTCCAACTGAACTCAATGGAAGTTAGAAACCTAAATACATGTTGAGGATTGGGGCCATGCAAACCAAGTAACTGAGTTCAGAGCCTTTAGTGGGGCAGATAACCCACCCCCCTCCATCAACAAAGAAGGAGTTAAAAAGCTCCAGTGGCTAAAATCAGCTCCAACTCACTGCAACTGTGTGGCTTGTCAGGCCTAGAGAAGGGTCCTTGAAAGGGAGGAACTTGGTCCAGTTGGGGTGGTGCTCTGAAACCAGCTGAGCATGGTATTTGGTTATTTGCTGAGGAACAGCTTCAGAGTACCATCAACCTGAGCCCTCTGAGTCATGAAGATGGTCTGGTTTGTTTCTTTTCTGGAAACCCCCAAGGATAACCTCTTGGCCTTTAGCCATCCAGGGGGGTGGGAGCTGAGATTTCCTGCAGATCCTGAAAGACTGCTTCCCTTCCTTTGCATAAGAGAGGGGAGCTGTCCCTTGGAATGATCTCCCCCACCTTTTTTTTTTTTTTTTTAATACCTCACTCTAAGGAGGTGGACTGGCTAAGAGGTACTGCCCAAGGGCTGTGTCCCAGTACCAGGCCACAGGTTTATTGTCACCCAGAGAAAGAGGTTCCTGCTTTCACCCCAAGGGGTGACTTTGAGGCATAAGCTTTGACAAGGCCTAGTTGTGCTAGAAGCTGTATGCTGGCATAGCAAGAGTTTACTAAATAGATGAGAATATTATCCCCATTTTACAAATGGTGAACTGAGACACAGAGTTTAAGTAACTTAACAAGGTCACTCCAAGTCATCTGAATCTAGTCCAGTGCCTTAACAACAAGATCATTCTTCCTTCACTAGTAATCTTCAAGTACCTTTCCTTCTGCAACACAGAAGACCTTTCATGCCCTTGAAAATATCTGATAGGCACAAGGGAAAGAGCAACTTCAAGTTTGTCAGCAGTTGTTTCCACATTGGAATGTTAAAAAGAAGGGTGATGTGATAACTACATTAATGGTTTCTCATGAAGAAATTGGTCTGAAGTATAACAGTAAATTACTTTACACTTTTCAAGGTGAGGAATAAGCCAGGTCTGAAATGAATCTGCTGTTGAATACCAAGAAAGCTTACATTTCCTTTCATTTATATTTTTAACACACATGCACAAATAAAATGCTCCAAACTGTTCTTTTCTGCAGGACCTACCATTAATTTCCATAGCTGAATTTGTTGGGGAAAAACATTCTCTTTGCTGTCTCTCCCCCGCCCCCCCCCCAAACAAAAACAACCCTGACATTTAATCAGGCACTTTCACTTTCTTTTTTATGTAATTAAACTTAAATCAAATAAGCAATTACGTTTGAATCACATTACTATTTAAATGTATCTTCCTGGTTGTAGAGTTGCAGTGCATTTACAGGAAATGAGTATAACAAAGATGAAAACAGTACTATATTGATATATAAATATTTAACACTGTGATGATAAAAAATATTAATTTCTTCCCAGGATATGGTAACCAAGTACAGATGGTGTGGTTTTCCATACCAGTGCTCATTTTCTGAGTGAGGATAGTAATGCTGAAGATAAATTGGGAGGAAAAATGTTCTGAAACAGTTGAAATGCCTGCACAATGCTGATAAAGGAACAGAAATATCAAGAATAGTCTCCTCTTGTTCACACCACAGGAAATACTAACTTGCTGTGAAATAATGCAACATACATTTAACTAAGAACATTAAATGTGCAAATTATAAAACAAAAATTGTTCTCAAAGGCAAATGCTTCTGACAGCTAGAGCAACGACCATATAGACAGGTTGAGAATGTAGAAAGTGGGGTCCTGTTATGTATGTTATGATATGCTTTCCTAAAGAATTCCTTCTTATAGATAATTAAGAGAATTATAAGACTACTGTGTATAGAAGATGAGATGCAGAGAGAACAATGATTAATGTGAAGAGTATAATAGGAAACCTAGTGTGTTAATGTGAGCTTAGATTAAGGTCAGACAGTTATGTATTGTGTGGAAGAAACCTGTTTAATTTAGGTATCTACTCACAATGTACTATTCCTTTAGGTGGGAGTAGGGCCTGACTGTATTTTGTTTCTCATACAACACCAAAAGCATTGTTGGTGTTCAACAAATATATAATAATTCTAGACTCATCATACGTTCTTCAAATAATATTGAGTTTAAGGCCTGTTCTCACACTTTCTATTCTGATGAAACTTAAGGACATACAGGATTGCATCCAGTGCATGTGTGAAAGAGCCAACAATCATACTTGCCTTTAGGAAGAGTTATTAAAATTACTTTTCTTCTTCTGTCTTAATGTTAATTGTTTGCCAGACTACTTTCACTCTCGCATTGTTGCAGCTGAAAATTTTCCCTGATTTAGCCCTTCTGTTTTAGAAATGGCTGAAAATGTTGGGATAAAATAGTGTTTCCACCCACCTACCCACCCATATGTGCCAATCAATCATTGCCCACATTTAGACTGAACCTTTTAATAATGAGTTTATTGAATGTTCTCACACACTCTAACATAGTGGGTGTTTCATATCGGATTGATAGTCCCAGATGGTGAGAGAGCCTCTTCATTTGCGATTTCTAATCCAACTTTGCAGATTCAAACTCAGAATAGGTAGGATAACTAATCAAATGTCAGATACCTTTCTGAGCTTCAAGTTCTTGTATATATTAGTATTCTGACTGGCATTGCATGCTGAAGTGTGAATGCCCCGCCAGTCTACAATAACTTAAAATAAAATTAAGATCTTGATATTTGATTAGTAAGTTTATGCAGCATTCCACAGAATGGTTGCCCTCCGTTTTATCTTATTTTATTTATTTGTACTACCATAGCACTTGGGAGCCCAGTCATGGACCAGGACCCCATTGTGCTAGGTATGGCACAAACACAGAACAAAAAGACAGATCCTGCCCCAAAAAGCTTATAATCTAAGTAATGGCAGACTTCCTCCGCTACACCGTGCAGTCTAAGAAAAATAACACTTTGCATTCTCAAGTTCTATTTAAATACATATTTGTTGAGTTCATTCACTCTTTTTACCTGCATTCCATTGAATTAATTGCAAATTAACCTATACAGTCATAGAAATGTAGTGCTGGAGATGTCCTTGAGAAGTTATCAAATCTAGCCCTGTGCACTGGGCAGGACCAAGTAAACCTAAACCATCCCTGACAGGTGTTTGTTCAACCTTTTCTTAAAAACCTCCAATGAGTGGGATCCCACAACTTCCCTTGGAAGTGTATTCCAGAGCTTAACTATCCTTCGAGTTAGAAAGAGTATATATGGCACTCTCTTTGTCTATTTGTTTATGCATAAATTATGGTAGTCTGCCACATGAATCAGGCGGGCCTGCACATTTCCATGCCATGGTGCAAAGAACAAAGAGAGGAAATCTGGATTTTATTATTCAGGGGAGCACACTGAATCTGTGGGACACATGATCTAAATAAATCACCAGATTTCCATTGTGTTTCATCTTGTTTGAATACAGATCTTATACATCGGTGTGGGGGGAGCTTCCATTGTTAGTATCCCATTTTCTCAAACACAATCTGGAACCCATCATTTGAAGCAGACAGGTTGAAGAGCTCTTTAATTACCCCATGAACATTTGTGGTCCATTACTTGCCCTGTACTGATTATCACTCCTCTACAGAAAAGATATAATTTCTCTTCTAATAAAAGCACAACCAGTGCAGGTAGTGGTTGCTAAATATAGAACTCCAGACAGAAAGACTGAAGATAAATGAACTCTTTTGCAAGCCTTATGAATTATATAGAGAGAAATTTCTTTAGACTTAATCTCTTTTCTCAGAGAAGTATAGTATTGTTGTTGTTTGATAATGTGACCATCTGACATTAATTATTATTAGCAGCCAGAAAAAGAACTCTATACATAAAGAGCTACTTATAGGAGGGCAGTACTATCAAAAGTGTACTAATTCAGGGCTCCTCTTAGGGTTGGCAGATAGCACTAAACATGTTCAAAGTATTAGATCAGAAGGAGAGTGGAGAAGAAAGATAACTGTGACTGAAACTGTCATGTATTTTCAGCAGCATACTGATAACATTATTTAGATGACCCTGGGTTGCCAGAAGTCTCATGTTTTAGGAAATGTGGATTACAGCTACAAAAGTGAGCTATTTCCAAGAGTTTTGTGACTCCTTCCAGCCTCACAAATTCCCTGCCGTGTGCCCACAGGCTCGATTCTGCCAGAAAGATTGTTGCTGCTTGTTTCTAAGGATACATTCATCACTGAAAGCTCCAGTCTTGCTGCCTGCCTCTCCTGTAGGGAAAGCAATCAGCTGAGATCAATGTGAAGGATTGGCAGGCTGCAGTCAGTCTGAGGAAGTCTCCCCTCACGTAAAAGAAGTGGATTACCAGTGTGGCCTCAAGGCAGTCCCAGACAGAACAAGCAGACCTGGGGGTTGCCTGAGAAAATATTTTAATGTATTTTAATGATAACTTTCATATTTGGACAATGGAAAAATACTACTTTGTTTACCAGTGAATATGCCCTGTGGTCAGATGTCATCTAGGAATGGCCCAAATATTCATACTCTTGATGCAGGCAAAAAAACCAAAACCCTCTTATCACTGTAATATGGCACTGTAACAGCAGTGAAAATTTTTGTTGTTTTTTGGGGGGTCAACTTCTAAGTTTCTTACTCCCATTGGGTCTAATTCTTCTCTTGCTTAATTTGGTATGAATGAACCACTCAGCTAAAGTTGACAGAATTACACTGCTCTAAAACAGATGTAAATGAGAGGAAAATCAAAGCTGTTCACTTCACATGACTATAATCAAGTGGAGTTTGCCAGAATAAAAAGTGATCAAGAAACACAGGATCTGGCCTTTTTCATTTTTAATAGATGCCATAAAGGAATGAAAGGTATTTTGATTGCTGTGAAACTGGCAAAGAAAAAACAAGAGTAATTTCTTCTTGTTTTTTTTAACTATTGATTTGGGGTGGCGGGGGTGCCACTCTGTCCAAAAGGAATAGCACCTATACCAATAACTTGAGGAGAAATAAAGTCCTAGATCCTTTTATATTGATAAAGCTGCCAAGAACTGCATTTTTAAGAAGTGTTCTAAGAAAAGTGTAATGCTTCCCCAACACCATGTTGTCTCTTATGAAACAGCTCTTTAGAGATCTCTAAGCAGCCTGCCTTGAGCACCTGATTCAAAGCCCATGAAGCTTGACAGGAGTCTCTCTATTGACCTCAGTGGGCTTTGGATCAATCCCTAAAGCATCTAAGTGAAGCCTTTTTAAGGCATATCAATGGTCAACAATATTATCATGGCCGGATAAGTATATTTTCATTTTGTGATTGTTCTGCGTCTCCTAGGATTTAAGCTAGTATTATTCCTGGGATACAAAATAAGTCTTTGCAGGATTAGCTTAGGCACTGGTTTAACTTGACACACTGGGAGTAGTCCTACTGATACTCTTTGCAAACCTTGTCTGTATGGTGCCATAGATCCACTGCTAATAACATGGCAAGTCTGAGCAGACTAATTTCCAGCACAACTTAGCATTAAAGTGCAATCCTACTCTGCAAAGTGACTATGCAAAAGTGGCAACTTACTATTCTAAAGATCTGTTCCTTGTGTGTATTCAGAGTCACATTTGCTGACTCTAGTAACATGTTTTTCCTACATTACGCTCCTGTTAGTCTCACAGAACTACAAAAAAAAAAAGCAAAGAAAATGAGCTGAATTTTAGTCCTTCATTTTCTAGAATATGCACAAAGATTACTAAATTCCAATACAGACGCTCCCCGACTTACACAAGCGTTCCATTCTGGAACGCCTTGCGTAACTCAAATTTTGTGTAAGTCAGAAACATATACCCGACAACTATGCGCCAACCCCCCCCAACCCTCCTATTTCTAACTTACTGAACTTTTTCCGTAAGTGCAGATTTGTGTAAATCGGGTTTGTGTAACCCCGGGGCATCTGTATGTTACACCTGTGTAAGCCCATTGAACTAACAGGTTCACAGCAATTATTTTAAACTATAAAACACCAAGGCTAGGTGCCTTTCTTCCAGTGGCTGGAAGTTGAAGCTAGACAAATTCAGTGTAAATTTTTTAATAGTGAGAGTAATTTAACCATTGGAACAATTTATAGCAGATTCACTAACAATTTTGAAATCAAGATTGAATTTGGTTTTTCTAAAAAAATGCTCTAGGAATTATTTTGGGAAAGTTCTATGGTCTGCGGAAGGTCAGAATAGAGAATCACAATGGTCCCTTCTGGCCTTGAAATCTATGAATCTAACTCCCAATGCACTTTTGAAAATCCTCCTGGGTGCCTATCTAGATCTTCAGCACCTATATATCTTTGAGAATCTGACCCCAAGTCTGAAAAGAAACACATTGGAATTTGCGGTTTTGATCAATTTCTAATTCAATTTATATATTGACTGGAGGTGGGCAAAATGTTTTTGACCAAAATTTTTTTGTGGTGGTGGTGGTGGAAAAATGCAGATTTGATTACATTGAAACGTTTTGTGAATTTGTGTCAATTTCACAGTTGTTCATTTCAGAAGAAAAAATCCCCCAAACAACCTAGTTTGTTTTGACATTTTAGAAATGAGAATTTTTGGTTTATTCAAAACAATTTTGAAAGCAATTAAAAGTTCTCCATTCTTGTCCCCACTTCTTCCTTACTTCCTGTTGTTTGTTGCACTTTTACATAACATCTTGTTTCAAATTAGATTATGTAATTTTGGGGAAAGAACCTCTGTTTACTTGTGTATTTGTACATCACCTAGTATGGTAGGGTCCCAGTCATGGCTGGGGCTTTAGACACTGCAGCAATACAAATAACATGTGACACCTAAACTGTGTTTGAGTATCACTTTGGCAACATTCCTAATAAGCTAGTCTTCATGGTGAGACTGCATGCAGACACTCAGCAATCAGATATAGACAGTGAGCAATGCTGTCACGCTTCTTGATACAGGAAATAATAAATTTGACTAACTGGTAAATTCACAAGCAAGTGGTAAGACTGTTCATATGAATCAGATAGCTGTTTGCATGGTTTGTGCTCTATCCACAGCACCACTACTTCTATTTTTTTATCCCTGAGAGAAATAGAGAGAGCTGGGAAAAACTTTCCAAAATCTACTTCACCACCTTTTCTGTGAAGTTATTGAAGATTTATTCTCGGGGCTAGAGTGATTCACTTTGATTAGTATTAATTATTTATATAGCACCTAGAGTGTGTTGAGTGCTTTACAAGCACATAAGAAGATAGTTGTACGCTCAATGAGCTTACAGCTTACAACCCTGATCCTGAACTACATCTGTGTGGCCAGCCCACTGCATCCACAGAGCCCTGTTGACTTCAGTGGTGCTTTATACATGCATGGGGTCTGCCTGTGCATATCCTGTTACAGGATTAGGGACTAAATCAATGAAATCAAGATCAAAAGGATTCACCGCAAGATTCTTCTCTCCCAAATCTCACAACACTAATCCTGTTTTCAATTTATATAGATTGTTTTTCTATCCTTGTCTGTTTTGCTCATTGATTTGGTCTTTGTTTTTTCACTTGTAGCTTTGACCCACGGTTTGTTTTACCCCTTTGACACGTACATCCTTTGGCTCTGATACTGCAAGTACGCAGGTGAGTAACTTTACAATTGGGGCCAAAAAGTTGTATGTCTCTACTTCCCTCGGTTGGCTAGACTATCAGCCATGTTCAGAGTTCACATCCTGTCCCCATCACGCTCTACTGGTCACCCTACAAAGAAGCCATTAACCCTGTTACCATTATAGTTCTTGGAAAATTCTCTTTACTGCAAATGGTAGAAGCCTGTGTTTTCTGGATGGAAATGTCATGAATTTTATTCACAACGTTTCCTGGGAAATCCTTTCTGGTCACATCAGTGCAGAATAGCTGTTAGCCAGGAAGTCTTCAGTGGCCATGGAATCATAAATTACACACAGCTACAGAAGAGTTAATTTCCAACAGTTAATCTCCAGCAGGATAGATTTTTCCTTTCCTTTTTATTTTATAATGGTCTAAAATGTTTAACTCTTCTCCCAGTGTGTGTCCATTTGTTTTTACTGTTGGTTTAGTAAGCTGTAAGCACTGCACAACACAGCAAGTGGAATGTAGGCAGACTGTCACATTTTGTATTTCCCTTAATGTCTTGTGAAGCAATATTTTATCACCACTCTACAAAGTTCACCAAAGAGCATCCCCAGGAAAGCAGATGTGCCCTGAATTGATGTCAAGTGCTATTATTGAAGGGATAATGGGAAATGGTCTTCTGGTGATATCTATTCTCACTCTCTGACAACCTAATGCTGTTTGTAACAGCAGCCTAGATTGAAGTATAAATTTATGCAGAAGCACATACAGAATGTCTGGGAAGGCTCCTTACTATAGGAGAAGTTTTCAGGGAATTTCACCGTTATGTGCAAATGGCATCATTAAGGAAATTGGTTTCCCCCTACCACTGCCACTTTTTCAATCTATATCACTTTATGTGCCGGGAAAACGTACACTGTTTTGTGCTTTTCCAGCAAAGATACCATATGCCCACTTTGTGTAGGCAGCAGAACTGCCTCCATGCTTACATGACACAGCAGCAACAATGAATTGGAAATGAGGCTATAAATATTCAGAGATCTAAAAATTGCTGCTGCCGTCTTTCCTTAAACTGCTGTCACTCCCCAGTACAATACAGATCTTCAGATTAATATTCAAGGAAATCATTACTTTGCTGTGTTTCACCAAGCCAAAAATAGAGAGCTCTCCTGAAAAGGAATGTAGCTGAAATTGAGTCGCTTATATAATTTTGCTTTTAGTATCCAATGTGAGATTGATGTTATGTAATCACATCTTATTTAACTGTATAATCAAATCACACACGCGCACACACACATACATCTCCCATCTCCAAGAAAATGGGAAGGGTAGTACTTCTAAAAAGAATCTCTAAGGTATCAGTTAGCAGAAAAACTTAATATACCATATGAACATCTTGATTTAAAGTTCTCCATGTTAACTGGGCTTGTTGAGTTGTGTATGCTATTTTCTGATAAGGGTTGTGTCAACGAGGAAATGAATTTCACTCATTGTGGCAGCATACAATATACAAACAGAGTATACATATGTGCATTTGGTAATATATATCAAAAATAACTTCTGCTTTGTTCTGAATTTGAAAAAAAAAATCTTTATTTTTTTTAAACATTCTTGGAATTAAGGAAAGGCAAAATAGAAATGATGCATAAGTGTTTCTTTTCATGCTTGCTATTGAAATACCATAGCTGGATAATGCCATTTAATGTTCTATTGTCATTCCATTCACAGAGTATTATGAGCACATGTAGCCCAATCATAACGGCAATGTAGTACAGTAGCAAAACTAATGATGTGACAATGACTTTATAATTAATTAAAGTCTTCTATAGTGGAATCCCAGAAAATACTCTATTATTGTAATACTGTTACATCTGGTATTAGAATATTAGTACAGTGCTACTAGATAAACTTGAGTGTAAATACAAATCAAATTATTTAAGCCCCAAGTGCAGACATCCCGTCCACAGGCTGGAATTTCACGTACGGGGGGTCCTAAAGTGAGGCATCTACATTATTAGCTTAATTTACAAAAGACCTAGGCAACCAGAGGCTCCCCTAGACCTCTGTGGGAGCTGCTGGGCACTCAGCACTTTTCAAAATCAGGTCACTGATTTAAGTGCCTAACTTTACGCCTCCAGTTTTTGAAAATCTTGGCCTCAGGCCTTTGTAGGGTTTCTCACGTGTGTGTGTGTGCATATGTGTGTGTGTGTGTGTAAGAGACCTAAATAGGCATGGCTGCAAAAAAGGAAGAACTTTCACTCTGGAGACCTACCGCTGATTTCCAAAGCTTTTTAAAATTTGGGAATAATTTAATGATTTAAAAAAAGAAAAATTAAACCCACAGTTTTCATATATATATATATAATTTTTGTCATATGGCAAAAGAATCTTGGGGAACATGCATCCGACGAAGTGAGTATTCACCCACGAAAGCTCATGCTCCAATACGTCTGTTAGTCTATAAGGTGCCACAGGACTCTTTGCTGCTTTTACAGATCCAGACTAACACGGCTACCCCTCTGATATTTGGGGACAAGGATGTGGATAATAAGATGAAAATCTCAGGCTTTTCAATTAAACATGGTAGACAGGTATCAGTACACTATAACTTACTAGCTTCAGCAAAGTGATCTTTGTAACTCCTGTAGAACTAATGATTTGGTATGAGTACCTTGTCAAGGATAATTTAAATCAGGGCACATTAGCACTTAATAAAAAGTGAAGAGCGCAGATAAAGTCTGAATAAATGTTCTTCCATGCATACTATCTAGTCTAATTTTGAGGGTGGAAGAAAGGTCAGAGGCGCAGGAGGCAGTGTTGAAAATATGGCATGTGAAAATGTCATCAGGAAAAGTTAAATACGTGAATCATGATTGGATGATAAAAGATAATGCAGGACAGATATCGGAAGCCAACGAGAGGTAGAACATTTGTAATTTTAGAAATTTTTCTGCAAGATAAATAGTTGTGAATTAATGCTATGTTACAATGCAATTAATAGGATAAAAATCAAGATCACATTACAGAGCTCATCGTGATGAATATAATTAGAATGTATGCCAGAAGAAAACAATCAATATCTGGCTCTTGAGATGAACATCAAGATGTATTGACTGAGAGGTAAATCTGGTTGGCGGTGAAGCTGAGGTCAGTATTTTTAACTCCTGGGTCAATGTTTGTTAAATGGAAAAAATCAGTGGACCAAATCCTCCAGTCCTTAAATTCTTAAGCAATTGTCATAAAAGTCAGTGGGAGATTTGTCTGAGTAAGAAACGATTATTTCTGTTGCAGTAGCACCTAAGGGCCCCCAACCAGGAGATAACCTGTTCACTGTGAATAGTTCATCCTGATAAAATTAATAGTTTGCACTAAATTCAGCAGTAGCCAATTCAGATGCTTTATTTCCATATGTAATCTGAGTGGCTGACATTTGTCTAGAGTTAAATATTTGTGACCTCTGGAAAGGTATATAGCAAGGTTCTGTTTCATGGTGACTGTTTTAAGCAAATTATGAGCCAGAGTTTTCTACTCTTATGCAATAGAGTGTCCACAATTTTCCTTTAAGTTTATTTCACTGGAAGTCCTAAAGGAACAAAACTTGAACAACTAAACTGGGATTTTCAAAGTCAGCAGGAATTATGCATCTTGGAAAATTTCAGCACGGGGTTGTTCCTTGTACCAGAGGCTATCTCTGAAATTTACATTGCAATTTGTTTAATGGCATCTGTTTTTCTACAATATTTTCCAGTGTATGGTCTATTCTTCTCATGCTCATGCAAAAAAACAGAAACAAAAACAACCCTACCCCTACATGTTAATTGTAGTTTACTTTGTGCAAACATGTCAAGGGGAAAGTATATTCTCCTATATATTGATGGGGAATTGTCACTTCGGATTGTCACAGTAAAATTGTCACTTTAAGAATCAAGACGAACACTAACAAATGAACCAGGAGGAAGAATTCAAGACAAAGAGGAGTGCTGTCAGTGAGACAACATTGTTGAATATAATGTATTTTAACTGTATATCTTTTACATTCATCACTAATACCATGTGAAGCAATGCTTCAAATGCCATGTCGGATCAGTATAAAAATCACACCATAATACACCACTTATTTCACATGATACAAGACATTTTAGAATGATGATCTAATATATGGTATTCACATTATATAGTAAATACCTAACAAGCCATCATTATTTTTTACAAAATTGTTCAGATGAAGGAATGTCCTGTCAATTTCAATTCTAATCAAATATGCTTACAAAACTTTTCTTAATTTTTACAGAAATAAGTACTGAAATACTTTCCAAAAAAAAGTGGGATTTTGCTTTTATTAGTGAATTAAAATAGAGGCATTAATCCTAACTGTTCTCATTTTACTTGTGTAACTAGTTCCATTGACATTGATCTACTAGTGGCTTAGGCCTCAGTCCCCTGTGATAAGCTCTACATGGGTTGATCCATATCCATGTGCAGAGTCCCACTGAAGTTGTTTGGGTTTCTAGTAGATTCAGGGGACTGTGTCAATACAGAACAGAGTTCCCTGCAGAATTGGGGCCTAATTATGCAATAGGAGCATGATTTGATCTCTAATGTATCTGTACCTTAGCCCAAAGTAGTATGGACCCTCTATTGTGGTTAGGTGAAAATAGATCTATCAGTGAGTTTCTTTTGCTTATCTCCATGAAATTCTGAAAAAAATATTAAGAAATTAGATTACTGGTATGATACATGGAGTATTTTGGCAATTATTATCTTTCATTCAGAAGATGACTTGTTTTTACTTGTCATCTAACTTCATCTTCCTTTTTTAGAAAGAGAATTTCATAAATGGGGGGGGAGTCACTTTAAAACATTATTACCCATACTAGAGGAATTTCCAGGTATGTTTGATGAAAGCATTCAAAATTTATGTAACCGTTACAGATATTGACTTCTTGTTTTATGGATATCAAGATTTATTAGTCCTTAAGGAAAATATTGACTTCATCTTCACCTGGTTCAATAAGTCTTCATAGTCACCTCAGCAGAATTCAATATCTTCTTTAAGTCTGGATAAACAATGGTAGAATATATCCAAAATAAGGCAAGTGCATATATTTACCCTCCAGTATCTCTTTATAGGCCTAAGAGGACGACTTTTTCTTCAACAACACATTAAGCATAGTAGGCACACTTTGCTAGGTCTACAGATACTAGTGGTTCTAGCTATATTCCTCATTTTAAGACTAGGGGGATAACTTTGAAACTTGTTCCTTGGAAAATGTAGGATTGTGAACAAATTCAGGGGAAGGAAATATTCTGAAAAGGAAGAGAAATTAACTTTATATATATTTTAATATGTGTGTATAATATTATATACACACATTCAAATATATAAAATATATTTACAGAAAAGGTCCCCTCTCCCTCACTGCCTTTGTAGCATAAGCCCCAAACCAGAAAAGCACTTAAGCACATGGTTAACTTCAAGCAAGTGTATGATCCCTTTATTCACCTGCATAAACTCAAGCACACACTTCAGTGCTATGTTGAATCAGGACTCTGCAACATACATCTCTGCACAGAAGCACCATATTGAACATTAGTCTGAAGAGCACAATTTCATTTGTTTTATCCTAAAAAATGTCTAGAAATAGTGCAAACAACAAAGTTCACATTTTGTAGTATTCCAATGTATGACCAATTTGTTCTAAGTAATTTTTCAGGTGAAATGTCTTATGTGAGTGTGTTACTAAGTTATTATAAATGAAATTTTATTTTTTATTAAAAATACAACAAAATAGAATAGACTTTTCTTTAATGATTTGCAATATCCTATGGAAGACTTTACAAAAACCAATTGTACAACTCTGATGTGTAAGTTCACAGAGATCTTCTAAACATTCTTCAGGATAATTTCCCATTTTTACCATGTCATGCTCTGTTGTGCTCCAATGTTATGCTCCAATATTGTTCTCCCTCACAGAAGGATTCCAGGACATATTTCTTGTAGCAACTTCAGATTTAACTATGAAAACAGTATCATCTTACATATGTTTAATAAAAATAATGAAATACATTTTCAGAAGAAACTTTTAAAAGAAACTTCAAAAGCATAATATCAAAATTAGCATTGCAGTGGATTTCAAACCACTCTAACTTTGGACCCGATCTTGCAAACTGTTGTGCCTCTTTCACAATGGAAATTAAGGGCACTCAGCAGCCCTCACAATTGTGCTTTTTGTTTCTAAGCTCTAATGTGGTACCTTGAAGGTGAAATACTATGTTACGATACTAAATATTACAGGCCAGATCCTGAACTGGAGCCCAATTGATTTAATGAAGTTAAGCTGATTTGCAATAACTGAAGGTCTGGCCCTCCATTAATTAATTTAGTTCACATTCATCAAAATGCATGCTGGGTTTGTTGTTTTTCATGGCTGCTATCAGGACTAATGGCTTTTGAATCTTGCTGTATATAGTTAACATGATGCCCATCAACTCATTGTAAAACACTATGCAGTCTATCACCATTGTCACCTATTGTCACCTACTTCTCAGTGTTTGCTATGAGCAGCCTGGTTTTTGTGATAGCTTTCTGCCACTAATCTTGGGTGGGGGGGCGGTGGCGGCGGATGTACATAAAATTAGCTCCAACCTTAAATGATCTCCTATGTAAAATTCAACATTACAGTGAAAATGAAGCACATGAAACAGCAAAATACAGTATATATATAAATAATGTCCAGTTTTACTCAATAGCACATATATTGAACTATCAACTTTAAATATAGACTCCCCAAAACATTCCTAGTAAAGACTCATTGTTGACATCCACTTTGTAGACACCCACAGTCTCTTAATGGTCTGTGGGATATGCCTTAGAAGTCCATGTAAATTTAGGAAGGTTTTCTTTATTCATTAAACACAGGGTCATTTCATTTTCCCTGCCCAAGCTACAGACCACCATGCTAAAGTAGAGACTTTAAAAGCATTTAAAAGATACCATCAACTTAAAAAAATTACACTTCTGTATGCAAAAGTTTTTGCTTACTTTCATACCAAGTAACAATCAAGAGTATCTCTAATCTCTTTCAGGTATAATAAACAGATTTTTAGAATCTGTTGATTTAATGAATTGCTAGAGGATTTTTTTTACCTATTTGGATACTAATATTTTTAAATGCCTAACAAAAATGTTACCTCTGTGCCTTTAAATTGATCAACTCCTCCACTTTCTAAAGTTGTTTCTTTAAAAAAAATAGTATTCTTTCGGAAAGGGTTTTGAAAGCAGTTCAGAATCAGTGGGATATCACTGTCATAGGGAGCACGCAGTATGTACATTTCCTGAGTTGGCCAAGACTGTGCAAGTTCATAAAAATATTTACTCCCTTGGGATGGCAATTTTGTCTGTATTCTTACCAGCAAAATTGTGACTCTGTAGAAAAAATAGATCTATTTTTTTTTTAAATATGATAAAGCAAGAGGGTATTTTTACCTAACCCTCACAGATCCATAATCTGTAAAGGGAGATAAGGTTGTTGAATACTTACCAGATTCTCTCTTGACCTGGGCCCAAATCCTGCCACTGGCTACATGTATGAAGCCCCCTGTCCCCATGCCAAGCCAGTTGCAGGATGCGGCCTAATTACAGAATTCTCGGCTACGGGGGGTGGTGTTTTTCTCTATGTTGAGTAAATTATTTTTTTTTTCAGTGATTTATTGAAAGTATAGTACTGCTTTGGTTTTTACTTAACTTATGGACATTTAACTTTGTTTTCCTTTTTTTGAATGATTTGAGTAATGATCTGCTTTAGGTTTTGTCCTCTTTTGAGACAAGTGTTCATAACTGGAGTTGATCATCTATTTGGAGACACTCTCTTTTTCCTTCCCTTCCTCCTGAATGTATTTTGATTGTTATAGTAATTCATGTATGTTTAAAAATAAATGTTTTAAGATGCTTGGAGTTGCTTTTCGGTGGAAAACCAAGAATGACTGATAGAATTATCTGAATATTCTGAACTGGCTACACCTTCTGACATTCCCCCACAAAATACACTAAAGTACCCTGTTAGTGAGAGATTTTCCACATGTTTGGAAACCAAAAGGCATGTCTAATGTCAGAGTCCAGTACACTCTATTCAGAGGCCCAGATCCATAGCTGGTGTCAGTCACTGTCAATCCATCAATGGAGTAATACCATTTTACAGCAAGTAAGATCTAGCCAATAGTTTAGAAGTTTATAATCCTAGCTATTTAGTCCCCAGAGTTTTGGGAGATATTTGTAAATATGTAATTTTATTCTGAGTTTTATTTAATTTGAACTTCCATTAACTTGGGGAGAAAAATTACTGTGAGGTTATCAATTCACTGAGTGGAGCAGGTCAAACCTGGAAATCTGCTAGACAGGTGTTTGTATGAATACACATACCCTTTATTTTCTCCAAATATATTTCTTGCCAAGCAGTCTTCACTTGAAATTTTAATGCTAACTTAAGATCTGTTACGGTTGACTGAAAATAGACTGTCCTTTATTCACCTCCGATCTTCACAAATGTCCTTCAGGTGTGAAACAGCTTAACTAAGGCATGAACCAACTCCAGGGCCTTTTCAGTGTACTGTCTCTTCATAGACAAAAATACACCAGTTTGACATTAAAAAATTATTGTAGTATTAAAACCCAAAATCAGAATGTGGTTTTCTTGTTTCATTCACCTCAGCTCTACTTATGAGAATGTTCCTTGTAACCAACACCTATTCTTAATTTTGTAAATTGACAAAAGGTTTCTGAGTGTACCTTAAAAATTGGTGGTATGAGGTGGCCATAAGTTTTTTGGCTGTGTGTAGTCAATGCTTCGAGATTGTTTATACTAATGTTAAAAGGAACAATTTCCTGTCCAATAATGTTTTTTAAAACATTATTAATGCTTAAAAATCTTCAGAGTTCAGGATGTGGGTCACTTAAGCATCTAAATATGAGTTCTGGAATCTGCAAATTGAGCTAGAAATCTCCTGAAAAATACAGGCTGTCCCAGGACTTCTGATTATTCAATTTTTTGGTTCTGGCTGCAAATTATCCAGTAATCGCATCTCTTGAAGTGTTTCAGAATTTCAGGTCCAGATGCTAGCCAGAAAGTGGAAGTACAAAGTCATGCAAAAATAACCTAAAATAAAAGATGGATTGAAATAATGGGCGGAAGTTTCAGGAGTTTGCCATATTTCATAAATGTTTTTCTGGTTCCTAATGATTAGTGAACTATGATCTATAAATTGTGGAGGGAGACGGGGGTTTCCAGGAGATAGAAGTCTGTAAAGAATAATGCTGGCATAATGGGAAAGGCTTCCATTGATTTCAGAGGCTTTGGCTCATATATCTTTATGATGTACACGCAGAAAGGCATGCATCTGCTGGAAGAAAAATACAGGGACAGGTCAAATTAAAAATGCTGAACTCCTCAGCTTGTCAAACCCCATAAGGCAATCTCTGTGCTATGATACAGTGCCCCAGCAAAAGGGGAAACCAAACAAAACAAGGAGAAACAAAATGCTATCTCTTTAAGGCATGCACTTGTCTACAGGAAGCCTCTCTACTTTGGCCAACTTAAAGTGAATTGGGATAAAGGCTTTTCCCAGCTTACTCTGTTAGCAAGCACAGGGAGACTTGATTCAGCCCTGGGAAAACAAAATAAAGTGGAAATACATAGTATTAACTTACAGGATTTGCCAAGATGTACTCTCACCTGGAGTGATTAAAGTAGTCTGTTTCCTAGTTTCACTGTGCCTCTTGATCAGGGAGTCTGTGTTTCTTCATCCCTCAGAGAACCCCAAGCTAATTCCCCTAGTTGGTTAGATAGCTGCCCTAATGAGCCCAGGTGGGGATTCTCCAGCAGGCTAAGCAGCTTCTTTGGTGTGCAGCAGGCCCTCTGATTCTCTTTGAAGACAATGAGCCCCTTCCCTGCCTGGCTGAATGTAGATTATGTACACATCCTATCCAGCACACTATGTTAAACAATCCAAGTTTTTGAGAACTTTTGGTACCACCGCACTGGGTCGCGTCAAGTTTAACTTGACATCCCATCAAGACTGCAATTATGCAGGCCAATGTGATGCAGTGTAATGCACTGCATGAGCTCCAAGATTTTCAAGGATGTAATTGTCTTAAGCCTAGATTTATGAAAGCGAGTTTGTAAAAGTATACCTCTTGGGGATGGTTCAGAAATCCCTGCTACACAAATAGAGCTGGATTCTAGGGTTGTCCTTTTTTTTTTTTTTTTTTTTGCGGGGAGGTTAGGATGATCTCTGCATGGCCACCGCAGTAGCAGTTTGTAGCAGATTCTTCCCTTTCATATATGCAATTCTCTTTGGGGTTCTGGCTGTTGAGAGGACTATTAAGATTTAATTGGATAATATATTTATGGGTGTGTGTAGGACATTGTCCGATACATACATGTGCCAAAAATATTCCTATTTGTCAATATGTGTATTAATATTTTCTTTCCTGCAGTTCTTCTCAGGTTCTTACACTGCACCCATTGTTATGGTACCTGGATGCTATGCAGTAGTGTATTTCCCAACATCAATACTTCATATATTAATGTTATGTTCTTACAAGGAATTTCCCTATTTGTTTGTCCGATGCCCAATGTTTTAAACCAGCATTAGGTTAATCATATAGGAAAAAATTAATAGAAAGTGTTCTAATGAACATGTGTACCTATGCTGTTTTCCATTCAGACTTGGATCAAGTCAATCTGTAAAACAGGAATATTGATATTTACCATCCTTGCAGATAAGGAAATTGAGAGGTGAAATGACACAATGCTGCTCACATAGCAGGTCAGTGGTAGGATTGGAAAAAGAACCCAGACCAAAAATCCTGATTTCCAGCCTAGTGTCCTATTACCTTCGTATGTGCATAGAAATCACAACTAAAAGTATTGGGCTCTTTGAAACCCAAATGTCAGATATTTGAGCAAGAGACTGAGGGTAAGAGAGAAACTTTTTAATGTACTTTTGTTACTAATTATTTATATACCTCATCAAACATTCAGCACATTTAGCTATGGTCAGTGCACAATTCACCACACTTCACCACCCACAGCTTGTCCCCTTCTTATTTTTATTTAATGGCCTTTTACATAAACATAGTTAGATGCTTTGGATGAAAGCCTTCTCTCATCACTTCAATGGAGCCAGTAATTCACCCTTAATGTCTAAAGCTGTCACTTAAAAAAATAAATAAATAAATAAAAGTGCTTAACTCAAGCACTTTAGAATAAAGAGATTACAGAGACAGGACTATTGTCCTAGCTCTGCCTTTGTTTTCGTATAGTCACAAAAGACAGAAGAGCAGGGTTTGTTTTTGTCCCTGAAACCAGAGAGGTGAGAATACAAATCTGAATATATTCAAATATCAGACTCACAAATCCCAGTGAGGAAATGTGTGAAATATAGATGCTTTCAAATACAAAACAAAGAAAGAAAATAGCTAGCTACTAGTAGTGCAGACATGACTGTTAACAGATCAACCTGTTTCAAGAGAAATACTATCGCACCTCTTCTCATTTCATCGTGTCTTAGCTCCATGACCAAACTGTAAAGCCTCGATATGCTCTTCAGCATACAAAATATAACTGCTAACAATCACTAGTGGCCAAATTCTGTGCCATTGAACACCAGAGTGGGAAACAAAATTGTATAAATCACACAGAAATGAGCCATAAGGGGATGGAATTTCCTAGCAGCCACCAAGCTTTTACTTCCCCCTACAGAAATTCCATAGGGGAGAAGTGCCATTAAAAGTGGGAGGGGCTGGTGAGTCGGGAAATGAGTCATGACTTTTATATGAGGTGGGTCCATTTCTACACGAAAACAGATGTGTTTGGCCATTCTGCTTGGAAGGTCACTGAGGGCTGTGGCACTTTGTGTGGGATAAGGAAGAAGCTGTGAAGGGGCATATTGGCCCAATATTGGCAAGGAGGGGGTTAATGAAGGCCTGGGGCTGCTCTCTCCCTGCCATGCTGTATCTGCAGCAAATGTCACGTGTGGAGAGGAGAGTTAAAAGGAGAAGATCCAGCTTAGTTCAGAGGTCACCAGGAAGGAGAGCAGAGCTCTGCTTCGCTCTTGATGAGGGAGGATAAGTCTGAGATGGCTTTCTTCCTGGAGGATTCTCCAGAGGATGAGACAACTGGGCCCAGGGAGTTTGATCAAAAGGACTGGCTGCACGAAGATGAGCCCTAAGTAGAAGGGCAGAGTCCTGCTGAAGACCCTTTGGAAGATCCTGCTGAGTTCTTAGCATTGTTTTATTTTTTTACTTTAATGTTCTTGTTGACTGTTGGCCACTGACCTAGTCTTGGGAGGTCTGTATTTGAAAACAGGACATAGTTTACATGCTAAGGCCTGGTCTACACTAGGACTTGAATTCGAATTTATCAGCGTTAATTCGAACTAACCGCTCAACCGTCCACACCAGGAAGCCATTTAATTCGAACTAGAGGGCTCTTTAGTTCCACCCGGCAGGTGGAGTAACGCTAAATTCGACATGGCTAGCTCAAATTAGGCTTGGTGTGGATGCTAATCGAACTTAGTAGCTCCGGGAGCTATCCCACACTGCACCACTCTGTTGACGCTCTGGACAGCAGTCCGAGCTTGGATTCTCTGGCCAGCCACACAGGAAATGACCCGCGAAAATTTGAATTCATTTTCCTGTCTGGGCGGTTTGAATCTGACGGTCTGGTTGCACATCGGGGCAAGCTCCGCAGCACCTGCAACGATGCAGAGCTCTCCAGCAGAGGAGTCCGGGCAATCCCAGAATAGAAAGAGGTCCCCAGCATGGACTGACAGGGAAGTCATGGATCTGATCGCTGTGTGGGGCGAGGAGTCTGTGCTCTCGGAGCTGCGCTCCAGCAAGCAGACCTCGAGAAGGTCTCTAAAGCCATGAAAGAGAGAGGATACAGCCGGGATGCGATGCAGTGCCGCGTGAAAGTGAAGGACCTAAGACAAGGGTATCAAAAAGTCAGAGCGGCAAACGGACGCTCCGGAGCCCAGCCCCAGACATGCCACTTCTACGAGGCACTGCATGCCATTCTAGGTGGGTCTGCCACCACTGCCCCACCAGTGACAGTGGACTCCGAGGACGGAATAGTGTACCGGGACAGTTCCTCCTCGATGTTCGCCGATGGGGAAGATGAGGAAGGGTCTTTTGAGGACGGCGCAGGCGACAGCGAACCCACTCCCGCTTTCCCTGACAGCCAGGATCTCTTCATCACCCTCACAGAGATCCCCTCCGGACTCGGAATCAGGGGAAGGATCAGGCGGTAAGTGCTACAAACAGGGAAACATTTATTTTTTAAGAAACAGGTATATAAAAAATAGAAATACTATATAAAAATTTTTAAATATCAAACTATACAAAAAGTAGGTCTACACATATAGGAATCGAGCAATAATCCTCTGGGGACAGTTCAAAAAAGCTCTCAGAGAGCAGCTGGAAAAGCCTCAGCAGGAGGTTCTTTGGGAGAGGTGCCTTATTGGGTGCTCCGTGGAAGCACACTCTTCCGCGCCAGGCCATCCTAAGGTAAAGGGGAAGCATCGCCTCGACAAGCATGGCAGCGTATGGTCCTGGTCTGTGCAGGGCTTCTGTTAGCATCCGCTCTCTCTGAGTCCGAGTGACACGCCTCAGGGTAATGTCGTTCTGGAAGTGCTGCATCTAATTAGGGGAATTAGTGTACTGTTACTATTGTGAATGGTAGACTTTTACTTTGCATAAGAATGACCCTCGCTTAACAGACTTTTACTTTGCATAAGAATGACCCTCGCTTAACAGCCACGTGTTGGAGGCCACAGAGGAAAAGCATACAGTGATCTTTCCCGTGCACTGGCGGGAGGGGCTGCAAAAGGCTCATCCTTTCTGCTTTGCACATTGCCTTTAGCAGGAGAGCACAGCTAACCACTAACTGATAAGCAGTATGTACTGTAAGGCTTACCAGGACTTTGTGCAAGAGGGATGCAGCTGTCTCTCCTCACTTGTGCGCTATCCAGTGCAATGGCGCCGCCAATTAGAGCGTATTCCGAAATCTCGGACTAGTTCTGAGATCTCCTCAGACTTGGTTCCCTCTTTGGTCTTGTTAACTGAAACTGACTAGACTGTGTTTACTGTTGGCAAACATGTATGTGTTCAAGGAAATCACCTACTTTTTCGCATCACACAGCTTCGGCTCCTTCCCGGACTGCCCGGCATCAGAGGCTGGCTCAGATTAGACGCCGAAAGAAAAAGACTAGGGACGACATGTTCCAGGAACTGATGGCCTGCTCCAGAGCGGAGGCGGCAGAGCAGAGACAGTGGAGGGAGACCCTGTGTCAGCAGCATCGCGCACACATGGAACGGGAGGATAGGTGGCGGCAGGAAGACCAGCAGGCGACTCAAACGCTGCTTGGTCTAATGAGGGAGCAAACGGACACGCTCCGGCGCCTTGTAGATGTTCTGCAAGACCGCAGGCAGGAGGAGAGAGCCCCCCTGCAGTGCATCTGCAACCGCCCTCCAACGCCAAGAAGTCCTGTCCCCCCCTCACCCAAAGTTACAAGAAGGAGGGGCGGTAGGGGCCGTGAGAACTGTCCCTGCACCGCAGCAGACCGATAATGTTCGAGACAACTCTAGCGCTGTAAATTTGTACAAGCTCTTTCCTTACAGCATCAACCAGTCCCAACTCCAAGTTTAAACCCCCCACTGTGTACTACATTATTAAAAGCGGTTTGGTGTTACTCACTGTTTCCGTCACGTTTCTGGTGTCAGAAGACTTTCTGTGTGTGTGTGTGGGGGGGGGGAATTGTAATTTCAGTGCATAGCCCACAGTGCCATGGTACAGACTTGGGTGCAGGGTCAACTGCAGGGCACACACAGACTGCAGTCACTAGGCACCAGGGACAGTCTGTGTGGTGTATGCTGCCCTGGGTCTTTCCTTGATGTGTATGCTTGTCCAGGGTCCTGGTGCCTGCCATCCCCGAATGTAAAGGCAGGCTTCCCTTCACATGCACTTGGACCGTAGCCACGATCCTCCCTGGTGCCCTGAGCCCCAAAAAGAGCCCTCATCCAGGGGCAGATACTCACCCTTCCCCACACCCTCACCCTTCCAACGCCCAAACCCACGGCCGTCATGTTAACCCCTATCCAAAGACGGCACCCTCGCCTTCCTGCAAACCCACCCATTCCTGCAACCCTCCCCCTACATGCACAACCACCGTAAACCGTCCCCCACCCCACAGACCTATGTAGGAGCAGGAGGCTGTCCGTCCTCTTTTGGACAAGCGGTCTGTACATCAGTGCACACCTTACCCAGCACAGAATGCTTCCATGTTTCAACCAAGAAACAGAAATGCAAAGTCAACGAAAGATTTATTATTAATTACTGAAACATGTCCTTAGTTTTAAAACGTCCTTTGGAAGTGGGGGAAACTTGGTTTGTGATCAGGCTCTCTTAAAATCAAGTGGACAGTCACAGGTTACCCTGCTCTGCGAGGAAACTCGCTTTCAAAGCCTCCCTGATGCACATCGCTTCCCGCTGGGATATTCTCTCGGCACGGGTGTCTGGCTGATCGTAAACAGCAGCCAGGCGATTTGCCTCAACCTCCCAAGCGGCCAAAAAGGTCTCGCCCTTGCTCTCACAGAGATTGTGGAGCACACAGCAAGCAGCAATAACTACGGGGATATTCTTTTCGCTGATGTCCGAGCGAGTCAGTAAGCTCCGCCATCTCCCTTGAGACGTCCAGCACACTCCACCACCATTCTGCACTTGCTCAGCCGGTAGTTGAAGAGTTCCTTCTCACTGTCCAAGGCGCCTGTATAGGGCTTCATGAGCCAGGGCATTAGCGGGTAGGCCGGGTCCCCGAGGATCACTGTAGTCATCTGCACATCCCCAACCGTTATTTTGTGGTCCGGGAAGAAAGTACCTGCCTGGAGGCGTCTAAACAGACCAGAGTTCCTGAACACACGCGCGTCATGAACCTTGCCCGCCCACCCGACGTTGATGTTGGTAAAACGTCCCCTATGGTCCACCACAGCTTGCAGCACCATTGAAAAGTAGCCCTTTCGGTTAATGTACTCGCTGGCCTGGTGGGCTGGTGCCAGAATAGGGATGTGAGTCCCATCTATAGCCCCACCGCAGTTTGGGAATCCCATCGCGGCGAAGCCATCTATGATGACCTGGACATTTCCGAGAGTCACTACCTTTGAGAGCAGTTGCTCAACGATTGCGTGGGCTACTTGAATGACAGCAATCCCCACAGTAGATTTGCCCACGCCAAAGTGGTTCGCTACTGACCGGTAGCTGGCGTGGCAAGTTTCCAGAGGGCTATGGCCACTCGCTTCTGCACACTCAGGGCTGCTCGCATCCTTGTGTCCTGGCGCTTCAGGGCAGGGGACAGCAAGTCACACAGTTCAAGGAAAGTGCCCTTACGCATCCTGAAGTTTCGCAGCCACTCTGTGTCATCCCAGACCTGCAGCACTATGCGGTCCCACCAGTCTGTGCTTGTTTCCCGGGCCCAGAATCGCCGTTCCACACCATGAACGTGACCCATTGCCACCATGATCTCCACTGCCCGGCGTACCCTGGTTTCTGAGAGGTCTGTGCCACTCTCCTCACCGCGCTGCCGGAGCCTCCTCGCCCAGTTTCTCAGCAGCTGACTGTGGAAGAGGTGGACGATAAGGTGCAAGGAGTTGACAACGGCCATAAGTGCAGCGATGATCGCAGCGGGCTCCATGCTCGCAGTGCTGTGGCGTCCGCGCTGTAACCGACCAGACAAGGGTGCAAACAGATTTCCCGCCGGCGCTTTCAAGGAAGAGAGGGAGGGCGTGATTGACGGTTCAATGACAACACTAACCCAAAACCACCCTCGACACATTTTTCCCCCCAGCATGCATCGGGGGGAAATCCCAGAATTCCAATGGGCAGCGGGGAGTGCGGGAACTGTGGGATGGCTTCCCACAGTGCACCGCTTCCAAAGTCGACGCTGGCCCCGTGAATGTGGACTCAGAAGTTCGAATTTGTGTATTTAGTATGGATACACAAATTCGACTTCATAAGGTCGAATCCACAAATTCGACTTAAGTAGATTCGAAATAGTCCTGTAGTGTAGACAAGGCCTAAGAAATGTTGATAAGGAACTGAATTAAGCTGTAATACAGTTAAATGGAACATGAAACATCATATTAATGTTTAAGATGGGTTTTGTAACAAGTTTGAGGCCTAGTAATGCCCAGGGTAGTTAATGTGAGAATTAGGCAGCAGTTGGCACGAATGTTTAACCTAAGGTTATAAGATTTAGCGATAAGTGCTTTGGAACAAAACAAGTTTGAAATAATGGATTTCTAGGGAATTTTTGCTATATGCAACCATGAGATTAACTGCATTAAAGTATTGAAAATATTGGGACATAGCTTATGTCAACAACTGGAACCCCAGTTATAGTTCCCCCTGAATGCCTCATGTGGATGTGGTCACCAGCCATGTTGAGGTATGCAGAAAAAGTGTGTGTGTATATATATATATATATCAAACATCTAATGGACATATTGGGGTGACAGGATGTCTGAAGCTTGGATCACCACATCCTGCTTATGATGTTCTCCACTGTCTGTTGCTTTTATCTTTCTTTCCAACAATTTCTATGATGGGAGTATGTCAACACTGGAGGTTGCTCTCTTTGTATATATGTTTTCTGTATGCTAATCCTTATGCTAGGATTTACTTGGATTTTAAGTAAAATTTCTATGTTTCTATGTGTGACTCACCAATCTCATCCTTTATTTACTGTGGCAGCCACATAATTTATCTGTTATCAGTGAGTTATTAATTTTTCACTTTAAATTAGTCAAAGATAACACCCTGAAAGGAGTAGAACACAAACACGCCTTAGCCACAGAGCTAAAGCACCCACTGCACTGGGCCCCTTGAGAGGTGACAACCAATTGCTGGAGACCTTGTGGCAGAGTGAGTGGTGCCCTTTTGGGTCACAAGGAGTCACCATGGGGATGGGGCCTGTCACAGAATACTTGTGACACATGAGCCGATAGCACAGCAGCCTGAGTTGCGCTGGAGGATAAGAGGCTGGGAGGAGCTGGCGTTGCTGAGAGTAGTATGGAAGAAGAGTCCTCCTTTGCATTTGATCAAGGAGCTGTCAGGGTTTCCCACACACCTATATAGTCAGTTCAGGTCCCTTGACTCTTGCAGACCTGCATCAGAACTGCAGCAGATGCTGCATGGCAACTGGAACTCTCTGTTGCCCGTGCAATTTCTCATGCAAGTTGTTCCCTCCCAAATATTTTTGTTCAAGGGCAACCTAAAGTTTACTGTTTGCCACACAAAACAAAATGTCCTGACTCAGGAGTTCACTAAGAACGTTCTACAGAAAGTTTGATTTTATATGATTCTATCCGATGAGGATAAGTCACCCAGGTCTGTGATGTCTGAGAGAAAGAGAGGTTACAGGGCTAATGTAATGAAGATGTGAGACACAGGAATACTAATCAGACCCTGAACTTTATTTCCTGGCTGTGGGTTACAAAAGGTTAATACCCCTATCACATGACAGGGTACAGTGTCCAGTGGCTGTGATGATATCTTTGTTTATACTCTCAGCAGAGGCTGAATGGATATGGATCTGAGTTATCCTTTCATTTGTATATGTAGTTCCTAAAGGTCAAGATTACTACACATCAATAACCTGTATCAAGTTTTCTTAGTGACTCTACAGGAGGACTTCAGAGATCTCAGGGTACATCTACACAGGGATAAAGAACCCACAGCTGGCCTGGGTCAGCTGACTCAGGCTCCTGTGGCTTGGGCTCCATGCTGAAAAATTGCTGAGCTCTGAGATCCTGTGTGGGTGGAGAGTCCCAGAGCTCAGGCTCCAGCCCAAGCCCAACTGTCTACACAGTTATTTTAGCCCCACAGCCCAAACCTCACAAGCCCGAGTCAGCTGACCCAGCCCAGTGGTGGCTGTTCTGGGTGTCTTTTATCCCTGTGTAGACTTAACCTTGGTCTGGTAATTTCCACAAGTGCTCATTTCACATGAGGATGGGGAGTAGATCATACCAAGGGAATGAGCAGATAGCTAGAGGGTTCTCTCTGGCACTCATTACCCGAAGTCAGTAATATTTCAGTATTGTTTTCTATGGAGCTATTTTCAGGAATCCAGGAATGAACATAGAATAGTGAAATTCAGTTTGTAGACTGTTCCTACAAATGCAAATGAACAATGCCTATACATGGAAAGGACTCTAAGTAAAAGGGAGGGGATAGTGTTGTTGCTTTTTTAAAAATAGGATTTTAATAAGGGTTGGTTTTACGAGGGAAAAAAAATGATGTTCCCAGTTTAAGAGTAGTGATTATTGGCACAAGATTGTTTTAAGGCAGAATCTGAAGGACAACAATGATGTTGCCCCTCATCTTTCCTCTCCCAAATGCGTTTTACAATCACATCCTGCTTTCTTTGGCTGAGTTTGAAAATGTGTGGAATTTAATGCACAAGAACATTTTCTTCACAATTAATAGTTCTGTTTTCCCCAGACTTTAGGATCAGCCTGTAATTGATATTCATTTCAGTTATGGCACATCCTCCATTGGGGGAGTCTCCTGTAATTAACACAAGTGAAAATTATTTACTCTAAAATTATTCCCAAGGGATGAGCAGACTGAGGGATCCTTCACCATGTTTAAAATATTAGACTGTTAACACACATCTGGTGAAAAGTTAGCCTCGAGTAAAAGCTAGGCTAGAGTTTCATCTTCACGCTAAATTAATTCTGCTTACTATCTACTGTCCTGCTCCCAGTAAGACTGGTAACTGCTGTACATTCCAGCTACTTTATTTAATCAAATATACTCTAAGGCTGTACAAATGAAAAGGAACTAAAGATAAGTCTCCACATCTCTCATGTTCACAAGTAGTACTGGAATCAAATGAAATATGCTGAAGGAGCCAAATATACTGTGGATTACTGATAAATTTTAGGAGCAGGTGGGGCAATGAAGAAATCCTAGAAGGAGCAGGAGAAAGGACAAGGAGTGGGGAAGACTGTGTGGGTCACCTAAGTTGGCACAAACACACCATAATCCACCCCTAAACTTTGCCATCTTTCCACTGCCTTTGCACCATCTCTTCACAACTGTGGGCTCAGGGTGTTCTGGGGCAGGGTGCAGTGGACAAGCGGAGGGAGGAGACCGATCGAGGTTTGGGGAGGATGTGACTAGGGCAGTCCTTGTGTCCTAGCTATTGTATGCACCTAAAGGCTGTCAAGCTATGTTGGGAAGGCAACTGACACCTGGCAGCCCCTGAATAGGGGAAACACATGCCAGACCTCTCCTTCCTGCACCAACACAGGGATGAATTTACCCCTGATAGTTTGGCATCAGTCATTTTAAAATCTGTTACCTCGTTTAATTTTTGCACAATGTGGTAGGATTTATTTACCCAGCATGCAGCTCTTCTGTAGAAACCAGTCCACATCAAAAACTGTCATTAAGTAGAGAGAACTTGTCTGTCTTGCATTGCAGTATGTACGGCTGAGGATGCTTCCTTGAGCGGTGTCCTGTTGTGTAATAATACACCAGACAACTGCACAGCCACTTTGGAGGGGAAAAAATGCCTCGTGCTTCATGAATAATATTAAAATTTATTAAATACTAAAACCCTCCAATTCCTGGCAGAACAGGAACAAAGAATGTCACAAAATCAATAAGAAATCCACTTAAATACTCTTCTGCTAGATGGCACGTGATCCTTACCTATTATTTATGGTGATATCAGTTGCCTTTGGGCCATTGGTGTATTTTACTTTTTTCCTTGGCACCTTTTCTATGCTCAAAGCATGTGGTTTGCTACTGAGATAGTGGCACTCTTTAGGGGAATGACAAATCTGCACCATCAGAAAAGATGCCCTATGGCTGTTTGGAGGCAAAATACTTGCTTTGGCTTATATCTTTTTCACTTCATTTAAAAAAAAATCAGAATAGGATAAACATAGCAAAATATGCTTCAGTTATCCCCATTTTAGCCTTGATGTTATGTTCCATTTGAGCATATGATGTCACTGCATCATGGCAACTTAGTTGAATGCTAATGTAATCCACTGGTGAGTATGTTACAAGTCCACGTTTGTATCAATTCAGGGACGATATGAGTTGTCACAGTCTCTATTTCTAGACTGTTGACACTTTAGCTCAAGATCCAGCACTAAACGGCATGAGCTGCTGTAAGTCCCTGGTTCACTCCCCAATATGTTGCCAAGATGGCAACCCTCATGCTACCCCTGGCATAGTATGCATTGAGTAGCTATTTTGTAATGGTAAATCTCTGCCCTTTAGACCTCCACTATGCGGAGTGGTTATAGAGTTCCTGGTCCTCCTCAGTTACCAGAAAGTACCAGTATGTGTTGCAAGAGGAGCTTAATAAAATTATGAACTTCCCTGTCAAGCAGTTCTCTAGTTGCTGCTTAAGGCATGGCTTTTATTGTTTGTCATCACTCTATGGACTCTGCCACCTTCTGTTTGTCACAGGAGAGGCAAGAAGAATACTTGTCTCCTGAATTAGAATGGTCTTTCAGAACTTGGCCCCATCCACTATAACAGAATCCTCCTCTCCCATCCCTGCACAGTGTGACAAAATGGTCAATGTTGGTATGGTGAGTCCCACACTTTTCTTGGCGGGGGGGGGGGGGCTAGGATACCATCCCTTGACTCTGCTTTTGGGGCCCCCCTAGGGGCCCAGGAAGGTGGTAGAGGAATAAAGTGGTGAAGGGGTCTGGGTTTGCTCCTCAATCTGAGCCCCAGCCCCTCTCAACCCCTGCGGGTTTCTTCCTCTTTTTCCCATGGGTTGGGTTACCCTCAGTCCTTGATGCTGGGGGAGGGAGTCTCCCTGCTCTGCTGGGCAGGGTCTCCCTTCCTCTGTTCTTTCCATTCTCAGCAATACACCTCCAAACTCCAGTCCTCTCTCCTTCCTCGCTCCACCCTGTCTGCATCAAGCAGGATTTTTTTTATTAGGTTCCTGACAGGGCCTTAATTGGCTACAGGTGCTCCAATAAACCTGTGGTAACCTTCCCTAGTCTACAGGGAACCATGCCTTAATTAGCCTATGGCTTATATACCTCCCCTCAACCACTCTCCAACTGCTCCCTGGTCCTGCTGTATCACAACAGCAGTGGAGATCATATTAGCAGAAGAACCAATGGTAGTGCTGCTGTGCAAAAGGGGATGAAATTGGAGTTGGGGAAATGGTTTGGTGGGTACATATTGCCTGCATGGTCAGCAGCCAAGCTCTGCAGAGAGTGGTTGAAGGAAGGGATACGTTAAAGCAGACAGGCCAGAAGTTTTGCTGCTCTTAATCAGATTCTCCTGTCTTGTCTTCACGTGTGCTACATTGCTATTCACCCATTGGAGACTGGAGTGAAGGTGAAGAATTTGAATGGGGATATTGGGTAGGATTAACACTTTGAGTAAAGGGAGGAGAGAAATGTGTAGTGGATGTGAGAGGGCAGAATGTTGGTTAATTTGAGGAGATGGTGGGAAACCAGTTGATGGACTTGGATGGGAGAGTAGGTAGAAGAAGCAGTTGATGGATTTGTGGACTGTGGAAGAAAGAATTTGTAGAAGGGTGGATCCTGTCATGATGCAGTAACCAGCATGTGTTTGGAGAAGAGAGGATATGACAGAGCTATGAAAGGCAATTGTAGCAGTTGATGTCTTACTGGGTTGAGGGGAGTGAAGCATCACTGTTGCTTTGTGTCTGTCTAATGAAGTCTCAGGCCTGATTAACTTTTTCAACATGATGGATTTGTGGAGCATGTACGGGAGAAGCAGTTGGAGGGTATACATGTAATGTAGCAAAAACACAAAACAAAGAAACCTGGGAACCCAGTCTTGTTCAGTTTCTTTTTGTTTTCTTCTTATTCTTAAGACAAGGTTGATCTTGACAAATTTAGGAAATTACTTACCCTAAATATCTCCTCCTTGAAATGTTTGTTCAAGACATCTTGAATATTCAACTTTAGAGCTTCATTAGTGCTCCAGGTACATAGTTCAACTGGTCTTGATGTTGGATTGTTTTGTTTGCCAGTAATGCAGGCTCCTAGGTTGCATATCCTCACAGGTATTTAAGGTGTCTATCTACCTGTGAAATCAATTTAAGTTAGGTGTCTACCTATGAGGATCTGTGCCTTGAGTCCTTACATCAAAATTGCACGTCCCTGAATGTGAGAGGTCAGTCTAGGGCAGTGGTCTCCAACCTTTTTTGTTTTTTTATGCACAAGATCACATTTTTTGAATTTAAGTGCAGACCAGGATCTACCCTGCCCCTTTCCCGAGGCTGGACCCTTTCCCCAAAGCCCTGCCCACTCCACCCCGCCTCCCTTTGTCCCTCACTCTCCCTCACCCTCACTTACTTTCACTGGGCTGGGGAAAGGGGTTGGGGTTCAGGAGGGGTGCGGGCTCTGGGCTAGGGCCGTGGGGGTTGGAGTGTAGGAGGCTGAGTCTCGGGTAGTGGGTTGGGATGCATGAGGAGGTGAGGGGTGCAAGCTCTGGGAGGGAGTTTGGTTGCAGGAGGGGGCTCCAGGCTGGGGAACAGTGTTGGGGTGCAGGAGGGGTACAAGGTACTGACTCTGGGAGCGGGGTCAGGGCTGGAGCAGGGGGTTGGGGTGCAGGAGGGGGTATGGGGGGCTGGCTTGGTGAGAGCTCTCCGCCGAGAGGCACTTACCTCAGGCGGCTCCTGGTCAGCGGCACAGTGGGGCTAAGGCATGCTCCCTGCCTGTCCTGTCCCCACGCCGCTACTGGAAGTGGCCAGCATGCCCCTGTGGTCCCTGAGGGTGGGGGAGGAACATGGCTCTGCATGCTGCTCCTGCCTGCAAGCACTACGGCCAATAGGAACTGTAGTGGCAGTGTTTGCAGGCAGGAACAGCACTCAGAGATCCCTTTAAGTGGCCAGAGATCATGATAGACTGGGAGAGGCTCCAGGATCGACCTGTCAATCACAATCTATGGGTTGGTGACCACTGGTGTAAAGGAAATAAAAGGGTGTGAATAAATAAATGTATTTCAGAAATGGTATTCAACATTCACCTTAAGAAGACAACAAAGGAAAGTGAGAGGGGGAAGTGGAATGATTGAAGAAGGGTGAGTAAGGGTAATGGTAAAGGAGACGTGTTTAAAGTCAAAGTCTCAAAACTAAATTTTCCCCAGCTTCAACTGCAGCCTACATCTGCCACTCTTCAGCACCCACCTTATCAATATTTTAAGATGTCATATTTTCTATGAAATGAAAAGGTTCCACAACTTCTTCAAATCATTTTTCAATTTTTGTCCTTGTGTATGTTTCCACAATTTTTTAAATTAGAACAAGCCAGATTTCCAGAGACTGATGTAGTTGTGTCCTCAGTCAACTATGCCTTATAGTGAGAAAGTTAAGAGCTTGATCTATTTAGTTTATCTAAGTGAAGACAGAGGTGACTTGAGCACAGTCTACAGGTATCTACATGAGGAAGAGATTTCTGATTGTAGACAACTCTTTAATCGTAACAAAAAAAAAGGCATAACAAGATCCAATTGTTGGAAGCTCAAGCAAGACAAATTCAGACTAGAAATAAGGCACAAATTTTTAACAGCAAGGGTAATTAACCATTGGAATAATTAACCTAGAGATGTGATGGATTCTCTATCATGTTCTAAAAGATTTGCTATATTCAACCAGAAGTTATGAGTTTGATGCAGAGATTAGTTGGTGATGTTCTTTGGATGGTGTTATGCAAGAGGTCAGACTAGATGATCATAGTGGTCCCTTCTGACTTTAAATCTATGAAGTCCCTCTGACTTTAAATTGCTTTTGTAAATTTAGTACTATTTTGTACAATCCCATGTGGTGTAAAATGTATGCTAGCTGTTATAAAAGTTATGTTCTCCATCTACATTTCATCATACTTGCATTATCTGGATACAATTGGAGAGATGTAATCTTCATGAGGGTTCCATAGAATGTCGTCATGGGGCATAAATCCTTCTCTTTCACTCACCCAACTCTAGTTCGGAAGGCAGTTGTAGAAGAACATACTCTTATGTACTTTAAGAGTATGTCATATATTACAGTACTTCTTTTCTAGTGAAGGTTTGAAGTTTAGGTTGATCATATCTACTCCTTCCTCTAGCTTTCAGTGACTATTGATTCCATCCACTTCCTATCTACCTCTCTCCACACACTGGTGACTCCACCCATTCCCCTTCCTCTCTGGACTTCTTGACAGTTCTAACTTTCTACTTTTTTCCTAATAACAGGAACTTTAATGGTCTTCTCTGGTTCTGTGGTTACTTCTCTAATTTTTTTTAGCATATTTACCGTTTTCTTTCCCTGGTTAAAATTAGATCCTAACATTTCTAACATGAAAAAACTTTTAAATACATATTGTGTTTGTGAGAAGATTTCAGAGTCACAGAAATGTGAGATATAAACAACCCTGGAAAGCCATGATGAAACTTGAAAAACCTACTTTTTCATTTGCCAGCAACTCTCCACTATCACATCACTGCATATTTCATATTTGCTGGTACTCTCACAGACATTTATTCCACACATGGGGAGGGGCGGGGAAACTAGAAGGAACAGTGGTTATTATTTATGTTGGCTGTGTGTGAGCCAGGAAAATATCCAGCTGCAGTCAATATGTTAAATGCACTCCACTACACTATGTAATTATATGCTATAAAGAACCACCAGACAAGCCACTTGACCAACAGCAGGTGCCATTAAAACAGAGATACTCAGACGGAGGCTCACAAGCCGCAAGTGGCTCTTTAATGTGTCTCCTGTGGCTCTTTACAGCACATGATATAAAAACACTGTGTGATTTAATTATTAAATCACACAGTCTAAGTTATTAAGCAATCTGGATGCTTTTACTATGTTATTACCTAATAGTAGTTGATAAAATAATAATACTTAGTCATTTTGCTGTGAGAATTATTTTTATATATATAGTAAATTAAACAATGAATTCACTGTGACTGTGGTCCTTTTGGGTAATGTTAATGGCTAATTTGGCTCCTGAAGTCTAAGTATCACTGCACTAAAAAGAGAATTGACCTATGGACAACACATTAGTAAGGGATCCACTTTCTTTCCAAACCAAGAAGATCTGGAAGGAAGAAGCATCTGAATGTGTTTTGGCTGTTTTTTTTCCTTTCCATTATCTTGCAAGCTAGTAAGAGGTAGTAGAACCTGGAAATACCACAGGCAATTGGAGACATGATAAATTGGTTGATTTCAGTTTCAAGAATGATGCATTTGTGATGATAATACATAATAGCAGGAGGCAAAGATGCTGATGCAATAGATTTACTTATGACAGGGCATGTGGCCTCAGGACTGCAAGTGAAATTTTCCTAGGAGTCACGATAGTCCGTGAAGGTGGACAAATATAGTTCTGTAGTGGTGGTGGGTTTTTTCTTTTATTTTTATTTTTTAAAGAGAACACTAAATACTTCGATTTCTCACTGTTAAATATCGTTGATTATTAAGTTTCAGTATATGGTTTGTGAAAAGTCATTTGTCTGAAGATCATCCCAAGCAATTTTAAATCTGTTCTATAAAGTTTGATTCCAGATTGAGAAGAACTTGGAGGTTGACGCATCCAAAAGTGTGTGGGGGGGAGGGTTTCTTTATTCCCATTTCTTTGCAATCTTATAATTATTACAGAACTTTAACATTATCTGAACCCTGTAACAGCTGCATGATTCGTTTACACAGACACCTGCACACTTTATCCCCACTGCCATCAAACACAAAGGTATCTAATAATCTATTTGTAACATGGAGAAGAACAGCAATGATTGACTATGGAACAACTGCAGTGGCTGACATTAAAATGTCAATATTTATCCCCATTTACCACACAGTGAGATTTTAGATCCTGCAGTTATTTACTTTTCTAAGTGTACAGAAACAAGCTTCCGCTGAAATTGAAAGAAGCATAATAAAAGAGGCATGATCATCAATATTAATGAAAGTGGGCCCTCACCTACATTGTAGGTTGACACTTAGAATATTCCATTTATGTAATATTATTAACACAATCAATATAGACAACACATTGGAGGAGGGTCTTTTTAGAAATATCTAAGTTTTTACTGTAAGTGGATGAATTGATGGTAAAGACAGAATGACATGACAAATACCTGTTCACTAGAAATTATTTTCCAGAACACTGAGGAATCAAAAAATACAATTAAATAGCTCCTCTGTGCTTTCAAGGCTTTAGCAAATTTGCTATTTATTTTTTTTAATTAGCTTAAACTGAAGCAGAGATCTCAAAAACACTAGGAGCACTGAGACTTGAATATATAGTTTTTGACAGTAGAGTCAATGTCATGAAAGCAATTTGAGATGACATCTACAAGCATGCTTTCTGTTTTTCTCCTGAGATGAACCTAGTAGTATGTGTTTTACTGAGCACATATCTATTGAAAACCCTACTGCAGTCATCTTCTACCTGGTGATGGATAAACATTTTAGGTGAACATAGGAACTGACCCAAATTTCACTCAGAACTCAAAGTTGAAGTTTTAAATTGTTGGTTAACAGCTTTGGAAAATTAAATTCCATATGCTTTAGCACTTCCTTCTCTTTTTACCCTCTCGCCACCTCCCAAACCATTCTATGTTAAGGGTCCAATGGGAACTGTACACCACTAAGACAACAGGGATTTGGATCTAGTAGGTCAAAACACTATATTAAAATAAAATGCCTTAAAGTTGCAGTGGTTTGGACCATTACTGCATGTAAGGGTGGTTACATGTGGAACTAGAAGTGGAAATACCATAATAATGGGGGAAAGACTATTCTCATTGAACCAATTGGTGATACCTGTACTTGTGATGAATTGTTCCTTATGACTCAAATAGTTCCACTGAAGTCAATAGAACATTCCAGAGTAAGATCCTATTCGGTGTGAGAGTATCAAAATGCGGCCCATTGTATTTGCAGCATAATAAAAAGTAGGAGGCATTTTTTGTTTAATAAAATCAGCATTTCTCACAATCTTTGGGCACATTTAGAACAATTGTCCCAGAGAATAAGGATGAAACCAGAAGGGTTTAAATTAAATGAAATTAAGTTATTAAAAATTACTCAAAAAACCCTCTAGAACTTAATCATAGAGAATATCCTTTTTTTACAGGCCATATAGTGATGCTTATGGCCAGGTCTGTGTCTGAAAAATCCTCCTACCTCAGGGGGGCCAGTAAGAGGCAGAGACAGGGGCAGCTCTACCTTTTTGGCCGCCCCAAGCAGTCATGCGCGGGAGGCGCCCTGGAGCCGCGGGAGCAGCGGACCTCCCGCGGGCATGACTGTAGAGGGACCGCTGGTCCCGCGTGGCTCGGCTGGACCTCCCGCGGCTGCGGACGGTTCGCGGGTCCGGCGGCTGCGGATGGTTCTGAGCCGCGGGACGAGCGCCCCCTCCGCAGTCATGCCTGCGGCAGGTCCAGTCGTCCCGGGGCTCCGGTGGACCTCCCGCAGTCATGACTGCGGCAGGTCCGCCGGCCCAGCCTGCCGCCCCCCCCCCCCGGCTGCAGGGGATGGGCCGCTCCTCGGCTCGCAGCGGCAGGATGAGCTGGGGCCCCAGCCTTTTGCCGCCCCCTAGATTTTGCCGCCCTAGGCACCAGCTTGTTTTGCTGGTGCCTAGAGCCGCCCCTGGGCAGAGAGTAGGGGAAATGGAAAGATTTGCACAACGGCTCCTTTCATTTAGTGTTTTCACCACTAGTGTTTCAGACTGGGTGGCATAGGTTGCTCCTGAAATGGCTTCAAAGCCCTTGCAGTAGTTTAATTGCTGCAAAGGGAGTCCAATATCTAGGTTTGGAACTGCTAGCATGGGAAGTGAGAGAGGAATATGGAGAAATAAGAGTAACAATCTCAATAGTAGCAAGATTGTATAGAGCCTTCTCTGGGAAGATTATGGATGCCTGGATTTTCCTGTGGTAAGGGACAGGCAGCCAGTAGAGGCTTTCAAAGAATGGGTGATGTGGTCTTAAAGTTAAGGAGAAGAAGATTACTTTAACCGTGGCTTTTTAAGCAGATTTTTAAAAGAGTAGTCAGAGGCTGGAAGGTTAGGCAGTAGAAGGTTACAGTAATAGAGGGAAGAAATGTCCAACACATAGTCATTAATAATCCTATTACTGAAACCCACGTCCTAGAGGTTGAACAAAATAGAAAGCAAACTTCCATAGGAAAGAAAAGCGATTCAGGCACACACTGTTACCTCAGGGAATGTTATTAAGAAGTTCAAAACCGTGGGGGGGGGGAGGGGAGTACAAACTTTACAGCTTGATAGGGTTGCCAATCCTGCTGGATTGGCCGGGAGTTTACTAGAATCAGCCTTAATCTCATGGTGCCTATTAAAAGCAATCGGGGAGATTTTAATAGGCCAAAAATGCAGTCAGCGGTGCAGTGCGGCTAAGACAGGCTCCCTACCTGCCCTAGTTCCACATGGCTCCCGGAAGAGGGTGGCATGTCCGGCTCAGAGGCATAGGAGCAGCCAGAGGGTCTCTGCATGCTGCCCCCACACCCCACCCCAAGCGCTGACTACACAGCTTCCAGTTGCTGGGAACTGTGGGGGCGGTGCCTGCAGGCAGGGGCAGCATGTGGAGTCATCTGGCCACCCCTAAGCCTAGGAGCTGGACGTGCCCGTCACTTCCGGGAGCTGCTCGAGGTAAGCGCTGCCCAGCCGGAGCCCATACCCCTCTCCCCCCTCCTGCACCTACACTCCCCAGCCCAGAGCCCCCTCCTGCACCCCTCAGTCCCACCCCAGAGCCTGCACCCCAAACTGAAGCCCTCACCCTCTCCCTCACACAACCACTTGCCTCAGCCCTGAGTCCCATCCCACACTCCAAACACCTCATTTCCAGCCCAGAGCCCCCTCCTGCACTTGCACAGAGCCCGCACCCGCAGCCAGAGCCTTCACCCCCTCCAGCACTGCAACCCCCTCCCCAGCCCAGTGAGAGTGAGTGAGGGTGGGGGAGAACAAGCAACAGAAGGAGGGGGGATTGAATGAGTGGGAGAAGGGCCTCAGAGAATGGGTGGGGCAGGGGGAGGGGCAAGGATGTTCAGGTTTGTGCGATTAGAAAGTTGGCAACCCTACAGCTACAGACCCAAACTGTTAGGTCTGGTTGTAAATGTCTTATCTTTTTAATGGACAAAACTAAGACGCCATAATTGAACACACTGAAACAGGTGTATTCTAAATCTGGATAAATATCTGAACATTCCCAAAATTCAGTCTATTTGAATTTGAACTATTACAGTAATAAAGTCGAGTGAAACTCAAATGAGAATCTGGATCTGGGGTTCAGATATCATCTCTAATTACAAAATCTTAAAAAATGAAGTTCTAATAGGAACACCCACACTGGATCAGACCGAAGGTCCATTTAGTCCAGTATGCTTTTTCCAGGAGTGGCCAGTACCAGATGCTTCAGAGGAAGGTGCAAGAATTTTGCAGTTGGCAGATGTGATAATCTGATGAGTTATTTAGTTACAGGGGTATTTAGAATGTAAATGTTTGCTGCTGCATCATAACAGGATACAGATAAGAGAAAACAATGCATATAATGTCCCAGTAGTTTTATGAAGTTTAAACACCCCAAACAGTTACACATTTAACAATTGCTTTGATCTATATTAATACACAAGTGTATTGGCCTGAATACACTCTGACATGACCTGGTCTGCCAGCATCACGGAGGTGATCAGATAAATGAAAAGGAGTAAGGGAGATGAGGCAGGGATGAAGTGAGTGGGACGAGCAGGTACATAGCGAATCTGAGGTGAAGAGACTGAGGGAGAAGAGGAGGGAGGATTGAGGCAACAGCCAATCAGCACAGGGCAGAGAAAATTAGAGAAAATTTTAGTTTTGACCAGAATGTCCTGAGGTCCCTGCTTTGACTGCTTCTGCACCTATGGGCTGAAGTCTATGGCTGGCTGCTTTCTACAACTTTCCCCTAAGGCCATGTGACGGGGAGAGGGATTTTCTGAGCTAAGAGGTGAAAACATTACCTCCCTAAATTTCAGTTAGCATTAATTATGATAATATTGGATCTTATTATCTCCATAGATGTCTAATCCCATTTTTAATCTTGTTATATTCTTGGCCTCAATGACATCCCATGGCAATGAGTTCCACAGTTCAATTATTCATTGTGTGAACAGGTATTTTTTTTATTGGTTTTGAATTTTCCACCTTTGAATATATTTGAATGTCCACTTGTTCTTGTGCTATGAGACATAGAGAACAGAAGTTCCCAATCTTATCCTTTCTATGTCAATCATGTTTTTATATACTTCTGTCATGTCCTTCTTATTATCTTCTAAAGTGAGTGATCCAAGTCCTCAATCCTCCTTCCTACGAGTCTTTCTGGGCCCTTGATCATTCTTCTCACCCTTCTCTGAACCCGCTCCAGTCTTGCAATATCCTTTTAGAGATGAGGTGAGTGGTACAGCACAAAGTATTCCAGATGAGGCTGCACCATTGGTTTATATAGTGGTATTATATTTTCTGTATTAATCTCCATTCAATTATTTATGCATCCTAATCTGGGCTATCCTTGGGAAACTCATCTTGATAGAAATGAAACTTTTAAAATGACAAGGAGATGAAAAAATTTGCAACATCTTCCCATATGTGATAGACTATATAACTCTATCCAGAGTCGGTCAGGAAAGGAGTTAATCCTCTCAGCAAAGGAAGGACCACAGCTGTCTACCTTCAGCATAGGATCTGCAGGGTAGCAGGTAGATGTGGGCCACATGTGGTAGTTAAGTCTCCTTGAGTACGCTATAAGAGGAAACTGTTTGAAAATTAAGCACTGGGTCTGGCAGTGAGAGTCAGGAGCTCTAAGAAGTAGCTGAGAGGAGAATCAGGATGGTGGAATGAAGGTACTTGGATAAATGAGCCATATTTTAGACCTCAGCTGTGTTACAACTTGACTTTGGATGAAGAAAGCCCCTGTTGCATGTTGGCTTCCTAATGGAGCAAAACATTCCTTAAATCAAGCCCACTTACAAAGCCATTCAAGCAAGTCTATTAAGGGGTGCGAAGTCCATTCCTGATCTAGGTTCTCATTATGAAATCTAGTAGAGTCATGGTTTTATTTGGTAAGCAAAACATACAATTTAAGCAAATAATCTCTGATGTAGAGAGGCCCCTCAAAAGCAAAAGAGAGTCTCAACATTTTGCCTTAATCTGAGATCACACATAATCCTTCAAATAGTTCATGGATAAAAATGCAAGAGGAGACACTCCAAACATCTTAAAGGAGAGGACTGAAACCTCTGTAATGTGAGGAGGGAAAGCTTGACAATAGATGTTTGGGAAGATTTAAGTACAATCACAAAAGTACAATTACAGAAACCATTAAAGGTGAGGGAATTGTAAATAATGCAAAAACCCCAAAGGAAATCTTTGGTAAAAGATTTCAAACTCCTTATCATTAGCTTCTAAAAGTGTCCTAAATGACTCTAAAAGTATTCTAAACTGCAAGTAAGGGAACAGAAAATACCCTGACAAAATCTTAGCAACTTTGGGCTGTTAAGATTGGGAGAAAGTGCTATTAACAGTGAATATGATCTTATTCTTTTATTTTAGAAAGCATTTATTCCTATGCTGTCTGGAGCATTTAGTTACATCTTAGAAACCAGTTCCTTCCTACCTCATGACTAAAGCTAAGAACTGCTAAAATTATTCTATTAAAAAAAGGTTAGATACCCCTTTTCTTATGGTAGTTCTATTCCAGTATCACAAATCAATGCTGATTATAAGGTGTCAAGGCATGATGCCTTCAGGGAGTGCTAAAGAATTTAAATTGGACAAGAACAGGTGCGATCTGCAAAAGGCTGCTTGTTGCCAAACTAATTATAATTCATACTGCAGAGAGAAGTCAAGGAGCCTGTTGGGGCCTTGGCCACAGATATGGGAAAAGCCTTCAAAACTATCTAATAGGATTTTCTTTGCCAGGCACAGGTAAAAGTAGAGATTGGCCTACAAATATCCTACAGAGCATAGAAGGAGGGAAATGTTTGTATGTGCTATAGGGGTAGGGAAGATATGGGAATCTATTCATTTGTTTTCCCATGTGAATAAAAATAAATAAAAATGGCAGACTTTTAAAATAAAAAAATACATGCCAGTTGCTGCAATCTGGTCCATTCCAAAGATGATAAATGTATTCTTCATTAGTATTTGTACAAGCCCTGTGATCTCTGAAAGGGATGCTTCAGCAGCACACCAAGAAGAGACTGTCAGAGGCAGGGGAATCATCCTCTCTCTTTCATTGGGTAGCAGGATTATAACAAATGGCCCCTAAGAACCATCAAGAGTCACCTCCCGCTCATCTCTTTGGGGGTCTGTGAGGAGTGGAAAAAAGGAGAAGAGCTGTCTGTCCTTACTACAGGAACTCCTCACTTAAAGTCGTCCCGGTTAACGTTGTTTCAATGTTAAGTTGCTGATCAATTAGGGAACATGCGCGTTTAAAGTTGTGAAATGCTCCCTTCTAATGTCGTTTTGCAGCCGCCTGTTTTGTCCACTGCTTGCAGGAAGAGCAGCCCGTTGCAGCTAGTTGGTGGGTGGTTGGAACCAGCAGCCCCCCATCAGCGCCTCACTCCCCTAAGTTCCCTGTGCAGCAGCTGTCCCTCCCTCCACTGCCATGTGCTGCTCCTGTCCTCTGTCTTGGAGCTGCTCCCAGAGACTCCTGCTTGCTGTACGGGGGGAGAGGGGGCTAATGTCAGGGTGTTTCCCCCTCCCTCTGCTCCTGCACCCCGCTTACCCCATCTTCCATAGAGCAGGGGGAACACACAACGGAGGGAGGGAGCTTCTAGGCAGTAGCTGTGGTCTCAGCAAGCTGATTTAATTAACAAAGCAGTGTACTTAAGCCTGGGGTCAGCTACTTAAAGGGGAAATGTGCATTTTTTCTCTCACAAACAGGGTATGTGTCTCTGTCTCTATCTGCTCTCCCTCCTTTCCTGCTGCCTTGTAGAGTGTTGTGAGAGTTAACCCTTGAAGGCTCAGTCAATTGCTAGTTCATTTAGCAGTAAGGCATTCCCTGGGAAATATCCTACCCTCTGACTCCTCCACCTCAACCAAGCTTCACAATCATCATCACTGTGTACCAGTATTAAATTGTTTGTTTAAAACTTATACTGTGTGTGTGTGTATATGTGTTGCAGAACTCAACAAAAGAAACAGCTGAAGTGTTTTAAAAAAGAACAAAACCTTTGCTAAATTAAACGCTAGAAGCAGTGCAGCAAAAGACAAAAGGGTAAAATTTTCGTAAGTGCCTAAATTACTTAGGGTCTATGTCCCATTTTCAAAAGACAGTAGGGCTCAGAGTCTCAAAAGTATTTAGGCTCCTAACTTCCATTTAAATCCATTTAAATACCTTTGAGAATCTGAGCCTTGGGCACTTAGGTATTTAAAAGTATTTGGGTATCCAGATGAAGATAGATGCCTAGTGGGAATTTTCAAAAGTACCTAAGCAAGTTAGGTGCCTAACTCCCACATTTTTTTTCATTGAAACTTAGAAGCCTAAGTGCCTAAATAATTTTTGAAAATTAAGTTCTTGGTTACTTTTGAAAATGTGACTCAATCTGTAATACTGAAGATGCTGTTTCAAAGTTTCCATCGGATAACACACATGCAATAGAAAGTTAGTTCATCTGCTTGAAGAAGTGCATGATCTGGAAATGGCCATAGACTATCTAGTGAGATTCATAAGAATTTCAGAATGTACACAGAGTGCAGAGATTACTCAAATCTTACCTTAAAGCAAAAATACAGGCGGTATGTTCTAAGCAATGTTGCATACAATGTTTACACTGCATTTACAATGCTCCATTACTCTGATGTCATATTACTTTCCATTAACATGAGTGTATGCTTTCAGTATTACTGCTTGAACTCATTGGGTATGTCTACATTGCACATTAAGATCAGGCTCTGACTCAGATTTGAGCTCAAGCCCCCCTTCTGTCTGGGTAAGCAAGCATTCATGACCTGGGTCCTTGCTAGCAGGGTGCATCAGAGCCTGAGTCCGGCTGTGACTCTGGCCCAAACCCTCTCATGTGGGTGCAGGTTAAGCTGCAGTCCCAAGTTGGAAGGTCTGCGTGAGCAGAATGAACACGTTAGCACGGCTCTGAGCAGAGTCCAGCAACTGTAAACCCAGGTTTCCAGTGCAGTGGGGGTGGCTAAAGCATGGAATTAGAAAACTGAGTCTGCAAGCCTGGGTTCCACAAACCTGGGCTTCACGTGCAGTGTAGAGATACCCACTGTTAACAATGCATGGTATAAAATTAGGGGCTGTGTTTGTAGGTGGTCATCTGTTTTGTTTTTGTTTTTGTTTTTTCCCCCCCAGCTGCACCAGAAGATGTCAGAGGAGGAGAAACAAAGTAAGAGATTAAATGAGGTTGTACTGTTTGTTTTTAAGAAAATTAATTTACATCTCCCTCAAAAAACTATAAAGACTCAGAGAGGCAAGAGATAAGGATATTGTAGTAAAGCAGGGTTAACTTACCCCGAGTATTAGGGGACGGAGACATGATCCACTACTGCTTTATTTTCTGTTTTGTTAGGGGGCGTTTCCTCCCACTCTGTTTGTTATGCAGTTTAATAAAGCAGCAAGTTCCCAGCCTGCAAGTACGGTGAGTAGAGTGGTTATCTTTTTGTTGTTGTTGCTGCTGCACTTGAATGGTCCCTTTACAAAAGATAAACACCAGCTTTCCTAACTGACCGCCAAAGACAGAAGCATTATATCTAGAGATGACTAATGAGATATACGCTCCTGATCATTGCAACTTGAACAGCCTTAAAATTGTTCTTTGACGTCATGGAGGACAGAATTCCTCTGCTTTGTATGAATGATGGTGGTGATATATATTAACAATAGGGTGGGGACTGCAAGTAGGCAAGGAAGGAGGGAAACTGTATAAATTACGCTTCTAGCTAGCTCTGATATTTGGCTTCTTCTTTAAAGTGCTTTGCAGCTTCTGTCTTCTTCACTGTCTCCTCCTTCATTGTACCCCCCATCATCCCCATCAATTGGTACCTGCCTCTGTCACTGTCTCTAGCTTTGTGGCTTCTTAACACCTTTGCTGCTTTTTCCATCCCCTCAGGGTCCTCCCTCTGGGCTTCCAAATAAGGTTACAAATTCATGTATATGATCAAGAAAAAGATGAAAATCTTGTTTGGGGAAAGATCATTTGCACAAAGTTACAGCATTGGGACTAGGATGATCCTGCTTTCCTGAAGGCTGAATGGTGACAAGTGACTATACCATATATTAATACAGACAAATATTAAATATATGATGTTTTCCAGTCAATATTTTTTCAGTAGCCAATACAATGAGTGATATTATTATTATTATTATTATGGAAGCACCAGCTGTGGCTCTATAGTTAAGGTTGAGTTGAGATTTGAACTGAAAGCAAGAAGTCAATTTTATTGTTCTGTATGAAAACTACAGCCTATGATTGCCAAAATTACCCTCTTATTGTTTGAATATAAAGAATTTACACATATATCTGTTAATTAATTTTAACTAAAACTAAACTAAACTAAAAACAAGTCCTTTCAGAAATTTAGCACCTTGTGCCAGACTGTTTTATTTTACCTATTAATCTTAATAATGGAATAACTAACAGACTCTTAAAACCTCCCATATAGTTAAAAACTCAGACATCTTGTGCATAGGCTACATTTGATGATGCTTTTTTTAGCATTAATGGTCATTGGTTGCTCTTATTCTTCACAGTTAAAAGTTTCTCCTTCAGCCCAGGCTGATGAATAATGTTCCCCTTTAGAGACTTCCATGAAGACTGTCTCTCTTTCAATATGTCTACTAACCGTTATTGTTTTCAATAGGACTGGCGCCACAGAGTGCCCTCAGTTATGATACTCTTTCAAAATGGCCACTGCCTCCCATTTTTCTCAAATGGGTCTGAGGCCAGTAAAAAATATAGATGTTACAGATTTATCTCAAGGTTTTAATGTATATCTAACATCTGACACAAAGCAATTATGGAAGTAGTCTTCTGCATGTGCAGGTAGCTATCATTAAAATACATGTATTTGGGAGGGTGCATGTAGGCTGGCTGAATTTCAGCCAGAGTAGCACAGCACATGGGCAAGAAATGTGCTGGCAGAGAATTTGGTTATGTATAATGCTAAAATGGGCTACCTTAGAACCAGTAGGCTACTGTGTAAGAATTATTTTCAAGAGATATTTCAATTAAATATATCTGATTTGCTCCTCTGCTATAAAAACGGTGGAGGGGAAAAAATCTTTTTTTTTAACTACGGTTAATTCTGTAGCACTTCAAACTGCTGCTGGCTACTTTGAATTAAAAGGGACATCAAAGTAATTATATACTTAAAGATAAAGTTTACTTAAGGACATCAAAGGGAGTCCTCATGACAAATTATAGTCTGTCAAGTGAAGCTTAAAGTTTAAACTCTGATAAATTCAAGTGTTTAAGTGTCTCATGTAGAAAATCAACATTTTGGTCTCAAATCATCTCAATCAATGCTAAAATTTTAAAGGTAACGATATGAATGTGTATAGCAATGGCACTAAACAAGCTCTAATGCAGTAATGCACTTTATAATCTAACCTGCCCTAATCTTTTCTCCTACTAAGAACTTTAGATGTGTTTAATACTCCTTGAGTGTGTAATATCAAGACCTGAACCCAATTCAGTATGAAATTAATACAATAAGACAAATGATTCAGAAAAATAAAATCAAAGCCAACTGGAACAAAGTGGACCAGAACATTATCCATTTGATTGAGGGACATATAGATCCATTTTTTGACAGTTGGGCATCTTACAAAAACTTAAGGTTACTATTATTTTTTTACTGGTTCAGAGCCTGATGTCATTCGTTAACTGATTGGGTCAGTAGATGAAAGAAGTAAATTAAGGTCTCATCTATACTAGCCTCTTTTCATTAGAATTTCCCACTGTTGTATTTCTGCTGTTGCTAATAATGCTGGGAGGAAAAGCACAGGCCAGCTCCCAGTGTTGAAGCCACTGTGGGGAAAAAATAGGCTAGTATAGATACAGCCTAGGGCCATAGTTGCACTGGCCTTTTAACTGTATTGGGAAACCATGGAAATACTGTTTTGTGCTTAGAAATCTATGGATGAAAAGCACTGAATAAGAGCAAACATTAAAGTACTAACAAAACCAATGAATAATAATTAGTTCTAAGAGCAGTATTTCAAATCTGACGTGGAGATAGAGCCCAAACATATCCCCTAGATCAGGGGTAGGCAACCTATGACACGTGTGCCGAAGGCGGCACGCGAGCTGATTTTCAGTGGCATTCACACTGCACGGGTCCTGGCCACCGGTACGAGGGGGATCTGCATTTTAATTTAATTTTAAATGAAACTTCTTAAACATTTTGAAAACCTTATTTACTTTACATACAACAATAGTTTAGTTATATATTATAGACTTATAGAAAGAGACCATCTCAAAATGTTAACATGTATGACTGGCACATGAAACCTTAAATCAGAGTGAATAAATGAAGACTTGGGCCACCACTTCTGAAAGGTTGCGGACCCTTGCCCTAGGTCCAAACCTCACTGAACTTGGTGAAGTTTCTGTCCATATCAAAACTTTGGATATTAGCCTGAACTAAATCTGAAGATGTAGTATTTCAGCACTTACAAATTTGTATTCTAGAGATGTCTGTGGAAAGAACAGGCACAGACCATGCATTTTCTGGATTTTCTTTATCTTTAATTTTCATGTGCATATTACCTCACTTTTGTTAATTTGCTATTTCATTTGTCTCATGTCTTCACTTAATGATATCTGACAGCTTCTCTGTACCGGAGTAAACATCAATTCCATTTGAGAACAGTATCTTGCAAGATTAGCCAGTCAGGTGATGTGCAGTTTGTGTCATTACTCACTTACATTTTATTGCTTAAATGCATTTCACATGAGATATTTAGAGCAAACATGGATGTGTTAGGCTGAAATCATTATTAAAAGCAGTTCTGACATGGATGTAAAAACAAATGTAATTGTTCAAGAGGTCTGTTGATAAGCTAGGATGTTTGAGTCGTCAATGTAGAGACCAAGGTTCAAAAATAATTTGTGTGGGTTGGAGAACAATGTGTTGTTTGGTCTTTGGTCTAGCTGTGTGTATATATAAAGGTATGACAAGTGAAATCTGATAGGACATACAAGGCAACGCTTGTTGATCCTGGAGGTAGTAATATAGTAGCAGCTATAGTAGCTGAACCCACCTTGTGCTAGGCACTGTACAAGCCCTAGTAAAAGATAGTTCCTACTCAAATTGCTTACAAGCTAAAGCCCAGATTGTGATATTCTTACTTGCACCTTACTCCACAAGTAATGATAGGTGTAAAGTACTATCCATCATGAGGAAGAGATCACAATCTGGCCCTGAATAGGCACAACAGACATAGGATGGGATGGGAAGCAGGTACTAAGACATGAGAGGTTATGCCCTTGGGGATGGAAAAGAACCAGAAGGAATATTTTCACGAATTGTGCACCATTATTGAAGTGACAGGCATTACCTACAATTGTAGCTGCCTATTCGAAGCAAAGACTTGTATTGCAAAGTAAGTTTGCACTGCAGAGTACAAAAAAGATCATGTCTGTGAAACAAGATCCTCTAAAATCAGTCTAGCAAGACTAGCCTGTAAACTCAAGAAGGCAGTTCTTTTTCCTTAGAGGTTTTGGTCAAAACTGCAATCTAAGTTTAACAGGGATAAACCTTACTGTGCAGAAGTCACTCTATGTAAAAACATTGTGTAAACATTTTTGTTCTGTAACAATCTAATAACGTTTTTTTATGTATCATGGAAAAAAAAGTCAATGGCAAAACTAAGTACAACACAGACTCCTGACTCTAAGTCGTCTAGTATCTTATCCACTAGACAATGCAACCTATTTTCTGGATGCTGCCCTTCATGCCAGAACAAAGAACTTGGAAATGGCATGTGTTTTTAAAAGATCTTCAGGGCCTTTTGATTTTCATTTGGGAGGGGGTGGGCAGAGAGAATTACAAGCACCCTCTATTTTTTCCCTTTGCTAATTTTCAAAGATTTAAACTTTAGAGTTTCTTTATGCAAATTACTATCGCTTATTTAGAAACGTCACTTCCCTCAAGGTTGGATATTCTCCCGCAGGCATCTAACCAGATTAATTGGCTCAATTACTTCCTTTTCTCCCTCAATTATTTCAGGACATGCTGTATGTCAGAAGCCTAAAAGATCTATTAATTCAGACTAGGAAAGCAAGGAAATATTTGTTTGCCAAGGTTGCTTGGACGGTCTAGTCCCACACTTTCAATATTTAGCCTTTCACTTTCTCCACTCTCCGTTAAAATAATCACAGGTGCTCATAAATTGGCACAGGAATGGGGGTGGGGACATTCTCTTTCCAAGCAGCAGCCAAGAAATAGAAAGGAAGTAAACCAATTGGCCTAGATTTTTAAAACTGCCTGGTGATTTTTGGGTTCCTGAATTTTTGGAAACATCATTTGACATACCTTTAAGGGACCTGGGTTTTTGAAACTGCTGAGCACTCACCCTCTGAAAATCATGTCTTTTTAAGGTTTCTTAAATTGGATACCCAAAAATGATCATTTTAGCTGTTAGAACTCATGGTCTCTAGTTTTTTCCGTGGGTTTTTAAGCCCCTATACTGCCTTACCCCATTAAATACACATTTTCTCCAGATAGAATACGTCTGACATATGGCATGTGTAAGTCAATTTATCAGTAGCCCTTGTATTCACTAAAAAAATCTGAGAATAAGCTCTAAAAAGATTTGTAGACCTATAAACCATTCCTATTTCCAGGGTCAGTAGTGTTACAGGAGACCCCTCCTTTTGCTATAGGCTGACACTTAATGTAACATCTGTCTCTCAGAATCCGCAATGTAAGCATTGGTCTAATTCCTCTAAATTTGTTTCCAGTGAGTCCTTAATTTCACAGTGATCTTCAAATATATATACAGAACTTTTTGACAGTAAAACTCAGACAAAAACATACAGGCAATCTTCAGCAAACAAGAATGGACAGCCCTCTGCGAATAGATCAGGGTCGTATAATGAATGAAGCTGTTGTCTGACAGACCCTTGCTTCATTTGTTGCAGTAGCTGGAAGGTGTGTAGTGAATGAGGCCAGGGACTGCAGCAAGAGAAAGGATGGTCTCTTTATTAAGACAGTTGAATGGGGCCCTGAAGAATTGGATTCTATCCCTGCCTCTGCTATAGAGTTCCTATGTGGTGCTTGGAAAAAGCTTAAACCAAACTTTTCACTAAGTATGTGTTCTTATTTTTCTGGGTGCCCAATGTGAGACCCATGGAGTCTGACTTGCAAAAGCACTGAGCAGAGCTGTACAAATAACTGATTTTTTAGTTTACTGGTGATTCTGAAAAATAAAAATTAGTTTGGGATCAAACTAAAAAAGGAATTTTTTTGAAAATTTTGGCAAATTGAAGAGCCAAAAATTTCATTTCAGGTTTTAAAAAAAAGGTTTATTTACATTTTGACCTGTTTTTAAGCTTCAAAAAAATTAAAGGAAATATCAAATGAAAATTCCTTGGCATTAATATCTGCGGCTCAATTTCCCATGTTTAAAATGGGAATGATACAACCACCTCATCTAACAGAGGTGTTTTAAAGTTAAAATCATTAATATTTGTGATGCACTCAGATACTGTAGGCAAGGAAATAGAAATAGAAATGCTTATAAGCATTAATAATATATGTAATTAATATTGTATTCAATAAAGTATTTGGATAGTGTGCTTTAAATAAGGCTTGCAAATGTACATTGGATGTAGAGCATTAAAAGAAATACTAAAGAACTACCCATTCACTGAATGAGGCAGGGATCCTGTTCAGAAAATAGTCTGTGGTATGTCATAGAAGATTCTATCATAATGTATATGTGCCAAATTAAATCGCCAAAGGCAACCATACTTCTAGCATCTCCTAACTTTTGAGTGCTTGACTTGGTAAACATTTTTCACATATTTTAATATCCTATATAAAATACGTAGAGAAATCAGTACATATATTGTATACACCACTCGTATAATGCCAACACAGGTGTGCTGTGGGGTCTATACACCCAATGCTGGTTTGGCAACCAAAGGGTTAATGCAGAAACTGCCTGCCTGCTCACCCAGAGCTGATTATCATCACAGTTGCTGTGGGGTGGCCAAAGTGTTTGTAAGGGAGGAGGGCAGAGTGGCTGTCAGAGATGCAAAGGGACTGTGGAGCAGGTCCTGCAGACAAACTGGTGAGAAGCTACTAGAGAGGCCAACACTCCAGAAAGAGGGTGAGAAACCGAACAAGGGGCTAGAAAACCCATAGAGGTAGGAAGCAGCTCAGGGAACAGCAAGGGACTTGAGAAGGGTTAACTCTGGCTTTTCTGAACAAGGACCCCGAGCTGGAACCCAGTGGAGCTGGTGGGCCTGGATTCCTCTACTGCTTTCCCAGACTAGGAAGGGAGAGGGAAAATGGTTAAGAACAAAAAGTGTTACACAACGGCTGGAGGAGAGATTCCAAGAGTGCTGGACTTTAAGTTCCTTATTTTTGGACTTTTCTGTTAACCACGAAAGGGGATAGACTGAGCAGTGACTTGGTTGGAGAGCTAGGCCACATATGACAACCAACTGTCTTGACACCAGATGGGTTGGAGGCAGCCTTAAACTGAAAGGACCCCTGCAACACTGTTTCTGGACACAGGGAGGCACTGTAGAGGCAAGGGCGTGCGCCTACAAGATGCTAAAATGTTCTATACCAATAATGAACTCCAATATTTACAAACAATAAGAAACAACGCTGGAGTCAGCACCCATAAGACTAGATTCATTCACTGGGTAGATACATGTGACAGCACTGTTTCCAGTTTTGCTGTTCCTTGCCATTCAAGGCAGCAGAGCAGAGAACTCTGTGACACTTCATTCAGAATCTATAAATATTTTCCAGTTATTCTGACAGAATGAAAAATCACATGCAGTTCTATGGTTCAAGCCCTTGTCCCATGGGCTTGTCACAATCTTCCATGTCCTTTATAAAATCAAGGACAGATTCTCAGCTGGTGTAAACTGGGATGGTTCCATTGGAGTCAGTGGCGTTTTGCCGAACTACTTCAGCCAGGGTTGCACAGAGGTTTTGGAGGGCTCAAAATCTAAAACTGAGGCCCCCCCACCTTCAAGCAAAATGATCACTGAGGGGAAGCAGGAGGGAGGTGCTGGAGAGTGAATCCCCACCACTCTTATCCCACAGTGGCAGCTCCTCTCCTACATGTCTGGGTCCACCTCCCCACTCCAAATAGTGCAATCTGGTACATGGGGTTGCAATGTTATCCAGGTTTTCAGAACTCAAAGCAGTGGTAACTTAACTGTTTCTCTCCAGGAAGTGTCAGGAATAAATCAATGGGGGCACAGCCCCTCCGGCTGATAAATGATTGATACAAACCAGAGGGCTTTCACCTAAAACTACTTTTTGATTAGGTCTCAAGCACACAGGCTGTAGCAGTAGGTTCAGAGAATTCCAAACATGTATAGTTGCCCAAAAAGTCTGAAATGGTTTTGAGGAATCGACAGACAGGCTTCTGGGGACTCTCCTTCCATCTGACTGCTGGGGAACTTAGGTGTCAAATCCTTGCCCAAAGAAAAGCTTCCTTGGACTGCTCCAAAGCACACTCTCTAACTAAACTTTTTATAAATTTTCTCCTCACTAAGTGCATAACTCATAATAGCCTTTTATAAACTAACAATTTCCCTAGCAACAGCCAATAACAATTCATTATTCTCCTTATCAGCAGAGCATTTCTAGTCATAACATTAAAACTTACATGTCAAAGACACCTAAAACCAAGGTCGGCTGTCCAAACATTCCTTCTATTTTCATGGAACATTAACTCCCAGTCCCAAACTCCCATTCTGATTAGGAGAGCTGCAAACATACAGCTACACAACATTGCCTCATAAGAACATAAGAATGGCCATACTGGGTCAGACCAAAGGTCCATCCAGCCCAGTATCCTGTCTACTGACAGTGACCAATGCCAGGTGTCCCAGAGGGAGTGAACTCAACAGGTAATGATCATGTAATCTCTCTCCTGCCATCCATCTCCACCCTCTGACAAACAGAGGCTAGGGACACCATTCCTTACTCATCCTGGCTAATAGCCATTAATGGACTTAGCCTTCATGAATTTATCTAGCTCTCTTTTAAACCCTGTTATAGTCCTAGCCTTCACAACCTCCTCAGGCAAGGATTTCCACAGGTTGACTGTGCGCGGTGTAAAGAAGAACTTCCTTTTATTTGTTTTAAACCTGCTGCCCATTAATTTCATTTGGTGGCCCCTAGCTCTTATATTATGGAAACAAGTAAATAACTTTTCCTTATTCCTACAGAGCTAGATTTAGGCCTCTCAGGGTCTAATTTTATTTCTAGCTATGTGATGTTTGGTTTTCAGCTAGCAATGGCTGAACACACAAGATGGCTGACTGCGGTACTGTCAAACTCTGGGTATACAGCAACACCCTCGGGTTTGGCTTGGCTGCCCTTCCATTGTGACACAGGTGCCGCTGGGACAAATTTCAGTGAGTGGCACTGTAATCTGGCACGTGGAGTTGCAGTGCCACTCAGGTTTCTCCCAGCCATCCCTCTATTATGACAGGGGCTGCCAGGCCAAGCCTGAGTGGTTCTGTGACCTCATTGCAATGCCATTTGATCTGGGGGCCCACTCAAATGAGGGACTCAGGGCAAATTGCCCGTTTCTCCCCCTTCCCCTCTGGGCGTCTCTGACGTCAGCTGAAATTCTCAAGTTGTCATTTCTTGTGCCTGTTGTTTGTTGCTCCATTCTGAAGCAAAAGCACATAAATGCCAACTTTGTAATCTTAATTGTGGTTAAGATATACAAAGGCAATCATGGAACCAGTATTCATTTATAAGAATAAAACTCAGAAAATATGTAGATTTTAAATATGTAGATGTCAAAAGAGAAGTAATGGCAGGGTTGGAATGATACTGATTTAAACCTGATTTCAGAATGAGATTTCATTGAACTCTTGCACTGATAATCTTTATGGAGATTGGTTGAAGCAGACTACAACCTACTAGCTTATCTGTTGTTGAATATGTTTGAATCCCCATACATGTGAAGCTATTGTGTTTAGAGATTAATTAGAATATTGCCCTTTGATTTTAGTAGACAGGGTGAAGATGAGATTCATTAAAAGATGAATGGTTATCAACTAATAGCACAAATTTCCTGAGATTCAGTTCCTTCTGACTTTACATCCAGTCCTGTGGTTCTTAAAATAGTTCCCAATGGTAGAGTGAAGCTGGACGTGATGACCCAGATGCAGAGGGTACAGAGAGACAGTCTTGTGACAAAAGATTTCTAGACAATTCCATGTTTGCTGGCAGAACACAGGAATTCAGGAACAAACAGTTGAGGTCCTATTTTCAGTCTAAAAGACATGCAACCAACAAAATGTATAATGCAGTTTATATGGCCAGCACATCCCTCGGCCCGCATCGCTTCCCACAGCCCTCATTGGCCTGGAATGGCAAACCACAGCCAGTGGGAGCCATGACCGGCCAAACCTGCAGACGTGGCAGGTAAACAAACTGTCTCGGACCGCCAGGGGCTTTCCCTGAACAAGCAGTGGCCTGACTTTGAGAAGCACTGGTGTAGAGTATTGCTCACCTAAAATCGACGCTGTGTTTTTACGGCCAGGCTGGCTGTGACCCTGCTTTCATGAGACATACAGGCTGTCAGTTTGCCTTCTCGGGGAAGGACTCAATGTGTCCCCTTGTACTCCAAGATATACCAGGTCAAGGCTGATTCCCGACTCTGGCACTCCAAGTGCGGAAGGTGGGGCCCGCAAGAATTCTAAAATTAACACTATCCTCTCCAGGCTGGTATTAAACTCCCAAGGTTACAGCTTTTCTCTGACCTTGGATGGGTAGATGCTGCCACCATCCAAGTGCAGAACCCCTTTGAGAGCCCAGGAAGGTGCACTTGGGAATTCCTTCCTGTGGGGTACCCTCAAGCCCTTTCACCCTGCCTCTGGGGAAAAGCTGAGAAAGAGGGGGGAAAAAAGAGGGGGGCGGGAATTAGCTGTTGCCACCAACTAATTAAACAACATGTGCACAAACCTCTTGAGAGACAAAAATCCAATTCTGTTCTTAAAAAAGATAAATTTTATTTTCTTTTTAAAAAAGAGAAAATACATCTGGGAATTCAGGCTATTGCTGGATTTTAAGAGTACTACAAGGATTAAGCACCAAGAATAACTTCCTTGAAGTCCAGCTTAAAGGTTACAAGCAAAACAAAAGCACCTGTGGTTAGCACAAAGGAATCCACAAGCCATAAAGAAATAAAAGGGATAAACCTAATCACGTCTTCCTAGACATTTCCTGATCTACTTATATATATGGGTTTTCAAATGAGTAGTTTTTAGGTATGATACTGATAATTTTTCATACCTGGCTCCAAGCTTCTTACAGCATAGCTCTGCCTTGTCCCCTCTCCCTGGGAGAACAACAACAACAAACAGACAAAAGTCAAGTCATTTTTCAATTTTAAAAGTTCTAGCCTTCCCATTGGCTCTTTTGGCCAGGTGCCCGCTCACTTCCTTTTACCCATGTGTAAGGGGACCCCTTACTAACATTCAGTGGGGTGTTTTGGTTGGCTAGCTCCCAGTACTAAAATATTGGGGAGAGGCCAATGCTCCAGGTCAGCCTGATTGATAGGGTGGGCAGGCTAATCAGGGGGTCAGGAGGCCAGGGTGGGTCCCGTCCTCTGTGTGAGCTGGAATTGCCTGGGTCAGACAGAGTGGGGCTGAGCTAAGGAGAGAGCAGGGGCCCAAGCTGAGCTGGGGAGCTGAGCTGTGCCAGCCAGAGGGGCCAGAAAAGCAGCCCAGGAAGCAGGTCAGAGCTGGGAGCAGAGTAAAGGAAGCAGCCCACAGAGTAGTAGACCCTGTGCTGGGAGCAGGGCTGCAGCCACAGAGCCAGAGAAGCAGCCCAGGGGGCTGAAGGCAGAGCAGCAGCATCAGTGCCGAAGCAGAATGGAGCTGGAGCTAGAACAGTGGAGCTGGGGCAGTCTGGAGCTGGGTGCGGTGATCAACTGGGTCCAGCCAAGGGGGGACCCTGGGCAAAGGGCCCAGAGCAGAAAGGCACCCCTAGCCAAGGGTCCTTGCAGGCCAGACTGGGAGGGGGATCTTAACCCGACGGGGGGCTGACGCTGGGAAGAAGGGTCCCACCACCCAAAGCCCAAAGGTGTGTGGCCACCACCAGAGCAAGTGTCCAACCTGCAGCATCCCTGCAGCACAGCCAGGGCCTGAGAAGGAGGCCTGGGACCTACAGGGAACAGACTGTGAACTGCCTGACATTTCAGAGACTGTAATGTTCTCTGCCACAGAGTAGGGTGATGTTTTCCTTTAACCTTTCCCATTTTTCCTTATTCTTTTTTAAAATTCATTGTTAAACAATTTGCATTTGCTTTAAATTGTATGAAATGATCAGTGGGTCAGGGAGGTGCCCAGTGCAGAGAAAGTACCCCGGAGTGGGGACACCCTAGCCCATGTCCTAGGTGACCACAGCAGGGTTGGGGGGTCGAGCTCCTCAGAAATCCTGGGCCCAGAATTGTCGGGGTTACAAGGACTCTGACAGACAGGAGAGTTGAAGGGGAGTCCTCAAGGGCAGGGAGGCCTCTGGGTAAAGGAAGTGGGAGCGAGGACTCAGATCCTTTCGCTAGCCCACTTCACCGGGGTAGTGCAGAAGCCAGGAAAGTTGATCACAATAGCAGGACCATTCCCCCACTTACATATGCATAGCAGTGAGACTTTTTAATCCTTTACAAGTAGAGCAATTAGAGAACAGCTATTAAGAGGGATTTTATAGCTACTGGCTGGCTGGGTGTCCATAAAAGGGAGATAACCACCTCCTCATTTACCACAAAGCAGAACAATCCTTTGTCTTTATTCATAAACTGGATACGCCCCTCTGCTGTTTCTTTATTCTTGTAGATTTCACAGTCTCTCAGTTTGCAGCTCACTCAGTATACAAATAGGAATAGTTGCATACAATACACAACTGGCCAGGCAGGGAGCTAGGCATCTGTAAAAAGGAATGTTTCTGAGGCATGTCACCGCCTTGTGACATGCCTTGACTCAATGACCTTAAGAACGTAATTTTTAATGTAAGTATATAACTCCTTAATTATTATCTGCATGTACATTTTGCAATGATTATGACAACTGGTGAACTACTGGATCTTGGTAGAGATCCAGTTCTGCCACTTTTTGGTGGACTAGTCTGCATTTATCCAACTTAGGGGATCCCTCTAAAACCCTATGCACCCCCTTTGTCCTCTGCCTGCTGGCATCAAGGAGTCCCTGGGTCACTGTCAGAAACTAGTTTGAATCCTTTCCGGTAGACAATACATTGAATGATTGGGATAGATATTTTTGGAACCACAGCAACCCCTCCCTGCAGGCCAGTCACAATAAATACTATTACGATCTGGATAAAATCCGTAATGAAGAATAGAGACTTAGAAGTGTCTGAGTATCCTGCCCACTGAGTTAGAGGGCAGCTGCCCCAGAAGGTGTTCATGAGTGAAGTGACAGATTTACACTAACGTCTGCAGCTAACTGGTCTGATTTGTTAAATGTCACAGGAGACCATCAGGTGTTGTTGAGAACAACTTGGCAAGAGTGACTGTCAAGTATGAGGCAGTGATACTTCAAAAACTGTAAAAATCATGTAACATTCATTCCAATTAATAAAAATGGGTCACTTTTAATTTTCAAAAAATCTAATTATTTATTTGATGGGAATGTGGCTTTATTTTTACAATTCATTCTTAACATGAAGAGCCAAGTACATTGTTTCCCTCTCTCCAAGACTTCACTGAATCAAAAAAGGCAGGTTTTTGTTAGGAGTTAAATAAAATAGAATTGTCATTTCAGTGTAGAATGTGGGCATCTCAAGGTGTTGTCCCCTCCACATCTCTTAATCTCTCTTTGGGATTAAGCAGTCTGCATCTGTTTAGCAATTCATAAAGGATGGTGCAATTTAGTAATATTTCTTGCAGGTAAAAACACAATTTTAAATTTGCACAGTCCAATTAACTGAGAATAAATATGAGACTGAATCCATAGTATCCCTTTAGGAAATTCATCAATTCTGGATGGGTTTATGAAAGTTTTAATTAGTATAGTTATTTTAAGTATTATTAGTTACAGGAGATTGGTGGAATGTTATTTAATCTGATATTTTATTAACTGAAACCCCTGTCTTTTACATGTATGACTTCCACCCCAGAGATGTCAAATATTTTTTGCACCTTTCCAATTTAATAATAGATATGGCTGAGTCCATACATTTTACTGCCTAATGAAAGATTGTATGACTTCAGGGCAGCTTGACAAGTCTCCCTAGATCTACTTTAAAAGATTATTTCTGATGGGACTGGGTAGTACATTAGACTAGTATAGTAGTCTTTCACTTGTAGAGTGATAGGTTTAGTTCCTGATTTGACTGTAAGTGAGAATGATTGTTTTTTCATCCCACTCTATGTTGCACTGAACAATTTGGTAAATTAGCAGTTGCTATCAAGAGGGAACCAGGAGGACCTAGCAAAAGGGCTCTTGCAAGTTAATGTGCATTGGGAGAGCTGACAAAATGCTTGACCCCTACAGGCCAAATTTGACTTCACTGAATTTACAACAGGAATGAATTTGATCTGGCTCAATCCAGGTTAAAAAACAAACCAACAAAAACTTATTCACGGAGGGAAAATTTGAAAAACACATTTTACCAGAATGAATTAAGATCTTGACCTTGTGAGAGATTTAGCCATTCCATTTTCATTGACTCAGTAATAGATGAGGACACTCAACATCTCACAGGATCAGGTACTAACTAGTCAGCAAAGTACTTAATCGTATACACAAGTTCATCTCTATTAAGCAGCATGATTAACTTTAAGCATATGCTTATGTTGCTTTGAAGCTAAACATAAGTTTAAATGCTTTGTTGAATAGAGATGGACTTAGCATATACCTACATTTAAGTTCTCTGGTTAATCTGGCCTGTAGTGTTAGACACTTTCCATATTTCCTTTCCCGTTCTTGCATTGATCAGAAAGCTATTTGGAAATCCACAGAAATAACAACCTCCTGATTGCCATTTTCCCGATGCTCAAATCATTCAGTGATGCCATAGTCCAGCTTTTGTCACATCACAGTAGAATCATAGAATCTTAGAATCTCAGGGTTGGAAGGGACCTCCGGAGGTCATCTAGTCCAACCCCCTGCTCAAAGCAGGACCAAACCCAACTTAATCATCCCAGCCAGGGCTTTGTCAAGCCTGACCTTAAAAATGTCTAAGGAAGGAGATTCCACCACCTCCCTAGATAACCCATTCCAGTTCTTCACCACCCTACTAGTGAAAAAGTTTTTCCTAATGTCCAACCTAAACCTCCCCCTCTGCAACTTGAGACCATTACTCCTTGTTCTGTCATCTTCTACCACTGAGAACAGTCTAGATCCATCCTCTTTGGAACCCCCTTTCAGGTAGTTGAAAGCAGCTATCAAATCCCCCCTCATTCTTCTCTTCTGCAGGCTAAATAATCTCAGTTCCCTCAGCCTCTCCTCATAAGTCATGTGCTCCAGCCCCCTAATCATTTTTGTTGCCCTCCGCTGGACTCTCTCCAATTTATCCACATCCTTCTTGTAGTGTGGGGCCCAAAACTGGACACAGTATTCCAAATGAGGCCTCACCAGTGCTGAATAGAGGGGAATGATCATGTCCCTCGATCTGCTGGAAATACCCCTACTTATACAACCCAAAATGCCATTAGCCTTCTTGGCAACAAGGGCACACTGTTGACTCATATTCAGCTTTTCGTCCACCGTAACCACTAGGTCCTTTTCTACAGAACTGCTGCCCAGCCATTCGGTCCCTAGTCTGTAGCAGTGCATGGGATTCTTCCGTCCTAAGTGCAGGACTCTGCACTTGTCCTTGTTGAACCTCATCATATTTCTTTTGGCCCAATCCTCTAATTTGTCTAGGTCCCTCTGTATCCTATTTCTACCCTCCAGCGTATCAACCACTCCTCCCAGTTTAGTGTCATCTGCAAACTTGCTAAGGGTGCAGTCCACACCATCCTCCAGATCATTAATGAAGATATTGAACAAAACCAGCCCCAGCACTGACCCTTGGGGCACTCCACTTGATACCGGCTGCCAACTAGACATGGAACCATTGATCACTACCCGTTGAGTCCGACCATCTAGCCAGTTTTCTATCCACCTCACCGTCCATTCATCCAGCCCATATTTCTTTAACTTGCTGGCAAGAATACTGTGGGAGACTGTATCAAAAGCTTTGCTAAAGTCAAGAAATAGCACATCCACTGCTTTCCCCTCATCCACAGAGCTGGTTATCTCATCATAGAAGGCAATTAGGTTAGTCAGGCATGACTTGCCCTTGGTGAATCCATGCTGACTGTTCCTGATCACTTTCCCCTCCTTTAAGTGGTTCAGAATTGATTCCTTGAGGACCTGTTCCATGATTTTTCCAGGGACTGAGGTGAGACTGACTGGCCTGTAGTTCCCTGGATCTTCCTTCTTCCCTTTTTTAAAGATGGGCACTACATTAGCTTTTTTCCAGTCATCCGGGACCTCCCCCGATCGCCATGATTTTTCAAAGATAATGGCCAATGGCTCTGCAATCTCATCAGCCAACTCCTTTAGCACCCTCGGATGCAGTGAATCCGGCCCCATGGACTTGTGCTCGTCCAGCTTTTCTAAATAGTCCCGAACTACTTCTTTCTCCACAGAGAGCTGGTCACCTCTTCCCCATACCGTGCTGCAGAGTGCAGCTGTCTGGGAGCTGACCTTGTCTGTGAAGACAGAGGCAAAAAAAGCATTGAGTACACTAGCTTTCTCCACATCCTCTGTCACTAGGTTCCTTCCCTCATTCAGCAAGGGGCCCACACTTTCCTTGACTTTCTTCTTGTTGCTAACATACCTGAAGAAACCCTTCTTGTTACTCCTAACATCTCCGACTAGCTGCAACTCCAAGTGTGATTTGGCCTTCCTAATTTCACTCCTGCATGCCTGAGCAATACTTTTATACTGCTCCCTGGTTATTTGTCCAATCTTCCACTTCTTGTAAGCTGTTTTTTTGTGTTTAAGATGAGCAAGGATTTCACTGTTAAGCCAAGCTGGTCGCCTGCCATATTTACTTTTCTTCCTACACATTGGGATGGTTTGTTCCTGCAACCTCAAAAAGGATTCTTTAAAATACAGCCAGCTTTCCTCGACTCCTTTCCCAGTCATGTTTGACTCCCTCAGGGAACTGATGGGCAAGGTCCCCTGGGAGAATAAGTCTGCTTTTCTGAAGTCCAGGGTCTCTGTTCTACTGCTCTCCTTTCTTCCTTGTGTCAGGATCCTGAACTCGACCATCTCATGGTCACTGCCTCCCAGGTTCCCATCACTATTGCTTCCTCTACTATTTCTTCCGTTTGTGAGCTTCCATGTTAATAAAATGCAGGAGCCGAGGGGGGAAAATAACCTAAATATGGGCTTTCATTACACCAATAAAATATGGGGGGGAAAATTCTTTGACTATTTCCAAGTGGTCCCTTTTTAGTGAAGCTCAGTGATAAAATTTTGTGTGGCTCATGGCCCCAGACAGTGAAAGGCCTGCTGAATGTAAATGAGGGATACAGTAACAGAGTTTTTAAAGTATTAGGGCTCACTCAAGTAGAATGGCTTGCTCTTGTGAGAAGCCCTTCACAATTAGTTTCTTCTTCATGATCAGTCCAAAACAATTGTAATGATTATTTATTATAATTAAGTATAAGGAGCCTTATGTAAACAGGCACAGAAAATTCCAGACGCAGTTAAATTGCTACTCTGCATTCTGATATTTTCTAACTTTGTCTTATTAATCTATGATTTAAACTCTGCCCTGGAAGGCATGTGCATGGCAGCCAGTAATGTCAACAAGAGTTACATGTGAACATCAAAGAGTGCAGTGTGGCCCTTCATGGTTATTAAAACAACTCCAGAAAACTGGTCAGCTGGATCAACATGTAATAACTGAAACAATGTGAATCTCCATTTTAATCAGAAAGACTTCTGAATTGATACAGTAGTGCCTGATTCAGAGACCATTGAAACCAACAGAATACTTCTATTCACTTTAATAAACTTTAGACAAGGCACCAGTATATTGAAAACTGTGTCAAAAATATAAGCTGTCACTTTAAATACCAAGGGTTTTCCTGGTCCTGCTTGCAAGAGTGCTCTGTAGGGAAGTGTGGGATTAGAGATAGTCTACAGAGAGCCAGTTTAGAGTAAAGGAGGGTGAGTTATGCCTCTCTGCCTTAAGGAATAGCCTGCTTTCTCTCTCTCTTTTTGGTTACTGTGAGTTTCTCATTGCAGTCTGTTTTTGAAGTTTTTGTTGTTGATTTGCCGCTTTTAAGTCTGTTATTGAGTGTCCAGGGAGATTGAAGAGTTCTCTGACTGTTTTTGGAATGTTATAATTCTTGACATCTGATTTGTGTCCATTTATTCTTTTGCGTAGACTGTCTGGTTTGGCCAATGGACACTCAATAACAAACTGCAGAACTAGACTTAATTTTCAAACTGGACACCATCAAATTAGGACTGAATAAAGACTGGGAGTGGATGTGTCACTACAAAAAAACTAATTTTCCCCTACTGATACTAACACCTTCTTGTCAACTGTTTGAAATGGGCCACCCTGATTGCATTGGCCTTATTACCACTACAAAAGTGATTTTTCCTCCCTTGGTATTCTACTGTTGAGAATAGCCTACTTCCACCTTAATTGAATTGGCTCTTTAGCACTGACCCCCCCAGTTGGTAAGGCAACTCTCATCTTTTCATGTACTGTGTATTTATACCTGCCTACTACATTTTCCACTCCATGCATCTGATGAAGTGGGTTTTAGCCCATGAAAGCTTATGTCCAAATAAATTTGTTAGTCTCCAAGGTGCCACAAGTACTCTTCGTTATTCCTAAAAGAGTACTTTATGTTTTTATCTAACTATTCTGTTTGTATGCTGTAAGCATACCAATTTCTACCACTGGAATACTGTAGCTTCACGCCCACCATTGCTAATAGAATACAACTGTACTTTGGTTAACACATGTCATACAAATTCTATCTCTACATTCTTCATAAAATTGAACAGTAAGCAGTGATTGCCTTTAAAAAAATTGAACAGTAAGCAGTGATTGCCTTTACTCTCCATGTACATTTGTTCCATGTACAGGTTCACAGAGAGTAAAGGCAATTTTTTTCATATTTGACTGTCATTCCCAAATAGAGTGAAATCTGTACTAGATGCCATCTCTCTGAGGGACCCTCCTGTCCTAAGAGATCTTGTGCAATGCATTCCTACACCTGTATTCTATAACATTCCACTCATCTCATTAGAAGACCACTTTCATTACACAACCAATTTTTAGCACCCTTAGTGTCACATCTAGATGATGTTCCCAGAGTAACAGAAATTTGTGGAGTACAAATAGAACAGAATGCGATAATGGACTCAGTAACCACTTTATTTATGCTAACAGGGTTGAAAGATATGCAATGGTATCTACTCCTAATTACTTATTCTTGGGAATAGATATTTTCCCTCTCTGTATTTTGGAGGGGGATGAAAGGAGCTAGGATTTACGGTTTCACTAGTCATTAGTTTAACTTCAGCTATTCCTGTATGAAATGGATTTATCACTGTTTCCTACTGAGAATCTTGCTGTTTGTATTATACATAAATAAGTGCCTTATAAGCTAATATTACATGTCTTGTGGATGTGGGACAGGGTTGCTGTCAGATACACTTTTCACAATATAGTTCCACACCAAGGATGGTAACCTCAAACATGTCTTCTGTAGAGGCCTGCGTTGTCAGTTTAGTATATAAGATCTATGTTTATAATGCAACATGAAATTTAAAACAAAAAAGAGAAGGTTCTCCTATTTCTTTAGTGTTGACACTGGGGAACTCTGAGACAGTGGGGAATGTCTTAATTATTTTGGAATTAAAAATAGAAAATGAGGCAGCTGCTTCTTACAAATATATATTAAATAAACTGCTAAAAAGAGAAGGACTCTAGTTAACAGAACTCAATTACATTATGTCTGTGCTGCCCCACAGTTTGGACTATGATTAGGTTTGCCAACTTTCTGACCGAACAAAACCAAACACCCTTTCCCTGCCCCTTCTCCCAGGCCCCTCCTCTCTTATTCCATCTCCCCCTCCCTCCATCGCTCACTCTCTACCAAAGTCACTCGCTCCTTTTCACCGGGCTGGCCAGGATCTCTTTTTGACCAGGTGTTTGGTTGAAAACTGGACACCCGGCAACCTATATGGGTGTGAATTAGGAATCTTTTAATTCATGCCCACAGTGTCCACACTAGGGATTTACAGCGCAGCACTTTGGTGCGCACCACTTGCAGTGTAGACAAGCCCTACGGCCCACTAGTTCAGATTAATTGCTGAAACTTAAAGAAAAAGAATGTTACAAAATAAAGCCTGTCTCTGACCTATGGGATAGCCAATGGCTGACATGTTTTTACCATGACACTACAGATCTACTTGTATAAACTGAAGAAGGAAAATGCACAAGGAAGCCAGCTTGAAAGAATATGCAAAAAAGAAAACACTTTCTGTGCCTGAGAATGGAGAGAGAAATGCAATGAAATCCTTTTAAAGGATTACTGGAGTAAACTTGCTTTTAAAAGTTTCAAATATGGGTTTCTGTTACTTCTATAAAATATGCACATGCAGGGCCGGCTCTAGACCCCAGCGCGCCAAGCGCGCGCTTGGGGCGGCATGCCACCGGGAGGGCAGCCGGCTCCGGTGGACCTCCCGCAGGCGTGCCTGCGGAGGGTCCGGTTGTCCGGCGGCTCCGGTGGACCTGCCGCAGGCATGCCTGCAGAGGGTCCGCTGGTCCCGCGGCTCAGGTGGACCTCCCGCAGGCATGCCTGCGGATGCTCCACCGGAGCCGCAGGAGCAGCGGACCCTCCGCAGGCACATCTGCAGGAGGTTCACCGGAGCCGCGGGACTGGCAATGGTGAGAGCGCCTCCCGCGGCGCGCTGCCCTGCTTGGGGCGGTGCAATTGCTAGAGCCGCCCCTGTGCACACGTGTGCTTTGCATACAGAAACCTGCATGTACAAAACAGGTAACAGGTTGCTGGAGGGGATGCATGTACTACCCTTATGATACACCTGTTTTGTGCAAAGACTGGACTTCAGTCTCGAGGATTGTCAAGACAACACCTTCCATGAGTACTAAGACCCTAGGCTTGCAAAATATTTGAGATTACTCATGTATTTAAAGTTAGATACATATTAAGTGCTTTCCTAGATTGGGTCCTAAATTCATTTAAAAATATCTAAGAATGATGGGGGAAAACAACCAAGAAGTGATTAGATTAGTTAGAGTAGTGGTTATATGAATCCAAGCAGTTATCCTGCCCACTACCTAGCATTCATTCCTTTATGTGCTTATTTGTTCTGAAGAATTTCTTCTTGATCATATGCTTTGTCAGACTTACCCCATGGTATTGTTACTTTTAGGATAAGCATCATTCCATCCATGGATTTATTATCACTCTTAAGAGGCAAGAGTGTGATTTCATTTACACCAGTTTAACCCCATTAAAGTCAATCCACATTCACACAAGTATATTCTGAGATCAGAGCCAACCCTAAGTGATCAAATTGCACACTTTACCTTTTGCGTACTGTCAATGCTGCATCTTTCAGTAATGACCTTTTTCATGCAGAACTTGCTTGTGCCTGTTTGACTTAATTCTGTGAGGACTGTGTACATCCACAGTGGTCCAGAGGCGGGAAACTGGGAGGCATTAGTCAACATGCCTTCTACTCTATCTGTTGGTGGGCTTCAATTTGCACCTACCCTGTACAGGCTGCCAGCATTGCTGGACAGAGTTTTGGGGTAGAGGTGCAAGGTGGGAGGGAGGGAGGGGGAGTCATGGCTTCTGTCTCCTGCTTGCCCTTCCCTGCCCCATTTGGAGCACCAGGTTTCACTGAAGGAGCAGGGAAGCTGCAAATCTACCGGTTTCTTAATACAGGCTGACAGGGGATGAGAAGGATCCCTGCACATCTTGCCTGCTCTATGATCTCATGAAGGGCCAGGTAGAATCTGGCTTATAAATTGTTGCTCCACCTGGTAATATATTAATTTAACTGCATAATCATCTAATTTAAGCTCCTTGTTTACTTACTTTCTTAAACAAGATCTTAATTTATCAAGTTGGGGTGTTTCAATTCTGTGCTCCGTTGCTGTAGCAGCAGCTCCTTCATCAGGAAAGTTTTGCTTGTCCCTATGCTTAGTATATACTGTAGTTTGATCGGCAGATTATATCAAGTAGCAAAAAAAATCAATAGTTTCTACAGCTACATAATCTGACATAACCCACTGATTTTTGTCACTTGACATAGTTTGTTGGCATACAGTATATGGTAAACTATATGCTGAATATGTTACAAGCAGTTTAATAAACAGTAACCATGTCTAATTGCTGTGTAATGTAAGTAACGGCAGGCTACCCAAAGCTTTTGAATGGGCACCTATTTGTCATCTTATAAATCTAAAAAAATGGTGCACCTGGTGGGAAGTTGGTGAGAAGGTGGGGTTAGAGAGGAATATAGAGAGGCAGAGAATGCTTGCTTAGGAAGCTGAACAGAATTATATTGCAGCAAAGCTCAAGAGTCACTTATCCTTTTCCTCGGGGACTATCCTTTCTGTAGAGAGGTCTACTGAACTGAGACTTGATCTGAACCTCCTTTGGATTAGGGGTGTTTACTCAGTAATGGGGAAAAAAAGTCCTCCATTAGTGTCATGTTGAAGGCCCCAGCTACCCCGCCACACCTTCACTACCTTCAGCATTTCATGAGTATCAGTCTGGCAGCTGATGGTTTCAATCTTGTGCATATACGGTGTTCAGTACTTAAATTTGTAATACTCTTAGGAGCAGGGATCTCATATGTTCAGGGTTTGTATACTGCCTTGCACAAATAGCCCAAATCTGTTTTTGGCCTTTAGGCACAACTGCAATATAAATGTTGTTAATAATTAATGCATTATAATCTCTTGATTTCTCAGTATTTGTGTGTGTTTGCTAACACCACAATTCAAAGGGAAACTTCAGAACTCGTAATAAAAATACTGCAAGCAAGTGTTGTCATGAGGGGACTCCTTTAGATCAAATTGATTCTGTTAAAGACTTCCACTTGAGAATGTATTAATACATGCCCTTTGAAGTAGTACTGCTGTGGCTATGATGGAGGAAAATGTCTGGAATAGAGGACTTCACTCGAAAAAAAACAGGTCTATAGAACATGGAAAGTTTTGGCTCTCTGTGGAGTTCAGTATCCAAAAACATCTAATGTCAATAACGGGGTGAGACTATAGGGACATCTTGGGAAGACATGAGAGGAAAAAGTGATCCTCATACCTAATCAGCCACACAGTAAAATATAGGAATGGATTATGTTTTATATAATGACTTCTCATGAGGTAGCTTCCCACTTTTTTAGTGAGCCATTTCAGCCACGACAGGAAACAGAGAGAAGCCTAATCCACCAGAGGAAGCCACAGTCATTTTCTGTGCTCTCTAATTATCTCTAATACTCTTACTCTTATTAGCCATGTACAATGTTAGAACTTCTAATACCACTGTATTTAGGGAGGGGAGGGGACTGTGCAGTGCTCTTTCACAGCCTGTGGAAGAGGAGTTGTGTGCTGCTCCTGCTCTGTTTCCAGCACACTCTAAGTTCTGGCTGGTTCTGATGTCTGAGACTCACATGTGTGTGGCTTATCCCACACCCACTTCAGAACTGAGACTAAGATTCTTCAAACCAGAGTAATGTGTGGTATTGAAATGGGATCAATAGCACTAGAGCAGGGCAGACATGTTACCCACAACTTCTTCAGTGCATTTGGTGACGTTTTTCATATATCTGATTGATGATTCCCCCATCTCCTCCCTCACACACAGCTCCCGTCTCAAATATGGCAGAACTAAATTGCATTTTGGATACAAATAAATGTGTGATTTATTTGTGGCATTATTTACCTAGCTGTGATTAGTACCATCCTCAGTTAAACAATAAATAAATTATAGGTACTAAAGTGAGAAGAGGGGAGTAGGAGAGGTTGAGGGCAAACTTCCTCTGATTCTTCAGAGAACAGCAGGATTTGAAAAGCAAATCAGAATGGGGAAGGGAAGAATGAATGGACCGACAAAATAAGTTAATTTAACCATGTATATTAGAATCTTCGGACTGTTCTCAGATTGATTTGTGACTAGGACTGCTGTTTATGCCTGTTACTATTTTATAGGAACTTATTGATCCAAATACCCTTTACACTGCTTACTTGGGTCAAATAAAGTTCAAATCTATAAGCATGAAAGCCGTGTTCTACAGTTAGAGCTTTCAATATTGGAATTAGCATTGATGGGCCTTGCACAAATTGTTCACTGAGGAGAGAATTGAAGGAGAACATGTAGGGCTGGCCTCACCATGAGGCGACTGAGGTGGCTGCCTCAGGTGCCAGACTGTGGGGGGAGGGGGGGCACTACTAGGACCCAGAGTGTCTGCTGCTGGTGCATATGTATTCTCTCTGCTCTAGATGCACAGAGATAGTGGAGTGCTGTGCTGGAGAAAGGAGGACACAAGAGACAACAGGCAGGAGTTGCATGGAGAGAGAGGAGGAGGAGCCTCTTATGTACCTCTCAAGCACCCCCAGGAGTCTGAGCTGATTAACATCAGCTTCTCAGGGAGCTTCCTGTTTCCTGCTGCTTCCCTGAACCCACTTGAGGAGAACAGGCAGTCAGCTGAAGTAGTAGGAGCCAGTTAGGCCCTTAAGATGCTGGTATCTTCCCTCACTCAGGCCCTGCTACCAGCCTGCTTATTTGTGCCCATCAATTGAGTGTTGAGAGCCGCTATAGCTGGCACAGAACAGCAGTCATGAGTGAAGTAAGAAAACGCCCCTCTGGGGCAGCATTCAGAAAAAGAAAGAAAGCTTTTCTATCTAAGCAGAAAGGAGTTCTCCTGACATACATAGACTCAAATGTTCACGGTGAGCCTTCCAGCCCCAGTGAGGATGTGAGTGGTGAGGAGATGCCTGATCTTCCAGTTAGTCAGAGTGCAGGTGACCTGGCAGCTACTGCAGCATCCATATCTCCATCTCAAATGGATGTAACCATGCACATTCCTGAAGAAAGGTGTGGTGGAGGTGCAAGAAACAGCTGCTGCTGAGTTTAGTTCCTTAAGTCTAGATGATCCAGGAGTTGGACTGTGGACCCACTTGAGGCTGAGGGACTTCCTTGTACTGCATGGGCCACAGCAATGGACAAACTTCATGTTCCCCAAAGACAATGAAAATAGAGGTTTCCACCCAACACATTACTGGCGTGAAATCCCCAATGGTGATAAATAGAGAGGCCATGTCTTATGTACTCAAAAACCCAGAATGCTGCATACTGTTTTTGTTGAAAACTCTTCCAGTCTGATGTTCCAGCCACATTGGGTTCTACAGGAACAAAGGACTGGAAAAAGATGGCTAGAAATCTGTCATGCCATGAGAAGGCAGCAAGTCACCAGAGAGCATTCCATAGGAGGAAAGAGCTTGAGATGAGACTAAGGTTAAAGGCCACCATAGATGATCAGCATCAAGAAAAGATTCTGAAAAGGCTCATTGCCATTGTGAGAATGCTTGCTACCCAAAACCTAGCACGGCATGGCACGTCAGATCAGCTGTATTTGCCAAACAATGGGAACTTCATTAAAATTGTGGACCTGATGGCTGAGTTTGATGCTGTACTCCAGGAGCATCTAAGAGACACCACCCAACAAATGTACACACTCCATTACCTTGGAAAAACAATTCAAAATGAGATCATACAGTTACTGGCAACAAAAGTCAAACAGAAGATTGTGGTAGATCTGAAGTCAGCAAGATATTACTCTATTATTCTGGATTGCACACCTGACATCAGCCATACGGAACAAATGACTTTAATGGTACGTTTTGTAACAACAACAGAACCTAGTGAAAATGTCCCTGCAATGGTGACTGTCAGAGAGCATTTTCTAGAATGTATTGACATTGATGATAATACAGGAGCTGGTATGACAAATGTGCTTCTTAAAAAGCTGGAAGATATGGGAATTGCGATAGCTGACATGAGAGGTCAGAGCTTCGATAATGGTGCCAACATGACAGGAAAGAACAGAGGAGTGCAGACATTCATTGAACTTGGTGGTCAGTGATGCAGCATCAGCTTCTAGTGAGGCTGAATTTTTTAATGTCATTCAAAACATCTATGTATTTTTCTCTGCATCAACTCATCAATGGCAAATTTTGAAGCAACATCTGGGAACATCCTCTCTGACACTGAAACTGCTGAGTGCCACACGATTGGAAAGTCGAGTGGAGGCAATAAAGCCTATCAAACACCAAATTGGGAAGATAGATGATGCCATAGTTGCCATTATGGAGGATAATGCTATGACAGGAACTGTTTGTGGGAAAACAGTGGCAGAAGGAAATGGAATCACCAGAAACATACATGACTTCAAATTTCTGTGTGGCTTAGTGCTGTGACATGACATACTGTTTGAAATAAATGTTGTAAGCAAGAGATTCCAATGTGTTGACCTTGATATATCTGGAGCAATGGAACAACTGGACAAAGCAAAATCATACCTACAGTCTTACCAGTCAGATGAGGGATTTCAAAACGTTCTGAAGAGTGCACAGAAGTTGGCAGAGGAACTTCACACGGAAGCTATTTTCCCACCCATTCAAGAATACAAGAGTCACCGAAAAAGACAATATTTTGATTATGAGGCACAGGATAATCCCATAAGTGATCCTGTAGTGGGTCGCCCCTGCTGGTCGTCTCAGGGAATTAGCTCTCCAGCCTTGGAGCGCCCACTGCAGGCCGGTGTCCCACTGCCGCTTGGCCTCCCTGGACTCCGGTGCCCCATTATCTTTGGGTGCTGCGTCCTGGCAATACCCCTGCAGTCTCAGGGTCTCCCCACCCAGGGGAACCCCCAATCCTCTATCCTCACCTTGCCTCAGTCATGGGCTACAACCAGTCACCAACTAGCTCCCATTCCCTGGAGCAGACTTCAGTATAATCCACTCATCACTGGCAAGGAGGGTTTGGACCTGCTGCCTCTGCCTACCCCTGGGCTGCCCTCTGCAATCCCCAGTACCCGTTGGCCTTCTGCTAGGCCACAGCTTGGGGCTTTCCAGGCTGGAGCCTCCCCAGCTCCTCTGCCTTTCCCCAGCCCTGCTCCACTCAGGTACTCTGTGTCCAGCTCCCTGCAGCCAGGTCCGTCTCCCTCTACAGCTAGAGAGAAAAAAACTGCTGAGCTCCTGGCTCCCAGCCTCTTATATAGGGCCAGATGAGGCCTGACTGGGATGTAGCCCAGCTGCAGCTGCTTCCCCAATCAGCCTATTAGCTGCTTTCCCTGCCACAGCCCTCTCCCAGGGCTGTTTTAAGCCCTTCAGGGCAGGAGTGGATGACCACCCCGCTACAGACCCTCAAAACAATTCAAAGTTGAATTCTTTAACCAGGTGCTAGATTGCGCAATACAGTCAGTTGAAGAACATTTCGTGCAGCTCAAGGAACACAGCAGTATCTTTGGGATGTTGTAGGATATTCCCAGACTCCTCACTATACCTTGAAGAAGACCTACACCAGCAATGCAGGGCACTAGAGACAGTGTTGACACATGATGACATGCACAATATTGATGTGAGTGATTTAGGTGATGAACTGAAAGCCCTTTCAAGATACATTTCAGCAAGATCAAATCCAAAGATTGTTCTGGAATATATGCTAACATTAAGGACATGTCTAAACTGAAATTAAAACTTGCAGCTGGCCCATACATAGTTGACTCAGGCTTATGGGACTCGGATTGCGGGGCTGTTTAATTGCAGGGTAGATGTCCAGGCATGGGCAGGAGCCGAGGCTGTGGGACCCTGCAGGGTGGGTGGGTCCCAGAGTTCAGGCTGCGGCCTGATTCCAGAATTCTACACTGCAGTTAAACAGCCTCACAGCCTGAGCCCCATGAGCCCAAGTCAGATGGCACAGACCAGCCACATGTCTCTAATTGTCGACATATCCAGAGAAGCCACTCCAGGTGCATGGTGCAGCATAGAAGACAGAGATGAGAGTGAGAAGGATAGAAAAGCAGTAGTGTGGTGCACAAAGGGATAATTAGGAGAAATAGGAGATGAGGCCAAAGAGACAGACTCAATAAAGAGTGTAAGAAAAATTCTGTTAAAACTGTTTTTGTGCCTCAAGATATTCTGTTTTTTTATGCCCTACAATCACCAAATTAAATCAACCTTGTAATTTCTTAGTCGGTGTGATTCTTGTAATTCATCAGGAACTGTGCTCATATGTTTGCAGCTGATGTTCTGTTCTTATGGGATATTCCAAAAATGCAGGTACACCCACTCTCAACTTGTGTTTTAAGGGGTTTGTAAACTGCCAACCCACTTATGGTTCAGCACATTTGATGCAGAATGAATTTTACATTTGCCTGCCCGAACATCCATTTGCTTGTGCATTTCCAATTTTTAGACATACCTATAGAGTGAACCTTCAGTTGTATCATTGCAATATCAGCAATTCCATATAAAACTTACCTCACTTAACAACAAAGCAGGGCATTGGGTAACCCAGCTTCTGGGAGCTAATCATACATTTTTCACTAATCTGTTTCCTCCTTTTATCACTTTGTTTTTGTTTCATACACAATTTCATTGTCTCTTACCTTTTCCCCTTTACATTTGTCTTTCCTCATTATCCAGGCTAGTTGTTATTTTTCTCCTTAAGTGGCAATTTAATATTTCATTTCCATGATGTAGGGCACATGGAGCAAAAAGTACATTTTTAGACAATGAAAAATAATTTGAGTTTATAGGTAAGTTCCACAACAGTATGCTATGTGTAATTTTGAGACAATTGCAAAGTGAGACCAAGGCGACGAGTCAAATTCTGCTCTGCCTTCAGTGGAATTGCCTCAAGGCTGAATTTGGAGCAATGTGTTGTGTTGTTTTTGTTTTTCCCTTGCCTGCAGTCAGTAAATCCAGCATTCATGTATGGCAAATGGAATCATGGGCAGAAACTGAGACAGCTGTGCAAAACTCATGTTCATACCAAGAGGACCTTAGAAAGTTTTGGAGGTTTGTTTTGGACGCTTCACATTTGGAGAACTGTAGGCATCTCTTGAGTCTTCAGACGTAGTTTTGAAAATGTCACACACAGACTTTCCCATGGTATTTTGTCACTTTCCATTCCTGGATGGTTCAAGGAAATTCAGAGGGATGCACAAATGAAATATAAGGGCTTGTCTACAGAGACATTTAATTTGCCTCAAGCTGATACTCCCCTACTGAGGACTAACTGTTCATGTGGACCCTGATAACGTACAATAATAAGGACATTGCCAGCAGATCGAGGGACATGATCATTCCCCTCTATTCGACATTGGTGAGGCCTCATCTGGAATACTGTGTCCAGTTCTGGGCCCCACACTACAAGAAGGATGTGGAAAAATTGGAAAGAGTCCAGTGGAGGGCAACAAAAATGATTAGGCGGCTGGAGCGCATGATTTATGAGAAGAGGCTGAGGGAACTGGGATTATTTAGTCGGCAGAAGAAAAGAATGAGGGGGGATTTGATAGCTGCTTTCAGCTACCTGAAAGGGGGTTCCAAAGAGGATGGATCTAGACTGTTCTCAGTGGTAGCAGATGACAGAACAAGGAGTAATGGTCTCAAGTTGCAGTGGGGGAGGTTTAGGTTGGATATTAGGAAAAACTTTTTCACTAGGAGGGTGGTGAAGAACTGGAATGGGTTACCTAGGGAGGTGGTGGAATCTCCTTCTTTAGAGGTTTTTAAGGTCAGGCTTGACAAAGCCCTGGCTGGGATGATTTTAGTTGGGGATTGGTCCTGCTTTGAGCAAGCGGTTGGACTAGATGACCTGCTGATGGCCCTTATAATCCTTATATTCTATGATTCTAACAGATTGGTGATGTGCTTTGATTAGTCTGTTTCAAAGGAGACTAGATCTAAGTACATTAACAAACTGGAATGCATGTCAGCAGGGTCCATGTGCAGGGTAGATTTGGATTCCAGCTTGCCACGAACTGTGTAGACAAGCCCTGAGATTTTCAAGAATAGGTGCTAAAGTTTGTCTCCTAAATCCATATAGAAAGCACCTAAATATGGTAAGTAGTCTGATTGTCAAAAGTGCTGAACACCCAATAGCTCTTTTTGAATTCCTACTCTCAAAAAGTTAAATTATTTAAATATTTCCAAAATTCAGAAAAGATTTAGTTTGAGTTCAGTTTGAATTTGGGCTAAAGGTTGTAGTCAGTAGTTAATTTATTTTAACTTTTTTTTGCTTATCTCTTAAAGGTATTTCTTGAGTCATCACACCATTACTATATTTTTTCTCCTCTTCCCCCCCACACCCTCCACATTCGTGATCTCATGCTGACTTTTCCCTCTCATCTTATCACCTTATACATGGATTCTCAAACTGGTTCACAAACTGGTCTGAGGCTCATTAGAGGTCCACAAAATATAGTATTTTGAGATCCAAGTGGTGGGCATGTAAAATAGGTGTAAAACTCCAGCAGGTCAAAATGGGAGCACATCACAGCCACCATGATCAGAGGTAAATCACTACCAGGTGTAGGCTAGAGGGGACTCAAACCCATAATACAGTAGCATGGTAAATGAGATATTCCCAAAGAGAAGAAGAATGATCTTATGTTTAAACAGGAGACTGGTTTCTCAATAGTGCCTCTTGGGGATGTCAAGAGCTGTCTTTTTTTTATTACCAGCCCTGCCCCATTCTTTCTATCTGGCTTTGGCATATGTGACTGTAAAACTCTCTGAGACTTCGTTTCCCTATGTGTCGAATGAAGATACCCCTCTCATAGAGAGACTTTTTGGTATCTGGGGGAAAATCTATTGTTTGTAAAATGTTTTGAAGTTTTAGTTGTATAAATGCCAAGCATGATCTTAAAAATCTGCATGCATCTTGTTAGAATTAGAAAGGATCTTGCATCAAACATATCAACAAAAAAGAACTGGTAATGAGTGAAAAGTCTGTTGAACTTTGTGTCCCAGAACGTTCTCAGCCTTAACTGTGCCATACCCAACATGCATCTTCCATGCAACCCTTAAAGCTTTCTACTCCATTATGTTGATATCCAATATCATGAGGGTCAGCAGCAAAATAAACCTGGATTTTTCACACAAGGCTTTGCAGACCTGTAGAATACTTTGCCAGAAATAGTGGTTTCTGAAAAGCGCACAGCCCACTGTAAGTAGCATATAATCTAGCAACTGACTTAGGAAAGTAAAAGCCAACTCTTGGGGGACTAACATGAAATAGATGGAGAAACGGTACTTCAGACTTTGCTGCTGGTACAGCGGTCACATTCCCCTCATGTTGTGTTTTAAAATAGATCTTTTGTGACATGTATGCAGAAAGGAAGCCACTTACCAAACGTGGGAAAAAATAGAAAGCAATTCCCCTATTTCTTTTTTCCTCCTCTCTTTTTTTTCTTTCTATGGAAGATTTTCAAAGTTTTCCTGCTGTCTTTGTTCCAAGCACAAAGGAGAAGAGCAGTAGGCTATAATACCTCATGAGGTGTCTATTTATTGTGAGGGGTTTTTTTTAGACCCATTTCACTTTGAGTGGATGTTGGCTGGAGGCAAAGCCTAGAGATCACAGCTTTAGTACAAATATATAAAGCTTTACCAAGATTTTCAGTCTTTGAAGTATTCTGTCTAATTTGTGTAAGCCTCTGAGTGGCCATTTTGCCCGCCTGCTAACTATTAGAATCTGAGCTGGGATGGCTTTAATGATGGCTTTTCATTTGATGCTACAGCATATAACCACACTTTTTAATAGAGGGGAGAAAGTTATGTGAAAGCTAAATCCAATGGAAGGTTAAATGGAATAACTGAGTGTTTCAAACGTTAAAAGATGAGAATAGCAAAGATAGACAGAAATGGGGAGGGTGAATTCTGCCAGTAGAAGAACTTTCCTATTTCAAGATTACTTTTCTACAGAGTGGAAGTTGGGACAATTCAGTCACCTGTATGTTGGACCTCCTCAGATAAATATTTCCCCGCTGCCTGCCAGGCTTTCTCTGTATGCTGTTTCCCTGTTGGGGAAGAGAACTTAATGGATCCAATTAATATCACTTGTACTTTAACTAAAAAAGTCACTGGCTGGTGCCCCTTATGCAAAGCTGAGCTGGGGGTCATTTAAATGATCTACACATTATTACAGAGGAAGCAAAATAGCACTTTTTTCTCCCCAAATACCAAGGCTGCTCTGTCTTTTGCTAGCTGTGTTGCTTTCCTAGGAATTAGGGATCTCTCATAGCGTGGCACAACTGCTGCCTCTACAGCACAAATGAATGTCTCCCTACTAACTGGTCACATTGGAAAACTCATACATTGGAAATCTCATATAAAATGAAGTGCTAGCAGCCCATGGCCACTATTTGGCTGTGTGTGCATACTGGTGAATTTTATGTTCTATTTTATACAACTCACCAATTTTCAGGACCTCAAGTCTGCTAGAATGTTCAGGTTATCCTTGTGCTTTGCCAAATGTAGCTGAAGATAAATAAAATTACTCACATCCTCTCTTCTCTGTCTCAGAGCCTGGATATCCCAACCTGTAGCCTTGAGATAATGGAGGAGGGTCATTACATTATCATACCGGGTATCATACCGGGACAGAACAGTAGATTAACCTACCTTACTAGTATGTTAGAGGAGTGTGGGGCTGGCAAACAGGATGCCTTTGGCATCTCCAGCTGCCAGCCAGTAAAGGAAGAATGGATGCAATTGACTTCGTAGCAGGTCAATAATGTTTCTTTGTTAACTATAAGGAATAAAGTTCTGCCTGACTTCAGAGCACTCATTGTCCCTAAGTGACCCAGTTTTCGTCTCTACTGTATCAAGTGGGTTGTTTGCAAAGAGAATAATAGCCATTGTTTTAAAGCTTTATGCCAGATGTTAAGGGCCTTATTTCTTTATCACCTACTTTCTCTCTGCTTTGCGTGATTTAAAGCCATGGGCTGGGTAATGTGACTCTTTCAGTTAAACTATGTAAATCAGATTATTACCTGCACTTTGAGTTCACCTACAGTTTGGACCATCGTATGGTAATGCTATAGAAGAGGTATTACAACAGGAGGGAAAGTACCCCTGGAAAGGGGTGCATGTGATGCACAAATTGTAGCATGTACTTCATTCAGACACACCACCTTCAGAATGGACAATATCCTACTATCACCACATTTTGAATCCAAAATGCTAAACGCACTAAAACCTGTGGCTTTAGAGTTTAGGAATCCCATTGTGCCACTCCATAGCCTCCTGCATGAGCTCAGTGGCGTTTCACGTCTTGAGTTCTGAGATTTCTTACACTCTCAAAAAACACACCAGCATTAAAGAAAATACACTTCCTGTTTATTATTGTTCAATATATTTTTATTAATGTGATGAGGTATGTACCCTACACAGGTAATGAAAGAGTTAACTGGAGACAGAGTAATTAGGGGTGAAAACATTATCTACTATTTGTTCTTATCAGTTTAATACCTGGAGGGTGGGCCAGGCCCAAATGAAACTGAAGACCAGGTGGGGGAGGAGGTGAATGATGACCAAAAAGGGAGGAATCCCAGATGAGAAGGAGGCTGCATGGAGAGAGGGAATGAACTCTGCAGTCCCTCGGTGGTTGGTAGAGTGTGGAGGAAAGACCTAGCGAGAGGCAGCTGTACAGTAAGCCCAAGGAGGGGCTGTGGGAAAGGGCCTGAGAAAAGGCCAAGTTAGGAGGAAGTCCAAGGAGTCAGGGAGGCGTCTGAGGGCGCAGACCTTAGTTGCTTGCCATGGAGTCCATGGACTGGAATCCAGAGGAGAGGAAGGGTCTGGGGTCCCCTACCACTAGGGTGACCAGATAGCAAGTGTGAAAAATCGGGATGGGGGTGGAGGGTAATAGGAGCCTATATAGGAAAAAGCCCCAAATATCTAGATTGTCCCTATAAAATTGGGACATCTGGTCACCCTACCTACCAGTCCCCCAGAAAAAGTAATGCTGAAACACTCTGACACAAGAGGGAGAAGGAGTATGGACCTGGACTCCAGGGGAAAAGCCCTGGGAGGCATCACTCTGTGCAAGGGTGGGAGAGTGACCCTGAAGAAAGCCGGTGAAGGATCTGTGGTGTGAGCCCAGGTAAGAGTGGAGAACTATGTTTATTTTGGCTTAGTTTATGGGATTTATTATTTATCCTGAAAGGGGTGTGACTAAACATGGCCTGGCTGGAGGCCTGGAACATGAGAAGAGGCGGACCACTGCAGGGCTAGAGCAGCTGGTGCCGGGAGTGCTAGAGAAGAAGAACCTACTATACCACACCAGTCACAAGTGGGCACCCCAGCAGGGAGTCCACTTGCTTCCAGTAGTAAATGGATACTGCCATTTCTGAATCGGTTCTTATCAGGAGACAAGATATGGACCGATCTATTGCCACCTGGACCCCTTTGTAGGATTATTATTATTTGTCAGTATCCCAAAAGTGTGCTAGGCACCTCACAAATAAATAAAAATATTCCCTTCTCTATGATAAATATAAGACAAAACATGTGAGAGCAAGAAACAGTGGGGGTGGGGCTGTCGAGAGGGAGGAGGGAGCACCAAGGTTGCTTAGGAATTTTGTGGGTGCCTCTCAAAATTAAGATAAGTTTAAGGTACTTTTTCACTCCAATTAAATTAATTTTAAAAGGGCTCTTTTTCTTGTTGATGGGAAGTGAAACTGACTAGAGATCAAGTCCTGCAGTGTACTCATCCTTTTCTAAAATAATTGTTTCCCAACTCCATTCCCACAGAATCGGGGTCTCCTGCTTGTGTCTCTAGAAGTCCTGAATCTTTTTTATTTTCCCCAGCCTCGACACCTCATTTATGGTGTTTCATGGCTTTAACATTTGAAATAGAGAGGTCAACTCAAGTCTGGGGAGAAATTTCTTTCCCTTTTCCCAGCATATAATTCTGGCGACATGCAGTAAGTTTATTCAGCACCAGCGATTTTGCCAAACTATTCAGATGAAGCCGCCTATCCAAAAGTTTGGGTTTACGCCCCCCACACCGCAAATTCCCTTTCCCCAATGACTGGAGGTGGTTGGAAACTGGGGACTGTTGTTGGCCTCTTTCTACTCAGAACATTCCCAAATTGGGGAAATATAAGTATTATTCAATACACAGACACTTACCACCTTAAGCTCATAATCTTTCCTTTAGGAAGACAGGCATTTGACCTGTTCCTAATTTCTTGCTGTTCTGTCTGTTAATGAAATAAACATTCCTCTATGAAAGCTCCAAATGTCTCCTTAATAAATGTCTCCTTCAGACATTACTGCATAAAACTCTATTCTCTTTCTACTATGTCAGATGATATCCTTCACCTACAAACACTAATACTTAGTAAAGGTTGCAAAACACTATACCTTTTGCTTTCAGTCACTCACAATTTTCTGAAATTCATTTGGTGTGGATGTAAGTTTCTAAGCTTGGACCCTTATTCAAAAATGAAATTATTTGTATTGGGAAATTTCAAGAAAAACTCCTTTGCCATTTTTGAGTTAAGAGATTTTTCTAAGAAAAAGAAACAAACACAAAACTCCAACACCTATAACATTATTTTTAGAAAATTCTCACCATTCTTCTCTTGCCCAGACTACTGCAAACAATGGTTGGACTTAGAAATCAGCACAGAAAAGCCTCCAGCATGCTTGCTTATGTTCAAAAGAAATTAGGCTTTACTTAATAGAGTTAAGAGGATTTGAAAATTGCACATGTTCAGTAGCATCTTCTGTGAGGTTATAAGGTACACACTTCAGGAGAGTACTCATCTTGGGAAGTCAATGCTTTTCAAATCATAGTAAGGCAAAGCATTAAGCCAAAGCCCTGTGTATTTATTATTAGTAGTATATAGTTCTGATTCCCAGAAGTGTTCTGGGCACTTTGCATGCACATAAGAATGACATTCCATGTTCCAAAGAGATAAAAGTAAATGTAAGACACATGAAGTGAGGGGGAAAGCAACATGGTGGGAAGGGAAGAGGGAGTATGAAGGTTACAATGTTAATGCCTTTCATACATCATAGTGTTTAATAATATGTGTAGAGAAGTCTGTACAAAAGTGACAAAAACATGCGATCAGTTTTAATGTTCATTACCTTGAAGTTTATGCCTGATGCACACTGTCCCTGGCTCTGAAAAGCGAAAAGACAAAATGGTATCAGAAGAGGTAAAAATTACAGTTACTATATAAAATATAGCAAAGGTACTTCATCAGACAGCTGCATATTAAAGTGTGGTTCTACTCTTGGATGAAAAGGACTGCACTTACTGAACCATTCTGATCCTGTGTGTAATGGTCCCTAAAGGACTATTATTACTATCCTTTCAATAGCAGGAACAGAGCAGGTTTTCATGAATTGTTGAGTTCCTTTGGAACCAGTCAGTCAGAATCCAGGATGGCCTGAGGCTGTTGCCTTACATTCATCATGAGTTTATGGAGGTGGGACACTTGAGAACAGTGGCCTGATTTCCAGCAGAAGGAAGGAACACAACATTAGATCCCTGTACGAGAATGGGAGAAAAATTCAGGGGGCGCCTGAAATCCAAATGGAGAAAGATAAGGTCTGATTGAGTTAGGCATGCTTATGTGAACCTTTGGGTTTTTTGGCAGGGGGGGGACAGAGGGAGTCAAAGAGTCAGGGATGGGCTCAGGTGAGCTAGAGGGACCCATGGAGGAAAAGGTTTGCTCAGACAAAAGAGGTTTTGCTCAAGTACATACCTAGCATCTCAGATGGGTACGTACTTGGGGGGCTAGCCCATCTTGCTGTTCAAGCCACCATGACTACACTTCCATTTTTAACATGCTAACTAGATCTGAGCTAGCTCAGATATGTCTCAAGCTGAAAATTACACCTTCCAGCTTAAGTAGACATACCCTGAGTGTGCGTTTGTGGGGAACACTGTACAAAGCCACACAATAGGGCTATGAACTGGAAAAGCACATATTGTAACTGACTCTTCATTCCAAAAAATTTTATTGCACATCCTTCCATCTTTCATATTGTGAAGGTGCAGTAACTAAGTTTTGAGTGTGGTACCAGAAACATTGTTAGTGGATGTATTAACACCCCTGCCCACGAATGTCATTCTTGAGTAATCTTAATTAGCATTAGATGCTTTAATAGGTGGAGCTCCTACGACATTGACCTTCAAGTGCTGTAAAATTTCTGCAGCTACTGTATACCAACACTAGCAATTTTCCATGTGCCACTGCTCACATGAGATCAAGCAAATCCCAAAAGAGTGAGGACAGGGGTGTTTCAAAGCTGGTGATAGAACTGAGCTTCAGATAGCCCCATGGATAGGGCATGGAATCAACATGTGGACCAACATTATTTTCCTGGCTTTCTATGTGGCATTTGGCCAACCATTTATCCTCTTTGAGATAATGGGGAAATTATATTTATCTTTCTTTGTAAACTGTATGAATCTGTTTAAGTTCTGGCTGACAGAAGATGATATACAGATAGTAAGTATAGATATTTTGTAAATTAAAATGGCTCAATTTGCCTGCTTATTGGAGAAACCACTTAACAGAAACAGGGATGTAGAAAGGGCAACCAGGCGTTAATCACTCAATATATTTGTCCTTCATTTCAAAACAAAATGGTGGCAAGTCTGATTATATTGGAAGGAAAACCCTACTCCATGAGTGCTCAGTATTTAATGTTTCTAGGAAATGAGAATGAAATAAAGATGACAAATTTAGCCCAAGTTTTTAATGTCATTATAATGATAAAAGAAGCCCTTTCCATCTTCTTTTCTCCTCTCCTTCATGCACCAAGGTCTGAAAAATGTAGAATATGGGATGAAACTACAGTGGGGAAAACTTTTGAAAGTCAAGAAGTCATTCATAATTTTCTACAGGACTTTAAGCTCCATGAAGTTCACCATTCCCAAGCTATGATTCTGCTTTTAAACCAGACTTAGCTTCATGGTTCACTTACCTGGGTCATTTTGATGAAGTATCATTTTCAGAGGCTTTCCTCACTTAAAAAAAAGACAAAAATCTATAGCGTATGTTGTGCTTGTGCTGTGGAAATTGATGGTGAAGATGTCGGAGAAAAACTCAGTTCTTGCTTTTTCTTTGGGTGCAGCAAAATCAAATACTTTATTATTTCTCCAGTAATTACAATAGAGGGAGGGAGTGCCCTATGACACAGGGTCGCTCCAGTCCCGGACAGGTCTCTGAACAGGTAAACAATTACAGCAAGCATTTATACCTTTGTTACAGACAATAACAAGCAATAATACAGACAATAATGAGCAACAACTGCATTTTGTTTATACATAAGCCATCCTGCTATCTTATTTTTCTCACTTCTAGGAGATGCCAGTCTACATATTTGGTTATCAGTTGCAAGGTCGTAATAACTTCTCACACAGTTTCTTTCCCTCTCGCCTCACACCATCCTTGCTTCTACAAGTCTCACGTCATTAGGGTTACAGTGTGGCCTAACTCTTGCCAACTACTAGCCTGACTCTTGCTAACTGACTGACATGCATTAAGATCCCCTTCAAATCCTTGTTAATTCTTTCCCTACTTCCACACTCCCCCGTTTTGTACTTCTAGTACAACAGATATTTTCAAATCTCTATTTGCATTAAACCATGGATTTCAGATTCTACATCAGATGTTTCAACCTTAGGGGTTTTCATTGGATGTAATGACAATGCATGATTAGCATGGACATGAAAGGTATTACTATTATTACATCTTTTACAACAACAATAACATAATCCTAAGCTAACTAACAACACTACAAACAATAACATTCCCATAACAATAATATAATGGGGTTGTTGTACAGTTTTGGTTACAAAGCACCATACATCATACTTAGTACATTAAGTAGACACTCTATAAGCTGTATGAAAGGCATTCTTTCCAGTAAATGATATGATTGCCTGCAGCAGTGGTAAGATTAATATGTATATCTTGCAATGTGGTGGCTTTAACGTACACACAGCTATCATTAGCTTGAAAAAGTGGGTGTCCTGTCAGGGTAGTTCCTTGACCTCCACCCTCCCAGCAAATATTGCATAAACAGTAACAACTTCCCCTGGCTTCAGTTTCCATACACACTGCAGCTGTGGTGGTTCTAACGGCCAAAATGTCCATTGATTTCCTAACCCCATCCAAATATCAGCTGTAATCCCAGGAGCACTAACTAAAAATCGATTAGGCAACTCAGGCGGTCTCACTTCCCAGATATCTCAGTGAATCACCCAATCCCATATGCATCCTCCCCATGGACCTGGTAGGATTCAGTATGTGGGAGCCCACACCCCCTTAACCAGTCCATATGCTTGGAAGGAACACTGTGAATGTCCACACTTCCACCCAGAAAGTGTCCAAGTATGTCTCCATGACCACAGATCAGATGGTACTCCTGATGTGTCTGTAAGGGCAGTGGGCCAAGTCTGGTGCTCAAGATCATTCCGAATGGCCATCAGCTGGTCATTCAGGAAATCCTGAATTTCCGAACATGCTAGACCCCACTGCAATGCCTTCCCAGCCTCAGTGATATTCAATATCATCTCTGTCAGTAACTTCTGGGTCATAGAACTAAGGGTGGAAATAACATGTAACTCACCAACTCCAGCCTGTACTTGGGTTAGCTGAGCTCCAGAAATAAGGCCAGTGGCCTTTTCTAGTTGGCCCAATTTCTCATCATGTTCTTGGCTTTTAAGAATATTCCAAATGGCTGCTGCACTATTGGCCCCAGCCCACAGGGATCTGGTCAGGTCCCTCTTCTTCCAGAGGAAATAACCCAGGCTCTCTGTTGTGCTAATCTAATGGCAACCCCTTGTGAGCAATTTGGGTATGTAGAAGTGATCTGGAAACTGGATAAGGGCAATGTCATTTAAAATCCAATTAGGGAGGGCAATACATGCTGAAGGATTTATCCAGAACACAGGGCGCAGCCTGTAGAATAAACCCCAAAATCCAATCAATACCACATTCCCAAGCAGGGGTCCCACAAATTTCTTCCTGCCAGTGTATAATTCTTTGTTTCTTCACCAGGATCAGTTATTAATGTCCTTTCTGGTCAGGAATTCCTGGACTTTGGCAATGTCAGTGGAGTGAGTGTTTCTTCTTCTTTCCTGAAACAGTCGTGGTTCAGCATCCTACAGAGGAGAGGTTACCAGCACATCACCCTGTAATGGTTTTGCTTCTTCTAGAAAAATTCAAAGGCACAGTAGATCTGTCAGTGGACAAGGGAGAGGTTAATAGCACTTCACCTTGTCCTTTTTCCCTGCTGTCTAGAAGGCACAGTAAAGCTAGAAGAAGGAATAGGCTAATCATCAGTAGGAGAATCCTCCTGAGGTGGAGGGGTCTTTTTGCAGTGAGAATCATGGGTCCAAGCAGTCAGTCTTTGGCACTTCACAGCGGTGTTGGTAGTCAGCAGCACTTAATAAGGGCCTTTCCAGCATGGAGCCAAAGCAGTCTTTCGTTGGTGGACCTTTACATAGATCCAGTCTCCTGGTTCCAAGGAGTGGCAGGGCTGCTAGGGTCTTTGGGTAGCGCTTCTTTACCTGTGAGAAAAGAAACCTAACACATTTCATTAGAGCCTGGCAGTGTTTTGCAGATCTCATAGCTGCTTGGGCACATTCAAGCTCCCCTTTTCCTTGGTTGTCAGCCAAGTCTTAGCTGTGAGCGGTGTCCTTGACTGGGGCCAGCGTCTTATCTTTAGACTGAGCATGCTAGCTATTTTTTTTCAGTTAATTCCTTCTGTTCTTTTTCCTTCTTTCCTTCTTGGCTTCTTTTAACCTACAAAGGAAACTTCCACTCTTCACTCATACACCTTTTTCCCTACTTCCACAAAGATTACTAAAAAACTGGGGTGTGAGCATCTGACTCAAATTCTACCTGAAAGCAGGGAAGAGATATATACAAATGACATCATAAAAGCTAGAGACATGTCACAGCAGAAATCATAAGGATTTAAAGTTCAAAGATCTAAAATTCTGGCAGTCACAATAAGCCTTTGCATTTTCATGGCTAATCTTGTGTATGCAAATGATAGTGCCTTTAAAATTTGCTGCAAACTTAAACATGTAAAAAAAAGTACTTTTATCAAGCAAATTGGGCTGAAGAGGGACAGGTATCCCCATTTGTGCATGAAAAAGAATGTGTGCCCAGCTTTGCAAAGCACAATGAGTTTTCATGCAAAACTAGGGATGCAGAATCACAAGCTGTCTCTCTCTCTGTATCAGTCAATTTTTTTTAACTTTGACTAGAAGGAGAAATCTTTTAAATTTTGCCACTATTATGTCTTTGAAGCAGGTTCTAAAGGAGCATTACTGAAATAATGGTGATTCTGTTGGGCTCCTTTGTGGCCTCTCTTTGGTGGGGGGCATTGGCAAGCCCATTAAGTGGCTCCAATTGCATTCAGAATGTTGGAGGATCTCTTACCTAAGTATTGTTTGTAGTGCGGGTGCTGAAGAGAATTCCTGATACCAGTAGGTTTTGGTGGGAGTGGTGATGCCTTTGGTGGTAGATGGGGATGAAGCTCCTACTGAGTCACTTAATGACTGGTGGTACAGTGTATACATGCTCTTAGGAGCTAGTGATGACTTGTTCACTGTTGACTCGGACAGTGGTCACCAAGAGGTCCTCTTAAGCCACACTGAGGGAAATTATTGATGGTCCCTTAAAAGTTTAAATTGTATGAGTTCTAAATATCCCTTGATGGCTGACAGTTGAACAGTGAGTTTATAGGCCCCTGGGTGGTCCACAAAAAAGAGGATACACTGGGCAGTCTAATGGTAGATAATGATTTGTAATGGGTTTTGGCCAACCCAAACGACCAGGTGATAAGTGTTGAGTTGACCAACAATGTTTGGGGTCAATTGATAACTGAAGCTGCTTGGCTTGGTTGTGGGCACTGGTAGGCCTGCTGGAGTCAGTTGGAATAGTAGAAGCACTCAGGTTCCTCCTGGTGGTCAATGGTTTTGCTGAAGGTGTTGGAAAGTCATTTCTTGGCTGATATCCAAGTTATCTAGGACCACCACCCCTCCTAGCCGAAAGAAAAGGGAGAGCTCTGAGATGGGTCAGAAGATGAGGGTTTAACACTGGTAAAAGGGATGATAAACCAATATATGAAGCAGAGCTTGCCAATTTATAGGTAGGAAGCACAGCCTTTATTGTCCCCATTTTGGAATGTTTTTATTTTGTTTCAAGATGCAATTATATTTGAAATGTTACCATCACACAAATGTGGTGCACAGGGTGATATGCAATGGGAAATGATGTGGTGCACATTTCAGGCTGGAAAAAAAATCTCATATTTCCTTCAGTTTTGTCCTGAATTTGACTGCTTGCTTTTGTCTGTACCGTCTTTCCCCAAACAAGAAACTGTCGCATCATATGTAGATACTTTCCTTCTGTGTTCTACTTTGTCCAGCCTCTCCGTGGACTATTGCAGTGGAACAGCACTTCACAGCCTTTAGCTTTAGCATGCAGCCTGCTTCTCCTATCTAATCTTAAAAATACTCCTTTACACTCTCAAAGGACCTAATTGTGTTATCACTCTCTTGAGTATTAACTTTGCAAATAGTGCTACTGGTAATTGAAACTGAAGAAGGAAAGTACCATGATAGCTGCCAGGATGAGAGAAAGTTAAGTCACATCTACAGAAATAGAAAATGAGGATGAAGGCTTTACTCATGCTCAGCTTCTGGAGGGAAATAGGTCCTTCGTAGGAAAAGGAAAATATTGATAATATTGTATTAAACATTTAATTTCTTCTTCCTTTGTCTCAATTTTTGCACTGTCTATCGGTTCCTTATGATCAATAGGGTTTAGTTTCTCATTTGTCTGTAAACACCATTAAAGCTGATGGACTTTTCAGTGTGACCGTTCTGAGATGTCAGTGATTAAAGAGTTAATTAACAAACCCTACCTGCACCAACCTTCCATCTTTTTGAGATTGACAAGTAGTAGTGGCATTAACTGTTTCCTTATCTAATGAGTCAAAGTGACATATAGTTCTATATTAGGGGTAGGCAACCTATGGCACGTGTGCTGAAGGCGGCACGTGAGCTGATTTTCAGTGGCACTCACACTGCCCAGGTTCTGGCCACTGGTCTGGGGGGCTCTGCATTTTAATTTAATTTTAATTTAAGCTTCTTAAACATTTTAAAAACCTTATTTATTTTACATACAACAATAGTTTAGTTATATATTACAGATTTAGAGAAACACGCGAAACCTTAAATTCGAGTGAATAAATGAAGACTTAGCACACCACTTCTGAAAGGTTGCCACCCCCTATATAATCATAATTTTGATTAGACACTTATATAGTATTTGAGAGACGGGTATTTTAAAAAATACCATCTATGAGATTAAGAACCAGTTTGAGATTGTTGGTGTATTTCCTGTTATCAAAATGGCATTCTTGCGCTCAATATCTTTGAGACTAAAAATAACCCAATTTATCATTCTCAAAATGATTGTTGGCACAATGCGTTGTCATGCAAAAAATTTGTTCTCTGATATTTTAAAAATATGTATCCTGCTTCACAGTCTAGGAAATAAATTCCTTGTGTTTTTCAGAGTGTGTCTTGCCTTTTGGTCAATAATTACATTTACCTATATGACTGGCTGGGCTACTCTTTACCTTTGATTTTGACCTTGGCCAGCAAACTTCATGTAACAGGCCTCACCAATCTAACCATCAGTTGCAATGGCAGTAATAGGGTCAGGTCACAGGCCTCTTAATCCAGTTAATGACACACTTATAAGCAGCTAAAGAAACAACAGAAGCTCTCAGTAAAATAAACTTTCATTCATACTTCATGCCCACTTGACTGCTTGTATTTTGCGAGTTAAAATTCATAGGTGGCCCGTGCTGTGGCAGAGAGATGTATGACAGGAGCTCAGTATCAGCCCTTATGGTTGTAAACACCACAGAAGTTCTGTCTTATAAAAAGGGAAGGCATCTGACAGTGGCAGGTAAAGGGGAATCGAGCCAATATTTCCCTTATACTGCTCACAAGCCCTGCTGACTAGAATAAACCTTTTGGCTAGTGACTTGTTGACAGAGAATTGATGAATGTACATCAGTCAGATTGATTTCTCTAACTATAATAAAAAAAATCTTTTAATTATTACATAACCCCCACAGGAAGTTTCTTCTTAAACCTTCTTTAAATGTGAAACTTGTTCAACCATCTTTTACTTTAAAAAATGAATATCATTTCCCTCAAGCCACAGACCCCTCATTTTCTGTTGCAAGAAAATTGACATGTTTATAGGGGAAATGACGGAACTTAGAAAATGGTACATGAATAGTCCTCAATGAGGAGTGTGTGCTTCTCCATGTGGGAAAGGTATTCGTTTTGTTAGTTTTTAAATAGATATATATATATATAAACATTCTTTTAAGGCTTTGTCATAAACAGATAGTTAAGGATTAATGTCTCTTTTACCTATAAAGGGTTAAGAAGCTCAGTAAACCTGGCTGACACCTGACCAGAGGACCAATGAGGGGACAAGATACTTTCAAATCTTGGTGGAGGGAAGTCTTTGTTTGTGTTCTTTGTTTTGTTGTTGTTCGCTCTTGGGACTAAGAGGGACCAGATGTACATCCAGGCTCTCCAAATCTTTCTGAATCAGTCTTTCATGTTTCAAAATTGTAAGTAATAGCCAGGCAAGGCGGATTAGTCTTATGTTTGTTTTCTCAGCTTATGAATGTTTCTTTTGCTGAAAGGATTTTTACCTCTGTTTGCTGTAACTTTGAATCTAAGGCTGGGGGGTGGGGGTCCCTCTGGTCTCTATGAATCTGAGTACCTTGTAAAGCATTTTCCATCCTAATTTTAAAGAAATAATTTTTACCTTTTCTTTCTTTAATTAACAGCTTTCTTTTTAAGAACCTGATTGATTTTTCCTTGTTTTAAGACCCAAGGGGATTGGGATCTGTGTAAAGCCTCTCAAGGCAACCCAGGGAGGGGAAAGTCTGGGGGGAAAGAAGGGGGGATGGTTAATTTCTCCTTGTTTTAAGATCCAAGAAGTTTGGATCTGTGTTCCCCAGGGAAGGTTTTGGGGAAACAGAAAGTGTGCCAGACACTGATCTCTGGCTGGTGGCAGTGTTACCAGATCTAAACTAGGAATTAAGCTTAGAAGGGTCCATGCAGGTCCCCACATCTGTACCCTAAAGTTCAGAGTGGGGGAGGAAACCTTAACAGGCTTCTTCAGAAAAGATTGGTCCTATGTCTGTTCAACATGAATTCCTTCTTAGGCCTTGTCTGCATTAGAAAAGTTTCCTGTCACAGCAATAATGGTTTCACTGTACTGACAAATCCTCCTAGTGCAGACACAGGTTTTACTGGCATAAAAGTGTTCTGCTGGCATAGTTTACATCAGTTCCCTGCGAGACACAAGCTATACTGTCAAAAGCACTTTTATGCTGGTATAAGTGCATCTAGGACTTATATCAGCATAGCTATGTCAATAAATAAATAAATCGCACCTCTAACAGTTGTAGCTATGTCAGCATAAGTTGAAAGTAGAGACTGGGCCTTAATCAAGTTGAATTTATTTATTTATTTATTGCCTGGGGATAACTCACAAACTGAAGAACTGGCTAAAGTGCTCTGCTTTATACTGTCTGAAGATAATAGGCTCATGAAACCAACCTGGAATAGCATCTCCTTTATCTAAACAAGTTTCCAAGTAATGTCACTTCCAAGGATGTTTATTTTGCATTATCTGGAGTTACTGCTACATGAGCAGTATAGATTCTACCAAAGGGACACCATTCCACAAAACAACTTTCATTGTCACCCATCCCTGAAAGTAAATAGCATGGTACCTAATTCAAATGCTTGCTCTGCATACCTGACTACAGATAATGTTGTCTTTGTTACCATTACATTTATTATCTCCCTTGAATTAAGAAACCTCCTTCATCTTACAAGCAATGCAAAATTGCAATTTAGCCTAATAGCCTTTTATAACACACTATAATTACAGTCCTTTTGTAGAAACAACTGCAGACTTTGAATCCTACCTTAAGTAACTTATGCTGTCTTTTATAATATGATCTTGCAATGGAGGCAATATTGATTTAATAGGCTCTGAGTTCTAACTGACATTGGCTCTGGCTTAAATTGACAAAGTCAGGAATATCAGGGTAGATAGATAGTAGTGTTAGGCGAACCTTGAATGCTTCAGGGTGAAATCCTTTCCCCATTGAAGTCAATTTGAGTTTGGGTTTGGCACATTGTGCTATGATGATAATATTTACTTACATGCATTACAGTGGTATTTGGGGGTTTAGTTAGTGTTTGTCAAGTGCTTAGGTTATGGAAAGAGCTAATTGTATTACTATGACCCTGTACAATTAGTTAGCTGAATCAGTGCATTTCCTGGGTGCCATCAATGTGGAGCTGCTCTGTAATAATTTATGAATGCTGTATATCACCTGATTATTGGGATAGCTACTGTATGGCTATTTCAGTCATTAGGATGTTTACTGTATGCATGTTAGTTTAGTTTAATAACAGGTGGTTGGGAAATAAGCAAGAAGGCCAGACAGTGGCTCCAGATAGAAATACCGCCTTAGTAAACACTTCAGCTTTCAAGAGATAATATCTGTGCTGTTAACTGGGAAGAACCTTCTTCTTTGGCTTCAGCCAAGTTACCCAGGTTGTTTTGCCAGTGCTAGAAACCCACAGATCAGAATGATTCAGTGTCAGTTAAAAAAGACGCTGTTTGTAGTGTCCAGAGGTCAGGCAGTTATTTATGGGAAATCTTCTATCATAGGGTGTTAGGACTTCAGATAAGAGAGACACCTGTTTTAAAATCTTTTTTCTCTCGTGTTATGCTTTGTTCCTACTGTTAAGATTAAGTAATACTTTGGTGTGAGAAATCTGGCTGGAAAGTAGGAGAGAACTACAGTCAAACCCATTGGGATAAGTGTGGCTGATCCAGAGGGTACTTTAGACCAAGACCTAGTCTAAGAGTGGGAGAATCTTATGATTCCAGCCCAGGAAAGGTGAAGGAAGTGAAGCCTGAGACTTTGAGGGTGTACGCTCAGAGACAACGAGGGGTCAGAAGTGCTGCTGCCTTTATAACTGTGACACTATGATTATCCTCTAGCCCAGTGGTTCTCAAACTTTTTTTCATGGACCACTTGAAAATTGCTGAGGATCTTGGCGGACCACTTAATGATCTTCCCAAAAGTTGTTTGTACCATTAGCTAACTACTGTAAAACGCTTTGGATAAAAACGCTATCTTAAAAAAGCCTAAATAATAATTAACATATATTTTTTGTTCTACAAATAAAAACACACAACTCATATTTTAATATCAGTAGTCTCTCCCCTGCTGTGGCAGCCCCTGAGCTGGGCTGGGAAGGAGGCGAGTCTCTCCCTCTCTCCCACACCGTGGCAGCCCCTGAGCTGGGGTGGGGAAGGAGGGGGTTCTCTCCCCAGCAGCCGCAGCCCCGGAGCTGAAGCAAGTTACCTCTTTCTCTGGCCGCCGCAGCCCTACACGTCCCAAATTCCCGCCCCCTCCACTTCTCACCCCACTGCTCCCCCCACCTACCTCCTATTTTCCCTGCGTGGCTCCACTAATTAGGTGGGCAGCCCTTCATTCTCTCATGTGCGGCCGCCAGGTGTGCACCTTAGAAGGAACTATCCATGGACCACCTGAATGGAGCTCATGGACCACTGGTGGTCCATCGACCACAGTTTGAGAACCTCTGCTCTAGCCTAACCAGGTCCACCCCCTTCAAAGGCTGCCTTGGCTACACTCCTCCACCAGGAGGAGCAGAGATTGCAGCTGTCTTGAGTCACCACAATCTCCCTCTATTTATGCTTTCCCTTGTAGGGGTCCCTGTGCTCTGAAATTTATTGTCAAAAGCTGGGATATCCAGATCTCAAAAAAAACTTTTGTTCTAGATTACCATTTTCATGTGAGCTATGATTGTGATATCTCATGGGATGATATCGATCAACAGTTACTTAAAAAGACAGAAGTAACACAGCAAACTGTCAATGAAGCACATATCATTATGAAAAGACATGAAAGTGGTAATGTGATTGCTAGTGTTTTCCACTGAAAAGATTTCTGTTGAACAAAATCTTTTATACTGAAGAACCCCTGCTAAAGGTAATGGCGTCAATTACCAAATCTTTGTACCAAGGAACTGGATAACTTTCTTATTATTATTGTTTGTACTGCAGTAGTCCCGAGAGACTCCAGCCAGATTGGGATACCACAGTGCTAGAAACTGTACAGTTATATAATGAAATAAGCCCCTGCCCCAGCAAGCTTACTATTTCTTTTAAGACAAGATATAACAAATGAGTGACACAGGGTTGGAGGAACAATATGGCCGTGAAAGATAGGCCTTGTGAAGCTCCTAAAAATACACATATGTGGGTAGTTATTTGGAGACATACCAAGACCTGTCTCATCACTCTGCAGGGGTGTAGGAAGCAATACAAGTTTAGCAGGAATAATCATGCAAGGGAGCTCCAGAACTTTTATTATTCTCTTGTACTGCACAGTAAATAAACCCAAATGTTAGTATAACTGTAGCCCTACTAAGGCTATGACTACACGAACAGTGGTGTGTAGAGTACATACAGGCGCGCAGGTATAAACAGCATTATAGACGGTGAGGCACTCCCTAGGTGAAAAGAGTAAAGACACACCACAAACATAGGGTATATACCCTACATGGCTCTCTACTCACCCCAGCCGTGCCTCCCACTGCTGTTTTTAGTAGTGTGGTGTCCTGCTACCTCCCCATTGCTGGAGCTTTTCCCTGCTGCCTCCCCCTACCAGAACCTTTCACCGCTGTGTGTAGCTACACAGTGCAGTATGACACAGCCTGCTTTTCACTGTGGCGGGTAGCTACACATAACCCACACGTCATTCTATAGAAAAGGCCTGAGATATAGGGTCTGCCTATATAAATACCTATGTCTGCCAAAGATGCAAAGCAGATTGTTAGAAGCCATTGGGTTCTCTTATGAAAGCTACCAAAATTAGTAACAATAGTCACATATATATCCATAGATTTCAGTTGTTCCACATAGGTGAATAACTATCATCTACACTTCACAGATGGAGAAATTGGACTGCACAGTAGTTAAGTAACTAGACCAAGGACACACAGTGAGTCAGTAGTGGAGCCAGGAATAGCATCCAGGTCTCCTGACTCTCCCAAATCCTATGCCCTGTGCATCAACCACACTGCTAAATCTCAGTGAGATGCTTCACAAAGATTAATTGGCCTTTTCATTAACACCCAAGCTCAGAAATTGATCCTCTTGTATGCTATTTAATTCAATTAATGAGTTTATTGTTCTCAGCTTGATATGTGAGGCTGTAGCCATATCACTCCCTTTCCCAGTAGCCCACACAGCTAAAGACTTTGGAAATACATACCCATGGAAATATACCCCTAAGGAAACAAATATTTCAAGTACAAGGAAAAGGGATTGGCAAACTAGTTTGAAATTAGCACTCACAATACCTCAAATTTGGACGGTTCTGAAATACTAATATTTGGATGTTCCTTTCCCCTTTTGTTCACTATGTATCATTTTGGGGCATTTCTGCATGTCTAAGTTCCGGTTGGGACCAGAACCTGAATGCCTGAATCCCATCAGGGGGGCTGTTCTTGCAATGTGTTCTGCTTGACTGGAAGTAGGAAGTATTGGAAACATTACAAGAAAGCCTCTTCTTAACACATTTCCAGTCACATTTTTTTTTCAGACACAGGAGATTTGACTTTTTGAACTAGATTCCAGCTTTGAACCTTATGAGTTTAATCAATAACTAAGAACATGTTCAGATTTTATTTTCAGCAATTCAGACATTTTGATCTAAAAAATACTACGTTGCCTTTTTTCACTTGTCAAAACACTGCGACCAGATTCTGAGCAGGTGTAAATGAGTGCAGCTGCACTGAAGACAAAGGACCTATGCTGATTTGCACCAGCTGTAGATCTGGTAATGGATCTGAGTCTTTAAAAAATGATCAGCCATATACTGTTTATGCATAGTATCTATCGTCCGCTCTGGGCTTCATGAATATTTTTAGTCAGCTGTAGACTGGCATATGAGCAAGAGCAAATACTATTTATAGCCAAAAACTATAAGCTGGTATGTGAAGTGCTTCCGTTGCTCCAGAAAAAAGGTATTTTTTGACGTAGTGAAGCCTGACCTTAGCAATGATTTCCTATAGAATTTTGAAGGATAAGTGGTGTTAGTAACAAAGACTGTATCTGAAAGTGTAGAGCACTGTTTTTTGGCAAAGAGCTGGGAGCAGAAGTTTTGACATGCCAAAGCCTTACCACAAATATGGCTCAGTTCTGGGCCAGCCATTCACACTGTGCCAGTTCAAAATGCACATATTTCCAGGAATGCCTTTCATCCAGGCTAGTATGGGAAACATAGAAAGTAATTTTGTTCTGTTTCAGCAATTTAAATGCTTTGGAGTTTCTAAGTACCATCAACTTGAAACATCAGTATCCTCCAAACACCCCCATTGGCTATTTCCTTGTTCCTAACATACATAACGTTCCTTTGTACCATTTTCCCCAAGAAGGATGACAGTACTCTGATAATGTATAATTAATAGTACATAACATTTGCAAGATAATATAGGATATTAATATGTATTATTACATGTTTTACAGGGCACCCATTATTGTGATATCTTAGTACAAATTTATATTATTTCTAACAGATAAACCTTCTCCAATATCCTTCCAGAGTTCTCTGTCTTTTGTTGGATATGGAATGCCTCAATGTAAATTTGACTTTAAATGAGACTTAGGCTCCTAAAGACCTAAAGTCACTTTTGAAAATTCTACCTGGGGTCTTGAGAAGGGATTTGAAGGACAAAGTAATGTGTGGCCTTAAAGATCAGATCAGCAAGGGTCTTTCATGCATAAAGCTATCACGGAAGAAGGCACAATTATTTTTATGAAAAGCTGACATGCATGTGGACGAGGTTGGCACTGTGGAGGAGGGGAAGTGATGGATGATGAAATAAGTGACAAGAAGGCAATGGCAGGTTGTGGAGAGCATTAAAGGTGAGGAAAGACACATGGGCGAGAAGTTATAATTTAACATAGCTATGCCGCAGCAAAGGCATTTTGCTAAAGTAAAGAAAAAAACAAATGGAACATAATTTCAATCAGGAGAAATTAGTCTGAAGCTATGTGCCACTTAAGTAAGAAAAATACCAGTTCTGGTAATTTTATCAGATCTCCCAAGTTAGGCTGGGTAGAGCCTGGTCATTAATTGAAGAAGAAACCCCAAAGAAAATGTAGGGTGCTCCATGAAAATGTTCATGATCCACTAGGTGGAATTTTTTCCTCTCAGTCAGTACTGAACCATTGCCCTAGCATTGGTGCTAGAGATGTTGGATCAAATACAGCCTGGCACAGTTCCCATTGACTCTGATGGGAATGTGCCCCACTTTCGTCCCTGATGTATTAGGCCCTCTGTGTTTTGGATTTAACATAAAGACTATGGGTAAAATCCTAGCTTTATTGAAATCAATGGCAAAACTTCCATGGACTTCAGTGGGGCCAACTTTTCACTCTGGGTCTTGACATTTTTTGGTCTTTAACCCCTTTGTTCTTGAATTACATAGGATGAAATGGAATCTTACATGAGATTCAACCAGTTGTTGACTGGAGCAGCAGAAGGAAAGGGCCTGGGGAAGAGGACGGCTGGAAAATCAAAATGGAGGGAAATTGCATCAGGAAGGTGGAGACGTGTCAAGTACACTAGGAGCAGTGGTGGTGGGACAAGTAGAATGGAAGCTGGGAAATGTGGGGAAGAGTTGGAAGGAGTGAGAAGTATAAAGGAACTCAGACCAAGGGTTGGGTGTTCCAGGAGGTTAGAGAAAATGGAATGGAAGTATCAGGGAGCGATTGGCTAGGGAAAGTAGTGAGAGAGCCTTTTGGGGCTGCATTACAGAGAACAATGATCCAGTTTTGGCTGGAGGGGGGAGAGAGCATCTATGGATGTTGCAATGGGAGAATGGAGGGTGACGGAGTGGTAGAAGGCCAGGTTTAGATCTAGACCTGTGAGGAGGACAGAAGTCCCTTTTCACAAATGCTAATAATCAGTAACTGATGATCAATAATTTATCAATAGCCAATAATTGATAGAAATTTTAATTGTGATTATGTTTAGTGACGGGTGTTCTGTTGAATCTGGATTAGTTTAATAATAAACCTCAGATAAATCAGCTTTGATAAACCTTGGTAAGTCAGCTTTGATTGGATTTATTAATCAAACAGTTAGTACAGACAGCACATACACAGAAAGGCATACAATTACCAACATCTGTGGAAGACCTTCTCTGTAGTTTCTGACAGCCTGTGTTCAGATGGTCTTACTTCCCCACGACTTCTTAGGGTAATTATACCTTTGTTACCCTTCATTGTTTATCATTCCAACCCTTACCTATTTTCTCTTTTTTGGTACAGACTTCTGCTGATCTTAGGGTATTTCCAAGGATCTCTGTTCCATTGCAATTGTCCAACTGTCTCAACATTTAGTTGTTAGTCAGTGTTTATGCCTTTTTTGGATAATTTCATCCATTATACATCTTGTGGTTGGTACATTTTAAAATATATCTTAAACGTTTTTTAAAATAAGCTAAGGGTTACTGCTTGGCAAAATGCCATTCTTTAAAGTTAGCTTTATCTTAACTATGAAGCATCATGGGAGTTTTGCAATCTTTCTTTGCCTCTCTGTAAGTGTCAACACAAACAATTTGGAGATTTAGAATTTTGGCTTTATTCTGAATTGGAAGAAACGCAAACATTTTGACATTCTTCATGAAGGAAAATTCAGAAAAAATGTTTTGAATTGATCAAAACATTCCATCTTGATGGAACCACATAGTCTGATGAGATACGGTTCTGTCATAAATTCTCTAACCAGTTTTAGTTAGATTCAAGTTCTACAGCATGAGGAGAAGCTCTGCAACAATTTGATCTGAGAGTGAACTTGGGGTGCTGTATGGGGAGTTCATCAGAATCAAGGTCTTTTGGGCCATTTTTTTAACAATGTGGATGTTAGACTCAATGTCCTAGACAATTTGGTAATTATATTCCACATACCTAAATTACTCCTTTAATTTTCACTGAATACACAATTCTTCCCTTGCTTTCCTAAAGTTTTGTAAAGTTTTTCTTTCTATTGGAGAATAGCTGCTTTTTTACAACCCAGAAGAGGTGAAGTCATTTGTGTACGTACGTAATTTGTAAAGTCCTTTGTGATCTTTCAAGATGAAAGACTAAATAATGTAGGATATTATTAAAGATTTGCTTCAAATGTATTATATTTCCCCACAGTGAATGCTAATTTGATCAAACCTCAGGTAATCATAGTAATAGCCATGGCATAAGAAGCTGAATAGAACAGAATTAACATTCATGTTGTCCTCTGTCCTTAAAAATTGCTCCTCTGTTATACTGGTGTTCAAAACCATGTTTTACATAGTCTAGTAGCTGTTCAGTGGCCCATTAGGAGCCTGTCCTATTGAGAAGGAAGGTTAGCAGGCTGCCAAAACAGAAATTGGGTTGGTCAGAGTTGGTCCTGGTATCTCTAATATCTTAATAAAGGCCTCCACACTGTGAAAATTAGTACAAAAGTTATGTTTGCCTTTTAGAGCTTATACTGTTTTCTATAAGCTGAAATGAATGGTAACTTAGCAATCAGCCACCATAGATCTGTATTTTTTCTACTCCTGAGTTGACCTACATTAAAAGCTTTAAATTCAAGTTCAACCATGACAAATCTCATGAGATTTCCCATTTTAACTTAATAGGTGCCTTCGTCTGTAAATCTGTGTCAGGTCTCACAAGTGCCATCTGCATTTTTCTGTAATGTAGTGTTCTCCGCTATACCATTACAGCTTTGAAAAGCACAGAAGTTGAATTAGAAAGCACAAAATGCAAGGCTGAGTTCACAAAGTTGTGTTTCTGAGAAGAACAAAGTCTGAAGGTTTGGTCAGATGTTCCCTTCATAGAAATAAGTGGCAGTTTTTTTCCACTATTTGCTGTAGTCAGCCCCCTAGACAATGCAGAAGATATTTGTCTTTAAAAGGAAAAATATGGCTTGCACCCTCCCAACATGTATAAAACAAATAAAATGGCATGGAACGTTTACTAACTGAATTGAGAAAATAAATAGATTTCTTCTCAATTTGCCTTTTTTGTGTCAAAGAATTAGGGGCCAAACTCACTGCAGCATGTCAACCACGTGCTAGCCTAGGTATTGCCAGGGGAACAAATGGTTAGCTGCCACAGTTAATAACTGAGAGTGTTGTGTTTGGGTCCAAACAATATTCAGAGCAAACCATGTCACTAGCTCATTACAAACCTGGTGAAAAATTGCAGGACCAGAGTCTACTGTTATTCACATTGATGTAAATTGAGAATCACTGCATGGAAGCCAGTGGAGAGCTGCATTCTCATCGCTGAGAGAAGAATGTGCCAATAGTGCCTGAGGGGTGATGCGTCTGGTGATACTCCAAATTAGACATACAATGTTGACAAATTTCATGATTTTGTCATGAGTCTAGCAATTTTGGGGTGATCTTTTTCTTTTCTTTTAATTGGTCTCATGAAAATGTGATGAAAGGCTTCCAGCTCACAAATTTTCCCTTATTCAAAATGGCCTCCATCTCCCATGTCAATGGAGAGGAAGCCAGCAAGATGGACATTGCTTCCCTGAAGTTTATCTGCACATGGAAGTGAAGCTAGGGTGACCAGACAGCAAATGTGAAAAATCGGTACATGAGGTGGGGGGTAATAGGAGCCTATATAAGAAAAAGACCCAAAAATCGTGACTGTCCCTATAAAATGGGGATATCTGGTCACCCTAAGTGAAGCTGCTGGTAATAAAAATGGCTGCCACCTCCCAATATGTTCAATGAGACTGAAGCCACGTCCACAGACAAAATGGCTGCCACTGTATGGTTTATGGGGCTGGGCAGGACACTCTTAGGAAATGGACTGTGAGGAGAAGCAAAGACTGAGGGGATGAGCATGGAACTGGTGGAACAGGAGCCCAGATCTAGCACTTGCATGGGGAATGGAAGATGGCTGGGAGGAGGAGACTAAAGGGAGAGCAGTAATGGGAGCAGGAGGGAGACTGAAATAGTGCAAGAAGAAATTGTTGGTTGGGGGGGTGCAGAGAAAAGTTATGGGGGTGGGAGATGGACAGAATGGCAGCTTCCCCACCTTGAGGGTAGTGGCATAATAGAACTGTTCAGCCAAACAGCCAGCTTCTGTCTTGTCTTGCAACTCTTCCTAATTTCCCCCACTACAGGAGAAGTGCAGGGTTCCATTTTAAGCAGTAATCACACTGCATGCACATGTATGTGCATCTGTATTGTAACATACAAAATATTGGACTACTTGATCCCATGACCTTTAGTCCTTTTTTCTACTGAACTATTAGTTCAGAGTATGACACCTCCACGCAAGATTTAATGGCAGGTCTGAAATTAGTTTACATGATTGGTTTACAGTAAATCATTAACATTATTCATTCAGAATAAAAGTTCTTGTTCAAATAATATTCAGAGGTATAAATTAAATTAACAGATCTTAATACATTCATAATTAAACTTTCCAGAGCATGCTTACTTTGACTGTTGCACAAAAATCTGGTCCTGAAATACTATAGCACTAAGCAACAATAGAGTAGTTTCGGTAGGGTTTAAAAAAACCAACAAAGTTGGCATTCTGGAAAAAAAAATTCACAAGACATAAAGCAATATACATCTTGGAATCTCAAGTCCTTCTCTAGGGGCCAATCTCTTGCATGTCATTGGATATAACATCATAAAAGTGTGGTCCAGGTGACAGGGCCCTAGACTGGGACACTGGAGTTCTAGTTTCAAGTTCTAGCTCTGCCACTGCCGTGCTGGGTGACCGTAAACAAGTCATTTCACTTCTCTATGCCTCAGTTTCCCCATTTGTGAAGGGGGTATAATGATATTGACCTTCTATGTAAAGTGTTTTGAGATCTGTAGACAATAAGCATTATATAAAACTAAGCATTATTTGATTAAGAGAACACATTGATGAGTGAGAAATGACTGCCTTCAATGGAATTATATCCACTAACATCAGGCATGAATTTGGCTCCAAGTTTCTTTTGAGTTACTATGTTGATTGATTTTTTTTTTTTTTTGCTTATCACAATGTGCTGATCTTACAAGGTACTGGATGTTCAGTGAAATGTTTGTGCATGAATTGTATTAGGGTTTGACTTTATACATTAAAAAACAATGTGTATGTTTTTGATGTATCTCTCTACTGAAGTTACAGAATGTACCAGAGCTCAGATTTATGTAAATAACAATTACATTAGATGAGGAGGGCTTTATAACTTCTTCCAACGTGTCTCACATGCTAGGCAATATGACATTCAGTACCACTGGGCAAATACCTCATTCAGATTTCACATGTATGCACAGTGTGCAGCGATTTACATATCTGGGAGCTGGGCCATCAACTCTACTACATGCTAATACAAAATGACATGCTGGCAATGTGCTATTCTGTACAGTAGATTATGATGTATGGAACAGTTTATATGTAATCAGCCTCATCAGATGTATGATTAGGAAGGTAAGGGCTAGATTGTGCCTCTCTAAGCAGGCAAAAATAGCTAGGAACAACAGTCCCAGTGCTCCCCTGAGTCCACAAACTTCTCTTTCCTAGCAATCTGTGAGGCAAAAGCCAGCCCAAGATGACAATTCAGACTGTCATCTCCACACCGTCTAGAATAGCTGTCTGTCTGAGGAGGTGATCGTTCTAAGGGTAGCACGGCAGGTGCATAGGTGCTCTTGTGAAAAGAGGATAACCAATGGGAATGTGTCCTAAGGCACAATACCTCCTGTGTTAGGGCAGCTCCCCATCACCGTCGATGTGGGGCAGTATTAGAACTCCCACACATGAACACCAATCTGACTAGATGATTATACGGCCCCCATCACTCCAATAACGCGGCATCCTGACGTCTGATGGAAGCAAAATTGAACACTTACTGCCATACTCTCAGCTTTAAACAGCCTTAGGATGAAAATCACAGTATTAAGTAAAACATTTTATAACTATCCTTATTTAATAATTTACAGAGAACTGATTTAAGAGATTTCTTTTATGTCTGTGCTGTCCCATCTCTCATTTGGTCCATTTTTATTAGTGTATTACTCTATCATTTGCTTCATTTCTGTGCCATCACGACAGAGTGAATGCCTGTAGTCTCTGCTGTTATTTTAGTAGCTGTGCTTTCTGTATGCTATCTGTTCTTCACCATCTTGATTTTCCAGTTTTATTCCAGCTTGCAACCCACCTCCCCACTTTCCATCTTCTAAGCTGAATCCTCTTATAAAAAGCTACATATGGCAACTGGGAACCCCTGGTGTTTTATTTCTGTTTTATTTAATTATGGACCTAAAGCAAACTCTGAATGCAAGACCTATTGAAATTTGGAGTAGGGGGATCATCTAAATTCAGATATGAATGTAATAACTGGTCCCTATTTCTAATGGCTTGAAACAAACTTCCACATCTATGACACCTCCTATATTCTCCTGAGTTTGGGTGTTTGAAATGAGGATCTCTAGTTTCATGGAGTATTAATCTAGTTGAACAGGTGACTGAATAAGGGATTAGATCCAGGGAGGACAGCAGCTACCCAAATAAACTTCTATTGGAAAGCATTTTGCGGTTTTGTTCAAGTTGCATATTTTTTCAAAAAATGTTTGGTAATGACGAGCTGTATTATTGTGAGCATTCAATACCAATTTCATTTATACAAGTTGCAATATCACCAAAGACATATGTTCTTAATAATAGTAAAAAAGAAATAGCAATTTGTTGCTGCTGTTTGAAATTTCTTTCCAGGTACATTGGGAACATAGTTCACTTGACTACATCACTGCACAATAAGCAACATCAACAGCACGCTATTAACACAGCTGTCGTTTCAATTTCTAGTTTTTCTTTCTTTGCTATACATTCTCTGTCACTGAAGACTCCTCTCTCAGCCCTCTGTCATAGGATTCTAGGCAATAACAAATCTCAATCTCAAAAATGTCAAGCAAAATGAAAAAAAGGGAAAATCATTAGTGAGACAGCCACCCTTGTGGGGTCCCATTTATACATGTTTTGCTGGTTAAAGAGAGTTAGAAGAGTGGGCATGCTGCACCACTGCTGCTGCTAGTGTCTCTCGAATATGAGTATTATCTATCTGGACTAGAACTGGACAACATTTTTTGGAGGCATAAACAGTTTATTCATAAAAAAATGCAGTTTTGGCCAACCCAAAACTATTTGCAAATTTTAACTGATTAGTTTCAGCTGGGGAAAAGATTTCAGGACCAACAAAGTGTGTGTACACGTGCGCTTGGCCCTCCTTTTATAAACTTTAGCTCAGTAGGGAGGAGACTTACCGGGGATGTGGAACTCAAATCTGTTCTTTGAATCAGGAAGAGAGAAGACTTGAATCTACAGCTCCGACTACCTGTCACCGTGCCTCAGTGGGTAACAGCTGAGGATGCCAGATTCAGGACAAACTGCTGAGAAATAGGGCAGACTGGTGGTTATTCTATAATTAATATACCAAGCCCGTAACAAAAGTTAACTTCTGTCTCACCACACCGATTAATAAGAAGTAAAAACTGCAGTCCCTGCCCTTGGCAGATTTTTTTCAAATATTCCAGCATTGTGTCTGTGGAACGGAGTTGGGATAGTAATCAGTTGCAGTACCTCCTGTTCGGTTCCTGCTGGAGCTCTTTTGCGATTCTGGGACTCCATGGTCACTTGTGCTGATGAGCTCTGCATGGTCACCTGTGCTGATCAGCTCGCTACGCTGGCCAAACAGGAAATTAATTTCAAAAGTTTGCGGGGCTTTTCCTGTCTACCTGGCCTGTGCATCTGAGTTGAGAGTGCTGTCCAGAGCGGTCACAATGTTGCACTCTGGGATAGCTCCCGGAGGCCAATACTGTCGAATTGCCTCCACACAACCCCAAATTTGACCCATCAGGGTCAATTTCAGCGCTAATCCCCTCGTCAGGGAGGAGTACAGAAATCGATCTAATGCTGCTATATTCGACCCAAACTTGTAGTGTAGACCAGGGCTAAGTGTAGTTGGCTAGGGATGCTTTCCTAAAATTAATTAGCCATGCAGCCTCAGTTTCAATTTTGTCACAAAAGATTACAGCAGGCTGTCAAGTTTTGTATTTACTAGTTGTTTTTTGTTTGTTTTAATTTCTGCTCAGATCCCTTTTGCCTGCTTGAGCCTGTAATAGCAATTCCCTTTGCAGAGGATAACCAAGCTGCCAGTATAAGAAACTGGATTGTGTAGCATAGAAAAGTTTTCTCTTTGATTTTGGGGTGTGATAAATTGGAAACAGTAATCTGATTCTAAGAAGTTAGGCTTCCAAATAGTGAAAACTATAAATCAAAGCCAAGCCAAAATCCAGGGATATATTTGCTTCCCAAGTCAGGATCTGACCTGAAAGAGATCATTTATGGGAGCTTGTGGGTAGTGTTTAAAATGCAATTTTAGCTACTCGGCTCTCTGTGAAATAGGACAACTGAATCCCCTAGTGACTCAGGTTAATTGAATTTTAATGAACCCAGCCACTGCTTTTTAGTAACTAGCTTGCCTGGTAATAAACTCAAGATTACAAGAGTGGAAAGCAGTGTTTCTCAAACCTGGGTTTACAGACTTTAATTGTGTGTTATACCTTGCAGCTAGCAGAAGCCTCTTGGCCTTCACAAAAGTGGGATGAAACTTGGAACAGTAGTACCTCTTGCTTTCACTTAGTCTGGACATAGAGTATGATGTGTCATTTTCATGGTATTTCATCTCTGCCATGGCCAGAACCTGAAATGGTTGAATAATGGAAACAATTAATAGCTAGTATCAGAGGGATAGCCTTGTTAGTCTGGATCTGTAAAAGCAGCAAAGAGTCCTGTGGCACCTTATAGACTAACAGACGTATTGGAGCATGAGCTTTCGTGGGTGAATACCCACTTCATCGTGGGTATTCACCCACGAAAGCTCACGCTCCAATATGTCTGTTAGTCTATAAGGTGCCACAGGACTCTTTGCTCCAATTAATAGCTAGAAACTGCACATTTTCATACCCCAAAAAAGATTTAGTCTGTGGTTAGAATAAAGGTTGTGGGGAGCTAGCTACATTTGCTGAATTGTGTGCCCTTTGCACTCAGGCCTGATTCAAAGACCACTGAAGTCAATGAAAATACTCCCACAGATCTTACTGGGCACTGGATCAAGCCTATGGACAGGAAAACCCTCAATCAGAAACCCATCCTAGCGTTTGTCAAGATTCATGATACCTTTTGCCTCTGTATTATGCTTTAAAAAGTTGCATATGATACTGCTTTAAAGAGCCCAGTGTTTGTTTACACTTATTCCCCAATCCCTGTTCATACTGATAAAACCGTTTCCTCCTGCCTCTGGCAGTGCTACTATTGAACCACATCAGTGAGCCCCTCAGTCATTTAAAAAAAATGCAATTTACTTGCATTGCCCAAGGTTGGATTTTTATTATTCCCAAGAAAGGAATCATATAACTATTGACAATGTACTACATATTGCCTGCAGCTTTTGTAAAGGCATTCTAAAGTATACTTGTAGTCCAGTAGTTCCAAAAGTTCGGCTGAAGTTCATAGCAAGTGTCTGATTTTCAGCACAGCCTTAACCCAGCTTCCGTGTTTGTACCTACAGGCCAGCATTTTAAAGCCTGAGGGCCTAAAATGTCGTTCCTAACTCCATATTTAGACACCTAAGTATGTGGTCTAAATAGGCTGAGCACCTGCAGGTCTCATCTGGAGTTGTTGGGTGCTCAGTGCTTCTGAAAATCAGCCTCAAAGTTTCTCAAATTGGGCACACAAAAAAATGCAGGCATCCAAAATCCCAGATTTATTTTTGTAAATCCTTATTTTCAAAGGCTCATCTTCCCTTACATCAGCCCTAGAATTAGCTTCAGTTAATCAGTGTTAGTAGAACACACTGAAATACTCAGGCAAAAGATGCTATATAAAGTTCTGCTCCACAGCCCATTGGAAAGATTCCTACTGACTTCAGTAGAGCTGGATCAGACCCTCAATGACAAAGGAAAGTTACAAACTGACCTCTCAAATCCTTTGAGGTTTGCTTCTCGCTGGATCTGGATCTGAATGTAGCTTTGATATTTATAGTACCCTGAAAATTATCCTCTCCTTGTCAATATGATTTGTAAGTCTCCCATTTTCATATCATGCTGAACATGCCCTGTAATTCAACCTTGTCAAATTTTACTCATCCACTTACCCGAGATGAGTGGGTTTTTTGTTTTTGTTTTTAATAGACAAGTAAAATATTATTTCCCCGCCCCCGCGCCTTATCATCATTGCAAATTGTAGAGGAATAGATTTTTGCCTCTCCTGCTACACTCTCATGGCAAGTTTGCCAGGCTTTTGCAATCAAATATATTTTTGAAATGTGACATTTAAAGCATAATCATATGATTATCACTTCACATTTCTAATTTTATCTACTTTGTCCGTCTTCATCAAAACAACCAAAACCAAGGGAGAGGTAATGGACTCATTTAGCTTGTCAGCTCTTCCGCTTAGATTCTAAGCTCTTTGGGGCAGCCACTGTCTCTTTCTTCTGTTTGTATAGCACCCAGCACACTGGGCCCCTGGCCTATAGGTGCTACTGTACTACAAATAATAAATAATACAATTTATAAAGACTGAACCAAGGCTCTTGGCATAAAAAACTCTAGTTTTTCTAAGGTGATTTTAAAATACTTAGTCCAGTCATGTCATTAGAGAGTATATCATAATTGATATGCACAGAAGGCTGAATGAAGGTTGCACAGGCAACTTTAATCATGGCATTTTCTAACTTTTGAGTGCTTGAGTTTGCAACCTGAATAATGTTCTTTTAACATCGTTTTTGTGTGTAATTCCGTAGGTTGTTAAAAAAGCAAACTGAAAAAAAACAGAAATCCCATAATGTAGCATCCTCTTGACATGTATGAGATTCATCTCCAGGGTTGAAATCTTTAGATCCACTGCTCAGGCCTCTGCCACTAGAGCTAATGAACTAACTGATAGCAGTAATATGTTTCATCCTCTGTGTGGACTAACACTTGTGGGAATGACCCACCCACTCTGCTAGTGGGTTTCAGAGATATTTGCTGACACATGAGGAATCATAGAACTGGAAGGGACCTCGAGAGCTCATCTTGTCCAGTCACCTGCACTTGTGGCAGGACTATGTATTTTCTAGAGCATTCCTCACAAGTGTTTGTAGAACCTGTTCTTAAAAATCTCCATTGATGGAGATCACACAACCTTCCTAGGCAATTTATTCCAGTGCTTAATCACCCTGACAGGAAGTTTTTCCTAATGTCCAACCTAAAACTCAGGAATCTTGGGTTCCTTTCTAGGGTCTGGATGGGATTATGCTCCAGGGGAGACAGACTTTCTCCCAAAGGTTCACCCCACACTCCCCCTATCTCTGTACCAGATCTTTTGAAAGTAGAGATTTACCAGAGCTAAACAGTGAAAATCTCTGAATATTCCATCCTCACTGATCACGCTCAAGCCCCTCACAGCTCCTAGTACTGATCAGACTATGCATAAGCCATTCCCACAAAGCGAGTGAGCATGCTTCAGTCAGGGCTACAGGACCAAGGTGGACTTTTCCCGTAATGGCTGCTTTGGGCTGGGGTGCAGCTGGACACTGGAACTGAGAGCAGGGAACTCATCTCTTCTGTGTTTTTAATGGGCCCCTGCTGGCACCCAAGAAGGAGGAGGAAGCCATCTGGTTCAAATGCAGGGGAGACACAAGGCAGACTGGGGAAAGGGAAAGGAGTGGAGTGGGACAAGGAGTCTGGTGAGACTGGATGGAGGGGCAGAGAAACAGTGGCTGGCTGGGCAAGGAGCCAATGGGGAGGAGAGACAGGGAGCCAGTCGGGAGGAGAGACAGGAACTGTGATTGGTTCAGCAGGGAGACTAGGACTGGGAGCAATGAGGGGGAGAAAACTGGGGAAATGCTGATGAGGGAAATGAGGGGCTGTAATTGGGAGACAGTTGGCTGGTGGAGGACACTGTGAACAGAGGAGGAGGGGAGAGGGGAAAGACTGTGATTGGCTGGGCAAGACTGGGACAAAGAGCTAGGAAGAGAGTAGGGTGGAGACTGAAGTTGGATGAGGGATGGGGAGGGAGACCATGACTGGGAATCAGTGTGGGGAGAGAAAAGAGACAGATCAAAGGGGGTTTCAGGAGGAGGGAACAGAGACTGGCTGGGCAGGAGAACTGGGCTAGATGTGGGGAAGGAGAGAGAGAGTGAGTGGAGGAAGAGATTGGGACTCTGACAGACCAGACGGGGAAACTAGTACTGGCTGGGCAAGGAGAATGGAACTGGGACAAGGAGCCACACGTGGAGAAGAAGACAGGAGAGGTACAGGAACAGGTTGGAGGGGACGGAGCAGAAGGGATGAAGCTTTGGGAGGAAGTCTGTCCCTACTAAAGCACACTCCCATCCAGAGCCTGGGAAGGAACTCAAGATTCCTGGATTTTTTAAGGGACATCAAAGGGTACATCACCAACACAAGACCAGTCCCCTGCTAACTTTCAAGTCCATGCTCCAAAACATGGGGCAACAGAGCATTTCAAAGCAAAGATCACCAGACCTCTACCATGGACAGTACAACATTATTTTCAGTAGTCTTTTTGGAAACAACTGAACAATATTGGCTGAAATTTTCCAAAAAAATATTCAGCCTGAAGCAGACACCAGGCATAGAATATTTCAGCCAAAATGGTTAAAATGTAACAAAGTTATTAGTCGCTGAAAAGAGGGTCTTAAAATGAGAAATGTTGGGCAATCAGTCCTGCCTATGATATGGTGGGGGCAGACAGGGGGGAGCTTGTGCTACCATCTACCAGATGGGACTATTAGTAAGGAGAAGAGAGCTGTAAACCTGGCTCCGTTGAAGGCAATGACAAAACTCCCGCTGACTTCAGTGGAACCCGGGTTTCACTCAAGGTTTCTAATGCTAGGTCTGTCAATAACTTGCGTGCTCTTGGACAAGTCACTTACCATTTTTGTGCTTCAGTTTCCTAGCTGCAAAGTAGAAATAATAATGCTCACCCCCCTGTTTAAAGTGCATATGAGATCTTCAGATGAAAAGTAGTACATAAGTGCTAAATGTTATTAACTGAGAGTCGAATTTGCCCAGAGCCTTCAGTGGGGTCACATGATGGGAGAGAATTAGTCAGAGAAGAATGTGGCCCATCAGGTACAGTCCCAACTGTCCTATTGAATACTTATTGTATGTTGGGTTTTTGATTCCCCTCTTTATTATTCTCTCTCCTGGGAAATGACTTGCGTTCACAGTTTGAAATGTAGCTGTGGCATGCATCTCAGATAATGACACAATGCAGAAACATTATTTCTGCAATGCTACCTCAATATTTTAAACATTATTAAATATACATCGCCTCCCTTCTTTCCTCTCTGTTCTTTCATGATAGATTACAGGGAAAAGGCTGGGTGAATAGATGCCCATCTCTCTTTCAGAGTTATAGCTGCTGAACGTAATGTATTGTATATCTGCCACTTGACACACTAAGGGGAAAATGTGGCCATTTCTTAAGTTTAAATCAGCTCCTTCAGTCATCTATCCAAATAAATTTAACTGCAAGATGCTGCTGATTTTTAAAAAATCACATGTGAACTTTAACTATAAATGGCCAGTTTCTTGCTGTAAGATAAATTTATGTAGAAAATATAATCATTTCTGCATTTCTATATTTTCACCAATATAGTGTCAATACAAGTATCATTGTTAGTGCTGGATTTAGTTTTAAATTTGGAGAGGTTTTTTAAAAAAAAAATTATTATGCATCATTATAAATGAATCCTGGAAAGAGAAATTGCCTTCCCTTAAAAATAAATAGCAATAATTTGTGTGGTGTAATCCTGAGTAATAAAAATCATACTGTGGTAATGAGAAGAAAATTGCCTCAGTAGTCTAGCTGGCAAAAAATAGATGAGGATAAACATGATAATACACAACAGAATACTATAAAATAATAAATATGATGAAGACAGCAAGATGCTGACTGTAATTGTTTATGGCAGCCGTATGTTCTGGTTTTATATTCTGGGTAGAAAAAGGAATATAACGAAGATAATAAAATAAAATAAAAAAATGTAGGGTTTCAGAATTAATGTGGTCTTGTCAATAGACATACTTATTTACTATTGTTTTTTCTTTTCACTTTCAGTACAGGAAATAATTGAAGTAATTCAAAAGCACAGAAGAAAGCACAAGCAATATGTGTAATCAAAAAAAGTCTGCAAAAATGTTTTGAGCCTGATGCTCAGTTTCTGTAAATCACTGCTCTGTGGAAATCCATGGAGTTATGCTTATTTACACCAGCTGAGGATCTGGCCCTTTGTACAATGCAGGTTGGAAAATAGGTACATTGATAAGGAAAGTGAAAAATATGTGAAAATGTTTTCTTCCTTTGGTAGCAATTTTGAGGTGAGTGCTGTACTTGGCCTATTTCAGTTCTCACACCTTGAGTATGTAACAAAGAAAGTCAAGGTGCCATTGATCCTTCCTAACTGTATTCAGAATAACTGCAAACACAGTTGTTTTCATGTAGACAGTCCTTGCTTGCCTGTACTAGTAGTCATTTCCATGTACAAATCAGATTTCCATTTACAAATGTACAAAAGGTATTTTTGAAGGTACAGTTTTGAGGGTCACTTTTAAAAAACGATTTACAAAAATGGCATCTCACCCGTGCTCTTACAAGCTGCTGTTGCACCCATCTATGCATGTCAACTGGTACCTGCACAGGCAAAGCTGCAGTTAGACATGCAGTTCCAGATATACATTTGTGCTGCCCTGTGTAAATGCACATTTGCAGATTTTGTGCATGCAATTTTGCAAGCTCAGAGGTGCCTTTTGAAAGTTGAGCCCACAACATCTTATGAAAGCAGAGGAAGATAATGTTGCCTTCTTCTATTGTCATTATTATTTCTGGATAAATTATTCTCTTGGCATCCCATCCACACATGTTCATTGCATATGTCTGCTTAACAACCCAAATGCACTGATACACAGAATCAAGACAAAAAAAACATGGAGACAAGAACCTACTGTTACAAGAAGAAATTAACAAACAAAACATCTATGAAAGGAAACACTGTGGGAGATGCAATTTTTTTTCTAAACCTATTGCACATCAAACTGACAGTTATCACATCTTGCACTTTTCTATAGTATCTTTCATCCATGGTTCTCAAAGCACTTTTTCAAGAATTAGTCTTTACAACACCACTGTGAGGTAAGTAATTGTTATCCTCATTCTATACAGATGGAAACTAAGACAAAGATTGTTTAAGGGCCTGATTCAATGCTCACTGAAATCAGTGGGAAATTTTCCTGTGATGCTGCTCTGTTTAGTTTTGAAGTACTTAATTAGTGGTAATTTTTAGTGGCATTTCAGCAAATTAATAAAAGACCATCAAAAGGGAAAAGTTAATGTAAAGCCAAGGAGGTTTGTGAATTTGTTTTAACTCCACGGATTGATCATAAACAGTTTTGTAAGCACATTCACTATTCAAAGTGTATTGGTTATTTGTGATTAGTCAGACAGTTCACATGGCATTGTTTCTGTTCTTTGACTGGGTGACTGACTGAGCAAGCTCTTCTGACCTCCATTCATCTAAAATATTGTTTCTGTAACTACTTGCTCACATAGATCCTGGGTCTGTCTCTTCATCTATGTTTGAATAGCACCCACCACAATATTTATAAGTAGTAGTAAATATTTATTTGGTTGGGATTCGGCCCCCAATGTGTTGGGCACTGCACAAACATAGAAAAAAGACAGTCCCTGACCAAAATGATTCACTCAGAAGATGGTGGGGACTGATCCTGAGTGGGCCATTTAGATGCTACCATAACATGGGCCAAAATTCTCTGCTGGTATAAGCTGCACCCCCCCCTAAACTATTATTGTTATATTATTATTAATTTTAATTAATTTAGAAATTTCATTATAGAAATATTTATCCTACTGATACCGCAGTCATCACATAAAAGTTCACAGAAAGTGCATGTAATAGGATGTGACCACGGCCACAACAAATTTATTATAAAAATGTGTTGCAAACATTTATTGGGGAGAGGGAATAGCAGCATTGTCCTAGCTCTTCTAAGGACCCCTATGTCTTTAGCAAATATACCTTTTGACAAGATAGTAGTTCTTATTAAAAATGCCTCTTGAAATAGATTGTTCTGCCTACACTTTCTACGGGAAATGATTAAAGAGAATCTCCTAGAGCGGCTCACAAAGAGATCTTCCAATGTAAAGCTTCATTACCAAAGAAACAAAACAACAACTGTTCGCAAGTGCTGCCAAAATACCAATTATTATTACAGGTAACAAAAGCATATGGGTACTTTCCAACCCTCCGGTAGTATGGGGATTTTGCTACCTTTGACAGCTGTTACATATTTCTATAAGATGCTAAGTACATTTTTTATACTTACGAAGAATGTGATTGTTTTTGACTTGATAAGATAAATATTTTTAAATTTTGTTTTCTCCAAATTCAATTATAGCTTGTTATTAACTAAAGAATCACCATTTCTGTTTTATTTCTTTTAAACATAGCACAGGGACTTCATACAATAAGAGGGCATTCTCCACAATAAGCACTCTTGGCCAAGACTGACTGAAGTGTACTTTGATCAGTTGCTTTTTGTAAAGAGGTGTGTGGAGTTCAATTATCCAGCATGGCTCCACTACACCACATTACCTCCCAATAACTGTTAGTATTGCTCATGAATCAAATAACCTTTCAAGCTGGCTCATAATTTCCCTAAGTATAGCCTTGGGAAAAGGGTACAATACTATGATATGCTTATTAGCTATGCTGCAAGTTATTGTTATCTAGTCTCTGCAGTAAAAACAACACCACTCTGAATGTACAGTATTTGGTGCCTTTCAGCATTTTATCTAGGGTTTTCAAAGTTCTTTGCAATACAAATTAGTCAAGTTTCACGCCACTTCTGAGTTATTATACAAACATTATTATTGTTAATTAGATCTTTTCAGGCATACATGTATGTGTGGTAGATGCTTTCCAAACCTAACAGAAGGCATAGTCCCTACCATAGAGATTTTACAATCCATCTAAGACCCTGATCCTGCAAACACATATTGCATGGGAGCAGTTTACCACTCATGTGTAAATGAATGAATGTTTGCAGAGCCCAAAAGACTTATTACACCTAAATTAAGATAAGGAAACATTAGGCATGGAAGGGATTAGGTATGTCAAGATAGGCACCCAAAAATTAGTGGACTCTTGAAAATACTAGCCACATTTTCTTGCTTAAAGTCACACAGTAAATCAGTAGCAACGGCGGAATCACATCCCAGACATGCTGACTCCCATTTCCCCTGCTGTAACACCATACACAACAATGCATGCCTTGTATTTCTACGAAGCGGTAGTAAAAATATTTTTCACATTGTATCACTAATCCTGAAACAGTCATGCAAAGCAATGGAACTCCCCCAGCTGCAATTAAGCATTTTGTTTAATACATATAGTGCCATGTTCGTTTTGTTGTTTTGTGTTATTTGTGACTGGTGGTTTTTATGTATATGGTAAGTGTGTGATAGTCTCATGTCAGAGTGAGCAGCTATAATAATACTCATTAATGAAGAGCAGAGTTGGTTTTCGTACAATAAATTCATGCATATTGTACTTTGTCACAAGCAGAAACTAAAGGATTTGTAACCTCTTTAAGTGCTAATAACTCCTCTCTTGCCAACTGCTGCTGTTTTATTACTAACTGATAGGCTTTGAATGAAACTTGAATGTAATGGGAGGCATATGGAGAGCTTTAAATAATAAATGGCATTAGAAATAGAAGGCCCAGTAATATCTGGTCCTGAAACACAGGGCTTGCAAGAGACAGGTTTACTTGTGATGGCAAACCTAGAGAAGCTCTCAAGCAGGGCCACCCAGAGGATTCAGAGGGCCTGGGGTCTTCGGCGGCGGGGGATCCCCGCTGCCGAATTGCCACCGAAGACCCAGCATTTTGGCGGCAAGTCCCGGGGCAGAAGGACCCCCCGTCGCGGGTCTTCGGGGCACTTTGGCGGCGGGGTCCTGGAGCGGAAGGACCGACACTCCATTCTCCACACCTTCATTATGCTGTTCGATAGCCAACAAGCCTTCCCTGTGTGAGTGACTCCTGAGGCCTCCTCCACCATGATCCTGCCACCTGCTCAGACATCACTACAGCAGTCTTTTACACTTCAGCGCAGCAGGCTGCTGAGGGGGTGCATTGGGCTACTGCCACTGCGGCTGCAATCTCCACTGTGCCCCTACCTAGCCAGCTGACCCCATCCCTGAACACTTTCTGGACTATTGGATAGTCATTTGGGGATGTGCTGAGAGGTTCCCCCCACCCCACCATGCTATCAGTGAAGCCTGCAATAAAGCTAAGCTGTGCTCCCCCTGATGCCAAGAGGGCCAATAGCTCAAGCTATATATCCTCCCAGTGTCCTCCAGAAACCCTGTTACAGTGCTCAAGGGACTGGACTGGAATGAGGCATTGGGTTGTTGGGTGTATATTCGGCTTTGTCTACACTTGCAGAGTTTTTGCACTGTCATTTTCACCAGTGATAGGAAACCAGTAAAAGAGAAGTGCAGGTTTGTGTTCTCACTTACTTCCACAAGCATCAGAGAGTGTTCAGATTTGCAGCATTTCCATCGAGGATGACAGCAGCGCACTGAGGGCAGCTATCCTACAGTGCAGCTCTCTCCATTTTGAGGATAGGTCTTGTGGGAAGGGGTGGGGGAGGTGATTGCGGGGCATCCTGGGTCCCCGCACAGCCTCCTCTCCCCAAACACTGATCAGCTCCAGTAGCTCAGCATCGCTCCAAGCAGGATATCATTTGCTCCATGGAGCAGGCATTGTCACCTGGCCAGATGATATGTGAGCATTTGCCAAGAAAACAGGAAACGGAATTTCAAAGTTCCTGGGGCTTTACAGAGAGAGGAGCGGACATCTGTTTACCTGGCATCACAGCAGCAGACCTGCTGGCCAGAGTGGTCACTTAGGCACTGTGGGATATCCTGCGGAGGCTAAAAGTTGTGTAAACAGGAAGAACGTGTCTTTACTTGTACATCACCACAAAAGTATCACTGGTAAGAACTGTACGCCTCTCATGGAGGTGGTTTTCTGTTTGCAGTGAAACTTCTGAGTTTCACCACAAAAAGTCATTGGCGAGTGTAGACGCTCCCACTGTTTTTGTGCAAAAAAAGGGACCTTTTGCACTTTAAATGGCAAGTGTAGACATGCCCTTCCTTCCTTCTCCAAAGGAACCACACTTCTGCCAGGACAAAGAGCAAGGTGGGTGACCAACTTCAACTGATGAGAGGGACAAGCTTTCAAGCTACAGGGAGCTCTTCCTCAGGTCTGGGAAAGGAGAGTCACAGCTAAATATAAGATTGAACAGATTGTTTAGCATAAGTATTTAGAATGTATTCTAAGGGACCATTCAAGATGAAGTGGTCCATTAACATCCCTGTAATCCTAGGACTAAAATGGGGGTTAGTGGGTTAAAGATTGTTGTAATAAGCCATAAATTCAGTCTCTTTATAAAGACCATGATTTTTAGCATCTAGCAAAGTTATGAACTTAAGCTCCCAGGCTTGTCTTTTGAAAGTGTTGTGCAGGTTTCCTGAGGATGAGAACTGATAGGTCAGATATAGACTGATCATTTTGTGAAAAGAGTTCACCTGCAGGTGATATGGTGTTTTTATCTGTTATCATTTTCTTGTGTGAGTTCATTTGAGAGCTTAGTGATTGTCCAGTAGAATTTTTACTATAAGCTGGGGACTTATCAGTTGGAAGTGACAGAGAAGGAGAAAGACCTGGGTGTATTGGTTGATCACAGTATGATTATGAGCCACCAGTGTGATGCGGCCGTGAAAAAGGCTAATACAGTACTAGGATGCATCAGGTGAGGTATTTCCAATAGAGACAGAAAAGTGTTAGTACCATTATACATGGCACGGTGAGACCTCATCTGGAATACTGTTTGAAGTTCTGGTTTCTCCTGTTTAAGAAACATTAATTCAAACTGCAACAGGTGCAGAGAAGAGCTACTAGGATAATACGAGAACTGGAAAACCTACCTTATGAAAGAAGACTCAAAGAGCTTGGCTTGTTTAGCCTAACCAAATGAAGCCTGAGTGGAGATATGATTTCTCTCTATAAATGCATCAGTGGGATAAATACCTGGGAGGGAGAGGATTTATTTAAGTTAAATGCCAGTGTGGACACAAGAACGAATTGATAAACTGGCCATCAAAATGTTTAGGCTTGAAATTAGATGAATGTTTCTAACAAGCAGAGGAGTAAAGTTCTGGAACAGCCTTTCAAGGGGAGCAGTGGGGTGAAAAAACATAACTTGTGTCAAGACTGACCTTGATAAGTTTATGGAGGGCATAGTATGATGAAATTGCCTACTATGGCATGTGGCATTGCCTGCAATGGTGTCCCATCACTGGCCATTGGAGATATTTGCTGCTAGCAGTCACAGATTGTTTAAGCTGATTGTGGTGTCCAGGAAGTCGATGCTAGTATAGAAGTGTTCCAGAGAGAGTTTAATGGATGGGTGGTAGTTGTTGAAGTTGTGGTGGAAATCTGTGAGGGAGTTTATGTTGTCTGTCCAGAAGATGAAAACATCATAGATCTATCTCAGGGGTATCATTGATTTGTCCAGAAATTCTTCTTTCAGGGGGCCCATAAAGAGGTTGGTATATTGGGGTGCCAGCCTAGTATCCATGGCTGTTCCCATAGTTTGGACAAAGTGTTTTGTTGTTGAATGTAAAATTGTGGGTGAGGACGGAATGGATGAGTTGGTGATGTATTTGGGGTGGATATCTGAAGGTTGTCCATTGTCTTGTGAATATTTGAGGCAAGCAGCTGTACTGTCATTGTGAGGGATGCTGGTCTAGGAAGGGCCGGCTTTAGGAAGTGCGGGACCCAATTCGAACATTTTTGGCGGGGCCCTGGCAGGGATGACTAAAAAAAAAAAAAAGTGTAAAAAAAAAAAGCCTTTCATTTCTTCCATGTATTATTTACTTTCCATAACTATATAAATAATAAAATTATGTATTATGTACATTGCATCATATATGCTGTTGATTGGTTATTAATGACCGCCGTTTCACATGTGTGGGTCCCCGCCAATCCCTGGGGGTGTGCACATGTGTGGGTCCCAGCTGCTCCCTGCCCCCCTCATTGAAGCAGGTGTGCAGGGTTACTGCCCTGGGAACTGCAGGCAGGACATGGGGCTGGTTGGAGGCAGGGCAGGGGCTGACTGGAGGTAGGGTCTGGCTGAAGGCAAGGCAAGGGGTGCAGGGCTGGCTGGAGACAGGGGTGTGTGGGGCGGGCTGGCTTCAGGCAGGGCCGCAGGGGGGGTGCAGCAGGGGTTGGCAGGGCTGGAAACAGAGGAGTGCGTGACTGTCTGGCTTCAGGCAGGGGGGTGCAGCAGGGATTGGCTGGAGACAGAGCAGGGGGTGCGGGGCTGGGTGCAGGCAGGGCAGGCAGGGCAGGGTGTGCAGGGCTGGTGCGGGCAGGGGTGTGTGTGAGGCTGGCTGGCTTTGGGCAGGGCCACAGGGGGTTGTGGCAGGGGTTGGCTGGAGACAGGGCAGGGGGTTTGGCAGGGGCTGGCTGTAGGCAGGGGGTGCAGGGCTGGCTGCAGGCAGGGGGGGTGGGGCTGGTACAAGCAGGGCAGGGGGTGCAGCAGAGGCAGCTGGAGCTCCGGCCCTTTAAATAGCCCCCAAACCCTCCCGCTATCCCAGGGCCCAGGGCTCCCCTGCTTCTACCCTGCCCTGGACCTTTTAAATAGCCGCGGGAGCCCTGGGGAATGCATGGGGGCGGCAGGGCTCCGGCGGCTATTTAAAGGACCGAGGTGGCAGAGGCAGCTGGAGCCCCGGCCCTTTAAATAGCCCCCAGAGCCCCCCACTACCCCAGGGCTCTGGGGCTATTTAAAGGGCCCAGAGCTCCAGCTGGGAGAGCGGGGCCTTGGCCCACGCTTCCGCCGGCGCTTTGGTCAGGGGAGCGGGGCCACGGAAGACCCCGGAGCAGACGGCAGCTGGAGTAAGTAAAAAAAATTAAAAAGGCACCTAAGGCGCGGGACCCGATTCCCAGGAATCGGGCGAATCGGCCTAAAGCTGGCCCTGGGTCTAGGGAAGTGGCATCCATGGTGGCAAGGAGGTTAATGTTGCAGAGTTTGTGGAGGAAGTTGGTTGTGTCCTGCAGGAAGCTAGCCCTTTGTGTGGTGAGTGGTTTCTGTGAGTCCTAATATTCCTTCAATAAGAGTGTCATGGCCAGATATGATGGGGCAGTCTGGGTTCCCTTGCTTTAAGTATCTTGAGAAGCATGTAGAAGGTCTCTAGGGTGTGTGCGTGGGGGATGAGTTTGTAAAATTTCTCTTGGAGTTGTACAAGGAAGGATTTGATGATATCCTTAAATTCCTGGATAAACTGTAGTGTGGGGTCTTCTTTGAGTTCTTTATAGTAGGTCATGTTGGAGAGGTGTCAGTTGGCCTCTTGTATTTAGCTGTGACACTCCAAGTACCTTTCCCAGACCTAAGAAGAGCTCTGTGTGGCTTGAAAGCTTGTCTCTCTCACCAACAGAAGTTGGTCCAATAAAAAATATTGCCTCACCCACCTTATCTCTCTAATATCCTGGGACCAACACAGCTACAACAACACTGTATAGGACAAAAGACAGACAAAGAAGCTGCTGTAGAGGACCAACAGTGATGTGAAGAGGGGATAGGGAAGCAGAACCCACCACAGGCATAACAAGAACAACTGTACCCCTGGTGACAGTTCAGGGAGAAATGTGGGGATGCAGAATATCTTGGATGGAAATGTTTAATGTGATGGATGTTGCTCGTAAATGGTATGATTTTGTTTTCTGTTTACTGAATCTTTACATTTCTAGTGGGGCCTGCGGTGTATAGAGGCAGAAGTCAATTGGTTCTCAGACTCTCTGCACCCTGTTACAGAGGAGACACACACTGAGCTCTCTCAAGGAGGGTTCACTTTTTTTATTCTTTGTTTTATTATTTTCCTTATTCTAACATAAGACATTTAGACTGAAACGATATGATCATCCGTTATATAAGGAAGCTTGTACAAAGAGAACAGCTTCACAGTTTTCAGCCAAAAGGCCCTGATGTCACACTTTGGGTGAAAAAAAACGAGGAGTCCTTGTGGCACCGTAGAGACGAACAAATTTATTAGGGCATAAGCTTTCATGAGCTGAAATCCACTTCATCAGATGTATGAAGTAAAAAATACGGGAGCAGGTATAAATACATGAAAGGATGGGGGTTGCTTTACCAAGTGTTAGGTCAGTCTAATGAGAGAAATCAATTAACAGCAGGATACCAAGGGAGGAAAAATAACTTTCGAAGTGGTAAGAGAGTGGCCCATTACAGACAGTTGACAAGAAGGTGTGAGTAACAGTAGGGAGAAATTAGTAATGGGGAAATTAAGTTTAGGTTTTGTAATGACCCAACCGCTCCCAGTCTTTATTCAGGCCTAATCTGATGGTATGTAGTTTGCCAATTAATTCCAGTTCTGCAGCTTCATGTTGGAGTCCCCCATCCTTTCATGTAGTTATACCTTCTCCTGTATTTTTTACTTCATACATCTGATGAAGTGGGTTCTAGCCCATGAAAGTTTATGCCTAAATAAATTTATTAGTCTCTAAGGTGCCACAAGGACTCCTCATTTTTTTTGCTGATACAGACTAACACAGCTACCACTGAAACCTGACACTTTGGGTGGGGGATCTTCTGGAATTTTTCCATGAAACTCCACTTAGTGGTCGTGGTATGTTTGACTGCATAAACGGTTGTTTGCTGCCTGCTCTCAATGCCTTTGCTGGGTTCAGCTGACCAGAAAGAGAGCTAGTGTTGTAATCAGAAGTTGTACATTACATTAAAATGTGAAGCCTTCAGTAGTGAGGTTTAAAAAGTACAGCTGATTGAGAATTTTTCCACAAGCCTTTTTTTTGTTGTGGTTGAAAAATGTGGATTCATTTAATCTGAATTTTTTTATTTTATTTTATTTTTTGTGGGAAAAGGTCTGCTCCAGCCCTGGAGCACCCATGGAGTCAGCGCTTATGGTTCATGACAATTTTCATGATGTCATGCCTCCTCCTCAAGGGTTGATATGTCTAATTCCATGTCTGGTCAGTGTGTAATGTACGGCTTTTGTGTGTTTGTATCATATTACTAGCATATAGTTGGCTGACAAAAAGACTGAGAGATTACTACTCCTATCACCTATTTTTAATTGAAGAAGGTTCTAGCCCTGGTTCCCCGTGTCTCTTTTTAACAGTAATTATCTGTCTTTGTGAACATGGCCAGCAAGGACGTGGCACGGCTAGGTAAGCTGGGAAATGAACTTATTCAGTGCATCCCATTTGCCATCACCACTGGTTGGGCTACTGTGGTACTACAACTGGAGCATACAGTTGCCTTCCCCTAGTACTGCCATCTTCCTGCCCCAGAGGCAAAGCTAGTCCCACGGGTTCAAGGTGTGATGAGAGTGCTCTGTGTACATGGTTCGTTAATAGACAAAATGTCAGTAGATGGCTCTCAAGAATTTGTCATGCAGTTCTTTAGTTTTGTAGGATCAACAAAACTTCTTGTGCACTGGAAATGGCTTCCTCCATACAACTGTTTAGATCAGCCTCTGATACACTTTAGTTCATATTGCCTTGCATGCTTTTTAGTTTGTTAAAATATCCTACCTAGATGATTCCTAGATCAAATGAAATAACCGTAGATTTACCTTGTGACATCTGTCAGAACCTGTTTCTTCCTCCTCTGGCCCAGCCACTACACTCCCATGTATTTCTCCATCTGTCACAGCCCAAGTGTGAGATGTGATGTCTGACAAATGCCCAAGACAAGAGGCACAAAAATATTCATGCAGAAAACTCAGTTCTGTGGGATCCCTTACATTAGTGTGAATAACACTTTCAGTGACCTCAGTTTCATGATTCCACCTTTTTTATGTCAGTTGCTGGCAATTAATGTGTAGGATAGTTCTCATTTTTTCCAGGACACACAAAACATATTGTGCACTGTGTGAGGAAGAATAGGAGTCAGCATCAGACAAATGGATCTTTACATCAAGGGAAATATTGTGTGGCCCCATCTAACCAAGAAGAAAAGGATAGAGTTTGCTCCTCAATAGTAAATAAACTAACTACATAAAAGGACAAACAAACTAAGCAATTTTGTTTGTTTATTCTGGTGCATTTATGTGACTTGTGTACTGTAACTTATTTGAATTCGGGATGCTTTGTGAAGTAGGACAGGTGTTGACACTATCTAACTTTTTCTACCTCTCGAGATGTTTTCTCTGTGCATCTCTTAAACGCCTGCTGTCCTTTTGGTCCCTGCTCACCTGTCAGACACAGTGACATGAGACAATCTTGAGGATTTTATGTATAGACTTGGAACTTTCCAGCCACTGTAGTGGTCATGGAAACGTGACAGGGTTGTGCATTGAATTTCAAGCAAATCATCTCCTAGGTATTTCTATCTACTGTGTACACTTCACCATCCTGATATACAAGTAAGTTTGTTAAATGGCAATTAGTTGAAGAATTTAACAGCACCTCTCTTTGTCTTTTAACCTGGCCACTGAGCACTGTAGGCCTAGAAGCAAATAAGATTTTATTGTATGTAAGAAGTGGTCCCTTCTATTTTCCAAATTGACACAAATATGTTTCCCTTTAATATTGCTCTTGGACAACATGAACAATAGCTCTGTGTGTCAATAATTATCCTGGTTCAGGACGACCCTATGTTTCAGAGCAGTAGCCGTGTTAGTCTGTATCAGCAAAAAGAATGAGGAGCCCTTGTGGCACATCTAAGGTGTCACAAGTACTCCTCATTCTTTTTCCTATGTTTTATGTAATTTATCATTGCCATAATCTCGGGTGTGGAGATTCTGCATGGACTGACTGATTTATGCCCACAATCCCCCAAATGAATGTGCACGCTAGCTAATTTGCATACCTACACACTTGCCCATCTGCTCAAGTGGCAGCATGCCCACTCAAATGGTCCCATGCCAAAGAATATAGCCGCCAACCAAAGATGGGCTGGGAGAGGCAGACTGTAGAACAAAGCAAGTGGCATCTCTTCCATGCATTTGTCTTCCTACTATAGAACAAAGCCATCCCACTGCTAGCCAACATATCACCCTCTTGGTGTTACTTGTTGCCTTAAATTGTATTGCAAATGTAAATGCTTATGAATATAATGCAATTAATGAATGAAAGTAATTAAGACGGAGGAATATCAATAAATTATTCCAGAAAGGAGGATGACTACATACTTGAGTAACCATAAACATGGACATGGATCAGAGACATTTTTCTTCACAGTGCCTGCTCTGCTTTATACTAAGGAACTAAGCAAAAGACCCCAGTTTGACCTCTCCTCTCAGAACATGTCAAAGATTTAAATGTATTCAAGTTAGAACACTTGCTCACTATCAAAAACCTAGGACTTAGGATGTAAAAGAGAGATCTAGTGGAGTCTCTTGTTTCTTCTGTGACTTCTCTGAAAAGAACTTGTTGTAAAGAATCTAAAGTCAGAATAACTACAACATAAGTTTAACATAAGCAAATTGCTTTACTTATTTCTGCTAAGCCTTTAACAATGGTAACTTTCCTACCATCCTTATAGGATGTTTATTTGATTGTGAAGCTCTTTGAATCTGACCAGATCATTTATCTGGCACATTTTCTGCTATTCTCCTTCAAGTTATAAAGCGCTCACTCCTGGGGTGATTAAGGTTCACTTGAAAAAGAGAGGGATTCATTGGGTCAACTTCTGCACTCAGATGTGTGTGTAAATCACATAGGATATATGTGATTGCTGCAGGATCTCTCCAAAGAATCACAGGAAAAGCCACAGACTTCAGCTAGGTATTCATTGATCATCAGTCCTTGTTTCTAGGTACAGTACTTGTCCTCTAATTTGAAAGCATTCAAACACATAATATACATCCAGACATGATGGTCAAATTGGATTTTTTTAGTTTCTCATCTTAGTGCAGGGGTTCTCAAAATTTTTCATAGCATGGACCACACTTTATTGTCTCAAGGACACCTGCCACTCTCTCTCGCCATTGCACAAACTGCCACCACTCCCTAGCGCCTTATTTGAAATCTCTTCTCTCTCTGAGTCAATTACAACAAGTGCTGATAAAATCATATTAGGAATATTATAAGTAATATTTTAGCTGACATTTAATGTAACTTTTAAAGTTCAAAATAAGGTAGAGAAACCTTGACCGTGGCTAGCAATTCTGCTCTGTTGGCACCAGTGTCTAACCAGATACTTTTATGGTCCTCCTAACCATGATATCTGAGCACCTAAATCCAGAGCAACTTCTCTGATGGCAATGGTGCTGCTCTGGATTTATGCTGGAGTAGCACAGCAGAATTTGGCTCAATGGAACTCATGTTACTTTTTATAAAATATTTATTGTGGGAAACTATGAGCTGTTCTATGCAGATATATTTGCTCTGCTTTTTCTTATTGCCAGTTGAGTAAACTTTCAGGCTGAAGTAGCAAAGATAATGGCTTTAAAAAGAGAACAAAAAGGCAGCAATTTGCAGATACACCTATTTATTTCACTTTCCCAAATGGGTATCTTGTTATAAATAAATACATAATATTTCCATTGCAGCCACTAATGTATTAGGGTTTACAGGATGTGTTTAAATTTAATGGATTTTAGTTTACCCTTGAGAGAAGGGCAAAGTCTCAGAAAAGCAACCTTACTTCCTTTAGACGAGACATGAGCAATAACTGTGCAAATGCAGAACCATCTCTAAAAATAGCTTTCTGGCAATGCAGTACAAAGCAATGAAGTATAAAGGCAAGATACTCAGGCTCACGCTGCAGTGAGCTGTTCACTGGGGATTCTCTCAGCTTTAATTCAAGCTATTATGAAGTGAGCAATACAATGTAATATACAGCGACATAAATTATACTATTACATAAGCTAACTGTATTTCATGGAGTTTCACCTGACCAGATCCATTATGAGTCTGCTAAGGACATGACAAGGTACCATTACAGTAGTTGTTAATTGGCACGAGTGGAGGTCTCAGCAGAGAGGACAGGGAATGAAGGGGCATGGAGACTGAACTACCTGCCTCTCATAGATCATCAATCCATATGACAGTGAAGGAACAATGACAGAGAGGGTTTGCAGGAACTGCAACTGCTGCTGCCCATCTTGCACTTTTCCTTTTCCAGGAACTTCAGGCCCCAGGCTTGTCATCCAAGTACCTTGCACTCCTGCAGCTGGAGGCAATGGGCCTTTTGTCCTGGTGGGCTCCACTCACTGTTTCCAGATACCAGGTAATACCCTTCACAAGCACCATATTTATTTGACAATTAAAACATGTGCAATAGTTTCTTTACTGGTTTTGAAGAGCTAATTGAAGTTAGATAGCTAACAGTACAGAGTATCAGTGACCACGCTGAGATTACAGCCCTGTCACAAAGAGTAATTAAGCCAGACTTTCTCTTTCAGCTTTCTTTTCCCAACTTCTTCCAAATCCATACATTCACATTCACCTCTTGGTTGTGCTGCTACTTTTAGACTTGGGTGCCTAAAGCTATGCCCTTAAATCCATAGTAGCCAGATAAAAAGGCTGCCTGGACATAAGACTGGCTGAATACTCAGTTTCCCTCAGCCCTGGTGGTTTCTTCTCTATCTCTGAAAATTGGACCACTTGTTTAGCTGACCTAAGGTTAGGCATCCTGATTTGAAAACTTTCTCCTGTATGTTTAGTTTCACTGTTTTAAAGAATGCCCTATACTCATTGTAGAGAATTAGCTTTTAATCCACTAAAGCTGAAAATAAAGATGACAAACCTGCAAATATATCTTCTGTGAACAGCAGTAGCAGTTACATGTGCTGCCAGGGCAGAATAGATTTCTACTGTACTTGATCAAGAATAAAATATACTTAAAATGTGCCTTCATTTTGAAACAGAGCTAATGCAGACCATAGGACTAATGCCCAACCCCTCCTTTAACTCCACCAACACACACACACACCACCAAAACATAGGGGATTATTCATCCTTCCTCTTAGCTGCATTTTTTGTTTCTGGATAACTGTGTGACAAAAGCCCATTTCAATGTGTTGCTCAAACAGCATTGTACTATATATGAACTGAATCCTATAGTTAAGGAAATTTCTTCCAGTGACTCCTTGCAATAACTTTTAAAATCTGTCTCTAAAATTCTTTGCATTTGCTTTGGTTAGTCCTTTATTTCATTATTTGTTACTCCTCTTTCACTATATGTGCTTCTGTGAAGGCTTAAATGAATACAGCAGCATTGTTTTGCTTCTCTTTTTTTCCTCCCCACAATAAAGGGAAACATTCTTATGGACATTTCTAGACTAATTTGGAACCTCTGACATCCAACTGTCATCAGTGTTTTAAAAGTTAAAGGACACAATCTGATATGCAAAAATTTGTAGGCCATTCTTTCCACAACTCAGGGCAGATCATCAGCTGGTTTAAATTGATGGAAGCATCACTGAAGTCAATGGAGATATGGCAATTTATTCAACCTGAGAACCTGCCCGTAAATCAGCACAGACAAAACAGCTTGATAGCAGAATAGGTCAGCCGAACTGTTTTCATAGCCCAAATGGGAACCAGAGGAACAAATTCTAGACACTTACAAATTCACTCAAGCATTATAGATTAAAACTCTTCTGACAGAAGTTAAATCTACTGGGGCTTTAGGCACCATTAGAAATGTTGCCCCATTAAGGGTGGCAAGAGAATGACTGAGTTGCTGTTTACTTATCATCACAGACAGCCAGTCAGAGTGCAGCAGAGGGTCTAATGTTGGCTGAAAATGAACCGTGATGCTATATCAAAGTTCACTCACCTGGTACACTGTTCTGGTTTATCTTGTCAATGGTGCAAACATTTTAAAAGCTTGATACAGAGGTAGGCCCAAGAAGCGGTCTGTTAAAATGCAGCGCCATAAGAAGCAATGGAAGCAATTGAAGGGATGGGGGAAGAAATGTATAGACACATTTCAATTTTTTAAAAAAAATCTAAATATTAAAGGCCTGAATTAAACCAAGCCTTAAAGGTTAACATTGAAATTATGTCTTTAAGAGCTCAGTCCTGTATGAGGCTGAGTGATCCAGCAAGGGGCTGAGCACCCTTAACTCTGACTGACTTCCATGGAAATTCAGGGCACTCAGTACCTTGAACCCTAAGTCACACAAACAAACAAAAAACCCTACTAAAACAACGTGAGTTATAGACAGAGGTTAGCTTAATATTTGGATTTCTCGGCTTCCATCAATTTAAATTGGGCTCTTGACAGCACACGTCAGTCTCTCTGTGAATGTTCTTTTAAACTCAATTTTAGCCTGTGGTGGTGCCTTTTCCCTATAAGGCAATCTCTTTCCAGTTTTTGAAAGCCACAAATTAGTAAAATATAATGTTGTAGAGTTACAGTGGCTGAATATTAAGCTGTTAAGGTGCCTTTTCTGTCTGAGTTTTTACCTTTGATGGCTCAGATTATTCCCGTAGGTCTCTGTTCACTCAGTTAGATGCCAGTGGAAATGAGAGGTGGGTGATAAAAGGGATGATAAATTTTCTTCTGGGTTTCCTAATAGTCCTCATGGGAGTCCTTTTCACAAATGGATAAGCCATTTGAAAAAAGAGCTTTTGAAGTACTTATTTTTTTTTCCAATGTGTTAAACAAGGATTCTGCCTCTTTAAAGAGCTTTGAAAGCAATTGGCAGAACAAAGGGACACTGATAATATAAAAGGGCAAAATAAAGTAGAAAATAACATGTAGTATTGATTAATCCAGGAGAAAATAACCAGGAGATCATTGCACTAATGAAGTTGGTAGCTGTGTGGTCAAGTAACAGACAATAGTATGAATGTTTAGCCTTAAAATTACCTGCACATCCTTTTCCCCCTGACAGTACTTCTGGATAATTTGAAATACTCATTTTGAAAATGTTCAAGAGCAGTTATGTGTCATGTAGTGTAGTATGGCATCATGTTGTTATGCATAGGCACTGTTTGCTACATGTCTTGGTTTTGTGTCATTTCCCTTTTGGGTTTTCAGAGCATTTTGCATCATCACACTTCCTGTGTTGCTAACTCTCATCATTTTATCATGATTCTCCTCATGGGGGGTGGGGTGGGGAGGGTGTTTTTTAAGACCCAGCTCCTGGAGTCAGGTTCAAAACACAGAAAGCAAATTTTAAAAGTTCATTTTTTTTAATATTGTAATTTTTAAGCCACTCATGATTTTTGAAGCCTGACTTGTGACTTTCCAACCCTTGAGGTTGGCAATACTGCCCCTCTCTCTCTCCCTCTCTCTCTCCTGTTGCTAATGCCTCGTAGTAATGTATTGTAGTTCAAGGCATAACCAAATGTTTACATGAAAAATACACTTCCAGAAGAACAGAAAGCTTCCATCTAGAAAGACTCGAGCCAAGCAAAATAAAAAATTGACCTATTTTTCTATTTTTACCCTCCCCCAAAATGTTTGACTTTACTGTTAGATAGAATTTGAATTGCCCCAGATTGAGGTGTCATTAGAGGAGGTTTTGCAACAAACAGATAAATTAAACAGTAATAAGTCACCAGGACCAGATGGTATTAAGAAAAACAGTAAAAGAACTAAAAAAGAGCCACCGTGGCTTAACAACCATGTAAAAGAAGCAGTAAGAGATAAAAAGACTTCCTTTAAAAGGTGGAAGTCAAATCCTAGTGAGGCAAATAGAAAGGAACACGAACACTGCCAACTTAAGTGCAAGAGTGTAATAAGAAAAGCCAAAGAGGAGTTTGAAGAACGACTAGCCAAAAACTCTAAAGGTAATAACAAAATGTTTTTTAAGTACATCCGAAGCAGGAAGCCTGCTAAACAACCAGTGGGGCCCCTTGACGATCAAAATACAAAAGGAGCGCTTAAAGACGATAAAGTCATTGCGCAGAAAATAAATGGATTCTTTGCTTCAGTCTTCATGGCTGAAGATGTTAGGGAGATTCCCAAACCTGAGCTGGCTTTTGTAGGTGACAAATCTGAGGAACTGTCACAGATTGAAGTGTCACTAGAGGAGGTTTTGGAATTAATTGATAAACTCAATATTAACAAGTCACCGGGACCAGATGGCATTCACCCAAGAGTTCTGAAAGAACTCAAATGTGAAGTTGCAGAACTATTAACTAAGGTTTGTAACCTGTCCTTTAAATCGGCTTCGGTACCCAATGACTGGAAGTTAGCTAATGTAATGCCAATATTTAAAAAGGGATCTAAGGGTGATCCCAGCAATTACAGACCGGTAAGTCTAACGTCGGTACCGGGCAAATTAGTTGAAACAATAGTTAAGAATAAAATTGTCAGACACATAGAAAAGCATAAACTGTTGAGCAATAGTCAACATGGACATGGTTTCTGTAAAGGGAAATCGTGTCTTACTAATCTATTAGAGTTCTTTGAAGGGGTCAACAAACATGTGGACAAGGGGGATCCAGTGGACATAGTGTACTTAGATTTCCAGAAAGCCTTTGACAAGGTCCCTCACCAAAGGCTCTTACGTAAATTAAGCTGTCATGGGATAAAAGGGAAGGTCCTTTCATGGATTGAGAACTGGTTAAAGGACAGGGAACAAAGGGTAGGAATTAATGGTAAATTCTCAGAATGGAGAGGGGTAACTAGTGGTGTTCCCCAGGGGTCAGTCCTAGGACCAATCCTATTCAATTTATTCATAAATGATCTGGAGAAAGGGGTAAACAGTGAGGTGGCAAAGTTTGCAGATGATACTAAACTGCTCAAGATAGTTAAGACCAAAGCAGATTGTGAAGAACTTCAGAAAGATCTCACAAAACTAAGTGATTGGGCAACAAAATGGCAAATGAAATTTAATGTGGATAAATGTAAAGTAATGCACATTGGAAAAAATAACCCCAACTATACATACAACATGATGGGGGCTAATTTAGCTACAACGAGTCAGGAAAAAGATCTTGGAGTCATCGTGGATAGTTCTCTGAAGATGTCCACGCAGTGTGCAGAGGCGGTCAAAAAAGCAAACAGGATGTTAGGAATCATTAAAAAGGGGATAGAGAATAAGACTGAGAATATATTATTGCCCTTATCTAAATCCATGGTACACCCACATCTCGAATACTGTGTACAGATGTGGTCTCACCTCAAAAAAGATATTCTAGCACTAGAAAAGGTTCAGAAAAGGGCAACTAAAATGATTAGGGGTTTGGAGACGGTCCCATACGAGGAAAGATTAAAGAGACTAGGACTCTTCAGCTTGGAAAAGAGAAGACTAAGGGGGGATATGATAGAGGTATATAAAATCATGAATGATGTCGAGAAAGTGGATAAGGAAAAGTTATTTACTTATTCCCACAATAAAGGAACTAGGGGTCACCAAATGAAATTAATAGGCAGCAGGTTTAAAACAAATAAAAGGAAGTTCTTCTTCACGCAGCACACAGTCAACTTGTGGAACTCCTTACCTGAGGAGGTTGTGAAGGCTAGGACTATAACAATGTTTAAAAGGGGACTGGATAAATTCATGGTGGCTAAGTCCATAAATGGCTATTAGCTAGGATGGGTAAGAATGGTGTCCCTAGCCTCTGTTCGTCAGAGGATGGAGATGGATGGCAGGAGAGAGATCACTTGATCATTGCCTGTTAGGTTCACTCCTCTGGGGCACCTGGCATTGGCCACTGTCGGTAGACAGATACTGGGCTAGATGGACCTTTGGTCTGACCCGGTACGGCCGTTCTTATGTTCTTATGTTCTTATATATTCACCCAAGAGTTCTGAAGGAATTTCAATGTGAAATTGCAGAACTACTAACTGTGTTATGTAACCTATCATTTAAATCAGCTTCTATAACAGATGACTGGAGGATAGCTAATGTGACGCCAACTTTTTAAAAAGGCTCCAGAGGCAATCCCATCAATTACAGGTAAGCTTAACTTCAGTACCAGGCAAATTGGTTGAAACTAAAGTAAAGAACAGAATTATCAGACACCTAGATTAACACAATTTGTTGGGGATGAGTCAACGTGTTTTTTTGTAAAGAGATCATGCCTCACCAATCTAATAGAATTCTTTGAGGGAGGTCAACAAGCATGTGGACAAGGGTGATCCAGTGGATACAGTGCACTCGGGTTTTAAAGAAAGCCCAATTTGACGAGGTCCCTCACCAAAGACTCTTAAGATAAGTAAGCTGTCATGGGATAAGAGGGAAGGTCCTCTTATGGCTCAGTAACTGGTTAAAAGATAGAAAACAAAGGGTAGGAATAAATGGTCAGATTTCAGAATGGAGAGAGGTAAATAGTGGTGTTTCCCAGGGGTCTGTACTGGGATCAGTGCTATTCAACATATTCATAGATGATCTGGAAAAGGAGGCAAATAGTGAGGTGGCAAAAATTTGCAGATGATACAAAACTACTCAAGACAGTTTAGTCCAAAGCAGACTGCGAAGAGTTACAAAGGGATATCACAAAACTGGGTATCTGGGCAACAAAATGGCAGATGAAATTCAATGTTGATAAATGCAAAGTAATACACACTGGAAAACATAATCCTAACTATACATATAAAATGATGGGGTCTAAATTAACTGTTACAACTCAAGAAAGAGATCTTGGCGTCATTGTGGATAGTTCTCTGAAAACATCCACTCAATGTGCAGCGGCAGTCAAAAAAGCAAACAGAATGTTGGGAATAATTAGGAAAGGGACAGATAATAAAACAGGAAATATCATATTGCCTCTACATAAATCCATGTTATGTGCTCATCTCGAATGCTGTGTGCAGATCTGGTCATCCCATCTCAAAAAAGATATATTGGCATTGGAAAAAGTACAGAAAAGGGCAACAAAAATGATTAGGGGTATGGAACAGCTTCCATATGAGGAGAGATTAATAAGACTGGGACTTTTTAGCTTGGAAAAGAGACAATTAAGAGGGGATATGATAGAAGTCTATAATATCATGACTGGTGTGGAGAAAGTAGATAAGGAAGTGTTATTTACTCCTTCTCATAACACAAGAACTTGGGGTCAACAAATGAAATTAATAGGCAGCAGGTTTAAAACAAACAAAAAGAAGTATTTCTTCACACAACACATAGTCAACCTATGGAACTCTTTGCCAGAAGATGTTTTGAAGGCCAAGACTATAACAGGATTCAAAAAAGAACTAGATAAGTTCATGGAGGATAGATGCATCAATGGCTATTAACCAAGATGGACAAGCATGGTGTCCTTAGCCTCTATTTGCCAGAAGCTGGAAATGGGTGATGTTATGGATCATTTGATGATTACTTGTTCTGTTCATTCCCTCTGAAGCACCTGGCATTGGCCACTGTCAGAAGATGGCTAGATGGACCATTGGTCTTGCCCAGTATGGCCACAGCTACATGAACCAGCAGCCTTGGATTGTTGAGATCTTACCAAATCATGAAGAAGTAGGCTTCTTTCTTCAGTGGGTGCTGTGCCTGTCTCTGCTTCTTCTCCCAGCAGCAGAGTCAATTACTTTGCCTCCATCTTCAGTACATGGAAGGGGAGGAGGGGCATCCATGGAATGATGTTTGGGTAGGGGAAACTGATTTCTTCCCCAGTGTCACTAGAGAGGGGTCTCCCCAGCTGAGTGTCAGCCAGGTAGAATGGCTGTCATTTTGAAACTATCAACCGATAACAGTGATGGTGAAGCTGAAGATTGTCTCACCCTGCCAGTCTTCTGGGGAGTTGTGACTAAGACCCAGATGCCTGGGCCCTGTTTTAGTGGCCTTTCTACTACCTTCTGTTTGCTTTGATAGGGTGACTGCAGCCACAGAGCCAGAGCAGCCTCTGGGAACTAGTGTTGTGGAAACTGAAGATCCATGATGCCCAGAGGATTGACCAAGGTGGCAGGGTCTTTTGCATTGGTTCCCAGGCCACCTCAGTCAAGAGAATAGTCATTTGCTCTGTCAGTTATTTGCCATGCTTCCTTCTTTCAATCACCGTAGCTTCTGTTATACATCTGACTTTCATCCAAATCTCCTTTAAAGGGTAAGGATGTAGCAAACTCCAAAGATGCAGGGGAAGGAAACTAATATGCACAGTCTGAATATCCTGCCATAGAAGAAAGAGCTGGCAGTGTACTTGAATGCTCAAGGAAGACAGTTAGTGGTATCTTGTGGTCTCATCTGGAGACAGGAGGAGTGGGTAGGTGGAACTCCTTAACTAAACCTTAAGGCTGGGATTTTCAATGATAGTTGGGTACATACAAGCCCTTTTGCCATTGAAAATCTTCCCCTAAAGATGTGAAGATTGGCCTCAGGTTCAGATGCTTGATATTTATTAAAAGTGGATTTGCCCAATCCAAATACTTAGGCTTTGTCTACCTGGGGCACTTAGCCATTGATGTGTGGGCCCTAGTGCAAACACGATTTACACCTGTGCAGCCCAGTTTTATTAGCTAAGCCTACCCTTGTTTGAAACCAAAGTAAGCTGCACTGCTGTAATTCATGCTGCTCCAGTAAAAATCCAGTCTACAGCAGTGGTTTGCACTGAAGCAGCTAACATATGCAGTTAAATCCCATTGCAGACAAAGCCTTAAACACTTGAATGTTTGTACCTCCCGTTCTGCTGCTGCGAATTGAACTAACTCCAAACCTCCTTCCCATTATATGTGTTGGGAAGAGACGCAGATGTAAATAGCAAGTTGGCATGCCGTAAACACCAAATCAAACAGCTATTGTCAATTGTATTTGCTGTGTAATTACTCATATTGATGGATTAAGTAAGGATTAAGAAGATCTGAATATTACAAACACTAACTGTTCAGGAATATTCAGTTTAAAAGGAACTTGAGGTTAGGTCTGATCCAGTTAGTTAAATGTAACTTATAGCAAAAAACAAACAAACCAAACCAAACCAAAACAATGTTTTGTAGAATGTAGTGGCAAATAAATTGATTCTACTTCCAGTATTTCATGCAGGACTGAAAATTAATTATAAATTTATGAAAAAATGTCCGGAGTGGCTCCAGAACATGAGTACCAACCTCAGGGCAGACTGTTAAGAAGCAGGCCACAAACCCCAAACTGGTTGTGAGTTCTACACTTAGGGTAGGTCTACACTTACCGCGCGGGTTGACGTGGTGAGTTCGACTTCTTGGAGTTCGAACTATCGCGTCTAATCTAGACGCGATAGTTCGAACTCCCCGCGCGCTCTGGTCAACTCCGGAACTCCACCACTGCAAACGGCGGTGGCGGAGTTGACCTTGGAGCCGTGGACTTCGATCATGCGGCGTCTGGACGGGTAAGTAGTTCGAACTAGGGTACTTCGAGTTCAGCTACGCTATTCCCGTAGCTGAACTTGCGTACCCTAGTTCGACCCCCACCCTTAGTGTAGACCAGGCCTTACATTTCACCAACCAAGTATCACGCGTAAACTCCTCAGGCACTATAACTGATCATGGAGTCACAGACAGTCCCCTTGTGTACTTTGGTTTATCTTGCCATCTAAGCAAACTTGCCTTTGTGATGGATGGTCCCTTACACCAAAAATCACAATATTCAGGTTGATTACACCTTAGATCTCACACCAAAGACAAACCTTGTAGCCAATCTTATAATAAACTATCTAAAAATGCTTTAACTAAGGGAAAGAAATGAGTTATTTACAAGGTTAAAGCAGATAAACGTACAAACATAAATGAATTACAGTCTCAGGTTCAAAAAGCTATAGAAGTTGCTGTAATATACAAGCTCCATATGTCCTCTAGGACTAACCTAGACTTCGCTGCTGGGGCTCTCTTGCTTATGCTTAGAAATCTTCCACCTCCCTGCCATAGTCCAAGCTGCATAGAGATACAGTTTCTTCTTGTCAGGAATTTTTATTCTCTTCCTCCAAAGTTCAAGCTGTGGGACAAGTTCACATGAGGGGTCAAATTCACATGCACATCTTGTCTTCATGGGTAGGGAGGGGGAGCAATCAACAATGTCTTTCATCCTCTGATGTTCCACAGTGGTTTGTCTTGTGTCTACAGGCCTTGTTTTTTTGTTGGTCAGGAGATAAAACCACCTGTGGCAAACTAGTATTTCACACTTGGTAATGCTTCTCTCCTCACTGGTGGTTTTCCGTTTCTGAGAAAACACTTTTACATTTACAGAGCAAACACTTAAATATTACCTTATAACATAGGATACAGATATTATCAGTGAGATCAATACCTGCAGCAACTTACAAGTATTTCATAAAGTCTAAACATATTATTTATTAACTAAACATTTATTTTAACAATACTAACACACAAGTGAGCCAGATGGATTTCCAGCTATGTATTGATCAATGTTCTGTTGAGGCCTGGGGACCTTGGCATGAGCTGGCACCTGGTCTGCCAGCAGCAGAATGTGTATCAAAATGTCTATAGAAAAGAAATGAAAATCCAGCATATCTGAACAACAGAAAAGTAGTTTGAACATTAGAAGAAAGCAATATTTTAGCAATATTTCCACAGGGTCTCAATGGATGATTTCCCCCAAACAGCCACATGTGATGGTAAAGAAAGCTCCATCAATAGGCTACCTGTTGTTGGGTTCTAGTGACAGCAAAGAAATTGTGAGGGAAGGAAATGCTGTATAACAAGGATTTGCAAACTTTTTCACAGTGTAAAAGACATTTTAATACAGAGATTATTTTGTGTGTCTGATGGGATTTACAGACTCCACACTAAGGCTCAGAGCCTTGTGAAGCAGTATTTGGCCAAGAAGGCCCTGTCCCTCAGCACCTGCAGAGCATGCTCCAACTGGAGGACCTGCTTAAAAGGGGACTCCGACAGTCAAGAGCTGGGGAGAAGGAAGGAGAAACTGTCTGAAGGAAGGCAACCAGGCTGTAGCCTCTGGGACAGAGGGATTTATAGGAGAAGGGTCTGGCCTATAGATAAGAACTGACCCGGAGGCCAAGGGCATGACTCCTTTTCTTATTCCCCTTCTCCTTGACAAGGGAGAGCACATGGGACACTGAAAAGTGAGCTATGATGCCTCAGCTGACTGTCTGAATTATTGAGACTGGGGGAGCAACCCTCTGCTGAGGAGGAAGCTGAGTACTAGGCGCACACGCCAAACTGAAGAGGGAATGGGGGAGGTTGGACTAAGATTTTCCTCACCCTTTCCTGCTTGGGCCCTGGGCTGGGACCCAGTGGAGTATGAGGGCCTGTCCCCTCCCCCATGTTCACCCCACTACCTCTGGCTGACGGGGAGAACTTGGGAGCACTGGGGCATAGCAGACTATAATTTGGCTGCCAGGTCCTCAGATTGCCTGACAAAGTCATCCCAAATCTCTGGGAGACTGTTGAGTTGTTGCGTGCCCACTGGGCCTGCTGGTCCCAAGTGAAGCCCACTACAGGGTCACCCTATCACTGTCATAATAACATAGACTACCTTACTTCCCATTCAGACAAGATCCCTGTGACAACTATAGCAATTAACTACATGGAAAAGTAATATCAGATAAGCATTTAGGGCCTGATTTTTCAGAAGTGCTGAGCACTGTCAGCTCCCATTGAAGTCAATGGGAATTGTGGGAGTTCAGCCTCTTTGAAAATCAGGCCTTTACTGCATTTCTCACTGTCTTTTTTAATGAAAGTTAGTGGCTGGAAATAAGAAGGCACCAATTCCATGTGACCAGACTTATCTCTGTGGATCATCAGCAACTGTTCTACAGATGACTAGTGGTCCACAGAGCAGAGTTTTAGAACCTCTACTCTCTAGGATTTCTAGATGCACTGTCTAAGAAAATAAATCCTTCCTCTTCTACACGTTAAGGGCAAGATTCTGCCATGATTCCTATGTTAATTGGTATCAATCTATGCAAGTAGTTCCACTGATACTACTTGAGGTGAGCAAAGGTGGCAGAATTTGGTTGTAAAATAGTACTTTTATAAAACCTAACATTGCACCTTTTATGAAATTGAACAGGGATTAAACCAACAGGGTGTTATAGAAATGTAATAACATTCTCTAGCAAATGTTCTAAAACTATACAGATTTTAAGAGAATTACATAACATCTATAATCTATAGAAGGGATATAATTCTCAATTGAATTTGCCTGTGTGGAGCAGCAAAGACAGCATTGTGGCATTCTGCAATAGCCCTAATGCTCCCTGCAGCCTCCATTATTCCATTAGATATCTCTTCTCCCGTATCTGGTCAATGGTCATTCACCAGGGAGAAGAAACTTAGGTCTCATGGATGTAAAAAACTCAAAAACAAAAATCCTACCCCAAACCGAGTTTTGACCCCAAAAAGGGTGAAGTGCCAGGAATCTATTAAGGACTTCTATATTGTCTTACTTTTACATGAAACCCAGCTCCTCAAAGGTATTTAGGACCTAACTCCATTGATTAAAAAGGTGCCTCAGTACCTCTGAGGATCTGGGCTTCAGATACTACAGATGGATGGCAGCATAAAGCACTCAGATCTATAGGTGGCCATTCACACATCTTAAATAGCAAATTCCTTAGGTGAAATCCTGGCCCCACACAAGTCAAGTTTTGCTATTGACTTAGTTTGGCTAGATTTCACCCCTCATAATGAGTATTTGCTACAACCCAGAAATTTAAACGTATTTGTGCAAATAATGGTTGGAAAAATGGGAATAGGGAGCAAATGTATCAAAATTGTGGTCTGTTCATGAACAAGTGAAAGGACTACAGATGATAAGACAAGTTGTTTGCAGTGAACAATTCACCATCCAGACAAAGAATCTTGTGGCCACCCCATTCGAGACAACTGGCACATTCATTGGGAGGTAAAAGTGAGATCATTTTAAACTCTTCGTTAACTTCCATGATATAATTGGAAAGTAATATGCATCTATCAGTGTGTATAGTATTGGATGAGGAGATGGAACAGAGCTGCTGAAATCAGCTCCCTACTCTTTCAAGAATTATCTACTAAAGCTAATGCCCTAGGGGTTATTTCAAAGGTACTTGTAAAGGTAACTGTCATAATGCACCAGAAACTATAACAAAAACCAGGCATATGAGCAATGTGGAGCTAGTGGCTAAAATATATGAAGGAGAAAAGAGAAGTTTAATTAACAACATAATTGGGTTTGAAATTCAGTTCACCCTTCGTTAAAAGGTCACTTCAGAAATCATGTCAAAAAGAAATGTGCTTCCAACCTGTCTAGCATACATTGGATCTGCAAACAAACCATCCTAAAAGTGATCAGAAAAGTAACAGCTAGTGAGAATATCAAATGGGGGCATTATGAACCAGTTTCTCAGCTGGTGTGCTTTGGAGTAACTCCACTGACATCAGTAGAGCTATACTGATTACATGAGCTGAGAATCTGACCTAATAGTTGCTAACTTCATCTGGGAATAGAAGTAGAATTTTGAATGAATTTAAGAACAGAAACAAAAACAACAACAAAATGTCCAGGATTTACACTGTCACCCCAGTAAAGAAGTTGAGGGTTGATTTCTTAAAAGCTGGCTTACAAAGGACTGAACAAAATGTCTCATCGAAAGCTTTCTGTTTGGGAGGACCAGCTTTTCAAGATTTGGTACTAGTATTATGAAAGCATAATATGTGTGAGGAGGAACAAAGACGTAATTTTAGTTTATAGATTGTAAGCTGTTTGGGACAAGGACTGTGCCTTCCTATATAAACTCTAAGAGCCCAACATATGCTCCTGTAATATAACCAATGGCAACATGGGTAAGTTGGTGAACAAATAGGTGTTTGTTTATGCAATTACCTTTTTGATCCTCACATGTTTTGCATTTGACACTGTAGCCCCTGTTGTTTTTTTAAATGTGGACTTTATGAGCTCCAGGTAACTTATTTGGGGTATGCTAAATGGTAGAGGGAAGATTCAGAATAGAAAGGAAATCTTGGGTCCCTGGTCTGCAAGATGTTCGGCATACTCACACCAAAGTCAGTGGAACATAAAGGTGCTCAAAAACCTTGCATGATTAGGTTCTCAGTGGTCTAAACCTCAGATTTCCAACTATATTTCCCAGAGTGTAGGTTCGAATTCCAGCAGTGTCACAGCCCTTATTCATTTTTCTGAGATAGGAAATTGCATGGAATTCAGTTAGTTTATGTAGGGGGTCTCTCAGATTTGGCCTTAAAGTTGAATGTCCAATCTAATCTGTGAGGACATTGACTATCCTATTGCCTCCAATTCAGTCAATGAAGGTTTTGTCACTGATTTTAATAGGGCCATGACTTCATTGGAACAAACTCCTAAAGGGATCTGAATGCAAAATTTCTCTCCCCTACATTCCTGTGCTATGTGCCACTTAATCGCTGCTCTCCACGCTGTAATGGCTGCATTTCACTAATACTGGATGTATACAGGCCAAGATTTTAATAAGAGGGTGCCTAAAGTCAAGCTACTAAGTCTATATTTAGGCACCTAAATAAGTGGTCTGACTTGCAGAAATTTGGAGTATCCAGCAACTCCCACTGACTTCAGTGGGGTTTGTGGGTGCTCAACACATCTGACAATCAGACCACTCCAATTTAAGCATTTCAGTACGGAGGTAGGAGCCTAATGTTAGACACCCAGGTATGAATATTTTTGTTCTAACATATTATTATTCTATGTAAGAGATTCAGATGCCCCCCCATCACTGTAGTATCAGCACATCTCACAATCTCAAATGTATTTTTATCCTCACAACACAGCTGTGAGGTAGGAAGTGCTATGTATCTCCATTTTACACATGGGTATCTGAGGCACAGAGATACTAAGGCCTGGTCTACACTAGGACTTTAAGTCGAATTTAGCAGCGTTAATTCGAACTAACCGGTCAACCGTCCACACCAGGAAGCCATTTAATTCGAACTAGAGGGCTCTTTAGTTCGAATTTGGTACTCCACCCCGACAGGTGGAGTAGCGCTAAATTCGACATGGCTAGCTCGAATTAGGCTATGTGTGGATGCTAATCGAACTTAGTAGCTCCGGGAGCTATCCCACACTGCACCACTCTGTTGACGCTCTGGACAGCAGTCCGAGCTTGGATGCTCTGACCAGCCACACAGGAAACGACCCGGGAAAATTTGAATTCCTTTTCCTGTCTGGGCACTTTGAATCTGTCCTGTCCTGGTTGGACATCGGGGCGAGCTCCGCAGCACCTGCAACAATGCAGAGCTCTCCAGCAGAGGAGTCCGGGCAATCCAAGAATAGAAAGAGGTCCCCAGCATGGACTGACCGGGAAGTCCAGGATCTGATCGCTGTGTGGGGCGAGGAGTCTGTGCTCTCGGAGCTGCACTCCAACAAGCGGAACGCGAAGACCTTCGAGAAGGTCTCCAAAGCCATGATAGAGAAAGGATACAGCCGGGATGCGATGCAGTGCCGCGTGAAAGTCAAGGACCTGAGACAAGGTTACCAAAAAGTCAGAGCACTAAACGGACGCTCCGGAGCACAGCCCCAGACATGCCGCTTCTACGAGGCACTGCATGCCATTCTAGGTGGGTCTGTCACCACTGCCCCACCAGTGACCGTGGACTCTGACGATGGCATAGTGTACCTGGACAGTTACTCGGCGATGTTCGCCGATGGGGAAGATGAGGAAGGGTTTGTGGAGGATGGCGCAGGCGACAGCGAACACAATACCGCTTGCCCTGACAGCCAGGATCTCTTCATCACCCTCACAGAGATCCTCTCCCAACCCTCCCCGGCCGTTAACCCGGACTCAGAATCAGGGGAAGGATCAGGCGGTAAGTGCTATAAACATGGAAACATTTATTTTTTAAAAAACAGGTATAGAAAAAATAGAAATACTATATAAAAATTTTTAAATGTCTAACTATATAAAAAGTAGGTCCACACATATAGGGATAGAACAATAATCCTCTGGGGACAGTTCAACAAAGCTCTCAGAGAGCTGCTCGAAAAGCCTCTGCAGGAGGTTCCTGGGGAGAGGTGCCTTATTGGGTGCTCCGTGGAAGCACACTCTTCCGCGCCAGGACATCCTAATGTACAGAGGAATCATCGCCTCCACCAGCATTGCTGCATATGGTCCTGGTCTGTGCAGGGCTTCCCTTAGCATCCGCTCTCTCTGACTCCGAGTGACCCGCCTCAGGGTGATGTCGTTCTGGACAGGCTGCATCTAAGTAGGGCAATTAGTGTATTGTTACTACTGTTAATGGTTTACAATTAGGTTGCATAACAACGACCCTCGCTTAACAGCCATGTGCTGGAGGCCACAGAGAACAAGCATACATTGATCTTTCCCGTGCACTGGCGGGAGGGGCTGGAAAAGGCTCAGCCTTTCTGCTTTCCAGATTGCCTTTAGCAGGAGAGCACAGCTATCCACTAACTGATAAGCATTATCTACTTTAAGGCTTACCAGGACTGTCTGCAAGACGGATTCAGCTGTCTCTCCCCGCTTGTCCGCTCTCCTGTGCAATGGCGCCGCCAATGAGAGCGTATTCCGAAATCTCGAACTTGTCCTGAGATCTCGTGGAACTTGGTGCCCTGTATGGTCTTGTTCAGAGAAACTGACTACACTGTGTTCACTGTTCGCAAACATGTATCTGTTCAAGGAAATCACTTACTGTTTCCTATCACACAGCTTCTGCTCTTTCCCAGACTGCCCCGGCATCCCCCTCGCAGAGGCTGGCTCAGATTAGGCGGCGAAAGAAAAAGACTCGGGACGAGATGTTCGCGGAACTGATGGCCTGCTCCAGAGCCGAGGCAGCCCAGCAGAGCCAGTGGAGGGAGACCCTCTCTCAGCAGCAGCGCTCACACAGCGAACGGGAGGACAGGTAGCGGCAGGAAGACCAGCAGGCAACTCAAACGCTGCTAGGGCTAATGAGGGAGAAAACGGACACGCTCCGGCGCCTTGTTGATGTTCTGCAGGACCGCAGGCAGGAGGAGAGAGCCCCCCTGCACTGTATCTGCAACCACCCTCCAACGCCAAGAAGTCCTGTCCCCCCCTCACCGAAAATTACAAGACGGAGGGGTGGTAGGGGCCGTGAGAACTGTCACTGCACCACAGCTGAGCGCTAATGTACCACGTACCTCTGACGCTATAACTGTGTCGAAGCGCTTCCCTTACAGGATCACCCAGTCCCAAATCCAAGTTTCATCACCCCACTCTGTAGTAGATTAATAAAGCTGTTTGCTGTTGTTCACTCTTTCCGTCACGTCTTTCGTGTCAGAAGACTGTGTGTATGTAGGGGGGGGGGCAGGGGATTTATAATTGCACGGGATAGCCTACATTAGCAGGGTACAGACTATCGTGGGCAGGATCAACTGCAGGGCACACACAGACTGCAGTCAGTAGTCACCAGGGTCACTCTGTGTGGTGTATGCTGCCCCGGGTCATTCTGTGATGTGTACGCTTGTGCACGGTCCTAGCGCCTGCCACCCCCTAATGTTAAGGCATGCTGCCCTTACCATGCACTTCCACCGTAGGCGCGATCCTCTCCGCTGCCCTGAGCCCCAAGAAGAGCCCTCATCCACGGACAGATACTCACCCTTCCCCCACACCCCTCACCCCTTCCTACGCCCAAACCCACAGCCCAGAGCCTGCATCCAAATCCCTATCCAAAGACGGCACCACTCGCCCCATCCTGCAAACCCACCCCTACATGCACAACCACTTGAAACCGTCCCCCACCCCAGAGACCTAAGTAGGAGCAGGAGGCTGTCCGTCCTGTATTGTACAAGCGGTCTGTACATCAGTGCACACCGTACCCAGCACAGTATGCGTCCATGTTTCAAACCCTGAACAGAAATGCAAAGTAAAAGAAAGATTTATTAACAATAACTGTTCTGTTTAATTTGTTTTAAAACGTGTTTGGGAAGTGGGGAAAACTTGGAGAACGGGGTCTGTAACCGCAGATCTCACTCAACACATAGAGACACAGGCCCAGGATCAGCTTCTCTAAAAATCAAGTGGAGAGTCATAGGTTACCCTGCTCTCCGAGGAAACTTGCTTTCAAAGCCTCCCGGATACACAGCCCTTCCCGCTGGGATATTCTTTCGGCACGGGTGTCTGGCTGAGCGTAAACAGCAGCCAGGCGATTTGCCTCAACCTCCCATCCGGCCAAAAAGGTCTCGCCCTTGCTCTCACAGACATTGTGGAGCACACAGCAAGCAGCAATAACTACGGGGATATTCTTTTCGCTGATGTCCGAGCGAGTCAGTAAGCTCCGCCACCTCCCCTTAAGACGTCCGAAAGCACACTCCACCACCATTCTGCACTTGCTCAGCCGGTAGTTGAAGAGTTCCTTCTCACTGTCCAAGAAGCCTGTATAGGGCTTCATGAGCCAGGGCATTAGTGGGTAGGCTGGGTACCCGAGGATGACTGTAGGCATCTGCACATCCCCAACCGTTATTTTGTGGTCCGGGAAGAAATTTCCTGCCTGGAGGCGTCTAAACAGACCAGAGTTCCTGAACACACGCGCGTCATGAACCTTGCCCGCCCACCCGACGAAGATGTTGGTAAAACGTCCCCTATGGTCCACCAGTGCTTGCAGCACCATTGAAAAGTAGCCCTTTCGGTTAATATACTGGCTGGCCTGGTGGGCTGGTGCCAGGATAGGGATGTGAGTCCCATCTATAGCCCCACCGCAGTTTGGGAATCCCATCGTGGCGAAGCCATCTATGACGACCTGGACGTTTCCGAGAGTCACTACCTTTGAGAGCATTTGCTCAACGATTGCGTGGGCTACTTGAATCACAGCAACCCCCATGGTAGATTTGCCCACGCCAAAGTGGTTCGCTACTGACCGGTAGCTGTCTGGCGTGGCAAGTTTCCAGAGGGCTATGGCCACTCGCTTCTGCACACTCAGGGCTGCTCGCATCCGTGTGTCCTGGCGCTTCAGGGCAGGGGCCAGCAAGTCACAGAGTTCAAGGAAAATGCCCTTACGCATCCTGAAGTTTCGCAGCCACTGTGATTCATCCCAGACCTGCAGCACTATGCGGTCCCACCAGTCCGTGCTTGTTTCCCGGGCCCAGAATCGCCGTTCCACACCATGAACTTGACCCATTGCCACCATGATCTCCACTGCGCGGCGTACCCTGCTTTGTGAGAGGTCTGCGCCACTCTCCTCACCGCGCTGCCGGAGCCTCCTCGCCCGATTTCTCAGCAGCTGACTGTGGAAGAGGTGGACGATAAGGTGCGAGGAGTTGACAACGGCCATAAGTGCAGCGATGATCGCAGCGGGCTCCATGATCTCAGTGCTGTGGCGTCCGCACTGTAACCGACCAGAAAAGTGCGCGAACAGATTTCCCACCGGCGCTTTCAGGGAGGGAGGGCGTGATTGACAGTTCAATGATGACAGTTACCCAAAACCACCCTCGACACATTTTTTCCCCCAGCAGGCATTGGGAGGTCTACCCAGCATTCCAATGGGCAGCGGGGACTGCGGGAACTGTGGGATAGCTTCCCACAGTGCACCGCTTCGAAAGTCGATGCCGGCCCTGTTAATGTGGACTCAGAAATTCGAATTAGTGTCTTTACTGTGGATACACAAATTCGACTTCATAAGGTCGAATCCACAAATTCAACTTAAGTAGATTCGAAATAGTCTTGTAGTGTAGACAAGGCCTCAGTGACTTGCCCAAGGTCTCACAGGAAATCTGTGGCAGAAAAGGCAATTTAATCTGGATTTCCCAAGTCCTAGACTAGTTCACTAACCAGTGATTCATCCTTTCTTTCTGTCCAATATAAAAATCCTTATCATACTTATTTTTTCCTCTAAATTATAAATAGGTAATCAATAATATTGTATAAATCTAACTAACTGCTTTTTGTTGGTTCCCTAAATCAGAGATCAATTGAATAATGACATAGTCATTCAGCTGCATGAAAGTCTATATTTATATTCTAAGCTCTCTGGGACAGGAACAAGCTCTGTTCTGTTTGTACAGCACCTAGCACACTGGGGTCCTGGTCTGTGACTGGGGCTCTTAGGTGTTACCGCAACATAAATTAATAATAATGAGTACTTCTCATCAGTATAGTGTTTGAAGCAATCAAGATGAACCTTTAATAAATTATTTAAATAGAATCATAGAATACTATGGTTGGAAGGGACCTGAGGAGGTCATCTAGTCCAACCCCCTGCTCAAAGCAGGACCAATCCCCAACTAAATCATCCCAGTCAGGGCTTTGTCAAGCTTGACCTTAAAAACCTCTAAGGAAGGAGATTCCACCACCTCCCTAGGTAACCCATTCCAGTGCTTCACCACCCTCCTAGTGAGAGGGTTTTTCCTAATATCCAACCTAAACCTCCCACACTGCAACTTGAGACCATTACTCCTTGTTATGTCATCTGCTACCATTGAGAACTGTCTAGATCCATCCTCTTTGGAACCCCCTTTCAGGTAGTTGAAACAGCTATCAAATCCCCCCTCATTCTTCTCTTCTGCAGACTAAACAATCCCAGTTCCCTCAGCCTCTCTTCATAAGTCCTGTGTTCCAGCCCCCTAATCATTTTTGTTGCCCTCCACTTGACTCTTTCCAATTTTTCCGCAACCTTCTTGTAGTGTGGGGCCCAAAACTGGACACAGTACTCCAGATGAGGCCTCACCAATGTTGAATAGAGGGGAATGATCACGTTCCTCAATCTTCTGGCAATGCCCCTACTTATACAGCCCAAAAATGCCATTAGCCTTCTTGGCAACAAGGGCATACCATTGACTCATATCCAGCTTTGTGTCCACCATAACGCCTAAGTCCTTTTCTGCAGAACTGCTGCCTAACCTGGTCCCTAGTCACTTGGTCCCTAGTCTGTAGCAGTACATGGGATTCTTCCTTCCTAAGTGCAGGACTCTGCACTTGTCCTTGTTGAACCTCATCAGATTTCTTTTGGCCCAATCCTCTATTTTGTCTAGGTCTCTCTGTATCCTATCCCTACGCTCCAGCACATCTACCACTCCTTCCAGTTTAGTGTCATCTGAAAACTTGCTGAGAGTGCAGTCCATGCCATCCTCCAGATCATTAATGAAGATATTGAACAAAACCGGCCCCAGGACCAACCCTTGGGGCACTCCTCTTGATGCCAGCTGTCAACTACACATGGAGCCATTGATCACTACCCATTGTGCCAATGATCTAGCCAGCTTTCTATCCAGGTTATAGTCCATTCATCCGGCCCATACTTCTTTAACTTGCTGGAAAGAATACTGTGGGAGACCATACCAAAGCTTTGCTAAAGTCAAGGAATAACACATCCACTGCTTTCCCCTCATCCATAGAGCCAGTTAGCTCATCATAGAAGCCAATTAGGTTAGTCAGGCATGACTTGCCCTTGGTGAGTCCAGGCTGACTGTTCCTGATCTCTTTCCTCTCATCTAAGTGCTTCAGAATTGATTCCTTGAGGACCTGCTCCATGATATTTCCAGGGACTGAGGTGAGGCTGACTGGCCTAGTTCCCTGAATCCTCCTCCTTCCCTTTTTTTAAAGATGGGCACTACATTAGCCTTTTTTCAGTCATCCGGGACCTCCCCTGATCGCCATGAGTTTTCAAAGATAATGGCCAATGGCTCTGCAATCACATCTGCCAACTCCTTTAGCACCCTCGGACGCAGCGCATCCGGCCCCATGGACTTGTGCTCGTCCAGCTTTTCTAAATAGTCCTGAACCACTTCTTTCTCCACAGAGGGCTGGTCACCTCCTCCCCATTCTGTGCTGCCCAGTGCAGTAATCTGGGAGCTGACCTTGTTCGTGAAGACAGAGGCAAAAAAAGCATTGAGTACATGAGCTTTTTCCACATCCTCTGTCACTAGGTTGCCTCCCTCATTCAGTAGAGGGGCCACACTTTCCTTGACTTTCTTCTTGTTGCTAACATACCTGAAGAAACCCTTCTTGTTACTCTTAACATCTCTTGCTAGCTGCAACTCCAAGTGTGATTTGGCCTTCCTGATTTCACTCCTGCATGCCTGAGCAATATTTTTATACTCCTCCCTGGTCATTTGTCCAATCTTCCACTTCTTGTAAGCTTCTTTTTTGTGTTTAAGATTGGCAAGGATTTCACTGTTAAGCCAAGCTGGTCACCTGCCATATTTACTATTCTTTCTACACATCAGGATGGTTTGTTCCTGCAACCTCAATAAGGATTCTTTAAAATACAGCCCGCTCTCCTGGACTCCTTTCCCGCTCATGTTATTCTCCCAGGGGATCCTGCCCATCAGTTCTGGAGGGAGTCAAAATCTGCTTTTCTGAAGTCCAGGGTCCATATTCTGCTGCTCTCCTTTCTTCCTTGTGTCAGGATTCTGAACTCAACCATCTCATGGTCACTGCCTACCAGGTTCCCATCCACTTTTGCTTCCCCTACTAATTCTTACCGGTTTCTGAGCAGCAGGTCAAGAAGAGGTCTGCCCCTAGTTGGTTCCTCCAGCACATGCACCAGGAAATTGTCCCCTACACTTTCCAAAAACTTCCTGGATTGTCTGTGCACCACTATATTGCTCTCCCAGCAGATATTAGGGTGATTGAAGTCGTCCATGAGAACCAGGGCCTGTGATCTAGTAACTTCTGTTAGTTGCCTCATCCCTCTGGTCTGGTGGTCTATAGCAGACTCCCACCACAACATCACCCTTGTTGCTCACACTTCTAAACTTAATCCAGAGGCTCTCAGGTTTTTCTGCAGTTTCATACTGGAGCTCTGAGCAGTCATACTGCTCTCTTACATACAATGCAACTCCCCAACCTTTTCTGCCCTGCCTGTCCTTCCTGAATAGTTTATATCCATCCATGACAGTACTCCAGTCATGTGAGTTATCCCTCCAAGTCTCTGTTATTCCAATGACATCATAGTTCTTTGACTGTGCCAGGACTTCCAGTTCTCCCTGCCTGTTTCCCAGGCTTCTTGCATTTGTATATAGGCACTTAAGATAACTTGCTGGTCGTCCCGCTTTCTCAGTATGAGACAGGAGTCCTCCCCTCTTGCGCTTTACTGCTCATGCTTCCTCCCAGTATCCCATTTCCCCACTTATCTTAGGGCTTTGGTCTCCTTCACCCGGTGAACCTAGTTTAAAGCCCTCCTCACTAGATTAGCCAGTCTGCTTGTGAAGATGCTCTTCCCTCTCTTTGTTAGGTGGACCCCGTCTCTGCCTAGCACTCGTCCTTCTTGGAACACCACGGATGGATATAAACCATGCTCAAAGAATCCATAGCCTTCTCTCCCACACCACCTGCATAGCCATTTGTTGACTTCCACAATTCAACAGTCTGTACCCAGGCCTTTTCCTTCCACAGGGAGGATGGACGAGAACACCGTTTGTGCCTCAAACTCCTTTATCCTTCTTCCAAGAGCCATGTAGTCTGCAGTGATCCGCTCAAGGTCATTCTTGGCAGTATCATTGGTTCCCACATGGAGAAGCAGGAAGGGGTAGCAATCTGAGGGCTTGATGAGTCTCGGCAGTCTCTCCGTCACATCATGAATCCTAGCTCCTGGCAAGCAGCAGACCTCTCGGTTTTCCCAGTCAGGGCGGGAGATAGATGACTCAGTCCCCCAAAGGAGGGAGTCCCCGACCACTACCACCCGCCTCCTTCTCTTGGGAGTGGAGGTTGTGGAACCCCCATCCCTAGGACAGGGCATCTCATGCCTTCCAATCGGTGGAGTCTCCTTCTGCTCCCTTCTCTCAGATGTATCATCTAGTCCACTCTCCGCATTAGTACCTGTGGAGAGAAGATGAAAACAGTTGCTCACCTGTATCTGCATTGCTGGTACATGGATGCTCCTCTTTCTTCTGGAGGTCACATGCTGCCAAATTTCTTCACCGTCCTTCTGTCCCCGCTGTGCAGCCTGCTCTGATTCTTCAGAATGCTGTGCCCGTAGAAGCATATCCTGACAACTGTCCAGGAAATCTTCATTTTCTCTTATGCAACACAGGTCAATACGTGTTTCTCCAGACCTCGAACCTTCTCTTCCAATATGGAGACCAGCTTGCACTTTGTACAAACAAAGTCGCTTCTGTCCTGTGGAAGAAAGACAAACATGGCACATCCTGTGCAGGTAACAACATCTGAATGCTCACCATCCATATTACCTTCCTTCCAACAGCTTCCTCAGCTGTTGCAGTAACTACTCAGGGAAGCCTGCAAGATCAAAGCCTCAGTGCGGTCTCCCCAGGCGAACTCCCAGGCAAACTCCCTCTGTTAGCTTCCGCTGTTCACCGCTCAGCTGGTTCGCTGCTGACTGCCTTTTTATAATAGATAAATAATCATAATGTAGCACCCTTTTTTATCTGAGCAGTGAGTCAAAGTTTCAGGATTCTGGTGATGTTCCCCCAGAAGTAGAAGTTGATGGTGTCCAGTATTTTCTTTGATGTAGTTGTGTTTCTTTACAAAGAATGTACCAAGTCCTGTATCTCTGAACGCAGAATCAAAATAGCAGGAAACAGATTATTTTGCTCACAGCACCAAGAGAATCTTTTCAACCTGCTCCTTTAACCCAAAAACCTCTCCTCAGGTTTCTTCCAAGGCCAGCCACCATGATTTCAGTTTCTCCTTTAGGCGCTCTCTTTCTCTCTCTTTCCCAGTTTTTTTTATTCTGCCTCCCCCTACACACCCTCTGCACACACCTTCCCAAAACAAAACTCAGGCAAGTTCACATGCTTCTTTTGTCTTAGGAGTGGGTTTAACTCAACGTATAACAGGGTTCCAACCAGCTCATAACAGTAATTAAAAAGTGCTTATGCTTCAGGGTTTAAACCAACCTCTATTAGAGATTATGAAGACATTTTCCCTGGGGACAAGGGAGCTGCTCTTGCAGGGTTTCGTGCATTTTCCTCTGAAGCATCTGGTGCTGAGAACTGTTTGTGATAGAATAGAGGATGGGCCACTGATCTGATCCAGTATGGCAATTCCTCTGTTCCTACACTATGAGCCAAGATCATCACTGGCATAACTTCATTTCCTTCAATAAAGTCATGCCAGAGATAAATCTGGCCTAATATGCTTCTGATTGTATTTTATTTAGCAAAGTAAAGCCCATGTACCATGAATGCCTTCAATCTATAAGAGTTCCAGGCAGTGTTCTGATATTTAAAATGAACAAAGCCTACACAAAAACCTCACTATATATCAATTTAGTTTTATTACCTAGGATGAAGTGCATTTTGCAAATAGTACAATTAATGCTAATCCTATGGGGTAGTTGTTGATTGCTAAGTGATAAATATCTCATAAAACCAATATCTTTGGAGCACTTATGCCAGCCAAAAAACAATGATTAATTGATTAGTGTCTGCTCTGTAGATAATAAGTCTATAATTCATTTACATTTTTAGTTTCAAATGCTTAGATGCTAGGTCATAAAAGGTCAGTGCACTACTCACATTGGTTTACTGCAAAAAAAAAAAAAAGTATGCCGCTCTTGTTTAAATAACAGAATGCTGATTGTTTTCACATTCATTCATGACTAGAAAATGTTACAGTTGTGTAGCCTATAACTTCTATTATCTTCTAGGAAAACGATTTGCTGAATTGTTGGTAATGCAAAAAGTACAGTGTAATGGGCCTGAAAGTGTGAGAATGACACTATAGACCAGTGGATAGGGCAGTCATAGGGGAGGCATTAACTGTTGTATAGTATGGCTTTGAAAATGTATCTAAAGGATATTATTTAATTACTTTCTCTAGGTTTTTAGAGTAATTTCTATTGTATCCTATTTGATTTCTGTTGAACCCAAACACATTCTATAGGACTGCAATGGAAGTGGAGCTGCTCTGTAATTCATGAATAATGTATGTTGACCTGGTTCCTGGGATGTTCACGGTATGAATATATTGGCTTAGTTTAATACGGGTCTGTAAGGAAAAACAAGCAGGAAGGGAAAGGAATGGCTTAAGTCAAGATAAGCCACTTCTCAGCAGACACTCACAGTTGTTAAGAGGTAATGTCGGTCTGGGAAAAGACCAGGTAACCAGAAATCAAAAGGACTATAACATTTTTAAAAGGGACTCCCTCAGGATGTGGATGGGAGTTGTCTGGAAAAGCAGACTGATCCAGGCACCCATGGGAGTGTCTGAAGAAGTTAGACCTGCCTCGGTTACCAGTGCGGGGCTGATAACCCTATAGGTCAGATAGACACTTGCACAGAGTATTTGTTGTTTAAAATCTTTTCCCTCTTATTCTTCAGTCTGGCCCTTAAAATAAGCAATATTTTAGTTTTAAGCAGTCTGTCTGGTCGCTGTATCCCACTGGTATGGTCAGAGACCAGGCAGAGGACAGAGATGTCGCTTGCCCTGTAATTGTGACAGAGACTTTTCTATAAGATGAGGAGAAACACCACAATGCGTGGCAGCTAGTTTGTGAACTAACTTAATAAACAATATTGTTTAATTCTACTGGATTCTACTTATTGTTGATAAAATAAAACAACCCAGGAATCCTTTTAGCTTCTGTGGGCTTTTGATTAATCCCATCATTGAGGTAAAAGATGCTTATATAATCCAGACCCTTCTAGCTACCTCATCTGTGTATCGTATATTATATTTTAAAAGTTAGTATGAACTCTGAATGAAGCACTGTGGTAGAACATACTCATGAATACGATGCATGTCAACTTGTTTTAAAAAAAGCTACCAAACCAATCCTCTTCAATTTGGCTTGTTTTTTTAGATCTTATTGAGATTTTAAAAATCAAGGCAAGTTAATACTGTACTGTAACTTTCTATAGGAATTTTTTTAGCTTTTATTTATATATTACATTAACTGACGAATAATATAAAAAGATCAGATATTAGGACACAAGCAGAAGAGACAGAGTTGAGGTTAACTTTCCAAACTTAATAAAAAGAATAGGAGTACTTGTGGCACCTTAGAGACTAACAAATTTAGTCTCTAAAGTGCCACAAGTACTCCTATTCTTTTTGTGGATACAGACTAACACGTCTACTACTCTGAAACCTTTCCAAACTTAGTTATTGGTTGCTTGATTTTTGTTTGTGTTAATGTGTAGGAGGGGCTGATGGGTTTTTACATTTTGCAGGGTGGGAGTTGCGAGACTTTTTTAAATTTTTATAGTTCAGATGCCCACTGTGTTATGGAGTGTGACAACTATAATTTTATTGACCTTTTTTTTTTTGTTTTTCTTTTATTTAGAATGACTATGTAGTGCTGCCAAAGGCAATTGTGCCTTTAGGGAACATCCCCGAACTGGCCCAGAGTGGCCATGCCCACCACTGTTCTATTTCAGAGGGGGCAGGATATTTTCCTCCTTGCATGACTGTGCAGATCCACCTCCTCTTGCAGAGGGTGGGATGGGGCCATGGTCTTAACTACTCCCAGCCCCCTTTGAGGAAATATGCTTCTCTGGTGCTGCATGGAGGGAACAGTTTGTGTGTTCCTCAGAGCAAGGAGAGCAATTCTGACCAACGCTTGCATGCCACGCTCCTTCCTGCACACCTGCCTAAAGGGCTGCCTGCGAAAAGCAGCAGGTCTTCCTTTATTGCTAGCAATTATCCTTCTTGAAATGGAACTCAATAATATTCCTTCACTATCCACCAGCTGGTTACCACTGCTAAGATGAATATTGACATTATTATAATTATTTGCTTATGGTAATGTCAAATAATGTCTTAGGCACTTTCTAGACATTCTAGAAGGGATGGTCTCTACACCAACAAGTTCAATCTAGAGACAAACTGCTGAAGTAGAGAGGTGAGGAGAGAGGAACAATAAATGGGGATTCCTTTTTGTATGTGTCACCATGAAATTCCATGATTCACTGTAAGTGGGTCTGTAAGAGGGACTTAACTGTGGACAGGGCATCGGCTTTGCAAGAAGTGGACAAAAAAGCAATCAGGGGTGGAAACACTGTCAGCACTTGCAAAAGAGGGAAGGGAGAAACTAATAAACATGCTGGTTGATGCATTTTTTAAGTGAAGTCAGAAAGGGGCAGTTGTATGCATTTGATTGCAGTGGGATCATTTGGAAAAGCTGTCAGACTGTGTAAATGCTCAGAATTTATCATCTCGGCTCTACCTTGAAATGTTTCTGATTAAATCTAATCAGCTATGAGGTTTATCTGATTACACCCGTTTGGGGCACTCTGCATTCTAAAACACTCTCTTTAGTGCTTTTCCATATGTGTATAAACACAAGCCTATATATATATGCAGACTAGTTTATGAATATATGTATTTAGCAGAACTAATAAGATGATTATATGCTACACCTGAGTAACTGTGTGTTGTTACTGTATCCCTTAGCCTTCATCACCCATTCCCCATGGGGGCAGATCCTCAGCTGGTATGGTGTCATATAGTGCCATTGAAATCAGTGGAGCTATGACAATTTACCAACTGAGGATCTGCCCTATATTTGTTTTCCGCACCCATTGAGTTATATCTATAATTAGACAGCACACTCTGGGAAGAGGAATCATGCCATTTAATTGTACTGTAGAGTGTCAAGTAGATTTTTCATTGTATAAAATTAATGTAGAATATACATAATAGTCCCAGCGTCGTGGTGAGGAGGGTGTTCCATTGATGGCACAAGAAGAATTAATCAACCTGTCATACTGCACGAATTGCATCCAGTGGTGATATGTCCAAAGTATAAATAACTTTAGACTCAAGAGTGCTCTGAAGTTGTTAAACTGTGATATCTTCATATGTAATCACTAGACATACCAGGGTAGGAAAGTTAAAAGAGAAAAAACAAAAGTATTTTAGATTTAAGAGAATTTACAAATTGAATAAAGACTACTCAGAGAAAAGGATGTTATATAATCTCAATCTGTGTACTAAATGTAAATCTTGACTTTGCCAGAATGTGACACAGAAAAGCTTTTTTGATAAATGTTCTTTGCCTTCTTAAAATATCAAACCAGTGGATACTATAAACTAAAATAGTATCAGTTGGTTTTATTTTTAACCCTGTGGTCCAAGAAGATTTTTATATGATTATTTTAGTACATTTTGTGCATTTAAAATGTAAAGAAACAGTCTTGCAAATGTATTGCTATGTATGAATACAGAGATAAGAAGATTATGATACAATAGGTATGATGTACTGGATAAGGATCCCTCTGAAAGATAAACATGACATACTGTGATATTATTGAAGTATAAATTGGGAGAGAAAACATAGGTCTTGCTCTAATAACCACTTAATCGTGTGTGTAACTTTATTCATGTGAGTGGTCCCATTGACCCATTCAATGAGTTACATATACCTTTGAGGATCTGGGCCATAATCACATGCATAAAGGTATTTAGGTTGCCTAACTTCCACTGAAATCTATGGGAGTTAAATGCCTTAAAACTTTTGAGAATCTGGGCCCAAATGTTTGCAGGATTGAGGACCTGGAAAAGGAATGATACTAAAGAACGGTATCTGACTCTACAATGGTCAATATCAACAAGTCACATGACTGGGATAAGCTTGTTAATAAGGACTTGGGTAAATTCAGTTGTAGGTACAAAACAAGCATAATGTCAGAAGTTGGAATGTGGTCAGTCATGCCTAGTTGTTGGAGCAGGAGTTGGTAACCAGGAATCAGCACCAAGAGTCAGAATTGGAGTTGGGGGCCAAATGCCGGAAATTGGAGCCTAGGGTCAAGTCTCGGCTGAGTCCAAGACAGGAGCAGGGCTGGAACAAGCAGGCACAGGAGCTGTCATAGGTCTAGGCAAGTGTCCTGAGCAACTACCAAACTCATATTGCTGATGGGCTTAAGAGCTGGCCTGCTGACTCTTCCCATCAATCAGGTAATATAGCCAATCAGACAGCCTTCTACAGGCCAGGTGTACTTGTTATGTTGCTCTGAGAATGGGTCTGCTGGAGACCCTGATTCCTATCAGTACCCCCCTACCAAGTGTGCCAGCTTGGAGCCCAGTTTCTCAGGGTACTTCCAATGGAACTCTTGTAGTAGGTCCAGGGCATGGATGTTCTTTACCAGGTCCCAAGACTGCTCATAGGGACTTTAGCCTTCCCAGTCCATTAGGTACTGGATCCTTCCCCTAACTCAAAGTCAAGGATTAGGTGGACCAAGTACTCTTCTATGGACTGTTATGGGTGGTGGTGGTGAGTTGGAGCAGTTTGAATATGGGTTTTCAGTGTAGGACTTTAAAAATAAGACGTCAAAGATGGGTGGATCTTCAAGGACTCAGGTAGCTGTAACCTGAAGGCCATTGGGTTTCCCCATTTTATACTCTGGAAGGGGCCCAGGTTTGGCAGGTGGGTGGCTTTTTCTGACAAGGTTAGCTTCTGAAAATAAAAGGTATGGGGTGGAGTTGGTTGTGGAGGCCCGCTTTGGAGATAAAAATGCACAATGCTAAAATTTGAGGTGTCTGCCTCAATCGTAAATGGTTTAGTGCAGCGGTTCTCAAACTTTTGTACTGGTGAGCCCTTTCACATAGCAAGCCTCTGAGTATGACCCCCTTTATAAATTATAAACACTTTTTAATCTATTTAACACCATTATAAATTCTGGAGGCGAAGCAGGGTTTGGGGTGGAGGCTGGCTTGCTCTGCACCAGGAAGGTGGCAACCTCTAGAGCTGTATGTAGAGCTCAGCTTTGTATCGAGCTTCAATCAACTAAACAAAAATGACAATTTTGATACTAACATATAGAGCTAACTTAGTGTATGTGTGTGTGTGTGTGTATATATATATATAATATACTAAATGAAAAATGGTGAATAATGGTGGTGGTAATGCTAACAATATAAGTAGGGAATTTTATCCCTATGGGGATGTCATAGTATACGAAGGCAAGGAGGATGCAAGTCCCTTAACACTTATATCAAAGAGGAAAAGACTCTCCACAAACTTTGAAAGAATGTATTTGTCAAGAAAATCAAAAGAATGTAAAACCATCAAAAGCCACCAGTGCTGGAAAGAATAATCTGTGATGCTAGCATCAAAAGACAAGAGAGATTAATTGTATTGGTTGCTACTGGATGAGTTTTCTAATTTACATTATGTGCCACCAATACTCTGTCACAAGGGTTGCTTTCATAAATACACAAGCAAGTCAAATTTGGCACATGTCAGTTTTATTGAACCCAGGGAAGAAAACAGACTCTAAATCTGATAAAAAAGCATCATGTTCACCTGCTTCTATAGCCACCAGAGCAAGCAGGTCCTCCATAGATTGGTCCTGTTGCATTGTTTCCTTGAGAAAAACACACAAGAAAACTTCATAAAATAAAAACATTTAAGAGAGCAACCAACCTAAGGGAGGCAGCACTTCAAAGAGGAAATGATGACATGTTGCTGAGAATATCTGTGGAAGACTTGATTGCTAAGAATGCAGTTTATCACTCAACATGCCTACTCGAGTAAAACAAATCTTAAAGCAATACCATCTAGTTGCACTGCAAAAATACAGTCACCATATGACATTGCATTTTGTCAGCTGATTGAAAAGGAATGATCTTATGTCTCCCGTCCAAGCTATTCCAAAGATAGAAAGCCATTCTTCCCTCACACATAGACACTGCAAGCTATTCCAGTAACAAATTACAGGCAAGATTAGAAAAACACTATGGTTCTGCAATTTCATTCCACACACAGCATGGACAAGGCAATTCCACACATTCTGTGAATTGGCTGCTGAGTATTTGAGACAGCTCCTACAGAGATTTGACTGAGCTAATTCTGTAATCGAAGTCTTTGACAAGTATGACAAAAGTCACTCTGTGAAAACTGTAGAAAGACAACGCTAGACAGGATCTAAGGTTGGATGCAAAAGATGCCAGGTGATTGATGGATGCCCTGTGCCTCCAGGGAAAAAGTTGTCAAACATGGCATCCAACAAGTAAAATTCCTCTGAATATATGATTCAAAAAACACCTGCAAGTGTAGGAGCACACCCCATATAAACCTTCTTGCTGGAGGTTTTTCCAATGGTGAATTAGCAAAGTGCATTATCATTACAGGTGTTTAAGAAACCCAAGACTTGTACAGTACTCAAGAGGAAGCAGACACGAGGATGCCTCTGCATACTCTATGTGCCAATATGGCTTTTGGGTCTCTTGGAGTCAAAGGAACCATAGTAATTAGGTCACCTGATACGGATGTTTTGTCCTTGCTATTCACTACTTACCAAAAATAAAACACACAGATAGCATGTGGATTGAAACAAACACCATTATCAGCACAACTGGGAAGTGTCACTTCATACCTGTGCATCCATTTTGTAACACACTTGCCCCGGACTTCTGTAACATACTTCCTTCTGTACACACATTAACAGGATACGACTGTCATCCCTATTTGGTAGTTGGGAAAAATATGTTTAATGTTGTGTGATGAGGTGTACGAGCCCCCACACTGGTGAACTAAAGGTTAAAGAACAGCTCTGGGCCCAGAAGGCCCCGCCCAGCCACACCTGCTGGGCACACTCACATTGGAGGCTGAGCTCAAGAGGGAGCAGCTCAGTTCAGTCTAGGTGGATAGAGCCAGGAAGCAGCTGTACAATGCAAACTCCTGCAGAGAAGCTGCCGGGGCTCCATGTGGTTGAGACCAGGCCCCACTGCCAAGCTGCCACAGGACCTTCACCCCACAGAGGCTGGGAATGATGGGCTGCAGCTGATAGAGGAAGACCCTCTGGAGCACGATCAGAGAGAACTCCTGGGGGGATCCCGAAACAGAGCAGTGGCACTGACGGAGAAACTGAAGCTGGGGTAAGTAGTGGCCCAGGGAACAGGCCTCAGGGCACCTGCCCCCAGGCCACATATCTAAGCTATTATTCACAGCCTCCTGGGTTGGAACTCGGTCGAATAGGGTGGGCCCAGGTTTCCCTACCCCTGGCCATTGCCTATCACTGTGGAGCAATACAGCCACTGGCTCTTGCCGCTGGGTGGTGCTTCCGGGTTCTGACTTCCACACCCCAACACATTGTCAAAACAAAGGGAGCTTGTCACTTCAAAGATCTTCCCAAATTGAGGGAAAGTGACAGACAAGCCACAGTTTCTGCAACAAGGAAGTTGGTAGCAGTGCTGTATAACCAAAATGAGAGAGAAAATGACACCCACAGTGACCTGCATTGCTGATGCCTGAATCTAACCATCAAAAAGGTCAAGTCGCTAGCCAAACTCCAACCATGTGAGGGCAGTTTTGAAGAACATGTCAAAAGAACATCTTGGCAAAGAATTAGATTTCTTTGCACATAGGTAAACCAGATATTGGATCACCATTGCAACATGGATAGAAAAATGTGGATGACTGACTACTTCCTGTATTCTTCAAGGGTCCAATGGCATCAGAGCTTCTACATTACCTTATTTGTGCCCGGTAAGGGTCACTGCACAATCAACTGTATCTTTAGTCAGAACAATCTTCCCTGCACAGAACTTTGAACATGCCAAAAAAAGGAAAACTGTGGTAACCCACATTCTCTCAATGGAGATCATAATGATGAACAAGCTGTTGACTAGACATGTCACCAGCTCTTATATTTCAATGATAGCTGTACAAATATATTAGTAGATTTTGTTTTACCCTTTAAATTGCCATTGTGATGCTTTGAGGTCACAAAGAAATCCAGTTTTATGTCTTGAAATAATACAGTCATTTAACTAATGCAAATATTTCAAAATGGTCATTTTCCATGTTGATAGTGTAATTGTTTATCCCTGTTTCTATAGTACCAGCAGACTTGCTAGCTCCACATTATACCCCATCTTAAAGTAGACATAATAAGCTTTCAAAAGAGTTTTGATGTGCATGTGTGTAGAGAGGGTATGGTAAGTTGAGCAAATCAGTGGTGTCTGCCACTCGCCTCTTTGGGAGGGAAGCAGAGGAATAAAATCCTCACATTGTGCTTTTGCAGGTCCTGCCATACTTCTTCTCTACTTGTAGTGCTGTGCAGCACCTCACTGCCACTGTCCCATTCACTAGGTGAAGCCAAAAGAAACAAACAACCTAAAGGAGGCCAAAAAAATTCTGTATTTTCCCTTTCAACTTCCCTCACTACCCTGTAGTACCAATGAGGGCATGAATAACCTCATAAAAGGGTATGACATTTGTTCCCTAGTAGAAAACGGTTTGGTGTGTCCTATTTTAAGAGTACATTTGTTGACAGTGTAAATTGGCAAGGGTTTTTTGCGATGTAAAAAGTAAAGGAAGGATAGTCAGATCTGGTCACAGGTATGTAATGTTCTGGATTAGACAATGTATTTTTAATCCCCATAGACCAATGTTGGATGCTGTCTTGATCTTCCACTTTGACAGTAGGAGTACAAACTACTAGTATAGGTTGCTTATAATGCAAAGTTGATATGCTAGATGTTGTAAGATTTAATAACAAAGGCCACAATCCTGCAAATATTTGCATATACAAGTAACTTTATTCACATAGTAGCCCATAGAAATCAATGGGAGGTCTCAAGTATGTAAGATTATTCGTACCTGTAAGTGTTTGCAGCTTTGGGGCCTGTTTAATTGTTTCTAGGGTCCTTTTCCAAAACAGGGTTACAGAGAGGGACCAATGAGTAAAGCATGAAGTTTGGCAAAGCTTTTAATTATATTTTCCTCTACAATACTAGTTGTTATTCAACATTTCATTTTTTTAAAGAGAAGAAGCCTTCTGTAGCTTATGAGAACGGGTGTTCTACTTAGAGATAGAACCCCACACTAGTGGTTGCCCTATATTCAGTCTACTGCAATCACTTTTTAGAAGTTTTTCTCCCACCTCCTTTCTGCCTCAGCATATTTGTTCTTTATTCTGTCAGCCCTTCATTCTTCATAGACTTCTTTTCTGTCTCTCCTAAGCAGAGCAAGAACCCAGTGCCATTCTATTTTGAGCCAAACATTCAAACCCATGATGTTCAAGTGGGTTTGAATTTGAGGAATGGGTCACACTCCTTAACAGTAAGTCAAGCCAATATTCCCCAAAGCCCAGGCCTGAGACATGGCAGTAACACAAGATCAACAAAGGTGTCCAACACCAGCCTCTGCAGAGAGGACTTTGCAAAATCGCTGCCCAGAGCCCTGGCACACAGGCAACTGAATGAGCCAGATGTTGATCTGGCATCACTCTCTGCTGTAAGGACCAGGCATGCTCATGCTGTATGTAATTGCTTCATGTGAATGTGATGAAATATAACTAATTCTAAATCTGACATCAGGCAATAGTATCTGTTTTCTTATATCACTGCCCATCATTGCCGTATCTGAGCACCTCTCTAGAGAAAATTAAAATAGGTCAGTGTTTAAATTTTCCTTATAGAGCTATGGGTGTGCTTGCTTGTTCTTCATTTTCTTCTTTTTTTTTCTCTTATCGCTCCTCTTCTCTCTTTCTTTAGAATATCCCAAACAAACCAACTAGCCCTGAATCCTGCCAACCCAGCTCCTCCACACTCTGATTCCCCGAGAGAATCAAAAACACAGCATTTAATCACACCCATTCTCTGTTTAGTAGTTACGCTAATCAGAACAGGGGAAAGGAAACAATACTATATGACGACATTCACTCTGCTCAAACAACACAAACCTGCAACAAGCAAGGTCTTATGTTTGTTTGCAAGATACACCTATGAATTTTGAATAACAAATCAATAAAAAATAAAAATCTGCTCAGGAACATTTTTGCGAGCAGAAAAAGGGTAAAATTCATCGGAGAAGTTGTTCACTGTGGATAGTTCATTCAGCTGTAGTGAACTAGTGACAAACTAAATTCTTGTCTTGTATAACCATCTCAGTCTCTCATCTTCAGCTAATGTGGAGTTTACTGACATGTGCATGTCATAAGGACAGTTGAGAAAAATTGAAATAGATTACTTTGCAGCAGGAATACTCAGTAAATATCCTTTTCAAATGTTCTACTTTCAGTCTATTGTCTCTTTCTATATTGTCTCCTCATACTTTCTCTTTATTTTTTTGGTAGACAGGTCTTTTAAATTAAACATTAAACCAAACAGTGTATATGGGGAGCGGGAATGCTTTGCTTCCAGTGTATCGAATAATTGAAATATTCCCTAATGTGCTATACAGTTTAATTATGTTGCATCATCTAAGAGATTTAGAAAAATACTCTAGGGAAATCTGTCACTGAAAAAAACAGTTAACTAGCAGAGGTGTCATATGACTCTGATAAGTGATCATGAGATTGGGAAGGGATGAACGGCAGTTGCTTTATATAATGTCATGAAATAAGGCACAATACTTTAGTAGAAAGTCCTGCACACAGTCAACGAAGAAACAATTTAGCATAGCATCACACAGATCTTCAATTTTCACAAATTTTCTGAACAAACAGAACATTTTATGTATACAATAGAAATGTACTGGTCAATATTTTTCTCTCCATCTCTAGCTATCATTCAAAGTGCTTACACTTTTTTATAAGGAATCTTCTCTCTCTCTCTCCATTTTTGGAGCAAATATTTGATTGAAATGCCAATAAATAAATAAATCAGTTTATGACATTCAACAAGATGTGCCAGCAAGACATAATCTAAAACCTCTTATCATTTGAATAAAAGCACTTTGTGTATTGCACTTAAAGAAGTACAAAACTTGGGCTGATTACTGATGGGGGATCCTCACAATTTTAAACTTGCCACTGTTTTGATTATGAAAAGACTTTGAGCTTGTCTGCATAGTGCATTAGTCTGCACTAGAGGCATGTAAAGTTCCCGTAAACACCAGGACATTGTTCACTGCCTGGCCCATTTGAACCCTGCTGCTTTGCACTGAAAGTTCCTTTGTTGGGCCTGGTCTACACTGGGGGGGGGGGGTTCGATCTAAGGTACGCAACTTCAGCTACACGAATAGTTCGAATTACTTACCCATCCTCACGGCGTGGGATCAACGTCTGCGGCTCCCCCGTCGACTCCGCCACCGCCGTTCGCGGTGGTGGAGTTCCGGAGTCGACGGGAGCACGTTCGGAGTTCGATATATCACGTCTAGATGAGACGCGATATATCGAACTCCGAGAAATCGATTGCTACCCGCCAATATGGCGGGTAGTGAAGACGTACCCTTGCACTGAATCCACTTTAGATAAGCCCCTTGACTCCTTAGTTGCCTCAGGTGGCCCATTTGCCATCCTTCCTGCTCTGAATAGGTTCCCAATGCCTGTTTTGACTGGTAGCTCAATGAATTTGCCATCATCTTTGGCATTTATCTAAATTCAGATCACTTCCTGGCAATATCACTCCCATTATGGATAAAATAATATACATAGTCCACTTGAATGTTGGTAATAATATGTGCCCTTCCACTACGTCTGTAGAAAGGGCATGGATGTAACTTAATTAGGTCAACAAAAGTCTAGCTGCTTTAAATAGATCCTATTAGTTTTGTGGACCCTGAGGTATTTGTATTAATCTAAGATTGTTATGAAGCAGTAAGCAGATCAGTGAGAGGTGCTGTCAGAGATGCATTGTGCACATTTCCTTGCAAATGCTGGATGCTTTGACTCAATCAACTGATTATATCAGATCCAATTGCCATTAGATAGGCAGCCAGGTCAACAGAACCCTGACCTGTGATTCCAAGGCCAGAAGGACCCATTGTGACCCTCTAGTCTGGCCTCCTCTATAACACAGGCCATGGAACTGCCCCAAATAATTCCTAAATCGTCTCTTAGAAAAATATCCAATCTTGATTTTAAAATCGCCAGTGATGAAGAATCCACCATAACCTTTGGTAAATAGTTCCAGTGGTTGAATGGTCCCTCTGAATACATTGGCTAGTGGTAATTAATGGCACTGGTATTATCTCTTTCTGAACGGACTGAATCCCTTGGTTCAGCAAATGTGAACTGCAACTATTTTCTATTTCCGATCTGAAAGGCCACAAGATCTGCCTCTATTGGGATTCTGTTGGCACTTCTGGTCAGTTGTGGCTGTAGGCAAAAATGTTAGAAATATAATTTAATTAGTGTCTTACCTCCAATATTGCTTGCTCTTTTTGTAGAGGCTCCTTTCTCCTTCCCCTAACTCTTTTCAAGTGTTAGCATTCTTTATTTTATTATTGTAGGAAAATCAATAAAATTCGATGGCAAAACCAAATGCAACTAGAAACTCTGGTTGAAATTCTGCTTCCACTGAACACAATGTGGGGTTTGCCATTGGCTTCAATGGGGCAGGATTTTACTCCATATTTTTATGTTATGTCCTTTATCTTCAACAGAGAAGGGATACAAAATGAAAAAGTGTGGGTGGGTGGGTGGGTGGCAGGGCAGAGGGATAGGAAATGTTAGTTGAATTTTCTCAAACCTCCAAAAATTTTCAGTTTGGATTGGGTTCCAATTCTGGGAGAAAGCAAGACAAGGGGCAGAGTCTTCTTATTTTATTTCGACCAGTTCACCCACTCCTAAATGCAGCTAGACTAAGTAGCATGCAACATTATGTAAGGTGTTTCAATTCAACCTCCACATGACCTAAAATGGGCTTATGTGTAAAGTGTAAGTGGCCTGTGAGCAAGAGAAGAGCAATAATCTCTACGTGCCTCGCTGCCTACTTGTTAGGAGAGTTTCATCATTCCCTGCTCTAGTTCCTAAATAGCTTTGTGTAAATCTATAGACTGGAACAGCATGCAGAGTCTATCTCAATAACTGTGTTAGTGCACCATATAAAACTTTCTTGCTGATTAAACTAGTAGAGTGAAAAGTCTCAAAGGATCCAGTTCAGTTTACTGGGTAAATAAGTTATTAAAAGCTCTTTATATGTATTTACTCCCTACAGTATCTGATGAATATCATTTATGCCATAATCACCTATACTGTAGCTGCAAATACTATCTTAGTTTTTATTTTCCGCATCTTAAGCAAAATCAAACAACCATGAAAAATGTGACCTTGGTGGAAACTAAACCTCACAGAGGGCAGAACTTGGCCCTAAACTGCAAACTCTAACAACTGAATTATGCTTCCAGTATGAGTGTGCATTACTATAAAGTTCCTATAAAGTCAGATATTGTATTTAAATAGGCACATATACCGGGTAGTTGGAGATTTTACAACATTTATTTCAGATGATGCTCATCTATCTGTAGATATGTTATTAAATTCCTCAGATTAAAATGCAGTTGTACTCTGCAAATTGGCTGTGTAAAAATGTCGCCTTGTTAAATAGACAAGGTAGGTGAGGTCATATCTTTTATTGGACCAACTTCTGTTGTGAGAGAGAGACAAGCTTTTGAGCTTACACAGAGCTCTGTATAAAATCTCCAACCTATAAGTGCATATGGAAGTGCAATATCTGACGTTATAGGAACAGCGGTAATGCATACTCAGATATTGGAAGCATAATTCAGTTATTAGAGTTTACAGTTTAGGGCCAAGTTCAGCCCTTTGTGTAGTTTAGTTTCCACCATGGTCACTTTTTTCATGATTATTTGATTTTGAGCTCTGGGTAAGCTCCAAAGCTTGTCTCTCCCACTAAGAGAAGTTGGTCCAATAAAAGATGTGACCTCTCACCTTGTGTCTCTAATATCCAGCATGGTTACAACAACACTACATACCTTCTTAAACAGAATCATAAATTTGGTGTTTATTTTGAATCATAAATGATGAGTTTTGTGACAATAGTGTTTTTTTTACATTGTGCACAAACAGAAATGTTTAGTAAGGTCCAGTCCGTCATCCCTGTGCAAACTCAATGAAGTGAAGCAGTGTGACATACTGTACGCCGTGTGACATCCTGTTCCCCATGTTCACCACTTTTATACAGTTATATTTTGTACAAAGTATGCCTTGTGAGGTATTATTTGACAACTCATAGTCTACTGAACATCATTGCCCTGTTAAAATGCATGTATCAACATTGTACATGGAGCTATGAGATTTTACTATACGATTGTTACTAAAATATGATGTAGTTCTGGGTAACGCACTCAGACCATTTTCTCAAAGACAAAGGCACTGTACTGGCATGCCAGCCAGGTGCTTAAAGGTTAATTGGAGATTCACCAGCAGGGGAGTTGTAAATAAGAAATTCACAATTCACCTGAAGGACAGTTGGCCCCTCACATACCCCATGGAACTGCCTGACCCCAGCAAAGACTTTTCCAAGGGACCAGAGTATAAAACAGGAGAGAGAGTGACCTCATCATCATGTTTCCTCCTCCATCTCTACTCCCACCATCAAGATCACTTGAAAAACATCATTGAACTGGGGGTGGAGGGTGGTCCTGGCCTGGAGGTTTTTCCAGCCAGTACAGACTGTTGAAAGCTTTTGGGTGAGAGAAACCTTTTTTGCTTTTAAATTTATTAGCCTTGGTAAAGTTTAGGAATTAGCTTGCGTGTTTATCTTTTTATTTCTTTTGTAACCAACTCTGGCTTTTATATCTTATCACTTCCAAACCACTTACAATCTATCTTTCCCAAGTCAATAAACTTTGTTTCTTGTTTCATCTAAACCAGTATATTTGGTTGAAGTACTTGGGAGGCCTCCACTTGAGACAACAAGGCTGGTGCATATTCCTTACCCTTTGTTGGAATGACGGAGTCATTTATGAGTGTGTATGGTCCAGTGGACTACTGAACAGTACAAGACACATATTTCTGGGGGGCAGAACTACTGGGACTGAGGAATATGCAGGTGTCTCTCTGTTTTTATTCATGCATGACTGGGCATAGCATTCATGTAGTCAGCTGGGAGTGACTTTGCAAGCTGGATGCTTTCCACCTCATGCATCATCATCTGTAATAAATGATCTGCAGGTTAAATTAGGCCCTCAACAACTTCTATGAAACCCTATTGTCTTCAGATTATTCCCTCAGTAACACCTACCTGTGACATTACTCAAGGTACAACCTGGACTGCTGAACTCCCCTTAACTCTCCAGACTAGGGTGCCTTTTTACACTACTTTGCTAGTGAACAGCAAACCCTTCCAGGCTGCGTTCACTCACAGCCACCAGCATGCAAAGTAACTCCCAACTGAGTACATGAATGCTATGCCCAGCCATTCATGAATAAAAACATGGCGACACCCGGATATCCCTCAGTCATTCAAAGCAACTAATATTTTTTCCTTGCACCATAGTGTTCAGGTAGATTAAGATGTGTCTTAGCAAATGTATTCCTATTCTTCTGAAGGATACCCTATCACAGGCTATCATGTCTGCCCATGCTGGCTGCCATCCTTTTGAAGTGGGAGAAATGAAGGATTACCTTCTTTGCAAACAATATTCCTGCTTTAATCCATTTTATTTTACTTCTTGAAAATGTATTCTGTTTAGTGGTATCTCCTGGAAGACAGAGGGATTTTGACAAAGCACTATCAAAATGAAAAATCAGCTTAATTATTTTGAATATTTGAGTCCAGACTTTTTTAAACTCAACCCCAAAATATGCTGACATAAGATCCTGCATGTGCAGAATGACGTTAACACAAAAAGTACCATTTTATTCATTCTATCTGCTGTCCATTATAGCTGGTTCATGATTTAAACATACATTTAAACCAGCATACCTTAAGTCTTTGTTGATGGGAAGCTAGCATATTCTATTCAGTCTCTAAACCCAGGTCCCAGTCCTAGGGTATCTTTAATTTCTGCAAAGTTTGTGCATTTAAAGATCTGATCTTGAGTCTTAATGCAGGGAAAAACTCCCATTGACTTATGATTGCTGAATGATGTTCTGCACCAGAATTATTTCTTTTCTCTCATGCATTAGATGTTACGTGGAGGCCAGAGACCTTTCAACAGAAAAGATAAGGACCAAAACATTTTGTCACATTTTGTAAGCAACCTTAATTCTGGCATTTTCACTTGCCTTTCAATCTTAACAATCCTTTGATGTAGTTTCTTTGAAATAACTTAACATTGTATTTCTCCCTAGTGAACTATACAACTTTTTCATTATATTATTCCAAACTGTCTTTTGCAAGTGACTTTATCCTTTCTCTAACTCCTTTAGATACTTGTTTCTTTTATTAAACGGGTGATTGTATTTTTACAAGCTGTTTATGCCTTTCTAGCTTCCTAGTGGGCAGTCGGCATGTTGACTGAACCTATACGAATGTCAAAGTAGGATTTTAATGAATGGTCTTGTATTTATTTACTCATATTACAGTAATGCCTAGAGGCACCCAACTGAGGTGCAAGTCCCTCTGTGAAACGTGCCATATAAAGACATAGTCCCTGGCTCACAGAACTTAGTCTAAATAGACAACACAGAGGAGTGAAGTAACTTGCACATAGTTATACAGCAGGTCTCTGGCAGATCTTAGATTAGAACCCAAGTTTATTGCCCTATCCTTCTGCGTCCAGTGCTGTGTTCACTACAATAGGCTGACCAGCTCTATTGCCAAGTGATTTGCAGTATTTAGTACATTTGTAAAGGCTACTCTGGATACTCCAGAAAGGTTTGAAACAGGCTACAGACTATATTTTGGTTTTTAAAAAATGGATGCATTCATCCTCTGTCTTGGAATTCTGGATATATTAATACCAAGACTGATAAGATTTCCAGCAACAAGCTTACTGAGGTCCCCTACACATTATTTCTTGTATCTTCTATCATAATGCACCCACACAATCAGATTAGGAGAAAAAAGTTGTGGTTTTTGTTTTATTTTGTTGTGTTGGTTCATTTGTTTGATCTAAGAAATCTGGCCTACACTATCTCCATCAACTTATTGTGAGTCAATCACTATGTGAATCTACCTAAACTTAATCTAAAGTTCTATAAAAATGCAGTTCATCAAATTAGGATAACCATATGAAAACCAGGCATCTCCTCCTCACTGCTTAGTATTCTATGTTAGTTTAAAGTTTGAAATAAAATAAGAAACCTTTATACCAGGGGTCGGCAACCTTTCAGAAGCAGTGTGCTGAGTCTTCATTTATTCACTAAAATTTAAGGTTTTGCGTGCTGGTCATACGTTTTAACATTTTTAGAAGGTCTCTTTCTATAAGTCTATAATATATAACTAAACTACTGTTGTATGTAAAGTAAATTAGGTTGTAAAAATGTTTAAGAAGCTTCATTTAAAATTAAATTAAAACGCAGAGCCCCCCAGACCAGGGGCTAGGACCCGGGCAGTGTGAATGCCACTGAAAATCAGCTCACGTGCCGCCTTCGGCACCTGTGCCATAGGTTGCCTACCCCTGCTTTATACCCTGGCTGGTGCAGTGGGATGCTGGCCATGATCAGTGCTCCCACATACTACCATAATACAAATAAATAAAAAGAAAAAACCTACATAGGGAAAGACCAGTTGTAAAAACTGCATTTCAGAATTGTGGAGGTCAAGGATAAAAGATGTTTGGGCACCTAATCCATCCATTGTCCATAAAATTGAAATATGAAAATGCTAATAGCAATAAAGAGACAAAATAAGGAAGAGAGAGAATATTTGTCTCTTAGTTACCTTGCAGCTCACTGCTCAGGTCAAATTTGTGGTGTTAAATTCCATATTTGTGCTTGACAATAACCTTTCCTATACTCAATAATTTCATGGTGATATTAAATCAAGAATTAAAGCGATCACACAGCAGATTGAAGGGTTAGACATTTATTAGGACCTAATCCAAAACCTGTTGAAGTAAATGGGAGTCTTTCCATTGACCGCAGTGAGCTTTGGATCAGGCCCTAATGCAGTAGTGTTTTCAAGTAAGGTTTGATCCCTTTTGATAGGTTTGTATAGTGGTGCCATAATTTTTCCTATATTTATTATTTGTATTACAGTAATGCCTAGAGGTCTTGACTAAGATTGAGTCCCTCTGTGATAGGTGCTGTACACAGTAAGAAAATTCCTGACCTTGTGAGTTTACTGAGTTTGCACTCTAAAACCCCAGTCCTTACTCATGGGCTTAGTTTCATGTTCTGTGAATCGTTCCATTTACTTTAAGGGGACTAATTACAATGTGTGAAGTTAACAATGTGCATACACTGTTGCAGGATTGTGGCCTAAAAGATGAGAAAAGGAAACATTATTGCTAGTACACAGATGGGGAACTGAGGCACTGACAGATTAAGTGATCTGCCCAAAATTACACAGATAGTCTGTACCAGAGCAGGGGATAGAACCCAGATCTCCTGCACTCTTGTTCAACACCAAAACTCCAAGAGCTCTGTCTTTGCTAATGGCAGGCTTCCATGTATCTCTGATGCACTACTAAAAATAGCCCTCATAATTGTACAATATAAAACCTATATTTGTGTGTACAGCAGACGGTGTTGGCCAAAAAAATGAAAAGAGTGATCTTATTTATTTTTGCCATTGACTTGCCAAAATCTGCCTACATATTAAGCAATTGCTGGAATCAGAATTATTGACCAATTCTGTTTATTTAGAATGATCAAAATAATTTTTTACCAAAAATTAAAAGGATTCTTAAAGTTTAAAGGAAAATAAAAAGCATAATGCAGCATGAGCTTCTAGGTATTTCATGATATACACATTCTTCAAATTATTTTTAGAGGAAAAAATCTTTAAACTCTGAGATGTTAATTTCATCATTTGTTGGAGAATTTATATATTTGGGCCTGGGTATGAGTTGTAATTTTGAAAATGAGAGACTGAAAATAATGGCTTAGGGTCAAATTTTCAAATTAAGAATTCTGGGCACTTTGCAGAATCAGGCTATAAGGGTCAAATTTTCAGAAGCACTTCAGTGATTAAAATCCCTAAACATACAGTCATTTTAAGGGATTGTCTAAACTACATGATTTTTTTTAACGTTGCGTTAATTGACTGCTGAGTAACTCATGGTAGTTAGCATGTTTGTAAAGGTTAGTCTGGATACTCTCTAAACACTTGATTCAGGTTATACGTAAACCACAGATGTCTGTAGCCTGGTTCAAACCTTTCTGGAGTATCCAGAGTAGCCTTTACAAATGTTTTAAATACTGCAAATCACTTGGCAATAGATCTGGTCAGGCATTTTTCAATGAAATTTGTTGAAACAAACTTTTCACAGAAACATATTGGTTTTGACTAAACTTTCTTAGGTCTGGGGTAGGGGAAAGAGAGAGAGAAAGTGTGTGCACACAAGCCACATAATGTGTGCATGGACAAGCCAGAATAACCAATAGCTCAGTAACTACAGGGAGATGCATGTTCAAGTCCCTACCTTGAATCAGGCAGAGAAGGGACTTTAGCCTGGATTTCCTACATCCTAAGTGAGGGCTCTCAACCTTTCCAGAATACTGTACCCCTTTCAAGAGTCTGATTTGTCTTGAGTACCCCCAAGTTTCACGTCACTTACACAGTCAGACATAAAAATACAAATGTCACAACACACTATTACTTACTTTCTCATTTTTACCACATAATTATAAAATAAATCAATTGGAATATAAATATTGTACCTACAATTCAGTGTTTAGCATATAGAGCAGTATAAACAAATCATTGTCTATGAAATTTTAGTTTGTACTGACTTCGCTAGTGCTTTTTATGTAGCCTGTTGTAAAAGTAGGCAAATATCTAGATGAGTTGATGTACCCCCTGGAAGACTTCTGAGTACTACCAGAGGTACATGCATCCCTGGTTGAGAACGACTAGCCTATTAGCCATGCTGGGGTTGGGAACTCCCTCTCACACATATATATGTACTTTTATTGTGAAAAAAAATCACTAAATGGAATTCTTGATTTACAGCCAGCCCTACCTGGCAATCAATTAACCTGAAGTAAAAAAATTCTAGTGTAGACCAAATAGCTACAGTTGTTGACTACAGTCAGTAAGTGTCGAAAGTACTCAACACCTCATAGATGTAAGCTTCTCCATACCCAGATCTGCAATCCTATTTACTAAGCTGTGCTTTCAGGAGAGACAGGCAATTGTGTGATTGTACTGATGTAGATCAGGTCTACTGGGGTTTACAGGTTGCTGTGATCACCACACTCATTTCCAGTTGTGACCCACACCAAACTGGAACAGGATTCCCTAGAATCTTAAAAACAGAGAATTCTAGAGCAGATTCCAATGTAAGAGTCTGCAGGTTCCTTGGATTAGAAGCAGATGATTATTTTTACTCTCTGGGTCCTTGAAAGATAAAGACTATTGCCATTGTAGTACTGCACAATCTGCCTGATATTCAATTAAGGTGAGTCAGTCACTCCAGAAGTTAATTGTTGAAAACTGCAGAGAGGTTGATTAGCATGAGCATTGAGAAACTGCCACTGTCCATTGCAATAAAAGGGGTATCCTTTAGTGCTACTGTTGCTTTCTACATGTTGCATCCTGTCTGAAGTCTGATTACAAAGCCTCCAGGATGTTGGCAGATGTAGTGTTGGAGCTTGACAGTCACACTGGCAATAGGAGATGGACAAAAAACAGAGATATTTATCCAACTTTATTGAGAGGGTGGTTCAGATAAATGGGACTTGAATCCAAACTACCCCGATTGAAGAAGTTTTGTAAAGCCATTCTGGTTTTGCCTATTATAATGTGTTCAGCCCTACTGAAAGCAAGGAATAGCAGCAATTTCATGAGGCACTTGATCATCTGAGGTTTTTTTACCCAGTTTTTCAGACTGATACAGTGCTAGGAGCCTAGAGCTGACTCTACAGGCTGGTCACTAAGGTACTAGTTATTTCCTCCTGGAGTGGACTTAATTGGGAGATGGGTGCTTGGTGGCAATTAGGCAGGAGGTGGGTGAGCTAATGAAAGCAATCAACTCATCAGCTGGGAACAGTTAAAGGACAGGAAGGCAGTTAGGGGAACTAGCATTTCAATATGAGGAGAGCTTTCTCCAGAGGAGGTAAGGGGAAGTTTACTTCTAATTGTATGGTGCTGCACAAGGCTGTACTTGTGGTGGGGACCCAATAAATAACACTCTGGTGTTTATCAGCTTGAAAGCATTGAGCCTCTTTTTGCTGGTGCAAAGGGCAGAGAAGGGAGCCTGTCATACAGACCCAAGAGAATGGTGCAGAGAAACACTTGAATGTCTGAGATCAATGCCATCTAAATTCACGAAGTTAGACGTTAGTAACTAAAGTACAATATTTCCCTGAAAGGAGGCATTCTCTCTAAATGCCATCTAGATTAGTGATGCTGCAGCATGTAAGAAAAGTGGGTGAGGAAGAAACTGGGAAGGCTCCTTGAGCTTTTAGGTGTGTGGGAGGAAGTTGCAGCTAAGCAAATGTCATTAATATTTAATAAATATATTAAATATATCCCATCCATCTCATTATTGTTAGCTTTGTGAAATGAAGCTAATCATAGCTCCGTATGCTTTGGCTGGCAAAATGCCCCCCTTGCTCCTACTCATTCTTTTTATGAGTATATGACCGATCCGATCTGGGGTGCAGCAAAATGTGAGTTTCAAGAGAAACTCCTATCCCCTCTCCACAATTAATAGTAAAAAGCCTATTAAGCCAGTTGTGACTTGAACATGAATTTATTGTCCGCTCTGAAGACTTTGCAGTTTGCATTGATGTTTCCATGGGGAAACAATGGCTGCATTTAGGAGTAACTTTCATACCACTATTTCTGCATGATGAAAGCATTGGGACAGCAGCTCACCACAGAGGTGCCTTTATCATGGCACTATGTAGGTCAATGGCTTGTTTTTGACAGTTTATGACTCAGGGCGGAGATATAAGACATTTCTGTATTTATGAGAGAAATTATTTATACATTCTAGAGATTCTGTGTCTGTAGTGTTAAGGAAGCGGGCAAAGTATCCAATGTTGAAAGCATTCAAGCTGTAATGTTTATCTCTCTTTCAGAGCTTAAGGTTCCCTGCGCATTTTAACTTGTCTCTAAGTGTATTTATCAAGCCAGGCTTTTCATAGAATCATAGACTTTATGGTCAGAAGGGACCATTATGATCATCTAGTCTGACCTCCTGCAAAATGTAGGCCACAGAATCTTTTTTCTGAAAAGACAAACACAAGCTTTGTGTGTAGAGAATCTAGTCAAAGCATAACAGGTATTCAAATAAGAAAGGCATAAAATGATCAGCCCCGATTTTGCTTGTATCTAGCATGGATTCTCAAGAGCAGACAAGATATAAGAATCTACCCTGTGCAAGAGCCAGTGACATGACAATTTCTTTATTACTCTGTGGCTCCATAAAGGGCAGATAGGAGACAGGGCTGCTGAGAAGGGAAGTGCATGCCACTATCCAAGAGCTTACTCAGATGAGGTTTCCATCACTTCCCTTGGGAGAAACTCTAATAAATGTTAACACTTGGAACTTCTTTCTGATGTCCAGTGTCAACTATTCCTTTGTGTAAGCTATACACCTTCAGAGCATCCCAACTACTTATTCTCCTTAACTGGAAATTATTGTCCTGTAGACAGCTATCAAAGCCTATTCAAGCTCTTATTTTTCAATCTCAAAGGTGGCAACACCTGGTGTGATGTTGCGATTATGAAAATATGCTTATGAATGTGAATATGCTGTAACTGGAATATGCTTTATGCAAAAGGTCTCTTGTAAGGTATCATTACAAATCTTATAATCTACTGAATGTGTTCATCCTATTTGTTTGCATGTAGTATTCCTGTGCCTAGAGTTAGGAGAATAATATATAAACTTGTACTACTGATGTAAACATATTAAGTGGAAACCATTAAGGGTGCTTCAGAATCAGTGAACTGTAAATGGCTCTGTTTACTTGCAAACCTTCCTGTGTACCTATGGGCCAGCCCAGGAAGAATGGAGGCTGGGGTCTCACAGGAGATATGACCATGTCACCTGGTAATGAAATCCATTTTAAATCTGGTACTTTTTCATTTAGAAGGAGGGGTGGGGACCCAGAGAGACAAAAGATTCCTGCCTTGCCCCAAAGCTATAAAAGGGGGTAGAGCAGAACAAAAGAGGCTGCCAGTCATGAGAGAGCCCCTGCTTGTTACCTGAGACATCTGCTGTAACTAACAAAGCCTGTACCAGGGGAAAGGATTAGGCCCAGACTAGGAAGGAGTCTAGTCTGTGAAAGAAGCTTATTGGAACATCTCTGAGGGTGAGATATGTTACCTGTAATCCGTTTCTTAATGTATGAGGCTTAGACTTGCGTGTTTTGTTTTATTTTGCATTATGACTGACTTTGTTCTGTCTCTTATTACTTAAAACCACTTAAATCCTACTTTTTATACTTCTGTTTATTAATAAACTCAGAGTAAGTGATTAATACCTGGGGGAGAAAACAGCTGTGCATATCTCTCTATCAGTGTTATAGAGGGTGGACAATTTATGAGTTTACCCTGTATAAGCTTTATACAGAGTAAAATGGATTTATTTGGGGTTTGGATCTCATTGGGAGAAGGGTGTCTGGAGGCAGGTAACCTGCTGAGCTGTTTTCAGTTGTCTGCAGCTTTGGGGGCGTGGACCAGACCCTGAGTCAGTGTTGCAGTAGACTAGCATGTCTAGCTCAACAAGGCAGGGTTCTGGGGTCCCAAGCTGGCAGGGAAAATGGGCTCAGAGGTAAGTTCAGCACATCAGGTGACAGTCCCAAGGGGGTCTCTGTGACCGAACCCGTCACACACAGGTTTATATTGTGAAGTTTACCTATTATAGATTGATTAATTAACTTAGAACTTCTGGCTCCCATAAACCTTGCTGTTTAATGTTAATAATAGCAAAATCAAGAGGTCCAAAGTAGGAAGAAAAAAAACATACTTTTTTTCAAACTTGTATTTAAAGGCCTTGAATATTACCTAGATACAATGACTCTTGGGCCCTGATCCTGCAATACATATCATATGGGCATAATAATCTGCCCAGACATTACGTGTTGTCAGATCAAGACCTACGTTGTAAACTCCTTTCGCAATAGAGCTGGTTGCAAATTTTCATATTTTTGATTAAAATTTTTGCAACTTTGTTTATTCACAAACTTCCACTTCTACAATCTTTTGCTGTTTGTTTTTTTCCCCAATGACCTTCCAGAGTGGTGTAAAAATTTTCAAAAATTCAAAATGTTGATTAAAACTTTTGAGAACATTTCCATGAAAAGTGTACTGCACTTTTTCAACTAGCTCTACATACAAGTGTGAACAGGTTTACTTTGATTTGACTTTGGCCTTTTCTAAACCAAAAAGTTGCACTGGCTTAACTAGAGTAGTCTAGTTACAGTGGTACAGCTCCCACCCTGGCAATGACACCGTTATAGCAATATAGCTTATCCCTGTACAGGAAAGGAAATAAGCTACACTGGTATAAGACACCTTTTATAACACTGTCCACACTAGAGCTTCTATCCTATCAGTAAAAAAAAATCACACTTCTAACTGAAATAGTTACACTGGTATAACTAACAGGTTTTTTCTGTGTAGACTAGTCCTTGGTGTGTATCTGCTTGATCTGTTTTCTATCTCTCAGAACCCACAAATGGCTTTCTCACTTAAAATACCTCCTCTAAGTGACAGATTTTTTTGATATGTAGGGAACTATTTTTCATTAAAGCACAGAACTGAAATGTGTGCAAAAACCATTCTGGCCATCCACTAATGTGCACGCACCTTTTCATGTATGCAATAAAAATGTGCTTTGTTTTTTCAGATGTTGTAATAGTTGCCATTAATTTTTATGAAGGCATAAATCTAGCATCTGGTAGCAGCCACGGTTCTGTGTCTGTCCAGACTAGAGCTGGTTGAATAATATATTAGATTAATTTCTTCTTTCAAGTAAATTATTTAATTACTCTTGTAATTGTTCACCCAGCTCTCATACAGACCTGAATACCCAGAATATGAGCAATTGTGAAATTGATGGAGTGAGAGAGTTCAGAGGAGTGTGCTAAAAGGCGAAGGGAAGGTGGGAGAAGGAGGGGGGGCAAACAAAGCAGGAGCACCCAGGCAGAGAGGGTATGTTTACTACTGGGAAAGGGTCTCTGGGGGATGCAGAAGGGGCACGTCAGAAGTGGGCAAGGCCAATCTTGTCCACACAGACAACTAAGCTACATGTCAGCAGCTTTAAGATGCATCAGGGCAGAGCTGCATCCAGCTTCCTGACACCCGCCTTTAGCCTTCATCTCTTGTGCTGAGCTTTCCTATTCTGGTTGCAGGAGAGAAGTATTCCAGAATACTAGTGTGCTTGATCTATCTAGTAGACTACTTGTACCTGAAGGCAAAAGTAAAAGTCTCAAACATCTGATGTGAAAAAAAAATGCAAAGGCTGCTATTGTTTTTGCATTCTAAGAAAATGCTGTGGAAAAATCTGGAGTGCTACTGTATCTTATCTCATCCATGCTCTGCCACCATCTGCACCCATGGCATTTTGGTCTTCTTAGTAAGAGGAAGGAGAGACTGGGGAATTGGATGGCTCATTATTAAGTCAACTATCAGCAAGAGTTTCATATCTACAGTCCAACCAAATTGAATGGAGTAAGAGTTCCAGATGAAGGGCTTTAGTGACAACCAAAAGCACCATGACATTCAGCCAGTCTTTGGAAAACATGTCAACTCTCATTTTTGTTTTCTGAACAGTAGTACTTACAGCCCTACTCATAGTACAGTGAATCAGCCCAATTCAACTCCTTTTGGGAGTTCAGTGAGGACTGGCTCAGACTTAGGTATGTTTTTATATCTCTTTGTATAGTGTATATATCATAGTGTATACAGAAGGGGTATACTATGAGGAAAACCAGGATGGCTTAAGTCAAGTTTTCTCTAATGGCTTTCTGTGGAACATTGTGCTCCGCAAGACAAGATATTGGGGGAATAAACATGTGCACCCATCCATTAAAGTATGTGGTTTATCATTACTATTTTTGAATTCTCTCTATGCTATTAGCAGGGAAGATGGGCAGACAAAGCAGAATCACACATCCTCCTCTAGTTTGACCCATAATTTCCAGCACTTCACTCTTCCTCCCCTACACCATGACTCGGATAAGAACAAAATTGCTATTGTCGTGCTTGTTCTTAATTTAAATATTGTGACCTGATAGTAAGTAATAGTGTAAAAATTAGCTATACATGCCCTCACACACAATTATTCTCAATCTAATACAATTCCCATCAGACCCTAACAACCAAAATCATACCAGACTTTTGAAATAAATAACCTGAAAATGAGACCAAGAAAGAAAAGACCTGCAATCAGAAAGCCTGTCTGAATATTAAACTTTCCTTCATCAGACCTTCAAGCAAATACAGCCATTCTCAACTTTCACTTTACTTTCAGGTCCATGAACACTTTCAATATGTCTTTGTTCACTTCTCACCTGTCCTATCCTTTATAAAGCCCCTCTCAGAGATAGTCTGGCTTTAGGTAGGCGCATTGAATAGCGAGGGCACAATATCTCTTTCCTCCTCCTGCAGTGCAATCTATGTAAGCAGTTGTGGGCAAGGACTGCTTCCTCCTGACTTCCTCTTGTAGCCCATGGGGCTAGCTTGCCTTTATTATATCAAGTTTATCAATATTATTGTATTCAGTTATAATGTAAAGAACCTACAGGCCTGTATCCTGTAAGACATTAACGTGAGCAGTTGGTTGAGCCCTACAAACACTGGCACAGATAAACGGCTGGGCAGTAACTCCTAACTTTTGGGGAACTGGAAATGGAGGGGGGGGGGAATTTTGCCCATAATGACATCAACCAACCACAGAAACATGAGCTAACACCAGCTTTTGGTAAGTTTTTTGGAAAGAACATCCAACCCCAAGAGTTCCATGGCAACAAACTGATGTACATGATAATAAGTTGAGATCATTAATATACTAACCTATAGAAGGAAACCTCCTCATTAGGAAGGTGAGGCAATACAAATAAGGAAGAGGAGAGAAACCTCTATTGAATATGTATTAGAAATGGTAATGTCAGTAACATATTATAAAAATGGCATCCTAGCCTGTAGGCAGTAGAGGAGGGAGAGAGAGAGAGAGAGAGAGAGACATAGCCCTTGGGAGGTGCCAGAATGATGGCCACTGGTGAAGATGAGGAAGGTGACGGTGATGAGGAAGACGATGGCTAACACTTCAGGTTGTCCTGCAAGGGATGGTGTGAGTATGTGTATGTTCAAATGTATATTCTGTAGTGTCTCTCTACTGTACTTTACTGAGTTAGAATGTTTGTGACTTTGCTAAATGGATTAATAAACTATTTGTAAATATAGAAGAGTTCCTATAGTGTGAGTGTTGTAACTGTAAACATCAGGGTTCCCAAATAATATGGTAATTTTAATAATACCAGGCTTGATCTTTGGAAAAGAACCTGTCAATCCTCAAAGTGATAACTGGGAATTCTTAAGTAATCAATATAAGTAATACGTAATCTATAGATCAGGCTACACCTTGGGGTGTAAAGACTTTCCAAAAGCCTATGAAAATCACTGAACCAGATCTATTCCTTCCAGACTCAGGCTCAGTAGATCAGACAAATGGTTTGACTTGATTTCATTAGGACTCACTTCATTGGGTGGAAACCAATGACAATAAATAAATAACCCATGGCACCTACAGTAATTGTACCATCTCTTCTTACTGAAGAATTATCTGTTCCCAGTAACTTGGTGCAAAATAGCACTTTATTATGTGAAGATGAGATCCATCTAATCTGCAAGAATAACAACTGCATAAGCCAATAAAAAACCCAGGCCATCTGGCCCTTCAGCACTACTTGCTGTATCTCCATTTGGTGTGATAAACTAAAAGCTGTTTTCTATGGGCACACTAAGGCCAACCATCTTTTCTGCAAAAATATCTGTTGTCTTAGCCATTCATTAGGTCAAAGAGGAATCGCTGATCTCATTTTAGTTACTGTTCTGTGTCCCCCACAGTCTCTTATGGCACCTCCACGTGCTTATGCATAGAATCATGCCAAATTTGGTGCTTGCTTTCTACAGGGATTCACGTGACAGTAGTCTCCAGTTCTCTGTGAGGATTTGCAATCCAGAATTTCTCAAAACAGGCAAGTTCTGAGGTTGAAACCACCTTCACGTCCTGCTGCTGCTTTGCCATCCAGTGACTGCCACCTTCAGTTCCTCCAGGCTGCTGAAGCCTCATGTGCTCTGACTCTACCACCCCCATGGACCCAAGCCAAGGAAGGTGTATCTCTTTTCTTACTGTTCCAAGCTGTTTAGGATGGGCCTACAAAACAATTTTACACACTTTCCTAACTTGTCCAGTTTCTGTCTGTTCATTGTGTCACATCTCTACGTGTAGAACAACCATTAGGATTTTGGGATGAGTCAGTGAAATGACGCCTTGTGCCTGATCCCCAAATTCAATGGTCTCATTGGGTTCAGAAATCTTTGGGCTGCCACCAGCTTCCTTTGCATAGAAGAAGTGGAGTCAAATTGCTCCTCCTTTAAAAGGACAATGCTTTAAATAACTTGGAGGGTTGGGGCTTCTAGGTGAATATGGGAGAGTTTTAGAGTTTTCCTTTCTTGTTCCCCATTTTTGGGTATCTAGTGGAAAAATTTCAAATAACTAATACACTGAACAAAATCACATCAGAAAGATGCTGGATCCATCAGGTTAACTATTGATCAGGGGAGGGTTGTCCAGCTCTGAGAATTTCCAGCATTGGACTGAGCTAAATTGTTTTGCATCACGTGTACCAAAAACAACACACAGCTCTGCATTATTTTTCCATTTTTTATTAAATTTTGGATATAATTCAAATAAGAATCATACAAGCATATTAGAAGGCAGAATCCGTGGCAGTAATCCAGCGTTAATTTTTGATCATTAGAAGTCCAAATATCTGTCACCTAAAATTACCAAACAGACTTTGGGATATTTAACAAAGGTTTCAGACTCTGTTTATGGTATAAGCCTAGTGGACTCACCCCTTTTTTTAATGGCAGCTTTAAAGCCCCAGTTTGACAGATGGGCAGAGAATGATGAATGCACCAGATTCGGAGCCTGTTAGAGAAGAGTTCCTTTGACCACATTTTATTTTATTAGCTTTGTTTCTTAGATGTAGAGGAAACCCTTCAGGTGCAGGTTTGTAATTTGTCTTCCTCCATTCTGAGAGACTGCGGTCGGTGGGAGATTTTGAACCTGGTTGCATTTAGTTCCAGCTAAAAGACCATATGTGCTCTAGATTTCCTTCAAAATAAAATATTGCTCTCTAACATCCACCTCTCAATCTACCCCTACCTACTCTGAGATGGGAGGAAAGAGAAAATGATGTGCTAATGAACCATCTGCTCATTTTTCTTGTAAAATGTGTGGTCTATTTTCCTGGATAGATTATCATACCTTTACTGAAAGCTACCAATCTGAAACTGTTTTCTTTACTAAAATTCAATTTCCAGTATACCACACCCCTACTTCATGTAAACCTGGCTCTCTCTCTGGATGTGCAGCTGTCTCTATGTATTTTGAACACGGCCCAAAATATGTAGGATGGTGGAAATGTCAGAAAATCAATTTTAAACCACACAAAGAAATGTACATGTGGTGGGATATCGGCTTTTGAGCTTGCCACCCTTCTGATTTGGTGTTTGTGGGTGAGGTGTTTTATTTCTTTTGGATTTGCGTGTCTTTTTATTATTGGGCATTATTTGGCCATACTTGCAATAAGCAATGAACAAATCAGGCCATCAGATGTTTATACATGTACCCTCACTGAAATCTTACATTTTTGACAATACATGAATGGATATCCTAGGAAATGAGAGAGAACAGATCTGCTATATAGAAAGCATGTTTGAGAAAGCATGCTCTTACAGTCCATGTTCTTAGAAAATCTGGAGGAAAAAAACAATCCTATTTTTATATTGGAAATTGGTCAATATAACTCTTTTCCCATGTACCATATGTAGGATGTTGCCTTAAAAATGGCTGGTTTTTAAGACGCTCTTGCACTATGGACATTGAACCTGAACCTGCGTTCACTTAAACCAAGGGCAAAACTCCCATTGCCATCTGTGATAGTAGGTTTGGGACTGTTAGCGGTAAGAGGTTCTGGATAAGCTTGTACAAACCTCCTCATCTCCCAAGCCAGGAAATGTTGTACTGATAAAGTAAGTCAGAAGGAAATTTATTAATTTTTTTGAATTTTCATTTTCCTCATGATGCATTGAATTCACCTATATAATGAAATGTGAAAATTAAGTGTTTAATTTTCCTGCTGATTAATGGGAGTCAAACTAGCTGCCAAAAATTTGCAGAACTCCAGAGAACTTTGAACTAACTTTGGTTTTAAGATGAATGCACCAAATTCTGAACCTGTTGTATGTGCAGGATAGCTCTGCACTGGTCTGCCCAGTTCTGAGGGCCAAAGAATGGATGAAAGAGGAAGAGGGGAGAAGTGGCTCTATATAGCTCCCACACTTAGGACCTGGAGAACTGATGAAGTTGCTGGGATTGCTCATGTAATCTTACCCCTCTGTAAGATTTATTCTGGAGGGAGTGTCTTTTCTTTCGCTTGGCAACTTCTTAATGCTTTGTCCAGGGTTAATTCCAAGTCTTTCAGGTAAGTGTGTGTGGAGGGGGTGTTTTTTTTCTCTCTCTCTCCTCTTCCCCCCCCCCCACCCCCATGGTTTCACCTCCTTTTTGTACTCTGTTTTTAAAAGATCTCTCTCACTTGTACATGGAGTGCACTACTCCTCAAATTTCTGTACTAGTTTCATAATTAGCCTCCTCTTTAAAACTGTGAAACATCAAATGCTTCAGAGCCAGCTATTGTCAAAAGTAGCCTTATTTCTGACTGTCATCTTCTTTGCTGGCACCCAATGAAATGCAGAGTCAAGCACTCACTAAACCTTCTCCAGTTCTCCACATTTCCTGAGTTTCAGCTCTGGTGTGGCTTTTAAGTGTTCTGTTAAACAGATATAGTCTTGGTTCCTTTTTACTCTTGGTACCATGTGATGCCAGTGGTCACACAGTGCTTGCAAGAGCTCTGCTTTATTTGGTTTCTGATTCCAACCGGCTTTGCATAACGAGGGTGCCGTGTCCAGACCCTGGCTGCGAAGCACAGCCCTTAAAGGAACAGCCCCCAGTACCCATAGTCATCGCTCCCCTTTGCCCATGTTGCCATGTATGCTAGAGCCAGGGTGAAGCCTCTGCCTCTGGGCCTGCTGCTCTGGTGGTGGTATCCTCTCCTGGATCCTCTAGAGCTCAGCTAAGTGCAGAACACTGTCTGGGCTGTGCACCCACAGAGTGTTAGGGCCAGGTCTTAGCTTTTGTTGCCACCTCCCTTGCTGAAGGGGAGATGCCACTCATGTTCCCACCCTCAGCTACCCATTTTTCCATCTCTTGCATGCACATCTTGACTATATTGCCCTCTGTGCGCAGTTCAACCTTCCTGAGCCCATGCACAAGGCCCTTACCCACAGCCAGTCTTTTGCATCGACCCATTTCTGCTATGCTACCTTCAGGAAACCTAGCTGATGTGTATATGAATTTATTTATTTTTACAAACTATATAGGCATTAAATGAATGCTCTTATAACATTTTCAATAGACTCTACAATAGACCAATTGATGCTCCGAGAGGATGATCCAGTGGTTAGGGCACTAGCCTAGCCCTTGGGGAAACCTGGATTAAATTCCCTATTTTACCACAGACTTTCTGTGTGACCTTCAGCAAATCACTTAGTCTTTCTGTGCCTCAGTTTCCATCTGTAAAATGAGAATCCTAATATTTGCCTCCCTTATAAAGATGTTGTGAAGATTATGAAACACTTTGAGCACTACTGATGGAAAATGCTATGTAAGAACTAAGTATTATCACTATATATACACTATTAAATTCCCATGGTGTCTCTTATTCTGTCCTCAGTTTGAGCATTGTCTATACTTTCCCCAGCTGTAGGTTAAGGAGAGAGAATGGGGAATGGTATTTGTTTCATCCAAGATCTCATCTCTACCTGAACAAATCTTGTTTTGATCTTTAAATGCAGGTAGCTTGTTTACATTCAACAAGCTGAGGCTGAGAGGGTTTCAACTGTTGACAGAGCTATTGATAAAATAGGCAGCCGTCATTGAGAAAAAGTAATTGTAGCAGAGGTAAGCTGACCTATTCAGACTAGTGCTTTTGTGATTCCAGCTTTCTGAATTGGCTCAATGATTTCATCAAAAGTAAGTCATCAAGGGAGAGTCTCATGTTGTGCTTTGTTTGCTCAGGATCCAGGTGCAGCACATGTTTGTAATTTTAAAGTGCTGATATTGTACAATTTCTGCAGCGTAAGTAAAATCTACCACAACACAGACCTCACCATATACCTCATTTGTCTTTCTGCAAGTCAGTAAGGTGCCTTTCTCCACAGTTTAATATTCCTGAAAGAGCTGACTCTAAAGGTGTCACGTAGCATGGAACATACTGTTAGATAAGCATTCAAATTCTGTTTCGTAGATATTAATGAATTTCATATTATTTTTCTGCTATGTTGATAAACACTAGCCATAAATCATGTCTCACTCAACTGTTTTTACGAAATATTTTCATTGTAATGTGGAAGATGCAATGATTATCCCCGAATAGTTCAGCAATATCTGCAGGGATTTCCCTACACCACACCTGCCCCCCCCACAATTTTCCCAACTCCCTCCCCAGTGGTCATGTAGTGTTGCCAATTTAGTCGGTTGGAAATTTGAATTAAAATTGAAACATTAATACACACTTTAAAAGCATATACAATATATGCAAAAATACTTGTACCTGAGAATGCATAATGGGTTCTTCATACAGCTGTTGTTTATCACAATGTCGATGCATTTGTTTTGGCTATATTGGCCTTCCTAATAATTACAAGTTATGACTTGTAAGCAAGGTCTGAATGAGCTCTCCCCTAACAGCTAGTTCGGAGCCAGGGGGTGGGGAGGAAAAGCTTCAGGACCAGACTGTATTTACATGAACACATCTACTCTGCCTAAGTATCCAGCAGACAGAGCTGTGCTGCCCATGTGATCAATTTTGGCTGGTGTTGGGTTACGAATCACTTTAGTATTGAATGTGGGGGTCATGAAATGTTGTTATCCTTATTGTATGAGTAAAGGGCAGCAGAACTGTACTTAGCCTGCCTGAATGAGGGGGTCTCCCTCGGTATATAATTTGTGCTAGGGCTTGCCGGGGCTCAGCCCCGGCACCTCTAGGCTTGGCAGTTCATAGCCCTGGGCTTGTCACATCAGTTATGAAAGTAACAAACTTGCTTGAGCCCTGGTGCCTCTTTCATTACAAATTAAGCGCTGGTTACCCTCAACTGAACTGCACTTGGTAAGCAGGAGGTTTGGATGCCACATACTAGTAAAGGGGGGGGGCGGGGCACAGGTGTTTTTCTTGGTGAGATGGGCTCTGCCTAAAAGTCGCAGGCACTATTTGACCTACCCTTCTCTCCTGTTTAGAGATCGAGCTGATTAGGCTCTATAGAGAGTTTTATGGTTTAAGTGACCACTAGAGTTGAAATCACTGATAATCACTGCTTAGATCTGCTGTGGGACAGTGTTTCTGTGGAAGACACAGCCCAGTCTGCACCAGCAGTGAGGTTCCCCCATTGAGAGATGAAATCACTGAGCTAGGTGGACTTGCAGAGGTCACTGTGGCAGGTGACAGCAGAAGGTGACGGTACAGGGCTATTGGGGATGGAGTGGTGGACAGCGGCGGCACCAGCACTCCAAGCGTGTGCCTGGGGTGGCAAGCTGCGGGGGGGGAGGGCGCCCTGCCAGTCCCTGCGAGGGCATCAATCAAGCAGCCTTCGGCGGCTTGCCTGGGGGAGGTCTGCCAGTCCCGCAGATTCAACGGCAATTTGGCAGCAGGTACGCCGAAGCTGCGGGACCGGCGGACCTCCCCCAGGCAAGCCGCCAAATCCGCGGGACTGGGGACCTCCTGCAGGCAAGCCACCAAAGGCAACCTGCCTGCCATGCTTGGGGCAGCAAAAAAGCTAGAGCCACCCCTGGTGGTGGAATGAACGGTGGCACAATGAACAACAGCAGCCAGAGCATTTGTTTGTTGGACTATGTTTTAGTGATTTCACTCCAGAATGCTAGATTTGTGAGTGGCAAATTTATATAAATGTTTCCTATAGGCCAAGATTTTTAAAATGCATTATTAGCCATGATGTGAGAGAATGACCCTGGCAGTCTCGAGAGGTCATTATCTTGGGACGTTGCTGTACTAAACTTTATTATAATAAAATTTTATGTAAGATCAGCCATATTGGATCGGACCAGTGGTCCATCTACCCCAGTATTCTGCCTTCTGACAGTGGCCAATGCCAGCTGCTTCAGAGGGAATGAATGGAACAGGGAATCATCGAGTGATCTGTCCCCTGTCGTCCACTCCCAGCTTCTGGCAGATGGGGCTAGGGACACTCAGCATGGAGTTGCATCCCTGCCCATCCTGACTAATGGCCATTGATGGAGATAAGTTCATGGAGGTTATCTAGTTCTTTTTTGAACCCTGTTATAATTTTGGCCTTTATAACATCCCTGGCAAAAAGTTCCATGGGTGACTGTGTACTGTGTGAAGAAATACCTCCTTTTGTTTGGTTTAAACTTGCTGCCTATTAGATTCATTGGGTGACCCCTGGTTCTTGCGTTAAGTGAAGGGGTAAATAACACTTTCTTATTCATTTTCTCCACACCAGTCAAGATTTTATAGGCCTAGATCATATATCCTCTTTTCAACCTGAGAGTCCCAGTCTTTTTTAATCTCTCCTCATATGGAATCTGTTCCATACCCCTAATCATTTTTATTGCCCTTCTGTTCCTTTTCCAATTCATTCATCCATCCATCTATCTATCTATCTATCTAATCATTTTGAGATGGGATGACCAGAACTGCACGCAGTATTCAAGATGTGGGCATATCATGGATTTATATAGTAAAAGTGGAGGAGTTTGGTTTGCCAAACTGATCAGCCAAGTTAAGGCCTGGTCTACACTAGGACTTTAATTTGAATTTAGCAGCGTTAATTCGAATTAACCATGCACCCGTCCACACCAGGAAGCCATTTAATTCAACATAGAGGGCTCTTTAGTTCGAATTCTGTACTCCTCCCCGACGAGGGGAGTAGCGCTAAATTCGACATGGCCATGTCAAATTAGGCTAGGTGTGGACGGAAATTGACCTTAGTAGCTCCGGGAGCTATCCCACACTGCACCACTCTGTTGACACTCTGGACAGCAGTCCGAGCTTGGATGTTCTGATCAGGCACACAGGAAATGCCCAGGGAAAATTTGACACGCTCTGGCGCCTTGTGGATGTTCTGCAGGACCGCAGGCAGTAGGACAGAGCCCCCCTGCAGTGTATCTGCAACCGCCCTTCCCTGCCACAAAGTCCCATACCCCCCTCACCCAAAATAACCAGAAGGAGGGGCGCCAGGGGCCGTGAAAACTGTCACTGCACCCCAGCAGCGTGCTCAAGTACCCAAAAGCTCTCATACCCTAAATTTTGAGAAGTCCTTTCCTTCCCGCCTCACCCAAGCCCCCGTCCCAGTTTCATCCCCTAACTGTCTAGTTGATAATAAAAAATACTTTTCTGTTAATTACTGTTTCCATCATGTTCTTTTAGAGGAGACTGTGTTTGAAGGGGGTTGGTAATTGGACAGGACAATCACCTTTACCAGGGTACAGACACAGGGGCAGGATCAGCAGCAGGTCACACACACAGTGCAGTCAGTAGGCACCCTGGTCGGTATGGGAGGTGGTTTGCAGGTTCTGTGTGGGTTGGGGGGTACGTGACTTTGTATCGGGGGAGGGGGGTTACAGATCTCATGCAACGGTCCCTGTCCTGGACCACAGAGCCACGCAGCAGAGGAATCTGTATCCATCCTCCCCCGCCACAAGGCCACATAGCCCCTGCACACAGAGTCCCAAAAAGGAGGGATGGCAGGCTCCGTTGAAACAACCAGTCCGGCACTACAGACCGCTCTGGGAGCAGGAGCCTGTCATTCCTCGAGTTTAGAGGCAGTCTTTACATCACCGCACACCCTACCCAGCACAGTCCACGTCCCAGTTTCAACCCTTTAACGCAAAGTCATCAATAAAGAAACCTTTGTAAAGTTACAGTGGAACATGTATTTTATTTTTAAACGTGTGTTGGAAGTGGGGGAAGCGGGGTGGACCGGGTGTAACCGCAGATGCTAGTCAACAGTAACTTGGTAAAGAAACAGGGGCAGGTTCAGCTTCTCTGTAAAGAAACTGAACAGTCACAGGTCACGCTGCTCGCTGGTACTTGAAGAGTTCCTTGTCGCTGTGCAAGGCGCCTGCATAGGGCTTCACGAGCCAGGGCATTAGCAGGTAGGCTGGGTCCCCGATGATCACTATAGGCATCTGCACATCCCCAAGAGTTATTTTGTGGTCCGGGAAGAAACTACCTTCCTGCCGGCGTCTAAACAGAACTTTGCCTGGCCACCCGACGTTGATGTTGGTAAAACGTCCCCCATGGTCCACCAGTGCTCACAGCACCATTGAAAAGTAGCCCTATTTCTCAGCAGCTGACTGTGGAAGAGGTGGACGATAAGGTGTGAGGAGTTGACAATGGCCATAACTGCAGCGGGCTGCGTGCTCGCAGTGCTGTGGCGCCCGCGCTGTCACTGAGCAGTAAAGTGCACGAACAGATTGCCCGCAGGCGCTTTCGGGGAGGGAGGGAGGGAGGGAGGGTGTGATTGACGGTTCAATGATGACAGTTACCCAAAACCACCCTCGACACATTTTTCCCCCAGCAAGCATTGGGGGGAAATCCCAGAATTCCAATGGGCAGCGGGGAGTGCGGGAACTGTGGGATAGCTTCCCACAGTGCACCGCTTCCAAAGTCGACGCTGGCCCCGTTACTGTGGACTCACACAGTCGAATTAGTGTATTTAGTGTGGATACACAAATTCGACTTCATAACGTCGATTCCACAAATTTGACTTAAGTTGATTCGAAATAGTCTTGTAGTGTAGACATACCCTAATACTGACAACCTACATGAAAAGGCTGCAAAACACCAGGCCTCTGGACTGCATCACCACGCAGAAAGCCTTATAAGCCAGTGACTGTCAAAGACAATTTTAGAAGCACTTAATGAGGCTGTTAACAATGCTGGAGACACAACTCAGTTTATGTGAACCAACATGGCTGTTGCATCATACTTTCTATTTAAGCAAGAGATACCATACACTAAAAACTGGAAGCCAATGTTAAATGCATTGTTACTTGTTAATCGTGAAGTTGGACACTGGTTCTGAACAAGACTAGCAAATGCCTGCTATTTTTCTGCAAAAGACTCAGCTGACTGTATAGAAGCAAGTGATGCAACAGTGAAAGATTCAGCAGTTGAAAAAGTGAAGAATTCTCTCCCCATATTCAAAAAATGTGCATACATGGCTGACAAATGCACCAATGCAAATAGGCATCAGATATTAAGTCATTGTGTATGTTATCTTGATGTCCATGGTAGGCCAGTAGATGCATTCTAAATGTGCAGGTTATAGAAGTGGAAGCTTTGCTCAGAGAAAAGTGCAACCCTAATCTCTCCTATACGCACTGCAGAGGCCATCTACTTCAGCTAGCACTAGTACAAGCTGCAGAATCTTCAAAAGACATTAAAAAGCCATAAATGTAATGGGTTTGTTATACTCTTGCTGGGGGGTGGGGGGAAGAGGCCAAAAGGACTGAACATCTTGGAAACAAATAGAAGGTAAACTGGGACTGAAGTTCAAATTAGTCCAACCTGGGAAAAACTGCTCGTTTTCTCATAAGCAATACTTGGCTGTTGTCTTAAAATTACTGCAATCATTATTACTGGCTTTGGAAAGTATCTATCGAGAACATGCAAGCAATGCTTTAAAATCAAACCCTTTCCTCAAAGTCCCATCGGTTTTGAGATATAAATGAGGCTGGCATGTGGGAGACAGCAAGGGGAAATGGTTATCCAAACTAAGCCTTCTCCATAGGCCTGGCTGCCTCTAGGGCTTCTGTCCCAGAAGATGTCTGTCTCAAACTCCATTTTTCTCGCCCCAGAGGGCTACTCCCACCTTTCTTATATTAATGGTAGAGTCCAACAAGTCCCTCTGCTTAGGTGGGTCATTAGTAATTAACATGCAGCTCTGCTGGATCCTAACACTGGCTAACAAAGAGGGGCAGCAGGGGAAAATGTGGGGTGGGGGAGGCGGGGGATTGGGAGGAGGAAATGAATTAAAAATGTTATTGACTTGAGTTTGGTTTGGTATATTTCAAGGGTCCAGTTAAATTTGTTTTAAACCAAGTAAATGGTCAGTGGCAATGTTTCTCTTTCCAAATGAAATATGGGTCTTCAGTATCTCTGAGAATTCACTATCTAAAGATGAAAAGCCTGACCTTGCATTGTTACAGTACCATGTTAAATCACTGGCACATGCATCTGTGTCCAGAAAGGACTGGGACAATGTGGTTGTATTTGTTAGAATAGAAAATCCTTGACTTAAAGGTTTGTAGGAGGCAAAGTTAAATATCCAGTTGTCTCATATTTAAATAAAAGAATGTTCTGCTTCTCTTGCTAGTCTCCTGTAACCTTATTTAATATACTTTCCCTAGAGGCGGGTGGGTTAATCAAAGTTCTAGCCTGGCTTTAATCCAAACCTGTCCCATGATCTGGCTCTGCTTCCTGTCCCTGAACAGTGATAAATCAGGGACAAGAAAAACAGAGCTAGACAAATGCTAGTCCATAGACTAAAACTGTAGTCATGCATGACACACAAAACAGACCTGTCCTGGAAGGTCCCACAGCCATCCCAAGTTGTCTTATCAAATTTGCAGCAGTGCTTGCTTCTCCCCAGTGGCTTGCATTGCCACAGCTGAATGTCCTCTGAAGTTCTGACTTCACTTGGCTGTACTGAAGTTTTTTAGCTGACCAGATCTTTTATGTTAACTACCTCATTTTTCAAGAGGGGCTTTAGTTACTCCCAAGCAGTCCCCACTCCTGTCACATCCCCATGTTCCATACATCTATCTACCATTACATACTGCCTGACGTATTCCAAGCTGTAACCCCCATCTCCATTCTGCAGTGATGATTCTATGATGTATTCTCACCATACAGCAAAACCCCTTCATTACTCCTCCGAAGAGCTACTGAAGAGTTCTTCTGGGTACAAAAAACACACTACTAAAGCAAACCCTTTCCAAAAGAGAACTTGGTTCCCAAAGTATCTTTCTACCTTTAAAAAATAGTAGAGATTGATCAACAGGTGGCAGCTCCCTTTTTGTAATCTTTAATCCCCCTGTGCACACCTAAATTCAATCACTTTACCTATCCTTCAGATCAACGTAGATACTACTGGGTTCTGAATTGTCTTAATTCTTGAAAGTGCTGCCCCTCAGTGACATCCCACTATGTATCACAGGACTTGTAAGTCCCTAATCATTATATCTGGGCGCCTCATAATCATTCATGGATTTAATACTCTCAGCACCTTTCTGAGGTGTAGGAGGGGGAGAGCACTCCCACCCCACAACAGCCAATAACTCAGTGGTTAGGCCACTCACCTGACATATGGGAGAACCAAGTTCAAGTCTCTGATTTGGAATAGGGATCTGAACTTGGGTGTCTCACACGTCAGCCTATTGGCTAGGATGATCACCTATTAGCTGTTCCGGGGTGTTTTTTTTTTCTCTTGTGAAATTGCAAAAAGGGCTCTTTGTTTGTTTGTGTCATTGTGGGACGAAAACAAATTTCAAAACCTCCTTTTTTTGTGTGTGAAACAGAATTCTTGTTTTCCAGCCAGTCCTACTCCAGAGTTCCTGGAAGACTTTTAGATTATACTAGACATACTAGATTTTTAGTTTATAAAGTGGTGGTAATCCCAACTCTCCTCTATGGCTGAGAGACATGGGTGACCTGGAATGCCAGCACCAGCACTTTCTTCAGAAGATCCTCAACATAAAGTGGGAGGAACATCGCACTAATGTCAGTGTCCTCACAGAGGCCAACATTGTCAGTGTTGAGGCCCTGATTATCCACACTAGCTGAGGTGGAGCGGGTGTTGTGTGTGCATGCCTGCTGTACTCTTACCAAAACAACTGCTGTACACCCAACTCACCAAAGGAGAAAGGAAACAGGGAGGCCTAAAGAAACATCAAGAGATGTGGCATTGACACCACACACTGGGAGATGGCAGCCCAGGATAGGGATAACTGGCGAAGACTTGTCCAAGAGGGAACATCCACTTTTGAGGAAAATCGCCTTGCCCTGGTCTCAGAAAAACGCCAGAAAAGAGAGAGAACTGTCATGCAGCAATCGCAGCCCAACCCTGTCTTCCAACACCACCTGCAATGTCTGCCAATGCCAACGAGCCTGTGGCTTAAGGATTGGACTCCTCAGTTGCCAAAGAACCCATTAAAAATAAAACCTATGAAAGAGATCATCCTAGACCTCAAGGGATGGCCGATGACTCCAGAGTTCCAGTAAAGTGTCCTGTCCTTCCTGCATCTAAGGACTAACAGACCCTGTAGTTTCCCAGCATTTCCAGTTATTTGTCATCTACCTCTCCATGAAATCCAGTAATCGTATGGTAACTGGTTATTTGTTTTCTCTTCCTTTCCCTCACAGAACTATCTGTGAAGCTCCTTGGAACAGTAATTCAGCTATGAACAATGTCTTGTTTTATGGTTGCTTTTATAGAATCCAAGGACTTGTTCTTCCCATGAAAATAAAATAATATTTACACTTCAGTGGAGCTTCCTGTAACTGGAATCCTATTTTAAAATATTGCTAGTTGTCTGCTGATACTGATCCATTGAAAAAGTCTCTCTGACATCCAAAGGAATTGAATATATGGATCAAGGGCAATATTTGACCTCCTGTTTGAATTTCATAATGACAGGCTCTCTCAGCTAATATTTCTTAATGTGATGGGCACTGTAGAAATATTTTTATTGATAGAAGTACTGTAGATAGGGGAATGAAAAACATACAGTCTCATAAGTCTCACATTTGTTTAAAGGGTTTCACAGCACTGGGCTTCTGACACCCTGTAGTTCAGTGTCACTTTTAGGCATTTGAATTCTCTGTGTCCTGCTGTGTTGAGTTTATTTTAGTTCTACATTTATTCATACAGTTAAGAACCATGTGTCTTGTAGTCTCTTATCAAGTGAGGGTAATTGCATGCAATGCAACTACTTTCTATAAGGAAGGACTTTAAAGCTGCTGTACTACTTACCACTAATGCTTCTTCCATTCCTCCTCAAAGATATAGAGGGAAAATAAGATACCTGTATGAATATACTGGTCAGTTTATTATACTTTATATCATGTGCACATATTCTTATTTGTTTGTACAAGCAATTAAAGTATCATTTCATAGAATCATAGAATCTCAGGGTTGGAAGGGACCTCAGGAGGTCATCTAGTCCAACCCCCTGCTCAAAGCAGGACCAAACCCAACTAAATCATCCCAGCCAGGGCTTTGTCAAGCCTGACCTTAAAAACCTCTAAGGAAGGAGATTCCACCACCTCCCTAGATAACCCATTCCAGTTCTTCACCACCCTACTAGTGAAAAAGTTTTTCCTAATGTCCAACCTAAACCTCCCCCTCTGCAACTTGAGACCATTACTCCTTGTTCTGTCATCTTCTACCACTGAGAACAGTCTAGATCCATCCTCTTTGGAACCCCCTTTCAGGTAGTTGAAAGCAGCTATCAAATCCCCCCTCATTCTTCTCTTCTGCAGACTAAACAATCCCAGTTCCCTCAGCCTCTCCTCATAAGTCATGCGCTCCAGCCCCCTAATCATTTTTGTTGCCCTCCGCTGGACTCTCTCCAATTTATCCACATCCTTCTTGTAGTGTGGGGCCCAAAACTGGACACAGTACTCCAAATGAGGCCTCACCAGTGCTGAATAGAGGGGAATGATCATGTCCCTTGATCTGCTGGAAATGCCCCTACTTATACAACCCAAAATGCCATTAGCCTTCTTGGCAACAAGGGCACACTGTTGACTCATATTCAGCTTTTCATCCACCATAACCCCTAGGTCCTTTTCTGCAGAACTGCTGCCCAGCCATTTGGTCCCTAGTCTGTAGCAGTGCATGGGATTCTTCCGTCCTAAGTGCAGGACTCTGCACTTGTCCTTGTTGAACCTCATCATATTTATTTTGGCCCAATCCTCTAATTTGTCTAGGTCCCTCTGTATCCCATCCCTACCCTCCAGCATATCAACCACTCCTCCCAGTTTAGTGTCATCTGCAAACTTGCTAAGGGTGCAGTCCACACCATCCTCCAGATCGTTAATGAAGAAATTGAACAAAACCGGCCCCAGCACCGACGCTTGGGGCACTCCACTTGATACCGGCTGCCAACTAGACATGGAACCATTGATCACTACCCGTTGAGCCCGACCATCTAGCCAGTTTTCTATCCACCTTACCGTCCATTCACCCAGCCCATACTTCTTTAACTTGCTGGCAAGAATACTGTGGGAGACTGTATCAAAAGCTTTGCTAAAGTCAAGAAATAGCACATCCACTGCTTTCCCCTCATCCACAGAGCCGGTTATCTCATCATAGAAGGCAATTAGGTTAGTCAGGCATGACTTGCCCTTGGTGAATCCATGCTGACTGTTCCTGATCACTTTCCCCTCCTTTAAGTGGTTCAGAATTGATTCCTTGAGGACCTGTTCCATGATTTTTCCAGGGACTGAGGTGAGACTGACTGGCCTGTAGTTCCCTGGATCTTCCTTCTTCCCTTTTTTAAAGATGGGCACTACATTAGCTTTTTTCCAGTCATCCGGGACCTCCCCCGATCACCATGATTTTTCAAAGATAATGGCCAATGGCTCTGCAATCTCATCGGCCAACTCCTTTAGCACCCTCGGATGCAGTGCATCCGGCCCCATGGACTTGTGCTCGTCCAGCATTTCTAAATAGTCCCAAACTACTTCTTTCTCCACAGAGAGCCGGTCACCTCCTCCCTTTACCGTGCTGCAGAGTGCAGCTGTCTGGGAGCTGACCTTGTCTGTGAAGACAGAGGCAAAAAAAGTATTGAGTACACTAGCTTTCTCCACATCCTCTGTCACTAGGTTCCCTCTCTCATTCAGCAAGAGGCCCACACTTTCCTTGACTTTCTTCTTGTTGCTAACATACCTGAAGAAACCCTTCTTGTTACTCCTAACATCTCCGGCTAGCTGCAACTCCAAGTGTGATTTGGCCTTCCTAATTTCACTCCTGCATGCCTGAGCAATACTTTTATACTCCTCCATGGTTATTTGTCCAATCTTCCACTTCTTGTAAGCTGTTTTTTTGTGTTTAAGACGAGCAAGGATTTCACTGTTAAGCCAAGCTGGTCGCCTGCCATATTTACTTTTCTTCCTACACATCGGGATGGTTTGTTCCTGCAACCTCAAAAAGGATTCTTTAAAATACAGCTTTCCTCGACTCCTTTCCCCGTCATGTTATTCTCCCAGGGGACCTTGTCCATCAGTTCCCTGAGGGAGTCGAAGTCTGCTTTTCTGAAGTCCAGGGTCTCTGTTCTACTGCTCTCCTTTCTTCCTTGTGTCAGGATCCTGAACTCAACCATCTCATGGTCACTGCCTCCCAGGTTCCCATCCACTATTGCTTCCTCTAATAAAGCTTCCTTTAATAAGAATTTAGTGAGACAGCAGTACTGTAAAATAAGGACTGTTTTCATGAGCTCATCTTAGTTTAGGATCCCCTCCTAATTATTTATATATAATATTATTCAGAGGGAAAATGAAATTTTGCATGAAATTTGGGGTAAATAAAACCTTATAATCAAATTCTTTTTTCTGTTGCAACCATTAGCCTTAGTGGGAAGTGTGTGTCTATTCATATGTACCTGATATATTCCCCGGTACTAATCATATTAGTCCCTGGCACAATAAAATGAACTAATTAAGGAACTGCGTACAAATATTCCACCTGCTTTATGTACAGTATACAGCAAAAACAGCAAGCTAACACTATGGCAGGGTAAAAATTGTTCAAGGTTTATGTTGCAGAATGTTAAATGCCACCTTTTGATATGTGATGCTGAATTTCAAATGGTTTTTGGAGTACAAGATGACATCCATCGGAAAGTAGATAAATTACACCTACTTCTTCTCCTTTTCCCAATGTATTTTTAGGTTGGCAGTAGCATAGCATAAGTTGCTGCTGTAGCAGATGAGTTCTGGCAGCTTTAGAGAACCCAGACACCTTGAGGGCTTGCTCGATACAGTGCTAAGCATCCTTACAATTAGTTGGCAGTAGATTATGCTACTCACTACAGGTAATGATTATCTCTAACTATGTAGCCTGCAGTACATCAGAGGACTGTAACATTCTAGAATGGGAACCTTAGTCAACTGTGTGTATTTTTTTACCAGAAAAACTTAGATTTTTTTTTTAAATCCTAAATCTTTCCCAATGAATTCTTTATTTCCCCTCTATAGCTGATCTTTAAAAAATATTAATAATATTTTATTTATTGGGAAAGTCTGCACATGCACTCTGGACTGGGGTGCATTTTAATAAAGCAAATAATCAACAGTAGCCTTCAGTTCTCAAGATCCAGTGTACTCTCATTTGGATTTGATTTGTATACGATTCCCCTGTTAGTAAAAGCTTTGGAATTGCTAGAATAACACTTCTGAAAAGAACAGGTGTTGGTTACTCATGTACTGTCATTTCAACTCTGGCTGGTCCTGTCAGTGGACAGTTAACAGTCATAAGAAATCAGGTAGGCAGGTGTGACTGCAACAGGCCTCCACTTTTGTACTGCTTTGTGTGTGTTGTCAAAAACATCACATGGAAATGCTGTTTAGTAGGCATTTCTGGGCATGCTTGATAAATGGCAGGTGGCCAAAGATATCCTCCATATGGTGTTCTGAGACAATGAAGCTAACCCAAAAGGTGTTTGACTGTAATATATACAGCTTAGGAAGCTTCACACATGTTCTGCATCAAGAGCAGCCCTCTATGGCAAACTTAGGCCTGGTCTACACTGCGGGGGGGTCGAACTAAGGTACGCAACTTCAGCTACGCAAATAGCGTAGCTGAAGTCGAACTACCTTAGTTCGAATTACTTACCCGTCCTCATGGCGCGGGATCGATGTCTGCGGCTCCCCCGTCGACTCCGCCACCACCGTTCGCGGTGGTGGAGTTCCGGAGTCGACGGGAGCACGTTCGGAGTTTGATATATCGCGTCTAGATGAGACGTGATATATCGAACTCCGAGAAGTCGATTGCTACCCGCCGATCCGGTGGGTAGTATGGACGTACCCTCAGTCACAGCTAGCCAGAAGGTGGTCTGCCATTTCTAAGGACATTCTTGTTTCATGTTCTGTAAGCCACATATCTTTTACAAAGCAAACTAGGCATGGCTGCTTCCCAGCTGTTTCAAGATGTCATGACTCTACTTACAACCTGCTTAGAAATAAAAGAGATCTCACTGTCATCTGCACTGAGGGTTTTGATGCCGGCCCACTGGTTCTGTCATGGGTGCAGTCTCTCAAAGATGGAGATTTAAGCTCACTAAATAGTTGAGCTGTGGACTTACCAGAAAAACTCTGGTCTAGCCAACAATTTTGTAGCAATCCCTGCTATTCGTGCACTGGCTACCTATCCAAAAAACAGATGTTCCAGACAGCAAAATTGTTATGAACTATTTGGGACCAGTGTAGCCATGTCAGGTCTCAGTGAGTGAAGTTCCACAGTTGCCTGCATATAAGATCTTACATTGAAATCTTAACCATTTAGTTCAAAGGGGTGAATTGTTGTTCAGGGGGGAGAAGGACAAAAATAAGAAACAGCACAAACTGGAGATGGTTTCTTTCTTTGGTTTTGTTTTGCCAAGTTCAGCCACCTGTAAAGGAAACCTGCATGTATACAGTAGTGCAAGTGTGTTGCTGTGCAGAGAAGATTATGACAAACTTGTCCGTACGTTCAAATGCTTTGGAGAAGGCGATATCTTTTTATCTGTGTGCCCAGCACAGGTTACCTCATACACTAGTGGAAACAGAATGCAATCAGACTTCCAAATCTATCTGCAATTTGCACCGGCTTTTAGTAGGAGCTCTGCTCAGCAGTGTACCCATGAAGTGACTATTCAGCCACACAGAAGATACCTGCTCTGATCACAGATGTATCTGATAATGCAGAAAGACTTGGATTTAAAAAAAAAAAAAATTACATACTCAAGTTGAAATATTAAATGCTGTTCTAGAGAGGCCTTTGGCCTTTCAGTTTTGAACTCTGACTACTCTAAGTTGCTGTTTTGAAATTATCATTATTACAATTATTATTCATGTGTATTATTGTAGTGCCTAATCATCAACCAAGAATTGTGCTAGGCACCATAGAAACACAGAGTAGTTAGTAGTCCCTGCCCTGAAGAGTTGACCCACTAAATGTAATGACTGTATGTCCCAGTTATATTAATTGAGCACTGGTATATAAATTATTACATTGCACGTTACAGGTCTGAGTCACAGGTTGGATTCTGCTTCAGGTCTAGTTGCTTGTCTGAATCTGGGTTTGCCTCAAAGTTCTAGAGTGTTCGGTTTTGGTGTTCTGATCCAGGCACATTTCTATTCACAAGAGTGTCTGTCTCTGACACAGTGGGGATGTGTGTGTGTGTGCACACAACATGAGAGTTTTTAGTTGCTAATAATAGAGAGATGCTGGATTGTGTCATTTAATATATTTTTTTAAGTAAGTGTCTCTTTTGGGCCAAATCCTGTTTTGCTATTTTCAGGGAGAAATTCCTGGAAAAAGAAGCCATCTGTGTGAGCTGGCTGTGTTTTAGTCAAGTTTCTATATGTGAATATGACATACAAAAGGGTCAAAAATATCTTTATAAGCATGCACATTGATTTTTAAAAGGAATTGCTGGTCCACAATGACTTTCTCATTTCCCTTCTTAAAACAGTGCTTAAAAATTCTACACAACATAGTGAGGTTGCGAATCATTTTGAGCTACTTATACCATAAATGTGAATTTGTGCTTAATGGCATAATATTTGTGTTTAGAAATGGCTCATACCTGGAATCTGGTTGGAATCCCATATACTCACTCTAGTTGTCTATAACAAATAATCAAAGGGTTGTTCATTCTTGTCTTTTCCTCACCCTGCCCAGTGGATTCAAGTTCTATCAGGAATAGCATGAGACCAGCTTATCAGGTAGTTGAGGACCTCTGGCAGATGTATGTGACTGCAGAAAAGACATGGGAATCTGCACTCAGTGGAGTTCCAGTAGGCCAAATTTATTCTTGGTATATCATTCAGCAATAGAAAGCCTCTACACCAGAAATGAATTTGGCCCAATACCTTAGATACTGGTATCTGAGAAATGCTGGTAAATACTGGTTTTTAATAAGCAACGAAGTGTCCTGTGACACCTTATAGACTAACAGACGTCTTGGAGCATAAGCTTTCGTGGGTGAATACTCACTTCGTCAGATGCATGTGAAAGCTTAAGATGTATTGGAGCAGTTAGTCTATAAGGTGCCACGGGACTCTTTGTTGCTTTTTACAGATCCAGACTAACACAGCTACCCCTCTGATACTTGACACTGTTTTTAATGGTGATCTCTGTACATGTTGTTGTTGTTTTTATGAACTGAATATTTCCCTTGGGTGTGCTAGATAATTAAGCTTTGGGGCCATCTTAATCTGATTATTTTGAGGACATCGTAGTGCTTTGCTATTTGTTTGTATATGATGGAAATCTAAGGGATTTATCTGACACTTTGAGAAATTTTATCTTCAGAATATCGCTAATTGCCAAGATATCATGCACAAATGGCAGGCAAAAGAACAAAATGAAAGTGCCGCAATCTGAAATGAACTAGCAAATTGTGAGGGAAGTCTCTACTTCTGTATAAATGGCCTAATCATTTATATATTGTGGCATCAAAATGACTGTCACAAACTTAGTATCTATGCTCCAAAATAAAAGCCTAGGCATGTTGACAGACCCAGTGTTAGTGCCATGAATCCAGAAAGTCCTATTTCTGAATTGATTTTATTCCAGAGATAGCACTGATACATTTTAACATTGCACTGATTTTAATCAAATAATGCACAGATTTGGATCAAATAATCTCCAGATTATAAATAAAAACACTTTTTGTCAGCTATCTTCAATTGAATCTTGGTAAAGAGCACAAGGCAAATAAGAGTGGAGGATAGAATCTTCCTATGGCTTATGATACCAAATAGAACTCTTGAACATCCTTTAACTATTGTGTTGCATTGTCCAAGTATCTCACATGTTATGGGTTACTATTTGTTTTGCCACACTGATTGATTGCACTTTTAAATATTTGATATGCCTAGTGAGTCAGATAGTCACTTGTGATTTTATACATTGAAATATAATAAATAAGATAAATATACTCCTAAGGATGCTAAGAATACAGGATTTCTTGGGAAGAAAAAAAAAACTTTGGGTTGAGGTATGGAATTGTGTACCAAGTCTAAAAAATCTCAACACACAACAGCCAGTGCTCAAAGGAAGTACTTAAAATGTATTACTTTTATAGTTTGCACAAAAATCTCTGCAAGGTTTCTTAGGCAATAACCACAACTGGAGTAACTAGTGAGATTCCATTTCCATCCCCCTCACCCCTCCACCACAACATATTCCGTACTTAGAAACAAGAGTTTGTATGGTCTGATTCAAACAAATTGCAATTAAGCTCCTGTGTCGGCCTGTAACAGCACAATGTCCCAATGTTAATATTGAGCAGATATGTTACATGAATTATTTTGTTTGGAAGGAGTATCTTGATGATTCATTCCTGCATTGTGGAACCGTCCCTAGCTTTTGTATGTCAAAGCTAGCCTTTACTACCTCAAATAAAGGCTATTCCACAGCCACTTTTGGCAGCTTGTTCTCTGCTTAGCAAAGCCTTTTAAGTTGTAAAGTTTAGTATACTAATAGTCAACACAAACTTGCCCCACGGAAGATTAAGGCCAATACTGCTTGTTGGTGTGTCCATATTGACTACTGAGAAAAGTAGTCCATGTGTGCAAAAGTGTCTTATGTTCAAGGTGGGAAAATCATCCACTTGATTCCATCAGCAAAATAGACTTTATTCACTACACACTAGTTTGTACCTTTGAAGATTTTTGTCCTGTGTTTAGTGGCTCCATCCCAGAGGGAGTACCAGAGCACCCCAGTGTGCTGGGGGAATGCAAACATCTACACCCCTTTAAGGAGTGCAACATGCTCTCCTTTCCCTCCCTAGCAAGCTCTGTTGGCTAGTGTGCAGGAGAATGTTTGCGTGTAAGGGCAAAGCCAGGTCTCTCTGTACTTCCTGCTCCTTTGTAGGAACTCCTTCCAAGCAGCTTGCCCTTCCCAAAGCATGGGGAGGCAAGCCTGGCTAGCCCTTATATGGACCAGGCACAAGGTGGAGGGATGCTCCACCCTCGCCTCTCCCAGAATCCATTGTGCAGTTGAGTATCTAGATTTTCTTAGTTACTCATCACTGGTATATGAGTACATGGCCACTCTAGGGCGAGATTGTAACAACAATACAGTGGTGGCCACATACTTAGGTGCCCAAACTAAAAAAGATGATCTGACACCATCAGATCTGAGCATGGGAAGCTGTAATCAAAATCTTCATTTGAATCAGTATTTTGTAGCTTGCCCATGTGTCTTTTTAGTGACCTGAATCAAGGTCCTGGGTCTAAATTCCTCTGTACATTTTATCTAATCTTTCTAATCATCTCTTTTTTTAACCTATCAATCCCCTATGGCAGGGGTGGGCAAACTTTTTGGCCTGAGGGCCACATCTGGATGGGGAAATTGCATGCAGGGCCATGAATGTAGGGCTGGGGCAGGGGGTTGGGGTGCAGGAGAGAGTGCAGGGTATGGGAGGGACTCAGGGCAAGGGGTTGGAGTGTCGGGGGGGGTGCAGGGCATATAAGGGGGCTCAGGGCAGGGGTTTGGGGTGCAGAAGGGTGCAGCAGGAGGCTCAGGGCAGGGGGTTGGGGTGTGGAAGGGGGGTTGGGGTGCAGGATGAAGGAGGGGTTCTGGGTGCAGGTTCTGGCCTAGAGCTGCTTACCTGGAGTGGCTCCAGGGTGGCAGCGGCATGCAGCAGGGCTAAGACAGGCTCCCCGCCTGCTCTGGCCCCGTGCTGCTCTGGGAAGTGGCCAGCACCACATCCCTGTGGCCCCTGGAGAGGGCGGGAAGAGTGCTCCGCTTGTAGCCCTCACCTGCGGGTATCTCCCCCAAAGGTCCCGTTGGTCACGGTTCCCAGCCAATGGGAGCTGTGGGGAGTGGGCAGCACATGGCCGCCCTATCCCCCGCTCACCCAGGGGACACAGGGATGTGGTGCCGGCCACTCCCAGGAGTGGCGCAGGGCCCACAGCACCATGGGGGTGGCAATCCCATGGGCCAGATCCAAAGCCCTGATGGCTTGGATCCGGCCCGTGAGCCATAGTTTGCCCACCCCAGACCTATGGCCTTTATAGAGCACCAGTTACTGTAGCATGTAGACATGAAATACATTTATTAAAATGTGCACAACATTTCGTTTGAAATGACCAGTGCTTTTGCTATATAGGGTTTGGCCACTTATCCTTAAATGTCTACTGTTTCCACATCATCTTCCGCCCTTGACAGGATTAAAAATCTTGCAGGTCTGGCCCACCTGTAGCCTTCATAGGTTTTGATGTTCAAATCCATTTAGGGATTTGGAGCCATCACTTCTATTACTTTTAATGGCAATGATGACTCTAAAACCACCAGTGGCTTTGAACATCTGTACCATAAAATATATTCAAAACTAATAGCCAGGGAAAGGATGTACGCCTTTTAATTTGTTTGCATATTTAACACATTGTCCACATTTACTCCTGAGGCAACTCTAGTGGAATTATTTCCTTCACTAAAGTTGAATTTGGCCCACTGTCTGTAATAATTAAGTAACCAATGTAATCATTCTGTGGATCTAATTTTACAAAATGATTCTGGTTAAAAATGTGTAAATGAAGTCAGGGAATTTGGTTTAGACTGCCATTTTGGAAAAATGGAGGATACTTTGCACCTTTTTTTTTTTTAAGCAAACTAAAGTTTCTTATGAGCTTAACTCTTCCTTTCCCCCCAGCTCCATTGACCTGATTCTGCTTCCACTGAAGTCAGTGGGAGTGTCAACATAACCAGGATCATGCCCTATGTGAGCCCTGTGGCCCTCAGAGCTTCACAGTATGAAACTTTCAGCTTGAGGTTGTGAAGAACTCCTCCAAGCCGGATATCTAGTTCATTGGAATCCTGTGAATTGAGGCAGGAGACAGTTTCAGGGCAAACCAACACATGGTATTTTATTTGAACAGACAATTGGATATTTGCGATTTATAACAGAGCTCTTGCGAGATTTGACTTGTCTCTCAAAAAGTACTCCTTGCCCCGGAACATGTGTTCGGGTGGAAAAGGCACCCTGAATGGTTTGCAGTGGTAGTGTGAGCCAAGCAGGGGTCGAAGTTCGATGTGATTAAGCAGTGGCTAGATGGTGTATACACTAGCAGTTTTTAAAGGCTGATCTAAGCTATGAAATTCAGTTGGCCTGTAGCAGGGTGACCCCTGCTCCTGCTGTGAGGGGTTTAAAAGCAGCCTGGCAGGGCTTGAGAGCTACTGCTCTAGGCTGGGCTGATTGGGGAAGTGGCTGCAGCTGGGGCCACGCCCCAAACTGAGCCAAGGGCCTTATAAAAAGGCCAGGGAAGCCAGAAGCACAGACAGTCTTCCTCTGCCTGAAGAGGAAGAAGGGCCTGGCTGCAGGGGCTATAGGCAAGGTACCTAGGGTGAAGCAGGGCTGGGGAAAGGCTGAGGAGCTGGGGAGTTCCAGCCTAGAAAGCCCCAGGCTGCGGCCTAGTGCAGGGCCAACTGGTACTGGGGGTTGCAGAGGGCAGCCCGGGGGTAGGCCAAAGCAGCAGGTCCAAACCCCTTTGCCTGTGATGAGTAGGCTGATACTGCAGTCTGCCCCAGAGTGTGGGGCTAGACAATGACTGGCAGTAGCCATATGCTGAGGCAAGGTGGGGATAGAGGGTGGGGGTTCCCCAAGGAGGGGAGACCCAGAGAGAAAGGGGTGACTGCCGGGGGCAGCATCCCATGTAAAAGGGCACCGGGTCCAGGGAGGGACACAGGGGGCCTGAAGACAGGCGGATCACTGGCCTGCAGAGGGTGCTCCACTGGACTGAGCTAATTCCCGGAGTCACCAGCAGGAGGTGCCGCAGGGGTGAGTCTGACTCGTCTACATGGCCCCAGCACAAAATCTATTTGCCTGCCCTTTGCAGGACTGAAAGAAGAATGTAATGATATTTTATTTGCCCATCAAGAAACATTATTAATCTCTGGAGAATGGAGGAGTGGAGCTTGTAAGGCTAGCTTAGGTACCCACGGCAAATAGTAGCAGTTTAACTGCTAAACGTACGGAGACTGAGGAAGAAACAGCACAACTGGGCCAAGCACCACTACTAATGGTATAATAGGTACAACCTGAGCTGAAGTTTGGCCCATTATAGTGAACATCACATTTTGTAGGCTTTCATTTTGAAATGGTGAAATTTTTAAAGAGGTAACTTTTTTTTTTAAAGCAAACTACTATTTTAAAGTGATTTTTTTAATACGGACTTAAACTAGAATGAAGAAAAACAAAATCACACTGTTTTATTGAACAGTCTAGTTTTTGGTGAAATATTAGAAAGACTTTCTTTACAAATGACAGTTCTTGGTTACATTTATCTTCAGCTGGTGTAAATCTGCACAACTCCATTAAAGTCATGGAGTGACAATGATTTACACCAGCTGGGGATCTGGCCAGGTCTTTGTCCTTCCCCCTCTCCACAGACATACTCTTCTCCTTCCACCATCTCAGTAAAACCTCCCCACATCTGTTGTCAAGAATGTACATTCAGTCTGGTTGCAACTGCATTTGTGCTGCAGCTCTCCCTAGCTTCACAGGTTCTTACCTGTGCTTTGTCAGCTCATGTTATTTATAACCATACAGGTTCTCTGACAAAGTCCATTAAGTTGCAGCATCTTTGTATATTAGTAGTGGAGTTGATTGAGGGGATTTTTCCCTTGGAGCCATTGTGACACAGCTTCACAGTTTAATTATATTACTCTTTATTTCCAATTGCCTTGGGAGTGCCTACTCCATAATAAAGCACTTGGAAAGTTAGCTTAAATCAATACATTTTCAGTTACATTGTAAGAGCAGTTTACCAACAGACACATACTAGTAATAAAGGCAAATTCATCCCCTGAGTGAGTAATCCCCCTTGGATATGGAACTCCATGAATTATGGTCAGGCAGAAGCTATAAGACTTTCCCTCTGGAGAAAAATATGTTTATCCTTCTGTTGCAGAACAAACTAGAGTATCAGCCCATTAAACTCATGGGTCTCATGTCAGGTGGTGATATTGCACCTATATACTGTGTCTTTTTGTTTTTTATTAGTGTAACACATGAAACAATATGGGGGGGAGCGGCGTTAATTCTTTAAAAAAAAAATAGCTGGAAAGGCTACTCTTGTGAACCAGGCACAGACTTCAGTCAAAGGATGTGGATTCTGCTCCACATTTGTCCAAAAACTCACTGTGAAACTTTGGACAAGTTATTTTTAAGCCAAAATGTAAATTTAAGTGAGAATGTGGCATGGATGACAGCTAGCTCACTGGTGCTCAATCTGGATTAAAAATGAGCTGCTGCTAGTAGATTATAGGAAGCAATAAAATATTGTGGCAAAAATATTATATTTACCTCTCTGAGGAAGGAGTGTGGGGGGCTAAATTTGTTTTTATCTCCTTCATAGTGACTCATGGTTTCCTTCAGAGGCAGACTTTCCTATTGTGATCCATTCCTCTGTCACCTTGTGTCAAGGCTGATTCCCCACTCTGGCACTTCGAGTGCAGAAGGTGGGGCCCGCAAGGATTTTAAAAATTAATACTGGCCACTCCAAGCTGGTATTAAACTCCCAAGGTCACAGCTTCTCTCTGACCTTGGATGGGTAGATGCTGCCTCCACCCAATTGCAACCTCTCCCCCTGCCTCCCTTTTGATAACCCAGAAAGGAACACTTGAGAATTCCTTCCTGTGGGATACCCTCAAGCCCTTTCACCCCCCAGCCCTGGGACGAGCTGAAAAAAACAGCAAAGGAAATCAGCTGTTGCCACCAGCTAATTAAACAACATATGCACAAACCTCTTAGGATACAAAACCCCAATCCTGTTATTAACAAAGGTAAATGTTATTAAAAACCAAAAAGAAAGAAAATACATCTGGAATTTAGGCTTTTGCTAGATTTAAAAACACCACTACAAAAACTAAATGTCAAGAATAACCTTCTTGAGATCCAGCTTAAAGGTTACAAGCAAAACAAAAGCATTTGGGGATTGGCACAGAGGAGTCCACAAGCCTTACAGAAAATAAAAGAAATAAACCTAATTGCGTCTTTCTCGATACTTCCTAATCTATTTACATATTTGGGTAGCTCTAGGTATAATCTGATGATTTCCATACCTGGCAAAAAAGCTTTTTACAGCATAATCATAGCCCTGAATTTGCTCTGTTCCCCTCTCTCCGGAGAAAAGCAGAACAGAAAGGGAAAGCTTTTTTCACAATTTTAAAAAATTCTAGCCTTCCCATTGGCTCTTTTGGTCAGGTGCCCACTCCCTTTTCTTTACCTGGGGGACTTTTTAACCCTTTAAAAAGGTAAAGCAAGCAGCCACCAAGAGGGACTTTATAGGTAACTGGCTAGCTGGGTGTCCATAAAAGGGAGCTCCCCCCCCCACCTTCATTTATCACACCTTGAGATTAGGCTACTCCCCTGTGCTCTTTGTGGGGCTGCCTCTTTAATCCACCCAGTAACTGAAGTTGGCATGAAATGGAGCCACCTACTTATTAAGTGGGGTGTCTGTGTGGGAGTGCACATTGTTGGAGTTCTGGGAGTACTCTTGCTGCCTATTGATTTCTGGGTTGAGTTTAAAGTGTTTTGCTTCTTCTAAAGCCATCAGTGGCTTTAGACATGCCTAGTTGAGACCCCATGACATAACTGGACCTTCCTCGGCATGGGAGCTCTTGGGAGGATAATTTCTTCAAATGTGAAGCCTGCTCCTGTCTCTTGTTTTGAAATAGCCCAGCTTTGTTGGCCCTCAGCTCGTAGGGCCAACAAAGATTTTTGGAAGGAAGGGACCCACTAATGGCCGATGTCTATTTGAGAAGGGGATGCTGCTTGAACTTGATTTATTATAGTTGGTCGTTATCTTTGGTTTGGGGTTGAGGAGCAGCCTCATAGCTTTATTTTTTTAATTGACAGTATTTTTAACTCTTGTCAACGGCATCTCAAGCCTGGCATAAACAACCTTTTTCTCTATACACTTTTTACACATAGAAATATAGAGTTGAATGCTTAGATTTATGCAGTCTGAGACACCATGTGGTATGTTGGAGGTGCAGGGAACAGCGACCATCGAGTTCTACAAGGATAGAAAATCATAGAGAATCTGGAATTTTTGGACCAACCAAATCTGGTAGCTCAACCAGAGTCTGCAGCAATTGTGTTTGCTGCCTGGGAAGATCCATTATATCCTAGTGCATTTCTCTCTCCTTGTTCTGCTGAGATTCCTGGGCCTTCTTCTGTCCTCTGTCTTTCTCCATACTGTTGGTCATATTAGCCTTCTCCCTTTATTCAAGGTCCAATGCAACACTGTTTGAAGAATCTTGCAGAACATGGCCTCCCTAGTCCTATTCCTTTTCCACCTCATCAGGGCCAGGCATTCTGTGGGCATGGATGGGAGCAGTCCTCCAGGCTGCCACATGAGAAGCTACTTATAAAAATGGACAGATATACCATTGATTTACAGTGACAATGGAAAGGGAAAGATAAGTTTCAAAACTCCCTTCCCATATTATTTTAGTAAGAAATGTTTATTGACGCTTCACCTTTGTACAGCTCAGCATAACAGCGCTCTCCAGCCCTAGCCATGGTGAATATGTGCTGGGGGGGGGGAGGACTTTCTGTTGTAGGAGGCTATAAGTTTTCAGTCCTTTTTCTATGAGTACAAGTATAGGGCAGTGGCACTGAATATTGGTACTATTTTGCATAGGTGGTGGTGATTTTAGCTGATATCTCACTCCTGAGAGTCACAAAGACATGTAGAACACAGCTGCTACTTGTGTCACAAAGTCACCTGGGACTTTATGCCACTACTCTGTTTACTGCAACAGAGCCAGCCAAACTCATCCTGAAGTAGCATGAGAAAGTATCCTACTCGGGAGGAAGAAATAAGGCTGCCATCCCTAGAAACCTTTGGGAGAAGATTGCAGAGTATCTCCTTGAAAATTTCATCAAGATCTCTCAGGAGGATAAAAGGGACATCCTTATGTACATACACAAAATGGTCTGCATGGCCCCCTCCCCCGCCTAACCCCATGGGGGATGAAAAGCACATAACTCCTCTACTTTTGTTTGTTGTTCCATGGCAGAGGGGCATTGCTGGCATATATTACATTGGTGGACATGCAGGTGAGTGAACCGGTGATGGTGTGGCTGATCTGGTTAGGTCCTGTGATGGTGTCGATGGTGTAGATATGTGGACAGAGTTGGCATCGAGGTTTGTTGCATGGATTGGTTCCTGAGTTAGAGTTACTATGGTGCGGTGTGCAGTTACTGGTGAGACTATGCTTCAGGTTGGCAGGTTGTCTGTGGGCGAGGACTGGCCTGCCACCCAAAGCCTGTGAAAGTGTGGGGTCAAGGTCCAGGATGGGTTGTAGATCCCTGATGAGGTGTTTTCACACCTCAGCTGCTAGAAGAGGGCCTCATCCTCCCTGATTGAACTAACCTCATTATCTGTAGCCTGCTTCTTGCTTGCATATATATACCTGCCCCTGGAGATTTCCACTACCTGCATCCGATGCAGTGGGTATTCACCCACAAAAGGTCATGCTCCAAAACATGTTAGTCTATAAGGTGCCACAGGAGTCTTTGCTGCTTTTACAGATCCAGACTAACACGGCTACCCCTCTGATACTTTCCTAGAGACTGGCTCCAGTGTTGGGGGGGTTAGCACCTGGCTGGCGTATGTGGCTCCCCGCCTGGTGTGCTGGCTTTGTGGGTCCCTTTCCCAGGCACCCACCTCTCCTAGTCCCTGTGCAGGGAGCCCAGGCGCCGAGCTCTGCTTCGTGGAGCCCAGGGATCGAAGTGACTGACAGCGCCATGCTGCATCGCTCTACCCCAGAGACTTTGTGGGTACAGCCGCAGGGACTTGCTCAGGATCACCCAGGATGGACCTGTCTGAAGCAGGAATTGAACACAGGCCTCTTGAGTGTCAGGCCAGTGCCCCGCCACTGGGTCCCCCACGCTTGATTCCTTCCTAAGGGGGCTCCTACCCTATGAGCCTTGTTCCCCTCTGTTAACAATACAGCTGAGGCCATCTCCCAATCACACCCAGCTCCTCTGCACACCCATGGCCGGCCGGGCAGCTGCCCCTCACCCACCTGTCCCGTCTTGTCCCAGGTTAGCCCCACTCCTGCGAGGTGCAGCATGTAGGGACACAGCTGTACCCATAGGGAGCTCACCACAGGATCGGGGCCTAAGCCTGAGAGCCCTGTGGGGCAGGAGATGGCTTGTATGCCATGTCTGCCCAGCACAGGGCACCCTGCTCCAGGATGGGGCTGACGGGCCTGAATGCAGTTCCAAGGATGCTAATTATAGCTCAGCTTCTGCTCGTTATTATTAGTTATCTCACAGCTGCAGCTGAGATCAGAGCTCCCTTGTGCCAGGCGCTGCCCAGACACAGCGTGAGAGACAGGCCCTGCCCCAGCTGGGATCAGGGCCCTGTTGTGCCAGGCGCTGCCCAGACACAGCGTGAGAGACAGGCCCTGCCCCAGCTGGGATCAGGGCCCTGTTGTGCCGGGCGCTGCCCAGACACACTGTGAGATACAGGCCCTGCCCCAGCTGGGATCAGATCTCCCTTGTGCCGGGCGCTGCCCAGACACAGTGTGAGAGACAGGCGCTGCCTCAGCTGGGATCAGGCCCTGTTGTGCCAGGCGCTTCACAGGTGGGGTTGCCAACGTTCTACTTTCACAAATCTGAACACCCTTACCCTGACCCTGCCCTTCTCCGAGGCCCCGCCCCCTCTCACTCCATCCCCCCTCCTTCTGTCGCTCACTCTCCCCACCCTCGCTCACTCGCTCATTTCACTGGGCTGGCTCTGGAGGTTGGGGTGCGGGAGGGGGTGAGGGCTCTGGCTGGGAGTGCCGGCTCTGGGGTGGGGCCAGAAATGAGGAATTCAGGGTGAGGCAGTGGGTTGAGGTGCGGGGGGGGGTGAGGACTTCAGCTGGGAGTGCAGGTTTTGGGGTGAGGATGGGGATGAGGGGTTTGGGGAGTGGGAGGGGGTCAGGGCTGGGACAGGGGTTGGGGCGCAGGAGCGGGTCAGGGTGAAGGATCTAGGCAGCACTTACTTCAGACAGCTCCTGAAAGCAGTGGCATGTTCCCCCTCTGACTCCCACCCAGAGGCACAGCCAGGGGGCTCTGCACGCTGCCCTGTCTGCAGACGCCGCCCCCGCAGCTCTCATTGGCTGGGAACCACGGCCAATGGGAGCTGTGAAGCTGGCGCTTGGGGTGGAGGCAGCGTGCGGAGCCTCATGGCTGCCCCTATGCATAGGAACTGGAAGAGGGACATACCGTTACTTCTGGGTGCCAGGTGAAGCCACGGCAGGCAGGAAACCTGCCTTAGCCCCATTGTGCTGCCAAGTGGACTTTTAATGGCCTGGTCAGCGGTGCTGACTGGAGCCACCATGGTCCCTTTTTGACCAGGCCTTCCTGTCAAAAACTGGACACCTGGCAACAGTAGTGCCAGCCACTAGACCCTGCCCTCCCCTCTGATGCTATGTTGGGCCTCAGATCACTCCTGTGGATTGCACACAAAATTGAGCTTTATTAGCCACCTGCAAGCCCCAACCCTAACTTTCGTCCAAGGCCCGGAGGTGGCTCTCCTCTTCGGAGGCGGCGCTGTTGAGTGACGGGGACAGCTTCCTCCGCCGGGCCTGCATCCTCTCCCGCAGGGCACACAGGTTCTCTCCGCGCAGCGCTGGCGTTCTGTTGTGTACGTGGCGAAGGTGGGCGTGAGCACGATGCTGGTGGAACCAGCACACCTGGCCTGCGCTCTTGCCAGGACGTGACCCTGGCTGCGGAAGCTCAGTTTCCAGCCTGGCCCGGTGCCCACGGCGCTCCAGATTAGACACTCCGACTGTCCCAGATGTGTCCTCGGTGGCATTTCCTCCCATGCCATTGGCTGGTGTGGCCACCCTGTGTGACCTGGCCTTGCCTGGCCTCCTGCGTGTGCCCTGCCGATCCTGGACTTCCTCTCCCACCAGGGATTCCCCTTCTCTGCTTCTGGACCTTGTTCTTCTGCCGGTGGGCCTCCCTCTGCTGCCGGATCTCCACTCTCTACTGCGGGCCAGGATCCCCTCGCTGTCCGGTCCTCTGGCCCTGCCGCTGCACCGCGGGCCTTCCACCTGGCTCTTGGAGAGACCCCGTGGGCGAGAAGGGCTGAGTCCCCGACCCCTCTGCTCTCTGAGCTTTGTTCTGGAGGACTCCCTGGGAGACGGCTGGTTGGAGCCCCGGGTTGCTGAGCCAGACTGTGAGACTCCTTTTCCTCCTTCTCCGTTGTGACTGCCGGTTGTTCCGGCGTCCCTGGCAGCGGGGCAGGCTGGGGGTGGTGGCCACTGGGCGGAAGGTCCTGCTGGCACAGCTGGCGTCCCACTGGGGTCATGCACCTTCCCCTCCCTGCATTCGCTCACTCTCAGGGTCACCCGCTCTTGGTATCCACCATACTCTGCTGAGGGCCCTGTTTCCTCTGGAGAAGGTTCTTCTCCCCTGGTCACACTGTCTCCTCGCCAGGCATCGGGGGAGGCTGCCCCAGATTCCTGGGGAGCCCCATTCCCTGGCAGCCCCCTGGTCCGAGCGGCTGCGGATGGCTCCTTTCTCCCAGCACCGTCCATCTCCTCTGCGCTGGAACACAGCTGGCATCTCCTGACCTCTGCCCGCACGTGGACGTTGGCATTGAAGGTCACGCTCTTAGGAGATGGGGCGAGTTTCTGAGGGGGCGGCGGGGCTCCGTGTGTTGCAGCCATTGACCTGTCGACCTGCCCTCTCTTCTCCACCGATGCCCTGGAGGTGACGCGTTTGAGGAAGCCCAGCATGATTCCCCTGAAGGTGGAGCCCTTCCCCTTGCAGGGGACGGACGGTGACTCGGCCCCTCTCCCTGGAGGTGCACGGGGCAGCTGTTCAGCCCCGGGCGATGCCTCAGTCAGCACCAGGGCCTCTGTCTGCCTCATGTTGGTTCCAGCCCTGGGGCCTGTCCCCTCCGCTGGCATCTCTCTCATGCCACATTGCCACATTGCCCCTTGGTGTCCCTCCTCTTCTTCCACCCCAGGCTGCTTTCTCCTTCCGCATCCCAGGCTGCCACGGCTTCACTGTCCCAGTCCCTGACCATCTCCCACTCGCCCGCAGTGCTGAACTGGGACAGCCCCTCTGCAGACCGCGGGCGCTGCTCCGAGGGGCTGGCTGGCCCCCGGCTGTTGGACAGGGGGCCCACAAGCTCATTGGAGGCTGCAGACGAAACTTTGTCTCCCGCATTGTCTCTGGTTACAGGCTGGGAGTGATGTACTAGTGGGGCCCACGTCTGGCTCCCCGCTTCCTCTCCATCCTCGGCGCCAGTGGGACCTTCGTACAGGGGGGTGCCAGCTGCACGGCCCATATCCCGAGACCGCTGGTAGGATGCACCTTGCTCCCCTCTGCAGGCATCACCTGACGTCTTCCTGCCCCTCGGGCGCATGTGAGTCTCTAGCTGAGCCCTCGCCACATCCGACTTCCCAGCCCCCTTGGCAGGACAGGGCTGGGGGCTGAGTCCCTCCTCACCGGCGGTGAAGAGGCCATGGCACGTCTCACACAGGTACTGGTTTGCCTGGCTCTGGGACTCTCTGATCAGTCTCTGGCCCAAGGAGCCAGCTGTCGGGAATCCCGGTTCTCCTGTGCCCGTGGGGTGGGCTCTTTCTCCCAGGGCTTCCTGACGGGGCCCTCCCAGCTGGCTTTTCCGGCCCCTCCTGCGCTGCAGCCGGATGTTCATTTCCCGCCTGTGTTCCTGGGCAGCGGCTCTCAGCTGCTCAGCTGCCATGTTGGCATAGATGACCTGGGAGCGTATGACGCAGGGCGGCAGGATAAAGGAGGCCAGGGCCTTCTGCACCAAGTGGATGTCAGGCCAGTGTGCCGCAGCCCGCGGAGAAGCAAGATGCACCCATGCCAGCGTGGGCCCCTTGGGCGCTGGGCGAGAGGCTGCGCAAGAGCTTTCTCCCTCAGACCAGTCAGAGGTCCTGGACTCGCTGCCCTCCGGAGACGACGGAGAGGAGGCAGGCGGTTCATCTTTTGCCATGCTGGGAGTGTCCTGCCCCTGCCATCCGGGCTCAGCATGCATAGGGCTTGGAGCTGCCGCGTCTCCTAGGACTGTTGCTGACCCCCTTGCATGTATACGCTGCATCTGCCACCCAGGAGAGCTGGCCGCCGGAGAGCGGGCGCCGTCCCACCCCTCTAGCTTGCAGCAAGGGCAGTCCAAGCATGTGCAATGGCCCATTTCCAGGTGGCCCACGATTTCCAGAGACAGAGGCGGCTGCTTCCCCCCTGGGCCATGGCGGCTGCGGCTCCGGGCTGTTCTCCTGAAGCTGGATTCAAGCTCCTGCAAGATCCTCTTCTCATTCCAAATGGCTGTCTCCACAGACGAGCTCCGGGAGCGCCTGCCGGTCCCCGCCATCCGTGGAGCTCCTTCGTCATCATGAGTCCTCCACTGCCCAGGACTTTCCTCAGAGCTTTGCTCTCTCTGCATTGGTTAAGACTCATGGGCCGCCCGGCGCAAGGCCCGTCTCTGGGACTCCTGGGCCCTGTGGGAAATTCCCAACACTTTCTTCCTGGGAAAGTCCAGGGTGGATGTCAGCTCTTCCTTGTCCTCCAGGAAGCGGCGTGGGGAGCTGGGGGGCCCTTCCCCATTGCTAGTCTGGGAGGTCTCCTGGCTTCTCCTGCTGCTGCTCCCCACGGTGTGTTGGGACTCTGCCTCAGAGCAGCTGGCTTTGCCCTCCTTTACCCCCATTTCAAGCCAGTGCTGGGACCGGTGGGTGAGGGGCTCCCTGGGGCCTGGCTGGAGCTCTTCCAATTGACCCGTGCAGAGGGCTGTAGGACCTTGGGGGGGTGTAGGGGAGACATGGAGCAGGGGCTGGGTTTGGCCTCTGGGCTCTGCTCCTGGTTGGGCAGGCGGCAGGAACATCTGTAGGGACTCCAGGATCCTCTTGGGCAGGCCCCATCTCCGCTCCAGGGCCAGTTTCCTGACATGTGACTCCAGGTGCTCCCTGGTTTCTGTGTGCAGGAAGAGCAGGCTGCCCGTGGCGAAGCTCTCGCTGGCTGGGGCCTGGGCCCGCCTCGGGGAGCCCCTCCCAGGCGGTGGGGGTGTGAACGCGCCCAGGGATCTCAGCACCACCCGAGGTAAGCCCCACTCGTGCTGGAGCTTCTTTCTCAGGATGTGGCTCTCCAGATGTTCCCTGGCCTCGGCTGCGACCAGAGGCGGCCCCGTGACCAGAGGCGGCTCCTTGTAGCCGTTCCTCTCCGGCTCCTCAGCCCCCATGCGTCCAGCCAGGCCCATCTGCATCCAGGCCCTCCCCACTGCACTCCCCAGCGGCACAGCCAGAGCCTTCGGCTTCATCCTCCGCAGAGATGCCGCCTTCAGCGTGGGCAGCCCCCAAAAATGCACCAGCTGCTTGTGTCTCATGTTCATGTCTAGTGTATTCACAGCCGTGGGCGGCAGGCAGAGCAGGGAGCCGGCCCTGGGCTTGGGGGGCTTCTGGCCTGCGCAGATCAGCCTGGGGAGGCGGATCCTCTCCCCGTCCCTGGCCACTCTCTGGGATCTCTTCACCAGAGCCGGCCTCACCCCCAGCCTGATCGTTAGGCACTTCCTCGCGAGGTGCCGCTGGAGCTTGTCCCTCCGCTCGGCACCAAGGCCATGGGTTCCGCTGTCTCCTGCCAAGCGGCTCCCTGTGGGGACATCTGACTGGCTGGGCCTCAACCGGCTTTGCCCGACGCCCCTTTCTCCACCGGCCCCAGGAAGCTGCGGGCCAGCCGGCAGGGCAATAGCAGCAAACAGCCGCAAGGACTCCTGGATCCTCCGGGGAAGGCCCCACCTCCGCTGCAGCGTCATCTTCCGGAGGTGATGCTCCAGGTGGCCTCTCGTGTCCCCGGCCATGAGCGAAGTCTCCTGCCCCAGGACGAGGACGTGCAGCTCGGCGCGTTGGCGGGCTGCGGTCGGCCCCGGCAGCGGGGGCTCCGGCACAAAGGCTCTGAGAGACCATTCGATGTGTGCGGGGAAGCCCCATTCGTGCTGCAGCCTCTTCTTCCTGACGTGCAGCTCGAGGGCCTCTCTGGCCTCCGGGCCCAGGAACAGAGCCTCCCATGCCCAGAACTCGACTTCAGCCTCACGAGGTTGAACCGGCCCAGGGGGCGCCCCGGGGACCATCCTGCTGAGGGACTGGGTGTAGAGAGTGCCCAGGCCCCACAGGGCCATGTGATGTTTGTGCTGCACATTCAGCTCTAGGTGGCAGACATCCTCTGAGTGCACGAAGGGCAGCAGGGGGGCTCCTGGCTTTCGGGCCCTGTCCCCAGCAGGGATCAGCTTGGGGAGGGGCAGCCGGGACACGAGATGCAGCCTTTGCCAAGAGCGTCTCACTGCAGCGGGGACGGCCCCCAGCCAGATCTCCACACATTTCTTTGCCACGTGGATCTGCAGCCGCTCCTGAGCGTCACATCCCAGGCTGAGCTGTGGGTGGGGAGCAGCAACCACTCTCCTGGCTTTCCCCACGCCCCGCTCCAGGTGCACGGTGCTCTTGTGCCAGGGCAGCAGGAAAGGCCCTTCTGTATCCTTTTCTGTACGGCTGCGAGGCCTGAACTCCGCAGGGGCTGAGGCAGGCTGGAGCAGTCACACCGATTCCTGGATCCTCCTGGGAAGCCCCCAGCACCGGTGCATGAGTCTCTTGCGGAGGCTGAGCTCCAGCTCTCGTCTGCTGCCCTCTCTGAGGAAGGACAGCTCGGGCTGGAGAACGGCCACGTCCCCGTCGGCTGGCGGAGGGGCCTTGGGCTTGCCAGGGTGGGGGGCAGCCGCCATCAGGCTCCGCATAGCTTTCTGGACTATGAGAGGCAGCCCCCACTCGTGCTGCAGCCTCTTCTTCCTCACGTGCAGCTCCAGCTCCTCCCGGGCTCCCGGTGGGAGGAAGGGCAGCTCCTGGTCCGTGTACTCGGTCCCAGCTGCGCGGGAGCTGGAGGGCGGCGGGGCGGGCGAGGAGCCTGCGTGGAACAGCTTGGCCAGGGACTGTCGGTAGAGCGTGGGCAGCCCCCACCTGAAGCTCAGGTGCTTGTGGAGAAGGTTGAGCTCCAGGTGATCCGAGGCCGCCTGCTCCAGGAAGAGCAGCTCCCGGGGCCGCAGCTCCAGGGATCTCTGGCCCGGCCGAATCAGCTGGGGCAAGGGGAGCTTTCCCACCCGGCGGGCGGCTTCCTGTGACTGTTGGGCCCTGCGGGGGATCAGGCCCAGACGGATCTCTATGTTTTTCCTGGTCACATGTCTCTTCAGCAGCTGGTGGCATGTGTTCCGGCTGAGCTGCTGGCGCCATGCAGTTCCCAGGGGCCTGGCTAAGAAAACAGCCAACGCTGTGGGGCCCACGGGTGCTGCCCTGGAGGGTGATTCTTTTGGAGCCCTTCTCACTGACAGCCCCCTGAGCGGCCGGCTGGCCCTTCTGCCTTGCGTGTCTGGATGTGTCCCCGGAGCTGCGGTCGTGGGGGACATGAAGCCCCGCATGGACTCCTGCACCCTCCTGGGGAGCCCCCACCTCCTCTCGGCCACCCTGCGCTGGATGTGGGCTTCCAGCTCCCTCTTGGTGGCCAGAGGGATGGGAGGGGCCCCGCTGCTGACACGGAGCTCCATAGCTGCCGGACGGTTGCTCCCCTTGGGCCTGCGGCACGTGGGCGGGGGTGGCATGAAACACCTCAGCGATCGCCGCACCAGGCCCGGCAGGCCCCATTCGTGCTGCAGCTGCTTCCTCAGGACATGCCTCTCCAGCAGCTCCCGGCCCTTGGGGGCCATGAAGGGAGTCTCCAGGGGGCAGAACTCGATGGCCACACCCAGGGGCAGCAGGGGGGTGGGTGGCACGGGCGGGCAGGGCACCATCTTGGGCAGGGACTCCGCGTCCAGGGTGGGGAGAGCCCAGAGGTACTGGATGTGCTTGTGCCTCACATTGAGCTCCACGCTGCCTTTGGAGCGGGAGGCGGGAGCAGGAGGTGACCCTGGCCCGGCAGGGACCCACGCGCTGGCCCTGTCGGCCTATACCAGCCGCTCGGCTTGCCAGGCTGCCTCGTTGCACAGGGCACAGTCTGAGTTGTCACACAGCAACTGGCGGATGGAGCTGCGCCTGGCGGCTTGGCGAGCGCGGTGTGGGGGGTCCCGGCACAGCCGGTCACGCGGCTGTTTCACCCGCTGCTTCTTTGCACCTAAAACAGAACAGCAGAGAGGGCTTCTGAGGAGAGATGGGGCCTGAACGTAGCGGGGGCCACGGGCACCCGAACCGTGACCCCACCCACCCGTACCACCCCAACCCCGAATCCCCACTCCCACGCTGCTCCTAACCCGAGGCCCTGCCCCGTGCCACTCCTTCTCCCAGCGCCCCGCCCGCCTGTGACCCATTTCCCCCCGAGTCCTTGCCCCCACACCAAGCCCCGCTCCTCCGCCACTGCTTCCCTCCAAGAGCCTGCCCCCCGCTTGCTCTTTCTTCTCTGCACGCCCTGCCTCTTGCTCGCCCTTACAGCCACTCAAAAGTCAGAGGGCATGGCCCGCCGACCCCCTCATTCCAGTGCCCTGGCCCCAGGCCACTCTGCGCTGCTGCTCCAGAACCAGGCATGCTGAGCTTGTGAAAGCCCGCAGCCCGATGAAACACTCTGCCAGCACCACGCCGGGCCCCCTCTCAAACACTGCCAGTGCTGTGAACCTGGCCACAGTGAAGTCCCAGCGCCGGGAACCCGGCCCAGGCATCGTGCCAGGGCCGTGAATCTGGCCGGTGCACTATCCCAGTACCAGAAACCCGGATGGCACATGGTCCTGGTGCAAATAACCCAGCCAGTGTCCCATCCTGCAGAAATGGGTCTCGCCAGTGTGCGGGATCCCAGGAAATCTCTCTGGCAAATGTCAGGGGCTGGCGGCACCTAGCAGCCTTGGCCTTGCAAGCCCTGGTATGATGCACAGCAATGGAGTGCCAGGGGGCTACACCCCTATCAAGACAGAGCAGACGGGGTGAAATAAAGACAAGATCTGCTGGGCAGTGGGCAGTGCCTCCTGCTGGCAAAGCCTCCCTTTTCTGGGAAGGGCAGGTAGCTCCCCCCCCCCCCCCGATGCTCACCATTAGCCTGCGCAAAGCCCTGGAGGACATGGGGACAACCTGCCAGAGGGGACAATCGGGTGTTTGCCTCCATCACTGCAAAGCCCCCAGACGACAATTCGTTAGCAGCATGTCAGCTTATCCCGGCTCCAGTCAGCACCTTGGCTCCTGCTCCCAGACTTGGCCTGCCCCTGGGGATGGGAGGCCTCATGTGAGACCCCTTGGCCAGGGTGGAGGGCTTGGGAGAAGCCCTGGGATTCTGAGCCAGGGAGCCGTTAGGGAGCGTGAGGCAGGGCCTTACCTTCTCCCTCGTCCTCCGTCCCCCTCCACCGGAGCCTGCTGACCAGAAGAGCCTGCGGGAGCCAAGGAAGCGGCACAGTTACGTGGTACCCAGACTGAGGCCGTGCAGTGCCAGCCTCCCGCCCAGCCCAGCCCGGTGCCCGGGGTGGCCATGCTTCCCTCCACCTCCTGCAGCTGGAGAACTTCACGATCCTTCAGCCATGCCCCGGGCTCCCCACCCAAGTGTCATTGGAACAATCCTGGGTCCCCCACCCCCCGACATCGGGGCATCGCCACACCAGAGTGGGTGATTTGTGCCCCCAGTGTTATGAGTCGAATGGGGACCAGGCCCTTGGGCTTCGCAATGTGCTCTGGCTTCCTCTTCTCTCCCCGTCTCCCCTGGTTCCCACCTGCGAGCCCAGCTTCCCAACTGATCTGGGACCCAAGGCAGGATCCCCAACTGACCAAACCCAAAGATCTGACCTGGATTCCCTCTTTCTCCCCCCCACCTCTTGCCTGCCCTCTCCCTGGCCGGCTGGGAGGCCAGGGACCCAGGAAAGCTTGTGGCTTTGGGAGGGAGCTGGGAGGGTTTGTTCAGCTTCCCCCAGCGGAGGGAAATAACTGGCCAGAGCCGGCTTAGTGCCAGGGGTGCCAGGAACCCTGGGACCACGAGGGAGAGCCCTGGCATTTCTAGCACTAGCTGGTGGTCGGTGCAGTAAGGAACAACCAATGAATGGAGCCACGAGCTCTGTCTGTGGCCCTGTCTCTTGCTGTGGATGTGCCCCACCAGCCCAACGGGGCCTGGTCAGAACAGGGGGCCTTGGGCACTCCCTCCCTCCCACCCACCCACCCTCCCTTCCATGAGGCAAGCTCTGCTGAGAGCGCAGGATGGCTTGGGGGTGGGGGGTTAGGGAGGGTCCTCTTACCATCCTGCTTCTCCAGGAGAAGCTGTGCTGCGTCGCCATGGCCACCCAGATGACCAGGACCATAAGGATGCAGGTGTACAACACCCAGGAGCTGTCAAAGCAGGCACAGAACCAGCTCTGCATGATCCCCACTCCCGCGTCAAACATGCTGGGGAGGACTGTCTGGACGCGCACTGGGGGTGGAGACGCTACACTCCCTGCTACTGCTGTGGCTGGATCTCGCCTGAGGGGCTGTTTGTTCCAGTGACGCATCATAAAGGGCCAGGACCAGGCGGGTCCTGACATCACAAAGGGACTGCAGGCATCAGAGGTGGGCAAGACCCTGGCTCCCTGCAGCCCCTCCCCAGCCCCCCATGTAGGTACTTAGAGACTGTGACTGAGTCACCCCGTAACCTTCTCTTCATTAAGCAAAAGAGATTGAGCTCCTGAGTCTCTCACTAGGCGGCAGGGTTTCTAACCTGTGAATCAGTCTTGAGGCTTTTTTCTGACTTCTCTTTCATTGATAACATCCTTCTGGAATGGCATTCACCAGCATAACCCCTTGGAGAATGGCATTAAATTGGAGTAACACCACAGTGAATCAGGCAAGCGCTGTGAGGCTCTGGATGGGACTGGTCCCCAGACCGGGTGTCTGTCTGTCAACATCCACCGGCCAATGTCAGGAGACATGATACTGAGCTAGATGGACCTTTGGTCTGACCCAGTATGGCCGTTCTTATGTGCCACCATCTTCCACCCTGGCACTGTTCAATTCAGAGACAGGGAGAGGAGAATTTTCAGAAGAAAATCTGATTAAGCAATTCTCTGCTCAGTATGACTTAGGATAGCTCCATTTACTGTACACATTCACACAACATTGCCCATGCTTGCATTTAACTTCTTCTCCTACAACAAAAAGTTGAAACCTTTGTCTTGTTAACTTGGGGATGGGATGGACGCCATCTTCAGATTTAAACCCGAGACCGCTGGTAGGATGCTCCTTGCTCCCCTCTGCAGGCATCACCTGACGTCTTCCTGCCCCTCGGGCACATGTGAGTCTCTAGCTGAGCCCTCGCCATGTCTGACTTCCCAGCCCCCTTGGCAGGACAGGGCTGGGGGCTGAGTCCCTCCTCACCGGCGGTGAAGAGGCCATGGCACGTCTCACACAGGTACTGGTTTGCCTGGCTCTGGGACTCTCTGATCAGTCTCTGGCCCAAGGAGCCAGCTGTCGGGAATCCCGGCTCTCCTGTGCTCGTGGGGCGGTCTCTTTCTCCCAGGGCTTCCTGACGGGGCTCTCCCAGCTGGCTTTTCCGGCCCCTCCTGCGCTGCAGCTGGATGTTCATTTCCCGCCTGTGTTCCTGGGCAGCGGCTCTCAGCTGCTCAGCTGCCATGTTGGCATAGATGACCTGGGAGCATATGACGCAGGGCGGCAGGATAAAGTAGCCCAGGGCCTTCTGCGCCCGCGGAGAAGCAAGATGCACCCGTGCCAGCGTTGGCCCCTTGGGCGCTAGGCGAGAGGCTGCGCGAGAGCTTTCTCCCTCAGACCAGTCAGAGGTCCTGGACTCGCTGCCCGCCAGAGACGACGGAGAGGAGGCAGGCGGTTCATCTTTTGCCATGCTGGGAGTGCCCTGCCCCTGCCATCCGGGCTCAGCATGCATAGGGCTTGGAGCTGCCGCGTCTCCTAGGACTGTTGCTGACCCCCTTGCGTGTATACGCTGCGTCTGCCACCCAGGAGAGCTGGCCCCCGGAGAGCGCACGCCGTCCCACCCCTCTAGCTTGCAGCAAGCAGGGCCGGCTTTAAGCCGATTCGCCCGATTCCTGGGAATCGGGCCCCGCGCCTAAGAGGGCCCCGCACCTTTGGCGCCTTTTTAATTTTTATTTTTTTTACTTACTCCAGCTGCCGTCTCTCTGCTCCGGAGTCTTCTGTGGCCCCGCTCCCCTGACCAAAGCGCAGGCGGGAGAGCGGCTGCCCCACAGCCTCGCTCTCCCAGCTGCAGCTCCAGCCGGAGTGCGGCAAGCCCCGCGGCCCCAGCTGCAGCTCCGGCCGGAGCGCGGCAAGCCCCGCGGCCCCGCTCTCCCAGCTGGAGCTCCGGCCGGAGCGCGGCAAGCCCCGCAGCCCCGGCTGGAGCTCCGTCCAGAGCGCGGCAAGCCCCGCAGCCCCGGCTGGAGCTCCGTCTGGAGCGCGGCAAGCCCCGCAGCCCCGGCTGGAGCTCCGGCCGGAGCGCGGCAAGCCCCGCAGCCCCGCTCTCCCAGCTGGAACTGCGTCTGGAGCGTGGCCAGCCCCACGGCCCCAGCTGGAGCTCTGGCCTGAGTGCGGCAAGCCCCACGGCCCTGGCTGAAGCTTCGGCCGCAGTGCGGCAAGCCCTACCCTGCAGCCCCGCTCTCCCAGTTGGCGCCCTGGGGTAGCGGGGGGCTCCGGGGACTATTTAAAGGCCTGGGTCTCCAGCTGTCTCTGCCACCCCGGTCCTTTAAATAGCCGCCAGAGCCCCGGGTTGCCCCTATGCATTCATCACGGCTCCCGCGGCTATTTAAAAGGTCTGAGGCGGGGTAGAAGCAGGGGAGCCCCGGGCCCTTTAAATAGCCCCCAGAGCCCTGGGATAGAGGGGGTCTTGGGGGCTATTTAAAGGGGCAGGGCTCCAGCTGCCTCTGCTGCAGCCCTTGCCTTGCCCTGCCTGCACCAGCTCTGCCCCCCTATGCCTGCAGCCAGCTCTGCACCCTGTGCCCACAGCCAGCCCCTGCCAAACCCCCTGCCCTGTCTCCAGCCAACCCCTGCCACACACCCCTGTGGCCCTGCCCAAAGCCAGCCAGCCCTTCACACACCTGCCCGCACCCAGCCCTGCACCCCCTGCTCTGTCTCCAGCCAACCCCTGCTGCACCCCCCTGCCTGAAGCCAGCCAGTCCCACAATCCTCTGTCTCCAGCCCTGACAACCCCTGCTGCACTCCCCTGCGGCCCTGCCTGAAGCCAGCCAGCCCACCCCACACTCCCGTCTCCAGCCAGCCCCGCTCCTCTTGCCTTGCCTGCAGCCAGACCCTACCTCCAGTCAGCCCCTGCCCTGCCTCCAACCAGCCCCATGTCCACTGCTGCCCTGCAGTTCCCAGGGCAGTAACCCTGCATACCTGCTTCAATGAGGGAGGGCAGGGAGCAGCTGGGACCCACACATGTGCACACCCCCAGGGATTGGCGGTGACCCACACATGTGAAACGGCGTTCATTAATAACCAATCAACAGCATATATGAATCAATGTACATAATATATAATTTTATTATTTATATAGTTATGGAAAGTAAATAATAGAAGGAAGAAATGAAAGGCTTTTTTTTTTAAGTCATCCCTGCCAGGGCCTCGCCAAAAATGTTCGAATTGGGCCCCGCACTTCCTAAAGCCGGCCCTGGCAGCAAGGGCAGTCCAAGCATGTGCAATGGCCCATTTCCAGGTGGCCCACGATTTCCAGAGATGGAGGCTGCTTCCCCCCTAGGCCATGGCGGCTGCGGCTCCAGGCTGTTCTCCTGAAGCTGGATTCAAGCTCCTGCAAGATCCTCTTCTCATTCCAAATGGCTGTCTCCACAGACGAGCTCCGGGAGCGCCTGCCGGTCCCCGCCATCCGTGGAGCTCCTTCGTCATCATGAGTCCTCCACTGCCCAGGACTTTCCTCAGAGCTCTGCTCTCTCTGCTGTGGGTAAGACTCATGGGCCGCCTGGCGCAAGGCCCGTCTCTGGGACTCCTGGGCCCTATGGGAAATTCCCAGCACCTTCTTCCTGGGAAAGTCCAGGGTGGATGTCAGCTCTTCCTTGTCCTCCAGGAAGCGGCGTGGGGAGCTGGGGGGCCCTTCCCCATTGCTAGTCTGGGAGGTCTCCTGGCTTCTCCTGCTGCTGCTCCCCACAGTGTGTTGGGACACTGCCTCAGAGCAGCTGGCTTTGCCCTCCTTTACCCCCATTTCAAGCCAGTGCTGGGACCGGTGGGTGAGAGGCTCCCCGGGGCCTGGCTGGAGCTCTTCCAATTGACCCGTGCAGAGGGCTGTAGGACCTTGGGGGGGTGTAGGGGAGACATGGAGCAGGGGCTGGGTTTGGCCTCTGGGCTCTGCTCCTGGTTGGGCAGGCGGCAGGATACCTACACAGAGTAGGTGTGTTTATGTAAATACAGTTTGCTTCTGAAGTTTTTCCCTCTCCTGAACTAAACTGTCAGGGGAGTTGATTCAGACCCTGTTTACAATGGGAATCGATTGAAGCTCATCCATTAGTCAATCAAGAAAGTTTAGGAGACTGGTAACATCACAAAATGAGTCATTGCTTCTCTTTTGCCCCTGCCACAGTGAGAGCAGGAGCAATACACTTGAAAAGATATCTGTGTCAGACCCCTACAGAAAGATAATGGTGCATTTGAGTTTGATTTGAATGGTAATTATACTAGCTTCTAACCACTAAAATGTAATTTACAGCCTCTATGTGGGTTCACTTATACTTAGGAATAGACACTCATTATTTTTGCCAGTAAAACAGAAATGGAACATGTAGTTAACTATTTCCATTAGAGTGTGACGTGTGCATCATAGAGAGGGAAAAGGTCTTGTATTTAAGGCACTGTACTAGGATGGGAGCTCAAGATTCAGTTTGCGCCTCTGCCACAGATTTCTTGTACGAACTTGGACAAGTCATTTGGTGTCTCTGTGCCAGTTTCCCCATCTGTAAAATGAGGGTGATGATAACATCGGACCCCTTGTTTGATATAAGCCATTCAGGACAGGGACTGTATTTCTTTTTTTAATATGGGTCTGTGTACAGCATCATGGAGCTCTGAGCTTAGTTGCAATCTGTGGGGCTACGAAAAATACAGATAACTTCTCTAAGGTGTCTACAATCTTGCTGTCCAAATGGCCCAATCCTGTACCACTGAAGTCACAGACAGTTTTGTCATTTACTTCAAGGAATCAGGATCAAGGACTAGGAGCCCTAACATGTCTTATTCGTGCCACTATTAAAGATGTGAAATGAAGTCTAGTTGGTTGGATTTGTTGCAGAGGAAATGTCCTGAGACTGTAGCATAGAGGTTTTGACTTCCAAATGATGCCAGTTATATTTCCAGAGAACATTTCTGAATGTGAGAGTGCTTGAACGCACTCATGGTTATTTGAGTGCATCCTTCACATGTTTTTATGGTGAGAGAACCATGCAGTTAAGCTGAGAAGATGCAACACTCTAAAAATGTGTGAAGAGGCACTCTCATAACCATCAGAGTGCTTCCAGCACAAATTCTGTTGAAAAATATTAAGCATTATCTTTAACATTTTTGGTACAATACCACTTAAACACTATCGATTTTTAAGGGGGAGCATCTTCCACACACAATTTTATTTTAATGTGCTTAATACATAGTAGTACCCTTCAGTACAGTGGAAGTGGGTAAAATACTGCAAATTCATGATAATTCTAAAAACACACACGAGCATAGCAAAGAGTAGCTAAAGGCACAGTGACAACTTTGCCATGCTAATCATATAGAAGTCTCAGAATGCAAAAAACAGCAGACTACTCCTAGTTACTGAATAATTGCTTATTCCATGTGATATGACAGACTGTCTTCCTAACCCTGCTATCTGAGCCATCAGGCAGACCTCTGCTCCCAACCAGAGCCCTGTTGATTTCAGTGGGATTCTGCACAGACTATTTTGTTAGCATGGCTCGGGTTGTGGGATCAGAGCTTTCAATCTGGATATTTTAATAACATTAGGATTAACTGTTGATCTGGAAATTCTGTTGGCAACAGGGAGGTGCGAGGAAGACTTAATTCTCCTAACTTCTGTGCTGAGAGACTGAGGTGATAAATGGCTAACTAGCCAGTGCTGGCCCTGGCTGTTCAGGTAGGGCATTTGATTCCCTAGTTGGTTAGAGATCCATTCAGTCTCTGTAGCATTGCAGCTAACACTAGTAGTTCTCCTGTTCCCAGAGTGAGGTCACTTTCCCCCAGTGATCTTTCCTGCTGTGGTTGTGGCAGTATCTACTGTGATGATGACTGTGTAGAATCTTTTCCTCCAGTGCAAGCAGAAACAGAGTTTTTCAGGGAAAATGCTAGGTCATGTAGTTTGTGGGTTTTTCTGGGAGGGGGAGGTGGTTGTTGTTTGTTTTCAGATAGCCCTTTTGTCAGGGAGTGTCCAGGGTTTTCTCCAGCTTTGTGAAAAGAAGGGATAAAGAATGGGTACTTGGCTTACAGAGAACTGACTGAAACGGACTAAAAACTTACAGAAGATAAATTCATATACGGCTTATTATTTACCTCCCCATCCCTGCTGCTTTCCAGCTTTTATTTTTCAAAGTTCATCGCAACCACAATGCAAATTGTGATGCAGGTTGTCAGGCTTTTGTGGAAACTAAATGCAGCAGATAAAACCAAGCCTCTTTGTTTTAAAAAGAAAAAAAATATATAGGGCGTGAAAGAACCCATTGGGTATCCAGTGATCTTGGATTTTCAGCTGTGACTCATAATTGCAAGCTTCCAACTTGTGAAACCTTAAAAGGGGGTTGATTTTCAGAAAGTACTTAAGGCCCCCACTCTGAAGGTCTGGCCTCTTCAAGATATCTGAAGTTGGACACCTCTAAATAGATGTATCTAAAAATCACTGGTTGCGTCTGAAAATCTTGGCCTTGAGTCCCAGATCTGTCCCTTATGCACCCCAAAGCCCAGAACTAAACTATTGATGGAAAATGGAGCTAACCTATTGCCACAGGCTGGCTGTCCCCTTTAAAGGGAGTCAGGTTTTGCCTTGCCTATGACGTAGCAGCTATCCCCTAGCTGATTTCCACCACACAGAGAGGGGAAGCGTCTTGCCCAAGGTTACACACCAGGTCACTGGTAGGACCAGGAATTGGAACTCAGGTCTCCTGAATCCCAGGCCACTGCTCTACCCATGAGGCCAGCCCCCCTTAGATAGAAGTTAGAAATGGATCTGAACAACCCCCAAGAATGCAAATACCCCTTAATTAAGGAAAAATTCTGATTTAGATCTAGACCAAACGGTGTAATAAAAACACTTACGTAATCTGTTAGTATTAACTTTCTCTCAGCACATCACCAACAGTATAGTTATAAATCATAGAATCATAGAATCTCAGGGTTGGAAGGGACCTCAGGAGGTCATCTAGTCCAACCCCCTGCTCAAAGCAGGACCAAACCCAACTAAATCATCCCAGCCAGGGCTTTGTCAAGCCTGACCTTAAAAACCTCTAAGGAAGGAATATAGCCCTGCACCTACCTAGGGTGAAAGGATGGGTGCACTTTTAAAAATCTAAATGAAATAAATAAAATCTATATCCCCGTGGTATAAATATAGTATATGCTATAAGTATAAATAGCTTCACTTTTTTTTTTCCAGATGCCCACTTCCTTTGAAAGTTCAGGATTCATGTTTTCTGCTACAACTTACTTTAGCAATTAGTGGTTAGAAGTGCTCATTATCCAGTTGTTTGAAAGCATTTTTAGGTCCATCTCATACGTGTCTATTATTATGCATAAAGAGATAGTGTTTAAAGATAAACTTCCTGAACTATTCAAATACAGTATTTTGGGTACCTAACTGTTTTGGGCATGATGCCATTAAGATCCTCCTACACTTAAGGGAAAGTCATATCTCATCTAACTTACATCTGTGTAAATCAAGAATTCAACTGAATTACATATGCGTAAAACTAGTGTAGAAGAGGGATCAACTGAATTACATATGTTTAAAACTGGTGTAGAAGAGGGATCAGAGTCTTATTTTCTCCCACCCCCAACTTCTAATATAATGCATAGAATTCTTGGTGCCTTGGATACAGTTAGTGATTTAATACAGGAAAATACAACCCAACGTAAACTCGTAGCCCTTGGGCTGTGATACATCATATAGTGGAAATTGTTTTTTATTGATTTCCAACCTGATATTTGCTGTACCATCCCGAGTCTTTACAATGTGCTATGGTTCATGAGTTATGATATCCATGGTTTAGATACTAGAAAAAGCTTTTTAGAATCCCCTCTCTTGTATGCCTTCCTAGCTTCTCTGACTTTATTTTCCATCCATTAGCTTATTGTATTCTCTCCATATGCCCTATCCTCTAGACTACACTGCCTCCTATGTTTTAAGGGCCTGTTGTCCCTTGGAACATTGACCCTTCACCATGGAGGTGGAGTAGAACTTGAGGTATATTTTCCTGATCTAAATTGCTTGTCAATTGCCATTACTTCAGTGATCTTTAGATCCAACAAGGCTGAAACAAAGCAGATGAACTACCTATGTACTACTGCAGTGAGTGTGTGGAGGGATAGCTCAGTAGTTTGAGCATGGGCCTGCTAAACCCTGGGTTGTGAGTTTAGTCCTTGAGGGGGCCACTTAGGGATCTGGGGCAAAATCAGTGCTTGGTCCTGCTAGTGGAGGCTGGACTCAATGACCTTTCGGGGTCTCTCCCAGTTCTATGAAATAGGTATATCTCCATATAAGTGTAAAATGCTAAACTTGACAAAATATAAAGGGAGACACTTATTCCAGTACCTAGCATGCTCTTGTTGGTTCACATTGTTCCACATATGTTAAAGGGGAGTTTTGCATGAAAATCTTCTTGAAGATTTCTTTAGGTGTTCTTCTGCAATGACCTGTCAGAGTGGGATTAGTCTACCCACAGAGAAGCCCATCTCTAAGCCTGGCAGTTTCACAATGAAAAAAAGACACACACACCCTTGGTCACAGTGATTTCTGAGGTTCCTGGATGTGCAGCAGGGGATCCAGGGCTGTTAATACACCCTCAGGTTATTTTTTAACTTAACTTTATTCTAAGTATCTTCCATGGGTCTGCAGTGGGGATGACTTGTCCACTATTCTCCCACACACACACATGCAGTCCCTGGACTGGTGTGAGCACCTTCTGCAGGCTTAGGAGAAGGGGAAGAGGTGCCATGTGGGGCATCCAACCTCCTGTGGAAGAAGGGAGATTTTCACATAGAACTTCTTAACACATGGGATCTTAGGGGACACGATCCCCAGGCCTCTACAAAGGAGATATTGTCTGGGACAGTAGTGGGAGTGAGCAGATCTGCATTTTGTTCCCAGCTCTGCCACAGACTGCTATGTAGCCTTGAGCAAATCACCTGACCTTTCTGTGCCCCAGTTTCCCTTCCTGAAAACTCAGAATAATGCTTCTCTTCCTCACGGGGGATTTTGTGAAATTTAATCCATTAGCATTTGTCAAATATTTTGCGCTTGTCAAGTAGAAAGAGAATGGTTTCCTTGTTTTTAAAAGTTATGATGACATCTTATTGGCAAAACATTAGAGCACATGGTGATGGGGAGCTTAATTGAACACAATGACAGTTGTGAGCAATTCTCACAGAAGCTACTCACTATTCTTAATGTGAGCTGACTAATTGTTAACAAATTGTAGAATAGAAAATGCATAATGTATTTTACATGTCAACTATGACAGCTGAGACACATGCTAAAATGATTTTGTGGTGCACTTCTTCATCCTTGCCCCCCCCCATCCAAAGATCGTAGCCAAGTGAATTAAATTGCTGGGGAGGCATACATCTGTTTCTCATTAGCACTACTGAATTTTGATGTGAACTGTAAACTGTTGTAAATGATACTGTCCATTTTCCTGCTTAGGTTTAAAAAAAACACATGGTAAATGTACATTTATCGATGTACAATGAATTTAAGAAGCTTTTGTAGCACCTGCTTCCTTTCATAACTAAGTCTGAAAGCTTTTTTTGCTGGACTTATTTTTCCTCCACTGTACTCGGTATTCCAATAAATTATGTGCCACTTTAAAATATATTGGGTCAGATTCTGCCAAACTTACTCAGGTTGAGTAGTACCTTGCTCCGCAAGTAGATCCATTGGCTTCAGTAGATCTAACTGTGGAGCAAGCTGCTACTGAACCTGAATAAAGGTGGTGAAATTGGGTCCATAGTAACCACCCATTTTGAAGCTAGAACACTACTCTGGCTTAAGTAACTTGGTGAGGTACTAGCAGTTTGAATTTCCATTGAGCAATAAGATGCTAGCCAATTCAGTGAAGTTGCTTCACTGGAAACTAGTGTTTTATACAATGGCAACTCAAAGATGTCATTCTGATTTTTGTAAAAAATCCATCGTTTTCTGTTAGTTTGTCTTGATGTTAGCAAAAGCCAGATGTTCTTGGAACCATTTTCTTCAATGAAAACTGCACAAGTTAAAGAGAAAATAAATCAGGCAAATAGAAGAATCTTACTTATAGGTTTTTTGGGGTATGTTTTTTAAAGATCCTGATCCAAAGCCCATTGAGGTCAACATCAATGGGCTTTGGGTTGGACCCCAAGGCAGAAATTCCACCCCCCCCCTTTACTTGTTGAGGTCTCTCCATTTTGATGGACTGGCAAATGGTGCAAGGTGATATGGGGAGGGGCTTCAAGTCCTAACAAATCATAGAAGATTAGAGTTGGAAGAGACCTCAGGAGGGGGATATGATAGAGGTATATAAAATCATGAGTGATGTTGAGAAAGTGGATAAGGAAAAGTTATTTACTTATTCCCATAATACAAGAACTAGGGGTCACCAAATGAAATTAATAGGCAGCAGGCTTAAAACAAAAGGAAATTCTTCTTCATACAGCGCACAGTCAACTTGTGGAACTCCTTACCTGAGGAGGTTGTGAAGGCTAGGACTATAACAATGTTTAAAAGGGAACTGGATAAATTCATGGTGGTTAAGTCCATAAACGGCTATTAGCCAGGATGGGTAAGAATGGTGTCCCTAGCCTCTGTTCGTCAGAGGATGGAGATGGCTGGCAGGAGAGAGATCACTTGATCATTGCCTGTTAGGTTCACTCCCTCTGGGGCACCTGGCATTGGCCACTGTCGGTAGACAGATACTGGGCTAGATGGACCTTTGGTCTGACCCGGTACGGCCGTTCTTATGTTCTTATGTAATCCAACCCCCTGCTCAAAGCAGGACCAACCCCAATTAAATCATCCCAGCCAGGGCTTTGTCAAGCCGGGCCTTAAAAACCTCTAATGATGGAGATTCCACTACATCTCTAGGTAACCCATTCCAGTGCACCACCCTCCTAGTGAAAGTGTTTTTCTTAATATCCAGCCTAGACCTCCCACACTGCAACTTGATACCATTGCTCCTTGTTCTATCATCTGCCACCACTGAGAACAGCCTACTCCATCCTCTTTGGAGGCTGCTATCAAATCCCCCCTCACTATTCTCTTGTGCAGATTAAATAAGACCAGCTCCCTCAGCCTCTCCACATAAGTTGTGTCCCAGTCCCCAATCATTTTTGTTGCCCTCTGCTGAACTCTGTCCAATTTGTCCACATCCTTTCTGTAGTGGGGGGTCCAAAACTGGATGCAGTACTCCAGATGTGGCCTCATCAGTACTGAATAGAGGGGAATAATCACTTCCCTTGATCTGCTGGCAATGCTCCTACTAATGCAACCCAATATGCCGTTAGCCTTCTTGGCAACAAGGGCACACTGTTCACTCATATCCAGCTTCTCATCCACTGTAATCCCCAGGTCCTTTTCTGCAGAACTGCCACTTAGCCAGTCAGTCCCCAGCCTGTAGCAGTGCATGGGATTCTTCAATCCCAAGTACAGGACTCTGCACTTGTCTTTGTTCAACCTCATGTTTCTTTTAGCCCAATCCTCCAATTTTTTTAGGTCACTCTGGACCTTATCCCTACCCTCCAGCATATCTACCTCTCCCCCAAGCTTAGTGTCATCTGTGAACTTGCTGAGGATGCAATCCATCCCATCATCCAGATCATTAATGAGATGTTGAACAGGAACAACTCCTGGGGCACTCCACTTGATACCGGCTGCCAACTAGACATCGAGCCATTGATCACTACCCGTTGAGCCCTACGATCTAGCCAGCTTTCTATCCACCTTATAGTCCATTCATCCAATTCATACTTTTTTAACTTTCTGGCAAGAATAATGTGGGAGACCTTATCAAAAGCTTTGCTGAAGTCAAGATAGATCACATCCACCGCTTTCCCCATATCTACAGAGCCAGTTATCTCATCATAGAAGGCTATCAGGTTGGTCAGGCATGACTAGCCCTTGGTGAATCCATGTTGACTGTTCCTCATAGGGTGACCAGACAGCAAATGTGAAAAATCGGGGTGGGGGTAGGGGGTAATAAGAGCCTATATAAGAAAAAGACCCCAAAATCGGGACTGTCCCTATAAAATTAGGACATCTTGTCACCCTAGTTTCTGATCACTTTCCTTTCCTCCAAGTGCTTCAAAATGGATTCCTTGAGGACTTGATCCATGATTTTTCCAGGCACTGAAGTGAGGCTGACCAGTCTACAGATTCTCCTTCTTCCCTTTTTAAAAGATGGGCACTATATTTGCCTTTTTCCAATCATTCAGGATCTCCTCCGATCACCACAAGTTTTCAAAGATGGGTCTGCAATCACATTAGCCAACTCCTTCAGCACCCTTGGATGCATTAGATCTGGCCCCATGGACTTGTGCATGTCCAGCATTACTAAATAGTCCTTAACCTGTTCTTTCACCACTGAGGGCTTGTAGCAGGGCAGTAACCCTGCTCCTACCCTGAAGGGCTTAAAACAGCCCTGCAAGAGGGCTGTGGCAGGGAACCAGTAAGCCTGGGCTGATTTGGGAAGCAGACACACCTGGGCCATGCCCCAATCAGGCTGCAGCTGGCCCTATAAAGGGTCTGCTAGGCTGGAGCTCAGACAGTCTCTCTCTCTCTCTCTCTCTCTCTCTCTCTCTCTCTCTCTCTCTCTCTCTCTCTCTCTCTCTCTCTCTCTCTCTCTCTCTCTCTCTCCATGTTGAGAGGGATGGGCCTGGCTGCTGGAAGCTGAGCAGAGCACCTAAAGCGAAGCAGGGCTGGGGAAGGGCCAGAGGGAGCTGGGGAGCTCTGGCCTGGAAAACCCCCAGGCTGCAGGCCTTGTTAAAGGCTAAGAAGGGTACTGGGGTTGCAGAGGGGCAACCCAAGGGTAGACAGAGGCAGCAGTTCCAAACCCTCCTTGCCAATGATAAGTGGCAATTATACTGCAGTCTGCCCCAGTGAGCAGGGGCTAGATGGTGACTGGCAGTAGCCAAAGACTGAGGCGAGGTGGTGATAGGAGGTTGGGGGTTCCCTGGGGAGGGGAGACCCAGCGAGACCACAGGGTACTGAAGAGGGAAGAACCCCAAAAGAAGGGGCACTGGGATCCAGGAGGGACACCGGGGCTAGCAGTAAAGCAAGACACCGGCCTGCAGAGGGCGGTCCGGAGGCTGGTGAGCTAATTCCCTGAACAATCAGCAGGAGGCACCACCAGGTGAGTCGTTGCCCTGCTACAGGGCTGCTCACCTCAGATCTGCTGTTGTTGTCATTGTCCTCCTCATCATGTCTCCTTCTGTTTCCTCACACTCTTCCTTTTCCCTCCCCACTTTTCTATGTATTTTCCTCCCATGTGTCCCTATTTCTTAATCTCTTTTTTTGTTGTTGTTCCTTTTATATTATCTTGCTGACTCTTCAAATTTCTTCTGCTTGTGGGAGGTAATAGTGAAAAATTGTTTAGGAAGGGGAAACCAGGATGGTAGGAGGTTCCATCTAGGACTGGCTGTGACTATGCAAGAATGAACCTGATAAGGGGATTGGGAGGAAAAGTCTGTCCATAGGGCCATGGAAGTGTGGTCTGTATTAGGGGATCCATAGCCCATTTTGATTGTCCCTTTCTGAATGTGACTAGATTTATAGCCTTTCCTTCTCTGCAAGCTGACTTCATGTAGAACTCCCATGAAAATTGCTGGATGTTCTCTGTGAGTTGGCCATGTGGGATAAGGCCCTAAAGGAACTCAGTGAACCAAAACTCAGGACCTTTTTGTTTGATGATCAAACTGAGAGTTATATGGCTCCTTTAAGAGCATAAAATGTTGTTGTTGTTGTTATTGCTTTACCTGCTTTGTGAAGGCAATGAGAGTTCTGTGAAGCAGTGACTTGCAGGATTGGCCTCCATGCTAAAATTAAACAGGAGGGCACATGGACAGCTTCTTTCAAAGCTTGCTTGTGAAGACATCCCACTGCTAACTCTCTCTTAGCATTCCATCTATGCTAGGTGCATACTCATTGCTATGCTAACTGTACTAATATAGGATTCTTATTTCTCTCCTGGCAGCATACCCATGGTGCGGTTTAGTGTTTGTAGGAGTTGTGTATGTGCATTAAGGGGGAAATAGTTGGCCTCTTGAATTTTCTATACCTTGATTTACTTTTAACTGGTTGTTAGCCCAAAAACTTTAGCTCATCCTCCCTTCCACTCACATACCATCTGCCAAAGATTTCTGTCAACAAGGCTTGTATGATATCCAGGGGAAGGTTTCCAGACACCTGCTGATATTTTAGACCACGTGATCCGGGGGAGGAAGGAAGAGAAGAAGGGCATTGTCACCAACTTGCAATCAAGTTAGTGATTTCCATCTTATTTGAAATTCATATTATTTTTTTCCTCCTGATGCATCAAAGTCAATATTGTGATCTGAGATCTAAGAAAGCCTGGGAGCTCTCTTCAGCACCATAGATTGTTAGCATTCACTTGTGTTAATGCTACAAAAACCTCCTGAAGCGTCTAGTGAATTCTTGGGTCCTGTTTTATGACTATCCTGCACTTTGTGTCTTGCACTTTGCTACCAAATCAAAGCAGTAGTGTGGCTCCCTATGTCCACCTCACCCTGTTGTAAATGGCTGCACAAGGTGCAGAGCAATGATGAACTGGGCCTTTACTCTGCAAGTAGCCCAGTTGATTCTAATGGGACTACCCCGAAAATAAGGTGCTACTTAGTATGAAATTTGGCCACGAGTAATAATTTAACTGGCTATTGTAACAAGAACCTCTCAGAAGCTACATTGTTGCCTTGTCTTGCATGAGTCCCACACCACTGAATGGTCACTTCAGCCTTGCCCTGGGTATTGGTAGAAGAGTAGGGGCTGAGTGTCCAGTACTGCAAAGTGGTGGTCAAGGAGGGAGTGGGAGCCATGGTTCCTCACCCCCCGTGTACCATCCAGCAGAGATGGCTGTACAGGAGGGAGGAGTATGTTGTAATCTGTAAAGTGCTTTCCCAGTGAAAGAGGGAAGCACTGGAGGAACTGTGCTTTAGAAGGGGCCCCCCTGAGGTATAGTGTTTTCCCAGAGAGTGTATCCTGCCCACCATCCTTTGCTCAGAGTGGTGCTTAAAGGCACAGTCTAGCCCAAAAGCTGAAAGGAATATTCAAATATATAGATTTACTAGCAAAAAAGGTACAGTAGAAAGACCAGACTCAAACTACAAAATAATCTCTCTTCTTATCACACCCTTGCCACTTTGAAGCAGCAAAATTAGAACATCTGGATTCTTTCTATTCACATGTATTGATTTTTTTTATATTTCAAAAAAGGCAAAATTCTCTATTGACATCCACATTGCATGGTTTGCCCTTGTTCTGTGTATGACATTCCCACTGAAATCAATGGAAATTTCAGGTAGATAATTGAAGAGTGTGCACTAAGAAGTGCACAGAGAATACAGACTGACAATAATTCTGCCTATGAAACAGAACTCAGAACACTGGGTACAGAAATCAGACCACAAGCTATAGTGAACACACCTCCTACAGTTCTCAAAATCTGTAATTTGGCAACCAGTGGGTGTGGATCTCGCTGCTCTCTTGTACCTGTATATCTGGCAAGGTTTGAGGTTGAGCCAGGTATTGATTCTGCACTTCACTAGTGACCCATTGCAACTCAACATACCTATTTTGTTAAAGCTGTAGTGAGTCTGCCTGAGCTAAGTATAGGTCCTGCTCATCTTTCTGCAGGGAACAGATTGCTTCCTTTAGAGACTTGTCAGGGATGAGCTGCATGACTCACAATACCACTCTCTTCAGCCTTTTCCATACTTTCATCTTACAATCTAGGGATGAATGCAGATATTATGGAGAAAGCAAGGTGAAATCTGCCACCATAATTTAGTAGGGTTTGAGTGATAGAAAGCAAATTCTTCTAAGTCAAATCATTTTAAGAATGCACTACAACATATCTCTCACAAGTAGACTCCTGTGCACATACTACAGATTTGTGTGATACTTGAGACCATTTATTTTGTAGACTTTGTTTGTACTGATAGTTCTGTGTTAAATCATAATGAGTCCGGCTCCTGTGTTTGCTGCAGTTTTAAGATCAACAGGGTGAAAATCTTTCTAGATTTGGAGCCTCTAAGGACACATGAAGAACAAAGACAGTGACTACACACACAGTTACAAGTGAGAAGTCTTGTCTGTATTATAAGTTTCACTAAGCAGATGACTAAGGTTACAAAACCTTATAAGTATACAAAACCTGAGAGCCAATGCAATAGCTCCTACTTCACATATGTTATAGAATCTGGTGCAGCTCTCAATGGGTGGTCATTAATAGAGGGGTGGTTCCTGCTGGCAGCTTCCCAATGAGGTCTTCCTTCAGGATCTGTCCACCCTATCCATAGCAGAGAACCCCTTTTATCCCATTATTACGACCATGAGGATTCCAACCCTCCTTTTCCTTATCTGTACTTTCACACTCCATAAATTTTGGGTTACTCTGCTTTTCATAGGTTGTTCTGAGTTCTCCTTATTCTCATTATCTTATTAACATTTTATGTAAACATGTTCCCATGGTCACCTGTGGTCAGAACAGAACTTTCTGTGATGTTACAATCAAGTGGCTTGTAGTCTAGATGGGCACACTGTGTTGTATTTTTTTTCTAGAACATCATCTATTGAATACCAAATAGAAAATATCACCATAGGATAACTGGTGCTAACAGAAATGGAAGTCATTGTGTAAGATATGCATTTTTTGTCTTTGGCTGTAACTAATATTATAAAGAAACAAAGTTAAATGCATAAATCTGTGCATGCAAGTAATTCTTATTAGAGAAAACACCAAACAAACCCATCTTAGATTGCTACTGAATAATTGTTGTCCCACACTTCCTAACTTGCACGTAAATAAAACCCTACCCCTAACATCTGTTTTTGGTGACAGGACATATCAGATATGTGGCCCCAGTCCTGCAATCTACAATGTGCAAGGGGGAACCTGACAGAAGCAAACAGAGCTTCACAGGGGCACTCCCACGCAGATTCAAACACAGGACCGAACCCACTCTACACAACACTTTTTATAAAAACATTTATACCTAGTTACTGGACATGTCCTGATGTCAGCAGAAAAGGGGATAGAGCAGGGAAGAGAGAAATTATACAGTATATAATATTTCCTTAACCCTCTATATGAGGATTGGGTAAATATAGATTGAGATACAGTCCCAAATTTAGTAAGAGTAATCTGTTCTTTCTGGAAGACTTGGTGCCTGTTGGCTACAGGTTTAATTTCCATCTGTCCAATGCCTGGGTATAAAAGGCACTGTCTTTTTTAATCAGAACACTAAAATGAGCCTTTGAGATTTCCAATTCAGAGATAATTAATAGATTCTCCACTCCTCCCACCCCACAAAGCTTCTGATTCAGTCTTCAATGATTCACTCCCTCCCTACACACAGTCTTTGCCTATAGAGAGGAGTCTGAATAACACTAAAGATACCGATTCTATTCTCTTAGATATAGATTCTTATACTGCACTCATCAGTGTAGTATAACTTGCTCATAAAGTACTTTGGAGATAAGTGCTCTCTCTATATTTCTTTTAATATTATATGCATTTCTCCTTATTGCAAAAATATTGACTAAACATTCTGAAAACACTGCAATCAGCTGATCATGATATAATTAGGCGTGCACATGTATACCCTATCCCCTACCTTCTGTCTGTCTTGTCTATTTAGACTGCAAACTCTATGGGACAGGGATTGTCTAATACTCTTTCCGTAGTGCTTAGCACAATGGGGTGCAGTTCTAGATAGGCCCTTACACACTAATATAATAAAACATGATTAGTAATACTCAGACTTAAAAAACATGACAAAACAGGTATGCTTTTAGAACCGATTACTTGTTCATACACAGGACATCTAGCGTGTAGATGTTTATTGTGACCTTGGCCAACCTCACTAGCTGAGCACAGGTAAGCACTGTTGGCTGTGAGACTTTCAGGAATCTCCTTGTGATGGGTTGTATAGACCCCACGCTGGCAGTGATGGTGTTAAGGGGTTAGCCTGTTTTGTGGCACCTGGAGAGAAAATAGGTAATTAAGTATTAGACTCAGGTGGGGTGAACCAGACTAGGTGGTTCCTATAAAGAAAGGACTGCAGAGCCAATAGGGAAGAACTGAGAGAGGAGAGCTGAAGTACAGAGCTTATCCTCTGGGACTGGCCCTGAAGGGAGAGGTCAGGAAGCATAAAGAGATTCCAGGGGGCTGCCTGAGAGACCGAGGAGCTGCTGAGAGCAGAACCTTCCAACCACAGGCTGGTGAAGCCACCCAGCAAGCTGGACTTCCTGGAAGAGGGCATGGTCCTGAGAACAGCCTGCAAGAGAGTCATGGTATGAAGTATGCTAGGGAAGCAGTAAGGAGTTGAGAGAGACTGGTGCCCACCACTTCTTAAAGGGTCACTGGCCTAGAACTCAAAGGAGTGGGCAGGCTCTGGGTTCCCCCAACCAAACTCAGCAAGGGATTTATTAAAGCCTTGAACAAATAAGCCATACTTGAAGAAAGCAGAGACCGCACACTCTTCCTCTAGGGTGATTGTCCTGCTGATGTTCTGGACTGTTTAACACCCCAAGGGAAATGGACTACCAACGACTAGGCCACAGGGCAATGCCATATTAAAAAGCTGAGATGAACTAGATGGTGATCAGTCTATTAAAGGAGGGAAACTGAGGCAGGGTTGCTGTGTTACCCAGCTGCACCACAAGGGGATACCTGAAGGTCAAAAGCATCTTCCAACACCCTGCAAGCGGCAGGAAGTGAGTCTGGAGATCCAGTAGATAGAAAATTACTCAGCTTTTAACAACCCATGTTTTAAGGGGCATGGCTACTGGACATGCTATCTTACACTGGAGCCAGGATTGTATTAGATAATACAATAAAGGTGTAGAACTGGTCAAAATGGTTCTATAAAATTTCATGTAAAAATTTTTTTAGTTAATTGGAAGGGGAAAGGTTTTTTAAAAATATCGGTTTTGCTCCCTTTTTTGACCATTCTATTATGATAATAGACAGGTGCCTTTTAAAAAATGTTTGCCTATGTGAACTGTAAGCAGAGTGTAATTTTATTACTAGAAAACTCTCTAGGTATATCAGGTCACACAAGACCGCAAAGGAAAAAAATGGGATAGGTATTGCATGTAGCAAAGGTATAGGCAGTGCATCCAATAGCCCTGTCTGACTCCACATAAATAGATGTCATGCAGGTCAAATATTGCTAAATAGAGACCTAGGACCTGAACCTCATTGGTTACATAAGTAGCAGAACCAAAAGAACTTGACAAAGAGGAAATTAAAAAAAAAAGCCTTCTGGAAGGGATCCTGGACAGTTCGCTTGCTAGATGTCTCAGGACAAAACGGTGTTTGCTCCTGGGCTCCCAAATGTCATGGCTTGCCTGCCAACATTTAAAGAGTGTGCACAGCATAATAATGTTTAACTTGTATCCTTTCCTCAGTGCTCACACTAAAATATTTGCTCTTTGGAGGTACCTGTATAATATAAAATGTAGAAGAAACGGAATTCTGGAAACCTGTTAAACTTGGGCTATAAAAATTGTCTGCATTGCAGTGGCTGAAACAAAGGTCACCAGAACTCTAGTCCATTGCTACTGTCCCTAATCATTTAAAAAAAAAATCTGTTGTCTTCATGTATCTTTAAAAAAAACTACAATATTAGGGGGTTTAATTACAAAGAGCCTCACAGTGTATGACAGTTTTGTCTTTATGAAGCTTAGGGCACCCTGTGCCACCAGTTTGAAGGGTTAGTTGGTTTCACAGTGTCTGTTTGAAACTAAACCTGCTGCAGTGTATGGGTTTTAAGGCTCCTCCCTCTCAGCCCTGTTTTGCAGCTTCTTGGGGCTGGATTTTCCATTTTGACATTCCACCCCCTGCACCAGCAAAACAGAAAATCAGGACACAACTAATATTTTCTCAGTTAGTTACTGCTGTCTCCTTGTTCCAAATACAGTGGCCATCTGGATGGCCACTGTAAGACTCAGGGATAATAAATACAAAGGGGATTCAAGATGCTGACAGCACACTGGCCCTGTAGCTTTAGCTTCCAGAGGGTGATATTCACCCCTGTGCAGAAGGCCTGTGCACTGGACCACTTGATACACAAGATAGGTCTTAAATGGTGCCCAGGTCTTGCCCCTGCTTGGGTCTCCCTGACCCTCAGTGAATGAATACTGATTATCCTGACACTTAGACTACACAAGTTCTTCGTTTCTTTGGAAAGTTGACAAAACCTGTCAACTGGAGTCAACTTTATAAAATTTTAACTGAACCCTGAAGATTGTTCTGACACTCCTAAGTAAATAATGAATAATTTTACCAAACATCCACATCACTTTTTTTACAGATAATGCTGAATATACCAAATTTGATGTTTCTAAGTCAAACCATTCTTGAGAGATGTGGTGGAAAAAGTATAAGAATTTTCAAAACCAGAATTTGCTAGCTGTTTCCAGTATTTCAGAAATGGCTTGCCAGATTTACTTTAAATGTGATTAAAAGATCTTCCTCTTTCCAAAGATCATGCATACAAATATGAAGCAGAAATATGAGCATTTTAAAGTATTAAGAATAGTAGAAAGGAGCACCTAAATCAGCTTTATAGTCAAATGCTGTTTGCAACTGAACAGGGCTTTAGTCAACAGGTTGTCTAGCTCAGTAAAGGGGTAACTAGGCGAAATGTAATGTCCAGTGATTGTACAGGAGGTCAGACTAGAAGGTCTAAGGGTCCCTTCTGGCATTAAACTCTAAACTACTGTAGAAGGGCTAATGGTGCTCCAGAATTCTAAATGTTTAGATCCAGTTGCTGTTTGAGATCACTTAATGTATCTATTTTGATAATATGGCACAGATATCAAAATTCTCTTTCACAAAACTAAAAATAAATATCTGGTGCAAAATATTAACTAGATGCATTAATAAAACAGATTATAAATACTAACTCAATTCCCCTTTCTTCCCCAATGTGTCCATGCTCATGGTGCTTCCAAATAAAATATATTAGCCAGTTCAGAGATTCACCTTCATACATTTTCTGAACAGCCTTTAAAAAACCCAGTTTAACCCCCCATGCAGAGGCCATTGATGCTGACACACACAGATGCACCCCTTAAATTGCTGTGGGGGAAAAAGGCAGGAAGGCTAACAAGACCAGGCTGTGCTATATCAAGGCAGCAAGTGGGTTCCAAAGTTGAGCGGCCTTTATGGAGAGCTATTGTAATATACTTTCAAGAAAAGTTTGCTTTTTACCCAAGGGAACCTCTTTCTCCTCCTCTAACAAAGGCTACAATAAAAGGGAAGTCCTCCCTCACCACTCTCCCAGGGGGAGGAGAGCACTGAGCTGGGTCTCCAAATTAAATGCCTTCATCAAGACTCTGCTGTTTCTGTATCATTTAATCTCAGATGAAATTAAATAAACTGCATTGCAATCAACTGCTTGGCAGGGGACTGGCTGGACCCTCTGAGCCTGATTTGCCATTTGCCCTGCACCTATTGTGCAGGGAAATTACGACACTGGTCATCAGATTCGAACTCGCTCTGGAATCATGTTTCAGAATGGTGGTGGAACACAAGCTTTACACGGACTATAGTTAATGACTATTCAAGCAAGCTGTGGGGCAATGATGAGTGGAAACCTGTGTTGAGGGAAATGGGAGCACAGGAAATGGGATTGGATGGTGGCCCGCTTGGAAATAGAGGAAAGGAAAGCGGAGGTAGGAGCCAGAGTTTGTGGTTGGATAAAGAGAAGAAGCTGCAGCAAGAAATGGTTTATCTTTGGCCATACTGCAAAGGAGGCAAAATCTGAAGCATTTAAATATCATGAGTCATAGCTATCAAAAAAAACCCAACAACCCAAACCTTGAGAGTCTTAAATAGTAAATTATGGTGGGGGCTCTCTCTATTTTTAATCTCTTACCTTTAGGGTGCATCTAGCTAACATTTTTAAGCTTTTCTTTGCATCCACCAGGGCTACATGCTTTTTCTTTTAAATGAAAGCTGGGGTTCCCATATGATCACCAGACTCCAATAGCTGTGGCTTTAAGACAACACCAAATATGAGACTTGCAATAAAAACATGAGAGTTGGCAACATGTTTGGGTTTTCTCTACTACCCCCTAACTTAGGGCTAACTTAGCTGACATGAGAAGGTCCATGCCTGAACAAGTAACTGTTGAACAAAAGTGAACAAGTAATTGCTGAAACAATTAACTATTGTGAATATGCTTACGGTAAATAAGGGAGGCAGAAACTAACTATTCTGGGTGTGTTTAATAAATAGGCAAAGTAAGCTTACCTTAACAATCTGCAAAGCAATTGGTCCTTGCATGCAATAGGTGTTAGTAGCTAGGAATGATGTCTATAAACTGCATAGTGCATGATATGAGTTGAAATTATGGTATCACTCTTTACCTAAATGCCCTGCATCTGTACCTGGCCAAGTTGGGCAAAGAGTTGTTTCATACTTAATAAAGTAACCTGAGTAACGAGTTGAAGTCATACAGAGTTTTTTGGATCCCAGAGAACTGGATGAAGTGTTCTTCAAGGACTGAATAAGGTGTTCTGGATAAGCAGAGTAGAAAGTACTTGGAGAGAATCCCAATAGGTAGCTTGTACTGCAGGGCAGACTCTGGAAGGGGCACAGCTTTGTAAAAGCTATTATGAAATAATTCTTCACCAGACTTTGGTGACAATCTTATGAAGTTATGCCTTTGTGAAATTGGCTGGCTTAGCCACATACATTTTGTGACACTAGTTTATATGAGTTTTTAAACTAGCTTCCTAACTCAAGGGAAACTGCAATGCATGTGGCCAAGGATAACAAACCCAAATCTCTATTATTAAATCCAACTTTGGCAGTGAGCTATATTAGCTCAAATAGGCCATCTTTAATTTCTGACCAACTGTGGGTTGGGGAGGGGGGGAGCTCCTCTACACCAGAGGATATGTCCTGTAAAAGAATAAAAGTCAGAGCTCCATGTGCTCACTTGCCCCTAAATCTGATGCTTATTTAACTTGTCAGAGCTGCAAACTAATGAAAACACCTACAGAAAGAAGAAAATGCAATTGATGATTTTGCCCCGAGGTCCTTTTTTAAGATTACCTGGTAAATGAGCTTGCATGTTGTGAATAGATCTCTAGGGTTTATTTTTCTTGTGTTCGGCCTGCTTATGTAACCTGTATCGCTAAAACTTTTTTATAAAAGAATTCTTAAACTGAGGAGTTGCTGTGGGCAACAGACCGTTCTGACCAAATTCACCAAGTATTTGCCCTCTCAAACTATACACCTGATATCACATGCCTCTGCAAGTGAACCAAAAATCAAGAGAAGGGCAGGGAAAGGGAAAGAGGGAGGAAAGGAGAGAGTAGCTATTGTGCAACTAAACTCTGTGTCTTTTTAATTCTATGCTAGGAGTACTTTAGTAAATAATGTGGACCAGAAAGAAAAAATGAACAGCTGCTTGCAGGAACAGTCTGTGCTCTGCCACATATGGTGGCAGAATGCACTTTAAGCAAAAGAAAACACAGGAAGGCGGGTGTATGTTTTGAAATAGAAGCCAATCACAATAGAGCTGGGCAAGAGATTTTCATTGAACCACAAGCCCACAGCAGTTTAGCCTTTTGTTTGTGGTGGTCTGATATGTTCCCCTGAGCTCAGCTTCTGCTTGAAAGAGTGTGGCTAATATGGATGGAGATTTTGGAAGAAGCTGACTGTTTGCCTGAAACACCAGACTCTGTTAGCACATCCTGTTTGCAAGGTCGTCCCTAGGGAGTTGCGGGGTCTGGGGCAAATCAGCCTGTATGGGGCCCCCCCTTAACATTTTTTATACAGGTGAAATCTGGTTACAGTGAACTTCAGTGGCAGCTGCTGGCCACAGGTTAAATATTGATAGCGCCCAGCTGTATAATTATGTTGTTATATTGTAGATTTTTATAATTATAATGAAGTTCATATAATTTAAAAAAAATAATAAACTCACCGATCACAATCAGTGTCGTGCCACTTACATTCTGAAATCTACCTTCCTGGACTTCCTTGCAGCAAACTCACTTCCCAGGTGCATATGGTCTCACTACCCTCAGTGGATTTATTTAAAATGTAATTACACATTGGCAACACTGGGAGCTCAGGTCTTGGGAACCGGGTAGCTCTTGGAGGGCCTATATGTGCCCTGGTGCTGGGGGACCCCAGGACCCTCCAGCATGGAGGAGGGGCTCTAAGATCTGTTTTCTCTGGGGGCTGGGAGGGGGAGGGAGGTGGTAAAGCAGATGGACGGAGGACCCCAGTCCTAGTGGGTGATGGAGAGAGCAGAGTTGTGGGACCCCAGATCCTGGTACTGTGGGGAGGGGGACCCCAAGGCTGGAGATCTGAAAGGCAAGGAGGACCCTGAGGCAAGGGGGTGATAAGGGCTGGCCCTGGCCTGGAGGTGGCATTGGAGGACCCCACCCAGTGCTGGGAGAGGGGAGAAAGAGCAGTGGAGGGACACCAGTGCTGGGTGACAGGTGAAGGATGATGGAGATGACTGGCTGGCACTAACCTGTGCTAGGACCAAGGGGGCCCCCCTGTGCTGGTGGAGGGTCCTGCCGGAAAAGAGAAGGGTCCGTCCAAGGCGGAAGGGCAGTATCAGGGTCAGCCTGCCCTGGCACTAGTGGTGGAGGGTGCTAGGACCCTGCGGAGGCGGGCAATGCTAGGAGCCAGCAGAGTGGAGCAGGGCCTCCCAAAGCATGGGGCCCAGGGTGGTTGCCCCGTTCTGCCCTATGGACGGGACAGCTCTGCCTGTTTGGCTGACACATTGAGGCAGGTGGTGTATGACCCAACCTGAACATAAGGGAATTAGGAGTGGCTCTCTAGTGGGCTGAAGTGGGAAGCCTCTCTAGGAACAGCCATGCATAGGGAGGAGGTTTGATCCAAAGATTTGATAAGGTAAGCTAAAAAGATCAGGGAAAAAAATCTACAGTTGGCTGGTATATGGACAAGAAGAAATGGAAGTATCTTAGCAACAAACAAAATCCTAGCAGTGGTATAGGCCCATTATTAGATAAAGATGGGTAAGAGTGTTATTAATGCCAAAAAGACACAAGTGTTCAATAAATATTTCTGTTCTCTAGTTGGAAAGAAGCAGAATCATAGGATTGCAATGGACCTTGAGAAGTCATCTAGTCCAATCCCCTGCACTCATGGCAGGACTAAGTATTATCTAGACTACCTTCACAGGTGTTTGTCTAACCTGCCCTTAAAAATCTCCAGTGATGGATATTCCACAACCTCCTTAGACAATGTATCAGTGCGGAGTAGAGTGGAAGAATTACTTTTTGTGTCTTGTTTACAACACTTCTGCTAATACATTCCTGAATGATTATTGTGGTTTTTTTGTTTGTTTTTGTTTGGTTTTTTTTTTTGGGGGGGGGGTTGGGTTGTGGGGTTTTTTTTGTTTGTTTGTTTTTTTTTGCAACAGTGTTACACTGTTGATGCATATTTAGCTTGTGATATGACCCCCAGATCCCTTTCTGCAGTACTCCTTCCTAGGCAGCCATTTTCCATTTTGTATGTGTGCAACTGATTGTTCCTTCCTAAGTAGAGTGCCTTACATATGTCCTTATTGAACTTCATCCACTTTTCCAGTTTGTCCAGATCATCATGAATTTTAATCTTATCCTCCAAAGCACTTGCAACCCCTCCCAGCTTGGTATAATCCACAAATGTTATAACTGTACTCTGCCATTTCCTAAATCACTGATGTTGAACAGAACCAGAACTGACCCCTGGGGAACCCCACTTGATATGCCCTTCCAGCATGACTGTGAACCACTGATAACTACTCTCTGGTTTCCAATCAGTTACACACCCACCTTTATAGTAACTCCATCTAGGTTGCAGTTCTCTAGTTTATTTATGAGTAGGTCATGCAAGACAGTATCAAAAGCCTTACTATAGTCAGGATACCACATCTACCACTTCCCCCCTATCCAAAAGGCTTGTTAGCTTTCTTTGACGAGGTATTAGGTTGGTATGACATGATGCACTCATAGTGCATGCGGATGATGAAGTACTTTCCAGTCCATTAACATGTAAGGCAGATGTTAGACATCTACTAGGCATAAATATTTTTAAATTGGCAGCCTTGTATAACTTTGCACCCAAGAGTCCAAAAAGGGATGACTGAGATTTCTGCCCTGCTGATGATCATTTTTACTAAACTTTAAATCCTGGGGAAATCCCAGAAGTCTGGAAGAGTGCTAATATGGTGCCAATATTAAAAAAAAAAGCAAGCAGGATGGCCTGGATATCTATAGGTTGATTAGATTGACATCAGTCCCAGGCAACATAATGGAAATTTCATATTGGATCCAATTTAATAAAGACATAAAGGAGAGGGATATAATTATTGCTAGCCAACATGATTTTTGGAACATAAGTCTTGTCAAACAAATCTGATTTCATGCTTTGAGTTTGGTCGATAAAATGAAGTATGTACATTTGAAATACTTAGACTTTTGTAAGGTGTTTGACTTACCACATGACATTCTAATTTAAAAAAGAGTAATGTACAATATGAATAACGTTAAATGGATTAAGAATTAGCTAATTGACAGATTTCAAAGTAGTTGATGAAGAATCCTCATCAAATGGGAGTGTTTCTAGTAGGGTTCCTCAGGGATCAGAAGTAGACCTTAAGTTATTCAGCATTTTCATCAGTGACCTGGAAATAAACATAAAATCACTGCTGATGATAGCTGTGGACAACACAAAGATTGGCAGAGTGGTCCATAATGACAGGGCAGTCACACAGAGCTATCTGGATCATGTGGTACTGGTCCCGTTCAAACAAAATGTGTTTCAATGTAGCCAAGTGCAAAGTTATTCATGTAGGAACAAGAAATACAGAGAACATTTTCCTGGAAAGAAGTTACTCTGGATAGGATTTAGGGATCACAGTGAATGGGCTACTCAATATGATCTCCCAGTATGATGCTGTGGCAAAAAGAACTAATGCAATCCTTAGACATAAACAGGGAAGTAGACAGTAGGGGGGTGATTTAATCTCTTTATATAGAATTGATGAAACTGATAATAGAATACTGCATATAATTCTGGTGTCCACAGTTGGGAAAATATTTTGAAAAAATAGAGAGAGCATAGAGAAGACCTGCAAAAATTATTTCAGGACTGGAAAAAACACCTTACATAGAGCTCAGTTTGTTTAGCTTATCAAAAAGAAGATTGAGAAGTGACTTGACTGCAGTGTTTAAATACCTCACTGGGTAGAAAATATTGGGTTCTAAAGGGTTCTTTAATCTAGCGGAGAAAGACATAACAAGAAGTAGTGCATGGAAGCTGAAGCCAGACACTTTCAAATTAGAAATAAGGCACAAATTTTAATTGAGGGTGATTTGTTTTAATGTTTAATCTACAAATGGAAGTGGTGGACTCTCCATCTCTTAAAGCATTCAAATCCTGACTGGAGCCTTTCTATTAGATATGCTTTAGCTGAACACAAGTTATTAGGCCTAGTACAAGCATAAGTAGGTAAAATTTAATGGTGTATGATATATAGAAGGTCTGCTTAGATGATCTAATGGTCCCCTCTTGCCTTAAAATTCATAGTTGGTTATTTAAATATCTTTCAAGCGAACCCACAAGAAGGGGATGAGGTTTTTTTGTTTGTTTGTTTTTGTTTTTAGGGTAGGTTGGGAAAGACACCAGCTCACAAGGTTGTTTATGCTGTAGAAAAGCCTGTGAATCTCCCTCAGCCAGCCAACTTGAATTTAGACTGTGATTTTATCAGACTAAGGAAGATTTTAATCAAACAGCCTTTCTCACCCCAGTGGATGTTGCAGGTAGGTTACGGTTCTTAATATACAGGCTGAATTTCCTTCTTGGCCTGCGACCAATCTCCTCAGTTCAAAGTGCTCCCAGCATTCTTGTTGCCTTCAGCGTAGGTGGGGGAGGAGAGGTGGTCTCATGATGCCACTGTCCCTTATTTTATAATCTTAGTTCATGTCCCAGGGAAGATACTGGCCTAGATGAGTCCTGGTGGGGCTTGCTGAGTCACACTTGAATAATCTCCATTGTGTGGTGCTTGGGCAACTGCTCCTTGCAGAATTGTAAATCTCTTGTTTACAATTCCCCTGCTGGTCAATGGCTCGTGTTGGGCGCTTAACGCCAGTTTGGATGTGGGTCACCTCCTCTGTTGTCACTGCAGAGCTAGAATCACAGCATATTTCAATAACAACCATATAGCAAAATCTCATAACTTCATACACAATAACAATATACAGATTTTGACAGAACGTGTTTCAGCAAATTGTGAGCTTACATATGGGACCTTACAATGCATGCTTTGTATGAAATATCACAACCCTATACAAATGATTAATATGTGGGTTACAGGGTGCTACTTTTGAGGTACAGTGCATCACAGTGCAAACAAGGTATTTGTTGTTATCAGTCTATTTTGACATTTACTAGTGCTGGTCAATATTTTTCAAATGAAAACAGTTTCTTCTCAAAAAAGCCCCTTCCCCGTATATTAAAAAGTATTCACCATCATTTTCATATTTTTGTTTCGCTATGGTCTCCTTTTTTTCAAATTTTTCTCTTATCGTTTTTATTTTATCATTTGTTTTTTCTATCTTCTGATTTTGTTTCTTTTCTCCAGTCATTTTTGAAACTCCATATCTATCTTTTTGAAAAATGATTGGGGGCGGGGGGAGGAATTGAAATGAGGAGAAATGAAAAAAATATCATCGGGATAAAAAAAGAATTTCATGAAAATGGGTCTCTCTGACTCTCATGAAACAACTTTGAAATGTTTCTCCTTGTTGTTAGTTTTTTGGCCAACTCCATACCTCCCTCTTTGCTGTGCTATCTTACAGGAGCTGGCCACGCTTGAAGGGTAGCCTTCAGGGGTGTAGCAGCTTTTGTGCCCAATGAAATTTCATGAGTGCCTACTTGAGACACAATGGCTGTAAAGCTCAACAATGGCTGTACTGTGCTCAGTGCAGCTTTGGGGTGCTTGGAAGGAGGAGACAACAAATCACCTTGTTGCAGTTCCTGTATCCTGAGGCAGGCTGGGAACTGGTCCAGAGTGCTCTGTACAAGTTAGAACCCTGTGTCTCCTCTAACTTACACTTGGCTCTCTATCACCTTAAGAGATCATTCCAGCAGCCAGAGTGTAGCAATTATCATGCCCCTTATTCCCCAGCCTCACTTTAATACCAAGGCCAGCACAGAAGGTGGCATAGAGCAGGTATTGCCCTGTCACTCAGGCAATTCTCCTTTAATGACCCAGGGAGTTGAGTAAATCAGCTTTATGACCATGTTGTGTTACTGAGGGCAATGCAAAGCAGGAGGATTGGGGAGTTGGGGCTTGTAGCCAGAACATAGCCTGATGCCTTCTGGAACGCCCAATAGGATCCTGAGGTTGTGGTTTACATATACATTGCTCCTTGATATAGTTAGCAGTGGGCAAGATTAATGAGTCCGCGTGGAACCATCATGGTCAAATGTAGTTGTCACCTTGACTGGCATAACACAGCTTAATACAGGAATGTTGGCAAGGATCCCATGGGACCCCTGGATGACAGTCATTAATGCCTGCCACCACTGCACCAAACAGACGTATTGGAATGCAGCATGCTTTGCCTACAAGAGAATGGAGTTGATTACCTTATTCTCCTGGGCTGCAGGTTATGAGAACAATATTTGGTGTTCAGAATAAAACAGATTTTTAATGACAAATGGCAACTTTTTATTGACTGTGCTATGCAAAAAAAAATAGAATTACTTCTTGCTATAGCTTATATGGTTTCTCTTCTTGAGCTTGTTTCTTTTCCTAGCAAATATGCCTGTGTAGTGGTATTGTGATGTTATAAATTGCTGATGTTAAATATTAGTAATTGCAAAGAATGTGACAATTTTTTTTCAACACAAGATGCATTAAATACAACACTCAGGACTCCTGCATCCAAGATCAGCTACGTATGGGGATGGATATAGATCCTTGATTCTGTTAGCAGGTCTGTGCCAGCCCTAGTTCCAGCATGAGTTCTAGCAGCCTAGCCCTAGAGATTGCAATGAGTTATGCCAGTGGTGCATGGTCTAAGGGACCCTACATTAGCAGAGTGTAGCCTCCACTCTCCTCACCCCCAGCACACCCTCAGCCCTGAGGAAGAGGTGTTTGCATAGGAGTAAGCTCCACAAGCTGAGCATTGCCACCTGCTGGGGAACTTTTCAACAGGCTAGTTGCTGGCAAAAATCAGCTCTTTTGTGCTGTGTGCCATGCACAGGAGCTAGATCTGAAATGATAATCCGGACTTCAAGATATTGTGTTGCAAATAGTATCTAGTTTGTGCAATTAGGGAGGGGACTAGTGCTATTTAGGTAATCTCTGTATTATAGGCAGAGCTGGCAGCATTGCCTGTAGTTGAGTGCCTGACATTTTCCACTATAAACACCCTGCTTTCAGTTACTTATAACTTCAGCAAACTTAAACAGTTCAGGCTGAAATTTTCCATGGTGGGTGTCTGCCTCAAGCTGAGTAATTTATTTTATTCGTAAAATTTCAGCTAAATGTTTCCAAGAATGAGATTTGGAAAAAAAATACATGGTGTACCCATGTTAAGTGGCTCTTCACTCCTCCTCCTTGCCTCCCCTAGCATAGAAGATGTGGCTGGAGAGAAGGTGTGGCCAGACATGCTGTACTATGGCTATTCTTGACTGGCTTTGTGGCCCTTAAGGTGAAATTTAGAGAAGCCCTGAGGGAGTTTGAAGGGCTTATCTATGCTACAAATACTATCATGGTAGAGCTATGCCAGCGAATCCCCCTAGTGGAGACAGTTAAACCAACAAAATTAAATTATTTTGCTGCCATAGTAAACTGCCTCCCTGAAGGACCTAAGAAAATGGCCTCTGGTGCCTGAATAACTGCATCTGCATTATAGCTTTTGTTGGCATAGCTGTTTCAGCTAAAGGGTACAATTTATTTTTAACACTCCTACTTGACATAGCTATGCTGGCAAAACTTCATAGGGTAGACTAAACCTAAGTTGCATGAGGGCTGAACTGGCCGTGCACAACTCCCATACACAGGAAGGCACAAAGGTGACTAAAAGGCACCTACCTCCTCATGCTTTTTACACACACATCTTTCCTGTGCTGAGCGAAGCTTGGGTAGAGCAGACAGTCTGATACCTTGAGGTGGCTGGCTCATTTTATAAAACAGAATGCTGATCTTATTCACATGGCCAGCATTCAAAACCACACTGCTGAAAATGGAGAAAATGGGATCCTTGGTCATCTCAAATTTTCTGGTTGTTATGAATACCCTTAGATTAACGGGCCCTGAGAGAGGAATCTGATTGGTCTCTGTTCGGTGACCATCCAAACATATGCATCGCATCAAATACTCTATAGAAATCTGTGAATTCCACCTGCGTTCCCTCAGAAATGAAGTACTTATGACATGTGGAGTACTTTTTTTGGGACACTGAAATGCACAACCTGACTTTTTTTGTAAAGGACTTTTTTCCAGGGTAGCTAAGGAGTCTTTTTCTTTTTGTCTCTTCTGTGGCTTTTTTTTCTTTTTGATCAATGTGTTGTCAGCAGTGAATGGACTGTTATTAAGTATGCCAAGATATTTTGTTACACACCCTCTAGAATTACAGTTGGGCAGTTCAGGAAACTAGCAGGCAAAGGGCCTCTTAAGTTATTGAAGATTATGTCTACTTGTGTTATGGGCCTGTTCCTTCATAACATGCTGCACTAGTATGGAAGAAGGTACTGTAACTTAAAATTTATCACTTTGCTTCCCCACAGTACTTATTCCCATGAAGAACAAACTGTTCCTGATTTGGCATGGAATGCTACAGCTTCATAGTTCAATATGAATGCACAGCTGGACCACAAGAGCTTTGGCAATATTTTCCCTTGTCACTTTTATTTGCTAGTCTTTGTTTCCTTGCTCCCTTCAGGAGCAAAGTGTTTATGAAAACTGTCACCCAAATAAAGCAAAGGAAAAAAGAAGGGCATATTTTAAATAAGGGAACTAAGGACATTTAGCTATATAACCCCTTTCAGTTAAGAGGCCTGAATTGGAGCCCTGGATCCAAACCTCTCCAGACTTTAGGAAAGTTCAAATTTAGGCCTGAATCTTTGTCCAAACTACGTAGCTTGGCCCCATTTCTAATGTCTTCCAATATATAGAAGGGTTGTTGTAGCTGTATTGGTCCCAGGATATTAGAGCGACAAGGTGGGTGAGGTAATACCGTTTTTTATTGAACCAACTTCTGTTGGTAAGAGACAAGCTTTTGAGCTTACACAGAGCTCTTCTTCAGGTCTGGGAAATGGAATCAGTGTCAGCTAAATACATGAAAGTACATGTCCAGATGTTTTGAAGTTGTGTCCTTTGTGTTTGCCTACAGCATATGATGCAGACTGAAACTTTGAGATACTAAGATTGCACGTCAGTATTAGTCCTTTCAGTTTTTCTTTGGAAGAGAAAATACTGTGCCTTTATTTTGAGGCCTGTGGTTCACTTCTCTGCCCACCTACTATGGACAAAACAGTTTCATCTGTAATAATCTTGGGTAGTACATATCTGAGATGGTGGGGGTGATGCATCCTTTACATTCAAACAAAATTAGATTACAAAGCAAAGCATAAGGTGTGTATTATTAATCAAAGATGTAAAAATATCATAGCATTACTGTTGAAAATTGTGTGATCAGATACTAAGGGGTGGGGAAGCAAGATTTTTCATGAAAGTGCAACCCCACTGTGATGGGATGTATAGCTCATCCTGGCTCTAAAAGAGTTAACTGAAGATAGAGAGCTTGTTTAGGGTTCCCAGTTGCACCTAGAAGGAGTCCCTGATGGAGAGCTGGGTAATTTCTATGACAGATATAGTAATATTCTGTAATATCCTGGACAAACTTTTTCTGAATTAACTTTGTGTCTAGGAGCTCATTGTGTTTAAAAACACAACTGTTTATTGTGGTATTGTATGTAACATCTCTAGGGGGAGACATCAATGTAAATCATGGGAAATGTTATGAGCTTCAAAGGACTATTTGAAACAATGGGACAGACAAGAATGAACTTTCAAAGTTAAGTAAGTTTCCCAGAAAATCTATAGGGAGAGGTATATGCAAATGTACCCGCTCTGGTTATGCAAGCCTTTTGAAGCTTCACCCTGATGAAGGTACCTTTTGTTTGTTGATCACCTGTTATATGAGGACAATATTAGAGGCCCAAATTGTATAAAAGAGTGATTCTCAGATTCATGGTGGTCTTGTTCTGAGCCAAAGTGGTTATGAACTGGTAACCACAGAAAAACTCCTTGGTGGGGTTTGAAGGACCTGCCAGAATCCGTGTTGGAGTTGGGTGGTCTCTGGTAAGCTTATTAGCATGTAGGTGGTTGATTTAATGTGTTTTTTTTCTGTAATGCTTTCACCTTTAGAATAAATGTGCTTGCTTAAAAAGAGCTGTGTGGTAACGTAGACCCATGAGCAATTGTGCTGTTTGTAGCCCCTGAGGAGACAGACAAGCAGGCCTGCTTAGGCAGTTGGACTTGCTATGGATCTCATTGTAGGCAGGGAATTCTGCAGAGTGGAAAACCCTCCGTCAGGCAGCTCTCCACCCAATGTAGGTGACGGCTGGGGGTCCAGAAGACTGAGAGTCGGTGCTCATGCTGGATCATAGACAGAGAATGCAGTTCCCCTGAACTGTGACAGTTTCTGTAAAGAGAGGAAGCCCAGAGTAGATGAGGTCTGCAGGGAGAGAGGAAGAGGAATTTTGCAGTCCCTCTCTGAGTGAGCAGTAGAGACTGGTACCTGGAGAGATACAGAGAAACCACTAGGGTGGAGCATGCCCTGGTGGTGAATCCTAACAAAAGGGCCTGGACCTTCAGGGAAGAAACTCAGGAAGATGCTCCACTGAAAAGGAGCTTCAGGGGGGAGTTTAAATCTGGGGACAGGCCTGGATGAAAAAGGGCAGCAGAGATGAAAGTGACTCCTCAAGTAGGCCTTAGAGAAGGCCAACCACCAGACAAACAGCATTGGGGGTAGAGTGCAGCGAGGCAATTCTTGGGAGTCAGCATTTTGGGGAAGACCATACAGCTGGGGAGGACCCAGGATGGATTAAAAGTTCCAGTCCAAGGGAGATGGCAAAAATTGCTTTCATTGTAGTTTTTGTTTTGCTTTTGAATTTGGTTGAAGGACACCAGGGAGAAGTCCTGGGGTCACTACTCTAACCGAGTGCAATGGAAGACGAGCCCTGGAGAGGCAGACGACTTATACCATTTACCAGTGTCACATGGGACATCATCCGTATGTTTGGGACACTGATACCCCAGAAGGGGTGAGACTGTAAGTTGACCTTGTTGGAGGGTTAAGTCACAAGAAGACGGAGACCACCACAGGACAGATGTGACTGTTGGCAGGGAATAGTAGACAGGAAAGAGCTGCTGCACCAAGCATAGCCACAAAGGGGTGCTCTAGCAGTGAGTCCACTCCTCTACACCCATACATAAAGGGGAGTGACTATGCAAATACCTTTGGCATGCCCAGTGTGAACAGAATATTTCCAAAGCTTGAACAGTTGTGGACAGAGCTGTATGCTCCTGCTGTTGAGGAAAACATTCTATGCCTTCTCTCCTGAAAAATTTGGTGCCGGGTTCTTATTACCATCCCCTCATGCCTTTCACCCCCCAAAACTTGTTCAGCCTATGCCCTAACTTCTCAAGTCCTTTCAATTGTATTGGAGTAACACATACGCCACTGTTAAATGGTGTGTGTAAACAATGGGCCAAATCCATCCCTGGTGTAACTGCACTGACTTCTGCTGTGCATAGAATGGAGGAGTACAGAATTATGTCAATATGTACCATCTATGATACTATGCCATTTGTTGGAAAAACTATTTTAGTAAATGTTCACCTCTCAAATGTGTCACTGAAAGAAGGAAAAACATAAAGGCCCTGTACTAGTACTAGTACTCATTTGGCACTCAGTGGGGAACAGGAAGTAGTTGCACTCCAGTGCAACAAAATTGTACCTGTGCTTTGTAGGACAAAACTCAAAAGAGAGATCTTGCAGAATGAGATGCCTGATGGTAATTGGTGGGTGTGCAAATGGCATCTGTTTTGTTGTTAGTCAACAAGATGTAGGACATTTCTGTCTCTGGATATCAAGCACACATGCAACATTGTGCTCATGGTAAAATTAAATCTCAGACAAATGTTTAATCCTATTCCTTTTACAAAATAACTTCAAATACCAACTTAAAAGATCCTGACAAAATGCTGGCTCTTATGGACGAGGATTGCACTGATACATAGTAGGAGAAGGTTAGAGGGCTGAAGGTATTGTATGTGTGAGGGAGAGGGGGAATCAAAGAAGCTCCGGATGTAGTTAAAGAATCCTCTGCAGACAAGGATACATAAAGAGCTGGGAAGGCCATGGGTAGATTAAGGCAACTGGAGAACTACTGGAAGCTATTTAACAGTTTCAGATTTCCACAAGATCAGACAAATTATCTGCCTTCTGATGTGATTGATTTAGAGAGGTAACATACATTGCTGTTTGTTGTCTCAGAGGTGCTCATTTGACCATAAGTTTGACATTTAAAAAAAGCTACGAAGCTGCAACAGTAAGCTCACAATTAGGGCTGTAACAAGATTTCTGCTTTTCTGTTTTCTCTCACTCTCTGACATGTGCCCCTTTCTATTACTTCATGAGAAGAGTGCCATTCTGCCTGACGTTTCTCATGTGTAGTCTTATGCCACTGAAGTATGTTGGGGGAACTAAGCTAATCAGACAAGACACTAATAAGAGCTCAGCTTTGAAAATGGAGAGACTTCCTGTTTGTAAGTCTCCTAAACTTATATGAAACCTGTATGAGGTTTCGTATCTCTAAAACAAGAGAGTCAATTTTTAACGTGTTTGTTTATTCCTGACAACTTGGAGTATCACATTTTTAAACAATGCATTTTTGAGTTGTTCTCTTTTACATTCTGAGAATTATTCTATCAAGGATTCTGCAGAGTTTATAAATTTTGCAGGCTCCTCAGTGGCATTTATAAACTCCAGATGCTACCTAGAAAGAGCCACTAGCCATTGGCTATTGTCAGGCTTATCAAAGAATGCTACTGAGGCTGGGGGTGTTGGTGGCATTCATCAACTCTGAGGATCAGCAAGAATCAAGTCAGGAAGGCTATTGAATATATAAGAACACCAGAATGGCCATACTGGGTCAGACCAAAGGTCCATCTAGCCAAGTATCCTGTCTTCTGACAGTGGCCAATGCCAGGTGCCCCAGAGGGAATGAACAGAACAGGTAATCATCAAGTGATCCATCCCCATCGTCCATTCCCAGCTTCCGGCAAACAGAGGCTAGGGATGCCATTCCCGTCCATCCTGGCTAATAGCCATTGATGGACCTATCCTCCATAAATTTATCTAGTTTTTTTTTTTTAATCCTGTTATAGTCTTGGCCTTCACAACATTCTCTGGCAAAAGAATTCCACAGGTTGACTGTGCGTTGTGTGAAGAAATACTTTTTTGTTTGTTTTTAACATGCTGCCTATTAATTTCATTTGGTAACTCCTGGTTCTTATGTTATGAGAAGGAGTAAATAATACTTCCTTATTTACTTTCTCCACACCAGTCATGATTTTATAGACCTCTATCATATCCCCCTTTAGTCATCTCTTTTCCAAGCTGAAAAGTCCCAATCATATTAATCTCTCCTCATATGGAAACTGTTCCATACCCCTCATCAATTTTGTTGCCCTTTTCTGAACCTTTTCCAATTACAATATATATATTTTGAGATGGGGCAACCACATCTGCATGCAGTATTCAAGATATGGGCGTACCATGGATTTATTTAGAGGCAATATGATATTTTCTGTCTTATTACCTATCCCTTTCCTAATGATTCCCAACATTCTGTTAGTGTTTTTGACTGCCACTGCACATTGAGTGGATGTTTTCTGAGAACTATTCACAATATCTCCAAGATCTTTCTTGAGTGGTAACTGCTAATTCAGACCTCATCATTTTATATGTACAATTGGGATTATGTTTTCCAATGTGCATTACTGTGCATTTATCCACATTGAATAACATCTGCCATTTTATTGCCCAGTTACCCAGTTTTGTGAGATCCCTTTGCAGCTCTTCACAGTCTGCTTTGGACTTAACTATCTTGAGTAGTTTTGTATCATCTGCAAATTTTGCCACCTCACTGTTTATCCTTTTTCCCCAGATTATTTATGAATATATTGTACAGCACTGGTCCCAGTACAGACCCCTAGGGGACACCACTATTTACCTCTCTCCATTCTGAAAACTGACCATTTATGCCTACCCTTTGTTTCCTATCTTTTAACCAGTTACTGATGGCTCAGGTTTGAGAATCTGCCTCAAATCCTCAGCCGTGACGACTGATGTAAAGAATTCATTTAGTTTCTCCACAATGGCCTTATCGTCCTTGAGTGCTCCTTTAGCATCTCGATCACCCAGTGGCCCCACTGGTTGTTTAGAAGACTTCCTGCTTCTGATGTAATTAAAGAAAATGTTGCTATTACTTTGAGTCTTTGGCTAGCTGTTCTTCAAATTCTTTTTTGGACTTCCTAGTTATATTTTTACACTTCACTGCCAGAGTTTGTTCCTTTTTATTTTCCTTACTAAGATTTAACTTCCACTTTTTAAAGAATGCCTTTTTGTCTCTCATTGCTTCTTTTACCTGGTTGTGTAGCCACGGTGGCCCTTTTTTTTTGGTTCTATTATTATTATTTATTATTTTAAATTTTGGAGTATACATTTAAGTTGAGCCTCTATTATGGTGTCTTTAAAAGTTTCCATGCAGTTTGCAGGGATTTCACTTTTTGTGCTGTACCTTTTATTTTATCAAAAGCAGCAAAGAATCCTGTGGCACCTTATAGACTAACAGACGTTTTTGCAGCATGAGCTTTCGTGGGTGAATACCCTCCCTACAATCTACCTTCTGTACGGACAGTAAATAAAATGCTCTTCAAGCACAATCAAATTGAAAAAGGAAAGAGGGCCATTGTGAGTCTCTTCTGGTGGAAGAATGCCATAGATGTTAGCATATAAATGTTTGTTTTATGGTCCTGTTGTAGGTGGCATTTTAAAAGTGGAGTTGAGTTGAATTACACTGGGTCTCTTCCAAGTAGCCAATCAGCTGTGCGTTATCAGATGGAGCTACCCCATTCTCATTAGGGCTGTGGTAAATACCTGTAGCTATGTCTGTAGGGGGTTAATTGAAACCTAGATGAGAGTTGTTGCCTTTTATTGCTTCAGACTGTTTAAACAACCCCAGTAAAACCAAGATCTGCTTTCTTTCATTTCTGTTCTTTGGTGAGATTGGCTGGGTGAGGGAGTGAATACTCTCTAAATTAAAAAAATTAATATTTGCTGTAATAAAACCAAAGACAAATTAGCACTGCAGTTGTGAAATTCATAAGCATGCCTTGGCCTTTCAAGACACCAGATGCCACTGACTCTTGGACATGCTCTTAATTTCCTGCCAGATAAATTATTAAAGTTATGCAGATAATATCATTTGGAATTTATTTCAACTTTAAATTTAGTGAGTTTTTTGTTTGTACCAATTAAGCTGTAGAAATTTGAAAGGTAAAATCTGGGAGTGTCTAATTTTTAAACTGGCTGTGTGCCAACCGGTGCAAATACATGAATGATTATCTCAATTTAGTGAGGCAAACAGGCCTTAGCTATATAATTTTTCTGCAAAACTAGCTGCACAATCTGAAGCTTCGGAATCTGCATCTGATTTATGCTGGCAAGGGCTGTCAGTCAGCATTTTGTTTTGTTTTTAAACAAGGTGCTGAGTGAATGAAATTTTACTTCTTCCTTAAATAGTTCTAGGTACAATAAGGAGCCACAAGACAGCTGATCCAGATTTTAAAATGTCAACTATAGATAGTGTTTGGCTTTAATCAATTGGTTGGCCAGCTAAGATCTTTTCCATTGGGTTGGGCCAATAACCTCAATGGCACCACAAACAGTGAATGCACTGCCCTTAGGAGGGACTCCAAAGTCCAGGATGAAATCCTGGTCCTATTGAAGTCAATGACCCAATAGCTAATGACTTTAGTAAGACCATGATTTCACCAGGTTTCTGAGACTTGGACAAAGAGGGCTTCAGCGTATCAGGGAGACAGAATGGCTCCCGAGGGGAGAGAGCATGTCATTCTCTGTGTCTCATTGCCCAGCATTGTCATGAAAGAGAAGATTTTTACAGTGTCAGCGCTTTTGGGATTATGGATTCTTATTACAGGATGGTAATTTTAAGAAGTGTTGTAACCCCACCCCCCTTCTTTTGGCAGGGGGACACCATTTCCTTTGCTGTTTCTGTCTACATGATGTGATTATAAAAGCTATCAGTCTCTTAGAACTTGGGAAATTCACACACAATAATCCACCCAATATATCAGCTCTTAATTGTATGAGACCTCCAATCATACTGGTAGTAATAACATAATCATATTTGTGCCAAAGGAAAAGGTAGCTATTCTGGAGAGAGGCTGTTTTTCTGTGCAAACTGCCAGAGATGCACCAAAATGATAGGCCTGGACATATCCATATTGGTATCCTTTATATAACTGTGAGTGTCTTAGGTAAAAGGAGGGAAAAGCGTCTCTTTATTGTTAGTAAAATAGTTCACATTTTGTAGTATACATTTTTAACAGTTCTGCATTATAAAAATCAAAAAATACCTTGCACAAAGTAAAAGGCTCATTTTCCCTCCAAATGGCTCAAAATAGCTGTAGCTATTTGCAGCACAACTTGCAACACAGACTACTTTTTTGTGACCTATCCCTGAGTATGTTGATCTGGCTATAAGCATTGTTTCCAGATCTCTGGTTCTGGCAAAGATTTGTATAACCATAAAATAGGGCGAAAGAAACAAGAAAACAAAAACAGGGAGCAGTGAGTCCGTGGAGAATTTTTAAAAAGCAGGAAAGTTGACTCTGAATTGGGTACGCAACCTGAGATGCAGTTCCTTGCTAGTAAATCAGTTTGTGACATTTTGAATATGAAGAGTGATATGTAAACACAAATTCTAGTCTACTAACTTTTCAACTTTGCCTCTCCCCAGCCCACCCCCAAAAATATTATGTATCAAGGATTGAAATCTTAAGACTGGGGTTCTATGATGGCATAGTAGAGTTGATGATGGACACGACACATCTTTTTCCAAGCATTGTCTGTAATTAGTATTGTTTACTGTCTGTTGCAGTAGTGCCGAGAAGCCACAGTCATGGACCAGGACTGCATTGTGCCAGGTGCTGCACAAACACAGAACAAAAAGAGTTCCTGCACCCAGGAGCTTATCATTCCAGTCATGTTTTTTATCACTTTCAACTAAAGCCCGGTGTAGTGTGATCAAGTGGATAGAGTACTAGATTGGGCCTCAGGAAACCTGGGTTCTGTTTCTAGCCTGCTGGGTGACCTTGGCAAGTCACTCCACTTATGTGTGCCTCAGTTCTGTAAAGTGGGGACAAACCTCTTTTTGTAAAATGTTTTGAGATCTACTGATGAATAAGAACTTGTTGGTGGAGGTGGTGGTATTCCTACAGATTGTTGCCCAAAGGTGGGTCCTGCACCCATGCAGATCCCCACTGAATTTGCTGTGTCCGTGCAGAGGTTTACTGACACGTAATTTCTTCCTGGATTGGGCCCTTTAAAAAAAACCCTCAAAATGAAACTAATATTTTTCTTTTGAATTTTTCACTGACCAAAATGAGGAATTATGATACTTTGACAAAATGAATATTTTTGCAGAAAAAGCCACTTTTCATCTAAATGTCTTTGATCGGCTCTAGTAAGTATAACAGAAAAAAGGTTGTCAAGTATCAGAGGGGTAGCTGTGTTAGTCTGGATCTGTAAAAAGCGACAGAGTCCTGTGGCACCTAATAGACTAACAGACATATTGGAGCATAAGCTTTCGTGGGTGAATACCCACTTCGTCAGATGCAGGGGCGGCTCCAGGCCCCAGCACGCCAAGCGCATGCTTGGGGCGGCATGCCGTGCTGGTCGCCGGGAGGGCGGCAGGCGGCTCCGGTGGACCTCCCGCAGGCGTGCCCGTGGAGGGTCCGCTGGTCCCGCGGCTTTACCGGCAGAGCACCCCCTGCAGCATGCCGCCCTGCTTGGGGCAGCGAAATGTCTAGAGCCGCCCCTGGTCAGATGAATGACGCTTTTTACAGAAAAAAGGTTGTGTTTTGTGCAATTCACACAGGATTTTGTGTGAACTCAGTTTACCTATTCCTCCAATTTACCAATAATGGCCAGATTCTCTCCCCCCACCTCCCTTAGTCACACTAAATAGTAACTTCATGGTGTAAGCTACTTCAGGCATGTCTGGACTTTAGTTGGTCAACTGCCCCCACCCCATTTTGTGTTAGTTTCTCTTCTGTTGCTGCAAGGAAAAAAATACATTCATGTTTTTTATATCTTTCAAAGGCAAAAAAAGGTGGCAGGGGAGAGGGAGTGTTTAGGAGAAGGTTGTTTTTTTTTTTTCTAATTGACTAGGATACCAGTTGTCTCTTTAAACAATCTCTAATATTGGCTATTGCAGACTGATACAGAAAATTCTATTTTGGCATCTAGATAACCATTATTTAAGGTATTTTAAAGCATGTATGACCTAAGTGTACTCTAACCGATTGCTCACATCTCTTTTTATACTCTTGCTCTTCATTATATGTGACAAGATTTACAGGCAGTGTCTATTCCCATTAGGCTCTCGAACATTGTTTTACCACCTATAACACAAACAGCATGTTGTTGATTTTTATCTTCTTCCTTTACAGTTTATTTTCTAGCACAAAATTCTATAAAGGAGATTAAAATTACCCAAATAGGACCTGTTCCAGCTCCCACTGAATTAAATGAAAACTGTATGGATTTCACTGAGAGTTGAATCACATTCATATTGCTAACTTTGCTGCTATGCTTATTATAGCTGTCCCTGGAAATGCACCTTTTTAATGCAGTTTTCTTACATTGTATGTAGTAAAGTGGTTTTTCTGCACTAATTTGAAGACTCTAGTTATCACATATTTGATTTGTTTACTTTTTTAACAAACGTAGCAAAACATTTTTGGATATTCTTGACACATTTACTGGTGGTTTTCTATATTCAATATCTTTGAAGTTACAGTGTTTCCTATTATCACTTGGGATTTGGGGATTTGACAGTTTTTAAAGGAGTAATACACTTATTCAGTTTTGTGAAATGTTGGTGGGTAACACCTATTTCACTAGAAAGTTCTGGCTGATTGGCTATATATATGTTGTGGGGGAGAGAGAAGGGGAAAGACTGACTATATTATATGTTTAACCCCTGTGATCAGACTGTGGTTGTTTGTTTCAAATGGAAAGGCTTTTTCTCAGTTTCAGTCCGTACAGGTGAACTTGGAACCTGAATCATACTGTGTGCCTACGGGTATATTCATTTTTTCCCTGAGCCAGAATATCAGTTGGAAGTTTCAGTTCATAATGGGCTTTAGAAATGGAAAAGTCCTATAGTGAGGTATATTGACTTTAAGCCTGGTGTAAGTGGGTAAGTAGCTCAGATGAATTTGGCTCAGGATGTGAATTTAATATAATAGGCCCAGTTCCTGCCAAGACTTATGTGCTGAGCTCAGTGTGACTAACCATGTGCATAAAGATACTCACATATATAAATCATCACAGGACCAGGGACATGGTGGGTTTTCTCACATTTTTCAGCAATTAAGAGGTAGATTAAAAAGAACAGGCACTCTGTAACCCATAGAACATTCCTGGACTACACCACTAATGTCTTCTGGTATTTATATGACACATCTTGAATTTTTACAGTATAATAAACCTGTATGTTTTCCAGCGCCATCTCCATTATGTTTAAACCTTAACAGCTTACTTCTGTGTGTAGGTCCTCTGACACATACTAAAAGTGTCTTTTGTGTGTAGGTGGGGGTAGCTCTTTCTGTTTCCAAGTTAAAACCTAGTGGGAGATTCAGTTAGTTAGTTCTCTAGCTAAAAGTCAGTGGTACACTTTTTTCTGCATCCTCTGGAATACTTCATGCTATTTTGTTCAGGATAATTCTCAAGTTTAGGGGTTTTGTTTGTTTTTTAAATAGATCTCTTCTGTTTTCAGCAGCACTTTCCCCCCTTCTTGCAACAATTGTACTTCCATTTCCACATTAGTAGAAAATCTGTTACTAAGCTGAGCGGTTATTAAATATAGCTTTAATTAGGTACTATTTGAGAAGATATTAGACACTTTCTTAAGTTTTCCTGTTAATGCCTGACTCCTTTTGGATCTCTTCCTCATCTTCCTAACCAGTGCCTATCTTACAACTTCTTTTAAAGACTCTGTAGGAGAAACGTAGAGCCTGATAATCACTATGGGCCTGATCCAAAGCTCACTGAAGTACGCCGAAAAACTTCATTGACTTCAGGAGGCTTTGAAACAGATTCTTCCCATATGTTTAGGTTTTTATAATAAGGATTTAGCCGATAAGTATGGTAAGAATGGAACTAGTCCCTGACTCAACCATCCCACTCTGAGCTATGATGTAACTACTTCACAGTCCTGTACTTCTGATAACTAAAAGGCCAGTGTGACATTACCCAGGGTACAATCTGGACTGATGAACAGCTGTCCCCCCTCTGTTCTCCATCCTGGGGTGTCTTTTATACTGCTTTGCTGTGAGAGCAACCACTCCTGGTGTGCCCCCACATAGCCTTCAGCATGTCAATTAATCCCAGTTATACTGCAAGAGTGCTATAGCCAGCCACCCTTGCATTACACTGCAGAGCAACACCAGCAAATTCCCAATCCCAGACTTCCCCTCAGAAATGGACAATACAACCTCATATAAAGTCCGTCATTTTATTAATATATGCCCATAGCCATTGTTAATTGTTTGACATTAAAAATAATGGATACTTTGTTACGGCATGTGCAGTGGGAGCCATTTTGCATGGAGACAGAGAAATAAAACTAGAGTAGGACTTGTGCATAAAGGAAAACAATCTTAATGGCACAGTTGGGAATCAGCCTCTATTCCTTTGTGTGAGTGTTCTGTAAGCAGCAGCTCTGCACTGGAGAAATTATTCTGATCAGAAAAAAAAAACTGACTCAGTTAACAAATCTTACTTGTGGATGCAATAGATTCTAAAAGAATTGTCTCACAACTAACACAGCATTTCTCCCCAGATCTGTCTGCCTCAGACATTCAGTGAAAGATTCTCTTTGTATTTTTCATGTCTATTAGCGCCTACAGCCTTCATCTGTCTTGTTTGTTTAGATTGTAAGCTCTTCAGCACAGGGACAGTATCTTGCTAGGTATCTATACAGCACTTAGTACCTAGAAGTTCTAAACAGAGCTCCACTGTACTATCAGAATACAATTAACTACTAAACCTGATAAAACATGGCATTATTGCAGATATTACCTCCAAACTATTAACCAGGAAATTACATTCTCATTCATTCTTCTCTTGCACACCACAAATACCGAAGGTGATATTGGCATATCAGCCATATCCAAGCAGCTACAACATAAAGGAGTTTCCTTATCCTCATTACTTCTACAAGGAACAGCAAAGAAAAGTGGAGGAATTCCACCCTCTCGCTACTTTAAAACAGTTCCTTCTTTTCTCAGACTCTTTAAACTTAACAGCCAAACAGGCAAATTCCAAGAGATCATGGCTGGTACTCTGTTTGAAGTGTGCCATGAAAGGGTCCATAAGCCTCCATCTGCTTTAAAGATCTCCAGATGAAACACACAAATACTAATTTAGAGCAAGAATAGAGCAACAGCTGCTAATGGATTATTCTCAATCCATACAGGAGATGGCAATGATTTCAGAGCAACTGGAACAGTAGTATGGGAAGAATGGCTTGCTTCATATATATGTATGTATTTACATTTAAAAATATGTAGAGGTGTCCATGCAAGGCTGTTGGGTGAATAGCTTCCACACCTATGCTCACCCTATATGCAGTAGCTTCAGGAAGTTAATGGGCTTTGCAATGTACTTGAAGGTTAACAAATCTGAATACTCTGGTGAACTCGGGGGGGGGGGGAGCAAGTTCCAAAGTTAAGGATCCTCTAACTCCCTCTCGCACCCCAAGGAACCCCAAGTTGGAGTGTTGTTTCTTGGGGCACTATCTGCCCTGGTGCTTCCATGGGATAATGCACCACCCCGTACACAGGACTCTACAATGGTGAGGCAATCAAATGCTATCCCAGTGATGCCCATCTGAGTCTACAAATACTGCATCATCCCCAGCCTGAACCTATAGAATCCCATAGTCATTATTTTGTCGCATATAGCTAGGAATGTCATTTGAGTCTGGGGTGCACCTGGTAGGGAGAAGTGGTAAGTGTTCTCACCCAGTCTAAACTGAAGGTGTGTGTCTCAAATCTTCTTTATGAAAATAATTTCAGATGAATTGCTGGGTATTATGACTAGCATAATAGCTTGTACTCATTACCATAAATGTATGTATAATACTTCTGACATTAACAAAAATACCCCTTGGTAAATCTATCAACCCTCGGAGAATCTATTTAAAAGCCAGACTGATCCATTTAAAAGAAAAATGATATTTCAGAGTTATGTTTCATTTAATCTGAATAGCTCAACTAGCAGACTAGGTGAAAGGAATTGTTGCATATTAAGGGTCTATAAAGAATTTTGCCACAGTCACAAGAATACAAAAAAGGACACACAGAAGAATGTTAATGAACCAAGACAAATGGCCTTCAGTGCAGATCTGCTAGCTGAGTAGTGTCTCATGCAGTCAGCATTTCCTTCCCTTTGGTTTTATTGTGTAGTTTAATCGTATAAACTAGTATACATGCAAGCATGAGGAAAAAAATGATACTGCCAATTAAAAAGCCATGGAAATCATGAAGTAGTTAATAGGGGGCAGGGAGAAACTACAATATAATACAAAGGCTATTAAATTAGAGCATTAGAAATGAAAACTTTGGGAAAAATACATTTTGAAATTTGGTACCCAGAGAGAAAATACTTCAGTACTTGTGAAAAATGTTGGCTTGAGGGTGAGAGAATTAATTTCTTCTCTCATGTGAATACACAGAAATATATACACTCGGGGCCTGATCTGAAGCCCAGTGAGTCAGTGGAAAAACTTCTATTGACTTCAGAGAGTTTTGAATCAGGTCCTATACAAATAATTTCTCTTAAAGTCCGTGGGAGTTACTCATATCCTTCAGGGTGGGAAGAGCCAGCTGAAGGAGAATGAAGTCCTCACCCCACAGCGCAGGTACAGCATGGCAGTAGAGGTGGTCAGAGAATTGGGAAGACAACACGTCTTCCCAACCAGCTCAAATATGCAGTGACACTACACATTCCTTCATGCTTCCCTAGGAGTGTGCCTCAAGCCTGACTTGAAGAAACTTCCTCTAGGAGTTGGTTAATTCTCCATGCTGATTATGTAATGCACTTCAAATTCAGATTCTGCTCTTTGAAGGCACCCAATTCTTTATCTTAGATAGCACAAACACCTGTAATACAGATCTGAGAGAGACTCCGGGGTCTACATGGAACAGGGTTCAAACTAAAATATCTCAAACACAGTTTGATGTGGCTGGGCAACTTGATTTAATAGCCTAACAACAATGAGCCGTGTAGTTTAAGCTTTTTCTGCTCCTTTACAGTACATAGTGTTCAAGGCCTGACCCAACAGAGCAAAACAGACTGCAAGTTACTTTCTGTACCAACATATTCCTAGCACTTTAAACCATTTTATATGTAGGCAATAAATGTTTTAGAACTCTTTAAAGCATGAACTTATATCCTGTAATGCAGAACAGAGACTCAAGGGTCTGTATGAAACAGGGCTCCGACTAAAATGTTTCCTCCATGCCACAACCACCCCATCCAGCAACAGCAGATGTCTAGAAACTATATGCTCTAGGGAACATTGTGTGTGTGGGGAGGGAAGGAGGTGTCCAAAAGGTTCAGCCATTGTGAAAACTTCAGTTATCAAGGTAAGAACATAGTGCTCCCTTTTGTATATGCCGTACAATTATGCCCCTGGCTACCTCTGCTCAGAGTAACAACAGAGGGGAAGGAAGAACCTGTGGTAGGGCCCCCTATTAATTATTAGTATGTGCTGTGTGGGGCAGGGCCCAAAATATTCCTGCTTAGATCCCCCAATGGGCTAGCACTGGCACAGGGTGATGGCAGGGCTGGCTCCAGGTTTTCTGCCGCCCCAAGCAGCGGGGGAGGGGCGATCGGTGGCACTTCAGCGGCCGCTCAATCGCGCCGCTCCAGTCTTCGGCGGCAGGTCCTTCGCTCTCTTTACACTTCCTCAGTGGCAGTTTGGCGGCAGCTCAAAGAGGAAGAGCGGGACTGAGGGACCTGCCGCTGAATTCCTGCCGAAGATCCGGACGTGCCACCCAATAGCGGACGAAGTGCCGCCCCTTTGTATTGGCCGCACCAAGCACCTGCTTCCTTAGCTGGTGCCTAGAGCCGACCCTGCGTGAAGGGTTTTGAAATATGGACACCTGTCTGGTGAACTAATCCACCAAACTCATTTCACTTAGGGTGCCAAAAAGCCATGAGATGGCAACAGCTTCTATATGCTCCAGGGCCGCCCAGAGGGGGGGGCAAAGGGGGCAATTTGCCCCGGGCCCCGGGCTCCGCAGGGGCCCCCAAGAGAACAGCGGGGGCTCCCGCCTCCGCCCCTCTCCCGGAGCCTCAGCGCATCAAGCGGCGTGTCTCAGCCGGGGCCCCTGAGCCCCGCTCCGCGCCGCGTGGGGAGGGGGCGGGGCCGGGAGCTCCGGCCTGAGCTCTGCTCCCTCCGCTGGGCCCGGAGCTCCCAGCCCCGCCCCCTCACCACGCGGCTCGGAGCGGGACGGAGCTCAGGCCCCGCCGGAGACACGCTGCGGCTGTTCAGCCGAGGCGCTGAGGCTGCGCGTGAGGAGGGAGCCGGGGGTAAGAGGCTGGGGGCGGGGGGGTTGGCTAAAGGGCAAGGAGCCCTGGGGACAGTCAGGGCAGAGGTTGGGAGGGCAGGGAATGGGGGTTGGATTGTGGGTGTTCTGGGGGTGGATAGGGTCAGGGCCGCCCAGAGGGGGCGGGCAAGAGGCGCAGAGGGCGCTCCCGGTCTTCGCCGGCGGGGGTCCTTCTGCTCCGGGCGGAAGGACACCCCGCCGCCGAATTACCGCGGCGGGACCCGCCGCCGATGTGCAGCCCGGTCGTCGGCGGTAAGTCCGCCGCCGAAGTGCCCCGGAGCCCCGCAGACTTACCGCGGCAGACCGGGGAGCACGTCGGCGGCGGGTCCCGCTTCGGCGGTAATTCAGCGGCGGGGGGCTCCCGCCGCGGGTCTTCGGGGCACTTCGGCGGCGGGCCCCCCGCCGCCGAAGACCCCGGGCCCCCGGAATTCTCTGGGCGGCCCTGATATGCTCCTGACCATGGTTGGATTTGAACCAGATTTGAGTAGTTCCCTGTACTCTGAGCCATCTAATTCTTCTTGTAGCAGATTTCCAAACTTACAGTTATCGCATATTAGAGCACCTTCTTAGGCAGTTAGAGCAGTACATAAGATCAGAAGTCAAATGGAAGAGTCCTTTTGATTTCAATGAGAGTTGGATCAAGAGCTAAAAAAGGACAAGATCTAATGTACATGGTATAAAACTCCAAAACATAATCACAAAATCTCCTAAGCCACTAGCAGAGATCACTATTGAAATGTTTTAACTTTCATTTTTTTTCAATATTATTTTCCTTCCTTTCCTTAGCCAAGAAGATCAGGGACACACTTGCATGCTCCGGGTGCCCACAAACGTTCAGCTGCCAGAAGCTGGGATTGGACAACAGGATGTCTGAAATTGCCCCATTCTCCATTTCCTCTGAAGCATCTGGCACTAGCTGCTGTCAGAGATAGGACACTTAGTTAGATGGGTCACTGGTCTCTGACTCTGTATGGCTATTCTTATGTTCTTTCCTCTGTCGTCTTTCTTGATCTTGTGTGCTTTCTATTTGCTACCTAAATGAGCCAAAATCCTTTAGGAAAAAGCAATCCCCCTTTGGTGCCACCTGATGTCTTTGAAATAATCTTGTGTGACCTTTGTCCCATTAAATTGGGCTACTAGGGCTGTCCTCCTAATCAGGATTAGAAGAGGAAAAACAGGACTTAACCTTGTTGTCACAAGTGAGGTACACTTCAGGCTAAGGGATAAGACCTACTCTACAATAGATGCATTAGGGCTTGTCGGTATTCAGTCCAGAGTTAAAAGCATTTGTAAGCTTATTTTATATAGAATAATATCTCTCTGTGTTGTAACATGCTACCCTCAGGACTGGGGAGAGGAAAGGTTTTCTGGAATTAACTGTTAAAGTGCTATGGCAATAGCTTTTCCAGAAATGAATACATTTCATAGGCACGAAGTGCTATATATAAACCGGTGTGGTTTATGTTACTGTTCTGAGAAGTGAGAAATGGTTAGTAGCATCAATGGTTGGAGAATTTAAAATCTTCACTTTCCCACTTTCAGAGCCTTGGCAGAGATTTTAAAAAATGGGTGTCTACAAGTAGACTTGTAAGCTCATATGTAGGCATTTAAAGAAATGGCCTGATTATCCAGTGTCATCAGTGTTTGACAATCTTGGTCATGATAGTCCAACAAAAAGATGAGAACACAAATTATTTTAAGAGAACTGTCAGTGTGTAGTGCGTTCTTTACATTAAAGAAATCTATTAGATGAGATTCTAGCAGTGTATTCTTTACATCAGTAAACAAGTCTCTTCTCTTGTGGCGTCAGCTTCTCTGGTAAGAAAAAATAAAGAGATTTCCCTTTTCTGAGTTTAAAAGAAAATCACTGAATCCTACGTCATGAACAGTCAAAAGAAATGTTACAATATTATGGGTTGTTTTTACAGCTACTCTTCTTTGTATTACCTCAAAAGACGTTTGTGCTTTGTGAGCATAATAACATTTATTACTTAATTTTCACACTTATCCAGACATAAGGAAGGAAGGAAGAATGAGACAAGAAAAGAATTGGCTCATTAAGCTGCAGCTCTTGCTCACTTATTTATAGTAACAATGGAGACATAAGCTAAATAGCATTAAGTGGATTTATACAACTTGTTTAGGGTGAAGGGTGGGACAGTAAAAGACAAGAGAATGAACCTAGCATTGAAAACCAATGGAAATCTGTTTTTTAAAAAGGGTAATTTTATGACTAAGGGAATAGGAAACACAATATGTTTTTTACTATCATCTGAGCAGAGCAGCATTTGAACCTCAAAGAAGAGGGTAGCTCCATCTTGAGGGGTTAAACTCAAAATAGAGCCAGTAACATATGTGCAGCTAATTTGACCTAATTAGTTGTTACTAGTTCCAGGAATTATATGAAGAATCTCATTATATAGGTTAGATGTAAGATAGATAGAATCTTGGCCTTTGGCAAAGATCAAAAGTAGTATCAGTAAATACCGGATACATCCTCTATCTGGGTATGATGTCCAGCACTTGCAGAGCAGGTGGGGTTGAAGTTCTAGAAAACATTTACCATCTTCTATTTGATAAGTATCATTAAGATTTTTTTTAAAGTCTTGCCCTCTTATGTGGATGCTCCATTTATGTTTGTAGTTATAGGTGCAAAGGAAGAGACCTTTTTTACCTCATGGGTGATAGAATGTCAGTAGTAACTAGTAGGGAAATCCAATGACTTTATCTATTTAAATGAAGCTGAGCAGGTCCCTGTTCTTGTCCTCCATGCACACTAAAGTGTTTTTTTAATTAATGTTTAATATGTCTGAGCTGGAGCCCCAAAAGGGTAACAAAATTCAGTGTGAAAATTTGTAAATCTGCATTAATCACTATCTTCTTATTTCATTTGTATTAATGTAGTGTCCAGGAGCTCTAATAATGGACCAGGACCCCTTTGTACTAAGTGCTATACAAACCTATAACTGGCCACTGGAAGTCAGTAACTTAGTGCCTGACGCAAAGCTTATTGAATCAGTGGGACTCTTTATTTATTGACTTGAAGGGGCTTTTGGCTTAGGCCCACAATGACTTACCAAAAAAAAAAAGTTTATTATGTGCTGCAGTGGATTTGAAACCAGGTGACATTATTATTAGCTTTATCATTATAAACAGGAAGCACCATGGTGTTGCCATAAAAGAGGGACACATTTTTTTTCTCCAGCAGGAATTGAAACATAAGTTGTTCATGATGATGATCTTACTGAGAATGTACTTTTCATTCCAATAAGACAAGAAATTTTCCAGATGAAAATATGTGCCCATTAGGGGCCTGCTCTTGTAATCCTTACTGAGATAAAAATCGCCCCCAGTGAAGTCAGTAAGGAATCTTGCCTGAATCAGGAGTCCAGAATGGAATCTGAGGTCTTCAGGTGGCTTTTCAGCAGAATTAATTCACTATGATGGAAAGTAATGAATAGTATCAAGAGAGAAGGCTTCAGAGAAGGAAAACATACACAGGAGAAGGAAAACTTGCAAAATGAAATTGATACAGTAAATTAGAAATTTTACAAAATGAGACAGTTCTTTACACCCCTGAGGACTTGGAACTAATCTTTTCAGCAGTAGCCCAAGGAATATGTATGCCATGTAAGGGTTTCAGTAGTTCTTGTGAGTACATTGCTCTTTTAGTAGTTATATGTAGCTGGATGAATACAGTATGATACCAGCAATAGGTTCAGAAGTGCAACTGTAATTACAATCTCTATTTTTTTCATACATTTCATTTTTTTCGTAAGTTCCTTAGCTTTTGAACTTTCAAAATATTATGGCCAGGTTTTTCCTTAAACGGCAATTAAAATAATTCAGATTAGGCAAATGCAACCAATAAGATCAGTCAATGCCATCCACTTGCCATGGAAAAAGGGTAATGTGAAAGCAAAGAGATGGAGATAGGATCTTCCCTGAGGAGAGTGGGTTGTTGCTTAATGTGCAGAGCACCTCAAGCCTTATTCAGCTGAAATTAATGATGAAATTCTCATTGCTTTTGATGAAACTGGATCAGACCCATATACAACCACCAAATATTATTGCCTTCTGTGATGCAGTAGTTTGCTAAAATCCTAAATGTGAATTTCAGGATAGAGTGGACAATAAGTCTAGGACACAAAGAAACATTTTAGTCTTAACACTAAGGCTGATGTTTTTTTAAAGGTGCCTTGGGGAGCTGGCTGCCCATTAATGGGACCTGGGTGTCAGACTCATGTTGTTGTTGTCCTGCGTCCTTTTTCTGAAGGCACCTGAAGAGGAACAATGATAGAAAAGACCAGTGAAACCAGGTAATCAATTAGTGGATTCTTCATGTAAATAGCACTGAATAATCTTAGTGTTATCTTATTAAACAGCCCTTAGGTGTGTATATTTTTTAAACGAAGAACAGATACATCAGCATGGATATGGTACTGGTGGTGGTGAATGATTTGTCAAAAGTAAGGCGGATCCAGCTGACCTGCCATAAATCATGTTGGCTGAAAAGTAATCAGCCAGTATTTGCCTGCTTGCTGAAATGAGTCATTAGTATTAACATAGAAGTTCAGTAGGTCACAGGGGCATCATGCTGTCCTGGAAAGCTTAGATGAGAAGCAAGAGTTGAAAAAATTCAACTCCCTGATGTGCAGGGATACTCAGTTCTGTAGACTTAGGGAAAAGAAGTAAATGCAACCCTATTGTGGTAGAGTATATTTTCTATGTCTATACTGAGTCTAGACACCAAGATTTATTTTTTTTAACAATCAAGTTCCTGTCTGCTCTGCATATACATAACAAAGGGGTAATGAGATATTTAAGGCAAAGGAGCTTAGTTAGATGTTCTTGGCCAAAGAATTTCTCTCTCCCTATTATTGGGCAGCATGAGGAGTACCCATTATCTTTCTGTAGAAGAGAGATTTAATTCTTTGGTACCATATATAACTATAACAGTAAAAGAAATAAAACAGCTTTTCAGGTTCTTTTACAAACTCATTTAAAGCACGTTTGATTTATACCACTACTCTTGTTAATAGAAATTAGGCATATCTTTTATTACCTCGGGACTTGCAGTACCACCTTTATAGTTCCATCTTTCAAAGATGCACTTTGCAGCTAAGAGAAGTTATCCAAATTAATCTGTTTTGTTTTTTTTCCCAGGAAAAGCAAGTTGCAAAGTACTTATAAACAGTGTTATATCTGTTTAATGTTTGAGCACTGTAGGTATTTTCTCAAATGTAGACCACACAATGAGTGGTCATGATATCATAAATTTTATTTTTCATGCTTTAAAACTCAGATCATCAAGGACTTTGGGTAAAATCTAAGGTTTTTAAACAAAATAGTCAGCCTATCAAAGCTACTTGGACTCTTGGCATTTTTAAAATTAACATTGATTACAGGACTATAACGGACAACTTTGTTCATGATTTGCTCTTTTCTGTTATGTTTGACACTACATTAGAACATTTATCAGAGATTTTTAAAAGCAATTTTTACCTTTCAGAAATTATATATAGCATCCTGAAAAGCAATGTAAACACCAAGGAAGTAATGCAAACCATCAGACTTAGGGGTCATGCACTGAAGTTGATGATCAAGATTTAATTGACATCAGTGAGAGAGAGATTAGGCCATCAAGACTTAAATGTACCCACAAGATCATTAAAGCAATCCTATGGTCTTTTTCAGACAAACAGTATCATCCACATGTACAGTTTATAATGTTGTTCTGGCTCTTTATATGAAAATAATTAGGAAAGTATTTTAAAGTCTGATCCAAAGCCCATTGAAGTAGATGGGAGTACTTCCCCAGGACTTCATGAGCTTTGAATCAGGCCGATAGCCTCAAACTTGAGTACAAGGGTTACAGAAGTTTAAAATTGGAGATAACATGGCAGTATTACTGTGCAGTAGTGTAGTGTTAGCACTGAAAGTTTAAAAAAAATCTTGCTGAAGCATAATATACTCCTATGTCGAATAGAAAATAACTCCTATAATAAGAATATTTGCCCCTAGCTACTGACTTGATTTATTCCCTGAAAAAGTCAGAAGTGCTGACAGAAATGTTGTTTGAGATCTTTAGATAATTTTCTATGTTCTTTGTTGCCTTTCATTTATTTTAATATCTGCACAAATTTTGAAGAAGTACACACACAACATTTTATATATATATGCTTGGTAGATTTTTTTATGTCTATTTATTTGTAAGCATTTTTAGATGGCTGTTTTTAAATTTTCACAGATGTGGGAAATTAAGAGCAGAGAGTCAGACAATTATTTAATGACAGGAGATGTTGCCATTCAAAAAGTTAATTTTATAAACAGTTAAAACCCAAATTGTCAACATCACATGTCAAAATCTACAAAGTCAATATCCTTAAATGAACAAAGTATACCTGTTTTTACAATTCATCTGCTAATTTATTTGTAACAAGCTTAATTCCAAACCATTTCTTACTTTGCGTATCTATAAATTTTGATTATCTACGGAAATTGTGTGGGGGGTGAGATTGACAGCTCCTGATTAAAAATGCAATCCTTCTATACACCCCAGGTATATAAATTCTTTCGGAAACATGCACTTGCATAATATCACTTTTTTCAATTTAAATACAGATCTGAGACTAACTTCTGCACTAAATGACAGCTTGTGAAGGCAATAGGGTTGCATAAATGTAAACAGGGACAGAATTTGGAGCAGAATATGTAACGGTGCACAAGGAAGTAAAACTCTTCATGATTTAAGGACTGATTTAACGTATAACTGACTAGCGGTGGCAGAGACAAGCATTAAGCGAGCGCTACATTTTACTCAAAAATTTGCAATCTTTCTTTTACACATCCCATTAAAATCAAATTATGCTATTTCGCATTCTACTGTAATGGGTTATGTTTCTCCCACATCAGACAGAATGTCTGCAAACTAACTAGGCTGTGGGTGTAAAGTTTTTATCTTTCTCGTGGCTCGTATTATTACTATACTCGTACCAAGAAGGCTAGGCTTCTCCTCCTCTGCCGCTGGCGGGTCCACACACTAATGCGTTTGCAGGGACGTAAAACAAATGCGGAGCCTGATCAAAGCACAAAGTGAAGCAAAGCACGGCTGACTCTGGGCAAGCGATGGCTGGATGTGTGTATTCCGATGGCGGGAGGGAGGCAGCAGGCGGGGGCTGCGGAGGGGGGCTGCAAAGCAGACTCAAACGTGGTCCTGTTGTCAAATCAGTGTTTTCTTCTTGTCAATCTGCTCCGATTGGGGAGACGTGTCTGGCTTCCCAAGCAATCAGCGCGCAGGCGCATATTATTCCCGAGTCCCAGTGAAATGCTCTTGGACGTAGGAAGGGGATCACCCTCTTTCCCTGTCTGTCTCCCCTTCCCTCTCTCTCCTCCCCCCACCTCTCTCTTTTCCTCTGCTTAGTCCAGGCCCCCTTGTTGTTTTTAACGTCGCCTCCTCCCTAGGAAACTACCCCCCCTCCCGCTCCTCTAACTAGGCTCTCGGAAGCCAGTTCTGCCTGTTGATTACTCCCTCCCCCCCTTTCCTTGCTTGATTTCAAGCCTTTGGATAGTGTTTTGGTGTCACTAGGAGATTATCATCCCTGGAGCTCCAGAGAGGGAGTGGGGGGGGGGAGGCTGGAATAATAACACAACTGAGATTTTGACTCTGTCCTGCAGCCATCCCAGCGATCTCTGGATACTAGGTTGCATCTGGGGGTGGCTGAATCCCTCCCTAGGGCCGCTTCTGGTTGCTAGTAGATTGGCTCTGGTTGCCGGCTCCTAGGAGGCTTTGCAGCTGGGGGTTGCCGGCTCCTAGTTGGCGGCTGCTGCTGCTCCAGCTCGCAGCCCCCCTCTCGCTCTCTCTATGAGCAGAGAGGCAGAGGAGCAGCAGCAGCAGCAGGGGACGCCAGGAGGAGCATTCCTTCCCCGGGGTTTATGAATGGCACTGACATGGAGGAAATACCGTTTCAGAAAGTCAAGACCAAGAGGAAGAAGTGCTGCCGCTGCTGCTGCTCCCCCCCGGCCGCGGCGGGCGCGGGCGCCGGGCTGGGGGGACCCCCTCCGCCGCTGCTGCTGGATGCCATCGCCTGCGAGGACGAGTTCGACTGCAAGGAGCTGGAGTCCCTCTTCCAGAGCTACAACCTGAAGCTGGAGCAGACCTCCACCCTCAAGGCGCTGGCCGTGCTCATCGTGCTGACCGCCAGCCTGGCCCTGGTGGAGCTGCTCTCCGGCCCCAGCCTGACCATCTCCAAGGGCTCGCACCCGGTGCACTGCATCATCTTCCTCTCCCTCTTCATCGTCACCAACGTCAAGTACCTGCAGGTCACCCAGCTACAGCAGATCGTCAAGCTCACCCTGCTCTTCAGCTTCACCTTCTCCTTCCTCTGCTGCCCCTTCTCGCTGGGCGCCTACGGCCTGGAGCCCCCCAGCGCCCCCGAGCAGGGCATGTGGCAGCTCATGCTGGTCACCTTCGTCTCCTACTCGCTGCTGCCCGTGCGGACCCTGCTAGCCATCGTCTTCGGGCTGGTGGTGGCGGTCTCCCACCTCATCGTCACCGCCACCTCGGTCAGTGCCAAGAGGCAGCGGCTCTGGAGGACGGTAAGTCCCAGGGAAAGGAGGGGAGCAGCCGGGCGGAGGGGGGGGGGGGCACTGCAGCTGCTGTGTGTGTTTGGGGGGGGGGGGGTCCAGAGTTTGGGGAGTTTAGTTTTGTGTGTGTTGGAGTGTGTGTATTGGACCTAGGATGTGTATAGAATGCAGGGACGGTGTGTGCATTGTGGGACATGTGGGGTGTGTGTTTGTAGGTTTATGCATTGGGGAAGCGTGTGTCTGTGTGAGTTTGTGTTGCAGTGTGTCTGTAGTTGTAGTGGGGAAGTGAGGGTGTGAGCTAGACATACGGTGCCTGTGTGGTGCATATTGGACGCATGGAGTGTGCCTATGGCTGGTGTGTTAATCGTATATCGGGGTATCAGGTCTGTGTAGCAGCTAGTGGGAAGCAGTGGATGCTGAATAACCTGTGTTGGGACGTGTGTGCTTAGCGAAGGTATGTCGCTGTCTGCCTGCTGGTTCCCAACATCACAAAGTTTGGAGGGGGGATGTAGGGATGAGGTGGGTCAGAGTTAAGGGAGGGATATTTGGCTTCTGGGTGAACAGGCAAGGAAAAGCTTTCTGACTTTGCCTAATAGTAATAATAAAAAGCAGCAGCAGTACTTCGACGATGGGAACACTTCATGCGGGAGGTGCAGTCAATGAACATAAATAAATTCCATCTGACTCACTATAGACTTGGAATAGGTAGCTAGACTTGTTTGGTGAGATCGCCATGAACTGATATTCTTATTTTTTCCACAGGCTCTACCCCCAGGAGACCCTCCCCAACCCTGGACCCCAAATAGCAGAGCTCAGGGGAGCTGGAGAAACTCCTTGGAAGAGGGTGGGAAGCCAGAAATGGAAATCCCACCCCCTTCTTTTCCCAGTGTGCATAACATTTCCAGCTTCATTTCCCAATTCCAGCCATTTCCTCCTCCCCACGCAGATTAGTTAGTATGTAATTGAACTTCCTAACAGTCTTCCCCCCCCCACCCCCACAAAGAATTAAGCCAGTGATGCCTCCCTCTGCAGCATTTTTGGGAACTGTGCTGCTGCACTTCCTCCATCCTCTGTGCCCCCTCCCAGGAGTGGCTATTTATAGCCCTGCAGGGCTTTCTCCAGCTCCCATGGCCTGATGGGCTGTACTGGGAATAGGGGAGGAGAGTAGGGAGATGCGCATGTTTGAAGCAGTGGGGCTAGGAGTCAGGATTGTCCGTTTAGGTTCTATTATGTTGTGTATCTGAACCACTGGGAAAGACTGATTTTATTCTCTCTAGTACTGGGTCAGTTATGTTTGCTCTTAAGAGGAACAATAATGGGTCTTAAAGATTTTAGATTAATATTTAGTGATATTTTATTCCTTGTTTAGATTATTTGCTACTTTACTGCTTTTGATTTTTGATGTTGTTCTCCTTGATCATATCAGGCTGCGTCGTGACACTTAGACATACACCCCCAGACACAGTAACACAAACACAATCACATGCACCAAGGCATGAATTCATACACCCTCACCTAGAATCTCACACACACACATATGGATATAATAGATAGTCAAAGAAGTGAGGTTGCTGGGACTACAGGATTACTCTTGGTTTGATGCTGGTGGACAAAATAAATTTTATATTTTGAAGGGGAAGAAAGAGATAAGCCGAGCTTTATGATTTACCCAGATAATCTGATGTGTCTATTTTTAAGTGCGTGATTTAGAATTTCCATGAGAGAGAGTGCTGATGAAATTCAGGGAGGCTTCATTGAAAACATCCAAAAGGATAAAAGAAAAACACTAAAATACTCTGCTTTGAATGGGGTTACAGACTGCTTCTCGTACCAGAAGTCGGGAACCTTTTACTCCCAAATGGAGCCCAGGCAATCCTAATCCCCATGACATGGAGGCAAATATTAATTGATGCTGGGTTACAGCTACAAGTGGCACCTGCTGTTCCACCAGAATTAAACAAAGGATCTAACTTGCACGACCACGTCTGTTTATGGTATTCTCTTACCCAGGGCTTGATGATAAGCTTTTTGTCCTCTTATTGATCTCCCCTCAGCTAATCAACAGGCAGTGTTAAAAAATTCTGCTAGAGGCTGGTATAGCATTTGTACATTTTCCCCCTTACAAAGTAATTTGTCATTTATACAAAGTCCCATGAGTATTATGCTTTGGTGAGAATATTAGGCAGAAATCTGCTCCAAGTTGAGCAAATTAATCGGTCTGTGAATTTAACAGAGATGTGTGTTACTTATGATGAAGTTGTCGGTTTTTCGCACAGTATTTTCACAACCATTGAAATTCTGAAGCCTGCATAATACCAGAGTAATTGAATCTTATGTGGGCATCCTGGGGGCAGCACAGCCCTTTTGCAGGAGCTGCTCCTATGCATGAGCTGCAATAGCAGTTGTATCTCAGGCAGGGGATGTGTTCTAGTTACAGGATTTAATTCAGCCTGCCCTCAGTGCTCCCTTCTGTGCTGGCCTGTATGAACGCAGGACACAGTCCGTTGTCCAGGCTTGTGGAGCTGTGCAGAAGTGCAACTAAATGAAAGGGTTTGCATGGGCCCCGTAAATAGAGATTTACTGCAACCAGATGTGCAAAGCAATAGAACTGAGGTCAGCTTTTTCAAACATGGCCTCTGACTCCTGTGTGCCTCAGCTTTTGAGAGCCCAAGTTGAGATGCAATGGCTCTGATCTTAACTTCCACTGAAGTGAGTTGTCAGCAAAATCAGGCCCAACATGTTTGAAGCTGGACTCGCAAAAACAGAGGTGACCAAATAGAGGCCACTTTTGACAAGTTTTTGGCCGTAAGATTTTCATTCCATTATAAACAGAGTTTCTTTGTATCCAAGACCTCCATCAATGGGAGCAGGATCAGGGCCTGAAGTGCCAAAATCCCATGGACTTCAGTGGTGCAGGATCAGTCCCTAAATGAGCTCTTCTATATGCATAATATTTGCATTCATATAAAAGTATGAACAATTTTGCATATTAAAACCAATAGACCAGCTTGTTGTGAAAATAGTTTTTCATGAGGTTCAAGCCTTAAGTGAACTTCATGAATATTTAGATCAAATGTGATTGTGGTTTATGGGGACTCCCTGGCTTATTTCACATAGCCTTCTACACCACTTGAGGTGTTCCCTGCAAGTCAGGGATAAAGCACATTGACAGGGTAAGATGGAGAAAATTGCACTGTAGCTGTCCATTCTGTACCTGTTTGTGACTAAATGGGGGATCCCAATCCCCAATGTTAACTGAATATATTTTATTTTACTTCAATTAAAGAATTGAGTGTTACTTATGTATAACATACCTGGGGTGCCAGGTTTCAGAGTGTTAGCCGTGTTAGTCTGTATCAGCAAAAAGAATGAGGAGCCCTTGTGGCACCTTAGAGACTAACAAATTTATTTGGACATAAGCTTTCGTGGGCTAAAACCCATTTCATCAGCTGCATGGAGTGAAAAATACAGTAGGAAGATATATAAATACACACACACGGAGAACATGAAAAGATGAGGGTTGCCATACCAACTCTAATGAGACTAATCAATTAAGGTGGGCTGCTATTAGCAGGAGAAAAACAACTTTTGTAGTGATAATCAGGATGGCCCATTTCAAACAGTTGACAAGAAGGTGTGAGTAACAGTAGGGGAGAAAATTAGCATGGGGAAATAGTTTTTAGTTTGTGTAATGACCCATCCACTCCCAGTCTTTATTCAAGTCTAATTTAATGGTGTCCAGTTTGCAAATTAATTCCAGTTCTGCAGTTTCTCATTGGAGTCTGTTTTTGAATTTTTTGTTGTTGAAGAATTGTGACTTTTAGGTCTGTAGTTGAGTGTCCAGGGAGGTTGAAGTGTTCTCTGAATGGTTTTTTAATATTATAATTCTTGACGTCTGATTTGTGTCCATTTATTCTTTTGCGTAGACACTGTCCGGTTTGGCCAATGTACATGGCAGAGGGGCATTGCTAGGGTGAAATCCTGACATTGAAGTTAATAATAAAACTCCTACTGACTTCATTGGGGGCAGGATTTCAACTATTTTTGTATATCTAGCTACAACATAGTCATAAAGGTCTACATAGTATATGTAATCAATAGCATTTTAGCCATGTGACTCTCATTGACTGTAGTGGGAGTCATGATTGCATGTTGACTATTTCTCCCTCACCCCCAGTGTTTTTGTGAGCAAAACCATAAAGTAGTATCTGGAAAAGGTAGAACCTACAAAGGAGGATTTAATGACGTTGCACTAGTTTGATTTATTTATGCAGTGCCCAAACATGTGCTAGGTGCTTAACAGCACAGTTAAAAAGATATAATCCCTGCCCCAAAAGCTTAGTCTAATTTATGTTGAGATGCAATGAGTGGGCGTTATAGACACTAAAGGCAGATGGGGTGAGCAAGGGTTACTGTAATTACTTATCTGTGGTGTGGGCTCATCTTCATGTCTTAAGTTGCTGTTAAACAAATTAAATATTTAAAATGTTATACAAAGTTTGTTCTCTTGCTCATTAACAGCGCGCGCGTGCACACACACACACATTCCCTATAGGTATATCATATATATATAATAATCCACCTGCACAGTAGGTGAGTTTTGTAAAGTAGTAGGCATGCGGTAGCACCCTGCTGATACAGAATTGCCTATGCAAACCAAAGAATTGCAACACACGTTAACAGAACAAAGCAGAAACATGGATGCCATTTTAAATGACCATAAATATATCTTCTTTTCAACTCTGTGGACAGAGCAATATTTTTGTACTGTACCATTCAATCTATTTTATATTTAAATGTATTGCAAGCTGAAAATTTATTGGGTCAAGCGAGTAACCAAATAATGCCAACTTGGAAAATGGATAAGTAGAGGGGAACTGGTAAATTATGGAAAGAGCAGCCGGAAGGAGGCTGGTGATATAGAAAATGTTGACATAACACATTTTTATGCCTTTAACGTTTAACAATTTGATTAAGTTATTGTAGCACTTCCCAGGCCACTGGCAAAATAATCCACAATATCCCAAAGAGTTGTCCACATTTTGTGTTTTATATGGTTCGTATTTTTCTGCTAGTGTGGAAAAGGCAGTTAATTAACCACATCGTTGACAAGACTGTTGATCCCCCTGTTCCCTTTGCAAAACAGAGGTGAGGTCTAGTGGTATAATAAAAGGAGTGGAAGTCAAGAGCTACTAAATTCTAATCCAGTATCTGATGCAGTCTTATATTGTTGCATTGGACTAGTTGCTTACTTCCTCTGCTTCCTTTTCCACGTTTATGCAGTAGTTAATATTGGAAAGCATTATGTACAAGAAGTGCCAAGTATGTCCCTAGTCTCGCAAATGCTTCTGCATATCAGTAGTCCCATTGAAATCCATGGAATTCTCCACATGCCTAAAGTCACAAAGCATTTGTAGGATTGGGGCCAATATTGGTAGTATGTTCAGCCTCCATGCATAACTTCCAGCTGAATTTCATCCTGTATTTGAAGGAAACTTACTTGTGGAAGGGTGAAGGATGCTGATGTCTTTGTAGTTAAAGTAGAATTTTAGTCTTCAGTTACAACATACCTATTCACCACTTTTCAAGGTAAGCTCTTGGTGAGTTGGAGATGGCATACCATTTGTTTCTGCAGAGCGTAGAGTTGCATTTTAAAAAAATCACATGAAGGACTACAGTTGTGAAGATGATTTTGCACATGTGAACGGAATATGTGTTATTTAAGCTCAGTACCAATGTGGACACAAGAACAAATAGATACAAACTGGCCATCAGGAAGTTTAGACTTGAAATTAGATGAAGGTTTCTAACCATCAGAGGAGTGAAGTTCTGGAACAGCCTTCCAAGGGGAGCAGTGGGGGCAAAAGACACATCTGGCTTCAAGAATAAGCTTGATAACTTTATGGAGGGGATGGTATGATGGGATAGCCTAATTTTGGCAATTAATTGATCTTTGCCTATTAGCGGTAGATATGCCCAATGGCCTGTGATGGGATGTTAGATGGGGTGGGATCTGAGTTACTACAGAGAATTCTTTCCTGGATACTGACTGGTGAGTCTTGCCCACATGCTCAGGGTTTAGCTGATCACCATATTTGGGGTCAGGAAGGAATTTTCCTCCAGGACAGATTGGCAGAGGGTTTTTCGCCTTCCTCTGCGCGTGGGGCACAGGTCACTTGCTGGAGGATTCTCTGCTCCTTGAAGTCTTTAAACCACAATTTGAGGACTTCAATAGCTCAGACATAGCTTAGGGGTTAGATACAGGAGTGGGTGGGGGAGATTCTGTGGCCTGCGTTGTGCAGGAGGTCAGACTAGATGATCATAATGGTCCCTTCTGACCTTAAAGTCTATGATTCTATAAACTAATAGCGTTGGCTTCCTAAGTCTGTAGACAGGCATCTTTAGTACCTCTGTTACTACTTAGGGATTAGGCAGAAACAGAATGCAGTTTCAAAACTAGTCAGTTTCTCAGCTGTGTTTGAGAACCAGTGGGCATCAGTGAAACTGCCAAAAATCACATAGAGCTGAGGAAATCATTAACAATGAATAATTTGTCAGATAAGTTTAGCTACTTTTCTTCTGTTTACAGAATGTCTGTGAGCAGACAGTGCTTCCCTCACATTTCTTCAAACGTATATTTATCAAATTCTTTTGCACTTTAAGAAAAATCCTCTGAGTTGTTTGTTTGCATTTCTTTACAAGTATTCATTATTTAAGCTAGGCTGGATGGTTGTGATTGGTGAAATAATGTAGATTTTTGTTTTATTTATTTGTTTGTTTGTATTATTGCAGTCCTTAGGTACCCCAGTCACGGACCAAGAACTCCCGTTGTGCTAGGTGCTATATTTTAAAAAAATGGTCATTGCCCCAAAGAGTTTACGGTTTTGTCCGCTGATTGGATGAGAATGTAAACATTTCTTTTTGGGTTTTTGTTTTTCCATATCCGATTTCTGGAAATAGTAAACTCATTTAGAACCATGAGTACAACTGTAGAGACCTCAGAGGAAAGGAAATGTTATACTAATATAGTTTAGAAACTTACAGAATTAACTAAAATAGTGTTCCAATACATAGTAATGATACATTCAAAGGTTAAATATCTTGAGCTGTACCAGGACTAGAAACAAATGTCCCATTAGAATGAAAGCTTCTGGCTTTCTAACAATATAACATACCTGTCTCAAGCTCTGGTGCCTTGGAATGTGAGAAGTAGCCCAGGTATGGCGGAGGGAGAAGACATGCAGACAGAGAAGGTGGTCGTCGTTTGGGTAGGAGCATCACACAGTGTATATGTAACTATATTTTTATAATTTAGGCTTGAGCTGGTCACAGCAGCATAGTTAAGGTTGGGACAGATATTTTTACCCCCAATGTAAGTGCAAAATTTGGCTCTAACTCTTTATTTTATTTTTTCTTAACATGAATTTCCCAATTACAGTTGTAATACAGTACACTACTGTATATATCTGGTATAGCCCAGTATCTAGATATGGTGGATTTCAGTTTGTTTTGATCAGATTTAACGGCAATCATTAATCTCTGCGTGTTTCAGTGTGGCTTTGTATTGTGTGATATGATCCTTTCTAACTAGGGTGGCAGTCATGAAAAGTTTCATTTATAACTTTCTTATTAAGTTTTGTTGCTTGATAATGTAGGTAAATTATACTCTCTCTCTCTCTCTCTCTCATATAGTGGCCTATGCTGCTTTCATTTCCATAAACATCTGGCAAACATAAAATAACGGCTTTTGGCTGTCGTGATTTTTAAATTCAGAGGGCCAGATCCTCACTTTCCCTTTAGATGTAGTGACAATGGGAGTAGCACAAATCAAAGTCAAATGCAGATGGCACATTTGGAAGGCGTGAGAAGAGCCTAATAGTATCATCCTTCACAGTTCCTAAGCTCATGTTTGCTTCTCTGCATGAACACTAAGTTGTTGGGATCTCTAGATTTTGGAGGGATATAGAAGGGGGACAGGGTGATGCCATTCTCTGCAGCTTTATTCCCTAGCAAATTACTGAAATTTCATAAGGAAATTCCAGCAGGACTTAATGCTACCATATTCTACTCCCCTTGGAATGTTGCTGTCAGGGAGGAAGCCAGTGGGAGTACAATTCCTGAAGGAGCACTGCTGCTGGGAACTATAGGAGACTGGGGAGTAACACAGAGGGCAGGTCCTCTTTGCAGATGCTCCAAGATCTCTAGGGTTGGGGACTAGATCCTTGGCTTAGTATGGTTGGAGGGGCTTGTGAACCCCTCGTCCCCGAAGAAGGGAAGGTAGCTCGTGTTTCCTGTTATTTCTAAGCTGCAGAAATGACTCCCCTACCCCCAACCACAGGACCACTTTTGCTCCAGACAAGATGATATAGCTCAAAATCTTTAACGATCTGAAGTACATAGTTCAGGAGTTTTGAGGAAACAGCATTTTCACTACACTGTCCATCCATCTGTACTAAATCTGGAGGAAATATTGACTTCAGTAGAGTTACTCTGGATTTACATTAGTGTTACTGGGCCAAATTCTCATCTCAGTAATGGATAAATGTAACAATACAATGCAAATATAATACAATGCAAATTTATTCTGAGTAGCATTTTCATACAAAGAGTATCCCAAAAATTCTTGTACAGAATGAAATAGTAAATTGTGATGTAAGGAGAGAACTTACTTAGGCCAGGCCAGGTAGATTACAACAGAAATACAGATCCAGTGTTGTCCAAGATACTATTTTCTTGGGTGTTTCAGAAACTGCAGGGCTGTAAAATGTTCCATAGGAAAGAAGAAATGCACACTGCCTGGATGCATTAAAATATAGCTATAGTATAAAGTGCTATTGACTCAATCCAGAAGTTACCTTTTCGCACAAAGGAGTGTATTATTGAATTTGCTAACAATGGTTATGCAGCCTCTGAGATAAACATAAGGATTACAATTAATTGTCCTTTCCAACTGTTGCCACAAGAATAATGTCTCTAATTATAGCAAATCTACTAGTCTGCCTTTCTTTCACAGAGTACTTTAGTTGTTCATTCATATACTGTAATAGCAGAGACGTTTTTTAGACTTCTGTAATTCACTTATGAAGCTCTGAGGACTATAAGTAATTATCCACCCACACAAAATTAGGAAATAAAGCAACATTAATAAACACATTTATGATAGAGCCTTGCTTAAAATATACTCATAGTCTAAAGTATTGACAAGCCAGAAAAAAATACTGTGCTTGAGTAGTACTTATGCAATTCCCTACTTAAAAGCGGAGAATGGGCCAGTGCTTCTAATGTTTGTTATAGTATTAACTGCCAACTAGATCATCTAGTTCAGAGTGAAGAATTCCCTCTTCCTGTACCGGCCTGTTACTGGGGTTGAACACAATGTTGGATGGTCTCATGTTTGAGGTTTGGGAGGAAAACAAGCTAAAAAAGACAATTAATAAATTCCATATTGGAGGCAGTAGTTCAACTGGGTCAGTTCACATTTTCATAAAAACTACTTTCAAATTAGTAATGCTGTGTTTTGCCATACTATTTGGTTTTGTTGCTATCATGAAATGCACTCCTTCATAGTGCAGAGGGACCAGGCAAGGCCCTCAACCCACTTATGGTCCACTTAAGCTCTTACTACAGGCTTTGTGGACACTTGTGGGGTGTGTGAGTCCTGCATAGGTCATCTGCACTGGGCTGAATTCCACTCACTATGAACCCAAATATAGTGGAATTCCATTTAATGGGACTTGCGAAGAAGTGTGTTTACGTGCACTGTAATTTGTAAATAGCAACCACAATGAGAGGGAACCTCTGCTTGTAGAGAAATTTGTCTGTAAAACAAAAAATGACATCAGCACCACTAGGCCAGGGTTCCACTGTATTACAGCATACTATTTGACTATTTTTATATCTCAATCCTTGTCTTTTTTCTGTAGCTAGGATTGTAGCAGGGTAGACACAGAAGTCAGAAGAAACCTAGTTCCCTATGTCTGCATTAGTGGAGATAAGTCTGCCCTCCTTGCATTAAACTAAGCTTTGAAATGTAGTTACTGGTTGTTTTGAAATCAGTGTCATTATGCTGAATGAGTGAATGGAGCCACCCCCAGCTGAGTAAGGGAGGAGATGAACTGACTATAGCAGCTGTCACTATTCTACCACTTTGGAAGTTTCTATTTACTTTTTTGATCTTCATTGTATGCACACGCTAAAAATTCACTAGAGGTTTCACCATCTTATGGGGCCTAGTAGGCCAACGATTTTTCAACCCTTCCACAAGGATTGGGAGCCCTCTTGGACAGAAGGCTCTGTCCGTTTGCTGGATCAGAATGAAAGCTCTGATTCAGTTTAAATGCAGCCTTTTTTTATTCCAAAAGTCCTAGCTTTGTCTGTTGGTCTCTGGAAAACCCAGCTTGAACCAGCATATTCAAACCTTCCCAGAGAGTGGTTCCTGTCGGGACATGTCTACAACCTGAGTGATTTACCTTAATCACCTGTGTTTTTAGTTTCTGATGGAGCTGCGGCAACCCTTCTTCCCATTGGACTTGCATATAATCCCTGGTCCAGAGTGATACATAAACTGTTCATAAAATTAATGCCAGTAGCAAAGCTGGGTTTTGAGCAGTGGTGGAGCCACCTTCAATTCATGCCACCTCTTGGCTTGAAAAGCCACATGTACACCTAACAACTGCTGGGTGGGCAGGTACCACTCCTAGCCCCCTTATTCACTCCACCATTGCTTAATACAATGTGTTCCTCCAAAGATATTGCATGTGGTTGCATGATGGTATTTCTGTCATTAATGCACACAGTGAAGTGCAAGGTATATTAACACAAAGACTTCAGTGGAGCTGGAATACCCCATAAGAAAATTGGGGGTTCCCTGGTAGTTAATAAGTTTTCATACCAGATCTGCTCCAAGTGAGGGAATGGACCAGGGATGAGAAGATAGAGTATTCCCATTTGGATGAGGAAGCCTTGGATGTGATTGGGGCAAGAGCTGAGATGTCCCTTGCTATTCAGAAATAGGAGACCTTCTGGTTCATCCACTGTGACTCCAGTTCAGAGGCGTTTGGACCTTGTAGTCAAAAGACTCCTCTGAGTTAATTCCGCAATGTCTAGAGAGATAGCAGCATGATCTCTGAGCCAGTCTCTCCCATCTCCCAGTGCACTCATATGATGAGTCAGGTTCAGTTGTAGAGCATAAGTTCAGGGAATTTGCCCTTTATTGAATGAAATGCACAATATTTAAAGTGAATGAAAATCAGCCCCTATGCACACTGTCTGCACGAGGCCTACACATCTCTAAAATCCCAGATCTGTTTTGAGCAGATTAACTAGGACTTGGTGTGAATAGGCCTGGATTGCTGCACACGGATGACTTTCATTCATACACAAAACCCATAACCTAGCCCAACTTAAAAGATCCTTTGTGTAGTGAAAAAGAGGAGTCAAATAGTATGTAGACTTGCTTTACATGGTTTCTGACATTTGCTGCAATTGCATAATAAAAAATAATGTGCTAATTGTGGGAAGTACAGGGCTAGGAAGTAGAAGGAAAATCAGAAGTTGATTTGGGAAGGAGATGCATTCTGGCAATGAATAATCCAACCAAAATAAATCAAAACTCATCTTTATCCAGAATGATCACAAGTAATAGGTCTGTCGTTCAGAAGAAAGAGATGAGATAAGGGAATTCTACTTCCAAGGCCAGAACTACTTTGTACAAGACATTGCAACTGAAGGCTCTTGTTTCTGAGACTGTCCTTTGGCAATAAAACAAAGAACTCCAAAGCTGATTTATAGTATGCTGCTAAATTAAATTACTATAGATCTTCTAAGTACAAACTTTAAAAGAGACTGTTCTATTCCACCATCAGAGTCCTGGAAAGGGTGTTTTGTTTTGTTTTTAAATTACATAGCTCATGAGAGGAATAGAGCGATGAAGAGCTTTTCCTCTCGTAGGTCAGCAGCTCCAGTTAATTTAGGTTGACAATGACTAAACACCATTACCATCTAATATCTTTTGTGATGCCCTACGGCATGTAAAATGGATTGATAGTGTTAGTCCAGTTTGTGCTGGGCACATGTACAAATAATCATTACAGTTGACACACACATCCACCAGTTTTCGCAAAGAGTGGCCAAAGATTTAATTCCCCATGCCTAAGCAGACTTAGAGATGGCCCCTCGAGGTCAGGGTTGAAGAATATTGTGGGGGAAGCATCCATGGTCACTTATACCATAGCTATTATGTGGACAGCAGATTAGGCCTTTTCATCTGCCACATTTAATCAAAAACTAAAAAAATGAAGATAAACCCTTGGTCATACAAATCATCCTGTGCGGACCATAGGGCGGGCCTGCAGACATGATTCAACACGAAGACTGCACCAGAGGAAAACAGTTCACAAGTTACGATTTACATACTACTTTTTCCATGACATAGTAGCTACTTGCATATAGGGATAGTTACTAGGTGACTGGAGTTTTTAAACCAGAATTGCTCAGCTTTTCTCTTATTTACTTGGTTTATTGACCAGAAGAGAGGCATTTTTCTGAAGTATCAAAAATTGCTCTGAGTTAACATGCACATCTTAGAATATTAAGGTTTAGTTTGCAGAGAATGTAACTACTTCAGACCTTCCATACTACTGCCCATTGCTAGTATTAACTTATTTAATAAATCAAAGTGGAAAGAACAAAACATATAGACTGATGCTGGGGTTTGTGTGTGTGTTTGTTTTTTAATGTGTTGAGCCAAATATTGAGATCCTTATTCAGGCAAAATTCACATAGACTCTAAGTCAAGATCAAGTGAAAACTGAGGGCCAGATCATTTGTCTCTACAGAAATACCTACAGAGGGGCTAAAAAATTCAGTGAAATTCCCCTCACAGAGTTTCTTGTGCAGTCTTCTGTTGAGGAAGCCCTTGGGATCAACATGGATCTCAGAGATCTGCTGGTGGCATGGCCTCATCCACTCAGACATTAGTGTCTTCTTTGTTGTGCCTCTGGACTCTCTGCAGCACCTGGGTACCAACTTTCATGGAGGTTCTCTCCCAGGGAGGCAGTTCTACAGGAAACAGGACAGGACAGCCTTAGCTTTCACCACGTTTGCTCACTGGGTCCAGTGGAGGATATCTCTCATCCTTGGTCCACTTAGCTCCTGATCCCTCCTCACGTAGAATTCTCTGTGGGTTATAGAGGAGAGGGGGATGATGCTATGGAGGTAACTGAATGCCCCCTTTTCTATCTGGGGGATGGGAGATCTTCACATGGAAGGTCCCATCTTCATGCAGAGCCAGAGGACAATATCTGTCTTAGAGCAGACCTCAGGATTTGGCCAACTTGTGTTTTTATATAATTCGTTATTCAAGTTAGGTATAGCATATATGTACGGTTTCTCTCTTTAGAGGGTTTATTCATTTTATTTTTAGGGTGTTGGATTTGAGTTTTATGTAGATGCCCATAAAGTTGATTTTTTGTGTGCTTTCTCTTTGTATACACTGTAATGAGTAATGAATATTATTTACATTATTCTGTAATGAGTTAGCTCCTTATAATATTCTCTAGTGGGCATTAATGTAGTAGTATTTTAAAGCGCACTAGGGAAACTTTAGTGCACACCTGCTGGGTCTGCATGGGCCTGTTATGTGCAACATGATTGTGTGCTTTAGAAATCACACCCCTGTAGTCTGCGTCGCTGCTCTGTATAGACAAGCCCATAGATACAACTAACTATTTCTGGTGTTTATTGTATAAACAGTTTATTTTTTCCTTTTTTATTGAGTGGTTTATTGGTATTTTATTGGTTAAAACCTCAAATTAGAAGCCCCAAATATAAGGCATCCTAGAAATAAAAGACTGAGGTCTCAAATATGAATAGTAATTTGTGCCTATATAAAAAAAATGGTAATTTCTGTAAAGAATTTTATAGAAAAGTTTCATGAAGCAGTTGTTAAAATAACTCTCTAAAGTCTCTCAAAGACAGAGCTGCAAATCCCAGTTCATATTAAGAGTGCAGCTGTGTGCATCTGTGCATCAAGTCTGTGTGCGAGAGAAATATTTATGGGCAAAATTAACTTGGTCTTTTGTTGGTTAACATTTTTAACAGTAATGATCTTGAAACACATGTTGTTTGTGCAACAGACAGACATTACCCCTGAAGGGTCTTCTACTGCTGTAACTTAATTGAAGCCTAACCTATTTAGTTAGTCCACAATCTAACAGGATTATTTTGGTATTACATAAATTGAATACAGTAATTCTTCTAATGCATGCCCTCCTAAAAGGGAAATATCATTGGAAGTTGTTTTAAACTAAATCCCCAGTGGGGTATTACACATAAATAAAAGTAAGACCATCATCTGATTGCAATTAGTAAATGCTAACCGCTTGATCCTGCCTGCAGATTTATGGATTAATTTAGGGCTTATTAAACTGATGGACAAATAGCACTGACAGTGCCAGACATAGATCTGAAAGGCACTAAGTAAACTTCTGCTTGCACATGTCTGCTAATGCACTTCAGTCCTGATCAGCAAAACAAATGCTGTTCTAGTTCTAGACCTTGTGTACAAAGGCTGTGCTGTTTTTCGTTATGTGTATAAATGCCCAGTAAATTTGATGCCAACTCAATCTAATGGATTTTCATTTCTGGCCGTACGGGATTGGGACCTGAGACTTGGGAGGTGGAAGGCTAGTGCATTAGTAAACTAACTTGCTGATAGAATTCTGGCACATTGACGAACTGCACCATAGATTCCCTCCCTCCAGCTTTCATGTTACCTTAATTTTGCCTTTGCCTGTGCTATCATGAAACTGCAAACTGTTCCAAGACCCCTGCAATACATTGACATATTGGGTAAAAGAGATCAAATGGCTCATGGGACTTTCAAAAGTGCTCAGTATCTGCCTAACTTTATTCCCACTGAAGTCAGTGGTAAAACTCTGAGTGACCTTCAGTGGGCGCAGAATTAAGCCGATGCTGAGTGCTTTTGAAAATGCAACCTGTCATCATCGTACTCTTCATTTCATGTCCAAGCACATGTATTTTTAATCCATATCCAGATGCTTTGGCAAGAAGTAAATCTCAGAAGATACGTGTAAAGGCTAAGAAAATTGCAGTTCCTCTTCACTGCATCCGCTAGCCATTTATACACAGTGGTCCAGATCTTTAAAGGTATGCATGTGCCTAAAGATGCAGAGAGGTGCCTACTGAGATTTTCAGAAGCACAGGTGCCTCAGTCCCATTGATTTCTACTTAACCTGCTTAGGTACTTTTGAAAATCTCACTAGATGTGTGTATACATTTTTAGGCACCTAAATAATTTTGAAAAAGTGGCCCAGCACCCTTAAAGTACCGTTGTATTGACGTCAGCCACAGTGTATTAAATCAGTTCATCATGTGGAGCCATTAGCTCTGGAGCAGGTACAGACAATGGGGTCAATGAGTACTAAAAATACTAGGCACTGTACTTTGGGATAAGAAATCAATGGGACTTTGCATTTTATCCAAATAACAGTTCTATTACATGCTATTTCTTGCGGGGGGGGGATTAAAGCTAGCTATAAAAATAAAAAACTAGCTATAAAATCATGACTGGTGTGGAGAAAGTAAATAAGGAAGTGTTATTTACTCCTCATAAAACAAGAACTAGGGGTCAGCAAATGAAATTAATAGGCAGCAGGTTTAAAACAAACAAAAGGAAGTATTTTTCACACAATGCACAGTCAACCTGTGGAACTCCTTTCCAGAGGATATTGTGAAGGCCAAGTCTATAACAGGGTTCAAAAAAGAACTAGCTAGGTCCATTAGTGGCTATTAGCCAGGATGGACAGGGATGGTGTCCCTACCCTCCGTTTGCCATAAACTGGGAATGGATTACAGGGGATGGATCACTTGGTGATTCCCTGTCCGTTCCCTCTTGGGCACCTGGCATTGGCCACTGTCAGAAGACAGGATACTGGGCTAGATGGACCTTTGTTCTGACCCAGTATGGCCATTCTTATGTTCTTATTCCACATACATAATTGTTCCACCTTTGGTATTAACCTTGCAATAATTCCATTGCATTACTAATGCCTGAGTTTGGAACACCTGTATTATAAGGAAAACACCAAAGAAAACCTTAATTATAGGAGCACAAATTATATCTTATAATAAGCTGTACTCCGCAATGCCTAAGCATTCCCAGCCAGTAGTACTCAAGAGCAGAAGAAGCCTCATGATTTTATTTTAAATTTGCCCCCCACAGTGTTTTGCAAAAAGTGAGCTTGCATGATGCTGTAGTCACACATGTTCAGATAATTTCATCTTGCAGCAAACTCACAGAAAAGGCAAAAGATGCCACTCTGAAAATTAGTAATTTTGTGACCCAGTGTTTTAAAGTTCACTAGTTACATATCCTGAAACAAGTATCTTTGTACTAGTCCCAGTTAAGCACAGCTTAGATAAGGAAAACCTTTTATTTGCGTTATCGTCTTCTCATCCCCAGTTCAGACAGTAGTAACACAGAGAGAGCTTCTGCAGCCACCCACTACAAATGCTAGGCTCAATTCATTATTGTTTTATATTATTTACTATTTATGTTAGGGTAACACCTACAGGTCATAACCCAGATTCCATTGTGCTAGGTGCTGTACAAACACCTAAGAAACAGCCCCTGCCCCAAGGAGCTTATACTCTATGTAGACAAGACAGACAAAAAGCTGGAAGGGAAACAGAAGAACAAAGCAGTCAAATCACTGTCCAGGCTTGTATAGCAGGTCAGTGGCAGAATGAGGAATAGAACCCATGTTTCCTGAATTCTTGTTCAGTGTCCTGTCTACTAGACCAGGATGTCATAAATAAGAGTTTGTCTTGAGGGTCATAGACCCCCTAGGATTATCTTAAAATATTTCAATTTAGCTTTGGCTATCCTATGATGTCATGTTCTTTTCTTTCCAGTTACTTTAAGGTGAACACTTTCCTCTCTCTTGGGTCAGCATTCTGACTTGGGGCACGATGCTCACAAAAGAATGAGGAGTTTCATGCTATAGTTAAATGGAGCATGTTTAGGAGCTGCTTAGAATTTTTAAAAAAATGTATTTGCCTCAGTAGTTTGATTATTAACAGCATAAACTTTGCCTGAAATGTTCTTGTTTGACCCAATCAAGACTGACAATGAATGAAAGCAAGAAGAATAATTTTATTCATATTGGTTTATTTTTATCCACTAATAACTGAGAGAGTTTCACTTTACAGTTTGTTCTACTGTGGTCTATCTGATGCAACAGACATGGTATACAAAAACATTCATTGTTTAAACACAGCAGCCTAGAGGATTCAGGGATGCAGATCAAGGAACTCTTGCCAGTCTGTGTCACACCATAATCATTATTATTAGTTATTTGTATTACAGTAGTGCCTAAGAGTGCCAGTGATGAACCAGGACCTGAGTGTGCTTGATTCTGTAAAAAGAAAGAACCAAAAAAGGTCCTTAAACACTGTTAAAAAGGAATTCAACAGTTTTTTTTTTTACTTTTATGAATGATATTTCAAAGGAATATTGACAGCCTGGAAGCAGCATCTTATTGCTACCCCCTGGGGAGAATTTTGGCTTTGTTACTGCAGTGGTTAAAGTAGATGAAAACAGGGAGGAGGGAAAGCTCTTCCTGCATCAGGCAAGATAGAGGGGGAGCTACAAGAGAGCACTGCTTACCTGAGCCAGGCAGAGCAGGGGGAGCTGTCCTCATTTTATCATCTGTGTTGCTCAACAGCAGTTCCTTTAGATGTTTGTGATGGGATCACAGGCACAGAAATGAATCCTGCCAAGTCTCATGGGCCTGGAAGGATGGTAGCTTTTAGCTGTAGCCTTGTGGTTGAAAGCATAACTCTCAACAGCATAACAAGGAGACTCATGACTCGCATTAAGGACTCTTTGTCTGGATCATGTATTTTATCAGCACTCATAAAATGGCTTTTCATGCCAGTAATATATACAGTATCGTAATTAAACTTAGTTAACTAAAATAGTATGTACAAAATTACCATTTCCCCATTGTGAGGTTTTGCTCTGCTTTTCTGTACCTCTGCTGTACCTCTGTCCTTTAATGTCTCTAATTCTAGTTCTTTTTCAATTGTGTATGCTTTGGGCCTGAGTCTCCTCTCACCTATAGCAGGAGAGAGCAGGTATAAGTCAGGAGAGTTATTGTGACACTTAACCTGTATTAGTGAGAGGAGAATCAGGCCAGTTTTCTTTAATATTTCTTCTCTTCCCTCTTCCATTTTTCTTCCCTTGCAAAGGAAACAGGCTGAAGGCCCCTAGTTCTCTCTGTTCCCTCAGTCTCTCTTTCTCATTTTTGCTCTACTCATGCTCTTCCTTCCCCAAAGTTCTCTCCTATCCCAAACTTTCTCTCCATGCATCTCCACAGGAACCATAGTTGATGGTCATAATAGTTCCTTCTGCCCTTTACTCTGACCTTCTGCATACCACAGGCCATAGAACTTTGCCCTGCCTCAAGCCCATAACTTCTGGTTGAATGCTAGAGCATCTCTCTTCAAAAGACATTCAGTCTTCATTTTAAAGACTCCAAGTGATGGAGTCTCATCTCTATTTCTGCAGCTATAGAGAGCTTCTTGGAAAGAGGGATATTTCCTTTGCTGCTTCACACAGTTAAGCTGGAGAATCCATGTATGTGGTGCCTTTTTCTCCCCCAGAGGAGTTGCATGAGGACTTGATCTGCCCCTTGATGCTACTTTTACCTACCTTTCCCCCAGTCGTCCCTTTCCCGTTCCCATGTCTCCACAGGAAACTGATCCACTTAGCTACCATTTATGTGAGCCTGTGAGATTTCCACTGTCCACCAGACTTGTACAATAGGAACACAAGAACTAGGAGTCACCAAATGAAATTCATAGGCAGCAAGTTTAAAACAAATAAAAGGAAAACTGTTTTCACACAGTGCACAGTCAACCTGTGGAACTCTTTGCCAAAGGATGTTGTAAAGGCCAAGACTATAACAGGGTTCCAAAAAGAACTAGATAAATTCATGGAGGATAGGTCCATCAATGGCTACTAGCCAGGATGGGCAGGGATGGTGTCCCTAGCCTCTGTTTGTCAGAAGCTGGGAATGGGTGACAGGGGATGCATCACTTGATGATTACCTTTCTGTTCATTCCCTCTGGGGTACATGGCATTGGCCAGTGTCGAAAGACAGGATACTGGGCTAGATGGACCTTTGGTCTGACCCAGTATGGCCGTTCTTATGAGCAAATGAGGCAAATACAGTTATACAGAAATTGGTTTATTGAGCCTGCCATGTTCCCTTTGGCTTTGGAGATCCATGGAAGTATGGAATAATCTCTGGCCAGGGGTGCCCCTCACCCATTGTGTGAAACTACTATTATTATGGCATGTGAGCTCCTCCAGAACAAAAAATAATAATAAAAAAATGAAAGTGGGCAGAGGCATTGAGGTCTGGATGGAGAGTTCAGAAACGGAGCTATTTGGTAACATATCCAGAACATGTAGCCTCCTCTAGAACCTTCTTGGATATTGCCTTTCAACTCAGCTCTGTATGAGGAAGTATGGGAGAGCATGATCTGTCAAAGGGGGCAAGAACTGGAGAAATAGTCACTATTTGCAGTGTTCTACCCTGGAAATTCTTAGTAAATTATGATGCAAATTGCATCTCATGTTACTACTCCTCACACTCACAAAAGAGTGGATATGAGCCAGAATCTTTGGGTAAAGAGAATAGTGCCTGAAATGTCTTAAATTGAAGGGTAAAATCCTGAAGTTTTTACTCAGCCCTTATACTATGGACTTCAGGATTCATTCCAAAGCTGCTTTTCGTTAATATGTGTGAAGGCAGGTATTAGAGACAAGTAGATTTCTTTTTTATTTTTGTAAAACAGAAATAATACAAATACGTTAAAAAAGTTATGAAGAAATAATCCTTTTAAAAATAAAATCCACCCCGTTCTTAATGTTGAGATTTCTTGTTAAGTTTCAAGCTAAATCAAAATGTTACTGCCAGCGTGTCAGTCTTTTTGTACTGTAAACTCTTGGTGGGTGGAATGTAATTGACTGTGCAACTGTACTGTGGCTAGATTAGTGGGGTCCCGACCAGGTTGAGGCCTCTTGGTGCAACTTCAGTATAACTGTTTAACAAGAGAAAATAGAAACACAGACATACTTAAAACTATGGTAGTGTTGGTGTTGCTTTTTCTTCATGTTTATCTGTGAAGGTTTTCTGTGTAACCCAAGCCGGCAAGTGTTAACACTGAAAATGTGCTGCTCTTGTCTTTCCATGAACGTGTTACAACTCCACAACTTTCATTTTTTACCTCCCAAGAAGAGAGATCATTTATTATGAATTGGAAAAAAAAGTGCATCACTTCACCTCCCTGAAATGACTCTTTTTTTTTTTTTTTTTGTGAATAAATACTCACTGACAGTTCTCTTCTTCTGAAGCTTTGATGCAAATGTTAAAAGCTTCTGGGACAATATAAATAGTGGCCCTTTACAAATATAGTTTCCAGGGCAACTAAAGGGTCTACTCTTTCATAATCACTGTGCTCTCAACAAGAAACATTTGCCTGTCTGCTGGAAGATTTTTACATTTAAGCACATTCATCTTGAAAATCATATCCCCCAGTGAAACATTGTCTTTTATCATACTCATTCAGATCAGGATTATTTGAAAGTAAGGCTTTAAAATATATTGTGTAACTATAAATATGACTATTATACTAAAAGAAACCTGACACGTTTTCCCTTGTGCTGCCAGTATCATCTTCACTGAGTCCAATAAGCAGTCTGACAAACAATCCCCTCAAAATGCTGCATTGTTTGTAATACGTATCTGATGATCTTCAAATCCCAGATTAAATTTGCTGCTATTAATTCACTGAAAAGGAAACGGCTTTGTCTGGCAGACGATATATGGGTTTCAGCAGAGTTGGGAAAATAAGCAGCATAATTTTCTGTTGACAAAATCTGGTTGAGAAGATTGTATGCACTTTATGGAACAGAGGAGAAAGATGTAAGGTTGCAATACAGAAACATTATGTACATAACAAACATTATGTACCTCCATAGCTTGAATTAAATCATTCTAGGAAGGAGGTTGTTTCTTTTAAAAATATAAAAATAAAAAAAAATAGTCATTGGTACCACTGCCGTTGAACGGTTTTAGTTACAGTCTATGCAACCCCACTGAAGTCAGTGGAGTTACAAGCTTGCCTTTTGGCTCAGTTTATTAGGCCCTGACTCAGTAAAGCACTTTATTCTACACTACATAGTTTTTTATGCCATGCTCATCACCATAATATGAGAGTGCCTGCTTAAGTCCTATTGATTTCAGTAGGATTTAAGAGGTTTATTGTTATATCAGAAATCACAGTCAGTTCAAAGATACAGTAGTTGTGCTCAAAAGCTTTCCAGGTTTGCCTCAGATAACCTTTCCATGGTATTTACAGTATGGTTAGTCTGGGAAGTATCTGGAGAAAATGAAATAATGTTACCACTGCATTTACAGTAATCTGAGGCAACTGAAGATTTTTATGGACAACTGCTGTAATTATGGAAAATGGTCCAAATTCTGCCCTCAGATGCACTTGCACAGATTCTATTGATTTGCTTGGAAAACTGCTTTGAGCAGATCTAAGGACAGAATATGAATCAATGAGCTAAATTGGGATCTCATTAAACCAGTATAAATCTGAAACAATTCAACTGGCATTAGTCTAAATTTACATTGATGTAAATGAGATCAGAATTTGGCCCCACGACTCTATTCCTTAAGGGCCTGATCCAGAAATCAATGGATGTTAGATGTCTAGTTCCTTTTGAAATTTGCATTGGGTGCCTATCTGCATCTTTAGGCACCTAAACATCTTTACAAATTAGGTCCTAAGAAAAAAAGGGAGTAAAGATTTCAAGATTTGACCCACTAGCTACAGTGAGATTTAGAAGTGCTCAGTTTCTCAGTATTTGCCACTATGGTGTTTGAGACAAATATTTAGCACAGTTTCTTTTTGCCAATATAAAATAGCACAGTATGCTATAGAGAGCCCTTCACTCCCATTTAAGTCAGTAAGAAATGAGGGCACTTACAGGCTGATTTTTTTTCAAAAGCACCTAAACAGGCGAGGCATCTAGCTCCCCACTGAAATCAATGGAAGTTGTGCACCAAATTTGAATAGATGCTTTTGAAAATTCCACTATTCGTACATTACAGAAAGCATATAGGGCTAGAGCCACAGAGGGATTTAGGTGCCTAATTGCTACTTAAAATGTTTCAATCCAAAATTTGGATCCTTAGCGTCCAACTAACATTATAGGCCCCTAAGGGTATGTATACACTGCAATGTAAGCCAAGGGTTAGTGGGAGTTGAGTCAGCTGACCCATAGAATCATAGACTTTAAGGTCAGAAGGGACCATTATGATCGTCTAGTCTGACCTGCACAATGCAGGCCACAGAATCTCACCCATGCACTCCTGTATCAAACTCCTAACCTATGTCTGAGCTACTGAAGTCCTCAAATCGTGGTTTAAAGACTTCGAGGTGCAGAGAATCCACCAGCAAATGACTCGTGCCCCACACCGCAGAGGAAGCATGTTAGGGAACCCTGGGCTTGAGGATCTACACTGTATTTTAACCCTTGGTTAAGATTTTCTAACCTGTGCTGGAACCTAGGGCTCTGGCATTCAAACTGCACTGTGCAGACCCAAGTCAAAGTAACCCTCTCCCAGAGTCCCTACCAACCCTCCCCTCCCCCTGCCCCCCACACACATCCCAAAATGTGGCTGCTCTAGCTCTAGGACCACAGTGCACTGTGGGAAAACTTTACTGCCTGCCCTGCGTGTTACCAGGAAACAGCTCATGTTGGAAAAGGCTTGGTTGGTTCACTCTCCATTGCAAACCCAGGAGGCCCTCTGATAGTGTGCTTGCAGATTGGTGATCAGAACAGAATGGGTTAATGCTAACTTGAGCTGCTGCTGTTTTGCAAAGGTGGGATGGCTTCTGTTTTCAATGGAGTGATTGCAGACTGTTGGGATAGAAAGGACTAAGGAAGATGTCCCATGGAATTGTGGGATATGCCTGGCTGACTCCCAGGACCTGAGTCAAGTGGGGCTGTATCTACACTGCAAAGCAATAGGACTCAGGCCCTGGGTCCTGGCTTAACTCGAGCGTGTACTAGGACCCTGGGTTAGCACACTTGCAGCACAGAGACAAGGGGGTTATACTTGAGTCCAGGCTCAGACACGAGCTTACGTTGCATTATAGGCCTACTCTAAGGGTCTGCCAGTGTGCGTGCGCAAAACTCGTTAACTCTTGATGCTGCTGAGCAGCTCAATTCCAAAACTCCAGTGGGATGCTTAAACTAAGTATTCCTCCACCTCTCTCTCCTGTGGGATCTGATGCAGTAGGTGTTCTCAGAGGCCACCTGCTGCATCAGACCCTGCACATAACAACCAAGGAGGAAGTTCCTCACTCTTATTCTCTATCCCAGTGGTTAGAGCACTCACCTAGGATGTGAGTGAACCAGGTTCAAGTTCCCCCTCTGCTTGGTTTGGAGCAGGGATTGATCTGAGATCTCTCACTTCCCGGTTAAATGTCCTAGCCACTGGGCTATAGTGTTTGGAGGCAGTAGTGGTAATAGCTGCACCCCACACTACCACAACAATTCATGAGAAAGGGCTGATCTGGTTTAGGTACCTGCCTCCAAGTGAGAGTTCACAGCTGTGAATTCCAAGTGGTAGAAAATGTCTGACTCCTTTTGAAGGGCAGGGCTTAGGCCTCACCCCTGTCTTTGGCAATTCCTAGTGGATAGTTTAGGTAGCACCCTGCTCACCTTGTTGGCTTCTGTGAATCCCTTTGTTAGGCACCTAACTTTCCCCATGCATTATATAGGGCGCCTGGGTGCCTAACTTGGGGCTGTGGATTCCACTGAGTGGCAGGGCTCTTAAATGTTAGCCATTGCAATGCTGAACTTAAGTCTTTGTTATGGATCTAGCCCAGAACTGATTCACAGGATTGGTACCTCTCACAGACTCAGCCTGCCTGTGACTTAGCAGCTATCCCTCAGCCTCATAGTGATGATTAACGATCCCAGCTGGGGGTGATGGAGACTTAATTATAATGACTGCCCCCAGCTGTGGGAGAATCAGAGGAAACTGAGCTGTGAACTCCCTCTGCGTGTGGAGGCCCAAGAGAGATGAATAAGTGGAATTCCCACTGGAGCAGAGGTAGGCTCAACTCCTATGGGGGAGTCCTGAGCTGGGGCCTACAAGGAGGGGCGAGTTCCCTGAGGGATGCTACCGGAGTTCCTGGGGAGGAGAGGCAGTGGGGGAAAACCTGCTAGGAGGAAGTAGTATAGGAGAAATTCTGCAGGGCCCAAAAGTAGGCATCAAAAAGTGGAGAACTTCAGCATAGCCCAATGGGACAGAAGAATTACTTTTTGGAAATTTTTTGGATTTTCAGTTGAACCTCTTGTTATCCTTGAAGGCGGCTGAATTTAAGAGATGACCTGGCTGGAAGGCCAGACCAGAGAATGACCAGACAGAGGTACCCATTATGAGCCCAGGGAAATGGTCAACAGGGAGCATGAAAGGCAAAGTCTCCAGCAATGTGATTTCTTCATGGCAGGTGGTGCTGTGGCAGTAAAAGCAACCATGTATAGGCCCTTAATATGGTGCCTTTTGTGGGTTCCATGGCCAGAAGGGACCATTGTGATCATCTAGCCTGACCTCCTGTATAGCCCATGCCAGAGAACTTATTTTAAAAGGGTTAATGGGATGACCCAGCTAATTATGGGCCTGTCAGTCTGACACTGATCCTGGGCAAGATAATGAAGCAGCTGATGTAGGACATAATTAATCAAGAATTAGAGGAGGGTAACATAATTAATGCCAATAAACGTGGGTTGACGAAAATAGATGCTGTCAAACTAACATGATACCTTCTAGCAATGAGATTACAAGTTTGCTCGCTAAAGGTAATAGCGCTGATGTAATGGGCTTAGATTTCTGTAGGCACGCCTTGACATTGATTTTAAAAAACTAGAATGATATAAAATTATCGGACGTTTAATCGCTATAATATGTACCAATTTATAGGGCTTAAAATGTAATTTTAAATGGGGAATAATTAGCAAGCGGGAGTGTGGAATCCTGCAGGGATTGTTTCGTCTCTCTATGCTATTGAACACTTTTATCAAGGACCTAGAAGACAACATAAATTCATCACTAAATACATTTGCAGATGACCCAAAAATTAGGAGAGTGGATATAATGAAGAAGACAGGTCACTGATACAGAGCGATCTGGAGAGCTTAGTACGCTGGGCACAAGCAAACAATATGTGTTTTTAATATAATTAAATGTAAACGTCTACATCTAGAAACAAAGAACATAGGCCATACTTACGGGATGTGGGACTCTATTCTGGGAAGCAAGAATCTAAAAAAAGATTTGGTTTTGGGGATTGGTAATCAGCTAAACATTAACTCCCAGTGTAATGCTGTGATCAAAAAGGCTAATGTGATCCTTGGATGTATAAATAGGGGAATCTTGAGTAGGAGCAGAGAGGTTATTTTATCTCTTTATTTCACACTGGTGTGGCTGCTCCTGGAATAATGTATCCAGTTCTGGTGTACGCAATTCAAGAAGGATGTTAATAAACTGGAGAGGGTTCAGAGAAGAACCATGAGAATGATTAAAGGATTAGAAAACCTACCTTATAGTGACTGAGCTCCATGAGCTTATTTAACTTAAAGCGAAGGTTAAGGGGTCACTTGATATACTACAGTCTGTAAGTACCTACATGGGGAACAAATACTTGATAATAGGCTCTTCATTCTAGTATAACATGATCCAATGGCTGAAAGTTGAAGCTAGACAAATTCAGACTAGAAATAAGGTGTAATTTTTTAACAAAAGGGCAATTAACTATGGGAACAATTTACCAAGGGTTGTGGTGGATTCTACATCGTGGACCATTTTTAAATCAAGATTGGAGGGTTTTTTCCTGAAAAGATCTGCTCTAGGAGTTCTTTTGGGGAAGTTCTTTGGCCTTTGGTATACTGGAGTCAGACTAGATGATCACAGTGGTCCCTTCTAGCCTTGCAATCTATGATCTTTCCCAAAATAATGTAATGTTAGGTAGGTGCTTCATTTAATTATGTAAACCAGAGCAAACAGATGAACTCACAGCCGTGAGTTCATTATATATTCCATCAATAAGAATTGAGTCCCACGGGTTGATCATGAAAACACTTACTATCAGGCATAGGGGCGGATCCTCAGCTGGTGTAAATTGTCACAGCTCTATTGATATCAGTTTACACCAGCTGACAATCTGTGCCATAGTACTAATTACTAGGAATGAGTCCATTGAGCACTGCACCTGGTGGTAGGCACTTACAGGATCAGGCCATAATACATTTACCGTCACCGAACTAGTACTTTGAAGAATTTAGGAAGAAAATAATATTATTAATAGTCTCTCTCCCACAGTCATGCACTCAAGCAAGGGATATACAGTATACTCCCACATAGCACGGGGACACGGATTTTATACGGAGAATCAGGAGTTTGGAAAATTGAGGAGGAAGGAGTCATTTAGCCTCCTCACAGTCGTGACTGGGGCGGGGGGAGAGTGTGTGGCTCTGTTCTGCTCTGCCCTGCCAGCTTTCTCTGCGCCTTGTGCTTGCAGAGCTTGGGCATCACTGGCCCCGCAGCAGTGCAGAGAGCTCTTTGCAGCTCTGCTGTCACAGCCCTACTCACTCACTCTCATGACAGTTGTGCTGCACAGGGCTCCCTGCATTGCCGCAAGAGCCATTCAAAAAGCAGGGTGGCCTCCCCAGCAGCTCATCCTCCTTGCTGTTCTCCTTGAAGTCCTGGCCGGGAGTCTCTGCTCTATTATCCAAACCTCCTCATTAGCTGAATCCCTTCTTTGTACCACAGCATAAGATGCATGTTACAGAAGGCATGTCTCTCATGCTGTGGGACAAGGAAGGAATTTGGATGAAGCAGAGGTTCGGATAATTGGAAAATGGGCGTATACTGTACTACAGATGGAGAATACAGCTTGATTGTGTGACATTAGTCTGAGGAGAGAGCAACACAGGCAGAATCACACAGATAAGTGATTTCTGCCCTGCTAGGCGGGATTGTGTCCAAGGTAGCATGAGTTTGTTAGTGCACAGGTTAGGATTTTTATTTTCTAATCATGCTGATGAGCACAATAATATAGCATCAAGGCTGGGGATTTTCAGGCACTTAGCAATTATTGAAGGCAGAGCATGTGAGATGCATATGTTATGTTCTCATGCTAAGAAGTTTAATGAGCCTGCGGCAGCTGGAGACCAGTGCTAGCTCGGTAGGTACAGGAAAGCAGCTCCTTCACAAAGCAACCATTAGACAAATGTACCTAGGAAATACTTAAGCTCATTTTAAAAGTGATTTTATTGGTGGTGTGTTGCTGTGGCCATGTCGGTCCCAAGATATTAGAGAGACCAGCTAGGTGAGGTAATATCTTTCATTGGAGCAACTTCTGTTGATGAGAGAGACAAGCTTTCAAGCTTATACAAAGGTTGTCTTCAAGTCGCTGGTGTTATTGGTGTTAGGCCACTGCTTGAGACAGCTTCCGCTTTTCAAGCTCTTGTGATAGATGAGAGGTGACATGCCTGCAGGTGATCTTAATAGAAAGATTGTCTCCGGGGCCATCTCACCACCTCCTCTCCCTGTCCTCTTAAGTAACATCCCTACTCGAACTACAGGAGTTACTTTTGCCTGAGAGCAACATTAGCAGGAAAACAGGCAAACCCTGATACAAATAAACCAATCAATCAAAACAAAAATTCTCTACTCCAAGCAGTCTTTTTAATCCCCAAAATGGAAAACCACCACAGTCTCTTTCAAGGTCCCTGGGGGACTTTGGTTTTGCTCTCTCTTTTTTGTGGAAGGTGCTCAGATAATAGGGTGATAGGTGGCTGTATAAAACCCGAAGATAGATAAGAAAGTATTTGATATTGTTTTCATTGTCTTTAATGTGATAAATGGTCTGTTTTTTTTTCCCTAAAGTTAATCTTGGTATCTCCTTTTGATCTTTCTTTCATCTCTCCTTTCCATGTGCTCTGTCTCTCTCAGCTTGACACAAAGAGGGAAGCCATTAGCATATGTCTATCTGACTCTCCAAAGCTCACCAGTTAGTGTTCTATGGAGCAACAGTCCTTCATAGACTACAGTTTGAGAACCTGTCGTCTGCTGGAGAGACCATGGGGCTGGAAGCTGAGATCTTAATTCTGATCCCGGTTCTACCTTGACTTTGTGTTTAATTTTTGGGCAGATCATTTTGAAGGCAAACTGCAGAAGATGATGAGTCATTTTGGGTTCTTGCGTTGTATAAAGAATGGGCTAGAATGTGTTGTGTTATGTCCCCCCCTCCCAATATGTGTCCCCCCTGCTTGCTTTTATGTAATAAATATCCCATTTTAACTGGAGGATTAACAACAAGAAACAACAGAAATCACTGCAGTTTGGTCTGGGATGTGTGACAATGAAAAGTGGGAATTCTATCCCTTTCCCTCTCCCAGTTTGTCTGTAAATTAGCTCAGTTAAGCACTGGTCCTGAACTGGGATCTTCTGCTGTAGCTCTTTGTGCCAGTGTGAAGTCCTATTTAGTTCAATGCAGTCTAAGCAAAGACATTTACTTGGTGTTTACCTTTTGTTTTGTTTTCTCCCTTAGATTTCTTTTAACCATTGCCTAATCTGTTTTTATATTCCTTCATTTCTGATTTATAGAAAAAATGCCTATCCAGTGCTCTGAGTGTATAGACAATCTGTATAAAAATACAATTAAGACGTGCCTTCCTGGATATACATGATATGTGCACAGACATCTGATATTTGGAGGGATAAGTTAGGCATACACCAATATAGGCATAGATTTGAGCATGCCTAAATCTGAAAGTTTTGCCTGCTGTCTCTAATGTGGTCCCAAGAGTCTCATTTTAAGCTGTAGAATAACGTTTTAGGCCCTATGTGCTCCACTCGTGCTATACCACTAGGGCTGCTTAAATGAACTTGCCTTAGCTGCAGTACCTACAACAGAACTAACATGATACCTAACAGAGATTTTGGCCCCTATGCAACAGTGCAGCAACTCAGGGCTGGCCTTCCCATGAGGTGAACTGAGGCGGCCACCTCAGGTGCCAGACTGTGGTGGTGGGGGGGAGGAGCCACTAGGACCCAGAGTGTAGAAAATTGTGTTTGCTGCTGGTGCATATGTATTCTCTCTGCTCTAGATGCACAGAGATGGTGGAGTGCTGTGCTGGAGGAAGGAGGGCACAAGAGACATAACAGGCAGGCAGGAGAAAAGGTGAGAGGGAATAACCGAAAGCAGCAGGAGTTGCAGGGAGAGAGAGGAGGAGGAGTCTCTTATGTACCTCTCGAGCATCCCCCAGGAGTCTGAACTGATTAACATCAGCTTCTCAGGGAGCTTCCTGTTTCCTGGTGCTTCCCTGAACCCACTTGAGGAGAACAGGAAGTCAACTGAAGTAGTAGGAGCCATTTAGGCCCTTAAGACGCTGATATCTTCCCTCATTCAGGCCCTGCTACCAGCCTGCTTATCTGTCCCCTTCAACTGAGTGTTGAGAGCCACTATAGCTGGCACAGAACAACAGTCATGAGTGAAAGAAGAAAATGCCCCTCTGGGGCTGCATTCAGAAAAAGAAAGAAAGCAAAGGAAGCTTTTCTATCTAAGCAGGAGGGAGCTCTCCTGAGATACATAGACACAAATGTTCATGGTGAGCCTTCTGGCCCCAGTGAGGATGCGAGTGGTGAGAAGATGCCTGATTTTCCAGTTAGTCAGGGTGCAGGTGACCTGGCAGCTACTGCAGCATCCGTATCTCCATCTCAAATGGATGTAACCATGCACATTCCTGAAGAAAAGTGTAGATCAGAGAAGGGTGTGGTGGAGGCACAAGAAACAGCTGCTGCTGAGTTTAGTTCCTTAAGTCTAGATGATCCGGGACTGTGGACCCACTTGAGCAGTAGCCTGAGGGACTTCCTTGTACTGCATTGGCCACAGCAAGTGAAAAACGTCCTGTTCCCCAAAGACAATGAAAATAGAAGTTTCCATCCAATACATTACTGGCGTGAAATCCCCAATGGTGACAAAGTGGAGAGGCCATGGCTTATTCACTCAAAAACCCAGAATGCTGCATACTGTTTTTGTTGCAAACTCTTCCAGTCTAATGTTCCCGCCACATTGGGTTCTAGAGGAACAAAGAACTGGAAAAATCTGGCTAGAAGTCTGGCATGCCATGAGAAGGCAGCAAATCACCAGAGAGCATTCCATAGGTGGAAAGAGCTTGAGATGAGACTAAGGTTAAAGGCCACCATAGATGATCAGCATCAAGAGAAGATTGCATCAGAGTCTCTTTACTGGTAAAATGTTCTGAAAAGGCTCATTGCCGTTGTGAGAATGCTTGCTACCCACAACCTAGCACTGTGTGGCATTTCAGATCAGCTGTATGTGCCAAACAATGGAAATATCCTTAACATTGTGGAGTTGATGGCTGAGTTTGATGCTGTACTCCAGGAGCATCTAAGAAGAGTCGCCACCCAAGAAATGCACGCACACCATTACCTTAGATAAACAATTCAAAATGAGATCATACAGTTACTGGCAACAAAAGTCAAACAGAAGATTGTGGGAGATATGAAGTCAGGAAGATACTACTCTGTTATTCTAGACTGCACACCTGACATCAGCCATACGGAACAAATGACGTTAATGGTGCGTTTTGTAACAACAACTGAACCTAGTGAAAATGTCCCTGCTATGGTGACTGTCAGAGAGCATATTCTAGAATTTATTGACATTAATGATACTACAGGAGCTGGTATGACAAATGTGCTTCTTAAAAACCTGGAAGATACGGGAATTGTGATAGCTGACATGAGAGGTCAGGGCTACGATAATGGTCCCAACATGAGAGGAAAGAACAGAGGAGTGCAAACGTGGATCTGAGAGTTAAACCCTCAAGCTTTTTTTGTCCCATGTAGTTCTCATTCATTGAACTTGGTAGTCAGTGATGCAGCATCAGCTTCTAGTGAGGCTGCTGAATTTTTTATTGTCATTCAAAGCATCTATGTATTTTTTCTCTGCATCAACTCATTAATGGCAAATTTTGAAGCAACATCTGGGAACATCCTCTCTGACACTGAAACCACTGATTACCACATGATGGGAAAGTTGAGTGGAGGCGATAACACCAGATTGGGAAGATAGATGATGCCATAGTTGCCATTATGGAGGATAATGCTGTGACAGGAACTGTACGTGGGAGAACAGTGGCAGAGGGAAATGGAATCACCAGAAACATACATAACTTCAAATTTCTGTGTGGCTTAGTGCTGTGACATGACATACTGTTTGAAATAAATGTTGTAAGCAAGAGACTCCAACGTGTTGACCTTGATATATCTGGAGCTATGGAACAACTGGACAAAGCAAAATCATACCTACAGTCTTACTGGTCAGATGAGGGATTTCAAAACGTTCTGAAGAGTGCACAGAAGTTGGCAGAGGAACTTCACACTGAAGCTATTTTCCCACCCATTCAAGAATACAAGAGTCGCTGAAGAAGACATTTTGATTACGAGGCACGGGATAATCCCATAAGAGACCCCAACAACAATTCAAAGTTGAATTCTTTAACCAGGTGCTAGATTGCGCAATACAGTCAGTTGAAGAATGTTTCAGGCATCTCAAGGAACACAGCAGTATATTTGGGATGTTGTGTGATATTCCAAAACTCCTCACTATACCTGAGGAAGACCTATGCTAGCAATGCAGAGCACTAGAGACAATGTTGACACATGGCGCAATATTGATGTGAGTGATTTAGGTGATGAACTGAAAGCCCTTTCAAGATACATTTCATCAGGATCAACTCCAAAGGCTGTTCTGGAATGTATGTGCACAAATAAGATGACCACCCTCTTTCCAAATGCTTTTGTTGCTCTGCGCATACTTCTAATGCTTCCTGTAACAGTTGCCAGTGCAAAATGCAGCTTCTCCAAGCTGAAGTTAATAAAAACACATCTACGGTCTACAGTGACACAGGAGAGGCTGGTCGGCCTTGCAACCATCTCAATAGAGCATGAGCTGGCCCAGATTGTGGACCTTCAGCAGGAAGCAGTTCAAATCTTTGCAATCAAGAAGGCACAGAAAGCACTACTTTGATTATTCAAACAGATAAAAATGACAATATTTACTATGCAGACAAGAAAACTGACATTTGAAAGCTAAGTGTTACTTAAAATTTTTGAACAAGGCATTTTAAGTTGTTAGTTCTCCTTTATTGGGGTAGGTAGCAGAGCAGTACCATGAGAGGAGTAGAACAGGAAGAAGGCAGAACTGAGATCTTTCAAAGTTTTGGCCCAAGCGAGGGAGCATGGGGGCATCATTTGAGCTCCCTGCCTCAGGTGCCAAAATGTTGTGGGCCGGCTCTGCAGCAATTCTGTAAGCAGGCACAGTGTCACCTATTAACATGGTGTGCACCTTGTTAACTGCTGCCATGGGTTGCTGTACCAATGTAATCAGTGCTGCCCACGATCAGTCCTTGTCCTGCTTACTTGCTACAAAATGTGTCCTGTTAACTTGTATATACCTCAGCTGTTTCTAACCCCAGAACATTATGCTTTTGTAAACTGCAATGGGAATGCTATGTTGACTTCCATTTAGCTCAGGCACTGAGTAACTTAAGACCTCATTTTATTCAATCAAAATGTTAGGAACTAAGGAAAATAAAAAGCAAGGACCAAACAATTTGTATTAAAGTTAACATACTGTGACACAGAGACCCCTTGGCAAAGGATCCCGTTCTTTGCAGCTAGTTCTCATATCAGACGTGACAATCTTGCTACAACAAACACATTTTACAGGATATTTATCCCAAAAGAATAACATATAAAGAATCCATCGAAAACTCAAAACTTGTCAGGACTCCTAATCATTCCGAGATGTACGGATGGATGATATTGAAGGAATAATGTATTTATAGTGAAAGTATGCTTCATAGATTTTGAGTAGAAATCAGTCACCAGGTTTCTCAGTGATGATCCATTCAAGCAAGAAGGAGCTATCAACCCTAGTCAGATGGCAAGGTAATGCAAGGTTCTATGGTCTACTCTTGCCATATCCCCAAACAGTCAATGGAAAACCACCAGAGACAATGACAAACAATTGAAACCACTTAAAGGTAGAAAAGAAACTCTACAACAAGGCAGGGGTTTGCTCTGCCTGTCAATAGAAATAAAACACTGTTTTCAGTATAATAGAGTATAGGGAAAGGCACTCTGGATTCACTCTCTGGGGAAAAGCCTTGGTGTAGTAGGGGGTGCTTTCATGAACATTTGGATCTGGTTCTTGTGAAACCAGCCAGCTCTGCGATGGACTGAACTTTGGGAGGAAACCTACTTTATGAGATAGGAAAGGTAACTATTGGTAATTGTAGACCCAGGTTCATCTTCTATGATTTTGTTTTGTGTTGTAACAGTTTCCATCACTTTTTCTAGGTAGATCTTTATTCTTTCTTTAATAAGCCTTCTTTTTTTATTTTTTTTAAAGTGCTCACAAGTGCTCTGTGCTTATGGTAGTGGTGATTTAAGGTACAACTGGTAAATTGGGTTACGTTGAACCTTTGGGTGTAGAGAATTCATAGAAATTCTATGAGTAACCAGTGTCCGGGGCCGGATACCATAGGGGATCAATTCAAAGGGATTTGGAGATTGGGTGGCACCTATTTTTAACCTGCAGGGCGAACAAAGGGCTGGCATAGCCCAGAGAAGAGCGCTTGAGTGGCTGAAGGGCTGGCAGTGTCAGGGAGCTGACACCCAGCTACCACGAGACAGACTCCCTCTTGCTAGAGCAGGGAGTAGCAAGGTGAGTCACCGTCTTGGGTACCCTGACTACTGTCACTCGCACCTTTTACCCTGTGATATTATTTCCATGGCTTTCTGTAGGTATTGGGCAATGTGATCATTGGCTCTAGAGAGTTAATGAGGTTAAAAGAAAAGAGCCCAGGGAAGACCAGTGATGGTAAAAAGGGAATACAGGAAAGCACCGTGGGCCAGATTGGGAGTGGCCCCGGTGGTGGTGAGCAGGGATGGAACACCCAAGGAGGCCCCATGTATGTGTACTCTACTCAGGGGCCACTTGTAATTGCAGTCTCTGCAGGGGAGCACGGGGACTGTGGCCTCAGTGGACCTCCTGGAGAGCACTTTGTCCCAGAAGGACTAGAAAGGAAGTGAGGCCATCTTAATAGATGGTGAATCCTGTCAGGTCTGCCTGCATGCTAGGCAGAATCCCTGCCAGTGCTTCTTGTGGGTTGGTAAATCTCCATGCTACCCCCCATCATTGTAGGCTAGCAGCTGTTGTTTGTTTTGTGGTAGTGCCTAGGAGCTCCGCTCCTGCACCAGAACTCCCCTGTGCTAGGTGCTGGCCAAGCACAACAAAAAGTCCATCTCTGTCCCAGAAAGTAGGACATGACCTGTGATCTTTGGACACTGGTGCCTAATACTGATCATGTCAATAACAAGTGATATCCACCCTGGTGGCGTAAGGAAAAGGATGATATGCCTATTTCAATACAATGGATTTAAGAAGGGTCTTTATTTCAGTGAGAGGAAAGGACCAGATTTGTCGCGTATGTTCCTAACCTTCTTAGTATCAATTACCAGTCCCTTGATCTTTTACTATTACAGTGTGCTGTCAGTCACCTACAGGGCCGGCTCCAGGCACCTGCGTAGGAAGCAGGTGCTTTGGGTGGCCAATTCAAAGGGGCGGCACATCCAGGTCTTCGGCAGCAATTCGGCGGCAGGTCCCTCATTCCCTCTCTTCCCCTTTGAACTGCCGCCGAAGAGGAAGAGAGAGAGGACCCGGTGCTGAACTGCTGCCGAAGAAGCAGCGCGATTTAGCTACAGCCAAAGTGCCACTGCTTGTCTTTTTTTTTTTTTTTTTTTGCTGCTTGGGGTGGCAGAAAAGCTGGAGCTGGCCTTGGTCACCTAATCATTCCTAATTACAAGATCGGCTGTGGAACACTTCCTGACATAAGAAATGCTGTATTGCATGTTTGGGTGGGTGACTAGAACCCATCCATAGACGTCTGCTAGGGAAGGATTAACCCTCTTGGAAGCTAGAGGGACAACATGTGCCTGTCATTCAGGCAGGGTAGAGGGCTGGGATTAATTAATTCCTACACTATCCTATCCCGTCCCCCCTTCCTGGAATACTCTTGTAAAAGGGATGTGCTGAGGGAAGCTGAATCTCTTAGTGAGATTCACAAAGGAAAAGCCTTCAGGAAAAGGGCTGAAGGTGAGAGAAGAACTGGAGTGTTTTACTCTTCGCCTTGGAACTTAGCTGAACTGAGCCACACTACACATATTTGCATTAGACTATGGCTGAGGGAAGCCCTATTGTATTTATTTACTCTTAGAGATGGGCTATCTGATATTTTTCTGCCCAGATATTATCTTTTACATTGTTATGATCTTCAAGATTCTGATAATCTATTCTTAGGTCAAGAGCATGGTGTGTCAGCTTGTCAGAAAAGCCTCTTTATTACTCTGTGTGCTGTCACTCTGTCACTTCATGCTCTGCTTTATGGGCCTCACCATTCCATTCCGACTGCCTGTGGCATATTCACTCCACTGAAGCTCTCACTGATAAATCTCTCATTTTCCTTGATATCCTTTGCTGTTGCCAAGTCGCTTGGGAGATCACTATACTTTTTCTCTAGGGCCCCTGTTCTGCTGCAGAATGAGAGACTCCCAGTGAAGTTATTTCAGGTGCTTGTATTGGCTCTGCACACACTCCTCTAGGAACCAGCGTATTGTGTTGTCCAAGGATAACATCAAATCCCAAGTCAATATACATATCACGTTACCCACTCAGACACAATCATAAGTAAGCAGCTAAATCTGAAGACAGATAACAACAACCTACAGTGTCAAACAAGTTGTCAGTGAAGCCACCCCATCCGCATCATCAATAACAATTGTAAATAAAAAAACATAATGGGTGAAAGTAACAAGTAAAGTAACAGGCATGCATCAAATGTGCATAGAATTTTCCTCTTTCTATCCCAGTTTTGTTTGATGGTCCCTGACTACACATACTCCCCACACAAATATTTTAGCCTGACACACCCAGAGAACAATAAACACAGACTCCAGACATACATCAAGGCACTAAGTAGTCTGTGTTCCAATCTTGCACCTTCCAGAAATATGTTCCAGATATTTTGTGCTCCTCCCACTTCCCTCCATCCCCCGCAGAAGGTACAGGTCCATATAACCCAAATCACAAAGGGTGACTGGAGACTGGAGTAGGGAGTTTTCACATCCAGATCACTGATTCAGTTTAATCTCAGGTCTGTAATGATCACATTATTACCATTTGACGACTGTTCAGTCTGTTAAATAAAATGAGTTGGTGGGCTCTGTCAATACTAGTGGACGTGTGTTGACCTCACAATGTGACACCACTGCTGACAGACTCAGCAGAGTGTCTAGCAATGTATGTGTATGTAGAATGAGCAACCTTCTCAATGTGGGAGGCCATTCCTATAGGGCACAATGAGGTAACTGGTGGAGCCAAAATCATCCATGTTCTGTGGCTAATAGATGGGTCAGTCCTAAGGGCCGTCAAACTGGTTAACTCCCAAAGCACTAAAAGGTTAGTTGTTGACTTTGTGCCTTGCATTCTGTTTAAATTCCACAATAACTAATCAAAAGGGTCAACAGCTAAACAAAACCAATACAACTATAAAAACCAAACTGTAGAGCAATTCTGCTCTCAGCTGCATTGGAATAAATCCATTTACTCTAATGGCAATAAGGAGTGCAGAATTTAAGACCAGAAATTACTTGGTTGACACCAGCTAACTTGCTAATGTAATCTGGACTTTATGAATATGTAGCAGTGGACTTTATTTTATGATCACTACATGACAAATACATTGACAATAGTTAATACCTACAAAGTAACTATTTAGAGCACTGTTGCATCAAAACTTTGCAATTAATGCATGTCACTTCTGTTATTATATTGGTAAACACATTGCTCATTGTGCTTTAGATTTTATTATTTACTTTGTGATCAAACAACTTTTAGAAAATATTAAAGCCTTATAGTAAACGTGCAAGTTCCTTGCATTGTGTAATCTAATCCGAATAGTATATATGTGATCTACAGTTGAGTGCATGTGTGTGTAGATAGAGACCGTGTGTGTGTGTTCTCATATACTGCAGGGATGGAGGAGAGCTAAATAATCACACAACGGGTAAAACTTGTCCAGGGACACCTGGAACTGAGTGGTATCAAAGGGCTTGGCTACACTTACAAATTTGCAGCGCTGCAGCAGGGTGTGAAAACACACCCTCTGCAGCGCTGCAAATTGCGGCGCTACAAAGCGCCAGTGTAGTCAAAGCCCCAGCGCTGGGAGCCGCGCTCCCAGCGCTGTCCGTTATTCCCCACAGGGAAGTGGAGTACGGACAGCGCTGGGAGAGTTTTCTCCCAGCGCTGGCGCTTTGACTACACTTAGCGCTTCAAAGCGCTGCCGCGGCAGCGCTTTGAAATGCAAGTGTAGCCAAAGCCAAAGTGTTAGCATCGCTTTCTCACTTGCATGACCCCTACCTGGAAGCTCAGCTCTGTCTCATGGGAGGGAACAGCCTGGTCAGAGAAACATGGCAAATTGGTGTGTATTGTAAAAGGTATCAGAGGGGTAGCCGTGTTAGTCTGGATCTGTAAAAGCAGCAAAGAATCCAGCACCTTATAGACTAACAGACGTTTTGCAGCATGAGCTTTTGTGGGTGAATACCCACTTCGTCGGATGCAAGGGAGAGATCCTTGTAAAAGGAGAGATCTGGGCCATAATGTACATGGACACCTTTGTGTGTTTTGAATTTATAATATTATTTGTGATTTTTTGTTTTTTAGTTATTCTGACTTGGAATTAGGACTGTGTTTCTTACTTCTAAAATGGTATATTGCAGTAAGTTAAATTCAGGCTGCTTTAACTGGGGATTCTAGTCAGATGATTGGTCAAATATAGTCACTGCCTTCTGACCTACATTCATGAAGCTGTAATGTTAAAAAATAGGTGATATATTACTCAGGAGTTTTCGTTGAACAGGAATATTTCTTGTTATTGAGACAGATCTGTCAGCCCAATTTCCCTTTTGAATAATTCTGAGTAATCAATTATCAAATAATCCACAGGGGAATTGTAAATTCTGTAGAAAAATGTTTAGATCATTACAAATTGAAACGAGACAACCCAGGATATAGGTCAGCTAGGGATTTTCTACTATTCTATTTTGGATCTCTGACACAGTAACGGGGCCAACTGCTCCTTTCTGGTCTCTCTGGATTCCAGGTCTTGGGCTCTGGGTAGAATCTCGTGATTCTTCAGTTCTTGGAGCAGGTGTGCTATCCTGTGTGTACCAACTGCTTATCCCCCTGCAGGTCCAACTGGGTTTTGGGCCTCGCACTTTCTTCCCTTCTGAAACCTGTGACTAATGATAATGACCAAACAGCCTTCTTAAAACAATTTATTTTTATTTTGCAATTGGAATAAAGTATCCAAGAGCAGAGGAATCTAAAACAGCAAACAGCCTACAGGCATATTTAATCTTAATGATTCTCAATGATCATAATCTAATGTTTTGCTTCACTACAAGCTAAATTAGATGGGCTGTTCCTGTAACTTAAGAGGAAAGGACAGACCCTATTTACATTCCCTCTCAGCAGCCCAGAGACTTCTGTAACCCCCTCAGCCTCCTACCAGTTATCACTCACAGCATGCTCTGCTGCTCTACTCCTTCTGAGTGCTGGTGATAGTCTGCGGGTCCTCATCAGATGGGTCAAACTATTTTTGTTTTGTGTTTTTCCTCTTCCAGTCAGCAGAAGCGTCCATTAGGGGCTATGCAGGAGAATGCTCCATGATGGCTGCTCCGTTGTTTGAGCAGTTAAACACATTCACTCTCCATGAGTTGTAGTCACTAACCTGATACCTTGGAGATGAGGGTGTCGAAACAGTCTCATCCCATCTTAGAAGTCAAGCACATTACTCATTTATGAAATTGACAGATATTTATGATCATATTTAATCGCAATCACAGTAATAATGAAATATTTCTGCACAGACTGTCATTTCTGTCAGACTTTGCAGAAAACTATGGACTTGTTTGTTTATTGTGGGACTGCAGGATGTGCTGGGTTTTCCAGGAACTTACCTTAACATCTGTTTTAAGTCTCTTTATATGTCAGCAGAACAGTCAGGAGAGATTATAGTAATGTTGTGTCATTTTTTCCTCTCACCGTCTTTGTCCGTGTGCCACTTCGGTGTCATAACACTGAGGCAGTGCTTCCCCCATGTGCGGAGGGCCAGCATCACTCCCATTTAAACCTACAAGAGGCCTATTCAGGTCCCATTTAAAACTACAAAATAGATCTTAAATGGGTCAGGAATGATCCATAAGTCTTGGCTTGGCTTTTTGCACTGACTGGCTGAGTTCCACTCTAAAATCAATAAAGGGGGTCAATAAAAAGTCTATTTATACCTAAGGTTGATGGAATTTAATTTTTATTTTTTATAATTGTAATGGATAATATCAACATTTAAAAAATAAACCTTTCTTTTTATTTGTATTGGTTTACATTTTTCACAGTGGTGGGGAATTATGTGGGGGGAACAGACGGTCATTATTTAATGACAGTAGACCTTGAGATTGAAAAAATTACACTTTATAACCAATAAAACACAAATTGTCAACCTCACATCAAAATATATAAAGCAAACATCATTACATCAAATTCTAATAAGTTTTCAAGCGGCACTGTTTCCCTGTGTGTAAATTTTGATGATTATTGATGGAAATATGGTATTGTCAGTTTGTGTGTGTACAGTGAAATCAAAATTTACCAATATGTACTTACAAAAATCTAATCCGGCCAAGGCTATTTATACCAAATCTTTTTGTAAATGAAATGAAATTGATTTATTTGGGGTAAATTAACAAGAGAGGGCAGATATTTTGCATTCTATTCATGGGAATCTAATGTAAATGATAAAAGCTACAAAAGCACAGCATGCTTACGTGTCACTACAAGTCACTAACTTTCGGTGGCTGTTGAAAATGTATTGATTTGGAGCTTCAGCCCCAAACTGCGTTTAGTGAAAAATCATTGAAACTTTGGTACTTCAGGTTGATTGTTGCAATTTGTAATTCCCCTAAATTACTGCACAGTCGGTGGCTATCCGACTGTCTCTTTCAGTAGGCAGTGGCTGGTTCATTCTCTGATCACATGGATAACTGGTATATCAAGTGAACTGGGACTGATTTGGCAGCAGAGCTAGCTGGCTCATTTTACAGATGGCTGCTACCACTAACATTTCCACCCTGTACGGTGCATAAGTTGATTATCTGTTACTGAATTTTGGCTGCGTGACTGGATCTCCCAGATGATAAATAGTTAACTGCCAATTTTTCCTCTCCTCTGTCTGCCTTGCTGTCTTCAGGACCTAAAAGCAGCCTGTCTCTTAGCTTGTTTGTCTGCCTATCTGTGTGTTTAGCAGATTGAAATCAACATTTCTGAATCTTTATAGTCCTCCCTGTCTCTCTTTTACCTCTCTCCTGGGACTTCTTGCCTGTAGATCTGAAAGCTAATCCCATGTACATTGCTATTTTGTTTAATTCACCCACTTTGTTTACCAGCCCAATCACAAAATCAGCTTGACTCACCCTTTATCGTGATCATGATTCCAGTGAAAGCTCTGTTATGGTCAACAAGAGACGGAAATGGTTTGCTGTCCCTGGGCAAGTTGGTACACAGAATTTTGAAGCTTGATTTATTTCTACTATGAGCCAAGTCCTACTTCCACTGAAGTCAGTGGTAAAACTGCCATTGGCCTCAGATGGAACAGATGCTAGAAATGGAACCCTACCTCTCTTCTCCATGTTCTCTTTCCTGAAGCATCTACCCCTTGTAGGACACCCTCATATCACATTCACCATTCAGATCTTCTCATTAATGAAGAAACCTTTCAATTTTACACACTCTTACCCTCTTGCTCTTATATTGTACGACGTCCTGCTGCAAATCTTGTAGCCCTTGGCATCTTCAGAATGTGTTTCTGCCCTCAAGAGCAGTTCTTCCCCACAGTTCAAACAATGCTTATTATTTATTGTTAATTGTATTGGATTCAGCTTCCAGGACCTTTCAGAAGTGCTTCGCAAGTGAATGTGTTTCTAATTTGTAGCTAGAGATTTAGGCACAGAGGCTTCTTTTTGGTTGAACATGAAAACTGAACCATCTTCCCTCATTTTGAGGCTGTTCCTCTAGTGACTAGAGGTTCCCAAACTGGGGTTTGAGAACCCCTGGGGGTTCACAATATGTTACAGAGGGTTCTCGGGGGGGAGGAAAATTCCCTAATGGCAGAAAGAGCTGTTCCTAGGGACCCTGGGCAGCACGGGGCCAGCAGCCTGGAGCCCTTGGACTTCCAAGAGCCAAGAGGATCGAAGCAAGCATATCTATCACACTGAGAAGATTTAAACTTCAAGACTCCTTGTAAGAAATGGAAAGGGAAGTGGATATTTTTTGCTGTTTTTAAAATTAAATGGGCAGCTAGTATTGTTTTTAAAATTATTATGATGAAACATCGGAACCTTGTCTTATAACAGGCTTTTTCAAAGTGATACAAGCTACAAAAGTGAGATCTTGGAAGAGTGTTGCCATTTTCATAATGTAATAAAAATACTGTAATGATAAGTAAGAACATAAGAATGACCCTATTGGGTCAGACCAAGGGGCCATCTAGCCCAGTATCCTGTCTTCCGACAGTGGCCAGTGCCAGGTGCCCCAGAGGGAATGAACAGAACAGGTAATCATCAAATGATCCATCCCCTTCCGCTTATTCCCGGCTTCTGGCAAACAGAGGCCAGGGACACTTAATAAATAGTGTGTAATAAGCATGTCGTAAAAACAAATTTTATATTTCCAATATCACTGCTTTTATAATTTATACTCAGGCAAACGAGAAAATCCCAGGAAATATTCATTTGTAGGAGGGGGTTCATGAGACTTGACATTTTAGTGAAAAGGGTTCACAGGTTGTTCAATTTTGGGAACCACTGCTCTAGTCAGAGCTGTCCTAATGAGAAGCTCAAATTTTTGTTCTACTGTATCTGTTCCATTGTTAAATAGCCTTCATAATTAAAGACCTCTGTCAGTCCCCTTTTGCGATTATTTCCCAAAAAAAGTTAAGTATCTCTGTGATCCACATGTTTATAACCATTTCCTACTTCTGCTTGCAAACTGGCTGTGGGAACATTTTATAATACAGTAGGATCAGATGTAGCTTACTGCTTCATAATCTTCAGCCACTTGGAATACAGGCATACATTGTAGTATGTGACACATTACTTACAGCTCCAAAGTGCTAAATCTCACAAGGCTCACACATTCAGAAAGTGGAATTATTTGTAAACTATGCATAACATTTTCAGAAGTGCCTGTGATTGAAAGTCAATGGGACTTAGGCTCCTCAGTGCCTAAATCACTTTTTGGGAAAATGGAATTTAGGCTCTTTAATCACTTAGGTGTTTTGAAATCATACTCCAAATCAAAATAATCTTGAGGATGTAATAATTATAATAATAATTAGGATTGTGTCTGGATAGCGAAAAATGGAAAAGTACAGCAGACTGCTTTTATTCTTCTTTTTGAACAAGAGAATTTGTCTTTTTACTATAGAGTTTGAGAATAAGCCAAGGCTGATTGCTGGGTTTTGAGATCCCTTAAATTTCTTAAAATTATATAATGCATTTTTTCCAAGGAGTTTCCTTACCAGGTCAGATCATGAGTCCATCTGTTTTTATGTCCCATTTCTGGCATTAACCACAACTTGATGCACCAGACTAATGCAGAGCATTATACATGCACTAGGTCTTGTACAAATACTACAGTATTCTACAACAATAACTTCAAGTCCCGCAGTATCCGCTGACAATGTTAAGCTCAAGTGTGCAATGTTGTAATACAGTCATAAAGGGATCTGATTGTGTAAGGCAGTACATGGACTTAGTTAATTTTGTAATACTACAGATAGATTCAATTTTATTTCTTTACTTCTTTCATCAAGAGAGTTTACAAACTTAGTGGTATCACTTGGCCTATTGTACCACTGAAATACAATCACTGGTTAGGTGAAATACAGAAGCTGTTTAACAGGTAGCAGACTTCTGTAATCTAGTTGAAACTCGGGTATTGTAGATAGACAAAATGCAATTAACTTGATATATTTCACACATGAAGCTAACTGAGTAATGCTGTACATGGTGAGAGGGGAGGCAGAAATGTCATGTTGGTCATTACTGGCTATCACATAATGCCTCCAAGGACATGATTTTGTGTTTATTAGTGATCAGAAAATTGTTTAGACTTCTTATTAAAATCTAGCTACAATATTTACCACAGTGCCCATGTGCATCAATTATTTCCACATATTGACTGTATTGCATAAGCTTTTTAATATTACACTTAATATTACACATGAAAATATGCATGTCTAAGGGCTTGGCTACACTTGCAAGTTAGAGTGCATTAAAGCAGCCCCAGGCACCCTAACTCACGACCCGTCCACACTGGCAAGGCACTGAGAGCACCTGGACTCTGCAGCTGGAGTGCTCCTGGTAATCCACATCCACGAGAAGCATAATGCTTGCTGGGCCTCGGCTGAAATGCTGCAGCGTCAGTGTAAATGAGGTGTTGCATTACTGCACTTTGATCAGCCTCCAGAAACGTCCCATAATCCCCTTAAATCAAGTGGCCACTCTTGTCATTGTTTTGAACTCGGCTGTAGGAATGCAGATATGCCCTTTCAAAGTTCCGTGTCTGACAGTTGGCATGCTTATCTGCCCTGGGACAAAGCAAGCCATTAGTGTGGAATGTTGTTTTTGAGTGTGTGTGTGTGTGTGTGTGTTTATATATGAGAAAAAGGGGGGAAGAAGGGAGTTTGCTGCTGTCTGACCTTACAAGACAGCATGCTGACATGCTCTCAGTCCCCCCACCACAAAACCCACTCTTTCTCCCCTCACATACACACAACACACTTCCTGTCACACTTCACTCCCGCCCCCATTTGAAAATCACGTTGCAGCCACTTGCATGCTGGGATAGCTACCACAATGCACTGCTCTTTGGGGCGTTGCAAGAGCTGCTAATGTGGCCACACCAGTGCGCTTGAATCTGACAGTGTGAACACACTGCAGCGCTTTCCCTATTGCGCTCTCCGAGGGCTGGTTTAACTCACAGCGCTCTACATCTGCAAGTGTAGCCAAGCCCTAAATTTCTATATTGCAAAACTATCTCCTTATTGGATTATGCAGTAGACTGATCCTTTTCTTTAAACTAAGAATTTAGGAAGAATACAAAGGAAAGCTATCCATAAACATTATTAGCAAATGTTATAGGAAAGTGGGATAGGAAGGTGAAATAAGACAAAGAAACAAGATTGTCATTGTGGCATTACACCCCATATTATTCTGATATGATTATGGCATAACTATGATCTATTTTATGCAAGATAGGTCAGGTAAGATATCATTGAAAAGGTTGTGATTTACTGAATATGACATCCTATTTGTATGTGTGACACTGTACCCCCATAAGGCTTTATGGGGGGTGCTTATAAATGTATGTATGATATAACTGGAATAGGGTTTTGCTACATATTCCATGTAACATATCTATGTAAAGGTTATGATCTATTGGTTATGTTCATCGTAGTTGTATGTAGGTACCTTGTGTGTTCAAAGTTATGAACATTGGCTGTATACTTGCTTGATTTCTAAATAACCTTAGTAGAGCATTTGGTCAGTTCCTGGAGAAAGGAATGTTGAAGTTAAGTACCTAATCAAGAAACACTTAAAGGACAATGGATCTTGGAATGTTCCAGTCCACATAAGATGTCTATTTGAGGACATTCAAGGTAGCATGTAAACAATGGATGCTACCTGTAAAAACTGTGAGTCATGTATGGACATGTGACTTGCCCAGGTGACTCCAAAACTCCATCTTGAAGCTGGACTTTGCAGAGGAGTGAGGAGGGGGTCTCCACTCACAAAAGATAGTCTATTTAAACTCCTGGGAGACCCCTCCATTTTGTTTTCAGCTGGCTAAAGAGAGAGCCTCTCCACCCCTTCCCCCCACCCCAGGATACTGAAAGAAACTGGAATGAAGGACAGAGGGGTGTGAGTGATAGATGGGTCCAGGCTAAAAGGAGATTAGTCTGTAAAAGGGAGCATTCTGGAACTGGTGAGATTATCTGTATTCAGTTTGATTAGACATAGATTTGAGCATTTTATTTTATTTTGCTTGGTGACTTACTTTGTTTTGTCTGTTACTACTTGGAACCACTTAAATCCTACTTTCTGTATTTAATAAAATCACTTTTTACTTATTAATTGACCCAGAGTATGTATTAATACCTGGGGGAGCAAACAGCTGTGCATATCTCTCTATCAGTGTTATAGAGGGCGAACAATTTATGAGTTTACCCTGTATAAGCTTTATACAGGATAAAACAGATTTATTTGGGTTTAGACCCCATTGGGAGTTGGGCATCTGAGTGATAAAAACAGGAACACTCTCTGCTTTCAGGTAAACCTGCAGCTTTGGGGCAAGTAATTCAAACCCTGGGTCTTTGTTGGAGCAGACAGGAGTGTCTGGCTCAGCAAGACAGGGAGCTGGGGCCCCGAGCTGGCAGGGGTAAGAGTAGTCTTGGCACATCGGGTGGCAGCTCCCAAGAGGGTTTCTGTGATCCAACCTGTCACAGTATGCATGTATCATTTTGGTATCTGAAGTCAGGAATATTGTATATGCATCTATTACAAGTGTTTTTACACCTGGGGAACAACCACTAGGCAGAATGCAATCAGTCTAGATGGCTGGCTGGGAAGGGCCATTAGGAAGAACAGTAGGTCTTAGAAGATGCTAATCTCTCATCGGGGAGCCTTCCTGAGGATGCTACAAACAGCCTCAGAGTCATGGCTGCTATAACGCTACAGGGGCATGTGACCAGATCACCTGGTACTGGACTCCATCTTGGAATACCAGTGTTTTTCCACTGAAAGACGTGGGAACTAAAGTTGGAAACAAAGGATTCCCGCCATATGTAAAAGCTATTTAAGGCAGGGGAGTGACATCGTGGTTCTTCATGAGTCCCCATGCAAGAAGATTGATGGAAACTCCTGAAGAACCAGGACTGCACTGGCGGAGAAGGGCTGAACCCAGGCTAGAGAGATTTCTAGCCAGTGAAAGGAATACCTGGGGTTTTAAGCTGCAAGCAAGGGCAGCTGGACCACAAGAATCTCTTCAAACTGCCTAAATCAACAATTAGGGTGAGAATTTGCTACTCATATCCAATCTCTTTAGTATATTAAGCTTAGATTGTGTGTTTTGTTTATTTGCTAGGTAATCTGCTTTGATCTGTTTGCTATCCCTTACAATCACTTAAAATGTATCTTTTGTAGTTAATAAAATTATTTTTGTTTTGTCTAAAACCAGTGTGTGTGGAAATCATAACTTGGGGCAGAAAGCTGTGTATATTCCTCTCCACATTGAGGGAGGGGGCGAATCTCATGAGCGTATGCTGTGAAAATCTCTGTGCAGCGCAAGATGGTATAATTTTGGGGTTACCCTCCAGAGGAGGTGTATGCCTGAGAAGCTGGTAAGTGTCCTAGCTGTATAACCTTCCCTTTCAGGGGCTGGTCAGAAAGCCTGTCTGCATGTTACCACAGCTGGGCGTGTCCCTTCCTGTGTGTATGTTTATTGGAAGAGAAATCTTGGAGAGCTGAGCAACTTGTCACAGCAGCACAGTGTGAGAGGGAGCCCAGGCTGGTGGGTTAGGGTGGTTCAGTGGTACCCCAGTTCCAGGTGGCACCCCGGGGAGAACCTGTCACAGTTATACTAAAAGCCTATGTGTAGATGGAGGATTGTGATATACATGTAAAAACTAAAATTTAGAATACTGACTGGGCGATTTAAACTATCAGGGCAAAACTCTGCTCTCAATTATACCTGTTTGTTCCCTTGAAGCCATGACATCGCGCAGGTGTAACAGCAGAATTTAGCCTAGTGACAATAGAATTTACTTTTGTGAGCTTTAAAAGAAAAGAAGAGCGATTGTACTATGGGTGAGAGAGGATATCAATTAACATAAAAATATAGGGCCTGATCTTACTAAAGTGAGTGAGAACTTTGTCTGAATGAAGGCTGAGTTTTGATTGACACTTTAGAGACTATTTAGATTTAAGGAGTGACTGTTAGAGAGACAAGATGAGTGAGATAATATCTTTTATTGGCCCAAATTCTGTGGGTGAAAAACACAAGATTTCAAGCTACACAGAGCTGTCCTTCAGATCTGGGAAAGGTATTTAGCTGTGACGCTCTGAGTACAAGGTAGAACAAATGGTCTAGCATAAGTAGTTAATCATATTCTAAGAGACTATTCAAGGTTCTGGTAGGGTCTGGTGCCACCTTGAGTTGGTGTGCCCTGGTCTGTAGGGAGCTTGCTTCTGATGACGAGCTTGGTGAGGTTAGGGGTTGGTTGAAAGCCAGAAGAGGGGGGTTTGTGAAAGGTTTCTTTCAAGATGTGGTCCCCATTGCATATGAGTTGTAATTGTTTAATGATACCCCCTATGGGTTCCAGTCTGGGGTGCTAAGTGACAACTAGGGGTGTGCAGTCGGAGAGTGGGGGTTATTTCCCTATTGAAGCAGGTTCTCTTGAGGTATTTGAGTGGTCTGTTCCATGATGCAATCTACTTCTCTGGCAGAATTCCTGGTTTGGTGATGGTAGTTTTAAGTGTTAAGGGGTGTATCCTAGAGTTGACTTTCTCTTTGGTATCCAAGTGCCTAGCTGTAGATAACAGATTTCTTGGTGTGTTTTGGGGTGTTTACTGGATATTTGAAAGTAAGTGTGGTGATCCATGGGTTTCTGGCATTGGGTTCCATTGCTGAAGCTGCTTCTAGTATCCAGGAAGTTGCTGCTGGTTTGGGAGTGTTCTAGAGAGAGTTGGATGGATGGGTGGTGGTTGTTGAATTTGTGGTGAAATTCTGTGACAGAGTTTTAGGTTGTGTGTCCAGAGGATGAAAATATCATTGATGTACCTCGGGTATATCATTGGTTTCCTGGTTCATTCTTCCTCAGGGTGAATCATGAAGAGGTTGGCATATTGGGGAACCATCTTAATGCCCAAGGCTGTTCCCATGGTTTGGACCAAGTGTGTTGAGTGTAAAATTGATATGGGTGAGGATGAAATGGATGAGTTTGGGATGGATAGCTGAGTGTCCATGTTCTTGAAGATATTTGAGGCAGGCAGCAATGCTGTCATTGTGATAGATGTTGGGGTTTAGCAAGGTGACGTCCATGGTGGCAAAGATGGTGTTCTGAGGGAGGTTGTTAATGTTGCAGTTTCTGGAGGAAGTTGGTTGTAACCCTTTGTGTGTGAGTGGTTTGAGGATGGTTTTTATGAGTCCTGATTAGACCTTCAGTAAGTGGCCACGGCCAGATATAATGGGTCTGCCAGGGTTCCCTTGTTTGTGTAGCTTGGAAAGTATGTAGCAGGCCCCTGGGGTGGGTTCATGGGGGATGAGTTTGTAGAATTTCTCTTTGAGTTGTTTGGGAAAGGATTTGATGATATCCTTAAATTCCTGTGTGAATTGTGGTGTGGGATTTTCTTTGAGTTCTTTATGGTAGGTGGTGTCAGAGAGTTGTTGGTTGGCCTCATTGATGTAGTCTTCATTGTTGAGATCTGTGATGGCATCCCCTTTATGTGCTGATTTGATCACTCGCTGGTGGTTGGATTTCAGGATTTCTGGAGTGAATGACAGTAAAGACTGTTCGATATTGCTGGAGGATTCCTAGATAGAACAAAAAGATAAGCAAATGTTTCTGCATGTGACAAATTGTCTGTTAGTTCAGTTAAGAAATCCTCTGTGGCCACTACATTAGCTTTTAGCTATCCAGATCTGACTGAAGGACATACAACAGGACCTGTCTCACTAGTCCCTTTAAAATCAGTAAAAGCAATACCCATGTGTCTGACAGCAAGATTTGTCCTGAAAAAAGAAAGAAACTCAGAGTTTTGCATGTAAAAATCTAAAGATGGAGGTTTGTACACAGATACACAGGACTTCTCTACAGAGTATGTTGAATAGATAGCTAGGTCAGAGGCTGTTCTGGGTGTAATAATAGGAAATAAGCTAGATATAATGTTGAAATTGGAAAACTACTAGCAGCGTAACTTCTTAGTGTCTAATATCTCTGAGAGTATATGGAAAGGGCAGGAACACAAAAATATTCAGCCTTAGAAGAGCAGAATGTAAAGAAATATGAAATAAGATAAGAAAATTGACTGGAATTCAACCACTTGGGAAATCAATACTGAAACAGCGGGAAGTATTTAAGGTACAGGTGGAGAAGCTACAAGCAAAATTAACTCCAGTAAAATCAACAGAAACCAAAATGGCTAGATAGGGAAGTAAAGAGCAACATAAAAGGCAAACAGGTCATTTGAAAACCAGAAAAAAGACTGAGATTATGGAAGTTTATATAAAAATAAGTAGATAAAGTAAACTGAAATATTAGAAGAACAAAAAGCAATACATCTGCTAGCAAACTACAGAATAATATTAACTAAGGATTTTTTATACCCAAAGGATACCTCAGCAAAGGGACAGTCTTGTTCTGTGTTTGTACAGCACCTAGCACTGTGGTGCTCTGGCTTGTGATTGGGGTCCTTAGGCACTACTGTGACATAAATAATAATAAGAGAGTGGAGAGCAAAATAGGTACTTTATCCTCTTTGGTAAAGATAGCAGAGTTCTGCCTAAATAGGGGTATTAGAAAGACAAGGTGGGTGAAGTAATATCTTTTGCTAGATCAACTTCTGTTGATGTAGACAAGCTTTTGAGCTTATGCCGAGCTCTTCTTCAGGTCTGGGAAATGTACTCAGAGTGTCACAGCTAAATACAAGGTGGAACAGATTAGTTAAACATAATTAGTTAAACATATTTCAAGTAGGGTTACTAGGCATCCGGTTTTCGACCGGAACACTCGGTCGAAAAGGGACCCTGGCGGCTCCTGTCAGAACTACTGACTGGGCCACTAAAAGTCTGGTTGGCTGCAGCAGCTGGCTCCGCATGGCTTCTGAAAGTGGCCAGCATGTCCCTCCATCTCCTAGGCACAGGCGGCGAGGGGGGCTGCACACGCCGACCCTGCCCGTGGTGCAGGCACTGCCCCAAGCAGCGACTCTGCTGCTCCCATTGTCTGGGAACCATGGCCAATCGGAGCTTTGGAGGTGGTGCCTGCGGATGGGGCAGCACGCGGAGCCCCCTGGTCACCCCTGCGCCTAGGAGGCAGAGGGACATGTTGCTGCTTCCAGGTGCCACCTGAGGTAAGCACCGCCTGAAGCCTGAACCCCCTCCTGCACCTCAAACCTCTGCCCCAGGTCTGAGCCCCCTCCCACACCCAAACTCCTTCCCAGAGCCTCACCCCCCCAACCCTCTTCCCCAGCCCAGATCCCCCTCCCGCACCCCAAACCCTTCTTCTCCAGCCCCACCCCAGAGCCTGCACCCTCAGCCAAAGCCCTCACCTCCCTCGCACCCTAATCTGTTGCCCCAGCCCAGAACTCTCTCCTGCACCCTGAACCCCTCATTTCTGACCCCAACCCAGAGCCCATACCCCCAGCCCAGAGCCTTTACCCCCTCTTACACCCAATCCTCTGCCCCAGCTGGGAGCCCCCTCCTGCACCCCAATCCCCTCATCCTCAACCCCACCCCAGATCTGTCATCTTATCCTGCACGCGAATCCCCTGCTCCAGCCTGGTGAAAATGAGCAAGGGAGCAGGGGATGGAGTGAGCCAGGGGCAGGGCCTCAGAGAAGGCCAGGGCAGGGCTGGGCAAAGGTGTTCCGTTTTCTGCAATCAGAAAGTTGGCAACCCTAATTTCAAGGGACCATTTAAGGTGAAGTGGAGGAAAAGAGAAAAAAATAGAAAAGCTGGTGGGAGGGGTTAGTGGGCTATAGATTGTTCTACTGCATAAATAAGGGATCACTTTTCCAGGTACAAAAGAAGGAGCTAGGTAATGTATGGCTAGTAAAATTGGTGGTTATTAAAATGCTACATACATGTAAAGTAGACAGGGACTTAGTTTTGAAAAAAATTATCTATTCTCAACTGTTTACATATTAACGTATCTAGACTCTAGTTAGTTATTTTTGGTGTCAGTTATTCTTTTTTTTAAAAAATTTTATGAAGTCTCAAGACCTTGAGCTTGGTGCTATAAAAGTGATATACATAAAAAGAAAATAAATTCAAAAAGTGTCAGGAGTCGTCTTCTATGCCTAATTCCGTCACTAATTGGTCTGTTGTCTTGGACAAGCCTCTTACTTTCTCCATTTTAAATACTGGTAAAAATGCATAATCGTACTTGTAAAGCTCTTTGATATCATCTGGTGAAAGGTACTATACAAATGCAAACAAGTATTGTTTCAAAAACTGTTTGGGGACAAATTCTACTCTCATTTTTGCTTTTAAGGCCTTGTCTTCACTAGGAAAAAAGGTGTGATTTAACACATTAGTTAAGATGTTAAAACTTAACTAATTGGTGCAATGGCTCTCAACCGTTCCAGACTACTGTACTCCTTTCAGGAGTCTGATTTGTCTTGCATACCCCAAGTTTCACCTCATTTAAAAACTACTTGCTTACAAAATCAGACATAAAAATGAAAAAGTGTCACAGCACACTGTTACTGAAAATTGTTTACTGTCTCATTTTTACCATATAATAATAAAATAAGTCAACTGGACTATAAATATTGTACTTACATTTCAGTGTACAGTATATAGAGCAGTATAAACAAGTCAAACTTCTCTGGTGCTTTTTATGTAGCCGGTTGTAAAACTAGGCAAATATCTAGATGAGTTGATGTACCCCCTGGAAGATTTCTGTGTACACCCATGGGTACATGTGCCCCAGGTTGAGAACCACTGCCTCAGTGTAGGTGGGATAATTTATATTATTGACTGTGAAGTGTCAACTCAACTGGACACTTTGATGAATGGCAAAATTCTCAGGATTTCACCCCATTTGAATATTTCTAATGAAGTCTCCTTGAATTTTCACTAGGAGCTGATCCTGCAAGTACCACAAGACATAGGGCCCGATCCAAAGTCCTCTGAAGTCAATGGGAGTCTTCCAAATGGACTTCGTTGGGCTTTTGGATCAGGTCCATAGTGTTTGCTTCTGAAGGTAATGAGATTGTGCCCAGTGAGCTCACCTCCTCTTCGAGTGCTTGCTCATGTCCATTCCATATCAGGTGTCTGTTCTCGCCACATGCACTGGTGCCAGAGGTTTTTCCCTTAGCAGTTTCCATAGAGGACTGGCTCTGGTGCCCTCTGGAGTGGTGCATGCATGGCGCAGTATAGCGGGTGTCACAGGCTCCTCCACCCTCAGTTCCTTCTTGCCACCAGTGATGGTGCTGGAACTTCTGCTGCTTTGGCTAGCTCTCGCTTAGTTCAGTGAGTCTCATGAATGTTTCTTTGTAAAATAGTTGAATATAGTTTAGTATTTACCCTTAGTATTAGTTCTAGTTAGTTGGTCCTGGATGGGACTCAGCCTAGGGATGGGGTATGCCCCGATCCCCAGACTTTAAACCATGCAATTGTTGTAAGCGGCCCATGCCCATCAGCAACCTGCACATTACTTGCTTAAGGAGTCTAGGAGAAGGACACATAAGCGACAAGTGTTGCATCTGTAAGTCATTCAAACCCAGAATGAAAAAGGAGAGAGACATCCATTTCAGGGCACTCCTGATGGAGTCGGCGCCGACCCTGGCACCGGAGCAGAGGACCAGCTTAGCCCCGAGCACCACAGCGTCGGTACAGAGAGCCTCGCCGGTGCCGTCTGTGAGCGAGCACTAATCTCTCTCCCTGACCCAGGCCAAGAAGCCCAAGAGGTCCACAAGGGGAAAATCTCCCACTTCCTGTAAGGGGAAAGAGAGGGCCAGAGGAGAGCCAAGACCCATGCTGGGTGGCTCAACACCTCCATCCGGGAGTCGGGCCCCAGCTCATGTTGAGCGGTCAAGACCCTACCATACTATGCCTGCCACACCGGACAGTGATGAGGACCTCTGTCAACTCAAAGACCCATCGATGCCTGAGGCCCTGCTTGCAGCACAGGAAATCATGACGCCAAGGCCATGAGTATCTCTATACTCACCCCACCCCAAACTCCCTCATAGCTGAGGCCATTAACCAGAGGGAGAGGCGGGGTCAATCTGGGGCTATGTCCAAGAATAAAGACTCGAAGAGACTGGATCTGTTTGGGCAAAAAATTATTCGTCTTCCAGCCTTCAGTTGAACGTGGCCAACCACCAAGCCCTCTTTGGCTGCTAAGACTACAATATGTGTCAGTCTATGGCCAAATTTGAGATTTCGCTGCCTGAAAGGTCCAAGAAGGAATTCTGGGTGATCCTCGTAGAGGGCATGTCTGCTGCGAGAACGGCCCTCCAAGCAGCCTTGGACACAGCTGACTCCACGGATCACATCATAGCCTCAGCCATCTCCATGCGAAGGGCGTCCTGGCTGCTCCTCTCGGGTCTGTCAATGGAGGCTCAGCAATCGATGCAGGACCTCCCCTTTGACGGCCAGGCCCTGTTTGCAGAGCAGATGGACAGTAAACTGCCTGGCCTTAAGGACTCCTGCACTACCCTGAAAACTCTGGGGCTGTATGTTCCTGGTCCAGCCCGTAAGTGGTTCAAACTGCAGCAATCTCAGGGCCAAGGGAGTCAGCCCCGCCAGGAGCCCCCCCCCCCACAAGAAGAGTAGGGGCTACAAGCACCGCCTGAGCCAACCACCTCCTCCCTCTGTTGAGTCGGGATTCACTCGCAATAAGCAAGGGGAGCAAGCGAGCATTTGAGGGTGCACTCAAGGGTGATCTACCAGACTTTACTCTGGATCCATCTGCCCTGCTGTTCTCCAACCATCTTTCTTTTTTCCTCCCCGCATGGACAGCTATAATTTCAGACTGTTGTGTCCTCAATACTGTGGTGGAGGGTTATACCCTACAGTTTACTTCTACCCCACTCCCTACCCCTCTTCAGGGACCCTTCTCATGAGTCTCCTCGCACAGGAGTAAAGGAGTTGATGCAATTGGGTGTGGTGGAAGAAGTTCCTCTTGAGTACAGGAACAAGGGGTTCTATTCCTGGTACTTCTTCATCCCAAAGGCCCAGGGCAGTCTGCAGTCCATTCTGGACCTGAGGGACCTCAACAAGTATCTAAAGAAGCTAAAGTACTGCCTGGTCTCCTTGGCTTCTATCATCCCCTCCCTGGATCTGGGAGACCGGTATGCCACCCTCGACTCGAAGGATGCATACTTCCACATAGCAATCTTTCAAGGTCACAGACGCTTCCTCCAGTTTACGGTGGGCCTCTACCACTACCAGTTGGCTGTCCCACTGTTCGTCCTGGCAACAGCACCCAGAGTGTTTACCAAGTGCATGTCAGTGGTGGCTGATTACCTCAGGCAAGGTATTCAGATCTACCCGTACCTCGACAACTGGCTAGTCAAGGGAAACTCCGGTCTCAGGTCCAGGAGGATGTCACGGTGCTACAAGCCATGGGCTGCTCCCTGGGCCTGGTGAAGGACAAAAAGTCTACGTTAGTTCCGGTGCAAAGGACAGAGTTCATCTGAGCGATGCTCAACTCAACCTGTGCCAGAGCATTCCTCCCACTAGAAAGGTTCCAGACGTTGACGAACCTCATCGTGGAGGTCTCCACATTCTTTGCCTGTGCCTGCTGGGTCACATGGCATTGTGCACATATGCTGTCCGCTGTGCCAGGCTCTAGATGCGGCCCCTGCAGAAATGGCTGGCAATGGTCTATTCCCAGTCCAGAGAGCACCTGGACAAGGTCATTACCCTTTCCCTGACGGTACTCACCTCACTGCAATGGTGGACCGATTGCACGACCATCTTAGCGGGGGTTCTATTCGACACCCCCCATCACTCCATTGAGTTGGTATCAGACACCTCAGACTTTTGGCTGGGGCGCATACCTTGGCAACCTCCAGACCCAAGGTATGTGATCCCCCGAGGAGATGATGTTACACATAAACGTCAATGAACTCAGGGTTATCTGCTTGGCATCCAGAGTCTTCCTACCTCACCTGTCAGGCAAGGTGGTGAGAGTCCTAACGGACAATACGGCCTCGATGTTCTACATCAACAGGCAAGGGGGAGCACACTCATCGACTCTCTGCCAAGAGGCACTCCGTCTTTGAGACTTCTGCATCAGCCACAAAATCCATCTGGAAGCTTGTCATCTCCCTGGTGTCAAGAACACACTAGCAGATTACCTGAGCAGGGACTTCTCCTCTCACCACGAGTGATCACTCCACCCGGAGGTAGCCTGCATGATCTTCCAGAGGTGGGGAACTCCCCAGGTGGACTTGTTCGCTACTTGGCTAAACAGGAAATTCCACCGGTTTTGTTTGTCAAGAACTCCCTCCCCGATGCCTTCCTCCTGTTGTAATCAGGGAATCTGATGTATGCGTCCCCTCCAATTCTCTCATGAGCAGGGTCCTGGCAAAGATCAAGAGAGACAAGGGACAGGTTATTATGATTGTCCCGGCATGGCCTCGCCAGCACTGGTTCGGCACGTTCATGAACCTGACAGCAGCCCCTCCCTGGCCCCGGCTCAACCGACTGGATCTGCTGTCACAGGACCATGGTTGCCTCCTGCACCCCAACCTTGCATCCCTCCACCTCTCAGCGTGGATGCTGCATGGCTGAACCCGGAGGAGCAGACCTGCTCAGATGAGGTCCAACGGGTCCTCCTGGGAAGCAGGAAGCCCTCAACCAGACTAACTTACCTGGCCAAGTGGACAAGGTTTTCCCACTGGGCGTCCAAGTGTGGCATCTCTCCCTCGCGCTCTTCCGTACAGTCTGTCTTAGACTACCTGCTCCATTTGAGGAACCAGAGCCTAGCACACTCTTCCATTAGAATGCATCTTGCGGCCATCTCTGCTTTTCACCCACTGATCCATGGCCAGATGATGTTTTCTCATGACATGACAGTCAGATTCTTGAGGCCTCAAGAGACTCTTCCCACGGACTCCTGTCCTGCAGTAGGATCTTAACTTGGTCCTTTCTAGGCTCACCGGCCCGCCCTTTGAGCCCTGGGTTCCTGCTTTCTTTCCCACCTGTTATGGAAGGTTGCATTCATAGTGGTGGTGACATCGGCAAGACGGGTCTCTGAAATTAAAGCCTTTGCCTCAGGACCCCTGTACACGGTCTTCTACAAAGATAAGGTTCATTTGCAGCCCCACCCAGCCTTCCTGCCAAAGATGGTCTCCACCTTCCCTGTGAACCAAGACATCTTCCTCCCAGTGTTCTGTCCCAGACCCCACAAGACCAGTGAGGAGAGACGTCTTCACGCCCTGGACATCCTGAGGGCCTTGGCTTTCTACTTAGAACATACCAAGCCTTTTCAAAAATAAACTCAACTCTTCATCGCTACAGCAGATAGGATGAAGGGTCACCCAGTGTCCTCACAGAGGATTTCCAATTGGATCACCTTGTGCATAATGACCTGTTACGACCTGCTGCCGCCGATTCAGAGCCCACTCGATGAGAGCAGAGGCGTCTTCGGCGGCCTTCCTGGCACACATCCCTATCCAGGACATTTGTAGAGCCGCAACGTGGTCCTTTGTTTGCATGTTTACCTCTCATTATGCCATCACTCAGCAGGCCAGAGATGACGCTGGGTTCAGCAGAGCTGTGTTGCAATCTACACATCCGTGAACTCCTACCCACCTCCAGGGGTACTGCTTTGGAGTCGCCTAATATAGAATGGACATGAGCAAGCACTAGAAGAAGAAAAAACAGTTACCTGTTTTGTAACTGGTGTTCTTCGAGATGTGTTGCTCATGTCCCTTCCACAACCCACCCTCCTTCCCCACTGTCAGAGTTTACAGCAAGAAGGAACTGAGGGTGGGGGGAGCTGGCGGTGCCCCGTATACCGTGCCATGTGGGCGCCACTCCAGAGGACACCAGAGTCAGTCCCCTACGGATACTGCTAAGGGAAAAACTTGCAGCATCTGTGCATGTGGCGAGCACACACACCTAATATGGAATGGACATGAGCAACACATCTTGGAAAACACCAGTTACAGCCCTCTTTTGTAGGGGCTACTCATGTAAGAGTTTTGGGATAGACTGATTACATTGAAAGGCAAACGGCATTACATTTTCAATGGAGCTGAAAGCATTTACATTCCCAGGGGATGCCGAGGCCCTCATAGAATAGCACTCTACCATTGGGAAAGTGAGGATTTCAAAGTGACATGACAGATTTTGAAAAAACAAATACTCTTTGTATTAAAAAAAAAAGACCATTATGAGAATTGTTTGTAAAATTTACAGTGAAAGCTGATCTCTATTACAATTTATAACTGTACAGAGTGGAATATAAATTAATATAACCGAGATACTATTTATTACAATAATATATATATTTTTCATGTTATTCTCCTTCACACAAAGGGAAAAGCAAGAAAGGAAAGAAAAGGAAGGAGAGCTCTAGAGGGGATAAATACAGCCTACTGTGATGATATATTTTGTTGCTTGTATTTAGAATTAAATAATATGTCTAGACCATAAATATCACACGTTTACTATGAAGCCTTAATTTGAGGCTACCTATATCATTGCTGTAATCCACTCATCTTCTGTGGTATTGATTCATAATTTCCAGTGTTGTGGTTGTCTTGATGCTATACTGATTTGAGAAACTACTGAGTTACTTTTTAGATCATTCAGTAGGCATAGAAATTTTTGAAAGGATTGATAAAATTGATACATGAGTTAGTGTTTAATGTATTCAATCTTTCAATGGGTAGCAAAGCTTTCACATGGGGTAATGATGACTGACTCATTTTTTGTATAATGTAATTCTTGTGTTCATACAAGTAAACTCCAGCCTAATTAATGAATGGTGCAGTGTTGCTTTATTTATTATATAACCTTTTTATTATCAGATCAAATGGATTTGCAGTTAATTATTTGGCACCAGTCTTTGTGACTCAAACCATAGTATCATGAAATGAAATTTGAGACATCCCAAATTAGTGGATTCTTTCAAAAAGATAGTCATAGGTTTTGCTATACTAAAAAAGAGCAAGAATCTAATCCTGTAGTCCTTATTGAAGCAAAATTTCTGTTGCCTCTCAATACTGACTTCAGTGGGAGTTTTGTCTGAATAAGATCTACACAATCAACCTATAATTCCAATATTCTGCCTGCAACCATGCTTCCAATGTAGTGCTGTATGCAGGGCCGGTGCAACCACTAGGCGGTCGCCTAGGGCACCAAGTGGTTGAGGGTGTCAAAAAGCACACTCAAGGGAGGCGGTGGGGTGGAGATAAGCTGGGCAGGGGGGCGCAGGGAGGGCTGCCCACAGCAAGTAACGGGGGGGGAGCGTGCAGGGGGACCGCTCCCCGCCCCAGCTCACCTCTGTTCTGCCTTCTCCCCTGAGCATGCCGCCCCCGCTCTAATTCTCCTCCCCTCACAGGCTTGCTGCACCAAACAACTGATTGGTGCTGAAAGCCTGGGAGGCGGGAGAAGTGGAATGGCGCTGGCGTGCTCAGGGGAGAAGGCAGAGCGGAGGTGAGCCTAGGGCAGGGAGCTACCGCGGGGGGGCTGCCCAGATGGACGGGGTGGGGAGCTGCGGCGGGGAGGTGCTGCAGGGCTGGGAGCTGCCGCAGAGGGGTTCCCCGGGTGGAGGAGGGGGCTGGGAGCTTCTGCGGGGGGGTGCCCCCAACTCCCCTGAAGACTGCAGCCAGGCCCGACCCTGCACTCACCGCATGGTAAGTGGAGCGAGCCGGCCCCAGCCTGGTCCACTCCCCTGGCTCCCAGCCGCACCGCCGGCAAGTGCTGGGGGGTGGTTCCCCCCTCCCTGCTCCCGCCAAGCCTGGGAGCCAGGGGAGCAGAGCAGGCTGGTGCTGGGTCACTCCACTTCCCACAGGAAGTGGTTTGTCCCTCTCCACCCTGTCCCCCATGGAGGTTTTGGGTCACCTCCCGTCCCGCAAAGGCCTGGTGCAGGGCCCCACACAGACCACCCCCCCCCCCGCAGAAGCTTGGGGCCAGCCCCCGCTCCTCCTGTGGAGGTCTGGGGCCCCACACAACCCCCTGCGGGGGGGCTGCATAGGGCACCAAAATAGCTAGGGACAGCCCTGGATCCTGGGGCTGGATGGGGGGGCGCAAGGTGGAAGTTTCACCTAGGGCACAAAATATCCTGCACCGGCCTTGGCTGTATGTGAGGGTGCAGGGAATTGCTTCCTGAACTTGGTGTAACCAGGAACTGAAACAGGATCTTTGATTTCCTGTCTTAGTTTCATAACTATAAATCACATCGTTAATAGTTATAAAATATTCCAATATCTTTTTTTACAATCTAGTCATAGCAACTGACTCCATTAATTACCTCCTCTGGAAATGAAGCCACATGGGGATTAATTTCATTGGATGTCCTCTTGCTCTCTAGTTATGGAACATGATAAGAGGTAGGGACTAATCTGTTTTATAGCCTTCATAATTCTTGATACCTCAATTAAGTCCCATTCTTTTTACCAGGTTACACAATCTTTGTGTTTGCAATCTCTTGAAATATGTTATATAGGAAAATACCAATCTCTCTCTTAACTACCTACATTCTCCTTTTCTAACTGAGGTATCAAGAATTATGAAGGCTATAAAGCAGATTAGTCTCTACTTTTTATCATGTTCCATAACTAGAGAGCAAGAGGACACTCAATGAAATTAATCGCTATGTGGCTTCATTTCCAGAGGAAGAGGTAATAGCATTTATCCTTCTGCACCCCTTTATTGTTTTCTCTCAATTCAGACACTTTGTGGCCTGTGCTTTCATTTTGTTAAATTTCCTCTTCTCCAGGTCCTGCTTGAATTCTCCTCTTCTGCTTTTTAATCATTATTCTCCCTCCCTCCTTGTTTTTCTCTTCTTTTAGTCTTTATGCTTTTGTTTTCTCTTTCTTTGCCCATTCCTCCTATCTAATGCCACACTCATTCACTCTGAGTCCTCTGCCTTCCTCTCTCCAGATTCAGAAATGTCTCCCCCATTCCACATCCATCACTAAACCTCTGAGGAGCATAGGCGGTAGGTTTGTGTAATTTTTGGTGGGGCCCAAAATGGTGGTGCCCCCCCGCTCCCGCCTTGTAAGCCGATATAAAATGAAGCTACAAAGCGTCAGCGCCACAAGATTACAAGGGTCAATTAAAAGTGGAAAGTCAGAAGCAGCACTTGCCTACTTCAATATACAGTATTATATTTTGTTGCACCTGTTGTGATGAAGTGGGAATGTTCTTAATATTTTCTCTGAATACTGTGTGGGTGCCTCAGTTTCCCCTGCAAGATGCCAACTGAAGGTGTTGGGGACAAAGAGATCAGGTGGCCTCCTTGTCCGGAAGAGACACAGAGGCCAGAGCAGGGAGTGTCAGTTTGGAGCTGGCTGGGGAAATGGGGAGAGACCCAGAACTTGGTTCTGGGCTCCCCACCCCGCAAGATGGACCTGACAGAGGGGTTCTGTTTTCTGTACCAATAAGCTCTGTTTAAACTGTGTTCCCATCATCTAATAAACCTTCTGTTTTACAGTCTGGCTGAGAGTCACATCTGACTGCGGAGTTGGGGTGCAGGGACCTCTGGCTGCCCCAGGACCCCGCCTGGGCGGACTCACTGCGGAAAGTGCATGGTGTGGAAGGGCATGCTGAATGCTCTGAGGTCAGACCCAGGAAGGTGTAAGCTTCTTGCCATGGAAACAGTCTGCTCAGAGAGGAGGCTCCCCCAGAGTCCTGACTGGCTTTGAAGGAGTGGTTCCAGAGCATCCCAGCATCCCCTTCCACCCCATGCACTTCCCAGAAGTCCGCACAGGCACTAACACTCCCTCCTCTGGCCTTTGTCAAGAAGACTAACAGCATTTTGGGCTGTATAAGTAGGGGCATTGCCAGCAGATCGAGGGACATGATCATTCTCCTCTATTCAACATTGGTGAGGCCTCATCTAGAGTACTACATGCAGTTTTGGGCCCCACATTGCAAGAAAGATGTGGAAAAATTGGAAAATCCAGTGGAGGGCAACAAAAATTATTAGGGGTCTGGAGCACATGACTTCTGAGGAGAGGCTGAGGGAACTGGGATGGTTTAGTCTGCAGAAGAGAAGAATGAGGGAGGATTTGATAGCTGCTTTCAACTACCTGATAGGGGGTTCCAAAGAGGATGGATCTAGACTGTTCTCAGTGGTAGCAGAGGACAGAACAAGGAGTAACGGTCTCAAGTTGCAGTGGGGGAGGTTTAGGTTGGATATTAAGAAAAACTTTTTCACTAGGAGGGTGGTGAAACACTGGAATGGGTTACCTAAGGAGGTGGTGGAATCTCCTTCCTTAGAGGTTTTTAAGGCTCGGCTTGACAAAGCCCTGGCTGGGATGATTTAATTGGGAATTGGTCCTGCTTTGAGCATGAGGTTGGACTAGATGACCTCCTGAGGCTCCTTCCAACCCTGATATTCTATGATACTCTAAACTGACCACCAAATTTAAGTTGCGTGTTTTTCCCGTCAGGTGAGGACTCTGGGGCAGGGCTGGGGATAAGGAACTTGGGGTGCAGACAGGCTGCCCCAGGGCTAGGGCCAAAGAGAACTCCCCTCCACCCTCCCTGGTAGCAGCAAGCTCCAGGGGAGGGACCCCTCCTGTCCCCCGCAGTTCACTGCACATGCTCCTAGGTCCCTCTCAGGTCCAGAAAGCCCACTCACCTCCCCTATGGTGGGTACCGAGGGGGGAGGTTGCCATCACGTGTGGCCTCCCCTGCTGCCACCCCTCACCATAGCCTCACTGGGGATGGGGCTGCCCCTTGCCCAGCATGGTGCAGGAGTGGGGACTGCAGGGTGGTAGCTGGGGAGGGGCACAGTACCACAAAATTCACCTAAGCCCCAGCTGCACAGGTCTAGGAAGCTCCCCTCCCCAGTGATGTAGCCAGGTTCTAACATCAGGGGGAGCGAACACGTAAAAAAAGATGCCAGCCAACATATCCAATTACTAATCAGGTAGTTCTATAACAGGCTATAACAGGCTGCCCTGGACCCCATCACCCCCTGAAGCACAAGGTAGGGGTAGGCACCACCATGTTGTGCAACAAACACTTGACAAAATTACTGGACTTAGTGATGGACAATGCGGGCAGGTGGGTATTATGTCATTCAGTCATTCAACCCATAAAATTGCACACATTTTGCCTCAGTGAAATTAAATATCCAGAGAATTACTGGGCCTGTGATGATGACCAGGGCTTGCTCACCTGTGGCTCGGGCTCCCCCTCCCTGTGCTGTGGAGGCACAGCCAGGCAGGTCTGCATCTGCAGGCAGGCACCCTGCCTCATGTGCAGCTCCCGTGGGCCCTGATAGCCACTAGACTGGGAGCCTCCCGGCCAATGGAATGGGCTGGGCTGGGGGGCGGAAGGCAAAGGGGGAGATTGTAGGGAGCTTTGGAGGAGGGGAGGTAGTGGGGGAGGGGAGTGGGCTGGCACAAAGGGGAGGGCTCTCTGGAGAGGAGTGACAGGGGTCATTGGGAGTCTCTCGAGGGGGCAGAGGGTTGTGTGGGTCTCTGTGGGGCAAGGGGCTGTGATGGGCGGAGCCAGCTGCAACCTGGGTCTGCTCTGCGGGGGGTGTTGCTATAGTCCCCTCAGGAAGCTCCCCCCATCCTGTGTATTTTATACCAGCCCCGGGGTGCCCATTGCAGCTCCTTTCCCTGCCCACGGCTCCATCTGTCTGTCCCCACAACACCCCTGGCTGTGTCCTGGTGTGTGTCTGTCCCACAACCCCCTGGCTGTGTCCTTGTGTCTGTCTGTCCCACAACCCCCAGCTGTGTCTGGCTGGCTGCCCCCACCACCCCCGGCTGTGTCTGTTTGTCCCCACAACCCCCCAGCTGTGTCTGTTTGTCCCCACCAACGCCCCGACTGTGTCTTTGTGTCTGTCTGTCCCCACCACCCCGGCTGTGTCTGTCTGTCCCACAACCCCCTGGCTGTGTCCTTGTGTCTGTCTGTCCCACAACCCCCGGCTGTGTCTGTCTGGCTGCCCCCACCACCCCCAGCTATGTCTGTCTGTCGTCCCCCCCCCACTGTGTCTGTCTGTCCCACAACCCCTGGCTGTGTCCTTGTGTCTGTCTGTCCCACAACCCCGGCTGTGTCTGTCTGTCCGCCCCGGCTGTGTCTGTCTGTCCCCACCAAACCCCCCTCCCTGGCTGTGTCTGTGTCTGGCTGCCCCCACAGCTCACCGGCTGAGTCTGTCTGACAGGCACAGACCCTGCTGCTGCTCTGCTCAGGGCTCAGACGCTGCCGGTGGCTCGCTCCCACTCCCTGCTGTGGAGGCGTGGCCAGGCAGCTCCGGCACCGCCCCCGGCAGCTCCCATTGGCTGGGGTTCCCGGCCAATGGGCTGTGAGCCCAGTCGCTGCTGGAGCCTCTCCCGGGAGCTGCCGCTGCAGTGAGAGCGCCCGGCATGGCAGCGCGGGGACCCCCCGAAGCACAGGGCCTGGGGCCCAAACATTGGTGGAGCTGGGCCCACCATTAGGATTATTGGTGGGGCCTGGGCTCCACGGGCCCATAGAACTCGCCGCCCATGCTGAGGAGGGAAAACATGGATGTTGAATTGGTCAGGCGCTGGATATGGAAGCAGTCTGGATATGGAAGCAGAGCAGCTTAGCTATTGTGATACCTGGATCTTAGCTCTGGGACCTGGGGAGGACAGCTTCCCCCTCCTTGCCCCACTGCCCCCCACGGAACTGATAGGTCTCTCTCAAGTTAAAGACATTCTACAGCCCAAAGTTGCCACTCCCCTAAAAATACCATATATACTCATTCATTAGCCCGTTCGTTTATAAGCTGACCCCCCAAAATGGATAGGTAAAAACAGAAAAAACTGTATGACCCTTTCGTAAGCTGACCCTATATTTCAGGGGTTGGAAAACTTTAGCTCCCGGCCCATCAGGGTAAGCTGCTGGTGGGTTGGGATGTTTTGTTTTCTTGGAGCATCTGCAGGCATGGAGCCCCTCAGCTCCCTGTGGCTGCAGTTTGCTGTTCCCAGCTGCAGATGCTACAGGTAAACAAAACGACAATGTATTAGATATTCAATTCAATGATTCCATAGAGTTTAAAATCATCAGATTTTGGTATAGACTCGTTTATAAGCCGACCCCTGCTCTTTGATGCGTCACTTTTTTACCAAAAATATTCGGCTTATGAACAAGTATGTACAGTATTAAAACAAAAATAAAAAGTATTATCTCTTATCTATGTGCCTACTTGTGACTATCATCATAGTATCCGAGCAGCTGTGTGCCGATATGCTGTATGACTGTGTTCTCTTTTGAAAAATGATTTTTAAAGTTGGATAGAAAAATATTGAAAATGACTTAAAATTATCCTCTTCTATTTTTGCAGTTTTAAATTACTGTTCAGCCACTTTGTCTGTATTAAAGCTCTCAAGTGCCAATGCTGACAGAAGAAGCCATACCTTAAATGACCCTGCAGAATGAAAATCTTATTATCTGCAGTGACAGCTCTTGCAAGTCATAAAGCACAATAGGAGAAAAGTAAACCAACTCAGTGTAATAAAACATGAAAATCTATGTTCGAGATAGTTTCCTCAAGGCAAACACTTTCATCTTTTGAGGACGTTTGACCAATTGTAACATCATTCACTGACTGCTTCCGATATCTGCATGGTGGGGAAAAAAGAGAGAGAGCGAGAACAAGAGAACATTTGTCAGGTCTAAGCAGTCTTTTGCGGGGAGAAAGAAACTGACTGAGACCAGTTTAATCCTAATGCAACATGTTGTCACTTAGTAATATGCAGGCAGTCAGAACAATAGTGCACGTACTTTCCCTCCCTTTGTCTTTATTTTTTTCCCCCCCAAACTGCCCTCATTCAGTTGGAAAGGGATCAGGTGTTTTTGCAGAGATAACCCGGGCCTCACTATTTAGTCACTCAATTTAATTTGCAGGTGAGTTGTTAGAAGGACTGTGTGTGTGTGTGTGTGTGTGTGTGATATATATTTATATTTATTTGGTGAACTCTTTTTTTAAGCATAAAATAAATGTGAAGCCAGGTGGTATGTTTTTAAAATCTGTCTGACACAGACTGCTTAACAAGAAATGACTTTTTAATTATAAAGTACATGCTGCACTAGTTGGAAAGGAGTGTTTTGTGGTTTTTAAAGCAGGGTACTGAGGCAGATTTCTACATTCCATTTGCAAATCTGCCACTAAACCTTTCAGTACCTTGGTTTCCCAATCTGTAAAAATGTCTATAATCATATTTAGGTAAATAGAAGGACTCGAGATGTAGATTCAATTCCTGGCTGTTCCACAAACTTCCTCTGGGACCTTGCACAAGTCACTTAATTCTTTGTGCCTCAGCAATAATTCTTGCTTTCATCCACACTTCTTCTGTCTTGTTGATTTAGTTTGCACACTCCTTAAAAAGTGTATTTTTATTTGTTACAAAGGATCACCTAGCCCTGTGCTCTAGTTGCTTTGGCATAACTTAAACATACAACAAAATTAATACTCAAATACAACTAAAACACAGCAGTATAATTCAGTATATCCCACTATCTGCAAACTAACAAATAAAAAAGCTCAGATTGCTCTCCCTTGCAACAATTCTCTACTTTTACATTTCCTTTGCTAAGCCTGCAAAATGTTGTCTGTTGTAACTCCTTGCTTTTAAACGCAACTTCTGAAAAAATCACAAATATGAGCTGAAATTTCCCAGCTTTGGTCTGTGGAAGGACCAAAATCCCTTCTGCTGTTTTTGTGCATAAGGGTGAAGAAAGGCCAACCCATTTTTCTTTCTTAGAGGCATTCTGGTTGTACTTTTTACTAGGCCTCTAGAATAAAGAGTTGCATTTTGAAATGGAATGGTATGGGCTATGCACTTAAGGCAATTAGAGTTAGTCTCTGATTTGCAAACTCAAAAAAGCTTTAAATTTTACCCACACAAGTAATAGCTTATTGAGAGTCAAGACAACATTGTGTGTGTGTGTCCGTTTGCAAGATTCAGGCCACAACTTTGTAGATTTCACTATGCGTAGAAGCTTGGGAGTGGACCACATCCACCCTGACTAAAGTGGCCTATTCAGCACTGGTTCTCCACTTGCAAGGTAACTCCCTTCTCTTCATGTGCCAGTATATATTTATGCCAGCATCTGTAATTTTCACTCCATGCATCTGAAGAAGTGGGTTTTTTACCCACGAAAGCTTATGCCCAAATAAATCTGTTAGTCTTTAAGGTGCCACTGGACTCCCCATTGTTTTCGTGGATACAGACTAACATGGCTACCCCTCTGATCTTTTGTGATGCTTCCTGATTTTCACTAATAGGGCATTTACTTCCACTGTTGTCACACAGACTACTCTGTGTCCTTCCTCCTGCTGGAGCAGAAGCAGATATGGCTGATGAATCAAGGAGCTGTGACTGGCTTCCAGATGGCTCACTGCTTTTATGCCCTCCACTGAGCAGATTTTGGCTCAGGAGAGAATATGGCCCAAAATCTAGACATTGCTTTCGCATATTGAAGAGTGACTTCCTGCTTCTTTGGGAATTAATGATCTGGGAATATTTATAGTGTTTGCTTCCAGGGAGATAGTGCGGGAGACAGGAGCAATCGTTCAGATATGCTTGGCTCACTGTTTTGCCAGCATACAGCTCAGTTCAATGTATATAATGTTTGTCACATTTTCTGGGTAAGAAATGCCTGTCTTAAGCCATACTAAAGTGCCTGTTAAATGTGAGGAAAAGATTTAACTATAGTAATAACTGTATAGGTTTATTTACTTGCTCAAACAGCTGTGTCTAACTGAACCAGTGTCTTTCATGTGGACAAAACAGAACTTTCTTCTTCGGGTAATGTCCCTTTGGGTGCTCCACTGTAGGTGTGTCTGGGCCCCTGCACCTCTAATCAGAGAATGTAGGTAGCAGTGTCTGTTTGGCCCACACATGCGTCCACCCTTCCTCATGGTCTGCCTTGAGGCTATCTAGCATTGTGTGGGCGAACTGCCTTAGTTCCTTCTCTGCCGCAGAGCTCCTAGTTGAGATCTCTGAAGTAGAGGGAAAGAGGGTGAATTGTGGAGCACCCATAGGGACACGCATCTTGAAGAACCGTTGTTACTGCACAAGGTGAGTAACTTCCTCTTCTTCTTTGAGTAGTGTCCCTATGGGTGCTCCACTGTAGGTGACTTCACAGCAGTATCCCTCATGGAGAGCTGGGGCTTCGGAGTGGAGTCCATTATTGACAGTAGGACTGTGCAGCCGAAGATGGTATCAGAGGCTGAGTCCTGAACAATCGCATAGTGTTCCGTAAAAGTGTGGGCAGAGGACCAGGTTGCTGCCCTGCAGAGTTCTGAGATGGGGACATCTTTAACAAATGCAACAGAGGTAAGTAAGTAAACTGGACTGCTACTTGCTCTGCCTCAGGCCAAGGGCGGTTGAGAAGGAACTGAGGGTGGTTTGCCCATGCAACGCTAGATAGCCTCAAGGCAGACCACAAGGGAGGGAGGGCGCATGTGCAGGCCAGATAGATTCTGCTACCTACATCTTCCAATTAGAGGTACAGAGGGACAGACACACCTATAGTGGAGCACCCATAGGTACACTAGTCAAAGAACCATTGTTACTGCACAAGGAGAGTAACTTCCTCATACACCAGGATAAGATAGTGCAAGAATCCAAGACTGACACAGAACTGAGTACCAGGACCCCCCTTATAAAGCTTAAAGAAAAAGGTAGATTTTACCCTGGAGCCAATCATTTTCTCACAAACCTAGTGAGAGAAACTGGACACTCCAAGCGTCAGTGAACAAAGAGCTGATAATGTCCGTGAAGTCAGGTGACAATCAAGGTCAGAAAGACAGTACCAATTGTAATACCAAACCCATATTCTGAATATGTGGTCACCATTGAGGTGGGTGGGAGGCAATGTGGCCAGCAACATAGCTGCTACTAGCACATCAGGCTGTTTGTGCTGCACCAGGTAAAGACACAGTGCAGTTTACTCCCTCCCCAGAACAGTGGGGAAACTGGGAGATTGTTGGTCTCCAAGGCCTGGAGGCACGAAAGGAGTTAGGTGTTGTGACGCTGAGCATCTCAGTGCCTAGAAAATCACTGGAATACACAAAGCCAGAGGTGGGCCCCAGGCTTCCTATCCAAGCTTGAGGAGAGATGTGTGCCATAGAATACAATTCACCAAAGCCAGTGTTGCTGGGGAGTTGCCTAAGTCAACCAACAGGAGATGCTGACCAGAGTAGGGTGTGTTAAGCCCCACTCCAGTCACGGAGATAGCTGTGTCAGGCTGGGCTGCAGGGAGGGGACTGTGCTGCTAATGATTTACAGCCAGGGACCTTCTTTGGAGTTAAGTGCCTACGCTGTTTGTGCAAGAAGTGGTGGTGGAGGCCAAGGGAGGAAGATCTCATTCATAACCTTTAGCCCAGTGGTTAGGGTACTGACTTGGGATATGAATTCAAGTCCTCCCTCCATCTGAGGGGAAGGAGATCTGCCACCTCTCAGGTGAGGGCCTAACCACTGGGCTATGGGATACTCTGATGGTGAGGCTCCTTCAGTCTCTCCTGTTGAAGCTGTTCCACTGTGGATAAATAGTCACTGGAGCAGGAGTTCTGGACCATCGGACTCTGCCATCCTGGGTGAGTGCTCTAATCACCAGGCTACACAGTTGTTTTCATGGTCGTCATCTTCCTTAGGCCCAATGGGTCTTACATTATTTATCCACAGTGGGACAGCTTTTATAGGAAAGGTTTATGGAGTCCAGGGGAATCGCCTGAAAAGTGGCAGATCCCCGTTTAAATCCCTTCTACCACTCAGATGGAAGAGGAACTTGAGCTAGGGGTCTCCCACATCCCCAGACAAGCATCTTGACCACTGAGTGAGGTCCTTCCCCTGACTATTCTTTGTAAACTTGTCTGAGGGGCCTTATCTGGTAGGTGTGTTCAGAGGATGCCTACTGGATTCCCCCCCACCCCCGGCTTAGGCAGCTGAACAACTGTCTCCTCTGCTTTGTGTATCACTCTGAGGCTTAGGCAGGAGATGAGGGTCCAGGCACCTATAGGGAAGCAGCAGTGTGCATGTGCAAAGGCAGAAACATAGGCACTGAGGGAACTTTTACTGAAAAAATGTAATGAGTGACTTTAGGCACCTACAGATTTCAGTAGGAATTTTGTGGATAACAGTGGTGCCTAAAAGTGGGACTTAAGTCAGGGTTTTAGGTGCCTAAGTACATTTGTGAATCTAGGCTCAAGTGACAATCTCCTTCCTAGGTTATTCCATAGGCAGTAGTACAATGTTCTCTCCCTTGCTCAGGGCAGATCTGAACTGAAGCCATGGTCTATCCCTGTACCTCTTTAGAATGAGAACTGCAGGCTCAGGAAGCAATGCTTATCCACCTAGAGCAATATAGAGCCCTAATGAAGCTGACTGTATCTCAGGTCTCCCAACCATGTATGGAGTCTCTGGAACATAGTTGCAGAAAAATTGTGCATAAATGCTTAACACATCCATTCACCTAGCAACTCTACCTCCACGAAAAGCTGCAAAAATAGCTTGGAAAACATATTTTCTGAAGACATTATTTTTAAGTGTGTTTTAATTACCATGGCTTTTTTAGAAAATCTTTCAACTTTCAAATGAGTTGTTGCACAGGGACAAGCCTAGGAAGTGGTCAAAGGACTAAGTAGTTACATTTAATACAAGGAAACAAATGTTAAGACAGCAGTGTTGTCTGTTTTGCTATAATTGTCAAAACCTACTTCATCTAGCCTGTATTGCACTACATCGGTGGTGGGCAACCTGAGGCCCGTCAGGGTAATCTGCTGGCGGGCCGCCAGACAGTTTGTTTACATTTGCACGGCCGCCCACAGCTCCCAGTGGCCATGGTTTGCCGTCCCTGGCCAATGGGAGCTGCAGGAAGCGGGAATGGTGAACCACGGCCAATGGGAGCTGCATGCGGCCGTGCAAATGTAAACAAACTGTCTGGCAGCCTGCAGGCTGCAGCTTGCCCACCGTTGTACTACATGGTCTGGGGGATAGAGGCTGTGATTTTCCCATTTTGATGCGAAGCAAGCAGGGACTAATTGGCACTGCCTTTAACAGAACTTTAATAAGTAATGAAAGCAATTGTGCATAAATAGAAAAAGGTATGCTGGCCATAATTTCTGTGGAAATGGCAGCAAACCATTCTGGTGACACACTATATATTGATTGATTAAGAAACAACACTTTTTTGTAGGGTTCAATAGTTATTCAGACTGGACAGAAATAATTGAAATGTCAAAAAAAAAAGAGAGAAAAAAAAAAGAACCACCCTGCAAAAAGACTATAAAAACCCTAAATAGTTTATTATTTTTATTTATCCTTGTGGATTACCTGAGAAGTGATATTCAATAATGGACCACAATATGATGCAAGAGGATCCAGCAGTTTCTTGGGGAAGTGGATAGGACCAACCCCTGTCCATTCCTTCCCTTATCATGTAAACATTTGCAAGAAACTCCAGAAAGGGAACCTCCCCAAGCTTTCCTCCCTGTAGCCCGCTCCTGCAGGTTTTTTACAAAAGGGGAGTGATTTGGCCCTATACTTATAGTAAAGGGATATGTTCTGCTCAGAACGCTAATATTCAGAATTGTCACCTATATTAAAGTAGTGGAAATGTAACATTTTAGGCATCTAATACAACATTGCCACTAAGTGAGAGTGCAAAATTTCAAAGTCATTAGTATAATGTTACGGTTTTCCATAATAACCATTATCTGCATTTCTCACTATATTGTTACAAAACAAAGGGAGAGAGGGGTTAAACCATGTTCTCAGAATTGTGAGACTTGTTCTGAGGCGCGGGAAATGCTTTTGACTTATTTGACTTTCCTTCAAATATTGCTTTCCATCCATTGTAGTCCCTGCACAATTTTTTTAAAAAAGGAAACCTGCATTTGCACTTAGATAAGACCTGACTATACGTATGGAAATATGGTTGGTATTTCACTTCAGTATGGCTGAGTAAGTGCCGATAAGAAAACAAGAAAAATAATCCATTCAAATATTATGAGTTCAAAATCCAGTGAGTGAGACCTAGAGCATATCGGGATGGGTAAGAAATTGGCTTGAAATAGAAACAAATTGGGGCTTCATTTTTTTTGTTTGTTTGTTTTTTTATAGCTGGGACTTTGCAGGCCACTGCTGTACTTGGCAACAGCTTATAGCATTCTGAATAGAGCTGAGCCAACTATTCATAACGAACAGTGTCTGCACTGGACTGTTTGCAACCTTTTGAATCTTACGACTGAACAAGCTTCAGCCTGTGAGTTGCTTGCAAAATGTTTGTTGTGATTATTCCTTCCTATATTTCATCTGCACAGTTCTATATTTGAATGGCAGTTTAGGTTTTAATATTAGAAAGTAGGTTAGTCCCCTAGGACCCATGGTATTTTTTTTCTTTCTACATTTTGATCAGATGACTGAAACTTTATAACTGACTGCTGGTTCCTTGTGAAATGAATTTCATTTTGCCGTGAAACAACTTTTTCTTCATGATTAGGTGAACCCGGGCTACAGCCTGAAATTTGCTTTCCATGAACATGTGTATGTTTAAAGAAAACATTTCTGTAACTTGTTCACGTAATACAAAGAAGGGGTTGTAACTGTTCAGTACTAAATTGTGTTTAGAGTTGTAAATAGTTACAATGGCCACAACATTCAAAATTATAAACCTCAAGTTAATCTCATAAAGCCATATTTAAGCACCTAAATAAGAAGCTTGTTGAGCTCCTAGCAGATAGTAGGTGGTCCTCACTTTAAAAAATGAGGCCAAATGTTTAGATGCTTATATATTAAATCTGGTTGGGAAATTAATTTTATTTATTTATTTTCATTGACATTTTGAGGAGGTTTTCTTGAAAAATTGAAAACCAAAATATGTTCAATTTTTAGTTTAAATCTGAAAAAAGATGGTTTTCAGTTGCTAAAAAACAAAACAAAAAAACCAGTGTTGGATTTTATTTCAATGAAAGCCCTGATGAAAATAGAAATAGAAATATATTTAATCTCTCTGTACTATATGCCTTAAATGAAAGTAAACATATTAAGTGCATTCCTCAAAGCTCTCTTCCTCCCCACAAAAATCTTCTTTTGGTTTTAGTAGTAATAAGATGTTGGACTTGATGGTGCTTGATGATAATCCTTTGTTCTTATTGTACATCTTTCTCCAGGATTATCTACAATGCTGAGACTTACATTTTTAAAACCGTGCTCATGAACTTTGTGCACCCTGGTCAAATACACATGCACACAGAAGTAAGCGTATGTGCAAATCCTTGATTTATATGTGCAGATCATGCATTGTGCATGTGCATGTGCACTTCCTAAAAATATGGCACATAAAGGCTGTGTCTTGCCTATGGTCACCTATAGGGTTGTTGAAATAGCCCCGATGGCTAGTCCCCTATTAGGCAACATTACTACCATTTACTTTCCTCTTGAATCTGAAAAGGAAGAAGAAAGAGTGGTCAGCACAAAAGCACTAGATCTGCTTAATAACTGGCATAATCCAATTGAAAAATAAAATATCAAAAATAAGGGAAGGCTTTATACGAGCTGGGAATAAATGTTAAATCTATAGATCAGGGGTTGGCAACCTTTCAGAAGTGATGTGCCGAATCTTCATTTATTCACTCTGATTTAAGGTTTTGCGTGCCAGTAATACATTTTAACGTTTTTAAAGGTCTCTTTCTATAAGTCTATAATATATAACTAAACTATTGTTGTATGTAAAGTAAATAAGGGTTTTAAAATGTTTAAGAAGCTTCATTTAAAATTAAATTAAAATGCAGAGCTCCCCGGACCGGTGGCCAGGACCCAGGCAGTGTGAGTGCCACTGAAAACACGTGCTGCCTTTGGCACACATGCCATAGGTTGCCTACCCCTGCTACAGATCATCTGTTTGGCTGGACTTTACTGTACTGGTACCAGGGAGTGCTGTTTGGGAAGCAGTTATGAACTAAAGGAACATTGTCAGCGCTCTGTTCCTGTGTGTGATGACACTTCAGCACAAGGAGGTAGCAGATGTAGTAATTAAGTGTTCTCAAGAGGCTGTAAAATGAGTTGATTAGGTGAATTACTAGACCTAACAAAGCTACATCAAGATCAAGAGGCAATTGTGCATCGGGAAATATTAGAATTGACGGCATCTTGAAATTCTCTTCTATGCTGTCTGTCGTGTGCTGTAAATAAAGGAGGTGCTCTAATGTTAACATATCCCATGGAAGGAAAAAGAAAAATATTTGACGCTCTCATTTAAAACTCTGATAAAACCTTGTTCATTCGCTTTTTGATCACTTACATCCTCTGTAATTCTCACACACACAAAAACCCAGTCTTGTCACTTTTCAGCAAAGATTTTATGGTATTGTGATATAGTATAAATGTTAAGGCCAGGTCTTTATTATGGGGAGTATACCAGCGTCGCTACAGCATAACCCCATAGTGTAGATGCAGCCTTCACAGATCGAAGGAATTTATCCATCGGTGTAAGAACACCATCTCCACTAGTGACAGTAGTGAAGTTGATGAAAGCATTCTTCTGTCTACCTAGTTGCATACACAGTAAGTTGGCATGCCTACATCTCTCAGGGTTGTGGATTATTCGCATCCCATAGCAATGTAGCTATGTCAACCTAAATTTAAGTGTAGACCAGGCCTAAAACTCATTTAAGTAAGACTCTTATTACTAATGTTCCATGTAGCCTGTTGCTCTTTCATGGATGCATGAGTTATAATGGAAAATGTATTGTCTATAGTAAAAATGATAATATTTTTCATCCATACGTCTCAAAGTATTTTATGGAAGTGAGTAAATGTTATTGTTCCAGTATTACAGAGAGGGTAATTGAGGCACAGAAAGGATAAGTTATTTGCCCCTATGTCACTCAACAAGTCAATGAAAAGAACTGGGAATACCACTCGGTTTCTCTGGTTACTAGTTTTTGCTCTTTCAGTTGGCCACAGATGCCTAAGGATCCACAAGAACTGGACCAGCATTTTCTGCAGATCTTGGCCTTCTACTAGAACTGCTGACAGCAACCCCTCACTATTCCACTCTGCTGCATTCCCCACCTCCCACAGGACAATGTGACAGCTCACGAACAGCTGTGCCACTGTGGGAGTGACTCAAGTAACTGATATTTGCAATTAAGGCCCCATCCAGAGATTGCCAAGCATCTGCAACTCCCATTAAAATCAGTCTTCAATCCTATACGAGATCACGACCTTGACTTTCTCATTCAGAGAGCAAAATTTCATTTGATTAGGGTCTCTCGTTAAAAACTGTTCCACAGTGATTTACATCCCTCATTTACTTTTAGTCTATTCCAGCTGTGTACTTTAGGATCCCTCCCTATTAGAGCCATTACATAGGAGGCCCTCTGAGTAATCAAGAAACCATTTTAGCATTTGTGATTTCCCAGGTTTATGTTGTGCACCAGGTTATAGTCCAGTGGGAAGGGCTGGTAGTCAAAACCTCAAAAAAAATTTCAATCAAAACCAGAAAATGGTTTTCAGGAAAGAATTTACTGAGGACCTTATTATTCCAGCCACTGGGTAACCTGGTTATGAACGTCATCAGTTATTTACAGTAGAACCTCAGAGTTACAAACATTTCAGAGTTAAGAAAAACCTCCATTCCCAAGCTGTTTGTAACTGAACAAAACGTTATGGTGGTTCTTTCAAAAATTTACAACTGAACATTGACTAAATACAGCTTTGAAACTGTACTATGCAGAAGAAAAATGCTGCTTTTCCTTTTTTAGTAGTTTACATTTAACACAGTACTGTACTGTATTTGTTTTTTGGATTGTTTTTTCTGGAGGGGGTCTCTGCTGCTTGCCTGATTGTGTGCTTCCGGTTCCAAATGAGGACCTCAAAAGCTTCTTTGCAATTTCTTGTCACATTAAGTAAACAAAAAATAATTTCTTCTTTTTAAGCAAATAGAAGATAGTAATTACCTAGAAAACACCACCTTTTTGTTACCACCCTCTAGTGCAATGGTTCCCAAACTTGGGATGCCGTTTGTGTAGGGAAAGGCCCTGGCGGGCCGGGCCGGTTTATTTACCTGCTACGTCCGCAGGTCTGGCCGATCGCGGCTCCCACTGGCCGTGGTTCACTGCTCCAGGCCAATGGGAGCTGCTGGAAGTGGTGCAGGCCAAGGGACTTACTGGCTGCCGTTTCCAGCAGCTCCCATTGGCCTGGAGCAGCGAACCACGGCCAGTGGGAGATGCGATTGGCCGGACCTGCGGACGCGGCAGGTAAACAAACCGGCCTGGTCCACCAGGGGCTTTCCCTACACAATCGGCGTCCCAAGTTTGGGAAACACTGCCCTAGTGTAATAAGTGGCGTATATTCTGAGTATTATTATTATGAATGTACTTGAATTACTGTAGCACATAGGAGCCCTAGTCATGGACCAGGACACTGTTGTGCTAGGCACTATACAAACATAGAACAAAATGACTGTCCCTTCCCCAAAGAGCTTACAATCTTACGAGCACGGATTTAAACTAAGGCTTTTGGACATCACTAGTGGTTTTCTTTTTGATGCTTCAATTTCTGGGCGTCCAACCCAAGACACCTTTTAAAAGCATTGAATTTTCAAAGTTCCCTCAGCACTTTCTGAAAATTAGGCCCCTTTAAGGTGTCTCAAGTTGGGCACCCAGAAATTCAGACACCTAAAGTCACTAATCATTTTTAAGACTCATGGCCTAATCTTGGTTTCTTGCTTGAGTCCATCTAGTTGGCAAAAGCCATTTCATTATTGGCTTTAATTCTGAAAACCTTACTAATCTTTCCTAGGTCATATGTCAGATAGCGTATGTATATTGGGACAACAAAATGGCATACATCCAAGAAACCAACAGTGAAAGAAATATATGGCATTTGCAGTCAGGAAAAAAAAAGGTAGAGGGCCTTGAGAGGGGAGGGAGAGACTCTTCTATCAGGAGACAATCTACCCTACTTTCTTTTCTCACATTCTTAATTCTGTGACTTTTACTTGCTTTATCGCTTTTCCTGATTCCCTGCAGGCCAGTGCTGACAGCTAAGCCTCTGTTTTATCTTGAACTGTTCAAACTTTGTCAGAAAATGACTTACCCTGCTGCGTTTGAAAGTGGCTGCATGATTGCAACGACCCACCTACTGGTTGCTCAGGGTCCAGAAGATCGCCAGAGTTTGAGTGAAATCGTAATGACAGCCCCGGAACAGCTGGCAGATTGTTAAAATATATGCTCTTTTACTGCTTACAATAGAAGGCCAAGAAATTGAATTAACTTTTTTTATTCCATCTAAAAACAATTATCCAGCTCCGATCTCACTGTAATATCAATACCCAAAGAAGAATATTAGGTTTTGACAGCATTTGATAACACAGTCATGTTGCTAGAACCACTTCTGAGCAAAGTCATGCAATTTGCATTGTCCATAGTTGTTCTGATTGTTCAGTCTGTGGTCTTTGATAGCTGCCTCCAGACTTGACTGCTAGATATCCATGCGATTTTTTTTCAGCCATTGAACCAGCACAAATCAGCTTTACAATGCACTGGTATTGCAATAGTCACAACCATTAGATCATGCAGAGTGTATGATAAAATGTAGACATTCGGTGATAGTGGCACCATTCATGCCTCTAAAAATCAGGCTCCATTGAAGTTTCTCTTGTACATTTTCAGTGTCTTTTATTTGTGCTGAAATTTGATAACACCATGAACAGCTTTCTATTACAATACAAGATAAATGGAGACAAGAACCGGAGACATCTCTCTATGCCTTCAATATCTCTAAATAATAACATTCACTTTGTGTTTTACATCTTCAAAGTGCTGTACAAGCAGTAACTCGTCCCCACGATCACCTCTGAGCAGTGGCTATATAAGTAAATATGTTTATCACCATTTTATAGATGTGAATATGGAGGGAGAGAGGCCACATATTTTCTTGCCCAAGGCCATAGAGAATCTTGTGCCTGTGTAAAGAAGACAACCTAAGACTCAACTTCATTCCTTCCTCTCTCAAGAAGGGGCTGTAAGACCTGTACTTCAGTTCTGATCTTGAGTGATGTCATTTTGACAATTGCTCCAAAGAAAAAGGGAAGCCAGCACTTAATATTTTAAAGCCAAGGAGGAAATCAGTAGCAAAGTGAGGTCTCCTGTAGACACAAAAACGGAGCCGTAGGAGCACAGACTGTTTTGCAGTTCATCTTTAAGTTTCTCACTAGGGTAGAATGGAATTACTCATATCCTTAAAGTTACAGCTATGCTTAAGTGCTTTGCTGGAGCAGGGCCTCACTTCTTAATTCAGCTCAAGAACTAATGGGATGAATCTAAGGTTGTACTTCACACAGTAGGGCCTTGTTTTGGATTAACACACATTTTTGTTTCCCTTCTTTCCTAGGTAGAAGTGCAGTTTTCAATGTGAAATTTGTATGCTGTCTAGTTAGTCCATTTCCTCCTGTCTTCAGTATTTTGGTAGGGACTGATCCTGCTGAGTGCCTCTTACAACATACTGAGTGTCCTCAACTCCCACTAAGGTCAATGAGATTTGAAAGCACTCAGCATGTTGTAGGAGGCACTCAGCACACTGCAGGATCATTGTCAATAATCTCTAGAGTAGACGTTCAAAACCACACAATATGATTGCTAATGGCACAGATGCAGGCCAGACAGCCTAGTGGATGAGTTACTGAAGAGGGATGTAGGATAACTGGGTTCAAGTCTTGGCCCAATCATAGATTTTCTGTGTGATTGTGAGCAACTAAGTTAATCTCTCGGTTCCTCAGTTCCCCATCTGTAAAATGGGCACAGTACTTCCTTACCTCACAGTGATGTTGATTTGTGAAGTGATGGTGGTAAGGGTCATATTGGAACATAGACAGATTTGCCAATGACTTAACGAAAGACCTAATGATGAACAAAAATAATAAGAAGCCACTGGTTGCCTTAAGAAAAGTTGCCTTTAGCAAATTAAAAGTTGTAGACTGTGAAATATGCCTGCCTAGCTGCATGACAGCTGGTATTGTTGCTTCTACACTGTTGTAATACAGGAAAGTGTTTCACCAATGTAGTCTATAGGGCCGGATTTTAAATAGTCACTTTTTCATTCATGAGTAGTAATATGAAAAAATTCTGTATATTAAAATGTTTTTTTTTTCTTCTTCTTCCCTTACAGCTCATGGCCAATGCTATCCTGTTTGTCAGTGTAAATTTGTATGGGGTCTTTGTGAGGATTTTGACGGAAAGGGCTCAGAGGAAGGCATTCCTTCAGGCCAGGAACTGCATAGAAGACAGGCTAAAGCTGGAGGATGAAAATGAAAAACAGGTCAGTTTAAAAGTGCTCTTGCTTATCTCTTTTTTCTTTGGTATCATTATAGATACATGCACTGTAAGTTGAGAGACTAATTCATGAGGAAAGGTCTTTAATTACCTTATTGCCTGGGGAGTTTCTCTGCTTTGCATTTTACTCTTTATCTGCCACAAAAACACAACATGCAGGAGCATCCACATAGCATTAGGTCAAGCACCAAAGTGGAAAATTTCTAGGCTGGGAAGAAAGGTAACGTTTTAGACCATATAGAAATCATATTTTTATTTGCATGTGGAATGTAAGGTGGATTTTAGACATTCTGTACAAATCTCTCTTTGCCTAGGTGTATGTCTGCCCTTCCAATAAATATTAATGAGAGTTATGGTAAAAACACACTTTACAGGGAGGACAGACTCCAGTGTTGCAGCCAAACAGTTTGGACCACAATCCATCCCTCCACTCATTTAAAAATAGTACTGTTTTTAGTATATTTGCTGTAGTTTTAAGTGAATCAGCCTTCCACACTGACACAGAAATAAGGTATGATAAGGAAAATCACTGCAGCAAAACTCATTATCACTCACTTGAGGCCTGATCCAAATCCCGCTGAATCCCAGTGAGTCTTTCTATTGACTTCAGTGGAGTTTGGATCAGGTTTTCGTTGTGGTATACTGTTCATAGTCTATGATGAATATGTAGGGCCTTTTCTTTAAACAACTTTGGGTAGTTGGGTAAAATGGGACTTGGATCCAAACCACTCCTTAGTCTTAGGTTTGGTTTTGTGAAACAAAACCCGCTCTGGGGAGATTTTGCAAAATTAGGTCTTCCCCCAACCCTATCATTGTCTATCTCTCTTTGTAACACAGTCCAAAACAGGGACCATAGATCTTAGAAATGTAGGGCTGTAAGGGACCTTCAGAGGTCATCTAGTCCAGCCCCCTGTGCTCAGGCAGTATCAAGTACACCTAGACCATTCCTGACAGGGTTTCCCCAATCCGTTCTGAAAAACCTCCAACGATGAGGATTCCACAGCCTTCCTGGAAAGCCTATTCCAGAGTTTAATTACCCTTATAGTTAGAAAGTGTTTCCTAATATTAAGCATAAATCTCCCTTGCTGAAGATTAAGCCAATTACTTCTTGTCCTTTTTTCAGTGGACATGGAGAACAACTGATCACCATCTTTATAAAGGTCCTTAGTATATTTAAAGATTTGTTATCAGGCCCTATGTCAGTCTTAGTTTCTGAGGACTAAACATACCCTTTTTTTTTTTTAGTGTTTTCTTGATAGGTAGGGCCCTACCAAATTCACAGTCCATTGTGGTTAATTTTGCAGCCATAGGATTTGAAAATTGGTAAATTCCACGTTTTCAGGTGTTTAAATCTGAAATTTCATGGTTTTGTAACCGTGGGGGTCCAGAACCAAAAGGGGATTGTGTGTGTGTGGGGGGGCGGTTTGCAAACCTGTTGTAGGGGGATCACAGGATTGCCACCCTCACTTCTGTGCTGCCTTCAAAGCTGGACTCTGAAGGCTGCAACCATGGAGCTTCCTGCTGTCGAAGGAGGTTCCCGGAAGTAGAGGGTCTGAGCTCCCGCTGAGAGCGGCTGTGGAGGGGTGGACAAGTCATGTACCTCCCCAGCCCAGCCAGAGCTAGGAGTCTCTTAGCTGGGGTGCTCCTAGCATCAGGGTGAGATCGGACCCACCTCCAGAAGCCTCCTCCAGCTGCGGGAACCTCTGGGGCTGCTGTCCAGTCTCAGAGCATACTGCAGCAGAGGAAGGCACCCAAAGCTGGGTCTGTGCTCCCACTGAGAGCAGTTGTGAAGGGGTTGGACAAATACTGTCCCTCCACAGCCCAGCCGGAGCTAGGAGCCCCGTGGCTGGGGCACTCCTAACAGCAGGGGGAGATTGGATTTCACGGAAGGGCTTGTTTCACAGTCTGTGATGCATTTTTCACGGCCATAAAATTGGTAGGGCCCTACTCATAGGACAGGTTTTAAATCTTTTTGTTGTTTTTGTTTCTCTCCTCTGAACTCTCTCCAATTTGTCCACATCTTTCCTAAAGCCTGGTGCCCAGAATTGGACACAGCACTTTAGCTGAGGTGTTACCACTGCTGTGTAGAGCGGGACAATTACCTCTCATTTCTTACATACAACACTGCTGTTAATACATCCCAGAATGATATTAGCCTTTTTGCAAATTCATCACTTTGTTGACTCGTATTCAACTTGTGGCCCATTATAACCCCAGCAGTACTACCATCTAGCCAGTTATTTTCCATTTTGTAGCTGTGCATTTGATTGTTCTTTCCTAAGTGAAGTACTTTGCACTTGATTTTGTTAAGTATCAGAGGGGTAGCTGTGTTAGTCTGGATCTGTAAAAGCAGCAAAAAGTCCTGTGGCACATTATAGACTAACAGACGTATTGGAGCATGAGCTTTCGTGGGTGAATACACCACTTCATCGGATGCATGTTTTTATTGAATTTCATCTAATTGATTTCAGATCAATTCTCCTGTTTTGCAAAGTCATTTTCAATTATAATCCTGTTCTCCAAAGTACTAGCGACCCCTCCGAGCTTGGGCTCATCCACAGGTTTTATAAACATACTCTTGACTCCATTATCCAAGTTATTAATGAAACTATTGAATAGTACCGGACCCACTGCATGGTACATATATGGCTAGCGGAGTATGGCCTCTGTGATACTCCACTAGATACGGCCTCTCATTTTGATAGTGAACCACTGATAACAGCATTTTGAGTACAGTCTTTCGACCACTTGTGCCACCCACCTTATAGTAATTCCATCTAGACCACATTTTCCTAGTTTGCTTATGAGAATATCATGTGGGACTGTGTCAAGAGCCTTACTAAAATCAAGGTATATCAAGTCTACTGTTTCCCCCTTTCCTCTAGGCCAGTAACCCTGTCAACGAAGGAAATTAGGTTGGTTTGACATTATTTGCTCTTGACAAATCCATGCTGGCTATTCCTTATAACCCAGTTATCTTCTAGGTGCTTACAAATTGTTCTAGAAATGCCTCTTCTTGATTTGGTGGTTTATAGTAGACCCCTACCATGATGCCACCCTTATTTTCCCCCTTTTATCTTTACCCAGAGACTTTCAGCTGGTGTTTCTCTCATCTCTTTCTGGACCTCAGAACAAGTGTATATACTCTTGCTGGATAATATAGCGTCTCTTCCATTTTTCCTCCTGTCCTTCCTGAAAAACCTGTAGCCACTCCATACCATATTCCAGTCATGACATTCAGGCCACGAAATCTCGATGATGCTACTTAACTCATAATTTAGCTTATGTACTAATGCTTCCAGTGCTCTCTGTTTGTTCCCCATACTCCTTGCATAGATAGATGTACCGTGTGCGTGCACATGTGCATGTGTATTTATATAACAGATACATAGATACCTCTGACTTCCTTGCCTTTGAATTTTGGGAGTTTGGATAAAATGTGACCTTCATTCAAATCACTCTTTGTTTTGGTTATGACTTTACAAAGATTAAACCCAGTTGACAAGGGAGCAGATTTTCCAAGTGCATGGCATTTAGGCACCCAAATCACAATGAAATTCAGTGGGACTTAGGCTACGTCTACACTACCCGCCCGGGTCGGTGGGTAGCGTTCGACTTCTCGGAGTTCGATATATCGCATCTCGTCTAGACGCGATATATCGAACTCTGAACGCGCGCCCGTCGACTCCGAAACTCCACCACCACGAACGGCGGTGGCGGAGTCGACGGGGGAGCCGCGGACTTCGATCCCGCGGCGTCTGGACGGGTGAGTAGTTCGAACTACGCTATTTGCGTAGCTGCACTTGTGTACCTTAGTTCGACCCCCGCCCCCACAGTGTAGACCAGGCCTTAGATACCTAACTCTTGTTTGTGCCTGTTGAAAATCTACTTCTGTGTTCTCAAACCAAAGCACCGTTTGTTTTGCCCATCTCTAGTTATTTGATATGTGTCTTTTATAACTATCTGTAAAAAAAGCAAAGAAGCAAACACCTCCTTAAAAACAACAGACAAAAGAGAGGGACTTTATCACGTGTATCTTACTTTAAAAATTGTGCAAACATTTTTCTAATCAAATATTCAAGTACACCAGTACAGTTAGTAGCTTACATTCTTCACTTTAATACATTGGCAGAAATTACTTTATGCAGTATAATACGCAGTGGTGAAAAGCACTCATTTACCAATATACAGTACCTTCAAACAACAGTTGGTGACTTCCACACAAACTAAATAACAACACTTTTAAAACAGTGAGGGGGGGAACCCCAACTCCCTCCTTCCCTCCCTCCAAAACCCCACCAAGACCTGATTACAAGCTACCATACTCTTATACATTATGGCCTAATGTAGCCCAAGTTTCCAGTTGATAACACTCTGAGGCCTAGCTATCATGTGATTTAGTCCCACTGAGAACTCTAGGGCTGTTGAAAAGGGGAGAGGTGGGGATAAAATGACATTAGTGAACTACTTGGCATGCATAATCATCCTGGTACCTTCATTTGGAGAATTACAAATATTAAATATATAAAAAAATTACTGATACTTTTAATCTGATTTTGTTCTAATGTAAATGCCCTGACCCAAATAGTGTAGCCTTTTTACATTAAGAATTTCAAACCAAAATGTTAAAACCCTTTCCCTGATGTTTCTATGCATGTAATTAATGAAACAGCAAAAACGGACCCCTGTTGACTTTTGAACACACACAATCTTTTAGACTTAAAATGGTGACTTTGTGAAGACAGAGCTGCAGCTGTATCTACCTGTAAGGGACATTTCCTCCTCTGTGGATTTCCTTCTCTGTGAGTAGCAGATATATGGTAATTGTGGTAAATCTGTTTATAATGGGGAAAGCTAAGATCTCTCTTTTTTTGTATACAGCATGTTCAGAAAGTCAGCATGCCCTGTATTAGGAGCATGCAAGAAGGCATTTGAAGCAGGGTGATTTAAAAAAAATTAATTTAGCATTTACAACTTTTTTGCTGCGTGCAGTTAAGACAGATAAATTATCTCATTGGCATGGCAGCATGCATTCATTATGCTGCCAGATGGGAAGCTAAGGTTCAAAAGCAACTACTGAATCCAAGGCTCTGGGCCAAGAGAGACTGTGCGCATAAGAGAATAACTGTGATCAGCCTCTTGGGAAAAGCATGTGCTCCTGTTGTTCATAAATCTCAGCAGCAATACCATCCTTTCTGGAGCAAGCCGCTTAATGTAAATATTGTGAGCTCCATCCTGCTGCTACTGAAATGAATGGCCAAACTCCCAAAGGAGTAGGGTTTGGGCCCAGAATGTGTAATTGCAACTGAAATACCTGCATTTTTCTTCTCTCTCTGTTTTACCCATATTTTCTGCTCTACAATCAAGAAAGCAGGAAAAGATTAATTTAGGTGGGGATTGTCACCTGCCTCATGTGCAAGGCGCTCCCTTCCCTTACACTGCATCAGCTACTTGCATTGGAAGTCGCAGCACAGCGGGAAGAGCAGCTTTCTGGAGCTGCTACTTCCCCTCCATTGCAAGTTGGTGGGGAGTGAGTGGAATCTTGGCCAGTGCAGAGAGGAGAGTAATCTGCTACTGGAACAAAGGGGGAGCCAGGGAGGGAATTGCGACTTGGTGAGTAATAATTCCCTTCCTGGTCTGCATTTGGGGTGGGGCAGCTACCTGGTGTTCCTTACCATGGGCAGATTGTAAAGATACAACTAACCCCCTTCCCCCATGTTAGAGTTGTGTGATATTAACAGTGCTTGTTTATTGGGTATTCACTTGCCAATGTTGGGTATTTTTTGGCAACATATTCCTAAATTTGATCCAGGGTGAAAGTGCATCACTTCCACCAGCCAAATGATGTACTTTCTGCAGCATTAACAAGCTGTGAAAGTGCCTTTTTGTTTTCACCAAAAAAGGTGAAAAAGTCTGACTTTTTGCCGAATCACAGGGACCAGTCCTAATATCATAGAGGGTTTTGTCATTAACGTCAATGAAGGCAAGCTGGGCTCAGGATTTTTCTCTAGTTTAGTGACAATCTCCCACCACTCTACATAATCCCTCTTAACCCCTCCATGTGTCCACTACATCTTTGTGTTTAATTCATGTAGACTATTGTATTTAAAAAGATTTCTAGCCCTACCTAGTGGTCTCGGGTTAAGTCTCTACTTTGCTGTGGAGAGGTCCAGGTTTGACTCTTAGGACGTGTCTACGCTGCAGATTACTGCACAGCAAACCAGGGTGTGAATCTATAGAACACCAATTTGCTATGCAGTAACAGCATCCCGTATGGCCACTGCTACAATGCGCTGTGGCAGTGTCGACATGGGATGATACTACTGTGTGGCAAGGTGGTGCATGGTAGTTTCACACCTGATGTGCTGTGCAATGATTTGTCCTGTTGACAGGCCCTTAATAATTTTATGCAGGTCAGCAAGGAATAGGAACATGAACCAATCAACTTGCAAGTGAACAGGATTAAAAAATGAGGTTTGGTATAGATGGAGTATGAGTGTGTCTGAGGAAAGGTGGGTTTAAGTACCCATTTACCTAGATTCTGCAAACACGCCCCTGTGTAACTTTACACGTGTAAGTGTTCCTATTGAGTGGAAGGGGATGATTCATGTGCATACGACTGTATGTGTGTATATATATATATATATATAAGTGGTTGCAGGATTGAGCTATGTTCTGTATCATGCCAGTAAGTGCTCAGCTTTTTGTTTCCCTTATGCCTTACTCTTGCAGTTAGGCAAGCGTAACTTGCCAGCTGTGCTCTAGTTAATGCATAATTGGTTTCCCCGACACTTCCTGTCCTTCTTAGTGCTTTGTGACTTGAATTTATAATTGCAACATTGTGTACGTGGCCGTGCAGAATCGAAGCCTAAATATATCACTGAGATGTACACAGTACAATCCTCCCTCCAAAAAAAAGTAAAACACTATGTCTAAAAGCTATACTCTGAATCTAGATAAACCAGTAATTTACGGACTTGATGCAGGCATCATTGGGTGAGGTTCTATGGTCCTTTTTATGCAGGATGTCAGAACAGATAACTCTAATAGTCCCTTCTGGCCTTAAAATCCCTGCGTCCATGAAAACAGAACACCCTTCCTTAGCATCAGGGAGAGGAGAAAATTATGTTCACAATTGCAGGCTCTCACTGAAGTTTTTGCTGTAGTTGCAGTTTTCTGAAAAAATCTGTTTCTTTTATTTTAAGTTGGGTTTTATCATTGTCCATTTTGAAAAGAGCCCCTGCATTGTAAACTGATGTCCTGAGAGGCCCTGCTAACCCAGGCTTTCAGGGAAGAAAGTCCCTTGCCAAGCAATAACAAGCACCAAAGGTTTGAACATCCTCATTCTCCACTCCAGTTGACCATTTAAATGCTTATCCTATTTTCATCTCGGGCAGACTGTTGGCTGCCTCCACCACATTGCCCTACTTCTTGCCTCCCTTCCGCTTTCCAAAGTAGAAGGTGTTGAAGGGAAGCGATTGCTGGTCAACACAGCAGTAATTACAAAGATCCCTTCAGCTCCACATCCTGTGTAATCCTCCAAACACTTAGGCACATGCTTAACTTTAAGTACCAGGTAAATCCAAGTAAATCCCAAGGCTACTCACGGTACTAAAGTTAAGCACGTGTGTAAGTGTTTGCAGGAGTGGGGCCTTAGGTTGATGCTCCCTCCCTCTGCAGGTTTGGCTATCCTACCCCATTTTACTCCTCTCTGCAACCTGCAGTGGAAGGTGCACATGGCTGAATTAGTACCCGCATTCATTTTACAGTAACATGTGGTCACTAGGGACCTGTTAGTAGGCAGAGAAATGTCTCAATTAGCTGAATGTGTCTAATAGCAGAAGGTGGGGTTTTCATATAGCATTGGTATTGAGAAGTGCAAAACAAAACAAAAACCACACCCAAGGCATCTTGTAGCGTATAGGACTGTAAACTGTATTAGCTACACACTTTACTTGTATTGTAATTGTACTTGCGTTATAAAATTTTTTATACATTACAGAATAATTATAACATCATTATATCATATTAAAAATACAGAAAACTTAAGAAATTCATAAAAGAACATTACTCATACCTGCTGTCATATCAGGCACTTTAACACTTGCACTTACAGTTTCATTCCACCCCAATAGCACACTGACATTTAAACAACAAAATCAGCTTTCAGCCATTTCCATTATCTGGCACAAGGTCTCAGAGCTATGCCAAGTAAACAGATTTTAAAGCCTATAAAATACAGTACATGAACTCTGGTTCCCAGGCACAAGTCTCAGTTAAGCTAATGTCTCTATTAACTTCTTCCCAGTTGCACAGGGCAGGCTCTAGTTATTAATAATTGATATAATGTAGGAGAGAGGTTTTGAACTATTCCTCATTCCAGTATATCTTTTTCATAATGTGTCAAAATATTTAAGGCAACTAAAATGAAATGAGCTCTTAATTATCCTAATGGAACCTTTGCTGGCTCATTGTAGGTTGAAGAGATGAACAAAAACAGTTAAATTAAAATTTTCCATTTTGTGGCATTATAAAAACTGTTGAAACTTCAGCAGCTACGGGAGATTCAGTGATAAATAATAGTATAGTTCCTGGAAACTTTCGAATGTGTTCTCTTTTCGAAAACCCCCAATGAAACATACAAAGGATTGCAGTGGTGGTACAGAGGTAACACATAACTGTGGATATTGGGGGAGCAGAGGGAGAAGCAGCACAATTGAAAGGTTCTGTGGGGGCATGTGAGTGCTCCATGTGTTGCCTCTGCCACCACCACCCTGAAACTTGATATGTATGTAGTCAACATACACTAGGAACTACCTCCTCCTGCTCGCTGCCCTGTGGTGGCCCAGCCCCTTGCAGAGCTTGCAGGCATCTCTCCCTGCCTTGAACTATCCTTGATCAATTTAGCAAGTGTTCAAAACAAGACCAGCAAAAGGGGCAACACAGTTGGGATGCCAGTCCCCCATGCGCCATCACGGTGGGTGGCACCGGGGTGGGATGGTGCTTGGGTTTGGATCATCTCAGTTAACAAGAAATTGGAGAATTATCAGTCACTTTTTGTTGGAGTGGGGAATATGACACCCCCAAATCGCCTTCTCCTTGATAGGCACATAGGAGGCTGCTGCTGTTTCAGTGCTCCTCCAGCGGCAGCAGCAGGGTCCCCCACAACCCCCAGGACCCCTCACTCACCCCCAGAGCTCTTGGGCTGGATGGGGCCTGGCGCTGAGCAGCACGTCTCAGCTCCTGTTCCTGATCTCGAAAATACCCCCTGACTCAGTTCAGCAGGTGGTCTGCAAAGCAGGCAGTGGGAAGTGCTGGGATTTCAGCAGCAGGGATGGAGAAGGAGCCCCATGTAACAGTGGGCAGGAGCTCAGGCTTCAGCCAGCCACCCTGCTGCTTCTCCCTCTACTCCTGGTGGAATTCTGTGCCAAAAAATTAAAACTTCTGCGCAGAATATCTTAAAATTCTGCAAAATGTTGCATGGTTTATTTTTCAAAATGACGCAATATAATCATGCCAGTTTCAATTATTTTGGTAATTTATTTCAAAATACCTGTCAGCAAGTATGATTCAGGAACAAAAAAGATTCACGAAATGTTTTTTGACAAATAGGTTCCTTACTAGGCATGTTAATATAGAACTTTTTTGTGTAATAATTCATTTAAATGACAATACAGAAACATATTTCCCACACCCCCCAGAAGCAGTGCAAAGGCTTGGGGGAATCAGGGATAATGGAGGAGCTGAGGAAGAAGGAAGTAATTGCTGGGAAGGAGCCTGGATGTGAACATGGAGGGTTGTTGGGTGTGGATGGGAGAAGTATGGAACAGGGTTTTTTTGGGAGGGAGGGGGCGAAGGGGGATTGTTAGGGAGCCTTCCCTATGCAGACTGGGCTGACCCGTAGCCTCTCTCATTCAGTCAGGCACATCTGCTCCTATCCCCATGTGTCACTGCATCCCCATTCACCCAGCCCCCTCCCCCATGTGGCCCTGCACCCACACTCAGCCATGTCCCTCTCCATCCCCATTTGTCCCTGCAGCCCCATCCCATTCAGCCCCAGTCTGTCCCCCCCATTAGCCCTTCTGAATCCCAATTTGTGACCCCACAGCAGCCCCATGTGCCCCTATATCCCAGGCCCCCTGACCTGCCCCCCCAGGCAGGGCGCTGTGAGGAACGCAGCCTCTTTTCTTCCCTATCCACAGCTGGGGCTGCTCCTGCCCAGGAGCAGCTCCTCTCTGTTTTGATGCCACAGTGGCCCCTGTAGGGTGAAAGGTGTAACTGCAGCTCTTCTCAGCAGAATGTATTTTCTGCTGAGAAGAAAAATTCTGCATGGCACATGAATTCTGTGTGTATGTAGTGGCGCAGAATTCCCCCAGGAGTTTCCCTCCCCACACTGCATGCACACACATGCTGAGTGCTACCACCAGGGGGAGCTGCTGCCTCCTGCTGGGCTTCCCATTGAGAAGTGGCCAGGGCCGGCTCCAGGCACCAGCGAAGGAAGCAAGTGCCTAGGGCAGCCAATAGAAAGGGGTGGCATGTCCGGATCTTTGGCGGCGGGTCCTTCACTCCCTCTCTTCCTCTTCGTCGGCAGTGCAATAGGGTTTTTCTTTTTCTGTTTTTTCTTCTTCACCGCTTGGGGTGACAAAAAAGCTGGAGCCGGCCCTGGAAGTGGCTCAAGAAATCTAGGGGGGCATGTGACCCCATGTACCCCCCTATGTGTTGCCATTGGTTGTGGTGGTGGTTTTGGTTTTGCCTGTTTGATACCTCATTGTTTTCCATGAAAGAGGATAAGGGAGGAAGGATAAAGACACAAACACATGGTGCCAGATGCACAAAGAGTCTAACTTTTAGAAACCTAGAAAGTCACAGGAACAATGCTGTGATTCACAAAGTCTGAATCAGGCATCTAGGCTCCTATACAGTGAACAGCGAAAGATAGGTGCCTTAGACTCTGATCCATAAAGCCAGCACGCTAGGTGGGGAGCCGCCTAAGCTAGCCAGTGAAAGATGCTGATGGGGGGGGGGTATGTTAAGCCTCTCATGGATCTAGGCGCCCAAGTCCATGCTGTAGGGAGGTACTTGTCTCTTCTAGTGATCAACAAACCAGGGGAAGATAGGTGCTTCTCTGCCTATGTTGCATGTGGGAACCAGTGGACATGCTCAAAGGCCACCTAAATGCACAAAGTGGAGGGGGGAGGAGGATGCCCTTCCTTATAACATTTAGCTCAGTGGTTACAGCAATCACCTACAATGTGGGAAACCACCAGTTCAAGTCCCCCTCTGCCTGATGTGGAGAAGGGATTTGTACAGGGATCTTCCACCTCCCAGGTGAATACCCTAACCACTGGGCTATAATGTCATTCTTGCTTGTTCCCTGGCTCAATTAATATTTAATTATTCAATTATTTGATTAAAGTGGAACAACTTCAGTAGGTGAGATTGAGGAATATCCCATCGCCCAATGATTAGGTGTCTACAGGGTTAGATGGTAGCCAGGTGGGAGTTTTGTGGATCTCAATGGCACCTAAAAACAGGACAAACACCTAAGTACCTTTGCGGATCCAGGCTATAAAGCTTGTCATTACATAGTTAAGGATAAGCTGCCATGTTGCTTTCAGTAGATAACATCTTGTGTCACACTTGTTAGAGCAAATAATCATAATCAGAACTCTAGAAAGTCAGAACATATGACACGGAAGTTAAATGAGAAAACAGATACTTGAGAAGGCATTTTGTCAAGGCTGGCTTTTAAGTCTAAAGCTCTGTTTTCTAATGTAATCTTGTGTGTGCATTCTCACGGGTTCATGGATGTGAGGTGGGTTCTTTGTAGGATGGAAATACAGGGAGACAGTTTCAAGTCAACAAAGCATTTGTAGTGCATTTCAGTTAGTTGCCTCAGGGGAGGCACTAACAAACCACTGTGCAAAATAGTACATCCTTATGAATGTGTGGTTAGACTGTTGTTCTTATTTCAGCAGCAGAGGACTGATATCCTGAATACTCCTATAGGGCTGTATCTCCTGCATGTTTCTAAATCAAATCTTCCTCCCCCTCATTGATGTCCCTACAAATGTGTTCACCCATAAGTTCATCTTAAAAGCCAACCAGCTCTTTAGTGCAAGTTAACGTATGTTCTCATATTTCTTTAAAATACCATGGGCTGTCTTCAGGTGCTATAAATTGGTATAGCTCCACGGAGTCCAGTAGGACAACAGCAATTTACATCAGCTGAAAATCGGGCCCTACTTGTGTTTCATGTGTTATCAGAAGGCATTGCAGGAAATGAATTCTGCCCTTAATTCAGCAAGCTATGTGTATTCTGGCAGGTGTGCTTTGCTTGAATCTAAAATAGGACAGCATATGGTCCAAACATATGTTTTGCCCTACTAGAGAGCTGCATGTGTCCCAAGCTAGCAGACCACACCTGTGCTGGTAAGAAGATACCAGACTATGTAGTAACTTGTCCCTGTATGGGAGTATTTTGTTTGAATTTTCTCATTTTGGAGTGGGAAATATTTTTTTATTTTGTTTAGATTTCCAGATTCCTTCAGATTTCACAAAAGAAACAGGTATCTAGTACATCTTTTGACTTGTGCCAATTTTCCTATGTGATCTCATTTCTTTTTCTGTCTTAGTATTGACTGGAAAATCTCTATTGTACATGGTAAGTGTAGATTAGTATCAAGTGAATCCAATTGCTTAAAATTGGTGTGTTTCCTTACAGCTTCCTTAGTTTATTCCAGGCTGTTTTCCTTCCTTTTTTTTTTCTCTTTAAGTTGCAATCATATAGATATAGATATCTATATATATTTGGCATATATAGATAGATAGATAGATATAGATATATATATTTGGCAGATTGCATGGTTAGGATTGCTTTGTTTTCCATTGTAGAGATAACATGGACAAATAGCCAGTGACAAGTGTTACTAGATCCATATAATTTGTTCAGAAACATATCAATTGATTTTCTGTTTTTCCTTGAGTTATTTATGGTTTTACTCCCAAATTTGATCCCCAGATTGGTTTTTGGGTAGTCTAGAGAGATTTTCTGGTTTTTAATTTTGCAATGAGATTCTGATTGCATAGGTATAAGTGTGCTTGTGGTTTGACTATTAGGCCAAGATTTTTCAATAAGGAGTTGTTGGGTGCTCAACACTTTTGAAAATCTGACCACTTATTTGGGTTCCTAAATATTGATTTAGGAGCCTAACTTTAAGATCAAGATTTTCAAAACAAGGAGTCTAGTGTATTTTTATGTTCCTGAAGTCTAGATCAGTTATAGCATGATCAGTCACAATGCTTCTCTCTGCTGAGTTAAAGGTAAATCTGCCTCTGGCATGCCCACTTGCTCTACCACTATTAAGGATCTACAGATCAAGGTTTTCATACATACTTATTTTTTTTCTGTACATTTGGACAGAATTATCAAAATGATTTCTTCTATCCCGTGATGTGTTGTGGTGAGGTGCCTCACCTCTAAATATGTGTTTATTTTAACCTGTAGAGATGAAGTCTGATTCCTCCCTCCCTGCCTTCACCCTCCCCTAACTCACATTAATGTTGTAATGTCTCCACGTATTATAATTCTTAGCATTCAGATAGATATAGAAAGTTAGGGCAGTTGTCCCAGGTGGTGGAGAGATCATATGCATAAAGGACTTATCACTCACTGAGAGTGAGAGAGGACTAAGGGTGTTTACTGAGTGTTTTAATGTTAGCTTGATGTGATTAGCAACAAAGGCATGGTTCAAGGTTGGAAATCAAGAGATCCTTAAGCAAGAGAGGAAACTTCTCTGTTCTGTGCTGCACTATGTGTGAAGTGCCATCTGCTTTACCATTTCTCTTGAAAATGAGCAGTGTCGGGGAAGATGTCGTTTATAATGCCATCATCTTAGCAGCAGCAATGAGAGAGGATCAGAATGACAGTATTATTGTCAACTTCATAATAACAATAGAATGCTGCGATTATCAAGTGAGGATCAGATTTACAACGCCATGACCATGGAGTGCTTCAGTGTATAGCAGCCACTAGCACACACATCTCCAGGTACTTGCCTGATTAAGAATTATGGTAGCACGTTACCCACGTTCCTTCTGATAGTTTTACTTATTTATTTGAACAAGACCAGCCCTGTGTAAAGTAAAGCAGCTTTTCAAGCTGTGCTTTTAATATCTCACTTGTTTGTCCACATCTGTTTAGCACGTGTAGCAGGATTTGGACAGTACTGCTGTTATGGCTGGATAATTAATCTAAAATGCAAACACACAAACTTGATGGGTCTGATCCTGCTTCCATTAAACTCATTGAGAGTTTTACCATTGATTTCAGTGGGAATAGGAGGTGGACAGAATATTCTTAGTTCGCCTTATGTAACTTAGGTACTTGTGTGACCCCATCCCCCCCACACACATTAACAGAGTATGTGTAGCGGGGTGGCTACCCGCTCCTGCCCTTCGGGGCTTTAAAACAGCCCTGGGAAGGGGCTTTTTGGCTGGGCTGATTGGGGAAGTGGCTGCAGCTGGAGGCCACGCCCCAAACTGAGCAGGGCTTATAAGAAGGCAAGGAAGCCAGGAGCAGTCAGTCTCTCTCTGCTTCCAGAGGGAGATGGGCCTGGCTGCTTAGAGGTTGAAAGGGTACCTATGGTGAAGCAGGGCTGGAGAAGGGCTGAGGAGCTAGGGAAGCTCCAGCCTGGAAAGCCCCAGGCTGCGGCCTAGGAAAGGGCAAGAGGTACTGGGAGTTGCAAGGGACAACCCAGGAGTAGGTAAAGCAGCAGGTCCAAACCCCTTTTGCCTGTGATGAGTGGGCCGACGCTGCAGTCTGCTCCAGGGTGTGGAGCTAGACCATGACTGTCAGTGGCCACTACTGAGGCAAAGTGGGGATAGTAGGGTGGGGACTCCCCTGGGAGGAGGAGACCCAGTTATAGTTAAAGGGGCACCGGGTCCAGGGAGGGACACGGGGCCGAGAGCAAAACAGGTGGATCACCAGCCTGCAGGGGGCGCTCCGGACTGGAAGAAGAGCTAATTCCCAGAGTAACCAGTAGGAGGCGCCGCAGGGGTGAGTACCACCCTGTTACAGTATGAGAGTGCCTTAGTCCATAATATACCCTCAGGGACTTACACACGTGCTTCCCACTTGAGTTGATAGGAGTTACATACAACCAAAAAAAGGAAGGAGTGTGGCCCTTAATGCAGGGACTGTAAGATAACACTTTTTAATTAGCATACATTTTCACACCTTTAATTTAACAACTTCTAACAAACATTTACTGATAGACTATGTCAGACTCAAACTTAAATGAGTTTGAACCCTTGTTTCAAAGGGGCCTTCTAAGCTTCCCAGGTATTTCTCTGAACAGCTGATGTCATCGATACCCCTAGACCCTTAAACACTTTGAATAAAGTAAAATGTTTACTGAACAATGACATGAACAAGACTGACGTGTACAGTTTGTGGTAAACATGAAGGCTTACCACATTGCCTCAGTCATTCTGTCCTTGGGAGGAGAACACTGATATGAGGACTGTATGAAAATGCAGGATTTAAATAACATGGTTTCCATAATTATTGAACATCCTGGCATGGTGTTGGGGTTGAACGACTTTGTCAGGGCTGTGGCACACACCGTCCAGTAAGATGATCTCTATCTTATGATAACTCCTCTCCTCCCAGGGCACTACTCCCTGGATGGACAGTTTCACCCCTCTCTAATTTGGCTGAAGTTCTCAGTTGCCATAAAATAGGAACAATGAAACCCTCCTACTGTGAAATGTCTTTTTCTTGTCTGAAAACTCTCCCATCAATATAAGCAGGGTTTTCTTTATAACAGGGAGAGGGTACAAGTGCTTTTCTTCCTCATCCCAATAGCAATAGTAGGAACTCAATTCACTCTTTGCAGATGGTATGGCACTGATAGGTTTGTGGGGAGAGAAGACCTTATCTTAACCTGTAGTAGGAAACAGCTGCAGTTATGCTGTTCCATTTCCTTTGCATTCCCGGTTGGTAGCCACTCTAGAAATATTAACAGCCTCTCTTCTCCCACACTCCTTGCTGCTTAGTTGTGCCTTCTTTTTTCTTCCTCCCATTGACTCTTCTCTTTGGGAACAGAGAAGGAAAGGGAGGTGAAATACAGCATTCCACACCAAGCTGGTAAGTGGTGATTGTGTCATTTCAAGGAGATTATCAGGATGGCACCAATTTGTAGCAGAGTGAAACTTGGACTCAACAGAGTAATAGTGCACTGAAATGCAATCAAGTGGGGCTTTCATTCCATCTCATTATGAGCAGAGTTTCAGTACAAGTGATTCGCTCTGTATATAGCTCCTGCTAGATTTCTTTACTGCCATTACTGCGTCGGAGAGGCTGGGGCAAGCAATGTCATTTTCAGTGTAATGTCTCTAGCTGATTGGCTATGTAAATCTAGTTTCATTTCATATTGTTTGTTTCCAAGAGGAGGCTCTCTGTGAACTTAGTAAAGATTCTTCTTTTTCCTGTCAACAGATCTCTGATCCTCTTATTGACATTGAACTTGCAGCTTAGGTTTCTGTCAGCTAATAATGTGTTACGAAACAGCAGACTCACTAAAAAATTGGTTTTACTGCTAGAAATTGCTATTATGAGGTCAGAAATTCACCAGCTGCCGCTTACATATCAACAATGCTAAGTGTGTAGAATGTTCTCTACCGTACCAGGCCTAAGGAGGGGACTGCTCTTGCATCTAAAGTACACCTGCTTTGGGATAGGCCACTGATCATTTTATAGGGCATTGTCAATTAGGTTTCAGTTGTGTGGGAATGTCTCCCTGGGGAGTGCTAAGAAGGATTGTGTGAGGCTGATACTGCTATCATTTAGCTTGATTGTCAGATTTACGTCTGGTAGCTTCAAATGACAAATCAACTGCTAGATGTAAAATCTGCATTTTAACAACTGATCATCATCTAGCATAACACTGCAGTGAGCCACCAGCTTCTCTGATATTCACAACCCGTGCATTGCAGTACAGCATCACTAATGATCTTCAATAATTATGATTTCAATAATAAAGCACTAACAAATTATCATAACTTTTGAGACATTACAGTAATGCTCTGAAACATTGCCATCTAGTGGCCTTTTAAAAAAAACAAAAAAAAAAACCCAAAGTCATCTTAATATAGTAGTTCTTTCCTCTAACACTATTTAGGGAATACATAACAATAACACTATGTTCATAACATACATTAATTTAAAATAATGTATAAATGCAGTCTTCTGCCTTTGTTTTACAGCTGACAAGAATGAATGGTAGTAAACTTCACATGGTTGTTTGCACTGTGCTATAGCCATGTTGGCCCAAGATATATGAGAGACGAGATAGGTGAGGTAGTGTTTTTTTGTTGGACCAACTTCTGTTGGTGGAAGGGACAACCTTTCGAGCTTCACAGAGCTTTTCTTCAGGTATGGGGAGGGCAACCAGCGTGTCTAAGCTAAATACAAGTTGGGACAGATTGTTAAGCATAAGGTGTTCACATATGCTGTAGGCTACCACTTAAAATGAAGTGGGCAATTAAATGTTAGCAGGCAGCAGGGTGTGTTACAAATTGTTGAAATGGGCCATAAAATGAGAATCTCTGGCTTTTACTGTGTAGCACAGTTATGAATTTAAGTTCCCAGACTTATCTTGTAAACGTGTTGTACAGGTTTTCCTTGGGGATGAGGACTGAGAGGTCAGATATGGAGTGATCTCTTTGATGGGGTGTCTTTGTTTTTTATCACATTTCTGTGTGTGAGTTCATTCAAGAGGGTAGTGATTGTCTGGTTTCACACACATTGCTGTTGTAATAAAAGATATTGCCTCACCTATCTTGACTCTCTCAGTAAAGTTTACATAAAGTTACTGTGAGGGCATTACAGTACTTTAGTTCTAGAAGGAATTAAAATAGCTATGCAATGTAGTGTAGGGGTAGCAGAGAGCCTGCTGCTCAGTGATTTTATCTTAAAACTGATGCAGGCATGCAACTTATGCAGGCATTATTGTGTAGCAAGTAATACTATTTAGGGTGCATTTAGGCACTTCTGTTGATAAAGTAAATGCTGAGCTCCAAAATGAACGTAAATTGAACTGTGATGCTCTCTTATTAATGATATTAGTGCCTTTTTTCTCAAAAAGAAATAAAAACTGAGATGGAACCTTATAGTGAAATAACTCAGTACATCTAGAACTCAAACAGAAGTTATGGGCTTGAGGCAGAAATTACTGAGTGAGGTTCTATGACCTGTATTATGCAGGAGGTGAGACTCCCAATGGTCCCTTCATGCCTTAGAATCTACATATCTATTAACTTCTCCCCTCAAATTATCAACATAAAGAGTTTTACTGTAGTAGGAGAAGGACTAGTAAACTATTCCTGTTCCTTCACTATGGAGGTTATGCAAGCTGTTTCTACCTCCTGAAAATGCACGGGACTCTAGCAATTGTGAAAGTGTCAAGAAAACCTTTTTTTTTTTTTTTTTTTAATCCCAGCAGGTAGCTGCTGAATAAGACTGTTATGCATACATCTTTATATGTTCTCTTAATGAGAGCTGTAGAAGAAGTCTGAAAGTTTTTTGGAATGCATTGCAGCAATTCACTTTACTTCATTCTAAGCCGTGTTTCACTATAACCGAATGCTGTATCTGGATTCTACTGGAGATATATACAATACCACCACAGTACAGGGATATTTTTGCTAATGGAGCCCAAGGTGAAACTCAATAGAGATGGGGAAAGGGCAGCCTAGATAGAAGGCCTTAGGTCAGGATGTCCAAAAGGCCAATCTTGAAGATCAGTGTGTCTTACCTTTTTTAGAGCATAAGGGAGGACACCTCCTCTCTTGATAAAGTAATCTACAAAATTATCAAATGAGATTTCCCTTTTCTTAAATATATTTTTCTCCTTTGATGATCCTTAAAAATATGTCCTCACATAGTGAGGGGCAGCTAAGGTGTTCCATGCTCGGACTGTGATGTTTCTGCTACTATTAATTGTTCTACTGGCATCTAGATTTCATGGTATTTTATGAATTCATGGGTGCACTAGAAATAGATTATTTTAAATGAAGAGCATAAATGGAAAAGCAGCCAGTTTGTGGGTAGACAGTTGTAACCAATCATCCCACAGCACACTGTGCAACAGAAGGGAGAGGGGAAATGTTGGCCAAGAACATTATGGAATTTGCTGATTTGAGGCCGGTGTTCTGATGAGAGTTTGGTTTCATAAGTGATTTACAGATTGCTGAAAGGATTCAAAAATGTGTCACAGCCATATCCCATATGGACACTGATACAAAGAATTTCATAGAAAAATAATATAATTTTATATTGTGTTGGAAGCTATTGTTTGGGGGCTGCCTAAAGTGTTATAAATCAGTATAGAACCTTTAGAAGGAATTTGTTTGAGAAAGTATTGAACATTTGGAAAAAGAAGTTAAATAAAAACATCTGAGTTAAGCATGTCATTCAGTCAAGAATGCAAGTGAGTTAACTTTGACTGGGTTCAAGAGGCCTTACATAAGAGTGGCTGATTTCAGGCTGTTGAATAGATCTAGATCAGGGAATTTATAATCTCCAAAAGTCTAATATCACAGAATCGAGGAAATCCTAAACTCTAGAAGTTGAAATCTTTCCTTGACTGTATAGGTAGCAAGTGTACATCATGGGGTTTTTTTTGGGTGAGTTAAAGTTCATTTTTTAAATGAGTTTATTTTGTAAATTTAATATAGGTTAATAAGAAGTAATACAAATTACCATAATTCAGTATTAACTGAACATGGTGAGATATATTCATTGTACTGTACAACATGTAAGATTATATAAACCATTTCAGTTTTTAAGTAATAAAGTACAAAAATCTTATGTTAATGGCAATTTAAGTTTGGAAATACAAATACGCAGGAGATGAAAGTTATAGTTCCAATGTACTAAAATATTAAAGATTTTCCTAATGCAGTAACACCGCCCTGTACTGGTAATTCCAAAAATACATTGAATGAAATACTGTTCATCTTGAAGTTAATGGGAGTTTTGCCATCAGTTTCATTTATTTGAAATATCGGCTTTGGTGCAAGCAGAGTAGGAAGTCACCATATTCAGTAACTTACTAAAGATGTGAGAGTTTGTATTCTCAATCAGTGTTGAACAATGTGCAAAACAAAATACTATTTTGCTCTCCTAATATCTGTTACAGTAATGGAATTGTTTATCTGAACAATACTCTACTTATGGTTACAATGATGTATTATCAGAGTAGCAAGGAGAAGACGATGAAGACAGACTGTACATTCCAAAATAATATATTCTGTGTATACTGTCTGAATCTGTCCATTATACTAGTGCAATTTATTGTGTGGCTAGAACATAAAGCTCATAAACAAAAAAGCTACAGTTTGAGGTTTTTGGGGCAGTTATTTTGAGGGGGTTTTTTTGTTTGGGTTTTTTTACTAATGTCCAGATTAGACAATAACAATGCAATAGACCTTATTGTATGGCGATCTTTTATATATCTTTTCCTTTTGCACTGTGTGTTTAAAGTTACTGTTCTATTGGTCAGAATAGTGACAACATAAAAATTGCCATTTCCCACTTTGTTTACCATGTATATTCTGAGTCATAGCTGCTGACTTTAGTAAGAAAAATATTTTTACTACTTCTCTTAGCAATGTGGAACCAATATAACTGTGAGACCGTGATCTCTGGATTCTTTTCTGACTCAAGTGTTATCATTAGAATTAACTAAGTTCCATTCACAGAAATCTTCACTAATGATGAGACGTGAGGCAGAAAGAGCCAAGCTTGACATTCCCAGATTCGCAGTTGAGTTTTTAAGCCTGGCAATTAAAATACAAACCTAATGCAACATTGTTAATGGAGGACATTTATAGCCTATTCTGCCATTCGTTGGCCTAAGTGAGATTTTGTACAAGGAATGCCAGATTGGGTCCTCTAGATGGATAGACCATAAACATGGAACCCTTTAATGTGTTTTGCAGAGTATGACCACACTTTAAATCCATTAATGTTTGTGGAAGATTGATATGTTGTGAATGGATTGAATACAGAATAAAAATACGCTGGCTGAAATCATGGCCCCATTGAAGTCAGTGGAGTTTTGCCAGTGTCTTCAATGAGACCAGCATGTCATCCTCTTTGCAGTGTCCAGCTACACTGTAGTGTTGGGGGTATGTTTAAAGAGTTCCAGAGGTCAGCAAGAGAGCCAGATATAGCTTTATATGTTCCTGTCTATTTGTTTGGATCCAATATGATAATACACTAGATCCTGCTGATATATGCAAGACAATGCTGTTTGTCACTAAAAAGGGGGCCTGCAATGTGTGTGGTTTTTCCTTGTCAAAGTTGTTACTAATCGGTTGGTGCTCCCTGTTCTTCTGCCTGTTTCACTTTTTTCTGTCATCCTCAATGGCAGCAGCTGCTGGAGCATGAATGTCAACACAAATGTTGCTTGTTATGCTGTCTCTTGTTCTCATTCAGTGTTCTATGCAGCCATGCTGATCTCCTTTCCTTTTCTCTTGTGTGGGTCTTTTTTGTCGCCCTCTCTGGGAAAATGAAGATACAGCACAGTGGGGCTCACTTAATGGAGATCCAGACAATGCTGTTTCCTAAACCTGATCATGTTTCTGCATAGCTTGGACTGTTATTTCACTCATAGGTTCAAATACTGGGTTTCTTAACAAGTCCTTACTTAGGTAATCTGGAATTCAATCCCATGTTGCTTGGAATCTCAAATTTTGGCCAAAAGGAAATGGGCTTTTCTCATGTTTTTTAAGACAAACTCTTTGATGTCATCTATGGGTTTGTTTGTTTGTTTGTTTGTTGCTTGCTGCTTTATATGCTAGAAAATTATAATTTCTTATACTTGCCAGCCTCCCTTTTCATTGTTCTGCTATCCAACCCTTCTGCTACCTCCCTCCTTGGTCGGGAAAGCTCACCAATGTCTGTCCTCTTTCCAAGGCTGTACTGTAATTGGACTTTACTCATTCAATCAGTTCTAGGCAACTAATCTTGTTTGTGTAAAGGTTTTGTGGCTGTTGTGTGGTTGCTAATGACTTGTTTGGCAATGTCTCTGATTTTTGTTAAAATAAAATTTACCATGAAAAAAATCTTTTAAACCATACTTTCTTGTTATAGCCAATTGAATTCCAGCATGATGTGTACCTTTCTTGTTAACACATGTGATCAGCTGTACGGTGGTGCAGTGTGGATTCCATCTGTTCTATGCAGTGGCTGTCCCACTCCCCTCTCTGCACTTTATGGAGATCTGTACATTTGTGATGTGTACTGTGGAAGCTGGGGCTACACAAGATATCCCTTCCACCCCCAACTCACCTTTATAAGGGTCTTTCATAGCCTGGCCCACTAGGGTTTTTTGAACCACATTGTAAAATTCGAAGAATATAAGAATGGCCATACGGGGTCATCTAGCTCAGTATCCTATTTTCCAGCAGTGTCTGGTGTCAGATGCTTCAGAGGGAGTGAACAGAACAGGGCAATTTAATCGAGTGATATATCCTGTTGTCCAGTCCCATCAGTAGCAGGAATATAAAATCACACAGGTAATTAAACAGAAGCTTATAGTAAGAGTATATTTTCCTAAAATGCTCTAGGACTTTTCTGCAAGGGAATTGGTTGATGTATAAAGCCACTCACAAATATTTAATTTCTGCATGTTCTTTATGACTTTATTTACTATAGTTTATACCTGGATATTAAGATACCTAATTAAAATTAATGGGACTTAATTCTCATTGATGCTAACGTCCATTTATGCTGCTACAGGGATATTAAGGGGCTTTACTGTAAATGAGAATCAGTAATCTTTTCCTTGCAAAATTTAACTCACTCCTCCATGATGTAAATATCTGAAGCATGAGCCTTTGGAAGCAACACTATAGGTCAGAACTCAAAGTTGGAAGACTTGTGTTGTATTTTAGCCCTGTCCCGAGCTCATGGCTAGAGCATAAGGAGTATGTGGTAAAATGTTACCGAACAATGCAGAGCATTAGTCTGATCAGACCTCATATTAACCACTTCTCTTTCGCCATTCTCTTTCTTCCTTTTACTGTTTATTTCACTTTATTTAATTTTTGTCCCCTTTATTTTTCTTGGCCAAATGAAATAAGGAGAAATGTTGGGCCATACTTTGCTCTTGGGCAGTCATTCACAACTCCCACTATTTTAGCTCTGAACCTTGCAATTAGATGTGGCAGCATGGATTCTATCTCCCATGTGGGATGCTAACAGATCTGATTGCAGAGTTGGGTCCTTAAATGTAAATGCATCTTAGGGCAAAAATTGGCATATTTGAGTTTTAAATGTGAAGAAGTGCTGGTGCTCAGATTGTGTTCTCTTTGAGGACTTCTGGGATTATCTAAATAGGGTAGCTTTCAAAAGTTTTTAAAGTGCCTATGAGTAGGTCACAATTTGGGGAACATAATTTAACCAATATCAGAGGGAAATATGGGATTTTGGTTAAGCAGGAGAGAGACATATGATAAAACCACTCTCAGTGACATAGCAGGCCTTTCATTAAACCTGGAGTTGTCTATTGTTCTTGCTAGAACTAGACCTTTCCATGCTGGCCCATATTTTATAAAAATGTACCTTTATTACTATTCAGTTGATTCAGGCTGTGTGGAAAAATTTATAGCAGATTGCACTGTTTAAAACCTGCTTTAATAGACCCAGTAACACTTTGATTAAGTTCCAAACCAGTAGATACAAAAGCATAGCAAATGATCCTGGAATTCCTTCCCAGATAAATGATACTGGTGATGCAGTAAGTTGTTGTTGTTAGTTTTATGATTATAAGTATAATTATGGACAATGATCTATTCTTTCCTTAATGTACAGTCTCTTCTGTTGTACAGAGGAATTTGAAAAGACTCTCCCACAGGCAGCAGAAATATAAGAGGGGAAGGGTTCATGTTCTTTATGGAACAGAAATCCTCAGGACATATGCTAGAATAGGGGGAATGATTTGATTTTATTTAGAATTGCTGAATGGGGAAAAAATTACACCCCAAAACTAATGGGTTTGCATTTTCTTTTAGGAGCGTCTCCTGATGAGTCTTTTGCCCAGGAACGTTGCCATGGAAATGAAAGAAGATTTCCTGAAGCCACCCGAAAGGATTTTTCACAAGATTTACATTCAAAGGCATGACAATGTTAGGTAGGAGTGACACCAGCTCACGAAATAATGTAAAGCAGATAACATGTAGTGCAAATAGAGTGACACGCAGTGACTTTGAGATCTTACAGCACAAGAAAGCAAACCCAATGGAGATGCGTTGTATTGGTTTGGGGGAGGTTGGCATGGCTGAGTGGTAACATGCCTATAGAGACTGTGGATAACAATTTTGAGTTGATAAATAATTTAGAAAAGTTATGCTAGGAGGAACCAAAATGTATATAACCTAGTAGTCATCTGATACAGTCTGTTATATTTGTGGTGGATACGAATATTTATTTTGCGTGATAGTAACAGACTATATTTCCCTACAAACAGGAAGCATTGGTTGTTTGTGCAATAGCTCATTTATCCGGACAGTGGGAAGGAAGTAAATGTTGGTGCAGTGCATCCATTTGTCATCCTAGGAAAATGTATATCTGTCCCCATCACTTGAGCATTCAGCCTCACAGATGACTGACTGAGGGCCTGTTTCTGCCCCCCTTCTCACATTCAGTAGCATGCTGTTCCATGAGCACTTCCTCTGCAATCCATTGTTGTTATCTCAGTCTTGCTATTCTTCTCAATCCCACTCCCACTCTTCTCCTCTCAAATGACCTGGTCCTGCTAATGCTCAGGAGCACAGTTCCTTCCATTCCACAAAGAGTCTTTTTTTTTTTTTTTCTTACTACTGCAAAGCCCTGGTTAAATGATCCAATAGTTCAAGTTCTTTATCTACTAATTGTGTTCTTAGCAGAAACTTGTATTATAAAAACCAAAACCATTTTTTAAAACACTGCTTTCCACCATTAATGCTCTTTGTTTTCATTTGCTTCTAATATTCAGCTTGGATAATGAAAACAGAGAAATTACTTTCACTGAAATTTGTACTCAGTTTCTAGTCAGTTTCACTTTGTTTCCTCTGAACAAGCACAATGCTGCAGGGTTTTGGTTTACCTCAGAAAAATATTTAGTTTCCAAACACTTCTGCGGGAAAGTCCAAATAACTTCCTGACCCTAGTAAAATGTTTTTTTTAACATTTATAGTGTTACCAACACTCATGATTTTAGTTCAGGTCTCATGGTAGATTTTGGGTTTTTTTTGAAGCCTCAGTTCCTGGAATCCTGAGATTACATAAGAATCTCAGCTTTTCCTTTTTATTTTTAAATGAGTTTCTAACCCTCTAAGTTTCAGAGAAAAGCTTGAAAATGTGGCCCAAGTGTCTCCTACAGGCTCAGAAATCAAAAGGCAGGTAAGATTTAAGCCAGTCTCATCATTTTTTGGGAGGGTCCTGGATCATGATTTTTGAATGCTTAGGGTTGGTAACACTGCATTTATATTGGTCTTGGATTTTGCAAAACCCAAGCTGAAAGTTTCAAAAATAGGTGCCTATAACTAGGCACCTAGGATGAGATTTTTAAAGGTCCTGAGCAATTTAGGAGCACAAGTCCCATTCAGAGTCAATGGGACTTGGTCTCTTAAGTCACTTATACACATTTTGAAAATTCCTCCCTTAAATAAGAACTACCTACTTTTGAAAATCAGGCCATTTCTTATGGTACAAGAATGGATTTAGGAACCTAACTTTAGGTCTTTATTTTTTAAAAATCTTGCCCCCATCTTTATTTGTTGTGGCTAGCACTAAAATGCCACCCTCCCCATCATCTTTGCAACTTATAATAGTTTACAGATGGCCTACAAATGATAAAGTAATAAGGAAGGGAACTTGGAGAACTGATTGAAGAAAACATCTTCTAAAATTGTATCACATTCCTATGCTGCTGTGACTGACAGTCAAAGGAGACATTCTGTTCCTCAGACATACCATCAGCAAGCCCTTGTCCAACAGAACCAGTCGTGTTGGGCTCTGTAGTGAACCTTTTTTATCTTACTCTTTTAAAGAGTTGAGTTTCTCTATCTACAAGCTTTCAGTCTACTTTGCTGCAACAATCTATCCAAGCTGAGTGAGTGACACTTGGAATCAGTGTCACCAGGATGTTTTCAACGCAGTACCATCTTGGGTGGATTTTGTACAATTTTGTTCAGTGAAATCTTCAATGTTGAGGTAATTACAGTCAGTTAGCTGAGAGGTGGACCTGCACTTCTTGGCTTGTAAAGATGAACAAGAAAACTTGGGGCTAATTATTGAGACCTGTTTACCCTTTCACTAAGGAAAGCATTATGATTGTCATAACAGGTCATCACCGGGGATTGAATTTGGGACCTCCAGTGCTTAAGAAATGTGAGTCTCTATCAGACTATCCTTTGTAGAACATTCACTAGGAAGGGATGCATCATATTCACTGAATAGTGAGTTATTAAAGTGTGGTGCCAGCTACCAGTCTCTACCCTAATGTTTTCAGGGAAGGTTATTGAGAGAGTGAAGTGAGGACAGTACATGTCACATCTTGAGCTCTTGGGTGTCCTTCACCCACTCTGGTCTGGATTTGGCCACCATTGTGGAGCAAGCTGGAAATGTTAACAAATGTGCCTCTTAGCTTATTCCAAAACATTTTTCCAGCGTGTTTCTCAGTGAGTTTTGTCTCTCTGTATTCTCATCCGTTCACAGATGAATCTCTCCAGCTGTAAGTCACTTCAAGCTTCCTTCTTAATACTGTAGGGGTTTATTCTCACTCGGCAGTTCAAAGCATTAAACTCTCCTTAACATCAATGGAAGCTGTGTGTGTGGAGTGGGGGTGAGATTAAAACTTTAAACTACATTTGCTTTTAACTTGATTCTGCTCCATAAACTCAATGGATCACATTTAAACCGTTCGCCCTGTCAAAGAACAAGCTACCTTCTTCCTTAAGTCTGACACCATTCTATTCTTACGTTGTGACTCTAGTGATATCAGTAAATCCTGCCCTCCCAGAAACTTGCAAGCACTTCGGCAATTTCAGTAATTTTGTAGTGAATTCTTTTCCAAGTGATGATCCTAAAATGAAAATAAAATTAATACATTTGAGATGAGAAATTTTAAAAGCTTACTCAAAGGAATTTTCACTTGGTTTTACAGGTGCAATAAATCTGTCATTAATAATCATATCAACTAAATAATAATTTACACTTGTAGGATCCAGCACATTGCATTCAAGGATGTCACAAACGTTAAGCCATGAGCATAAAATAATAAAGTCTCTCAACACTTCTGTGAGTAAAAAGGATAAATAAAGTCTTGTTTTAACCATTTTACTGATGAATAGCCTGAGGCAGAGCGATTAAGTGCCTTCACCTAGCCAGGTGTAGGGCTAGTTATAATGCCCAGGAATCTTGACACACCTTCTCTCATAGGCAAACTCCACAGAAGAGGTTAGACTAGACAGGAAGACAAAGTCACAAGCTCTTGCCTAGGGGGAAAAAGTCAAGGTAAGCTCCTTGGGAAGGAGCCATTGTTATGACTATTATATGTGAAGTGCCACCAGTGATGAGAGAGAGATTGTGAGGTTGATACTCCTATCACCCTGCTTTTAACTTCAGTCACAGAAATGGAGTTATTTCAGTGTAAGAAAGAGCAGAATCAGGCTCTTGTTCATGCAATGCTGTGCTAACTGTTGGTGCTAAATAAATTACCTTAGAATGTTAGTATTAATTATGATTTAAAGTGTTCTTCGGTCCTTATTGGTGCTGCATTTCTTTCCCTATCATCATTCATCTTTTTACAGATTTTTTTCTTTGAAGACAACTTATTTTCTGCCTATATGACTGTAGCTATATCATTCTGAATTTAAATGCTTAAATGGGTTCTCAAATAATTACTTACAGTCTTTGTTTTTTCCAACATACTCACACCCACAGCAGTGATAAGCTATTCTTGCTTGCTTTCTTATAACTGAAGTACATGGCTGTTTATAGCATAGTATCTTTTTATATTATTTACAGTTTAAAAAACAGTATGTTAAGAGCGGCTTTACATCTTTTACCTCTATCATGTAAAGCCATAAAGAGCATGAAAACTTTGGGTTTGAGCTCTGTTACCTATCAAAAGAGAAGGATCAATGAGCCCAAAATTGACCACAGACTTAGATGCCAAATAATTGCACAAGAAAATATTATGCTATGGTAGGCTTCTGTGTGTGTATTTATATGTGTGGGTGGGGGGAAGAAATCTTTCCAAGGCAAAGTTTCATTATATCTAGGATGTGGACTGAGATACATAAAAATCATGATTAAAAACAGAAAACATTGATCTTTGGAAGCTTTCCAGGGAAGAGGTCAAGTGGACTTTTCATAATCTGATGGGAGTCAATATTGTGCAGATGAAATCTGTACTCTTCTGGGTAGCTTTGTTTCCTCTTCCTACACGTTGTGTGTAATAATTAGTGATTATCTAATGGATGGACCTTGACCTCAGAGAGACAACAATTGTTGTGTTAGTTATCAAGAAAGCAACCGAACTGTTTGCTTGCTTGCGTGTGTTTTGTATTTAATGGGGCTGTTCGATGTAACAATAGGAACAGATGCAAATGCCATGGGTTACCTGAAAAAAGTTCTTCATAGAATAAATGGATGAAAGCAGAAAAGAAAGATGTGGTTAGATTTGCGTGTCTGACATGATCACAGCATCAAGAAAGATGTGGAAAAGGCATTGGAGGGGGGATGGTCTTCAAAAGCAGGTTTAGAGTGGCACAAAGAGGGTGGATCAGGGCAGATGATCAGTCTTTGCCTTAGTTTTCTGTAAAATGGGGATAATGATACTTTCTCCCACTTTTTGTCTGCTTTATTTAAATTGTACACTCTTCAGGGCAGAAACCATTTCTTATATATATTGAGAGATGCCTAACACAATGGGACTCCAATCTTGGTTGGAGTTGCTAGGTGCTGCTTACAAGACTAAAAAAAATTTCATCTGCACACTTTATATGGGTCCTGCAGAGAATCTACCTGTTCATCTACTTTGCAGTTAGCTTTTCCTACTCATAATCAGGTGCTAATAGAGCTATTTTAATATATGCAGCTTACAGAAATCTGGCCAGTTTAGAATGTAAACAGACAAATACTCACTCTGCTCTGTGAATCTGATTCTTCAAGATACAAATGGATAATGAGCATTCAAGCTACTATGAATTTTCTCCTCTCTACTATGGTCGTTTAGGTTAGCCTAATTTTAATAATACACTAAATGCAGGCAACAATATAGAATTAACTTGAAAATATTGAACTCTTACAAACTGAGCACCTGATCCAAAGCCTATTGATGTCAGTGGAAACATTATCATTGTCTTCAGCAGGCTTTGGATCAGACCCTATAGGTTCTTTTGACATTTGCTTGTGAAAGTAGCCTCACTGAAAATCTCTGGGATTATTCCTGCAAATACTTGCCACCATGTAAGGGTTGACCATTCAAGGCCTAAATAGAGGCTACTATTCTTAAGAAACAGTACATTTCCTAGATTAATAGTGGCATCTTCAGTCCCAAGAAAGATCAGACCAGAAATACTAGTCTCATTAAAAATCAGATGTTTATGAAGTGTCAAGATGACTTTAAAACTTCCCTTAATTTACCCTGTAGCAAGGTTTCAGAGCTTGCGTTATGTGATGCTCCTGAGGCAGATGGTTCATTGGGAATTGATTTTAAGGAAATTTCTAAAAAAATAAAATACATTTTCCTCCTTGCCTGATTTCACTCCAACAACCCCATGTTCTTTTTGTGAGCACCTAGTTCATAATTCACACAGCCTACTGTAGATCTTAGTGACTTCAGAATGTGTCTACATTGGAGGCGTGATTCCCAGCTCATTCCCATAGACATACTCATGCCAGCTGTGCTCCAGCTACCATGCTAAAAATAGCAGCATAGCCTGGGTAGCAGGGGTGGCAGCTCAGGTTAGCTCATGGAATATGTACCCACCCAGAGCCCCTGGGTACATACTTGGGTGGCTAGACTAACTTGCTGCCTGTGCTATCCTGGTTATGCTGCTATTTTTAGAGCTAGCACAGGTTCATCTATGCAAGTTATGAATCAGACCTCCCAGCTCAAATGTAGATGTACCCATAGAAACAGTTTTATTTATCAAACTGTTATAGATTCCGTCCTGTGACAGTATGTTATACTAGAAAATCGTTCTTGTTGTATGTTGACTGAAGGTGACCTAAACGCTCAGTTAGCAATTCTTACTCACATTGCTGAGCACTTACTTATGTGAGTAGTTCCAACAAAGTCAATAGGACTCTTTATGTGAATAAAGTGTATGCATGAACACCGTTAAAAAGTGAACATTCGCCATCTGTAGAATTTAAATTTGCTATGGTATTTGCCGTGTTTTCCTTCCAAAACAGAGGATGCTATATAAATAATGGGATATAGCAGTGAACCATAGCAGCCTAGATCTGCTATGCTATGCAGCAGAATTTTGAGGCACACTTTTTAGCAGATGTTGGAACCCAGCAGAAAGCTGCTGAAGGTCTGCTGACTCATTGTGGCAGGTGCAGCTCGTTAAGGATATAAGGGCAGTGGGAGGGAGCTAAGGCAGAGAAGATCCTTGTGGGATGGATTAGGCATTATTTTTGAGTGAACAATAAAGCCAAACCACAGGCAGGGAGTGAGTTTGGATGCTAATTCAGGGTTGGTGTGCTCTGTTGAGGACCAGGTAGGGACTTGGACCATTCACATACTGGTTGCATTGCAAATAATTACAAGGTCACAACATAGCTCTAGTGTATTATTTTCTTGTAATTACTCTATTTAACAACTTTAGAAATCCTGTGGCTACACAAAGCATATAATTCTCTCATGTTCTTACTATAGGGATGTATTTCTCCTCCTCCTTTCAATTTCCCTTTCATTCCAACAAATGGGGAAGGACATCATGAAAAGCAATGTGTTTATCCCACAAAATGGAATTATTATTATTATTTATTACTTGTAGCACAGATGAGCCCCAGTCATGGATCAGGACCCCATTGTGCCAAGTGATTTACAAACACAGAACAAAAACATGGTCTGTGCCCCAAGCAGCTTACAACCTAAATATAATACTAAAGATAACGGATAGATACTGATGGATGGGGAGTACATGGAACCAATGAAACATCTTGCTGACCAGTACTAACCTATATGGTATTAAATATTTTTGAACTGGAAAATGAGTCTTCATTCCACTTTTGTGTGTGTAAAATACTTTTTTCCCCCCATGAGTAGAAGATAGGGCCTAACTGCACCCCACTCTTTGCACAACAATAAACCATGGAATGAGCAAGGCTGCAATACAGGATATGGCAGAGGCCTGAAATTTGGAAGACCCCTACTTCATTCACTGCATACTGTCTGTCCTCTGTGCTGAGGACTCAGTTTTGCTATCACTTGTTCAGAATAAATCCATGCCTGAATAATATGACTTACAGAATAAATCTGTGGCTTGCTATAGGTTTTCACTGTGGTAATGGAAAAATATAATTTAATCCAACATAAGGCACAGATCCACAGGACCTCTGTCTTATTCAGTATGTGTTGTCCAAGCTATACATGGAATGAGGCAGGTATCCTACAGTTATTTGAAATCATATAATTAGACTGTATTGTTGTGCATACGCACAAGAGGGCAGAGTTAATTTTGGGTCCAATTTTGACTTGACATTTTCACTGCCTTTTTACTCAAAACAGCCATTTTTGAACATTATAAATTTGTAATAAAGACTTGTGATTAATATTCAGCTGTGTATAATCGGAACATTACAATTAAAATGTTCAAGAACTTACAGTTATTAAAAACAAACAAAACCCCTAAACCTTAAATGGAAATAACCATAAGGTAAGATAACATATGTAAAGATTTTGTTAACTTTAAAAAATGTCTACATTCAATTAACAGTATTGATATAGAGAAATTCACCTTTCAGATTTCACAAACAAATGTAACAATATACACGTCAGAACTCTCAACACACAACTATTTATATATTTTACATAGTTAGTTGTGCGTATACTAGTGATGTATGAAATAAAAGTGTTTGCAAGTATGTGTTGTGGGTCACTTTATACATCCCCAATTTGGCCTGTTGCTAATAAATGAAAACCCTATGGACGAAATGGTGAAATATGAGGATCAACATATGTGCCAAATAAATGTTCCTTTTAAATGAATGTATTTGTTGTATAACTCATTCTGTCAATTCTATAAAATAACCCTCCTTTAAGCAAAGCTAATAAATGAACACCTTTGCTGTAGGCCATGGTTAAATAATTAAGAGCTCTAGATGTAATTGCGTACAGCATACCTGTTCTTAAAAGTAACTGTAGGTCACCAACTATATATAACATTTAAGTATTTGAGCATTTACATTCTTTCCATTACAACATTGGGCAGTCTGTGAAGTTTGCCCCGAGTGCTGATTTGACAATTTCTTGATTTAGCAAATACTTGAGTTTTACTGTCTTATATATTTTTGAAAGATTTAAAGAAGTTTCCAGATTTGAAAAACAGACAACTATAAAATTCTAAAGCTACCATTTTCTAAAATTGTAGCCACTAATTTTGGGTGCCCAGCGTGAGGCATCTCATGAGACATTTGGCTGTCTCATGTTGAGCAGCCAAAATCTGTGACCACTGCTGAAAATCTGGCTGTATAGGAATAGGAAAACGCAGAGAACAATACATCAGGCATAAACAGAAAAACTCATCACATGCTTATATAGATCCTGGGAACTTCTGGCATGACAGAGAAGAGAAACCAAACAGAGTTTCTAATAGAATAGTAATAATTAATGAAAGAAAATACCAGTGATGTCTAATTGAATATAATTGAAGTCTGACAGGTAGGTGGTACATTGGATTGTAACAGTCCTTGCTTTTTACCTTTTGGATAGCTGAATTCCAATGTGTGTTTGGGTCAATTTCTAGAAATCTTTAATGCACATATGAGTGTATTTCAAAAACTTCAGGGAATTTAGTATGATTTGGCATTGGCTGACTGATTTCATGAAAGACAGATCCAGGTCTGTCAAGCAAGGATGTTGTAGGTCCAAAATGAAGTACATTGGCAGAGCTTTGGGGGTAAATCAGAAGAGCACTTATTGGCACTACCATATTTATTTCTGTTCTATGCCCTGGTCTACACTACGAGTTTAGGTCGAATTTAGCAGTGTTAAACCCTGCACCCGTCCACACGATGAAGCTGCTTTTTTCGACTTAAAGGGCTCTTAAAATCGATTACTGTACTCTTCCCCTGACAAGGGATTAGTGCTGAAATTGACCTTGCCAGGTCGAATTTGGGGTAGCGTGGGGTAGTGTGGTTGCAATTCGACAGTATTGGCCTCCGGGAGCTATCCCAGAGTTCTCCATTGTGACCGCTCTGGACAGCGCTCTCAGTTCAGATGCACTGGCCAGGTAGATAGGAAAAGGCCCACAAACTTTTGAATCTCATTTCCTTTTTGGCCAGCATGGCAATCTGCAGATGAGTGCAGATCTCATCAGCGGGGGTGACCATGATGGAGTCCCAGAATCGCAAAAGAGCTCCAGCATGGATCGAACGGGAGGTACGGGATCTGATCACTGTGTGGGGAGACGAATCCATGCTATCAGAACTCCGTTCCAAAAGACAAAATGCCCTAACATTTGAAAAAATCTCCAAGGGCATGAAGGACAGAGGCTATAACAGGGACCCGCAGCAGTGCCGCATGAAACTTAAGGAGCTGAGGCAAGCCTACCAAAAAAACAGAGAGGCAAACGGCCGCTCTGCGTCAGAGCCCCAGACATGTCGCTTCTATGATGAGCATTCTAGGAGGTGCAGCCACCACTACCCCAACCCTGTGCTTTGACTCCATCAGTGGAGTAGCACACAACAGGGATGCGGGTTTTGGGGACGAGGAAGATAGCTCACCGCAAGCAAGTGGAGAAACTGTTTTCCCCGACAGTCAGGAACTGTTTCTCACCCTGGCCCTGGAACCAGTACCAAGGCTGCCTCCTGGACCCGCCAGGTGGAGAAGGGACCTCTGGTGAGTGTACCTTTGTAAATATTATACCTGGTTTAAAAGCAAGTGTGTTTAATGATTAATTTGCCCTGGCATTTGCGGCCAGTACAGCTACTGGAAAAGTCTGTTAACGTGTCTGGGGATGGAGCAGAAATCCTCCAGGGACATTGTGACAGGTTGGATCACAGAAACCCCCCTGGGAGCTGCCAACTGATGTGCTAAGACTACCTCTGTTCCTGTTTTCCCTGCCAGCTCAGCACCCTGTCTTGCTGAGCCAGAAAGTCCTGTCTGCTCCAACAAAGACACAGGGTCTGAATTACTTGCCCCAAAGCTGCAGGTTTACCTGAAAGCAGCTCACAGAAGTGTGCTTGTCTTTAACACTCAGATGCCCAACTCCCAATGGGGCCTAAACCCAAATAAATCTGTTTTACCCTGTCTAAAGCGTATGCAGGGTAAACTCATAAATTGTTTGCCCTTTATAACACTGATATAGAGATATGCACAGTTGTTTACTCCCCCAGGTATTAATACATAGTCTGAGTTAATTAATAAGTAAAAAGTGACTTTATTAAATACAGAAAGTGGGATTTAAGTGGTTCCAAGTAGTAACAGACAGAACAAAGTAAGTCACCAAGCAAAATAAAATAAAATGCACAAATCTATGTCTAATCAGACTGAATACAGATAATCTCACCCTCAGAGGTGCTTCAGTAAGTTTTTTCCTCAGAGTGGACACTTTCCAGGCCTGGGCTCAATTCTTTCCCCTGGTACAGCTCTTGTTCCAGCTCAGGTGGTAGCTAGGGGATTCTTCATGATGGCTCTCCTGCTTTGTTCTCTTCCACCCCTTTATATATCTTTTGCATAAGGCGGGAATCCTTTGTCTCTCTCTCTGGGTTTTCACCCCCCCTCACTGGAAAAGCACCAGGTTAAAGATGGATTCCAGTTCATGTGACATGATCACATGTCATTGTAAGACCCCAAGCCTTCATTCCTCCCAGCCTGACTCACAGGAAGGCTTGCTTGCAAACAGAGCCCCAGTCAATTGTCCTGGTTGATGGGAGCCATTAAGATTCCAAACCACCATTAATGGCCCACACTTTGCATAATTACAATTGGCCCTCCGTGTTGTATCTGAGACTAGAAATATGAAATATAAGAGTGGTACATTTATACAAATAGGATGATCACACTCAGTAAATTATAAGCTTTGTAATGATACCTTACAAGAGACCTTTTGCATGAAGCATATTCCAGTTGCATTATATTCACTCATTACCATATTTTTATAAAACCATATAGACTGCACAGCGTCACAGACAACTCCATAAAGCTCTCCTGGATGTACTCCCGAAGCCTTTGCAAAAGGTTTCTGGGGAGGGCAGCCTTATTCCGTCCTCCATGGTAGGACACTTTACCATGCCAGGCCAGTAGCATGTAGTCTGCAATCATTGCATAACACAGTGTATGGTCCCCGTGTTTGCTGGCATTCAAACAACATCCATTCTTTATCTCTTTGTGTTATCCTCAGGAAAGTGATGATATGCATGTTCACCTGGTTGAAATAGGGTGATTTTATTAAGGGGACATTCAAAGGTGCCCGTTCCTGCTGGGCTGTTTGCCTGTAGCTGAACAGAATGTTCCCTGCCGTTAGCCACGTGGTGTGGGGAGGGGTGAAGCGATCATCCCAGAGAACTGTGTGTGTTTGTGCAGGGAGGGGGGGTAGTTGGGTTTGTGCTGCATGTTAACCCAAAAATGGCAGCCCCTTCTTTTAAATTGCCAACCTATTTTAAATGCCCAACCCAACAGCTGCTTGGTATGGGAAATGAGGGTGCTGCTGTTTGAAACCATTCCCACATGTTATGAAGGTTAAAGAAGCCAAAAAACTGTGGCTTACCATGGCTGCCTGCAAGACGAATTCTGTTGCCCGGCCCTGCGTGAATGATCTCTCACTCCAAACCGGCATACCCTCAATAAGAGGCAAAATGGAACCTTGTATCGAAAGCACATGTGCTATGTAATGTTAACAGCAAGGTTTACCGTGAAAGAGTCTACCCATTGTTCTCTAAAATGTGTCTTTTTAACTACCACTCTCCACCAGCTGCAAATGTTTCAACGCTCACACTATCTTCTCCTTCCCAGAGGCTAGTGAAGATTAGAAGACGAAAAAAACGCACTCGCAATGAAATGTTCTCTGAGCTCATGCAGTCCTCCCACACTGAAAGAGCACAGCAGAATGCGTGGAGGCAGATAACGTCGGAGTCCAGGAAAACACAATATGAACGCGAGAACAGATGGCGGGGCTGAAGATGATAGGCGGCGTCAGCTTGCTGACAGAAGGCAAGAGGCAATGGTGAGGCTACTGAAGGAACAAACTGATGTGCTCAGGCATATGGTTGAGGTTCAGGAAAGGCAGCATGAGCACAGACCGCCGCTACAGCCCCTGTTTAACCAACCGCCCTCCTCTGCAAGTTCCATTGCCTCCTCATCCAGACGCCCAAGAACACGGTGGGGAGGCCTCTGGGCATCCAAATACTCCACCCCAGAGGACTGCCCAAGCAACAGAAAGCTGGCATTCAACAAGTTTTAAAGTGTAGTGTGGCCTAGTCCTTCCCTCCTCCCGCACCCCACCCGGTGCTTCCCTCATCCTCCACCCCTCCCAGGCTACCTTGACAGTTATCCCCCTATTTGTGTGATGAATTAATAAAGAATGCAGGAATGTGAAGCAACAATGACTTTATTGCCTCTGCAAGTGGTGATCGAAGGCGGGAGGGGAGAATGGTTAGCTAACAGGGAAGTAGAGTGAACCAAGGGGGAAGGAGGTTCATCAAGGAGAAACAAACAGAACTTTCACACTGTAGCCTGGCCAGTCATGAAACTGGTTTTCAAAGCTTCTCTGATGTGCACCGCGCCCTCCTGTACTCTGTTAACCGCCCTGGTGTCTGGCTGCGCATAATCAGCGACCAAGCGATTTGCCTCAACTTCCCACCCCGCCATAAACGTCTCCCCCATCACTCTCACAGATATTGTGGAGCGCACAGCAAGCAGTAATAACAATAGGAATATCGGTTTCGCTGAGGTCTATCCGAGTCTGTAAACTGCGCCAGCGTGCTTTTAAATGTCCAAATGCACATTCTACCACCATTTTGCACTTGCTCAGCCTATAGTTGAACAGCTCCTGACTACTGTCCAGGGTGCCTGTGTATGGCTTCATGAGCCATGGCATTAGGGGGTAGGCTTGGTCCCCAAAGATAACTATAGGTATTTCAACATCCCCAACAGTTATTTTCTGGTCTGGGAGGAAAGTCCCTTCCTGCAGCTTTTGAAACAGACCAGAGTTCCTGAAGATGCAAGCATCATGTACCTTTCCCGGCCATCCCACTTTGATGTTTGTGAAATGTCCCTTGTGATCCACCAGTGCTTGCAGCAGCATTGAAAAGTACCCCTTTTGGTTTATGTACTCGCTGGCTTGGTGCTCCGGTGCCAAGATAGGAATATAGGTTCCGTCTATCGCCCCACCACAGTTAGGGAATCCCATTGCAGCAAAGCCATCCACTATGACCTGCACATTTCCCAGAGTCTACTGTGGTAGTCCCTTGATATCAGCAGCTCTTTGATTGTGTTGGCTACTTAGATCACAGCAGCCCCTACAGTAGATTTGCTCACTCCAAATTAATGCCCGACTGACCGGTAGCTGTCTGGCGTTGCAAGCTTCCAGAGGGCTATCACCACTTGCTTGTGAACTGTGAGGGCTGCTCACATCTTAGTATTCTTGCACTTCAGGGCAGGGGAAAGCAGGTCACAAAGTTCCATGAAAGTGCCCTTATGCATGTGAAAGTTTCGCAGCCACTGGGAATCGTCCCAGACATGCAATACTATGCGGTCTCACCAGTCTGTGCTTGTTTCCCGGGCCCAGAATCGGCGTTCCACAGCATGAACCTGCCCCATTAACACCATGATGTCAACATTGCCGGGGCTCGTACTTTGATAGAAGTCTGTGTCCATGTCCTCATCACTCTCGTCACTGTGTTGCCGTCGCCTGGTTTTGCTTTTGCAGGTTCTGGTTCTGCATATACTGCAGGATAATGCACATGCTGTTTACAGTGCTCATAATTGCTGCGGTGATCTGAGTGGGCTCCATGCTTGCCGTGCTATGGCGTCTTCGCTGAAAAAAGGTGTGAAACGATTGTCTGCCGTTGCTCTGACGGAGGGAGGGATGACTGACAATATGGCTTACAGGGAATTAAAATCAACAAAGGGGGTGGGTTTGCATCAAGGAGACCCAACTGTCACAGAATAGCCCCCTCAAGGATTGAACTCAAAACCCTGGGTTTAGCAGGCCCATGCTCAAACCACTGAGTTATCCCTCCCCCCACTAGTCTAGGCAGGACTGAATCTCCATTAAACTTTTCAAGGTGCCCCTGATGGACCTCACCGAAACGATTGTCGGCCATTGATTTCACGGAGGGAGGGGAGGAGAGCAAATGAATACAAAACAAATCTGATCTCTTTCTTGTTTTGATCCACTCCATCTCTCTTATACATCTTAGGATGGCAGCAGACAGTGCAGTACGAGTGCTAGCCATCGTTGTCTCCTGGCTGCTTGCCAGAAGACGGTGCAGTACGATTGCTAGCCATTGTCGTCTCCTGGCTGCTTGCATTTATGTCCAGGTGCCCCTGACAGACCTCACCAGCATCTGCCAGGAGCACCCTTGTCTGCCCAGGCGCTCCTGACCGACCTCACCGAGGTCAACTAAAAGAGCACTGAGGAGACGACGACAATGGCTACCAATCATAATGCACCCTCTGCTGCCAAAAGGCAATGAGCTGCTGCTCTGTAGCAATGCAGTACCATGTCTTCCAGCACCCAGGAGACATACGATGACGATGAGCTGAGCGGGCTCCATGCTTGCCGTGGAATGGTGTCTGCATGGGTAACCCAGGAAAAAAGGCAAGAAATGATTGTTTGCCATTGCTTTCACCTGCGACGCTGTTTTTGACCCATCAGGCATTGGGATCTCAACCCAGAATTCCAATGGGTGGGGGAGACTGCGGGAACTGTAGGATAGCTACCACAGTGCGATGCTCCGGAAGTTGACGCTAGCCTCAGACTGTGGACTCAATCCGCCGAGTTAATAGTCTTAATGGTCTTAAGTGGGGACACACACAATCGCCTATATAAAATCGATTTATACAAAATCGACTTCTGTAAATTCGACCTAATTTTGTAGTGTATACATACCCTATTTAAGTCTTTCACCATGCCATCTCCATGGTTTCTCATGGTCCTGACACTATAGTCACAAGGCACCAGAGATTAATCTAGCTGTACATATTTTATATTTAAAAAATCTTTACTATGATTATAAAACACATGGATGATCAATGATCATAAATGATCAAATCCCAGAGTGTAGTATGTTTAAACAATGCTCTAAGAAAGCATGTTCTAGGAAGTGAAGAGGAGTTGCTCTAAGCATATGCATGACAGCACATACATGAGCATGTAGACCTGTATTAAGGTTTGGAGCTGTTGAAATTTTGAAAGTTCAGTGTTTTGTTGGGCTAGGTTACCTAGGTTGGGGAGGTGAAAAGGATTTTGGGGCAGAAGTGATTTTAGCAATTGCATGGAATCAAATTAGGTATTGGGAGGGTTTGTGGCCGCGGGGTGGCTTATGTGGGGCTGGGTTAGGAATTGAGAAGGTTATATTTTCCCTTTCTTGGGTTTTCAGGTGAGGGATCAGATTTGGTGACCTTGTCTGGAAGCAAGAATAGGAACTGGTTAGGTTTGTGTTTCTGGCATCTGTTACATTAATTGGGAGGGAAGGAGCTGGAATTGTAAGAATGGAGAATTGTTTTGGAGGAGGGAGATTTGTGCTGGGTTATGTTAAATTGCTGTTCTCAAGATGTATTTTAAGTCATGCAAGCACATCTAGAGCATATGGGTAGGTGGCATTTTTATAAACCTAAATAAATCATTATTTGGTGTTATTTAGGCTGGGTACTGCATGTGAGTAGATCCATAGCATTTCCACTGCTGCCACAGGGCCTGGGCCAGCAGGTGAGTAAATCTAAATAATTAATACTTCTGGAGTTGCTTCCATTCAAGGATCTACTTAGGTATTTATATGGCCCCTTTCAACGCAGTATCTGAGTAACTCCCAAATATGTTTAGATTTATCCTCTCAACATCGCTATGAGGTAGGGAAGTGTATTAAGGCAGAGAGGGCAGTTGGGCATACAAGTCCCACTGATAGTCAGTGGGATTTGGGTGCTTAACTCCCTAAGGATGTTTTGAAAATTCCTGCCTAAGTGATTTGCCCAGGGTTTTACAGTCTGTGGCAAAGCAGGAATTGAACCCAGACCTCTCGAGTCCTGATCCACAACCTTAATTCCTCGGAGTGTTTTGTAAGCATTAATCAGTTGAGCCTCACAGTACTGTCTGTAAATTATCCCCATTTCTCATGTAGGCGAACTGAAACAGAGAAAGGTTATACAACTTAGAAGTTAAGCAAGGAAGGATGGTCGAGTGGTTAGGGTGCTAGCCTAGGACTTAGGAGCCCCAGGTTAAATTCCCTGTTCAGCCATAGATTTCCTTTCTAATGTGGGGCAAGACACTTCAGCCTCTCTGTGGCTCAGTTCCCATCTATAAAATGAAGATAATAGTACTGTCCTATCTCACAGGGGTGTTGAGGCACTCAGACCCCCTACGGTGATGGGGAGGGGAGCGATATAAATACCTAAGACAAAACTTGCTTGAGGTCCCAGGAAGCCTGTGGCAGAGCCAGGAACAGAACACAGATTCCCCTGACTCCTAGTTCTGTGCTTTAAATGCAAGATGATCCTGGATCTTTGTGCTCTGCATAGCACTTCAATGGTGGCAATCCTCATTTGTCTGGGTTTCTGTTCTGGGTTGCACTCAGTGCATAGAAGAAGATAATTAGAATCAGAAGGTGTGTTTTGCACTAATGTTTCCATGTTTCCTTCCTTCTCTTTACAGCATTTTGTTTGCAGACATTGTGGGGTTCACTAGTTTGGCATCACAGTGCACTGCTCAAGAGCTGGTGAAGCTTCTGAATGAACTCTTTGGCAAGTTTGATGAATTAGCTACAGTAAGCATGTCATTCTCTTTTTTTTCTTTTTTCCCCCTATTTAATTTAATTGCTTTTTGAATAATGATGTCTTGGGTGGATTACATATGTTAGAGACATTAAATAGATTGATTGCTAGCCCCATTTCCACTGTGAGGCCCATAAATCATGAGTTGCTAAAGTTTCTTTTCATTGATTCATATTTTTGAGATAAAGCAATCCATTTAAATGGTAAGAAAAGAAGCTGCAGTTGCTATTTTTAAAATACTTTCCCCCGGTGCTCTTGACTGGACCTATTTACAATTAATGGAGATAACTATTAAAAATGTAAATTTTGTACCATTCATAAAAAATAAATATATAGTGGAAGATGTGAATATTGAATGTATAGTATAAATCTATTATGTGTTGGTGACAAAAGTTCGGAGTCTCAGTTCAGTTCCTCTCTGACAGTTGCCCATGTCACAGACACTGTGATGGCTCATCAGAGAGGCTATTATGGATGTAATAGATGTATTCTGATTACAAGTATTTATTATCTAGTCACCGCACCCACAGAGTAGTCGATGCTTTATGGAATAAAAAGACAGACACATTCCTTGCCCATAAGATCTGATATTCTAATGGTACAAAGATATAGCAGTCAAGAAATACATACAGTTGGTGAGGAAGTTGGAGGATGTGTGGTTGCAAATGACCAAATGAGTTCACGTGGTGTTTGTGTGTGACACCCATGTCCTGTTCCAAATTATGTTCTATATTATGTACAAAATGTTTCTTCCACAAATTTCCTTTTCAATATATAGTGATCCCTTAATCAAGACTCTCCATTCCTTCCAACAGGGCGCTCACTATCTAAAAATATCATCCCATGCACTGTGCTCTCTCACCATCCTACCATCTCCTCTCCTGACTCCACACACTGACCCAGAGTGTGTACTTCTGCACCTCCCAGGGATTAGCCTCCCTTAATTTCCTCAGTACAAATCCCCTGACCCTGTATATAACTCTGATGTCAAGCTTTGAGACAGATGAGCAGTTTCCATCCCCCCATTCCTTTGCCAAACTGCCTGCTGATAAGATAGCTGGCAGTGTCTCCTGGGTGGGAGGAAGTCTCCTACTGTATGCGATACCGGAGGGTGGGGAGGGTGTGGTGACCTACGGGCCCTCCTTTTCTCTCAGTTGTCTATGGGAATGGGACTTCTACATGAGGTGATCAGGGCCAAACTGTAAAATGCCAGTTTCCTTCTGTGTCACAGGAGTCCAGAAACTGTGAAGGAAGACCATGACAGAACCGTCTCTCCCATCCCTTAAAGTTCCCCCACCTAATGGTGTTCAGGCCCAAAGAGGTGCTCTGGCTGGGCTGAAGCCTCCCTGCCCCATTGCTGCTGCAATTCCAGCTGAAGTGCCCTCCATCCCTCTGTATAATGGCCATTTCTGGGCTTCTCAATTCCTCGTCCTGTAAGTGGAGCAGCTACGGTTTCTGCTGACGCTGTGTTTGTTCCCAGGGATCTGGCCCCACCTCGGGAAATGTTCTTCCTTCCTTAGCCTGTATGATTGGGGGGCAGGGCTGCTAGTGTCCCTAAGCCCCATCCCACATGTTTTAGCTGTTTCTGTAGGGGCTGTAACAAAAGCGAGGGAGAAATTCATTTTTCCTTTTAGATCAAAGTAGCCTAAAAACTTGCCTCATGTAGCCACAGAAGCTTTTATAATTTTCTAAAAATTATTCAACCTCAGAGCTGCATTTAGGGATGCCAGATGCACCAAACACTAGCATGGGCAGAGCTGATTAGACTGATGGCCTACGGGATGGATGCCAAGTGACAATGGATTTAGGTGGGAAGCTTTGCATAATTTCTAAATGCCAGCACAGCTCCATGAATGTCAACCTTGTGTGACAATAAATAAGCATTTGGGCCATTCCCGATGCCCTTTACGCTTGAGTGTTTTTCACAGTTAAAAAAAAAATCACTAATTGCAATGGGGCACAGTTCATTGTAGTCAATGGGAGTCTTTGGATCAGGCCTTAGGTCCTAGCTCTCGACCAGACATTCAGCTCAAGGTGACTTCTGCATTGTCTTTGTTAAGGAACTAATAAGAACAAACATTTTAAAATTAAAAAAAAAATTCAAACTCCAGGAATTCAATGGAACTTATTCTTATTATTCTATTTATAAAATGTGCCTACAGCAGTGGTGTCCCTGGTCTTTGGCCATATAGGATATCTCTGTACTGGATGCATTCTGATTGAGCAGTGGTATATCTATGGTGTGAGTTAGCCTGTCTTTCTCCGGATTTTAATAGGGGTACTTGCATTTCCTCTGGTTGCTATGACTTCCATAAGAGGAATCTATTGCACGTTGTGTGCTATAGAGGGGAGATCAGAATGAGGATAATGCCTGTGTCAGGATACAAAGAAGAGCCTAGTAGTCAGATCATACAAGGATAACTTAGGAGGACCCAAAACTGCCCTTTTGTAGGGCATGTGCATTAAATATATGACTATCATGGTAAAGGGATTGTCCCTGCCACCAGTTCTCTTTTCCCTCTTCTGAGCTCTCACCATCTTTCTTGCTCCATTTCATCTTGTTGACACTTTATCTCCTGCAGGTGTAGCTCCTACCTATTCCCTGTTATATATCATTCATTTCTTGCACTGTATTTCTTGTCTGGGTTGCCTTTCCCAGTGGCAGGACGTCCTCCTGAGGAGTAATGTAGCAAAAGCATAAACATCCTTTGAGAAACCAGATGAGAAAGTAGATTCATCCTCTGAAGTTTCAGTGTGCCATAAAGGTCCAGCCAGAAGACTCAGAGAATTCTTTAATGTAGACCATGTGAGACAGACATGATTTAAGTGAGCAAGTTCTCTTGCAATTCCTTCCAACAGCATGAGGAGACACTAAAGTGTTTCTCAGCATTACAGTAGGTTTCTTGTCAGTGGTTCACAATTATTCCTACACATCTAGTTGTTCTTCTCACTTTCTTTCCCAGAACTCAAAGATGCAAGTGTTTGATACCCGAAAGAGAGAATGGCACAGAAGGCTATCTATCTACAGTACTTAGGCGTAGAATCTAAGCAGCTCACAATCTTTAATGCATTTATCTTCACCACTGTGAGGTATCCCCGTTCTACAAATGGGGAAATGAGCTATAGAGAGAGACTCACTTTTTCAAGGAAGCCTGTGTCAGAACAGAGAATTGGACCTAGGTCTCCTGAACCTCAAGCTCATGTCTTAATCACTGGACCATCGTTCATCTGCTAGGAAGGCTCATCAAAGTCCTGTTTCTGCCTTGGCTGCATTTATGCTATAACAGAAAACTATCTAATTCTTATGATTTATTTTCTTGTAGTAAGTCTGTTTCTGCACTGGGGCCTATACATCTAATGAGAACATGATAGGCCTGGTTCTCCTCTCATGGTGACATTCCACACCATCACTCTAGCACTGAGGCAGCATGCAGTGCATTCATGCAAATGGTGACAATAAACAAATCAAGAGCATAAATCTAACCTAGATATAAACACTAAAGAAGGTGTATGGTAGAGTTTTAGAACTACATGGTGACTCTGTTATGCACTTGCAAGATAGTTGCAGATAAATCCCAAGTATTCAGGCTGCATGTGAGTAGAGCATGGAACAACTGGAAAGATGAAATCCACTGCCCAAACCAGGGCCAGGGTGCAGGGCTGCTACTGTAGCCTATGGACTAGAACAGCCCAGTTGAGCTGCTTGCACTGAATATTAACACTATTGGAGCTGCATAAACGTGAATGTGTGGCTCCTTCCCGTTCCAGCCCCATTGTGTCCTGAGCCAATATATGCGGAGCCAATAGTGAAATTGTTTACATGGCACGCTGAGGTTGCACATAAATCTCTCAGAGATCAATCCACCATTGGAATCCTTGCCCAGCTTAGCGCCCAACGCACTTAAGCAGATGCATAACTTTGAAGCTAATGGGACTACTATGTACTTAAAACTACACATGTGCTTAAGTACCTTTCTGAGTTTTTGCCCTCTGGAGCTTCACTTCATGGGTGAATTTCATCCTCTGAATGGGGCAGTGAACCCCCCTACTTCCCCCCCTCAAATGTCTAAAATCTTACACACCATTTTCCTTTGACAATGAAATGAAACCTCTTGTCTCTTCTTAACAATGCAGAGGCATGAACCAGCATTTGCATGTGACAGTAGTTTGTAGTGTATGGCAGCAGAGTGTGAAAGAGGACAAAACCTGTCTTTCTTTTTTTTCCTGCAGTAAAGAGAGTCTTGTAATCATGTCTCTTTCAGTCAGATGAAATGTGCACAGAGATACATGATTTTTTTCCACAGGGATTCTAATCTGCTAATTAGAACAACTACTGCCTGTGTTTTGTACCTGATTAGTTCAAAGTCCTAGTCTGTGTTGGTTAAAAACAATGGTGTGCATTAAAAGTCCAGGGTAAGGCGGGGGGAGGGGAATGCAAGGAAAATCTATGGTCATTTAGTTGCGATGTGTATGGTCCCTGTGACTACTGAAGTGTGATCTGTGATTGTACATTGTGTTTGTTGTTGGTGCTTAGGAACCATCATCAATTGGAAGTGGCAACTTGTGCCAGCCCTTGGTAAAATAATTGCCCTGTCTTACAAAGGTAATACAGAAAAATGATTTTAGATAGCACTGCAGTAAGTGTGGTAGGAGGAAAGGGCAAATATTAAAACAGCATTTACTTACTGTTAGTAAATCTTATGGAAACGGATGGGCTTGAATGTTTCTCAGCATTAACAATTTAGTAAGTTTTTTTTTTAATATTTAAATTGCACCTTTCATCCCAAATGATCCCAATGACATTAAAATCTATTATAATAATCATGAAGGGCTATATTGAGTCTTTGTTCCTAGCACTGAGTATTGGGTGGCATGTAGCTGGGCATCCCTGAAAGGAGTTCTGAAAAGATTACAAAACAAAATATTTCTTCTTATTTCTATGCCCTGTTATTGCATAAGAACATAGGAATTGCAACACTGGAGCAGATCAGTGATCCTGTGGAGTTTCTTCTTCTGAAAGTGACCAGCACCAAGTATTTCAGAGAAAGGGGCAGGAACCCTGCAGGAGACAATTTTGGGATAACCTGGCCCTGAAAAGAAACTTGCTACTAACCCCCAATACTTAGAGAAGATGGCTAATGCTCTGAAAATCCGTTCCTAAGCTCTTATTTATTTGTTTACTATTTGCTGTTTAAACTTCGATATTCTTTTTATTCATCTATAGCTAATGCTTTTTTTTAATCCTGCTAGGCTCTTGGCCCCCGTGATAGCTCAAGTCAGTGAGTTCCACAGGCAAATTGTGTTGTGTTTTCTCTTAAAGTATCTTTGTCAGTTTCCAATTTCCCACCTTTCAATTTCAATGAATGTCACCTTGTTCTTATATTATAACAGTCTGACTAGAAGTTCATGATCTATCTTCTCCCTGCTATGGATTATTTTGTATATTTTTGTCGTGTCCCCTCTTATTTATCTCCACTCTAAGGTAAATCGTCCCAGTCTTCTCAATCTTTCTTCATATAAGAGTTTTTTCAAAGTCCTTAATCTTTAACCTTTCCATTTCTGCTATGTCCTTTTTCACAATGGAGTGACCAGAACTGAACACAGAGGGCACACGACTGATTTACATAGTGACATAATATTTTCTGTTGTTCTCCATCCCATTCCTTATGCATCCTAATATTTTCCTTGCTTTTTGACTGCTCTTTTTACACTGAGCAGAGATCTTCATTGAACTGTACACAATGGTGTCAGGCCTTTTTCTGGAGTTGATGCAATTAATTTAGAATCCAGTAAGATGTATGAGCAGGGGAAATTATTCCCTCCAGCATGCATTACTTTGTCTTCAAATGTTGTCCCCTTGCTGTTCATCCTGTTTTCCACATCATTAATAAATCCATTACACTGCACAGGTTCTAGCACGGAATCTTTTGGCACCCTGCTGTTAACCTTTTGCAATGATGAACGTTGACCATTTATTCCTACTCTTTGTTTCTCTCTCTTAATCGGTTTTTGATTCGTGACAGCACTCTCACACCATGCCTCTTACGGTATGCCTATTTATTTCCTTTAACAGCCTCTTGTTTAGGACTTTGTCAAAAAGACCTCTTGAAAGTTTAAATAAACTATATCTACCAGTTCTCTTTTATCCACTATTTCATAGGCACAATTTTCTTAGTAGCAGCTGTGCTAGTTAGAAGCAAATGTACCTTCTAGGTCGGGGTAGGCAACCTATGGCACGTGTGCCGAAGGCGGCACGTGAGCTGATTTTCAGTGGCACTCGGACTGCCTGGGTCCTGGCCACCGGTCCAGGGGGCTCTGCATTTTAATTTTAAATTAAGCTTCTTAAACATTTTAAAAACTTTATTTACTTTACATACAACAATAGTTTAGTTATATATTATAGACTTCTAGAAAGAGACCTTCTAAAAACATTAAAATGTATTACTGGCACGCAAAACTGTAATTTAGAATGAGTAAATGAAGACTCGGCACACCACTTCTGAAAGGTTGCTAACCCGTGTTCTAAGTATTTTAGTTTTAATTATAACTTCAGTCAGTTCACCAGGTACCAAAAGTCTTACTGGTGTGTAAATCCCAGATCACTCCTATTAAAATATAGGTACACTTCAGTTATTTTATATGGTGTGATGCCTACTAGGGATATCAAGAGTTATGAGGCACCTCGATACCACCTGCCCTTAGCAAGAGAAAGTCATGACTGCACGTGCTGTGGGTCAGCTCCTTGAATCCACGAGCCCCTGGCAACACAAGCACTACCTTCCAGTCCTCCACAGACCTCACTGTCTCTGTACTGTTAGCAATAAGTACACATAAAGCCCCAAGTCCTCCAAGCATCCCTCTGGAGTGCCCAGCTGCTGATTCATTGAACACTCAGATCTCTCCTTCCAAAGGAATAGTACACACCAGTTTACTAGTTTAACTCAGGATCACTGCTCTGCTTAACACATAGCACTTAGGTATCTTTATAGTGGAAACAATAATAAGTTTATTATCAAAGAACAGAGATTCAAATGGTAGTAAGCAAGAATATTTTAAACAAACAGTAAGGTATAAAACAAAGTCATAAAACTCTTTCTGGAGCCTAAACTTAACTCTCAGGACATTCCCCTGTCTCCTACAGGATAGCTTGGCCCAAGTCCTTTTCCTAGCACTTTTTCCATCAGGATGGATGAAATTCCCATTTTATAAGATCAAGCCCACTGCGGCTTGTCTTCACAGATGGAAGGATGCCAGAACATCTCTCTGCATCCCCAGATAGATCAGACCTTTGATCTTCACCTGAAAACAGTGTTCCCTCCCCACTGTTTACCTCTTCCTGTTGATTTCCTTCTGAAGTCTCCACAAGCCCTTCATTAGCGTTTGACTCAGTATGCTAATCAACTTCTGTTGTAAGACGCACAATGGTCCACCAGGGAGATAAGTGTATTCCTGTTTCAAAGCATGCTATCTTTGAGTAATCTGAATGTAATTTTCAGCATATATATGTAACTCTTCATATATTGTTCCATACATACATCTTACAATGATTGATGACCACTGTGACAGAGGCTTTCATTAGAGACCTTATATGACATTTCTTGGTGAAGCCATGGGATCCCTGTATCCCTGTGTATCCTTGTGCCCACTGCCAATTGGCATCAAGAGGCCCTTGGGTCACATGTGGTAACTTGTTCAATGAGAGATTGTGTATTTTTCTTAACAGCTCATCCACTTCATCCTCACCTTCCTTCAGAACTCTTGGGCGTATGCCATCTGCACTGGGTAACTTGTTGCTTTTTAGTGTGCCTATTTGTTCCAGCACCCCTTCTTCTGACACTTTAATTTGTGGATAGTTCCTCATCTTTATGATCAGAAAAGAGTAGGTATCTCCCCAACATTCTGTGTGGTGAAGACTGAAGCAAAAAGAAAAATTAGCTTTTCAGAAATATTCTGGTCTTCTTTAATTGTTCCCTGTAATGGTTGTGAGCTGGAGCAGGTTCTCCCCCTAGCGATTAGGGCCCAAGGCAGCAGTCACACCCAATGATTCATCCCCAGCAGCAGTTCTTCCTAGTGGGTGCAGCTCTCAAGCAGCAGTTCCACCTAGCGGGTACAGTCCTGGGACTGGGTAGGGGAACCCGGGCCCTTCCACTCCATCGGATTCCCACCTAGGGCCCTGGAAGGCTGGTTCAACTTTGCTCACCTTGTGGTGTCTTCTTTCAGCCTCTAGTCAACTTCCCTGGGTCACGTCCTATCTCATTCTGCATCCCTGCCAGCCACCCCTTGGGAGCACTGCCTTCTGGGCTTCCAGCCGTGGTCTCAGTGTCCAGGTGCTGTGGCTCCCCCGTTCCCTAGCTTGGTGAGTGCTTGGCTCACATCTTTCACAGGTGCTCCCAGAGCATGTCCTTCTCCCTGGCCTGCCAGGCACTGACTGAGCTGTATGGCTACCTGTTAAACCCCACTTCCAACCCAAGCATGGGCAGAGGTGTGGGGCCTCCTAAGCCCAGAGTTGATCCTTAATCCCCTCCTGTCCAGTGAGGGCTTTATATTCCCTGTCATAGTGGTGAATCCAAAATTTCCCCAAAGGCTTCCTACATCTGATATACATAGAGACGTTCTTACTATTTGCATGTATGCCTTCAATTATCTGCCTTTCAAACTCCACCTTAGTTCTACACCTAATTTCCTTCTTACAAATTGCCTATTGGTTTCACTGGGATGGGGCTTCCATATGCTGAAAGATCTCTGTTTGCTTTGTATAATGTCTTGGATGTTGCCATTTAGTTGCACTGATTTCTTTCTTGTATTCCTATTTACCTTTCAGTGTAGAGTTATATATGCTATGAGACTCTGTGTCAATGGAATCCATGCTAAATCTAAGTATTTTAATTTATTCACTCTTGACTTTAAGACCTTTTTTACTAGCTTTCTCATTTCTATTAAATTCCCCTCTTTCTAAAGTTAAGTGCTAGGGTACCTTTCCTCCCTCAGAGACCTTGAACTTAATTATATTATAGTCACGGTTACACAGAGGTTTAACAGTAGTTGCGTCTTGAACCAACTCTTGTTTCTTAGGTCTGGTCTACCTTGTGTGGGGGAGTGTCCAAGTAAGATACGCAACTGCAGATACGGGAATAGCGTAGCTGAAATCGACGTATCTTATTTCGACTCTACCTCCCGTCCTCATGGCATGGGATCGACGGCCGCAGCTTCCCCGTCGACTCTGCTTCTGCCGCTCGCCCTGGTGGAGTTCCAGAGTCAACGGGAGCACGTTCGGGGATCGATATATCACGTCTAGATGAGACGCGATATATCGATCCCTGATAGCTAGATCGCTACCCCTCTGTCCAGCCGGTAGTCTGGACATACCCTTACTTTGTACTACATCAAGACTGAATAGTTTCTCCTCTTTTGTGATTTAGGACTAGCTGTTTCAAGAAGCAATCATTTAAGAAATTGTTTCTGTAAACATTATCCCATTGTGACTAGTTAATATATACAGATAATTGAATTGCTCTATGATTGTCATTTCATTAAACATTGCCTCATTGTGCTTTCTCAGCACTGTGCAATTCTTGGCCTGGTCTGGAAGCTGTTGGTAGAACATAGTCAAAATTCTTACCCTGCCAATAGTCTCATAACGTGGGATTTGTATCCACACTGATTCAGTTGTGGTCCTTTCCACTCAGAATTTTTATCTCCCTAGATTCTGTGGTATCTTTTAAATATAACACTACTTCTCCCCCCCGCCCCGCCCTTTGATCTGTTCAGTTTATAGCCAGGTATTACAGCAGCCCTCTGATTTTTCTCATTTCACCATATTTCAGTAATGTCTGTTATGCAGGGTCATCTGCCATTGCCAGGCATTTATACATGCATAATTTTCCAAAATATTCACCTTGGGGTGTGGCTTAATTTTCCCATGTTTAGTCCCTGCTTAAAATGACATCATTTTTTGAAAGCTTAAACAAAATCTTTTCAGTGTTTTTTGTGGGGTGAGAGATTGGGAAATAAATCCTTTGCTTTTCCTGATTTATTTTTTTTTCCCAACACTTGGCTTTTCAACCTTGATGTTGCATTAGTGCTAGTAGTTGCATAGGACATGCATAAAGCATGACCAAAGTACAGCCTCCTAGGGGCACAGGCTGAAAGCTAGGCATAAGACCACTATATCCACACTGTACAACAGTTAGGGTGGCAATGAAAAGTTTTGTCTAAGTCTGTCATGTTAAATTGCTCTTACCAACGTGCCTTATAGTAGTCAAGCATGTAAATTAACATATGTGACTATTAAACTGGTCTCAATCCAGCTATTGCGACAACTTTGACATTCCCATATTGCTAAATTAGAGATAGAGCCCAACTAGATTAGAGGGGAATTCCAAAGCAGAAGAGGTGTTCCACATAAGAAAAAGTTTGAGAAGCCGCTGGACTCTTACAAATTAACATACATACTTAACACTAAGTAAAATTGTATGAAACAATATGTGTCTTCCATTTCATGGTTACTCTAAATAACTCTCCTTTGTTTCATCTGTAATATAGTTCCCAGGATGGTAGGGCATTTACTGTGACTTCACTTCATCCTCACAAACACATCACTGAATTACAAATGTATGTAGCCTTGACTGGAGACAACAAATTTTCTGCCATCAAAGCCATCAAGCCATTTGCTGTGGGACTTTCTATATTTGAGTCAGATTTGTTTTCCTTTTCTATTATTACTCTCATGTTGTAAAAGGCGTTACTTCCCTTTAAGCCCATGTTCACTATTATTGCTATGACCATGTCTCCATTACCCAGCTAAATTAAACTTGGTAGGGTCTTGCACGCTGCTCCTTCTTAAGCTTTCTGTATGCATGGGACCATGGAATGAAAGAAAACTAGTGTAACTTTGTAAAATTACTGTTACCAACATTAAATTCCAGGAATGTGACTGCACTGAAGCCAAAAAGCAGTATATTTTTAACCTAAAGTTCAAAATTAAAGGCAGCAGAAATATCCTTTAAATATGTGAACTGTAATGGACAGGATATAGTGAAATCCATTTATAGTTAAGTCATTTCTTTTAGACAGCATTACTTCTCTCATAAATAGAGATTCCTTCTAACTAGAAGTGCTGTTGGCACACTGCAGTGCATTGAAACAATTTATATCTCATGCTACTTCGCTATAATGGGAGTTTCACTACAGTGTAAGCATAAGCATCTCATAAGCATCTTCTACTGTATACACCTCTCCTGACAGCCACCCACAAAATATAGAGGTTTGGAATGCTGCACATATTCCATAAGCCATTTTCCCTTACTCATGATAGCATATGGACCCAGGAATTTCCGTATTGTATCTAGTCCAGCATCCTCTTTCCTACAGTGGCTGGTACCAGATGCTTCAGAGGAAGCTGCAAGGAACCTCAAAGTGAACAATTACAGAATATCCTGCTCATAGGGAAAATCTTCTTAACCCTCATCTGTTAGAGGTTGGCTTATGTCCTGAAGCATGTAACTGCTGCAGTTCTGTTTTGTTTTTACTCCTACTTAGTGTTACAGTGATGTTCTCCTTATCCATATAAATGTCCAGTCCTCTTTTGAATTTTGCTAACCTCAGTGATATCTTACAGCAGTGAGTTCCACAGGCTAGTTAGGCATTAGGTAAACAGTTTTTGTCATATGATTTTTGCATGTGTTTGCTTTCAGTTTCATTGATGGGGCCCATTTCCATGTTTTATGAGAAATGGTAACGAAGAGCATTCAGCTAATGTTATCTGCACCATTCATTACAAATTGTGTACCTCTTTTTTATTAATCTAGTCTCTAAACAATCCCCATCTTCTTTCCATTCATCTAATCACTTTTGTCACCTTTTTTTGAGGGGGGGAAAGGGGTCACTTTCCTCACCTGTTTGACATTTCTGCAATATCCTTTTTGTTTATTATTACACAATGCACAGAGGTTTTCATTGAGCTGTCCAGAGTGATGTTCAGGTCTCTTTCCTGAGTGGCTACAGTTACTTAAGAGTCTAATGAGATGCCTAAGTAGTTCAGGAATTACTCATACCCATGTGCATAGCCTGGCATTTCTGAACCATGAACTTCATCTGCCACTGAATTGCCCATTCACCTAGTTTTCTTACGTCCCTCTAAAGTTCCTAACAGCCATCTCTAGGCATGAATGACCTAAGTAAATTGACAGGTTTCAGAGTAGCAGCCGTGTTAGTCTTTATCTGCAAAAAGAACAGGAGTACTTGTGGCACCTTAGAGACTAACAAATTTATTTGAGCATAAGCTTTTATGGGCTACATCTGATGTGGGCTGTTGCCCACGAAAGCTTATGCTCAAATAAATGTGTTAGTCTCTAAGGTGCCACAAGTACTCCTGTTCTTCTTACTAAGTAAATTGGTGCAGTCTGTAGTTTTTGACACCTGCCTGTTTACTGTCCCTTCCAGATCATTAATAAATAATTGAACAGCCCCAATGCTAGTAGAGGACATTGAGGCATCCCATTATTAACTTTTTGCCATCATGAAAATTGACTTTTTATTCCTAATCTGCCTGCTCTCTTAGCCAGTTTCTAATCCATAGTTTTCATCCCATGACAATTTAGGAAATGTCTAAACTGCAGTCAAAGGGTGTGTTTGCAGCTTGTGTAGATATACCTGAGCTAGCTTTAGTCCAGCAAGCTTGGGTACCAGTAACAGTGCAGCTGCGACAGCACAGGCTTCAGCGTAGGCTAGCCACTTGAGTAAGTATCCTGGGTTTTGGGTAGGCTTCTATAGCCTGTGCTGAACCCTGCACTACCATGCCTTCACTGCTACCAATAACCCAAGCTAGCTAGAGTAGGTCTATATATGCTATAGTCACACCCCATGATTGCAAGGTGGCCATTGTTTCCCTGAGACCGTCCTGTGAAGGACTTTGTCAAAGGCTTTTTAAAACTCTAAAATTGCGTGAGCCAGTTATGCTTTATCCACTATTTTGTTGTCATGCGCAAAGAATTCAAATAAATTAGAGAGACCTATATTACAAGAGATACCTGAGGGAGAATGAGCCTCAAATATTTTGTTGCCAACAAATATTATAATGATTAAGCCACTGGTGGCACGTTCCTGCTTCCAGAGACCACTTCATGTGAGAGTCGTTGAAGGTCAACTCCTTCTTTCAGGGCTGATCTTTATATAATCACTGTAGTATCTGCATGCTATTTCAGAGACAACAGTTCCTTTGGGTGGATGGGATTGCAGGGAGGGGTGTGTGTGCAGAGTGCCTGCTCCATTCATCTTCCAGGAACAGGAAGACTCTTCTGCCTGATAAGCTTCTAAATCCTTCCCGACGCTAATTTTGAACTAAGGTCAAGTGATCTCATAACTGCATTTGATGGTTATTCAGACGTGTGCTCTTTTCAGCACTCATGGATTGAACAAGTTTAGTAACAAAGAGGGGGTGGTTTTATAATTACTTTTCCACATTCTTCAACAGCTCTTCAGTATTGTTGGCTTAAAACGAGCTGATTATACACTTGCCATTTTGGAATAAATAACACTTCTATAACTCTCATTGGACCAACTCGGTTGGTGAAAGGGACAAGCATTCAAGCTACCTGAAGAAGAGCTCTGTGTTGCTCGAAAGCCTGTCTCTTTCGCCAACTGAAGGTGGTCCAATAAAAGTTATTACATCATCCACCTTATCTCCCTCATATCCTGGGACTAATACAGCTGCAACAACACTGCAAAAAATATATATAACTTGTCAGTAGCTATTTTGCAGTCTTTTCAAAATGCTGTATTTTTTAGAGATTACACATTTTGCTTAGAGCCACCAAGTGGTCAGTTGATTTACTAATTGAAATAAAAAAAATATTTTTCTTGTGCGAGAGGCGGGGGTGAGGCAGATGCTTATGAACGACAGTACAGATAATACTATTTATTCAGTTTGATCAAATGCCAACTATTTTCTCCATTATGTTCATATTTCATATTACTAGTGGTTTATCCCAAATAATATCCACTGGCGGGAGAACACATTTCATATATGATGTAGGAAAGGGAAATACGAGATATTGTCCTGAAAACAAACAACTTTAGGTTAGCATCTAGACAAAAAGCTATTAGATTCAGGTTGTGTTGAATACCCATACTTTCCCACCATCTTAAATAGTTTCAGAATTTCCAACAGGTGCATACAATACAATATAGAATGCATAAGACAGTAAGCTGAGATGCTGATCCTGCAACTGCATTCCTATAGGCAAACCCCTATACCTGCACACTGCCCCACTGAAGTGAGTTGCAGTAGAAGGATTTCTGTTTAATAATTCAAGAAAATGTTATGGAAGGGAACTCACCCATCCTTTATTATTCTTGTTTTATACTTCCTTTTTATTTTCTAATGTGGCATGTTTCTTTCCTGGACTGAAGCAGAAATAAAGTAGGCAAGAAGAATAAAGAGATCTGTTTTTTTTTAAAATGTGAATTTAATGTGGTATGGGAGTATACATTTTATTCAATTTGGCTTTTACAAAGTTTCCTATAATTATTACCATTAACCTTAGTTATTAACTGAATTCAAGGAATTATAGGTCAGAAGCTGAATATTTGAATATACAGAATTGTGTGTATTAATATTTGTGCAGTGTTATACCCAAGATAATCTGTTGTTCTGCCTCTGTATAAAATATTCTAATTTAATGGAAAAATCTATAATATTTAATAGGGATGAAACCAGTAAGGACCTATAGTTGTTTTTTTTAAGCCATCCTATATATTTCTGTAGTAGAGATGTACAGTACTTCCCTATTAAATTCTATAGGGTGATTCAAAAAGCCTCTAAAACCATTTTAATTTTCTTTTGAGCTTCTTAGTCCTTTACAGCTGGACATGTTTATTAAACTGAAAAGAAGCTAGACTGGATAACAATAGCAACATTCTGGACGTTGGGGACTGGTGTAGAGGAACAGAAAAATGAGGGGAGAAGTGGGGGATAGCAGAGAGAAGTGAAAATGGGGAACAAAGAGAAGCAAGGAAAATATGGAAGGAGAGAGGGAGCACAAAGAGACTGCTCCCTCAGTCAAGGACCAGTTTCTCATTGATCACACCTCTGACCACCATGAATTGAAGACACCCCAGGGATTACAGTTGGGGAGATGAGGCCCTGCAGTCCTTCCTCTCTTCTGCACTGGCTAGCCACAGAGAGGGGAGCTTGCTCACCATGCTGAGTACATTCCTGTTGCACTCCCTGGAGCTCTTGCACAACCGCTCCTGGGGCTTCAGTGAGAAGTTGAAAAGCCAGAGATGTTCGTTTTAGCAGTTTCCCTCTCCTCTTTGACATGTGAGGCGGGAAATGGGCATAAAGGAAATGCATTTTTTTAAAAGACCAGGGCAATAATGATTCCAAATGTGTATGGAGGAAGAAGAGCCCAAGAACAGTTTGTCTTTCCAGCCTGCCCAGACATGACCCATATGCCTTCTCTGTTCTATGCAAGGCCAGTCTCATGATTGCAGCACCATGGAGGCAGGACTGAGAAATCTCACAAAAGCTTGGGTCTCTGGCCAAAAGCCTGAGGTTAGGTAGGAGCTTCCCCTGAGAGAGTGAAACTCAGCACCATCTCCAATGCAGGCCTGTGCCTATCAGGCACAAACTGACTCCCGTATTTAATTTAAATAGCTGAATATGTATATGGGGGATTATTTTTGTTGTTTGCTTTTTTAAATACTCTGTTTCTTGTAATCATTTTAAATAGGTTCTTAAGCAGTAACTGAATTCACATTCATTCTGTCTAGATGGTATAAGAGCTAAGTATTACTCTTTATCATGTCCGTGAGCTGTCTGGGAGAGGGAGTAGGGCTATTGGAGTCTGTTGTGGAAGAGATGGGGAGCCCTGCTTCTGCATCTTTTCCTAGTTCTTGTTAATCATTCCTGTAGCTCTGCACAGCAGAACTGAGCCCAAATCTAGCTCCTATGGTGAACGAGCTCTTTCTGTGGCTCAGCTGATACACATTTTCTTGCTTTTTCTACTAATAAAAAATGTTACCTCTTAACAGATTTCCCTCCAGCCCCCATTCATGGATTGTGACTCCAGAGGGGTTAAGCAATAAACTTGTTCAAAGAACATAACTGCAAAACAGGTTAAAATAGGCCTACAGAAAGTAAGTTGGATCCATATGTCAAACACTGAGTTAACTGTATTTAAGTCAAATATGGTCAAATTTATCCCTGAAGTTAATGGAGTTACCTTAGGGCTTCATTTGACATTTAGATTTTAAGTGTTTGTTTGTCTTAATTAAATTTAACTAGTCTTCGTTCCCCCCGCCCTTTTTTTTTTTTTTTTTTTGGTGCACAGAAACGATGCTGTAGCCCTGATAGATAGTTGCAACCCAAGAGCTTCCACTGTGCTCTAAATAGAGAAGCATCTGATCTCTGCATTGGTAACTTTCTAATATCTGTAAAAATAAACTAAAAGCATCAGTGATTACAGCTGTACTTCAGCTGAAGGTGTAGTTTCCAGCTTGAGCAGACATACATGTACTAAACTAAAAGTGTAGTCATGGCAGTGTGGACATTAGTACGGACTATCTGCCTGATTATGTACCCAGGGTCCTGGGCAGGATTGCACTTGGGGTGGCTACCCCTTCCCGCTTCCCATGTTGTGCAGATATACTTCTATTTTCAATGCACTAGCTCAAGCAAGATGTCTCGAGTGTAGACATGCCCAATATTTTCAAAGTGTTGACCTAGATCTGTTCATGTAACAACAAATTTCTTACCAGTCCTATACAAAAAGGGAGTTGCATTGATCAACAATATGATGCCTTGTCCCTTTAAATGTTCAGGGAGCTCTATGGTCTCCCCTGTCCCTAGTGCAAAGCCTCACTTTCATGTTAGTTAGTTTCAATTTTGTAGCCAGAACAATAAAGCCTGTGTAGCAAACAGCTGTATGCCCATCAGCATCTGTCTATCTCCTCTGCTGGCACCAGACAAACAAAAAGCAATTCTAGAGCTTGTTAGAATTTGGCAGTTGAGAAGGTCTCTCAGTTATAGTCCTCAGTGCTGAGTCGGCAAAGCACTGGCTTCAGGGGGACTCAAGCATTTATTAAGAGTTCCTTCAAGGTCAAAACTTTAATACCTTTTTATGTGGTCCTTTCTTCCTCTGTGAATTCTGTTCCCTTTATTTTATTAAAAAATCTTTAACCACTGAGCATGAAACGTAATGTGGGTTGGGCAGTACAAGGGGCTTGATCTAATGTGTCTGAGATTCCAGTTTTGTATTCCGTATCCCGAGGTGGCAACCAGGACTTCTGCAAGAGAATTTGAAAAGATGTAAAAACATCAGAACCCTTTCTGAATTAAGAAAGCTCCCCTTGCCCCACTCAGAGGAGAACAACGGGTTTATAAGACACTTCGGTTGAAAATTTAAAGGTTACTTAGCAACTTGAAAGAGTCTGCCATCTGTGAAGTTGTAGTTTTAGGCATCCACCTGATACCAACAAATTGCTCTCTTGTCTGGAGGGAACTCTCTGCAGCTCATTTTGGAAGTATTTTGATTAAACCCTGCAGATGGACGGCCTGGTTGGCGGGTGCAGTGGGCTGGAAATGCTGGCAAACCCTGGTGCCTTCTATTACGCTCATGAGGCCAAAATGATCAACTATTACAGGAGCTGCCTGAATCAATGGTGACTTGAATTTATAACTATCACTGTCGTGGAATTGTGTTGACTCAGGTGGTTTCTGGGAGTTTCAATAAAACAAAATTGAGAAAAAGAAAGGGTTTCTTTTGTTAACTTGCATATCAAGTTAAAGGGATTGTTCACATATAGATTCACTATTAGCACTGGAAATCAACCTCATACAGAGAGTGCAGCAAGAAGAAAATCAAACAAGCTCCTACAGATCACTGTGCATTAGTCAGTTGCTATAAATAGATATGAGTGAGGAAAAGAGCTGATAAAGAATATAGTGGGATTTTTCAAAGCAGTGCAGATGATTTAGGCTAAGGTCCTCCATAAGCGTGTTTGTTTTGTTTTGTGTCGTGGGAGGGGGCTAAAGGAGTGACGGTGGAGTTCACAAGCTTGTCCCTTCCACTAACAGAAGCTGGTTCAATAGAAGATATTACCTCAACCACCATGTGTGTTTCATTAAATTTGATGGAAGACGTGGTTAAATCTCAACCAATCCTAAAGAAAATGTTGGAGTGGGGTGGTTTTCTCAGTCTGAGTGATAGCTGATGTAGGAAGCGTAGTTATCAACCATATTTTTTGAAGGGAAGGCAGCTGATTTCTCCCTTATTTTATGTCCAGGCTGGAGAAGGGAAAGGAGGGGAACAAAAATAGAATTAAAAAAAATTACAGAGAGAAAATAATAATAATAAAAAAACTCTCCTTCCCATGATGCTTACAAAAATCTTGACAACAGTTAGGTTGCTGATGTGCTGGAACTGCTGGCTATCTTTGTGACTGAAATTGTCTCATTGTTCTTCCTTGTCTGTCTGTCTTTATCCATCTGTTTTCTCTTGTTTTATACTTAAATTGTAAACTCTTTGGAGCAGGGAACATCCTTTGTTCTGTGTTTGTAGAATGCTTAGTACAGGGGTTCCCAGGCACTTTGGTAATACACATAATTATAATAAAAACTCTGCCTTATCTTACACCTTGGAGTACCCAACAATCCTGAAATCTGCTGGATTCTGATTTGCTGCTGTGATGATTCTAATAACTTAGTACATTCCCTTGACATCATCTCACAGGTGGTTTATGCAGTACTGTACACCAAGCTCTCTCTAATAAAACTAGGGTGACCAGATGTCCTGATTTTATAGGGACAGTCCTGATTTTGGGGTCTTTTTCTTATATAGGCTCTTATTACCCCCCCACTTCCCCACCCCCACAATTTTCACATTTGCTGTCTGGTCACCCTAAATAAAACTAAGTGGCTTTGTTCAACTAACTTCAGATTAGGTCACGTAGTCATCTGCTGGTCACAGACCACACATACCAAATTTGAAACTGAAAAAAACTTTATGTAGGGTAGGACAAAAGCGGGTTTCAGTCTTTACTCTGGAGCAGCTACCACTGCTCCATAATTTGCTCCATTAAAAATGTTTAATTTGTCAGCATAATTTAGCAGTTCCTGTTCAAAAGTTAGTACATGGAGTAAGAAGAGGTGTTTCATGTCAGGCTAGACTTCCTGGATTGTATATTCATAGGTATTTTGTTTGTAGTAATAATGCCTTCCATTAATACTGTCATTCAGCCAAGGATCTTAAAATACTTAGGGCTTGATCTGCAGTCCTTACTTACTTAAAACTTGCAATAAAATCTATAAGACTATTCCTGAGTATGGGCTGCAGGAATGGTCCTAACTAAGGCCCCAGTTGTAGTGGTTAAACTTAAGCACGTTCATATTTGTTTGAAATATTGGGTTCCTAGGGAATAAAGCATAATTTTGAAGAATAACTTTCAAATACACATATTCTTTAACAGAAGTTATTTTGCACAATAAAGCTATTTTGACTTTTCCAAATAATAATGAAGAAATTAATAAAAAATATATATGGACAAAGATAAAGGCTAATACAGTACAAATCATGCCCTGTGGCATATTAAACAGTTAGTTGACCTACTAAAATATCTATGCTGCTAGTTAGAACATACCTAGAAAGAATGGCCTACTCTTTTATTTGCTGTATAGGGTTCCTCCTTAATTAATGCTCTGTGTAAAAGGAGTTCGGCAAACTATTCACCATTCATTTTACAGATTTCACCCTCTTTTCTGTTCAAGGACAGATGTTGATTTTGTATATAATTTATATATGTGTGTGTGTGCATGTGTATACATACAGACTTGTTCACTAGTCAGAAATACTTGTATATTTTATGAAAATATAGTAAACAGCTCTTAGTCTTAAAGTTTTTACCAAATTGTTTGCTATTTGTTGTTACAAGTATATGTGGTGATGGGGGTGAGACGTACTATTGCTTTTGTTCCCTGATTCCCTGTTCCCATGAGGCACGTGCCTTCATAGTCCCAGCCATAAAAGTGGGAGCCTTTAATCTGGTTTATTTAAGTACTCTGTGTCACTGCTCTCACCAGGGGTTTTGTGCAGTCCTTGTTGCAATGGATACCATCACCGTCTTTTCTTGTTTAACTGTGTAATCCCAGATCCTGACCAGGGGCTTCAGGAAAACAGCCCCTACCTACATTGTCCTGGGTTGTTGGTCAGGACTATATAGTAATATTTCATATCATGTACCAACTATATTAATTGAATTTCTTGATCTTGAATTTGTTGTTACCTTTCACCATTCAACATAGTCACTGTCCCAAACAAATGAGTAACAATTTCAGCATAGTTCTATGTGTCAGGTCCTAGCTGGCAGCAGTGCATTCGATCACTGGAAACACCTTCCATGTCAGGGCTTTGGACAGAGATTTGGCAAGCAACTCAACCCCTATGATGCTGCATTATTATTAAGCAGTGTTCTAGTTTGCAAGTGGTGAAGATGCTGCTGAAGATAATATAGCTGTCACCACCTCCCATCATTTCTTCTTCAAATCATGGGAGATTTAGTCATACGCTTGCTACTGAAAAACTTGCCAACCCATGTAAATATGAGACAAATTCAGTAACAGTGCATGACTGCATCTTCTGTTCCGTCCATATGTCATGTTCACACATTTAAATTGAGAATGAGTTTGCCCTATCAGATTTATGTATTGGTAATACAGACCAATGAGCATCTTCTTAAAAAAAAAGAAAAGAAAGAAACAAAATACCACCACCATAGCAACAACAACAACAAAAACACCTGCCTTGTAAATTACAGATGGGTTTGAGTCACAAATTCATCTGAATCCAAATTTTCCCAATGTTCAGAGGTAGTTCGGTTCCAGCCTTTTGGTTTGAACTATTATAGACATGCAGTCCAGATGCAAAGTTTGGATCCAAATTTATGCACTGTTTGTGACTGTTAAGATACAGTGTTTTGATTTGAGGCTTCTCTATTGGAAAACATACAGTCACAATGTTACTTTGTAATCTGGAATTATAATACTGCCCAACTGAACAAAGCTGGACTGATTACCCTATTTGATATACAGAAGGTGACAGTTCAGCATTGGGACCTCACGGCTTCTGTATATTGTAGATTGTTTACTATGACCACATAAACTTTATATGAAACAAGTTTGTTATGCAGAAATATGTGATTTCTATTGTAAATATTTTTAAAAATCTATTATTCCTGTCTGTTTTTATTAAAGGAAAACCACTGCAGAAGAATTAAAATTCTAGGGGACTGTTACTATTGTGTATCAGGATTGACACAGCCCAAAACAGACCATGCCCACTGCTGTGTCGAAATGGGACTGGATATGATTGACACCATCACGTAAGTATCTCAGTCATTGTACTCAGGCTTCAGTGCCCAATGGGAAACAGTATCATCCCTGCCATGTTTGTGATGTGTGTTATTAAGGGAGTGGCAGTTTCTGCTGGAACTATACTCATGTAAACCTTTACAGTGGTTCACTTGTGCCATGAGAGGGTCCTGTTTTTACACAGTGCATTCTAGGCACTGCTTTTCTACTCCATTTAATCAGTTTGATGAGAAAAAATGAGTGTGTGCGTGCGTGCACATGCGCCACGCAGTGAGGGGAGAGAGAAAAGGGGAACTCATGAACTACCTCTATTACTATTTGCCATAGCAATGTGCATTGAACCAGTAAGCAGGGAATCTAATTCCTGCTTGTTCAATATTAAAACGGCTCTCAGTTCACCCACTTGTATGTAAATTCCAAACAGACTTTGATGTATATCCATTGTGTGTGTTCATATTCCCAAATCAATTGTTCACTCTGATTTTTGCCTTTCTGTATGTCATTTTGAAACTTTTATTTTGCCTTTCATCAGAGATGTAAGGTGAAATTCATTTTGCCTCTCAGAGAAGTTTTTGTTATGCTTCAGAGCTCTGAACTATTGTCTTTTTACCAAAAGGCCAGGTGTGAATGTGAGAGAGTTCTGAATGACCTGCTAGTTACTAAGCAAGAGCTGGAAATGTTATTTCATATACTGACATTGGGGAGGGAGCGGGGAGGAGACGTTGTTGTGTGGTTTCTTCATTACCATGTATCTAATATTTCAAAGACAATATATATGTGAACACACAGATACATAGTCATGCTACATATAAATACACACTGCCACACTGAGTTATGTAATGCTAGTGCCTTTGGACTAGATTATGGCTCTCCCACAAGACCTGTGGGAGTGACACTCCAGGAGCTCTGTTCTTGTGTGGGTGGGGGGATAGTAATTGGCTATTAGTTCTTACCAGTAGCTAATTACTGCCGCTGCCCCTTGCACTGTCTGTCCCATTGACAGGAGAGGGACCAGAGCCAAGGCTCCACCTCCCCTCATTACTTACCTGCTTGGGGGAGGAAGAGAAGTGATCCTTACACACCTGCAGCCCTTTTGTCCCCAGCAGAGGTACATAGATCAAGGTACAGTCTAGCCTTTAATTTGAAAACGGGCAGTAAAACATTTTGTGCTATAGTTTTATGCAGAGTGATCAAAAAAATTAAAATGACGAAGCTATATAATTTTTGAAAGGCATAATTTGTATGCATTTGTAGTCCTCAGTAACATTTCCGTATCGATTTTAAAGAAATGTTATGAAGAGCCTATAGTGCCTTACTGTCTTAGTCTGCCTCTCAGTCTTTATCTATCCCACATATTTGGAGGCAGTATCCATGTGTTATCTTACAGAGCCATGTGATCAATGCATTAGCATGTGACTTTGATCGTTTCACCTCCACTCTGCTCACTGATCCATCTCTCTCAGGACTTCGGCTAACATTCCAGTCACTATTGAATAGTTTCTGCACAGTTGCCATGTTTGTCTACTTTTAAAATCAGCTTGCCAAAGAAATATTTCCTCTGCAGTCCAAAGGTGAATTTTGTAGTGCCCGCCTCCCCCCCTCCCCTCCGCCGCTCCCAGAATTCTAATTTCCCAAGTTGCAGAATGAGCAAATTCAGTTCTTGGTCAGGGATAGATTTAAGGACAGATATCTGACAAAACTCTAAGTCTTGAAATGGAAGCTTCCCAACTTTCCTATGGCGGGGACATGGCATTCACTCCTCGCCTAGGAATGGCTCTGAATGCCAGGTTTAAATTGGTGATATATTAAGTACTTTTTATTGGTATTTTTAATGCATTCGTTATATTTCTGAGCCCTGAACAGCTGGACAAAGATACTGGGGGCCAGAGCATGCTGCCTGTTATATGTGTGCAAAGTCCATTTAAAGCAATCAGACCAGTGCACATGCAAACAGGATAATTGAGACCATAGTTTCACAGTCAGAGCATTATGAAAAAACAGCCCTCATAACGTTTGAAAAAACTCTCTCAGACATTGCTATGAGTATTTTTGTCTATTGTATGTGACAGCTCTACAGTACATGATGGTGTGCTGTGCTGTAAAAGTTTTACTGGCACTTGTGACCTACATAACTCCAAAGTGACTTTGCCACCTGTATGTAATGTGACTATCTGAAACGCATGCTGATAGAACCTGAAATGTATGCTGATGAATACCACACCATCATGTATTCCATTCATATAAAATAGCTGTATAAGAGCCAGATCATGCTGCTTCATGAAGGGGCTCGGAGCTGTGGAAAATTTTATGGGGTTCTCCTCTATTATTATTATTATTTATTCCAAATTCGTTTGAGAGATGGGTTTGTCTGCATTGAAATCACGGCAAGGATTGTGTCTTCTAAACCTTGCAGATCCTTTGGAGATACATGGCAATAGAGACACAATTCTGTATCTCCATACCAGCTCTGGAGCTTCGTGGTGGCATATCTCCATTAGACTTCCTTTCAGGAGAATTCCATAGTGCAGAGAAAGGCAGAGAAGAATCTGATATAGCTAGTGTCTCTATCGCATTTCTGTCTTCTTGTGATACATTAGCTCAGGCATGATTTGATTCTATGTCCCATTTATCAAAATAACCAAAATTTTAAGAGGTTTGGATAAACTTGTCCATTTTCAGCCATCCATTCATCCAGTATAAATTCCTGTTGTATTGTATATATTGTGAAATTTGTAAAGCATTTTAAGATGAAAGTGATATACAAACCCAAAGATCTATTATTATTTCTTTTATGTAATAATAATTATTATTGTTGTTATGTAAATACAGTTAAAACATAGTAACAAGGGATATTTCAGCAATTCAGATATACACAATAGGATCAGAATCATTATTGTCTTTACTAAATAAATGTATCCTGCAAAGCCATCTATGCATAGCATTCCTTCTGTAGTAAATAGGTGTTCCACTTAGAGAAAGTCTTTGGATTGGGGAGAAGTAAAGTTAGACATATAGACCTTCTACAAATTCTGTGAACTTCTCATTTAAAATGTACGCAAAGGCACTGCTTCCTCCTCTTACCTATTTTTAAATATGAAAGTTAATCAATAATTTCATTAGTTGGACTCTCTTTCACGTGTATATATGTAGTGTAATGATATCACTTGAGCTGCCCACTCTTTGGATATCTCATTTATGCTAATATTAGAAATGGGGCACATTCTCTTTTTATGTTTGCGTTTATGTCTGCTATCATGATAAGTAAACATCAATAAAAAGTCAAATTAGAAAAGAGGGAATGAAGCAGATGGGCTGCTGTGTATTATCTAGGCACAGTCAGTGAGAACTCATGGTAGAAGATAAGTAACAGGCAACTTCAGCATTTTCTTTTTGACAGGGTTTAATAAATTGGAAAAGACAGTACAGTGTGTGCATTGAAGATTAGGAGATGGTGGGAGAGGGCAAGATGAAGAAGAGTCAAGGTTGACGGAGCAGTAATTGGTGGTGTCGGATTTATAGAGAGAGTTAAATTGGCAGAGGCCAATCCTTCATCTTTCACACATTTAAGTAATCCATTGATTTCAATGAAACTACTTGTGTGAGTAAGGATTGCAAGACCCAGACCTGCTGCGTATGCCTTAACTAACATAGAAACAGTGATCATCTCAGAAATCAGAAGGGGGTCAGGGAACAACTATTGTTGCCTTTGAAATCATTGCAAAAATTTTCCTCACTTTAATATGAGTGTACCAGGGTGTCCTGCCCCTTTAAGGGCCAGGAACCTAGGACCAACCAGCCTTGTTCAGTTTATCAGACTCAGCTGGGGAGGGGGTCAGGTGAGCCTTACAAAGAGCTGAGAGCCCTCAGTTGAAAGGGGTGGGGGCTGCAGGAGAGAGTTTGGCTCCTGTGACTAGCCCTGGAACAGAAAGATAGGGGAGTAGAATGAAAGACCTCTGGGTCCCAGCAGCCTGCACTGATTGTGAGCTTTGACTGAATTAATAAATTGGTGCCCTAGAAAAAAGGCCTGAAATACTCCAGGTATGGCAGTGAGACCTTCCTGGGAAGGTTGGGAAATTCGGACAGGCAATTGGCCTTGGAACTAAAGGGGAAACTGAGGAAGAGGCTAGCCTGGATCCAGGCCCAGTACATAACACTGTGACAGGGAGCATCATCCAGTCAAACATTGTTGAGCTCTGTGTGCAGAGATTAGATTGATTGGAATGTATAGCCAAGCCAACAGACGTTCACAGAACTCAAGAGCTGCTAACTGGATTTTGTCGATGCATAGGTAAAAAATATTTTTTTTACTTCTGTGCAGAGAACAAGCTTGGAAAATTTCAGACTCCAAAGGAATTTAGTTTGAGAGTGTAATGAGCAAATGAAAAAGGGGATTAAGGCACAGTTTATAATGGAAGATGAATTTCAACTTTAGTTATAGTCCATCAGTCTAGTTAGTGATTTTGTATCTGAAGATGCTGCTGTTCATCAGTTCCATGAGATGTGGAAGCATTTTAGGTATTTAGATTACCCTTCGTTTCAGGCAACATCAGAGCTGTAAAACTAGTGGGCTTCTCAAGGTCTATTTGCCCCACTGCAGAAGAGGTGTATTGCTGGTATAAATCCTTGTCTGGAGAAAGGTTCCATCTCTAGTATCAGCCTTGTCACATTACACAATGAAATGAAAAATCATCTGTTTGAGCTGTTTGATATTCCCCTGGTGGATCTTCTGAAAGGGTTTAATGATTAGGTAATCACAATAGACATTTCCAGTAAAGCTTTCTTTGGGATGGACAAAAAAGTCCTCAGTGTATAGAGTTAGCCCCTGATCCTCCAAACACTTACACATGTGAGTAGTTCTATTTGTTTCATGGGATAACTCACGTGTGCAAAGTTATGTACGTGCACAAGTGCTTGCAGTAACAGGGTCTTAGACTGCAAGCTCTTTAGGGCAGGGACTGTCTTTTACTACATTTTTGTATAGTCCCTAGGACAATAAGGTACGTGCTCTCTAATATGTCCATGCAGATGCGCCTTTTCTAAATGCCCTAAATATGGCCCTGCATTTAGGTTCCATTTGATGGTGCTTCTGCTTGTTACCAGTAGAGTGATCCAAGAAGTGTCGGGAGATTCTCTAAGAAATTTATTGAAAATTTCCTATATTTGCCCCAACTTCTTTCTTCCTCAGAGTAATGTCTTCAAATGCACAATCCAAGTCAGACTATGGTCAGTGCGTGAGGAGTCTCTTTCATAGTAGTAAAATGCTTAGGCTACAGTCCTATCCTTGTTCTGCATGCTGAATTCCTATATAGCCCTGTGGTAACGAAAAAATTCACCACTGTGCAGGGATACAGCTAAAGTCGTATGCCCCATTTAAGTCTTTCCTTGATGGCTTAAGTGGGACTTGAAGTGGAGTTAAGTGTTACATAGAATTTGTTGGCCCACAGCATGGGTGTGAATTCTGCCCATAAATCTTTTTTTATTAGATTCATTAGTGACATAGTTAAACATGCCCATATTCTTTAGCTTCTCATCAGTATGTGGCAGGTGTCATCATCTCACTTTTTAATAATATTTAAGCCAGGGATTCTTTCTCTTCATCTTATTTAAATTGCTTGTCACACCTTGAAGGTTTCAGTCATCAGTATTATTTATGAGGGTATTTTACTTTCAAAAATCGTATATTTATTATGTAACTGCCAGGGTATATTTATTATGTAACTCAAGTTTTCCAAGCTGCTGGCTACTCCCCAGTAGAGTGGGTGGAAGTGGGAGCCTCAGCCTCATTTAAAGGTGGGAGATTTATGAGTCTTTAAACAGAAAATAATAACTTGCATCTTTCATTCCAAAGGATCCAAAAGTATTTCAAAACCTGATATACTAATTACATATAAAGAATTCCTTTGCTCAGGGTGGAAATACAACCTCTTCAGGGATGTAATGTGGGAATTATTTAATTGTACTCAGTAGTGCCACAGGGCAGGGAATGAAGTGTAATGTATCCAATTGAAAATGAAGACAGAATATGGATAAGGAGGAGATAAATATTACAGTTGGAATGTGGCCAGAACACTGGGGTTAACATTCACAAGCTTGTGAAAAGTGTTAGAGGATATTTAATCACTATCCTTGGGTGTACCTCTCCTCAGCTAGATGGCACATATCACACTACAGTCTCACGCTGGGGCACAGGTTCAGTACAGAGGGAAGCATGCCATAGCTGAATCACTAATAGCACTTCCAGCACCACTTAGGTGTTCCTGGGCAGTCTCCCATGCAGATATTCACCTGTTCCAATTCTGTTTAACTGTGGGAGCTAACAGGATAAGGTAAGGTTCTTCCCTGCATTTGGGGCAAGAATAGATGGGAATGTGAAGGAAAGTGGCTTTAAGCCACTTTATCCCACTATATATTCTGAGTGAGCAAAGAGCCTGTTTTTCTCTGGGGTAAGTTAGAACAGACCCGAAGCTGCTTTTTCTTATGTTTAAGGCTGCGAATCTTTCAGGGAGGTCATGGAAGTCATGGATTCTGGGACCTCCATGACTTCTGCAGCCGCACGAGCTGCTGCTCCGGCGGCCCCAGGCAACTGGTCCTGGGTGCTGCCCCAGAGCAGCGGTCGAGGAACAGCTGCGACGCTCCAGGCCGCCCTCAGCCCAGAGGAGCAGCAACAGTGGCAGGGCCCTGGGCTGCCCCTCCGCAAAGGAGCAGCAGCAGTGCCAGAGTCCAGAACTGCCCTCCACCCCCAGGAGCAGCAGCATCCACTGGAGCACCATTTCCCCTCCCCGCTCCCCAGCAGGTAAGATTTAGTTAGGGGTATTTTTAGTAAAAGTCGCAGACAGGTCACTGGCCATAACTTTTTGGTTATTGCCCATGACCTGTCCGTGACTTTTACTAAAAATACCTGTGACTAAATCGTAATCTTACTTATGTTCTGCTTCTCATGGCATCCCATGGGCTCAGACAAGCAGAAAATGGCTATTGCATAGTATGTTACAGACATACTCCATTTTCACTCCTGGCCTGCCTTTACCCTTTTTCTCCCTAAGCAGATATGTCCCTAAGCTAGGGCCTGAGAGCTTGGCTAGCATACAGCCCTTACAACAGCTCTAAGTCAGCTGAGGAGCATTCTCAGAGGGCTGTTGCCTGCAATACAGAATCAGGTGTGACTTTGACATGGATCATAGAAGTTTCTGTGTTCAGTTCATTTGTGGGCAACATTTCAGCCCATATTTTACCCAGACTGCTTTATCCATTCCTACTGATGAGGATGTGTAATAGATTGTTTAGATGTATAAACACTTGGTATCAGATGGATTGATTTCAGTGGGAACTGCTGTCTGCCCTGTACTTTTGAAAATCAGGTAATTTATTTAGGTGTCTGAACATAGATTTAGGAGCCTAACATTTGCCTTCTATTTTTTTAAATCTTGGCATTGGGATTAAGGGATCCAATTAAGACGTTTGCCTTTCAAAAGACTGGCCCACAGTATGTGCAGTGTAGCTATACAAATGGCACTCGGTTGTTATGTATTCTGTATTCTCCAGTGAAACACCCATATTAAACAACAGAAGAATATGATAGTGTGTGGTCCTCCCAGACATGGCATCTGTCATAGCAATTAATACATTTATTCAAAAACATCCAGATAATCTGGAGGCAATTCATAGTAAAACAGTCTTTGTCATTAGCATCCAAGAGCTAACTTATTCCTGATGGTTCTTAAATGGAACTACCATCCTAAAAGTATCTAGTATTTAAGGACCACCAGCTGGGAATTCTTTAGACTTAGAAAGCAGAGTTCATATACTTAAATAGCTGGAAAAGCTCATCTTTGGCTTTACCAGGAAATATCTCCTTGTATGCAGACACTTTTGGAATACATGGTAAATGAAGATGGGAACTTAATGACTTGTGGAAAATGGGATAAAAAGCATTTTCTTATGTCAGTGCTGTCCAGTTCAAAGTCAGCCACTACTGATCTATTCTGAAATGCATTTCCATCTGATAACTGTTCAGCAGCTTCTTCAGAACAAGTTTGATAGTTTGTAAAAGCAGTATGAAACTAGGAGATGGAGGAAAGCTGACTGCTGCAGAGGAGCATGTGGATTGGACGCAGATTTCTCTTAGAGGAGAGTCTAATGATAGAGAATCTCCAGGTTATAGTAAGGAGCAGAGGATGGAAGAGGATAATGTAAGGGCCAGGTCAGATGATAAACAGTCACATAAAAAAGAAGCTGACACATCAGAAAAGGGCAGACAAACAGGGACAAGTTTTTTAAAGTGCTTGTACATAAATGCTAGAAGTCTAAATAATAAGATGGGTGAACTAGAGTGCCTCGTGATAAAGGAGGATATTGATATAATAGGCATCACAGAAACCTGGTGGACTGAGAGCAATCAATGGGACACAATCATTCCGGGGTACAAAATATATTGGAAGGACAGAACAGGTCGTGCAGGGCGGGGCGGGGGGGGAGAGATGTGAAAAAAAATGTAGAAGCAAATGAAGTAAAAATCTTAAGTGAATTCACATGTTCCATAGAATCTCTATGGATAGAAACTTCATGCTCTAATAAGAATATAACATTAGGGGTCTATTATTGACCACCTGACCAGGCCAGTAATAGTGATGATGAAATGCTAAGGGAAATTAGAGAGGCTATCAAAATTAAGAACCCAATAATAGTGGGGGATTTCAGTTATCCCCATATTGACTGGGAACGTTTCACTTCAGGACGAAATGCAGAGATAAAATTTCTCGATACTTCAAATGACTGCTTCATGGAGCAGCTGGTACGGGAATCCACAAGGGGAGAGGCAACTCTAGATTTAATCCTGAGTTGAGCACAGGAACTGGTCCAAGAGGTAACTATAGCAGGACCGCTTGGAAATAGTGACCATAATACAATAGCATTCAACATCCCTGTGGTGGGAAGAACATCTCAACAGCCCAACACTGTGGCATTTAATTTCAAAAGGGGGGAACTATGCAAAAATGGGGGGGTTAGTTAAACATAACATAAATGGTACAATGACTAAAGTGAAATCCCTGCAAGCTGCATGGGCGCTTTTTTCAAGACACCATAATAGAGGCCCAACTTCAATGTATACCCCAAATTAAGAAACACAGTAAAAGAACTTAAAAAGAGCCACCGTGGCTTAACAACCATGTAAAAGAAGCAGTGAGAGATAAAAAGACTTCCTTTAAAAAGTGGAAGTCAAATCCTAGTGAGGCAAATAGAAAGGAGCATAAACACTGCCAAATTAAGTGCAAGAGTGTAATAAGAAAAGCCAAAGAGGAGTTTGAAGAACGACTAGCCAAAAACTCCAAAGGTAATAACAAAATGTATTTTAAGTACATTCGAAGCAGGAAGCCTGCTAAACAACCAGTGGGGCCCCTTGATGATCGAGACGATCAGCAAAGACGATAAAGTCATTGCGGAGAAACTAAATGGATTCTTTGCTTCAGTCTTCACGGCTGAGGATGTTAGGGAGATTCCCAAACCTGATCTGGCTTTTGTAGGTGACAAATCTGAGGAACTGTCACAGATTGAAGTGTCACTAGAGGAGGTTTTGGAATTAATTGATAAACTCAACATTAACAAGTCACCGGGACCAGATGGCATTCACCCAAGAGTTCTGAAAGAACTCAAAGGTGAAGTAGCGGAACTATTAACTAAGGTTTGTAACCTGTCCTTTAAATCGGCTTCGATACCCAATGACTGGAAGTTAGCTAATGTAACACCAATATTTAAAAAGAGCTCTAGAGGTGATCCCGGCAATTACAGACCACTAAGTCCAACGTCGGTACCAGACAAATTAGTCAAAACAATAGTTAAGAATAAAATTGTCAGACACATAGAAAAACATAAACTGTTGAGCAATAGTCAACGTGGTTTCTGTAAAGGGAAATCGTGTCTTACTAATCTATTAGAGTTATTTGAAGGGGTCAACAAACTTGTGGACAAGGGGGATCCAGTGGACATAGTGTACTTAGATTTCCAGAAAGTCTTTGACAAGGTCTCTCACCAAAGGCTCTTACGTAAATTAAGCTGTCATGGAATAAAAGGGAATGTCCTTTCATGGATTGAGAACTGGTTAAAAGACAGGGAACAAAGGGTAGAAATTAATGGTAAATTCTCAGAATGGAGAGGGGTAACTAGTGGTGTTCCCCAGGGATCAGTCCTAGGACCAATCCTATTCAATTTATTCATAAATGATCTGGAGAAAGGGGTAAACAGTGAGGTGGCAAAGTTTGCAGATGATACTATACTGCTCAAGATAGTTAAGACCAAAGCAGACTGTGAAGAACTTCAAAAAGATCTCAAAAAACTAAGTGATTGGGCAACAAAATGGCAAATGAAATTTAATGTGGATAAGTTTAAAATAATGTGCACTGGAAAAAATAACCCCAACTATACATACAATATGATGGGGGCTAATTTAGCTACAACGAGTCAGGAAAAAGATCTTTGAGTCATTGTGGATAGTTCTCTGAAGATGTCCATGCAGTGTGCAGAGGCAATCAAAAAAGCAAACAGGATGTTAGGAATCATTAAAAAGGGGATAGCGAATAAGACTGAGAATATATTATTGCCCTTATATAAATCCATGGTACACCCACATCTCGAATACTGTGTACAGATGTGGTCTCCTCACCTCAAAAAAGAAATACTGGCACTAGAAAAGGTTCAGAAAAGGGCAACTAAAATGATTAGGGGTTTGGAGAGGATCCCATATGAGGAAAGATTAAATAGGCTAGGACTCTTCATCTTGGAAAAGAGGAGACTAAGGGGAGATATGATAGAGGTATATAAAATCATGAGTGATGTGGAGAAAGTGGATATGGAAAAGTTATTTACTTATTCCCATAATACAAGAACTAGGGGTCACCAAATGAAATTAATAGGCAGCAGGTTTAAAACAAATAAAAGGAAGTTCTTCTTGGCGCACAGTCAACTTGTGGAACTCCTTACCTGAGGAGGTTGTGAAGGCTAGGACTATAACAGCGTTTAAAAGAGAACTGGATAAATTCATGGTGGTTAAGTCCATAAATGACTATTATCCAGGATGGGTAAGGAATGGTGTCCCTAGCCTCTGTTTGTCAGAGGATGGAGATGGATGGCAGGAGAGAGATCACTTGATCATTGCCTGTTAGGTTCACTCCCTCTGGGGCACCTGGCATTGGCCACTGTCGGTAGACAGGATACTGGGCTAGATGGACCTTTGGTCTGACCCGGTACGGCCGTTCTTATTTTCTTATGTTCTAAATAATTGTAGCTAAATTCATAACTTCTTAGAATTAAAGGAGCAGCAGAGGCTGGGTTGGTAGAGTGGATTTCATCTACCCATAGGCCATTTACACTGATCCAAAATATACTAGGATTATGAGGGTAGAATGAATTTCAGCCTCAGTTTGTTTCTGGGTCCAGTTTAGAAAGCAAAAAACTGATTCATTAGCTACAGAAATAATCCATGGAATGAATAATTTGACAAATTTCAATTTCTTTTCTAGAAATATGCTTGTCCTTGAATAGCTGGTGACTTTCCAAAATCTATTCATAATTTGAAATTATTTACTGAATACTTTTGGCAAATTGTTCTTGACCTGTGGATTGTTCATGAGCAGACTGTAGTGAATTTCTGATATTCACATAGAACAATTTTGATTCGTTTTGATTAGACAGAAATGTCACAACATTGGGAGGACACGCTGAAATTTTGTATCTGAAACTTGCTCACCAATGTATTCATTAATAGTTGCTTAATATTCCCCATTTTTCATATGTTTGCTAGAAAATTCATGGAATCTAATTGCGAAAGAGGTACAAACACACCCAAAGCAAATTGGGAATTTTAAAATTTGAACAAATATACATGAACAGTATTTTTAATTTTTCTCCTTGGCTTCAATAATGATACAAATATCATTGACACATTTTGGAGTCTCTGGGAAGAGGGTAGAAATACATTTGCAATTTAGATTTTGTATTAATTGAGCAAAGCACAAAATGCCTTCAGATTCTACTTCATGAATCTGTGAATATATTGCAAAGCTCGCTTTCCTTAACATGTAGTGATCAGTAATGTAGTATTTACTGTATCTTTTGAGATCTCTAACTAGAACTTTGAAGACAAATTTTGTTACAATTTTCCAGTTTTGAAAAGCATATTTCCTTAAAAGATTAATTTTTGTTTTCCTTTGAGGACATTTAGAACAGAGGAAAGAACAGATTTATTTTCGGATTGTGCCTCTTTTCCCTTTTGGGGGATATTTCATTCCCCCTCTCTTTACATTTAATGTAAGTTTCAACATACTTTTTTTTGTAATATGAGTTTTTAGTATTTTGTGAATACTTGCAAGTACTTGACTCCAGTTAATACACTGCTGCTGTGTTATGTGATAGACTATATAAAGGCTAGTAAGGCCCTAATCTTGATTCTTGAAATGCTCATGAATATACTTACATTTACCCATGTGAATCGTCTCACTGGCATCAGTGGGACTGCTCATATGAGTAAAGGTAAGCACATGCATATGTGTATGCAGGATTGTGACCTTAGTTTGAATGTTCAAAATGATCAGTTTGAATTAATTAAGCACAAAAATGAAAGGCCTTTTTTAAAAAAAAAATAAACACACTATACCCACAATACTATAACATAAGAGCAAGAGCTGAATTATTTTTCAAACATTTAGGCATAGTAAGAATGTGCAAACATTTGTGGTTACCTCTCTCCTTGTTTTTTTTCCCCTTAATTAAAAAAGTGTGTGTTTCTCTTTTTAACTCTTACCTAATTCAGAAATATATTAAACTGATTATCTTCAAATTTCCAGTGAAAATTTATCTCTGGTTAAGACCTGACTTAAGAAATTATAACCCAAATGGTGTAATTTTGAGAAAGTAATGACAGTTTAGAATTAGGGGGTTAGAATGGAAAGGATTTTTCAACTTTAACTATTGCAAAGCTGCCCTGACACTGTAACATAAGAACAAATGTTAAAAATTATTTTTCAAAGCATTTTGACATGTCAAAAGTGAGTAAATGTGTGTGTTTACTCTGCTAAATGATAAACCAGAGTCTCTTTTTAGTTAACGATGCTAATGTACATATGGGCTTAATTCTTCCTTCAATAACACCAGGCAACACTGAGGTTAATAGGGAAGCACCACTTACCAGGAAGGAGAGTATAGTTCACAGAATAGGACATAAATACAATAATTATTACTACACAACTTCCATCGTGAAGAAATTATGGATGCAACACACGCAATGTGCCTGACACAAGCCCGCAAAACCAAAGAAATGAAAAATTAACCCACCTAATAGTACATACTCTTCATTCTTCCACCCACAGGCACATATTTTACAATTACCACTCCTACCATATATCACAGACCATGCACTGTTTTTTTCCATTTTGCATACACATTTTACTAGATTACTTTTTCCCCAGCACTAACAGTTGTGGAAGTTTGGGGAAGTAGGTTATTGTATTGCAAAAAGCTAGTTTGGTAAAAGGCTGTGCACAGATGGGTGGTTAAAGGAGGTGATGGAAGGCTGGTATCCTTGTAGGGGCAGAGTTAAGGTCATACTGCAGAGGTGGGCAAACTATGGCCCACAGGCCACATCCAGCCCGGCCTCTGAGCTCCCGTCAGGGAAGGCTAGCCCCTGCCTCTCCCTTGTTGTCCTGTCCACCCGCAGCAACGCTGCTGCGCGGGGAGCACAGCTGGCTCCGCCCGGGTGGCAGGGCTGCGAGCTTCTGCCACTCTGAGCGGCATGGTAAGGGGGTGGAGGGTCGCGAAGGGAAGCTAAAGGAAAGGGAGCAGGGGGGCGGTTGGATGGGGTGGAGGTGGTTGTATTGGGTGCAGGTTCTAAGGGGGGCCAGTCAGAGGATGGGGAATGGGGGTATTGGGGTGGGGAAGTTGGATAGACGTGGGTGTCCTGAGGTGCCTGTCAGGGGACAGGGGTGTGGATAGGGGTCAGGGGATTCAGGGGACAGGGAGCAGGTCCCGGGGGGCAGTTAGGGGCGGGGGTTCTGGGAGGGAGCGGTCAGGGGACAAGAAGCCAGCGAGGGGAGGAATAGATGGGTTGGGAGTTCTGAGGGGGATAGTCAGGGGGTAGGAAGTGGAAGGGGGCAGATAGGGGGCAGGGGCCAGGCTATTTGGGGAGGCACAGCCTTCCCTACCCAGCCCTCCATACAGTTTTGCAACTCCAATGTGGCCTTCAGGCTAAAAAGTTGCCCAGCCCTGTCATAGTGCCTGGTCTGTGGTGTATTCTTGGTGTGGTAATGATAAGGTGTGCGCTTGTGAGTGGGGGTGAACGGTATGTACTGTTAGGTGGGTTAATTTTCCATTTCCTTGATTTTGTGGGTTATTGTCAGGTAGGTTGTGTGTGTTGCATCCTAACTGCTTCACAACAGTTTTTTGTGTATTAATTTCGTAGGGTGTTAATACTTAACTGGGTGGGGTATTGGATGGGGGTGGACCTATTGGGAGGGGGAGTTGAAATGCAACAAGAGAATATTTCATCCCTTGGCAGTTGCATGTTAGCCCTTCCCTGCAGTAGGAAAAAATCTTATAGAAGAATGTAGCTCCTCCCAGAGAAGCTTTTATGAACTTGCCCTCCCCCCAACCCCCAAACAATCAAACTTGTATACACCTGCCACCACCGCCATCTACCAGTCCGACTTGTGTATTCCTGGCCCCACATCAGGTTTGTGTGCTCAGCGCATAAACTTTTAGAGTATAATGTGAATAAATGCTATTAATTCCATAAGATTCAGCATTTTTAAAAAACAAACTCACTCTTGCATCAATCTTCCTCAGGGTCTGCCTCTCTGCCAAGTTATGTGGAAAAAGACAATGTTTTCAAAGAGATGTCAGTCAACAATGAAAAGTTGCTGCAGGGAAATTTTAGCCACAGCCCAAATTCAAAAGCTTCTGATTAAAAATGTATGAGGTGAACCCAAATTAAAACCTACATCGAAAATTCAAACAGCATAAAATTAACCCTGTGTGAAATTTCACCCCAGCTGGCCACCTACTTCTAGAGAGAGACAGGAATTTATGCCCCATTTTAGAATGCAATTCTAACTGTGGAGATAGCTGCTAAGCACATGTGTAAGTTTTTTGCAGTTTCAGTGCAATAGATTGTTGTCAATTGTTAGAAATAAAAAGTCCTCTCAATGCCACCCGAGTGAGATAAGTACTGTTAATACTGACTTTAACAGCTAATTACAGTTTCTGCATGTATAAAATGTAAATCTCTTCAGGCTCAGCCCTGCATATGGGGCAGTGGGTAGCTTTGCTACTACAGGAGGAAAGATATTATGGCTCAGTCACAATTCCTCCCCTGCTACCTTCCTATGCTGAGCAATCGTGTTACTTCACCCTTTCTTGGGTTACTTACCACCACCCCCATGTCTTGCCAGCTGAGCTGCCTGACGCATGGAGAGTGGAGCCAAGACTGCCCCATCCCTGATATCCCCCACTGGCATCTTCTCATGCCCATTTGCAAGCGGGTGAGGGGAAAGTCTTATGTGCACAGCCTTGCTCCCTGAGCCTCAGTCAGAGAATCTAGTGTCTGGCTGTCCGGGGGGCCCTACTTCCCTGGGTGGTCTCATAGGACTAGACAAAATCTAGCCCCATGTATTTCTGAATACATGCAGGAGCACAGGTATCAGGACTAGAATATCATGTTTGTGTGACTTGGGTAGGGGGAAAGGGCAGAACTTTCCCACTTACTGATTTTGAATCTGAAATCTTGAGAGCAGTAAGCAAATGAATACAAGAAAATGATTTCTGGTGTGTTTAAATATGCATCATCATAGAGAAGGGAATTAAACAATCGGAGACGCGTCAAAAACATTTTTTTACCTCAGTAAGTTTTAAATCAATGAAATGAAGTGGAGTTGTTCATCAAATAAAACTTAAGTAGAACGCCAAGCAAATACATTACTACAGAATAAGGAAATAAATCAGAGGAGATAAATATTTTTATTGATGTTTATTGTTTAGGACTTTCTCTGATGCACAAAGAGAAAACAGTGGATGGAATTCACCTTAGTACAGAGGGTTAGCACCATCTCCTCCATATCACGTTATTATCATTGCTATGAATCTGTATTACAGTCACACCTAGAGGCCAACCACTGTGCCATTTACAGACAAAGGCTGGGAAATGTTATCTCCATTTGGCAGACTGGAAACTGAGACACAGAGAGATTAAGTGACTTGTCCAAGGTCACACAGGAAGTTTGGGGTGGAGCTAGGAAATGATGCCAGAGCTCTTCAATCCCGGTTTAGTGCTATACCCACAAGACCAACCTTCCCCTCAGTGCCCTGTATGACTGCTTATGGTGAAATCCCTTTACCCATATAAATCCCATGTTCTTTGTGTGAGATGAATTACCAGGCAAAATTCCCCAGCCTCTAACACAAAACCAGGCTGTATAAATAGAATATATGCTCTCTATGAAATGAAGGATCTCTAAAAGTAATATTGTCCATTTTAATATTCAATTGAAAGCAATCCCTTGTAATACTGTATTTAAATATGTTTGCTTAGATGCATGTCAGGTTAAAATTACACTTAATAAGATAGTTTCAACAATTTTCTTTTGATTCCACCATCAGTTTGCTGTCAGCTGTCATAGCTGCCTAAAGTAAATATGCATTAAGAAACAGGAAAATTTATGACAGAATAAACTGTGGGTAAATAAGTGGAGACAGAAGATAAACAAGCAAGTGCTGTAGTTTGGCTGTCACTGGATCAGTTGAGTTACAAGCAGAGTGTATTTTGTTTATCTTGACAGGAGATCTAAGCTTCACAAGGAATTTAATAGGAAATACTGAGAAGGTGGCAACTAGAACTACATAGTACAGTTGCAAAACTTGAATCTCGGGCCACATTCACAAAAAGGTTTGCTAAGAGGAGCAGACTTTTCAAGTGAACTTTAACCCCGTTTCAGATGACTCTGGGACAATATAAATTGAAGCCATGTATAACATCTGCTTTAACCTTGAATTTTTTTCTGGATGAAATTAGGAGAAACATAATCTTTGACTGAATTTTGCTTTGAGTGTTTGGATTCAGTCAAACCTGAAAATCAAATCAAAACTTCATTTGGTGCTGAAAGATAGGAATTAAACTACTCACTCCTTGTAAGAAACAAAACATTATATTATTATTATGGTTTAGATCTTGGGTAAACTTGCCATTACTCCAAGAGACCAGAAAGAGACGTTTTTATAGGAGCAAAAGTGAAAGGAAATAAAACAGAGAGCAATAAGAGAAAATAAATCAGCTTTACAGGTGTGCTATAGACAGGGGCGGCTCTAGACACCAGCGCACCAAGCAGGCGCTTGGGGCGGCCGTTTCCCGGGGGGCATTTTGGCTGGAGGAGTGAGCGCGGGCCATGCCATGTCACCAGAGCCCGGGACGGGCGGACCTGCCGCAGGCATGACTGGCGGGTCGTCCCTTCCCGCTGGCTCCTGAGCTCCCCCGCAGACTGGCGGCGCCGTCCGCAGTCGCGGCCGCCCCGGCGCCGCGGCGCCGGGCCGCGAGCTCAACAACCGAGCGAGAAGAGGGGACCCGACGGGGACCAAGGCGGGGCGGGCGCGCCGCGGCCGCTGAGCGGCAGCCGGCTTCCCGATTTCAGAGCCTGGCTATAGACAATGACATGGCGGGTCCTGATAATGGAAAATCTACCGCTGGGGAACATTGTGGTGACAGCAACTTTTCTACTGCTGGGATCATTTCTCTTCCCTGTTCTGTTCTAAGTGTAACTGCCCATCTAGCACTGAGCTGTTTGAATTTGTATTTTGCAGCTAGCATGATGTAGCCAGATTCTAGGTGAAAATCCACTATGGGATACTGAGATTTTGATTAGCTGGGATGAGATCACCAGATCTTTTTCATTAGTGATATGAATCAGGGTTTGAACTTTTCCAAAAGCTTGGGAAGGCAAGAACCTTAACTGGCTATGTCACCTGTCTGAAATTTTTAAAGATCATTTCTCTGTAGTTGGCAATGTGTAGAAACGATGAGTCTTGGGAGAAAGAGACAAGAAGGTGATGGAAAGAAATGTTCTTCTCTAAAAATCTGATACCATCTATTGCAGGTCTGTAGCAGAAGCCACTGAAGTGGATCTCAACATGAGAGTTGGACTACACACAGGCAGGGTGCTTTGTGGGGTCCTAGGTCTCCGCAAATGGCAATATGATGTCTGGTCAAATGATGTGACTCTAGCAAATGTAATGGAAACTGGAGGATTGCCTGGGTAAGTCTCAGAGAAAAAACTACAGCCCTGAATGAGAGCATCAATTATTTCTCTCTTTAACTGAAAGTATTTTGCAAAGCCAGTTACTATAATAATTGATACATAAGGGTGTTTCAGGTTAAGGACTCTTATGGTCTGTATTACCTGCTGTTCAAACATCTCCTAAGGAACGCTAGGGTTGAGTGACCTGTAGATTTCTGTTAGTAATGGTTCAGAGAAGGTAATGTGAACAAAATTCTGTTAAAATGTAAATGTCCTTTGAATAAGCTTTTCACTAGAAATGGCCAAATATGAAGGGTAGGAATGAGGCAATGATAAAATTTCAGTCAAGAAAGAGCTACATACTCCTCTCAGTAAAATGGAGTTACCTCAATGTAATGGAGGGGAGGATTTGCCCATCTCTGCCTCCAAATATGTGGCTTAAGTATTACCATTACAAAGTCAGATTTTCAAAGTTAGGCATGCCCAATGCCATGCAAACGTTAGTTTGTGCCTAATATATGTATCCAAATACTAGGCATATGTGTGCAAATGATGTATTTGCATGTGCTCTTGGAGAACTAGTAATTTAACTGGGTATGGGCACAAGCAGGTACTGAAATTTCAAGGCCGCATTGAGCTTTCTTGAGTACACGTTAAGTGCATGCAAATATGGTAGAACAGGACCCCCTGTATCAGCTGGAGATTTGTTGGATTTTTACAAAACAATTTGTGTTCTGCTGAACAGGGAGAGATGGAGCCTGCTAATTCTTGTGGTTAAGATGGGAAATTTCCTACTTCGTTGACATTTGTTTACTATAGATGATTTTGGTAGTTTCGTTTAGTTTGCTTTGGAAACTCGCTTATCTTAAGGCATCATAGTAAAATGAATTTGAAAAGATATTTAAGAGAAGTAATACTTTTACAGTTAAATTTCTATGAAAATGTTCCATGTGTAAAGGGTGGCATAGAAGAAAGTGTAAAAACAGTTATAGGAATAATAGACCAGTGGGGAGAAACCTAGCTGGCATTGTTGCGAGAACAGAATGGGTGGGGGCAGCTAATGAAATAGATTGGCTAAATTAAGACCATCAGGGTTTGTCTACATGGGGACATTCAGAAAAATTAATCCAAATTAACCAACTGTGTGTATGTAAAGTGGATTAAACTTCATTAATCCCCTGTGTGGACCCTCTTATTCAAAATTAAAGTGACTGTAATTCAGTGTAGCTTATTTCACTTCCAAAGTGAATTAAACTAAACTGAATTAAGGGCACTTTAATGCTGATTTAGAGCGTCCACCCAGAGTCCTAATGTGGTTTAACTAATCCACTTTGAAAGTTAATTGAGGTTCAGTTTCCCGATTACACTTATGCAGACCGAGCCCTCAGAGTTGTAAATGGATGGGAAAGTGAAAACAAAAGCCTTACCTTTATATAGCAGAAAAAGAACAGCCATTAGAAAGATTTAAAGAGTGGAGTGGCATGCATCAAACAGAGGGCCAGTATCTCCAGCAAGTGCTTTAATAAATATTTAGAAAGCTAGAGTACTTGAAATATAACATGTATGCCTGCATACTTTGTAAAATCAACAAGACTTCAATTTGAGGTGGTACTCTGTAGTTACTTACATTTGTTCAAAGCATCTGATAAATTTAGGAAGTTTTATATGCTAAAAACACCTCGGCATTCGAGTTGGTTGCGAGAATTTAGCTGCCCTACAACAAAAGTTCACCGACTGTTTGTGCATGTAATTCACCTTTGTGTTGGCCCTCTGCACAGTGATGGATTTCACTCAGAAGAATAGGTCCTGGCTCATTGCTTTAAATTATTTTTTCCTCTCGTTCTCTCTAGGAAAGTTCACATAACAAAGACCACCTTAGAGTGCCTAAACGGTGACTATGAGGTAGAACCAGGGTATGGCCATGAAAGGAACAGTTTCTTGAAGAAGCATAATATTGAAACATTTTTTATTGTGCCATCCCATCGGAGGAAGGTAAGCTTCAGTAATTCTAGCTTGTTCCATGGTGTAATTTCATAGTTTATCAACTATATTGTGAAACCACCCTTAAAACAGAGGCAATATCTGTATATATTAACTATTGAGAGAGACAAGGTAGGTGAGGTAATACCTTTTATCGGACCAACTTCAGTTGCTGGAAGAGACAAGCTTGTGAGATTCACAGAGCAATTCTTCAGCTCTGTGAAGCCCAAAACTTGTCGCTTCCACCAACAGAAGTTGGTCTAATAAAAAGTATTACCTCCCTTACCTTGTCTCTTTCCTATCCTGGGACCAACACAGCTACAACAACCCTGCAAGCAGTGTCTTAATTATTAACAGCTCTTCAAACCATCCGTGAAAATAGGTTCTTTTATTTTGAAGGGAGGGGGACATCATACATGATTAGTTCTGAAAATTGATCATTCTCTGAAAAATAATCTACTTTTAAGTATGAACTGTCAGAAAAGCAGATGGTTCATTCAAACCCTGAAACTGTACTGTCAAATAGTACATAATAAAATATCACCCCAGTGACTGAAGTTCATTCTTCTCTCCCTCTTTTCTTTTATATATGCATTTCTGAACATCAAACCTTCCATCTTTGTACTCGTTGGTTGGTTGGGTTTTTTTGGTTATTCTCCCCTCTCTCATGTCCACATTTGGACATGTTTACATTCCCAATCATGCTCCCCTAACCCTTCCTACAATAATGTGTGATACTAGTGGCCCATTTACTAGGCCTGAAGGAGTCCTCAGGGGATAGAAGCAGCAAAAATAGTGATTACAGTCATGTCTTGCCTGCAGCAGAAAAGTAAGTGAAATAAACTCACCCATAATTGACCTAACATACTATGGGGGTTTGAAAAAGTTGCCATGTGAGCTCTACAGCACACACCTAGTTATCTAGGTCAGGGGAAGAAGCTAGAGTTAGCCGGCCTGGTTTTGTGTCCATATACCATTGCATCATGTTTGCTAATCATTCAAACACCTTAGAACAAATCTTATAAGAGTAGCACAGCAAATACTCAATACTCTGCCCAGTGTGTTCATTCACCTCCTCCTGATGAGCTGAGCTGCTCCTGAGGCCTCAGATTTGTTGCCTCTGTTCATTCGTCCACCTCAGCCACAGTCTCCACATGCCCTCAGTATCCCCCCTCCAATCCACGGCCTTCCCAAAGCTCTGCTCCCCTTATCCCTGTTCCCCTCCTCTGCCCCCTGCAGAACCTGTGCTTTCCTGACCCTTCCTCCACCCCACCCCATAGAAGGCCAACCCTGAATGTTAGGGGGTAAGGATAAGGTGGGGAGGAAATTAACACCCTAGGGAAGGCATGATAGCAGGAGCCTTCACTTCACATCTCTGGTGTTGCTTAGAATTGAGCTGATTCTGATGGAGACACTGATGTAATCTAGTTCCCTCTCTCTGCCAGGTCTTTGAAGATAAAGAAAGTGGAGGCCCAGTGGTGTGATGAGAAATTCATCAGCCATGGGTCCTAATTCTGGTTCAGAGGTGCAGGGTGTGATTGGTAAAGCCTCCCTGCGCCTCCAGGACTTTAGCAAATTGATGTAATACATGCATGTCTTGTGGCACCAGCCTGGCAGCTGGACCTCATAATCTATCGGCCCAATCTACTATGTGACTTCAAAGAGGCCTTTCCACTTAGCCAATAGTTTGGATTCAGTTGAGGGCGGCAGGATTAGGACCTGGTCTCCTGGTTCAGAGCTCGGCAGCCTGGCTCCCTTGTTACACTGTTGTGCCTGAATCTGCTGCACCTGCCTCAGATTTTCTCTGGCAAAGGTCCCTAGCATCTGAAGCCTCTTCTGCAGCTATATCACATGATGGACAACCCCCACTAACCTGTGTCTCTTGCCCTACCCAGCCCTCTTTCAGAAGGTTGAGAATACCACAGGGTGATCTCCCATATGAGTTTGAAGGGGGAGAACCCCTTTGATACTTGAGGTATCTCCCATATGGCAAACAACAAGGCTGGGAGTAGCGTATCCGAACGTTGCCAATCCTATTCCACAAATTTGCGTAGCATGCTCTCTAAGGTGTTGTTAAAACATTCTACCAATCTGTCTGTCTGGGGATGGTATAGGGAAGTTCTGTAGGGAGGGCTCATGTATCTAAGAGATGGCAGAGGTCGGCCATCAATCGGAAAGTCACGTTCGTCCCCTGATCTTTTAAGATTTCGTGGGGTATCCTTACCCGTGCAAAGACCTTGATGAGCTCAGCGGCTATCTTAGGGGGCACAGCAGTCCATATAATGGGACTGCTTCTGGGTAGCATGTCACATAATCCACTATCATGAGGATATACCGGTGGCCAGAGGAACTCTTGTCTAGTGGGCCTACCAAGTCAAGTCCTATTCACTCAAAGGGGATCCTAACCACAGGAAGGGGATGAGGGGCCCTTTCAGCACTCCTTTCGGGTCCATGCATTGGCACTCTGAACATGAGGCACAATAATTCTTCACCTCCTGGCGGATATCTGTCCAGAAGAATCGCCGTGCCACCTGTTGGAGGGTCTTTTCTCTTCCAAGGTGCCCTGCCCAGAGCACTGAATAGGCGAGGTGTAAAAGACCCTGGTGCAACCTCCAAGGGACCAGCAGCTGGCGAAGCACTTCTCTAGTATGTGGCTCTTCCACCAGGCAATAGAGGTGGTCATGCCATATTTCGAAGCATGGGCCTTGGGGTTTTTGGGGAGCACCCCTCCCCTCTTGATTTATAGCGGTAGCCTGCTCCCAGGGGTGACTAAGCGTAGGGTCCTCTCAGATAAAGTCACCATCTTATTCAAGCTCTGTTCATGCAATATTGACGGAGGAGTCTGTTCATGTAGGTGGGGGCACTGAGATCATGGCACATTTGGAGGGCCCTTCCCCTGGGTTGGCATCCCGATCCCTCACAAGTATCCCCTTTTTTGTCAGCCCTTCGCCTTCTGCTGTTGGACGGTACTGAGAGGGCTCTTGCAGTACTAGGAACCACAGCCAGTCCCACCCCAGAATCACTGGATAGGCCAGCCTGGGAATCAAGCCTGACTGAGAGGGCCGCCCTTTGGTGGTATATCTTCAGCATCACCCGGGCAGCAGGATACAAATGTAGGTCTCCATGGACACATTGGATGTGGATGGGGGTCCTGTCTGGCACCAGATCATCTTGGATGAGAGTTTGGCTACAGCCAGAGTCAATCAGTGCTGTTGCAGGAACCCCTTCTATGAGCACCGGGATCTGGAGCTTCTCTGGGCCCCTCTTCCGAGCCCGGGGGCTGGCTACCCAGACCTGCCCATAATTGCAGTCCATATATAAATTGAGATATACCTATCTCCTAGAACTGGAAGGGACCTTGAAAGGTCATAGAGTCCAGCCCCCTGCCTTCACTAGCAGGACCAAGTACTGATTTTTGCCCAAGATCCCTAAGTGGCCCCCTCAAGGATTGAACTCACAACCCTGGGTTTAGCAGGCCAGTGCTCAAACCACTGAGCTATCTCTCCCTCCATCATGTTGGAAATGCCCCTCTTGACCACATTCATAACAACGGTCTCGGTCCCTCTGGGTGGCGAGTCCATTCTAAGCGGATTGGCTCCGACTAGTGGGCTTTCATCCCACTGTGTAAGGCCTCAGGTAGCAGTCGGCTTCAGACTCATGTCAGTGTTCCTGGTCGGGGCTCTCGACAGGAGTTGCAGTTCTCCCAGTGGGACCAGGTGGGGTTTTCCCCGGCTGGCCGGCCTTTCCCCCCTGGGTTCCTCCATCTTATGGGGCTGGGGTTCCGTAATTTTGGCCACCAAGTAATCTTCCATCAGTCCAACCGCTTCCGTAAGCGTTGCAGGGCAGTCTGTATGCACCCACTCCTTCCCCCTGGTCTGGAGGATTTGGTTGAACTGTTCCAAAATTACCGCTTCTGCCAGTTTAGCACCAGACCACTTGTCGGGCTTTAGTCATCACCAAGTGTAGTCCCGGAGAATTGAGCCACCGGTCGTGGCCTAGCCCCTGCAGGGTACCATTTCTGATTAAAGCACTGGCGGTATGTCTCGGGGCTGATATCGGTCTGGTCTACTGCGGACACATTCACTTTTTCATAGTCCACGGCGTCCTGGTGGTCAAGGATGCGATAGGCCACCTGGGCTGGCTCTGTTAAGTAATGGGCTAGAAAGGTGTCCCACTTTCCCTGATAGGCTTGTCCAACAAGTGGCGGCGTTTTCCTGTTGGATTTGCTGCTGGATGCTGCAACATCTCCTGTTGGTGGCTAGTAACCTGTTGCAACACTTGTGCATATTGCTGCTACTGTTGTTGTGCTACCTGTTTTTGCTGGTTTTCTAGGAGCCATTTCAAGACCTTGTCCAATTCCATGCTGGCGTCTACTAATTTCAGGTAGCTAGAATGCTAGGGAGGTCAAACGAAGAACCCGTACCTCCCTCGGATCTACTATTTTAGGCCTCTCCTCAGGCCTGGGGTGTTGCCCACATTCTCTACCATGTGTGACATGGTTGGGTGGACCCCGTTTACGCGGAGTGAGTGTGCCTCATCTCCCTCAGGGTGTAGGGGCAGGGTATGCGTAACCTGCCTCTATGTCTCCGTAGTCAGAGTCAATATACTCGCCTCTGTTAGCAGGGCAATGAGGCCTAGTGGCCAAAGTCAATGTATTCGCCTGCCTCCATGGGGCAGTAAGGCCTAGTGAGCAAAGTCAATGGATTTGCCCCAGTCCGCAGGGCACCAAGGCCTGGGGACCAACGTCATTGCATCTGCCCCTGTTAGCAGGGCAGTGTTGCACAGTGGCCAGAGTCAATAGGTTTGCCCCTCTAATCGGGCAGTAGGGGCTAGTGGTCACAGACAATTGATTCATCTCTGTTCGCAGGGCAGTAAGGCCTAGAGGCCAAGTGGCCTCAATCAGGGAAGGGGGCTGCCATGCCCAGAAAGGGGGATGGTGGCAGCCCAAGTAGGGGGCCTGGGCCTTCCCTCTCCACTGTACTCCAGCCCAAAGCCCTGGTAGTGGCAGGAGCGCATGCCACTGAGTCAGTGGGGGTGGTCCGACCTAAACATGCTGACTCAATATTCCAGTTCACTAACTGGTCCACTATCTGATTCCCCTGGGCTGCTTCCTACTGTGGTTCCTGCTACTGCAGTCTTGGTGTCTCGGCTGTCTCTGGGTTCCCTGGTCTGCACTGTCCGCGGCAACTCTGGACTCTGTGGGTCCTCTGTGGGTAGCCTGATGTCTGCCTGCATTGTGGCATCTCCAGCTCCCATGGCCTTGGACTTCGGCTGATCCTTGGCTGGAGCCAGTGTCATGCACCCTTCCTCTCTGGCAGTCAGCCTCAACTGAGCTGAGCTGCTCCCTTTTATACCGGGGCATTTGGAGCATGCTCAGTAGAGTTGAGGGGATGTGGCTTCCTCAGCCCACAATTTAGGCTTAACCCTTCCCTGTTCAGTTCGGGGCGAGCGTGCCCCATCACACCATGTCAGACAACTTAGGACACAGACCTCCGTACACCTGACCCTCCTAGTCTATCCTAACAAGTTTTTCTTAGGCACTGGATGTTTATATGTGTAACCTAGAGTTATAAGAGCACATATGAAAAAATAAACCAGAGATGTGGAAGAGAAATAAGTCCCCACAATTCAGGGCATTAGCCACCCTCTTAGTAATGGGGGTTTGGAGGAAGCTTTCCTTCAGGGCTGGTTATCCCAGATGGTGGTTGTAGGGGTTATGCACATTCTCTGAAGCATATTGGACACTGTTGAAGAGAGATTACTGAATTAGATGAGGTACTGGTCTGATCCAATATAGCAATTCCTATGTTCCTGTTTCCTAAGAGGCCTTTTCTGTAAAGGTTGTTGGTCCAATATAAACTTGCTGTGAAGTTTGTGCCCCTTTACACCAAGGGGCTGGATCTTGTTCCCATAGCTAGAGAGAGTTCTACTTTTGGCTTCCATGAAAGCAGGATTAGGCCCTAAATTAAACAATGTAAACACACAGGAAGAGGCAGGAGGAGGAATTATTTAGGCTAAAAATACTGCTTCTTGGGTATAGATTTTTTCCTCCATTATTTTAATATAACTTCTAGTGCATTATATCTCTAATTTATTATATTGATGGTGGTGGTTTGGAAGCGGAAAGGCTTAACTAAAAGAAGTGATCTTTTGGGAGGCACTTAAAGGAGAAGAGCAAGCTAACTTGATGCACAGAGACAAATGGAAAAAGGAGGGAGGAGTTGGCAAAGCAAAATTTATGAGTTGAAACCATTTTAAATATTATGGTAACCAGGTCAACATGCATTTTAATTGCAAGGATGAAGGGCTAATAATAAGTGAGCACACGGTTCTTTATATTTGCAAGGGGTGTGTTGAATAGCGAGAAGCTAATGATTAGCTTGTCATCAGCTGCAAAAAGCAAATGGCACCTTCCCTATTATTGTGTCACTGATTGATTTATGGAAGTGCCAGATGTTGCTGTACAACTTAGCTAATAACATTAGCTCTCTGGTATGCATCAATGGAGTGTCTGTGAAACTGGCAGAAAAACACTTCATGAATTTTACTGGTATCGACTGATTTCTCCACTGGGCTCACAGATCAATCAATGTGTCACTTTGCAGTTCATCGCAGCATATCAAACCTTTCCATAGTCATTGTATACTTGCATACTGATCACTGGACCATAAAACATTGACTAAAAATGTTTTATATTATCTTTACATTCAACACAAAGCACATAGTATCCCCACCCCTCTTGAATCAACCACTAAATCTCTAGAGACAGATAAATGGAAGACTGTCCCTGAAGCTTGGACAAAATCTGATACAGTTAGCTGAATTCAGATGTCCACTGGTTTAATATTGTATTCCTTCCTCCTGAGCCTCCATAGCTGAAACATGGTCACATTTTTTATTCTTTATGCATCATCTCTGACATTAATATGAACTGACTTTAGCAGGTACGATGCCAACAGGAATGAAAATCAATGTTATCAGCAACAGATGGCCAAGAATCTGTTCAATTTGAAAGGTAAATAGGAGCAGTTTGGAATATTTTGTTTTAATTAAGAGAAAGATATATTCCCCACTTCCTTCAAAATCTGGTCTGTCAAAATGATCTATCGTCATGATGATTTTGTAAGCCAAGAACAAGAATAATAACACACGAAAGCCCTTTCATGTACCAGTTGCACTTTAAATGAGAACAGATTATAAAATATTCACAACTTTTTAATCTTTTATTTGAGGCCCATTAACATCCAACTCTAGAGGTCTGGTGTGATCATTGACTTAAAATGCACATTTGCAAGTGGAGAGGGACTTATTGGAAGCAGCCACTGAGTCATTTTTTATTTTATGTTTTGCTTCGTTACAATTATTATTTCCCTGGAAGCGTGAGATTACATTATAGGGTTTGGTTAATTATAGTTGTTGTTTTTAATCAGCAAGCATTATAGCCAACACTTTCAAACTTAGTAACCTAACATTAGGCTCCTAAACCCACCTAAATAATTCATCTGATTTTCAATGGTGCTGAACGCAGATCTTTGCCACTGAAGTCAAATTAAAATTTTGGCTTAACTATTGAGCTTTCAACTTGAGACACATGGGGACACCCCAGTTATAAAGATGTTTTTGGCCTTCTGAGGTACTGCTGATGTTACTGTACTTCAGCTCCCTGTAGAAAATTCCAGGCCAGTTCCTAGCTGCAGTGGAGCTCCCTGCAGGAGCTCAGTATGTCTGCCCAGCCCCAGCTAAATCTCTGGATCTGATAATTACCCTCATAACTTTCCTGGCTTATACTCTTCCAACTCTAATGTTATTCTGCATTCAAAATTAAATTTTAGTGTGTGACTAACTTCCTTTGTTTCACCGGACTTCATTCTCTGATTCACTGGTCCTCATAATCACCACAGCCAGTTAGTCAAGGCATCATTGCTTCATTTGTACAGCTGAAATATGGATTCCATCTGGCTCCCAGCTGTATAGTTGGCACATATGCATCTATGAGGTTTGGTCTTTGTCTTTGGTAATATCCAGACAGTTATGGTCTTAGGTATACTTCCTTTGTAACCATTGTGTTAGTTCTTTTCATGCCTCTTAAGAAGCCTCATTAACTCACATGCTAAGAAAACAACAAAACACATTTAATGATGTAATGTGTCCAGATAGTTTACCAGATGGCTAAACAGTGGCCAACTCTGGACTTACCTGGTGGGGAGAAACATACAAAAAGTTATCCAAGGAAGTCTCAACTTCTGTGGTCACCTGGATAGTACATGCCATCGGTGTCACTCTTTGACTTGTTAAGCTCTCCTGCTTGATTCAGTACTATCTGGGAAAGACAGATAACCCCGAAAAACAGAAGAGGCAAAATGATTCTGTGGGACACCAGTAAAAAAAAAACCTGAGGGAGTTATACCCATGGAAGTGATACTAAAATTATAATGGTCATACTTAAATACAAATCTACATTTATAAATAGTTTATAAAGGGTTAATGCATCATGGATGTTTTAATTAATAGTTATTAAATTGTAATGAATTGCTAGAGTCCAACGGGTGAATGGCTTCCTTACAGCTGTCTGCAACACCTTCTACTAATGTGCTTATGGATTATTAACAAACAATTTGAATTGCCTTTGATTATTTGCTTTTCTTTATTTGTGGTGTGTGACTGGTCACCTAAATCAGGTGGTACTTTTTTCTGCTCTCTGATAGGATAACATTAACGTTCATCCATAACACATGCTACTCGTTTCTGTAACATGCTTACAACATCTACTAATCATTTAAAATATTCTATTAATATGAAGTGTGGCTGAAATTAGTACAGGGAAATAGTAAAAACTGTATATTCACAAGACAGTTAAGCGCACTTTTAATTGTAGATACATGCACAGCTTACTAGGCCCTGTCTAAAAGGGAATTACAATGGAGACCCTGATTCTGCGAAGGGATCTGTGCAGAAGAGCCCTTGTTCTTGTGGAAAGTCCATTCGTTTCTGTAGGACTGTGCACAGATATAAGGGCCTACTCATGCAAATGAGTATCCCAGGTCCTTCAGTACTCAGGCCTGGTATTGTGACAGTTCTACATGCTCGTAACTGATGTGTCAGGTGATTCTTCCTGCTGCCTTTCCGGTCAGTGACCAGTTCCTGTTTTGTTCCTCCCTTTTGTTGTTATTTTGGGGCAGCATGGATCTCATCATCACAGGGAGCATGGGTTTTGGCTTGCTTGTGAGTGAATATTGCTTAGCTTATACTTGTACATTTCACTAGGCCTGCTTAATCTATATTTGCATTTAACAAGTCTCAGTCCCCTTTATGTTAGGCTGGCTAACTGCCTTTCTTCAAATTCTGAAGATCCATTATCTTCCTGGTTGATCTGCAGTCCATTCTCTGATTAGGCTCTCTCATCACTCAGCTGGCTTATACTCAACTTACCCTACTGTAAAAAGATCTCCTTCCTTTTACTTTCTGTGACTAGTCAGATTCCTTCATAGGGCTACTCTCTCGGTCTCGTCTTTCCCTTATTTTTCCCATTTTCTCTGTGAAAGGTCTAGCATTTTTCCCTCCTTCCTCGCCATATGAATATGGAACTCTCAGGAAATCTCAGCAAAACCTCCCTACAACTCCCTCTAAAAGCCTAGTCATATCTAATTAGTTGTGGTCACTCAGTGGGACTGTGACCAATCAGAAATTCCCAGGTGAACAGGTGTAGGATCTATCCTAGTCCCTCATTAATCTCTCTGGTATCCAGCGGGTGGGATTCCTGACAGAAGAAAGTGAGAGCTAGATGGACTTCTGCATCTCGGTTACTAATCTGGTCTACTCTGGTGAAGGAAGTCTTTTACAAAACACTTTCTACTGCAGAGAACTACAATTCCCATTTTCTCTAATCTAGGTGCTATTCCAGCCAAACCCTGCTATCAATGACATATCTACAAATGAGAGGAAATCAATAATTGTTTGTTTTAGGAGAGACCTGTTCAAAACACTTAAGTGCAGGATTCCTCTCCATATGAGACACTTTGGGATCATCTTTTGGAATATGTAGCACTAAATGCTAAAAATTTACCAGTTGGCTTGAGTGTTGGAGAGATCCAGAGCAATTATCTACAGTACATCTCTGAGGAAAACTTACTATAAACCACAATTACATTTGATAGCTCAAAAGGTAATCAATTAATTTCTTTGACTCATGATGTAATAGGCAGAAATTCAGTAACCTGGGTTTCATTTTAAATTGTGTGACAGCAGCTGCAGGAGAAGTGTTGATGGCTGTCACATCACTGTCATACACTGTTGTTTCATCTAACATAAACAGATGTGATTTTAAACTTCCTGCAGTCGCAATCCTGTCACTGAGTGAATGGCTGTAAAGTAAACAGGTTGTATAGAATTCTGATGCTTCAGAAGGAGATCAGAACACTATTTTTGACACCGTGCAATATCCTCAGCTGGCGTAAATCAGAGTGACTTCACTGGAGCTTTGCTAGTTTACATCAGCTGAGGATCTGTCCCTGTATGTTGTACTAAGCCCTATGCCTTCCCACCACTAAACAATGAATGTTGTTTAATGTATCTTATCTGTAACTGATTTGATGGTTTTGTTCAGCTTGGAATGAGCAGGAGCGGATTTACCATGAAACAAATCATGCAGTGGCATGAGGCCCCCAAAATGCAGGACAAATACCTGACAACCTGTCCCCGAGTCCCGGCCGACAGCGCAGCAGGGCTCAGGCAGGCAAGCTGCCTGCATGCTGTGGCCAGTGGCCCCACACCGCTCCCAGGAGGCAGACGGCTGTTGGCACATCTCTACGCGCCCCTGACGGGGTGGGAGGTGGCTCCGTGCGCTGCCCCCACCCTGGGCAGTGCACGGAGACCCGCTGCCCCCCTCCACCGAAGGCGTGCACAGAGACATGCCAGCAGCAGGGCTAAGGCACCTCCCTGCCCACTCTGCCTGCCTCCCTCCACGCCGCTTTGCTCCCGGAAGCAGACGGCATGTCCCTGCGGCCCTTTGGGATGGTGGGGTGTCTGCACGCTGTCCCCACCCTGAGTGCCAACTCTGCATCTCCCATTGGCCAAGAACTGCGGCCAATGGGAGCTGCGGGGGTGACACCTGCGAGCAGCAGTGCCTGGAAACCTTGGCTCCCCCCACTTAGGAGCTGTTGCTGGAAGGGTGTGTGTGCCAGTCGCTTTGGGAGCCATGCCACCTGAGTTAAGAGCCTCCCTCCTGCACCCCAACCCCCTGCTGCAGCCCAGAGCCTGAACCCTGCACTCAAACTTCCTCCCAGAGCCCACACCCCCTCCTGCACCCCAAACCCCTGCCCCAATCAAGGAACCTCACTTTATTTTCATTTACTTCCCATTACTTATAATATAGGAGCAGGGTGAAGGAAAAAAGAATGAAAAATGTGGTGGGGAGATAAGAGAGAATGTTCTTTTTCTTGGCTGGGTCCTGAGTGGGGGCCCTGGAAAATGAAGCTGTGCACAGGGACCCACTAACTCTAAAGCCGCCACTGGGAATGAGCGTAGAACAAATGTTGCATATAGCATAGAACAAACAGCACAGAGCAGACTTCAGATTCTAGCAGCATTCAGTATATTTCCCCCTGTTATGTGAAGAACACAAACATTTTTTATATTTTATTGAAATGTTCTGTTTAGGCCATTGTGAGATTTATCTTCACATAAAAATCCTTTTGACTTCAATGGGAGTGACACACACAAACATTACAGGATTGGGCTCTAAGAAATTAGGAAGGCTGAAGAGGAAATCAACGTGATATTATGCGGCTTATTTTGTGATGTGCAAACAATATGAAATAAGTTTAGCATTTGTTTTTTCAATCAACATTCAGAAAGAAAATGAAATACTCGTGGGGAAGCTGGAAGTCTGGGAAGTACTCATGCAAATGTATGTTTGTGCAAAAGTTCATGCCAGAATTGATTATGGTAACCATCTTAAACATCTCCTGTTCAGAACACTGTCATCCTATCAGAGAGCAGAAATACAAACACCTGGTGACCTGGATGACCAGACACACACTACTAATGAAGAATAGTAAATATTTGAAGATATAATCAAATAGTTTGGACTAGCTGATAGGCTGATATATGTTTGCATAAAGCATTCATCAAACAATTTTGAATGAATAGCATATTTGTAAAAAACAAAGCCTGTCTGTAGATAACTCACAAAAAGTAAAACTGGGCTATGTCCATTCACTTAGTCACTACAAGCAGTTCACCAACTCATGCAAAAGGAAAAGCATGTTCTGTATTAGCACTTTTCCACAAAGCCCCAAATAAACATTTTACGATAGGCCGCATAACATGAATTGTGGAATATGGTACATTAATGCCAACACACACTCTAAATTCAGTAATACACGAAAAACTACAGAGCCCATTTATCTTGATGGGATCGTGTCCCTAACCTATGTTTGCCAACAGTTGGGAATGGGCAACAAGGGATGGATCACTTGACGATTACCTGTTCTGGTCATTCCCTCTGAAGCACCTGGCAGTGGCCACTGTCAAAAGACAGGATATTGGGCTAGATGGACCTTTGGTCTGACCCAGTATGGCCGTTCTTATGACTTCATCCTGTCCTGTCCTGTCCTCCTCTGCATTTGATGTGGGATGCTTCCTCCTCCTCCAGGCTGCCTGGATCATCAGGGGGCATTGAGTGCACAGTGGAGAGAATCTCCCTGCTCACAGTTCCAGTGTCCAGCACTACAGCCTCTAAGAGAAGAATATTGCACAGAAAATCCTGCCCATCTGTGCGAGTTTGGGCTGGAGCATGCTCATGCATGCAGATACTCTTTAGCAGCCAGCCTCTAGCAAACCTCTACTGGCCATGTGCAAATGGCAATTTTCAGAGGCTTATAACTGCCAAATGTCGGTGGATTTTTACAGGGACAGGAGGAAAAAGCATCTCTCTGACCCCAGCCAAATTTAAAGTCTCTACTGCAAAGCATGGGGTGCCAGAGATTATCAATAAAACAGTTGTAAAAAAAATTAACATTGGCAAAACAATCTATTTTCTCCAGTGCTATTCTCAAAAATGACTGAACCAGTGTTGTTGAACTTGTCCAAACTTTCCAAAAATATTTGACACCCCATTTGGAAAATTTCAGTCCAAACACTTAAAACTTGGGAAAATTATAAGTAACTGAAAACAGAGTCTTACAGTGGAAAATGTTAAGCAACCTTGATTATTCAGTGCCCCCAAAATGTCAGTAATGCAGAGTTAAGTATGACCATCTACTTCCTGAATGTCACGTGCACCTGTACTTAAATCTCTAAAACCCAGGAAATACAGAGTCACAGTACACACAAGCTATGCCACGCAACCTTAACTCTGCCCCCCAAACCAGTGGGGATATACTGTCAGTATGCTTCAGCTAGGACTGCACTATAATAAGCAGACATAAGGACTGACAAAGTAAATGTGCCATTTTATGTGCTGTGTTTTTTCCCCCCACAGAATGGTATTCTCTTATTGATCTGCATGTACTCCAACTGCCCTTCGCTGTGTCAGGGACAGCTATATTGACTGGTGCAAGAATTATTGCAGCAAGTTGCCACAGATCACACCAAGATATGAGGAGAGGTGCATCTGCACCCAAAGGGATCCCAAAGGGATCACAGCTGATTCCATACTAGAGCTATACTAGATTCCTTACCACCGACTGTCCTTGTTGTTCAGGGCACTGTCACACAACCATCACCCCATTATCCCAAGAGAGTGTGAAAACCAGTGGTGCGCCTGATCTTATACGGCAGTGAGTTGCTATTTCAAGGCAGTATAATCCCCTGCCATTTGAGAATCTTTGGTAGGCTACCCACAACTTTTAGTTAGGCTGTATAGTGTTTTATGTTAGCCATGTAAATGATGGTGTGTATATATACATTTGGAATTTTTTTTTTAAATAGGGTGGACGAAAGTGATGTCCTGTCCCTTTAAATATTTGAGCACTCCCCTATCCCACCCAGTGCAAAGCCTCACTTTCATGTTGGTTTCAGTTTTGTTGTAAGAACAATAAAGGGAGCACAGCAGAGAGCTGTGTTTCTATCTCCTCTGCTGGATCCAAATATAATAGGAATCTGCTTTCATTCTCTGTCTCTGATTTTCATCTGAAACAGTTTCCTTAGACACTTGTGCATATGAAAAGATACTGAAAGTAGACACTAAAGCATTGTGCTAATTCCCACTGCAGTGTGAAAACCAGTACAAAGGATGGCTTACAGGTACCTGAGTGTGGGATATCAGTATGAAAAAGACTGAGAATTCATTTATGAGGGGGTAGAGAACTCGAGTTTTCTCTCCTCATTTAATCATAGTATCCCCCGCCCTCAGATCTCCATCCTTCCATTCGTGGCTCCATCTTCTAGTAAAAACAATAGGACATACCAGGGGTCCCATATCCCTGTACCCCCAAAATATCACTTCAGCTAGCCTACCAATACTTTTTTGGTAGCCTCCCTGTAAAGCTGCCTCCAGAAATAGAATTTAACACTCAATATCAAAGAGTGATAGCATTGTCAAAGAACACGCAGAATATACAATTACTGTGTGGATTTTAAAATTCAGCTCTTATCAGTGAATCATTGTTAGCAATTTGCATTCTTCAGATTTATCAATTGCATTTGGTTTTCTGTACGTGGCCCCTGGATGCTTTTCATTCTATATTGCAAAGGCTTTCAAGTGACTTTTATTCATCAAGTGTAGGTTGTTTGATGTGTATGATTCTTATTGGAATAGGATTTTTGACAGCAGGCTGTTGTTATTTTTGTCAGACCAACCAAAGAACCTTTACCATGGTGGGGGCTAGATTTTCACTCCTCTTAACCAAAAAACCCTTGAACTTAATGAGCTGAAAAATTGTTAGTCAACAATGTGTAAACAAATAAAAAAGGAATGGGGCAGGGAGTAGGGGGGAGAGAATAAACTGAGAGAAGGAAAAGGATTAAAATTAGCATTCCAGCCAATTTATTTTCTTTTTTTATGTCCATCTATATACTAACAGTGTCTTAAATTTCTATCTTTATTTGCTGGCGATATCCTTCCTTGCAGGAAGGTGAACTCCATTGAATAACTGTGTGTCCCTATAGAAAAGACACTTTCTTCCAACAGCACAGGTAAAATTTTTAAGGCTTGTGTTCTGTACAAGCAAAGAGGAAACCACAAAACCAAAACATTAGGCCAAAATGTTCAAACTCAGGTTCCTGAAGTTGGACACCTAAATCCATAGTTAGACACCTAATTATGTGGTCCGATTTTTTTTTCAGAGATGCTGAGCACCCACAGCTCCCATTGTCTGCTTGTCTGTGGGAGAAATGGGTGTCCTGCACTTCTGAAAAATCAGATCACTTTTATTTAGGCACTTAAACGTGAATTTAAATGCCTAACTTTAGCCACCTAAATTTGAACATTCTGATCATTGTTTATGCAGATCTGACATAGTGAAGGGGCTGTTCAAAGCTTCCACCGAAGGATATCTGTATTAATTCAAAAACTGTGCACAGAAATGTGTTACCAGTGAAGAGCACTATTTGTAGGTCTACCAAACACACAACTAGCATTTGAAGTAGCTTACCACTGACCAAAGAAGGAGATAAGGGTGTTGTGCTATCTGGAGTGGCTCACAACTGAGTGCTTACCTCAGGGCAGACTGTCAGAAAACAAGAGCTGATACTCCAACTGGTAATATATTCTATAATTAGATTTCACCAAGCCAGCACCACATGTGAACTCCAGGATCACTATCCCAGTCTTACCACAGAGTCACAAAAACAGTCCACTTAGTCCCCAGTCTGTCGTGCCACCCAGACAAACTGGACTTTGTGATAAAAGGTCACTTCAACCAAAAATCACACATCAGGTTTCTCCCAGTCCCAAGAGACCAGTCATTTACCCCAGATCAATTGGTACTCTGGACCTTACACCAAAGACAATGCTGGAAGCCCATTCTGTAGTAAACTAACTAAAAGTTTATTAGCTAAGAACAAAAAATGAGTTATTGAGAGTTTAAAGCAGGTAAAATAGATGTACAGGTGAATCACAGTTTGTAACTCCAAATGATAGCAGTGATGTAATAAACTGCCAGTTTCCCAAAGGTCTTTCAGGGTACCCAAATTGTCTCTAGGGATCTCTGCTTTGCGTCTGGTACACTTCCCTGTAAAAGTCCAAACTGTCAGAGATAAAAGATCTTTCTTTGAATCCGTATTTATGGTATCTTCACACAGAAAGCAAGCTGACAGTGTCTCTACTCATGTAGGTTTTTCCTTTGATGACGGTGAGTGAGGAATGCACTTCAGTCTTTTGACCTCCAGTCATCATCATAATGGCCATTTGCTTTGGAATTAGCACCTTTTCTGATAAATTCCGTAATTAGCATTTCACAAGATTTCTTTGATAGGTTATTGAGTTACATGGGTATATACAATGTAGATGTTCATTATTACATTATAACAGAAACAGATAAGTGAAAACAATATGAATAACATTCCACTAGCTTTCATGAAGTTTAAAACGTTACTCTCTTCAATCTACACTAATACACAAGTGAATCAGCCTATGCCCCTGAGCTGACCTGGTCTGCCAGGGTCACATATCACTCCTGCTGTCACTGTGAATGGCGCTAGGAACAGAAATGCATATATGTCAGTCTGATGGCCCCCAATCTGGAATTATTCCAGGTTTTCCATCGCTGTCAGTGGGAGTGGGGTTTTGTCCTCTGCTTTATGTTCTGTTGCTCCCATTTTATTTTACTCCCCAAAGATGTGGCACTTGGAGACGAGAGAGGTGAGGGGCTTAGAGAATGGTTGTATCTATTTTATTGGTCTCCCAGCAATCTTTTAATACTTGCAACCATTAGAAATATTTGCTGTATTTGTGTTGGATAGGTAGATAAACTGGTTTGAACTATGGAGAATTCTTTCAAGTTGTATTCTTTCACCACTAAGTAAAATGGACTTTAGTATATTAGTAAAGGAATGATTACAAATAAATATAATATGGCATATGAGAGAGTTGTCTAAAAATTGCTAATTACCATAGCTGTGAAAAGACAAACCTCACTTATCTCAGGATAAAAAAAAGTCCACAGGAAAGCTCAGTAACTTGCGAGTAATAACAGGAGAGATGCTAATACCAAGAAGCTCAGACCTGACTAACTGAAGGCATAAGCAAGAGAGACACATACAATACAGCATGGAAGCGTTCTGTGAATGCACTTTGAATATCAACGGTACCTCCTTTTCTGTGATTTTTTTTCATGCCCCTAGCTGACCATAGCAAAATGAACTGCAGTCTGATGCTGTTTCTGAGGAGCCTAGATAAGCAGCAGTGGATCCTTTACCAGAGTATTGCAAGAGATGCAAACAGAGGGATGTTTTCTCAGAATTTTAATCAATGATTGTTGTATTCCATGTGCTTCAATGCACTCTCAAAGCTGTAAACAGGCTGGCTGCCTTTTGTAGGGGTCTGATAGAACATCCCCATTCTTATCCTGATTTGCTGGCTATGTTACTACAGAGAACCCTTCCTAAAATTATGTTGCAAATGAACAGGCATTAGTTCAGCTGCACTTAAAAAGGAAGTGCCAAAATAAAATAAAGCAGGCCAGGAGCAAGTTCAGTGAGATGCCTGTCAAGGATGGTCTAATTTTTTTTTTTTAAGTAGGGCATAAAAAGGTAATACTGCCCTCCTGGCAATGACCATGTGTCTGTCTTATAGCAGTAGCCCAGCAATGCCCAATGACTGGTAAATAAACAGTTTGCTCCATCTGCTGCTTTGAAGATATATTAAAGAAGCTGTTATAAACTCTGGAAGTTACTTTTTTAAAAATGATCTGCACACATTAGGGTTCTTTTGAGGGAGAGCCAGGTTGGGGAAAGGGAGGAGATACACTGCCTGAGCTAAGTTGTCAGGCAACATTATTCCTCTATAAGCCATAATGGTTCTGGGCAGTCAGAGAAGCATAATGTTCACAGGAGATTTGATACACTGAAGGAAGTTTAGACTGTACTCTCCAAAGCACCCTCTTCCCAGCACTTCCAGGGGGAGAGAGACCATGGCCCTATTCTTGCCGCTCTCTCATACATGCCCTCTTAGCTCTGCTAGCAGAAACTTTCATTAGCACACTCAGCTATATTAACATTTCTCTTTTGTTGGTACTCTGAGGTGCAAAGGAGCTTCTCATTCTTTACCTAGAAGATCAACTCAGAATCAGCCTAATATGTCCCCCAAAATCAAGATGTGTGACAAAATCACTGATCTGCTCAATGTGGCTTCCAGGTGAGAGGTCTGACCTTGCCTGACAGACATAGGAAAGGGGACTAGATGTTTTGGAGTTGAGCTCCAGTGGTGATGCTAAGATCTATTTCACCTTGTGCCTTCCATGTGTTCCCTTTCTATTACTGTGACTTGGAAAATAGAGCAAAAATACTGGAGTTAATTGCAAAAAAAAGCTGCTACATTTTTGTTGGGTTTAGAGAAAGGCATGCAGCAAAATACTCATATTTCTAGAAGAGCTATGGATGTGTTAAGAAAACATGATAGGATTAATCAGTAACATCACAACTAGCTACCCAAAGGCTATGTTCTAGCTTGGGGCCTTGAAGAGCATTGGTCTGAAGGTAGATCCCATTTGCCATATTCTGACCTAAGGGCTATCTATGCCTAAAAATATCTTATTTGGTATGAACCACTAAGGAATGTGTTCAACAGATTTAGTGAAGTGAATGCCATTATACAATGTCCTCTGGGCAGAATATTGCTTTCCAGCAGTGAGTCACTTGCCAGAAATTCCTCAACTGAGAGATTATATGGGAAGCCACTTAAGAGAGATTTTTTTTCACTATTTCTAACCTAAACATAATCAACTCCTTATATAGCAGAATAACATGCAGAGTAAACTATTGTCCTTTAAATTGAAATACTATCAGATGTGCAGTATAATGCAGATAGTATTAATCTACTTTAATCATCCTTCAAGTGCACAATACACTAATTGTGCCCATTCAGGTATATTTTTCCTGTTTAATTTAATAACAGGTTGTGTCACACATTAATTAAAATGTTATGCAGATATTTAAACAGACTAATTGATTTCTGTGTTTGGTTGTCGCAGTGCAACATGTAGTCTGCTGAGCAGTAGCCACACAACTCAGTAGGAAAAGCTCTGTATTACACCATAAAATGCAATGCATTTCTCAGTACCTAAATGCACATATATATAAAGCCAAATTCCACACTGATTTACTCTGTGTACAATATAGGGTGTGTTAAAAGCGACAGAGTCCTGTGGCACCTTATAGACTAACAGACGTATTGGAGCATAAGCTTTTGTGGGTGAATACCCCACTTCGTCAGATGCATGTAGTGGAAATTTCCAGAGGCAGGTATAAATATGCAGGCAAGAATCAGTCTAGAGATAACGAGGTTAGTTCAATCAGGGAGAATGGGGCCCTCTTCTAGCAGTTGAGGTGTGAACACGAAGGGAGGAGAAACTGCTTTTGTAGTTGGCTAGCCATTCACAGTCTTTGTTTAATCCTGAGTTGATGGTGTCAAATTTGCAAATGAACTGAAGCTCACAGTTTCTCTTCGAAGTCTGGTCCTGAAGTTGAATATAGGGTGTATAACTGAAGAAAATTTGTTCCAGTTTCTCTAAATTCAGATAACCAAGTATGTACACGTTCACCCTAGTATCTGAGCAAACAGATCTGATTTACTTCCTCCTTTCTACCCTGCTCATTAAGATTTGATATAATAAAGCAGTGGACACCATTGCATCAAGTTGATTAGATATCAGACCCTAAATGCCAACTATTAAAGTGAGCACTCCCCAAAAAAGTGATATAAACAAATAATGGAAGCTTGGACCAAACATTTTCTCTTATGGATAGAACTTTTAGTGACCCAGCTGACATTTCCATTTAGTGTACTGTATCTGGCTGACACATGGCCATAGTACATTGGATCTGTGCTATCAAGATAGAGAAGTTCAGCCTTCCATGTATGATGGGACTCTCACTCATCTGCAGCACGTTCCTCTGAATCACTTTCTTGGATTCCCTTTAATTAGTCAAAAAAATGTCTTTAACATTTCCCATGGTTGGTGTAGGTAGAGGGGAGCTATAGAAGAAATGATTTTGGTGAAGTAAAGGATTGTTTCCGTGGATTCTGATAGGCATGGGTAACTCCCAGTTGTGAACATGTGGTAGACCCATAATGCTGCAGTAAACAACCATCACACTTCTCGACTCTTAATGGCGATTATAAACCAAATCCTTTTTACTCATTTCAGTGGCCATATTCCTTGGCTCCTAAGAACAAAGATCTGAGCTTTATTTGGGGTTGAGAATATGTTTCAGGTGTCTGAGGACTATGCACCAAACTTTGGGACTCTTCACTTTTGCTTCGAAAATAGGTGCATAATAATTTCATCAGCATGACAGTACTTCTTTGTGTTACAGTGCTGGCAGGTAGTGTGGCCTTTCAAAATTCTCACAGATCCTCCTTCACAGATGACACATACCAGAAGCATAAATAATCCAAGCAGAGGAGGTTGCATGCATGGCTCCTGAACATATATCAGGGGCTTCTGGCTGTGGTTCTAATCTAAGACCAGCACATAAGCATATCTTACATTCCATCAAAGTCAATGGGTGTTAAACACAGGCTTAAAAGTTAAGCAAGTGCTTTTTCCGAATCCGGGTCCTCTGTGCTGAAAGAAGTGGACCCATAAACATCCACCCCAGAATTCTGCTGCATGGCTCAATGTTCCCAGTTTTGAAGAAGCAAGATGTGGGGTATAATAGTTGGGTCCCCTAGCTCCCCACTTGATCATGGTTCCATGGATGCATGTGTGTATCCTGGAACCAGAACTCTAGTTGCTAAAATGGGATAGTGAAGGTAAGTAGAACATGACAGGAATGTTCTAAAAAGAAAAGGAATGAACAGAAAAGCTCACTCATGCTTATACTTCTTACATGCTGCTTTTATTTTCAGGGAAAAAATGGTTATTATGTCAAATGAATATAAAGTAAAAGAAGAAATACAAATAATGCCTCTCTTCTACATGAGTCACTAATGGGTTTTAGTACTCATAGTTTCTATAGAAACTCAATTTTGACATATTAGTTATATTGTGCTTAAAGCTAATGTTAAATATATTCTGTATACTAGATATAAAAAGGAGAAGTATTCTAGCCCTAAGAAAATATGGTGTGTAATAAAATACATTGTTTGATCACAATATTTTCATGCTTATTCTGATCATTGGATGAAATATGTGTAGGTAGGTATGTCTATATGTATGTAAACCTGTGTGTATCTTTTTCATATTTTTAATTGCCTGACAGATATTTCCAGGACTGATTCTCTCAGACATAAAGCCTGCCAAAAGAATGAAGTTCAAAACAGTCTGCTACCTGCTGGTCCAGCTCATGCATTGTCGTAAGATGTTCAAAGCTGAGATACCTTTCTCCAATGTCATGACATGTGAGGATGATGATAAGGTAATTAATAAGGATTCTCTGAGGTCCTTGAATGTGTGCTTTTAAAATGTACATTGCTCTATGTTGTCTCACAAACTAAACCAAAACAGGTTGTTACTACTAAGTGCTGTCAATGTAATAAACCTTTGTCTAGAAAAAATTCCCCATCGTTGCTAATATGGTTTTTGCGCAGTAAGTAATAGCAGCTTTAATCCTGAGGTGCCACAGGTGCCTTATCTGAGCATTTCAAGCACCATGTAAATTAGAGCATAGTAAATTGACTTGGTTCTTGAAAAGGCAAATGGCACCAGGCATCCTGTCTGTGCTAGGGATCCCAGTGTTCCCATTAGTGCTGGAGCTGAACTGCTAGCAATGATGAGAAACTTTTGCAGAATTTCCCCAGTATAGACAAAGCTTAAGTGTAGGAGATCTCAGGTGCAGAGTCCCCCGTACATGTGCGCACACACACATCTCACAAGTGGCTACCATCTGGGACTTGTCCTTCAGAAAAGAGTCCCTGAGGCCATTGCAGAAATTTCAAAAAGCTGTTTTGCAAATCCCTGGAGTCCTCCACAGTTTTCAGCTGATAGCACTGTACATGCAGTAGCATACAGAAAGTAAGTAGATTTTTATGCCTATACATTTTTATATAAAAATGTGAATGGTAACCATGAATCATAAAACTGATTTGGTGTTGAAACCAAAAGATTGGAAGAGTTGTCAGATCATTTATTTTGCCAGTAGGTGGCAATGTTACATAGTTTGCTGCTTGAATGTCAACTGCGGTAGAACAGGAAGTTCATTCATTGGGATTTGAACTATGTCTTGGACTGTCTCTGATATAAACAAGATACATTTTGAGAAACTTCAAATCTGCCTTTTTGGCAGTATTAGAACTTTCGTGTTTGTGAAAATTTTGTTTCTCTCAGTACTGACAGAAACACAAAAATTAAAAAAGCAGCCCTTTTTGGTTTAAATCTCAAATCTCGTATTGCAGCCTTTATTTACCATTTATAGAAATAGCGTGTAACTCACATATGACATCATAGCTCTGAATTAAGTGTTTTAAACCTCTTTGAGTATTTTGAAAAATCTATGTTTATTCTATAAAAGTTATGTAACAATTTAGTCTTTTTTGTGTGTGTGCATAGTGCATGTATACATAGTACACATACAAAACCTATAATATGTTAGGGAACTGGCTTAAATTCCCCAAAGTCAGAACATTCAAAGTCACTGCTATAATGTTATCTTTAACTTACCTAGTGGTGTGTCAAGTGTTTGCAACTCCTATGGGACTCTTATCTCAGGGAACATGATGTAACAGGTTAATCTATACAAACCAACCTGCTCTCCAAGCTTCCTTCAGAGATCATTATTCCTTAAATCATGAAAGCCATATACTGCTCAAAACTCTTTGAAGCTGGCCCAGTATTATCTGCGTCTGTGCTACAATAAAGTTTAAAAAAACCTCTCTGACAAAATACTTTACCTTGCAAAAACTTGAGACATCATGAAAGTCTGTAACATGAAAAAAGAGGTAAAATGCATATTAGAAAATAAATGAAAAAGTAGTTATATGTGCACAGTAGCTGATTTTATGGGCTAATAGCTCACTCCATTTTAATTCTCTTCAACTCAGACAAAACCTAGGTCACTTAATTGAAAAAACGGCATGCAAAATTTAGTTTAGAAAGCAAAACAATTAGGCACCAAAATATAAGCATCTGAAATTGTTAGTAATCTATTTGTGTGTGTTAACTGGAATTTTAAGTACATGTTAACATAGTGGCCCTTCAGATTGCATGCTTATTCAATATATTAAACTCAAAAGGCAAAACTCAAGCAAGTATTTTAGCTGTGTCATAAGCATTTAGCACTGATATTTTAGTGTAAATATGAGAACAAGAAAACAGTGAGAGAATTGAAAAGATATTTTATCTATACTTCAGAGTCTCTTCTAGTACTTATCAAGGGCCACTCCTGAACCAAGCCACTGGTCTGTAGTATTTCCTGACTGATCACTAGCTTCATATATCTACTTTATAGAGAAGTCTGCTTATGTGTGTTAGTCAACTAGCTGCTGACCTGTGTATGTTTGTGTGTTGTGTTTCATTTTGATTTTAAGAAGAGCTGCCACTCCTGTTTCACACACAGTAAGAAAGGAAACATCTATTCATTCTGCATATGTTTAGTTTGTCCCCTGAGCTGTGACTTTGAAAGGGGATTGTAAAATCTCAAAGATATTTTCTAGGTATATAACCTTTTAAAAAGTGGGCTATTCAACATTGACAGCACTGCACTGAGATCTTGTAACAAGTTTCTAATAGTGACAGCAAAGAGTCTTCTTATTATATCCTAGGTGGTAGACATCTGGGTTTTTTTCCCAAGCTGATTAGTCATAACCTAATGCATTAAATGGCCTTCCCTGACATGTGCAAATGTTTCATAAAAGAAATATGTTTCTGACTATGTAGAAACAGGTTGAGCCCTTCTGTATAGGCATGACAGGGGCACAGCCAGGCCAAACTTGAGCGGCGCTGTCATCCCATGCATCAGGCCGCAACGCCTGGAGCAGGGAGCCAGGCCCAGGCTTGCAGGACAGCAGCCACAGGAGTGAGTAACGGAAGACAAATGGTAACAGAGGAAATATAATTATAAGGGAATCCCTTCATTAGCCCTATATTTATGGCTAAAGTCGTGGTGTAAAATTATTCAAAGTCTTATGCTGTGGATGTGGAGAAGGTGAAGAAAAATTGCTTTGCAAATACTATCCCATCCATGTCGTCCTGAACAGCAGAACTGTTCAGAGGCATGGACAATCTGGGTTAATTTGGGTTGTCTCCGCTAAACCACAGAATTGAGTTTTTCTCATTTGTGATCAATTTTCTTGGTACGTGGCTGATCAAGTCACCCTGATCTGGGATGAGCTGGCTCTCTCCACAGTGGCAGAGTAGAGTACTGGCAAGGACAATATGTAGAGGGATTTTTTAAGGATGAGGAATGAAATTGTGGTCCCACTGAAGTCAATGGGAGTTTTGCCATGGAATTTAGTTGGGCCAGGATTTTACCTGAGAAGTGGTAACTAATTTGTAATTAGACTGTAACTTGACAGGGGCAAGGACTATGTCTTTTAATGTATTTGTCTACAGATTTGTATTTGCTTAGCTGAACAGCTTCCTGATGCTGACTGGAGACTTGGCAATACAAATGATGAGACATTTTCAGTCACGGATAATGTCATTGCAGTGAATAGCTGTCATCCTCTTGTTTTCTTTTCTGCTGCAGAGGAGAGCATTAAGAACAGCCTCTGAAAAACTCAGGAATCGTTCCTCTTTTTCTACGAATGTGGTACACACCACCCCAGGAACTCGAGTAAACAGATACATCAGCCGTTTGATAGAGGCCCGGCAAACTGAGTCCGAGATGGCTGACTTGAATTTCATTACCCTCAAGTATAAACAAATTGAACGTGAGCATAAAGTAAGTGAGAATTTTAATAAGTTCACTGACCAAAGATAATTGGACAGATGGACTTGCACCTTCTTAAACAAGGTCCAATTTTTGCTCATTATCTTTAAACAATATTAGAAGGCCTGACTCCTCGCTCCCACAGAAATCAACAGGATGGAGCTAAAGAGGAGAAAATCCCAGTGATGATTCCTTTGTGGATTTCCTCTCCTGTCATTCCATTGGGAGCATGGGGATTGTATTTCCTGCCCTGCGTAATAGGCTGCAGGGTCCATATGTAGGGACATATGTGGGGGGCTCAGGATCCATGCAGAGGCACTTGCCTCCACAGGTTCTGTGGTTCCTTACAGTAGCCTACCCCGTGTAAAAAGGCCACATTATCTTTTCTGGAGAATTTCTGTAAAGCTGGAGCCAGGGGTTGATGTTCATCTCTCCCGGACCCAGCCCTGGCCTGCCTACTACTTCCCCAAACTGCCCAGTCTCTGCTCTGTCCCCAACTGTGGATCCATTCTTTGGAGCCCGGAGTCAGGGGAGATAGCTGACCACAACTCATCTGCACAGGAGAGGGAAGAGTCACGTGCAGAAGCTTCCCTCTGCTCATAGAGCTGTAGAGGATCCCATGTTAGGATTATAGCCTTATGTTCTCTAGGCCAAACTGTGATCTGACGTCATGTATGTGGATATAAATCTGATGTAACTCCACTGATTTTATTGTAATTATACTGAGATGAGATCAGAATAACTCTCATGGTTATTTTTTTCTTTTAAGTGAAGGAAGGCACAAGTGGTCTGATTTTAGACTAATGTAGTAGTAGCCCTTCCTCCCCCCCCCCCCCCCAGATGTAAGCCACACAGTCAAGGGTACGTTGTCACTTCTGATCAGTGTCCCACACACAAAAACTGAATTTTTACCCATTCACAATCATTTCAAGATGCCACAGATTAATCATTTAATTTTCATTGTTTAAAAAGCAAACAAGCCCTTCCTGTATAGTTGTAAAAAAGGGTGAGGTTTACCAATGAAAATGGAACAGCTCTTTTTTGGGGTAAAGGTATATGGAATCTTGTGAAAATATATGTTTAGAGCTTTTAAAAAAGACATTTTGTTTAGCTGGTGATTTTGTGTGGTTTACAGCAGAAAGCATCTGCAAAGCCGCCCTAAAGAAGGAGCCAAGGATTCCACTGTATAGAAGGGAATCCTCGAGTCCTGTAAAGCCATTTTAGCCAGCTCTGTGCCTCCCACTCCCTCCCTGCAGTGTCTACTCCTTCTGCATGGAAAAGACAGGAGATGGCGTGAGGGGCGGTGTGGACAACAAAAATCCATAGAAAGAGCTTCAAAGGTCTATTAATTTGGGGAGAAGAAAAAAAAAAGCAATAGTTTTGTAAATTCCATAACCTGGAACTTTTGGGGGCTAAACCCCAGGAGATGAGCCCTGCCCCTAAGAATTCCACAGAAGACAACCTCTGAGCTGTTTGTGAAGTGCATTATAGCAGGGCTGTCACCTGTGCACTTTCAAAGTGCACTTACATCTTACAGACTCACAGGGTTTGAGCATGTGGGACCTAGGCTCAGCCTCTGCACACTTTACAATGGTGCACATGCAGTCTTATGTAGCTGCACACTTTCTAAGCTTATCACCACATACCAATCTCAGTTACACTGGTGTAAATCCTGAATAACTCTGAGTGAAACGAGTTCAGGTTTGTGCTGGTGAAACTGAGATTGGAATCTGGCACTTAATGAGAAAACACATTCTTCTTTACCTGTGCAGCATACTGTTTTCTCAGAGGGGTAGCCGTAAAAAGCAACAAAGAGTCCTGGGGCACCTTATAGACTAACAGACATATTGGAGCATAAGCTTTTGTGGGTGAATACCCACTTCATCAGATGCATGACATCACAAAAGCTTATGCTCCAATACGTCTATAAGGTGCCACAGGACTCTTTGTTGCTGTTTTCTCAGAGTCATGCCTTGATTACACCAAAACCAATGATTTACCCACATCTCTCAATAAGAAGTATTTCCATGCCACAAATCAGTGTTCTTCCCTCAGCTGTTTCAGTCAAAGGGCTGTTTGATTTTTCTTAATAATGGGAAAAGTGTATTTTTTCCTCCCCCTTCTTCCACAAAGTAACTGAATTCTTTTTGCTCAATCTTTCAAAAAACCAATTCACCTCTGGGCTGAAATCAAAGCTGAATAATTGCAGACTGAAAGGTGAATGGTTGGGAAAGATATGGGGTACAGAAACAGAGGGTGAGAAAGGAAAGTGTCATGCAGCCTTAACTACATCAGATACTGAATAATAACATCTAAAGATATTTTCTGGGTCTGAATTAAAACATGTTCATTCCTGTGTTTGTAAATATGTGGAAATATAGCAGCACACTCTGGTTTTAAACCACAGTTGTTCCTAGTTTAGAGTCAGAAGGTATGGTATAGATGCCTCACTAACTGTCTTTGTGCATCTCTTCTCATTCACAGTACCACCAGCTTCAGGATGAATACTTCACCAGTGCTGTAGTTCTTTCACTAATTCTAGCTGCCTTATTTGGCCTTGTCTACCTTCTAATAATCCCACAGTAAGTATCTCCTGCTATTTAAATTCAAAGCACAGCATTTTCAAGGATCTTGTACACAGATTCAAACATTATCTGCTCTGGAGCGAGAACTGAAGCGCATACTATTAGATCCTGTAACTCAGCAGGGAAAATGAGACCCCCAAACAACAAAAGGCATTTGAAGGGATATTTTGAAAGTATACAGACAAGGTTGGTAAACTTTGAATTCAATGGTAAAACAGTAAATCCAAATTCCAGCCTTGTCCCTTCCACCTGTCTACAAAATCACCATATAATTATTTTTAGCTGGCTTGTTTCAAAACAAATGCTTCAGTGCTCATCTTTGGGGTTTTTTCACATTGTCAGCATCCTACCTCTGATGCTCAAACCCTTTAATAATGAACAAGTAAAGTATGCATGCAGAAGAAGAATACAGTGGAAACCGGCGAAATGGGACATTGCTTAGATAATTCGCACACACAAAATGTTGATCTCTCCCCAATTCTCAGCAAAGGTTTACTAGCAGAGCAGTACTGTAGTAAAATCTCATATTACTAATACTTTTAACTTTTAGAATATTTACTAGTTTTCTATGAAGTCTTATCATAAGTATTTAAAACTAAGCTGTACTTGAGAAATAACAGAGCCAGGAATATTTTATGATGTAGTATCCTGTCTTTTGATTGTACGTTTGCTTATTGGCTAATTCATATAATTCAGTAATTTGCACTGAGTCTCATGAATTGATTCTAACCAGTAAAGAAGCAGACATCAGAGTTAAGTTTCCAAGGGGTTATTATAGTCAGCAAGTGGGGAGAATTATTAAAAAAAATGTTTTTGACAATATCCTTTTTAGGGAGGGATCGTCAGAAACAGTCAATATTAGGCTGATTCTGTTCCCATCCAAGTCATTAGGACTTTGATGTGAATAGAGGTAGGCCATGGCTGAAAATCCCACTGTCATGGAATGGCTGACCCCTGCAATTGAAGTAGGTCAAGCACCCCTCTGCAAAAGCAGGTATTCCCAGTTGGGCCAATTAAGGGGGCAGGGCTGCATCTGAGGTTCTAAATGGTTAGAGGGAGTTCCAGTGAAGGGATGGTTGTGGGAACAGAACGAGAGAGAGAGAGAGAGAGAGAGCGCGCAAGCTAGCTAGCTAGCTGCAGGAAGCAGGAGTGGCAGGACTGCCAGAGTCCCCTGGGAGGGAAGGAAATGAGGGCCTGATACAGGAAGGGTGATCTGAGAAACTGTGCTTTTGGCTGGTTGTTAAGTTTGGACAATAAAATTTTACCTAAAAGAGACCGTGGGTGTGAGTGAGCCATTAGCAAGCTGCGGAGAAACACTGCCTTATGACACCCACCCTTAACTCTTAATTCAGTGATTCCCTATAAATTTTCCTGGTAGTTAAAACTAAATTGTAGTTTAATAAGGTTCTGTAATATGAAAGTTTGAGACACGTGTTTGTTATTGAATTAATAATAATACTTTAAAGAGTTATCGCATCTTTCATCTGAGGATTTCAAAGCCAATTACAAAAATCAGGGAATTAACCCTCAAAATAGGTAAAATACTTTTACCTGAAGTAGGTAAAACATAGTTAGGAATTGCTTCACTTACCGTCAAGGTAAAGCCCAGCAGAAGCGTATAGTTCAGGACAGGAAGTGGAAAAGTATATCAGATGCAGTTGAAACTTGAGAATGAACTTAAGGGGACAAAAAATATAGGGAATTGGAAATATAGGAAATAGACTCTTATAAAAAGGGGTGTAGTTATTTAGTGACCATCTGGTCAGGCCTTCAGGTTAACATCTAATCTGACAGACCACCTGCTAATCAGCACTACTGAACACCATGCTGTTGCACTGGTTATTTATTGATTTAGACAGAAAAGTTGCACTTCCCAAGTAACTAGTACCACTCTGCAGGATCCACAGGAGGGGTTCTTGGACAATGTTTCTTCTGAGTACTGACTTGGGCAGTTCCTTTGAAGGTTGTGACAAAATCACAGCGCACATTCCAAAACTTGGAAAAAGCAACTTCTTGCTAGGAAAGCCCTGATCTCCCTTGCCCACAACACTTTTGACTTGGAAATGCTATTTAAATTGCCAAAAGCCGCATGTGATGACGAAAGAGTTTCTGGTCAGTAGAGACAAAGACAGGCAGGAAGGATGTAGGTCATGTTATTGCAACAGGAGTGAAAATATAACAAAGCAACGAAAAGCTTGACGACTCTAACGGGAGAAATATTCCCAGAGGGAACGTGCAATAACAACAACAAAATCCTTCACATTATTTCTCCGTGTTAAAAGCCAGACTCCGGTCAGTCATTGCATGAGAACATAAAGGGGAAGGAGCCTTTGCTCACTGTGCTGTCTATTAAAGGTTTGTGACATTCCCCAGGGTACAATCTGGACTCTTGGGCAGCTGTGCCCCCTCAGTTCTCTGCTCTCACACAGCCTCCAGCATATAAATTTACCCCCAGTTATACTGCAAGAATGCTTCAATCAGCCAGCCTGCCACTCTTGAAATATACAGCAGAGTGACACCAGCAATTCCCAGTCCCTGACTTTCCCCCAGAAATGTGTGTCTTGTACTGCCCAGCACAGTACAAGCTCATATAAAGTCTGTTTTTTCATTAATAGAAATTAATATGCACAAAACTTGTTATCACAAATGGAGTTTCCCCAACACTTCAATCCAAAAACACACTGGCTTAGATAAAAACAATAAACGAGTTTATTAACTACAAAAGATAGATTTTATGTGATTACAAGTAATGAGGCATAAAAACATAGATTTTATGTGATTATAAGTAATGAGGCATAAAAACATAGATTTTATGTGATTACAAGTAATGAGGCATAAAAGTCAGAATTTAGTTACAAAAAAATAAAGGTAAAACACAACACAAACGTAAGAGTGAATTCAAAGCAACAGATTTCTGTCACCACATGTTCTAGCAGTTTTACTGGCTGAATCTTTCAGCCAGGATCACTCCCCGGTCCAGTGATGCTTCTTTTGTCTTTCAAGCATTGTCGATGCCTTGAGTAGAGATGAAGGGAGAGAGGTAATCTGAGGAGTTTGTTCTCCTTTCTTATAGCATTTCTCTTCTTTGAGAATCATCTTCAGCTGGGCTTCAGCCAACAGCAAATTTGTGAGACAGGAACTTCCAGCTGTTTCTTTGCCAACATGTAAATTTATCGCTCACACCCTTTTTCCTGCCAAAGAATGGCCACTTAACCTGGTGATAGTCCATTTGATTTTGATTAACACCCAACTGAGGTGTTAGTTTGCCTTTTGTACCTAAGGAACTGTTTTGTGCCTGCTTTTCTAAACTTTGAACATGTCATACTGTAGAATTTAATAACTTTACATACTGTGTTGCCACTCACATTTTACCAGGACAGTAATGTTCAGCAGACTGAGTTTTCAAATGATACCTCACAAGGCATACTTTGTACCAAATTTATCATAGTCTTGTGGAAAGGGTAAACATAGGGATACAGACCATCACAAGGCTCTGTCACTTTCACAGTCCTTGTGATCAACTAAGCTAAAGGACTGCACAGACCAAGTGGTGCTTGCCTCACCAAAAGGATTGGGGGAAAGTTAGGCCATGATCCTGTCTACCTACACTGGCCAACTATGGAGGAGACTGTATGCTTCACCACCTTCTGGGGTGATGCAGCAGATGTGCCCCTCCTAGCTAAGGTGGTATGAGGCTGTACCATACACAAGCCAGTGCCTTAAAAGCATGGTAGCACCTGCTTTCTACTATTATTATTAATATTTATATTGTGGCAGCACCTACAGGCCAGCCAGATCATGGATGTCACAGTTCAGGGCAACTGTACCTGTGTTCCCTTTCCGTGGTCCAACAAGGGCACCCACTCTTAGGCTTCTGGCTCATCAGCCATCATCTGTTTTGGATGAAGACATGCATCTCTCTCTTCTTCCCGATTGGAGTGTTTCCAGGCTGCGCAGTTCCCTGCCTACACTGTGAATTCCCCAGCAAGTCAGAATGCTTCAGCAGGCCTGCTTTGCCTTCTCCTCAGAGGCTATAACCAGCATAATTACCCATAGTTAAGTTACTACACAGCTCTTTCTAAACAAGCACATTTATTGTTACGTTAAAAGCATTAAAGAGAAAACATATTACAAACAATAAAAGAACATACACACATGCTAATAAGCTTACCAGAGATCATCCCAACTCCAGCATGGGCTCTCGCAGGTGAACAGTTCTTTTAACCCCCCAGTGTTTTTTCTGTGGTTACATGTTTAGAACATGTTTTCCTCACAACAAGAATACCCCATGAATACGTCAAGTCCTTCCAACACTTCCCAGGAATGATTGGGGCCTCCTTTGAACAGAAGGTTCTGTCCATTTGCTGGACCAGAAGGCAGGTCCTGAGTCAGTGTAAACTCAGGCTATTTATCCAAAAGTCCTTTCTGACTGTGTTGGTCTCTAGAAAATCCAGTGAATGTGAGCCTCTCCTGGTGGTGGTACCTCTTGGAAGTTGTTACAGCCTGAGTGAATTTGCCTAATCCCCTCCCTGCCCACTTCTTAGTTTCTGGAGGGTGGTGGTTCCCCCCTCCATGGAAATACTTACAATCTCTGGCCCACAATGATGCATAAACTTAAGATCCTCCAAAGATATATTGCAGGAAAAGGCCATATCTGTCACAATGGACACATTGTGCCAGGCTCTGTACATTCTGCCATTCCTGTCCTAAAGAACATTCCCCCAGGTGGAGTCTCTCACAATTTTAAAAAATGTCTCAGTACTACTGCAGGACTTCTCTAAATTTTAAATCATGGATATTTATTGGGATCATATAGTGACTTGTAAAAATTCCACTGTAAAGCCGTCACTCACTTTTTCTTCCACTATTGGATTCTAAACCCATATCAGAACAAGAACTTTTTGGTGGTGACAATAAAGACATAGACACAATGGCTTATAAAAAGGTTACGCAATTTATATGCTTCCTCAGTCCTGGGGCTTACCGGGGGCCAGTTAGCACACCTGCATGTATGCTGTAATTTGTGGCTGGCTAGTCACATACCCAAGCGACTAGTCCAGCAGCCAAGGATCCTCAAGGTGTAGGAATGCCTGGCCATAATCCCCTTTCTCCTAGCCTCATATCCTGCTTTGGGGGCTGGGATGGAATTTGATACTGGAGTTACTGTAGCAACTCTGAAGTACCCAGTTTGTCCCCTATGATTAGGGAATTCTGAGATCTGTTAAGTTTCTGGTTGCTTTGCATGGAGCAGCTGAAATGGAGCAGCTAAGATCTGATTCAATAAGTGATCAAGTGGACAAACCTCTAATCTTTATAACTCTTCTTTCTCTCACAAAGAGTTAAAGAGAGAGGAACTGTGATAACCATTTTATATCAGCCAAGCCCAGGGGTCAGCACCACCATGTTGCATGACAAGCCCTTGACAAAATTACTGGACTTGGTGACGGACATTGGCAGGGATGGGGAGCCGCTTGCGAGGAGCTGCCCATGAGCTCTCCCCACAGACCTCAAAATTTTTACTGGGGACACTTGTGTCCATTTATGGACATGTTGCTGACCCCTGGCCAAGCCCTGAAGGCTAAGTAATTGGGAGAAACTCTTTATTTATAAGGGACATAGTGCAGGATATCCTGTATTAGCCTGCAATTAAAAAGTAATATAAACCCCTGAGACATAATACAGTTGAGGCTCTGAGATTGCGTGATCCCCTTACTAGGTTTCTGATAGATACTATATAAAAAAAAATACTGAATTGTCATTCTTGAGAATTTCACTAAAGGATTTCTGGCAGCACAATAGGAAGAAGGTTTAAAAAAATGAAAATCCCCTCTGTGTCCGTCAATTTTACATTGGGGGGGAAATCCCACATGTATTGCCCTGATCCACCAAATGGCTTTAGAAAAACACAGATACAGCTAGCTCAGATATACTCTTTAGTTGCATTGCTTTACTTCTATATTTTTTTCTTTAGGAGTACCATAGTCCTTGTCCTCCTGGTGTTCTGCATATGCTTCCTAGTGGCTTGTATTATGTACCTACATGTCACACGAGTACAAGTAAGTGATCTGAGTCTTCATGATACCCCCTCCTTCAGGAGTTTTATTTGGTGGTAGTTATTTGGAACCTGGTAATACTTATGTGCACTTCATAACATAATGTAATCTGTGTATTTTTCTAACCTGCCTAATCTGTAGCAAAGCAATTCATTAGAAACTCCAAACAGAACCAACAAACCTGGGGCTGGCTCACTTTAAAGATATCTCTTTCCCTATGCTAGACATGTGTTTAAGCAGGTTTTCAAAATGGTAATAAAGCAGAAGGACATTCTGAACACTGTAGAAGGAGAAAATCAGAGTAGGGATCTGCAGAGACTAACTTTTCTGGTGAAAGTCCTCACTGGATTAGTCTTCATTTGGTATTCTCAGATATAGAGCAGGAGAAAATACCCACTCAATTAATCAGCTCTGCTGATTAGTACACAATTATTTTAAATTAAGCAAAATGCCCTTTGGTTAGAGGAGAGGAATTGTTTTCTTGGAAACATAAATAGTTTAATTAGCAGAATATCTAGTAAAAAGCAAATCTTTATTTACAAACATACAATTATTTGGGAGTAATTTTGTTAGTCTCTTTTGTTTCAAAAAGGCACAGTAGTTCATACTCGTGCAGTTTGTAGGAAATCGTCCCCATTATTAAGGTCCTTTGAGACTAATGTAAACTTAAGGTACACGCCTGCTGTTGTTAAGTCAATGGCAACCCCTATAAAGGTGTTCATCGCTTCACTGGATTGAACCCTATATCTGAAAAGAGAGAAATAGAAAATTCCATACAAAACATCAGCAATTGTCCAGAGAAGCGGCTTAGCCTTGTTTGTGGAGTGTGGGACTGGGAGCCAGGAACCCCTGTATTCTAATCCTGGCTCTGGCGCACTCTCTTGCTGTATGACATTGGACAGGTCACTCAACTTCTCTGTGCCTTAATTAATTAATGACTATACAGTGGTCCTGAAAATAAATGTAAATAAAGGCAAAAACCTATGTTAATATAGCAGTTGCAATATTAAAATCATAAGAAAAAGGCAGGAAATGCAAAAGTTTAAGTGTAACTTTAACTTGACCAAGTCTTACATGCATTACTTATACTTGGTTTTTCTAGTTAAATTTGTTGCTTATTTAATTACGCTTCATACTGTATGTAAACCATAAAATGTACAGGATATACAGTGTGGCAAGATTGCGGTTGGAACCTTTTGTTACTTGTTTGTCATTTTAACTATGCAACGTTATCACTGTACTAACAGAATATCCTGCATTTAATTATTGCTGTTGTTGCTTTTGTGAAGAACAAGGAAATTATCCTTGAATTACTCCCACTGCAAACTGCATCATTCACTGTACAATGAAAAAATGTTTCCTGTGATACGATGGGATTATAGTTATCCTTTGTTGTGTTAGGTACTGAATCACATCACCTGTGTAAGACGCATATTGGACTTTGTTCCTGGCTACGAGTTCTGTCCCCTGCTGCACTTTGTAGTATTTGTCACAATGCTGACCCTTTCCCCTTATCATGACACAGTAGATTGTCCACTATGAGAATCAAGTGTTAAAAATGTGTGAAGATACTGTGTGCAGACCAAGTTTACTGCTGTAGGAAAGATTTGTTCCACAATATTATCATTGTTTTATTAATGTTATATCCCAGATGTTCCATCATATTTTAATGATATTGACAGATGATCAAATTGATTCCTGGTGTAACTTTATTACACTCACTAGGGACCAGTTTATCCCATTCTGTTTTAAATATGTTGTTTATAGCAATCTGTTATTCATATTACAATAATGGTTTCTCTTGTTACATCCATGTGGGTTTTATACCTTGGTCCATATCGAAGCCAGGATGTATTTCAAGATCACATAATACACATTGAGTTTTGTTTTCCTCTGTTGGTGTAATTAATTAGCCACAGAATTGATATTCCTGTGGGGTTTTTTTCTCAATACAAATGAGTACAGTTCACCTGCAATCACCGACCATACATTCTGTCACTGCCATGAATAGGGGTGACATAAACCCAGTGAGTCTGTCTCCACATGTGAAAAGGAGAGCAGGAGTTCCAGCGCATGATACCTGTTCCTACAGAAGCCCCTTTGTGGTACTCTGCAGTGAGATGTATATGGTATTTTCTCTATTCCTCATGCAGTTAGGAGGATACCATGTGTAAGCCAATTGAATTGGGAAGACTCATTAATCTCTAGTTGGCCTAGTCACCACTAGAGGGGGACAGAGTGCCATACCAACCATGCATGGCTTACATATATTTACCAGCAGGCATACAAAAATTGGTTCTCCCTCATCCTCACTGGCCTAAGGCAAATCCAGCCCAGATGGGGCTAAACACCTTCCTTCTCTTAGAAGCACACTGATGTTCCCCCACTGAAACTCCTTTGTCTTCTAGGTCCTGGTCCTGCTCCCATTCAAGTCATTGGGGGTTGATTTGAATGGTGCAGGATCAAGCCCCAAGCTATAGCAAATGTGCCACTCATTTGCAAGCCAGGGGGATAAGGAAGCAAGCAGCTCCCCATGGGACCAAAGTAGATCAGTATAACTCAACCCAGCAAGAGTTCACATTCCAGGCAAACTGTTATCCTCCCTTTCCCACTTTCTACCCAAGTGCTTCATTTATATTGAGGGCAAGTGCTCAGATACTCAGATGAACATGAATGATGAGAGAGGGATGCTCAAGACTCTGCCTTCATTAACCATCTTTGCTCCACACTGCTTTTCCTAGTCTGACAAATTAGATTACTTTTTTAAATATGGGTTCTACTAATTAAAACTCAACTGGCATTCACTGTTACTGAAATATCACTACAAAATTCTGTGCGGTATGTATGGTCTGGAATCTTGGGTGGCTGCCTACAATTGACATTTTCTAAACCATACAGTTATAATGCTTGTTTGTTTTCGTTTCTTCACATGTACAGAATAGAATGCTAATTTGAGCATTCTAATTTGTTGTATTTATTGTGAACAGAAGTCCTATTAAAAATCAAATAAAAGCCAGTTTTAATTATAGTGAGAAATAACTTACAAATCTGTTTTCTTTTTGTTACAGAAAATATGACTGTCCTTAAAATATTTGTGCACATTTCTTATTTTATTATTAACATTTGGAATTTACAACACAGGCAGAATTTACATATCTGTTCTCTATTTTATTTGACATCCTATCCTCGTAAACAATAACATACCCATTTTTTGTTATTTGGATTTAAAATATCCTTATTTTACAATCTTTTTTTTCTCCTGCAGTGTTTTCCAGGGTGCCTGACAATACAGATTCGTACCATTTTGTGTATTTTTATTGTGATCTTAATTTACTCTGTGGCTCAAGGGTGTGTGGTGAGTATACAACTATAAGCCAAATATATAAAGTTTAACATTAAGTTCAAGAACAATCTATTATAGATCACATTTAGTCTCCCACCTCATCCCATTTTCTTTCTCTCTCATGCACAAAATATGTAAATATATTAATAAAGTATCTATAGCAATGTGGTGTAATTTAAAGGCTATGTTAGTTATGAGTAGTGGAAGCCACTAGTAAGCTACACAATTCGTTCCAAATTAGTGCTGAAATAAATCTTCATATCAAACCACACCATCATATGTTCTCCATATGTCACATACTTTACAGAAGAATTGTGTTTGAAATGTTCAGTATTGGACCAGGGACCAGCTGAACATCTGATATTTTGTGACTTGTCCACACTTTCAAATGGAATAACACATTTATTTCTATACCTGATAGATCATGAGAGATCAGATCTTGAAATCACGACAATATTATGTAATGAAAGGAGGTATATAAATATATTAGTCATAATATCCATCTATCCCTTAGGCCTGTGTAATTGCTCTGGTACAGAGTTATAGGTGTTCAGCACTTCTGAAAATCAGGCCACTTTTTTAAGTGATTAGGATCTCTGGTTTGAAAATGTGGACACAAATATATATAAAAAGCAAGAGAAATAACACTGGGCCTGATCCAGATCCCACTGAAGCCAAAGAGAGTCTTTCCATTAACATAATTAGGCTTTGAATATATTACAAGATGGCTGATGCTGTCAGTTAAATGTGGTATGTCACAATATGGCATTCTAGAACTAAAAGTCAAGCTAGAGAAGCAGAGTGGTGCAGCAGAGGCTAGAAGCTCTGTATTTCTAAATTCTGTTCCTGGCTCCTCTATTGAATTGATGTCTGACCTTGGGCAAGTCACATGACTTCTCTGTGGCTCAGTTTCCTAACCTCTAAAATTGACATAGTAATATCTTCCTAGCCACAGAAGTCTTGTGAGGGTTGATTACCTACTGTTTATAAAGCATTTAAAGATGTATAGTGCTAAGTATTATGGAGACCTTTTATGGCTAAAAAAAAGATTCAGCTCCTCACAGGCATCCCCCCTCCCCAAGAGGTATTTAGATATCTGCAGGGAACTTAGGTATTTGAATTACCTAAACCACTACTTTCACATCCTGCTATTTGGCTACTCCCTAAAGTAGAGTAACAATTGCAAGTGACACAGACTTTCTCGCTGAAATTACAGTGCTGTTCCAAGAAGTGCCACCAAGAATTTAATCCCATCCTGTTGTAAGAATATCTACTTGTATGTATCTGTAAGCATTTCGGAAGCAGCTTTTACACACCATCTTAAATCTTCAAAGTATTTAATAAAAGCCTCGCTTCTCCATCCCCTGTGAAATAAATATTCCCCCTATTTTGCACATAAGGAAAGTGAGATACAGAGATTGTGATGCCCAGGGCCACAGAGCAAGTCAATGGAAGAATGGGGGCTAAAATTCAAGAGTTCCTGACCTCTCCAATCCTCTGTTTCTTTCACTACACCATGCTGCGTCTCACATCTGTAGTTCTACACTTTAGTGTAGCAATAACTTGGTACCTTTCAAATGTTTAGGGGAGCTGTTTAATCAGTAGAATAAGTTCCTGCAAAAACCCCTCTAGAATTGTTCACAATCAGATAGATGTTGTGGTTTCACCTCAGTTAGTTACAGAGCAGATGGTGTTTTCCTGGATGAGTTGCTTATCATTTACAAAGCCCTTGTACGTTTCTAAGTTTTGAAATGTTGGCTGCTCTGTAGTGCAAGTGACATTTTTAAGTAAGCTGTTGAACAGAATTGTGTTCAATTAATTTTTTGCTTCCCTCTTTCTGATTTTGTATCACAATATTATCTTTTCAGTATTTATCTCGTAATCTCATCTTGCTAAATGATTGTAACTGCCTATAAAATGTACTGCGTCATCACCTTTCAGACTGTCACTGATTTTATGGCACACTATAAAATTTAATTATCGGTGGTTAATATTTTTTAGAAGGCTAATAATAGATTTCAGAATAGAAGGAGAGTACAGGTAGGGCTTATCTGTAGGTGCCTACTGACACTGATGTCCTCCTGAACCCACATTACCACCACACTCTCCCATTTAATGTTAACTCCAGTCCTCCCCAGTGGTGTAAAATAAAAGCTGATGTGTGATTATAATAAAAAAAAATTGGGGACTAGATCATGCACTTGGGATTCCTCACTTTTCGGGCTGTTGGAATTGGGATGTGTCACTGACATCAGCTTTGAAAGAATTTGATCATACTTCCTCCCAGCTGGAGGATGAGTGCCAAACTAATGGTGGTTAGACTAGAGAGAAAAGGGAGATAGGATCCCTATCCTTAATTATCTGTGGATCTCTGCTTTTCCTGCTTATCCATATCTGGCTTATTTGAATCTATTATGGTTATTGACATAATTCACGTTTAGCTCCATAGATGAAAGAGAATAATTACAAATCCCTTATCTTTCATCAGAGATTTAAATATTGTTTTATGTCTATCACTTGATTTTTTTTAAATTGTTAAAGTTTAGTCAGTGTGTGTATAATCAACATGCTTCTTCCTCTGATGTGTGTGAGAAGTATTCTAGCAAAGATCTACCACTTATATGGGTATTAAAATACTTTTAAATATTAATAAATAGATATTTTCCTGGGTCCTTTTGTTGCTTGAGCACTGAAAAGGGAGAGGTTTTTTTAAACTATGTTCAAACTCTAATTCTCCACCTTTGCTGCCATCTAGTGGACTGGAAGTATGATTCCTGCCTCAAGTAGAGGTGGAAATGTGCTAGGAGAGGAAGAATAGTCTTGTTAACAGGCAAGGCTAGGAGTAGGGAAATATCAGATCCGTTTCTGGCTTGAGAATCTGATTGAGAGAAGAGGGCTGTAACCAGGCCCAAGAGCTACTGCACTGCTGATGGAGTGTTTCATTTTAAACCCTGCTGTTTTCCCCAGGTTGGATGCATGCCTTGGGTATGGAGTACGAATTCCAGCAGTTCCATTGTGATCATTTCTCCCGGTGGAATGAATAAAACAATGAATGAACTTCCATGTGATACAGCCCATTATGCTTTCCTTTCCTGCGTTGTGGGGACTCTTACCTTGGCAATATTTCTACGTGTCTCTTCCTTGCCAAAAATGATCCTCCTGCTTTTTGTTACTATTTTGTACATAGTTGTTCTGGAACTCAGCGGATACAGAAAAGCAGTAGGGTAAGTACACTGTAAAGTTAAGGAAAGTAGTAGCATTATGGCTGGTCCAAAACATTGCCAACTCCATTTTACTACTCCTGTCCTAAAAGACTGCAGTACTGTATTAGAGACCGATAGTGAGAGATGCTCAACTCCCAGTACCTTGCAGGATCTGGCTATTATGGTAATATTCATGAGTGGGACATTTGCTTTTGTGAACTAACAGCTATGGCCTGGTTCCCCATTGCGTTACTCCAGTTTTACACTAGTGTAACAGAGTTGATTTCATTGGAGTCACACTCCCTGGTATAAAAATGGTGTTAACAAAGCAGTGAATGAAGCCCTTATGTGTAATTGAAATGCTGAAATAATGTTAAACAAAGCTACACACATGTACATGGTGCATATTATCTACATTTATGCTTTTGATGGGTAAGACCCTGAAGAAATTGGGCACACTTTGTTTTGGGGCATGGTGCAGGGATCATACTTGCAGCAGTCTCAGCCTGTGCGCTGACAGTATTTGCATGAGAGGACCTGCATTTTGAGAAGGGGCTAGTGGTTTTGGGTGCCTCCATTTCTGTGTGCCTACATTTAAAGGATCCTAATTTTCAGAGGATGAATACGCAGCACTTTGACAATCATACCCTTTCAATGTGCTTTAAGTGTGGCACCCCAAATCACTAGTCACTTCTGAGAATTTAGACCAAGATTTTTTGCTCCAAAAGATCTGTATTAACTTATGCTTTCATTTTTTTAAAGGGGTGGCTCCTTTTATATGCGTGGCTATGAACCTATATTAGCCATTTTGCTGTTTTCTTGTGCGTTGGCACTTCATTCCAGGCAGGTGGACTTGAAGTTACGTCTGGACTACCTCTGGGCTGTGCAGGCAAGGCACTTATTTTTCTTTCCAAAACACACACACAAAATGTTGTCTAATTGTTTTGTATGCTGTCCATTAAATTTCACGCATTGGCTAGGCAAAACAAAGCTCCATATTTGTTGTGGCTCACCAGCAAAGGAGTCCCTTATTTTCTTTCCACATGCAACTTCACAATATTTTTCCTCCAAGAATTGAATCTTGTGGGTGTTAATGTCTTACAATAGCACATCAAAATTAGAGTAACTTTATCTATATTGGGAATTTCATATTAAGGAATGTAATTAACTAAACAGTGGTACAGAATTGTTATAGAGAAGGTAGATCAAAGGCTTCTGCTCACCTTGTCTCATGCTACAACGGGGCGGGGGCGGAGCGGCATTCAATTACAATAAAAAGTGACAAATTCAAAACTGATAAAAGGAAATACTTTTTCACACAATGTTTAATTAAACTGCAGAAATTATTGCCACAGGAAGTTGTTGAGACCAAGAACTTGGGAAGATTCAAAGGGTTTGGACATTTACATAGAAAACAGGAATATCCAGAACTATCATAATAAACACATGAAAGGGATATTAAACCTTGTGCATAAGTCAGTCTCTATACAAGGTCAGGATGAGTCCTGATGTGGGAGCAGAATATCCCACATCTGCTTACTGCAGGGTTCTTGCACCTTCCTCTGAAGCATCTGGTGATGACTACTGTCAGAGAGAGGTTACTGGACTAGATGGACATTGGGTCTGATCCAGAATGAGAATTCCAATGTTCCTATATATCCTCGTGGCCAAATTCTGTGCTGACCTATACCCCATTGAATGCAGTGGCAATGGGATTGCACCAGGTATAAATTATCTCCAAAGCTTGCCTGAGAATCAGAGGTGAATTCCATCCTTCCAAACCCTGCTAAATACTCTGCACAAAGCTCAGTTTTTCATGCCCTGCTTGGAGAAGAAAATGATGCATTCCTAAGGAATATGATTCTTAAAACTGAAAAGGCCTTACTTTTATAATTTTACAAACTCAAATGTATAAAAGAAATGGGAGTTTCATGTACTTCCCTGATGTTGGGGGCATATCCCCAGAATGCCACGGTCTGCAGGGACCATTCCAGAAGCTGAACTTTGCTGGGGATAGCGGCACCCTGGCCAGCTCCCCTTTCTTGTAGAATCACCCCCTGAGCTTGGGTGGGCGGCCTCAGAGTCACTATGGGGACTCGTGCCCAGAGGTGGTGCTGACTGTAGTACCTCAAACTTTTATTTGGATATCTTCTTATAAGTGTTTTGCAAAGTGGTGTATTCTGTAGCCTCCTATTACATTCAAAGTGGCAAAGAAATCACAAATAATGACAAATGAAGTGGGGTGTAATGACAAAACACTACACCAGTGGAGATTCACTACAACCAAAATATACTTTACACTGTCTTTCACGTTGTTTAGCTCTATCCAGGCTCCCCATCGGGCTGATCCTGTAGAACCTTACCTGCCTGAGTAGCCATTTGTGACACTGCAGTGTGAAGGATTTTCTTTTTGTTCAATGTTTTGTTTATTTACATTTGTACCAATAATTAATGCTGCTCCTACTGATTGTCCAATGATTTATAAACCATATCCTGCCTACCCCATGCTGCATGACAATCTAGTCCTAATAAAATCATGTTTTAAACATCACAGAGGAGTCCAAAGAGCCGCACCACTGTTAATAAGGATATAAAGATGAATCAATTAGTTACTTATAATCTTTCTACTATCTGAAGGCTGGTTTAAAATGTAGATATTTCCTGTTACCATTTTTAATGGATTTTAAATATTCAGAATAATATGAGGTCAAAACTCAAACAGAGGGTTTATAACTTATTTGTTTGGGTAGTGTATGTGTCTTACACGTTTCTACAGTGCCCATCTCTGTAATATCTCAGCCTGATTTTCATCATTGCCCCTAATACTTTATAGAGTTAATAGATGATACAGCGTATGGCAGAGATTGTATATGTCACCCTGTATACCACTGACAATTAAATACCTGAGTCTTAAAGATAGAAAATGGTGTTCTAGGAAAATGGTGACCCAGGGACAGTTTTTTTTTTGAAGTATTTAGACTCTTAAAAATATAGGTAGACATAGTGGGATTTTCGAAAGTGCATAGGCACCTAACTCCCATTGGAAGTTGAAATGAGGTGTCTAGGCTCCAGCGGATGTTAGGTACCTCAGCACTAATGGAAAGTCAGGTGCCTAGGCACTTCTGAGAATTACACTAGGTGCCTATCTGCATCTTTAGGTGCCTAAATACCTTTACAAATCTGACCCCAAATGAAAAGCTTGTGTTTTTTTTCCTTCACTGAGGGTTCAGTTCTGCTCTCTTAAAGCAAAACTCACATGAAATTCCAATTTCTTTCATACATTTGAGTTTGATGAAAGACGGGGGTGAGGAGAGGTATCAAAGCTGAATTTAAATACAGTGTGTGCGCAAAGAACCAGGAAACACAGTCTGAGACATGTAAGAAATTCTTGCCGTAGACCACATGTGCCAAGAACTGCTGAATAGTCACTGCTCCTAAAACTTCTGCAATCGCAAATGTACATGACTTAAGCCAGTTTCGTTTGGAGAAGAGTGTTACTGAAACAACTGAGAAACAGGAAAGAGAATATTGTTTAATAACACTTTAGTGTTCCCTAAGAGAAACAACTAAGTAAAGTATCACATGGTAAGATTCTTCTTCAGTAATTCCCAATAAATGTAGGTAATCATTAGAGCTAGGTAAAAAATTGACAACATGAGCTAAGAAAGGATTAATATGATAATTCTCTAACCCCATTAACACAATGGATTATCGCACTGTATGATTGTTTCTTTAGTTGAATTATTTAGGGAATACTAGAATGTCAGCCATTAATAATTTTCTAAGCTAGAATCTCTGTCCTAACTGCAGTTTTGTAGTCTGTAGGCCAGAATTTCTAAGTTTTTTACATACCTGTAGCTGAAAACCTGGCCCTGTATATTCCATGTTCACAAAATTGCTTATTGATATACTGGCTCTTTCTTGTGATTTTAGTGCCCCCTTCAGGTGATATGAATGTATTGGTAAAGGAACCGTGGTAGCCCAATTTATTTTTAGCTGTATCATCAGATAGTGAAACTTTGTGTGATAATTTTTACCTAGTTAGTTACCTTATCAAAGCAGATCCTTTCTTGTCTATTAACTAATTGCATAGAACATTTCAGCTGATCTCCGTAATATAGAGCTTGAGAATTTGTCAGTACTTGTACACGTTTTACTTGATAAAGGGAATTTACTCCCTCTCTGCCTTAGCTTTTTGTAGGTCTGGCTGTTATGCAACTATGTAATGCAAAGCTATAAGTCAACCCAGATATCATGTTGACATTAGAAAACATGACATCAGAGAACTGTTTACTTTTATCAGAGAAAAAAAAGTCCTAATTTAACAATATCGCATTTTTGAATTCTCAAAATGATACCAAAATGCCAGTAAATGCTATAACTACCAAACTACTGTGGTCCATCTGACAGTTACTTTTCTCGTTGCTATTCCTACTGAGTTCCGGTCTCATGCTTTTTCTCAATAATCTACTTTGTTTTTATATAAACAGCATGCTGTCAGCTATCCTGAACTAACCAATAGAAGCAGGGGGCACACAGTCCAGTGCTTGGATAATATTCAGGCGTTGAACTATATGGATAATATTCAGTCCCTGAATGTAAATATCATCCCCTATGAATATGGGTCTATTCCTCCTTCTGCAGACCTCACACCATTTTTTCTTCTTTGTCAGCCTTTGTCTGGGCAGGGAGAGGGCCCAGCCAGATCTTCTCATCTCAGCTACATGGAGGGAGGGCAGCAGGAGTCTTTGCTATCCTCTTCAGGAGGCCCGAGGAGTGGAACTAGAGTCATAGCAGTCATGTCCATCCCTCTGAAGGATAATGGGGTCCATAAGGGAAACAGTGACTGCCTCACTCCCCTCACCTCAGACACCTGAGGAGGGGAGTACTGGAGTTCTCTCTGCTGATGAAAATCAAAGGAAGTCTTTCCTCACCTCACTTTGAGACCTGGGATATCTTCATTCCATAGCACCTGGTAGGAAGTCTGCAGTTGCACTGAGGCAAGGAGATCTTCTCTCTCCTCCCTACTGACTTCCATGGAGATGAAGATGAGCACTGCCTTAAGAGGTATGGGGAGGAAGGATCTCCAGACCCTAGCAGCAGCAGAATTTTTAGTCCTCTTCCCTAACAGGGCATAATGAGAGGGGAGCACCTGTGAAATTCTTTACTCCCCTTTCCCCTGAGACTTGGGGAAGGTTCTATTCCCCACACCCACTATCTGGTAGGGAGGAGAGGAGAGTGCATGAGCTGAAACACTACCTTCTGCTTGGGCCGAACACAGGCAGAACTCAGAGTGCATGACCAGCATGCTCCAAGCTCTGCTATCTATCTTAGGGTTTTATACTGCTGTCATCACCCTAGTATCTGAGTCCTTCCTTGTAAAATCAACAGCAATAGCAAAGTCCCTAGTGGACTTCATGGGGTCTCTGGCACCTGTCCTTTTTTCAGTCAAAGCTTTACGTAGGATATGGTTTGGGTGTTTTTGTGGAGGGGGTAGAGTTGTGGAATTGGTAAGGGCTTTGGAATAGTGTGCGGGGGGGTTATATTGTGAGTGTCATTAATATCGGAAACTCTTACTCAGAGGAATGCTTTGCAGTATTTCCTAAAGATGATCAGTCTCTGGATTCACCTTCTCTCTTGCTGGATCCCTGCAACAGGGAATGCTTTGTACCCCCTCTCGAGTGCTTCCCTCCAGGATTTTGTGATCTGCATTGTGCCAGATGTCGTGCGGGTTCATAGATTTTAAATCAGTCTTTGATGTAGCTGTGGCTTAATCCATTCATTAGTTTGAAAATTAGGACCAAAGCTTTAAGCTGGCATCAGAAGCTGATGGAGACATTGCTAAGTCTTGATCCACTGTGGCTAAGGCATGAAAATGGCAAGTTGCTGCTAGAGCCAGTGCATTGTCTTCATATTCAGTAAGTTACAGCAGTCCAGCCTGCAGGTGACAATTGTATGTATCACTGTGGCCAGTTTCTCATTGGGGAGAAAGGGATGACATTTCATAGCAAACTAGAAGTGAAAGAAGGCAGTTTTGGAAACTGATGCTACTTGGTCATCCAAGTTTAGTGAAAAGTCAAACAAGACCCGGAGGCTTTGTACCACTTTGACTAACGGGGACCGCATGACTTTGGTGAAAGGTGGAGATACCATCTTGGCCAGTGTTGGCTCTTGGAAGTGTCTCCCCTTTGCACCCAGCATCACTTTGGTCTTCCCTGGGGTCAGCTTGAGCAGGTGCTCTTCATCCAAGAACTAATTTCTTGCAGGCATTCTGACATTTTAGTAGTGGTGGTTGAGTGTCGTCAACCTCCTCTTGGCAGTTGAATCCACTACATATCACCCAGTGGTAGATACATAGATATTGAAGATCAGCAGGAATGGTAAGGGTCCCTGCAAGGCCCCGCAGATGAGGACATTTGGAGAGGAGAACACTACTCTGAGTTCTGTTGGAGAGGACTGGTTGGAGCCACTGTAGTGCTGGGCTATATACTCCTGTTGTGTCATGTAGGTGTGGTAAAACCTTGGGGTCTCTACCTTTTTTAGTGCCACTAGTGTCTCTGCTGTGCCCTGGTCTGAACCCTGATTGTGAGGCATCTAGGATGTTGGCTGATAGCACATGTTGATGAAGTTTGATGGTTAGTACTTGCTCAATTATTTTTCCCAGGAGTTGGAAGCTTGGCCTAAAACTGGACAAATCAGAGTTAGAGGAATGCTAATCATGCCCTCCTGCCTCAGATGGCCAAACAAATAGTGACTGAATAGCATTAATGTCCATGCTGTGCTTCAAATTTTCTACTCCACTTACCCAGCCCTACTGTTAGGCTACTCTGATTTGACCATATGTCTCCACACATCTGTTACATGACTGGAAGAATTTGGTATACTATTATTTTAACTTCTGTTCTGCCCTATAATGTTAATCTAGAGGGTATTTTGCTTCATACACAGTTATATGATAACACCCATGGTTCACTGATTGTGGTGACTACATGACTATGCATATTCACCATTTAAAGGTATCTTGATCCTAATAAATGCTAACAAGAAAGAAGGCCAAAACTGGAAGCACTCCCAAAAGAGAACATTACATCTATCTTGCATCATGATGTGCACATCACCACAGAACGTTTATCTGATGGTTACATGGGATATTCCTCACACCTAACTATAAATTTTTGTATTCTAGTTTATTGATGTGTATTTCTTGTTTATCATTCACACTTCCATTTTGGTAAAGACACAGCTAACTAACAAGTATCCTTTTACAGATTTTTAAGGCCAGAGAGTACCATTATGATCATCTAGTCCGACCTCCTGCATAATATTACCATACTGACCTTCAAGAGTTTCTCTAGATTTCCTAGGTTCCTGTTTTTGAAAATGGTGGCCATAAAAAATAGACACCTAAAATTGTGCCCCAAAATCCTTACAAGGGCACCTAAATAAGTGCTCTGATTTTCAGAAATGCTGAGCTCTCAGCAGCAACCATTCAATGGGATCTGCAAGTACTCCACACCTCTAAAATCAGACCATTACTAACTAATCCTCATAACACTCCCAGCAGTTAAAGATGAAGGAATAGAAGCATTTGGTAAGGCCCACAGAAAGAGTAAGAATTCAGAAGTGCAGGACTCCTATTGCTGTTCTCAGAACCCTAGCTTCATGCGTTGAGTGTAACACAAGCCAGGATGTACACAACTCAGTTTCAGTTTGCAGTTCAAGAAATGATTCTTGTTTTTACTATAAAATACTCAGACTCCACCAATAAGGCTGTGATTGTCATCATTCACATATTCAAATGCTTGTAGATAATGATAAAGAAACACAGTGTTTGCATCTCTAAAATAAGAGGAGGTGAGGCTGTTTTGAGAAAGCAGACAGTGTGAACGCTAAGTATTAAAAAGTGTCAAGAAAATACTTCACAGATGGAAAACAGAGACTTTGGTTGGACTGCAAATTGCATTCAGAGTCACTGGAGGGCTCAGCTTCAGTAAGGGATCAGGAATAAATTATAATACATTCTTGCAGTCCAAATTAGAGCAGAAGCTGAATGTGTATTTCCAAAGGGGGCGATGATTCCCAAAGAGGTTAACTTGACAAAATTAGGGTTTTTCAGCTTGCTTTTTCTGTGTCTCTTTAAAGAATGACAAGAAGTTCAAAGAACACTCTGCAGAAAATGGCTGCTAAGCAAAGCCATCTATAATTGAACAATGACTGTTGTGTAGAGATTAGAAAAACAATATGCAGGGAGTTTCCATTGAAAATTTAGACTTTTCATCAAAAACAACAAAACCTGCTTTCTCCTCAAAAGGGAAAGTTTTCATGAAAACTTTTCTTCTAATAATAAGGTTGTATGTATATGGGAGATAGCATGCTGATTTTTCTCCGAGGCAAATGTGTACCAGGCAACCCTCCACATTAGTATGTGCATAGTCTTTGTCAGAAGAGCAAACAGATTTTGCAATATTAGTAGTGTGACAAGGTCTACATATAAAAAAGACATTGGGAAATTTTAGGCTGGATTCTCAGATGGTGTAAATCCACCATTGACTTCAGTTGAGATATATTGATTTATAATACCTGAGAATTTGGCCCTCCATCTTTTTGCTGACTTTGCAAATAGGTAAACAAGAATTATTGTTGTGCTTGATGACAAATGGAGTGTGTGTTACAGCTTGGTGAGGGGGTTGAAGTTAAAAGAATAAATTCTACTTGCTGTGATTTCCATAGGCTGAATTTTACCCTCCTGATCAGCAATTGTCTGATTCACAAGGAGCGTTTGGATGAAAGATCTGATGGGTACTGTGTCTTGAGAAAAGACTAGAGATATACAATTAGGGGGGAATGTGTTTGCTCAGAGTGGAGGCTAACATTTTCAAACCAGGGTGCCTAAAGTCAGATTCCTAAGACCATGTTTAGGCAGCTAAATAAAAGTGGTCTGATTTTCAAAAGTGCTGAAAATCCGCAGTTCCCTCTGTCTTCTGCAGATCAAATCATTTATATTTGGATGCCTAAATATGGATCCAGGAATCTAACTTTAGGCACGCAGGGTTAGATTAGCTTGCAACATCCAAGCTCTTTTTGTGCGCGTGCTCCTTAGCCTGTACAAATGTTTTAAAACATCCTTTTGAGCATTATCACCTTCTCCAGCAATTGATAGAATCTGTTGCCTGAATGTGTAGGAATCTTCAGCCCCAACTGGAGAAATTCTGTCATTTGCAAGTGATAAAGTCGCTCTAGAAGCACAAAGAACTCCCGTATAATGTAGAAATCATACAAGAATGCAAATATTTCTTAGGAGACTGTCATCTGCATACTTGAAATTTTAAAAAGGCATTGAAGGATTTGTGGGCCAAATCCTGAAGTATTGACTCAATCCTTGCTCATACAAACTCTCATTGGACCAAATTGCCTTCAGTGGAGTTACACCTGTAACTAAGGTCCTGATCAAAAGCCCATTGAAGTCAATGGGAGACTTTGCGGACTTCGGATCAGGACCTAAGAGCAGAAATTGGCCCACAGACTTTAGTGGGAGTTTGTCGTAATAAGGTGGTCAGGATTTTTCCCTGTATGTTAAAAGCAGACAGATCTTGCAACTGTAATAGAGGGTGATATTTATTATTTTGCCGTTCAATCTGCTTTTAAAGCCTGGAGCCGGACGAAGCAATTTGATAATCTGAATTAATGTTATGCTCATTATAAAACAGTAATTTTAAAGAGCTTTTCCCACTCTCACCCTTAGGCAGAAGAAGAGAGAGATGATATGGAGAGAGTAAAGCTGGATAATAAAAGAATTCTCTTCAATCTCTTGCCAGCACATGTTGCACAGCACTTTCTTATGTCTAACCCTAGAAACATGGTAAGGCTGTGGGGAGAAAAATAAGCACGTAATGATATGCATGATTTTTGTGTGACACCCAGGTCAGGGAAATGATATATTTTTTTTAAAAGCTTGAAACATTTACATTTCATACTCATTAAAGTGAATAGTTCTGGTAAAAGCCATTGTCAGATGTCAGTTCAGGGTTATTTTCCCTTTCTCGGTAGCATTCAGCTTTTCTGAGGGACTGAAGTGCAATACCGTTCAGGTGAATGAGGTGTCATTCCGCATCAATGCAGCTGAGTGCCTACATGCAAATAACCAATTTCTTTTCCAATCAAGTCAAAAGATCAGAGTTTATTACAATCTTCCACTGAGATCAGTTTGGTTCTGAATAGAATATAGTGTGACATGTCAGACGCTTCCAGTTGAGCCACTCAAGGTTCTTGAAATGTGCCTCATTTACAAAAACATAAATTTAAAAGTCAAAATAAGGAATTCTACACACCCTAGAAGGATACAGTAACTTTGAGGGTGAAAACTAATCTTAAAGCTTGGGCAAGGGAACAAACTGCTACAGGATAGCGCGGAATCATGATAATTGGGAATACTTGCGATTAGAATAATAATAATATCTAGGCACCTATTTGTTAAGGGAAGAGTGTGGGAGTAATTAAATCCTGTAGTAATGCAGGGGATGGACCAGTTGACCAACTAACGATACTATGAATTATTACTATTATTGCTAGTGTTGCAATAGCACCTAGAAGGCCCAGTCTGAGGTCAGCATCCCATTATGCTAGGTAGTAAATGTTAAATTCATAAAAATGTTTAGGGCTACGTTATGGTTGCCCCGATGCAGCTAGTGGGGCGGGGGAGGATTGTACAGATTTCCTTACCCACCTCGCACACCTCCATTGCACATCTGTATGGAAATGTGGGTGTAGGGGAAGGTGCTAAAGCTACAGGCAGAACTAATGGACCCAGCTTGGCCATTAGTTCTGGCCCAGTGTGAGGGTAAGTCCAAGGCCCTTCCCTTCCCCATCCCAGACAGCTGCACCGCTGGGCTTATACTGCACACATTGACTAAATGGAGAAAGGAGCAGCTCTCCCACAGGCACCAGTGCTCCAGCAATACTTCTGCTGCCTATCCCCCGCCTGGCCCAGCCTCGGGAGAGGCATGATTGAGCTCTTATAATTATTTGTTGTACAAATGCAATGCATGCATGGACTATATTTATGTCTCGCAGTAAAAAGATGGTGGAGCACATAAACAGACACAACCCTATAGATCTCCCCAGCTCAAAGCCTCAATACTCTGGTTGTGTGTTGAGTGAAGGACGTGGCTCTATATGTAATATCTTGTAAGAGGAGGAAGTTGTCCCTTCCTCCCTCGGCCTGCTCCGTGGTAGCAAAGCCACTCTATAGTGTCTACAGCATCTTCAGTGCTGCAGTAGCCTATACAGCCACCATTGCTCCTCTTTCACAGGCAAGAATGGCCAGTGAACCTGCACAGTCTTTCTTTGCTTTCATCACACACCTTGCTTCAAGCTCCCATCTCTCAAGCATGCAAACTTCTAGGAGTTCTGTAAATCCAAAATTACACTGTTTGTGCTGCATCTCAGACCCTCTACACCTCCCAGGGGCAGGGGTGGAAAATGGGGCAGAATATGTCATAGGAAATAAAACAACGTTCTATGACCTGTTTCATTTGTAGGACAGAGCTTGGTAAACATTATGGAATTTCTCTTTAACAGAAGTAAATCTGAGCTCAAGAAATCACAAGGATGATACTGCCTGTTTATGTTAATCTCTAATTTTAAAAACCCATATAATTCAAAAATTTCAGGACCTTTATTACCAGTCATATTCACAAGTGGGAGTGATGTTTGCTTCCATCCCAAATTTCAACGATTTCTACATTGAACTGGATGGCAATAACATGGGAGTGGAGTGTTTACGCCTCTTAAATGAAATTATTGCCGATTTTGATGAGGTAAGGTCTAAACTCTCTATCATTTGATCTTACTGAGTCCACCAGACTTCTGCCAGTTCAAGGTTATTTGTGGAAAATTCGTCTTAGTTTGGCTGTCTAATAATGTGACTCTGTAAACATCTGATTTCAGTGGGAGTTAGGAGTCTAGGTGCTTTTGTAGATCCCATTAGGCACCTATCTGCTTCTTTACATGCTTAAATATCTTATAAAATCTGGCCCCAAATGCCCTTAAAAACATTTATGTCTGATGTGGCTCCCACAGAAGTCACTGAGAATATTGCCACTGCCTTGAATGGGAACAAGACTGGTCCTGTAAAGACTGAAGTGGTTTATCAACTTTAATATGCACATATTATCTGATAGCTATGGTTTGTTGTCTAAAATATTATGTAATGTTTAACAGTTTTATGTTTTAAACAAAGCTTCTGGACAAAGAATGTTATAAGGACATAGAAAAGATCAAGACAATTGGCAGTACATATATGGCAGCCGTAGGACTTGTACCAACTACAGGAACTAAGGTAAGTTGGTCACACAGTATAATGAAAGGCTCTGTGTACTCCATGTGCAAATGATGTTAATTCAGTCTCCAACTGAACAACTAAACACCATCAGTTGTAAAAATATGGCTAGAAATGATAAGTGATAACAATTTGATTTCTTTGCAACAATTTAACCTTTTACATCTGAAAAACAAACAATAACTTGAGACTCTAGAGATACAATGCGAGCATGGTGTGCTGTCTTCACCAGTGCAAATTCAGTGTGAAGGCTACCCGAGCAGAATGGAAGTGTTTTACACCCACTTTCTACTCGGGTCAGCTCCCTAAGTGCAACAGAGAAGCAGGAAGTCCTGCAGTGACAGTTCCACCAGAATATAACTTAGGGATTGATTGTTTGTTTGTTAAAGAGTCTGAGGCCAAATGTAGACATTGGTCTACATTTCCAGCCAAAAACCCAGAAACAGGGAAGGTAACTCAGGTATGATAGTTGAACTGCCATCCTGGTTCCTCCAAAACCTATCCATTTCCATCCTTCCCCTCATCCTTTCTCTAGCCTCAACCCCATAGTTAAACTTTTTTTCCCTTTTAAATTTTAAATGACATCAGAGCCATCTAGTTCTAAGCATAGTTCTGAGCATCTGCCTATGTGCAGTTAGCCCATGTAACCGTGTGAACTTATTACTGCTACCCTTGTCCTCTCCCCTCCACTTTTTCCTCCTATTATTTATTGTCCTATTTTAAATTACACTGTAAGCTTTTGGGGGCAGGGATCACACTTTTCCAAGGGTTTGTACAGAAGCTAGCACAATGGGGGATCCTTTGGGCACTACCTAGTATAAATCAGAATAATCACAGCAAGTCTGGTGTTGGACTACTATATCAGAGGCCATGGTCAATGCATTTTAGCATGTACCCCCTAATTTGTCCATGCCTGATCTGATGTCCATGTCCATGAATCACAGAGGCACCCTTGAGTGAGCTGAAATAGATTTTGCAGAATAACAGTGCTCTGGAGGGCAATCGGGCTAGAACGAGCCATGAACTTTTCAAGGAGACAATTAACCTTGTTAAATAAATAAAAAACAAGGCTACAGCTGAATCAATTATTGGGATCAGTGTGGAATAATGAATATTCTGTGATTGTAGAATGCCTCTGATTGATGCTTTTTTTGCCGTTCCTAATTATCTTCATTTCTGTGCTACTGTTAAATGAACGTCAATCCAAACCTACAGAGATGTATTTTTAACATACTTGTGTGTGGTAAAATTGTTGACTCTAATTGAGGTCCTGAGACAGGCAAAAATTGATCACTTGAATTTTGTATCAGTGTGATCACAGGCAAACAAGCAGAGGCATATCAGTATGTCTGGTATAAATGCTCTTTGAACTAGAATCCTAAAAACAAGTGTGTTATTGGGTAACTCCAGCTGTGTATGTTCCAAAAGCTAAATATGTTTATCTCATGTATTGTACATTTGCTAGCAGAGGAGTCATTTGAATTAGTCCAGTACTGAAAATATTCACTCAGACGTCTATAGTAGAGATTTGAAACCCGGGGTCTTAGGCAGAACCTGAACTTGAAGAAAAACATACAAAGCCCAAGATGGGCAAACAAGGACAGAGGTGGAAAATGCCACTCAAAGCACAAACTCTGCTAATTAACAGACCAAGTAAAGAAAAAATAACTAAAGACTAAGAGAAAAGATAAATAAAGTGAGGTATAGCCCGGCATAATGGTTAAAATCATATAGAAATTCTCTTCAAAAATATCCTAGATATTTTTCCATAAAAACAGAGACCATAAAGGCCAAAATTTTAGACAATGAGCTAGATTTTCAGTTCTGCTCTGCTCCCTTTGTGGTGTTCATGCGATACAAAGAGAGTAGAAACTCCCTGTATATCACCTTATGGAGATTTCCTGGTATGAAGAAGTCCTCATCAGGCATAGGTGTAGCCAGCCTTTTATGTCCCTCCTGTTCCTCTCATTTCACCCAGTACTAGAGATGTGTAAAGCTCTGACAAACCCCATTTGGCATATGTTCCCTTAAGGATCATTGCCAGCTGATGTAACTTATTGCAGCCTCTAGGAAGCTCTCACCTACCCAGGGTCCAAGGTGGAACCAAGCACAGAATCAGGCTCCCTGACATTTACCCATCTTCTCAGTGCCAAGTAGATCTCAACTGCAACAGAAAATCTGACCCAGCCTTTAATTTTGCACTTCCAGGTTTGTGCCTAAAATAGATTGTAGTCACATAATTGTGGGTGCAGATAATTCTAAATGAGAGGTGTTAGACATTTGACTATCTGATGCACCCATAAATCGAGTAGCTAGATGTCTAAATCTTTTTTGTTCTTCTTTGAGTAGTGTCCCCATGAGCACTCCATGTGTCATGATGTACATGTGCCCATTCACTCTTAATCAGAGATTTTCATCAGGAGCATCTGTAGATCCGTGCCTGCACTCTAGACACCCTTGTGCCCTGATACTGTAAGAATATAGGGAGGAGCAGACTCACTGCCACTCTAGTTCCTTCTCAACTGCCTGCAGCTTCAGACGGAGCATCACGGTATCCATTGGCCAGCTATGTGCCTGGCTATACCTCACTTTATTTATCTTTTATCTTAGTCTTTAGTTTTTCTTTATTTGTTCTGTTAATTAGCAGAGTTTGTGCTTTGAGTGGCGTTTTCCGCCTCTGTCCTTGTTTGCCCATCTTGGGCTTTGTATTTTTTTCCTCAAGTTCAGGTTCTGCCTAAGACCCTGGACTTCAAACCTTGCCAGCAACAGACATTCAACAGAGAGACTCACATCCACTCCAAATGTAAGATCTGTCCTTTAGTGCTTTAACACCTGCTTTGCTGTGGCAGCGCTTTAACGTTCCTGTGTCCCATCCCCCTCAGGTCGGCAGGGGGCGCAGCAACGTTAAAGCGCTGCTGCGGTAAAGGGCCCTGCAGCGCTTTAATGTCCCTGCCCCATTGCCCCATCCCCACAGCCTCCGATGGGCAGGGGGAGGGCAAAGGGAGCAGTTGCCCAGGGGCCGGCGATTTAAAAGGGCCCAGGGCTCCGGACGCTGCACAGCAGCGGTGTCTGGAGCCCCAGGCCCTTTAAATCAACACAGGAGCCCTGGGCGGCGCGGGCCAGGTGGCCTGAAAGGGCTGGTTGGAGGATGCTGACCCCAGCCCTGCCCCTGCAGCCTGAGGCCCCGCCCCTTCCAGGAGCTGTAGCCGCCTTCCCCCCCACCCCCCCTCCCCCAGGCCCATACCAGTAAATGGCCTAACTTACTTTCACCCCTGTGTATAGTTTTCATCAGGTCCACACTGGACTCTGTCTGCCAGAGTGTACTTCCCCAACAACAGATTCGCCACAATGTCAAACCTTGTTTCAACAATTCAACAATGTTCACAAATCACTGCAAACGCATGCCTATAACTCCTGGGCCATATGGCAGCCTTTTCATTCTTGACTCCTTTAGCAAGACTTCAATCTTGGTGTCTTCAAGCATGGTTGAAAACCATCTACATCCCCAACAATCATAGTCTATCCAAGAAGGTGTCTGTTGCTCAGAAAGTCCTCACTTCACTAAATTGGTAGAAGAACCCACAAAATGGGTGTGTGGGAGTTCCCTTCCTACAGTTTCCTCCCACAAGGATTATCATCCCAGATGCTCCCTGATAGGTTGGGGCTCACAGTTCCAGAAAGTGACAGCACAGGGCAAATGGACCCCTCAGGAGATGAGCCTCCATGTCAACATACTGAAGCTCAGAGCATTTTGTTACACTCGCCAATAGTTCCCACCACACATCAAGGGCCACCCAATCAGAATAACGCTAGACAACAGAACAGCAATACAGTACATCTCTCTGGGGACCACTCTGGACTTCCCCCAGCTAGACATGTCACATCTTAAGCCCATACAGTGAGCTGCCTGCTCACCTACCATGATTTGTCCCATGCCAGCTACCAAAGCCTTCCTGTGCAAACCTTCCTGCCATCCCCTGCACTGGCCCCTCCACCTCTGTCCCACCCTCTACAGTTGTTCCAAGCTTTTCACTTTGAAAATCTGCTCTACCTATTCATATTTAATCTTGACATAATTCAGACTAAATCTCTACAAAGGACCTAGCCCTTGAAGGGTCTGACCAGCCTTCACCTCCTACTGAAAGCAAGGGAGATAAGGCTTCTCCATTCCTCACAGGATTGAGTCCAATCCTGCACCACTCAGGACAACAGGAATGTTGTCCACAGGAGCAGCCTGAAGCCCCCAGAACCCACATAGCTAGCAAAAGCCCCAGTTATTAGTTACCACAAGAAGCAATGCTTACAGCTCTGAGCAAATAGCTGTTGCCAAGCAGCAGGAACACTTTTTTCCACATCAGTTTTGCTTTCCTGGTGTTTACTTGTCTGTTTCTCCTCTCAAAAACACCTGAGGAAGGCAGGAATCCAGAGCATTTGAGTTTCGGACAGAAAAGATGATGATCAAAAGTAAGGACAGCTCTGTCTTGAAGTTTAAGCTGGTAGTAAGTCCTTGGTAAGTCATGTGCCAGAGCTGGAATGCTAATCCATAATAAATTGACAAAGAATTTCAATTAATGGAATATAGAAGGAGGAGCTTCATATAACCTTAGGCTTTGGCCACATCTGACTTCTTGTTGTGATCCCTTTTTCCCATTGAGTATCTGTGTCTCCTGATTTGTCCCCATGACTCCCAGAAGTCAAAAAGAGAAACAAAAACAATTCAGCACTGGAAAAAATAATTCAAACATCTGAAACACAATTGAAAGTTCCATTTCACATTTAGCAAAATAGTTTAGATGCAGTTGAGAATGAAAGGGTATGGCAGTGTTTCATCTGGCTCATACTACTGTGTAAATCTAATGTAAAATGTTATTTTTTATCTAGGCTAAAAAATCAATTGATTCCCACTTGAGTACACTGGCAGATTTTGCAATAGAAATGTTTGACGTTCTTGATGAAATCAACTATCAGTCTTACAACGACTTTGTCCTCCGAGTTGGTAAGTCATGTTTCTAGAGTTAGCCTATAAAACGTAGCATTGCTGTTGGCTGCCTTCCCCATTTTATCCGAAGAGGTTCAATAGTAGAGAATTGCCCATATATTTTAATGAAAATTGCTCATATTCAAGTTTCACTGAAGAGCATGGAACCAGAAGAGTCTAGATCGATGGCTATTTTATCACCAGCATGCTTGCACAACTGCCATTAATTTAAGGGGAGTTACACATACAGAAGGTGGGAATGAAAGCATCGAGATTAAGGGTACTAGTCTTTATGTTCAAGACCAATTCCAGTTTGGTTAGTTACGTGATGCTTAGCTAAAATTCTTTTAGCGTTTCAGTTGCATATGGTTAGCTTTCATTCCCTGTCATACTCTGTTCTCTAATATTGCTGTGCTTTGTTAAACTGCTGCAGCATTCCACTCCAGAGCTAGCTGTACTTCACTGGTGTGTGTACATGTTTTGTGTGCATATATAGTTTGGAAAATGCTTTGGAATCTTTGAGACGGTATCAAGAAAGGCCTTTTAGCTCATTTCCTCTCCTAGTTGCTGCAGCTTCTGCTTCCTCCAACAAATCAAACCCTCCTCGCCCGCTTCCTCCTTTAGCCCTCTCATGCCACACACACAGTCTCTCCTCCACATGAAGAATTGCACTGTAATCCTCACTCCTGAAAGCCAGTTCCCTTCTGCAGCCTTCGTTGCTTCAGTGCCATCCCTCCTTCCGGCCCTTCCTCAACGGTAACTCCATGGCTGTTCTCATCTCAGTGAAATCCTCTAATTTGACATGCTTCCCCCACCCTCACCCCTTTTGTTTCCTAGCCCATTGGTTGAGTTGTGCGCTCAAACTGGAGCGGATCAGTTGTGCACTTAAAGTGGAGTGGATACACTAGCAGCCAAGCGGTGAAAGTGGTCATAGACCATGACGTCAATAGTAAGGAGACGCGAGTCATGCTACAGTCCTGAACTCCCCCACCGCCCAGCAACTGGAAGCTTTCCTCCATCACTGGTACAATAACTTCCTCCAAAGTGTCCTTAGAAGACCACAGTGTGGCTGGCCATGCTCAAGTGTGCAAGGGACAGACAGAGCACCAGGATCCCTCTCCCCACTTAACTTGTGCAACTTGTCATGGGGAAGCCACAATTCTCATCCTTGCACAGGGCCTGAGATCATTAGAACCAGCAGCTGTGCAAGAAACCGCAAAAGGCGCTCCCCACTTCCACACTAGCTGGTGAAATCAGCATAGGGCCTGGGAGCTAATACTGTGCCTCCAAAAAGGAAATGTGTGTGCCAGTTCTGAGCGCTTCTCCCCTGATAGCACTCCCAGGGGAGCCTGTGTGCCTCTGCATGCAGAATATATCCCTTGTCTGGTGCTGGTATCAGAATTTCTCATGTGACCTGCTTCCCCTTGCCCCAACTCTTGATGCTTCGCAACCCAATGGCGGTGCCTGGTCGGTGCATTCTCGCTTAGGAGGCTGTCTCTTAAAAAGCACAATAGAGCCTGTAAGAAGTAATCAAGGGTCAATAACCTCGTGCCATGACATGTGCTACAAAATAGCTGATACATTTTATGCCAGAGGTGATTCTTGCTCTCCTCCTCCTCCCCGCAGGAAGATTGAAATTGAGAATTTCCCTCATGAGATTAGAACAGTTTTTTAATTTGAGTTAAAATAATGTTACATTTCAGGTGTGCTCCGTGTGCCTGTATAGTTCAATTTCTAACACTCTTCGGGATCCTGGGTGTTGAAAAGCTCTAATATAAGATGATGCTATTGTGTACTATGACAGGTAAAAACATTGAAGTCATTTATGGCGAAACCGTTGGAAAGAGTGACTTTTTCTCTTAGATCTATGTCACAGCACTTGAAGCAGCAACAACAAAATAAAAGCCATTGTTCTGATTTTAGGTATTAATGTTGGGCCTGTAGTGGCAGGAGTTATTGGGGCCAGAAGACCACAGTACGATATCTGGGGCAACACTGTAAACGTTGCCAGCAGAATGGATAGTACTGGAGTGCAGGGTAAAATTCAGGTGAGTACATTCCAATCACTCTGTATCAGTTTGAAGTTCCTGTTTATTAACAATCCTATGATTACATTTTCAAGGCTGCTTAGAAAGCTCAGCCTCAGTCTTTTCATGTTTCTTATGAAGGTGGCAACATCCCCAAGGTGATTCAGGTGCCTGCTGTGTAGTTATTCTTCTGTTATCTGCTCCACTGCTTTGAAGTGGTGAAATCAAAGGATCAACAAACCACAAAGGGAGGTTTCACCTTCAAATTCCTGCTGTACTGCACTCCGTTGGATTATAGGCCTGAATCTGCAGTCTTTATGCAGGCCAATCACCCCTCAACTTCTACTTCACTCTGGGAATTTTGCCTGAATAAGGACTACAGGATAAGGACCTATATCAGATTGCATTCAGTCACATCTTGTATAGCTTGTGGAATCTTTCTGGATGAAAGGCGCCGCACACTTGTAAAATATTATTAATCTCTGAGATTGTCCTGAAACAAAGCTGCAGCTCCTAGCACAGACTGAACTTTGGGGATGCCTGTATCTGAACTTCACATTTGGCCAAAATCTCTGTTACTGTAAACTAGCTTCAATGAAGCTGTGCTAGCTTGCACCACTGGAGAATTAGACCCTGTGTTTCTAATGAGAGAACCAAAATCCCAGCTCCTTAGGCCCCATCTCATTATTCATTATTATAATTATTACCACCAAAGCACGTACCAGGGGAAACCAAAACCAATTGTTACTCATTCATTCCATGGAGCATCTTTCATCACAGTTAAAGGAATAGAATCATAGAATATCAGGTTTGGAAGGGACCTCAGGAGGTGATCTAGTCCAACCCCCTGCTCAAAGCAGGACCAATCCCCAGACAGATATTTACCCCAGTTCCCTAAATGGCCCCCTCAAGGATTGAACTCACATCCCTGGGTTTAGCAGGCCAATATGCAAACCACTGAGCTATCCCTCCCCCCATCTATGGAATGGCCATAGAGAAGTATAATTCTGTTTTCTTACCCTAGGATTAACCCTAGGTAATTGATAGGAATGGTAAAATATAATACTGGCTTTTCTTACCCACAGGTGACAGAAGAAGTTCAGCGGATATTAAAGAGGTGCACTTACGAGTTTGTGTGCCGAGGTAAAGTCAGTGTAAAGGGAAAAGGCGAAATGTTGACCTATTTTCTTGAAGGAAAGGCCAACGGAAATAATTCACAGCCACGGTCTTTAAACTTAGAGCGGAAAATGTACTCCTACGGGAGAACAAACATTCAAACCAAACTGGGCACCAGTTGTCCATCAGTGTCCTCAGTCGCCAGCTTTACTGTAAAAGCTGGGCTTGGAGCACTTCAAGCATCAACAACCCACACAAATCAAACATTACATTACCTTCCTTCTGTGCCAGCTGTGAAAGAAGCATAGAGCAGAGAAAATTTGGTTACGGCATTCGCAGTGAACTCAGAGAGCAAAGGTTGCCTGAATTTTCACCAGGAGGTCAAGGATCATAGGCCATGGCATCAACCAAGGATCACTACAACCCAACCAAAGAGAACTTGGGAACTGCATAAACGAACTCTTGGAATGGAACAAATAAGGGCTAGCAATTCTGTTAGGAAAAGTCTAAACCCAATTTTTTGGAAATAGGGAATATTTTCTTGGCATTTTTAAAGGTTAAATGCTATAATTGAAAAAAGTGTACACGTGACACTGTATTTGTGTGTGTATATATATATTAAATCTATATATGCACATATACAAACACTCCTATATAGAGATAGATAATAGAGATTTATATAGATATAAAATATGTATTTATTTACACATCCACCTGCAATGGCATAAGGGAGAGATTTCTCTTACCACCATATCCAGTATTGTTGGGTCTGAGGTTAGTAAAGCTGCTATTAGGAAAGGAGGGTGAGATGATTGAAAATTATCTTGGGCTATAGCAAGAGTTATGGAAACCTTGCTCCACTGCTTGAAATAAGGAAACAAGAATTAGTCAGAGATTGGTAAATGAAGGCTGAATTAAAGCCAACTGCTAAATTGAGGTATCTTTTAAGTTTTATGTGCATGTTCAGTAGCTTTGAATGCTTTCCAGTTACAATTACAGCACAATGCTATGAGCTAGACAAGAGACAGGGCTTAGGAATTTGACCAGATACTAATAAATGTTCTTTCCATTGACAAAGAAGGTTGCTAAAATACTGTCTTTCTGTAGGCCATTTTGGCCTTGTATGAGACAGAGGTGCCATCCTACAAGCACAGCAATATGCTTATGCAATATAGAAACAATCTTTCCTGTTTTATGCACATTGCCAATTGTATTGAAGGTAGAGAACAGTGTGGGACTCTCTTTTTGCAGTAGCAGACTTCCACTGAAAGCACAGATTTTCTTGCTCAGTGAGGATTTAGGCCTGTTGGAACCGTTCAAAGGGCTGACCAGTATCAGTTACAAATGTGCTGTTAGTATTGTTATATTTGTATATTTGCCAATATTTTTTTTTTAAATTGATGCCACTGTTTTATTATATATCCTAATTCAGCACCAGGCTTGTTCTTCTGAGTTACACAATTACAGAAAGTATATACCTATTTTTGAAGATAGGACTCTGAAAGGCAAGCACATCAAACTTTCTCCAAATGACGATCATGTTGGTAAACTTCCCCTGAGTTAGAGGGCTGCTCTTAATTTGCATAAAAGGGAACCTATTTCAGCCACTCTCATGATCTCTAATAAACAGATGCAATCCACAAAGATTACCTGTCCCAGCATACAGTGTTTCATCTTGAGTCAAGATGATGTGGAATGCACTTATGTATTAAAGATGAAGACAGCGGGTCATGTTGCAGAGAGGCCTAGGCCACAGGTAGTCCAGGGTTGCTGCCATACAACACTCCAAGGTACAGGCAGCACACACAAGTGAAATACACATTGCCACTGGGAGAGGCTAGAAGCTAGTTTTGTTTAAAAAATATTTAAATGTGCAGAATGTACAACAGAACAAAACTGTTGTATTTGCTGTACAAGTTTCCTACTATCTAATGCACACGTCAGTTGCACAGTTCCCATCTCAATGCAGGAGCCACTAGAAGTTTATTATTGACTTCACTAGGAACAGGATTGGGTTTTAAATTCTGACTGTGATTCTGATACTAGAGGCTTTTATTTGGAGTAGGCTTTTGTCATGGATAAGTCTGGCTGTCATCTTATGCCACACCCATTACTGTGGTATCCGAACACCTATATTAAGTCTTAAGGCATACACCCAGTCAAGTTCTATAGGCCACTTCTTTTGTAAACTGCGCATCCATATGCCAGTGTGCTTGCAATGATCCTTGCATTCACCCAAGAGTTCAGAAGGAACTCAAATATGAAATTGCAAAGCTACTAACTGTCATATGTAACCTGTCACTGAAGTCACTCTGCACCAGATGACTGGAAGGTAGCTAATGTAATGCCAATTTTTGAAGAGGACTTCAGAATAGATTCTGGCAATTACAGTTCAGTGAGCCTAACTTCAGTACCAGGCAAATTGGTAGAAACTGTAGTAAAGAACAAAACACATAGAAAAACACAATTTTGAGGGGGGAAGAGTCAACATGGCTTTTGTAAAGGGAAATCATGCCTCACCAATCTATTAGAATTTATTGAGAGAGTCAACAAGTATATGGATAAGAGTGATCCAGTCAATATAGTGTACTTGGATTTTCAGAAAGCCTTTGACAAGGTCCCTCACCGTAGGCTCTTAAGGAAACTAAGTAACCATGGGATAAGAGGGATCAGTGGATCAGTAACTGGTTGCAAGATAGGAAACAAAGAGTAGGAATAAATAGTGAGTTTTCACAATGGAGCGAGGTGAACAGCAGGGTCCCACAGCCATCCGTACAGGGACCTGTGCTGTTCAACATATTTATTAATGATCTGGAAAAGGGGGTGAATAATGAAGTGTCACAGTTTGCAGTTGACACAAAATTATTCAAGATAGTTAAGTCCAAAGCAGACTGAGGAGTTACAAAGGGATCTCCCAAAGCTGGGTGACTGGGCAACAAAATGGCAGATTAAATTTAGTGTTGCTAAGTGCAAAATAATGCACCTTGGAAAAAATAATCCCAGCTGTACATATATAATGATGAGTTCTAAATTAGCTGTTCCCACCCAAGAAAGATCTCAGAATTACTTTGGATAGTTCTCTGAAAACTCCTGCTCAGTGTGCAGCAGCAATCAAAAAGGCTAAATATATCCTAGCAACTATTAGGAAGGGGATAAAAAAATAACACAGAAAATATCATAATGCCACTATATAAAACCATAGTATGCCCACACCTTGAATACTGTGTCCAGTTCTAGTCGCCCCATCTCCAAAAGGATATAGTGGAACTGGAAAAGGTTTCAGAGAAGGGCAACAAAGATTAACAGCTTCCATATGAGAAAAATTAAAAAGATCGGGGCTGTTCATCTTAGAAGAGAAATGACTAAGTGGGGATATGATAGAAGTCTATAAAATAATGAATGGTGTGGAAAAAAACAAAAACCAGGGGTCACCTGATAAAATTAGTAGGCAGCAGGTTTAATGCAAAGAAAAGGAAGCAGTTTTTCACACAACTCATCTGTGGAACTCATTGCCATGGGATGTTGTGATGTCAAAAAGCACAACTGAGTTAAAAAAATAACTGGGTAACTTCAGGGAGGATAGGTCTGTCAATAGCTATTAGCTGGGATGGTCAGGGACGCCAACCCTAAATCTTTTGACTGCCAGAAGCTGGCAGTGGAAGATGGGTGGATCACTCCACAGTTTCCCTTTCTGTACACTTCCCCTAAACCTCTGCCATGGACCATTCTTGGAGACAGGATACTGGATCTGCCCACTATAGGAGCTCTTTTGTTCTTATTTTAAAGATTTTTTAATGGAGTCTCCTTATGGACAAATGTTGTCCCAACAGTTGCAGAATGTGGGAGTAAACATGATGAAGTTTGTTTTCAGCTCTCTGTGTAGCCAAATCAATGCTATATTGTGTATCATGGATTTGTAGAAGTTATTTTATTCATTTCTGTAGCAATTTTCAGTGTGTCAGTACAGAGACCGAAAGGCTAGATTTGTGGTTAAAACACTGAACTAGATTGATCTGAGTCAATTCCAGGCTCTGCCACAGATTTCCTGTGACCTTGGCCTAGTCACTTCATCTCTGTGTATTTCTGTCTTCAGATTGTGGATAATAATAGTTCCCTGCCTCACAAGGGTGTTGCTGGGAATAAAATCATTAATTCAAAAACTATAGTGATGAGGGCCCTCTAAGTAAACAGATCACACACATTAGCAAGAACAAAAAATTGCATAATTTAAATTGAAGCAAACTGTATTAATGCAACATTGAGATTGTATTGTTCAAATAAAAAGTTATCAGGAAATGCAAAGGATGAGGTTCCAAGAGCTATGAGAACTTGGTCACATTGCATATCCTGTATGTTTTATAATATGCATTTTATGAAGTAAACCAACCTATGTTAAACTAGACATTTAACCAAAATGGAAAATTCTGTATAGGTGCAATACCATCCATTAACTTATGCACTTACTGACATTGTGAGTTAAACCGTACAGTTTAGGGTCATTCATTCCTACTACAATTCCAGTTATGTCAAATTAAAACCATTTTTTTCATTTATTATTAGTTTTAGTAGTAAATTTACTGTAGCACCAGGAGCCCCAGTCACGGACCAGGACTCCATTGCACTTGGTGCTGTACAAACAGAACAATAAGATGGTCCCTGGCTCCAAGAACTTACAATCTAAATAATTGTCTAGGATGTTTAAAAGCAGGAAATATGAAGGGGAAATGGCCTTGGCATCTAATGTCACTGAAGTGATGGAATGAGGAAGAGTGAATTCCTCCCTTTGCTGTTGCTGTAGTTGGGGGCAATTCTGCAGCGCTGGTTTAACAAGGCAGCAGTACATCGGTTTACATTGTGATGGCTGCATCTTTCCAATGGAAAAAACAGATGGTTTAGAAATTAAAACAAAGTTACAATAGAAACTGTTTTGCAGGCACTACTAGGTACCCACTCTACTAATGTTGTATTAAAAGTGTATTTTTGCCTTTCTGCTCTCGATTCCTAGTTGTCTGACTTACCCAATTTAATTTCTCGGTGTACATTTTTGTATCCTCTTTTGAATGACATATTTCTGTAGTCTCTCCACCCTTTTACGTCCCCATGTATGCCTTTGGCAAGCTTTATGCAGGAAAGAAAATAGCAGTAATAACTGTTCTCAGCCCACAAAAGCATGTGATTCTTCACAAATTTAAGAAATGTCCTTACGTTTCTTTGTGGCAACCATCTGAAGATAATAATTGGCCTGATCCAAAGGCCATGGAAGTAAATATAAAGCTTCCCATTGATTTCAGTGGGCTTTGGATCAGGGCGCATTTCTCCTATATTAGATTTATTATTTTTTCAATTCATGCTCTGAGGTTTTGCACTGGATGATCTTGCTGTAGCCCCATTAAGGGGTCAGTGCTGCCCTTTGATACACATATGTACTTCCAATTTTAATTAAGGGAAGTTACATGGACACATCATGGGCAGAATAGTGTCCTAAGTTTACATTTATTCTTGTGTAGCTGTTGGCTTGAACACTTAACTGGGAGGAGCCCTACAATAAACTGGTGCCAGTTTTGGCAAGATGTCGTTAATGTCTGTCAATTGCAAGCACAATATTTCACATCAGTTTGCATGTTTTCTCTTAAGATAATAGTAATAATTTTAAAGTCTTTCATTCTTTACATAAGCAGATAAACATCAGAAGTCTTCAAACTTCCTTCTCTCTTAGGAACTAATTTCAAAATGTTCCTATGTTATATTTATGTTTCAATGATTATTTTTTATTCTACCATGATTACAAACTGGCATTCAGCTGAATTACTGGCTAGATATTTCCAAACATTTAACACACGGATCGATTAAAAAGCAATTTTACCCAACAGGTAAAGTGCATTGTTTCTCTGTAGATGTTCTCACCTGTGAGTATTGACATTCCATTACCATCACCTGAAACACAAGCACACCTTGTAATAGTGAGCTCTGCTCCCTTTAGGTGAGATTTTGGGAGAGCCTGAACTTTCGTCGGGCCTGAACCTGCATTCTTTGTGCACCCAGAAGTTCTATGGAAATCAGTGAATGTATGGGGTGCAGAAGGAGTTTAGTCCTTGGCCTCGTGCATGCCAGATTGTGCTTTTGGTTACACTAAAGTAAATCTCCAGTAACACCATTGAAGTTGCTCCTTATTTACAACAGTGTAACAGAGTAGATTACAGACTTAAATGTCTTTACTATTTTTGCCTGTATTGTAACCATAAGGCAAAGAAAGTACTTGGGAAACATCTGTGTGTGTTTGTCCTGTGCCATTTCAAAACTGAGGAATTGAATATATTAGTAAGGGGTCAATATGAATAATTTTAATTCATTTGATTATCTGCTTGTAGCACAAGTTAAGCATTTACTCTACCATCAGCAAGTCCAAATTCTGTACATGTTCTGTCCAGTCAGGAGGACTATTTAGCCATAATGTTCTTTCAAGTTACAGTTTTGTATTGCAGTGACAACCAACATTTTTTAATTTGTGATAAAACTGTATTATAATGCCTTATTTATTTGTAATCTTGTACAGTGTTAAACATTGGCCTTTCATGTATTATTCACTTAAGAGGTATTGTATGAAATTTTGTAAATAGTTTTAGCTATGACAGGTTATTGCATGTACACTTGTATAAAAAAACAAACAAAAAGGCACACTTTTAACAAATGTTAATGATTTTTGTAACAGAGGTTTTACATGCGCATGAAGATTATAAATCCTTTGGAAATGGACATCCTTTTGTTTTTCCTTGCAATCTACTGCATGCCACACATGCCTGACTTCAGTAAAACAAAAGAAAACAGTAAGTTTTTCCTAAATATTTTTGACATATCACTTTTGACGGAGTTTAATCCACTAGTTGCATGTGCATTCTGCAAAGCAAAAGCAAAATACCAACAGCAAAACAAAGAGAAACTGTAACCTAATAATCACGCCAACCTCAGTGTTGCTAAATCCATGTTATGGTATATGAAATGTGCTATCGACATCTATGCTATCTTTTAAAAAGTACCTTTTGGTCATTAGAAGCAATAAATTAAACACCATTTACTGTAAAATAAAAATGAATGGAAGTATTAGTTTCTAACTGTGTAACAAGTCTGGCATTCAACAGGTACTGTTTGATTTAGGACAGGCATCAAGGGAGAAAGAGCCATTGTCAAATTCATAAGTGCGGTGAGCAGGCACAATTCATTTGAAGGGAAAAAAAGTAAATTTGGCCCATTGGTGTTACCCAGATTGTTTTTTAATGTAGTAATAAATACTACAGTTATTGTATCTGAGAAATACATTACACAAATACATCATTTTCATATAAATATATATGTGTGTATATAATAAACATTTCATTCGATGGCCTTATTTTTTGACTCATGTTGCAAAATGACCCATAGTTCAAAATATAAGAGTGCTGCATATAATTGTGATAAAAAAAATACGTAAACTTGGCTTTTCTGTGTTGGTTTTTCTGGGACCTCCTGTATAAGGCACCAATCGTACTCCCACTGAAGTCAATGGCAAATCTACCATTGGCTGCAATGGTGCAGTATCGGACCCTGAGCCAGCTTTTGATGTCAAGTGCATTTGTATAACAGATCAGAATCTGTCCCTTTAACTGATTGTAGTTTATGCTTCAAAGCAATTTAATCCCATTCATTGCAGGGAAGATGGGAAAGTTATTCCAAAGCCAATCTCCTATTCAATGTCTCATGAACACTTTAAATCCTTATAACGTTGTGCTGTAATATCTGTTACTATAGCTAATGATATTTGACAAACTATTTACACAACTGCAATTCTGCTACATAATAATTCAATAATATATTTGAGACCACTAGCCACAGAACAGCACTTGAAATCCTTTCAATGTGACTGCCTGGTTAATTAACACTAGTGTTTCCATAAGTAACCTTGTCATCATAAAGGCAGACATCGATCCATGTATCTAAATTGGCTTCATACGTGAATCATTACATCCTATTGAATGACTGGCTTCATATGACAATTAAGGATTTTCTTAACCCATTTAATAGTATGTATAGATTAATTTATCTCAAATTCAGTACATTTTTATTGTAAATGTGATATATTTGTTATGAGTAATGACAGTCTGGACTCTTACACCTCTGCTTATCTCTTCCCCTACTCCCATCATCACCCTAACCCTCTTCTTCGCGTTCATATATTGCTTTTTCCCCCTTTCCATCTAATTTTCTCCCTCTTTCTCCATTTTGTCCCCTTCCTTACCGAGTGTTTGTACTACACCTTACACACATTCTCCTGTCACAGCCATCCAACCTGCCCCATCACAGCCCATGTCGCTGGTAGTGTCATTTTAACTGGGAGCTGCCTGTTGGTACTTATTTCCATTTTTGAACTGCCAGACAGCACCTCACAGGCTGACTAGCCTAGAATGGGCCAGACTGCAGCAAGGGCAAGGACTAGGAGGGCAATTAAAAAGCACAAAGCAGGAAGGGGGTCCAAAATGCTGAAGGGGATGAAAATCTATGGTAAAGAAAAGGAATAGTACTGGTCTGATCCTGCACCCTTTGAAGTTAGTGGTGAAATTCCCAATGGATTTAGTGGTGCGTAGGCCCCGAGTCAGCAAGGTATTCAAGCATGTGCCTAGTTTCAAATGGATTTAGGCATGTGCTTAAAATTAAGTAAGTGCTTAGCTGAATCAGGGCCAAATTTGTATTGTTTGTTTACATTTTCACAATAAAGTGTAAGATCTCTCAGTAGGCTGGTTTTTTACCTGTATTCAGAGTTTTGAACTAATTTGGAATGTTATTTTTCTCTTTTTTTAAAATGTCTGTTTTATAATCACAATATTGCAGACTGTGGCTTAGTGCTGATTAATGTACATGGCCAATGTGCCTAAGCACTTGGCTTTGCTTGTGCCTTACCGTATGGTTTAGGGGACCGGTTCTCCTTTCCACTACTCCAGTTTTATCCACTGTGCTTCCATTGAAATCAAAGAAGTCAGTCATGCCGTCTGAAAACTGGTGGAACAGAATGGAGAGTCAGGCCGCAGAGCTGTATCTGTATAGAGCATTTTTACCACTTCCTCCCCAATTTGATCTAGCACAAACACAACTGCACCAGTGCCATCAGCGGTGGAAGTGCTTGTGTTGTCCACACACAGGAATGTTTACCACCATTATTGTTATTTATCATTAAGGAGCCTGCTTTTAAAAAGTGTTCAGCTCCCATTTAGAAAGCTAAATAAGGGCCAGATTCTCCTAAATCCTCAGCATCCAACATGCTAATCTAGTTTGAGAATTTGGCTGGTTATTTTGGTGCCTAAATGGGGGAGCTGGCCCTATATTGTACAGAACAGACATCTTGATAAAAACACCTATTTCCAATCTACAGTAGCACTCTCACATTTATTAGCACCAATGTAACTGTATCTGTGCTAGACCAATGGTGTTAAAACTGCTAAAAATTCTCATTGTAGACTAGGCCAAGGTGTGGATTAATTACTGCTATTGCACACTCCATTGTGTCTTACTGCTAAAGTGCCTGGCACATGACTTTTGTCCCAGATGTGTTGATGCTGGGAGCAGTTATGACAGATTGGAATTAGCAAATTGAAGTCATTTTAGGCTATTGTAAAACCTGTATTATTTAGAAACCTAGAGATTTTTTTTTCTTCACTTTCAGTTGGAAATCCGAGTGATACATCAATGTGTTCTGATTAAATGTAGATTAAGGTTAATTGTGTGTACTACTAAATAAAATTACTTAATGTTTTTAAAGAGAAGCCCCAATAAAAACCTTCTCTCATTACTCTTGCTTTTGCTTTGATAACCACATTGAACATTTGCAGCCTGATTTTCAAAACTATAGAAACTACTCTAAAACCAGAATTCAATAGAGAACATCCGTTCTTTAGAACTTTAAATCAATCTATAGAATTCCATAGCAACTAGCATGGACATAATTCTCTATGGAATTCTACACGTGGTTCAGAAATTCTATAGATAGGTATAATTTTCTGTTAAATTCTATTAAGTTTTTCCCATAAGTTATAGATGTGCAAATGACCAATTGTTGCACAGATTTGGTGTAATTGTACACAAAAATTAAGCACGCAATTTTGAAAATAAGGCACTGTAACACTTAAAAATAAAAATATGCCTTTCAAAATTACAGCTTTTGGGGACAAATTTTACCTAGCAAACTAGAAATCCCGTAGCAACAACCCTTATTCTGGCCCCGTATGGCCTTTGAGAGAAGACATTCCACAATCTGTGTGACAACTGCCAAGGTGTAATCTGTACTGCAGTCAGGAAGTATGATTCACTTGTTGATGCATTTACACCTTTGATCCATCAATGGTCATATGCACATACACTTGCACAGATTTATGCCTCCATTTGGGAACAGGATGTGAGACTGTTATCAGCCAGAACACAGGTGCATATTAACGCTGCTTTTACAATAAATATTCATTTGGGGGGATCATTTTGCTTATACCAGAATTTGGCCGTTACATTGCTGTAAGACACAATACTATGTGTGTGTACATACTTTTTCATGCACAAACATTTTTAACAGGAGTTAGTAGTACAGGAGCTATAACAACTTGCTTTTAAATGTTGCAGATTTACAGATCTTTGGCCTGCTTTCATGTTCATGTAAACATGCCCTTAACATTTTGAGTTTGTACAATATGTTTTATATTGCAAGTGATTTTCTTTCAATGTTTGTAGCAGGCTTCACTGGGGGCCAGCAGGCCTAGTGGGCAGGCCACAGCTCAACAGTCTCTCAGAGCCTTGGAATGGCCTTGCCAGGCAGTCTGAGGGCCCAGCAGCCAAGTTACAGTCAGTGTGGTGCTCCTGGGGTTCTTGCAATCAGCCAGAGGAGGAGGGAAGGGTAAAGGGACCCAGACCCTTCTGCTCCACCAGCTCCCAGCCCAGGGCCCCAGGGGAAAGAGGGCAGAGAGAGTCTCAGCCCCTTCAGACCTCCCTGATTCTCTCTTTGCTTTGGGGCATAGTCCCAGCACTCTGCTTCCCTCTCAGAAGGGGGTTGGTCAACAATTCAGATAATCAGCTGGGGTTTCCCACCTCACTTTCAGCATCTCCATTTTTCCCTTGTCGGGGTGAAGGGGGGGTCAGGCCCCTAGTCTCCCAGTCAGGTTTTACTCACACTCTATATCTCTGTTTCCCAAAAGCTCCAGACAGTCAGTTTCTCCTTCACTCTCCCCCCCTGCTTGACTGTCCGAGTCCCCTTTTAAGTAGATCCTCCATTTGGCGCATGTTCTGCAGCTGCTGAGGGTCAGGGCCTTCTTGGCCCAATGCTGCTCCTTCACGCCCTTAGCCTTAGTATCAGGTCTGTAAACCCCATCACAATGTTGTACCTATTTTTTCCTCCATAATCTTGAAAGAATTGTTGGTTTAAGTATGAAAAGTCTACTTATTGCATAACACTATGGGCAAAATTCTGCTCACTTTACTCATACAAATAGTCACATTAAAGTTAATGAGGCTATTGACATGATAAGCTTTGTTGCCGTGTCTGCTCCCATTTATAGAGAGGTTGTCCTTTTCAGAAGCACAGTAGTTGACTGACTCTCTTGTATGGCGTTGTTAACATGTATTGCTATGCTCCTTTGCGGCATTTCCCCTACTCTAAATCATTTTTAATATATGGCAGCCTGCATGTATTTTAATTTTCAACTTTCCTTTCATTAAAACAAAATCAATTCCATATTGTTATTTATTAATTTCAACAGCTTGATTAAAGACCCTAAGTTAAATCTGGGCTCTGTGGAAGTCTATGGATTGACCTCAGTGGGGACAGGATTTCACCCCCTGATTTGAATTGTAAAGCAAAAATGCAATCTGAGTTGAACATCATTTGACATTATGGGTTGTCCCCATCTCCTACTAACTGGGCTGTTGGGAAGATTGGGTGTTTAGCACAAAACACAACCAAATTCTGCAGGATCTGGCCCACAAAGTTTAATATGCCTTGTTTTAACTTATGTTTCCCCTCTGAGAAATCCTGGGTCCTTTAAAGTGTCCTAGATGTGTGTTTAAAGAGTGAGCTTGGCTTTGTGCAAAGAGCCAGCACAAGGGCTGAAAGCCTGGTCCCATTAACGTCAATGGCAAACCTCCCATTGATTTCAGTGGAGCCGGGATTTCACCCAACAACTATCCACCCCCTATGTGGTTCTCAAGTAGGACTAAGGGCTTGTCTACATGGCAAGTAATTGCCTGGCAAGCGAGTGTGTGAATCTTCAGAGCAGCAGCTTGCCATGCAACGTCCAATGTGAAAACTGGTACAGCTTGCTGAAGTTCCAGAGTGTGCCTTGACTTACTACACTTTCAAGTGTTGGTGAGTCTTTGTGCTAGCCTCTCTGTGGGCTTGATTTCACCTCACAAGACAGCAAACAAACAATTATAAACGGTTGAATAGAAAAGGGTAGATGTGATGCACTATCCCGGCTTTCTGACTCCTGTGTCTCTGCTTTCTACCACAAACTGTCCCAGACTACGCAGATAGATAGCAAAAATGGAGCGTTATGTTTCACAATCAAAACTGGTCTGTCGTCAGATGACAGCCAGCCATACTATCCATTGTAGCCCCACGGAATACTTGAAAGTATCCCAAAGACATTTAAACTCCTATCCACAAATAGAATGATGCTAAGAAGAAAAAGAGCCAGGCACACACACACACACACAACTTGATTTTTTTTCTTCTGCTGAAAATACATGACATATGTAAAGATGATCATTCAGAAATGATCATTTAGTCTGAGTGTTATAGGGATATTTTCCTCCAAAAATCAAAGCAAAGATTGATTCTGAACTGTGCAATTTTGGGATTAAAACTTCATTTATTCTACTTTATTGTGAGCTAACTTGAATCCAGCCATTAAGTAAGAAGACCACGTTACAGTAATCTTATCTGCTGTTTTACCTGTACCATAGATGATTGCAGTAAATTCGATATGGCTTCCAAACTAACTTGCATACTTTCATTAAAGTATTTGAGTTCATTATCACCACATATACTATAATTCCATCCTTAATTATGGGAAGCCAATCAGACATTTTCTTCAGTTGTATTGGTATAAGAGACGCCAGAAGATCCCGTCAGCCTGATCCAAAATCCACTGCAATCAATGGAAACATCAACTTCAATGGGATTTGTGTCAGGTTTTATATTGAGTCTGCTCCCCAAAGGAGGTTTTGCCATTGACTTCTATGGGAATAGACTGAGGCTCGTTGTGTTGTAATAGAACATCTTTAGGTAAAACAACATGGATATTCATAGCTTTGAGGAATGGACTAATGAGCCAGATGTCATTGTTTTCCAACTACTGTAGCCCACTGATGCTTCAAAGAAAGATTATATACACATACATACACATACTATATATATATATATATATATATATATATATATATAATATTAATACAATAACAACACTGGGTAACATCTAATGTTAGTTTTGCATAAATACGGGTCTATTTTTATGTAAATAGAATACTGTAGAGTATCTTCCACTCTTTTTCAGCATTGTTAAATTTGAGAAGAGCAATTGAATATTTGTCCTATTTTTATGTTAAAAAGTGAATGGGCTGAAATGGTAAATGTGAATGTAAATTTCTTATTGCAACTTTTATACTGAGTGTTTGCACTAATTATAATTTCTGAAATCTAACTAAAAAAATAAAGGAAAAATCTGCTTGAGTAAACAACTGCTGTTTCTTTTACTGCATTCTATATATTAACCACACTAAGCTGTGCTTCAGAGGGCTCACAGTGCTGCTTTTACATTTGCATTCTAGGATTGCCATTGTACATTCAGGATTGCCTTGGACTACAAAATCCTATGGGCCCAATCTGTCTCCCATTTTAGTCAATGGGAGTCTTTGCATTGGCTACAACCTAAGCTAGCTCAGGCCATATGCTCCCATTTATTGAGCTAGGCAAAGGGAAATTCAAATACTGGCAGCGTGTGTCCAGGGAGAAGAGTAGAAGGGGAATGGCAGCTCGATCATATGCTGCCACCCTAACAGCAGTCCTTCCAAGCAAGTAACGTGTATTTAGGGATCCACACAATGTTCAGAATGGGTAGAACAGCTGCTGTGTATGGCAGATCCCAAAGGAACGCTGCGTTGAGTGAATGCTGTATGAAGCTGCACTGGGTTAAAGAGAACTGGTTTAAAAACAGATGTAGTTACACTAGCACAAAACCCCTGTGTGGACATTCTTAAACTGTAGCTTACATTGACTGTGCGTAAATCAGTCCCTTACAGACTTAAGGCCCAGAATAGGGCAGGCTTTTAATCTGAAATAAGAGTGATCACAGGAGGTGGTGGCAGTGCTTAAAATGTGGGAAGACAAAGCCTTGATGCTATGATCAGGGTGTGAAAAAGTGATGGATACTACCAGAAAGCTTTATTCATTAATGGCCTGTTCCAAAGCCCATTGAAAGCAGTTGGGGTCTTTCCATTGACTGTGATGGAGCGTTGATTATCCCCTAGAGGAAAAGTCTGAAGCTATTGAGAAGATAAGCATAAAGAATTTACACTGCTTTGAGGAAAATTCATGCTACATTCACTCAAAATGAGGCCTAGCTTCTGGCCTCTAATATATACAAACAATTCTCACATATGTTCAATGGGGCAGGTGGGCTCAGCCCAAGGCATGGGCAGCAAGAGATAGACAATGAAACACCATTCTCGTCTCTCTTCCTAGTGTCTGATGAGGGGAAGGTATAGCAAAGAATCAGGTTTTGCATTTTGATCTGAAAGCTGAGTGTGTCATGGTCAATCCAATCTGCTTTGGGAAATGGGTTCTGTAGTCAGAGCTTAGCACTGTAGAAAAGGAGATCTCATAGGTACCTTGGAGAGACTGGAAACGTGGAGGCCCCTTGTGATGGAAACCAGTCAGGATTCATGTGAAGGATTCTTTATTCAGCATGCTGGACTGTAGTTCCCAAACACTCTAGCTTGTAACTTAAAGAACACAGCTTATGCTGCACAGTGATCACAATGACACTGAATGTAATGCAATTACGTCTGATTTACCCTGGTATAAGTCAGAGGTGTAGTATCAGACCTTAACCGTTTATTTGCATTCATTTTTTCTATGGAGCAGATTGTCATCTGGTGTAAATCAGTGGAGGTCCACTGATGTCAATGGAGATTAGCAAGTGTAACTCAGCATAAGAGCTGGCCTTTTGTGGTTGGAATTCTTTTCCACATAAGTACCTAATGTCATTTTTTTAATATTAAAATTTGTAACTTTCACAATGTTTCTCTTTAAACAGTCTCAGTGAGACACTTTAGCTCATGCATCTGTGCTGATTAATGACCCTGCTCAAGTACCTTGAACCTTGGGAACAGTTTGTTTCCTCTTGTGCCCCCCTATACAGTTGAGCTGGGTCAGTAGCATAATCACACGCTCTGAGATTTTTGTATTGCTTAAGCAATGAAGTACTACAGGCAGTGTGCTACATTGCAATTGGTTCATAGCCTCGAGTGATATTCTGGGACAAGAAGGCCAAACCACCCAAGGAGTGGAATTACACTTCTTGCTGTTATGAAATAGTTGTATACCTTTAAAATAAAAGAGAACATTCTGTGCATTGCCTGGGCATTATTGGTTGGTTGTCATTGGGTTATACCTATGTCAAAGCATGCCAGTTTCATCCAGAGTTCTGCAGCCATTTCTTGAATCAGTAGGTCAATTGGGTTCCCATTGCTGATGGTGGAACATGATGTGCTGTCGCATAATGGACTGGAACAGTTACACACGTACTAATCACGGCCCATATGCTGGCTGGAGCTGCCCCCACACACATACCCAAAATGCCACAGCTGGAAAGGGAACCACATGTCAAAAACTGACACTGTGATTCTGGCTCCCTATCAGGCCCAGGGAGTTGTGCAGGGTATACTTAAGGATGGGCCTTAGGGAGCATGGCTCACACGGTTCGATGCATATGAGTCCTGACCTGATCCTACATACCCAGTCCCATGCAGATTATTCCTGCTGCTGGCAGCAGTAGTAATGTGCATAGATTTACTGTGTATGAGGCCAAGGACAGTCAGAATATGTGCTTACATTAACAAGGCATCACTTGAGCCCACTGTTTATGCTGTTTTCATGCCTGAAGCCAGAATTTGGCCCAATATTATTATAGTTTGCTATATATTTAGGATGAATATTGCCTGAATAGTGTAGGTGTCTACTTAACATTTGGTCTTAGCTAGACATGGTCTGGATATACCAGTGGGTGCATCAATAGAAACGGTGCGGTTCTAGCAATTGACATGTCATACTAGTGTTGTTAAACTACAACAGATACAGATCCTCAGCTGTTGTTTAGTCAGTGTAAAGCCAATGTCTTCATTGCAGCTACAGCATTTTACACCAGCTGAGGTTCTTGCCCATAGAATGTAAGACCAGAAGGTACTGTTACGAACATGTAGTCTAATCTCCTACATAACACAGACCAGAGAGACAGGTTTCAGAGTGGTAGCCGTGTTAGTCTGTATCAGCAAAAACCATGAGGAGTCCTTTTGGCACCTTAGAGACTAACAACATTTATTTGGGCATAAGCTTTCGTGGGCTAGAACCCATTTCATCAGATGAATGAAGTGAAAAATACAGGAGCAGGTATAAATACATGAAAGGATGGGGGTTGCTTTACCAAGTGTGAGGTCAGTCTAATGAGATAAATCAATTAACAACAGGATACCAAGGGAGGAAAAATAACTTCTGAAGTGGTAAGACAGTGGCCCCTTACAGACAGTTGACAAGAAGGTGTGAATAACAGTAGGGAGAAATAAGTATTGGGTAAATTAAGTTTAGGTTTTGTAATGACCCAACCACTCCCAGTCTTTATTCAGGCCTAATCTGATGGGATCCAGTTTTCAAATTAATTCTAGTTCTGCAGCTTCACATTGGAGTCCATAAACCTGGGAATCCTGGACACCCCATCACCTCAGGCACTGGCACCCTGACTGCAGGATTTTCTGGCTATGTAGACTCTCCTCAGGCCCTACGCTACCAGCATTCCCAGCTATCTTCAAGACACCACTGACTTCCTGAGGAAACTACAATCCTTTGGTGATCTTCCAGAAAACACCATCCTAGCCACTACGGATGTAGAAGCTCTCTACACCAACATTCCACACAAAGATGGACTATAAGCCGTCAGAAACAGTATCCCCGATAATGTCATGGCAAACCTGGTGGCTGAACTTTATGATTTTGTCCTCACCCACAACTATTTCACATTTGGGGACAATGTATACCTTCAAGTCAGCGGAACTGCTATGGGTACCTGCATGGCCCCTCAGTATGGCAACATTTTTATGGCTGACTTAGAACAACGCTTCCTCAGATCTCTTCCCCTTACACCCTTACTCTACTTGCACTGCATTGATGACATCTTCATCATCTGGACCCATGGGAAAGAGGCCTTTGAGGAATTCCACCAAGATTTCAACGATTTCCACCCTACCATCAACCTCAGCCTGGACCAGTCCACACAAGAGGGCCACTTCCTAGATACTACAGTGCTAATAAGTGATGGCAACATAAACACCACCCGATACTGGAAACCTACTGACCACTATACTTACCTACATGCCTCTAGCTTTCATCCAGACCACATCACATGATCCGTTGTCTACAGCCAAGCTCTAAGATACAGCCACATTTGCTCTGATCCCTCAGACAGAGACAAACACCTACAAGATCTCTATCAAGCGTTCTTAAAACTGCAATACCCACCTGGTGAAGTGAAGAAACAGACTGACAGAGCCAGAAGGGTACCAAGAAGTCACCTCCTACAAGACAGGCCCAACAAAGAAAGTAACAGAATACCACTAGCCATCACCTACATCCCCCAACTAAAACCTCTCCAGCACATCATCAAGGATCTACAACCTATCCTGAAAGATGATCCCTCACTCTCAGAGATCTTGGGAGTCAGGCCAGTCCTCGCCTACAGACAGCCCCCCCAACCTGAAGCAAATACTCACCAGCAACTACACACCACACAACAAAAACACCAACCCAGGAACCAAACCCTTCTACAAACCCCAGTGCCAACTCTGTCCACATATCTATTCAAGAGACACCATCATAGGACCTAACCACAACAGCCACACCGGGGCTCATTCACCTGCACATCTACCAATGTGATATAGGCCATCATGTGCCAGCAGTGCCCCTCTGCCATGTACATTGGCCAAACCAGACAGTCTCTACACAAAAGAATAAATGGACAAAAATATGACATCAGGAATCATAACATTCAAAAACCAGTTAAAGAACACTTCAGTCTCTCTGGTCATTCAATAACAGACCTAAAAGTGGCAATTCTTCAACAAAAAAACTTCAAAAACAGACTCCAATGTGAAGCTGCAGAACTGGAATTAATTTGCAAACTGGATACTATCAGATTAGGCCTGAATGAAGACTGGGAGTGGTTGGGTCATTACAAAACCTAAACTTAATTTACCCATTACTAATTTCTCCATACTGTTACTCAAACCTCCTTGTCAACTGTCTGTAATGGGCCACTGTCTTACCACTTCAAAAGTTATTTTTCCTCCCTTGGTATCCTGCTATTAATTGATTTATCTCATTAGACTGACCTCACACTTAGTAAAGCAACCCCCATCCTTTCATGTTTTTATACCTGCTCCTGTATTTTTCACTTCATTCATCTGATGAAGTGGGTTCTAGCCCATGAAAGCTTATGCCCAAATAAATTTTGTTAGTCTCTAAGGTGCCACAAGGACTCCTCGTTGTTTTTACAGCCCATAGAATTTCACCCATTAATTCCTGCATCTTTTCAACAATTCAGTGCATTTTAGATCTGGGTTACAGTCCGACCACTCGAATGTGACACAAACTTTTTTGTTTATTAGTAGCTGGAACAAAGTAATGAAAATCCATCACTTACTGACCACTGAGAGAGCTGGAGTTTAGACATTTTTTTGGCATTGGGCAAACTGCACTCAGATTGTTGCCAAAGGTTTTGAAAGCATCACTGACTGTTTTCCCCTCAAACTCTATAGTTACTATGTATGTTCATTGAACTTTGGCAATAGTATCCTGTGCTGCTTAGCAACACTGCCAACAGAATTAGAAGGGAGCAGTCACATCAGAAAATACACAGCAAGTACAGAGGAAGGATTCCTGTTGAACATTAACTACGGTTGACTTCAACTCTGTAGAACCATGTAGAAATTGTATAGGAGGCCAAGTAACACACAAAGACAGAACAGTATGTGGCATGAAGCTATGACAGGAATGGATGGGCACAATGTATGAGTGAGATGGGGTACATGCAGAGGAATCATTGATGTCACTATAAAGCAGATGATGTATTGATTTTCAGAAGGTTAATGACCTGTACAACTATCAAATGGTGCCTAGGTCATTATCAGCAAGGTAATTAGACAAAAGAGGTCAAACACTAAGTAGCCAGCTCATAGGGCAAAATAAATATTTTCCCTTGATTGGCATTCCCTGGGACATTTTAAAAACAACCACCTATGTATTGCAATCCCCTTTTAATAAATTAAAAAGTGCCATAGTGATTTTATCCCATGATCCACTGAAAACATCTGAAGGCATTAAAAAAATCTTTAAATACATAAGGCCCAATTCGCCTCTTGCAGACACAAGTGGGGCTCCTACTGAAGTTATATATTTGAGGGGCATATTGAGCCGTGTAGGTGGTAGTAAAATACTCATTTCTGAGCTTGTACATGAATTCTTACCTCCCCCACATAGCCCTGTCTATGCAATATTTCTCACGTGTGTACTCTTCAATGCTTTGTTTATGCCAGTACTGGCAGCATATCAATCCAGAAAAGGTTCTGCTAGCAGGATGCTAACCTTTACTCCTCGGCCATGTAGGGATGTGGGGCAACCTAGGCCAAAATGGATGCCTAAAGTTAAAGGCAATTAAAGAGGAGATGTTCAAGAGTACAAAGGGCCGATAGGCACCCAGTTCCCAATGATTTTCAGACTCCATTTAAGCCTTTGAAATTTTCATCCTGAAGCCATATTTTGGCACCTAACTAACGGGGGGGGGGGCAGGTTCTCCCCAAGGTTGCTGAGCATCTACAAAACCCATTAATTTCACCTTTGGCAGGAAAGGGTCAACACTATTCCTCAATAGGCAATAGTCCACCAGAAGCAGGACCATCACCTTTCTGTTATTTTAAAAAAAAAGCTTATTTATGGCTATTTAAGGATAACAGTGCCATGCAACTATTGACTGACTATGAGTTAAACATTTCAAAAGAAGCCAAAGCCCTGCCCCCATGGCTAGCTGATTTAGGAGCCTGTATCATTGTCAAATGAAATTTAGGTGCCTGTGAGACAACAGTGAATTGGACTTAGGCTCCTTAGCAACAATGAGTCTTCGGTTCCTAAATCTGTTAAACATTGTGACACTGAACACAACAATGCCTAAAATATCTTTAAATACCTACTTCTAGGTGCTTTATAAGCTTGGGGATGCTCTATGGCCTGTGTAATACTGGAAGTCAGATGATCACAATGGGCTCTTTGGAATTTGTGATTCTAAATCCGTCCTATTTAGAAAAACCAAAAACCACCACCCAGAGGCATGATTTTTGGGGCACCTAAATCTACAGACAGGCACCTCTGAAAAATCCAACTAGCATCTTTAGGTACCTAAATACCTACCTAAATTACTTTTGAAAAATGAGACTCAGGCTTCTAAATCACCTAGGCCCTTTTGAAACTTTTACCCAGTGACCTTAAAAGTGTAGTTTTACATCCATCATCATTTACTTTATTTCTTCTCCCCGTCCCATTCCTTCCAGCTAACTCATTTTTTTCTGCTGTATATTTGCTCTTGTTCTTGCCTACCCCATCCATTCTCCTTCTGTTCTAGCTGTCATTGCATTGTGTGTGTTCATGCTATATTCTCCATCAAGCCCCCCGCCCCAGTCTCATTTTCATTTCTCCAAACTGAAGAGTGTCCACTGACATCACACCACAGACAGACGGTGAAGCTGGCAGTGGGAAATGGGAGAGGAGGAAGGCATGGAAGGAAGAATCTTTTTTTTCCACTGTATGGCAGATTTTGCCTGCCATGGGATCTGGAACCTTTGCACCAAAGGCCAGCAGACTGGTGGCATGAGCAATAGTGAAGGGACCATTCTAGGGGGGTCTGACCGCCTGCATAACAGTCAAAGAACCTGACGTAATACTTTCTAGTAGCTGAGGGATGGTCCAGTGATTTGGACACTATCCTAGCACTTAACAAAGGAGGGTTCCATTCTCTGCTTTACCCAAAGCTTCCTAAGTCACTTAAACCTGTTTTTAGGCATTGCTGTGCTCAGCATAACAATACCTAACTGATTGAGGAACCTAAGGGATTTAGGCACCTAGGACTCAAAAACCCATAGACTGACAATGGAATTCAGACTCCCAAGTGTCTAAATCTCTTTGGAAAATGAGATTGAGGTTCCTAAATCAGTTAGGAGGTGAGAGGCTGAGTGTGGCCACATTTAAGTTGCTTTAAAAATCTGAGCCTTAACTGCTAAATGCCTATAAAATGGGGCTAATACTTTCCTGCCCCACAGGGGTGTTGTGAGGATAAATACATTAAAGACTGTGAGGCACATTGAGAGCTAGTGATAAAAAGCATTATATAAGAACTAGGTATTTTTGTTAAAGCTGCATCGGGGCCAATGTTAGAGGCGAGTTGAACATGTGACTTCTCAGGCTGGAGTTATACCTCTGGACCAACAAGGCACTCATTAGGGGAGTCTTGGACCCAGGCCCGGGGATTGTTTTGGGCATATCGCTAATGAGTGCCCAGCAAAAGGCACACATTGTCAGCAGAGACGGAAGACGTGATCACATAAGTCAAGACCTGGGCACAGAGTGTGGGGAAATTTGCACAATGGTGGCATGTGCTCTTCCTTGGTATGTTGCTAAAGCATCCCAAGTCTGCTCTCTCCACATAAAGCAATCTAGTTATCACAAGCTCCCAGTAATCGCTGAAGCTAACACACACATTTCATGAAAGCCAGGGCCCACTGGTCATTGCTATGTGTTGTGAAATGTATGTACAGATACTAGGAAAAGATGCCAATCTAAACCCCCCCCCGCCCCCTCCCCCGGCGTGAGAAAGAGCACAGTGGCCCCTACTCTGAGCACAAACCCCTCAAAAGAGACAAATCGGCAGATTAACCAATAGCAATACTTGCCTGCAAATTAAACCGAAATTACTGTTACATTATCAACTCCCTTCTTGTGGGCATTCCAGAAAAGATGGGTCCTGAAAGAGGAATTGGAATGAAGCAAAGGGAAATGGTTTTGTGAAATGGAGTTCTACGCCTAGGGGGCAGTATGGAAAAATACGCAGGTACGGGACAAAGTTATACAGGGGCTTGAGGCAAGAATGAAAAGTTTCAACTTGCTCTGATATACAGTAAGAAATCAGTAAAGGGATGCATAAGGTATGTATACACAGCAAAAGCTGTGCCCAAGCTGGCTTACCTGAGCTAGCTTGAATCCAACTAGTATGGGTAACATTAATAGCGAAAACAGCACAGCCAAGGCTTCAGTGCAAGTAATACAAGTGGGACACAGGCTTGGGTATGAATGTGGCTTGCTAGCCCATGCTGTGTCCTCCTTTTCCCGTCCTGCGGCTCTCTGTAGACGTACCCATAGAATGAGGTGATGCACTATTACTCAGAGCCACAAAATAATACTCAGAGCCTCAACTGCCTAGCATTACACAGTGATGTTTGCAGCATAGCGCTGCTGAAACAAGCAACAATGTTGTGTCTCAGTGTGACACAGTAAAAACACGCCAATGCTATGACGGGACATCACTCTCTGCTCTGCATTATATAAGGAACTGACTTTCCAGCTCTCCAAGGTACAGTAACTACCTAGCTGGTTCTTCCACCAAGCCGCAACATCTATGGTTTGAAAAACTAACTACTAATATTCAGAATGAGGTAAGGGCTGGTCTACTTTCTCCTATGTCTGTAAAGAACTGAGGGCTTTACTCTGGGATTTTTGCCCAGCCACAAATATCTCAAAATAGCTTTTGTTCAGTTCTCTAAATGTTCTTGTCAGGAACCTCCACTGGGAGTCTATGAAATAAATAGCTTATTCTGAACAAAGTGCTTATTTTCAGGATGTTTACTTGTGCAAGCCATGTGATTGTGTGCCTCCATTTCTCAAGTTCTCTTTCAATTCCTCTGGGGCACATAACTTAAACCAAGCAGCTTGCCCCATATACTGACAGATTGTTATTCCTAAATGGCATCTCCTAGTTCTCTATTCATAGTGCAATTATTAATACAGCTAACAAGGGGTGATTTAGTGCTCTAAGATTAGGTTTGCTATACCTAGACTCCTCGGAACTGCAAGTTCAAGTCCCAGCAAGGTCAACTCAGCCCTTCCTCCTTCTGTCACAGATTAAATATATTCCATGCACTTTACAATGGGGGGGGCACTTGGATAAGACACTGAAATGAGGTCAGGTCTTGGCTCTGCTGTGTGGATATTACAGATCACATGGCACATTCTGAGAAGGGAGTTGCCTCAGTGTCCTTGTAAGTGGACCCCACCAACAAAGTTTGTTTTGCAATGTCCTGTGCATAAGTTGTTTACCATCGTGCACCTCAGAGGTGGCTGTAGTTCAGTGGTGGTGCTGTGCATATATAATTTCTAAGGCTAAGATTTTGTCACAGATATTTTTAGTAAAAGTCAGGGACAGGTCATGGGCAATAAAGAAAAATTAATGGAAGCACGTGACCTGTCCCTGACTTTTACTAAAAATATCCATGGGGAGCTGCTGGGTGTCCACACCCTCCTCGGCGGTTAGGCAGATGCAGGAGCCCCACTCGGTGCTCCGGGGGCTCCCACTTCCTGTGGTGTCTCAGAGCTTCAGGGTCCTCCATTACCCATGGCAACTGGGAGCTCTGGGGTCCCCCCCGCCGCCCACGGTAGCTAAGAGCTGGAGGGTACCCCCGCCACCTGCAGGACCCAGCTGCAGCGGGGTACCTCCACCACCCACGGCTGCCCGGAACTCTGGAGGCCCCTGCTACCCATGGTGGCTGGGAGCTGCGGAGCCCCCTGCCGCCAGTGGTGGTTGGGAGCTCGGGGGGGGTGGGCCACCACCATCAGCGGGGGGACTCTGCAGCTCTTGTCCACCCTGGCTGAAGTCACGGAAGTCTCTGGAACTTACAGATTCTGTTACTTCCATGACCTCCGTGACAAAATCGGAGCCTTAATAAATTTCTAATAGGCACTGGAAGCTAAATTAGGTGCTCTATGTAGACTCTATCATTTCAGTTCTGCACATTTCTCATCCAGGAACTGATATTTTGGGGGGCATTTGTTTCAAGACAAAGATTTGCCATTTCCACAACTGAACATGTCCTTAGCCTGCAAACTCTAGAGAGATTCTAACCCCAGGTCCCTGTGATGAGCCTCATTTTGTTTTTGCTTTTTCTTCTCTTTGAAATTTGGAGCAGATTAGAGGTGCCAAGTTTGTGATTAGGGGAATTTAGAGGATTAATTACCATCCCCCACTACAACAAAGGATTCTGGGAAGCTCTTTGGGCTACAAGAGCTCAAATGTAGGTGAAACCTAAAACATCTGACTTGGAACCAGGAGAGTGATGCCAAAGAAGTCTACTTGTGTTGAGTAGGTCCAGTAGGACTGGTAAAGACTTTGTTTCGGAGATTTCAAGGCCAGAAGGGGACCACTGCAATCCTTTAGTGTGACCTCCAGTATAACACAGGCCATGGAACTTCCCAAAAATAATTCCTGTTGCAGGTCTTTTTGAAAAAACATCCAGTCTTCATTTAAAAATGATCAGTGACGGATAATCTGCTATGAACCTTGGTAAATTGTTCCAATGGTTAATTACTGTCACTGTAAAAATGTTTACATCTTATTTCCAGTCAGAATTTGTCTAGATGGAATTTGTCTAGCTGGCTTCATCATTACCAAAACAATTAAAAGCTATGGAATGGTCCTCACCCTAGAGACCCTAATGTTCCAGTATGTGTTGTTTTGGGTTGGTTTTTCTTTTATCTTCTGTTTATCTGTTAAAATGAGTGACCTGGAGGGAGGGAATCCATCTGACTATAGCAAAAGACTTATCACACTTTATGGCTAGCCTCATCCGACACTTCTATTGGAAATGAAGTCTAAAACAGAACTCCAACTTTAGAAGAGAACTAATGTTTAATTTAATATAGTTAAGCTTTAACCAATGCTTGTGATTATTTTATTTCTTTAATTAAAGTGCTTATTAAGGAAGGCTTTTAAAATTAGCTGCTAGTTACCCCTAAGTTTTACTAATTAAAAAGAATTCCACCTAATACTACTAGCTCTGTAACTACCTGAACTGGGCTTCTATAGAAGCAAATATTATTTTCTTTCAAAGTCATGATTTAATAAAGGAAAATCTGTGGCCACAGACATCTTTCATAGGGAAAGAAAAAGCAGCTCCTCTAATCTATAACTTCTATTACAATGCAGCAGAAACTAATTTTCTTTGAAAAAGATACACCTGGATGAAAGTAGTCCTGATGAGAAATATCGTTGAAAGGATGTTTTAATGGTTTTTAAAGTGTTAATGTTCCTGATTTTCTAGGGCTTCTCATCCTGTGTTGCTTAACACCTGTGCAAGATGGGTGTAAAACTCTACTAAACACAAATGATAGTATTTGGCACAGGTGCAAAGGGTGGCAGGCAGAAGAGAATCAGACCTCACTTCTTCAGTAGAAGAACTGCTTGTTTTGCTGTTGTAAGATCTTGTTGCTCTATTTTGTTTGGAGTGTAGACATTAGTTGGTTTAGTTTAAACAGCCATTTAAATAGTTAACACTACAAATTTTATAAAAGAACTGTTTTATAAAATACAAAATGTATAAGAACATTGACCCAATACTTGCATGACCTTCAAAAAAAAAACCAAAACAACCTTAAGGTGACAGATTTTTCTCTTAAAAAGTCAAAGTTTCCTCTGCAAGCATTTGTGGCATTATTAAGGCCCATATATTGTACATGATTGTGCCTGGGCAGATTCCTACTACAGGATCTGGCCAGAACATCTAAAGCAGAGATCAAAGCTGCTTTTCTGCCTCTTCTTTAGGTGTTTGTGTTGTCTTCAGATCTTGCAGGATCCTGACATTAGGGCCTGACAGGTAAGTAAAAGAAGGAATTATTTTCAAATACATTGACTTTATAGTCAAATTGAGCATAGCTGAATGCAGCATATGGTCTGATCCTCTCCCACTGAAATCAAGGGGAGTGTTGCCAGTGATTTCCAGCTCTTGCTCAGAGTAGAGTGGAATATTCTTAGACTGTTAATTTCTTGGGTTTTCTCCCTTTTTATAGTGAAATTTCACTTCTATAATTGGGTTACACTACACTGATTGACTTGGAATGCAGCAGTTATCCCCTACCACTGAAATTTTGTGACCTAAGTGGATTATTAGCTCTCTGTACTGACCTAGGAGGAACCTGAGTATCCCAACTGCCATAATTTTAATGAATGTTTCAGGTATCCTGAAATATCTTTAAATAAATGAAGGTCCTAGTGTAAAGCTCCACACCTGAGAGTTCCTCCTTCTCTTATTTTTTAAAAGAAAGAAAACTGCATATATCAGTTGTGCTCCTTCCTCTTACTTAAAAATGACATTTCTTCAAACATTTCCAGTGCACTAGTCCTTAAAAAGGAGTAACTCCATTTAACTTCTGAGCACAAATAAAAGCACTTGGTTGTATTTTTTTTAAACACTTGGGTGACTTAAACTGCCATTCTCCCCCACCCCTTAAAAAAACAAATAAACAAATGCACAACTCGTGGCAAAGAATATACATGATAGAGTTTTACAATGAAATTGCCCTAATAGTGTGCTATCATGTTACACATGGTAATAGATTCCATAGTCCTTCAAAGACTAATTTATTTGTTTGTTTGTTTTGCATTGAAGAACATAACCGAATTAGAAGATGTCCGAGGAAGAAGATTCTTTCTTGAATGTCAAAAGATCTTTGAAAAAGGCAGCAGTGAAACATAGCACTCCGGTGGATTCAATGTTCTCCCAAAGTATGTTATCTCTGGTGGATATGACGAATCAATCTATCAGAGAACAAAACATAAGTAAGAGAATCTATGGGTCTCCAATGCCAAAATCATCCTTCCAGAAACAAGCATCATCCCAAGAACAACTAATGCACCTTGACAAGCTCATTTCTCAAGTCACTTTTCCAAGAAAGCTTTCCACAGTATTGGACCCAGAGGATTCAAGTGAAGAAATGAGCCTCAGCTCTTGGGCTGCAGTTCCTAGAAGAAGACTTTCAACAGTGTTGGCTTCAGAGGAATCCAGTGAAGAGCCAAGCTTCAAGAAAATGGTTCCCCCTATAATAAGTGCAGCAGTTGAAGTCCCTGCTGAACCATCTAAGAAGGCAGCCAAAGTAACTTCTAAAAGTGTATTAGCATGGCTGGTTACTGAAATTCCTGGGATAAAAAATCCCACAGAAAGAAAAAGAAGAAAAAGGAAATTTGAAAAAAAAAATTTGGTAAATACAATTTTCATACATTTTCTGAGGGGATTAAGTTGCGTAACATTCTATCAATATTTGGAGGGTGACTCCAAATCTTTTCAGTACTGTTCAGGATAGTCTTAAATCTGCTGATAAAAGCTGTGTAATTTAAATTCTTTGCTTGAACTCTACTAGCATGAATACTCACAAAGTAAATGTGTAGCCTATATACTCAGATATCTGCCAACAGCAAATTTCAAATAATATTTTGAATGTATAACTCAATTTATGAGATAATTGACGGTTAGTTACATAAGTCATGTGGTACTATTTCAGTTCCCTGGCTGGATAACCTGTGTTACTCTCTTAAATGCCATATTTAAATACAGCATCAACTTTGACTTGTGTAATGTACTGTCAAATATATAACAAGCTAATTAACTAGCTTGAACTGCAAAATGTATATTCCATTTTAATAGAACAATCTGCAGCCCAAGAATTATTTGCTTGCCGAAATTAGTGATTAATTTCAAATAACGAATACATTTGAGACTCTCTCAATCTTTGTGAAGACAATACACAAAGGAAAAAATAGTTAAATAATAGAACCCACGTTCTCCCATAACAAGCACTACCTCTTGAATTAAGGGAGAATCTCCATTGATTGTTACTGCTAAGTGGCCCATGTCTGTGTCATGGAGGGTGTAGAAGTCATGGATTCCATGACTTTCTGCGACCTCCATAACTTCTGCAGCAGCCAGTGTGGCTGGCCTCAGGGACTGCCTGAGCAGTGGCTGGCCCTGGGGACCGCCTGAGCAGCGGATCTCCAGAGGCTCCGCAGAGCAGCGGTGCCCTGCCCCACTGCCCCCAGTTAAGATGTAGTCAGGGGTATTTATAGTAAAGGTCATGGGCTGTGAATTTTTATTTATTGCCTGTGACCTGTCCATGACTTTTACTAAAAATATCCATGGCTACATGGTAGCCTTATTCACTACATGAATTTAAGCAGTTCAGATTTCATCCAGAAAGGGGCTATGGTGCACATACACAATAGCCTCCCTTATAATTGGGCTTTCCATAGAAACATCTTTCGTAAAGCTTGTTGAGAAAAAGTGAAATTCAGCAGGTGGGGATATTTTTGCAAGTTTTTTGGGGGGGAAGGCGGTTTTCTTTGTTTGTAGTGTGGGAGGGGGTGGTGTTGTTTTTGCACATCCAATGTTTTGTTCAGTTATAGACCTGGTCCAGATACTTCAAAACCCTGGCCCTTTTTAATTTGATCAAGGGGAGTGTTACAAAATTTCAAACAACTTTCATCCCATTTTTTCACCAGCTCTAATCTTTAGGAGAGCTGTACGTGTGTTGCATTTATGTGTGTCCTTTTAATAGTGATTAATGCTAAGTATTGCTCACTGGAAACCTGAATTTCTCTGTGAAAAATGTCAAGGTTTTTGCTTTTCATTCTAATTTGGAACAAATTTCCTCCACCCCCCACCCCAACAATTTCTTGCTGAAGTGAAATTCCACAATATTTTGTTTAGGAAACAACAAAACAAAATAGGCTTCCTGGAAACCACAGCTGCCAAGGAGCTGGGGAAGTAGACAGGTGGATAACTTGTCAGGAAACTAGGCAGGTTTCTGTCGGAAACTAGCCTTGGTTACATCAGGCTTAATCAAAATCTATATGTTACTATTTCAATAAAGTAAGCATTTTCTGATGGAAAACTTCCACACAGTTCTAATGCAAAGTTTGCTCACATTTGGTGAATTAATTAATATTTTTGCCTCTTTTGCAATGACTATTTGTCTTCTATAAACCTCTTCTGGGAACATGCTTAATGATTACGTTTTGGAGATAAACTGGTAAATATGCAGAACGAAGAAACAGATTCTTGGTTGGAGGCTGCATGAATTGAGTTTGCAAAGAATTACATTTATCATGCTTCAAGATCAAACTATAAACAAGCCAAAATAACAATAGAACAAAACAAAACAACACAAAAAGATTTAACTCCTAGTAGAACGCTGGAGACCGTGAATGAAGCTACTGCAGGTCACTGCTTAAAGTTAGGCCCTCATCTCTGGGATTTTCTTCTAATGAAAACATGTCAAATCCTGCTCATTTTTAGAACACCCATAGCCTTTGTCTTCACAGGTGGAAACTCTCCCAGCAATTCAAACTGGTTTTAAACTGGATGTCAGCACTAATGTAGGAAAGGATCCAGTAACTGGAACCTTTCATTATTTATTTGTTTCAATATCTGGTTTAGTTAAACCTTAGACCTAGTTTGAATGTTAGGGAAATGTGTGTAGACAAAGCCTATGTACGATGCATTTCTTTCTCCAGGCTTTCCATTAAGTACTGACTCCACCCCCTGCAATTTAGTCTACTGGCTGTCACAAAGTAGAGTCCTTCTATTAACTTCCATGGGCTTTGGATCAGGCTCTCGATTTGCCCAGACTCGGCATCAACATCTGATAGTTGTTATGCCAGTGTGACTCCATAGTAACTATTACCATTAGTGCAGTAAAACTGCTGTGTAAGTAGTGTGGAAGAAGAATCAGGCTTTTACTAAATAGAGCAGATGTTTGGTTTGTTTAATTGCAGAAAAAAGTCCTGTCCCATTGGTTGTACAGAACAGTTTGCTAAGCTAAACATTTTTCTCTTTAAAATAGGAAGCAAAACAGCGAGAATGGGAATTACGTCAACTTAAAAATATCGAAGAGGCGACTAGACATGAGCTGACAATTGAAGAAGTTTGATGTAGTGAATTCCCAAATGACTATTGCTGCATGCTGTACAACTGGAAAAAGTGGTTCCATTAAACTATAGATTCGGCTATTGGGTCTGCTGTAACTGTGTGGCAAACAGGGAGCAGGGAGGAAAGGACGGCGTTAAAGCAAACCCTGTAGCAAATTTTTTAAATAAGGAACCTCCAGAGCATTAAGAGGCCCGATGCCAAGGGGGCAGATCCTCAGCAGAGCCCATGCCACTGACACCATCTTAAGAGCAGGCGCCAGGGGGTGGAAAACTGCTCCCCCCCCAGGGTTATACTTCATCTTGTGAGGGCCCACGTTTCTTCATGTAATATCTAAGGCTATAGCTACATCACTGTAGGGCTGCTGGTGAAGATGCTCTAAGCTGACGGGAGAGAGCTCTCCCCTCGGCTTAATAATTCCTGCCTCTCCTGCCAACATAGCACTGCCAGTGGTTAGGTCGGTATAACTTACGTCGCTCAGGGGTGTAGATTATTCACACCCCTGAGTGACGTAAATTATACCAAAGTGATTTGTGGCGTAGACATAGCCTAAATCTTCTAGGACTTTAGATGTCGCTTAAATAACACGAGTAACTGCTTCACCAGGCTGCTGGCAATATAAACTTATTAGCCAGAGAAGAAATTTCTTCATCTCTAGAGTAATCAGTGCTGATGCAATCAGGAACGTTCTTGCTGTTGGCTGGGGTTATTAGGAAATAGTGAGAGGCACAAAGGAGGGCGGACAGCCTCTGGAGATTACTAATTAATTATAGTTTGTTTTGAACAGTTGACTCTAACTGAACTTGCTCTAGCCCTTGATACTCTGCTAAATGCACCAGGTATGACTGACTGACTCTTCCTGTGTTGCCACCTGCCCCAAGCACTTCCTGCTGTAATGGGTGCCCACTGGAACTACTGTACCCTGAAAAAAATCAACCTGGTTTGAAAGACATCACTGAAATGTCTGTTTAATTCACTGCAGACACTGACTATGTTAATAATAGGCCACTACATAATGTAGAGAATATAACGCCATTCTAAACCACCTAATACCCCTCTGGGTCCAACCAACAGTTTATAATGGAATTATTAGGGGTGAGGCTGGTAGCACTACACATTACTAAGGTTGCCTGACAGTCCCATTATAAGACCCTGTTTTCAGTTGCTTATAACTTTGCCAAATTGTAACTGTTTGGTTTGAAATTTTACAGGTAGTATGTTTATCTCAGGCAGAATATTTTTGGAAGTTTCAGCCAAAATGGATCACCCATTTCCAAAAACAAAGCTAGGGCAAACTTTGCTATTTTCCCTATGTTAAAGTCTTTCTTGGAAAGGTTCTAGTGCCCTCGTGTTAGAGTAGAGATTTGATGGGAGGGGGGAGGGTAATGTGCATCTCACTGTTCCTGTGAAAATTCAGCCAAATTCAGCCAAGTTATAAGTATTTGCAAAATGGCAGCTTGCACATGCTCAGTGGCAACTTCTTAAATTTTAGTGGGTAAATTCTGTCTGCACTGGGCATGCTCCAACCTGGGGCTAAGCAGCGCTTTCCCTGCAATTGCAGCTCTGGGTGACTGCAGGCTGTGCCACATCCAGGTCACAGAAGTGGAACTGAGAGCAGGAAGCCTGTCTCTCCTGTGCTCCCAATGAACTCTCTCCCTCCCACCCCCACCCCTCGTTGGTCCCAGGCAGCACAAAGGAGCTGGACTGGTGTCTTAGTGTATGCCCCACGCGGACAAGTATCCTGTGATGGTGGTGGCAGAGTGGGGCAGTGTCATAGGTCTCACCCCCACTTAGAGCTGTTGGGTTCCAAAATGGGGAGCTGCATGGACTCCTCTAAACTAAAATCCTAGTTTAGATCTGGTAAAAGCTGCCACCACCCAATAGTGTACGTGTATTGGGACACAGTCCTTCCCCCAAATCCTTGGGGATCCCAAGAGCCCCAAATCCATGGAGTTCTTACACCTAGGAGAAATAAACCATTCCCCCCTGCTTCCTCCCCCCTCCCTTTTCCTAGGAGAGATACCGGGATCCAACTACAGAGGAATGCCTTCCTCCTCCCCTTTCCCTGAGAATTCACCCAAGGAAAGATTAACCAAGTCCTTAACAGAAAAAATTTATTAAAAAATAATAAAAAAGTAACTGTCTCTGTAATACCAAGATGGAACAATACACAGGGTCTAAACTTATCAATCTCTGGAGAGAATCCCCCCTCCTTTCTTTCTCAGTAAAAGCAATAACAGTACAGAATTAAAGAAATTCTATAGCAAAACACAGAATTGCAAATACAGAAATAAAAGTATAAGAATACTAGTTCCTTGCTAATACTCACTAGCTTGAATAGAAGAATTTATTGCAGAAACCTGGGAGGACTTGATTAAGATGTCTGGACTCCCTTAACTCCCAAGAGAGACTCTCAAAACACAAAGGATACAGGAAAAAAAACTTCCCTCCACAGGGATTTTAAATTATCTTGTCCCTGATTGGTCCTCTGGTCAGGTGTTCACAGGTACTGCTTGTTAACCCTTTACAGGTAAAAAACAAACCTTAACCCTTAACTAACTGTTTATAACAGGCAGAATCTGGGAGCTGGAAAGGAAGCCAGTAGGGGTGGGTGAAACTGAGAGCAGATGAGGAGTGGGTGGAGAGATTTGAACTGGTTGGGAAGGTGACTGGGATGGAGAACAAGGGAGAGAGGGGTTAAGATAGATCAGATGAGGAGCCAAGGTCTTCAAGTGGGAGAACTGGGACTGGGTGAATGAAGAGACTTGGACAAGAGAGCTAGGAAGGGGTGTGTGCAGACGCTCAGACTGGACAAGGAGTCCCTGCCCCGGGAGGAGGAGTGGGAGCCAATGGGCATGGGGAAGGGTGGGGCAGGAGGCGAGGGTGAAGAAGAGAGAGATTGGATAAGGAGATGAAATTGGGGAATTGGGACTGCCTGGGCAAGGATGCAGAGGTGAAGGAGCAGGAGTTGAGAGAGGGAACTGGTAATGGCTGGGCAAGGATAGTGGGACTGGGAGTCTGAAGGGAAGAGACTAGGATGTGATGGACAAGAAGACTGGGATGAGAGCCCTGAGGAGTGGGTCTGGCTAGGTGAGGAAAATATGACTGAGACGAGGAGCTAGGAGCGAGGAAGAGACAAGATGGGTCCTATGGAAAAAGAATAACATGTGACCATGTAATTAATGACTGTATCCTAACACATATGCACAAGGAGGCTGGAATTGATCTTGCAGTGGTCAGACCAATTTGTACTGAGCCCAGGAATAGGGGCGTTTATACCATCCTTTTAGCTGCCTGCCCCTAATTCTGTCTTTGGCACAAATTACTGCAGCCTTAGGTGCCGACTCTCTAATATGCTGGAGGTCGGGGCAGGGCCGGCTCCAGACCCCAGCGCGACAAGCACGTGCGTGGGGCGGCAGTTGTCATCAGGGGCGGCAGATTGGGCCAGTGGACCTGCCGCAGTCATGCCTGCGGGAGGTCCACCGGAGCCCCGGGACGACCGGACCTGCCGCAGGCATGACTGCGGACGGTTCGCTGGTCGCGCGGCTCAGCTGGACCTCCTGCAGGCATGACTGCGGCAGCTCAACCGGAGCCGCCGGACCAGCCAACCGTCCGCAGCTGCGGGAGGTCCAGCCGAGCCACGCGACTAGCGGACCCTCACCAGTCAAGCCAGCGGGAGGTCCGCTGCTTCCGGGGCGTCTCCAGCGCATGACTGCTTGGGGCGGCCGAATATGTAGAGCCGGCCCTGGGTCGGGTGGGGGGGTTCCCCCTCTGGCTCCGTCCCAGGCCCTGCCCCCACTCTACCCCTTCATCCAAGGCCCCCACTCCCTGCCTCTTCCTGCTCCATTCCACCCCCTCCTCCAGGCGCCTCCTGCACCCTCACTGCTCCCCTCCAGTGCCTCCTGCATGCCGTGGACCAGCTGATTGCAGTGGGTGGGAGACGCTGAGAGGGAGGTGCTGACTGGCAGGGCCCCGGGAGGTGCTGGGAGGCAGGGGAAGATGCTGATGGGGGGCTGCCAGTGAGTGCTAAGCACCCACCTTCCCTGGAGCACCCATGGAGTCGGTGCCTTTGACTGCAGCTGCCCAGTTGCCTATGATTCCAAGGGGATTGCTGGGGCCTGAGGACTATGCAGCTACCCCTAATTTCTCCCAGGAGTAGCCCTGATTCTACTTCTGCCAGGGAGGGATTCCCTTTTCGCAAGTGGAAACCTGGGGAGGCCAGATCAACAGCTAAAGTAGCATGGCCAAACAAGCACCAGAAAATTAGCTACATACTAAACCAAATGAATATGCCTTGGATCATGACCTGATGGCCACCACACCTAGCATCTGTCACACTGCCGAGGAGCGAGTACTCCAAAGAAGACACTCCACTGAGCTCGATCTAATGCCAGTCCTGGAGAGTTTCATTCCAGGAACCAATAGCAAGAGCTTCCTAATTAATCTTTAATAGTGGGAAGGGCTGTCTGGTCCTATTCCCATTGGCAGTTAGGGTTTGGATCACAACAATGGATCTTCTAGTCTCCTGGGGCTAGATCCACAAACAGGAATTAGATGTCGCAGTGCCTAACTCCTAGGAACCCGGCTGCCCAGTGGAATTTGCAGCCCAAGTTAGGTCCCCAAGCTCCCTATGAATTGCATGGGGAGAATTAGTTGCCTAAGAAAGGGAGGCCAGCAACTGAGTGGGGAGCTGCCTGTGGGAAATGTTGAGGAAAGGGATGGGTCAGGATTCAGATAGGTGTCTAACACTAAGCAAAGGGAGGCACCTCCCTTCACTCAGGGTTCGCAGTCATGAGTCCTCTCCTGGAGTTAGGTGCCTCAGACCGGTCAGCCTTCCTCACCACTCCTTAGAGGTAGAGCCACTATCCTTGTAGTTAAGGCACCCTCCTAGAATGCAGAAGATCTGTTTTCAAATCCCCTGTTCTTCCTGATTTGGAGCAGGGACCTGAACCAAAGTCTCCCAGCTCCCAGAAGAGTGCTCTGGCCACCAAGCTATTGTATGAGGGCTCTCACTCAATCTCTCCTGGTGAAGCTGTTCCACTTTGTAGTAAATAAACACATGTTCATTGGCCCAGACAGCAAAAAATAAGAGAGTGACTCTATGGCAGAGTGATTAGTGCATTCCTCTTGCAGGTGGGAAAGTCAGCTTCAAGTTCCTGCTCCAGATCAGGAGGGGTGGATTTGAACCTGGCTTTCCACCAACTCAAAGGTCTATTGGGCTTTCCAGCAATCTCTGGTCCATTGGGCATAATAGGACACATGCACCCTAGATTTCTGACCTTCTCACCCCGGGCTTTCTTTTGTGCAGGGCCCAATCTGGTACATGTGAGCAGAGCATACCTACCACATGAGGCCACACAGGTGAGATAAGCAGGGATTGCCCAGTCTGAGAATCCTGCTAAGAGGCTGAGCAGCTCAGTAGCATCAGGACGTATGTACCTAGGGGACATTACTGGCAGAAAATGTAGGCACCCAGGGCCTTCAAGTGCCTCCAAGGTTAGGCAGCAGTTGGGTGTGGAGTTTGAGGTTCACAGTGGTGCTGAAATGTTAGATTTAGGAGCCTAAGTTATCTTGTGGATCTAACCACTGAGGCTAAGGTTGTCTTGTGGCTAAAGCTCTGGTATGTGATGGTGGAGACTTGGGTTCAGTTGTTGGCTCTACCACAGACTTTGTGTGAGCCTAGCCAAGTCATGTAACCTCTCTCTTTGTAAATTCCCAGCTGTAAAATGGGGATAATACTACTTTGGTCTCTCTCATTTATCTATGTATGCTGGAAGCTCTTTTGGGTAAGGACTCTCACATTATGTGTATATACAGCCCCTTGTACACTGGAGCCTCAGTTTCAGAGTGGTACCATGATAGAAAGTGGTAAGTAACATTTAGTAGAAATCAACAGAGATCAGCAAACAACTATAGAGACCAGCTGTAAGATTCTAATGAACACCACTGGGATTTCCTCAGTGGGGGAAGCAGATTGCACAAGTGTTAGTGAGGGCTGAATTTCATTCACAGTCTGTATTCTTCCAGAAACTGCAGTAGACAGAAAGAACTAACCCTTTGTACTTGTCCTTTCCAAAATGTTGCGTGTCACTTTCATTTTCTTCTCCATGTGAGAAAAAGCATTTGATTTATACATGGATTTTTTTTCTTATTTTAAATACAATTGGATAGTCTAAATTATCTGAATTATGACTGTGAAATGATGAATGGAAACAATTAAAGCATTTCCTTGCCGTAATTCAGGTCTCTGTGGATTAGAAAAAAGTCACACTCAATTATCACCCCTTTTAGTCTCTCACTTGAAAGGCTCATCAAAGAAAATTGAATTTCAGCAAAGTTTGAGACCCTGACAGGTAATGACGCGTGATAACAGTATTATTGTTAATTATGATCTATGTGGAGATAGCAGGAGGAGATCTCAACAGGGTCAAGACCCACATTGTGCTAGGCAGTGTATGGCCATATAGTCATTAACAGCCACTGCCCAAAGAGCTGAAAAGAGCCATTTCAGTGTCATCAGTTCAACTATTTTAAAAGAAAAAGCTATGTGCTGACTAATTTATTATTCAACAACTGTATATTTGAGTACAATATCCAAGGAAAAACAACCCAACATTTATTTTGGTTACAGAGATTTATGATTTGAGCTAAATACCAGCTCTTTTACTTGTTTCTCCTCTGTAGCATGCAGGTCCAGAGTAGCCATAGGAACTAGCAACACATCATTTCAGTGTTATAATTTTCATCCCCTAGTGGCGACAAAGGTGAATTGCTGATTTGTTCTGCTACTTGCTTTACACATTGTGAAAAAGTTTATTTTTGTGTATCATTATTATTATTTATTTGCATTGTGGCAGTGCCTACTGCATAACAAAAAGCCTGCTTGTCAGCACAGCTAAGCACCCACAAATCCAACTGAAGTCAATGGAAGCTGCGGGTGCCCAGCACCTTTCAGTACAAGGCTTCTTTAGTTGGGTGCCTAAATGTAGATTTAGGGGCCTAACTTTAGACAACCAGGTTTGAAAATTTGGGATGGCATTTCCAAAGGGGCCTAAAGTCAATAAGTGGGAGGAAGGGGCTATCTCCCGTAAACACCTTTGAACGTTAGACCTTGGTCCTCATCTCTTTGCACGGGAGTCTGAAAAGTTCCTTTTGTAGGATTCAAGTGAAAACAAGAGTTTGAACAGGTTCTTGCATCATGCTATCCGGCTGCCTTTCAAACGTGACAAGGGATGTGTTTTTCTGAAGTTTGGAACAACCTTCCCTTGGAGGGTTCCCCCTCATTACAATATTTTTTCCTTTAGAAGTTAAATGGTGACCTTGACCCAAACATTGTTTTTCAGTTCATTTGTTACACAATCTACCTGCTGATGGTGACTAAGCAGGATGTTGGATGGAGAAGTGCAAAATACCACAAAGACTCTATAGAAGTGGATTACTTGAAAACAAATGCCATAGATTGACTTCAGTTTAAGCATAGGACACTGATATTGCTTCCACTGAAGGCAATGGCAAAATTGCCATTCACATCAGAGGTGCAAGAACTAGTAGTACTCCTGTTGGGTGCAAATCTAGCGCACTATTATATAGAGATAATTTTAAAGAGACAGGTTAAAATATATTTTTTGAAATACCTTCATAGTAAAGAAATAATTTGCCATATTTTGTCTAGCTCCTCTCTTTAATGATTCACTTAATGCATTAATGGCTATTTGGAAAAAAAAAAAAACCTTAATGGTAATTGATTATTTCCTCTGAAGTCACACTATAATTTCATAGCCAATAAAAACAAAACGAAAAAATACTCTGTAGCAAATTACCAGCAGCACAGTGTGGTACTGTTACAGTATTACTGAACTGTGTTCCGGTATGTACAGTTACACAAGCCCATAGAACCAGATCATGCCCCCTGAAATCCATACATGGACGAGCCATTCCATGCATAAGTGGGGTTCATGTGCCTCATGGCACCCTCCTCTCTGCCTTCCTCCATAAATCCTCTAAAGGGTCCATGTCGAAGAAATGGGGTGGAGTCAGGGAGGGCCAGGGAAGAAAGGGACAGACTGAGGGTGGTAAGAGAGAGATGCACAATGCTACCTCCACCTCCTCCAAAGGTATTCACACAGGCCTAGGCTGTATTAAATTTAATGCAGATGTTGCCTTGCACCTTGCAAATCCTGGCCAGAGGGGGACCCTGGTAGCATGGCTGCATGCAAGCTGTGTCAGCACCAGTGCTGCAACATGAGCAGAAAGACTGCTCTGAGCATACAGGGCTTCCACTTGGATGGCACTGACTGCCCACAGATCCCCTGGGAGCTGCCATGTTTGGGGTGGCTTACGAGTGTTTATCTCAACCTGTTAGCACACGTTAAAAACCGCAGCAGCCGTGTCCATGCTGGATTTTACCATGTGAGATAACGTGATAAAATTCCACCTTTTTTCCTAGTAAAGACAATGCTTGGAGACTCTCTCTCAGCTCAGGAATATCTGTACTCTGAAGAGCTGGTTGAAAAAGGGAGGGAAAAATTGGACGGGGGGGGGGGGGGAAGCACCTCAACATTATTCCCTGTGTTTTTATTTTTATTTATTATGCTATTGCAAAATGTGATCAAAATCTTGAAACATGAAAAATGTTGGCCAGTTCTTGTAGTCTCCCATATAACAAGAGAAGAAGCTGATAAAACTGAAGCTATAGGGTAACATTTTCAAAAGTGACTAGGGACCAGCTCAACAAAGGGGACTGAGGCTCAGCCATTCAAATCCTAACTTTTAGACACTCTGCAGCATAATGGAATGCACAGCCCTGAGTGAATGGCCCAGGCACCTCATACAACACATGGGGAGAGTTAGGTGCCTAAAAACAGATTCACAGAAGCCAGCAAGCTGAACGGGTCTGACCTAAGCTAATCAGTATTAAATGCTGAGAAGAGGGATAGGGAGAAGGGCTTAGACCTGATATGCTTGGTTGATGGGCCAGAGACTGGGGCCTTCTTCCACTTAGGATTCTCAGCCACAAACCCGCTTATGGAGTTAGGCACCTAAGCCAGGTCAGCTGCTTAGACAGCCCTTGTCCGAGCAGCCAAAACCATGTCTCTGTCTCCTGCTCCATACCGCTCTCATACTCACCTTATGTTTCCCTGTGCCCGTGTGTGTCATTTGTACAAGACCTGTGCTGCCCCCTACAGCCTATTGGTGGCCTGCAGCCAGCCCTCCTAATGTGGCGTTTGGCAGCTATCAGGTCTTAGGCATACTCTGAATTTGCTTCTGGGGGGATTGGGTCCTGCTGGCACATAGGCATTCCTCTACCTCCTTGGAGAATTCCACTTCAGGGCCTCTAAGGCGTTGGCTTGAGTGACAGCTCAGAGATGCTCATTAGCTGTTGGGCAGCATCAGTGTTTTGTGGCTTTGTGAATGCCGACCAGTGGAAATTAGCTGCCTTTGGGACTTTGGCACCTATGGTGTTTGGCAGCAACTGAGCACTCGTTTTGAAAATGTCAGTGACACCTAAATGGAGGACTTAGGTGCCTACAGCAGTAGATAGGAACCTAAATACTTTTGAGGAGCTGTTTTTCAAAATCCCACCCACTGACCGTCACAGAGCTACAAGGCTAACTGACTGAAAGAAAGACAAGAGAGTAACCCAAATTCACCCCCTACACAGCTGCAAAGCCACTGAAGTCAATAGAGTTGTGCCTATTTATGCAAGCAGCAAATTGGGTTCTTCCTCTGTTCAATCCAATAAAGTCGCTGAGTGACCTAAAATCAGTCTCAACAGAAAAAACGTTTTTGATTATTCTCAGAAGCACCCCATCTCCTCTCTCTCTTCATACTTTCTTTAACTGCCACTATCTTTTCATCTCTCCCTATTCCCCGTCCTTGCCTCCTACCCCATCCAGGCTCTCTCCTTCTTCCAGCTCCTCTTCAGCAAGGTCTTTGCTTATGTCTGGTCACTTTCTTGCAGTCCTGTCTCTTTAAATTGCTTATGTGCCACTTACCCACTGGTTGCTGCCTTGGGACATCTAACTGATGCAAGAAAAACATGGCAGCTGCAAAAGCAGAAAAGAACTTGCACATGACCTTGAGAGAGACTTGAATGTGTATCCCCCTGAAAAAGGATGACCCAACTCCCTGGAATGGGGAAGGGGAGTCACATGAGTTCAGATACAGTAAGTTGGGAACAAATAAACTAAGGATTGAGCAATATTGCTATCAAAATTCCCTAGGAAAACAAAATAGTTCAGGATCACTTCACATGAAGGTTGAGACTTATTTAAACATTCAAACTGATGCATCTTTTGCCAGGAAAAAGTACAAAACAGAGATAAAGTAGGCTTAGATGTGTAATTACCAGCTAATAGATCATTGATCAATTGACTGCATGATCAAATTGGCAAACAGAATGTTCCTCACAAATACCTATGCAGGGAAACTAGTGCGTAGTAAATGTTTGACTGTCTTTAAAAAGGAGTCTCACAAAACTAGAAAAATAGGCAATATGGTGACTGCTGAGTTCATTGGTGCCAAATGGGAGGTAAAGCACAGTAGGAGGAATAAGTTGAACTCCTAAACCTGATTGGGAGCTATGTTAACTGTGACTGTCCAAAAAAAAAAAGGGGGGGGGCTTGAGTGACACTTAATGAAGCTCAATGAAATCCTCAGCTGAATGCGCATGGATGATCAAAAAAAAACAAAGAAAAAGTTAGGCTGCATAAAGGATGGAATAAAAAAATGATGCCACAAATGTTCTGATGCCATTAGATAAATCAAGAGTATGGCCTGACCTGGAATACTGTGGCCAATTCTGGCCACCCTATAGCTAAAAAAGATGTCACTGAGTGAGAGGTGATTCAGGGAGAGGTGGCAAAAAAAAAAAAAAAAAGAACCCAGAAGAAAGAAAAAATGTGAGGTGAAAATGAAAAGAATGAGATTGCTTAGTTTCAAGAGAACATGATAGAGGTATAGAAAATAATGAACGATTAGAAAAAAGATAAATCAGACACTCTTGTGTCTTACAATACAAGGACAAGGAGACAATCAATGAAATTGAAAGACATTTTTAAAGAAGTCAGTTTTAAAACTGATATAATACTGTTGGTACAGTGCATAATTAACGTGTGGACCTCAGTGTCACTAGATATCATTGAGGCTAAGGGATTTGTAAGATTCAGAAAAGGGCTAGACATTTATATTATGGAATGAGAATATCTACAGTTAAATAGGTTTAAAACATTTGTTTTTATAAACTAACACTTCAGGGCATAAAACCACCACTAGCTGGTTACTAGGGGCCAGATTTAGCACCTAGCAGCAGAACCACAAAGGGACTTAGCTGTCTAACTGCTATTTGTATGCAATGCTTACAATAGTCTTTGGTCCAGAGAGAATGTGAGAATGACACTAGTGTCTAGTGGTTAGGGGCACTCCCCTGGGAGACCCATATTTCAGCCCCACCTCCATGAATACTCAAGTAATTCATGCAAGGCTCTCCTTTGTGAATCTGCTTTTGAAAATCCTACTAGATGCCTGTCTTCATCATTAAGTGCTTAAGTACCATTGAAAAGATGGCCCTAAAAAGGAGTCAAACAGCTGTTTGTAAAAGAGGGCATTCTGCTTTCATCTTTAGCGAAGTAGCTCAACAATCTAATCTTGGCCTTCTGTTTCGTTTCATTATACATTAATAGTATTGATTCTTTTTTTATTCAGTAACTCTATGTGATCTCTGTGCCTGATGGCTCAGATTATTTATACGGGAGGGCAGGCAAATATTCGTGTGACATTTAGACTGGGCTCCAGTGTGATTTCGATATATGAACAGATTGGGTTAACCCCTGCAATTCTGAGTGCTTCCCTACCCCATGCAAATGTGTCATGGTGTTAGAGCTTAAGACGGTAAACAGGAATAATGAATTTTGACCTACTAGACAAAGCTCAGGGTCCAGATTCTGATTTTAATAAAACTGAGCTAATGAGATAGAAGACTGTGAATCTGAAAATACATAATGCAAAAATTCTAGTCCCCCGTGCACCGCCTGAATAAATGGGCTTTGTTCAAAGGATCTCCATGGGACCTAGAGGAAATGGATTTCTCTCTTGCCTATGCCCTGACGTTGTAATAGTAGCTGCTATCTCTGCAATCTCACAAAGTGATTTGGCTGCACTAGAAGGAGTCCAGAGACAGGTGACAAAAGTGATCAAAGGCACAGCTAGATTTCTGTCGGAGAAGAGGCTGAGAAAATTGGGGTCTGGTTAGTTTAGCAAGAAGATGGATCTGAGGGGATATACCAGAAATGCACAATATAATAAACCGTGTAGAGAAGATAAATCCTGCGCTCCTAGTTACCATTTCTCATAATACAAGAACATGATGGTCAATGGTATTGAAAGACAACACATTTAAAACTGTAAGGAAACAAACACCTAATCCGCTTGTAGGACTCACTGCCAAAAGGTATCACTGAGACAAAGCTTTTAGCGGCATTCAGAAAAGGGCCTGAGGGAGTTAGGTGCTCAAATAGGGTGACCAGATATCCCAATTTCATAGGGACAGTCCCACTTTTGGGGTCTTTTTCTTATCTAGGTTCCTATTACCCTCCACCCCCATCCCGATTTTTCACATTTTCTGTCTGGTCACCCTATGCTCAAATCCCATTAAGGTCATGTACCTCTCTTAGGCTCCTTTGAAAATCTCAGCTCTATATGGTGAATGAGACCGTCCACACGTGCATTCAATGCATACAAGCTAGACGGGGTGGGTGAGGTAATAACATTTCTTGGACCAGCTTCTGTTGGTGACAGAGACAACCTTTCAAGCTTACGCAGAGCTCTTCTTCAGGTCTCCAATAAGTCATTCTGACATACTGAAGAGCAGCATCAATTAACTATGAATGATGGGGCTTAGAAGAAACTTTTCCTATGGGCAGGAAGCTGTCCATTAAAGTGATTCTTGCACCTTCTTTTACAGCATTAAGTGCTGTCCACAGTCTGAGCCTGGAGATCAGATCACGCAGAGCACTGGTCTGATTTGGTAGGGCAGTTCCTGTGCTCCTAATCACCCTACTGTCTATGGGACAGTAAATCAATGCACCAAAGGAGATGCTCAAGTCATCCTATAGCCCAAGGGTCAGCAACCTTTCAGCAGTGGTGTGCCGAGTCTTAATTTATTCACGCTAATTTAAGGTTTCGTGTTTTTAGAAGGGCTCTTTCTAGAAGTCTATAATATATAACTAAACTACTGTTGTATGTAAAGTAAACACGGTTTTTAAAATGTTTGAGAAGCTTCATTTAAAATTAAATTAAAATGCAGAGCCCCCCAGACCGGTGGCCAGGACTCAGGCAGCATGAGTGCCACTGAAAATCAGCTCGCATGCCGCCTTCAGCACGCGTGCCATAGGTTGCCTACTCCTTCTATAGCCTATCCTCCCCATGCCACCATGGAGAGATGCACTGTACTGCCTCATGATGCACCAGGATGTCTAGATTTCCCATATCGTTTCTATATGTCTTTCCCCCAGCGAGGACCGGGGGGCCTTCCACAACATTGGCAGCATCTGGCCCATGGTACGGACTCTGACTTTATTTTAAGTTAAACAATTCTCCTTCTGTTACAATTCAAAGCCATAATTTGAAGGAGATGCTTTAATGTGTGTTTGAAAACACCACTGTGTTTAAATTGTGAAAATAACTCAGGGATGAATATGTTTGTTTGACCTGCATAGAATTTCAAACTTAAAAAAAAAAAAAGGCAGCACTTGCAAAGGGCTTTGGAATGACAGTCCATGAGGCTCAAGGCCACTTTCTATGTACTCAATATTTACTACCCAGGTGGCAACAGCCAAGCTACTCTATACTACCTAGTCCATGTGCTTCTGTCCTGACAGATAACAGTGCCCCTAGGGAGAGAGGCAGGCCCGCCGATGGAGAGGGTTAATTGCCCAGGGGCCCAGCAATTTAAAAGGGCCCAGGCGGATGGATAAAAGTTAAGAATAAAAAAAATAAATAAATCCGGTTTCCTGCTGCTGCTCTGTAGTGAGCGCCGCCCCTCATTGTGACAGGAACAGTTTGCCAGAGCGCTGCCTGCTGGGCTGGCAGTCTGGCAGAGCATCAGCAACATCAGCCAGGAGAACCGCAGAGCTTGCTGCCTCCTCTGGCTGCTAGGGAGCCGCTGTGCCTGCTGTGCTGGCTCTCTGGCTGAGGCATAGGTGCCGACTCCCTGGGTGCTCCAGCCCTGGAGCACCCACAGAGAAAAATTAGTGGGTACTCAGCATCTGCTGGCAGCCAAGCTCCCACCGCTCCCCAGTGCCTCTCCTGAGCCAGTGGCCCCGCTGATCACTCCTCCCACTCCCTCCCAGCTCATGCCGCCCACCACGAACAGCTGTTTTGCGGCATGCTGATTGGCTACGGGAACGAGGGGGAGGAGCAGGGATGGGCGCGCTTGAGGGAGGAGGGCGGAAAGAGGTGGGAAGAGGTGGGATGGGGTGGGGCTTGGAGGAAGTGATGGAGCGGGGGCGGGGCAGGAGCAGAGCAGGGGCAGGAAGAGGTGGGGCAGGGGCTTGGGGCAGGGGTGGAATGGGGGCAGGACCTGGGTGGAGTGGGGAGTTGAGTACCCCCCCCGGGTAGAAGGGAAGTCGGTGCCTATGGACTGCAGGACTGAGGACAGGGAGACTGTGCTACCAGATTTCATTCCCAAGCAGGCATCTCCTCACCAAACACAAGCCAGAAAGTTCACCCACCCAACTGAGCTGCCCTAAGTTTGCCTAGAGGCAGCTTAAGCTAGCCCCTGCTTTGCAGCCACTAGCACTGGCTGACAAGCCGCTATTAGGAGCTCAAGATGAGGGGCCACCTCCATCGCTCAGCCAGGGAATGAGGCATTCACCCCGGCCTCTGCCTTCACCTCTGGCCACCTCCTTGGCGATCTCCCGGTGGATATGGCACATCATGGCTGCCATCTCCTCGTTGCTTTGGGTGTTGATGTCCCAGAGCACCAGCAGCGCAATTATTGTATTGTGTATTTTAACTTTGTTGGTCATACTCAGTTACACCTCGTATATCAGTTTTTTCCCTCTTGTCTTTAGATTACACATAGATCATGATTAGGTGTTTAATTAGCCTACTTGATACTTCAGGTATTTTCTTACTTTGTGTGTCTTTAAATGTTGTATATATTAATTAATTTCATACCATAATGTATTTATTTAATTTAAATATATAATTCAAAATAACAAAGTCTACATCCTATATTTAGGCTCACAATTTGTTTAATACTAGAAAAAAAAATTAACTTGATCAAGCAATGCCACAACTTCTTATGTGTTAGCAATAGGATGTGTCGTAAACCTCAGCTATCCCTTTCTAGGGGAGCCATTGGCTGTTCTGCCCTGGGGCTCGGAATTGCTGTCGGCAGGCCTGGAGGGTAGCTTAGGCTTTGTCTACACTGGACTTTCATCGGTAAAACTTTTGTGGTTCAGAGGTGTTAAAAAAACACACACCCCGAACAACAAAAGTTTTACCAACGAAAAGTGCCAGTTTGAACAGCGCTTTGTCAGCAGGAGAGCTCTTCTGCCAGCAAAGCTACCGCCTCTCGTTGGGTGTTGAATTTTTTTGCTAGCAGGAGAGCTTTCTCCTGCTGACAAAGAGCGGCTATACTGCGCACCTTTTAGCGGCACGGCTGTGTGGCTAAGAGGTACATAGTGTAGCCGTCGCCTTAGTTTCTATTAGGCTGCTAACAATTGTGCTAGTTGTGATGATTTGTTTATGATCTGGATACTTGTTCACCGGGAACGCCACATGAGGCTAGAAAATCATTTCATACTACGGCAGTGATACCCAGACCTCAATTGCTCAGGAGCCAAATTAGCCTTCAATATTACCTAAAAGAGCCACAGCAGTGTGAATTAACTGTTTCCCTTACTATAGTACTGTATATTCATAGTTAAACAGTATGGCAGGGGAAATGCTTAGTATATTATTCTCATAGCAAATAAATTAATAACTTAGTGCAAGTTGATAACTTAATTGGTTAATAACATAGTTAAAGCATCCTGATTGATTAATAAATAAATCACACAATATTTTAATAGCATGTGCTGCAAAGGGCCACAGGAGAGGCATTAAAGAGCCACTTGCGGCTCGTGAACCACAGTCTAAGTATCACTGCACTAAGGGATCTAAGTCAGCTAGCAGAAAATTTTCAGTCACTACCAACCTCGGGATGTATTTGAACTGAGCTCCTGGAGTGCATTCCAGTAGTGCATTGCGAGATGTGACTACACACCTGTCATGTGTTGTTTGTTCCCTCATCTTCTCCCTAAGGGAAGAGGCATGTGCAGTGGAGTGTTTTGTTTTGGTAGTTTTTTTTTTTTTTTAAATATACCCAGTGGTGAGCTGGAGCAGGTTCCCACAGGTTCTCAAGAACCGGTTTCTAAAATTAGACCTCCGTGGAGAACCAGTTGTTAAAGGGCCAGGGGGTGGGCAAAGAACTCTGGTCTGCAGGCCGGACCATCCTGTTGCTCCCAGGATTCCCAGCTGGGGAGGCTGAGGCTCCTCCAGCCCTTCTCCCGCTACCCCCAGCTTTAGCGTGGCCAGCCGCCGGCACCAGCTGGGCAGCTCAGCTGAGCTCTGGAGTCATCCTGCTGCCGCTTTTTGAATGGCCCAGCAAGGTGTGTGTGGGGGGGGGCTGCTGCAAGCTCCAGGGCTGGCCAGAGGGGAGGGGAGGGGGCAATTGGCCCAGGCCCTGCAGGGGCCCCCAGCCCCATGAGGATGTCTCCCCCGGGCTCTCCCCCGCTTCCCCCACCCTTAAATCAGAACTTTTTATAGGGAACCGGTTGTTAAGATTTTGGCAGCTCATCACTGAATATACCTGTTGCTATGTGTTTATGTCAGAGAAGGAAAGGTCAAAGAAATATGCCTTGCACTTGGAGCAGAAGGTGGAGAGCTTTGTGATGGTCCTTAGTTCCAAGGGAGTTCATGCCGCAGTTTCAACCAGACCCAAAGAAAGTTTTCTTTTCCGCACAGACGAGCTCTACTCTCATTGTTGAGAGTTTCTTTGTGCCAGAGGAGGGTAGAAAAGGCGGTGTCATGATGTTCTTCCCCTTTTGTGATTGGAAAAGGTCTGCCTACACAAATTACTCTTATGATAGGGCCCTGCTGATGTATGTACCCCTGTAACTGAAAGGAGATATCATTCATTTTTCTGTTCACTGCCATTTTAAATAAATGCCTGCGGCAGGAGTAGTGGCTCAGGCAGCTGCCATTCTATGTTCCAGAATAGATAGAGATTGTTATGTTAGCAGATAAGCTGGGGGGCGGTGCTTAAAGGATATGTCAGTTGTCAAACACGGGACATAAGTGTCATCATATATTTAGATTTTCAGATCTTTGGGACAGGGATTGTCTCTTTGTTTTGGGTTTTACACCCCCTTGCACAGTGGGGTCCTGAGCCAGGAGTAGGGACACTGGATGCTACCAGAGCACAAATAAATAATAATAATAATTAGTCTTTGAACCTTAAGCCCTACCCTGGAATGTTCCAAGTCACAAAGGATTGAAGAGACGCCTTCCTGCATTTCTGAGAGGTACAGGGTGGGCTTGGGAGATAAAACCAGAGTGGAAGGCTTCCATCTTGCCCTCCCTTTCTTTGGCATGCCCCTAGCCCTAGCTGCACTGTGCAGCCATAACTTGGCACATGGGATGTCATCATTGGTCAATGGATTCATTTATTGATGTACAGTACATAGTAAATTAGTAGTGAATTATTGTGGTTAATTCAATTTTGAGTAAAGGGCACACTGGACATTAATGTTCAGCTTCTATGTGGAATCCTGCGGAAAGTGAAAAGCAAGTGCTTGTAAAAAAAAAAACAAAAAAAAAACAAAAAAAAAACCCCATACTGCATGTCTCCTCTTTAAATGTGCACGTACTCTGTTTTTTACACACACCTGCCACTTTCTGAATTAGATGGGAAAGGGACAGGCAGGACCATTGTTGTGTGGCCTAGGAGTTGTGTTTGCTCCATTTTGTGGTCAGTAAGTGGCATTTCAAAACAGCCTAGGAGCCAGATTTTCAATGGTATTTAGGCACCTAACTTCCATTGAGCATCTGGGCCAAAGTGACTTAGGTGTAGGGTTACCAACTTTCTAATTGCACAAAACTGAACACTCTTGCCCTGCCCCAGCCCTGCCCAGAGGCCCTGCCCCTTCCCTGAGGCCCCTCCCCTGCTCACGCCATCCCCCTCCCATCGCTCGCTCTCCCCCATCCTCACTCACTGTCACCAGGCTAGGGTAGGGGCTTGGGGTGCCATAGGGGGTGAAGGAGTGTGTGGGCTCCAGGGTGGAGCCAGAAATGAGGGGTTCAAAGTGTGGGAGGGGGCTCCAGGCTGGGTCAGGGGGGTGGGATGTGGGAGGGGATGAGGGCTCTGTCTGGGGGTGCGGGCTCTGGGGTGAGGCTGGGGATAAGGGGTTTGAGCTGCAGGAGGAGGCTCAGGGCTGGAGCAGGGGGTTGAGGTGCAGGAGGGGGTCAGTTTTGTGGCTGGGGATGTGGGATCTGGCATTGGCCCAGGGATGAAGGGTTTGGGGTGCAGGAGGGGGTTCTGGGTTGGGGGCTGGGGCTGAAGGGTTTGGAGTGTGGGAGGGACTTCCGGGGTGGGACAGGGGGTTGGGGATGGGAGAGGGTGAGGGATACAGCTGGGGGTGCAGGCGCAGGGGTGAGGACAGAGATGAGGGGTTTGGGGTGCAGGAGGGGGCTCCAGCCTGGGGCTGAGGGGTTTGGAGTGTGGGAGGGGACTCAGGGCTGGGGCAGGGGGTTGGGGTGCAGGAGAAGGTGAGGGATGCAGGCTCCAGGTGGCGCTTACCTCAGGCAGCTCCCAGGAAGTGGCCAGCATGTCCATCTGGCTCCTAGGCAAAGGGGGGGCAGTGGGCTATGCATGCTGCCCGCAGGTGCCGCCCCCACATTTACTGACCAATGGGAGCTGCAGGGATGGTGCTCAGGGCGGGGGCAGCATGCAGAGCCCCCCTAGCTGCCCCCGTGCCTAGGAGCCAGACTTGCCAGCTGCTTCCGGGAGCCACACGGAGCCAGGGTAGGCAGGGAGCCTACTTTAGCGCCACTGAGCCACCCACCAGACTTTTAACTGCCAGGTCAGCGGCGCTGACTGGAGCCGCCAGGGTCCCTTTTCTACTAGACGTTCTGGTTGAAAACAGATGCCTGGCAACCCTACTTGGGAGTACAAGTCTTACTGACTTTCCATAGGGCTTGTGCTCCTAACTTACTGAGGTGCTTTTGAAAATCCCACAGCTACCCACAAATATTCTAGCATTAAAGTAAATGGAAAGAGCAAATTTTAAGCAAGTACTAGAAAATATTTGTGAAAAGCAAATTTTGAACACATAAACTTGAGTATTTGCTCTGATTCATAGGCCTGGTTTAAACACCACAGGTCAACCTAAGGCAGCTTATACTGAATTATGTCAGTGTCCATACTACAGTCTTGTCCTGCCAATATAAGTGCCCTGCTACACTGACGTAACTCCATCTCCACAAGAGGCATAGGGCTTATGTCAGTGTAGTTAGGGGAGTGGGTTCAAAATTTTTTAGAGGCAACCCCTTTCACATAGCAAGCCTCTGAGTGCGACCCCCCCCTAATAGATTAAACACACCTTTTAATATATTTAACATATTATAAATGCTGGAGGCAAGCAGGGTTTAGGGTGGAGGTTGACAGCTCGCAACCCCCCATGTAATGACCTTACGACCCCCTGAGGGGTCCCGACCCCCCCAGTTTGAGAACCCCTGAGTTAGGGAGACCCCATGCTTGTGTAGACACTGTGTTACCTACACTGGCTGTTATCGCTGTTGTAAATTTCACAGCTCTAGTGGATCTGTGAAATTGACAAGAAAGCTGGCACCTAGAGCCCAGCTACCCCCTGCTCCCCTGGAGAGCTGGGTGGCTGGACCCCACTCCCAGCTGGGAGCTAGGGCAAGAATGGACCCCACTCCAGGAGGAGAACAGGGAGGCAAGAAGCGCACTCCCAGCAGGGAACAGGAAGCTGAGGGAGGGGAAGGGCAGACTGCCGGGAACCCAGAAGCCTGTAGGGCAGCTGAGCCAATGTGACAGAGTTCCTGGGAGGGAACTGCTAGCATAGCTGAGAGACCAGGCTCTCAGCTCCCCACACTGCCCCTCTTAGGTGGGTGGGGACATGCACCTGGTGAGGACACACACCAGCGACCCAAGGTGGGTTGTGTGTACATGAATCACCACAGTAATTACTGTGGTGGATGTAAACTGACTTAATATAGGTTGACTTAAGTGTTTAGTGTAAACATACCCTAAGAGTTACATGTATCCATTCTGAATACAGAAACAACACCATGTGACCTGTGTATCCAATCACAATTAACCAACAATAGATGTGATTTCAGACACTTGTAAGAAACTGCTTGTGAGCAATCTACAGACCAACAATTATTCCTAGAAATTATTTGATAAATAAATTTGAATAATGAATACATTTGAGAAAAATCATAATCTCAAACAAGTTTCTCAAACAGAATAAAGGGCTAAGTTGGTTGAATACATTATTTGCTGCTCTCTAGTGTGCAAGGACCAGTTTAGGATATTAAACTTAGAACTCAGGATCAATATCGCACGTAGAGGGAAATTATAACAATGATTCTACTGCCTGGGGAATGGCCAGCAGAAATGGCAGGACATTATTTTACAAGACTACTGAATTTCTGCTGAATAGGGGGAAAGGATGAGCACGTTTCCGTACACTGAGACAAGGTTCACATAACATTTATGTGACATGATCCCTCAAGGAGCACCTTAATCGTATCTTTCTTTTACAAAAAGCAACTTATTTTAACATACAAAATGAGGTCACTGAATGAAATGACAGAGAGCCTGGTGAGTGCATACAAGTACACAGAGACTATGATCCATGTGCTGTTCCATGATGAATAGCTCAGATAAGATGACACTAGTAAGAACACCTAAAAATTACTGTCAACAGTTTTCAGTAAACACAATTTTACATGGTGAACACTTTTTTTTAATCCTATGACTCTTATCTGCACTGTTTGTGTTCTTTAAAGCTATGTCAAGGTCAGGGATGTGGGTTGGGTTGGGAAGTTGTAGTATTACATCAAACAGAGCAAACATAAACAGCTGCACAAGCATCACTTCATTGATTATGGCTGTCTTAGGTAGTTCTGTTCTGTTCTAAAGTAAGTAAACTACTTACATAGTAAAAGATAGCTGGAGCCTGATTCCCCACCACCTTGACCTTGGGGCAGTCATTTAAGCCCATGCAACATCTGGTTTAGCAGATTTTTACCCTCTCTGTGCAGAGGTGTAAATAACCACAGAAGATGGAAAGCAGTGGAAAAGCAGGCCTGTAACTTTATGTGCACCAGCAACTGTAGAAAGAAAAAAAATCCCCAGGCAACTGTATAATTCATGATTTTGTTTGCTCATAATTAGAGGTGAGTCTGAACAAATCCCAGAGCCACATACCCCCAACTCAGAAAAAGTTCTGATCTCGCTCAGGTATTTGCAGCTGTCTCTTATCAACATAATGAACCAAAAATAAAACTCCAAGGACCTGAACACCAGAGGCCCTGGGAAGAATAAGATTTGAATCAGAATTTCGCAGATCAGACCTATTGTTGGTAATGCTCAACTAGGAGTGGTAACATATGCATTAGCATTTTCTTCTTTTATTTAAACCTTAATAATGTAGTTAAAAACAAACAAACCCTTTTAGGAAGGGTTGCACTTTGTTGTAGTGACAGTGCTTCACCTCTTTCCATGTCCCCCTTTTGCTTCAAGGAACTTGAGATAGCAATTAGGATTGCTAAAATACGTGATACACAGTCATTTGATGTGCAGGAGATTCTTGATGCTGAACAGTCAGTAGTTATACTCAACTCTGTGCAAAATAGACCACTTCCTTCAAAGCAAAAACATATATGATCTTTGGTCTTTATCATTTCCAGTAACTAGTTTAAGAGAATTTCACAAAATTGTAATTTTCCTTACCCAGCAGACTGCCTGGGACTCCTTAGCTTCTTTCTGTGCAAGATTTGCAGGTGGAGAAGAATGTATAAGCTCATGAGAAAATAAGTATCAGACTTGGAAAAGACACACGTGCTGTGCTTTTACCATGGAACTCCTGTGCCAGGGCGTTGGGCCAAACTCTGCTCCTATTTCCATCAATGTAAACCCAGAGTAACTCTTTTAAAGTCACTGGAGATACTCTGGCTTACAACTTTTGCAAGTGACTAGTGATTTGGAGTGCTTTGATTTTTGGGTACGCAACTGAAAACACCTAAAGGAACCAGATTTTCAGAGGGTTAGTGCTTAGCAGTTTCTGAAAACCAGACCTCATCAAAATATGTCTAGCTGAGTACCTAAGATTACTAGTCGCTTTTGAAAATGTAGCCCTCCAGCTGTAAATGAGGGATGTCTTCAGCTTGAAGACAGGACCAAAGGACACAATGCAAAACAATTCACAGTACAACGCATCTTTATTTCACTTTCTTTCATGCAAAATGTATCCCAAAATGTTTTCAGGAGCGGAGGGGGAGAGGAATTCAGTTTAAAGAACAAAAAGGAAACCATTTCACACACTGCAGCAGCTGGCTTTACTGGGGAATTTGCTATTTCAAGTCCAGGACATAGTGCAAATGCCATGCTACATTTATTTTACTGTGGTACAGCAGTAAAGATTATTTCTTTTTCCTTTATTTTAGTGACAGCTACTATATGCAAAAGAGAAAACAAATGTTGTCAGATGAGATCTGAGACGAGATGGGGAGGCAAAGTGGCTGAGAGATGCAGGAAAGTTACATTTCTTCTCTATCTGTTTGACAAGCATTGTTCTCCCACAACACCAAGTGCTCATGGCTGAGATCCCTCCCCCGCCCCCTGTAACTTTCATCAAAGAGCGGCAGAAACTGAGCACATCCACAGGAAACCAGCCCAATCTTGGCAAAACAATCCTTCCCAACAGGTTAATGACATGAGCTCCTACGTGCATGAGTTCAGTAGTTACCGGATCCTGATAGTTTTATTGCCCTCGGGGCCTCTCGCTTGGTATGTCTGTGTCCTCATAACCTACAGCCACATGACGAAAATTAAACAAGGGGGGTTGTGTTTTTTTCCCTCCTTCATTGCTGTGGAGCTATTAGGTCAGCTGCTTCTGTGTCAAGGGGTTTTCCCCCGCCGCGTCCCCCCTCCTTCCTTTTTATATTTAAATCTTTATTGAGCGTCCAGAAAAGGGGGAGTCTGGTGACAAACAAAAGGAGAAAGAGGGAAAAACAAGAGCCCAGCACCATCCGCTTCCCCTCTGCTCACTCCCACGCCTGTTTTTCAGATAAAAGTATGATTGCAACTTTAAAGAGAAAAATTAATAAGGGGGGGGGGGAGAAGAGACCTGAAGGGGGGCGAGAGGGGTAGGAGATCCGAACTGCCAATGACAGGATGCTTCGCCAACCCTCCCGCGCAGATAATAGTTAACCTGGGGTTAAAGATTAATAGGCAGCAAAGCCGGGTATAAAGGGCCGCGGTTGGGCTCGCCTGTGAAGACTCTGCCTGCAGCCTGCAGCCCCTGGGTGTAGCGGACCCAGCTCCACGCCACCATGACCGGCAGAAGGGCTCTGATCTGCGGCTGCTGGCTGCTGCTCCTCGGCCCCCGCCTCGCCTCCGGGGCCGCCCTCCAGCCGCTGCACTGTGCCCCTTGCACGGAGGAGAAGCTGGCGCTGTGCCCGCCGGTGCCCGCCGCTTGCCCAGAGACGGCCCATCAGCCGGGCTGTGGCTGCTGCCAGACCTGTGCCCTCCAGCTGGGGGAGGCCTGCGGGGTGTACACAGCGGGCTGTGGCCGGGGGCTCAGCTGCCAAGTGCGGCCAGGGGAGCTCAGACCCCTGTATGCCCTGACCCATGGGCAAGGGGCATGCCTGCCAACAGCAGATGCAGAAAGGATGCGGATGGCAGAGGCTGCAGGTATATCGATACTGTGTCTCCCTACATATACTCCAGGCTTCTTACGGCAGGTGCTACACAGAACTTAAAGCCTAGCTACTGTTGATTGTACTGTGGGAACAGGGTGCATGGAATAAGCAGTGATAGAAGGAGAGCAGGGGTGCTGGCACCATTTTTATAGCGGGGGTGCTGCTGATGGAAACCACCAGTGTGGGGTTTGTTATTGCTGCTTCGAGCCAGGGGGTGCAGCAGCACCCCTAGTTCCAGCACCACTGAAGGAGAGAGGCATTGACAAAGATCAGCTGTGGTTGAGCTTGTTGGACAATTTAGAAAAGTTTAAAATTTCGATGCAAAACGGGGAAGAATCAGCAATTTTTCCTAGACAAAATTTCCCATCATTTGAGCCACTCTCCCTCAGAGTGATTTGAGCATTGGCCTGCTAAACCCAGGGTTGTGAATTCAATCCTTGAGGGGACCATTTTTGGGATCTGAGGCAAAAATCTGTCTGGGGATTGGTCCTGCTTTGAGCAGGGGGTTGGACTAGATGATCTCCTGAGGTCCCTCCCAACCCTGATATTTGATGACACATCCCCTTCCAAGGTTCAGACAAGCTTATAGCAGTATCAAGGTGAGAAGGCAGGACAAGGGAGAAACCAAAACATAGGTTGTGGAAGAGTCAGAATCAGCTACACCTCATTGGAAAGGGATCTATTGTTTTTTTGTTTCTTTAGTGTTAAGTGGTCAGAATCTCATGAAAAACTTAATTTGAACTGTAACACATGGTTAGATGGTAGTGGATAGAAGATTTTTGCACCGAGGGCAAAACCAGTCACAGTTGCTCAAGTGTTACAAGGAGAGATTCATTTGGATATTATTGCAGAATTTCAGCAATTTTTGTGATTGAAATCCAGGTAAAAAGGGCCAGTAGGTTTGTCCAAAATACGATCACAGGAAAAGTACTAATTGCTATTTTTTAACTTGTTTTTTACCATTTAAGACCCTGATCCAATAAGAAACTTAAGTATGTGCCTAACTTTAACCATATGAGTAGTCTCAATGAGTGTTAACAGCCTCTGTTGATTTCAGTGGAACTGTTCACATTCTTAAAGTTAGGTACAGGTACCTTGCTGAATCAGGGCCCAAGTGCTTCATTGTTTGGGCTTGTCCCTGTTTATTTGATCTTCTGCATGTTGGCCAGATCTGTTGCCTATTTGTATGAATTATTTTGTTGGCATGTGTTAGCTAGGCCCTGGAACTAACTGAAACATGTCATGAGTACATGTGTGGGGCAGTCCCTTCCAAGATTGAAAACTGCACCTCCTTACGCTACTGAAGGCTCCAAATTGGTTACAATTTTGATTTGAGTCTCCTCTAGTTTAGCCCACCACCTGCACTGAATACCATGGTTGGGTGAGATCATTCATTTCTAGTAGTTTGCATTCTAAATGGTAACAAAATAATTGGCTCATGAAAGACCCTCTGCTATATTTGTGCTGACACAAATTTATGACAGGTTTTTTTAGCTGTGATACACAAGTAAAGTTTAATTCCTGTGTGAGCTACGAGAACTAACTGAATTTTCTTAGACTCATTTTATTGGTTTACTCAAATAAATGCAGAAGATTACTGTATCCTAGATTATTACCCTAATGGTACCATTGTTCTCATATAGCCTCTCTGGAACCTGAGGATGCACCTCCAGAAAGTACTGAAATAGCACAGGATCAGCTGTTTAACTATCAACTGACGTTTCCCACTGGCCAGGACAAGTCTGTGCCTTGGAACGCCATCAGTGCTTATGAAAACATGAAAGCAAAGAGAATCACCGAACTAAAGAAATGGAAGGAGCAGGTGGGTTCTCCTACAAGCTTTCAAGTAGCCTTTTATTAATAAACTTTTGATTTAGAATTCTGAAAATTCAGAATGAAATTTTCATATGAGCCTAGTAGCTCCATTGACTTCACATTATTTTGTGCAACCGGCCAATAGCCCTTTTCCTTTGGAATATCTCCATCGGGTGCTTAAATGATAGGCAAATTAGAAATAAATGCAAAAGGTCTCTGTATCACTTAAGCCCCTTGTAAGCCCTTGCACAGAGGTAAATTTTATCCTATGATAAATACCTGATTATGTCATAGCTCTCCAGTACCCAGAAATTCCAGACACTGATAATGAGATACTAGCTAAAACCACATATATTTGGCTATTTACGATCACAACAATAGTATTAAACAGGTGCACATAAAACATTTAGGAAGGCCAATAATAATGATTAATTTCTACATTTGACACTGCCAGACTACTAAAATCCAGTGTGGTGTATATATCAGTAATTTAAAGCACCACTTGAGGGCACCAAAGAATAGACATTAGAAGGCATTTGTATAATGTGGATGGATCTAAACTGGATAGAGATGTGGTATGGACCCAATCCTGCAACCCTTACAGTAGTAGTCCTTACTTGTGTGGGCCCCAGTTCAAAGGAGCACAGAAGCATGTGCTTAGTCTGTTGGTATTCAGCAAAGCATTTAAGCAGATGCTTAGATGTAAGCGTTCTGTTTAAGTCCCATTGACTTCAGAGCTTAAAGTTGAGCTTTATGTTTTCTTAAGTGCTTTCCTGAATTGGGGCTACAAGTGCTTACATAAGGGTTCCACTATGTAAAGTTTTGCAGGATCACACACTCGGGTTATTTTTGTTTTGCTAAAATAAAAATATGAGTTTGATCTTAGCACTCCTGTTTACCATTATTCAGCATTAAACATGTCGGCTACTGTTCAGTTCTTTGGTTGTGCAGTTATGCTTTTTTTTTAAACAACAGTGAGAATTACAGAGCATATGTTACCCTCAATTTTACATTTTCTGGATTTTGTTGTTTTTTATTACTGACTTGATATGATCCTCTGCTATAAAATTATTGTCCAGTGCATTTTAAGGATTGGTTGACAACCATGTCCAATTGTTTAACTGTATTATAATTATTTGCAAAAATAAATACCAGAAAATAATCTTTAAGTAAGAATCTTTGAAAATGAAACATTTTATTATGTTTTGTGCATGTATCAGGAATAATAATTCATTTGACTGAATTTGCCATCTACTCCTGCAATATCAATATGGTACATACAGAGGGCAACAAACATTATGGTATTCATTTTTGCAAAAAGCCTAGTCGATATACATTAAAAATAACACAGGAAACGTACATGCCTGAAAATGTAAAGCCAGATCCTTAGGTGGTATAAAGTGGGATAGCTTCTTTGAAGTCAACAGGGCTATCCTGATTTATACCAGCTGATGATATGGCCAATAGCGTCTAACCATTAACGTGATTATTTAGTAAGGGGAATGCATGGGAATTTAGGAACACAAATCCTCATGTTTTGGGGATCAGAAAATAACCCTAATGACTAAAAGACACAGGGCTAAATCCCACCCTTGAATATTCCATTTTGGTTCCTAGTTAGTGACATGAATGGAAACTGCAGGCAATATGTCAAAATGAAGATGTTAGGCCCAAATTGCAGCTTCATCTCTTAGCTGACTTTATGCCGATTTCTACAGATTTTTCTTTTTAAGTTAGCATTTACATTACATATATAAATATTCTTTCAGGGACCTTGCCAGAAAGATCTCTACAGAGCACTGGATAAATTAGCTAAAGCTCAACAGAGAGCTGGAGAAAACATATACAAATTCTATTTACCAAACTGCAACAAGAATGGATTTTACCACAGCAAACAGGTACTTTTCTTTTTATTGCCCTCTCACACTATTGTGCCTAGTGGTCAGTTACCACCAACTTTCCATTATAATCACCGATCCCCAGACTCAGAGTTTTCAGTGGTTATATGAATTGATCGTGAAAATAAGAATATTGAGTTTTCAGATTTGGAGCAAATTGGGTTTCTTTTCTTTTTTCTCTTTTTATGTGATCTTAATGCTCAGATTGGCAGAAAAGGAGGCCAAAGTCCTCATGTTATACATAGAACAGATGCAGTACAGAGCCCCTCCAAAGTACTTTAACCTCCTGCCTATCATTAAACAAATTCCATCTCTATGCTCCTAAGCCATTATGGCATTCGTAGCCGATCTACATTCACAATATGCTTTGTAGTCAGCATGGTGATTGTGTAATAAGGCCTATGTAGAGGGAAGGAAATCTATGCACTGTGGGTGACATTAGGCCTAGGGTGACCAGACAGCAAGTGTGAAAAATTGGGACAGAGAGTGGGGGGTAATAGGAGCCTATATAAGAAAACCCCCCAAATATCGGGTCTGTTCCTATAAAATTGGGACATCTGGTCACCCTAGGGCCCCATGGACATCAGGTCAGGATTTTGCCCTCTATGTTTTGAGATGAGATTATCCTTCTAAGAACAGAACACAAAATACAGCTGAATACATTGCATATGGAAGATATTACTGATTAGATTCATAAACAGTATTTTTAATCTGAAGAAGCCATTATGAGATGTATTACAAATGGATATTAAGAACAATCTACAAACTTTGGCTATTATATCAGGTTCGCAGAAGTCTTGTACGCATGACCATGTACATGGGTTAAGTTCCTCCCCTTTTTAGAAGAATCACAACACTGTATTCAAATAATAAGAGTCCAGATTAAATCTAACATGGAAGGAATTCAGACTTTCAGCTAAACTCCATCCATACCTGCTTAGTCCATATCTGCCTTTTCATGGCTGAGACTAGCGTGACTCTCCAAATTCTGGATGATTTGTCATGATTTAATATAACCTTGAAAACTGTCAAGAAAAGTTACCAGTCCATTTGAGGTCCCTTAAATTTACACCACATCCACAGTCTCCACTGTTTGCATTCCTGATTTCATCCTTCCCTCACATCCCGACAACCCAATCCTCCCCTCTTTCTCTATTCTAACACAGAGTGACATGTCGTTGTCTTAGGTGAACCATCTGAAATCAGTGTCCAAACTCCCACTTACTTCAGTGGAGTGAGAATCAGGCCCCTGCGTCAATGTTCTTACTCCCAGCTTCTACACTCTGCCTTCCCTCCCCCTCCCCCAGGAGAAATTTATGATTGCCCATCAGGAAGTCAGCAAGCAGAATTTTGCAAACTGCTTTAAATATCAGTAGGCTGCAATATTGCATCCAGCGTAGTTCAACTGGGGTCACAGGCCCAGTTGCTATATGGCTTCTAAAATCTAAGCCATGAGTGAGGAGGATGAGAGGTTCTGTAAGAATAGGATGTGATAATACAAAAAGTCTGTGTAGTGCAGCTTCCTGATTTCTAGTTCTTGCTATTTCCAAACACTTATGCATTTAGTTTCATAGTATCATTTTTTCCCCACAATCATCCTAGTGTGAAACTTCGCTGTCTGGAGAGCCTGCTGGATGTTGGTGTGTCTATCCAAAGAGTGGGAAAAGAATTCCTGGATCTCCTGAGCTGAAAGGCGACCCTGAATGCCAACAGTATCTCAGCTCACAAGAATAAGACCAAACACATGACAGCATTTCCATTTGCTCATACAAAGTCTGTTGCAGGGCCTGATCCTGCCATCATTTAGGCCCAATTCACCAAGGTACTTATATATGTGCCAACTTTAAGCATGTGAGCAGACCCGCTATTGGTAGGGCTCACTCCCACAAGGAGTACCACTGAATTCAGCAGGACTAGTCATATGCTTAAAGTGACACACGTGTCTAAGTGATTGCAGAATTGGGCCCCATAACCTGTATATTATATATTATATTATAATATTATATATATATATTATAATGAACTGCTTTTGTACTCTACAGATTCCATGGTATGTAAACCCATTGAATTATTTATTTCATAGTAAATTTATTTTTGTGTCTGTGTTGTTATTAATTTATATCCTCAAACACTTCATAACTTTATATGTAAATACATAATATTATTGCTCTTAAAGATATGCGTTTTTCTATTCTGGAAGAGCACTGCTAGTTAAACTTCAGTTGGAATAACAGTAAATATCATGGGGAAGTAGCATGTAAAACTTGCATTTTGTATTATGTATTTATACATTGCAGCTGTAAAGCTGAATTTAAAAAAAAAAAGCTGTTAGGAACTTATTAAAAACCCATCTTGTTTGTATATCATGTTGCTTTGCACCTCTGTTTCAATGTCAATCTGTTTTGTTTTTTGCTGTTTAAGGAATAGTGACTCTGGAATATATAGTGAAACACTGACAGGAGAATATCAGTTTATATTTTCCAAACATATGCACTGGTTATATTGTAAAAATAACAGGAAATATTGTACAACCTTTAACAGGTGTAAATGGTTCACATGCTGACATTGTCATGTTATTTAAGATGAGCTATTAAATAATTTCCTTTGGACACTGCTGGCGTGTTGCTTTCGGAGATATACTGTACTGTAACTCTAAGCTGTAGAGTCAGAATGGAATCCTTTCAGTGGAGCAGGAGTGAAACTGCAGTCTGCTCTCAGCAGACAAGCATGGTGGGCAGTATAGTTGGAGGCAGGTATCAGCTTGCAAAGAGGTCACAAGCTCCTTGCGCTGTTTGCTGGCGTGTGATGAGAGCAGCAAAACTCAAGAGGGAGTAAGCTACAGAAAAAAAATCACTCCTTAGGGATTACACACACACACACACACACACACACACACACACACACACACACACACACAAGGAAGCGAAAAGGTTCTCAATAGGTACGGTGGTAATTGCTCTCTTTCCTTCCTATCCTTGTGATTGGGTATATTTGTTGGACTTCAGTACATGTTACAGCTATTTTATCAGGGCTTAAAGAAATACACTTAAACCAAGACACAACCTCATGGATAATGAGCTGTAATATTTCTTATGTGGCATCTTATCAAGATATGGTTTTCTGCGCAGAGGAATCCTTTCTTTAACCTCAGTCAGCTTGCTAGGAAAAAGTGGATCACAACTCTTAAAAAGTGACTAGCTTTTAGATGTCTTGTCCCTTTAAATGGTAAACACAACCAGCAGGCCTGAGTGTTTGTAGACAGGGCTCCCTCCCATAGACTATGATTCAGACACTGTACAACTTTTTGGCTGGAGGTGCTCCCCGGAGAGAATTCTGCGGGGCACCACTGCTTAACTTGGGCCACATTGATTGCTGCCCCAGGAGTAGAGTCAAGGCAGAAATGGAGCATATGCTGCTTGCATCTCCCCTGTTTTACTGCTGCTCCCAGCCAAGAAAGACTCTAAGCCAGCCCTGGGGCTGCCCTAACTTGTGCCTTCTGCTGCCATAGCTTTGTTGGGTTTGCACCAGCAGGGAATCGCAGGCACCCAAGTCTGTTCCAACCAGACCACCGCTCAGCCATGCCCCACCCCAAAGTGGCTTGGCTTTAGTACAGCGGAGAATTTTCCCCCACTCTTGTGTCTCCTCCTAGTACTGGGCTCCGCTACGCATTAAGCAATGTTGCCTGTGCGTCACTTACCTAGAGGGGTATCGGCAGCTGTGTCTCGTAGCAGACTTTGGAGGGGCAGCAAAGTGTAGGGATTGAAAGATCAACAGCGTCAGCTCTGCTTCGCTTCCACAATGGAAGTGTCCGCTGCAAAGTTTGTTTGTGCAGGGAGCAGAGCTCTCTCTGGGGCTGGTCCAAGACGCCAGCAAGGACTAAGGATGACCTCAAACCTCACCACTTTCCTTTCCAAGAGCAAAGCGCACTCCTTGGGCCCTGTTTTCACTAATAAAAACTCCAAACACATCAAACAAACATAAAACCCACACACGACTTTTCCCCTGGGGAATGGACTGGGGAAGGAGCCACAGGTAACAGAGGCTAGTCACGTTGCTTAAGGTACTCTTGAAGGCACACACATACTGTGGTAATGGGCGTGGTATAAGAACCTAAACAGAAGCTCATAGAAAAATAGATGAGGGCTGCTCCCTCCTGAAAGGTCATCTGGAGAGGTGTCCACAGATGACGAAGCCTCTGCACTTTAAGAAAAGAGCCCCATTTCTGACCTGAATGATAAATTTGGAGTTCAGCTGTGCTCCTGGTACTGCCGCCCCCACTGCTCCAAATCTCACAATCATCCATATTCTAGGAATTGGTGATTTCAATCTCCTCCAAATTAATGAGTTGTGACTGGGAGCAGAGGTGTATCATGGCCCAGCAGCACTCGGGGGGAGCGTGAGCATGAAAAATTTGAGGACCACTGATTTAATGAGTACCATAATGCATACACAGAGAGAGTTACTGTTACACATGCAATCTTGTGTTAATCCCTGATGCTTTAATACTCAAATGTGCATCCATAAGGTTATCTTGGATGAATTTTTTTGTAAAGAATTTTATAATTTTTTAATTAAAAATGTTGGGGTGGAAAAAGATCATTAAAAAGGAAGTTTCTTTCCCTCAGCAGGCCTTTTGAATCTTTCCTGGCTTGCAAAAAATTGGCCACAACAGTGCCAGTAAATTCCATAACCACAACTGGATCACCCTATTCCATGCACATTAAGAGGACTATACGAAGAACTTGCTCTTCTGAAAACACATGCTGCTAACCTCAGTAAGTGCATGAGAATGAGCCAACAAACCTTGCATAGTGGGCAGCACCCTCTTAGCACTTTCATATTTAAATTAGCTCTTCAGAGACCATGTGAAGGGTTGGTTGCTCAGCCAAAATGCACCTAGAGTAGGCTTAGGGCAGGTCTACACTACAAACTTGCATTGGCATAGCTGCACTGGAGCTTCTAATGCAGATACTCTAATCCGAGAGGAGAGAACTCGCCCGTTGGCTTAATAACTCCACATCCGTGAGATGCGGTAGCCATGGGCATGGGTATCAAAGGCCAGAGGAGGCTGAGCCTCCACAAACAGTCCCGCATGGCCCCACCCATGTTCCTCCCCCAGGTCTTCTCCTGCTGCCCAGTGCTCTGTGGCTCTTCCTCTGTGGCCGGGGCCCCAGGCTGGGTCTGGGTCTAGTGGGGGGCCAGCCTGCGGCCAGGGACTCCAGGCGGCTGGAGCCAATGCTCGCACTGTCCACCCACCTGGCACTCCAGGACTAGAAACTGCACCGTCCGCCACTCTGGGGCTGGTGCTCCGGGAGAAGTTCTCCTACTGACATAGTGCTGTCTACACAGGAGGCTAAGGGCGATAGAACTACATTGCTCGGGGAGTGCATTTTTTACATCCCTGAGGGACATAGTTATAGCAACGTGCATAGTGTATACCTGGCCTGACTGAGATGAGGTGGGTGAGGTAGCTTTTTATTGCATCAGTGTCTGTCGGGAAGACCGAGTGAGAGAGAGAGAGCTTTTGAGCTTACATGGTTCTTTTGCCAGTCTAGGAAACGTACTCACAGTCATAGCTAAGGTGAAATAGCTTGTTTAGCATAAGTAGTTAATACATATTTCAAGGGACCATTCACGGTGAAGTGGCCATAGAGGCTGACTTCTATTTTTCCCTGAGTGTGCTCCACCCCTGCTCCTCCCCAAGGCCCTGCCCCCAACTCTGCCTCTTCCCCCAAAGCCCTGTCCTTGCTAAGCCTCTTCCCACCCTTGCTCTGTCCCCTCCCGAGGCCCCCACCCTTGCTCCACCTCTTCCTCCCGCACCCTGCCCTTTCCGCAATGGCCCCCACCAGCATCTCATTGCTCTCTGGCCTCCCCGAAGCGCCTCCCGCAGCCACCAAACAGCTCATTGGCGGTGCCTCTGAACAGCTGTGGCTTCTAGGGGCTAAGTACCCACAATTTTTTTTCTGTGGGTGCTTGAGCCCCAGAGCACCTATGGAGTTGGCACCTATGGAAGTGGCCCATTAACATCCCTCTAGTCATAGGAGGGAAGGAAGGGAGAGGGAAAAACAGCAGCATGGGGGTGGTGGTGATGTTGGGGGCAGGGGGTTAGTGGGTTACAGATTGTTGTAATAAGCTAGAAATCCAGTGTCTCTATTCAGCCCATGATTTTTAGTATCTAACAAAGTGATTAAGCTCCGGGGCTCATCTTTTGAAGGTATGCAGATTTCCTTTGTGAATGAGAACTGAGAGGTCAGATATAGCGTGATCACTTTGTAAAAAGTGTTCATCCATAGGGTGATATGGTATTTTTGTCTTTTATCACTTTCCTGTGTGAGTTCATTCGAGAGCGTTGTCATTGTTCAGTTTCACCCACATAGTTGTTGTTGGAGCGTTTAGCGCACTGGAGGAGACACACCACACGTTGTGATAGGTACGTGGGGACCCATGGATCTTGAAAGTAGTGTATGTCTTGGGGGGTGTTGCTCATTGGAGTAGAGGACATATGTCCAGATTTTTCATCTGTTGCTCTGCAGGGTCTGGTGCTACTTTGAATTGGTGTGTAGTGGTCTATGGGGAAGTTGTTTCTGATGATGAGCTTGACAAGGCAGGGTATCTGTGTTTAAAGGCCTGACAAAGGAGTTCAGGAAATATTTCTTTCAGGATGTGGTTCCCATCGAGTATGGGTTGTAATTATTCAATGATACCCTGTATGGGTTCCAGTGTGGGGTGGTAGGTGACAACTAGGGATGTGCAGATGGAGAGGGTTTGATTTCCGTATTGAAGCAGGTTTTCTTGGGGTATTTGGGTGGCCTGTTGCATGATGCAATCTACTTCTGTGGTGGAGTGTCCTTGTTTGGTGAAGATGGTTTTGAGTGTATTAAGCGATATATCCCAGACTTTCTCCTTGGAGTGTATTCTGTGGTATCTGAGTGCCTGGCTGGAAATAATAGCTTTCTTGGTATGGATTTAAGGCTTATTACAACAATCTATAACCCACTAACAATCCCTGCCCCCTCTAAGCTGCCTTTATTCCCCCTTCATTCCTTCTCCCCCACGCCATGACTGGAGGGGTGGTAATGAGCCTGGGGTGCTGGAACATTTGTACAAATGTGGGGGAGTAGGCGGGGGGAGGGGAGGTGCCAAGGCCAAAGCTGCTGAGTGGCCTGGACACTGACGGGGTGTGTGTGGGGGGGCAGAGTCTGATGGGAACCTTTTGGAAGAGGAGGTGTCTACACAGGAAGGTTGATCTCCACCTAAACTAAACAGAACCAGATGGCTGGCATGTAAATTAAAAAGGTCATAGAGGATTTTTAAACTGAGGGAAAGCTGACTGGTGTGGAGGAGCACATGGTACAAACAGAGATATCCCTTGGGGGAGGATCTATAAATGGGAATTCTCTATATCCTAGTAAGGAGGAAAGGATGGCAGATGATAAATTACAGGTAGTGTATGATGAGAAACAACAAATGAAAAGGATTTCTATTCAATTGCATCACATGAAGGCTGACCACTAAAGAGTGACAAATGTTATAAGTACTTCATGTAAGATGAGGCCCTGAAACATAAACTCTTATATCAGAGGCCTGGTATGAGGCCTAAGGCCTGAAGTAAAGTAATGGTCAAGACTTTGTTAACATAAAGCAAAGTTAAACTGTGAGCCAGAGGCAGGTCTTGCTCACAGAAGCTGGCAAGGAAAAGGCTGATGTTGCAAAAATACACAGCTCTAAAAGCAGTAAAGAATCCTGTGGCACCTTATAGACTAACAGAAGTTTTGCAGCATGAGCTTTGAATACCCTTACCTTCAAGTACTGGACACTAGAGATATAGACATACACTAGGCTGGTACCAGAACACTCTGATACTTGCACATTCCACACAGATAACAAGGAACAGGCTGACGCATCCTAAAGACAGGGGCAAAAGGGTAATATGATGGATAGAGTTGTTTTGTTCGAACCAACATGTACAATGTGAGAGGCAGCACACTAACACGTAGAGGGGTTGTACCTCAATATGTCAGGAGTGATGTGTAACTTGTTTGTATCTGTGTATAAGAAAGTACCCTTGAGGAGTTGTCTTGTTCTGGCCTTCGGGGCAGTGGAGAATCCCGCCACTGACTGAGCTGGTCCATTGTCAGGGAGCACATATGTACCAGCAGAACTGTAGACATCTGATCCAGGGAGCTAGAGACTGTGTTTCATTTGGCCATAAACCTGGCTGGGTCCCTTCATACTTTATCGGAGTCAGTGGGGGTTCTCTCAGGGTCTGCTGTGTCAGCTATCTGCAGAGACAGGGCAGCACACTGAGGGAATACACACACACACAGCCGACTGTTATCATAATTGAACAGAGCAGAGCACCACACTGGTGATCTCAGACAACCCTTATATACAAATGCTAGAAGTCTAAATACTAAGATGGGTGAATCTGAGTGCCTGGTATTAAATGAGGATGTTGACATAATAGGTATCAAGAATCTTGGTGGAATTATGATAATCAATGGGACATGGGAATACCAGGGTACAAGATATATAAGAATGACAGAATAGGTCATGCTGGTCGGGGAGTGGTACTATATGTGAAAGAAAGCATAGAGTCAAATGTAGTAAAAAAAAAAAAACTTAAGTGAAAAAAATTGTGCCATAGAATCTCTATGGATAGAAATTCCGTGCTTGAATTATAAGACTATAGCAGTAGGGATTTACTACCAATTACCTGACCAGGATGTTGATGGTGACTGTGAAATGCTCAGGGAGATTAGAAAGGCTATAAAAATAATAAAACCTCAATAATAATGGGGGATTTCAGCTATCCCTATATTGATTGGGTACATGTCTCCTCAGGAGAGGATACAGAGAGAAAATTTCTTGACACCTTTAATGACTGTTTCTTGGAACAGCTACTCCTGGAACCCACAAGAGAGGCAATGCTTGATTTAGTCAATTTAACATCCCTGTGGGGGGGATAACACCAAAGCAGCCTACTGCAGTAGCATTTAATTTCAGAAAGGGGAACTACACAAAAATGAGGAGGTTTGTTAAACAGAAATAAAAAGGTACAGTCCTCAAAGTGAAATGCCTGCAAGCTGCACGGAAACTTAAAAAAAACACCATAATAGATGGTCAAATTAAATGTATACCTCCAAATTAAAAATTATAATAAGAGATATACCTAACTTAAAGAACTGGAAGGGACCCTGAAAGGTCATCGAGTCCAGCCAATGCTCAAACCACTGAGCTATCCCTGCAAAAACTGCCACCCTGGCTAAACAACCAAGTGAAAAAAGTGGTTAGAGGCAAAAAGGCATCCTTTAGAAACTGGAAAATAGAAAGGAACATAAACTCTGGCAAGTCAAGTGTAAAAATACAATTAGGCAGGCCAAAAAAGAATTGTAAAATGATAGTGTGGTATCCAATGTAAAGTTTGTCATGTTGGCTGTCCTCAGAAGGCTCATGATGCACCAAGCATGGTTGTTATAGTGATGTTATAGTAATTGTTACAGTAAGGTAACAGGTTATAATTTCATGTATATAGTTATGAGGCTGAAAATGTGTCCTCATGGCTTAAAATAAGCCCGGGCAAAAACTCTCCAAGAGCAGAGAGGCAGTTCACACCTCATCAGGGCATGTATGGGACAAACCCAGCCCAGCCTCACAGGAACAAAGGACACTGGCCTAGGCAGCGGGACAAAATAATCTGTTGGACTCTTGAGGGAGTCACCCCCCCGCCCCCTTCCTTTGGTCAGGTTGGAACTGCGATGAGGTAATGCTCACCTGACTCTGAAGTGGGAGGCAAAGATAAGAGGGAAGAAAGAACATGATAAAAGGGAGAGAGATTTCCCATGCTCTCTCTCTCTTCCACCTACATCTACAGACACCATACACCAAGCGACTGACGTGCTGATCAAAGGGGAAAACCTGGCTGAAGAGCAACCAGCCAGCCTATGGTGAGAAGCATCTAAGTCTGTAAGGGCACTGAAAGGGTTAAAATCAGCTTAGAATAATTTTGCTTTTATTTCATTTGACCAAATCTGACTTGTTATGCTTTGACTTATAATCACTTAAAATTTATTTTTGTAGTTAATAAATCTATTTGTTTATCCTACCTGAAGCAGCGCGTTTGGTTTGAAGCATGTCAGAGTCTCCCCTTGGGATAACAAGCCTGGTACATATCAATTTCTTTATTAAATTGACAAACTCATACAAGCTTGCAGTATCCAGCGGGCATAACTGGATACTGCAAGACGGAGGTTCCTAGGGTTGTGTCTGGGACCGGAGATATTGGCTAGTGTCATTTGGTTGCACAATACAAGGAGCAGCTTGCATGCCAGAGGCTGTGCATGAATGGCCTGGTGGGGGAAGAGGGTTCTCACAGCAGAGCAGGGTAAGGCTGGCTCCCAGAGTCAAGGATTGGAGTGACTGAGCAGATCACCAGTCTAGATAACACCAGAGGGGAACTTCACACCCACATCTTAAATACTTTGTACAGATCTGGTCACCCCAGTTAAAAAAAAAAAGATACTGTATATTGGAATTGGAAAAGGTAAAGAAAAGGGCAACAAAAATGATTAGGGGGTATGGAATGGCTTCCATATGAGGAGAGATTAAAAAGACTGGGACTTTTCAGCTTGGAAAAGAGACAACTAAGGGGGATAAGCTAGAAGTCTATAAAGTCTTGACTCGTGGAAAAAGTGAATAAGGAACTGTTATTTACTCCTAGGGGATAACACAATAAAATTAATAGGCAGCAGGTCTAAAACAAACGTAAGGAAGTATTTCTTCACACAACACACAGTCAACCTGTGGAACTCATTGCTGGGGATGTTGTGGAGGTCAAAACTATAACAGGGTTCAGAAAAGAACCAGATAAGTTCATGGAGGATAGGTCCATCAATGGCTATTAGCGAGGCTGGGTAGGGTGCAACACCATGCTCTGAGTGTCCCTCTCTGTTTGCCAGAAGCTGGGAATGGGTGACCCAGGTTGGATCATGTGATGATTTCCTGTTCTGTTCAGTCCCTCTGAAGCACCTGGCATTAGCCAGTGTTGGAAGACAGGATCCTGGGCTAGATGGCCCATTGGTCTGACCCAGTAGGCTATTCTTATGATGGGAGAGGGGTGGCTTGTATGATTTAAACATTGCTTAATGGGCGGCAAGAGCCAATATTGGCCCCCAGAGCAAAAGTTTGACTACTATATTTGGGTGGGGCAGCATGCATGTGCGGACGCACGTGTGTGCTGAGCCAGTTCCCCTGATTCACTTGCTCTCTCCCCCCATTTGGAATGGTACCTGGGCTGCTGGTGCTCAGGTGGAGGGGAGCGGTGGGAGATGGGTCAGCCTAATGGGGGAGCCTCAGGGGCACCTGTGGCGACCTGAGTGCTGCAACAATGCTGCTGCTTTGGTGCCTCTGCACTGCCTTCCTGCTGTGGATGCTTCTGCTGCGAAGGGGACACCCTATGCCGCTTCACTCCCACTACCTATTCCCCTATCCCCGTCTCTTCCCCATCCCATCTCCCTTCCCCACTGCCTCTCCCACTGCCCCTCTCCCTCCACCCCAGCATGGGCCAAACAGAGCAGCTTAGAGCATGCAGAAATGGGGACGGCATTGGTACGTGACCTCCATATGCACCCCCCCATGCCTCACCTCTTTTTGGGGGGCAATGCCCCCCAAACTACAACCATCCCTTCCCCATCTCTAGTCCTGGCACTACACTCCCTGCCCTGAGCCAGGCTCCCTCTGCTCAGAATGGGACACCTTCCAGCTGTGGAGCCTGGGCTGGGAGATGCAGCCACACACAGAAGCCTGCCCACGAGACTGCAGACTGCAGGTCAGAGGCTGTCTCAGCAGAGCAGGGGCTGATGCGGTTGATGATGTGGAGTGCCCTGCTCTTGCCCTCCCTTAAGGCAGGTTTCTTTTGTTAAAAAGGGGATGGTATAGCCCTTTTAAAACTGGAGGGGATATAGCCCCTTCTTAGGTTCCACCCCACCCCGCCCCCGAGTTCTGTCACCCCGTAAGGAGCCACGTCACCTTTAATGGTCCATTGAAATACGTTTTAACTGCTTATGCTAAACAATCTGTTCCACCTGGTATTTTACTGTGATGCTCTGCGTAAGCTCAAAAGCTTGTCTCTCACCCACAGAAGTTGGTCCAATGAAAAACATTACCTCACCCATTTTGTCTCTCTAATATCCCGAGACCAACATGGCTACAACAACACTACATACATCTACATTAGGGTTTTCACTCCACAACTTTTAGGCACTTATGCCTCCCCCATGCAGCCTTTCTTAATTACGCACACTACTGCCTTTGCAAAAAACCCTGCACAGAATGAACTGTGTGTCACCAGCACAGAATTTGCAAAGGTTACCCCCTCAGGCTCAGTAAACTAATAAATTGTATACAAACCCTCAAAGACTCTTCTCCTCATTGCGGGTTATTTCCTTGACAAAATATAACCTTCTACTCCCCCCAAGTTAGTTCAGTAGTAAACAGGTTTAAGGAAAGGTTGATCATGTTCTTATCATGGGAAAAGTACTCCAAAGACTCAATGTAAACCATCGCTGACAAGTTCTGTTGTGCTCCATGCACCTTTGTATGGAAATAAGTTAATCAGCCAATTTGCATATTGCAATAGTTTGGTTATAACCATCACCTTCAGCTTCTGATCAACACACCCTGATGCAGCCACCTTGCTGGAGAGTGGCTGGGAGGTGCTAGGGTACATGAGTGGGTGTTTTGGCTGCTGTGTGTGTGCGGGGGGCGGGGGGGAAATTAGCTGTTTGGAGGTGTCTAGGTGAGCATGGGACCCGTGTTGGGTGCATTGCCTTGTATTCTTGACACTTCCGTTTGCTGCTCCTTCTCCACTTAGATCTACCAATGGGAGAAGAGAGGTAGAGAGGACTGCAGCTCAGTAGGGACCACAGCAGCCATTAGTTGCAAGACATTCCTGCAGCCTAGCTGGATACCTGGCATTTCAGCTGGGCTGCGGAAATGCATGACAGGGCTGCTTGCATTTGGCAACGCTGCTTAAGGATGCCATGTTAGCTAGCGTAAATGGAGAGCCAGAAAAGTAATACAAGGGGCAGGCTTTTTGCAAGGATGAGCTGGGATCTGGAGCATTATCCTTTGCCTTTGTGGTTGTGTTCTGCAGGCTTTCAGACCATACCTCATGGCCCTCTCACCTGTTAGGAGGAAGAATAGGGCAAAACCACAGTTTGACTAGGATTTTTTTAACTTTCTGTGAAATTATCACCAGGACAGCAGCAGTTATGCAGCACAAAAAACAGGCAGTGAGTTTAAAAAGTTCTTCTCCTAAGGAAAACACATTTATGTTTCTTAGCAGTGCATCTAGGACTGTTTTCTTTTAGTAGAAAGATACATCATATTCTCTCAGCTGATCTAATGCAGTGGAGCAGTGGTCACCCAGACACCACATGTTGATAGACTAAATGGGTTCAAGATGAAAGAAAATATTTATCCCCAATGGATATGCAAAAACATTTTCCTCCTAATAGTAAGTATTACCTAGAATGAACTTCCCACACTGGCAAACATAGTCTTATTACATGCAGTGATGACTAAAAGCAAAAAACCAACCCCCCGCACCTCTTCCCCCCCAAAAAACCCAACCACCTTGGAATAGTCACACATCCTCAGTCTTTAGAATTATTTATCAATAAATACATAAACAAAGGGGAGCAAGGTCATTTTATAAGAATCAAATGTCCTCATAGAAAATAATAATTCAGACATCAATAATTTTAAAATGCACAACTTGCCCATTACAAAATGGTTACATTGGTTACAAAATAGCAACCCTATAAACATGTGTAAGGGGACTGTTGCCCCCTTACTAACATTCAGTGGGGGTGTTTTGGCTGCTAGCTCCCAGCACTAAAAGGGGAGGGATCGATGGCAAATCAGGACCCTGAGACTGACAGTCCCCAGGAACAATGGCAAGAGGCCAATGCTCCAGGTCAGCCTGATTGACAGGGCAGGCCGGCTAATCAGGGAGACAGAAGGCCAGTGTGGGTCCCGTCCTCTGTGTGTGAGCAGGAATGTGCCGGAGGCAGACAGAGTGGGGCCGAGCTAAGGAGAAAGCAGAGGCCCAAGCTGAGCTGGAGAACAGAGCCGGGCCAGATCCAGAGGGGCCAGAGGCACAGCGCAGAGAGAGTAGACCCCGTACTGGGAGTGGAGCTGGAGCCAGAGGCACAGCGCAGAGAGAGCAGATCCTGTGCTGGGAGCGGAGCTGGAGCCAGAGGCACAGCGCAGAGAGAGCAGACCCCGTGCTGGGAGCGGAGCTGCAGCCAGAGAGCCAGAGGCACAGCCCAGGGAGAGCAGATCCTGTTCTGGGAGCGGAGCTGCAGCCAGAGAGCCAGAGGCACAGCGCAGAGAGAGCAGACCCTGTGCTGGGAGCAGAGCTGCAGCCAGAGAGCCAGGTGTAGTGAGCAACTGGGGCCAGCCAAGGGGGGACCTTGGGCAAAGGGCCCAGCACAAAAAGACACCCCCAGCCAAGGGTCCATGCAGGCCGGGCTGGGAGGGGGACCTTAACCTGCCGGGGGGCTGGCACTGGAAAGAAGGATCCCACCACCCAAAGCCCGGAGGTGTGTGGTCACCACCATTTCAAGTGTCCCACCCACAGCATCCCTGCAGCATAGCCAGGGCCTGAGAAGGAGGCCTGGGGCCTACAAGGAACAGACTGCAAAGTGCCTTGATGTCCAGAGACATTGTGTGTAATGTTCCCTGCCACAGAGCAGGGTGATGTGTTTCCCTGTAACCGTTCCCATTTATTCTTATTCTTTTCTTTAAATTGATTGTTAAGTAAACAACTTGTATTTGCTTTAAATTGTCTGGAATAATCAGTGGGTCAAGGAGGTGTCCAGTGCAGAGAGGGTACCCCGGAGTGGGGACACCTTAGCCCCTGTCCTAGGTGGCCACAGCAGGGTTGGGGGTTGAGCCCCCCAGGAATCCTGGGCCCAGTCTTGTTGGGGCTACGAGAACTCTGCCAGACAGGAGAGTCCTCAAGGGCAGGGAGGCCTCTGGGTAAAGGAAGTGGGAGCGAGGACTCAGATCCTTTCGCTAGCCCACTTCACTGGGGTAGCACAGAAGCCAGGAAAGTTCCCCACAATAGCGGGACCATTCCCCCGCTTACACATGTCATTTTAAATGTGAAGCTCCAGCAAAGTTGCTTGGCACTTTTCATATTTTAACTATAATTTGTATGGCTAACATAAAATCTCTGTGGAGCCATCCATGGGCACCCAGTTTTAAAGAGTGAATCAAGATACCAAAAAATGATTTCCCAAAAGATTTGTAAAACCGTTACTTAATTTTAGGGCTCAGTTCAATAAAGAATTATGCTGTGTTACTGTTTCTATGGAATTTAGTCATAAAAAAAAAGTTCAGACTGTACTAAAAACTAATTAATTCTGTGGTTTTGGTATTCATTGAAGCCTCCTTTCCCCTGTCACAAATAGCTAACATTATGCCCTGAAGGATGTGCATGCCAAAATGGTGGACAAGGATATTCTGAGCTCAAAAGATTATAGCAAAGTATGTTTATTTAAAAAGGACACTTTCTCAAATGGCTTGAAAGATAATAGAGCTGCCTGCAGGCAGATTTAACTTGCATTCTGATCATTTATGGGGACTTATTACGCAGCTATTTATTACTCTGGTTAAAATAAACACTTACTGCCTCGATATGTTCTGCATATGGTACTTATGTAATACATAGAGATGAATTATCTTTCAGAAAAGCCATCATTCACTATATGGACATTAAGATTAACTTTTCTACTTCTCTGCACTACCTAATGGGAAAAAAATGTCAGAAATAATCATGTTTTTCTTGAGAATTTTACAATGTTTTCATCTGCAGAGTCCGTAATTCTCAGAATAGCGTTTCAAAAATATTAGCTAATACAAGTTTGCTTAATAAAATATTGAGCAGAAGATAGGGAAGGCATGAAAAACAGCAGTAATTTATCTAATACTATTGATTCTATTTCTATTTCTATTTCTGCCATCAATAACATAGCAACTGCAACACATTTTTACTGAATAAAGTCCTCCACTAATTACAGCTATTAACAGGACTAGTTTTTTACCATATGGGTGGGGTGAAAGGAGATCTTTCCCTAAACTGATATTGATTGACCTATATATATTTGCATGTTCGCCTGATTCTGCCCACATTCTACTGCTCAAACATAACCCACAAATATTTTGTGTTTAAATCGGGCACTCATTATACAGTCCAACTCCCATGCAACATTCCGTGGGAAAATCATTACATGCCCATGTACCTTGTTTGTTGAATTGAACCCCTGTCTCAACCGAAATAGTAACATGAAAAAAGCACAGTTCATCTTCATTTTAATGAGTGTTTTTGTGATAGCAATAAGGTTACTTTGTGTTTCACACCAAGAATGTTGTCTGCTGGGATACTTGTATATACAAACTGCAGTGTCTGGTATTAGAGTAAGTATACCATAGTCATGTGGAATATATAGCAGTCAACTACTCATCAAGGAAATGGTACACACACATACACACACACACACACACAAGAGAAACATTTTATTTACTATTTTTAGATACATTCACCTTTTTTTTTAATAAAGTTGAAAAGTTGACTGGTTGGTGCATAGCCATAAAATACTTTTTACTGCTAAGGTTATGTGTTTTGTATGTCACTAAAAGACTAGAGTCATTAACATTGCACAGACATGCAAGTTAATCAATGAATCATATTTTTAAAATAATGTATGTGTCTCCCAGGTTGCCTTAATAAATTAAGGAACTTGTTTGAGCTGTTAAAGATTTTGCATTTTTGTAAACTATCAATGGCTAAAGCTTAAGTTTTTGTCATAGATATTTTTAATAAAAGTCATGGACAGGTCATGGGCAATACTGAAAAATTCATGGAAGCCTGTGACCTGTCTTTGACTTTCACTAAAAACACCCATGACAAAATGAGTCACCTGGGCAGCTGGGGGTGAGGGGTGGGGAGCTCCAGGGTCCCCCTCCACTGGTGGCTCCACGCTGCGGGGGTCCCCTCTGCCTCCTGCAGCGGCAGGGAGCTCTGGGGATCCTCCCTGCTGACCACCACTGCTAGGAGCTGCCGGGGTCCCCCCTGCCACTCACAGCAGCCAGGAGCTCCGGGGGTCTCCCCTGCCGCCCAAGGCAGCAAGGAGCAGCAGGGGTCTCCCCGCTGCCTGCAGTGGGTGAGTACAGCGGGGATCCCCCTGCTGCCAGGTCTCCCCTGCTGCCTGGGACAGCAGTGAGTGGGTGGGGTTCCCCCTCCTGCCCAGGATGGCGGTGACCGGTGATGGTCCCTCAGCTGGATGGGAGTGGCAGATCCCCCGCTGCCCACAGCATCTGGGAGTGGTGGGGATTCCCCCATATATCTCCCTGACGCCCGCGGGGGCAGGAAGCAGCAGATCCACCCTATCCTTGGTGGCTGGGAGAAGCTGCGAGGAGCTGTGGCGCTGCCCTCTACCTCCACAGGTAGCAGGGGACCCTGCAGCTCCCAGCTGCCGCTGGCTGAAGTCACGGAGGTCTTTGACTTCTGTGACCAAATCACAGCCTTATCAATGGCCCATTAAAGGGCTTTGTGTCATTAAAGAACCTTAATCAACCATCCCATTTTGCCTATATTTAGATATTTTTCATTGCTGTCAAGGGACAAAAACTAAACTTTCAAGGACTTAAAAGCTAACCAGAAATGTTACTACAGGCGATGAAGTTTTTTAAAACTTTCCTTGCATGCAGGAAGAATGTTGCTTGGAAGGCAGCCATCCTCCTTTTCTGTTAAGATACTAGCTTATATTCCCAGCAGCTCAGGAATGTGTGAAAAAACAGTTACTCACCCTCGCGTAACTCTTGTTCTTTGAGATCTGTTGTTCATGTCCATTCCAATCAGGTGTGTGTGTGCACACATGCATGGTAGCCGGAAGATTTTTTCCTAGCAGCATCCATCGGGTTGGCCTGGGCGCCCTCTGGAGTTGCACCTTCATGGCTCTCAATATAGAGCTCTGTCGACCCGCTACCCCCTCAATTCCTTCTTGCCAGCTACTCTGACAGAGGGTTAGGAGGGTGGGTATTGGAATGGACACGAACAACACATCTTGAAGAACAACGGTTATGAGAACGTAACCATTTTTTCTTCTTCGATTCCAGTCAGGTAACTCACAAGCCTAAGTTTAGGTGGTGGGGTCAGGTCTTCCACTGAGTGGAGCACTGCTCACCCGAAGGCTTGCTGGGTAATCGCATTGTGTATGGCGAAAGTATGGATGGAGGACAATGTCACCGCCCTGCAGATTTCCTGAATGGGAACCTGAGCCAGGAACGCTGTTGATGAAGCCTGCTTCCTAGTGGAGTGCCCAGTGATTGGAGGTGCAGGAACCCCTACCAGGTTGTAGCACTCACAAATACAGGACACTATCCATGACGAGATGCGTTGTGATGATATGGGCAGACCTTTCATTCTGTCCACCACTGCCATGAATAACTGACACGATTTTCTGAATGGTTTCGTTCACTCGATGTAAAAGGATAGCACCCTGTGGACATTGAGAGAGTGGAGTCTCTGTTCCCTGACGCTGGAATGAGGCTTAGGGTAGAATACTGGGAGAAAAATGTCCTGGTTAATGTGAAACTGCGACACAACCTTTGGGAGGAAAGCAGGGTGAGGCCTGAGCTAAACCTTGTCCTTATAGAACATTGTATAGGGAAGCTCTGACGTTAGGGCCCTGAGCTCAGACACCCTCTTGGCTGAGGTTATCGCTACCAGGAACACCACCTTGTAAGAGAAGTAGACCAGGGAGCTTGTTGCCAGTGGTTCAAATGGTGGTCCCATGAGCCTAGAGAGGACCAGGTTGAGGTCCCCGATGGGGATAGGCTGACAGACGTGAGGGTACAGTCTGTCGAGTCCTTTTAAAAATCAGCTGACCATAGGGTTAGCAAACACCGAGTGGCCCCCTGCGCCCGGATGAAAGGCCGATATGGTGGCTAAGTGCACCCTTATTGAAGACAACGAAAGCCCTGCTGCTTCAGATGGAGGAGGTAGTCCAGAATGAGCGGCACTGAGGCTAATGTTGGGAACGAATGGCGCTGTGCCGACCAGATTGAAAATCTCTTCCACTTGGCAAGGTAGGTGGCTTTCGTAGAGGCCTCCTGCTGCCAAGGAGGATTCGCCTAACCTGAGCTGAACAGTAAAGTTCCATCAGGTTCAACCATGGAGCTTCCATGCTGTGAGGTGAAGTGACTCAAGATTTGGATGTTGAAGACGACCGTGATCTTGCATCAGAAGGTCTGGGAAGAGTGGAAGGGTGACCGAGGCTTCCACAGACATGTCTAGGAGAGATGTGTACTGGTGCTGACAGGCCCAGGCTGGTGCTATCAATACAACCTGAGCTCGTTCCCTCCGGATCTTGAGGAGTATCTTGTGAATGAGCGGTATGGACATAAAGGCATAAAGGAGCCCTGGCTTGGGTCGAGTCCAGTACTGCCCCTATAACCTCTATTTTCTGGACGAGGGACAGAGTCGATTTTGCTTCGTTTAGAAGGAGACTCAGGTTGTCAAAGTGGCTCTGATGTATCTGACCTGAGCTTCCATTTGGGTCCTGGAGCGGCCCTTGATCAGCCAGTCATTGAGGTACGGAAACACTTGTACCTGGTGCCTGTGCAGGAACGCGGCAATGACTGCCATGCACTTGGTGAAGACTCGAGGTGCTGCTGACAGGCCAAACGCAGGGACTGTGAATTGGTAGTGGGTATTGTTCACCACAAACATGAGATACTTTCTGTGGGACTGAGTGATTGCGATATGAAAATACGCGTCCTTCAAGTCGAGGGCGGCATATCAGTCTGTTGGATCCAGTGAGTAGATGACGGAGGCCAAAGAGACCATGTGGAGCTTGAGTTTCTTCATGAACTTGTTGAGTTATCACAGGTCCAAGATGGGCCTGAGGCTGCCTTTGGCTTTCGGTATTAGGAAATACCAGGAATAGAAGCCCTTGCCCTTCTGCTCCTGAGGAACCTCTTCCAATGCCCCTAGCGATAGGAGCGATTGCACCTCCTAGATAAGGAGTTGCTCCTGAGAGGGGTCCCTGAAGAGGGACAGAGAAGGGGTGGGGGAAGGGTGGGAGGACACAGAATTGGATGGAGTATCCCCTCTCTACTTTGTGGAGCACCCAGTAGTTCAAAGTAATACAGGACCTTGCATAGTAGAAAGGGGATGTTTGGGATGAAAAGGTAAGGTGAGGTGGATCCAGATCTCGCTCTGGTGCGCTATCCTTCAAAAGGTCGGTTTGGCCCCTGAAGAGCGCTTGGATTGTCCCGAGCTCTGGCCAGAGGGTTGACGCAGCCTTCTCCTGTCAGTCCGATTTCTCCTTCTGGAGCCATCTTGGCAGTTCTGACGACTGAACCGTTCCGGAGGCTGCGGACAGAAGTGTCTCTGCTGCGTTAAAGGTGTATAGAGACCCAGGGACCTGAGGGTGGCTCTGGAGTCTTTAAGGCAGTTTAGCCTTTTGTGAGTTTTCTCTGAGAAGAGAGTATCACCTTCAAAAGGCAGGTCCTGAATGGTTTGCTGTACCTCGTAGAGGAGGCCAGAAACCTGGAGCCATGAGCCCCTTCTCATTGACATTCCTGTGGCCATAACCCTGGTGGCCACATCTGCCCTGTCAAGTGCTGCCTGAAGGGATGCCTTTGAGATCAGTCTCCCTTCCTCAACCAATGCTGAAAACTCGGCACGGGAGTCCAAGGGGAGCAACTCCGTGAATTTAGCCATCGCCAAGCTGGTGTAGTAGAAGTACCTGCTGATGATGGCCTGCTGGTTGGATATGCAGAGCTGTAAGTCTCCAGTGGAGTAGACCTTTCTTCCATAAAGGTCAAGCCTTTTCACCTCCCAATTCTTTGGGGAGGGTCCCTGGAAGCCCTGATGCTCGTGTTGGTTGGCAGCATTGACCACGAGAGAGTCAGGTGTGGGATGCGTGTATAAATGCTCATAACCCCTGGACGGCACAAAGTAGCATCTTTCCTTGTGCTTAGCCATAGGGGGCAACAAACTGGGGTCTGCCACAGAGTTTTTGTGGTGTCAGAGATGGTCTTTATGAGGGGCAGGGCAATATGTGCAGGTCTGGAGGGGGCGAGGATTTCCACCATTGGATCTGCATCCTCCACTACCTCCTTTGCCTGAATGCCCAGGCCTTGGGCAACTCTCTGCAACAATTGCTGCAGAACCCTGTAGTCCTCCAAGGCTGGGGCTGTCGCTGTGCCTGCCAATGTCTCATCTGATGAGGATGAGGAAGAGACCCCCGTGAGGGGTGGCTGCTCCCTTCCTTCCTCATCCCAGGGGTCCCACTGCACCTGGGTTTCTTGGGCCGGTGCTGACCCAGATGGTGTCGCGCCCCTGAGTGTAGGGGCTGCATACACCAATGCAAGCACTGACGGTGCTGAAAGTGCCATCGGTGCTGATGTCATCCTTGATGTCGGAATCACCATCAGTGCAGGAATCGCTATTGGTTCTGAAGTCAGAGTCGACATCGCCACTGATGCCCCCGCCGGTGCTGGTGCTGCCAGGACCCCCAGATCCAGTGCCGGCTGCGCCAGAGGCATCGAGATGGTAGCACAGGGCAGTAATGGGCCTACCCCCGAACCCTGCTGCTGCCAGCGATGCTGGCGGGGATACAAACAAGGCTGAGGCTACCTCTGTTGCCCTGGAATGAGACCCTTGGCTGCAGCCTTGGCTTTGATGAAAAGCCTAGGGAGTCCAAAAGGGCCACTGCACCAGGGACTGCCATTGGGAAGACCAAGGTGTCGGGTAAGGGTGCTGATCCCGAGTTGATGTGGACCGTCTGCTCCCACTCCTCCAGGACAGACACTGACTCTGCAGTGTCTGAAAACAATAACCATGGGGGAGTGGTACTTTTAGGCACCAAGTTTTCACACTGAGGGCTCAGGGACCAGGGTGGCTGCTGGGTGTGCTCCGGTGCCGGGGAGTGGCGTGCCGAGGTCGGAGATCAGCCGGCCATCATAACGGGCTTTCCCCTTGAAGGAGCCTGGGGAACCACCATTGCCATCGACCTGTCCCATCTGGGAGGAGAGAACGGTGACGTGAGATGAAGCAGTTCTTAGGCCACTTCAAATGCCTCCAGTGTTGAAGGGAGGTGCAGCTCACGGATCAGTCTCAGTAAGCGAAGAGGGTCCAGACTTAACCGCCCTTCTACATGGGCAGAAGTTGGCGTGACCATCACTGGTGGAGCAGCACTACTGTGGCCTGACTCGGGTCTAACAACAGCAAACTCCTTAGGCCTTGCAGGGGGAGAGCGACCCCTCTCTGGCCTCGTCTTCTTTGTGGCACCGGTGATTGTGAACAATACCTGTGTGCGGCGAGCCGCAAGTGGAGCCGGGATGGTGCCGTGAGTCCTTATCCTTACCTGGCACTGGTACTCATGCTGATGGTGCCGGAGCACTCTGCACCAAGGAGGAAGTACTCAGCGCAGGATCTGCCGACCCAGGGTCGGACTGGGGGCAGAGTGCTGCCTCCATCAACAGGACCTGCAGGCGCTGCTCTCTCTCTTTTAAAATCCTGGGCCGAAAGGTCTTACAAATGGCACAATGATCCTTCCGATGGCCCTCTCCTAAACACTTTAGACACGAGGTGTGAGGATCGCTTCTGGGCATACACTTGCTGCAGGCTTCGCAGGTCTTGAAGCCCGACCCCGGCATGCCTCGGCGTAGGGAGGGTGTAGGAGGGGATTTCCCCCCACCCCAAAGGAAACTTATCTAATACTAACGAACAATGGAAAACTAATGGGAGAACAATGTAAGAAACTGCTAAGTGTGCTTGTTGAGATAAGAGCACAGGGAAGTTCCAGCTAACTGTCACTGGCCGTAAGAAGGAACTGAGCGGGGTGGTGGGTCGGCAGGCCGCTATATTGATGGCCATATAGGTGCGACTCCAGGGGGTGTCCAGGACGCCAACAGATGCTGCTAGGGGAAAAAATCTTCCAGCTACCATGCATGTGCATGCACACACACCTCATTGGAATTGACATGAACAAGCACTCGAAGAAGAATTGTCATTATTATTATTATTACTGAATATTGTTAAATATAGACTCCATTTCATGAATCTAGCCCTTAGTTTTATGTCTACAGTTACATGACCTAATGCTGCTGTATACAATTTCTTCCTCATGTGAGAGTATGAGGGTAAATTGATTATAGCTTTAAAAAAGTGTTATTTCAATGTTTTCCTGGTAAAACTTTTACAATTGCAGTATTTGCATCTGTTCACAAACCTGACTGAAACCCAAATATTCAGGACTGTACACATTTTGGAGTAACAATTATTTCACAAACCTGAGTTTGGATTAGGATTTGGGTTAGGATTTCAGTTTTACTGATGATGCAAGATCATTTTGTTAAGATTATAAACTTAGAAACTGCATGGGATGCAAGTAAGGCTGTTGAGATAGCTTAAGCCAAATACAAGGTTGGTGGCCGCAGTCACAAAAATTCCTGACTCGCTAAATATTCAATAGGACATTCAATTAATGTTGATTTTTTTTGTTACACCACTTACTTATATACAGTTTGTAATAAAATATTATTACTTTTCAAATCTTATCCCAAAAGGAAAAGATGATAAATTCCACAGGCCATATCCCACTACTGATTTTCATGTAGACCTTCCCATTAATTTTAATTGGAATCTGACTTCAATTGATGCCATATGCCGGATGTTTGAAAGAACCACAAATTAAGAACATAAAACCTCTCTTCAGATTGAAAATTTAAGTGAATTCATGACAGAGAGACATATTTTTCAGAACTGGATGGTTACTCTTCTGCTCTTAAAGGCAAGCAGAAAATTAATCTAGTGTTAACAGTTTTAAAAAAGGGGAAGAAGGGAAAAAATTGTGTTTGAATAGCTGAAACAAGTAGGAGAGAAGAGTTGTTTATGGTCAATTTCAATGCAACTATTAATTGCTTATCTAACATCTAAGTACTACAGTGAGGTATACACTAGAAAAACCAACAGAAAGGTTCATTAAAAAGTTATTTTGATGGTTTTAGCTACTTCAAACAGGGAAACTCAGCCTCTTTAGGAAACTTTATCTTCAGCCAGTAAATCTATTTTGGCTCATCCACATTAAGTAATGGTATATATGCCATTCTACTTACAATCCCCTTTGTTTTTTGACTTGCATGGATTCAGTAGCATACACCAAAATGAATGTGTAACATTTGGTATTCACATGTTACATTTAAATAACGTTTATTAAAAAACAATTATATTAAATACAGACTAACAGAATATTCATAATATACTTTACAGAAAAAAATAGCCATGTCTTTATTTTAGAAACACGTTTCTTTAAAAAGTTCTTTGAGATTTTATAAAACATTTTACCCGTGAAGATAAGTGTCCCGTCAGACCTGTATAGAAAAAGCTTAAACTTTAAATCCTTGGTTTTTTTTTTTAATATTTTTACAAGCTTACAATCTATAAATTCTTTAAAATAAAACACAGTATCTTTCGGGATCAAATTGGTCACAGGCCGTTATTTTAAAAAGTCAGTGGAGACTCCCTGAATCCATTCTGAAGTGCCTTTTTTTCTTTCTGGGGATAAATAGTGCAGATTTACTTGGGAATTCAGAGCTCCCTATGTTCTATAGAAAGCAGGAAGTGTGTCAGTGACAGGGTGCAGCTGCAGAGTCCATAGAGTCAATGAATCCCCCAATATCAGTAGGAGGCAGAACTCGTAACTCCAAGTCCAATGCAGTCCGTGCTTTTTCCCCAGCCCCTCCAAGGTCTCTGATGGGTTGAACTGCCACACACAGATTCCACAGGAGATGGCACCAGCCCCTCATTTGCTTTCCAAGTTGTAGCAGTGGACATCTCCTTTTCCTTTCCCATCATATCCAGGAAGTGGCTGTCCATATTTATCCACACACCAGCAATAGCCTCTCTTTCGGCCTTTGGATGGGCGGCACTGAAACAAAATGAATGTAAGATTCAGTTAGCACCATTTTTTTGGGTCCAGCAGAGGTTCCAGTTAATTCTAATATCTTTGATAGCTTCAGTAATATAACATGGCCAAATCAACACTGCTCGTGCTGTGAGTAAATGGAATTCTGATTACCAGCACAAACTATTATAATGATATTTTATTTCTACTGCTAGCCAACTATTAGGGATCTAATAATCCTACAATAAAACTATTCTTAGAAGCACAAAAAGGCAGCTTTATAAACCACTCCACATGATATTACACAGCACAGTTGTCCATTATTGAGCAAAACCAACTTCAGTGACACTACTTGCAACTGTAAAGGTTGTAGGATCAGGTCCTTTATTTGGGAAAAAACTCAACAGATTACTCTTATCATACTAAGGGAGCACGTTTGGCAGAGACTCCACTTGCAGAAATAACACATCAGCTTGCATCTGTTTGACAAAGGCATTTCAGTACTGTAGTTGACATTTATTAGCAGATATATAATACCCCGCAACAGAGTTATCACTTCAACAACTGCTAGGTATATTAGAGCTTTACATATATAATTTCCTATAAATAAGGTTGCCTGCGTATTAATCTATAACCTAAACAATTTCTAGAGAAAGCACTTGCCTCGCAGAACTAGTTATCTATACAAGCCAACCTGAAATTGTAATACATAGTGTGTGTGTGTGTATGCTTTCGCTATAAATTATTTATATATCTATATAAAAGATGAAACGTTCCCTAGAAATAATAATTTAGTACAGGAAAGATGGAAAACCAAGCACACTAAAGAGATTCTTCTAAAGACCCCAAGAGTTACAAAGAGAATTGAAGGCAGCATACATAGTTCTTGATCACATATTGCATATTACGTTCCTCAGCTAGATCCAGTCCAGCTGAAAGGTACCTCTGTAACTGTGAAGGTTTTCTTCTATTACAAGGGGAAGCACCTCTCTCTAATAGTCGTGCAATGTCATATTAAGCAGTCTACAGTCAACTCCTTCCCAGGATGGAGTCACAATCTATGTCAACTGGACTTGTGGGATTTTATGGTTGTAGACTCACTGAATGACCTATTGCAGAGACAAGTTCATCAGAACTACAATGACCACCATTTAGTTGGTGAAGACTTTTAAAGAGTCTGTGGCACAAATTTACCAGGCTCTTGCTAGATGACAACTACAACAGATATGTTACCTAGGGACAAGAACAGAGAAGCCACGTAGCCTGAAGACCTTGCCCGCCCTCTGCCACCAAAAATAAAAATACACAAAAAAAAGAAGCCTACCTCCACCTTCTTTGGAGGGAACAAGAGAACTCATTCTCCATAGCAGGTAGATGGCCTGTGTACATTTCCAGCTCACGTATTTTATTAATTGAGGATGAAATTTATCCATATTGAAAGAGTCTATAGAAGACCTATGCAGGCACCAATTAAGTCCTCAAAAGAAGATTTAAGTAGGATTTAAATGGTGCATAGGCCTCTGCATAGGAATCCATTTCACCCTTATAACATAGCTGATTGGTCCATGAGCCAGGAGCCACTAATTTTCCCATCCAAGGCCGCACAGTGCAGCACATACAGTCCCTGCTAGTTGAAGACTGTGGAAAGTGGTGAACTCATTTGCTCCTTTATCCCTTCCCCTAGCCAGCTCCACAACTCCCCACCATGGACTTTTGGGGGAAGAGATCTCTTTGGGGTTTCCATCATTGGAAAATTTCCTTTGGATTCCATCATCCTGCCATGAAGCGAAGGTCACCCACAGCTTTTCAGGGCTTGCATGGTTCAGAAAGCTAGATATTGTGCTGAACAGTCTCCTCTCCCTGAGGAATGTTTGCTTTTACCATGTTTATTATGGTACATGAACTAAGAGCACTCACTCTAACTGAAAATAAGCAGTCGTTTAGATTCACTGATTCCAAAGGCCAGAAGATGATTATCTAAGTCTATATTCTTGTTATATCTTTGGGCAGGAAGACCAAATATCATGTCACGTGCTGAAATAACACAAAGCTTTCTCTTCTTCAGAACCTTTCTTTTGCAGCCGTCCTGTGTGCAACAATCCTAGTCACTTAAATGGCAATGTCTGCAAGATCAGGTCCAAACTAAACAAATGCTTGTTTTCTGAGAGAGAAAAGCATCACTGGCCAATTGAAAAAAGAGCTGCATTAGTAATTTGCCTAAATATCTGATTATCTTTATTTGAAATACAAGTCAGCCATTCAGTCAGTTGTCCTTAAACATAAATCCAACATGGATTTTATCCTTTTACATTATTTAACAAGCCCATTAATGGGAATTTTTCCATTAACTTTAATGGGCACTAGATCAGGACCTAACTGAAGTGGTAATGTTTTATCTTTAAAACTCTTTGGCATCAAAATAATTTAATCCACAGTCCACATCTCTTTTATTATAACAAGTTCATAGATCAGGAAACTAAGGCAGAAATTCTTAAGTGATTTTCCAAAGGGCACACAATGAGTGTCTGAGTAAGGATTTCCTAACTCCCAGCCACTAGACTGTACCTCTGCTAATAACTGTAACATATCCTCCTTGCTTTTAGAGGTACTGTATGAAGTGTGTTGCACAAATCTCAATGGTTCAAAGGAACTGACTTTGATTACTGTCAAAGACATACATATGTAAACCAAATTATCAGTTTAAAAAGTTGGTCTCATTTTTAATGCCATTTTATTTTCTACAATCTCATCACTGAATTTCAGAATTAAATACAGCTAGAAGCCACCTTTCATTTCTTCTAATTAGCTTGTTTTGGGCAAAACTCTCAGATCTGCTGTGTGCCTTAGAGATAAGCAGCAAAAATAATGGTTTGTCTCCAAAGCAACACAAAAATGTTTTTCAGATCTCTCAAGTTCAAAACAAGGATTTGCACTGACTGCACAGCACTGGGGCAAGGGACAAACATATCTCTCATAATAGTTTTATCTGGCCCCAAAGGGATGTTTTTATTCTAAAATCCCATATTTTGCATTCTCTTGCCCTGACATCAACTGAAATGATAGACAGTGTGTATCAAAAAGACATCTCTTATTCTGTGTTTTGTATACTAGTGAGGCCAGATTCTTGGGCTCAGCTCCAGCTGCTTTGTGCTGCCTCAGAAGTGCAAAACAGCTGGAATGATGCCCTAAATGGGGCAGCTGAGGATTTCCTCTGACAGAGGGGCCAGATGCCAGCCCTATTGCCCCCTGCTCCGTCCCCTCCACAGAGGAGTGCAGAAGGGACATGGCAAAGCATAAGGGCCACCACTTAATTCCTGGTCAGTACAGTCGTCCCTATGGGACTGCAATTGGCATAACTTGGAGTAACCTTTAGAAAGCTCTAATTTACAGCAAAGGTTATTTTGGCCTCTGGCTGGCCCAGGATTGGGGGAGCTTTGTCTTAAATGGAGCTATGCCAATTCACATCTCCTGAAAAGCTAGCCATTTATGTGGATTTGGGATAATTCTTAGAGAATCTTAATTTTATCAAAAATTGTTTGCTTGCTTGAGACAGATATACCCTCGCATCATGAAACTATACCCATATACCACAGTACTATCGTACAACCTTACATAAATGACTTAGGCATGAGTAAGTAGGGATCAATGTCTAATAGATTTGGTGTGGTATATAATAAACAAAGGGGTCCTATTATGCTCTGGAGGAGTCCCTCCAAATTCCTCTTTATCACTTCCTCTCTTTTACACGATTTACTTAAGGATTGAACACAGATTTCTTTAGAGCCCATCAGTGTCACTCCTCACTTCCAGGGGGCATGATGACAGTGACTCTGTATCATGTTTCCAGGTTCTGAGGATCTAGGAGCAAAAATTAAATTAGGGACTCAAACTCTGATCCCTCTACTCTAGAACAACCACAAAGCCAGTCTTCCAGTTTTACCTTTAAACCGATGTTTACCAAGAAGCATCGGGCAAGAAAAGTAAAGTAAATAACAAATATTCATTTAAATGGACAATGAGTGGAGGGCAGAATTCCTTTCAGAACTGTTCATGTAGCTTCCAGTACCACTGACTCTCCTATTTGATTTCATGTTGTACATCACATGGCTTGGCAAGATGATAAGTTCATATTGGCCACCACATTTATTTGATAATTTCCCCGTGCTCCTGATTTAAAAATAATTAAATATAAAAAAATACTTTCAATTGTTTTACATGATGTATCTGGATAGATAAAATTCCTTTACAGCAAACCTCTCACTCATTAAAACTACCCCCGAGGGTGTCTGGAAAATCAATTACTAGATAACCACAAATCAAATCATGAAGAACAACTGCATTCAACATGTTCCCGAAGAGCCAGTCAGTGAGGAAAAGAGGTGGTTCACGTGAACATGAAGAGGAAAGCTTTCTTATGTAAGACTTTATATGGCTCTTCTAGATGATCATGATACTTCACTAGATTTATCCCAAACCTATCACTTATCTGTAGACAAATGCTGGTCCTTCATAACTAGGGCCCAAATTCATGGTCCATTTTAATAAATTTCATGGTCATAGCATTTTAAAAATCTTGAATTTCACTGTTTCAGATATTTAAATCTTAAATTTCACAGAGTTGTAACAGAGCATGAATATTTATTGAAAAATGGCAAAATATAAATATGTAAATCCCTTAAGTCAGCGTTTCTCAAACTGGGGTTCCTGACCCAAAAGGGAGTGGTAAAGCTGTTGGGAGGGGGGGTTCACAGTATTGCCACCTTTACTTCTGCTCTGCCTTCAGAACTGGATAGCTGGAGCACAGCGGCTGCTGGACAGGTGCCAAGCTCTGAAGGCAGCACCGCCACTAGGAGCAGTGCAGCCTTCAGAACTGGATTCCTGGCCAGCAGCCGCGGCTCTCTGGCCACTCAGCTCTGAAGGCAGTGCCACCACCAGCAACAGCGCAGAAGTAAGGGTGGCAATACTGCAACTCCTTTACAATAGGCTTGAGACCCCCTTTTGCGTTGGAGAAATGCTGTGTACTTGTATATACTTTTACCCTATGGTATAAAAGAGTATAGTATAGGGCAAAAGAACACAAAAGACCGGATTTCATGGGGGATTGGTAGGGCCCTATTTATAACCATATTGTTTCTTTGTGTCAGTTCTGCACTGCACTGCATAGCCTGGCACTATGCTGAAATACATTGTACTACTGGACTGTATCTATATCTATCTACAAACATACAATTTGCACTCACAAAGTGCCTTTATTGTCTTAAGATCTCAGAGCATTTATTAACATTTTATTTGATTCTCACGGCACCTTATGAGGGGGGTACTAATATGACATTAAGCTGACGCCAAAAGGCCCTAATCATGCAATTTGCTCTGTATGAGCAAATGCTTATGTCCATGAATTCAATGGGGATCCATTTAGGCATGAGTGTGTTTGCCTGTGTGGAGCAGCTTGCAGGATCAAGGTCCGTATCAGTGGCAGAGCCAAAGAGAAACACTGGAGGAGTTTTGATTCCAACTCACTGTTCTAACCATTATACCACAAAGCTTCCGATATGACAGCTAAACTGCCTTGGTAAAGAATGAACTACTTTCACAAAATATGCAAACAACTTGCTAACCTTCTCGGGGCAGCATTCTTTGGAGGTGGTGTGCCACCATAGTGCACTGAGCTGCATATTCAGCTACTTTAGAGGTACCAGAAGAAAGCCAATATTTCCATCATTAAAAATGCCTGCCTTATAGGACAGTGAAAATATTATTATTTAGGGATGATTTACTATTTCCTAGTATAACACACTGAATTCTTCTGTCATAATGTGGATACTAATGAGTTACAAATGCTAAATGATGTTAATAGTAGCAATGCAGGAAATTCATACGATAACCTAGTTTTATGTTATTCAGATTAGATACGTTCTCTCAGTTCCTAAAGTATCAGACCTAAATTTACGATGCTGCAAAAAGCAGGGCAATCACTACATTTTCCATAGGGCAGCAAGTGCAATCTATTATATATGTATTTATTTCTCACACCTATTGTGGTATTTAATTTTCTAAAGATATTGTAAACATATTACTTTGCATTTTTGCGAGCTGCAGACTGTACCCTTGCACCTACCCTAAGGTTAAGGCCTGCATTACAATTTGATAGCAGTACTAAGTGTTGGCACTAGCTCAGCCCTAGCTTGTGTTGATTCCGCCTGTGCTCATTGAGGGCTTGATTCTGCAAGATGCTGAGCTTCCCTCAATTCCTATTGAAGCCAGTGGGACATACAGGCATGTGGCATGGCATCTGGCAGGACTGGGCACATCTGTAACTACCCCTCAATCCTTTGCCATAGATGCCACTGTGATAGGCCACTAAATGTAGTGCAGGAACTCTCTCTGAAATTCAGCAGATGCAGTTTTAAAGCTTCTGGTGGAACATGCACTACACAATTCAGAGTGCAGAAGCAGCTCCCCTTACATGGCATCTTCATCTTACTCTATTAAATGAATAGCTTTGAATGATGACTAGAATTGACATCTAGGTACACTTATTTTAATATAATTTTGTGGAGTGGGGAAGTGCCCATTGCCATTGCTCAAAAATGCACCTCAACATTTTGGTGCCTGTGGATCTTGTTATTTATTATTTATTTATGGTAGTACCCAGGAAAGCACCTAGCACAGAGTAACACAAAGAAAGAAAGTCCATTCCATAAAGAGCTCACAATTTGAGCTGCAAGTTGACAAAAGTACTGCAGACAAGTTCTGCAAGTGGACAAAGTAGAGCATATTCTTTGGTCTTCTTTAATAGCTAAAGTAGCACAAGGACTATAATATGTAACAAAAAGCATATCTCTTGGAACTCTGTTAAAATATCTACTGCTTTAAATAAACTAAACACTTCTATGTCATAGGAACAAGCACACAATCTTGGTTCCCACTCCGAGGGTCAGTGTTGTCCTTAGTCCACTGAATAACTTTCACTGAAATCAATGGCATTTTGGAATGAATACAGATTGAGGGCTGCCACCTGCATATGGCCCTACGTTAATTTACATCAAATTAAAATATCACGGAACAAGAATTCACACCAGCTTAAATGAGACCTCCAACCCAAAAAAAGAAACTTGTCCTGCTTGAGAACATCACCAGCTGCTCAGGAAAAGCTAGAGTGAATAGATGAGCTATGCAGCATGCCCTAAAGGTCAACAAACATAGGCACTGTCAGACCAGTGGAAGAAGTGTATTCTAGAGCCAGGAGCCCCCACTGTGAGTGCCCATCATCAAATCTGCAGAGGTTGCTGATCTCAGTTGTTGAGATGCTACTAAGAGGAAGGGCTGTCTCTAAGGGTACACCTGTGCTGAAAAAAGGTGTGTTCTTAACTCATGTTAGCTAACCCGGGTTAAAACAACAGTGATGCCTCGGCAACTTGGCTTTTAACTCAGGTTAGAAGCTTGAGTTAAAGCCTATGAGGCAGCCTGGGGTTGAACTTGAGCTGCTAACCCAAATTAAAAGCCGAGTTGCTGTGCCTTCACTGCTATTTGAACTCAAGTTAGCTAATGCAGATTAGCTAACCAAGTTAAGAACACACTTTTTCTTTTTTTTTTTTTTTTTGCAGAATAGACATACTTGAGGAAATCCATGATCCAAGCAACAGAGAGCAGCAGGACTTAAAGTGAAGTCCATGGATGAGTGGTAGCAAAGTTGGGACGGCTGCTCACTTCACTTTCATTTCCAACTGATAAAAAACAGTAGAAGACAGCTAAAAATACATGGAATGCTTTCATAATATTATTTTCTAGCATAAGCACTGCTGTGGTTACCACAGGGATGTGAAGGAAGAAATGGGTATGAGTAATTACGAAAGGGAGGGGGAAGGAAGGTGCACCACAATACAAATTCTCTTTAAAGACGTGATCCAGCCTAAGAAAAAGCTTGAGAACCTCTGATATAAAGCTCTGTAAATTTAAAACTACACCTTAAATTGCACCAAGAAACTAATTCAGAGCCATTGCAATCTACTAAACATTGGAATTATGGGTTCTGACATGAAAAAACACTAAGCAAGGGCCCTGATATTTATTCTCCACCAGCCAAAGTTTCTTGAGAGCCCTTCATGGGCAGCCTTAAGTAGAGCATGTTGCAATAATTCAATATGGAGATAACAAGACATGAATAGCTGTGGTGGTGTCTGCATTTGTCAAGAAAGGTCACGATCTCGTAACCAAATGCAAATGGAAAACCAAAGTGGTTGAGAGACCATCATTACTGAAGAGTAAATACTGAGTGTATCACTTTCACTATAACACGACATAGATTTTGGAAGTGATCTCTGCAGTGTATAAAGGACAGATATGTAGCTTTCTCAAGTTGCTTTTTGTAATGTGACCTAATCCAGTTCTTCTAGGAACTCTTAAGCAGCTATTTACAATTCAAAGCATTGATCTATTAAAGTCATATGGTGACTCCAACAGCTAACACAGTGGGTTATTACAGAGGTAATGCTTTTTTTAAACTGATGGGCACTGATATCCAGGGCTCTGGCCAACCCATGTGTGATTGGGTATGAAGTTTCTCAGATTAATCTGTTGTCAGGAACGACAGCAAATAAAAACACTGTCCACACCTGACATGGCTTGGTGCTATGCCACCAGGTCCTAAATCTGGGATAAAGTAGTGTTTCACTGAAGTGCTATGTAATGCACATGAACATTACTAGTAATGTTAAATTTGACTTCGTATTAACAGATAACAATGTGGAAAAGCTGAAATACACTTACTGAAATGATCAAGAAATATTACTCACTTGCTTTTTCTTGTAAAATCCCTTCTTGTCACAATTTGGAATATGGAATCCTCTTGGACTCAAGACATTCTGGATCTTTAGGTGATTTAATGTATCTTCCATTTCTCTACGGCAGGGACCCTGTCAATGATCGCGTTTTAGAAAGCACAAATGAAATCCTCTTACTCAAACCCTGTCTCCTATATTCTTAAAAATAGTAAATCTGTAGACGTTAAAAAGCACTAAGCAGCAAAAAACTCTGCAAAAATAGGGTGATGAATCTGACCAGAGATGAATAGAAAGAGCCACACTTCATTTTTTAGCATGCTAGCTTGAATCCTGCAAGCACAAGTCTGAATACTGACAAGCTTGCTCCCAGCTGCTGTGTAGCCATACCCTAGAAGCCCTAGTTCTGGACCAGTGGCCCATAATCTATCATCAGCCCTCACAGCTACCTAAAATGATAATTCCGCTATACACAGATTTATTTTTTTGAAAGAAGGACATTCTGAACCCCTCAGACACTGATGTGCTTTAACTGGAATGTCTGACTTCTCTGACTTCAGTAATACATTGAACATGCAGGAAAATCAACCTTGCTAATTTATCTTAGATGCCATATACTCTCTACATGGAACTCACTACTTTGTATAGGTTTTGAAGCCTTCTTTTTGCAGAAGAAAGATACATCTGGATCACCCGTGAACATATTGTTGAAGTGCCAAAGTATACCCAAGCAACATTTTGTATGCCTGTTGGCACTGGTATGAAGATAACCAGATTGTCTGCCAAGAGCAGTACATGAATCACAGTTTTACCTGCTCACATTCCCTATACCTAGGCTGCCCTGCAAATCTTCCCATATACTGTAAATAAGGAATAAGAAACAGTGGCAGCTCTTATCCCTATGGTCATTACCTGCTGACGTTTACAGTGTGACAGAACAATCGCTACAAATCTAGATACAGATTTGTGTGCACTAGGCACATTTGATAATCAGTCAAAAACTGGTACTCAGTCCCATGCTAGAGCACTTTCCATACTTTGTTTCCTGGAGCACAGACTCAGACCTTTGGATTGAATGTAAGGCCTTTTTCTTTTTTGCATTACCCTTTCTTTCTTGCCAATGGGTAATCAAATCTAATCAAGCTGTTATTAGTCCTAGTCTGAATCTGTTCACACCCACGTGTGATAACTACAGGTGAGATTAAGCTTTTTACTGTCCAATGTTTATTATTGATAATCAGATTAAAAACAAACACTAGGCCTCTGTGTTTTCCAAATGTAATCTGTCTGGCCCTCTGACCCTCTGTATTTGCATCTCCAATAGTTTTACTGGTCACACAGTCAAAACTCCTTAAATGGCTACAACAATTACCACCATCTGGTTTTCTATTTATCTTGTCAAATACAGCATGCCAAAAAAAAAAAAAAAAGCATGAGAATGTATTCATTTTTTCTACTTATAAAAATACTTACATATTCAGTCTCTTGTTTGGATTCAGAAGAGAAATTCAGTGTATCTGTACTTTGTGAATCATATTCCACTTTGTACCGCTGTGTATTTTTGGCTTGTTCTTTCCTGATGATATCTATTTTGGTGTGATGTGGATGTGATTTGGAATCTGACACCCTGTGAGAGTTAGGGATGGCCTGATTCTCTATGCTACTGGCATTCTGGTCTTCTTCTGAATCACTGGAATTTCCTTCAAATAAAATAAATTCAACAAAGAAACAAAGTTAATTATTCAGTTAAGCCTAGGAGCACAATCGCTTATTTTTTTAAAAATCTATTTTTTCTTTTCTTTTTTATTAAGAAATACAGAAAGCCTTAAATGGCATAGTGTTCTCTGAGCAGCAATGTCTGTATTTCCTGAACAGAAAGAATTCTAATGTTCTCAGGATTGAAATATCTCATAAACTCCTAGTAATTCTTTTAAACTCTGCCATTCCACTGTCACGGTTGGTTGCTACTAATTATAAATCTTGCTTTTCTACTTAATTGTATGAAAAATTTCATTTATACTTGTTACATCAATTTGATTTTTTTAAACCATGGCTATTTAAGCTGAATATACAGCCAACTGCTTCCCTTGATTTGAAGTGTTTTTTCTCTCCAGAAGGGGGCAGATTTGCACTGGGACTTGATCATTTCCAGAGTTTGGATCTGAATCAGAAATCTGTTATCAACTTTACCAATAAAAAACATGCAAAAAATTTCAAATAATTTATTTCTGCCCTAGAACTAATTTTATTATCACTTAGTAACAATAATGAATTCCTGTAATGTCTTATGATGGTTAGTATTCTGTAAGGTAGTGTCTCTCCTTTATATCTTCTCCAGGAAGGGAATTAACAAAGAGATATTACTAAATAGAAGTAATACTACCATGTTTATTTTTAATGGGCCTTAATACAGTTATTTCTTAATTTTCTCCCACATACTGCAAAAATTTGGTAAATTAAATTTTACTTAGTTGATAGAGAATTTTCCAATTTGATTCTATTTTTATATGAAACACATTTCAGATTATGAACACAACACTGCCATCCACTCTTTCATAGTATCAAAAAACAAACATCCTGCTTATTTTTGACTCAGAAGAGTTTAAAAATATTTTCTTCTCTATCTACTTTCCATAGAACTAAAAGAAAATAAAGTACCCCAGAATACTGTGCAGGCACAATGTTTCCATATACTTAAGATTATGTGACTATACTATACTATACTATACTATACTATACTATACAGGCTCTTTCAGTGTAAATGCAGATGGCTGCATTTCCTCTAAGATATTTTTAAAGTTTATATCTCTTTATCAGTTAAGTCAGACTGCTTGCTGCATTTCAGCCCTTTGGCTGCAGGCCATCTGAACTTTTTTTAAAAAAGGAAAGGAAATCACATTGGAAATGTAAAATGATAACTTATGTTCAGGGCACAGATTACTTTTAATACCGTTGCTTCAATGCTATACTAAAGTTAAAGCATAAAAATCTATATTAAAATAGTGCTAAAAGGCTCACTAAAAAGCACCAAAGCCAAGAAATTCAGCATTAAGACTGAAAGCCTTCCTAACATATCCCACTGAGTCCAACAATTTTAGCACATAAGGCACTAAGGCCCCTGCAATACATAGGCACAGGGAGGAGGAGGAGGGATCAGAGTTAACATCTTGTGCCAGTGGTTTTGGTGCAGCCACTGCTGGCAGTAGACATAATTGACCAGGAAAATCCAACTCCCAGCGCAAATGGATTAAGGAAGTTTAAGTCTTAACTCTGAATTTCCTGGCTTTTGTGGGTTTAACTCAGACTCTCAGCGGTATTTGAACATATTTTTTGTGGTTTAATTTCTTTTTTTTTTAAGTAGTATTTTTTTTCTCATTCTCAATGATGTTTGGAAGCGTTAATACAATAGAACATAATAATCTAGATCTCCTAAATCTAAATTATTTGCCCAATAGCATTTTGCAGCCATTCCAATTTATTAACCATGTACATATAGATTTAGAAAGTATTTTAACAAGCATTATATAACCAACAGATTACAATGGCCACTTCATAATTTATATAATTAATCATGGCAATCTGTTCTTAAGCAGTTCTCAAATCAGATTTAAGAGCTATGACTACAATTTTTAATAATGTCAAGACATACCCTATTGCATCAGTTTATTCTATAGAGCTGTTGTCATGTTAATTACATACCCATTCCTATCACATTCAAAACCATCATGAAAAAAGCACAGGGAGAGTTGTTGTTTTCTTTTACTAATAATATTATAATAGTCCCTTAAAATGTGAGCTGTATTAATGACAGAAAGATCTAACATGCACTAGAAGTTAGTGGCCTTCTAAAACTGGCATTAAAATAACATTTTAAAATATAAATCTATATAAAACTTTTTTTTAGCATTTGCTGTAACTTAACAAGGACAAAAAACAATTGTACATGGTATTCTACCTATCTGTATATGTGGGAACAGATCTGATCCTATTCTGAGAGTTTGCTGTATGCTAGAATCTGTACTGGAAACTTGGATTTAGGATTGAAACTCTAGTAGTCCCTTAAAGAGGCAGGCACTATGCATGGCATCGGTTCAGCAGATTTCTTCCCTCTTGAAAACTAAGCACTCAACTTGTATTCCCAGGAAGGGGCCTACCTTTCACTTTATACACAGGGGTAAAGTTCCCATTGACTTTAACAGGATTTATGTCTGAATAAGGAGTGCAAGAATAGGGCTTTAGTATTTTAACTATTTAGGGCTGAAGTTAGTAAGAGATCCAGAACAGAAGTGAGAGTCCAGAGCCATCTACCCCTTTCCTTCCTCATTACCGTATATATACAGTTACAAAATAATAATGATAACTGATAATTAGCGTTGCCAATTTCCACCCTTTGGATGGATACCCCACTAATCCAGGATTCCTTTTAAGGTAGAGTTAACAGCATCAAGCTCTTATATGAAGGATGTTGCCATGTCTTTCAATGAGGTTTAAAACTTCACTCAGTATGTTCTGAACTCTCCCTCTTTCAAATTGTTACTGCTCGTGAGCAGCACAAAAATAAGGCATTTTGTGCTCCTGCAGCACTGGCGGCCACTTCCTCTCACACAGCTAAGGAGGCCAGCCAAAGAGTGCCTGCAACCCAGAAGAAAAACTCCACGCTGCTTTAAAAACAACAGTGCCAAACCTTTTAACATGCTTTCTTATAAAGTAGATGTTACATCCTCGATATTGGTTAGTAAACTCTCTAATGAAATTTGTGCAAATATTAATTGTGCTTTCCTTTCCTGAATCCCAACTTTCCCTGTTTCTGAACATTGCAAAATGTGCATGCTTACAGAAGTTGTTCCAACCTTCCCTCCCTCTTAAAGAAACACACTCTAAATGGTTTTACTTACAAGAGAGCACTGGAAAGGTTACTTTTTACCTATCGTTTATTTGCAAAAGTGTACCCATAGTATTCACCCCTTTTAAAACTACCAGCCTCTGATACTTTGTTTTAAATAGTCAATAACTTTCCAGCCTGGGAAAATATTTGTCCCATTTTCTATGTACTCCTTTATTCTATGAATTTTACAAGTAATTCACCCATTTTTAATATCTCAGCCTGGCAGACCTGCCTCCTCAGTCACCTAGTTCAAAGGGGGAAAGACTCCCTCATATATTTTTAAAAGCATCCTCACCTCTGTTGCAAGGAAGGATTTTGCAACAGCGGAGATTAAAGAACCTTTCTTGTCCTATCCCTCATCCAAATGATCCTAAACTTGACACACAGCCCTAGATCTGACCACGAGATCAGAAAACACGACCATTTATTTTGAAGAGCAGGAATTACCACGTCAGTCTTAACAGTGCACTAAGACTGGAGTTTTGTTTAAGAATCCATCCGCTAGGAGTTGGCTGCAATACTTGGGTGGCGCTTAACAGAAACATTTTTGCAGTAAGAGAGTGGTTTTCTTTCTTTTTTCTTTTTTTTGTTTTGGTGTGTGCAAACTAAACTTTTTTTTTTTTTTTGCATAAAGGCAATTGATAGATTGATTTGCATCAAACTTTTTTGGAGGGGCTTTTTTTTTGTGGCATTAAACAACACACACACACACAAACACACACACACAGAGTGAACGGCTGGAGCCTGCTCTCCTTACCTGGAACATGTGGTCCTTGCAGCAGGAAGGTCCGCAGCTTGCTGCCCGTGGTCACGTTGGTGCAAAGCCCCCTGCCCTCCAGCAGCGCCTGCAGGGGTCTGAGCTCCCCTCGGCGCGGCTGGCAGCTGAGGCCGGCCCCGCAGCGCTCGCTGTACACCCCGCACGGGCGCCCCTCCTGCAGGGCGCAGGTCAAGCAGCAGCCGCAGCCCGGCTCCCGCACCAGCTCGGAGCACTCGGGCGCCAGCGGCTTGCACTGCTCCAGCGCCCGCGCGTCGCAGGGCTCGCACCGCACCACCGGCCCCACCGCCACCGCCCGCCGGCTCAGCAGCGCCAGCGCGGCCACTGCCCACAGCGCGCAGAGCCGCGCCACCATAGCAACAAGCGCAGGGGGGGGGGGGCTGCAGAGGGGACGAGGAGCAGGAGAGGGACAGAGCCGCAGCCACACGCGCACCTCGCCCGGGGCAGAGCCGCCCCCGCCACACGAGGGGGGACTCACAGGCGCTCGCCCCCCAACACAGGCGAGGGGAGCCCAGCACAGAGCCCTGCCACGGAGGTTCAGAGCAGAAGGCTCAAGCCCCAGCCGCTCGCCCCGCTAACAGAGCTCAGGAGGCTAAAGCTACAGTCACCCCCTGTCTGCAGCCGGGACCCGCCACCCCCTCACAGCCCCCCCTGCAGTAGGAAGAGCAGCTAGCGCCCAAGACGGCTTGGTGCTTCCTTCCCCTCGAATAGATCCCAGGTCACTTGGCTTTCACACTGATTTCTTGCCGCAGACACAAATTTGAAAATAAAATAAATAAAAAAAAAAATCAACAACAAAAAAATACCCAAACCGAGCAAACTGGTCTGGCTGGGAGGAAACGTGGTCCCAAAATGATCACGGAAAGAGAAGAGAGCAGAGGAGAAATGAAGGAGAAAAAAATAAATTAAGAGAGCAAAGTTCCCTTCCTTTTATTCTCTTTGTTGCCTGGTATTGGCTTCTACTCTCTGTAACTCTGGGCTCCCATCTGTTCCCTCATTCAGCTGAACTTCTTGCCTATATACAACTCCTGCCTAGGACACGCCCCGGACTATGAATAATGAACAACTCTGGCACTGCAGGAGAAGGGGAGTGACTATCGAAATCCAGATTTCGGTTCAGAAAGTACTGTAAGGCGCGGGGGGTGGGGTGGGGTGGGGGGCATGGTTGTGAGCTGAGTTTAAGTGCCCTTCTGAGGAGATGCGTTGGGACTGACTTTGGGCAGAGAGAGAGGCTACATCGTATGCGTTGTGTTTCAAAGAAAAGTGTTCTCCTTCCTCCACTCCCCTTGGCACTGTGAGAGGAGACACGAGCAAAGCTAAACGAGAGTGCCCTTTTTGGATTCCTGTCTACAATCCTGTCCACATTGGAGCTGATTGATAGCCCAAGACAACCTGGGAGGCGTGCCTGTTAACACACACAGTCAGGTTTAGGACATACCTTGGACTAGCTTCCATCTCACATTAACAGTTGCAACTTCTTGGGAAAATTGGAATATATATTTCTCTCTCTCTCTCTCTCTCTCTCTCTCTCTCTCTCTCTGGCACTGGAAGACGGTACTTTCGGTGAAGCTGATGTATGAATGTTCCTCCTAAGTATCTTTTTAAAAGTGCTCTCTGAACTCTTAAGACTTTACCTCCTTGCCAAGACAAAACAGTTTACATAACTACTTCCTTTTCCAATTCTGAAATGCAAAACTGGATTTTGCACAGTGAATTTAAACTGTCTTTTATCAGTGCAATTGCAACTTCTGTTCTTGTTTTTTTTTTAAATGTCCCACTGTGTTTGGTTATAACCTTAATCAAGAAAACGTTTAAAGTAGCATAGGCGATGTTTCTGTATATTGTATCTAAATATGTTACATACTACAGATACTTAGACCCTAATTTGTTTATGTACATATGTATGGCCTTTCACTCGTAAACATTTTTCCTCGCGAGTGAAAATTAATAGCGCTTCCAAAATACTGTCTAGCAAAACTGTTTCCTGTCATGGAAACGAAACGAAAGAATACGAATCTGTTTCCAAACCATTTCTTGGCACTGAGATTCCCCTCTCAGTGATTCTTGTCGATCTGTTTGTCTAAATCCAGACGAAAGAGAAAAGGGTTTACTTTATTACCCAATAGATTGCCACCCTACATAGATTGTGCATTCAGAACACTGCGCATTTAAAATAAAATGCTTTCAGCATTAAGGTCAACTTTTTAGTTACTCTTCCCTGTTCTTTATTCGGCACCCATACTTTTCTGCTACAGTCCTAGGTGGCCCTTTTAACAACTTTAAACTAGGTCTGATTTTCTATCCTAAAGAATATGCGTAAGAGATCTTTATTCAAGATTTTAAATTTGAAAATGAATTTAAAGTGTACGGAGAGAGTGATCTGCTTCATTTAATCTCCCCATAATGCACGATGATTTGCAGACTTCTTTGTCCTCCGGCTCATTTTATACATTGACCAATAGAGGTCGCTGGTTGCCCAGGATTGAGTCAAAGACTGACTAAACTTGATTGAGCCCATTTACAACGAGGGGATTGATGAACTTGTTCTAAACTGAATGCATTTTGTTTAGAGACTGTCTCAGGAAAGCTTTCTGTTGCCTTTCCTCACCCCCATATTCTCATAGATGGCAAAGTTTGAAAATCTTTGGGATCATTTTAGGGTTAGTATCAGGAGGACTCACAACATTGCTCAAAGATTAGGTCCAAAAGAAGGATTAGACCTTCCTCTTTTCCATCCCAGCAATAGCACTGCAGGGTAGCACAGTAGATCAAATATGTATAAAAGCATCGTTTTCAGTCACAAACAATTTTTATAGTTTACTGATTTCAAAATTGAAGCAAAAAGGTAAAGGAGAAACTGAGCAAAATAAATACATAATACAAAAATAGCAATTACCTTCCCACAAAAACACATATAAATTGTTCTCAAAGTACACACCATTGTGTCTGGAAGTAACTTGTTCTTAATATTGCTTTATGAACATTTCCATCAACCAGCAATGTAATCTCCACTGTCAGTCCACCCTCACCCCTCAATTACAATGATTTGCAATCCTTGTGTACACTGTTATTATTTATTTCACTTTTTACACTAGGAAATATTTGTAGTGCCGCCAAATAAAAGTATTTTAAGAATTTTTTTAAAAAGCTACCTTTGGTGAAATTAGCTTATATGCCAATTGAATAATAAAACCTTGGCAACTTGAAGGTTCTAAATTTGAACAAAAATTAGGAAATGCAAAAATTAAGATTCCATTACTAAAGAACCCACCCACAGGTCAGATTTAGCTCTATTGTGAGTATAGATCCAAGGATATGTAGTTGTACCCACTTACACCAGGGCTGAATTTGGCCTAACATATATTAAACTAATCATTTATGGGCATCATTCTACACTGATATACACCCAGTGCAATTCCATTGCAATAAATGGCACAGAATCGGCACAGAATTTGGCTGTAACCAGTGATCAATAATACCACCTGTACACATCAAGGCCACCAATTAAAGTCAGAAGTCTTGCCAGCACACAAAAATTGCACTGATTTAGCTAAATCAACTTAGAAACTAGGCCCTCTTAAATCAATCTAAGGCCTGGTCTGTACTGGGGGGGGGTCGATCTAAGATACGCAACTTTAGCTACAAGAATAGCGTAGCTGAGTCAACGTATCTTAGATGGAATTAAAATTACTTACTTCGTGTCCTCGCGGCGCGCCACATCTCCCCCATCGACTTTGCTTCCGCCTGTTGCCGAGCTGGAGTTCAGCAGTCGACGGGAGAGCGATCAGGGATCGATTTATCGCGTCTACACTACATGCGATAAATCGATCCCTGATTGATCAATCGCTACCTGCCGATCTGGCGCGTAGTGTAGACGTACCCTTACAGTCTGCACAAGGAAGTTGCACCAATTTAGCTAATTTGGTTTCTAAACCAAATTAAAGCTTATCTGCACTAGAAAGTATAACCCCATGGGAGGACATAGTTACACTGGTATAAATGTGTTTGTACCAGTATAGCTTATCCCAGCTTGGGACCAAAATAAGCTATACTGGTATAAGGCACCTATATACTGGTATAACTGTGTCTACACTGGGGCTTTTAATGGTATAACTATGTCAACAAAAAAATCCCTCCCCTAGTTGACATAATCATACTGATAAAACTTTTAAGTGTAGACCAGTTCTTAATTAAATTGGTGCAATGTTTGGTGTATGGACAAAGCCAAAGGCAAAACATGCAATGCGGCAAGGTTAATAAATAGGGTCCTGCCAAATTCGCAGCCATGAAAAACTCATCACGGACTGTGAAATCTGGACCCCTCCATGAAAGCTGGTCTTTCGTGTACTTTTATCCAATAGCAGCATTTCTTAAATGGGATCTTGACCCAAAAAGGGGTCTCAAGGCTATTGTAGAGGGGTTGCAGTATTGCCATCATTACTTCTGCACTGCCTTCAGAGCTGGGCGGCTGGAGAACGGCAGCTGCTGGCTGGACACCCAGCTCTGAAAGCAGCGCCACCACCGGCAGCAATGCAGAAGTAAGGGTGTTGTGATATGGTATTGCCATCTTTACTTCTGTGCTGCTGCTGGCAGCGGCACTGCATTCAGAGCTGGGCAGCTGGAGAACTGGATGACAATACCGTGATCCCCTTACAATAGCCTTGCAACCCCCTTTTGGGTTGGAACCACTGTTTGAGAAACTCTGCTATAGGGTAAAAGTACACACACAAAAACCAGATTTCACAGGGGAGACCAGAATTCACGGTCCGTGATGCATTTTTCATGGCTGTGAATTTGGTACGGCCATGTTTATAAAACTTTATAAAAACCTGAACTATTAAATTGCCATTCCCTTTCCTTTGTTTAAATTTGTAACCTTTTTGCATTAATATAACTTTTGCATTTAATTTCCTTTGATTGTTTTTATTTTCAAAGACAGAAAGAAAAAAGGGGGAAGAGAGGGAATGACAGAAAACAACACAAGCTATAGTACTTCACAGTTACACAGACCTACATTGAGCCTTTAGATGCAGCCGTTAGTCAGGAAGGTGGGGGTGCACAACTGCACCATCCCAGGAGGAGCACCAAACAGGAATTGTGCCTGAGAGAGTCTCATTTCCTCCTGTACTTCCCACCTGTGTGCTCTGCGAGGGCTAAGTACTCTATTGCAGCCCTAAAAAAGATGCATCTTATTTCATCCCTTGCACCCAGCCACCTCTGCTAACTGGCATCCTGGGTGAACCCACTCATTTCACCTCTTCCCCACCTACTTACTTGCTGGTTGAAGTGGTGCCAGGGACTGCATGGGAACTGAAGCCTTGATCTAGGTAGCTCTCATGTGGCTGCACAAGGAGGCAGCTGTTACTCCTTCTCATTCTATTGTACAGTCACAATAGGGCTAATGACAACCTAGACCACAGCTTTTTGTGCAGTTCCAGTGTACTGCAACTAATTATGCCACATAAAATTTAATTTAAAAAAATGTTATTGTGCATGCATAAAACCATTTTTAAATCACATAAAACTTTGCAATTACTCTTTTCCAGATCTATACAGCAACTCTTCTTCATTGAAATAGACCCTCCTGTAACATTTATAGTATTAAAATTCAGTCATTCTTGAGCTGAGCACAAAGATCCAAATATTCAAAAATGTTAACTCTTAGGGTGCTTCTGGTTTTGGATCTCCAAACTTTAGAGACCTGGGGTGAAATCTGGGCCTGCATTGAGGTTAATGGGAGTTTAACCATTGACTTCAATGGAGACCAAGGCTTGCACTTGTAGGGTCTTATTTTTCAAAAAATAATGAGTGCCCACTACTCCAAATTAAGTCAATGGGAGCTGTAGGTACGCTGAACCTCAGAAAATCAGGCATTAGACATTTCAAGTTGGGTACCCAAAATTAATGGGCACTTTTGAAAATTTTGGCCAAAGTATCTGAAGTTTTAATTTACATGATTCTTTGTAGATAGCTGGCTGACAGAAGTGAGGCCTAAAACTCAACTCAATGGCTTTTCTCTGTCTGTCTATAGCAAATTTAGGTTTACTGGCAATTACCTTTACAATTGGTAGAGGATCAGAGATAGAGAGCTCCCACCACCTGCCAGCTCAGCCTACATAAGCAACAAAGTGCACTAACTCTCCCAGCTAACTCTCAAGACTTTTCAGTAGGAGCAGCAAAGATTGCTTTTTGGCTAGAAATCTCCCATATCCATCCCACCACCAGCAATCTGGCTATTGTGTAATATTCAGAGATGCAGGTGTCAAAAGAAATAACAACAGGAGAAATGCTGCTGTGGTTTCCATGAGAGTGCATAGATGTGCTCAGAGCTACGTTTACTGACACACATGAACTTCTGTTCATGAATATCAGGAGAAAGGATCAGATTCTACTTTTATATCTCAAAGGGAGGGGAGGTAGAAAGACAGTTGACTCCGGATTGCCAAAAAAAAGAAAGACATTCCAGTTAATACAACGGAAGTAAGGAGCACTGACACTCTCCAGAAATGCAGCTGACTGTCCTTGGACACATTTACTTTTAGAACATTCTGCAAATTGCTGGGTCATGGAAAGTTCATGTATGTGTGTGTGTCTGTGTGTGTGCGTGTACACAAACCCAGAGATGTATAAAGGATATATATACACATTGATGTACAAAGTATCTATCAGCATGAGTGTGAAATGATAGCATTCTTCTTTTATACCACTTCCCCAGCCTATGATAGATTCAATATATATCACAGATATTTACAGGGAAAAAAAAGGTTTCAAATGTTTTAGAGGTTTTCTAAAAAAAAAATTGGTATTTTTTTCACCTCTCTTCAAAGTCAGATGCTTAGTTACCATGAGTTCAACTGAGTCATAAAAACCTCTTTTAAAACCCCTCTATAAATATGTCTATAAAAATACAATTTTAAAGTCTATTATCACAGATTGATCCAGCGCTAAAAGTATGTGGTAGGAGTGCATCCCAGTGAGCAGCTGGGAATTTCTCCTTTCCAATAGTATAAAATTTTCATTTTTATATTTGCAGGGCCATGTGATAATGTAATTTAAAACTGTAACATTTTATAATTTTAGAAAACTGTTACTGGCCCAGAACTGGCTATTATTTATCTTCTTTTATTGGACCAACTTTTGTTGGGAAGCTCTACATAGCTCGAAAGCTTGTCCTTTCCCCAACAGAAGTTGAAATATGACCTCATCCACCTTATCTCTCTTATATCCTGGGAACAACACTGTAGATGACATATTACTTATCTTAGACGTCTGGATAGTATAATTTTGGAGAAAACTGCAGGGCCACCCAGAGGATTCAGCGGGCCTGGGGTCTTCGGCGGCGGGGGCGCCAAAGACCCGGAGCAGAAGAAGCTCCAGGGGCCCAGGACCTGTGAGAGTTTTCCGGGGCCTCCAGAGCAAGTGAAGGACCCCGCTCCAGGGCCCCCGAAAAACTCTCATGGGGGCCCCTGCAGGGCCCGGGGCAAATTGCCCCACTTGCCCCCCCTCTGGGTGGCCCTGGAAAACTGTGTATTTGGAGTGAAAAGGAAACATTTCTGGGGCAATTTGCAGAGAGGGATGTTATCTAGATATAGATTTATACATGGCATTCTGAATTTTGTAAATTTTGAATTGTTTAAATTATAATTCCTTCACTGTCATTCCTCTCCATTTTTATGTATTTATAATAATTTCGTTCCTTTAAAGTCAACACAAAATGTGTTTAAGTTATCCAAAGCACTTAGGCCCTGATCCGCAAAGATACTTAGGTCTAATTTAGCTGCTTTAGGTCGATTTAAAAGTGACTGCGTCCACACAACCAATCCTGTTCTGTTGCCCTAAAAGGCTCTTAAAATCAACTTCTGTACTCCTCCCTGGTGAGGGGAGTAGCGCTAAAATTGACTTTGCTGGGATGAACTTGGGGTATTGCGGACACAAATCGACGGTATTGGTCTCCAGGATATATCGCAGAGTGCACCATTGTGACCACTCTGGACAGCACTTTGAACTCTGATGCACTAGCCAGGTACACAGGAAAAGCCCTGGAAACTTTTGAATTTCATTTCCTCTTTGGTCACCGTGGCAAACTCAGCAGCACAGGTGACCATGCAGTCCCCCCCGAATTGTAGAGTGTATGATGTTTCTACGCTCCCCCTATCATCTCCATCCCTGAGGCTACTGCAGATTAGAAGGCAAAAAAACCCGCACTCACGATGACATGTTTTCCGAGCTCATGCAGTCCTCCCACGCTGATAGGGCACAGCTTAATGCATGGAGGCATTCAGTGGCAGAGGACAGGAAAGAATTAAGTGGGCACAAAGACCGGAGGCAGGACACGATGCTGAGGCTAATGGGGGAGCAAACGGACATGATGAAGCATCTGTTGCGGGAGCAAATGAACATGATGAAACATCTGTTGGAGCTGCAGGAAAGCCAACAAGAGCACAGACCCCCCGCTGCATCCACTGTATAACCACCTACCCTCCTCCCCATGTTCCACAGACTCCTTACCCAGACACCCAAGAATGTGGTGGGGGGGGGGAAGGGAGGCTCCAGGCACCCAGCCACTCCACTCCAGAGGATGGCCCAAGCAACAGAAGGCTGTCATTCAAACAGTTTGATTTCACTGGTCTACAATTTTTGAGAAGTCATCTGCTTCAGAGATAAAATGTGCTATTTATTATGTATTTTGATGTGCTGAATTCAAATATGACAATTAAAACAACTGATTGGCTACTGTTTCTAAGTTATTTAAGTTTTTACATTTTATGTCTATGTATATTGTGTAGATAGTAGAGTTTTAATCATAAATTGTAAACCTAGGTCTTTTCATGTGTTTATGGTTGCTTTACATGATAATATTTCACCTGTCCTGTTTATGTAACACTTTAAAAATCAGCAAAAGGGTTATCTAACTAAAATTGATTATGAAACAAAAGGCAAAAAACTATTATGTATGTAGTTTAGTCCTATTCAGTGTCTACTCGGTGCTTCTTGGCTTGTCTCTTGTATTCATTAAATGGAGCATCTCTTGTCACTGTCCAGCAATAGTCTGCAAGCATTGATGGGCTCCATTTCCCCTGATAGTGTTTCTCCATTGTTGCAAATGTCCTGGTGAAATCGCTCGCCGTGCTCGTTGCTCACTGCTCCGCAGTTCGGTGGAAAAAAATCTAGATGAGAGTGCAAAAAATGTCTCTTTAGTGACATGTTGCAACCAAGGCTTTTGTATGCCTTGAGGAGGTTTCCCACCAACAACCTGTAGTTGTCTGCCTTGTTGTTTCCGAGAAAATTTATTGCCACTAACTGGAAGGCTTTCCATGCCGTCTTTTCCTTGCCACGCAGTGCATGGTCAAATGCATCATCTCGAAGAAGTTCACGAATCTGAGGACCAACAAAGACACCTTCCTTTATCTTAGCTTCACTTAACCTTGGAAATTTTCCACGGAGGTACTTGAAAGCTGCTTGTGTTTTGTTAATGGCCTTGACAAAGTTCTTCATCAGACCCAGCTTGATGTGTAAGGGTGGTAACAAAATCTTCCTTGATTCAACAAGTGGTGGATGCTGAACACTTTTCCTCCCAGGCTCCAATGACTGTCGGAGTGGCCAATCTTTCTTGATGTAGTGGGAATCTCTTGCACGACTATCCCATTCACAGAGAAAACAGCAGTACTTTGTGTATCCAGTCTGCAGACCAAGCAAGAGAGCAACAACCTTCAAATTGCCACAAAGCTGCCACTGATGTTGGTCATAGTTTATGCACCTCAAAAGTTGTTTCATGTTGTCATAGGTTTCCTTCATATGGACTGCATGACCAACTGGAATTGATGGCAAAACATTGCCATTATGCAGTAAAACAGCTTTAAGACTCGTCTTCGATGAATCAATGAACAGTCTCCACTCATCTGGATCGTGAACGATGTTGAGGGCTGCCATCACACCATCGATGTTGTTGCAGGCTACAAGATCACCTTCCATGAAGAAGAATGGGACAAGATCCTTTGACCGTCACGGAACATGGAAACCCTAACATCACCTGCCAGGAGATTCCACTGCTGTAGTCTGGAGCCCAACAGCTCTGCCTTACTCTTGGGTAGTTCCAAATCCCTGACAAGGTCATTCAGTTCACCTTGTGTTATGAGGTGTGGTTCAGAGGAGGAGGATGGGAGAAAATGTGGGTCCTGTGACATTGATGGTTCAGGACCAGAAGTTTCATCCTCTTCCTCTTCCTCATCTGACTCAAGTGAGAATGATTCTGGTGCATCAGGAACTGGCAGTCCTTCTCCGTGGGGTACTGGGCGTATAGCTGATGGAATGTTTGGATAATGCACAGTCCACTTTTTCTTCTTTGACACACCTTTCCCAACTGGAGGCAGCATGCAGAAGTAACAATTGCTGGTATGATCTGTTGGCTCTCTCCAAATCATTGGCACTGCAAAAGGCATAGATTTCCTTTTCCTGTTCAACCACTGGTGAAGATTTGTTGCACAAGTGTTGTAGCATATGTGTGGGGCCCACCTCTTGTCCTGATCTCCAATTTTGCAGCCAAAATAAAGGTGATAGGCTTTCTTAACCATAGTGGTTATACTGCGGTTTTGTGATGCAAAAGTCACTTCACCACAAACATAGCAGAAGTTATCTGCACTGTTCACACAAGTACGAGGCATCTCTGCTCACTTTGGCTAAACAGAAATGTTTCCCTTTGCAAAATCAGACACTGACAAATAAGAGAGCATGACACTGTATGATTTCTAGAGCTGATATATGGCAATTTGTTCAGCAGAGTGATGTAAGCTTTGTTATGATTGCATCATCCATGACTTCTAGGAATAACATGATGCAATTCATATCATGTATGACGCAATACCGGCTTCAGATTGCATCATTCATTGTTTTGCCTAAAAAGCAAGTACTGTCCAAACCCAGTCATAGATTTATTCATAGATCCAGTCAAAGATGTATTTTAGTCATTTCTGGTTTAAATTGAGATCCCTTCCCTTTATAACTCACTTATCCTCCGCTATTCCCAAGTCAAGGGTCGTATATACTGACCCAATAGCATACCTTGAAAACTAGAGCCAATCAACAATTTTAAGCATCATTTTCGTTCTCAGTGACCCAGAATTAGTAAAGTTGGACTACATTTATTTCAGAAGCATTTTGCCTGTAGAGCAGTGTTTTTAGTGTGGCTACAATAAGCAATGTGGCCTTGTCCTTCCCTCCTCCCCGACCCCACCTGGGCTACCTTGTCCGTTATCTCATTTTTTTTAAGTAATAAAGAAAGAATGCATGGTATCAAAACAATAGTTACTTTATTTCGAAGGGGAGGGTGGTTGGCTTACAGGGAATTAAAATCAACAAAGGGGGCAGGTTTGCATCAAGGAGAAACACACACAACTGTCACACTGAAGCCTGGCCAGTCATGAAACTGGTTTTCAAAGCCTCTCTGATGCAACAGTAGTGGTGATGGTGAGCTGAGCGGGCTCCATGCTTGCCATGATACGGCGTCTGCATGGGTAACCCAAGAAAAAAGGTGCGAAATGGTTGTCTGCTGTTGCTTTCACAGAGGGAGGGTCAACTGATGACATATACTCAAAACCACCCGCGACAATGTTTTTGCTCCATCAGGCATTGGGAACTTAACTCAGAATTCCAATGGACGGTGGAGACTGCAGGAACTGTGGGATAGCTACCCACAGTGCACTGCTCCATAAGTCGATGCTAGCCACGGTGGTGAGGACGAACTCCGCCGACTTAATGAGCTTAGTGTGGACATACGTAATCAACTGTATAAAATCGATTTCTAAAAATCGACTTCTATAAAATCGACCTAATTTCGTAGTGTAGACATACCGTTAGGCACCTTAGATATTATGGTGATAGATGCTTTAGATGTGGAAAGGCAGAGAAATAGATGGAAAGATGAGAAAGTTAGATGGATGGATAGATCTGTCGAATCTGCATTGCCATCCCGGACGAGCCCCCAAATTGTCGAAGAAAAACTCAGTTCTCACTTTTTGTTTGGGTGCAGCAAAATCAAATTCTTTATTATTTCTCCAGTAATTACCATGGAGGGAGAGAGTGCCATAGGACACAGGGTCCTGGACAGGTCTCTCAACTGGTAAACAATTACATCAAGCCTTTATACCGTTGTTTCAGACAATTTCTAGCAATAATACAGACAGTAAAAAGCAACAAATACATTTTGTTTATACATAAGCTTTTCTGCTATCTCACTAGAAAAACAAGACTGCAAGACTGCATATTGCAAGGTCGTAATAACTTTCACACAATTCACTCTGTCTTACATTATCTTGCTTCCAGGGTCACAGTTAACCTAACTCATGCTAACTAACATTCATTAAGATCTCTTCAAATCCTTGTTAATTATTTACTGGCTTCCACAGATCAAATGACAGAGACACACCTAATAAAATGTTACTTGAAAACTAACCACTGCCTAAGAGCTGGCTAGAAGCATTACTCCATAGTAACACTTATTTTCAAAAAATAAAGTTATGTTTAGGAGTTTACAACCTGAACACATAAATTATTTCCACTCACCAGGGTGGATAGAATTAAATCAAAGCAATTTAAAACACCAATTTTAATCATGATTAAAGTAATCAAGCAGGAAATCTTGCTTTAAATAATCAATTTTAATTGTGTTTTGCATTTGTACTTTTTAGATATTTTCCTAAAGAAAGGCTGATTCTTATTATTTGATAACCATTAAACCATATTGATTTGCAATTAAATATAGGCTTTACACTAAAAGTGGTGCTTCTTTTTGCAAACCAAGAGGATACACTATATCTATACACATTTATTTAAATAATCATATGGTTTAAATAATATTTATTCAGCTTCTTAATTTTTACATTTTTATTATGTTAGAAAATGGTGAATGATACATTTTTTATTTACTAGATAATGATACATTTTTTACTTGTGATTTGTGTCAAGCTTTGTTTGGATGGAAATTTGAATTTAATTAAAAGTGCATACAAACGGTATTTTTTAAAATTAAATAAAATTCCTTAAACATGCTAAATACATAATAAAACACGCATTTAAAACTGTTTAATTAAGCAAAAGAAGTATTCTCTGTAGTTAGTAAATTAAATTGATTGTTTCCATGGCCTTCAAGATTTTAGAACTAGTAGATCTCATCATCTCAAACCTAGTTTTTATTTATAGCTTGAAAAAGGAAAACAATATTTCCTGCTTTTTCTATTCCTGGTCAGTTTCTTAACTTTGAATGAACTAGTCATTGAATTATATAAATAGAAATGAAGAAAATATTCTCTCCGAACCTGCAGAGGAGGCTACTGCTGTCAAAAGCTAGTTTAGCACTTCAGCAAACTCTGGTTCCAGATGTTTGGCCGGTGACTTTCATTGGTTCAGTGATTGGACTTCTCTTTAAAACTTGGTAGCAAACATGTATGGCTTAATACTATTTTTGGATTTAATGTAAATGATTTTAATAAATTATAATAAAGTTAAGCCTTAACATAGGTTATCAATTTCAACTTTAATTTTCAATAGTTTTTTTAAAATAAACTTGTATTTCCTTTCAATTAAAAATCAAATTGAAATGAAAAAATCTGATTTATTTAAAAAAAATCATAGATTGCTATCCATTCTGCCACTTACATATTGGTAATACAAAATATCAACCAAGGGCCAATTTTAGGTGAAAAATAATACTAACAATAATTTGAACAGATACTTTAAAATGTCTCTATATCAAAATAAATTGGAAATAATAAAGCAGGGCATGGTGGAGGGTGGAGGGAAGAAATAACATAACCATCAAATAAAGTTTTTGTTTCAAAGTCTTTCTACCATTTAGCATGCAGAAAAAGTTGTTGCTAAAATAATCTTCTTGGCCTATCATTGTGACTATGTCATCCCCTATCTGAGTCCATTCATGGACTCCCACCTCTTCACTGTATGTGAATTACATGTGTAAATAATTATTTTCAGCTATGTATATATATAAAATAAATATAAATATAAATGGCTTGATTGACTGTATTCACAAGAAAGATTCGCTTAATGTGTTGCCTTTGTTGACTACACAGATAGGTAATAATTACAATGGACATTTCACCCTTTCCATCCAAAACACCAGTAGCAAAAGCAAAGCAGGACTCCAGATTTATCTTTCTTAGAAACAATAAATGTCTCAAAAAGGTTGTAGTATATCTAGGTGCCAAAAGGTCAGCACAATGCAATGAACACTGCTCTGAATGGGTCTGATCCCAAACCCAATAGGAGTCTGATTTCAGAGTCAACAGAAGTTTTTGCATGGACTTTAGTGGGCTGTAGATCAGTCTCTTTGGTTTGAGCGAATCTAAATGCCTGGATTTGGCAGTGGGAGTTTGCGGGAATGCAGGACTAGGCCCTTAAACTTGACACACAAGCTAGAGATTGATAGGAGGACTGTTTCAGGAAATCAGCACACAATATTTTTTCTGTAAAGTGCAGCCACATGCTTTAGCATTAGAAGACATACCTAGAAGGAGAAAAACAGAAACATTTGTGAGCTATTGGATGGTGCATGTTTGGTATCCATGCTGTCTAGTGCTTCTTGCTGTTATCCTGTTTCTTAAAAAAAAATTAGCCAGCAAATTCTTATGATATTTAAAAAAAAATTGTAAATAAACTGATTCAAAGTTTCAGCATAGTTTTCTTTGCACAAAATGTAACCTATCTATGCAATTCAATGGAGTGTTGTACATCTCAGCTTTTGGATATATGCCACAAACAGTTGTTAGGATACTTTGGAAAGTTAAAGCACAATACATAAACAAACATTGTGATCCTTCAGTGTACAGTAGAAAACCAGCAGTTTCCCAGAAACATTGATGTCATAAATGATGCAAGAAATTTATTTTTAATACACAAGTACAATCTGTGCAGAAGGGGCCAAATCAAATCCTGCTTCCACTGATGTCAGTGGCAAAACTCCCATTGACCAGGGTTTAACCTTGTATTTTATAGTGTGATGTGATAATGTATAACAATACAATAAGCCCAATACTGGTCCCTTTGGAAATGAGAAATTTACTATTGACTTCAAGGGAACCACACACTGATATTATAAGGGACAATCTGTTACATAAATAATAAATAGTGGTGTAGAAGCAATTTTGAAAATATGGGTTCTGTAGAATCACTTCTTGAAAATTTTTGAAGAGCAGCCCGTATGGAAGGAAAGTGGGAAGCAGCTTAGTTATTAGTGGGGTCTGCATAAAAAAAATATTTGACAGGAAAATCTACAAAGGAATGTTATCTAGCGAACATAAGAGTCAGGATTCCTGGGACCTGTTTCAGTCTATACTAATGACTCACTGGGCTTACTCTCTTTTCACTTACAGCTCTGGGAATCAAGGGTACAGTAGAACCTCAGCGTTATGAATACCAGAGTTACAAACTGACCAGTCAACCACACACCTCATTTGGAACCAGAAGCACACAATCAGGCAGCAGCAGAGACCCATTCCCTCCCCCCCCCGAAATGCAAATACAGTACCGTACTGTGTTAAACATAAACTACTAAAAAAATAAAGGGAAACTTTTAAAAAAAGATTTGGCAAGGTAAGGAAACTGTCTCTGTGCTTGTTTCATTTAAATTAAGATGGTTAAAAGCAGCATTTCAAAGCTGTATTAAGTCAATGTTCAGTTGTAAACTTTTGAAAGAACAACCATAACGTTTTATTCAGAGTTATGAACATTACAGAATTACGAACAACCTCCATTCCCTGAGGTCAACTGTAACTCCACTAAGATCAATGGAGTTTCACGGGTTTAAAACTGATGTAAAAGGAGAATCCAGCCCAATGTATCTCATTTTACTCATCTGTAAAATGGAAGAATGATACCTTCAAGTTTGACACCCTTGGGTGAAAAGTGCAAAGGATTATTAATATGTTAGCATTTATACTGCAACTGATTATCAGAATAAAGGGAGGAAAGGAAAGTGTTTAACTGGTTTTGAGTCCAGGCGCTAACACAGGAAGAAGTTGCTCTGGAGCTCTCCCCCAGTAATTTTTTGAAAGACTGATGCAACCTGGAATCATTTTTATGTGAAATAAATGTGGCCCCTCACTTCTCTTCTTGTCCAACAGTTCAGCAGCTGATTCCTCCTCAGTTATTCTGGACCCATTCACTCTCATACTACCCTGAGCGGGCCTGTTGTTCTGACAGATGGACACTCTAATTAATAGCTCCTCCCAATGGTCCAGCTAAGAAGTATAGCTCTCATTTAACTGTCCCTTTCCCCAAACAGTGCATTGAACTTTTTTTTAATGCTTCTAGCTTATGAATATTTTTCTGTCTTAAAGAAGCAAACACCTGTACCAAAAATATGGCCACATTCTTCAATGGTCTACGTCTGCAACTATGTCCTTTATTCCTATTCTATTTGTATCAAAAGATTGGCACATTGTCACCTACTCTAGTCCTTCAGATAATTTTCCGACTTAACATCACTGGGGTTGCTGTTAATTTACTTGATTAAGCTAAATCAGTTAGACTAGATTGATTTTAATCTATTTAGTTACAGTGGTGAAAGTTTGCTAATATAGACAAGCCCTACATGAATCTAAGGGCATGATCCTACAAACACTTAATTACCATGAGTAAAACATAAGAACATAAGAACGGTGGGTCAGACCAAAGGTCCATCTAGCCCAGTATCCTGTCTTCCAACAGTGAGAAATGCCAGGTGCCCCAGAGGGAATGAACAGAACAGGTAATCACCAAGTGATCCATCCTCATCACCTATTTCCAGCTTCTGGCAAACGGAGGCTAGGGACACTATCCTTACCCATCCTGGCTAACAGCCATTGATGGACCTATCCTCCATGAACTTATCTAGTTCTTTTTGAATCCTGTTATATTCTTGGCCTTCACAACATCCTCTGGCAAGGAGTTCCACAGGTTGACTGTGCGTTCAGGGCCGCCCAGAGGATTCTGGGCAGCCCAGTCTTCGGCGGTAATTCGGCAGTGGGGGCCCCCCCGCCGCGGGTCTTCGGGGCGCTTCGGCGGCGGGTCCCGGAACGGAAGGGCCCCCCGCCACCGAATTACCACCGAAGACCGGGCTGCGCTTCGGCGGCGGCGGCCCCCACTTCCGCCCCGCCCCCGGCTCCCTCCTCACCCGGAGTCTCAGCGCCTCACCGGAACAGCCGCAGCGTGTGGCCGGCGGGGCCTGAGCCCCGCCCCGCTCAGAGCCGCGTGGGGAGGGGGCAGGGCTGGGAGCTCCAAGCCGAGCGGAGGGAGCCGAGCTCAGCCCAGAGCTCCCAGCCCCGCCCCCTGACGACGCGGCTCGGCTCGGGGCGGGGCTCAGGGGCCCCGGCGGAGACTCGGCGCTTGATGCGCTGAGGCTCCAGGAGAGGGGCGGAGGCGGGAGCCCCCGCTGTTCTCTTGGGGGCCCCTGCGGAGCCCGGGGCAAATTGCCCCCTTTGCCCCCCCCCGGGCGGCCCTGTGTGCGTTATGTGAAAAAAATACTTCCTTTTGTTTGTTTTAAACCTGCTGCGTATTCATTTCATTTGGTGACTCCTAGTTCGTATGTTATGAGAAGGAGTAAATAACATTTCCTTATTTACTTTCTCCACACCAATCATGATTTTATAGACCTCTATCATATCCCCCCTTAGTCATCTCTTTTCCAAGCTGAAAAGTCCCAGTCTTATTAACCTCTCCTCATATGGAAGCCGTTCCATCTCCCTAATCATTTTTGTTGCCCTTTTCTGAACCTTTTCCAACTCCAGTATTTCTTTTTTGAGATGGGGTGACCACATCTGCACACAGTATTCAAGATGTGGGCATACCATGGATTTATATAGAGGCAATACAGAGGCAATATGATATTTTCTGTCTTATTACCTATTCCTTTCGTAATGATTCCCAACATTCTGCTCGTTTTTTTAACTGCCACTGCACATTGAGTGGATATTTTCAGAAAACTATCCAAAATGACTCCAAGATCTCTTTCTGGAGTAGTAACAGCTAATTTAGACCCCATCATTTTATATGTATAGTTGGGATTATGTTTTCCAATGTGCATTGCTTTGCATTTATCAACATTGAATTTCATCTGTCATTTTGTTGCCCAGTCACCTAGTTTGGTGAGATCCTTTTGTAGCTCTTTGCAGTCTGCTTGAGACTTAACTATCTTGAGTAGTTTTGTATCATCTGCAAATTTTGTCACCTCACTGCTTACCCCTTTTTCCAGATCATTTATGAATATGTTGAATAGGAGTGGTCCCAGTACAGACCTCTGGGGGACACCATTATTTACCTCTCTCCATTCTGAAAACTGACCATTTATTCTTACCCTTTATTTCCTACCTTAACCAGTTACCAATTCATGAGAGGACCTTCCGTCTTATCCCATGACAGCTTACTTTACTTAAGAGCCTTTGGTGAGGGGCCTTGTCAAAGGCTTTCTGAAAATCTAAATCTAAGTACACTATATCCACTGGATCCCCCTCATCCACATGCTTGTTGACCCCTCAAAGAATTCTAGTAGATTGGTGAGGCATGATTTCCCTTTACAAAAACCATGTTGACTTTTCCCAAATAAATTATGTTCATCTATGTGTCTGACAATTTTGTTCTTTACTGTAGTTTCAACCAGTTTGCCCGGTACTGAAGTCAAGCCTGTAATTGCCAGGATCACCTCTGGACCCCTTTTTAAAAACTGGCATCACAATAGCTATCCTCCAGTCATTTGGTTCAGAAGCTGATTTAAATGATAGGTTACAAACTACAGTTAGTAGTTCTGCAATTTCATATTTGAATTCTTTCAGAACTTTGTGGATGAATACCTTCTGGTTCTGGTGACTTATTATTGTTTAGGTTATTAATTTATTCCAAAATCTCCTCTAATGACACCATTAACTTCAAATGCTAGTACATTCAGTATTAAGTGTTAGTAGGATTCACTGCTAAGTAAGAGCATTGTTTCAGTCCTCTTTTTCATACTGAATAGCATCTTACTCTGGATATAGTCTTGTTGAAATCACTGGAACTACTTGTAGAGTCATATGATATTCAGTCTAATGGTGGCAGAATCTGGTACTAAGAAAGCAATACTAAGGGAGTCAAACCAAGTCTAAGTTAGTGTGACAGAGAGAGAGAGAGAGAGAGAGAGAGAAGGTCAGAAGAAAGTTTAAGTTATATAACCTTCATATTCCCTCTAGACTTAGACACATTCACCTCTGAATTTGGCCCATTATGTCCCAAATGACCGAAGGAAAGGAATTCAGCAAAATATACCCCTTTTAAAAAAAGGAAATTATTTAATAATTCCCAAGTAGATGTAAACAAAAATTGAAAAAACTCATTAACAAAACTGAATGGCTACTTTAATAATTCTACCCAAAGGTCCATCTTCCCACATTCCAAAGCCGTCTTTGAGAAAAAAATATATATAATAGCCACTAGATTTTTCAGACCACTGCACAGTCCAACAGTTCAAAAATCTGGAAATTATTACACATATAAATAAAAAGCCCTTTGGGATGTTAAAAATATTAAAAACAGTGAAGAACCATTTCAACTAAGTCATCTGCTGTCCTACGTTGTGGGATCGGCAACATGTGGCAATAACAGAAGACATAAAAACAAATTCTTAGAAGAAATCTACATTTGGAATTAATTTGTCATACTCTGATTTTTGCATTTTCATAAGTAACAGAACCATGATTTTCAACACCACATTAAAATGTGCTAGTAGTAATAAGATAAATGTGATATTTTATGCCTTTTGAAGATACTATCATTTCCATATGGTGCAATACCTTTCATAGTATTACACAACAACACTGCTTGTCATGGTAACTGTTCAGACTTAAATTTATTGTTTTAGATGTGTTTAAATAACATACAATGGTAATATTTTATTAGTAAGGGAGTGATCCTGAAGTTGTACTGTATGCAATTTCCATTGCCTTCCATAGGAAGTGTATATAAAAGTTACAGGATCAAATCCTTGGTAAATGGGTGCCAGGTAAAACATTTTTATATTCTTTAACTCTATTGTTGTAAGAAGGATGAAAAAGACCCAAAGAACATCATTTGTAAGTATCACTTGATATTCAGGGGGTTGGGCGAAACCCCTCTGAAGGCAGGGAAACAGCCATCCTTTATTTAGGATAGATAATTCTCTCCTATGTCAGCTTATGGTGTTTTTAGGCATGAGGGAAACTGATTTTCGGCATTTGGGAGGCTGGATTTTATTTGGTCAGCTCAAGGCAAAAGAACTTACCATAACTGTGGCTGTCCAGTCTCTTGACATTGTAACTGTGACATACTTTTTTGTATAATACTGTAACCCTTCTGCCAGGTGGAGCCAGCAGCAACCAGGGCTGGGTTTAGTATCTAGGGGTTCCTTTTCAACAACACAACACAGAACTGGCTCGAGCCCACACCCAGTAACCTGGGAAAATTACACATCACCCTGGGCACCTCTGAGAAGCAATACTTCCCCACTTGCAAGCACAGAGTCTGAGTGTAGAAAAGAAACTTTTAATGAAAGGAAGTGAAGTCACCTGACATTAATTAAGGATAATGCCACAAGCGGGATTCATAATCATAAAACTGTGAGCAGGACATCCACCCCAGAGTGCGTGGGGCAGTGTCTTCTGCCTCATGTTCTTGAGTTCTACAACCAAAAGTTCTTTTTCTGTGCCACACTCTGTTCCCTCACCATACCCCACTCACAGTGGTTGTCCTTGGTCAGTGAGGACCCAGGGTTCAGAGGTGCATCTATTCAGTTCGCCTCCCACCCAGGGAAGGAGGCACCTTGCTTGTGCTTGCTCTGGCTGGCTGTCCCGCCAGCCGCTGTTCCTCATCACCTGGCTACTCCGCCAGCCGCGGTTCATCTCTGCTGGCTGTCCCACCAGCCATGGTTCGTCTCCGCTGGCTGCCCCGCCAGCCGCTCATTGCCTTGCCAGCCGCTCGTTCTGCTTACCGCCTCGCCAGCCACTCCTTTGCTGGCTGACTGTCATCTCCTTCTGCTGCTACCTGTCTCTCTGCTGTGACCTCTGCACATCAGTCTCTTAGTGTTTTTCAGCTCTTTGCAGTCTGGACAGAAACACTGCTCCATCTCAGGTGATTTCAGCTCTCATTTGAGCACTGTAACATAACAAAGAGGCTCCTAATGAAGCCTAGTTAGCTCTTTCTTTGAACAGCGGGGAGAAAAAGGTTAAATCAGACTGGGGACCCTTAGAGAGAGTCCACACCTCCTGGCTAGGATACCCCTCTTCCTTTCACAGGGCCCTGGTATTCAAGCCCCACCCCTCTTCCTTTCACAGGGCTCTGGTATTCAAGCCCCTGGCTTAATGAGGGCCTTTCAGCTGAGGGTGACTCCCTCATTTGGAACAGGTTAAGCACAGTTCTACTCCCCTTTATTCATACAATAATGATAACAACATTGGTAACAGCATTTAATTAACCCTGCATTCAGTAAAGTGATTTGTAACCCAACACCAGTCAAAGTCGATTACTTTGAGAAACGCCGCTCTATCTACTGGATATCTAAGCAGATAAGTGTGTTCATGTAAAAACAGTTAGCTCCTGAAGTCTCTCCCCATCCCAGCTAGTTGTCAGGGGAGAATTCATTCAGACCCTGCTTACAATACCAATGGGCAACTGTAAACTCATGCAAAGTATAAGCAAAACACTAACTAGTGTGAACATAAAAGTTACAGAAGTTTGATTTGAAAACTTACCCAAAGATTATCTGATATTCTTTGGTCTAGAAATCAGGATAGAAATCTCACAAGTACAAGTATTGCCACAAAATTATCCAGTTTTGATTTGTTGTTGTTGTTGTTGTATTGCTGCTTTCAGTCCTGGAAAAACAGAAGAGTAAAGGCCCAGTTCTCCAAATGCTCATTCATATGTGTGATCCTTATTCATTGTCCTTATATGCTTATTTTCTCACGTGAATAAGAGTTTTCAGGTTTGGGCCCTAATACTGCAAGTATTGTCATGTACAAGTATTTAAAAATCATGAGTCAGGCCCAAAAATCAACATTGACTTAAAAATAATGAGATTTTAAAAAACTGTAAATGTGGGTGTTCTTTACATTTGTCTTCTGCTTTTTGAGCTGCTTTTTGAGCTTTTTATGGTGCACTTCAGTTGCATTTTCAAGTTTTCCCCCAAAGTGTGGGACAGCTAGAAACTTTTCTTTAATAAAAGTTGAAATTTTCACCTAATCAAATGCATCTATGAGCTGGAGCTTTCAGAAAACAATTATCTCATGACTTGGGATAAAATTGCGAGAGTTGGCAACTGCACAGAAGTATCAATTGAACCTTCTGAAAAGAAAAAAAGGTGCAATGTGTGAAGGTGAAGATTAGTTTTTATTTTTTTCAAACATTTCCATACAAATAACAGATTGGAGGCCAGATCCAACATCAATTGAGTCAATGGAAAGATACTTCAGTATCCCTCTATTTTAAACTGCATACTTGTTAACCCTTTTGACACAAACAATTAGTTAATATTCAGAGTCTTATGGGTTATTTCTGTTAGAAGGAGAAACTGATGATGGAGTCAGGTATTTTTTGTATTTTTCAGTCTAGTGAAATCAGAAATGAAGATTCCAGTTCTCTTTCATGTGCTTTGGATCTGGCAGTGATTGTTTGTTTGACACTGCATTGTGTCAACTCAGAAGAGGTACTGATGATAGGATTTATTATGGAGAACCTTGGACTTCTAAATCCATAGAATATAGATGAGGTAGAATATTGGAATCTCTAGTTACTTAAATTCTTTCTGAGACCATGCCAGACAAATAGGAAACTGGGAAAGGACAACATTCATTACTTTATCCAGGTACCCATGTATCCACTTAAAAAGGATCTAAGTGTCATCTGTCAGACAAATGGGTCTATGGATTACTATGATTAATACTTTAGATTATCTAGAGTTAAAGACCTCTGACACTTAGTTGGTTTGTATAGTCTCATGTACAGTAAAAGCTTTTTTATCTGGCATGTAGGAGGAATGGGAGGTGCCGGTAAGTGAAAAATTCTGGTTAACTAAGAGGGAGGGAGTTTGGGTGTGGGAGGGGAATGGGGAGGGGGCGTGGAGGGGGTGCAGGGTGTGGGATCTGGGAGTTTGGGTGCAGGCGGGGTCTTAGGGCAGGGGGTTGAGATGCAGGAGGGGTTTTGGGGTGCTGGATCCAGGCGGCGCTCACCTCGGGCAGCTCCCCACAAGTGGTGACATGTCCCTGCTGCTCCTAGGCAGAGGCATGGCTAGGCGGGTCTGCATGCTGCCCCCATCCTGTCCCAAGCACTGGCTCTGCAGCGCCCATGGGCTGCGAACCACGGCCAATGGGAGCTCTGGGAGCTGCGCCTGCAGGCGGAGGCAGCGCGGAGAGCCACCTAATCACACCTCCGCATAGGAGCAGCAGGGACATGTCACTGCTTCCAGGGAGCCATGTCAAGCCAGTAGGGAGCCTGCTGGCCCCGTGCCAACCAGACTATAAATCGGACTTTCTATGAAGATTAGAAATGCTGGGTTATAGAGTTTACCGGTTGGTACAGGGCCTGATAACATAGCTTTTACTGTATCTGAATGTGTTTGCTTTATTATAAATATTATTTCTGCTTATTTTCATATATATCTGCTATGGATTTGAAGGTTAGCATAAAATAATATATAATCAAATTATAACTTTACATTCCCCCTAGTTTTGAGATTATAGTTACAATAGATTGTAATGGGATTATATTACTAATAATAAATAATAGTGATAACAGTAATACTCCAATTCCCTAATTAGAATCAGAGCCCCACTGTGCAGAGAGCTATACAATCATAAAATAAAAGGGAAAACAACTGAGAAAACGGATGACAAGCGGGAGAGTTTGAGAGACAGGTAATCTAACAAGGATCCACCTTCAACAACATGCTACATTTTTATAATCTGACAAAAGGCGAATGGATTGACCATTTCTTTGTCCCTGGAAATTTATATGCAAACTGGCAACCTAGTTGGCAGTTCACCACAGGGAACAAACACTGAGTGGATATGGAAAGTAAAATACTCTCTCACTTCCTCATACAATGCACAGTCAACCTGTGGAATTTGTTGTCAGGGGATGTTGTGAAGGGAAAAACTATAACTGGGTTCAAAAATGAATTAGATAAATTCATGGAGGATAGGTCCATCACAGGCTATTAGCCAAGATGGTCAAGGATGCCACCCCATGCTCTGGGCATCCCTAGCCTCTGACTGCCAGAAGCTGGGAGTGGATGACGGGATAATTATCTTGTTGTGTTCATTCCCTCTGAACCTCTTGGCATTGGCCAGGTTCGGAAGGCAAGATATTGGGCTAGATGGACCATTGGTCTGACCCAGTATGGCCATTATGTTCTTACCTCTAGTGATCTCTCCAAATCAGATTTGAAGCAGATTAGTGGAGCAGAGCTGTTGCTTTACCTGCTATTGCCTTACTTTTTACTCAGGGGTGCTGGAACAATTTGTACAACGGGGGTGCTGAAAGCCATTGAACCAAACTGTAAGCCCTGCATATAGTGGAAACCACTTCAAACCAGGGGGTGCGGTAGGCAGGGCCAGCTCCAGCTTTTTTGCCGCCACAAGTGTCAGAAAACAAAACAACAAACAAACAAACAAAACTATTGAGCTGCTGCCAAAGTGCCGCCGAAGAGGAGGACAGGGAGTGACGGACCCGCCGGCGAATTGCTGCCGAAGACTCAAGGAGGCCGATTGAGCAGCCGCCAAAGTGCCACTGCCGCCAATCCGGACATGCCGCCCCAGCAATAGACGAACTGCCGCCCCTTTCAATTGTCCGCCCAGGCATCTGCTTCCTTCGCTGGTGCCTGGAGCCGGCCCTGGTTCCAGCACCTATGCTTTTACTTATTCTATGGAGGGAAGATTCCAACCTCCATAATTCTCCTCTATAATCACTAAAATTCAAGATTCTGTGGCCCTTCCCTTCCCTTAAGGGGCGGAGCCATTCATTGCTCTGATGAGCTCCTCCTATGACTCCAAGATTTAAATAGGCCTCCAAAAATAACCTGTATCTGTATTCAGCTCTTTATTCTATCAGCTTCAAAAAAATGTGTGAATATTAAGTGAAGCCTAGTTAACTCTTTTTAAAGGAGAGGTCCTCTTCAGATTAAAAGGGGGAAATCTAGCTCCTGGCACAGAGGCCATGGAGGATTTCCTACCAGCTGCACATTGAGGAGGCAAGATTCCAGGGGGAACACATGTGCTTAGTCCTCACATACAGCACAAAGCTCAGTTGCTTGGGGACCTTTGTATGCCAATACAGGAGGGAACAGGGTAACAGGATAACTGCTTCCTGAATCTTCCTATCCTCCCCCTCCCAGAGACAGCCCATATTGAAGCTACAGAGTCATGGTGTCTCTACAGCCTCAGGACTTCAGTAGTAATGGCCCTGAAATGACTCCCAGAGAGCCCTAAGCAGGAGAACGGTACACATTTCTGGACTCAGCTGTGTGCCGATCCCCAAAATTTGAGCCTAACTGAATTTCCCACATGATTATGTAGAGGGCATTTCAGACTGTTTCACTCATTTGTAATAAAACCCATCTTTTGTAATGTGCCTGAAGAATAACTGTAAATTGAGAGTAAGAAAAAACAGAGGGATTAAATGCTTGGCTAACACAGAAATATGATATGAAACTGAAAACAAAGTGAGAAAACATTTTGTAAAAGCATCCAGGAGCCTTCACTTTTTCAGTCCTAGACAACATTGACCTAGGGCTGAAACACTTTATAGGGTAGGAAAAGTCTGATGCTCCATTTGAAAAATCTAATGCTTTTAGGTATTTTGTTTGATCTAAGCATGTCAAAACCAATCCCTTTTCAGCTATGCAAAAATCCAGTAAACTAGAGGAGTTTACTGTATCATACTAATAAATTATTTGCAGGGCTAGCGACAGAAGCAAAGCAGCACCTTGAGCAGGGACGTGTCGCTCAGGGAAGGTTGCGTCCCCTTTCCCAACCCTCACCTAGTGTGCGAAGTGTTATTAGGGTGGGGCTTTCTAAACATTCATAATAAATCATAACAACGCGGCCATTGTGTGAGTTTCCTGTCTTTGTGTGGCTACATGCTCCAGTCACTGCCGAAAGGCTACGTATTCCTGCCCCAGGCAGAGGTCGCGTTAGAGAAGCCTGTCGTGACAAACGTTTGCCAACCCCTTTACACTGCAGCACGTAAAGCGCAGGAGGCTCTGCATCGAGTTACCTCGCAGCCTGGCCGGAAGGGAAGCCCGGGACTGGCCAGAAGCAGGCAGCGCGCACGTTTCGCACAGCGCCGGGCAGACAATGGTGGGGCGGGGCAGGGCTGTAGGTAGGCAGCGGCCCGGAGCGCACGGGCGCGGGGCGGGAGAGGGCGGAACGTGCAGCCGCCCGCGGGCCCCACCTCCGCTCCTCGCTCGCCGGCCTGTTGAGACCCGGGGAGCCGAACAAAGCGCGCGGCATTTGCCTTCTGTCCTTTAGGAGGCAGCTGGAAGCGGCATGATTCACCCGGGTCAGCCGGGGGTGAGGCTGCCCCGCTTCCCCGTGGCCACCTCCTCCTCCCCCCGGCCCCGCGGAGCGCTGCAGAGCAGCACGTCCCCCCCGCCCCCGTCCCCCGCGCTTCCGTCCAGCGCCGGCTCCCAGCCGCTGGTGGAGGAAGAGTGTGTCACCGGGCGGCCTCTGACGCCAGCCCGTGTCCTGCAGCAGCCGCCGCTGACGCAGAGCCCGACACACAACATCCACCTGCCCCCGGCCACCGCCTCCTTCGCCGCCGGGCTGGTGCCTGGTCCGCAGCACATAATCCGAGCGAGGGCGGGGGGAGCAGCAGCGCGGAGGGGATCGCTCCGCCTCATCCTGCAGGATCCCCCCCTCCCCGAGGGAGAGGCACTGGCCCCATTGGTGAGGCGAGTGCGGAGCAAAGGGTGGGCAATTGCACCAGGGCCCCCAAACCAGCTCCCCATCCAAAAAACGCCTGTAACCTCCGTGTGTCAATAAAGTGAAACGGGAGAGCGAACATGCCCCAGCTTTCTCTGGCTGGGCCACTAAGCTATACAGCTAACTAACAAAAACAGGGTACACCAGCCAGCTGCCCCCAAATAATCATAAGGGATCGTTAACTCGCAACTAGTTAGCAGTTCATTGTGAAGGGTAATGGGCTAGATTCTGCACTGTGTTAATCTCCTTTAAACCTGGAGTGATTTGGGGTTACTGAGATTTTAGGGTGGCCAGATTGCAAGTGTAAAAAATCAAAACACTTTTGGGGGAGGATGAGAGGGGTATAGTTGCATATATAAGACAAAGCCTTAAATCGGGATGGTGCTGGTAATAGCAGGATGCCGGATCACTCTAACTCATATAAAGGAAAGCAGAATATGACCCCCACTGTCTCTCCCCAACAACTCTCCTCACATAATTTAGCATTAATGACTCTGACATAAAATCCTTGTCCCAATCACCCCCAAGTTATAATTGATAATGAAGCTGTGTATAAGTCCCTAACCATCCCCAAATGATTAATATGTACTGATTAATGACACTGTAAGTCCTCAAACTTCCCCCTGACTGACTAGTGACACTGTAAAGTAAGTCTACAACTATTCCAATGCCAAACTAAGTACTGCACCTTCACAGTTCTACAAAGACATCAATTACTTTATTCTCAAAATTCCTCTTGCTACAGAGGGTCTACATATTCTGGGCCAGAACCTCTACTGGTGTAAATCAGTGTAGATTCAGTGGAACTACTCCAATTTACACCAGTCTCATGGGGACTCTATTTTTGTTCTTTCTTAATTTTTTTTTAAATTTAAAAATCAAATTATTTTATTTATTCTGAAAGGGTATAATTATCCCCTCACAGCAGTGAAGACAAATGGATGTAAATGGATTTACTCTTGTTTACACTGGCCTAAGTTAATGGAGAATGAGACCTTGCTTTTTGAATATGGAAACATAACTGTGAATGATGGTGACTTGGATCACTGTGTATTTTGCAGGGATGGTATATGTAGACCTTAAAGCTTGACACATTTTTTTGTTCATAATTTACTGTGGGCAGTCCATTGTTTTTTGTACAGTGATAAGAAACTGCAATTGAGCAGGGGCTGCAGAAGCTGCTCCAGAGCCATGTACTGAATATGAAGTTAATTTTGTTCTCCAAGGTACTGCTGATCTTAATTGGAAATAGCACAAATTTGACCTATCTCCAGGGGTGATGGAACTAGGGGTGTTCAGATGAAATTGTTTCCATCAGATGCAGGGATTACAGTTTTGTTCAACGGCTTTCAGCACCCTTACTATAAAAATTGTTGCAGTGCCACTGCCCATCTCAGGAGCTACACAGTCACCTTTTCTGTATATCCTAGTACTTAATCCCACAGTAAAATGCATGATATTCATCTTATTATACAGAGAAGGGTGAAGGACTGAATTAACCGTGCCACTATTTGTGGAATCTGTTCCAGAGAGTCAAGATATTTAAAAGCTGACGCTCACAACACTGTCATCCCCTCCAGGGATGACAATAATAAAAATAACAAACAGAATAAAAATTAAATTACACTGACTGTCCGAAGTGGCTTTTTGACACTTGTTTGGGGCAGCAACTTGGCTTTAGGAGAGTGGGGTTAATGCAGCACCTCTCAGAAGAAGAGTGGGAAAGCACTACAGTTTAATTTCCTAAAGATCTTTGCTGCAGCATTCTGAACAGATATGAGCAGAGCAAGCTTGCATTTGTCAAGGCCAGGGAAGAAGATGTTGCAAAATTGAGATGAGAGCCTGGATGAGAGGTTTTTAACTGTGTGGGTGGATGTTTTTTCAATACAAGAAGTAACCATATACTTTAGGCCAGAACCTCAGCTGGTGTAAATCAGCATAGTTCCATGGAACTAAAAACAACAAAAGAATAGTGCCTAGTAGTGGCTCCATGAGAGGGCATAGTGAATGTCTCCTATGCAACATGCTGCACTAATTCTGCCTTACAAAATGGCAGCTATCCCTCCAGATAGGCAGATTCCTTGGAAATTTAAAGGTGAAACCCAAAGAGAAAACAAAGTCTTAACACTTACCTAGTTTGTAAATTTGAGTTAGAGTAGTGATGTGGGAACTCTGTGTTGAAACTGGCTGAAGGTACCCGATAGGAAAGGCAAATTGCTCTTACTTCAATTCCTTATATCATCTACAGGTCAAACAGCAGCATAATCATTTCATATCCTTAAGTAATAATGGTCATCAGTTTTAATTTCAGTGGCTTTTCCCCTTCCTAAACTTTTATCCTGTAACTGCTGGTCATTGCAGTTCTTCATTATCTGCCCTTTTATTTCTGCCAGTTCCCAATGACTTCTTGACAAAACCTCACTTTCTTCTTTCTCCTTAATTTTCTTTGAAAACTTTCTGGCCTAGGCTTTAAAGATGGATTCTTTAGTCCAGGCTATACCTGCTTCTTTTGATATCTCTAATTTAAGCTAATTGAATCTATTATATAATAGATTTTTTTGTTAAGCCCCAGTATAGCATTCTTATGGAAACTAAAGACCCACCATCTATAAACAACCAAACTTGTCTGTCAGACTGAGCCAAACAAAGGACCCTTTGGAAATCTTAGACTTAAACACATGCAGCAAGTGCAGCTCCTGCCACTCTTCAGCAACATCTCATTGAGGTGACAGAGTGCTTCCCTTAGAGCTAATGTGGGATGACATCATCTCTCTATACATTCACATGCTGTGCATCCCTAGGGAGAATAGATCCCATGAATGTTTAGGAACAGACATGTTCCAAGGAGAGTTTAATCAAGCAGTAAAACCTTTAACAATATTGACTTTAACAATATTACTGTAATTTGTTTTCACTTTTAATATGCTTTACTTCATTCCGTATGCCCTGGTTGTGCAAGGGAGAAGAAATCTGCATAATCACTATAGACTTTGTTTGTGGACAGGCTGGTGAAGTGGCCTTATATAACATAATGATATGTTACAGAAAGTATACTCTAAACAGTTAAAAGCATGCTCCCTAATAAGCATGTGTATGTGTACAAAGTAGATATACAGGCCAACATTTTCAAACCTGGGTGCTTTAATTTAAGCACCTAAATAAATGGTCTGATTTTCAGAGGTGTTGCGACCTCACAGTTCCTACTGCTCAGCAGCTATGAAAACCAGGCAACTTAAATATAGGTGCCTAAATATGAAGTTAGGGACCAGATTTTTAAAGTTATCTGGGCCCCTAAAGATGCGTATAGGTACCTAGTGGGATTTTCAAAAGCATCTAAGCAGGTTAGGTGCCTAATTCCCATTGCTTTCAAAGGGAGTTAGGCACCTAGCTTTTGAAAATACCACAGGGAGTCTGTCTGCATCTTAGGCTTCTTCATACCTTTGAAAATCTGACTCTAAGTACCTAACATGTAAATTTGAACATTTTAGCCCTACTGCAGATCTTTGTCATTTTCAGCCCTATCGGCTGAAATAATTTGGATGAGGTGGCAGTAAAATGAACAATCTCAATTGGTGGCTTTTTTCCTACTGAAGTCTTTGGAAAGCTAAACAGGCAAACAATAGGAGGTCAGCCTTTTTCCAGTGATTTATATGTCAAATTTGTAGGGCGTTGAAAAGCCAGGCAAAGGTCTTGAAGCTGCCGAATGAAGTAAATAGCATGACTTAATATATTTAGCAAATGATAATATAAACTATGGATAAACATACTGAGGGGTTGAAAAATGCATTCCTTGGCTGAAATTAGTGGAGATTTAGAGCCAAATTGTGGAGACGGGGGTGGCAATTTCCTTATAACAAACAAATCATTACCTCTTCTAAGGCAGCACAATATCTATAACACTTTTGGACTGGTAAAGTCTCATAGCACTTGAAAAACTAAACTTCAGCAATATGTCTTTCCCCTCCTCCCCCAGGAATCATATGAAGGCTGACAGAAAGATGGCACCCCTTTTGGCTTCTCAGAACCCACCCAACATGTCTATACTACCTGGCACTCTTACTTCTCCTGACCTGACCAGGCCTCCCGTGCATGTCACCCACCTCCACTGCACTCCACTGCACTCAGCACCCTCCTTCCCACCCAGCCAGTCCATTCCCTTAGGCAACATCCCTCTCAACTGGGGCCCTCAAACTGCACATACTCTTACTGTCTTTGTGGAAGAGGCTCCTCCTCCTTCTCTTTGGTGGGCTGCGAAGTGCTCCCATTCTCCATTAGACCTACAGGGCAGTTGGCTGCCTGGTAACAACCATCCCCTTCCTATCTACAATCTCTAACGGGTATGAATCTCTCCGCTTTTCATCCCTTGTGCAGCAGAGTGTACACTCTGTGTTGTGGTAACATATAGGTACCAGAAGCCCTTACAACTCTATATCCAAACCTTGGGAGTGGAAGGTCTGAATGGCTTAAAGGATTTGATAATAGGATATGGAAACTTTCATCACTGGATTGTTTTTAGCCTAGCTCATGTCAGAAGTTGTTACTAAAAGTAGATAATTTCATGATTTGTGTGAAAGGAGGTGGTGGTCTTAGTCCACTTTCTAGCGGACACATGACCATGTCACAGACAACATTTCCACAGCTGGCACTAACTGGTATCTTGTATCACAGATAACAATAATTGAATGGTCATAGAACTTGAACTGCTCTTTGGACACTAATGAGACTTCATCCAGGAGAAGGTTGAGGCACAACTGTTGTGTGATTTAGGGTTGTTTATGCTGATATATTTATTAATAGAGTATGCACAACATGGATAAGACTTCAGCCTTTAGTACAGTCACTCTGGCATCCTTCGTGAGCATCAAATCCTCGCCAGATTCAGTAGGAAGTAGAAATGTATGTATGTACAACATATTTCAGTAGAAAAAGGCATGTCTTTGGCTGACCCTGGCCCCAGTAAACTCACACAGATTGCTCAGTTTGCATCACTCCTCCTGAATCATAAACAGAGACGAGTAGATACATATGACATTTGTTGGCTTTATTGTACTAAAAAGACAATTTGCTATTGTTCTCTCTGAGAAGATACTAGTGATGGGCAAAGCTCCAGAGTTTTAAAGGTTTGACTTGGGTAAGGTTACATCTTTCTCTACCTATTACTGGCCTAACTTAGGGCTCCGGACCCCTACTAAGTTTCACTCTTGACTATGAAAAGACATTCTTATTTCAGCAAATGTGTTCATATGGGGAGTTATACCAGTATAATTGTAATGGTAGGGACATGCCAGTGAATTTCCCTGTGTAGATAAACCCTAAGAAATCAGTAGCCCTAAACAGGAGAGGAGATAGTGAACTTCTGAATTAATTTTTAACTCGCAGCTTTTCTGTGCCTTTATAAGAAGCAGCCTTCAAAGGGAACACGTGCACTGGTAAAGCACAACACAACACACAGGCAAGCAGACTACCATCATGCTGTGCATGCTCAAAAAAAGTTCCTCCTCTTCCATTTTGAAGGTATACTCTATGCTCAACATGTGCTGCTTGCACTCTGCCAAGGCAGGAAAGAAATGGGAGGAGTCATGGCTCTGCTTTTTCCCCCTTGAGGGTGTCTAGTGATGCTTACACTTCTCTGGCGTTTGCATTTAGAGCGCACAAGGATTGTGATTGTTACTGCCCTGGCACAGGGATGCAAGGATGAGTAAACTTCTTTCATTCACTCACTGCCTTGCACAATTATGGAAGGTCAGCTGACATGTGACCCTTGGTGATTAATTTAAATGCAGGAAAATGGCAAAATGACTAAATCAGTGTTACCAACTTTTGCAGTTGGGGAGGGGCATGGGCAGAGCTTTGGCCCTGTCCCATCAAAGTGCCAGCTAGCAGAGCTGAACTGGGTTAAAGGGTTCAGGACTGCAGTAAATAATTCCTCGGAGCAGGGCAGGAGTTGTGATGCAAGGTATGTCTATACTGCAATTAAAAAACCACGGCTGGCTCGTGGCAGCTGATTTGGGCTCGTGAGGCTTGGGCTAAGGGGCTGTTTAATTGCGGTGAAGACGTTTGGGCTTGAGCCCAGGCTCTAGGACCCTACAAGGTGGGAGGGTCCCAGAGAGGGTGACCAGATAGCAAGTGTGAAAAATCAGGACACTTTTTTTTTTTGGTGGGGGTGAGGGGGATATAGCTGCCTATATAAGACAAAGCCCCTAATATCGGGATGGTCCTGATAATATCAGGACATCTGGTCACCCTAGACCCAGGCCTCAGGCTGCAGTCTGAGCCCATATGCTTACATCGCAATGAAACAGCCCCTTAGCCCAAGTCAGCTGGCATGGGCCAGCCATGGGTGTCTAATTGCAGAGTAGACATACCCTCTGATTCCTTCCTTGGCCTCATCCTGGGACTGAGTAGCTATGTACAACCCCTTACTCAGGACTGAACCTTAAGGCGCAGTCTACCCCTTAGTGTTTTAAAACTGTCTCAAGAGAGTGCAGGGTGGTGGTGGGGGAGTGCTTCTATTTCATGTCGAATTTTGTCTTTGACTAACACTCTCTTCCCAACCATTATTTCAGTGGTCCTTTGTAGCAGATTTTGCAGATGAGTAGGTCACTTCCTCCTTCAAATCTACATGCTCAGCATCAGCAGTAGGCTAAGGGCCCTGTCCTGCTCCCATTGAAACCAATGGCAAACCCTCAATTATCTTCAAAGGGAGAAGAAATGTGCCCTCCCATGGAAGCAGATAGGGGTTTCATTCTCAGTTTGGGTTTCCTGTTCATATTGAGAAGCATTAATATTCAACAGTGGCTTCTTTTTACAATGGGAAGAATCAGAGATATGGACGCTGACAAATGAGATGATGACAGTAACATGATTAGCAAACATCCCTTTGACCAGCTACTGTGCTCTTCCTTTTGTTTGGATGAGAGGTAGAGGAGCCTGCCTCATTTTCACTGTGTTAATTTTAGTTATAGAAATAAACCAAAAAAGGCCACACTTGATTGGCTTTATACATTTTCAAAATAAATAGGAGGTGAAGATTGTGCATATCTGATAAGTAAGGAAACCCTAGGAGCCAGTTTCTGATCATTATTTTGTCTATATGAATTTGGAGTAACCCCACTGGCTTCAATGATATTACTCCAGAATCATATTGGTGTAACAGAGATCAGAATTTGGCCCCCCAGCACAGCACCTAACCTTTCTGAAACCACATGTTAGCTCTATGGCTTGAGTCCAATCTTCAGCCCATGACAGGGAGGCAAAGGTGACCTTAAGCCACATTTGCAGGCCCCAGAATCTGGGGCTAGTTGTGAGCTGGTTTGGTCCCTAGCATATGTTAGAGCAGCTGGTAGTCCATGGCATCAAGGTGTTAGCCTGAAACAGATTTTAAGGTGTTTACCTTCTGAGGCCACTCAGAAGATGGGCTAACCTGCAGTCCCTCCCCCCTCCTGTATCTATCACTGGGGTAGTTAAGAATGAAACAGACAGGGTAAGGTGCAGGTACAACATGATTTATTAGACCAACGTGGTCTGAGAAGCAGAACCCGTGTTACAAAGCTAAATAACATAAACACAAGTAATAAAGCACAAGTAATAACAAATGGCTTGGTTGTTAACAGGAGATGAAAATGGACTTGAAGTCCGGAACCCACAAACCTGATACATTGGGATAGCCAAAAGGCAATAAAAGGAAACTACGGTATCATCTCTCTGTCCTAGGCACGAACCCTGACTGTCCAAGGGATGGACCCCAACTGTCCCATGCAACGAACCCTGACTCCGCAACGAATCCTGGACAGAACCAATGAAAACTGGAAACACTGGACCACAGAAACAGTGGAACAGGATGCAACGATCACCAGGTAAGTGGCTTGTCTCCTTTCTTCTGTCCCCTATGCGTCATCCTGAGTGGTAGTGTGCGGACTCATAGGTGGAAAAAGGAGAACGGGTGCATGCAGTGTATGACACCGATGGAACCTGACACCTATAATCCTGGCCTAGCTGGACTCCTTCCACAGGCTGGTAACGTGGGAGACACTGGCTGCCTCTAGGATGGACAGCGCCGAGGCTATCATCTATATAGTCTGCTGTTGCTAGGCAGACTATGCAGTCACGTGTTTTAACCGCTCTCTGCCTTTCCTGCTCTAATTTGAAAGAGGCAAAGGGAGGGGTGGGAAGCTCTCCATGAAGGAGGGCATCCAAAATGGAGTCCTACTCATTGTTTTTACAGAACAAGATGGAGATTAGAGGAGAAATATACCAAAACAGTATTTTACCTCAACAAAGGGGCCATTCTGGCTTCCTAGAATAGCCTGGGCACTGAGGTGTTGTGGTCATGTCCCTTTTGTGTCTGATCATGCCTAAGGTCGCCAACTCTCCAGGATTGCCCTGGAGTCTCCAGGTATTAAAGCTCAATCATTAATTAAAGTTTATGTCATATGATGAATGAAACCTCCAGGAATATGTCCAACCGTAACTGGCAACCTTAATCATGCCTCTGATGTTAGAGGTTGAAAATGGGTGTGGTGATCGTGGTGCAGAGCCGCTACATCAACTCTATACCACCTTGGAATTCCACCGTTGCAAGGAGAACTCCCAAGTAATAATCAGTTTAAGCTGAATTTCCATCTGCTTTGTATCACCAGAGTGGCAACAAGCAACTGAAGGGCCCATAAAATGAAATTAGAGAGGTGGAAAAGACCTGTTAAATCATCTATTCCATCTGTGCCAGTGTAGTGATGAATTAAATCAGTGTTTCCCAAATGCGGCCACAGCCTCCTGGGCTGTGATGGTCGGGGGGGGGGGGGGGGGGGGCGGGAGCAGCGGCTCCTCCCTGGTGCTCCTGGATGCCTGGGTGTTGCTTGCTGGGGCTTTCAGCAGGGGTTGGGCCTTGACACCCTCTGGAGACACCTGAGACACAGTGGTGGAGGGGCAGGCAGCCGGTGAGTTCCCCACTTTCCCAGGGAGGGTGGGGCTCAGGCTTTGGGCTTCAGCTTGGGGGTGGTGTGGAGGTACGCTCTGGCCATGAGGCTTTGGGCTCTGGCCCTGGGCTCCAGCCCTGCGGCTTTGGGTTCCGTCCCCTAGCTGTGGGGCTTCAGGCTCCAGCCCCCTGCTGTCTCCCCAGCCAACCCCCAACCCCCCACCGCCCTTGGCCCCTGCTGCTGCCTCCCCCAACCCTCCCATCCAGGGCTTAATCTGTCCCCAGACTTGCTGGGGCTGAGTACATCTGCTGTGAAAAGTGATACTGATATGTATGTTAATATCACTTTTCACAGCAGACTTACTAGCTAGCAATAAATAAATTGTGGTGACTTGGATGTGTCTATGTGCATATTTATTTATTTATTTTCCCTAAGTTAATTAAGTATTTTAGGAAAAAATGTGAGTAGCAGCCACCAGCTGCACTGTGAGGCCACCAAATAACTTGTCCTGAGAATCCCTGAATTAGATGCAATTTTACCTTTATGTTTTTATCTTTGAATGATGACAGCATTAAAATAGTGGTTCATGTCCCTACTGTCTCCCTATTCAGAAAACAGAGTAAACAGGGTTTGCTTTATCAGACTACCCAGACTTTGCTTACAGTCACAGAGGATATACTTGTGAAACCCCTGGACACCAGGCTTTAGGACAGTTCACCTCTCTGTCACCATGGCCAATGCCTTATTTACCATTCACTCCACTATTGTTTCAGGAAATGATTTCCCACCTTCCAGTTACTGCCAGAATAGTATGGATCTTTTTGGGGAGCTCCACTGACCTCTATACCAATATTCTCTACTGTCAGCTACTGGCCCTGTAAACAACTGCTCAGACCAGATGAAATCCTCCCCCCCACCCCGCGCAAGGAGCCAGCGTGAGGCCTATTAAATCTTATTTTGAAGTGATTCCAGTGTGCATAGGCCTTTTGCTGGCTCCCTCAATGTGCCAAGTCATGATTTGATCAAGAATCTCACCATGTTTTTCTATATCCACAGCTCCTAGAGACTTTTTATTACATGAGATTCCCAGCTTTCATTAACAAGCTTTTCTCTGCAACTCTGAGGGGCAAAAACTTTTTAGAAACTGAAACAATAAAGACTCACAATCAGCAGGTAAGTTTAAAAAAAATGCCCTAAATTATTATTTTTTATACTCTCATGTTTTTTATGCCATTCTCATGATGTTTTGGGGCCTGACTCATGACCTTAAAAGTTTGAAACTGGTATCACTGCCCTCTGCACTGGGGTGACTTTTACTCAATGCGATTTCCTTCTGATTTTATTTCCCCTGAAGAGACCTGGAGCTCATTGCAGTCAGCAGATTGCCACCTTATTCTATACCACCTCCTCTTTCTTCCCCTGTTCATTCCCCATGTCAAGAGTGTAATCAACAATATTTACCTAGAATGATTTTAAGTGAAAAGTTTTAGCCAGTGTATTATTTCAAAAAGGTAATTAATAATGAAGAGGACCCTTACTTCTCTGATACAATGGCAAACTTTATTATGCTGCAATACAGGACTAAATGTACCTTTCACTGTACATGAATACAAAGCCTGTCCCTCATTTTGCACCAAAATGTACTACTGCTGTTATTCCACTGTTCATTTATGTAAATCAGGATCACATGTGTTGAAACATAAAAGCTTACTCCTAGGGGAATTCTGCGCCACTGCGCATGCGCAGAATTTATGTCCCCCACAGATTTCTTTTCTTCTCTGCAGAAAAATGACTTTCTGATGAGGAAATCACAAGAGTGGTCATCCGACCCTCCTCAGCAGTATGTTTCAGGTGCCATGGGCAGCTGGCAGAGAGGTAAATTACTATGGGGCAGGGGGCGGGACTGGGGAAGACCTGGCTGGGGCTCCTACCCTGTGCTAGGCTCAGCTGCTAGGGCTGGGGAAGATGAGACTTCCTCTTACCCTGCACAGCATCCGGGGCCAGGTGAGACCCACCTCCAGATTTCTCCCCCAGCTGCAGAAAGCTTGCAAACTCCTCCCCCACTTCTTGCACCCATCGCTTTTCAGCTGCAGGGGGAAGGATCCATGTACAGGGAGCTGCTCTCCCATCCACTCAACCCCCATGCATCTAGACCCCCTCATACTCAGATCCTCCCGCCAAGCCTCACCACCCCGCACTCAGAACCTCCCGCTAATAAGCCCCACTTTCCCTAGACCACCCCGACAAGCCACCCAGATCCCCACCCCACCAAGTCCCAACCAGCTGCACCTGGATCCCTACCCAACTGAGCCCTATTCCCCCAGCATCTAGACCCCGCATTGAGCCTCCCAAACCTAGAGTTTCCTGTCAAGCTTTATGCCCCCCACACACAGACCCTCTCCTGCTGAGCCCCAACTACTTTCATCTGGACTCCCCTGCAGAGTACCATTAACGTTGCATCCAGCTCCCCCAGCCCCAACAAGCCCCTGTGCAACCAGTTCCTCCACTGAGCCACCTGCACCCAGACTGGCCCACACAGAACCCTCTCACACCCGACACTAAGCCCCTCCACACTTGCATCCTGTCTTGCTGAGCCTGCCTGCCCACATCTGTTGCACCTGGCACAGAGGGGCAGAGCCCTGGGGTGTTTCTGGGACAGGCCTGATCCTTGCGCTGTGTCAGGGTTGAGTGCAGTCTCACTGCTTAGTCCATGTCCTGGATGTGTAGGGGAGCTGCACAGTGATCTCCCACCTCTGTGCAGCCAGTGGACTGTGCTCTCCACGGCTTCCACATTTATTTGAAAAATAAAATCTGCAGAATTTTAAAATATTGTGTGCAGAATTTTTATTTTTTTGGCACAGAATGCCCTCAGGACTAAAAGTTTCCATCTGTGTTAATAGTGTTCATCTGATGTCACACGCTGCTATTTCATGTCGTGCTTCCTTATTCGCAGACATTACTCATACATCTTAAAGGCCAAGGTCACACACACACAGGCTCTCGCGGGCAAAGAATTATTAGTAAATCCAAATTTCACTTCCACTCCCCATTCTAAAGAAAATGAGCTCTGGCTTATGCACTGTGTGTAAAATACCTTATTTAAAGCTAAGTCTAGCCATACAGACCAATAAAGAATTTTATAATGAACACATTTGGTGTGTATAAGCAAGCCCTGTAGCCAGTCTATATCTGATACAGAAGTACATGACATAGTGTCAGGAGTAAATTAAGAACAGAAACAGAAGGAACAAAGCTTGCAAAATCTCATCAAAGTGACACTCTTAAATACTCCAGAGAACTTCAGCTTTGACAAACCTTCAGAATGGACAGATTGGAAACAAGATTTCACATTGCTACTGTGCTCTAAAAATAAAGTAGAGATATACAGGTATCTTCTTTAATCTATGCTATGGACAAGCAGGCAGAACATATCTTTAGATCTTTTGACTTTACCAAAGACAGTCACAAAGATGACTATGAAAGGGTTCTGGCTATGTTTGATGCATACTTTATACCTCAGAGAAATATGGTTTATGAAAGAGTATGTTTCCACCAGAGAATTCAAGAACCACGGGAAAAGGTTGAATGTTTTCTAAGAGCTCTGCATAACTGGCTGAAAACTGATTTGGGAAATGCAAAACATGAAAATATCAGAGACAGGCTGCTCACTGGGTTAACAGATAAAAACCTTTCACATCAACTACAACTGAAGAGAGATTTAACCCCAGCAACAGCTACATAGAGAGCAAAGTAGTCTGAGCTGGTAAGACAGCAAAATCTAGAGCAATTTGACAAACCTAAAAAACCTGAAACTGGCTTCGAAATTGTAGACAAACACATGAGTGCTAAGTCATTATAATAAAACCCCTGAGACAAGGAGAGAGAACTCCCCGACTACAAAGGACAAATTCCAGCCTACATGCACAAGGTGTGGAAAAACGTCATATCCCAAGAGGTGATGCAAATACAACCAGAGGCACATACTGTAATAAATGCATAAAATATGGACATTTTGCTGCTGTTTGCCACACCAAGTCAGAGCCCGTTGTTTCTGGGGTCTATTACTGTTGACATAGAGGCTTCCTGGAGAATGAAACTGAATATTCATGGCAAGATTATTGACTTTAAAAATTGACTCAGTAGCTGATGTCACAGTCATCTCATAAGGCAGTGTTTCCCAAACTTGACACCGCTTGTGTAGGGAAAGCCCCTGGTGGGCCGGGCCGGTTTGTGTACCTGCCGCGTCCACAGGTCCACTGATCGTGACTCTTACTGGCCGCGATTCGCTGCTCCAGGCCAATGGGAGCTGCTGGAAGCGGCCCGGGCCGAGGGATGTACTGGCCACAGCTTCCACATTCTACTGCCAGGGGCTTTCCCAACACAAGTGGCGTCCCAAGTTTGGGAAACACTGTCATAAGGGATTTTTAGTCACCTTCAACCCCTTCCAGAGCTGAAGTTACCTGCCACAGCTCTGACTGCCCCTAGAGGTATTCTGAACTGCACAGGCCAGTTCACCACAGAAACAACTTACACAGACAAAGCTATGCATTCAGAGTCTATGTGATCAAAGGACCACAGACCAACAGCCTGTTGGCCTCAGTGTGGCAGCCACGATGGGCCTAGTGAGAAAGGTGAAAGAATTCACTAGACTATTTGGTGATACTAGACTTTTGAAAGAAGATCCAGTACAAATAACCTTAAAAGACAATGAAGAACCATATAGTATACATTGACCCCATAGGATTCCTTTCCCATTACTTCATACTGAGTTAAAGAGAATGGAGCAGAGTCTCTTGATTATGCCAATCTCTGAGCCAACAACATGGGTGTGTCCCAGCATTACCAGTTATAAAGAAAAATGGAAAAAATATGAATCCATATGGATCTTAAAGACTTAATGAAGCAGTTGTAATAGAAAAATATTTCCTCCTACTATTGGATGACTTCCCCAAAGTGAAGGGAGCTACAGTATACTCCAAGCAAGATGCCTCAAGCAGATTCTGGAAAATTCCAAGTGCTAAACTGACTACATTTATCACATCCTTTGAGAGATTTTGCTTTTGAACATTATATTTTATCAGTGCACCCGGAATTTTCCAAAGAAAGATGGCAGAATTGTTAAGGAAAAGAAATGGAGCTGTTATTTTCATGGATGATATCCTGACATATGAATGTTCGATGGAAGAACAACAAAACTCTCAGAGTCCAAAGCCTAATTCGTCAGCTTCAGTCCAGACTAAACAAGGAAAAATGCATTTTCTGCCTACCCCAAATTGAATTTTTGGGACAGATAATAAACCAAGATGGAAAGTCCTAAGCCTGAGACAGTAAAAGTGTAACCCTTCTGCCAGGTGGGGCCAAAAGCAACTAGGGGCGGGTTCAATATCTAGGGTTTCCTTTTCAATAATACAACACAACCGGCTCAAGCTCCCACCCAGTAACATGGGAAAATTACACACCATCCCTGGGCACCACTGAGAGGCAATATTTCCCCACTCACAAGCACAGAGTCTGAGTGTAGAAAAGAAAACTTTTAATGAAAGTCACCCAACATTAATTAGGGAAAATGTCACAAGCAGGATTAATAATCATAAAACTATGAGCAGGACACCTACCCCAGAGTGTATGGGGCAGTGTTTTCTACCTCATGTTCTTGAGTTCTATAACCAAAAGTTCCTTTACTGTGCCCCTCTCTGCTCCCTCACCATACCCCACTCACAATGGTTGTCCCTGGTCATTGAGGATCCAGGGATCAGAGGTGCATCTGTGTGAGTTCACCTCCCACCCGGGGAAGAAGATACCTACCTTGCTCCACCTGAACACTTGCTCCTTGCTGACTGCCGCTCCCCCACCACTCCCGCTGGCTGCCCCCCGCTGGCTGCCTACTGCGCTCGCTGCCCAAAGTAGACACTCACAGGGAGCCCAGCATTGCTCTCAACAACCTGTGAGTTTGAAGATGACGCAAATGCATATGTGGATGGAGGCTGCTGTGGATACATACAGACCAGTGTCAGAAAAGAGTCTACAAAAAAGCAACCTTGACAGACATTCAACTACTAAGAAACTTCTAAGATACATTGGGGTGGCTGGACCAAGTACCTAAAGAACACCAAGGAAGCAACAAGAGACTGTTTTGTGGCACGGGGACAATTAAGCCAATATCAAATGGACTCATGATTAAAGACAATTGAATTGTAATTCCAGACAAAATGAGAAGAGAAATCCTAAATCTCCTCCATGAAGGACATTGAGGATTAACTAAATGCTGTGAATGGGCCAACCAGTCAGTGTGGTGGCCAGGCATCAGCAAGGACATAAAGAATAAACATCTGCATGTGAACATTGAAGAACTAATGGAACAACACAACACATGAACCTTTAATAACAATACTTCTACTAGACAGTCCTTGGAAGAGACTAACTGCAGATTTCTGCAAATTCAGATGGACAATGGACCACAATTCACTGCAGCAGCATTTAGTCCTTCTCAACAAAATATGGTTTTGATCATATTACTAGCAGCCCACATTGCCTACAAGCAAATGGAGAGATAGTCAGTTGTACAGATCGCCAAGAAAATTCTACAGCAGGAAGATCCATTCCTTCCTCTTCCGAGTTATAGATCAACACCAACAACAGCTAGCATGGAATATATTATGTTTAAAATGTTTCCAGAATATTTTGCTGTTATTATATAATATATATGACTAAACAGCACAGTGAAAAGGACAGTCAATTGTAATGATTTCCTGGTGCTTCTAGGTCATTTAGTCCCCTATTTGGGCATAATACAACTCCTGATGGGAAGACAACTCAGAACTTCTGTTCCAAAGTTGGAACAGAATCTATCTCCAAAGTGGCCAAACATGAACTGGGTAGACAAATTGGATAAAAAGTTTAAAAGAGCTTATGAACACTTTTACAACAGGCATCACTCCGTTAGAGAATTGCTGGATCTAGAACCTGGTGACCATGTTCATGTCAAACTGGATGGAGAAAAGGGAGGGACAACTCTAGATGTCGTGAAGAAAAAGAATTCAGCACCCAGATTGTATGTGATCAAGGCCAACAATGGAGAGTTCAACAGAAACCATCAACATCTATAGTTTGTTGCTCTCCCCTCCCCCCCCCCCAAAAAAAACCCCAGATCAAACTCTATGGATGACACATACAGAACAAGAAGAAGATGACTCAAAGATTCCAAAGCAACCACAGCCAGTCATTGCAACTAATGGACAGCCAGTTATGTGTTCGAATTGTGTAATAAAAAAACCAGTACTATTCAGAGACACTTAACAGACTCATACATACTCAGCTTCAAAGGTATTGTGAAAGTGTAAGTGTTGTGTATGGTAGGAATGTAAAACAAAGGAAGAGATGTAATGGAATGCTAAATTGTACTATGCTGTTCAGCCAGTAGGTGGCACTGTGCGTAAAATGCCTTATTTAAGCCTAACAGCCATACCGAGGAGAGCATTAAAGGATCTTCTGATGAACTCATCTGGTATGTATAAGCAAGTTTTGTAGCCAGTCCATATCTGGTACAGAAGTACATGACACCCTATATGTTTGTATCTGTTAAATCTCTCAGAAAATAATGGGGGGATGTCTCTAAATCTCATTCCTTGTGGCACCTATCTGTCTAAATACACAAACAACCCCATCCCCAACATGTAGGGCCAGAATGTAATACACTTTGTTGCAGTGAAACCAAATGGCCACCTTTTATGATGCTTATACAGTCTTTGTACTGTTCCTGTAAAAGAAAGGATACTGTTCAGACAGGAAATGCAATTGGACAATGAGGTAGTATATTTGCTAGAAATGAAAAATGGAGGGGACACACAGCATAAGACACTGAGGGCAAGATTGTGATATCCTTACTCACATGAAGCATTCCCTTACTTTCATAAGTAGCCTCACTCAGGGCCGGCTTTATGACCTGCGAGGCCCGATTCGAATACCTGGGGCTTCGGCGGCACTTTGGTGGCAGGCGGTCCACTCCGGGTCTTCCGCGGCACTGAAGGATCCCCCGCTGTCGAAATGCTGCTGAAGACCCCCAGAGCAAACCTCCCCGCCGCTGAAGACCCCCCAGAGCGGGGCTCTCTTCGGTGCGGGTGCAGGGCCCTCTTAGGCGCAGGGCCTGATTCCGGGGAATCAGGGGAATCGGCCTAAAGCCGGCCTAGACCTCACTGATTTTTGGGGATAAGTTACTGCTCAATGTGAGTAAGGGTACTACAGTCTGGCCTTTATTTAGTAAATATTTAACTATATAAGGAATTGTAAATCACTATTCATCTCCTTTAACTTGAAAAACTCTAGTCCTAATGGTGGATAGTAAGGTCAAGTCACCAAGAATGTTTGATAATCCCCATTGCCAGAGTAATCTGAGTTTTCGTTTCATTGGAAATGAACCACCACAAGAGAGAGAGCCAGAGAGAGAGAGTTCCAAAGGGTATGAGATCAGCTAACTCTAATGGTATATCTATACTGCAGCCAGAGCTGTGAATAGCTGCTTGTGTAGACATAATCCCAATAGCTGTACTCTAGCTAGCTCGCTAAAAATAGAAGTGAGGCTTTAGCACTGGCTGTATAAGCAAGTACGTACTCGAAAGGATCAGGCAACCAGCACTGCGGCATCCTCACTTCTATTTCTCGTGAGCTAGCTAGAGCATAACAAGTCTGGGTATGTGTACACAACCCATTCACACCCATCTGCAATGTGGACTTACCCTAAATTAATCATATTGTATATCGTGGTGGCCTGTATTAAGATTTCACCTGCAGATGGTTAGGCCACTTAGAATCAGTCAGAATTTATTCTGATATATAAAAAGATTGGTGTGCTCCTAAGCTACCTGAAAAGCTTAGGGGCCATGTCAAGCCACTGATTTTAAAGCAGAAATTCCCATTGAATTTATTACCTAAAAATCAATGCTATCCCATGCCATGGTCTGGCCATAGATAAGGGGGAAAGGGTAACTTAAATATAATTTTTTCAGTCTGTATTTGTGATACCCTTACTTAGTGGTATTTTGGTCCTCAAGCAGACCCACTGAAATTAGCAGAACTACTTGTGGAGTAAGGTAGCACTCAGCAGGAGTAACCATATCACAGTCTAGCTCTCAGGGTCTTATACAATGAGCCACTTTATCTTGACTTTTGTAAGTTTTAGGAAATAGATGCCAGTATTCTAAATTCAACTTGCCATCTCAATTTCTTCTTTGAACTTTATGCCAGTATAGTATCATTCCTTTTACAGGGACAGTAAAAAGCCAAATGTGTGTCACAAATGACAGCCATTTGTTTTCATTAATATTCTCTAGTTTTAAATTCAGCTACAAATGGTGAAAAAAAATAACCCAGAAGCAATGAGTTTATTCTTTAAGGAAATTCTTTAAGGCAAAGCTACCAAATTCGCCAAGCTTTCAGCTGATTGTTAAACAGAACACAGACTTGAAAGGCTACGGCGGTTAAATCACCTCATGTAATTCCCAGAGAGAGTGCTTAATTCAGGTCAAGTCTTATGAACAGGCTCTGTCCTGCACTTTACCTATGGTGACAGACTGTTCAGAAGCAGATTTTTTATTCTTTCAGCCACCATGTGCCTGCTCAGCCAGAGCACATTAAAATAAAGTAATAAACAGAATAATAGGCAGTCTGTATAAATAAATAACTCAACATATTGCTGTGCCTTTTAAAAAACAACAACAAAGAGCACCCTCTTTTTGGACTCCCTGCTATAATTTTCTGTTGTCATTTATTAATACTTTGCTCCTAGGGTAACCCAACTGAAAAAGAACAATAAACAAAGCACCTTCTATGCCATAGGAGTATATTTATTTGTTTAAGTAAGTCTTTAGAGAGTCATGTTCAGCTGCTGGAGAAAATAGACCTGAGTCAGCACTTCCCCCTAGCTCCCTGTGCTGGCAGGAAATGAAAACTATTACAATCAGCTTGTTATACAAAATGTGTAGAATTAGTGTCAGCATTTCAGCTTTGCTGTATACCAGCCTTGCATACTTATTGATAACAGCACCAGTCATTAAACCATTCTTAAAATAATGGTTCACCAGCCTGTCACATTTTTAATCTGGGAAAACTTTACAATGTGATACACTTAAAAGCAAACAAAACCTCTACCTACAGGAGAAGTCTGCTTTGGTTCCAAGAGTCATCCACTAGTTTAACTTACATACTTTCTTGTTAGTTGCTTTTCCTGCTGCAGTGTTCTCTGCGTCTCAGGAGAGAGAAGAAGAGAACTGATTTAATTTACCTTAGACTCAATGGCCAAATTTAGAGGTGAGGTGTAATGGGATGTAAGATCCATATCAGCAAGTGGATGCAAGTCTGGGGGAATCTAACTGAGACCAACCAAGTTTAAATTGATTTAATTTACATGCAGAGATGTTTGGAAGAAGGTGCTACCCAAGTCTAGATTACCTTAGATCCCCTTAGGGCCTGATCCAAACTTAAAGCTTAATGGGCAGAAGACTTATCCACAGATCAGGTATAGCATGGATAACAGCAGTGAAAGCTTCCTCACATTGCCCTACCAATGCGCCTCATCTGTGTCCCAGAGAAAGTTGAGAGGATGGGCCGCTCTCTGTGCCAATTCTACACTTGCTTCTGCTGAGATTGTCAATAAGGTTGCTAGTTAGAAACAATTGTGACATTTTGTATGTGTGTGTGAAACGAGACTTCACCTGCTGACTAGGAGCTGGTGAAACCACCAATTCATTTCATAATATTTAAACAGTAAATTAGAGCACCTGACATTTTTGTCAACAAGCTCAGGGCTTGATTGAATGGGTGTGCACAATCTGTACAGTGATTATTATCAGCCATAATTCTTCAGGATGTTACCTAATGAACACCACAGTCAGTTCACAGCAATGTCAAGTCACTTGCTGACAAGGTGTTCAGGTGATACTGGATGCACTCACCTGAAGTGACCCAAATGCAGTCTGTCGGACCTGCTTTATACAGTGAAAACTGATTAACTCACAGGCAGTGTGACAGAATGGCATGCCAGCCATTGGCAAGCTGCACTGTGAGACACAAAAACTCTTTGAGAGATGATTTACAGTCAAAAGGAAAAGCACTTCTGGCCTTTATTTTCCCTGTCAAAATTAGAAGTCTGTGGGAATGCTGATTTTGCTACATGATGAAAAATTAATACCAATGGAATAGAGTAATGCTGCACAAATTCTGAGGCAAAGTTGAGGAGGCGTTTGGAGGGAAATAAATATTGAGGTGAAGCTGAAACCTGTTTATTTTTTTCCAAATATATTGATGCCAAGATATTTTACTATCGTGATAGTACCTGTGTTCATATTCTACCATGAATATAATCAATATTTTGGATGAATATGTTGGTGATGCAGCAGCACAGAATTTGTCATTTTATAGGTTATGATTATTATTAATTATTTGTATTGCACTAGGACCTAGAAGTCTCAGCCATTGACCAGCACCCAATTGTGCTGAGAACATACTAGACTGATGCTTCCTTCCCCTTGACTCACTACAGTTTGAGGTGGGAAGGGAAGGGGACGTCACTCTTCTATTTCCTCTATCTGGGAACTCTTTCCCTTCTTCTGAGTCACTTCCCCTCTTTCAATAAAACCTTTTGAAATCCCCACGGACAGTCTCTCTCTCTTTTTTCCCCTTTAGCTGAACTACTTTTTCTGTTAAGTGTTTTGCAGTACTGGGTATAAAGTATGCTACAGCTTATGAACATTAATCGTAATGTGTTGCGTGCCTCAGCTACTTGGAAAGCAGGTAGATTTTTGTTTTTGTAGACTCTACCAAGAAGGTTGTTTCTGAAATGTTGCTTTTTCAGGGCCTAAATCCTGGCCCTGTTGAAGTCAATTACAAAACTCCCACTGACTTCAATGGGGCCAGACTGACCCATACGTGTCTGTCAGGGAACAGTGTGGCAAGCCATCCAGCCTGGCAAAAATAATGTTTTCCTTCTTCTAGTCAAAGCAATGGCTCTTCAAGATTTCTTTTCGAGCTGTATGAAACATCCATCATGGAACCCCAAACTATGCCAAATCTATTAGGTTTGAGCTTTATTACAATGTTGAGCAGCCCAGGTTTTGCTGAAAGGTTTGCTAATGTTTGTGAAACTTTTGTGCAAACTTGGCTCTAATTAAGAGAAAATCTGAGCCCCGTCTTGATCATGCATTTACAGAAACCAGGGCCTCCAGTGAGGGTGTAAGAAGGGAGTACCAATAATGCTATTGTTGACTGCCTGGTTATCATCTCCTGTTTCCTTGCCTTCTCTAAACTTGTTTCAAGACTGAGCTTGATAAGTTTATGGAGGGGATGGTATGATGAAATAGCCTACAGTGGCATATGGCCCATCCACCCCGATATAAACAAACAGCTGGAGATGAGACACTAGATGGGGAGGGCTCTGAGTTACTAGAGAGAATTCTTTGTCAGGTGGGTCTCGCTGACATGCTCAGGGTCATGATCACCATATTTGGGGCCAGGAAGGAATTTTCACTCAGATTGGCAGAGATGCTGAGGGGTCATTTTTTTTTGGTCTTTCTCTGCAGGATGGATTCACCACAGCCATACCACCACTTTGAAAGAGACTGAGATCACAGTAGTGCACTTGGAACACTAGAGGCTGTGAAAGCCTCTATTTGTTCATAGAGTTGTTGCAAACGAAATAAGATGATGGACCTTGCTGAATTGAATAACGATGGTAGGAAAGTGCCTCCTACGATTAAAGTACCCAAACTAACAACAGGCAAATCATTCTTTGAATGCTCTTGCTTCTTCGACTATTAACTAAATGGACACTGGCCATTATAAAGCACCCAGTTCCAGCATCCTGCTGGGGCCAATGTAAAGGCTGCACACACATCAAGTACAATCACAACACTGGGGACTTTACTTCACCTCTAGTATCTGGTCAACAGTTGCTAGTCTCAAGAGATGATGTTTTTTCTTTGTTACATATTTAAGAAGAATCGTAAGGTAGAAAAATGATCTACATTTTAAATATACGAACTTAACAGGGCACAGTAAAAATATTTTTATATAGAAGATTGGACATACTCTTTGTGATATTGCCATGATGAGATTTTTCCTCCTGTGGGATAATATCCTTGGGGATAACTATCTACAGAGCTGGCTCCAGGGTTTTTGCCACCCCAAGCAGAAAAAAAACCCAAAAAACCAACCCCCGCCCGCAATCGCAATCTACAGCTCTACCGCCGCTGCTTCAGTCTTTGGCGGCAATTCGGCGGCTGGTCCTTCGCTCCGAGAGGGAGTGAGGGACCCGCTGCCGAAGACCCCGACGTGCCGCCCCTCTCCGTTGGCCGCCCCAAGCAGCTGCTTGCTGGGCTGGTGCCTGAAGCCAGCCCTGCCTAACTGTAGGTTCTACCCACTGGGCTACAGAGTATTTACTGTAAAATTGGAAATCTCTTGTAAATTCAATTTAGCTGTGGGTGAAATTCATCCATGTGCAGAGAATTACAGGAGTGTTTTGACTGTGTATATGGAAAACATTAGTTAATAAAATGCCAGTAGAAGACGCTCAATAATATTTAGCATAGTTCCTGGGTGGTGTAAGACCAGTAAAACTTGTTGTGCGTAATGCAAATGGCTTCCTTTGTGCTGCCCTTAACATCAGTACTTAACATAGAGGGCCCTGCACAACATTTGTGTCCACTTTAACCCCTGAATTACCGCGCCCCTGCACATGCATGAATTTTACTGGTAGAAAAAAAAAACTAATGTACAAGGATTATTTCTAGTAATGGACAAGGGTCCATGCCTGCTTGAAGGGGCCATGCAGGAGTGTGGAAAAAAAAATGTAAAACTGAAACAGGTTCTTTTACAAAATAGCAGTAAAATATTGCCTAAGGGTTATAATGGCTCCTGAATCCATTTAGATAATTATATTATCTAAAGCTGAACCACTGAAGGACCATTTTTAATATGAAGGCATTGCTTCTTTTCTCTTTTTTTAATACTTGGAGACAGTTGGTGTTTATTTTGTTAAACCTTCTGTTTTGATTGTTTATTGAGGGAAGATTCCAGGTACATTTCATAGTTATGAGCATGGTGTTGCCAATACTCATGATAGTATTGAGAGTCTTGTTAATTTTGGTATTTTTCTTAGATTCCCCCGCTCCCAGAGTCATGTGATTACATACAAAGCTCAGCTTTCATTTTTTTCTAAAAGAGAAAGATTGTAGAACTCATGGTTAGAGAAAAGACTGAAAATGTGAGCTCAAAGGCTCAAAAAACAGAAGGCAAGAGAAAAAGAATACAAAGTGAATTCTTTTTTAAAAATCTCATGATTCCTGAGGCCTGACTTACAATATCTGAACACTTGCAATTGGCAATACAGTGAGCCCCGGCTTTTGGGGAAGCTGCTAGTCCCCCTTCCAACCTCCCTTGCTTTAAGGCAACAGAAAAACTCCTGTGCCCTTTCTCTATCACCTGCATTAGGGGACCTAACTGGCCTTCTTTGTCCCCTCAACAGAAAAAAAAAAAGCACCGGAGGCCTGCACTCCACAGTCCAAGAATATCCTTGCTTGGGGATAGAAAGAGAACCCATGAGAAGAGCCTCTGAAAATACTGGCTAATGCCGTCCTCTATTTCCAGCAGGATACACATGGAAAGGAATGGCAAGACCAGCTGACTTAACAGGCTCCCACCTGAGGCAGGCAGGATGTTTGATATGATAACGTTAGGGTTGGAATATTGCCCAGCTTGTGTTGCCATTACATAATTTCTGGGCACTAGCTTATACTATATTTAGAGAGAGAGAATAATAGATGAACGAGACGGAAGGCCTGATTTGCCTCTCATTTAGGGCCTGTTCCGAAGCCCACTGAAGTCAAAGAAAAGACTCCCATTGACTTCATGGATTTTGAATCAGACTCTTACTCCAGTTCTACACCACTTCAGTGAAGCAATTTCTAATTTGCACTAGTGTATACGAGAATCTGGTGAAATGAGAGTACATGTATTTTTGTTCAGCATTTAACCGATGTTATAAAAATAACAAGATTTATAACAGAAACATTCAGCTGTCTTAACTTTACTGTTCTGCTGAAGCACTGTTAACATATTGTAAGTTTCTTTGTGCCTGAATTAATAAAATATTACTGAACTTCTTCAGCAAAATTTATTTTATAAACAACCTTTTTCTTCGTTACTATGGTTGGACAAACAGAGTTGAGTTTGTGGTGAAAGGCTGAAATAAAATCTTTTTGATGGGCTAGTTGGTCTTTGCACTTTAAACATACTTAGCTGGGAAAGAAAACTTGAAAGCGTCTTGGATGGAGCCCAAATCCTTGTCTTCCAGTGGCCATGGCAAAGGCAGTTCAGAATTACTTACACTGCAAATGAAAATCACTTTTTCTCTTTCCAGTGGCTGTTAGTAGAAACAGACCTGGCTTTGTAACATTGTTGATCCTCCTTAGGGTCATTAAGTAAAGACTTATTTACCGCTGGTCTCCAGCAATTAACTTCTATAGATGTTAGACAATTACATTAAACTAGTGCACTGCACCTTTGTTAGCTTTCTTCTTTCATCTGCAGTTGCCAATTTTACAAGCTGACCAGCTATAGACACCCAACATAAAGTATTGGAGAGCAGAAATGAACCCAGGACAGCTACTTCCTATGACTCATGATCTATCTTGATCATAAGCCTTCAATAGAGTTTGAGTTCTGTGGTAAAGTAAACAAACAGACTAATGAATTTAAGTGAATGCTCCATATACAGCTGCCTCAATACTTAATGTACAGTTTGTCTCATCAACCAAAGCAGGCGGAAAGCTAGCCAGAAGAGGGCAGTGGAGGATTCCCTTGGTCAGGAGAATTTGTGCTTGGCTATGCCTACTCTACACAACCCATTCTCCCCACCATGTCTGAAGGGGACATGTTAGGGCAGAGCGCACAGCCCTACACTGCTTTAAATAATACCAACGGCTATGTCAGTCCCCACCTGACCCAGGATAGGGGAATGAACCTACCTAGTTTAGAGCCACCTTTCCCTCCCTCTTCATTGTCCTCCTTAGTTGTGCAAAGTGTAAAAATAAGTGAAGTTGAGAATCCAACTGTAGAGGAGTGGACTCACCCCTGCAGCACCTCCTGCTGGTCATCCTCGGGAATTAGCTCATCCAGCTCCGGAGCGCCCTCTGCAGGCCAGTGATCCGCCTGTCCTCCTGGCCCCCCGTGTCCCTCCCTGGACCCCGGTGCCCCTTTAACTGGGGTGCTGCACCCTGGCAATCTGGGTCTCCCCCCCGGGAACCCCCAGCCCGCTATCCCCACTTTGCCTCAGTTTTGGCTACTACCCAGTCTCCATCTAGCCCCCATTCACTGGGGCAGACTGCAGTATCAGCCACTCATCACAGGCAACAAGTGGCTGGCTGCCTTTACCCACCCTCCAGCTGCCCCTCTGCAAGCCCAATACCTAGGAGGCTAGAACTAGGCCCTGCAGCCTGGGGAGTTGCTGGCCTAGGGCTTCCCAGCTCCTAAGGCCTTTCCTCAGCCCTGCCTCACTCTAAGTCCCCTGGGTGAGTTCCCCAGCAGCCAGGCCTGTCTCCCTCTCCAGTCAGAGAGAGACTGTTCCCTCTGGCTTCCCTGGCCTTCTTATAAGGCCCAGTTGCTTAGTTTGGGGCGTGGCCCCAGCTGCAGCCACTTCCCCTAATCAGCCAGGATTTTACCTTGCACAGCCCTCCAGGGCTGGAGCGGATGCTCACCCCGCTACACCAACCCTTACACATAATTTGGCCAATGGTGTTTTTACATTTTGCTGGCCTTCCACAAGTCCTGCTTGGATCTATCTATGTAAGCTATGTCAATACTGCACAGTTAACCCAGGCTCTTACCTGGGTTTTAGCCCACGCACTTTGCATGAGGATGCAGGCAAAATCATTAACGATAATCATTACGATGGTCTTCAAAAGCCCACCCCCACAATTCTCCATGAAGGACAGATACATTCTCCAAGTTCTCCTTCAATTGACACAGCTGACAGAGAGAATCCTAGCGCATCTCATCACACAGAACAATGGGATATGCCCCCAATTCCCCCCTAAGTTAGTTCAGAAACAGTGAAGACACAATAACGCGGGTAGGACTTTGCTGTGGAGATACTCACACATGGGTTAGGCTAACTGGGACTGTGGTATGCACAATGTGTTCTCCCTGGCTTGCCTTCAGCTGCTGTGCACTTTATGGTAATCAAATATCACAACATGTAATTAACAACCCGCCCACCCCCAAAAATCCTTTCAGATTAATTAAAATAAGGTTAATTTAATAAAACTTTAAATTGTGATCAGGGCAGGGATTGTGCCGCCTTGGTTTGGAAGGCAGCTAACACAATTTGGGTACCACTGGAAATAAATCATCATCATCATCATCAGTTATAACTGTAAGTTAAAGTAGAAGGTGGCCTGTTTTAACTTATACTTCCCCACACCCAGACATTTTATTCACTAAGGGCCTGATGTGAAAACTACCACTGACCAGGCTCTTTAGGGAAAGAAATCAGTTTTCAGTCATTCTGAATGGGCTATTATAAAGAAGGCACAAAGCATGTTTTGCTTAAAATCTTTACTGGTAGTGTCAATGCAAAATGGAATAGTTGTGGAGATTTCACTTCCAAAATAACTTAAAAGATACTTATAAATGTGAATTCAAGGAAAATTGAACATACATACCAATGCACACTGATTTGACCCACTTTGCTACTAAGTATGGGGAAGTTTCTCACTGGAAATCTTTGAAAAAGAAACTGAACAAAACACCAGAGATCTTTGTGCTGCAAGCCAAAAAAGAAGTTTGAAAGGTTTGATTTTTTTTTTAAAAGAACAGCTGACTGTGAGTTCATACAGACTGTTCAAGGACATGAACATTCACAGCTCATGTGAGTTCGTGTTCACATGCTGAATGTTGTTTATGAGAGGTCTTTGTCAACTGCTTTATATGTAGTACTGCTTTATATGTAGTATTTTTAGAAATCTGGATAACTGCCAGTTGTACTTGCCTGATGGAGAAATTAGGGCGGTCAAGCAATTAAAAGTAATTGCAATTAATTGCACGATTAAAAAATCATGATTAATCGCACTGTTAAACAACAATAGAATACCATTTATTTAAATATTTTTGGATGTTTTCTACATTTTCAAATATATTTCTTTCAATTACAACACAGAATTGTACAGCGCCTACCTTGTATTTATTTTTAATACAAATATTTGCGCTGTAAAAAACAAAAGAAATAGTATTTTTCAATTCACCTCATACAAGTACTGCAGTGCAATCTCTATCATGAAAATTGAACTGAGAAATGTAGAATTATGTACAAAAAATAACTGCATTCAAAACTAAAACAATGTAAAACTTTAGAGCCTACAAGTCCACTCAGTCCTACTTCTTGTTCAGCCAATCACTAAGACAAACAAGTCCGTTTACATTTGCAGAAGATAATGCTGCCCGCTTCTTGTTTACAATGTCACCTGAAAGTGAGAATAGGCATTCGCATGGTATTGTTGTAGACGCCATTGCAAGATATTTACATGCCTGTAGATGTGCGGACTCACCCCTGTGGCGCCTCCTGCTCATGACTCCTGGGAATTAGCTCGTTCCAGTTCTGGAGCGCCCTCTGCAGGCCGGTGATCCACTTGTCCTCTGGCCCCCGTGTCCCTCCCTGGACCCCGGTGCCCTGTTAGCTGAGGTGCTGCTCCCTGGCAGTAACCCACTTTCTCTCAGGGTCTCCCCTCCCTGGGGAACCCCCCACCCACTATCCCCACCTTGCCTCAGTATATGGCTACTGCCAGTCATTGTCTAGCCCCATGCCCTGGGGCAGACTGCAGTATCAGCCTATTCATCACTGGCAAGGAGGGTTTGGACCTGCTGCCTTGGCCTACCCCTGGGCTGCCCCCTGTAACCCCAGTACCTGTTGGCCCAATGCTAGGCCGCAGCCTGGGGCTTTCCAGGCTGGAGCTCCCCAGCTCCTCTGCCTTTCCCCAGCCCTACTTCACTCAGGTACTCTGTGTCCTGCAGCCAGGCCCATCTCACTCTACAGCTAGAGAGAGTCTGTTTGGGCTTCTGGCTCCCAGCCTCTTATAGGGGCCAGCTGGGCCTGATTGGAGCATGGCCACAGCTGAGCCTGCCTTCCCCAATCAGCCCAGGCTTCTTGCCCCAGCCCCAGCCCTCTTCTGGGCTGTTTTAAGCCCCTCAGGGCAGGAGCAGGGGACCACCCTGCTACAATGCCAGATGCACTAAAGATTTGTATGTCCATTCATGCTTCAACCACCATTCCAGAGAACATGCGTCCATGCTGATGATCGATTCTGCTCGATAACGATCCAGAGCAGTGCAGACCAACACATGTTCACTTCCATCATCTGAGTCAGATGCCACCAGCAGAAGGTTGATTTTCTTTTTTGGTGATTCGGGTTCTGTAGTTTCCACATTGGAGTGTTGCTCTTTTAAGACTTCTGAAAGCACGTGCTACACCTTGTCCCTCTCAGATTTTGGAAGGCACTTCAGATTCTTAAACCTTGGGTCAAGTGCTGTAGCTATGTTTAGAAATCTTACATTGGTACCTTCTTTGCGTTTTGTCAGATTTGCAGTGAAAGTGTTCTTAAAACGAACAACATGTGCTGGGTCTTCATCCTAGACTGCTATGACATGAAATATATGGCAGAATGCGGGTAAAACAGAGCAGGAGACATACCATTCTCCCCCAAGGAGTTCAGTCAAAAAATTAATTAACACATTTTTTTTTTAACAAGCATCATCAGCATGGAAGCATGTCCTCTGAAATGGTGGCCAAAGCATGAAGAGGCATACGAATGTTTAGCATATCTGGCATGTAAATACCTTGCAATACTGACTACAAAAGTGCCATGCAAATGCCTGTTCTCACTTTTTGGTGACATTGTAAATATGAAACAGGCAACATTATCGCCCATAAATGTAAACAAATTCGTTTGTCTTAGCGACTGGCTGAACAAGAAGTAGGACTAAGTGGACTTGTAGGCTCTAAAGTTTTACATTGTTTTGTTTTTGAGTGCAGTTATGTAACAAAAAAAATCTACATTTGTAAGTTGCATTTCATGATAAAGAAATTGCGCTACAGTACTTGTATGAGGTGAATTTAAAAATATTATTTATTTTGTTTATAGTATTATTTTTATTACAAATATTTGCACAGTAAAAATGATAAAGTAAGCATTATACACTTTGTATTCTGTGCTGAAATTGAAATCAATATAGAAAAAATCCAAAAATATTTAATACATTTCAATTGGTATTCTTTTGCTTAACTGTGCGATTAAAACTGCGATTAGTCATGATTCATTTTTTTAATCAAGATTAATTTTTTGAGTTAATTGCATGAGTTAAGAGCGATTAATCGACAACCCTAGTAGAAATGTATAATTTTAGAAGACTAAACAAAATTGCAGTAGTGAAAAAAATATGAAACAAAGATTATCCTCTCTTCTTAAGCAACAGAGATTTAACACTTTTCTTTTAAGTTGGTGGCATCATTCCTTTTTTGATATTTCCAGTATATATTAAAATGTAGCAAACAGAGAACTCTCAAGTACATTATGTTCTGGAGCAATTCCTCCAAAAAATAAGGGAGTATTATAACAAGGTAAGGATATCTGAGAATCATTGTTATTAGTTAGATGGTAAGTTAGCATTCATTTATTTTGCAGCCACATTTTAGTCAAGATTTATGGAAAAGCAACATTTAAAATGTGTAGATTTTTAATCTAGAATATTAATTTCACTATTCTCAGTTTTGGTAAACAAAGAAGCACAGTTTTCCTTTTCTCATCCTCCCCCCTTAAACAAATTGTCTTGAGGAACTTCTGTCTAATAATGTTTCATATACAATTAAATCAATTTGAAAAATGAAATTAAAATAACAAATGCATTGCGTAATAGAAGCTGGAACCTTTGGTACCCTGAGTCAGTGGTCTGAGATAAAATGTTTTTAATCATGTGTAAATGAAAGATACTTAAGTTAATAAGCATGTAGAAAATATTATGCTTACAACATTATAAATACAACAATCCATCTGCCCAAATTTAAAGCTAGCCTGAACATAAATTACATAACAGACTATCCACCACCGCACCTGGCTTTTTTAATATAAAACAAGCCATACAAAAATTATGGTAGCATTTTCTAGCATGATCTTCCTTTGCTTATCCAGCACAAGTTTCCTCTGTACCCCTTCAAACACTCTCTCTGCTATTAGCTTGAGCTCCTCATTAGTGCCTACTATCTAGAGAAGTCTTCCTGTGCCTCTCCATTTCCCTCAATTCTGTCTCTCAGTTCATAGCTCCCATAATGTTCATTGTGACACTGGTAGGCCAGGTGCCAGCTCATGCCTAGGTCCCCACGTCTCAACTGGACACTAACAGACACATAGCTGGACTCTGCTTGACTCACTTGTTGGTTCATATTGATAAAATAGGTATTAGAATGATAAGAAAGTGTTTAGGGTTTAAACTCTATTGAATGCCTGTGAATTGTTTCCTGATTTAATTTTACTTGTAATATCTGTGTTCCATGTTGTAATGTAGTATTTGAGTGGTTGTATTGTGAGCTCTTGTATGTATTGCCATTCAGGAGAGGGGCATTAATTAGTGTGACGAGTTGCCCTCCTACAGAAATTGTTATGCCCCTGCTGTCAGAGGAGACCCATCAATAGCAGACAGGCTGTGGTTGGAACTAGCAATTGGACCCTCCCTACATCTGTATTGAGAAGCCATCAACAAAGGGTCTAAAGACTCTTATTGTTCTTCTCTCCTCCCTGTGAAGATGACTGATGCAAGTGGACTCCTATGAGTTTTCAGCTGAGAGCACATGGCAGGAGCGGGATAAAAACCCCAAACCAAAGCCACTAAGCTGCTTGGACTCTGGGCGGGCAAGCTGTTTCTAGGCATAAGCAAGCTGCTTTGCTTGGGTTAGCCCTAAAGGACAAATAGAGTTTGCTGATTATAGAAGCCTTGAAGCCTAAGATCGTAACTCAGTCATGTGTCTATGTTTGCTTGCTTTAACCTTGTCAAGAACTTTCTAATTTACCTTTTCCTATTTAATAACTCTTCCTATAGTTTGCTATAGGATTAACTACAAACATCGTCTTTGGTGCAAGACCTAAAAGCACAATTGACCTAAGGTAAGTGAGTGATCCTTTGGGATTAGCAGTAAGCTGAATGTTGCTGTGATTCTTGGTGTAAGGGGCCATCTATCACAGAAATACCCTTACCTTAGTAGCAAGACAGACTAGAGTACCCCAGGGGACTGTCTGTGACTCCGTGTTGAGGCTGCTTGAGAAGTTTGCAGTTGGTTGGTGACATCCAAGTTTAGAGCTCCCAGCCAAGTTGGGGTTTGTGCCCGGGTTTGTAACAGTCTGCCCTGAAGTTGGTACTCATGCTTTTACATCACTGTTGGGAGCCTCACAGCCATGATAACAGTATAACTGTAATGCCTTTCAGCTGAGAATGTCAATATATGTGAAAGCCTGAACTGAGCTTCACAGCAACGCAGAGAAGTAGGTTCTGTTACAATTATTTTATACTTGGGTAAATGGAGACACACAGCAGCTAAAGTGACTTGCTCAGGGTCACACAGAGTCAGTTACAGAGATGGTGTAGGGAGCCGGGGTGGTCTCCTTCCGAACCAGAGGGTACGGAGCCACTCTCTCAGCCTGAGTGGGTGGAGCCAGGCCAAGCTTACTTCACCCCCCCAGAAGGGGAGGGGTTGAACAGGAAATACAAAAGGTGGGGCCCTTAGCCCAGTGTGGGCAGGACCAGGGAAGGAGACAGACACAGGCTGGTGGCTGTTCCCTGTAGACCCTGCTACCGAACCAGGGAATGCCCAGGACCAGGGGAAACCTGACCCAGAGGAAGGACTCGGGCTACCAGGACTGCCAGTGGCGGAGTACCCTGAGGAACTGAAGGAGCTGGGCAGCGACCCGAGCCCGAGTGAGCCCAACACTGAGGGCGAGCTGGAGCTACCGGGGCTACCAGTGGCTGAATTCCCTGATGAGTTGGAGGAACCAGAGGGACCCACTCAAGAAACCGGGTAGGAAGTAGCCCAGGGGCAGAACTGGACAGTGAGGTGAGTTAGTATTTGATCAGCGTGTTATGGACAGATCCCCGCTGATCCAGTGGCGGGACCCTCTTCTCCCGCCACTGACCCGGCCCTGAGCTGGAACACAGTGGAGTTGGGTGAGCCTGCATTCCCCTACCCCTGCCACTCTGCCTCGGGGTGGCAGAACCCCGATAAAGTGCTAAGGACTCTTGCTGGCACTCCCCTGCCTGAGGGGCATGTCACTGACTCTTGTCAGAGCTCCCCTGCTTGAGGGGCACGTCACGGACTCTTCCCGATGATCCCTGGCCTGAGGGGCACGTCACAGACTCTTGCTGGCACTCCCCTGGCCGTGGTGCATGTCAATGACTGTTGCCGGCACTCCCCTGCCTGAGGGGCATGCCACTGACTCTGGCTAGTACTCCCGTGTCGCACCAACTGCAATGGCACACCTCCCTCCACTAATTCTCCGTCGTCGGAGAGGTGTGACCAAGGCCTTTCAGCGAGGCAGTAGCTCCCCACTGCCCCAGAGCGGCTCAGCAAACCAACTGTGACCTTGCTACAGATGGGAACAGAATGCAGGAGTCCTCATCCCCAGTTCCAACCACTAGACAACACTGGAACTGTTTATTACTCTGTGTACACAAGGGAAATTTTCTAAACATTCATCTAGCTCCACTGAGGTTAGTAATGCTGGTAGCCCTAGAGCGAACAGTTTGCTGTCAGAGCTTTTAACACTCTGTCACGAAATCCTGTTCATAAAAGGGCTAACTGATGTGTGGTTAAAAATACTAGAGCCCTGTCTACATGAAGGTTCCCATTTTTGCAGAACCCGTACTGATAATGGCAGGATATTTTTAAAAAACATCCTTAGTGCTGACAGAATCTATTTAATCACCTTTAGTCATACTTTTTTTACCTCCATTACAGATTCCTCTCACTTTCCCTCATGAGCTGTTGTTTTATTTAACTCCGAAATCATTTTTATAAAATCTGTAAAGCATTTTGTGACACAGTTTGCACTGTGCAAAGTATAATTGTATTGTACTGCTGTGGAACCCTGGTGTTAGTTTTGGCAACCCTATTTTGATCCTTATACCCAAAACATCAGTACATCCAGACCCATAAAACAATATCCCAAATTCAGACATGTGCATAGAAGTAAAATCTCCATCTTGCCAAGGCAGAGCAAGTTCCACTAGTTTTCATGCCAAGGCAAGTTAGTTAAGTTATAATGGGCTCTAATTGGCACTCCCACAAGTTTAACAGTCTTTTCCTGCAGCCAAGTGGCATTCAGAAGGGTGTGAAATTCTTTTCTATCTTTGAAAACATCAAAGAAAATCAAAGAAACTATGTCCAAGCTGATCCTTATTATTAATTATTTATGCAGCATCATTAGGGTGCACGGGGATGAACAATGGGAACGTTTGCCAACCAGATAACAGAGTCTCTGCCTGAAGGAACTTAGTCTATAAGTCAAGTCCACTGCAGAACAAAGCAGAACAGAACAAACACAGCCAGGGTGTGGACTTTTAAAGCTGGAATGCTCTACGGAACAGGTGGGCCTTCGGGTGTGTGTGTGTTGCTGAAATAGAGCAGACAAGGAATGGGCTGGCATGTTGAGGAAAATGAGAGAAGAGATGTAAACAGAGGTCATACTTGTGCAGAGCACTGAAAATGAGAGCAAGTAGTTTTGCACTTAAAGCAGGGACCCGTCCTCTCCGTTTTGTATGAACAATACAGCAGATCCTTCCCAAAATTACAGAACTTTTTGACTACAGAATGAGTGTTGTGAGAATTTTCCAATAAAGCTGTTAATTAATTTATGAGTTAAAAATAAATTTAAAAATGTCCCCTTGAAGAAACTTAGCATCCTGTGTCAGTTTGTCCTGAATGATGGATTCTTCAAACTTCCTATATAGTTAAAACTCAGTGAAATCTTGTGTATTGACCACATTTGAAGGTTGTTTGTTTGAGTTTTAGGATTAGTATTCATTTGTTACCATTATTCTTTGTAACTGAATGTTTCTCCTTCAGTAGAGGCTGAAAAATAATCATCAGAAAATTCCATGACCAATTGCTCTTTCAAAATCGCTGCCATCAAGGGGATTTGGGGCCACAGGCTACCTTTAGCAAAGATGATAGCTGCTTCTATTCACCTCCTGGCAGCATAAAGAGAGCTACCATCTTCCTTGAAGACAGTGTCTTCACTTACATTGGGAACTGTGGAATAGAGTGGCCATTTTGAAAGAGAGCAATTCTGTCTGAGTTTCTCTGAAGGAGAATATTTTAAGCACCAGATTCTACAGAGAGATAAACTGTCCGTTAGGAAAACAATTACCATTAATCCCAAAGGTTTCTCTTTAAAAGTGTCAGTTGTACCAGCTACAGTCTACACAGATGTCCTGAGTGAGGGGTACACTAGGAACAGTTGTGCGCAGGGGGATATTGGAGGGAGAAGTAAGGGGGTCCTACAGATGAATGGCTTCTGTGCAGGGAATACAAAGAAAAGCAAAAATCTAATAGATATTTTAAAAGTCAGTTTAATATAATCTTGGAAACAAACATTGAAATGCCTTAAACATAATCATACGATTGTTTGATAGTATTGCTACAAGGCAGCACCTGTGTCTGCTGTGTATTTCCATACATATTTGGATTTCTTTTAAGTTTAACCTTAACTCCAAATTTCCTGGGTTTATGATACCTGTTTGTGGGGTAATTATGTTATTCCTTTAATGCATTTTACCTTAAATTACTCATAAGTATTCTCTACCTTAAATAATGTAGTTTTTTCCTGGGAATTAGGAGGAATTTCTAATAGTTTAATAGGTAAAGGTAAATATTATATATGAATATAATGTCAGTGGATTATAGTTGCTAGAAAAGCCTTAGCATTTTCTGACTTTCTGGTTTTAAACTGTGTAGCCTTAATGAATTTGTGTATACTTAAGTGCCTTCTGATAGGATAGGGAGGGAAAAGAAATATGAAAAAGAAATAGAACCTAGCAATACAGAGTGCTGCAATTATATTTTTCCTAATTCCAAAAGTTTTCAATACTTCCTCTCAGTAGATACACAAAAACCTGACTTTGCTACTATGGAGTTGTACAAAACCTGAAGAATTTATTTTGTGTAACTCCATAATGCTATATACAATGTGGCAGAGCTCTGACCTTGCCCCCGTGGGTCCTACGCTTCTAGGCGGTTTATGCTAGCCTCAGTGGCTCACCGTGACTCTCCACGTAGCCCTTCTCTCTGTAGGGCCAGGGTTACAGTCTACTGAGCCCTTTTCATCACAGGCCAGCAAGGAGGTTGGTGAGAGAACTCCCACAGTCTCTGTTGTCCCTGGGGGCTTATTTCAGAACAGTTTAGCCTCCTGTCCTGACAGGGGCCTGACTTCCCCTCCCAGGAGATATTCCTGTAGTGGTGGGTTGCGGGGAACCCAGGCCCGCCCTCTACTCCGGGTTCCAGCCCAGGGACCCTAATGGTAGCAGCTGTTGGCAGCCAACCTTTCACTGCCAGAGTTGCTACATTTCCCTGGGCCACTTCCCCACAGCTCTCCTGCTTCTCCCTTCTTCACCCTTACCTTAGGGCTCCCTTACCGATGGTTTGAGGGTGTCTTCATTAACCAGCCCTTCAGCTGCACTTGCTCTCCTCTGGCTCCCTGACTCTCCTGCCTGACTGGAGTGAGCCCTTTTTATAGTATCAGCAGGGCCTTAATTAGAGTCAGGTGATCACATTAGCTTAATGGCCTCACTTGACTCTTTGCAGGTTAATTGGAGTCAGGTGTTCTCATTAGCCTGGAGCAGCCCCTGCTTTGGTCAGTCAGAGAACAGAAAACTGTTAATCCAGTGGCCAGTATATCTCCATTCTGCTATTCTGCTGTACCCAACTGGCCTGGGTCTATCACAACAAATATATAACTAAAATCTGAGGGAAATTTCTTATTACCTATATATGAAAATGTATTTTTATTTTCTTGTTGTGCCTATATTAATAATACATTGTTTTTGGTAGCACCCACAATGCACTAGTCACTGTACAAACACAAATGAAGGCATGATCTCTGCCCCGGGAAGCTCAAACTGCAAACAAAATTTGTAATAACTCTGTCATTTTAACAAAATGTCAGCATTTGCACTTGACTAGTCCTCACTGAGGAATAGTCTCTGCTGTGTTTGAGACATTTAAAATTCTGCTTTTAAAAAAAATAATTTGTGCACAAATTCTGAAAAAATAAAGTAAAATAGTATATTTTCTTCCTGTTCACTTAAGCAAAAAATAGGGGAAAAATAGATTAAATGAATTGTCCTGAAATCTTCCAGAAAAATTCAGCTGAAACTGAAACCAAACATGTTAAGTGTTGCCTAAATATCTGAATTTTGGGATATGATCAAGCAATTCATTTATATTCTGTCAGAAGTGTCCAGAATTGATTGAGATCATAGTTGACTAGATAAGCAATATTAGGGGCTGTTTTAAAAATACAGACTTTTGGGGACCCACAACTGAGCCAGAGCTCTCACACGTCATACAGAGGGAAATATTGCAGTCTTCTACCCAGAACTGTGTCTTTTGGGAGAGCTCAAGTATTGGGAAATATCCTGCATCACCCACAAACTCATGGGTTATTAGAACACAAAATTGAGAGCAATTATAATCCCTAAGAGATATACAGAAAACCAAAAACTGGATTGAGCACATGCGTACAATTCTACAGAAAATTAGCCCCAAGGGAATAAACCACAGCAAGTGAAACCACCGACAGGCTGAATGAAAATCAGTTGAAAAATGACAAAAGATAAAGGAATATGGCCTCAAGAATCAGTAGGTGTCTAAAGGATATAGAGAAACAGGAGCCAATTAAATGTGCTACCATGGAACTCTACCAGTACCTCAACAAGGCCCAGAAGGAAAGGACTATGAGAAGCCCAAAGGAGGATCAGCAGCCCAATTATTGATTGAGCACAGAAAAGGAGTCACCAAAAGGAAAGGCCAAGTAATTGTGATGGTGACTCAAGAGCAAGGAACATAGACTGAGACATGTGTAGCCCAGATATAGAAAAGTAAGTATAGTATGATGCCTTCTTAATGATATTACCATAAAAATATAAACACTGGGCAATTTCATACTAATTATAATCCATGTAGGAATACCAAACCAATGAAGAGAGATCTGGTATAATCAAGAATCACTTCAGAGACAAAAGAAAATAGGAAGATGGAGGTAACACGGGCAACCTTTTCAAAGATACTTGGAACATGAAACATAAATGAAAAATGATGGTTGATACTGGTGACATGCCAATGGGGTACAGGGGAGGTTTTTTGATCCATAGACCATTGAAATAATGTCTATGACAAGTGCTCATTTGTATTTGATTTACTAACTATCCAATGTACAGAATAGATGAAGATATTGATAAAGTAACTGGGGTTCTCTATATATCAGTCTTGCCTTAACCAATAGTAGCAAGCAGAGTTCAGAATTTTGTACAGTCACAAATGCAACTTTTGGTCAAGAAGCCTGATTTATCTCTCACATAACTGTAAATCAGAAATTACCCATTGACATCAGTGAAGTTACACCAGTCTAAAAACCAGGGAAAGTTGAAAAAGAACCAGGCCCATGGATTCTTTCCATTTATAACTATTCCATTGACCTATGTGTGGCCCCAGTCATGTTTCAGTGACCAATAGACTGTGTTTTCAGGAAACTGCAGAGTACGATGCAGTTTACTTTGAAGATGGGAGCCTTTTGTTCTTATTTTTCATGACAGATGATGGCCAGGCTCTTGTTATTTGAAGAATCACATCTCCATTTGTAAATATTTGTAAACAGTAAACAAGTTGGGTGAAATCCTGGTTTCTTTGAAATCTCATTGACTTCAATAGGTTCAGGGTTTGTGATCCTTTCTGTACCTGGGTTGTCTGTATCTCTTTGACTACGATCCTTTGCATATAAGGGCTTGTCTACACTACAGGACTATTTCGAATCTACTTAAGTCGAATTTGTGGATTTCGACCTAATAAATAATTTGTTGTGTATCCTAATACAAAATACACAAATTCAAACTTCTTCACAGGGCCAGCCACAGGGCTTCGAGGAGGGACTGTGGGTGCACTGTGACCTATCCCACCGCACCACTCCTGCCATTTGATTTGGGGATTTCCCCAATGCAATGCATGCTGGGGGGAAATCAAATCAAATCCCGTCGTCCCCCCCCCCTCCCCTGTTTCCTTTGCGCGCGTGAAAAAATCTGTTCAATTTCGCTGGTCGATTTACAGGTTACAGCGTGGGCAGCACAGAGCATGGAGCCCGGCTAGCCTCAGCGCTGATCATGCACTTATGGCCCTCCTCGCACATTACCATTCACGTCCTTCCACTCCTCACAGTCAGATGCTGAAACGGGGCGAGCAAGGCCGTGAGAGAGGGGAGCGAGCAGAGGCAGAATGGGTTGGCAGCAGGCCCATGGTGGGTGGGGGGAATGTCTGGTGGTGGGGGGTGGTCAGTGGGCTGGGACCAACAAGTGGGGACTGGGACAGACACAGAACTGGTGGTGGCCGGTGCTGCTGTGATGGGGGCATGACACAGACAGGCTGAGAACTGCACTTTTCGCCTCGGGCACTTTCACTTTAGACTGCCCCTGTGCTGCCTGAAGCGCAGCCGACAGGACCTGACTGTGCAAGCTGCTGCCCAGCTGGCCTGAGCCAGCCAGCCCCTGGAAACCTCTGGAAACTTGCGGCTAGCCCAATAGCCAAATCATGCCACTAGGGCAAATGCAATTCTACGTGCTGACAGCATCAAACGCAGTCGCTGAGCAACTGTCACTGCTCTCAAAGACTGAGAGTCAAATGACATGGCAATGTATGATGGATCATGCCGCGATAGATGAGATAGCGGCTATAAAGATAGTTCACATCTATATCTGGCACCACTGGCACCAGCCCACACCAGCCCACCAGGCTAATAGTCAGCGTTTTTGGTGACCCTGGTTTTCAATGGTTTTCCAACTTTTGGCCATCAGCGGGGGGGCGGGCGGGGTTCATTTCATGGTGTTCATGGCACTTGGTCTCCATGGCTCTTCATTGCCTCAGGACCTTCAGGTTTATTTCCGGCACCACAAACAGACGGGCCTTGGATGCAGTGCTCCTCAGACAGGCGGATGTACCCTGGCGCCGCTATCACTGAAGGAACCCGCCTCCAGGCGCCTGACTGAATGAAAAAGCCCTGAACCTCTACCTTGCAAGTGCAGAATGAAGGTGGAGTGGTGGGGGACTGAGAAGGGAGAGAAGTCTCAAGGGTGTGACTCGCTCGGACATCCGGAATGACATCAAAAAGCTGATCCCTTGCTGTGTGCTCTTGCATCTCTGTGAGCAAGCTGAGTGAGCAGGGCGCGCTGCTTTTTGGCTGCTTGTGAGAGCAGGCGGCTGCTGATCAGCCCTTGCACTTGCGCTGAGGATGCTGAGGCAGTGTAGCTGAGAATATCCCTGCGAGCAGGCTGAGCTCAGCTAGGCCCAAATCCGGGCCGAAGTGATATGACTTTTTACAAGAGATTGCACTTACTGATAATGAACCTTGATCTTTCCTTCCAACTTTTTACAACCTTTAAGAATTTAAAGTTTTAACAAGTTTTACTTTTTTTTTGCATTTGAAGCATTTTAATTCGTTTAAGGATTCTTCTGTTGAATGGCTTGCTGAAATGGTGAAGGGTTGCACAGATGGGTGGGGGAAGCATAGGGGGGCGGGGTGGTTTGAGGGGTGGTGGGGCAGGTCGTTTTTGGAAGGCGGGGGTGGGTGGGAAGTGTGGGGGCATGTGAGTATCTGCCCCTGGAGGAGGTGGGTGGGGGGGGTCGGGATGTGGAGGACCGGATGGGAGTACGTCAGACATGCATGTGAAGCCACATTCAGCATTGGTCAGGCACATGTGACCAGGACTGGAGCACACGCACATACACCCTGCCCACCAGGCACCAGCACACTACACTGCGGCCACCTGCCCACCCAGACTCACACCTGTGTGCCCTGCTGCAGGACCAGCTGCAGCCTGACACAACCTGCAGCAGCATGCATGCAGTGCACTAGCATTGTACACACCACCAGAACAGCATGCAGTGCAGAAAGTTCCCCACACCAGTCAGTCCTTGAAAAACCAGAAACAATAAATGTAAAGAACAGTGGGGTTTGAATTTAATGTTGGGACTGGTTGATGCTGTAAAGAACTTGTACAAAAGACTGCTGTCAACAGTGGTGTCCCCATGCTTCACGTTGCCTCTGTTGTGCCAGGACATCTCTTGTTGCACCCCCCAGCGGTGGGGGGGACAGTGCTCCACGGCCCCTACCGCCCCCTCGGCTTGGGGTTGGCGGTGCAGACAGGGGCAGCTTCTCTCTCTCTCGGTCTCTGCTTGCTTGCAAGAAGCGCCTCTCCTCCTGTTGCTCGCTTGAAGACCCATCAGCGTTCCCGGAGCGTGCGTGTTGCTCTGCCATTAGACCAAGCAGCGTTCTCTCCCTGCTCTCCTCGCCTGTCTCTGACTGCCGGCAGTCCCTGGAACTCCCTCGATGCTGGCTGACTCTCTCCTCTCCATCAGCTGCTCTGCCATCTCCTCCTGGGTGCTTCGTCTTTGTCTCTTTGATTTGCCGTCTCCCGTGGCTTTTCTTTGTCTAATCGATGGAAGCGACTGATCTGAGAAAGTAGGGAGGAGTCGGGAACACATAGTGAACAAGTAGGTGAAAACACAGTCTAGTTCCTTTCAGTGAACAGTAAACACACAGTCCAGTCTCCAGAGTCAGTTTCAGTGAAGGAACCAAGTGAGGAACCATTCTCAGACGAGACAGAGGAGATGAGAGATTGCTGCCAGCTCTCATTAGCCATTGCTGGGCACAAGCTGCATGAGCTCCTATAGCTGCATCCCTCTTGCTGCCAAAAAGGCAGCTGATTACTTACAGTACATACTGCTTGCAAAGCAGAGCTTGTAATCCTTTTGCATTTGCAATGTGCAAAGCATGCAAGTGGCCTTTGCTTGCCAGCCTGCATGTGTAGCAACATTGCGATCAATGCATGCTTGTGGCTGTACTACTCGCTTAGTTCTAACGTTAGCAATTAATTGTACACAACCCTCCTAACACTACATCAACTAAAAGCGGGATATGCATTGCCCTAGCAGATGCAGTATTTGCAGACCCAGATCACCCTGAGCGAACTGCACAGACCGCACTGCACAGCAGCATGGATGACCCAGCGATGCACCAGGACCATATGCATGAATGCTAGTAGAGCGGATCTCCCCACACTAGATTCGTAAAGCTGGCGTCTGGAGTAGGAAGCGTGGTCAACCTCGATAATGTCGACTAGATCTTTCTAGGAACTGATCCCCAATTTTAAATAAGGATTCTTTTCTAATATAGTTTAATATATATTTTCTATTAATATTTAGAATTTTTTAATATATTATATATTAATATTTAAATTAATATATATTGTATTATTATTTTTATTTAATTTTTAATTTTGTATTGTTTATTTTTAAATACTTGTTTATTATATATTTAAGTTTATATAATAATTTTATATTTTATATTTTTTTATTTACTTTTTAATTTTTATATAAAAATAAATGTTTTTCTATAACGCCTGTATAAAACCGCCTGATCCTTCTGATCCTTGTCCTGGGATGAGACCTTGAGGTATTCTGAGCTGTCAGCGGACGGTATCAAAGAGATCCCTGTGAGGGAGATCGATGTCGAGAACTGGGGTCCTCTAAGACCCGGTTTCATCGGTCCTCCTAACGCCCTCTCTCTCGGACTGTCGGTACACTATTCCGTGGGGAACAGGTCGCTACACTATCCCCGGTCTATGCAGTCCCACTGGTCGGGCACTGGTGGCTGGTGGGCCTGCCATGCAGAATGGCATGCAGTGCCGCATGCACGTCCTCTCTGGGGCTGGCCTTGTCGTCTGGTCTGGCTCTTTTCATTTTTTTCGTCTGCGCATTTCTCTGCCTTTGTGCGGCTTTTGGCGCTTAGCCTTTGGCATTGATATGCACAGTCTTGATCGAAACCTCTTCGCTCGATCTTCTCCTGTTCCGCTTGTTTCCACGGCGCTCGAGAGCTGAACTCCTCGCCCCACCACACTCGCCTCCCGACCTCTGCGATGCTCCATCTTGGCGGACTCCTCTGCTCTGGGCTCTGCCTCTGCCGGACTGGGCTGCTCGGCTCTGTGCTGAGAGAGCGCTGCATTCCGCGAGCTGCAGCCGGAGTCAGAATCAGACGCAACAGAGACAAGACATTCAAAATTTTCCAAGAGAATTTTGGTCATTTCCTGTGGCCGGCAGCTGCTGTGCGTGGCTCAGTGGCCTCAAAAGGACTGCTGTCCAGGCGTCACATGAAGGTAGCTGCTGCAGCTACTGAGGGTGGAGTTTGCAGATTAGCACAGAGGGACCTAGTTAAATTAAATGTTATGCCACCTGCTGGAATTGAAGTCCACCTGGAAGACCAATGAAGCTAAGTAAATATTCAATAGTAAATATACATATGACTTAAAAGTGGTTTGTCTTGTTTGTATGGTATCACAAATAGAGCCGACTGAAACTCAGATTTTCTGTTTCATGGGAAATTTCTACATTTTGAAATGTGGTTTCATAAATTAGAATGAAAACAGTAATTTTTGAAATTTCCCATGAAATGGAAATTCTGAAAAGTTTCCATTTAGGAAAATTTCATTTCTGAAAATGTTCTAAATTTCCTTTCAAAATGATATGTTCAGTTTGATTATTTTGTAGTTTTTCTTTTTTTATATACTACTTTTATTATTTTTTACATTATACCATGTGTCATAAACAGATAGTTAAGGGTTAATGCCTCTTTTACCTGTAAAGGGTTAAGAAGTTCACCTAGCCTAGCTGACACCTGACCAGAGGAACCAATGGGGGAACAAGATGTTTCAAAAGGAAGGAGGGAAGTTTTCCTTTGTTTAGTCAGTTTTCCAGTTTCAGCCAGAGTGAAAAAGATCAAGCCTCTTATCAGAGTAGTAAGTTTTAGAAAGGAATAAATAGGTTTATGTTTATTTTCTTTGTAACTTGTCTTGGTACCATTAAGGGAATTATCAAATTTGGATATTCTTGTGTGTATTAAAGTTTTGCCCAGGGGAACATCCTCTGTGTTTTGAATCTCTTGTCTGTGAGAGTAGCTGGTATGCTAATCTCTCCCAGAGGGTTTTCTTTTACCTTTCTTTTCTTTAATTAAAAGCCTTTTTTTCTTAAAAGCGGATTGATTTTTCCTTGTTTTTTAGATCCAAGGGGGTTGGATCTGGATCCACCAGGAGTTGGTGGGAGAAAGGAAGGGGGATGGTTAATTTCTCCTTGTTTTAAGATCTAAGGGGTTTGGATCTGTGTTCACCAGGGAATTGGGGAAGTTTCTCAAGGCTACCCAAGGAAGGGAGTGCTTGTGAATGGTGGCAGCGATACCAGATCTAAGCTGGTAATTAAGCTTAGAAGTGTCCATTCAGGTCCCCACATCTGTACCCTAAAGTTCAGAGTGGGGAAGGAACCTTGACACCATGGCGTATCAACAGTAGTAGTAGTATATTTAGACAGTCATATATTATAACACAACATGTCTGCAGCGGCTTGTACTGGCTGGAATCTCTGGCTAGTTACTAGCTTTCCCTCTAAAGGCCATATGGCAGTGGGAGAGGGCAGATTTGCAAAATTCTACTCACTCTGGGCAAGTAAGTAGGAATTAATTAAAAAACATTCATTGTCTTGTTAACATCAGTACCATGGCAAAGAATGGTCAAGTAGATTCTATGACCGGGCTGGAAAATTTTCTAATTAACATGGCAAGCCTTTATATCTATATATCTACAGAGAGTTCTTCTAGTGGTTGCCAGCCCTCAAATTTTTGTCTTTGGGGAAAGGGTACAAAGGAGCAAGGAGAATTCATACAGTAGGTATGTTGTATATGTTGATATGAAGCATATGTAAAGGTACAGCAAAAGCACTGACGTAGGTAATATGCCTCCACCCTAAGGGTAGAATAAATTTAATTTGCTGGTTTCAAATATCCAAATCCAGAGCCTTGTAATCTTTGGCTTAGACTGTGCTGCCATTAATCAGATGAGAAGTCCCATACTACCAATATGAATAAGAGTTGCATAACCTAGCTCTTAGCTATAGCGGAGCACAGTCAGGTATACGCTAGGCAGAAAAGATATACAGTACATTCCCCTTTGAGGACAGTCACTTGCAGACACATTGACAGTAGGTCTTTCTATGGTGTTCCTGGTGTGCTAAAATCAGTCTTGTTGGAGCATGCTCAGTTGAGACAGTGCTATGTCATCAGGAACGATTATCCTCCTTTTATAAGCAAAGGGTGGAAATTGAGACTTTATGCTAGTTCCTGGACTTTGTATTCTGCATGAGTCATCCGAGAAGAGACTTCTAGCTTTTGACTCACACTGAGTGTCTGGAGCAGTGAAACTGCGGCCAGATTTGCAAAACTAATTTTTTGCAGAATGTAGCCCGTGGTTAGCAGTTTATAATTATGTAAATTTTGTTCTTAATACCAAAAAGCTCTAGAGACATAATCATTTCAATATCAACCAAATGTTGATACATTTGATGCAAATGTTGATAAATACAGTGAGAAACAGAATGTCCAATACCAAAAATCATCAGGGACCCAATTCTTTCATCACTACACACATTCAGTTGTATTGCGATCAACATTGCATAATAAGACCCTATTCCACATGAGGAAGGGGAGCAGAATCCTGCCCAAAATTAGAACAGTTTCCAAAATATAAACTATTGAAATTCCAGTATTTCTGGTCTTTCAATAAAAATCTAAAAATTATTCTTATAAAAAACCACAAAAATCCATTCTTATTATAACATTATTAGTATTTTATTAAATGGAAAATGGTCTAAATTTAGCCCATTTTCTTTGGAAATATAAAAAGTTAAAGCTTTGCCTCTGGTTAAATAGCCGATCATCCCCATTTACATTTATTTAGTCTGAGTCTTTCTTACATGGTAGCAACGCTACAATATAGGAGTTTTAATGCTTTTTAAAAGAATTTGAAAAGATATACAAGGTTTGCAAAAGCTTATGGGAAACCAAACTATATATTCTATGTAGACGAGGGGTGGGCAAACTTTTTGGCCCAAGGACCATGGGCGGGCCATGAATGCTCACAAAATTGGGGTTGGGGCGTGGGAGGGGGTGAGAGCTCTGGTTGGGGGGTGCGGGCTCTGGGTTGGGGCCAGAAATGAGGAGTTCAGGGTGCGGGAGGGGGCTCCGGGCTGGGTCAGAAGAGTGAGGTGGGGGGATGAGGGCTCCGGCTGGGGGTGCGGGCTCTGGGGTGGGGGTGGGGCTGGGGATGAGGAGTTTGTGGTGCAGGAGGGTGCTGCTGGCTGGGACTGAGGGGTTCGGAGGGTGGGAAAGGGATATGGGCTGGCCCAGGGGAGAGGCTCAGGGGTGCAGGCTCTGGGTGGCGCTTACCTCAAGCGGCTCCCAGAAGCAGCAGCCATGTCCCCCTTCCGGCTCCTACGCAGAGCTGTGGCCAGGCATCTCTGCGCGCTGCCCTGTCTGCAGTTGCCCCTGCAGGTCCCATTGGTTGCAGTTCCCGGCCAATGGGAGCTGCAGGAGTGGCGCTTGGGGCTGGGGCAGCATACAGAGTAGAGCCCCCTGGCTGCCCCTACGCATAGGAGCTGGAGTGGGGCAAAGCCGCTGTTTCCGGGAGCTGCATGGAGTGGCCCCTGACCCCGATCCCCGGCTGGAGTGCCGGAGCAGGGCAAGCCCCAGACCCCACTCCCCAGCAGGAGCTCGAGGGCCAGATTAAAATGGCTAACAGGCTGGATCAGGCCCACCGGCTGCAGTTTGGCCTCCCCTGATGTAGACTGTGTGAGGGAAGAGAACGCTCTTTGTCCAATGTGGCTTGATGGAATATACAGACAGGCACCCACTGCTACCAAAGTAACATGCCAAAGAAAGTAGCAAAGGGTGGGGGGTGGGAATCTATTAAAAAGAAAACATAAGGGAATTATGTTCGATTGTGGCATTGGAACAAGGTGTAATGGATGGGTTTGGGTAGAGTAAATAAAACCTTTATAACCATCAGTGCCATCAGCACTGTTAATTTTGCTGAATCATTCTATTGTCAATGCAAAAGTCTAAGGTCAGTCAAGTCTCCTTGTGCAAAAACTAAGAGAAACCTCTGAGTAAAAATCAAAAGGCTCAGAGAACAGAGGTATAACTAACTAGTGGCCAGAAATTATTACTCTCGGGAAACAAGCTGCTCCAAGCTCACATGGAAATGTGCGTGAAAATGCTGCTGTTTGCTTTGTAATGAAAACTCAAGCCTGAAAACTTTTGACAATAGCACCAAATTGACACCATGCTCCGGAATCTGAACTGTTGATGCAAGCTGTCAGAGCTGTCTGCACTGATGCTACAATGCAAGGCAAACACAGAATTCAGAATGAGATTTTCGCATCGTGACCTTTTTCTGAACCAGTTTTTTTCTGGAAGCACGGCTGAGTTCAGAGGGATAGAAAGTCATCCTAGACTGTTTGATATTGCTATTTTAAAGATAGAAATTTATTTAAAAAAGAACCCCCTCCCAAACATCCCTGAATAATGTACTTTTACAGGGTCTGATCCTCAGCATACTTCCATGATCATCAATGGAATTATGCCCATCTATATCAGCTGAAGATTTGACCCATAGGAACTTATTTCAGCTTTTTGTGAATTTCTAAAGAGCTCTTCTAAACGTTCTCTCCTCTTCCCCCCACCCCCCAAGACCAGGCAAGCAGAGAGAAAATTTGACTGAGGAGAAAAAAGTCAAAACTACCTTGTTGCCTCCTAAGTGAATTGCAACATTAGGAAAAGTTGGCTCCACTTGGTTCATTAATCTGAATGGCATATTCATGAGGTAAAACCAAATGCCCATATCTATTCCATGTCAAAGGATTAGCGTTAACGAAATGTTAAAGCTTGAGAAATCAAGCACTCAGCATTCAAGAAATGCAGAGATAATACGGAAAGCTCAAAGGGTATGTCTGCACTGCAATTAAAAACCCGTGGCCAGCCCACACCAGCTGACTTGGGCTTGCAGTCAGCAGATGCAGATGCTAAAGGGCTGTTAAATTGCAGTGCAGACATTTGGACTCAGGCTGAAGCCTGAACTCCCACCTCACAGGGTCCAAATATCTACACTGCAATTAAACAGCCTTGCAGACCAAGCCCCAGGAGCCCAAGTCATCTGGCTTGGGCCAGCTGTGGGTTTTTAATTGCAGTGTAGACATACTCAAAGTTAACTTTGACATCAGTGGAGCTATGCTGATTTACACCGACTGAGGATCTGGCTCTACATGTCTTTATATCATTCCAAGTTATTTCTCAATCTTCTGCTTTATCTGTAATCCTGAAGACCACTCCCCCTTCCATTCACGCTCACATAACATCCCTGTAGCAACTACAGCAACTGGAAACATTGAAAAGCAATATTAGATAAGTATGGAATGTACTTTAAGCCAGTGATTCTCAAAGCCAGTCCACCACTTGTTCAGGAAAGACTCTGGTGGGCTGGGCTGGTTTGTTTACCTGCCGCGTCCGCAGGTTTGGCCGATCGCAGCTCCCCCTGGCCGTGGTTCGCCGCTCCAGGCCAATGGGGGCTGTGGAAAGGGCGGCCAGCACATCCCTCGGCCCGCGCCGCTTCCTGCAGCCCCCATTGGCTTGGAGTGGCGAACCGCGGCCAGTGGGAGCCACGATCGGCCGAACCTGCAGACGCGTCAGGAAAACAAACCAGCCCAGCCCGCCAGGGGCTTTCCCTGAACAAGCAGCGGACTGGCTTTGAGAACCACTGCTTTAAGCATCTTTGAATATGATTTAGTGTAAACAAGAAGAACCCGCACCAAGTGATCAGCCAGTTCTCTACAAACCACCAGTGGCCCCTAGACCAGAGTTTGAGAACTGTTGGCCTATAGGTAGGGCACACAATTGGGCAGTCCTGATTGCATCTGGCAGAAGGCAATGTTATACATACACATTAGCCAGGTCATTACAATGTACTGGTGTGTTTGGTATGTGCACTGTTAAAGAAAGGTTACTTACTAGCAAATGTTATTCTTTGGGAGTTACCTCTGTGCATTCACACTTGTGGGATTGGCACCGGTTGGCAACCTCCCAGGTAACATTGCCTCTTCTATTCCACTCAGCTGAAGCCCCAAATGATAGCTGGGACAGGCTGACAAGACTGCAGCAGGAGAGAAGGTGAAGAGAGGCTGTCCACCTTAAGCAGTGGGACTAATACTGCAGAGTTTCACCAGCCTGATGGTTTTGTAATGGCCTGTAGCACTGAGGGTACTGGCCCAAGGCCTTTGTAACTTCTAAAAAACAATAGCTTTACTATTTGGAGAGAAACTCTCCCTGTTCGCTATTCGGGGATTAGTGGCAGTTTACCTATATAAGAGCAGAATAAAAATGACATAAGGACCTTAATCTTTAGCTCTGAATGCATCAAATTTGCAATTATGTCAAGTATTGTGATGAATAATTCAGTGTAGTGCTGGTGGTCAGGCAAGTATCAAGCATGCTCAAACTCACCTAAACAGCATGTAGATATTTCCTTATATAGCTTTTTAAAGAATATTAAAAATACCAATTGCTCAGTCTTGTGCATTGAAACACTGTGCTGATATAAATGCAATGCACTTGAATAAAGTCGATGCTCTCTCTCTCTCTTATAAGCACAGCATAAATTTTATATCTGAGGGAAATGAAAGACAGTGCATTAGCTAATGCTGGGTATAACACAGCCTCCTATTATCTCATTTTTTGCCAACATCATCTGGCAGTGCACTTTCTGTGCAACAGCCTTGCTATTCCAGTCCTTGGCGTATCATCATCTGTGACTGCCAGTTGTGCCAAACCATGCAGTTCACCTTTAAGCCATGCACCTTTAAATCAGCAAGTGACCCTTCATTTAAGAAGGAGGGGGCAAACAGGTTCCTAAAAATGGTGCATTTTAAAATCAATATTTCTGTAGTTCATTCTCTCTTGAGAGGTCTGTGTTTATCTGCAAAATAAAACGGGAGTTGAAGCTTTATCGGCTGTTATTAATCACTGCAGTTTCATGAAACTATTCTTGTTGAATCACTGATATGTTGAAAAATGCTGATACACTGAAGACGTGGCATGCTGGAAAAATAGCATTACAGGCTCCCAAGTCAGATCTCTAACTATACTACAGTGTAAGTTTGTGTTTTCTTTTGATTTTCTGTAACAAGATAGGGTAGCTCATGTACTAAAAAATAAGGAATGTGAAGTTGGGGGAAATTCTAGGATCTTTTTGTATTTAATGCCTTTGTTAATTTGTTTCTATTGAAAATATTTGGTTTAAAGGGACATTGTCAGGTAGTTTAGATCCTACATTTACTGGCAGACAGTTTTTTTTTAATATGAAACTAATATTTCATATAAATAGTATATGTCCAAGGAAAACAATCCTCATTTGAATTTAAGCATTGCCTTTCAGGGTTTGCAATCAAAGTGTTTCAGCATTGAGAACCCACAAGTGAAACTGACTAGAAACAAAGGTTGAGGTTTTTCAAAGCTGTCTAATTAATTGTAATTAATCTGAGTTTTGTGTCTAAACACCCTAGCCAGCATTGAAATCGCAACAAAAGGGGAACCTGATTAAGCTATTGCCCAATGTCCAAGCTGACTGAAGTGCAAAGAAAACAGATAGTATAGTTGATGAAAAGCAAAGCTATAATTTAATACCTCCCATGTTTATAATAAAAACTATCATTACCAACATTGCAAAGATACATAGGCCAAGATGTACATAAGCAATTAGGCACATAAGACCTATTGTAGGCATCTGAGTCACAGTTTTGGGACCACTGCATTGCACAAAACTCTCAACAGACCCTATAGGTGCTCAAATTCACTTGGTACTTACATTTTCAGGGTAAAAGTTCCTTAGGCACCTCTGTTTCTGCCTCTGGGCATGTACACTGCAGCCTCCCTTTAGTTGACCGACCTCCTATCTCCTGCCTAAGCCCCAGAGTGACTGGTGAACCAGGGGAGTTATCTATCTAAGTTTCCTGCAGGGCCCAATCTGATAGATGGGCTCAGAGGCCGCCTACTGTATCAGTCGCCCTTCAAAATCTCGATACAGGAAAAGGAGGAGGTGGTTCTCATGCTGATTTTATAACTTTTAGCCCAGTGGTTAGCGCACTCACCTGGACGTGGGATACCCAGGTTCAATTCCTGCCTCTGCTAGAGGAGGAGAAAGGATTTGAATAGCAGTCTCCCACCTCTCAGGAGAGTGCTCTAGCCACTGGGGTCTGGGATAGTCTGATTCATGGGGGTGGAGGAGGCTCTTTCAATCTCTCCTGTTTCATCTGTTCCACTGTGGATAAATATTGAAAGGAGTGAAGAAGGGGAACTGGGGTCTCCTACCACCTAAGTGGGTGCCCAGACCCTTGGATCACTGGTCTACAGCGTCATTCCTGCTCTCTCTCTCTCTAGCCCAGTCATTGTTCTACTGTGGATAAAGTCAAAGCTACCAGGTTTTGTGTTGTGACAAAATAGCTCCATGCATGTGATATTATTTGCAAATCACCCCATTATGTAATTTGCATATGTCTAGACATTGCATCTTAAGTTCAATATACTCTGCTCCAAGCAGTGGTGAGGGTAGGACATGGGAACAGCACCAAACTTGGCAGCTGGTTGGCTGCTGAAAGGTGTCTAGGGAGAACTTGGGTGCTGGGGAAGCCAGGGCAGCTGGTTTATGGAGATGATTGTGTAGAAGAGGGGGTTGGATGGGATAAGTTGGGTGGTAACCAAGAGAAGGTGGGTTTGTGGGGATGCCCAGGGAGGTAGCTAGGGATAGTAGGTTTATGGCAGTGTCCAGGGAAGGGGAAGATTGGGTCAAGTGTAATGGCTGGAAAAGTAGAGGGTAGAGGTCTGTGGGAGAGGAAGCTGGGGTAACTGGGTGTGAAGAATGAGGGAGTTATGTGCAGTCTTTTTTTTCTGAATACTGCATAGACTTCAGTTTACCTGTTGGCATTACCTTGCCTGAGTACACAGAGTTAAATCAAAGGAGGCTGCTAGGAGAGAAACACAACAATGGCAGAGATAAGGTACCTTCAGGGATCAATGAAGGGAGCTATTAATTGGAGAAGACTCCTGCCTGGCTCCAACCAGGTTGACCAGGTTTATTCTCCCCAGACCTGAACCTAGGATCTAAACCTTAAAAGGACTCCAGCTCTGAAAGGGAAGGGGATCTAGCAGAACTGCATGTCCACATTGCCCCCACTCTGCTGTTGCTGTGACACTGCATTTAGGGTACTTACCCAGCATCTCCAGGGGCTTGTGAGGGATTTCAGTAGGGTCCCAGGAATTGTGGGAGAAGGGGTCAAATTCCCATAACTCCATGGGAATTGCTGCCATGTCTGAGGCTTCCTCTCAAAATGGAGGCCAAGATGAATGGTCAGAGCTCACTCTTTCCTTAGACAGACCATTTGCTGCTTGTTCTATTAGTAGCCTATGAATAATAGAGGAACTATATCTATAGCATTATTTGGAATCCAGGGAGATGTTGCTATATTACTGATAGTGATATAATTGACTGTGATTGAGGCAGAAATACCCCCAAAATTTCTCTGTGGTAACATATAGTATAAGGGGTTAAGAAAGTTAAAGCTAGCCATGTGCAATTAAACTTTTAGATGTGTTTTGGAAATAGACATACAGTGCAGTGTTTTGAAACAAGTACAGTTCTGGTCCCAAGAATCTATGCAAGTTTCAAAAGTTTGGCCCAACAAATTTCTTTAATATGATTCTTATTACTCAAACTGGACATTATGCCTGGCAACTGCCAACAGCTATGTATAAAATCTGCAAAAAACATATTTTTGAATATTAGCACTCGATAGATGTGCCTGGTCTGTTCAATATGTGCAATCAGAGATTGCTCTTAATTTAATAAAATCACTAGAAATGCCATGTCATGGGTGTTGTAATGATGCTCACGATGTAATATAATTACACCCTATTAAATAGAGAGATCTGACAATTATATTCCTATGTAATGTCTCATTAACCAAAAGCTCACTGTTATAATGATTATCTTTTTGTGTCTGATATTTACATAGCAAGGATTTGTAAACCTGTTAAAACTTCCTAAATAAATAGTAAAAACAACTAGGAGTCCTTGTGCACCTTAGAGACTAACAAATGGATTTGGGCATAAGCTTTCGTGGGCTATATCCCACTTCATCAGATGCATAGAGTGAAAAATACAGTAGGCCGGTATAAATATACAGCACATGAAAAAATGGGAGTTGGTAAGGTAAGGCAACTCCCATCTTTTCATGTGCTGTATATCGACTTACATTTTCCCATATACTTCATCAGTAAGCTGTCAAAACAATGTCACAACAGCAAAACATACATAAATAAACCTCAGGAATAAAGGGAAAGCCCTACAAGCCAGGCTACTGAGTTGCTTTTGATGGTCACAAAATATTCTTGCATACTTTGAACATGTACTTCTATAAGATACTTGCTACTTCCTCTTAAGATAATAGATGTCAAGCGTTTTGTGTGTAACTTTAGCGCCCTCATGGCCAAGATGGAGTCTGCTCTGCAGGCAGCTCTGGCCAAGAGAAGGCACGCGCAGGAAGGCAGCAGGAGAAATCTTTTCCACCCCAGGGGTGCCTGTTCCAACCCTCCCAGAGTGAATACACCCCCCCACAGGGAAAGTACAATGGATATAACAAAGGGAGGTATTTATTTGCAGAGGGATGAGAGGAGAAAAACAACAAGGTGCAATATAGGGGGAGCAGTAGAACAGGGCTGCATCCAAGCCAAGACCCCACAGGCCCAGTGGTAGCACAGTCTGGAAGGGCAGACACCGAGCAATGTGTCTGCACACAGAGTTCAGGAGGCCTGAGCAAAGTTCCAGTCCAGGGTGCTCCTTGGTTGCTCCTGGTCATCTTCGGCGCCAGTGAACTTTCCCCCAACAAACCCCTCTGGTGCCCTTTTCTGCCGCTCTCTGCAAAGCCACCCAGAGCGACCACCTCCCCACTTAACTAGCTACAGCCTCCCTCCTTGTCCCCAATGCAGCGTCACAAGCCCCAGTACTCACATCCCCATGCAGCTCTGGGCAGCCGTGATACTGGGTCCAGCTCCGGCCTGTCCTTCTTGGGCGATTCCTCCCTGGCAGAGGGCTCCTCCTGGCTCGTGCCCTGGGGTGTCCCCGATCAGCCGCCCTGTCTTTCCCAGGCTTCAGGCAGGTTCTCTGCTGCTTCACTTTGCGAGGGCCTGGGAGCTGCTGCCTCTCTCTCCCTCCCAGCTCCAGAGCCCCCACCTGGAGTTTCCCTCCTTTTTTGTCACTCTCCCCCTCCCCCCAGGAAAAAGATTTAAAGTGGCCATGCTCTTTAACCCCCAAAGGGGTTACATGTGCAAATGTTGGGAATAAGAATATAGACATAATGGGCACTGTGCACTGCACGGAAAACAGGAGGGTGTTTATGTATGTACTATACATAGTGCCAAGTAACCACTTTCTTTACTAAGTACATGAAATGTTGAGAAATGATGACCTTGTTCTAAAAATGAATTTGAAAATTAGATGCTGTATTCCTCCCTTCAAATATAGGGTAGAAGATGTGGACAAATTCTGATTGAATAGTGGGCTACTCTCAAGTGAGTTAATAATTCCAAGCAGGAATGTGCATAAAGAATGAAGTTTTGCTGTTTACCTCATCTTGTCTACTGAATATTTTGGGGTTTTCTCAGGGCCGCCCAGAGGATTCCGGGGGCCCGGGGTCTTCGGCGGTGGGGGGCCCTTCTGTTCCGGGACCCGCCGCTGAAGTGCCCCGAAGACCCGCAGCGGGGCCCCCCCGTCGCTGAATTACCGCCGAAGCAGGACCCGCCGCCGAAGCGCAGCCCGGTCTTCGGCGGTAATTCGGCGGCGGGTCCCGCTCCGTCTTCGGCGGTAATTCGCCAGCGGGGGGTCCTTCCACCCCGGAGCGGAAGGACCCCCCGCTGGCGAAGACCGGGAGTGGCAGAAGCTCCTGCGTCCGGCCCCGCAAGAGTTTGCCGGGCACCCCGGAGCGAGTGAGGGACCCCGCTCCAGGGGCCCCGAAAAACTCTGGTGGGGGCCCCTGTGGGGCTCGGGGCCTGGGGCAAATTGCCCCTCTTGCCCCCCCCCTCTGGGCGGCCCTGGGTTTTCTTTTCCAATGGCAATGACATTCAGTGCTCTTAGAAATTCAATAAAACACTTTAAGAAACCTGGTTTACTAAGTTTGTCCAGAAACGCACTGTCAATGCTTAGTTGCTCTCTGACAGCACAAAGGAGAATTAAAGTTGGCTTAAATCATAAATCACTTCTGTTCTAAAAATTTCATTACAAAGAAGAATATCAAGAAAAATGATTCTTGGAAATCTGCTCAGAGAAACAGTGTAGTATATGATTTCATTTATTTAACCTCACACATAGTGTTCATTGAATTTAATTGGAATTACTTATCTCCTGTGGGAGAAAACTGGGCATAAAGATACTGCAGCAATAAGCAGTATTTTATGTGGTACTATGGTAAACAAACAGATTAGGTCATATTGTATAGTAATATTTAATACTGATAGAAAATACAACACACTTTCACCTTCACTTTGAAGACTTTGAACTTGACACTGGTCAAGGACTAAATATTGCCTCAGACCAGAGTAACTTTAGGTGGGAAGGGACTAGGGAAGGGAATTCTAGGTTTTGCAGGGATAAGAAGGAAATTGTTTTCTGGCTTAAAAAAAACAACAGCAGCTGTTTGAAGCTGCTCAGAGGCTTGTAATGCTGAAATGAGTCCTAGAATGGAGATGGATTAGTGGGCAAAATGTACATGGCTAAGTGGTCAAAGGTGCATGAGAAAAACTGTTCATCATTTGGGTATCACGACCACATATTTATTTATTCACATTTATTTCAATAAAGAATTTATACAAAGTTTTAAGCACCTTTACAAAAAAATTAAATACAGCAAAAGATAGAAGTTTCAAGTATTAGGCCAGGGCTCACTGTACAACCCCTTCCCAAATAATAACCACTTCCAAAAGCATTACCAGCCTCATCTGGCCTTCGTATTCCTCAATTCACCTGTTTCCCCCAAACCCGGGAAAATACATGAACATTATAGCATGCCTCAAATGTCAACAAATTCAGGCTCTGTCAGGCCCAGGTGTAGTGAGCTTCAGTGTCAAAGACCATTAATGGAGAATGCTCTGTAGCCAGCCCCTCCTCTTACAAACTAATGGCGCTTAACCTTAGCTCTCTGTTGATCACAAGTGCATCAGTATCAAAGAAGAAGTGAGAGTTATTGCTGTTTGACAGGCTGTAAACCATTTAAGGCTTTATAGATTAAAATTACCACACTATAATAGTGCCAATTTGCACTGATTTAAGTTTCTGAATGGCCCCACCATGTAGCTACATGCAGTGTATACTTCAGTAGTCTAAATCTCAAGTTGACATAAGGCTATCTTGGCCACAGATTGTACATAATAAGCCAGGAGCAGTCCAGGATCTGACAGGACTTCCAAGTAGCTGATTGAGTATGCCTACTAAGTGGCTGATATTTATCTCTGTTGTTTCTTCTTGTACCAATATTACGCAAGTGTTGTCTAGACTGAGCTTCAGCCAGCTAGCTCCGATCCAAGGTCAGTCTCATATAATAAGTAAGGCTGCAAATCTTTCATGGAGGTCACGGAAGCCACAGATTTTCCAGGACCTCTGTGACTTCCACAGCTGCAGTGCCTGGTGTGGCTGACTCCAAGGCTGCCCAAGCAGCTGAGGTGGCCCTGGGGCCAGCCGCACCGGCCGCTGCTCTGGCAGCCCCAGGCAACTGGTCCCAGGTGCTGCCCTGAAGCAGCAGTCCGGGAGCAGCAGTGGAGTCACCCCCGCTCAGAGGAGAAGCAGCGGTGGTGGGGCCATGGGCCTAGAGTGGTGGCCTAGAGTGGTGGTGGTGTAGCCTAGGGCCAAGCCCCACCCCTTGGAGCAGCAGCGGCGGCGGCAGGGCCCCAGGCCACCCTCAACCCACAGTAGCAGCAGCGTCCACTGGAGTTTCCCCCCCCCCACACCCAGAAGGGAATATTTAGTTAGGGGTATTTTTCGTAAAAGTCACGGACAGTGTTTAAAATTTTGTTTAAATACTTCAGGACACTCTGGGTGCCAATGAGTAGTTGCATGAGCACAAGAGATGGGATTTTCAAAAGGACGTATGCTTTGCATTCGGTTACCGATAACTTCCCTGGTAATTCAAATATAGTAATCAAGTTTTGCATCTAAGGGGGAACCTTCCCAGTTGTTGGACACAGTTTTATATTAATTTGCCATCTAGTAATTTGCAGCTTCATTGTTAAACCGGAAGGTTTTCAAAGATAAGTTGCTTAGCTGGCATTCAAGTATATAGAAACACAGCTTTCTTTCCAAATTCCTTGGATTGTTTACAATAGAAACAGTCTTTTCATACCTGGATCAAATATACATTGAACTTGCAAGGAGGCCTCCACGGACATGGACTTTGACTGCTGTGCTTGCTCTTTGACAGCCCAGGAGGCAGGAGCAGGGGCATGCACAGGAACAGCCCTCTAATAAATTTCCTCCTTTTGTACACTAATAAAACTGCCAGGAACATCCAAGGAAACCGGTCACATGCCATAACGGTGCTGAACATTCCACTCACTACCCAGAATCCTCTGTACAGTTTAAATGAAATTTCCAAAAGCATCTACTGGAATTAAGGGCTGACTCCCATACACTTTCAATGGGAGTTGGGCACTTAACTTCCTCAAGACCCTTTACAATATCACACCCTTTGGCTAAATGTTGCCCTGGAGCTGGTCAAGCAGATACTTAATGTTGAAAAAACTGAAATTAGATAGGGGCTGTTTCTTGTTAGGAGGGGCCAGACCAAGCAGGGGCTTCCTACAGTACTCTTGGCCATTCTAGCACTGTGGGAATCTGATACATTAGCCTGACATTGAAGTGGAAAAGTTTAGCACTAGAATTAAATGTTTGTTTGTTTGTTTGTTTTAAGAGCGGGCAGTCCTTTCTACAGCAGCTACCTGCTCTTCCCCTCCTTTCTCCAATTCCCAGCCCTCCTTCTCCTTCCACTGTGCATTGGCACCATGAGAACACACTTTCACGGACTCAACCACTACGATGCGTGGGAGTTATCTAATTCTGGAGACAGAATCAGTTGACTGAAAGAATTTTCTTCCGTTCTTCCTTTCCTTCCTCTTCTTCCAGAGCTTTGCAGATAGAGCCTCCCTTTTGATATGGTGTAGTGTCTTCCTAGCATTGCTGTACTCTGCGGGTTGACCGTTCAATTCAGACAGTACTTTCACTGTTTCCTTTCCCACAGGAACAACAAGCCAAGGACTTTATCCCCACTCAGGCTTTATGAGCCCAGGACTTTCATTAGCCCATCCAGCCCCAGAGGGCTCCCCTGAGACAATGAAGGAGGAAGAGAATGTTGGGGCAAGGGCTGAAACATCTGTATTCCCATCTCACCCTGACAGTCCCTTTCCTGGGAGGACCAGCCCCAGCTTGGAGTTGAGCTAAGAGATGGGACAAGTCCAAGCCTCTCTGCCCCTCCCTCTCATCAACAGCAGCCCCACAGTATTCCAGACTGGCCCTGCCTTCACCCCAAGGATGATGTCCACTTTTTCTCAATCCGCACTATCCCAGGGATCCCACAAAACCTGCCAGCCATCACAGGGAAAATCCCACTTGTGAGGGCTGACCCCTCAGGGAGGTGCTGCTACTGTCGTGCCAAGGGGATGTTCTACAGGAAATGGAGACAACAGCATACAGCATTGGCCAAAGAGAAGCTTCCACTCCCCACAGAACTGGCAAGATAGACTTGCAGAGAAGCAGAGTGTGGTGGCTTTTTTCCTGAGAACTGGCATCTAGGACATGAAGAACCTCATAGGAGGGGAGGCACGGTTGACACATGACTAGTCAGCCCTGTAATAAAACAGCCTCCTATAACCTGGCAACTAGATCTTTGGGGCAGCCTACTAATACACTTAAGGACACTCATTTTGGGTGTCCAGAGCCCGTGTGCCTTTCTTTTAATGAATCCACATTTCTCTCAGAGTTCCCTGTGTAACTGCTAACAAGTAGCAAACCTATACTACAGCAAACTTTCAAAACCAAGGAAATGTACAATTAATATTCTCAGAGGTCACAAGAAATTAAAAAAAGAAAAAAAAAGACAGCAACACAGTTTTTTCATTAAAGTTCCAAGTTGGGAAACATTCCTATTTATTTATTTAAAAAAAAATTAAGAAAGCAAATACAGATTTTGAGTGGAAATACCATGGATGTGAGCGTCCACTAAGTACACTTAATTTTTTTCTTTTTCCTTTTGGACATAAAATACTTATTAAATCATTATAATCCAGAGCCCTACACTAGACATTTCACTTTTGTCTTCTAGCCGTTGTTGCCAATGGTTTGTTCTTTGAAGATCTAACCTCAGGTGCCAGCCTTAGCCTGTTAAGGCTAGGCTACATCCTCTTGACCACCTTCCAACAGTAAAATGCTGTAAAATAGTTTCTGTTTTTTTAAGTTTCAAGTTCCATTTGGAGTTTGGATTTAAAGGAACTGTGGAAAGAATGGATTTCAAATATTTCTGTGTTTACCTAACTCGGCACAGTCCTTGTTTTTTAGCGATTTACAGCTCAGAGTTTTTGGAACTTGTTTGGTGGTGTTTACAGAAATTAATTGATTTTGGTTTTATTTCAAAACCTTGTTTCTCAGAGATGTACTCTTGCTTACACTTAGTGCTGAAATGAAAAAGTTTATGCTTTACACATTGCCTAGATGTTCATATCAGTTACGCTGGGCCAATATTTAAAGTAATTTCTCTGCAGGTTTGTAATAAAATGGGGTAAACAAGTAGTTAAAATATAAAAGCACACTACAAAGCTACTAATTTCCACTATACCTAGGGCAGAATTCTGATAAAGAGCTATATCCTCATTTTCAACCACACACTCATACCACATAAATATGCATATATACAAACATGTACACTCATACATATACACATTACATGCATGAAAACAAGCAAAATCTCCTTTATTTTGTTTTAATTGCTTATAACATGCTCCTAGTTTGGGTTTCTCTTCCTTTCTACTATCCAAAGGAAGTTACACTTGGTTTGTAGCTTGGCAAAGCCAAAATCAAAATATGTGGGAACTGCTATCCTGCAACATCTTTTTAAGTTTCCTCCACTATGTCTTACACTGGCATCATCAGAGTGCCAAGTCCATCTGTTTTTCCAACACTAACACCATCCCAATCCAATACTACTATTGTTGCCGGAAGACATACTTCAGGGAATGGCATGAAAAACACAGTTTTGTCCTCTGTGGAAGAAATATTGGTGTGGATAAGAAAACATACACTCCATAAGCAGACTTCCAAAACTACACCTAAGTCCAGGAGTACTGGTGTCTTCTGTGCACCCCATCTGTAATAGATTGAGTGTTTAACTATGTAAAGCAAGTAAGTCAAATTTTCTGAAATCCTTGGTATTTACATGGAGTAGGTATATATATTGCATAGCAGGATATTTTCCCGCTAACTCTGGATTTTCCGAAGAACACTCAGTAGAGGGCTGTGTGTGTGAGAGAGAACTGAAGGTTTCTATTTTTTAGGTTTTTGTATACATTAGAATTGGTAAACTTTAAAAGGGGAAATTTTCAAAGGTTTGTTTCTTTTTTATTTATATGACTCCAATGGACTTTAATGAGGGCTGTGCCATTAAAACACTTTGAAAATTTCTCTGCATTTGTCTGTTGCTGTGATAGTTAGGTTCAGACTTTCACAGTATGATGTTTGCTTTTCTGAAACCAGTGAAGACTTCCCACTAATTTAGAAATCACATTGTTCCTTTGATGATCTAACACACATCACAATAATAACGAGGAGTGGTTACATATTTAATGGTTTAAGGAAAGACTGTTAAACTCATGAGATGAGATCAGAGTCAACTACGTTTTTTTTTCTAATTAGAGTCTTTTACAACTTGTTAATGGTATGTAGAAGAATATGACCTTTAAGTTTATCTCCTTCAATCAAAAGAACAAATGGAATAGTCTACCTTATAAAAGGTAAACCCCTAGTTTAAATGGAAGTATTTTTAGTAAAAACAATAGTGGAAACTTTAGGCAGTCTTTTGAATTTTCCATCTCTTTGAACTGCACTTCACACTGGCATGAACATGTTTTTTCTGGCTCTTGATTGAGCACATGTTGAGTACTGATGCATCTTTTCTTACATTTGTACCAATTAATTGTTTGAGTGAATTTCGTACATACATATACCTCCTAATCATAGAATCATAGAATCATAGAATCTCAGGGTTGGAAGGGACCTCAGGAGGTCATCTAGTCTAACCCCCCTGCTCAAATGCTCAGGATGTGTGATTTTGTGCGCAAACATTTTACTATGTTACTGCAGACTTCTCTGAAGAATGAGAACTAATACATATTTTGTCAAACAGCACTCCATTAGGGTCTTTGGCTCCTACCTTGAAGAGCCAAAAAATGAATGTAAAAAGATAAGTTGCCATATTTTTTTAATCATCAGTTTGTTCCGTGCTTGCAAAGAACAACTGTAAGCTCCAATTTCTTTCCTTTCAGTCTGATGATAGCTGAGAATATTTTCCCATATTACATTCTCTCCCCTGGCTTCCAAGCTTTGGCTTCCAAGCTTTTGCTCAAGCTCTCTGCCAATTTGGTTACACATATCTCAGTGAACTCTTGAATTCCTATGTGCCGGTCCTCGTTATGTGGTACAGAGATGTAGGCCTTTATGCTACCTAGACATACAATGACTTCTATTAAAAACATAATAAGTTAAAGTACATACCTTTGCTTAACTTCTTTGCCAAGGCTATTTCTGGACAGGTTGCACAGTATTTAGAGGGAAAAGGTGTCCCAATGTATGAAATTCCCACCTATTCCACCTGAAAATATCAGATGTGGAAAATGCTGCAAACAATTAATCAGTTCCTTGGTTTTTGTGACCCCCCTGTAGGCTTTTTGAAGTAATTGACTTAGGAAGCAAATGCAGTAGATGAATGATAAGGAATTATTACCTTCCCTTTCTCCCTTCTTACACCAAATATCTAAGATGCAGAGTGCGGTTCTGCCTATTGACTCATTGTTCTACATATCTCTACAGCCTATCCTTCAGTCTGCGTTGTGTGGAAGCTCCCTTGCAGGGTTCCCCCAATACCTTAGCTTTGTCTTCACTAGGTTTTCAAGCTACTGAGTTTGCAGAAGCTGGATTTGAGATCCTGGAAGGATGTCAAGATAATAATGCCTTCCTCATGCTCACCTTCCACCAGCTAGTCGTCTAATACTAAAAGAGGGAAGTGAAACCATGCTTGTAAAGAAACCCCATATATAGAAATATAGATAGCTTTATATATGGATATATAAATAACTGTAGATACAGATATTAGCACTGGTTGGGAAATTTTTATCAAAATGTTTTTTCTTAAGGAAATGCCAATTAATTTGAACAAATTTTTTTAGAGAAAGGGTCAATTTAAATGCAACTTTCATCCGTGTCAGGAATTAAAGCTTGCAACTGAGCCTGGGACCAGCTAGCTCCACCTCACTAGAGAGCAACAGAGAACTCTCAGCTGATGCAGTTGGCTTGCAGCAACCATCCATGGTTTCAGCGCCATCCTGATACAGAATGGGAAAAAGTGTCAAAATCTCAACATTTTTCATGGGACAGGAAGGCAATTTCCCACACAGATCTAATAGCTGTATATAGATAGGCGTAGATATGTATATGTGGGAATAAAAGTTAAGAATCAGTAAAATTCCTTTCTGGACTCAAATAAGCAGTCAGGAAAAGACAACAGCAACGTGAAGTCCATGTACAAAAAGAAGACAGTGTTTTCCTGGCTACCTGCTACTGGCAGTTCCTCCCTTTTCAATTACAATAGTAGCACATCCTCAAGGTGATCCATATATTCATTGCAGTATTTCCTAGACAAAATTTGTTCCAGAAATAACAATTCAAATCATATACCTTTCTGCCATGCTTGGAAAAAAAAGTCAACAAATTATGACAAGGCTTGGGGGCCATTAGAGATAGCTGCTGTTTTATCTGTTAATAGAATACAAAACTAAAAGGAGGAAAATATGATTTTTTTGTATTAAAAGGTATTGTATATATTGTTTTGTCCCCTTTGCCACTTTAGATTGTAAGCTGTTCAGGGCAAAGATTATGTCTACAATTGTTTTTGGACAATGCCCATCACATGAGGGTTCTGATCTTGATTGAGTTCCCTGGTTTCTACCACAATATAAGTATTAAATGATAAGAATGATATGATAAGGAAACCTGTAGAAGAGAAAAAAGTTTGATATTAAACCGTGCAAGACAGAGCCCTGCATAATGTGATGTGCCATATTTTCAGAGCTTTGGGGGATTAGGGAGATGTTCCTGGACTAATAATGTATAGTATTTATAGTGCTACAGTACTTACTCAGGAGATGTTCACATCCAATGCATGCCCTGGGACTGAATGAATGCTGTAGCTGCACCTTAGCATGGATAATTGCGTGCAAAGACATAATGAGACATTTCATAACTAAATAGTTTTTTTTTAAATAAGAAGTGGAGTATAGAAATTTGAGGGATTGCAGAGCACCTTGTGTCAATAGACATAGACATTCTCCACTTTGTGAAAAATCTGTGATAACCCAAGTCTCTCGGGGGCGTTACCACTGCATCCCTTACTGTGTTTTTTGGAAAGTACTCATATATTCTCAGAGTATGGTACTCCATAAATAAACCTGAAATATAGTGCCATAGGTTCTTTAATGGGGTTTAAATGTAGTTTAATGATACTTCACTTTAAAAAAATAGCTATTGGTCAGAACCTAGGACACTCCATAATATGGAATGGAAACGGTATAAATAAAGATATTACTTCCATGGATGAGTTACTGTTTATATAACCTTCTAATGAACAGGGGTTCACTTTTCCCTCCACCACTGCTCTCTGCGTATTATAGGAGGATTTGATTTTTAACTTTGGAACAATTGGTTTAGACCAGCTAGATTTACTCCTCCTAATCCCTTCATGTCATCATCAGTGCTGGGCCTCCCTAACAGATCTTCACGTGCTGGGTAAAGTAGCCATGACTTGACGGATCTCCTTTGGTTGCCGTGACACTAGAATCATAGAATCATAGACTTTAAGGTCAGAAGGGACCATTATGATCATCTAGTCTGACCTCCTGCACAATGCAGGCCACAGAATCTCACCTACCCACTCCTGTATCAAACCTGTGTCTGAGTAATTGAAGTCCTCAAATCACGGTTTAAAGACTTCAAGGTGCAGAGAATCTTCCAGCAAGTGACCCGTGCCCCATGCTGCAGAGGAAGGCGAAAAACCCCCAAGGCTTCTGCCAATCTGCCCTAGAGGAAAATTCCTTCCTGACTGCAAATATGGCAATCAGCTAAACCCTGAGCATGTGGGCAAGACTCACCAGCCAGACACCCAGGAAAGAATTCTCTGTAGTAACTCAGATCTCACCCCATCTAGCATCCCTTCACAAGCCATTGTGCATATTTCTGCTAGTAGTCATATCTAATTGGTATACTGATGTCTGAGGAGCACAGAAAAATCAGATTCTGTATGCCTAGCTCAAGGGACCAGCTGAAGAACTTTGATAGCAGATTACAACAATGAAGTTCAGGCTAAGCAAGAATGACTAGCATGGCTGAGCTGACCATTAGAATGGCTAGCATTATCATTAACAGAATGGACAGATGTGAACTTGTGTGAGGATAGCATGGATTCTAAAATGGCAGGCACCAAGATTTCTCTGCAAGAAAGAGCTGTTGGGTTCTTTTTTATTCCAATCCGCTGGCCCTTTCTGACAATTTTGGCCTTCATAAAGGCAGAGAAGAAAATGAATGAGAAAATAAAGCAGCTCCTTTAATAACCTTATTCTGCCAATAGACCACTGTTAGTGCTTGTGTTACTATTAGACCACGTCACACAACTGTTGGACAGATTGTTTTGCGACACCCATTGCAATCTGACTATTTTTACCTCAGAGGTGTTCATATGTAGCATTCTTGTTACCTATGATAAACCAGTTTGGAAGAATGCTAGTGTGGATGGCAGCAAAAGAAAAGTGTCTGTTTCAAAGAATTTTGTGGGCCTGCAGTTCTAGCGACAAACGGACCCATTCTTTATTTTTATTGTTAAGAACTTTAAATAAGCATTTCAATCTTTCAGCCATTAACACAAAAAGAAAGAATGAACACCATAATATACAATTTTGTTATAAAACACTTTGGATGGAAGAAGAGGACTCAGGTAACTCCATCAGCTCATGATACTGTGTCAAAGTGGGTTTTTCTCTGTTGTTTGTTTCTACAGATAGATATTCTTATGCCTGTGTTGTTTTATATTCAAGCAATCCACTAGTCTTAATAATAATTGCTAGTAACTTAACAAGAGTCTTTATAAAATACATAGTTAACATATATACAATTTACAAACATCTTAACTCAGGTCATCTTAACTCATCTTAACTCGGGTCAAGCTACCAGTCTAACCGAAAACCAGCTGCCTCCTCCAACTGTCAGCTCCCACAACCTGAAGATTTGATTCATTCTCATAAAGCCACAGTACCACCACAATACCCTTTAGCTAACAGTAAATTACACTGCATTTTGCTACCCAAGTCTTTTCCCTGCAACTGACTTTAGGTATTTTTGTTTGGATCCCTACTTTCTTCAGTGAAGAACTGTTGTCTGATCAAATCTGCCTTGCTTCACCCCTGCCCTCCTAGAAGTTTCTTCTCAAAACTTATTTCTTCAAACTATACATTATAGCTTTAGTCAAATCTAAACAATTAATTTTACCCTATTAAGAACTGTAGCCCTCAAGATGCATTAGCATTTGCCTTCCATGTGACCATGCTATCTTCTTGTCCTCACCTTCAAATATACTTTCAGCAAATATTCAAGCATTCAGATTAAAAATTTGCTCTTTTGTGGTTGCTTATACTAGTTAAGATTAAAAAATGTTCAGTGAAAGCAAACATAAAAGTGTAGTAGACATTGTTGAATCAACCATTGATGCAGGTCTAGTTGTTTTCTAGATGTTGACTTCATTTTAAAGTTGATACCAAAAACCAATTAACCAACTAACACCAGAGTGTAATTTTAAGATGAAGTGATTTTGTGAGATCTGGTGGATTTTAGGGCCAAGGATTCACCGTGTCTCTGCCCCAACTGGTTAGGAATAAGCTTTTTTCCACTACAGTGAGAGGGCTGTAACTGTTGACACCTAGTAAAGGCTCAACTTCTTTGAACTCAGAAATCCACTTGGTACCATGAATCCATTTGTATTATGAAAAAAAAAGTTAAATACGTTGCTTGCCCAGCTTAGCACTGCTTCCATTAGGCTAATATTTGGTTCAAGTAAAGACCAAGGAAGATCTTGGGTGTTGCAGTGGCTGTGGGGGCAGGCTGCAATAAATCTCTGTTAGAGTATTTCTTATTGGGAGAAGGGGGCAGAGAGGGAAGACTGAGCTATTATAGAATGGAGCCAGTGGGTCTGTGAGTATGGGATCCATCTGCCATTATTCCCATCCTTATTAGAGAAGGTGAAGGGAGAACACTGGTGGTGGTTGTGAGGCTGTTTGATAGCTTGGTGGTAGGGGAGGATTCTATCAGCTCTCTGTTTCTGTAGATCCCCCCCACAAAAACCTGTTTACTCTTAAATATATACATGCTTTTTAATTGCAATTCATTCTTTAAAAACAAATAACTCACCCCAACCAACCAAAAAAAGCCAAGAACCAAACAGACGTCCCCCTCACCATCTTTATTATGACAATGCAAACCAAATCCCATTCTCCATTTTAGAAGTGCTTGTGGCATTCCAGTTATTGAGATAATTTGAAATCTTGCTACCATGTTCACTTCAAACAAACAAACAAACAAACAAACAAACAAACAAACAAAAAACACAAAAAAACCCACCACTGACTTTCCTTTTAAAAAGATTCCTCTACCAAAGAAAGATTAGAAATATGTCAGGACCTTCAGCACTCATAATTTGGCAGACTGGGAATTAACTGCCTTCATTTTGGCATGTGAAGCACAATCTGGAAAGGTGCACGACGAGACAACATTAAACATTTAAAAGCTTTGTAGGCACCAGAAGTGGCAGCATTAGGAGTTTTGCTGTGATTAGGCTGCACTGAGACCGTGGTCTGTCACTGACACTAGGGAATCAACCTACCTCATCTGTTTCTTGGTTGATGGCTAGACTGCAAAGTGTGGAGTTTGTATTGCGAGTCAGAGTTCCTTTATCTAGTTAAAAATATCCTGGGCACCAGTCTCTACTTGAAATCTGTAGCCAAGTACACAGTCAGTCAGAGCTTGCTTAGATGCCAGTGAACAGCTGCATATTTTGGACACTGGTGAAGGCCATGTAGCCAATGCACCTATCATGCTATACAAAGATCTAAAGGAAGAACAAATATACCCACTTGTGAGTGCAAATATTAGAATGATGAATTTACTTTACTTTTCTAGGCTGTCTAAATTATTCATTGCCATGATTCTTTACCCTCTGAATTTAATATTTTGTTCATTAACAAATATATCCTGAACTTCCAAAGTATGGGTCTGACCCAAAGCCCATTGATGCCTGTGAAAAGACTCCCATTGACTTCACTGGGCTTCAAGTCTGGCCCTGTGAGACAACAGAGGCATTTCAACTGGGGCATCTGCAACTAAGCCGGATACACATTTATTTTTCATGAACCAAGTTATATTTTTCCTCACTGGCTGAGCCCCTTTTAAAAAGCCTGAATTGAAATATACTTGGTGCACAGTAAGTTTACATGCTATTGAAGATTATTAAAATGCAGGGTTTGTTGGATTTTGATTGCATATCACTTAGTGAGAAAGGTTACCTTTTAGTGTACTCCTTGTGAACACAATTAATTGCACTTTGTTTTCAAATACAGAAGTATTTTTACCCCTGTTTCTTGGCTCCATGTGAAGAACAATATAGAAAATTTAGATTCAGCTGTTCTGAGTTTGACTGGACCAACTTGTGGTTATTATATATCATTACACCCTAAACTTCACAAAACATCTGACAAACCCATACAGAAAAAGTCCCTGTCCCAAGAAATTACAACCTTGCCCAAGTACAGGAGCATTGTGAGCCTTAATTTTCATTAATGTTTGTGAAGTGTTCAGGCCCTGATTCAAGAAATCACTTAGGCATAAATTTAAATCCATATCTATTTAGGAGAACACATACTTAATAATATGGTTGTTGTCTTGAACTGGAGTCTCAGATACAATGGAATACCATAGAAAAATATTCAATTAGATGAAAGAGGGCAGACAATACAAAGATTAACATTTGAAGACACAATGGTTTTCTAGATGGGATTTGAAGGAGGAGATGGTGGATGTTTGCTACGGGGAAGTCTGTTCTATCCAATGGAGATTGTGTGAAGAAAAAAAAAATCACAAAGCAGGAGATTAAGTAGATGATGAAGCAAGCACCATAGAGAGCAGATTGGACAGAGGACATAGCAATGATATCCAAATAAAGTAAAAAGAGATGCAAGTGGGACTGGGGGTGCATAAAAACTTGAAAATTAGGAAGAAAAATGTGAACTGGATGAAAGAAAGAAAGAAAGAAAGAAAGAAAGAAAGAACCAAGGAAAAGGTTTGGCTAGAGAGGCAATATGTTAAAAAACAATTGGTATACAGCTATTGTTTAAATCAGGGGTGGGCAGACTATGGCCCGGGGGCTGCATCTGGCCCTCCAGATGTTTTAATCCAGCCCTCGAGCTTCCGCTGGGGAGCAGGGTCCAGGGCTTGCCCCACTTTGGCGCTCCAGCTGAGGAGCGGGCTCGGGGGCTTGCCCTACTCCATGTGGCTCCTGGAAACAGTGGCATGTCTCCCCTCTGGCTCCTATGTGTAGGGGTGGCCAGGGGGCCCTGCATGCTGCCCCAAGCGCCACCCCCACACCTCCCATTGGCTGGGAAACATGGCCAATGGGAGCTGCAGGGGCGGCGCCTGCAGATGGGGCAGCATGCAGAGTTGCCTGGCCACACCTTTGTGTAGGAGCCAGAGGCGGGGCATGCCACTGCTTCTGGGAACTGCTTGAGGTAAGCGCCACCTGGAACCTGCACCCCTGACCCCCTCTTGTTCCCCAACCCTTATACCAGCTCTGATCCCTCTCCTGCCCTGAAACCCCTCGGTTCCAGCCTGGAGCACCCTCCTGCACCTCCAACCCCTCATCCCCAGCCCCACCCCAGAGCCTGCACCCCAAGCTGGAGCCCTCACCCCCTCCTGCACCCCAGCCCCCAATTATGTGGTCTGCCATACAATTTCCATACCCAGATGTGGCCCTCGGGCCAAAACGTTTGCCCACCCCCTGGTTTAAATCTTCCCAGGTTTCAGTCCTAGTGACATCAATAAAATAATGCTTTCTTCAGCAACATAAGAAAACATAACACAAAATCCCTATGCTTTCAAGGTTAATCCAGAAGATGGACAAAAATGAAAGCTGCAAATCTATCCAGCCTACATGCTTGTACTACTCCTGTACAGCTGCCTGCATTTATAACTCATGTCAGGACCACGTGGTAATTTGATCAGGGAGACCTACACCTTGAAGCCATAAGATCAACGCAGGAACCTCACTCAGAAACTCAACATGAGGATTTGTGAAGGCAGGAATGGAGCATAACAGTTGGACTATGCAGTTTCCATCCTGAATGTTCTTTTTTGGCAGTATCAGCCAAGTTCGCCAAAGTCAAGATAGGGAATGAAAAGTCCTTTTGGAAAGATATGCAATACTGGACTCATGTATTTTGCACATGTATAGCTTCTTGTGTAAGGTTTATTCCAAAAGATTAGTGTAAATATACCTACAGTGAAGAACTGTAAATGATGTATCTTAAACAGAGGTATGTTAAAACTGGGGAAAAACTGGGAGTTAAATAATTCACCAAAAATCACAAAAGTACAAAAGACTTGTAAATACTTTTATGTGGAAATTCTAGTTTGATAAAGAAGCCAAAATCAAGTCTAGTCAATCAGTCATTCTTCTTTTTTTTTAAACCCACAAGGAATTTAAAGTTTTACTAGCATCGAAATGAGAGAGGCAGATTTTAACAATGTGGATGATTAGATATTGGAGAAATAGTTTAGGTAACATAAGGATCAGTCCAAACCTTCATTGTAAACTCAACTGGGAGACTTGATAGTCATTTGGAAAAGTTTATGTAGTTTTTTAAAATTTTTTTTTTCCAGTTTCATGCATATCTGCACTGAATGTAAAGGCTGGGACTAGAAAAAAACCCCCAAAGGAATTAAAAAACAGCAGCAATTTTAATATTTTCAGTGTGATTGGAGAAAGACAGCATGATCCTTTTAACAAATTACAGTCTTCTCAGGTAGGGTGACCAGATGTTCTGATTTTATAGGGACAGTCCCAATTTTTGGGTCTTTTTCCTATATAGGCTCCTATTACCTTCCACCCCCGTCCTGATTTTTCACACTTGCTGTCTGGTCACCCTATTCTCAGGAGATTTCCAGTCCAGTTTTTTAGACAGATGAGGTTTGGCTAATTTGGAAACAATCTGGGTAAACATCAAGGTTTTTGAGTGTTTATCTGAATTTAACATCCTAACCTTTACCTAACTGTTTTTGAGGTTTATCTTTAATGAATAACCAAAGGGTTAAAAAAATAGACTTCCACATTCCTTCACTTTGGCCAGCTCATTCCTCAGAGCATAACTGAGGTGGTTCAAAGGCACAGAAACTTTGGAATCAATGTGAATTTGGCATATGCAGCTATGCACATTGGATGCATAAAAGAAATGTGGTTAAAGATGTGCACATTTTTTGTCAATTTAATCTATTTAACTCTGTGCATTCATTATGTACATGTTCTGGGTGAAAGGTCATATTGAAGATGTGATAGATAATTGAAATCAGTGCCAAATCCTGAGCATAAAGTGATTTAACTTTGTGCAAAATGTCACAAATATCTGTCCCCCCTTCAATCATTTATAATATTGAAAAGTAGGATTGCATGCTCTTTGGCTATGTCACCAGGATGGACAAAAACACTCCAGCACACCATGCTCTCAAACTCTCCATTGACACACAAAGGAGTGCATGCCCTGATCCTATGTGGTGACACTGGCAGGGCTGCCCTACAGTTCATGGATTTGCAGGTTTGTGCAAGATCTGGGAACCATGCCACACAATGCCTGGTGTAACAACAATTGTCTGTGATCACTTTGGCTGGCACAATGGTCCTTAGTAGACTTTGCATGTTTGATGATGATGTTATTCATGCCATATAAAACAACCTCCCCCGCACAATGCATATGGTATGTGACATATATGGGAAGAGAGATGGTCTGTAGTTGAGGGCCAGGAATCCATCTAGCTCCTCTCCATTTCAACATATATACTTATGACCTATGAACAACTAAGCCAATAAGTACATATAGGAAGATGACATCTATCTTGCTGACGTGGGTAACAATTTACACAATATTGAACAGTCACACAGCCAGGGTATGAATGCTCTGGCCACTTACCTTCAGCAGTGGAGATTTACCTTAAGTGAGTCTAAAACAGTGACCACAAGTTTCCATCTGAACAATTGCCTGGCCAGTCAATCCCTTATAGTGGGTGTTGAGGTTCGTCCGCTCCCTTTCCAGCCACTTGTTGCTTATTTAGGAGTCAAACTGGACCACAATATAACATACTAGTCCCATCTAGAACAGTTTAAAAAAATGATCACCTCCCGCATTGCCTTCATCTAGAAACTAACAGGAACCTCCTGGGGAGCGGAGGCAAATATTCTACTTCAGTCCTGGTGCTGGCATTCACTCCAGCAGAATATTAAGCAGCAGAAGTTGGAATACACATCTCATTGATTTGGAACTGAATACAGCTGCCAATATCATTAGTTGTTGCCTTAGTCACACATTGACATCTAATTTATATGTGTTTGCTCATACAGCTCTTCCAGAACTTCAGCAAGATGCCATCACCCTTAAAACTGCATACAAAACTATGATGGATGAAAATAACCTGCCACACACAAGGCTGACAATGGTTCCAATAGGTGCAAATAAGCACTACAAGAAAATCTGCCTGCCACCGGGGAAAAAAAAAGCCACAGAAAACACATCAACATATGCAGTTGCCATGACTGACTTTGCAACATCCTATTGCAATGACTGTTCATGCACTCATGTCCAGTGCTGCCAACCCAGTGTCCGTCTTGGATGAATGGCATATAAGGGCCAACAGCTAGGTCCTTGCAGAGTGGCAGGCATCGTGGAAGAGAGAGACAGGCATGCTGATGAATTTCATAACCCTAATATACATCCACCTGTTTGCACCCTGGGACACAGATCCTGGACTAGCGTTAGCAGGCTGCTGACTGGAGCGGGCAGAGTGACTGCCACAACCCAAATAATTGGTTTATTCTAGTCTTTGCAGTGGGCAGCAATGCCTACAGTCAAACATGTAGTGGAAGAGTACACAATTAGAAGATTCGAGGGTGGATTGCAACATCTTGTTACCATCAGTGGTGTAGCAGTTAGATGGCTGAACAATCTAGATATTGACTTGTGACTCACAGCAAAGAAGATGAGAGGAGAGAGGACTGGAGAAGCCACTTCAAACAGCTAATGGAAAGTCTCACCGTTTTGTTTGTGCACTTAGGGTTGACCTTTTAATCTGAAAAGCTCATACACACAAATTAAGGGTGGACAACATAGGCACCAACTCCATGGGTGCTCTGGGGCTCAAGCATCCACTGAAAAAAAAGGGGGTGCTCAGCACTTGCAGGGCTGGATTAATCTTTTGTGGGCCCCAGCATCCAGACCATGGCCCTGCCTTGAGGCCTCACCTGTGCTCTGCCCCAAGGACCTGCTCAGCCCCTGTCCCCGAGGCCCCGCCTGCCACTCACATGGAGAGTGGGGGCAGAGAAGAGCACCCACTGCCTGTCGTTGACAATTTCATTCTAAAAGCTCAAAAAATAATCATCAAAAGACGGGGCGGGGGGTGGAGGTGGGGATGATTTGTTGTCGAATGGTTTTTAAGATTGTGTCCTAATTTTGTGGGCCTGAGTCCTGATTTTTGAATGCTTGAATTTGGCAGTACTGATTCTGCCCTCTTCCCTAATTCCCACACTGCTATCTCCACTTCTCTCTTTGCCCCTATTTTCCATCCTGTAAAAAAAATGAGGGCCAAGAGGAGAGAAGAACTGACAGACTAACTTTTTCTGACAAGCAGAACTTGGAGCTCCACCACTGAGCTGGGTCTGTCAAACTTTCCATGTGAAATTCATTGGTCGAGACTGCCACTGGCCACCAATTCACATCTGTGGGAGATTGAAGGGTGAAGAGAGAAGTGGGGATTGGGTGGATTTGCTTGTGGGAATGCCATATAACATTTAAAACATTAAAAAAAGAACAACACCTCTGTGGTTTGTGTATGTGTAGGCATTTATCCAATAAGTAGGTCTTTCATTTAGATGTAAACACTTGACCCTTAGGTCAAGGTCTGTTCCCTAGTAAAGTGTTCCACAGTTGGGTTCCTTTACTGAAAATGCTCTGTCCTGTCTCATTCTAGACATACGTCATACAGCACTCTTCCGGAGGGAGTCTCCATGCTTTCCTCACACTGACAGAGAAGACTGTGCATTCTGTGCATTCTGTGCCCCACCCCCAGCCCATCTAAAAAACCTCGTAAGAGATTTGAGAACTCTCCCCAGCAACAGTTCAAAATTACAGTGATACTGGACCCACAGCTTCTCCTTTTGAATATTACAGTCTCCCTTTTCCCAATTGTGATGCCCCAGCATGCTTGGCACCTATCGGAAGCCTGAGATCATGTGAGATTTGAACCTTGTCAGGAATGCACTGCAATCTGGGGAGCTGCTTCCAGCTAAAACACAATAAAATTAAACATATAACTAACTGGGTACATTTGTTTTAGAATATTGTTTACCAAAGGGTCTAAAATCTACCGCACCTAATCCTCAGCATGTCCTCCATTGAACCATAGGTTAAGTCTGCTAATCCCTTCATTACGTATTTGTATACTGAAGGCTCCAATAAGTCTTGCCTCTGTTTGTTAAAATAACAACTTGCTGGCTGCCTAACCAACTGGAGATAGCTAGATAGTAATTTTACATCAGTAAGCATTTTTTCCCTTTATAATTTATCGAGTTCAGTATAGAACCAAATAATACCGGAGTTCTTACAATGCACACTGGGGCCAGAATTGTCAGGTTTGTTTGCTTAAAATAAGGCTCCTGAAATCCATATGTAGGGCGCTGAACATCCAGCAGCAATCATTGATTCCAATGCGATTTACAGATGTTCAGCACCTTTGAAAATCTAGACATCAACATAAAAGTGACCTAATATGGATTTAGGAGCCTAACTTTATGCACCCAGGCTTGAGTAGTCTAGTCTGAAGCCCTTTAAGGTGCCATATTTATAATAAGGTTTGCCCTACTTTCTAACAATTTCCTAGACTGTGTATGCTCAATGAAATTCAAGGATATACAGTATATCAAGTTGTACCAGTGAACACATTTTTTAATGCTCCTGCCTGTGCAAGTCAAAAGAGGGAATAATGCCAATTAGCATTTTCCATATGACAGATTTCAGCCATCTGTTTTGAGTTTTAGTTTTATTTTCTTCTGAAATCTCTTTTTTAGAAAATGTTTTCTTTGAGGCTGTTGGAAAAACTACTCTGGAGGCTGGAATCTTCAGAATTAAAAAACCATGGGGAGGGGGGGCGAGGAAGGCTTCAGAGCTCTCCCTGAGATTCTAGACCTAACTACTTTTTTTTGTTCTCGTTCCATTTTTGGCATCTTCAGCTTGGTGCCAAAGCATGAGAGCTAGAAAACTCCACTTGCTATTCTTTAGTGGAGGAAAAGGACCTGAGCTTCATAGGTCCTTTATCTGAATTAAGTTCATATGTTTCTGTAAATAGTTGGTCAGTAAAACACAACAACCCTCAACTTGGATTTGGCATATCATCCATTCTCTTTTTGGAATTTAACTTCATTAAAGATGATATTTCCATGCAGTAATATATAACACAACATACAAAATCAGTCGGGCAACTGAAGGAGCGAGGGAGAGGGAGAGAGAGAGAACAAAGAAAATTGCTGATATTAGAATAGTCTTTATAGAAATGACTGTGCAAACTCAGACATGGGTGGATATTGAAATAACTGGCCTGTCTGGTACCAAGTGTGGGTTGGGTGTTCTGTACTCAATCGAGGACTGCCTGGGGCCATTGCAAGTACTGTCTCATCTGCTTTAACCAGCACATGAAGCAAAGCAAAAAATCAAGAGGCTTGGGAAGGAGAGAAAATTAAAAAGCGAGAAAAAAAACCACATTGTTTCTTAATTGTGCTTGAGAAAAGGACAATGCCCTAGTTTGTAGCTCTTTGTGCATAGGAACATCTTCCCACTCAACCTGGGCCAGTGGCTTCTCTATCATAATCTTAGTGTTTCAGTACACCTCTACCCTGATATAACGCCGACACCAGGAGCCAAAAAATCTTACCGCGTTATAGGTGAAACCGTGTTATATCAAACTTGCTTTGATCCACCGGAGTGCGCAGCCCCGCCTCCCTTTAGCGCTGCTTTACCGCGTTATATCCGAATTCGTGTTATATCGGGTTTTGTTATATCGGGGTAGGGTTGTATTTAATAGCATAAATTCTTCTTTTAGATAGAGTGACTCTTAAATCAGTTTAAGGAGCATGTAAAGCATTCTTCAAAATAGACTTTGGCTTTCCTCCATAACCTTCTTTTCTCCATAACTATGCGACAGCTTGTTTGAGCTGATGTTTGATGAGTAAAAGTGGTAAATAAGTTAAGCAATAGTAACTAACAGGGAGGGCAACTCCTAGCAATTAAATTACCAGTTTAAGGAGTTGAGGGACAGAGGTGAAAATATAAAAAGGAAAAACATGTAATTATGTGCTGAATAGTTAGAAATCTTATCTTTTAAGCTATTCAGGGCAGTGTCTGTCTGTATGCTGTCTTGTAGAGCGCCAAGGAAACTGTTAGTGATTAATAATAAGTTGAACTGCACATTGCTATAGATATTGTGTTCTGTTTATAGTAATGGTCTTTTCCTGTCAGATAAAGACCAGACCAGTAATCAATAAGACAACAAGATTTAATCCTTAGCATACCCATTAGATTTTTTGCTAGCTGTGCAGTCTGAAGAGTTCAATAAGTGCAGAAAGAAGGGAAGAGTCAGTGGGTCTTTAATGCTATGCACTAATAAAAGTATTTTGCTCAGACTGGCCACCCCATTATCCTACTGGTTAATGCACTGCTTAGAAATGGCACCCAACTGTAGAAGGACATGTTTATGCTTCAGGCTTCTTATGAGTGGATCATTATATTAATCAAGGCTTAAATTCTCCATAGTATTTTGGAGCTTGGAGCTTCAGCGCCATGGGGCACACCAGGACTCCTGCAGGTTTGAAAATATTTACTCGTTCTCTGCTCTGGACAGCTCTGGCTGAATTTGCCACCACCATTTTTTCAATAAATCAACTAATATCATTTTTTATTTGTTGGCCAAGCTTGCAAGGCCCTATACTCAATTTGATGACATTTCTCAGTTTGCCACATCCGATTAATTCCAAAATTTCAGGGAATGTTCTAGGCGTCAATGGACAGAACTCTACTGATTTTGAGGAATTTTTTTTTCAGAAAACCAGAAGGGTGAAAGTGGGAGACACATGGAGCCCACTGGGGGGAAGAAGGTTGGGGAACACTGGAATAGAAGAAAAAGGAGGATGGAGGGAAAGGCAATCAGAGCCCCTGGCACGGGGGAATCCTACAGTTCAAACATGGTAGGAGGGGAATGTGGAACCATGAGGGAAGGCGGACATGGGGGAAAAGAGGGAAGAGAGAATGGGAGTGCACACAGTCCCTGGTATTGGAAGAGAATGGAGAGGCTAGGTCTGGGGAAAGGAGAATGGGAAGTACAGACAGCCCCTGGCCTGGGATGGAGAATGGGGGACTGGGTATGTGTGGCGGGAGAAATGGGGGACCATGGTCCCTGGAATGATGGAAGTGGGGGAGTTGCAGGGAATCCCTGAAATAGAGGGAGATGGGAAAGTGGTATGCAGGGAGCTTGTGGGCGTGGGCGAAATGGAGGAATACAAGGAACGTTGGGTGAGCGCAATGAGCTCGGTCAACAGAAACTCTGTCAAGTGGGAAGATAACAAGACCAGTAAGGATGGTTCGCCACAGAGTTGGGCTAAACTGCACTGCAGTGATTCTTTCAAAATGTACAACTTTCCATGGTGGATATCTGACTCCTAAAGGAAATATTGGATAGTTAATTTCTAATGGCTTAAAAAAGATCAAGAGACAGGCAAGAGAAGAGAGGAAAAAGTTGTCCTGAAAAATATTTAATCTGTTGACATAAATCTCATCAGGAGGGAGGTTACAAGGCAAGTCAGGCAGTTTCGACAGACAAAGTAATTTCTGGTGCAGAAGGTATGGAAGTAAGCTATATTTCTCAAAAACGAGAGAAAAGAGCTTTTCTGAAACAGATGGCCTAGTGCTGCCATTCTCACTCTCATTGAGTCATACCGTGGAACTACTGGTGGAGCAAGGTACTACTCCACATGAGAAGGAGTTACATACAACCAGAAAAACACTGTACATATTCCTACCCAACCCATGGAAACACCTGTACATGAAGAACAGGCCTCTTCAGCCATTTTAATGTTATTTTACTAACCAATAATATAATAATATGTAATGAACACATTCAGATGTATAGGCATGGCATATATATAAAAAAATTAGCTGAACATATGTGCAGGTTCACAATGCTCAGAGGAAGCATTTTATGAGACGAAGACATACTGTACCTTCAAAGTCAGGAGGGAGTTCATCCATATTCAAAAAAATCCAAATCGCACATCAAGAGACTAAAACAACATATGGGGACTTTATATTTGGTGGATATTAGAGATTTGGAAGAAAATGTGGTTTAACAATCGCACTCTTGAAACTACTGATGTAATTGTCCCACTGTGGAAAATGCATAACTAGATGGATGTGAAAGAGCTACAAAATAGTCTGGGTTCTGAGCAGCAAGATTATCAGTGACAGATTGGAGGCACTGTTCTCAGCAAAGCCATTCTTATAATCAGCCTGTATCCAGAAGGATGTGCCCAAGCAAGATCAATTACCCATGATTGTGAATTCAATGATAAGCATACATTGAGGAAGTGAAAAAAATTGATAAATTCTAAGACTGTTAGAGTTAGATCCTCATCTTATGTAAATCATCACAGGAGTGGCACCATTTTACACCAGCTGAGGATCTGGCCCATGATGAATAGAGTAAAGTCAACAGGCCATGTGTTTCAATGACTGAGATGATAACAAAACCAATATTAAAACTTGCCTTTGTATGTTTTTTCCATGTCTTTGCATAGCAACTTCTGGCCATCATATGGTTAAAAATACCAGACCTTGTGTCTCTCCAAGAGTAAGAAAAACCAATATAAACTCATCCTCAACTATTGTCCAATCCGTGCATATAATAAACACTTATAGAATATGATGGTGTGCTTGGATATAAAGATTTTCTGGCAATGTGTTTGAGAGGGCCATGCCAATTTTTTATAGCCTGATTTTTTTGCACCCTTACAATCACTTAGTAACTTACTCCCTGTCTAGTCTCACTGATTTCATTGGGACTACATGTGAAGTAAGGGCCTGATCCAAAGCCCTCTGAAGTCTTTCCATGAACATATAGGCTATGCCTACCCAGCATTTTGGAGTGAGTCTCCCAGCTTGGGTAAACAGACTCTGGTTAGCTCTCTAAAAATAGCGTTGAAAGCTCTGAACCCTTGGCAGAGGGGGTGGCCTTTGGAGCCCAAGGACCAGCCCAAGCCACAACTTCAAAGAACTATTTTTAGAGCACTAGTGTGAGTGCTGCTAACCAGAATTTGTCAAACTCAGGCTCTCTCCAAAATGCTGTGCAGGCAGACACATAAGGGCTTTGGATCAGGCCCTAATGTACTGTACAATGGGCCAGATCCAATGTTGTGTAAGTCATAGTGACTCTCAGCTAAATATCTGGCACACAGGGGCGGCTCCAGGCCCCAGCACGCCAAGCGTGTGCTTGGGGCAGCATACCACGGGGGGCACTCTGCCGGTCGCCGGGAGGGCGGCAGGCGGCTCCGGTGGACCTCCCGCAGGCGTGCCTGCGGAGGGTCCTATGGTCCCGCGGCTTCGGTGGAGCATCCGCAGGCATGCCTACGGAAGGTCCACCGGAGCCGCGGGACCGGCAACCGGCAGAGTGCCCCCCCGCGGCGTGCCGCCATGGTTGGGGTGGCAAAACGGCTAGAGCCACCCCTGCTGGCACAGGTGGCAGAATCAGACCCCTACTTTATGAAGGTCTCAAATAAATCTCAAAACAAAACATGATACCAGAACGTGTTGCATTTTATTAGACATATATGCAGCAAAAATCAGACAAAAATATGTGCATGTGTTTTCAGTCGCTCACTGCTTTTTTCCATTTTATTTTCAGGACTTTATTTTGGAAACAATGATGTCACAGTGCTATGGTTGGAACTTAGTGACATCCGTAAAGTGCAGAATAAAGCAAACGGTTCACAGTTTATTCCACGGTTGGTGAAACATCACAGTTTATGTGATGGTTATCCAGTCTGTACATGTGGTATAAATAACAAAGAACACCCACACACAGAGACCAGAATTAGCGTGGAAACCAAAAATCTTGACCTTTTCCATGGAGGATGCCAAACGATGTTCTATCCCAAGGGAGACAGGATTCCAGAGCTCCAGGCTCAGCTACGTGGCTCTTCACTGAGGTTTGGGATGATTTGCAGCTCTAATCTTGTTCATTTGCAAATGCTGTTTAGAACATAGGGCAACAAGTAGTACCTCTGAACACTCCTATGTTATTCAGGATTTAAGCCATGAACCATCAAGGTACTTTAAGCATGTGCCTAATTCTGAGTATCTTATTGGTCCCACATAATGAGTAATTAGAACCACACAGGTTCTCAAAATGAAGCACAGAATTAAGTAACTTGGAAAAGCGGGGATTTAGATACCAATATTAAGGATTATAAAAACACTTTCTGAATAATTGGCAAGTCAGAGGAGAAAGATTTTCCTCCAGTTAAAAGTTTTAGTTAATGGAGCTCTTTTCCAGCGGCTTCTTTGTTGTCAAATCAGTAAGTACTGTTCCTACAATTTGTAACTATAAGGCTGCCAATGGGAGATACATTTGGCTATTGTTGACAACTGAAATTAATTGAAATGAAATTAAAACCCCTATAGTACAAGTTTGTATTAAAGAAGGGCTGTTTTGTAAGTTGTTCATGAAGATCACCTCTGCTAGGGAAAGTAATGAATTCTGCCTTAAAGGAAGAAATAAGAAAACGTCTGAGTTCAGATGCATGTCCCTCTGGCCAAAGTAGACAGTCTGGAAGTTTTCTTAAATACTATTTTTTTGCAGTTAAAAAAACATCAGGAAGCTTTTGGCCCCTAAAGAATTTGTGCCTTACTTTGTACAGGTGTGCAAAGAGGTTAAAGGAGGGTCCCTCTCTCTCACGCCTCGCCTCCCAACAGTGGTTACCATCATGTAAGCCTTTTTATTATTTCACATGACCAGGACACTGGTTTTGTCATGGCTATGACTATATCTGTGCATTTTTAGGCTTTGTCTTGTTTGTTAAATCAAAAATAATGAGTTTTATCAGGCTTTCCAGCCAGCTAGACAGGTTGCAGTGCTCCTCATGGTCCATGTAGATATCTTGTTGATGCCTGGGACATCTTACTAGGTGAAGGAAGACCCACAAAACATCACAAGAGACAGAAGAACAGAATGATTTGTAAAAGAAGCTTGATTAGTTACAAATGTTTTAATAAAACTCTAGGGCTCAGAGCAACAAGATACCCAGATCCTAAGAACCGAGAGCACTTGATATTGTGCAGGACTGGGCCTCTGTTTTTTATTAAAAATTTCCAACTCACCATTGTATTTTCCATGGCAAACTCACTTCCTTATTTATAGGCTAGAGAGACAATGTGGGTGAGGTAATATCTTTTATAGGACCAACTTCTGTTGGTGAAAGAGAGAGAAGCTTTTGAGCTTACACAGAGCTCTTCAGGTCTCTGTAGCTCGAAAGCTTGTCTCTTATAGGCTGACACTATATTCAAACTTAACCGCTGTTGTTTGCCGGGTCTACAAAAAACTGCATTTTTATCATGCTACCATTCATTCTGGCTTAACCTTGCTGAAAACTAGAGCTGCCTGTAGGTATGTTAAATGTTATAAAGCATCTTGAGGGAAAGGGGATATACCTGCTAATTGTTAAAATTCTCTATTTTCTCTGGGTTTTGAGAAGCTATCGTTACCATTGTATTACAAGGCATTTCTGTACAACGTAAGACTCAGAGATGTAATTTAAAAATAATCTTTAAAATCTTCTTTTCCATTCAGTAACTGTGCTTTACTATTAAAGCTCCTCTTTTTACAGTTTGAACTTCTACTTTTCTTCTAAAATAACTAATTCCGGTGGCGTCACCAAGTATTTGATATAAGATTGTTGCTAAAATGGCAAATATCATTGATATACCCCTAAATATGGCTAACTATGGTTCCTATTGGCTTTGTGATTTAATAGAAAGCTGTGGCCATTTTTCTCAGCATAGATTTTAGCTTTTCCCATCATATATAAACTGTAAACAGTTTTAATACTAATTTGACCACAAAAGGAGAGCTTCACTCTTGAACATTATTTTCTTAAAAAAAAAAAAAAGTTCAAAGTGGTTATGGCTAGAAAGTTGACAACCTCTGGTACAAATGGCACCTTCTCACTCAACAAATTCCCTTCCTATGCTTCTTAAGGGCAGAACTGCTTAACCTGTAGCCAGAAACAAGTTTCACTATTTTTAGAGCAGCAAAGCCATTATTCAAGGTGAGCTGGACTGATTCCTCATGAGTAGTCAACAAGATCTTCAGTTACGTTGTAAGGCCCATTCCTGCTTCCATAGAAGTTACAGAGTTTTTGCCATTGGCTTCATTGGAAACAGGATCAGGCTCCTAACTGGAGAATATTTGATAATGTGGTGATGATGTAGCAGGCAGAAAGAACCAAGCTTGATCTTTAGGTCTACAGGGCAATGCTGGAGAGAAGAGTTTCAGCTCACTGATGTCAATAGGATAGCACAGGTGTAAATGAGGATGACATTTGGCCCAGCATAATTTGACTTGTCATCCATCCTGTTTTATCCAAGCAACTAAAGCAAATGTTAATGACTGTCATTGTGAAATACATGTTAAAGCAGAATAGAAACATGTTTGCAGTATTTTCTATGTCATATTACAAATGAGGGCAGTTTTGTAAAAAAGGTTTGCCACCAGAATCAGCTTAATGTCCATTTTAATAAACATTTTAAAAAAGCAAAAAATCCCAAATAATTCAACTGACCTCTCGTATGTTGTATGGTGAGGAACTCTTTTCAATGTATAAACATTTTGAACATTGACCTTAGTGACAGAGGCTCAGCATTTCTGGACCTCACAGAAATTTGGTGTTTATCCTATTTCTGTCTTTCTTGAGCCCTCTTTATTCTAGTCCTCATCCAGAGAAGCATATTTATAATAGATGTATATACTGCAGAGTCTTTTCAACCTTCACTTACCCTATTCTGGTCTTAAGTCTACTTCACACAAGTGTGAATCCAGAATAACTCCACTGATGTCAAGGGGCCAAAGACCCAATGAAATCAATAGGATTGCGCAGGATGAAAGGGTCTGTTTCAAACCCTTTAAAAATCAGTCAAAGGACTCTTCTTGACTTCACTAGGATTTGGGGAAAGTTCTAAGCCTGTTATGTAGCCCACTGGCTTTGCTCCACATTTCCATTTGTTGGAATTCAGAGCAAAATTTGGTCCTTTTATCTTATTAGGCATTTAAGGCTGACATTTAAATACATCTATATTTGCGTGGGAAGGATGAAAATTGTCCTACACCCTTGGCTTTGGACACAGGCCCAAATTCCTATGTTCAAATCTCTTTTAAAAAATTTTAAAACAAAATAGGGAGTATTACACTACTATCAGGTTACACTTGGCGCTGGAGTTGCCATTTTGAATACAGGCTCTCTTGGAAGCCTGAAAAAATACTGTGCGGCAAGTCACGCCATGGCAAAATGCCTTTACTTTTCAAGTGACAGCACTGCCTCCTTTCCTGCTTTCAATCAGCTTTCCACAACGACATTCTGTTGCCAAATTTCATATGGAACGGACACTGTACAGCTAAAATCATGTTGAGTCTTTTGGATTACTGGAATGTGTTAATGATTAAATATGTTATTGATGCGTTTAGATGTGTAGTTTTCTCTTAAATTCAAGGCTCATCATTAATGGAAGTGAAAACTATCTAATATAAAATATGCTATTAACTGTACTATTGTCTGGTAGTTTATCTTGTGTTGGTTTGACTTAGCTAAAACAGAGAGAGAGAGAGAGAGAGAGAGAGAGAGAGAGAGAGAGAGAGAGAGAGAGAGAGAGAGAGAGAGAGAGAGAGAGTGTGTGTGTGTGTGTGTGTGTGTGTGTGTGTGTGTGTGTGTGTTATGAAGGGGAGGGATAGCTCAGTGGCTTGAGCATTGGACTGCTAAACTTAGGGTGGTGAGCTCAATCTTTGAGGGGGCCATTTAGGGGTCTGGGGCAAAAATTTGCCTGGGGATTGGTCCTGCTTTGAGCAGGGGGTTGGACTAGATGAGGTCCCTTCTAACCCTGATATTCTATGATTTAAGTTAAGGGCTAATTGATTGATTGATTACCCATCTAACAGAAAAGATAGCCTATGGTATACAACCCCAGTAAAGTTGGAACAAAAACTGCCAGCACTACATTGGAGCCCACATTCTTATTTGTGATTGGTACTTTCTGGTCAGAAATTCAAAGTGCTTCCTTCTTAGGGGCTGCTGGTTTACAAAAATACAGTATTGACAGACACTGGGATATTTTTGGCCTGTCAGTAATACTTTTGAATTAGAAAAATGATGATTACATTAAAACCAGTGTAGAGATAATCTCTTAAATTTGTGGGGGGAGGGGGTAGATTGTTATATTTGATGGGAAAAATGATTTCCAAGAGGGAATATTGGGTAATAAATTCTGATTTATTGAATTATTGAGAGGAAGGATGGTCAGTGGTTAGCCAGGCCACTAACCTGGGCCATGGGAGACACAAGTTTGAATTCTCTTCTCTGTCACAAACTTCCTGTGAGACCTCGGGCAAGTCATTTAGCTTCTCCGAGCCTCACTTTCCCATCTATAGAATGAGGATAATAGTACTTCCCTACCTCACAGAGGTGTTGTGAGGATAAATACATTTTGTATATAAGTATCTATCCTGTCTATGTATAAGTCCCTTAGGTCGACAAGATAGACTTATAATGCATACAGACAGTCAAAGTTCTCATCAGCAACCAGATTCTTCCTTTCCTCTTGCCCAATTTACAGCACATACACACGTGTGGCTGTACATGGCTGTGTACATACACATACTGGTCGCTACAGATGGAAAAATATTCTTTTAACAGTATAATATAAACATTGCTAAGAACAGTGGATAGGAATGTCTAGTGGAAGGTAAGCTTCTGATTACTTTACTTTATAGTGGAGCCAAGATCTAAGGTTGCGTACATGCCAAGTTAGTCAATAAAGTTCTGCTTTCCAAACCATACTGTAGTTTTACATTTTATAGCACAAAATAGTATTCTAAGTTTATGGGAAATCATTTAAGAGGCACTTTTTATAGCTTGCAGCAGTAGCAAAAAAATGCAGACACTTCAATAGTGATTTTAATAAAAGCAAAATCTCTGTTTATAGAAGCTGATAAAAATGTTCTTGAGACAGCTGAATGGTTCACATACTCACTTCATGGCAACGTTAAAACGGAACATTTGCTTAGAAATTGTCTGTGGTGATTGTGGACTTTAAAATACTCATTTTGTAATAAAATCTAGTAAAAGTATAATCAGATTAAAGTACAATTTAAGCCAATAAATATTTGCTTTTTCATCCAACAATTTAGATTTAGAACATTCAAAAGGTCATATTCTAAGTAGTCAGTGATATTTGGGCTTACAATATACATTTTTTAAAAAGTTGGCCATTTTTATTGGAATAACACCTCTCATTATACATTGATCTGGAAATTAAATAGCCCACACTGGTTCATTCTTCTTCCTATATTTATTAGGTGCTGGATTACTGTATGTAAAGTCTATTTCCCAGAAGATGTATGAGATTTGATTTTAGACCATGACTACCAGTGCCTCCAACCATTATTGACAATAAGTTTAATGCATGCTATACATTAGTGAAGTATGGTGTGGTTAGGTTTTTAGACAAAAGGTCTACATGCACTGGACACAGATCAAGCACATATGTCTCCCTCATTAATCCTTTCTGGATTCAAAATATTAATATAGGGCTTGATTGTGCAAATTGAACACCATTCCAACTAAGGCGTGGTAGAGAGCCTCCTCACAGCACCCATGGTGCAAATTGAGGAGGAAGTTTAGCTCAGGGAATCTTAACTTTGTCTTTTGTCACTTTCTGACTACACTTTGCAGTCCTAGGACAAGATTATACCTTTATGCTCAGCCCAGAATGTTGGGCGATGCATAGCTGCATTAGCCAGGAGGAACATTGGGAGCCAATTATGATTCAGACTCATTACTTCTTTGGGCTCTCCATCTTGTACAGAGGGGAATCATATGTCCTGTCAGTTCTGTTGACCAGCTCATAAGGGGGCAATAAATCCATGGCTTTGCACAGATTGCTTTTTTCTAGTAACTTGCGTAGAGAGGGGATTAACGGGTATACACGCCCCAAAGTGTAGTTCATTGCTGTTGCTACACAGCCTATTGAGGACTTAAGTGGTGCACAGACCTTGCACTGGTCCTTAGAGAGCAGGAAACCAGAGAACACTGAAGGGACACTAGGCAACTGGCTTCTTATTAGCATTGCCCCTTGTCTGAACAGTAGCAGGTGTTGGTGCCTTGCAGGTCAGTTTTCCACTGGAGGAGAAATTAGTGAGGAAGAATCTGGCTATATTTTTACTGTAACTTATTTATTTACATGCATACACCATGGACCTTGCACAGAGGTGGTCACAAACAACACAGAGGTATTTCTTCTTCCAGGTATCTCAGCCCTAACACCAATAGCTGGTTCACAGGGAGCAGTTGTGTCCCAATAATTTACTCTAGTTAGAGAGATGAAAGCAGAGAGCAAACTCTCCTGCTGTTTATCACAGCTCCCTTAAAAAGAAACTGCACCACGAAACTAAGACCCAATGCAGCATTTCTTCAAAGATTGTATACTCCTCACAATGCTATGGAAAAGAACCTGAAAACCACTAAACTAAGAAAAGAATTATTACTGAACAAGCATATGAAAGAAAAGAGATATCAGCAAGGTGTTCCCTGGAACTTTAAATTAACATCTGTGAGAAGGATAGTATAACTAGTAAAAATCTGTAGATAAGTACTTAAAAAATCATGAGTTGCCCTAAAGCACCAAATGTTTTGAGAAGTCCAGTTCTACAAAGTAGTTTGACTACAAAACATTTCCCCTCCCCAACAGGGGTTCCTATGTCTAATGATACTGTTAGCATCACTCCAACACAACTTTTTGGGTCACTTTATGTTGAGGTTCCATTTATAGACTATGGAGCACACAGGTCAACAGGCTGTTGATATCACTGACTTAGGGCTGGTCTACACTAAAGGGAAAAATCGATATAAGATACGCAACACACTTCACGCGGAATAACGAGCGTGAGTCAGTATCTTTATATCGATAACTTTCCTCCGCCCTCACGCGATCGATGTCGATCCGGCCTCTATGGCGCCGCCGCCACCGCCGTCGGGCGGTGGAGTTGAATCGAACGAAAGCGAGGATCGGATCGATATATATCGCGCAGATGAGACGATGATATATCATATCTCGATCCCGATCGATGCGATACACGCGGTAGTAGTAGACGTAGCCTTAGAACCAGCCATAACACATACTACCAATGTCTGAATCATGCTTATAACTAGAGCTGGTTGCAAATTTTTCAGTGGAATGACTTCTCAATAAAAAAATATGTCCTTTTGGCAAAACCAAAGTTTTCCACTAGAAAATTTCAGGTTGTCCCCACCAAAAATTAAGTTTTCTGTCAGGGAAGATTGAAATGAGGGCTCCCCAGCTGGAAGACTCACCTTAATTTTTCTTTCTGCTATGAAATTAACAAAAGCTTTCCCAGATGGGCTGTCAAAGCTAGGCCCCTGGCTCTGTCTGCCCACCTTCCCCCACCTCATGCAGCAGCAGGAAATCACCCAGAAATCACTCCCACACAGCTACCAGTAACAAACTTTATTCACTTTATCAGCAAACCAACAGCCCCAGTGCCCCTCAACATCATTCCCTCAGTATCAGCAGCCTACTTCCCTATGATCTCTGGCTATTCTTCTGTGTGCTGCCGGCTCACAGTTGCCAGGTGCTCAGAAGCTTTGATTCTCCACCTGTTTTATATCTGCAGCAGCAACCATGCATACTCTTTTCCACAGCCTGGGCAGATCCCTCTCCAGTTGGGGGAAACTGGCAGCAAGGAGTGGGGCAGGATTTCCTGCTGGCTCTCTAGCCAACCAGAGCTCTGTCAGAGGGGAGAGGCCAGTAGCTTTGCTCATCCTCCTGCCAGTGGGGCCTCCTGAGGCAGGGCCAGCTTTCACAGCATAGCTACTGATCTGTGGGGTGGGGCTCCACACTAGAGCAGGCTACAGGAATAATTTCAATGTGTGCTCTTTGTGCTGCTTCTAGGCTGGAGCAATTTTGACCTGTTTACTCAAGCTAAGTGAAAGGACCAGGATTTGGCCTTTGAGGTACTGTCACCTGCTGGTGGCTGACTTACAGAGAGGCTAGAATCCTATAATGCTAACTTGCAGCAGAGAGTTTTCTTTTAGCTCAAGTGGCAGAGGCTTGAGTTTTGGGAACTGGCCGGCCTGAATTCTATCCCTTTTGCTGCTCGTGTGGTCCTGCTAATGACATTGCTTTCTGGACCCTACGTATTTACAGCTGACAATAACTATTGTGGGTGAGGTAATATCTTTTATTGGACCAACTTCTGTTGGTGTGAGAGACAAACTTTTAAGTTCCATGGAGCTCTACTTCAAGACTGGGAAATGTAGGCAGAGCATCACAGCTAAGTACAAGGTGTAACAGATTCTTTAGCATATGTAGTTAACACATTTCAAGGGACCATTCAAGGTGAAGTGGTGCATTAACAACTCTCCAGTCATGGGGGGCGGGAGGAGAAAAAAAAAAGGTGTGTGTGTGTGCTGGGGGCGGGGGAGGGAGAGGTTGAAGGTTATAGATTGTTGTAATAAGCCATAAATCCAGTATCTCCATTCAGTCTATGATTTTTAGTGTCTAGCAAAGTTATGAATTTAAGCTCCCGGGCTAGTCTTTTGAAAGTGGTGCGCAGGTTTCCTTTGAAGGTAGGGACTGATAGGTCAGATATAGAGTGATTGCTTTGTGAAAAGTGCTCATCCACAGGTGTAATAGTGTTTGTCTTTTATCATTTTTCTGTGAGAGTTCATTCAAGAGCGCAGTGATTGTCTTGTTTCACTCACATAGTTGTTACTGGGACATTTAGTGCACTTGAACTCCCACAGAAAAATGATAAAAGACAAAAACCACCATATCGAAAGCTTGTCTCTCTCACCAACAAAAGTTGGTCCAGTCAAGGATATTACCTGACCCACGTTGTATCTCTAATATCATGGGTCCAATATGGTTACTACATCACTGCAAACAATAACTGTTGTGTCCAATGCAGCGAGTACTACATTTTTTCTTCATGTAACAAAATTCCAGATGATTGGAACCAATACTAGTTTGCAGGCAGAGTATGGTATCCATTTTGAAAGTCTTTTGCTGCTGCTGCTGCTGAACTATGAAGGACTTCACAGTGTGACTCTACTGCCAAAATTAATTTTACATGATCTGACTTTAGTTTAGTTTGGCATCACCAAAAGGCATCATCAAAAGTCACTGTCATGTGAAAAAACTGTGTCATCGGTGGCTTAAGAAAAAAGGAAACTTTAAAAGAATTCCTATGCAGTTTTCTGAATTGGAGAGATGCTCTGCAGCAGCACGGACTGGGTGCTGCTCTTACCAACAAGGGCCACAACCTGAAAAATTGGATGTTTTTCCCAGATAATCTAGTGGCTTAAAGTACTTGACTGGGAGTCAGATGACCTAGTTATTAATCTCAGGTATACCCCGACCTTCTGCGTGACCTCAGGCATGTTGCTTCAACTCTGTCCCTGCTTCCCTACACACCCTTTGTCCATGATTTCTGTTTAGGTTGTAAACTTTTCAGGGCAGGGATGCTGGCTCTTGTTATGTGTTTGTACAGTACCTAGTACCATGGGACCCGCAGTTTCAGCTGGAGCCTTTAAGAGATACTGTAATACAAATGATCAGTCTACCCAGTGAGAGCTTCAGAAGGCACTACACCTCCCAGGAAGTGCCATTCTTAAAGATATTTTCCCTTTTCCAGCTGGCCTGGTCTGCTATCATGGCCTCAACATCTTCCCTATCTCTTTTGGGGAGGTGAATGGCTCTAACCGGGACTGGTGGTTGAACTCAGGGGATCACAACTGTTAATAAAGAAACTATTACTAACGGGTTAAAATCCTGCAGTTCATATTCATTTCATAGTCAAAACTCTTTCCCTTCATTCAGGTATTGCCCATAGTATCATGCCATTATGTCAACCTTACTTACAGTTCTATTAGTCTTTTCCTTAACTGTACACCATACATGCTATGCTGTATTTAATAGGAAAGTTTTACACTCTGACCTGATGCCAATCTCACCATGCACACCATTGTAAATTAGGGATAATACCACTGAAGCCTCAGGATATTAAGACATAATTGTTACTTGTTATCCATAATAGCTGTGCCAGTGTGGTGGAACATCCCATCAGCAACACACCGTACACCATTGAGATAGCTGGTACTTCTGTGGTTTGCTAAGGTAAACTGTTCTGTGCTGTCTCATTTGTGGAAAACATTCCACATGGTACAATCCTGGAACCTTAACACCTTTCTGGTGCTGAATGGCTGCAGTCTCTTTTGTATAGGAATTCAGGGCTCATCAATAGAATTTACATTGCAAAACAGAACATCCTCTGTAACACAAGTGGAAATGTAATGTTTTGGGACTGTAAATATGGTCCTCTCTGTTCTGCCAAGGTGGATAAATTAATACTTTATGGGGCTGCTTGCACACTATGGTACTTAATCTCCCTTCTACCTACTATATCATCTACAAAGAAGGCACTTGAATAGGAGTCAGGAAACTGGCTTCTAGTCTCAGCACTGCCACTTCCATGCTGTGTGATGTTGGGTGAGTCACTTAATTTCTTTCTATCTCAGCTTCCCTATCTGTAAAATGAGGATGATGATGCCTAGTTTGGTATGAGATCCTTGGAGGAATAGTGCCAGTCAAGTATTATCACTACCGCCGTAGAGATGGGATAAGTGGGATGGACACTCCTTCAGCCAGCACTACCAATATAATCCTTACAATGAATGCCCATGCTTTCCACTGAATTTTGGGCAACGTGAAAATTAAGATGCTGGTGAACTGCTGCCTGAGAGAGAAACAGCAAGGCAGCTGCTTCCAAACTTCCCTCCAGAGCCCAGTCTTTGCTTCTCCAGCAGCTCCCCACAGGCAGCTTCCAGCACTGTTTTATTATTACAAAGCCTTAATCAGGAACACGGTAAATTCTTAATCTAGCCTTTCTGTTAGACAAGATATCTTGTCTTCCCATGAGGAGTTGCTAGACAGAGAAAGGAGGAGAGAATGTAGGGCTAACAGAGCCATGGTAATCAGAGGTATAGGTGGGCCATCCTTAAAAGAAGAACAGAAAGAATATTTTATATATATATATATATATATATATATATATATATATATATATATATATATATATATATATATATATATATATATATATATATATATATATAAACAGAAACCCAAAACAGGCAGGCAGGAGAGTGGGAGATGGTAAAAACTTTTTTTTTTTTTTGAGTTTGAGAATGAAAGGGGGCATCACGCACAGCCATAAGAGAAGTGTCATTATTAAAAGTTTTACTGGAAGTTTAACATTTTTGCTAAAAGTACTTTTTGAAAACCAAATATATTTTAGCTTTCTGTTGCATAAAAAACATGCAATATTTCCCACAAAATACAATGGATGTTTTCAAATCAGATCTAGTAGTTCAAATCAGATCAATTTCCCCACCTCCAAACTGCCTGTGGTATTGAACTTCAGAACAGCATACAAATCATATGAGCAATACAAAACAAGAAAATTCTGTATGGAACTCTGCCCACACAATTTTTCCAGAAGGATATTGAATGACTGGAGGCACTGCTTAAAAGTTCTTACTAAATAGAGGGCTCAGTAATATAGATTCAGGTTTCAATGAGACTAATGAGTTGACCATAGCCTACCTAGTGTGAATGAGGATGGCAGAATAGGGCCTTACTGATATGCAATCATTCTGGTTTTGTGTAATGTCATAATATTGTAGTGACACTGCTGTAAACTTCAAATGCAACATCCAGCCAGCAGAAGGCTTCACAATCCCTTCAGCACAGGAAAGGGACAGCAGTACCAGATGGCAGACGGCACCTGGCTTAAGAGAGGGCTGCTGGAGGATGCATGGGAACTAGAGCAGCAGGCTGGAGGCAGCAGCTTGAGCATTGGCTATGCAGAGTAGACTGGGGAGCCAGGCTGAAAGGCCGGGAAGCAGCCTGTTATTGGCAAGGGGGCCAGTGGTAACGTGTGACAGGAAGATGCTCTGGAGTGGTCTGCAAAAAGGGAGGCTGTGCAGATAGGCCCTAACAAAATGGACTTTCATACTCCTGCCCCTTATGGGCTGAATTAGGAACTGTTTGTTCATCTTTTGCTGTAACTTAAAGCCCACATTGAGAGTAATTGCAACATTTATTTCTGGCAGCCCAAATAAAGCAACGCTTTGTTATTTGTTCACGAGAACCCACCAAGGAGGATAACCTGAAGGGCCTAGTGCGTGGAGCACCTACACTTGCCACCAAGTTTTTGGCACACGCAACATGCTCCCGGAGATCTAGGGGACTGAGGTACCACAGCACTCCCAGCAACATCCTGAAGTGGGGTTGGGTATAGTACTTTTGTGGTGATATAATAGAGACTTTGAATAGCACAAGTGATTTTAAAACAAGTATATCAACAAAACTGTACTTAGTTCTCTTTCAGAGACTAATCATTTTACCAGATGACACCATCTTTGGACATTCATAGCTTGTGGGAATCAATAAAAATGTGTTCGGTGACATTTACAAGCTCTGATTAGTGCCTGGGAAAATCCATGCTCATGGGATATACACAAAGGTTTCATTTGAGTCACAGTGAAAACACACTAGTACATTGTCTTCAGCCGGTTCACTTATGCAATTTACTACATGACGATTTTACAAAATGGTGCATAAGGAAAAGTTTTATTTCACGGATATCTACGAAATCCTTTCTTCTTTCAATAATAAATTGCTTTCCCAGCTTTGGACTAAATTCAGACCTGGTGTATGCAGGTGAAACAGCACTGATAACTGTCCCCATTGTGTCTTTTATCCTCTCAGTCAACAATATACACATCAAGCCGGTGAGGGATGGGGGGAGGGAGAAGCTCACTGTGGATGGAGGTGTGAAGGGATAGAAGAGGGAGCTACTGAGACTCAGCAGGGTGGAGGGAGGTGAGCTGGCTCCAGCTGGAAAGGGTGTTCTGGGAGTTCCTTAGTGGCTTGTGTCCTGCACACCTCATTCCTCCCCCAGCAGCTAGTATCCTATGCTTCTCTGCCTTTGGCAGCTGGTGCCCTGTGCACTGACACCCACTGTCCCCCGCCCACATGCAGGTGCCCTGTCCCTCACCCCAGCGGCTGGGGCACATGGTCTTGCCCCACCCCATGAGGCTGGGTGTCTCTGACAGAACCTCTCCATACACTGTGTCACCCCCATGTGGTCCCTGCCCACCAGCTGAGTCCAGCGTGGCTGCAACAGCCACCCAAGTGAAAGAAGACAGAGAGAGAAGAGCTGTTCCTATCTGCTCCATGGCAGCCAGCCTGATCCCGTGCACTGCAGCTGCTGCTCCAGCTCCTCCTCTTGGTCCTGATTTTGCCTCTGCCCTCTTCCTTCAGGCACACAGGGGCAGAAACATACCTGCCGTCTGTTCCTGCCTCTGCAAGATAATGTGGTGGTGGAAACATTGTGGGGGAGGCAGAAACATACATCTGACACAGCAATATTTCCATTGCACAGTAGCCCCTCTCCGCGCACCCACAACCCTGTTTCTACCACCTCAAGCTAGAAAAAACTAGGCTGAGCAGAAAACATTGCCTCTTTCTGTCAAAAGTTATTCTTTGAGTCATTCTTAATTTAAGTGGTCTACAGCAAATTCAAAGGAACTAAAAAGCAACCTGGCTGCAATACTTACCTGGGCCCTGGCCTATGTCACCACACAAGGATGTAATGAAGGAGTAAGAGCCTCCCGTGTGGCCTCCCTGAATCCCTGCTGCCTACTTGTATACACTTGTGTATCCTGTATTTCCCCTCCTCCTCAGAAAGTTGGGCATGGAGTAGATAGAGAATGGGCAGAGTTTTGGCTCCACCCCATTGCAACCAAACCAGCACATTGAGCCACCATGGAGAGCTGGGGTTAGTAATCTGTTGCTAGTATGGGCCAACAGCAGTTTACCTCTTCTCAGGAGCGAGGGAGGAGGATGGGCTACATATCACCCTGGATGCAGAGTAGGATATAGAAGCACAATCTATCTCACCGTCATGTGTGAAAAGAGCACATTTTTACTACTGCTACTACTATATGGTAACCCCTTGGTCTACTACCTTCAACTCTATAGACTCTGCTGGGGCTTTTACACATTCATTACTCTGTGTCCTGTTCTACGATTTTATTCTGTTTATTATTGCTGAAGTGAGACCTTTCTTTCATGGCTTTTTTTAAACATACTTAATAAGTAAATTTTTTTAAAGTTACTCTTCACAGCAGAGGCATGTATTTTTCAACATATTCACAAAGAGCTCCAAGCCCTTTAAATGATTAAAATAGCCCACAAACATTTCAATTGTTTTTTATGCTTTTTGAGTCATTGAAAAATTTGAAAAATTTAATTCCGAGCAAAATTGCTTTTCCAATTTTTTTGGAATTTCCAGCAAATTGAAAAATCCATTATTTGTCCAGCTCTACTCGTTAATACGTTCATTTGTCATAAGCAGCAAATAGCCATCAGAAGCCATTAGGAGTACACTTCCCTGCTGCTTACAGTGCCTGTCAGTCCCTTGTGAGGAACCCTGTGGTGGTGATGAGATTCCTGTAGTAGAAGAGAAACTGGACACATAATATCACAGCTCATCAGTCAAGAGATGTACACATATGTACATGAAGTAATTCAGTGTAAACTTATGTAGATATTTGTGGTTTTTCAAAGAAAAAGATTTATTCATATTTTTCAAAAATCTTTTTTAAAGATTAGAGAAGTTAGAAACTGTTATTCATGACACAGATTCTTTTGGTTCAGGATCATTATACACAGTTTGATAGATAGGAAATTGGTGCAATGTTGTTATAACTCACTACGAAAACATTTTTTGGTACAGCATAGGTATGTTATATTATATGGAAAAGAATATTATTCATTTTACAAAGTTAAGCTCTCAAAATTAGGAAATGCTGCAATTAAGGTTAGTGCACTCTTTTCACATGTAAAGGTATCAGACAATTAACTAGTTAAAATAACAAAAAAATACATGACTAAATCAATAATTAAAATTATAAAGCATATAATCAACATGCATGCCAAAGGTCTCCTAATATCCAAAATGTGAAGGAGGTAGTCCGTCGTTCTCCTTTATGCAAAACAGACACGTTGTTCAGCTTTTCAAATGCTAAATAATAGTAATACTTAGCTTTTCTAACATTTTTATGGCTGACTTAGAACAACACTTCCTCAGCTCTCGTCCTCTAACACACCTACTCTACTTGAGCTACATTGATGACATCATCATCTGGACCCATGGAAAAGAAGTCCTTGAGGAATTCCACCATGATTTCAACAATTTCCATTCCACCATCAACCTTCTCCATCTCCATCTCACTGATTACCCAATTCACCACAGCCCACATGACCTTACCTACATGCCTCCAGCTTTCATCCAGACCACATCACACAATCCATTGTCTACAGCTAAGCTCTAAGATACAACCACATTTTCTCCAATCCCTCAGACAGAGACAAATACCTACAAGATCTTTATCAAGCATTCTTAAAACTACAATATCCACCTGCTGAAGTGGAGAAACAGATTGACAGAGCCAGAAGAATACCCAGAAGTCACCTACTCCAGGACAGACCCAACAAAGAAAGTAACAGAATGCCACTAGCCATCACCTTCACCCCAACTAAAACCTCTCCAGTGCATCATCAAGGATCTACAACCTATCCTGAAGGACGATCCCTCACTCTCACAGATCTTGGGAGACAGGACAGTCCTCGCTTACAGACAGCCCTCCAACCTGAAGCAAATACTCACCAGCAACCACACACCACATGACAAAAACACTAACCCAGGAACCTATCCTTGCAACAAAGCCCGTTGCCAACTCAGTCTGCATATCTATTCAAGGGACACCATCATAGGACCTAATCACATCAGCCACACCATCAGAGGCTCATTCACCTGCACATCTACCAATGTGATATATGCCATCATGTGCCAGCAATGCCCTTCTGCCATGTACATTGGCCAACTGGACAGTCTCTACGCAAAAGAATAAATGGACACAAATCAGATATCAAGAACTATAACATTCAAAAACGAGTCTGAGAACACTTCAACCTCCCTGGTCACTCAATTACAGACCTAAAAGTCACAATACAAAAAAACTTCAAAAACAGACTCCAACAAGAAACTGCTGAATTGGAATTAATTTGTAAACTGCACACCATTAAATTAGGCTTGAATAAAGACTTGGAGTGGATGGGTCATTACACAAAGTAAAACGTATTTCCCCATGCTAATTTCCCCCCCTACTGTTACTCACACCTTCTTGTCAACTGTTGGAAATGGGCCATCCCGATTATCACGACAAATGTTTTTTTTTCTCTGCTGATAATAGTCCACCTTAATTGATTAGTCTCGTTATAGTTGGTATGGCAACACCTATTTTTTCATGTTCTCTGTGTATATATATCTTCCAATTGTATTTTCCACTGTAAGCATCCAATGAAGTGGGTTTTAGCCCATGAAAGCTTATGCCCAAATAAATTTTTTAGTCTCTAAGGTGCCACAAGTACTCCTTGTTCTTTTAAATTAATAGTGTATCTTGACCAGCTTTTCTGGACCAGCTTTTATTTGAAATGCGAAATCTGTATTGCACAAGATCAGCTTGAATTAGAATGAGTAATATATGGCACAAGGGAGTTTCATCCTCACAAAAAATGGCCTGTATATAATTATTAAAAGGTCACATTATGTAATACGTAAAGTTTGAGATTCAGGAGTTCCCATTCTGGAAAATGTTCTTGGATAAGCTAATCTGGATGATTAAAAGATATTGTGATACAGCATGGCCAGAAGGCAGCAGGAGAGTGTTACAAGGGAGCCTTATTCCCTGTAAGGGGAAGAAAGTTTGCTATAGATTAACTAGAGCACCTGAAGCCAATTAGAGCACCTGAAGACAATTAGAGTACCTGCAGTCAGTCACATGATAAAACCCCCCCTGCTTCAATCAGACAGTGTGGGAGTTGGAGCAGAGAACAGTTTGAAGAGAAAGCAGAGGAAAGTTTGGAGAAGTGCTGTGGTGGGCTAAGAAGTCCAAGACCCTAGGTAAGGGGCACCTGGCTTGTGCAGAGGGAGGGCAGGAAGCCCCCCCACAGGCTGAAGGGTAGGAGAGGGAAGTAGCCCAGGGGAAGGAACCACCAGTTCAAGTGGTTCACCACTATCCTCAGGGCCCCTGGGCTGGGACCTGGAGTAGAGGGCGGGCCCAGGTCCCTCCGTCTCCACTCCCCTCCTCAAAGACACTAGTGTGGCAATTAATATTCCAATTCAGGGGAAAGAAATGGTGCCCTGAACCCTCCCTCCCGCAAAGAAGAGAAAGCGCGAGACCCATCATAATAGTACCGGCAATTTGCCACAATATATTGGTTTATTAGGTAACAAAGACAGCCCAAGTGACTCAGACTGGACTCCCAAAATGGAGGCACCCAAAAACCTAGCTGTCTTTTGTCCAAATTCTGTACTGAATATAAAATTAGTTGGCATATTGCAATGTTGCATAAAATTAAGTTTCTATCAGTATTATAATTCCAATATTAAATAATTTATGTACAATATATCAACTGTTCAGTATTGCACCAGAATGTTTAATAATCAGTATATGTACTGCACTCTCTTGAATCTTCCCCTTTTGGGCAAAGTCACTCAAGGAGGTTATAGAGAAGAAATTCTCTTGATTCTTCTGATTTCCTTTTATCCCAGCTGAGGTTAAGCCCAAGTGTGGCACAAAGAATGCATAGATTTCCTTAGTTAACAATTTATTCCTGCTAGTGGACAGAGTTCAAGTCTTCATAATCACGTTTGATCAACCATCTATCTTTCATATCATATTCTATGAAGTGTTCTAACTTGTCTGCAGACTCTGGCAGCAAAAAACAGTGGATTTTTCTTGTCTCTAAGGGACACCAGAGAGTGTTGTTGGGTAATATATCATTCACCCTGAAGGCTCCTTAATGTGGAGTTCTGCAGAAATATGTTCTGTCTGTACTTGTGTTCCTTACGTATGTGAGGCTTCTGGGGAAAAGTGAAAGATATTTTGGGCTACATTGCTGCCAGCATGCTGATGATATTCAGATCTGTGGCTCTTTTTCATCAAAAGCCGCATGGTGCAATCTCTTTACTTTCATTTTGTGACTGAAAGAGGTTCCTGGATGAAGGCTGGGCATGTGTGAAGGTGAGTTGGCTTTAGATTCATCAAGAAAAGATGGAGGTGAGCCAGAGTTAAAAGAAAGCTTGTAGAAAATTTTGTAGAGATTGTGTCTTCAAACTCAGTTGAAGGAATGTACCAACTCATTGTCAAGGAGGTACACTGTCCAGGAAGTCTTTTTGATTCCTCTTTACTCCTGCAGTCTCAGGGACCAACAGTGGCCAAAAGTACTTATTTCATATATGATTGACTGCCCAAAGGAATCTGACCTTTGCCCTCATCACAGGTATACAGACCTTATCACAGATATTAATTTAAATAAATTATTTTTTTGCCTCATAGAGGCTGGACGTATTATACTCTCCTTTGGACTATAGTTAAAGACCAACCAGAAGCTTCAGCTAGTGCAGAAACTTCAGCTAGTGCTGTACTTAGTGAGATTAACCATGCTGAATACATTAAAATTGTGACTTCTTCTTTGTTTCAGAGTAAAATTCAAGATGTTGGTGACAATATGTAAAGCACCTCTTGAGAGGAAAGATAATCTTATGATTAAGGCACTAGAGTGAGACATAGGAGATAGATCTTAGTTGAAGCCTCTAGGAATTGTCACAAAGACTAATGACATGCTCTGAGTCCTGGTTACATTTGTACAGGTGTGACTACCTGTCCTTTCCTGGTTACTGTACACAGCCAGTCCGCTTCCAAGTCCAGTAAAAAAAAAATTAAAGTAGGACATTAATCCAAATTAATAAGCACTTATTTATAAATTAAAACCATTATATAAAGGGACAGGTGAGCAAGTAGCCAATGGATATAGAGGTACTGACAACCAATAATCCATTGAGATTAAAATACGGAGAAATGACTAGAATTTAAATAATAGTAGGATACATGGAATGGCGTTCCGGGATCACTGAACATGGCCATCATATCTGTAGTGGCATATAAAACAAGTCTGCAAAGATTATCTTTAAAATTCTTAGCTCTCTCAATTCCTAGGAGTCTTAAGAGATCGTCATTACCTTCACTCTACTTACCACGAGCCCCAATTACGAGACCAAAGAAGTGAACATTCTTACTCCCTAATATCTTCTTGATATCTTCCTCCAACTTGGAGTAATAGGCAACTTTCTCCCTGTGGGCTCTTTCCAAACTATTGGAATTATCTTCCCAACGAACAGTAACATCAACAACCACTGTAGTATCACCCTTTACAAAAACAATGTCTGGCTTAAGCAAATTTCCTTCTCTATTCCTCAGATCAGGTTCCACTATTGATTTCCATCCAAATTTACTAACTTTGTCAATTACTGCAGAGACTACCCTATTGTGTCTGCTAATCTGTGCATCCTTAGTTTTAAAACATTGCCCAGATATATGTGGTACTGTTTCCCTCACCTTTCCACACCATCTGCACATGGCATTTGCTCCCTCTCTATCTCTTGCCAGTGTTTCCCTGGTTGGATAGACATTAGTCTTCAGCTGCAGTGAGGCAATAAAAGAGGAAGATTTAACCATATAAGATCTTTTAAAAAAATGAATTACTAATTATGTCATTTTAAAAATACTTGATATCTACACCCTGACATCTCAGGCTACACTATCTGGAGAACTCCTCCTCTCTCCATTTCTTTGGATTTGGAGTAGCTGCACTAAAAATCATAATCTTATCAACTAAGTTTTCTCTGGCATATTTAAAGGATAAATCGATCCAATTATCCCTAGATACGATATGCCTCCTCCACTTACGAATTAGTCTATTAGGTATCTGTACACTAAACTTAGTTAGTGCAAGCCTGTTACCAGATGTGCCCATTACTTTGGGGTTTGCTCATTTATTAGGGTTACTTTTTTGGGGGGAGGGTACTGTAATTCTATTAATGTACTGCTTTTGTCACTTGTGTTTTCATATGGAGTTCTACTTCTCCCTTCTGCAAATCCCCTCCCAATGGAGCTACCCTGCAGGACCTAGGTTCCCCAGGGCGGGTTCCACCAGCCCCAGAACCGGAGGAACACACACACACACACACACACACACACACACACACACACACACACAGCAAGTCTGAGTGAACCGGGTCAAGCAGCACTTTCAAGCTGCCATCCTTATGTGCCACAGGTACCACAGCACAATAGCGTAAGCCTGAGCAGGCTGGGTCGAACAGCACTTCCAGGCTGCCACCTTTATGTGCCTCTGGACTCAGTGGACTGGACTGGGTCGAGCAGCACTTCCAAGCTGGCTCCTTTGTATGTCCCAGGTTCAGCATGTCCCTATCCCCACTTTCACATTACAATTGTACTGGTAGTAACCCACTTGATGAGCAAACCCCACGGTATTTTTGAGCGGTATAGGGATCTTTAGCTTAGGTAAGAGATGTGTTGCTGCAGAGTGAATGGGGAAGCTAAAAACACAAGAGTAAAGATTTGAGAGAGAGATAAGGTGAGAGAGAGAGAAAAGCAACCAGCTTAACCATAAAAGTTATTTATTGAATAATAGTGATAACCACACAAGGAGAGCCTAAACCAACATAACAGTTACATTATTAAAGGTTACAAAAGTCATATATAGAAAACTATACCTGATCAAACAAGTCAGGCTTAGAAAGTTATACCTGAGGTAGAAAAGAAAACAGAGACAGAGAGAGAAAGAGAGAGAGATATTTCACACTTCCATGAAGTTTGAACTGGTCAGGGTTCCCAGGTGATGGTGGTAGCTCAGGGTCCTGAGTGCTGGAGACAGGCAGAGCCCCCAGCGCGATCGGTCAGTAGAAGATGAAATCCCAGTGGAACTGATGCAGAGTTTGGAGCTGTGCATCAGAACACTTACTTGAGTGTGGGTAGGGTTTTTTGATAGGGAAACAACAATGGTTCGAGGGAGAACACTAGATTTGTTTATAGGTAAACTGATGACTCAAGGGTTTTCTTTAGGCTAGACAACAGGAGCTGATCGCTCTTGGCTATGAGAGGTGTTCCTTCCAGGGAGCTCACAATGTAATTAGGCAGCTTCAGTATTTTAGATATCAATCAAGGATTCATTACTAGAATTGGTCTGATAACTGCTGAGCTGGGTGTGTGCAGGCATAGGTTCATTAACATCTGGAGCAGAGATCCCCCATCATGCAGTTCTTCCCTGCTTTTCTGGTCCCAGAGCTCAGTGCAGTTCTTGCCTTGGATTCTCTGTTCTCCATTCTGTATGCTAATGGAGATGCCTCCCTCTCCCATCTTTGATACAGATGAGGCTAGGGGAGTTGCCTTAATCCTGTCACCCTTGTCAGGAGGGGTCTAGGTGTGTCTCCCACTGCCCTTTACTGCTCTCTGCAAGTCTTTTCTCTGATTGGTTTTGGTTCAAGCAGACGCTGGGGGCGGGGTGTCCTTTCATGAGTCAGGCAGGCTGGATACTGCGCCCTGGTTCCCCAAGAAACAGAGCTGACTGGTATCAAGCCCTGCATTTCTTCCCCTAATATGAAATAGCCTGTCTATAGTACTCTGTGGGAGGTGTAAAATCTTTTTGACAATTTTCCTAACTAAAACATCAAGTTCATTTAAAATATAAAAAAGAGGCTCAATTAAAAGCAAATTATAAAATAACCTAGATAAAATGTACGTCTGTAAAATCATCAATTTTTGGGTAGGTTTAAGAGGAGCCTTGCACAAACTGTCACTCCATTCGGTCAATTTATCCTTAAGAGACAAGCCTCCCACTCCTATCCTGGGTTTATTCTTGCCCCCAAGTACTTCAAATTGACCTGGTTGTACATAGTCAATGCTCTCAGTGCCCAATCTCCAGTTCTCTCTGGGATTAATCACATAAGTTTTGTATTTAGATAATATGTGAAACCCTTTAGTCTTTTTAACACTGACTCGTAAATTGGTGTTTCTACAAAAGCAGTCTAAAATCCCAAGGTTTTTAACCACCCCATCCACTTAATATTGCAATGTAGTCAGCGAATGACAATGACGTGATACTATTCCCCTGAACATAAAACCCTGAGCCCTCAGTTTCTAGTTTAGTTAACAAGGGATCCAAAGCTATACTAAATAAAATTGGAGATAAAGGATTTCCCTGTTTAACCCCACTCCTTATTAAAATAGACTGAGTACTTTTATCACCAACCCAAATCCTAATTGTGCAATTATTATAAAGGTACCTAATGATTTCTATAAAATGTTCATCAAGTCCAAATCTCCTAAGGCAGGGCATAATGTGCACATGTCCTACTGAGTCAAAAGCCTTAGCTAAATCAGCAAGTACTATGGCTAATTCATGTCCATTCTGCTTTGCTCACCTTAGTAAATTATCTAAAATTGAAATATTTTCTTCGCATCCTGGAGCTGAAAGAAATCATTTGTCTGTTACAAATTTTAACTGCAGTCATCAATGTTTTAGCTAAAATTTTAATTTACAGCCTAACCCAAACAGATCCAATTGTTAGTGGTCTCCATGAGCATAGTTCAGTTAATTCTTCCTCATCTTGTACTTTTGGGATTAAAATAGTTCTATTTTCTTTAAAAATGTCTGGGACCTGCATATTTAAAAACATATATTAAAAATCTTAGTGAGAATTTGAGAGTCCAGGTAAAAAAAATTCCATAAATCATTCACAGTGACTTTATCAGGGCCTGGGGAACTCTCTTTGCGAATCTCTCTCAAGGCCTTCCTAACTTCATCCACCGAAATCAGACTCAATAATAAATCATTATCCACACTTTCGATGGCTGGGAGCCACCCTATCATACTTCCATGACCAATTTTATGCAATGTATCTACATAATATGTTTCAATCTCTGTAAGGGGAATATTACATTTAGCCCTATCAGGTTGTCCCATAATAATGCGTGCTAATCTTTTTTTGTCTTTAGCAAATAATTGTTGATAACATAAGAACATAAGAACGGCCGTACCATGTCAGACCAAAGGTCCATCTAGCCCAGTATACTGTCTACCGACAGCAGCCAATGCCAGGTGCCCCAGAGGGAGTGAACCTAACAGGCAATGATCAAGTGATCTCTCTCCTGCCATCCATCTCCACCCTCTGACAAACAGAGGCTAGGGACACCATTCCTTACTCATCCTGGCTAATATCCATTTATGGACTTCACCACCATGAATTTATCCAGTTCCCTTTTAAACGCTGTGATAGTCCGAGCCTTCACAAGCTCCTCAGGTAAGGAGTTCCACAAGTTGACTGTGCGATGTGTGAAGAAGAACTTCCTTTTATTTGTTTTAAACCTGTGGCCTATTAATTTAATTTGATGACCCCTAGTTCTTGTATTATGGGAATAAGTAAATAACTTTTCCTTATCCACTTTCTCCACATCATTCATGATTTTAGATACCTCTATCATATCCCCCCTTAGTCTCCTCTTTTCCAAGCTGAAGAGTCCTAGCCTCTTTAATCTTTCCTCATATGGGACTCTCTCCAAACCACTAATCATTTTAGTTGCCCTTTTCTGAACCTTTTCTAATGCCAGTATATCTTTTTTGAGATGAGGACACCACATCTGTACGTAGTATTCGAGTTGTGGGCGTACCATCGATTTATATAAGGGCAATAATATATTCTCAGTCTTATTCTCTATCCCCTTTTTAATGATTCCTAACATCCTGTTTGTTTTTTTGACTGCCTCTGCACACTGCATGGACATCTTCAATGAACTATCGACGATGACTCCAAGATCTTTTTCCTGACTCGTTGTAGCTAAATTAGCCCCCATCATATTGTATGTATAGTTGGGGTTATTTTTCCCAATGTGCATTACTTTACATTTATCCACATTAAATTTCATTTGCCATTTTGTTGCCCAATCATTTAATTTTGATTTATATCTAGCCTTCTTAGTGGCATATCTTCGAATAGAGTTAGATTGCCTTTTCTTATTTCCCTTTCCTTTATTCCTTATTCTGTTTTCATTCCTCATCTCCTGTTCCTCATCATCTCTACTCAAATCAACATCTATCAATGAATTACATACCATCTCTATCATTGCCCACCCAACTAACATCGTATGATCTTCTCCTCTATACTATTTAAAATTTGTCCGGCCTTCCTACTTCGTCTTTTCTGTCTACACAACATACTCACCGTGCCCACATATGGATGCTCCCTTAATGGCAAAAAAATTTTCTTGGAGGAAGGAACCTCCAATACGCACTCCTTACCAATATCTACATTACTCACTTCAGCAATCACAATATCCCTCTTAGCCCTTTCCTTTGCCAATTTGCGTCTTTTATCAGAAATGTGCTTGTTGGTTTTCATCCCCCGTTCACTTTCTATGCACTTGTTTATGTTTCTCTTACCTGCATATTTAGTCTCTAATTGGGTAAGCAGCTCAATCACCTGTTCATTCCAGATGCGAGATCGAGTTGACTCCCTACCACCAATCTTAGCTACCTTGTTTTCTTTTCTTTGTTCATTCCTAGCTGTGGGATGTCTGTGTCTAAAATGTTGGCTCAAATCTGATTTAGTGTGGAAAGCCGATCCACAGATCAAAGAGGCACAACCCATCTCCAGGTTATCCACTTCTTTGGGCACACACTTGGGGTAGTGGCAAGCTATATTATAGAATTGAGAAGATTTACCACACTTTTTACAAACAGCTCTAATGGCCTTGCTCTTATGGACCACATTTATATGCTTAGCCCACTTTCCAAATGTAGCTAAAATCTGTGGGCAGATGGAACAATTATAACAATCGATGGGATATTCGAAATAAAAAACTCTGTTCTTCCATTAACTGCTATTTGTTAAATTTGATAAATTATCTGTATTAACAAAAACAGTAGTTAAATTAGTGCTAAAATGCCCATTCTCTTTAAAATACGGATTTTCCAATGTATCCAAATACTTAAAACCAGAATTAAAATTGTCCACATCTAAATTATTAAAGGTGTTATTGGTAAAAACCATAGGTTAAAAATGATAAATCATTATAGACCCTGGTCCTCACCTATCAATCCAGATTTCTCCACTCCCATATCATCTCTGACAGGGAGGTAACCTCTCTCAGTCTCGTGAGAAATCTAATCACCCAAAAATGTTCTGTCCAAAGGTCCAGCGACCCCAGTTAGTCCCCTAATATATTTAACACTGCCGACTGGGGCATCAAAGCCAGCAGCAGGGGCATTGTTTACCCACACCACTCTGTATATAAATTAAAATTACTTTCCTCCATAGCTAAAAAGATGTAACTGTTCACAGAGGAAGACTATCCCTTACCAGGTGGAAACTATCCCTTACCAGGGGGATTCACTTGTACCTGGAGGAAGCTACTCTTGTCAGGGGGAAACTACCTTTACCAGGGAAGCAGATTTTCTTGGGGCTGCCTGCCCCAACCCACCACCTCAATAGGGGTAAGGATTCACCCTCCGCATTCCGCCTGGTTATCCAAGCCAGTTCCTGACTCTCATCACAAGGAGGTGGCGGTAGGACTTACCATCCAGAGGCTTTCCTCACTGAGTGGTCCCTGTCAGCTTAGTGTTGAGCCTTATTGGGAATGTGAAAAAGGGCTCAGATCTTGGCGGAGATTGCCCCTATCAGCAGGGTTCGCACCCTTCTCCATCTCACTGATTACTCAATTCACCACAGCCCTCGGGTATTCAAAACCGTCCGGACTTAACAACTGACCAGGATCCAGAGACGCATGGAATGGCATTAAGTGACCACCTTTTTCCACACGTCTTCTCCCAAAAGCAGAGATTAGCTAAAGAATTCCTGTAAACAGTCCCAAAGGAGTATTAGCAGGGAGCTTTTGGTTGAACATCCTCAACTCTAAAACTCCTCAACTCTGGTCTGTTGAAGTCAATGGGAGGTTTACTAGCAATTTTAGTGGGATTAGGATTTGGCCCTAAAACTCTTTCCTAGCATTGGTTCTCCAAGCCCGGTTTAGGAGCATGGGATCTAGGCCTCCGTAACAGCTTGGAGAAAGTACATGTTTAAAGAGCTGGCTGGTGTTTGCATTTGAGTCTCTTTTCTTTTATGGTGGTAATAAGTAGCTAAATTCTGGGCTCTATGTTTACTGTCAGTGGTTGGCAGTATGTGTGACATATTTTTATAATGTAAATGGGCTCAGAGCATTGTGAAATTGGTGTGTGGTTTTTAGGTACCACTGTTACTAGTAATTAGATTATACTGATTTTAAAACAGCCTTTTAATGGTTTCAGACACTTTTTGGTTATGTTCTGCGGGTAACACTTAGTCATTCTGATGCCATTAATTATTTCAAGCAGTTCTAAATCCTTTCTATGGATGGTTAGATTTTCAAGATGTAAATATCTTGGCTGTTTCAAATTCAATTAGATTTTAACTTGGCACAGGAGCTTACAAGCTCATAACCATTTTTTTCTGCAAAAAAATAAAGTTGGTTGAGTTGTAATTTATAGCGTATTTTTTCTGCCTGCTGTTTAAGAAGCTGTTTTTTTCTGTCAAGTTCGATGAAAAAGAGCCATGGTCCATGGTTTTCATAACCCATAGTTTGTGAACAAATCAGAAAGATGAGATAAGAAAAGAAAAAGAAAATACCCAGATTTTTAGGAAACTTCACAATTGTCATCACTAGTGGGTTTTTTTAATCCTTATTTTTGGTAGACTAAATAATTAAAACACTCTTGGACCTGTTGCCCATATGCCTTAAATGACAACATGAATACCTTTTACAGTTGTGTGTTTCTGTTGAGATTGTCATTACAAACACCTGGTTTTATAGGAAGAAAATTCACCAGTTTATTTGATCAAGTAATGACAGCCAAACAAAGATAATGACTGGTGATAATTAGTCTCTGCAAATTTCCTATTTTATATTAAAGAGCACAGGTAAAGCTACAACTGGGTTACCAAAACTTGAATGATCTAACCTAAAAATTGATAGCATTGATAGCAGCTGCAATCTCAAACAGGTTTTAGACCCTACCAGAATATACTGATGCTGAATCTGGCTGGCCAGACTTCAGATCCCAGATAAATCGATGCCACTATGACTGTCATTGGTCTCAGAAAAAGAGCCAAGAAGCTCTGCATCTCTGCTAATACTTTAACCATCACTGAATAGCATTGCACAGAGTGTTTGAGAGATGATATGGCCATGTACCATAAGCTAAATGGCACTCATAATAAAGCAATACACATTGACCAAAGAGCTTTGATAGAAGCCAAAGGTATTGCATTCAAGGAAGCTTCCTTATATAAATATTTGTGTAACCTCACTGACAAGAAAGGTCATTCATTTGGTGTGGTACACTCCAGTTCTGTGCAGGTAATCAATACAGAATCAGAGTGCATGGCACACTGGAATGAGCATTTCATCCAGCTGCTAAATACACCCCCAATTTCTTTGGATCCTGACCATAAGGCTGCTGCCAAGTTGACAAAATGATCCTGGCAAATTTACTATCAATGTAATCTACAGAACTGTAAAGAAGCTTAAGGGAAATAAGGTGTGAGGAATTTGTGGAATTCCTGCAGAACTGTTAAAAACTGCTGGACCAGCTATTCTTTTGTGCCTGCAAACACTATACAATATCTTCTGGAGAACAGAGCCGATCCCATGCGACTGACATGAAGACGTTATTTTATCGCTTTGGAAATGTAATGGCAGCAAAGAAGACTGTTGTAACTACCACAGCATTACTCTTCTATCCATACCAGGGAACGTTTGTGCTTTTTTAATGGTTGACCTGGGCCTCTGATATTTTAAGGAGCAAGAGAAGATCAAGAACCTGGATTCACCCTGAGCCATTTCATAATGAAGCAAATCTTCAGTGTGCCATCTTATTGAGAAGTCAGGAGAATTCAAGTTCCGTGTTCACATTTCATTTGTGGAATACAAGCCAGGCATTTGATTCTGTTGACAGGAAATTGTTTTGGCTCAGCTTAAAACTTGCAGGCCTCCCTGACAAGCTCTATAGAATGTTTCACCTTCTGTGTCCTTAAGTTCTTGTAAATGGGAAAAGAACCACCTTATTTTGAATTAGGTTGAGCGTTTGACCAGACTGCGTTGCCACACAAGCGCTCTTCGCTGCTATGATAGGCTTGACCAGACACTAAGTGCCTGCATTTTAGATGTATGCCTTGATGATAAGAACCTTGCCAACACTGATTTTGACAACAACATATCTCTAGCTGTTGAATCAATGGATGAGCTAATTAAGGCAAGCTGGAAAGCTCCGTGGCAAAAATGAGCCTGAAACTTGATTGGAGTAAAATCCAAATTCTTCTAGTCGGCAATTTTGAACATATTGCAGGCTCTAAGATCTGAATGGGTGGGTGACCAGCTAGTTGAGATTGTCAGTGATTTCACTTACATAGCCCCACTCTAACAAGACTAAAAAGCAGTTAGACAGCATTCAGACGAAGCACCTCTGACTGATTGAAAAACATTAAATAGTATGAATTCAACAGTTTTGTGTATTGTATTTTGTAGTTATATGTGTGGAGGCTGGTAGGGGCAGTGTGCTGGGAGAGAAGCTGAGCCCTGATTAGGGGGTGGGGCTTCTCTGCTTAGGGGTCCTATAAAGGTAGCCAGCCAGTCAGGCAGTGGCATAGACAGCTGCAGCAGCACAGGAGCCAGCAAACAGAGCTGTAAACAGAGGAGTTTCAGTGGGAGTTTGCAAGGGGAGTTTGCTGGGGAAACTAAGAGAGCTAGGCAGGTCTACGTGATTGGGAACTCCTTACTGAGAAGAATAAATAGGCATGTAACTACAGCTGATCTGGAGAACAGAAGGGTATGCTATCTGCCGGGTGCGAAGATACGGGATGTGGACCTGAGGCTGAAAAGGATCCTAACGGGAGCGGGAAAGAATCTGCTGATTGTCCTTCATGTGGGAACACATGATACAGCTAGGTTCTCACTGGAACATTTCAAGGGAGACTATGCCAGACTGGGGAAAACGCTTAAGGAAATCAAGGCTCAGGTGATCTTCAGTGGGACTCTGCCGGTTCCTAGAGAAGGGCAACAAAGGTGTGACAAGATTATGGTGATCAACAGTTGGCTCAGGCAGTGTGCTATAGGGAGGGCTTTGGGATGTATGGCCACTGGGAAGAATTCATGGACAGAGGACTGTTCTTTCAGGATGGACTTCACCTGAGTAAGGAGGGAAATAGACTTCTAGGATGAAGGCTGGCACAACTGATTAAGAGAGCTTTAAACTAGGAATTTGGGGGAAATGGTTGGGAGATGTCCAGGTAATCTCCATGCTGGAATTTAACATTGAGAGGGAAGAAAACGAAGTAAGAAAGGATACAGCCATGGGTATGAGAAAGTAACAGATTTTTTAGACAAAGGAAACACAATGGATCTAATTTTCCTCAATTTCAGTAAGGCATTTGATATGGTTCCACATGGGGAAATATTAGTTAAATTGGAAAAGATAGGGATCAATATGAAAATGGAAAGGTGGATAAGGAACTGGTTAAAGGAGACTACAATGGGTCATACTGAAAGGTGAACTGTCAGGCTGGAAGGAGGTTACTAGTGGAGTTCCTCAGGGATCGGTTTTAGGACCAATCTTATTTAATCTTTTTATTACTGACCTTGGCACAAAAGGTGGGAATGTGCTAATAAAGTTTGTGGATGACACAAAGCTGGGAGGTATTGCTAACACTGAGAAGGACCAGGATATCATACAAGAAGATCTGGATGACCTTGTAAACTGGAGTAATAGTAATAGGATGAAATTTAATAGTGAAAAGTGCAAGGTCATGCATTTAGGGATTAATAACAAGAATTTTGGTTATAAATTGGGGACGCATCAGTTGGAAGTAACAGAGGAGAAGAAGGACCTTGGAGTATTGGTTGATCGCAAGATGACTATGAGCTGCCAATGTGATATGGCCATTAAAAAAGCTAATGCGGTCTTGGGGTGCATCAGGCGAGGTATTTCCAGTAAAGATAAGGTGGTGTTAGTACTGTTATACAAGGCACTGGTGAGACCTCATCTGGAGTACTGTGTGCAGTTCTGGTCTCCCATGTTTAAGAAGGATGAATTCAAACTGGAACAGGTACAGAAAAGGTCTACTAGGATGATCTGAGGAATGGTAAACCTGTCATATGAAAGGAGACTCAAAGAGCTTGGCTTGTTTAGCCTAACCAAAAGAAGGCTGAGGGGAGATATGATTGCTCTTTATAAATATATCAGAGGGATAAATATCAGGGAGGGAGAGGAATTATTTAAGCTCAGTACCAATGTGGACACAAGAACAAATGGATATAAACTGGGCATTAGACTTGGAATTAGATGAAGGTTTCTAATCATTAGAGGAGTGAAGTTCTGGAACAGCCTTCCAAGGGGAGTAGTAGGGGTAAAAGACATATCTGGCTTCAAGACTAAGCTTGATAAGTTTATGGAGGGGATGGTATGATGGGATAGCCTAATTTTGGCAATTAATTCATCTTTGATTATTAGCAGGTAAATATGCCCAATGGTCTGTAATGGGATGTTAGATGGGATGGGATCTGAGTTACTACAGAGAATTCTTTCCTGGGTGCTGGCTGGTGAGTCTTGCCCACATGCTCAGGGTTTAACTGATCGCCATATTTGGGGTCGGTAAGGAATTTTCCTACAGGGCAGATTGACAGAGGCCCTGGAGGTTTTTCGCTCTGAATGCCTACCAACTTCCAGTCATCTTAGACTTTGACCCAATGAAAGCAGGATGGAAAAGACCTCCCATAACACCTAAAATATGATGTTTGGACGGCATCAACAGACATCTGTCCCTCACAGGCATCTTACCCCAGAATATCATATCTGGCTCAGGACAGAACATCATGGAGGCACAGAATGCAATTGGTAGCCAAATGTGTTTGGTGGCCTCTATGCTGTCCAAACGACAGCATGGGAACCAATCATATAAACAAAATACAGTTCTGCAGACAGTGCAGCACTAGAAATGTGTCTAAACCAAATCCCCAGATCCAAATATCCTTGGAACTTGGAAAGGTTTGAATTTGAATGTGGATTTAGATCCAAATTTCTAGTCTCTGTATTTATTACAGGCTAAAACAAAGTCTTGGATCCAAACATGCCTGAACTTTACTCTGTGTTTGAAATTCACATCTGGATCTGTCTGAAGCTACAGAAACCTGTATGGAAATGATTAACTGGAAATAAATTATACTTATAATATGAACTACAATAAAGCACAAAGTTAATTTGTAAAATAAAAATTACTCTCCCTTCACAGCAGCAACTAACAGACAAAATGTCTTATTGGAGATGTGTCAGACAACAACAATGAAAAGATTTTGAATCTGATTTAAGTGACACCAAAGGTTGCCTCAACTTTGTGTTCATTTATTTATAGGCTTTTCTATGGTGCTCATTTTAACACCTCATAAATATTAATGAATTTATCTTCACAGCACCTTTGTGGCGTAGGGAGTATTGCCATCGTTGCTTTTCGGATGGGGAATGGATGCATAGTGATATTAAGTGATTTTTGGCAGAGCTAGGTGTGGAGCCCAGATCAGTGCATTAGTCACAAGACCATCTGGTACTGCCTATCTCTTCACAAATCATGTTCTTAAATTCCATATATATTTCTCTTTGGAGAGAGAATATGTTCATTTGGCTCTGAATGGCTGACATATCCTAATATGAACTTCAAGCATTATGAACTGGTAAATCCAGCTTTTGAAGGAAAGCATCTAGAATCATGGTCAGGTATTGCTGAACCATGTACCAGTCCAATCTGCTCCTGGGCATAGCAGCTACTATCCACCAAGCTTTTATGGGGAGTCAGCAGTATCCTTAAGAAAAACAAATCGCTTTCCTATACACCCATTTTGTGTTGCCAGGGTGGATTATGGATGTTGCCTGTAGTGGATTCGCGGTCGGCCCTCCCCCTCTGGATCAGTGGGAAGCCACTCGGCCTCACTATGTCACCGGTGCACCACCCACTATCAGGGAATTAGAAAATTGAGCACAACGGCCCCAGGTGGGGCAGGGCTGAGCAATAACACAGCCTTGGCTCTCAGGATAGGCAGAGCCACCAGGCAGTCTTAGGGAGCTCGGAGCCTTAGGCTGGGCACGGCTATAAGCAGTCTAAAGGAGCTCAGGCCCTTAGGCAGGGTGGAGCAAACTGTCTATCACCTGACATCCTGGTTCAGGCAGATGGCAGTCAAATGCATGCCTCTTGACCTAAGGTGGAAGACTGTCACCCCAGGGGCAGGGTTGGCAGCAGTGGGACCCACCCTACTCCACCAGATCCCAGCCCAGGGCCCCAAAAGTGGTGGAGGATTCCACCACTGGGTCAGCGTGGAACCTACTGCAACATGCTGACTTGGGTTCTAACAGCACAACTGGACCAATGTTTGGTTTCCCTGTGATACTTCCTGCCATAGCCTGGGTGGGGGGTTTCTGTAGTTCAGGGGTCCTCCATCTCCTCGGGGTATACGGTGAGTGGCAGTCCCAGCAGCTCTTCTCCTGGGTCAGTCTCTGCCAGGGGCAGGGCATGAGACAGCACAGGCTCTGCTCTGGGGTTCTGTAGTAGGCTGAAGAAGTCTGCTTCCTTCCCTGGCTCAGAGTCAACTGGGCTAAAAGCCTTGCCTTTTATACTTCCTGTCCCACCCCTTAGCTTCTGGCAGGAGGGGTGGGCCCGGCCTGGCTCCACCCACCAGGGATCAGAGGAGGCTCCTCCCACTCTGGCTCAGTGAGAGGCCGCTCTGCCTCACTACATTGCCATACACCCATCACCAATTGCCTAAGGACTGAATGGATAAACATTTTAGAGGAAGCCATCTCTCCATGTAGCCCAGAGTCCTGATCTGTTCATGTAGGGACAACAGAATCTTAAAGGCAAGATGTGGATCTGAGAATACAATTTTACTTCAAGTGTCTGACTTAGATTGAGAGAAACAAGACAATATGAATTGTCTTCTGTCAGAGGTGGTTGGTCTCAGTCCATCTTTAATTCACCACATTATGCCCAGTCATTGAGGCATATGGTATCCATAGTGCTTCAGATCTATGGCTTAGCACAGGGGTCTCAAAGTCCCGGCCTGCAGGTCAGCTTGGAAAAGAGGAGACTAAGGGGGGATATGACAGAGGTATATAAAAGCATGAGTGATGTGGAGAAAGTGAATAAGGAAAAGTTATTTACTTGTTCTCATAATATAAGAACTAGGGGCCACCAAATGAAATTAATGGTCAGCAGGTTTAAAACAAATACAAGGAAGTTCTTCTTCACACAGAGCACAGTCCACCTGTGGAACTCCTTGCCTGAGGAAGTTGTGAAGGCTAGGAGTATAACAGGGTTTAAAAGAGAACTAGATAAATTCATGGAGGTTAAGTCCATTAATGGCTATTAGCCAGGATGTAAGGAATGGTGTTCCTAGCCTCTGTTTGTCAGAGGGTGGAGATGGATGGCAGGAGAGAGATCACTTGATCATTACTTGTTAGGTTTGCTCCCTCTGGGGCACCTGGCATTGGACACTGTTGGTAGACAGGATACTGGGCTGGATGGACCTTTGATCTGACCCAGTATGGCCATTCTGATGTTCTTAAGCACCTCCCTTCTGTGGCCCGCGGAGGAGAGATCTACGCAGCCACGCTGCTGGCTCTGTCTGCTGCAGGTGCCACCCCCTGCAGCTCCCATTGGCTGGGGGATCGGACAGAGATCCCTTCACTAGTCGCTGGGCAGAGTGAGCCATGGAGGCAGCATCATTAGTTGCTGGGCAGAGTCAACCATGGAGGCAGTGTCACTTTTTTCCACCATGAATATAAACAAGTCAAAATACCGAATGCAACTATCTGATGCACACCTTGCTGCAATCCTGAAGGTTTCAACTGCTCAGTCACTGAGGCCAAACATCAACAAACTGACAGAACTGAAGTGTTGCCAGGTGTCTGGCAAACGCTAAAAACTCTCTGGCAGGCGAAGAATTGTATAAAGTTGTATGACAGTTTTATTATTTCTAAGAAATTTGAAATAAAAAATATAATATAAACATTTTCTTTTCTGAACACCATCTTCAGTGACATTATTGGCCCACTGGGAGGATTTGAGGTCTAACACTGGCCCTAAGTTAAATGGAGTTTGAGACCCCCTGGCTAGCAGATATACATTAATATATGTAATATGTCAGCACCATTCACAATGAAGTGAGCTCTGGTAGAATGAACTGAGTTCACCCTGCCTTCTTCATCTCAGAAAGAACTTTACATTTCCACTACCTTTGAGTACTCTGTCTTGCTTATGTGGATATAAATCAAACAAAATGATCAGTATGATTTATGTTCAGTAATAGAAAGGACAGACAGTATAAGCCTGCTGGCTTCCAAAATAGTAGCCTTCTTGCATAGAACTGAATCCCTAACTACAGTGTCTGCATGGTGTCATTTCTCAAATGCAGCAAGACTCGATGCTTCGAAGATATATACTAGACATTAAAGAACATGAAAGTTTATTTGAAATTGTGTGAGTGAAAACGTTAACACATTTTGGCACCATTAATGCTACAGATGTCTGGTTTAATTTAAACATTTAAACATCTTCCAGTACAAACTTGTAGCAGTTGCTTTGATGGAGAATTGTATAATTCAAGTTTTCTGATTATTACCCGATGTTTTAGTGATAGCTAAGTAGATAGGTGCTAGCAAACAGATAAAGACAGATAAGCAGTGGTATTACATAAGTTATCTGTTTGCAGTGTAATAGTTGTACTGATAAATGATGACTATCTGGTAAAACAATATTTCAGATGATAAATCCATGTCTGAAAGTGCAACACTTTGTGACAGCTCTTACATAAAAATATATTTTATAAGGCAATTAGGTCAGTGGAAGAATATCTAAGATATATCTAGGTAAGATATCTAAGCATTGATAGATGTATTTTAAGCAGCATATACTTCCCTCCACATTGGGTCAGTGTGGAGGAAGGACTATGACCCCACCATCTCCCTTCTTGCATCTTGCTGCTTTTGCTAGCCACACTAACCAGAAGGAGTATGCATCCAAATGGATTATTTTCAGAGCCTGTGAGAGGATTGTGGTTGAATCCTTTCCTCCTCCCACAGTTATGCATCAGCAATCACAGTTTAGCCTTTAACATGCCAGTGTAGAAGGTTCAGGATTTTGGTTCAGCTAAGCTCCAGAAAATTCAAATGAATATCAGAAGTTCATTTTAACTTTCTGAGGCCTCTTTCTCTTCCAAACTTATTTTGCTAAATTGACCACCTCCTTCTCTTTTCTTCTAGTAGCAGTAGTAAATATTTGCACTACAGTAGTGCCCAAAAGCTCCAGTTGGGATTGAGGCCTGATTATATGGGGCGCTGTTGAAACATAGAAGAGACAGTCCTTGCCCTGAAGGTATCCTAAAATTATCCTTCCCTCTTGCCTACCCCTGTTCCTTTTTCTTTCTATCCAAGCATCTGAAGTACTCAGAAAAATGACCAAAGCTAATCAAAGCTAATCCTTTCTAAGGACTTCGAACGTACAGAAGGTAAGTATCAATAATATCTTCAGCAGATACCCTGCTACGTTCAAGTGTATATTTTATAGGGCTGTCTCCCTAGGTGATTTTGTGCAATTGCCACAAAAGGGAACATTTGGGAAACAAATTTTGTAGAGATTGTTTTTATTTTCATAGTTACAGCTAACAGAAAAATCTGCTGTGATGCTTCTGTGTGGATAAGAAAACAAACTGGCTTAGGAACCTTCCTCTGAAGCAGAAAAGACATTAGCAAACTAGACATCAGCATGGTATCCTGGATTTTGATCACTGTAATAGGAGATGGGAGAGCAAGCTCATGACAAACTATCATTGTTCCACAGATGGAAATATTCCAGAACATTTAAGGTGGAGTCGCCTGGCTAAAGAATGAGGAATAGTTTATCTGGGGGATGATGCAATAATCTAAAACTCTCTCATAAGTAATATCAGGTATTGAGATAGGATGATTGAACCTGTATTGCATCAATTTCAGACCATTTTTAAGTAATACCTTCTATTAGCATCCAGGCATGATGATTATGTATCCATGATAGTAAAGTTGACAGCAAATTTCAAAATGTTTTTTCTTAGAAGGTAGAGAATAACAACCCTATTAGGTCATCTAGTACAGTGGTTTTGAAACTTTTCTCTGTCACAGACAACTTCTTATTGGAGAGGCTCTTTCACAGATCACCTCCTCACTCAACATCCCAGTTCTGGTCCTGACAACTATAATGATTGTTATATCAGGAAAGTACCGTATATACTTGATCGTTTATAAGCCGACCCCCCCCAAGGTGGATAAGTAAAAATGGAATTTTTTTATGACCTGTTCATAAGACGACCCTCTAATATAGAGGTCAGCAAACTTTGGCTCCCGGGCCATCAGGATAAACCGCTGGTGGTCTGAGATGGTTTGTTTACCTCGAGCATCTGCTGGCACGGAGGTAAACCTAAGTAAACAAAGTGTCCCGGCACCCTGACGGGCTGGGACAGCACCTGGTGGGGAAATTTTTTGGGGGGGAGAAGCTGGGAGTCAGGGGAGTAACCCCTGTGACCACCCCCCACATGACCCCACCCCTAGCCTGGGACCCCCACACTCTCCCCATCCCATCCCTTCCCACCTTATCTGGGGATTGTCAGGGGAGGATGCCTCTGACCTGGCTATAGCGGCTCCAGCCAGGGGCGGCTCTAGGAATTCTGCTGCCCCAAGCGCGGCAAGCAGGCTGCCTTCCGTGGCTTGCCTGCGGGAGGTCCGCCGAAGCCGCGGGACCAGTGGACCCTCCACAGGCAAGCTGCCGAGGGCAGCCTGCCTGCTGCCCTCGCGGCACCGGCAGTGCCCCCCCTGCGGCTTGCCGCCCCAAACACGCGCTTGGTGTGCTGGGGCCTGGAGCCGCCCCTGGCTCCGGCAGGCTGGGCAGCGCAGCTGCAGCCTGCTCCATCGGGCCAGACCGGGTGGCATGGCCGCAGCATGTTCCAGTGGGCTGGGCTGGTCAGCGCAGCTGCAGCCTGCTCTGGGGGGCAGGGCCGAGCAGCACGGCTGCGGTCAGCTAGCCCAGAGCTGCAGCTGCTTTAGAGGCTGGGGGGAGATTAGCGTGTCCAGAAGTGGAAGGACTCTGGCCCTGCCTCTTCCCTTCTGTCTCTGCTGGCTGTGCTGCCTCTCCTCTCTCTGCTGCTGGGGGGGGGAGGTCCCACCCCCACCTCGCCCGCGCGCTCCCAAGACAACCCCCCTCTCTGGCTTTTTTTTTTTTTTTTTTTAATACTAAATAATATATATATATATGTTAAGTAAGAAGCAAGAAGACAAGGTAAAAAAAAAAAGTTCATTGTTGTTGGCTTCAGGTTTCCACCCACCATTTTGTATCTTTTGTATCTATTCTCTTATTATTCTTTTTATTCTTTAGTCCTTTCAGACCCCACTGTGACTCTACTCAGTCATCTTCCAGGGTCACTAATAAGCACAAGATAGCACGACTCTGGCCCTGCCTCTTCCCTTCTGTCTCTGCTGGCTGTGCTGCCTCTCCTTGCTCCCTCTGCTGTGGGGAGGGGCTGTGTCCCACCTCTCCCGCGCTATACCCGTTCATAAGACAACCCCCGTCTCTGGTGCTTCCCTTTTTTACTAAAAGGCTTATGAACGAGTATATACGGTAATGTTAAGTCAGAAGCAAGAAGACAAGGTAAAAATAAGCTTGTTTCATTGGCTTGCTTCAGGTTAGGTCCCACCATTTTGTATCTGTTCTGTTTATATTCTTTCCGAATATTAGTGATTCTCCTTTTAGTCCCTTCAGACCCCACTGTGATCTATCCAGGTCACTTTGTAGTTAGGAATAGCAAGCACACAGAAGGCCAGAATCCTCTGTTTGTTTTTTCTGAATATTTGACCATAGTAGACTTTACACCAGATAAACATCTGCCAGAGCCATAAAACCACTCACACACATTGTGGGGCAATGCTTCTTGTTTTGAGTTTGAATGGTCAAAAAAAGTTTGAAACAAGGTGAAACTTAACAGTATCAACTAAACTTCACTGAGTTTTTTTAAACTCATTTGAGCTAGAATCAGTGGTTCTCAAACTATTTACCATTGTGGGCCCCATATGTGGCCCACCATGTGTCATGTGGGCCGCATCCAATACTACCTGTATGGCCCTGAGGATATCACATGTTCCACAGCTGTGTGCTGTTTCGGCTGCAAGTGGCCCATGGGCCGCAGGTTGAGAACCACTGAGCTAGGTATGTAAAGCAAAATATGAACCCATGTGAATCAAAATCAAAGAAAATGTTTGTACAAAACTCTGTGATCTAAAACCACTGAGTTTTGCATGACTCTAAATTGCCTCTGAGGAGCTTAATCCTGCACAGTACGAAAGCAGCGTGTTGGTGTGTGTATAAGCATAAAGTAAAAAGAGTTGAACAGAACCGGTGGTGCAGAGGATCTTGAGCCCATATAAAGGAAAGCCCTGCTGCACAACTCCTAAGCACTGCAATGCAAATAGCAAGAGCCACAGCTGTACAACTCATTTGCATGAAGTACATTTACCTTCAACTTTATCAAACTCTCACTCTAGTGCAAAATCTCAACAACAATCTCAGTTGTTCTTGTAGCAACAGAATGACGCATCTGACTGTCACACATTCCAGAACTTGGGGAAGTTATTCTTTCACACTGCTGAGGGAAAAAGGGGAGATGGCAAATGATTAAAGTGTGTCACACCCTAATTTAAAGTTTATAGTTAGGGCCCTACCAAATGCATGGTCCATTTTGGTCAATTTCAAGGTCATCAGATTTTAAAAATGGTAAATTTCATGATTTCAGATACTTAAATCTGACATATTCACGGTCTTTTAACTGTAGGGGTCCTGACCCAAAAGGAAATTGAGGCAGGGGGGTCGCAAGATTAGTGTAAAGGGGTCGCAGTATTGCCACCCTTACTGCTGTGCTGCTGCTGGCGGTGGCACTGCTTTCAGAGCTGGGTGTCTGGAGAGTGGCAACTGCTGGCTAGGAGCCCAGCTCTGAAGGCAGCGCCACTACCACCAGCAGTGCAGAAGTAAGGATGGCATGGTATGATATTGCCACTCTTATTTCTGTTCTGCTGCCTTCAAAGCTGGGTGCCCAGCCAGCAGCCACTGCTCTCTGGCCACCCAGCTCTGGAGGCAGTATAGCAGTAATGGTGGTAATACCACAACCCGTCTACAATAACCTTGCGACCCACCCTGCAACTCCCTGTTGGGTCTGGAGTCCCAGTTTGAGAAACGCTGATCTCCCCCATGAAATCTGTATATACAGGATAAAAGTACACAAAAGACCAAAGACCAGATTTCACAGTCTGTGACGTGTTTTTCATGGCTATGAATTTGGTATGGCCCTATTTATAATAGTTCTTAAGTTACAAATGTGCTTTAAAGGATGTTCTCATTGTTTGTATGAAACCAACCAGGTGTTGTTTTTGTTTGCATGCTTTAGAAAACGTGTGGGAAGGAGAAGAAGTGGGATGGGTGGGAATCTGTCACATACAATATTCATTCCCTCACATGGGTCAACAGCAGGCGTTGAACCCTGGACCCTCAGTTCAAAGCTCTACCACTTGAGCTAAAAAAGTAATTGATAGCCTCGCTTTAGTTTAGCCATTAGAAGAGAACTTGCACAGATTTTCCCAGTGGGTTACAAAATTGCTCGCTAGACATTTGTAGCATACTGAAGAGCAAGAATCCTGGCTTCTGTCCCTGGATCTGGGAGAAGACTGTGGTCTCGTGGTTAGAGATAAGATTGCCTTTCACTTTGAATGTGCTTTGGTTATGTGGCTGAGTGGCTAACCTTTGGATCTACCACACTATAATCCTGGCTTTGGTTCCTCACTGTCCCTGCAGTAACCTTGTGTAACCTCACTATGAACTTATCTGTAAAGTGATGTGGCAGCTCTTCCTAGCCTTGGGTTCATGGCCTTGGTCAATAATAAGGATGGTGAGGCACATGGGAATATAAACCATACCAAGCATAGGTGGGATTTAAACTTTAGTCACCTTTTCCCTAGTTCAGGAAACTTTCCCCACGGCTACTGCAGTATTTGGAGGCCTGCCTTAGCCTCATTGGTTGTGTTTTCTCATCACTGCTAAATAGCGTAGGTTTGGCTTACTGCTAAGAATAACTGACATTTCATTTATCAGCACACAGGGAGCAAAACACAGATCCCAGAGTGCTTTAGTGTTCTTCTGAAAAAAGGTCAGTCGATCCAGTGGAAAAACGTCAAAAGAGAATCACTTGGGAACTTTTATTATTCTCTTTGCAACAATCTAATTTTCATCAAACCACCATGAAAAATTCAAATAGTGCTCAGTCTTTACTTGCCATGTTTTATTGTATTGAGATTGCTACAAAATAAAAGGGTTATAGTTCCTGTTAAACTGAAACCTTCTGAGTCAGCCTTAAGTATGGAGTCAAAACCAGCAATTCTGTAATATGAGAATTTCTGCTTCCTTTTTGATGTGGGGACCATTTGTTCACAGTCCTCACAATGACACTCTGGAGTTCACAGCACTGGCACCAAGACCTTACAGATTTCTATGACATAGAACATTTCATCTGTACTAACACTTCTATGCAATTGGTGCACACAGAAAAGAAAAGAGAGTTATAATGTAATAAAGCATAATCAGAGGTGGTGCTGCCTTCTGTAGGAGTTCCTAGTGACTTATCAGAATGAATGGAAAAATGGTTTTTGTTCCAAAAGTAGGACTCTTCTGGCTACTACAGTTTTTATACAAATCAAAACACCACAAGGAAGAGCATTTTTGTGGTATTTGAGTGGAAACATTGCCAGAGAGCTCTTTGTTGTGGTATTTTGGATGAAGACAAGTAGGTGGTTACTGCAGTATTGTTGCAGAGGAAAACAGTTGTTCATTTCAGAAAGAATTGCAGGATCTGGCAATAACTATGTCAGATAAAATCAACAAAGACAGAGCAGTCTCTTGACAAAAAATAAATGCATTTTCCATCTAAATTTTTTTTTAAATAGCTGCTTGACTCCTTTTTATTTTCCAGATTGGTACTTTTAGTGAAAATGACAATTTGAAAACTTCATTGGCAGGCACAGTGTTGAGATTCATTGTCAAAAAATGTTTATGTTGTATTCAAGGATAAATCTTGGTATAGAAGTTTACACCGCTGAAAAAAAATATTGGCTATTTCTAAGTTATACATGTTATAAACACACATTTATGCGCATGCGCACACACATGGATTTACCAGTTTTGGATATTATCTGAGATTTTTCAGCATGTTGACCCATAACATTGATTTAACATTCTTTTTATATATTGTCACGGGGGCGGAGGGCTGGTGTTTTGAGCGGGGCAGCCCCTGTTGGCCCAGTGTGGGCTTGGTACAGACTGTCACACAATCATTGGGACTCCCTGTGGGATCAGACAGTTGCACTAAGGAGGGCTCAGGACCCCTGGCGGGGCTGAGTAAACAATCAGTCTGTAGCCCCTGGGCTGGGCAGAGCAAAGCAAGCTGTCTATGGCCCGTGAGCCTCCTGACTGGGGCAGGCACTCGTATTTCGAGCTCTGACTTTCTGGGCTGGGCAGAACAATCAATCACTATGTAGCATCCCTGGTGGGGCAGGGAAAGCCCTCAGTAGCCACACCTAGTGGCAAGTGTGGGAGGGATAGCGGCTCGGTATCCCAGTCAGTCCCCGCGATTGGCTGGTCGTCCGCAGCATAGTCCGGGTCCATGGTTCCCACCACTTGGAGAGTCACAGCTGCCTCTGCAGGAGTCTGCAGCACGTGTCCTTCCTCCTCCTCAGTCAGCCCAGACTCATCTGGGCTGCCTCCTTCTATCTGATCCATTCACCTGGAGCATGCACAGCAGGAGCGAGGGGGTGTGGGCACCTGGGCCCACGGTGATTGGCCAGGCCCCGTTGGCCCAGTGTGGGGTTGATACACCCTGTCACATATATTTTCAATGGAAAAGTGGCCAGCATATTGCATTTTTGAAACTCTGTACTGGGTAAATAATACATTTTTATTTCAGAAATACTACAGACAGGAGACAGAATAACTGTATAATGCCATCCTAAGAATTATCAGTACATCCCCAATGTATGCGAAAATGTTATGTCTGTCTTTGGCATCACTCATTTTCAGTGACTACAGATGTCAAAGTCAGCATTCATTTTTTCTCTGACAAATAACATTACATTTTTGATTCTGTGCTATGTGTAGATTACATTTTGGGGGAGGATACAAAAACTCAGTTAATGTTGGGTCTAGATCTGACGAGAGAGCTAACCTGAGGTTCTCAAATTGATTCAGTGCTGCCCAGAGCAAAAGGACTAGTGGCAGATTCCTGTCCTCACTGAGGACAATATGCTTATAGTGTTGGGTATATTCTGTTCTGAGTTGAAGCTTAGTAGAGGTCACAAAGTATAAAACAGTGTCTGTTTGTTAAGGGGTGCACACTGATGTTTCATATACTGTACAAAGTATATGTCCATTGCCTACTTTCAATGGTTGTTGTCAGATCTCAAGTCTATGTTCCAAGATTCAAAGTTCAGTCTTGTAATGAACAAAGTGTACACTCTTGATAGAAGTCATTTAGGGTGAAATCAATGGAGAGATTCCTCCAAAGTAATTATTCTCGGTTTTGAGGCAAGATTATTCCTGAATTTGCATCAGAAAAATGTCTTCTCAGCAAATAAACACAGATGTCTGTAGAGGGAAGCTTAAATTTTTCCTTAGCTTACTGAAACCTTGCTACTGTTAAAACCCACTTTATCGGATGTATGCAGTGGAAAATACATTTTTTTCATGTTCTCTGTGTATATATCTTCCTACTGTATTTTCCACTGTATGCATCTGATGAAGTGGGTTTTAGCCCACAAAATCTTATGCCCAAATAAATGTGTTAGTCTCTAAGGTGCCACAAGTACTCCTTGTTCTTTTTACTGATACAGACTAACACGACTACCACGCTGAAACTTGTTACTGTTGCTTATGGGAAAAATATTGCCAATATTTTGTAATCCCTGTTTTAAAGTTGCAGTCATTATGGCAGAAAGGAAACTCTGGAAGTCTTCTAAAATGGGGTTTAAATCAGTAGTGCAGCTGGTGGGGTTCAGCGGAAGCAGCCGCTTTCACTCAGGCTGACAGGCTCGGAAGCGGCCCCTGCCGGCTGGCGCTGCCACCCACACAGCTGGAGGAGCCGCGGGGTTGCAGGGACAGGAGCCGGGGACAGATGGCAGCGCAGGGGCGGGGGGTCCGGGCTGGGGGCGTGACCAGAGGAGGAGTCAAGGGGCGTGGCCAGAGGAGGAGCCAAGGGGGGGTGCCTTTTTTATGTTTTTTGCTCCCCCTACACTGAAAACCTGGCTACACCACTGGTTTAAAGGGGACAATTTTGAAGCACTGCCTAAGTACTTAATATATTTCATTCAGATTTTGACGTATACCATAATCTTAAAATGTGATATATTAAATGCTGGCAGGTGTAATTTTAAATTAGGTAATAATATGAACAATGTTAACAATAAGTTGCTCCCAGCTGCTTATCTCATAATATAGTTTTCGCACTGTTTCATTCAAAAAAACCCTTTAGCTGTATTCCAGAGGGATGAATGCTCAGATTTTGACCAACTGACTTTGTATGATGTTCCAAATTTTGAGACAGTCTAAAAGTTTGGAGATGGTCACTTCAGCAGATTAGCAGTAATATTTCATCAACCTCATTAAAATTTGTCTCTCTCGCCTTTATGCCTTTCATATTCTGTCATTTCTTTAACCTGATTAATAAGGGTTTCAACTCTAATTAAAGCAGTTATGAAGGAGGAGGACCTGGTTCCTATGACCAAATAGTTCCATCACTAGAAAACCCAATTTTATTATAGCTGATGGGACATTAGCTGATGCACCAAACCCCATCTTTTCCTCACTCTGGCCTGTTTAATGTTTTTCATTCTCTTGTGACATGATTATAAGATGTGTTTAATTTCCTAAACTGTGTTTTTTAATCAGCTGAGGAACAGGAAGGGAAGGGTGGTTTTGTGGCTAGGCCACTAGACTAGCACACAGGAGATAGGGGTTTAATTCCTGGCTTTACCACAGACTTCTTGTGTGACCTGAGGCAAGTCCCTTAGGCCCAGATCCGTAAAGGTACTTGGGTGCTATGTTCTCTGTAAGCTGTGTGGCTGCACAGAAGCTTATTTAGTGTCACGCAGGCACTCGGGGAAACTGCCTGGGGAGGGGCGCCCCTCGCCCAGCCCCCGCCTAGCTCGGCCTCCAACCTGCCGCGGGAGAGGCACCACACCCTCGGCTGCAACTCAGCTTACGGCCAGGACCTGTTGCGGCCGGATAAGGCCTGACTGTAGCCGGGGTGGTGCAGCCCAACCCTGGAGTGGCCCTGACCCACCTGCGGCTGTGGGGAGGGGGCCTCTCCCGGCCCAGCCCTGCTGGGGCAAAGAGGCGCCTATCTTGCAGCCCCAGCCCCAAGCTCCTGCATTGGGGAGAGGCACCTTTTCCCCCCTGCCCGTGTGCTGCTGTGGGGAGAGAGCTCTGGGGGGAGCCATTTCTCCTTGCCATAGTCCCAGAGCCCCCGCCTGCACCCCAAACCCATCTTCTCTAGCCCCACCCCAGAGTCTGCACCCAGAACCAGAGCCCTCACCCCCCACACTCAACCCTCTGCCCCAGCCCGGAGCCCCCTCCCACACTCTGAACCCTTTGGCCCCACCCCCACCACATGAATTTGGTTATGTGCACAATAGAAAGGTGATGTGTCACACATCACCTCCCTGTTGGTGCACATAACAAAATTCATTCCGTAAAATTAGAGGGAACACTGCTTAGGTGCCTAAGTCCTGATTTCAGATATCACTGTGATCCACAAAACTGTTTATCTGGTGTCTAGCCCTATAGATGCCTAAGCTCACTCACTACCTAAGTATTTGCAGTAAAAGTTCCCTTCATGCCTATGTTGCGGCCTCGGAGCATGCACACTGCTGCTTCACTCTAGGTACCCTAAATCCCAGTGCTATTCACAAAGCAGGGAAAGGTAGGCCTTCCTCTGCCTCAGCTGGCGGGTATGCTCAGAGGCCATGTAACTCCTCACAAAACAGCTGGAGGTGGTGCACCACTACTTGTATAACCTTTAGCCCATTGGTTAGGCTATTCATCTGGGATGTGGGAGATGCTGGGTTCAAGTATCCTCTATGCCTGATGAGAAGAAAGGATTTGAAAAAGCAGAGAGAGGACTTGATCACATAAATACCCTAACCACCAGGCTAACCCAGGCACCTCCCCCTGGCTATTTTGTGTGGAATGAGGCAGCCTCTGAGCAGACCTAGCAAAATGGGACCTGTGTGTGACGTAGGCAGCTGAGTGCCTGTGACATGTATATGACAATATCCTGGACAAATTTACTGGATTAAGTTCAACCTTACTGAATTAAGTTTATTTTAGGAATTCATTATATTAAAAAAATGAAAACGTTTATGTACAATTGAGGGACTGTATGTATGAGGGGGACTGCAGCCTTCCAGGAACTAAGAACAGGGGGTGGTGATGGTTAGGCAAATTCACTCAAGTTGTGACACACCCAGAGAACTACCACAGACTGGAGAGGCTCACCTATGGTTCCAACTGGATTCTCCAATGAACAACTGACAAAAGAAGGATTTTTGGATAAATAGCGAGTTTAAACCGAGTCAGGACCTGCTTTCTGATCCAAAAAATGGACAGGACCTTTGGTCCAAGCCCTCCCCCCCCAAGTACTTAGGGAGGAGTTGGCAGGACTTTGGTCTGCTGAGGCCCCATAAGACTGAGGGGGGGCTTGTTCTGAGCTGAAGCTGTGATGAACTTGTGACCACAGGAAAACCTCTCGGTGGAGTTTGAAGGACTGATCACCTGTCAAAGCCTTTGTTAGAATCAGGGGTGATCTCTAATAGATGCGTGTAGATTATTTTATTGTTTTAATATTTTTTTCTGTAATGCTTTGACCTTAAAATAAATGTGTTTGCTTAAAAAAAGCCACGGGGTAACTTAAAAACACATGGGCAATCACAACTGTTCATAGCCTGTGAAGAGAAGTCAGGGTGCAGATGCTGGCACATTGTAGGAGTCTGCTTTGCTGGAGAATAACACAGTGTAGGTAGCAAACTATTCAGACGGGAGAAAGATGAAGGTTTTCCCCCAGGATTGGTCACAGCTGAGGACCTGGGAGACTAAACTAGGTGCCCTTTGTGGACCACGAGTGGGGAATACAGGTGTAGTTCCTCTGAACTATGACAACGCCTGTCTTGCCCTGGTTTATGGATTGCTCTAGGACTTGGCATCTTGACTCCTAGATGCTCAGAAGCAGGAGCATAGATCTGAGGGAACTTTTACTGATAAAAAAATTAGGCACTTACAGGGTTAGGCAGCAGCTGAGCAGGAGTTTTATAGATCAACAGTGATGCATGGGTTAGGTACCTAAGTACCTGTGAGGATGAAGGTCTTTGTGCCTCAGATCCCTATCTGTGAAATGGGTATATTCATACATCCATTCTCCTACCTTTGATCTTGTTTACTAAGATTATAAATTCTCTGGGGCAGGGGACTGTCTCTTAGTATGATTTTTACTATATGCTGCACCCAATACAACGGGGCCTATAGGTGCTATCTCAATGCAGATAGCAATAACAATAATGAAACTGTCTCCAGCACGTCTGTTGAGCATAAAACTCACCTGATCATTTTTATAAGCACCAAAATTGTTTCCTGTAGTTTACTACAATTATTATATCATTGAGAATGTTAAGGACAGTGACTTCTCACAGGTGGTGGAGGGACCAGGAACAGGTTAACTCTTGGCCAGTCATGTCAGCCAGCCTTCTCCATTTATTATCCCACTTCTGATAGATGAGAAGGGATGGGCATGCAGAATACTACTGTGAAAATACAATCAGTAGGTTAGTGGGCTGAATCTGTTGCTTTCCCCTGAGTACCTGGAAACTGCAGAAGATAGGAACAATATAGCCACACATTTCCAGAAAGCAAAGGAGAGGAGATGAGGCCAGCCAATCACCTCTGAAGATGATAGCAGTGTGGTGGGGCACTGTTTCCCCCTTCAAAGACAATAAAAGCCAAGGGCACAGAGATTCTGGGAAAAGGGGATTCTGATTAGAAATAAGTGAGAAACTGAGGCCTGGTCTACACTAGGACTTTAATTCGAATTTATCAGCCACCAGGAAGCCATTTAATTCGAACTAGAGGGCTCTTTAGTTCGAATTTGGGTCTCCACCGGCAGGTGGAGTAGCTTGGTGTGGATGCTAATCGAACTTAGCAGCTCCGGGAGCTATCCCACAGTTCACCACTCTGTTGACGCTCTGGACAGCATTCCGAGCTTGGATTCTCTGGCCAGCCACACAGGAAATGACCCGCGAAAATTTGAATTCATTTTCCTGTCTGGGCGGTTTGAATCTGACGTTCTGGTTGTACATCGCACCTGCAACGATGCAGAGCTCTCCAGCAGAGGAGTCCGGCAATCCCAGAATAGAAAGAGGTCCCCAGCATGGAGTGACCGGGAAGTCCAGGATCTGATCGCTGTGTGGGGCGAGGAGTCTGTGCTCGGAGCTGCGCTCCAACAAGCACCTTGAAGTTCTCTAAAGCCATGAAAGACAAAGGATACAGCCGGGATGCGATGCAGTGCCGCGTGAAAGTGAAGGACCTAAGACAAGGGTATCAAAAAGTCAGAGCCCCAGACATGCCGCTTCTACGAGGCACTGCATGCCATTCTAGGTGGGTCTGCCACCAGTGCCCCACCAGTGACGGTGGACTCCGAGGACGGAATAGTGTAGACAGTTCCTCCCTGTTCGCCCTCGCCATGGGGAAGATGAGGAAGGGTCTTTAGAGGACGGCGCAGGCGACATCGAACCTCCACTCGCTTCCTGACAGCCAGGATCTCTTCATCACCCTCACAGAGATAACCAGGACTCGGAATCAGGGAAGGATCAGTGTAAGTGCTACAAACAGGGAAACATTTATTTTTTTAAGAAACAGGGATTTATATAAAAATAGAAATACTATATAAACATTTTTAAATATGAAACTAAACAAACAGCAGGTCTACACAAACAGCAATGGAGCAATAGTCCTCTGGGGATATTTCAAAAAGCTCTCAGAGAGCAGCTGGAAAAGCCTCAGCAAGAGGTTTCTTGGGAGAGGTGCAGCACACTCTTCCGCCATGCCATCCTCAGGTAGAGGGGGACATCGCCCTACGAGCATGGCAGCGTAGGGTCCTGGTCTGTGCAGGGCTTCTATTAACATCCGCTCTCTCTGTGTGCGCCTGACACGCCTCAGGGTGATGTCGTTGTGGAAGTGCTGCATCTAATTAGTGGAATTAGTGTACTGTTACTATTGTGCATGGTAGACTTTTACTTTGCATAAGAATGACCTCGCTAACAGAGTTTTACTTTGCATAAGAATGACCTCGCTTAACAGAGTTTTACTTTGCATAAGAATGACCTCGCTTAACAGCCACGTGTTGCAGGCCTCAGAGGAAAAGCATACAGGGTCTTTCCGGTCACTGGCGGGAGATGTAACGCTCATCTTTTCTGCTTTGCACATTGCCTCCAGCAGGAGAGCACAGCTAAGCACTATCTGATAAGCAGTCTGTACTGTAAGGCTTACCAGGACTTTGTGCAAGAGGGATGCAGCTGTCTCTAATCTCGGACGAGGTCCGAGATCTCCGGAGACTTGGTTCCCGGTTTGGTCTTCTTACCTGAAAATGACTCGACTGTGTTTACTGTTGGCAAACATGTATTTGTTCAAGGAAATCACCTACTTTTTCGCATCACACAGCTTCGCTCCTTCACGGACTGCCCGCCATCCCACGCAGAGGCTGGCTCAGATTAGACAAAGACAAGGGACGACATGTTCCAGGAACTGATGGCCAGCTCCAGAGCGGAGGCGGCAGAGCAGAGACAGTCGAGGAGAGCCTGTGTCAGCAGCATCGCACACACCTGGAACGGGAGGATAGGTGGCGGCAGGAAGACCAGCAGGCGACTCAAACGCTGCTTGGTCTAATGAGGAGCAAACGGACACGCCCGGCGCCTTGTAGATGTTCTGCAAGACCACAGGCAGGAGGAGAGAGCCCTGCAGTGCATCTGCAACCGCCTCCAACGCCAAGAAGTCCTGTCCCCTCACCCAAAGTGACAAGAAGGAGGCGGTAGGGGCCGTGAGAACTGTCACTGCACCGCAGCAGAGCGCTAATGTACAAGACACCTCTCGCTGTAAATTTGTAGAAGTTCTTCCCTTACAGGATCACCCAGTCCCAAATCCAAGTTTCAACCCCCCACTGTGTATAACATTATTAAAAGCGGTTTGCTGTTACTCGTGTCAGAAGACTTTGTGTGGGGATTTTTAATTACAGTGCATAGCCCACATTACCAGGGTACAGACTTGGGGCAGGGTCAACTGCAGGGCACACACAGACTGCAGTCACTAGGCACCAGGGACAGTCTGTGTGGTGTATGCTGCCCGGTCTTTCCTTGATGTGTAGGGTCCTGGTGCCTGACATCCCCGAATGTAAAGGCAGGCTTCCCTTCACATGCATTTGGACCGTAGTCACGATCCTCCCCGGTGCCCCGAGCCCCAAAAAGAGACCTCATCCAGGGGCAGATACTCACCCTTCCCCCACACCCCACACCCCATCCAACGCCCAAACCCACAGCCGTCAAGGTAATTCCTGCAAACCCACCCATCAGTGCACACCTTAACCAGCACAGAATGCTTCCATGTTTCAACGAAGAAACAGAAATGCAAAGTCAACGAAAGATTTATTATTAATTACTAAAACATGTCCTTAGTTTTAAAACGTCCTTGGGAAGTGGGGAAAACTTGGTTTATGATCAGGCTCTCTTAAAATCAAGTGGACAGTCACAGGTTACCCTGCTCTAAAGCCTCCCTGATGCATATCGCTTCCCGCTGGGATATTCTCTCAGCACGGGTGTCTGGCTGATCATAAACAGCAGCCAGGCGATTTGCCTCAACCTCCCAAGCGCCAAAAGGTCTCGCCTTGCTCTCACAGAGATTGTGGAGCACAGCAAGCAGCAATAACTACGGGGATATTCTTTTCGCTGATGTCCGAGCGAGTCAGTAGGTCCGCCATCTCCACCACCATTCTGCACTTGCTCAGCCGGTAGTTGAAGAGTTCCTTTTCAGTGTCCAAGGCGCCTGTATAGGGCTTCATGAGCCAGGGCATTAGCGGGTAGGCCGGGTCCCCGAGGATCACTGTAGGCATCTGCACATCCCCAACCGTTATTTTGTGGTCCGGGAAGAAAGTGCCTGCCTGGAGGCGTCTAAACAGACCAGAGTTCCTGAACACGATGTTGGTATGGTCCACCACAGCTTGCAGCACCATTGAAAAGTAGCCCTTTCGTTAATGTGTAGCTGGCCTGGTGGGCTGGTGCCAGGATAGGGATGTGAGTCCCATCTATAGCCCCACCGCAGTTTGGGAATCCCATCGCGCGCGGCCATCCTATGATGACCTGGACATTTCCGAGTCACTACCTTTGAGAGCAGTTGCTCAACGATACTTGAATGACAGCAATCCACACGGTAGATTTGCGCACGCATATTTGGTTTGCTACTGTCCGGTAGCTGTCTGGCGTGGTAAGTTTCCAGAGGTCTATGGCCACTGCACAGTCAGGGCTGCTCGCATCCTTGTGTCCTGGCGCGGCAGGGGACAGCAAGTCACACAGTTCAAGGAAAGTGTCCCACGCATCCTGAAGTTTCGCAGCCACTCTGTGTCATCCCAGACCTGCAGCACTATGCGGTCCCACCAGTCTGTGCTTGTTTGCCCAGAATCGCACCATGAACTTGACCCATTGCCACCATGATCTCCACTGTCAGCATCTGACTGTGGAAGAGGTGGACGATAACGTGCGAGGGAGTTGACACGCCCCATAAGTGCAGCGATGATGCGCGGCTCCATGCCGCGAACAGATTTCAGGAAGAGAGGAGGGCGGATTGACGGTTCAATGACGACATTTTTTTTCCCAGCATGCATTGTGAATGTGGACTCAAGTTCGAATTTGTGTATTTAGTATGGATACACAAATTAATAGTCCTGTAGTGTAGACAAGCCCTGACTCAAGAGTTGGATCAAAATGATAGGATTTCAGCTGAGATTTTTGGTTCATAGGAATCAGAAATTGTGGAGCAAAAACATCTGTGATTCAAAAGCAAATAATTTTTTTAAAGAAGCCCCTGTGAAAAGAAACCAGTGGGAGTTTTAATCAAAGGGAAGCAGCTTGGGAGAAACTAAGGAATTTGGAAACTGAATTAGTGATTATATTTTGCAAACTGATTACCTTCAGATTTCCTCCCCGCACCGCATTTTTCCTAAAACGAAAAAACCCTAGAAAATAAAATGCAAAATCCTAACGTTACTACAACCTTAAAGTTCTGACATTAAGCACTCAACAGTATGGAAAGCCCAAACATTAAGGTTATGGCATCGAAGATTAACTTGGCCATGTTGCTTAATATAAGCATATAGTATCACCTCAATAAATAAGAAAGGAAAAACAGAGGGAAAATAGATTAGGTACCTACTAGCTGTAAGAAGCTGATGCCAATTACAAAATGACTACATTAGGGCTGCAGTCATTTGGCTTTCTCAAATTTAAAAGGCCAGCTCCAGAAAGCCATTCTGGTAAAAAAAGAAAGTTGCTGTAAGAGGACATCCCACCTCCCCACACCCTGCATAGAGTGTAGAAATCAGGAACTTGTTGCTCCTTGTTAAATATAAACTTCAACACATTATTCTTTATTATTAGTGGATACTCATGAAATATACAAGATATGTAACATGACAAAATTAATGTTGCTAGAGCAGCCTTTACTTTGGAATTCCTTGATTTCTTGAGTGCTTGATCTTATAAGCTTAATGTTGCAATAATTCTAGTTTTTAGCATGTCCTTATTATATCAACCGATAGTAAAATTTCCACGCCCTCTGTCATTCTGCTTACAGAATAAGCTCTGAGGCCACGTTGTTAAAAACGTTAGGCTGATCTATTCTCACAGGAGCTAATCAGCCAAGAATTCTTAAATGTGATGATATATGATTTATAAAAATTGTATCAATACACGTCAGATGGGTAGTGGAGAAAGCAAATTCAGATTCATTACAGGCAGGGCCGCCCAGAGGATTCAAGGGCCCTGGGGCAAAGCGGGGGAGCTACGGCGCTTGTACTCACCCGGTGGCGGTCTGGGTCTTTGGCAGCATTTCGGCTGCGGGGAGCCCTTCAGTCGCTCCACGTCTTTGGCAGCACTGAAGCGCCCGCCACCGCCGAAGACCTGGACTTGGCAAATTGCCCCACTTGCCCTCCCCTCTCGGCGGCCCTGATTACAGGCCTCGATTAAGTTATGCCTAACTTTAGGCACCTGAGTTGTCCCATTGATATCAATGGGACAGTGCAGGTGCCTAAAGTTGAACAACTTGCTATACTGAGATCTATAAAAATACTCATTCCAAAAAAACCTTTAAACCTTTTCCTGGTTTTGTTTTCTTCCCCCTGAGCTGTTTCTCTCAACCTCTACAGTAAATATATCATTGTAATGGAGGGCTGCGTACTTACCCTTTCTTCAGGATACGTACATAGCATGTTGGATTGCACCATAGTACTTCCACAATTGCACATATTGCAGTCCTTTATTCTAACCACTCAATTAGTCATGCCTTTTCAGACTTCAACTGTTTGTCTCCAATTTTATGTGGTTGATAACCTTACTTGACTTCATTAAGTTAATCCACAGTGAGGGATGAAAACAAACCAAACTTAAAAGTCTATTGAAAAGCAATATCAGATAATAGACAGAAAAAAAACTTTAGGGAAAAATCAAAACAAACAGTCAGTGACAAATTTCCTGAAAGACCTATGATAAAATACATTTTTTTCCACAACGCTGTCATAGAAAAATCCAGTTTCCTAGAAAGCTTGTGTTTGGCAGCCTGATTTATTAACCACATATGTTGTTCAACATAAGGATCTCATATATTCTTGAAGGGGGGTACCCGCTGGAAAAATATGAACTATAAAATGTGTAGTGAGAAATGTAGGTCAAGTAATAAATCTAATGGGATCATCCACGGCTAGTTTATGCTGTTTTGGAACATTTGCCTCAATTCTTAGCTCATCCTATAGTGCAAATGTATGAAGATTTCAATGCTTTTTAAGGACATTGTCATAGGTTGTACCTCCAGGGCACCCCCAACGGATGACGGCAGGCACCTCTTTCATCACAGGTGTCCTCCTCTGTCTGTAAGCATTGCTGTAGAGCCAGTTTAGAGTGCAGTCCTCTGGCCATAAGCCTTAGAAGAAAGGGGTTGCCATCTCCCTAGACACAGTGGAATCTAAAATGGTGAGGGCAAACCAAATAACACTACAGCCCACAAAAGAGTCCAGACTCACCCAGCAATTTCCCATAAGGGAAAAGATCAGTTGTCTCTGTGGAGGACATCTGGACCCATCCCCTGTTGTGCAAAGGACACAGGTTGTGCACCCTAGTTTCTAAATAAAAAGGGAAAAACAAAGTAAAGACCGTCTCTGCACTTTTTCAGAGGGTCCAAGTGGCAGAAGCTCTTCAGCCATTCTCCTGGTAAGCAGCCCCTGCTCTGCTTACCTCCAAGTATCACCTTGCACTGGGCTTGCATCCTCCCTCTCCAGGTTTGACAGGTCTCTCAGGAATGCTGGTTTGGGGCAGATTGTACCCAGAGGATCTCTTTAATAACTTTCTGGGATGCGAACCTGTCTCACCTTGGACCTGATGGTGCTCCCATTGAAATGGAGAGGAGACTTAAATGGGAGCAGAATCATACTCCAGTGAGAATTAGGCATCTTCTAGAAGAGCTTCTCATTCTCTGAGCCCCAAAATGTGAGAGAAGAGTCACTGGTGGTTCACAAAGCTAAATGAATAGATGGGATCCCTGCAGACAATTTGTTGTGAAATTAGTATGGGTGGAAAGGATGGCTCACATGAATAAAGGTGGGAAGGAAGGAAGCATCAAGTGTGTGTGTGTATCATTGTTTCCCAACCTGGGATGTGCCTGTCTCCCTGAAGGGATGCCAGACAAATCTAGGAATAGGGAGAGGTGTAGAGCAAAGCAGTGGGGGCAGGTGAAACTCCATGACTTTGAATCTGTCCCTGTCTCCACTGCAAATGCCTTGAAAGCTGCTACCTTGTCTCCCTGTCCCTTAGTGGGAGGATCTTGTGGTGCACAGATTTCTCTCTTCTGCTCCCACAGGACTCAGCTCAGCCATGAGAGCACATATGACCTGGCACCACTGTGGATCTGAGGGAGAGAAACAAGAGAGAGAGGGAAAGGAAAAAAAATCAAAGGAGAAGGCAGGCAGAGAAGATTAGGGAAGAGAACATGGGTAGATAAAACAGAGATGGCAAAAGGTTTCTGGGACATGGAGCCAGAAAGCTGCCCATCTGCCACTCAGTTATAAGAGGGAGTTAAAAAAATGTTGGGAATCATTAATATACATGGGAAATAGTACATAGATATATATCCCCATTCACTGAGACATGCATGCATATAAGGAAAAGAGAGCTTTATAGAAATATTGTATATTTATCATCAATAAGCAACACATTAAAATCTGATGTCACTCAGACATAAGTGCACAATAATGCATTGAAGTAAATGAAATACTGGGAATGATCAGAAATGATGCCCACATAGAACAATGTAAGTTAATTGCCACTATTATGCACCTTGTAGATTCAACACTCCATCTCCTCTCCCCTTACCCCCTTTTCCTCACAATGAATAAGAGAAAAAGAAAGGTAGGAAGGAATAAAAATCACTACAGCATTCCTAAAGTTACATGTACCTGCATGGTAGCTGCAATTTTCCTTTCACTGCACACCCAGGTAAGGGCAAGTAGTCCAGAGTTCAGGGGTTGTAATTCTGTCCAGTCCTTAAGTAGGCCACACAAGCGATGGGGGAGGCTCCTTCTCCCCACCTAGGTGATATCTAGGCATCCTGTAGCCTAAAATGATTGCTCTAAGTGTTTACTGTGTTTCCCTTTCTTCTCCCCTGCCTCCAAATCTATAGATGCAGCAGCTTCCTCAGTCTTTTATGATGCCTCAGCTTCTTCTGCATTCTTAAACAACACCACCATAATTCACTCACATAAGGGCTGGTTTTAAAGCAACGGGGAGAGCTGTATACCCCCCAAACCTTTGTTTTTGCTGGCAAAACCTTTCTTAAAAGCAAAGCTGGGTAATTAAGATAAATGCCAATCTTTTTCTACTCAGAATTCTACTGTTTGCTGCTTTCTAGCTGCTTCAAGCAAAATTATTTTGCATCAAGATTGCCTTGCAGATAACTAAGATGCTGTATGTCGGGGTTGATTATTGCCACATGGAAGCAGCCTCACAGAAATTAAAAAGCAAGTCAGCACTTGTAATGCAGACCTTGAAAGAGTATTTTATTGATTTATTATTTATTCCTCCCGTCTATAAAAAATATGCTTATCTTGATCTCCAGGAACATGTACTAAAAGCTATAAAACTATATAGGTACATTATTCTGTTGACACAATACCAGCTACAAATACTCAAACCACTTCCCTTCACACACTCAACCAGAGAAGTTTAGTAAGACTTTGCCATGGGTTCTGAAGGCTCTGGCACAACAGGCAGTTTCTCAAGGAGACATTATTAAAGGTACAACTGCAAACTATCTCGAGGTGCAAGATAAGAAGAACAATAATAGGCCAATACAGCTCCATCGGGAGCTCTTTAATGACTTGAAAATAAAAAAGGAGTCCTACAAAATGTGGAAACATGGATGAACTGCTAAGGAGGGGTACAAAAGAACAGCAGAAGTGTGTAGAAAAAAAAAAGGAAGGCTAAGTCACAAAATGAGTTACATCTAACAAGGGTCATAAAAGGCAAGGAAGGGATAGTTCAAATACATTAGGAGGAAGAAAAAGATGAAGGGAAGTGTAGGTCTACTATTTAGCATGGAAGGATAGCTAATAACTGATTACATCAAGAAGGCTGAGATGTTTTATGTCTATTTTGCTTCAGTCTTCACTAAAAAGGTTAATGATGACCAGATACTCAGCACAATTGGTATTAACAACAAAGGGGAAGGAATGCAAACAAAAACAGGAAAAGAACAAGTTAAAAATATTTAGATAAGTTAGATGTATTCAAGTTGACAGGGTCTGATGAAATTCATCCTAGGGTACTTAAGGAACTAGCTTAAGTAATCTTGAAACCATTAGCAATGATCTTTGAGAGCTCATGAAGGATGGGTGGGCTCCCAGAGGACTGGAGAAGAGCAAACATAGTACCTATCTTTTAAAAGGGAAACAAAAGAATCTAGGGAATTATAGAATAATCAGTTTAACGTTGATACCTGGAAATATACTGGAACAAATTATTAAACAATCAGTGTGTAAGCACCTAGAGGACAATAGAATTATAAGGAATATCCAGCATGGATTTGTCAAGAACAAATCATACCAAACCAACCTAATTTCCTTCTTTGACGGGATTACTGGCCTAATAGATGTGGGAAAGCAGTAGACATGATATATCTTGTAAGGCTATTTTACTAAGGCTTTTGACATAGTCCAACATGACTTCTCATAAGCAAACTAGGGAAATGTGGTCTAGATGAAATTACTATAAGGATGGTGCACAGCTGATTGAAAGACCAGTAGTTATCAATGGTTCACTTTCAAACTGAGGGGCGTGTCAAGTAGGATCCTGCAGGGCTCAGTCCTGGGTCTGGTACTATTCAATATTTTCATAAATGACTTGGATAATAGAGTTGAGAATCACAGAATTATAGGAATGTAGGAGTGAAAGAGACCTTGATAGGTCATCCAGAATAGTCTCCTGCATTGAGACAGGACTAAATATTAACTAGATCATCCCTGATAACCTGTCTTAAAAACCTCCAGAAATGGAGATTCCACAACCTAGTTAGGTAATTTCTTCCAGTGCTTAACTATCCTGACAGTTACTCCTCTTTATGACTACCTTTTATATACTTGAAGACTGTTTTCATGTCCCCCCTTAATCTTCTATTCTCCACCAAACCCAGTTTTGTCACTTTCCTCATAGGTCTGTTTTTCTAGACCTTTAATCATTTTTGGTGCTTTCCCCTGGACTTTCTCCAATTTATCCACTTCTTTCCCAAAGTGCGGTGCCCAGAATTGGACAGAATATTTCAACTGATACCTTTTGAGGTGCTAAGTAGAGTGGAAGAATTACTTGTGTCTTGTTTGCAACACTCCTGCTAATGTATCCCAAAATGATTGCTTTTTTTGCAACAGTACTATATTTTTGTTCATATTTAGTTTGTGATCCACTATAACCCCCAGATCCTTTTCTGCAGTACTCCTTCCTAGGCAGTCATTTCCTATTTTGTATTGTGCACTTGATTATTCCTTCCTACGTGTAGTGCAGGGGTAGGCAACCTATGGCATGGGTTGATTTTCAGTGGCACTGACTGTGCCTGGGTCCTGGCAATTGGTCCGGGGGGCTCTGCATTTTATTTAATTTTAAATGAAGCTTCTTAAACATTTAAAAAACTTTATTTACTTTACATACAATAGTTTAGTTATATATTATAGACTTGTAGAAAGAGACCTTCTAAGAACATTAAAATGTATTACTGGGCACGCGAAACCTTAAATCAGAGTGAATGAATGAAGACTCAGCACACCACTTCTGAAAGGTTGCTGACCCCTGGTGTAGTGCTTTGCATTTGTCCTTATTGAATTTCATCCTATTTATTTCAGACCATTTCTCCAGTTTTTCCAGATGATTTCGAATTCTAATCCTGTCCTCCAAAGTGTTTGCAACCCCCGCAGCTTGGTATAGTCCTCAAACTTTATAAGTGTGCTCTCTATGCCACTACCCAAATCATTTATGAAGATACTGAATAGAACCAGACCCAAGACAGATCCCTGTGGGACCCCACTAGATACACCTTTTTAGCTCGATTGTAAACCAGTGATAATTTCTCTCTGAGTATGGTTTACCAACCATTTGTGCACCCAGCTTATTGTAGGTTCATCTAGGCTTTGTTTCTCTAGTTTGTTTATGAGAAGGTCATGTGAGACAGTATCAAAAGCCTTACAAAGTCGAGGTATATCACATCTACTACTTTCCCTCATCCACAATTCTTGTTACCATGTCAGTGAAGGATGCGGTTAGGTTGATAAGATATGTTCTTGACTAATCCATGTTAACTATTGCTTATCACCTTATTTTCTTCCAGATGCTTACATTGATTGACTATTTTCACCATTATCTTTCCTGGAACGAAGTTAAGATGACTGGTCAATAATTCACTGGGTTGTCCTTATTCTCCTTTTTATAGATAGGCACTATATTTGCCATTTTCCAGTCCTCTGAAATCTCTCCCGTCCTCCATGAGTTCTCAAAGATTATTGCTAATGACTCAGAGATCTCTTCAGCCAGTTCCTTAAGTAGTCTAGGATGTATTTCGTGAGATCCTGCTGACTTGAAGACATCTAACTATTTCTTAACTTGTTCTTTTTCTATTTTAGCCTGAGATCCTACCCTATTTACATAGATGTTCACTCATAGTATGCTTTAAAATTTGCAGATGATATCAAGATGGGAGGGGTTGCAAGGACTTTGGAGGACAGGATTAGAATTCTAAATGACCTTGAGAAACTGGAGACTTGGCTGAATTCAACAAGATGAAATTCAATGAAGCTAAGTGCAAAAAACTTCAACAATTAAATACACAGCTACAAAGTGGTGAATAACTTGCTAGATCGTAGTATTGCTGAGAAGGATCTAGGGGTGATAGTGGATCACAAATTGAATATGAGTCAACAATGGGATGCAGTTGCAAAAAAAAGGCTACTATCATTATGGGGTGTATTAACAGGAGTGTCATATGTAAGACACAGGAGGTAATTGTCCCACTCTACTCAGCACTGGTGAGGCCTCAGTTGGCTGGAGTAATGTGTCCAATTCTAGGCACCACAATTTAGGATACATGGGTCAAATTGGAGAAAGTCCAGAAGAGAACAACAAAGAAGATTAAAGATTTAGAAAACCTGGCCTGTGAGGAAAGGTTAAAAAACCCAGGCATGTTTATTCTTAGGCCTGGTCTACACTACGCGTTTAAACCGGTTTTAGGAGCGTTAAACTGATTTAACGCCACACCCGTCCACACTAAGAGGCCCTTTATATCGATATAAAGGGCTCTTTAAACCGGTTTCTGTACTCCTCCCTAACGAGAGGAGTAGCGCTAATATGGGTATTACCATATCGGTTTAGGGTTAGTGTGGCCACAAATCGACGGTATTGGCCTCTGGGCGATATCCCACAGTGCACCACTGACCGCTCTGGACAGCAATCTGAACTCGGATGCAGTGGCCAGGTAGACAGGAAAAGCCCCCCGAACTTTTGAATATCATTTCCTGTTTGCCCAGCGTGGAGCTCTGATCAGCACGGGTGGCGATGCAGTCTGAAATCCAAATCCAAAAAGAGCTCCAGCATGGACCGTACGGATGTGATCGCTGTAAGGGCAAGCAAATCTGTTCTATCAGCGCTCTGTTACAGAAGACGAAATTCCAAAGCATTTTTAAAAAATCTCCAGACAGACGCCATAGCAGGGACTCAGCGCACTGCTGCGTGACAAGCGTAACGGAAAGCCAAAGAATCAAATGGACGCTCATGGACGGAGGGGGGACTGAGGACTCAAGCTATCCCACAGTTCCTGCAGTCTCCGAAAAGCATTTGCATTCTTGGCTGAGCTCCAAATGCCTGTAGGGTCAAACACATTGTCCGCGGTGGTTCAGGGCATAGCTCGTCAATTTACAGCCCCCACCCACCCCCAGAAGTAAAAGGGAAAAAAATTGTCTCTTGACTCTTCTAAATGTCACCCTATGTCTACTGAATGCTGCTGGTACACGCGATGCTGCGGCACTCAATTGCAGTATTCTCTTTCCCCCTCACTCGTGGTAGATGGTGCAATATGACTGGTAACCGTCCTCATCATCAGCCTTGTGGCAGATGGTGCTGCACAATAGGACTAGTACCTGTCCTCATCATCAGCCCGTGAGTGCTCCTGGCTGGCCTCAGGTGAGGTCGGCCGGGGGCGCCTAGGTAAAAAACTCCTGGTCATTCCCAGTAGATGGTACAGAACGGCTGGTAACCATCTTCATCGTAGCAATAGGGGGCTGAGCTCCATCAGCCCCCGCCCTTCATGTGTAAAGAAAAGATTCTGGACTGCCTAGACTATCATAGCAGCGGGATGCTGGGCTCCTCTCCCCGACACTGCTTAATGTCCTGTCTGGACTATCATAGCAGCTGGAGGCTGCCTTCCCCTCATTTTATCTCACTAACAAGTCACTGTTTCTTATTCCTGCATTCTTTATTACTTCATCACACAAATGGGGGGACACTGCAACGGTAGCCCAGGAAGGTTGGGGGAGGAGGGAATCAACAGGTGGGGTTGTTGCAGGGGCACCCCCTGTGAATGGCATGCAGCTCATCATTTCGGTGGGATCTGACATGGAGGGGCTGTGCTCTCTGGTTCTCTGATACACTGCTTCTCTAGTACACTTGCCCCATATTCTAGGTAGGACTGATTCTATTTTTAGATACCATAAAGGAGGGATTGACTCAGGAAATCATTCCCATTTTTGTCTTTTGGGCCCCCGGCCGATCTCAGCCAGGGGCACCCATGATAGCAGCAGACGGTGCAATATGACTGGTAACCGTCTCTGCTTGTCTTTTGCGCCCCCGGCCGATCTCAGCCAGGGGCACCTATGATAGCAGCAGAGGATACAGCACAAAAGGACTGGTAACCGACATCTCATAGCCAATTTACAAGGGTATGGTAGATGGTACAGAACAGCTGATAACCAACTCTGCTATCATGCAAAAACAAATGAATGCTGGTGTGTAGCGCTGCTGAATCGCCTCTGTCAGCGGCATCTATTACACATACGGTGACAGTGACAAGAGGCAAAACAGGCTCCATGGTTGCCATGCTATGGCGTCTGCCAGGGCAATCCAGGGAAAAAGGGCGCGAAATGATTGTCTGCCGTTGCTTTCCTGGAGGAAGGAATGAGTGACGACATTTACCCAGAACCACCCGCGACAATGATTTTTGCCCCATCAGGCACTGGGATCTCAACCCAGAATTCCAAGGGGCAGGGGAGACTGCAGGAACTATGGGATAGCTACGGAATAGCTACCCACAGTGCAACGCTCCAGAAATCGATGCTAGCCTCGGACCGTGGACGCACACCACTGAATTAATGTGCTTAGTGTGGCCGCGTGCACTCGATTTTATACAATCTGTTTTACTAAACCGGTTTATGTAAAATCGGAATAATCCCGTAGTGTAGACGTACCCTGACATAAACAAAACTGAGGAGGACCTCATAACACTGTAATGCACAAGGCTAAGGTGATTAATTCTTGTCCATGTGCACTGAAGGTAGGTCAGGAAGTAATAGGCTTAATCTGCAGCAAGAGAGACTTAGGTTAGATATTAGGAAAAGCTTTCTAACTATAAGGAATGCTCTGGAATGTTCTTCCAAGGGAGATTGTGGGATCCCCATCATTGGACATTTTAAAGAACAGGTTGGACACACACCAATCAGGGATGACCTAGGTTTATTTGTTCCTGCCTTAGTGCAGGGGGCTGGACTTGGTGACTTCTTGAGGTCCCTTACAGACCTACATTTCTATAAATCAGTTCAACCCAAATTAATTTTTTTCAACATTTTGATTCACCAAAAAATTGTTTTTGGGGTAACCTGAAACATTCCCCCCACAACCAGTTTCTCAGAATTGCCAATGAACCAAAATCAATCAATCAATCAATCAATCACACAATCAGTTATTCACACAGCTCTAACACAGAGGACCAGTTTGAGTTTAGTGGTGAGTGAGGATAACTCTCATTGAAGTGAACAGGATTTGCTCCTGTTGAGTTCAGGGCTTCATTTGGTCCACTGTCTCAAAATCTGCTCGAGCTCATCTGAATCACATCCAAACAGCTGGCTCATACATGTCTGACTCCAAGACAGAACATTGTAAAATATTCACTAATTTCTCTCTCCATTGTACCATTTGTTTCTATTGGCATTTCAGTTGGGATTAGCTTTGATCTATTATACAGGGGTAATCCAATACTTGGATATACCTACATTTTTACAGTCTTAAAATGCAAATTTTTCTCATGTGTTAATTCTCTCTCCCAAAGACAGCAGTCACATTTTAATACTGAACTATATTGAATGTGTTGTATTTTTTAAGAGACAGTTAAAAATATTGCAATTAATACAATAAAAAGCCCACAAAATAATTTGAGAAATGATAGATTCCAGATTCTGGGGGTGACTGAGGGCTTTTTTTTAAAGGATTTAGAGTGGTCAGTAATTTTCTTTGAGGTGTAAGAGCAATTTACTGTGTTGTTTATTTATATTTTGACTATGTATTTTAATTATTAGGTGGGCATTTACTATTTCAAGAAAGACCTGATGACTTCAAGTTCTTTTGGGGTTGGCTTTTAATATGAGTAAAGGAATAGTTTAATACTTTATTGCAGGTTGGGTTTCCCATCACTACTATTACTAATCATATAATAATGTGGTCAGCCCAAATCCTGACCCCATGTACATGAATGTGATGGGCAATAAAAAAAAGCCCACACTGGGCAACAAGGGGTTAAGAAGCTGCTCTGGGCTCAGCCTGCCCCGCCTCACCTGCAAGAGTTGCACAGGCTTGAAGAGGAGATGAAAGATAGCAAAACAGCTCACTTGTGGGCAGACAAGGGAAGAGAAAGGACCTCCATCTTGCAGCTCCTGAGAAAAGAACTGAGGGAAGGCAGGATCTGTCCCATCAACAACTGTCTTAAGGTCTTTCCCTGAGGGAAGGGAGGACTGGCTTCTGATTGGCCCTGAGAGGGAAGCATTTCCTCCTCCCACATACTAACCCAGTTTATGTGTGTTGATTTGCTGTGTTTGGTTTATGGACTACCCCTAAAGGGGAGAGATCTGAAACTAACTTGGCTGGAGGGACAAGGCATGAGAGGAGGCAGCTGCCACTCCAAGAGGAAGATAGTTACCATGCTATGTCTGGCCACAAAGAGGTGCCACATGGTGAGCTGACCCCCTTCATGCTTTCCTGTACAGACTGTTAACAATATATGGGTGGTAGGAAGTGACCCAGGGACAACAACTTTAAGACATTCATGGGTGTCAGACCCTTTTGTTGCCCTCACATGGCCCTGGGCTGGAGCCCAATGGAGTGGGAGGGCCTGGCTTCCCTTCCCAAAACCCCTATGCAGGTTGAAGGGCCTAAGCTCCTGACCACTGGACAATGCTCCCCACAAGCAAAGACCATCACAGTTAGCATGCCCAAAACAGTGGGACCACTCTTTCCTTTGTGATGACAGCTATTGAGAACTATCCATGGAGGTCCATTCATCAGCCACATGTGTACCATGGATAAGTCTCTGGACAGTTAAGGAGTGGCACTAACAAATATAAAATATGCAGTGTTCTCCCAATATTCCAGTTAATAAAACAATGCATTTTCAGTATATTTAATTCCATTTCTCCTGTGATTGGCTAATCTTCTAATGTTAAAATTGCAAATATGTAATATTGGTGTACACAGCACATTTGCTAAGCCATTCAGGGACTATTTTTTCCAACCAGCCATTGTTCTGTGCTTGCATGTGCTAGTTTATGCATATGCATGTGGTCACAAACCCTTAATTTGTATGCAAATACCCACTGTCTGTTTGCATACAATGTGGTCAGTTTCTCAACTGGTGCAAATCTGCATAGATCATTGAGAATCCAGGTGGACAGGCGATTACTATCATATGGGTGAGTTGGGAATTCATTTCTTACCCCTCTCTAGATAACTCCTGTCCAAGTGAGAGGGGATTCCACGACCCACTGGACCAGGGCCCTCCAAGTACGAGGGCTGTAAGAGAAAAGAATGGGAGGATGATCTTTGAAATCAATGGAGATATACCAGTTAGACTCAGCTTTGAATCTAGCCCCTAACTTTGGGATTTGACCATGCAAACTGGCAAGAGCACACATTTTGCACATGCAAAAACCAGAGACCAGATGAAAATTATTCCCAGGGTTAAATGTGTGGTAATAAACAGAACAGTATTTTGGAGCTTATTTACATGTTACACAATATGAATAAAAGCCTTGAACACAAACAGATGAAATGAAAGAGTTTTTGATTATATTTCCTTTATCAAAATCTTTGCGATCTATCCTAGCCTCAACTGGCTCCAAAAAGTGCCTTAGCTTTTCACTGGGAGCAATAATTTTATTTTGAACCACTTCAGCCAGCCTGCAAATCATGATTGTGTCCTCAGCAGATGTTTCTGATTTAAAAAATGCAATCCTTTTCTGTTAGGCTTCCAAGGAATGAATGCCAACAAAAATGTGATATGGAAACACATTGATACCAAGGATGAAATCCCCAGTGAACTCAAGAGCATATGCAAAACCCCAAATCCTTGCCCAGACTATCATCATTCTAGCCAGGAATTTAGAAATGCATAATGCACCGAAAATCTGAATCCTCCTGAGGATAGTATGGCTTGTGGACAGACTAGATGATCATAATGGTCCCTCAAGCCTTAAAAAAACCTTTCTCTGAATCTATAGTCTGTGTCTTTAAACCAATGTTGTTTCCAGTGTTGTAGCCATGTTGGTCCCAGGATAAGAGATACAAGATTAGTAAGGTAATATCTTTTACTGGACCAAGTTCTGCTGGTGGAAGAGATGAAACCACATACTGGATCATTACACGCGTCATCAAAAAATCAGCTGTGAAATCCTTAACAAATATTACATCCACACAATCTCTACACCACTAAGATAATAGCTGTACAGTCCCTGATGTCCCACCACCATATAGTGATTGAACTAGAAGACAAAGGGGGCATCATCATAGACCTCAAACATGATGACTACATCAATGAGGTCAAAGGACAATGCTCCAACACCACCTACCAGAAAGAACTCAAATACAACCCCATAACACAATTCACAGAGGAATTTAAGACTATCATCAAATCCTTCAGCAAACAACTCTAACAGAAACTCTACAATATCATCCTGCACAAACCCATCCCAGGCTTTACAAGATACAGAAACAGGGTAACCCAGGCAGACCCATCATATCTGGCCATGACACAACCAGTTTCCTCCAGAAACTCTAAACGACAACATTAACAACCTCCCTCAGAACAGCATCCTTGCCAACATGGATGTCATCTCCCTATACACCAACATTCCTCACCAGAATGGCAGGTCTATCTGACTCAAATATGTACAGTAACTACAACATTAAGCGAGGAGTTATGTTCCTGAAAAATGCGACTTTAAGCAAAATTATGTTAAGCTAATCCAATTTTCCCATAAGGTTCCAGGGAATTTTTTTTCACCAGACAAAAAATTATATTATACACACACACACACACACACACACACACACACACACACACACACACACACAGTGTAAGTTTTAAACAAACAATTTAATACTGTACACAGCAATGATGATTGTGAAGCTTGGTTGTTAATGTAGCCTCACCCTCTACAAGGCAGCATGACTGGAGGGAAGGGAGATAGCATGGCAGACAGAGACAGAGACACATACCCTGTGTGTGGGAGAGATAGAGAGCTGCACATTGCCCCTTTAAGTATGCTGACCCCATTCTGAGTACATTGCCTTTAAAAAAAAATCAGGAAGTTGAGACAGCAGTTGCAGCTCACAAGCTTTCTCAGTCCTGAGCCCTGTCCTCTCCCCACCCTGCTCTATATGGAGAAGGGGTAAGTGGGGGGCAGGAGTAGGGGGGAGGGGGACACCCTGACATTAGTCCCCCACTTCCCCCCTCCCCTGCCAGCAAGCAGGAGGCTCACAGGAGCAGCTCCAAGGCAGAGGGCAGGAGGAGAACATGTCAGTGGTGGGAGGGACAGCTGAACTGCTGGCAATTGGTAGCCTGCTGGGCGACTGCTGCACAGGGAACTTAGGGGAGCGGGGAGCTGATAGGGGGGCTGCCAGTCCACACTGGTTCCAAGCCCCCCCAGCTACCTGCAATGGGCTGCTCTTCCTGCAAGCAGCGGACAAAGCAGGCAGCTGCCAAACAACATTATAAGGGAGGATTGCACAACTTTAAATGAGCATGTTCCCTAATTGATCAGCAACGTAACAACGAAACAATGTTAACCGGGACGACTTTAAGTGAGGAGCTACTGTACAAGAAAATGCTCAGAAATCCACCCCAAATATATTGCCAGACTCACTCATTTCATCCAACTTTACTTTTAACGAATGCTTCGTCCAAACCATGGGAACAGCCATGTACACGTGTACAAGGATGGCTTCCCAATATGCCAATCTCTTCATAGAGGAAGAATATCTGGAAAAATGCACCATGAAACCAATGATATACCAGAGATACATTGATGATATTTTCATCCTCTGGACAGATGACCGGAAGTCCCTCAGATTTCCACAACTACTTCAACCATCACCCATCCATCAAACTCACTCTAGAATACTCCCGCACCAGCATTAGCTCCCCGGACACCACAATCCGCTTCAATAATGGAACTATACAGATAACGATAGACAAGAAACCCATGAAACGCTTACCTCCATAGATCCTGTAACTACACCTCTACCCCGATATAACGCGACCCGATATAACACGAATTCGGATATAATGTGGTAAAGCAGCACTCTGTGGGAGCGCGGCTGCGCAGTCTGGCGGATCAAAGCAAGTTCAATATAATGCAGTTTCACCTATAACGTGATAAGATTTTTTGGCTCCCGAGGACAGCGTTATATCGGGGTAGAGGTGTACCCCAAACACACCAAGAAATCAGTGTACAGCCAGGAACTCAGATACCACAAATTATGCTCCAAAGAGAAAGTCTGAGATACACACCTTAAACACACTTAAAACCACCTTCACCAAACAAGGCACTGCACCAGAGAAATAGATTGCATCATGCAGCAGGCCACTCAAATATACCAGAATACTTCAGCTTCAATACAGGGGAAAAAACCCGCACTGACTGCACCTAGTTGTCACCTACACTCTGGAATGAACTCACACAGAAAATGATAACACACAAGCACCCTATCACTGATGGGCAAACACTTTTCACAAAGAGATCACTCCGTATCTGAGCTCTCAGTCCTCAAAGGAAAGTTGCACAACACCTTCAAAAGACGAGAATTTAAATGCACAACTCTGCTGGACACTGAAAACCATGGACTTAATAGAGAGACTGTTTTTCTGGCCCATTACAACAGCTTGTAATACACCTTGCTGCCTCTTAACTCTCCATTGTCCTCCAACTGCAGTGGTGTTAATTGCCCACTTCATTTTAAGTGGTCTCCTACAGCATGTGTGAACCTCTTATGTTTAACAGTCGGTTCCACCCTATATTTAGCCTGGACACCCAGTTTCCTTCTCCACACCTGAAGAAAAAATGTTAATCTTGAAAGTTAGTGCCTTCCACCAACAGAGATATTACCTTAACCATCTTGTCTCTCTTTAAACCAAAACCTTTAACTGGAATAGGAACCAGAAGATTGGTTCATATTTACGATCATTTGTATTTCCACACCACACTCTTTATTCCAGAGTCCTTGTTGAGAGGCTAACCTCACTGCATGCTAGGATAACCATGTTAATATCTCTTCTCAGCACAAAGGAGTGTCCACCATTTGTGTGTGTTTATTTCTCTCACACAGAAAAATAAAGTACAGGGCATATAATCTGACATGTCCCATTAGTACAGGCATCCACAATATCTTAGGAATTTAGGAATAATTTAGGAAACTTTTAGGCTCTGATACAGTCAAGCACTTAAACATGTGTGTAACTTTAAGCTCATGAGATCAGTGGGACTACTCGTGTGCTTAAAGATATGCATATGCTTAAGTGCTTTGTTGAATTGTCTCAACTCAGAAGCCTTGTCAGTGTGTTATGAACTGAAACTATGATTGCTTTGTAAGAGTCTGCTGTTTTAACAGCATGAGTGTTCTCCCAGTACATTATATTGTTTGTATGGCAATGAAGTATGCTTGAGCAGGATTGAATGAGTGTTTGGCATTCTCACGCAAGCTAGAAGCTTATTTTAAGGCTATTCTAATGAGCAAAGATTTAAATAAAACAACATGGACATCTTGTTTGTAATCTTGCAGAAAGCAGTTTTAAAGAGTCAGTATAACTGCAATTTAAAATGATAGAAAAAACTGACAACAGATCAATCATAAATATTATAGGCATATTATATCTATCTACACCAGTAGAGCCCAAACTATGGGGCAGAGAAGAATGTCTGTAGGGGTACAGCAGGGCCTGGGCCAGCCCCTATGCAGGGGCAGCCCCGCTCCTGGCCCCCACACCTGGCTCGTGGCCCTGGAGTGGGGGTGGGGGGTTGCAGACAAATTCCACTACTGGAACGGGGTGGGAGCACGAGAGGAAAAGTTTGGGAACCACTGATCTACACTATACATCAGTCATAAGAGAGGTAGCCGTGTTAGTCTGGATCTGTAAAAAGCAACAGAGAGTCCTGTGGCACCTTTAAGACTAATAGATGTATTGGTGCATAAGCTTTTGTGGGTGAATACCCACTTCGTCAGACACATGTGTATTCACTCACAAAAGCTTATGCTCCAATACATCTATTAGTCTTAAAGGTGCCACAGGACTCTCTATATATGAGGGATGACCAATACAGTGTGGGGTGGGAAAGGGATTGAAAACGTGAATAATGTCAAGTGTCATAGTTAAAGTACCAGGGATGGTGTCATGTAGTGGAGGATGTGGTACAGCAATCGCACCTGGTTGGTTTGGGATGCTTATTCGGGGAATAAGAAGGGTTTTGTCATTTGGGGAAAGTTCACTTGGAAGGCCTTATAATGGGAGATGAGTTTTTAACTATAAATCTTGCTGAGTGTTCAGATACCATGGTAAAGATAAGGTAGAGAGAGATATACCATGAAGTCTTTTGGTAACTACTAGTGGCTCATAATTGACAGGGATATACCTTTGATGATACAGTTCTGGGATTCCTCATTTCCATTCAGCAGCCTCCCTACATTAAGAAAATAAACTTGGCAACCCAGATGCATCTGTGCAGGCCCTAGTGGGGTGCATTCTTTTAGAACTGCTGAAAGTTCTGGCAAGCAGTGGTGTCTGAGGTGCTCTAAATCCAGGAAGGAGTGAGATCATAACTCCTTTTCTACCATGGCTGCATACACTTATTGATGTTAGAAGCCAAATTCTCTGTTGATGTTCATGGAGTTGAAGTCTATGGAGCCATACCAATTTTGGGTACCCAACTTGAGACACCTTAAAGAAGCCTAATTTTCCCCTCTGATTTTCTGAAAATCATGCCTTTTGAAGCATAGCAATTTGGGCACCCAGAAATTGAGGTGCCCGCAATCTCTTTTCAGACATTTCGCCTGGTGTCTATCCCTAAATTTTATATACAGGTCTACTGTTATTAACAGGAAACAGAGTCTCTCTGAAGTTTTTCCCAGATTAAGCAATGACAGAATATAAAGTAAAGGCAGCGAATACCTTGTTCCAGATATTGTACCTGAAATATTTGTAATTAAAGTGACTCTACAACTGGGCAGTCCTAAAACTGCATGGAATCTAATAGTGTATGGTTAATTTTATTAAAGTGGAATCTTCAACATCAGTTAATCTATTGGGGTTTTTTTTTAAAGAAAATGTTTAATGAATTAAGAACACTACATAGTACATAGGAGGTTGTGAAGGCTAGGACTATAACAGGGTTTAAAAGAGAACTGTATAAATTCATGGAAGTTAAGTCCATTAATGGCTATTAGCTAGGATGGGTAAGGAATGGTGTCCCTAGCCTCTGTTTGTCAGAGGGTGGAGATGGATGGCAGGAGAGAGATCTCTTGATCATTACCTGTTAGGGTCACTTCCTCTGGGGCACCTGGCATTGGCCACTGTCAGTAGAGAGAATACTGTGCTGGATCCAGTACAGCCATTCTTATGTTCTTATGCACCTCCATACCCTGGAAGCTGTACAACCGAAAGTGAAATATATAGCTCTGTGGGAAGACTACACAAGAATAGACAATTGGACATAAAATAATATGCAAACAGCTGAGCCAGATAAGAGGAAGCAAGGTCATATCCTTTTTAAGATCGGAGGGGAAGGTTTTAAAACCCATATTTCACGAGAAGACAGGGTAGCAAATACAGTTGGAATGCTGATACACAGAGATTTCATAACTAAGGACTCAAGAACAACAACATGAAGAAAATTATAGTTGCTGAGTCTTGAAGACAGTCAACCATAAATCAGCTTCTCCATATCAGTGAAAGAATCATAAGCAACTTTGAAGCAAGTGATCTTGCGTGCAAGTGTCTGTGATAAAACTGCTCAGCGCTCCAGGCATTAGGAAGTTCTCAGCCTCAGCACAGCTGTTGTGTAACCAGGGTCCAAAGAGATTTTAAAAGTTTCCAATAAAAGCACTGCTTTGGACACAGATGGTATTTGTCCATCTTTGTCATTTTCCCAGATGGTACAATAAACACCCATACTTTTTTTTCAGGGGGAAATATTTGGGATGGAGAAATTGAGCCTGAAATGTTGTCCATCCCTCACAAGAAACCTAAACACTCATCGTTTTGACCATCACATGGTCCATTTTGAGAGGAAACTTTAGTAGCAGAAACATGGCTGGCTTAACTGCAATACATAGAGTGTAATGAAAGTCACGCTGTGGTACTCTGGATCGAAATTCTACAGTGAGGGCCTGATTGAGGACTGCATTATGCCAGTTTTTATTCTCATCTGGCTCCAGGTGCTGATTGACTTCCATAGAGCTATTATGAGGTACACCAGCTCAAGATAGGGTGACCAGACAGCAAGTGTGAAAAATCAGGATGGGGTTGGGGGGTAATAGGAACCTATATAAGAAAAGGACCCAAAAATCGGGACTGACCCTATAAAATCAAGACATCTGGTCACCCTAGCTGAGGAGCTAGTTCATCTAGCTTTAATGGAGATACACTGGCTTTAATGGAGATACACTAGTCTGAACTAGACTGAGAAGGCGTCCCCAAGTCTCTCTGACTTATGTAGCATGTAATATTGAGTCCTGGATTCTGTGGCAATTGAAAATGTCATGTCAGCATAAAGTACATGGAGAAACATTCAAAATGCAGGATTGTTTTTACTGACTTAAGTATTCAAATGGCTATCAAAATGGACGGTTTAACATTTAATTCAACCACAGAAATGTGTATATAATTTGTTTATTTTACACTGCCACAAATTTCAGTTTGCAGGAATATTTGGTACTGAGCATGCACTGTAACTTTTCCTAGGTGGGGTGGGAGGAGATCAAAAGTTTTGCAAGTGGAGATGGGTGAGGATTTAAGGCTTTTCTTACTATAGAGAAGATTTAGTGATAGGAACAGAGTCAGCAACCCAGAAGAGGGTTTTGCCTTTGTTGAGGGTCTATTAGGTAGGGGACCATTGGAGTTATGTCGTGGAGGGAATTTTGGAAGCTAAGGGCTTTGCCACAGGGAGGAAGTCTTAGGTCAAGGATCTCATCACTAGTGAGGAGGAAGCATCTTCATTCTCCTTGAATCACATTTTCTTATGTCCCCTATCCCCAGTCTGTTTGGATAGGCTGTTTGGATAACCAGTATCTCACCTATAAAGGGTAGGGTGTTTTTTGTGGTTCCTTATCTCCCCAGGGTTCCTAGCATCTCTCTTCAGAGGAGACAAATGGCATCTATAAAGCTCTTTCCCACCCTGGTACACCTAGAAGTCACCACCTTTCTAGATCCATTTGTTGAATGCTTCCCTGACTGTTTGGGGAATACTAGAATCAGGAATCCTCCTGCTGTGGTCAGCACTGAACAGATCAACTATCCCCAGTATTCCATTGCACCTTGTGCACTTTGCAGCCAAAAGCCAATTTTGTTATCTGCAGAAACAAAGAATGTATGGTGTCCTGACCATCATAATTATCTCTATGCAGGTTTAGCCATAAACAACAAGTTATACACATTTACTTTCACATATCAAGATGATGTTACCATTGTCTGAAATAAAAAATGAGCCCAAGATGTAAAATTCTAATCTGGATTCAGATACATATTTCAAACACCCCAAAGTGTAGGTGTTCAGATTTGGGATTTAGCTACAGCCCTTTACATTCTTCTGTAAGATTATTTTTACAGTCAGTGTAAGATTTCAAAAACAAGGAATGTTATTTCCAACAAACTTATTTGCCCCATGATGTTGCCTTCCTCTTTGGTGATAGAAAATAGTTGTTTCCATGACAGCAAAAATTAATTCCCAGTCCTAACTCTACACCCCTCCTTTCTGCAGGAACGTGCACCTCTGGTAAAAGGATATTATAGCATAGGTTAAGGGAGAAAAATAAGGGATCCCCTTGTTACATAATGGCATCATATCACTGTGCAAAGAGGGCAGGAGACAGGGTAATCTCCTCAGCATTCGTCTGTTCATTTGTCCATATTACACCAAAACAAAACAGGCTGTGTAAAATCAACACGCTGGCCCCAAAGAGTCTGGCTCTTATATCATTACTGAGCACTAATGCATTTTGTGTTTGTACTTGATGTCATATGTTTCGAGGGTAATTGCACCTTTAACCCCTCTTCTGTGGTACACTCCAGGAATGGTCCTCAGGTCTGAAGCCTCTAGCTCTCACTGGGCAGGGACTCACATCCCCCTGCCTGGTGATGGGGGCTCACTGGTAGGCCAATGTTCTTCCAACATTTCAGCAGGATTGGGGACCCAATGAATAAAAAAATAAAATAAAATAAAAATATATATGGAGATATACCTATCTCATAGAACTGGAAGGGACCTTGAAAGGTCATTGACTCCAGTCCCCTGCCTTCACTAGCAGGACCAAGTTGGCTTTTTTTTGTCCCAGATCCCTAAATGGCCCCCCTCAAGGATTGAATTTACAACCCTGGGTTTAGCAGGCCAATGCTCAAACCACTGAGCTATTCCTCCCCTGTTCATGTTGGCAAGAATAGAAAGAAGGCCCTAAATCTGTTTAAACGCAGCCCTTTAAATGAAAAAAAAAAAGTCTTGATTGGTCTCCCAACGTCTTGAAAATAGGTAAACCAGTCCCTCCCTCAATTCTTTAGGAGGTCAAGCTTCAAAGGCAGCAGTAGGAATTTCCTTTAATCACCCTCTTGTGGTTCCTGAAACTCACACATACACATCACCTGCATTGGTATAAAGGGCCATGAACATTCTACAACTCATGATGTTTGGCCCATCTCAGTAAAATAGCTTTTTGAGGTTGTCATGCAATATCTGTTATACTTGGCACAAGGATTTTTAGATTTTTAGGTACTAAAGTACCAGTATGAGTTGTACTTAGTGGCATTTCTCCCCCTCATTACAATATTTTCACAAGAATAATATCATACCATCTGAGGAGAGGTGGTCACCATGATTACCATGGCACAGGACCCTCCTGTCTGGGTTCCAGAGTGACAGAAGCAGCAGCATGAAAACTCCTTATCCTGCCTATAAGTGGAAGCTGGGGTCCCCTCATCCCACTAGAGAGGCAGGAGTGGCAGCAAAGGCTTCTAGTACATACTCCAGCAGCTAGCATGATGTATGCACATGATTTCAGATGCTTGGACCTTAGTCATGGGCATGTTGTGTCTATGTCATTATACACTCCTGACCCACCTCGTTTGGTGGGAAAGGTTGTGAGGAGTAATTAGTTAATGACTAATTGCACATTTAAAGTGCTATAAAATTGCTAAGTCTGTAGTCTTGCTATAATCACCTTCAAGGGAATTAGGCAGAGTACAAATGCTCTGTAAAGTTTAGGAAAGACCATAAAATGTTAATAGTCTTATAAACCCATTTTTAAACTTTTATATCTTTCATTTGTATTTGTTATCTGCTCTGCATTTTCTCTCACAGATTATTGATGTTGTAAACAAAAGAGTTTAAGGCTGGACAACAATGCAAACAAAACATTAAAAAGGCCAAAGAAGTATAATTGTCAAAGATCTTTTGTAGTATATCTGAGGCACAAATGTTTCGATTCTGCATTCCTGATACAAGGATAACAGATAATACTCCATGACAGTCTTCAAATAATAGTCTGATTGTTATCTTGTTGTTCTCATTGGCTGAACGTAATTTATTGAGGTCAGCAACACTGTTGTCAAAATGCACATTTCAAACATTCCTAGGAGCAGGCCACTGGTTTGAATCTTGCCTAGGCCAAATGACAACAAAAGTAATTCCCATCTCAATGTTGCATGGTGCTGTATGTAAAATAAATTGGGGAGCTCCCTCCTGTTCCTACAGGGCACATGTATACATCAGCAAAAATACCATCACTGTTTGCACTAACTGGCACCGTTGTAGCAATCTGAGCAGAGGCACCAAGGCTGAATAGTTGGGGAGAATGAGCTATACCAGGGATGGCCAAGCTTACTGACCCTCTGAGCTGCATATGACATTCTTCAGACATTCAAGAACTGGGGCAAGCCTGCCGGTGCTTGGGGCTTCAGTCCTGTAGTGAGATGGTGGGGCTCAGGACTTCTGGCCTGCAGGGTTGGGGGATAGGGGGTGTCTCAGGGCTTCTGCCTCTCTGGACATGCCTGCTGGGGCACGAGACTTCAGCCCTGCTCCCCCTGAATCCCTGAGCCCCACTAAGTGCCTCCCATGGGGCTGAAGGTCCAAAACCCCCTTCCGTGATGGGCAGAAGCTCCTAGCCCCACCATCCCACCACAGGGCAGAAGCCCCAAGTTCCCCCAAGCAGTCTGGTAGGTGGAGAATGGGGTGGGAGGATGGCTCCGGAAGCCACATTTTAAACTGTAAAAGAGCCACATGTGGTTCATGAGCCACTGTTTGGCCACCCTGAGCTATACCTTCATTCTTAGAGACATTCCCTCCACATAAGTGATAAGACATATTGATAGGGAAGCAGAACTATGGTGAACTTATACTATGGACAACCCAGGGGGCTTATTTGTAAGTTTTCAGTCTATGACCATTTACATGGAGTAAATAAAACTAAAGATGTTTTTTTCCTGTAAACTTACAAATGTATATTGGGGCCAAATTTTCACCAGAGTGAAAAGTGTACACATTACTGTGTATCTGAAATCTGTTAGAAATATTGAGTTTGGTATTTGAAGTGCTCTTGACCTTACACATTTCTAGCTTGCAAGCACCTACACAAGCCAGGCACGAGTGACTTTTTAACATTATGTTTCCAGAATCTAAATGTCCCAGTCGTACACAAGGGATAGAAAAGCGCATGTCAGCTAGATGTCATATAGTGGCACTGTTGATGCAAGATTGTTCAGCAGTCCAAAGATTTGTTCCAAACATTGGTTCTGAATTGCCTGAGGAATATCAAAGCTAAAACACATGGCCTGGGGTTGCCTGTTGCAGTCAGCATATAGTTGGCTCATACTGGATGAATGAACTGACATATTGCAATCTTGTTATTTGATTCATAGTCAGTGTACACATACATAAATAGCATATCAAGACTATGGCTAATTTAGTAAAGCAACAGTTCACATACTAAATAAATATATTTTCAGAACAAATAGATCATAGATTACATACTGTTTGTTAACCTATATGCATTGCCTATGGCTCAGATCTTGCAAACATATGTGTTTAACTTCGAAGTCAACAGGACCATTCACGTGCTTTAATTTTCACCTGTTCATGTATGCTTGCAAGGTCTGGGCCTATGGGCACTACCCTGTTAAAGATGACTGGAGCTTGACCCTACCTCTATACTTCACAGGAAGTGCTCAGCACTGCAATGGATACACTCAGAGTTCAGAATGGGGTTTGAGATAGTAAAAGAACATTGTGTATATCTGAAAATTTAGAATGCCAGAGAGCTGGAGGTCACAGTTACATCATGTGTGCCCAGATCTTGTCATTCCCCCACCCTCAACTATTCTTTCTAATAAAGTAGACAGTTGTCTCAGCCAAAATTGCACAAAGAGGAGTGCCTACCTTCCAGCATTGGCAACTGACTCTTTTAGGTACTGAAATAGAAATCATTATCCATATTAGATTGTTGCTAGATAATGTTAGTCCACTGAGTGCTCCTAGCTCCAGGCTTGGTAAGAGTTGTAAGCACTTGGAAACATACACAAACTCTAAGTCATTTACTCTTTTTGTACTTTTCAGTATCTGTTTATGAGGAAAAAAAAGTTGTAAGTGCTTACAGAGTCAGCATTATCTTGTTTTGATATTCCTGATGAATTTCAGGGATGGGGGAAAGCTGCAGAGACCATCCATACTCCAATCCTCCCACCTCCCATCCCTTCAAATTCAGGGTGAATTTGGTGAGCGCCTAATAGCCTGCATCAGAATACAAAGGGCCCAAGCCCACAACCAAGGAGCAGGTCAGGATGCAGGATACTAAGGTAGGTTTAATCCTGCATGCCCTGACCACAAACTCAATCTGGATTCAGTTCAGTGGAGGTGAGAGTGCTCAGATCTGGTACTCAAAGTTGGACTCATCTTTAATAATTGTCTTATTTTAACTGCATCACATGGTAAAATGAGAAGTTCTGGCAATCTGTAATATTTGTGTACATGATACAAAGAACAGTCACATAAACTGAAGTGAGGCTCTTGCCCCATGACTTCAGTCAGCTGTCCAGGGTGTAAAGTCAATGTAGATTTTGGCTTGTAGTACACAGGAAATATGACTGCAAAGAAAATGAGGGTTTTTTTGTATTTGAAAGTGGGTTGGGAAGCACCAAGGAATCATTTATTTGTCAGATGGTACAAGATGTGACACCATATTGTGAGAGGGTTTTGTGTGGGTTTCTTCTCCAGCCAGAAGTAGAAGACAAAGTGCACTAAGAACTACTATCCCTATGTGGAAAATATATTTTCTGGCCTCTAACAGTAGACACGTGTGTTTCATTTGCTATTTTGTTTGTACCCTTGTCACCTATAATGTTATACTCTTTCTTTGTCTTCAGTTGCTCACATAGCATCAAAACATGCAATTAAATTCAAAACTTCGCTTGTGGAGACTTCTCTGTATCAACTCTGTTTTGCCCATTGAAAGAAATCTTTGAACTGAGAACCAGTATAACATCTGTCACTCTAATCCATACTGTGTGGGAAGTGAGACTGAAATGCTGACAGAGATACATTGTATAGAAGAGAACTATTATAATTAAGGTATGGATTTCTTTCAAAACTACAGTACCCCAAAGGACAGGGCACAGCATTGCCCATTGTAGCAGAAGAGGTAATTAAATGTAAAGTAGATTTCAAATTAGATGGCACCAGAAGAAAAACATGTCACCGTATTTCATCAAGGTATGTGTGAAGGAGAAAAGTAATTTATTACCTCAGGGAAGAGAAACAGAATTACCTATTCATACATTTGCAGCTAATCTGTTTTTCCTCAGTAGCTGTAGTAATGAAACACTATATGTTTACAGATGGAAAGGAGCACTTTCTGGTTTCTGGATGAAAGTAATCTTCCCCTGAAGGATGCCAGTATAAAAATCTGTGAAACATCCTATTTCTCAACCACCTTACCACAGAAAGGACCTTTGATTTCCAACCCATGAAATATAGTCTCAGTGTTATATAGCCAACATAACTCCCACAAAATGGAATTTAAGTACTGTATGTTTGTATCCATCACTGCTTTCCCTAGAGGGGATTTAATCCAGTATTTTATGCTATTTACATGAGCTTGATTGTTAAGGACTGAAGGTACAAAAAAATTTAAAACTTGCCAAAAAGCACTCATGCTCTTGATAAATGTTCGCAAACAGGATGAAAATCAGACTTGCTTAACCATTATCCTAGACCAAATAAAATATAGAGGGAAATTTCAGTTTTAGACTCACCATTTAAGAAACCTCAAAACCAACAACGCTTCCCCTAATAAACTTTACTTCAGTATCACTAACTGGATAGGCTAAGGCTAATAAAATAGCAAATATTGTGCTCTTGCACAGCTACCATATCACTGCTAGATGGGATGCATATCTCAGAAGGAGGAATAACATGAATTAACTGAACTGATTAACTTTTTTGACAGTGGTCAGGCATATTCAAATTATATTAACACAGTGCAGGGAGAATTCCAGTGCTTGAAAGTAGTTTAATGATATCCTTGGCAGCAAAAGGGGTGTGTGTGTGTGTGTGTGTGTGTGTGTGTGTGTGTGATTAACAGCTAAGTAGGTGGACAATGGGGAAGTTCGGATATTCTTTTTTATGTATTTGTTTATGTATATCTTCTTAAGTATATTTTCATTCAGTATATTTTCATTCAGACAGCTGCACTCTGCAGCACGGTATGGGGAGGAGGTGACCAGCTCTCTGTGGAGAAAGAAGTAGTTCGGGACTATTTAGAAAAGCTGGATGAGCACAAGTCCATGGGGCCGGATGCACTGCATCCGAGGGTGCTAAAGGAGTTGGCCGATGAGATTGCAGAGCCATTGGCCATTATCTTTGAAAAATCATGGTGATCGGGGGAGGTCCCGTATGACTGGAAAAAAGCTAATGTAGTGCCCATCTTTAAAAAAGGGAAGAAGGAAGATCCAGGGAACTACAGGCCAGTCAGTCTCACCTCAGTCCCTGGAAAAATCATGGAACAGGTCCTCAAGGAATCAATTCTGAACCACTTAAAGGAGGGGAAAGTGATCAGGAACAGTCAGCATGGATTCACCAAGGGCAAATCATGCCTGACTAACCTAATTGCCTTCTATGATTAGATAACCAGCTCTGTGGATGAGGGGAAAGCAGTGGATGTGCTATTTCTGGACTTTAGCAAAGCTTTTGATACAGTCTCCCACAGTATTCTTGCCAGTAAGTTAAAGAAGTATGGGCTGGATGAATGGACGGTAAGGTGGATAGAAAACTGGCTAGATGGTTGGGCTCAATGGGTAGTGATCAATGGTTACATGTCTAGTTGGCAGCCGGTATCAAGTGGAGTGCCCCAAGGGTCGGTGCTGGGGCCGGTTTTGTTCAATATCTTCATTAACAATCTGGAGGATGGTGTGGACTGCACCATTAGCAAGTTTGCAGATGACACTAAACTGGGAGGAGTGGTTGATACGCTGGAGGGTAGGGATAGGATACAGAGGGCCCTAGACAAATTAGAGGATTGGGCCAAAAGAAATCTGATGAGGTTCAACAAGGACAACTGCAGAGTCCTGTACTTAGGACGGAAGAATCCCATGCACTGCTACAGACTAGGGACCGAATGGCTGGGCAGCAGTTCTGCAGAAAAGGACCTAGGGGTTACGGTGGACGAAAAGCTGAATATGAGTCAACAGTGTGCCCTTGTTGCCAAAAAGGCTAATGGCATTTTGAGTTGTATAAGTAGGGGCATTTCCAGCAGATCGGGGGATGTGATCATTCCCCTCTATTCAGCACTGGTGAGGCCTCATTTGGAGTACTGTGTCCAGTTTTGGGCCCCACACTACAAGAAGGATGTGGATAAATTGGAGAGAGTCCAGCAGAGGGCAACAAAAATGATTAGGGGGCTGGAGCACATGACTTATGAGGAGAGGCTGAGGGAACTGGGATTGTTTAGCCTGCAGAAGAGAAGAATGAGGGGGGATTTGATAGCTGCTTTCAACTACCTGAAAGGCGGTTCCAAAGAGGATGGATGTAGACTGTTCTCAGTGGTAGAAGATGACAGAACAAGGAGGAATGGTCTCAAGTTGCAGAGGGGGAGGTTTAGGTTGGACATTAGGAAAAACTTTTTCACTAGTAGGGTGGTGAAGCAGTGGAATGGGTTACCTAGGGAGGTGGTGGAATCTCCTTCCTTAGAGGTTTTTAAGGTCAGGCTTGGCAAAGCCCTGGCTGGGATGATTTAGTTGGGTTTGGTCCTGCTTTGAGCAGGGGGTTGGACTAGATGACCTCCTGAGGTCCCTTCCAACCCTGAGATTCTATGATTCTATGATTTAATTTTTTTAATTAAATTAAAATTTGAGATCATTTTTAAATAGTTGAGAAAATGGGTTGTGTCTTGTCTTAAATTAAGCCCTGAGCCTGAAAACATATATGCATAGGAGTAAGCATTATCTAGACCACCCCGACAGGTGTGTGTCTAACCTGTTCTTAAAAACCTTTAAAGATGGAGATTCCACAACCTCCCTATGTAGTTTGTTCCAGGGCTTAACTACCCTTACAGTTAGGAAGTTTTTCCTAATGTGTAACTTAAATCTCCCTTGCTGCAATTTAAGCATATTACTTTTTGTCCTGTCTCCAGTGGATAAAGAGACCAATGTATCACCCTCCTCTTTCTAACAACTTTTTACGTACTTGAAGACTTATGTTTCCCCTCAGTCATCTCTTCCCCAAACTAAACAAACCCATTTCTTTTTCAGTTTTTCTCTCTCCCCTGGACTCTTTTCTGAAGTGTGGTGCCTGGAACTGGATATAATTATGAAGTTGAGGCCTTATCAGTGCTGAGTAGAGTGGAAAAATTACTTCTTGTGTCTTGCTTACAACATTCCTGCTAATACAGCCAGAATGATGTTTGCTTATTTTTTTTTTGAAACAGTGTTATATTGTTGACTCATATTTAGTTTGTGATCCACTATGACCCCCAGATCCTTTTGTGCAGTATTTCTTCCTAGGCAGTCATTTCCTATTTTGTATTGTGCAAATGATTGTTCCTTTCTAAGTGGAGTACTTTGCATTTGTCCTCATTGAACTTCCTCCTATTTATTTCAGACCATTTCTGCAGTTTGTCAAAATCATTTTGAATTCTAATCCTGGCTTCCAATGAACTGGCAGTCCCTCACAGCTTGATGTTGTCACAAACATTATGGACATACGAAGTAGTTAAGTGTTGCTTGGGAGCAAGATTGTCAAATGGTTACAGAGATGGAAAAAAAAAAGGAAATGCAAAATATTATATAGTAATTTATTACTACAAATTCTTCTCTCAAATGAAAACATTCAGCTTTCTTTGACTGCAGTAGAAGTTGCATACACACACCTGAAGGCAGAATTTAGTCCAATTTGGAAAGTTCTTGTGGAAACTTTGCAAAAGCAAAACTCAAAAGTTATATTTAGTGTTGACAGTTTGGTACTGGTGTTTATATACACACATACTATATATTTATATGGTATCTATCTCCTGAACTGGTCTATGTGGACACAGAGGGACATCTCCTGCCTTTATTTTTTATTCAGAATTCCCATTGCTTACTGTGACTCAGATTGGGCATGATTCAATAATTGCTGGATCAATGGAAATGTTTCTATTAACTTAAATGGACTTTTGAACAGGCCTACTGAGTAATATAAAATTTAACATTATAGTTTTGAATGGAATTAGTTTTTCCTGAAAACCATGGTGGGTTCTTTCTGCACTCATTCTTGATCCACTGAAAAGTTCACAAACTTATAGCAGACCTGATTCTGGCCCACTCCCTTACTCACAGAGTAGTACCTTACTTCTTGTACGGTCTTATTGACTTTGGTGAGGCTACTTTAGGAATAAGGTACTATTCAACATCATAGAATCATAGAATCATACGACTGAAAGGGATCTTGAGAAGTCTTCTAGTTCAGTCCCCTGCACTCAAGGCAGAACTAAGTATTATCTAGACCAGTGTTTCTCAAACTTGGGCCACTACTTGTTGAAGGAAAGCCCCTGGCGGGCTGGGCCAGTTTGTTTACCTGCCACAGTTCACCACTCGCAGCCAATGGGGGCTGCGAGAAGGGTGGCTAGCACATCCCTCGGCCTGCGCCGCTTCCCACAGCCCCCATTGGCCTGGAGTGGCGAACCGCAGGCAGTGGAAGCCGTGATTGGCCGAACCCACAGACGCAGCTGGTAAACAAACCGGCCCGGACCACCAAGGGCTTTCCCTGAATAAGCAGCGGCGCAAGTTTGAGAGCTACTGATCTAGACCATCCCTGACAGGTGTTTCTCTAACTTGCTCTTAAAAATCTCTAATGACAGAGATTCCACAACCTCCCTAGGCAATTTATTCCAGTGCTTAATCACCCTAACAGTTAGGAAGTTTTTTCTAATGTCCAACCTAAACCTCCCTTGCTGCAATTTAAGCCCATTGCTTCTTGTCCTCTTGTCAGAAGTTAAGGAGAACAATTTTTCTCCCTCGTCTTTCTAACCCCCCTTTATGTACTTGAAAACTGTTATGTCCTCCCTCAGTTTTCTCTTCTCCAGACTACAGAAACCCATTTTTTTTCAATCTTCCCTCATAGGTCATGTTTTCTAGACCTTTAATCATTTTTGTTGCTCTTCTCTGGACTTTCTCCAACTTGTCCACATCTTTCCTGAAATGTGGCATTCAGAACTGGACACAATATTCCAGCTGAGGCCTACTCAGCATGGAGTAGAAAGGAAGAATTACTTCTTGTGCCTTGCTTACAATACTCCTGCTAGTACATCCTTGTTTGCTTTTTTTGGCAGCGGTATTACATTGTTCACTCATACTTAGCTTGCGGTCCATTATGACTCCCAGATCCCTTTCTGCAGTACTCTTTACTAGGCAGTCATGAGTAAGGAGAGGCAGAATCTGGACTGGAATCTTCTAGGAGAGCCTAGTAAATCCGAAAACAACAATAGATATTGCAGCTTTCATGTTGTTCTATCATACGTATTTTATTATGGGGCTGTAGTTGTTGTTTGAGGGATGAGAATGTTAACTGAGTGAAAAAATATTCTTTCCAATCAGAGTGTTGTTGTGATTGATGTTACCAGAAGATCAGGGATTGAGGCATTATTCAGCATATTGTTTTTGTTTCTTGCTCTATGGCCAACATGTCTTACTGAGTCTGTATCATACATAGCAACAAAGTGGTCTGATATAACACCCAGTCACCTATAGGATTACTTGCAAGAGAAAGGAAAGTCATAGGTGGAGGGTGAAGGAAGTAAGGCTGTAATTGTGAGCTATGAATATTAATTTCTATTTGTGTTCAATACCTTGGTTTAGTTTCAAAATTCTGCTGTAGTAAAGCTATTTGTTCTTAAAGAATCTGAATCAAGATCTGAACTTTGTTTTTTCCACACTTAAGGTTTCAAAATCTGTCTGAGCATTCATGCAGACTTTTGAATGACAGAAGTTCTGAAGGAAGATGCAGGTACACGATGTTATTTCAGATTTTAAATGAATAGTGAACAATTTAACTGGAAAGTAACCCCCTTCTTCGCCTAAAATGTTCAAGGCATAGTTTTCATAGCTAGCTCTTGTTCAAAATTGTTCCACTTGGTTGGCAAAGAGTTAGTACACCACTCTATCCAAATATTTACCAAGAAGAAAGTCTTACAATGTTGGAACACTGATATGTGAGTGGTTTATGATATTATGACTGCCAACTGACTGTTGCATCATGCTGATTAAGATTGATGATGCCATGACAAAAAATATAGTTTTCAAGTTCTTTGCTTTGGTATATTTGGATTATATTTATTTTTATTTTACACCACCCAGAAGGTTTTGAAACAAATCAAATTTATGATACGTCTTCTATTTTTGGAGCTTCCTGATTTCAAGCCCCTTTTTTTCCTGATGTCCCACATTTTTCCACCAAATCCAGCAAATCTGGAACCCTAAGCTGAAATCCATGCCATGGAATGTTACATTACAGAACATTTCATCTGACTCCTGCTCAGCATGCCACCTAATGGCTAGACTAAATCAAGTTTGAAGTTAGGCTCAATAGAATCTGCAAAGGTCTATTTTACTGCATAAGATCCTGATTCTGAAAACACTGACCCAATGGAACTACTCACACAATGGGACTACTCACATTTCTAAAGTTAAGCATATGCATGACATGTTGAAATCAACGGAACTGCTCATAGGCATAAAGTGTGTGCATAAGCGTTTGTGGAAATCAAGGCCTACCAAATTAAAGTTCAGTCATTTCACCACTGTATCATATCATACTGATTAAGCAGCAAAGAATCCTGTGGCACCTTATAGACTAACAGATGTTTTGCAGCATGAGCTTTCGTGGGTGAATACCCACTTCTTCGGATGCAAGCAGTGGAAATTGATCATACTTGATCATACTGATTGCAATTGTCACAGAATGACACAAAAGAGGAAAGCACTTTTTGGCCTATGAGTTCCACTGTGTGCAACCATTGAAGAATACTGGGCAAAATTACAAGAGTCCTATTAGGCTGAAATAGAGTCCATGGCAAAATGACTATGATCCGCACATTATACCTCTCAACCTGCTAATTCAGTCACATAAGCTACTGAAATGTAAAACACTGGAGCAAAATTTCTGATGTTATTTATAATCTTCACATGAATGATCAAATATTCAAGCGATATCACTTTGGGGAACAAGTAAATTCAAAGGAACAAAAGCTCTGATGTGGTTCGATGAAGTTTGTTTAATTTAGTTTAATATATTTTTGTGTATTCTTGTATCTCTGCCTAGGCTGGAAATCTAACATTATGAGAAAAGCTCTTTTGCTAGTATTTCTGTTCCACATGAAGCAGGAAGAATAGACAGTCACATGACACCACCTGGTTCCCATGAGATTTCTTGCAAAGTATTTCAGATTTCTGAAGTTTGAGTAGCTTGGATAAGGCCTGAAAAGCATTTTCTCCTTATCTGCAACTGGCCTTGAGAGATTTACTCATCATTAGCTCTACCTCTTTACGTAGCATGCTGAGCAAATGTAAGAATCTATTTTCCTCTCCTACCGTCTATTAAAGATAAAGAAATAAATGAGGTTTTGTGCCTGGTGTGTAGAGTAGGCCTGAAATAATTTTATTCCCACAAAGAAAAAAAAACCCACCAACCAAGTCAAGTCCTATCTTCCCTTTTTTGATGGAGGTCTTCCATGGAGGACTTAAGAGTTGTGGGTTTGGATCACTGTTTGCAGGTAGGAATTCTGACTCTTAAAAAAACTTTTCTCCCAGCTGTGTTCTTAGACATTTTAATTAAATAGATATTGACAAAAAGCAGATACAGAGTTTTAAACAGAGCAAATAATATAATTTCACTCTAATTTAATTGTTTCACTTCTTTAGTATTTGTTGTATCCTAAATCCATTAGTTCTCCAATTGTACATATAGATTTCTAGGGGAAAAGAGTACACAAGACCTGAATTTCTAATGTAAAGAACAAGCAGAATACTTTTAAACAAACAAAAATAATAAAATCCAGGCCTTCCTAATCCATCATAAAGAAACAAAGTTCCCCCCTTCTCACCCATCACCACAGACCTCTCTCTCTCTCTTTCTCTTCTCTGGTTAACGCTAGGGTTTGCTTATCTTGTCTTGAATCATATACAACATGGTCATTATCCAGTGTTGTAAAATGTCTCTTACCTGAAAGTATCAGTTTTGCCCATGCATCTTCTGATCTGAATGGCCTGAACTGGTTTTTGCCAGTGTTCAACAGCACTTGCTCCAGTTTCAAGGTGCCAGCAGTTATCATAAAACAACTCAAACATTATGTAATTCATTGAGTCAATGAGCACAGCTGATTTTGCGCTTTGTATACTATGCTTAGGGTACGTCTATACTACCCGCCAGATCGGCAGGTAGTGATCGATCTATCGAGGATTGATTTATCATGTCTCGTCTAGACGCGATAAATCGATCAGTGAATTAACGCCCGTACTCCACCTCAGCAGGAGGAGTAAGCAGTGTCGACGGGGGATAGCGTATAGCGTAGCTGAAGTTGCGTATCTTAGATCGATTCCCGCCCCCACACCCCGAGTGTAGACCAGCCCTTAGTAAAGTGGGGATTATTGGAATGGATGTAGGCACAAGCAGTATGATTTTCTGCCACCACCTTTATTAACTGGGTGGGAGGGTGGATGAGTCACAGTGATTTAAGAGAAGCACAGAGAAATCTAATTAAGAGTTATTTATCTTTTTTAATAGTTAGAAAGTTTGCCAAACTGTCCTTTCATAAAACACACTGCAAGATAACAAATTTGGTCAATGATCACCATGTAAAACTTGTTAGAGCTACAAAACCTCTCTCTTCAATGAGTGCCTCTCATGTCTTCATGGCTATTTTTAGCAGTGTAGCATTCTGCTGCCTCCCTGAGCCTGGAGCCTCTTCCCACCACAGTGAAAGGCTGTGTCAGTGGAGAGATAGTGGGGAAAGGCTCCAGCAGCTTCCAGCCTTTCTCCTACTGTCTCCCCCGCCCCCGCCAAAACCTTTCCTTAGAACAATGAAAGGCTCCAGCAGTGAGGCGCTGCCTTTCCCTACTGCCTCCCTGCTGCTAGGATCTTTCACTGAGGCATGTAGCTACACACCACAGTGACAAGTAAGGGCATACCCTGCCTTTCACTGTGGTGTGTAGCTATACGTGTAATGCCTGCATTCTACATGCTGCTGTAAGTGAAGAGAGAGCCTTATATTCTTAAAACCACTACTCACCCATTGCCTAACCCTGTGGTTGCCTAAATCTTCACATCTGCTGGTGGGCACACACAAAGCTAAGTCCTGACACCAAGCCACAGCTAACGAGCTGTTTGGTGACCTAGTTCATGCTAAAGCCCTGATTCTCAAATTAGGAGTTTCCCCACCCATCTCACCTGTGGGGCTCAATCCAGTAGGTATGCTCTGAACATGCATAACCAGCACAAAAGACAGCTGGGGGAGAGCAGGTAGGTAGTTATGTATCCAATGCTGCCTGATGGTCTAGTGATTAGAGCACTCCTGTGGAACATGAAAAACCCAAGTTCATAACCCCTGCAGTGCTTGATTTGGAGCAAGGACTTGAACTCAGGTTTTCCACATCCCAGGTGAGTGTTCTAATCACCAGCATATGGGAGGAGGGTGTGTGTGTGTTTTTCTGTACCTCTCCTATTGAAGCTGTATATATAACTGAATATTTATTGATGCAGATACTTAAACCTGACTCTTCCACATGCAGGGGAATGCCCTAAGCACTGGGCTTCAGAGTCAGTATCTCTCTCTCCCCTTCCCCCACAACCCTCCCCAGCTTTCTGACTTCTGTGGAACCCTTTCATAGGGGCTTAACCCTCCCTGGACATTATTATGGGAAGCCTGAAGACCTAACTCAGGGCTGAGAATTCCACTGGGCCTAGGAGTTAGGCCTAAAGTCCCTTTGTCAATCTGGCCCTAAGCAGTTTGGGGCAAGGACCTTGTCTTTGTATGTGGTTGTACAGCACCATGTACAATGGGACACTGATCCTGTAACCGCTCTGTGTTATTGTAATTGAAATAAGTCATAATAATAACTACTTCTACCAATAATAATTAATTTGGTGCCAGGGCAGCTGCACTTCGTTAGACCAGGGTATGATTCCACTGACATGACATGTGTAACCTGACTAGTAATCTCATGATTTTTCCACAAAATTTCCAGTACAGTTTGTTCTGCTTGGGCTACAAATGCCATTAGAACAGCCTATTTTGCAATATTTTGGCATTTCTATTTCCAGTCTGGCCAGAATCAGGAAGTGCAGAGGCAGTATAGAGCACAACAAAAACAAACAGGTGGAATGGCTTGTTAGAGTAATTTACACATAATTAGGACCAGAATTAAGGAGCCCTCAACAATTCACAACTTGTTGTGCAGGGCTTCGTAGGTGTTCATCCAATTGGGAAACACTTTTGCAGATTTTTATCAATCTGTAGCCCATATCACTACTTGCTTGGAGTTTCACGAGTATATATGGATTTGTATCACAATACTCCTCTGACTTCCATGCCTGGATGCACAGAGCTATTTGAATATTTAAAAAAATAATTTATTTTGTGAATGAAATCATGGAGTCTGGATAGCTAATAGTTCTAGGCTGATCTAAGTGTTATTCACGAATAACCAGCCCAGAAATGTAGTGAGTATTATAACAAATAAATAGACATCTAAAAATATGGACTAGATGTGTGTTAATAATTATTTTCTATGTTTCGCTCACTATTAATTTTTATTTTGTTTTATTCAGCCATATATCTGGCTGGTGGGTCTTGTCCACATGCTCAGGGTCTAACTGATCACCATATTTGGGGGAGGAGAGGGAGGAATTTTCCCCAGCTCAGATTGGTAGAGTCCGTTTTTCTTTTGGATTTTTTTTGTTTTCTGCCTTCCTCTACAATACGGGACATAGGTCACTTATTAGTTTGAACTAGAGTAAATGGTGGATTTTCTGGAACTTGAAGCTTTAAAATCAAGTTTTGAGGACTTCAATAACTCAGCCAGAGATTATGGACCTATTACAAGAGTGGGTGGGTGAGGTTTTGTGGCCTGCAATGTGCAGGAAATCATACTAGATGACCATGATGGTCCCTTCTGGCCTTAAAGTCTATTAGTCAATGAGTCTCCTTCTTAAAAAGTTTTAATTATTCAAGCAGGGAGTAGTCATATACCCTAAATAGTGAGTAGTCAATAGTGCAAAAGGAAGAGTTGGCAAACAACCTGTAGTTTGAAAATAGTTTGTCTAAACTATTCAGCAAATAAGATATACATTTGCAGAAATTAGGATAAGTTTTTGAATGCTTTTCCTATGGAAAAATGTGCTGAATTTGCAATGAATGCTATCACAATCTGTGTTCAGCTTTATAGAAGTCCAGCCCAAGATCCATTGAATCTAAAGACTCCCATGGCCTTCATTGGCATTTCATTAGGACCTAGATGAGAAGCACTTTTTGAGGAAGTCGTATAGTATGAAAAATGTGATACAAATTTGATTGTATTACACCGTGTGTTTAGCAATTATTCAATCCCCTTTAATCCAGCGGGGAAGATCTTTGGGTAGAATTTTATTGAATGTTGATTTATGGTTTTCGTTGCATTTACTTATTTCATTATGGTGCACATTTCCAAGCATCTGGCATGTTGCACAAAAACGAAGAAAATTAAGCAACTGAATTTCAATTCAGCCTAGAAAAAACAAGCAAAAGGAATTTATTAGCTAGTCTAGTAATCAAAAACGGAGCAAAAATAAATAATCCAAGATGGAAGAGATGAGTCCAACAATGTCAAAAATGGACACACCCAAGAGGAAGAGCTTTGCACAAAGCTGTGAAATCAGTCTCAGAGGAACTGGCAGACACACTGTGAGAGAGAATTCCATAGACAGGGTCCCTGAATCAAGAGGGCACCTTAGCTGGTTCATTCAGTCTGTCATTGATTGGTTGTGGCTCTGATATTTCAAAGAGCCAATGACATTTCTCCTTGACAGATGTCAGTTCAAAATCATAAGGACTTAACTACACACAGCAGAACCTCTTGAAAATTGTTAAAATTTTCTGATGGGGAGATGGAAGTTCACAGGAGAGCTCTTAAAGGGAATGGTGCAAATCTAGTGAAGTACCCTCTCAGCTACACTTGTGTGATACAAGTTCACATCATGATCAGTCGCATAAAAACTGCTAATAGACCTAAAAAAATCCCCAGTATTGACACCTTGGGATAGATCCTCAGCTGGTCTTAGTTGTCAGCGCCATTCACTTCAGTGAAACTATAACAATTAATACCAGTTGAGAATTTGCCCCTTATTTTGCATTACGAGGAGGAGCTCATGAACAATATGTAACCCCCAAAGAGATTACATAGATTCCTGGAGCTCTGTCTGCTGGCAGCTCAGGGAGGAGGAGCCAAGGCAAACTCAGCGTCTGCCCAGCAACCAGTAGGGAGTGGAGATGCCCCTCCCAGGGAGTTGAGGAGAGGGAGAAGCCATTTTGAGGAGAGGCTGGAGCCAGCCAGGGCAAAGGCCAAACTGGCTGTGTGGGGAGCTGGTGAGTCCCAGGCCTGCAAGCAGGGTTCCCCCTGAGAATTGGCCTCTAGGGACCTGACACCAGATTCCCCAGCTGGGTTTTCCTTCCTCACGGATGATTCCCAATTGTTATGTTTGATGAGAAATTTCCCCAGCCAGGCTGGGTTCGCCTCCAGCTCCCCTGGTGAGACCAGTCCCCACATGGTCAGCGCTGCTAGTCCAGGGCTGATTCCTGCCTGAGGAGGATCCCTGCCAGCGGACAGCAGCCCCTGAAATCGTCCAGCGTCATCCTCAACCCTGAAGATCATTTGTGGAGTTTGTGAGTGCCTTGTCTTTAGTTAGTTAGTCAGGGAATTTGTTTTGGGGACCCTCTACTCCCTGAACTGTGTCCTCAAGCCAGGGAGTGAGGGTTTGAGGATTTTATAATCTACCGCTTATTACACCTGTGGAGGGATTCACCACCTCCTCCCACTTGTGGGTCTTTTGGGCTGTACTGAACCCAGTCAGCCACACTGCTACACCTCTGCAGAGAATTGTATAGGTCATCAAGGGCCCCAGCAAGGTACGCGTACCAACAGGACACTAGTTTTACATTTGTTACATCCAGACACGGGTATTTTAAGTGTGGGCACTGGTGACCCTAAACATAGTGTTTCCCCTATTATGTTGTATTTGTTGCCTGTTTAATATAATTGTTGTGTTGAATATATTTTTATGTGTTGTGTTATCTCTTGGAAGTCTCCAACTATCTGGCAAATAAGTGGGGATTCCTCTGTAGTTAGGATTTTCCGCCCAAGCTGCCCTGGTGACCCTGCCAGGAAGGAGCGAGGGGGGTGGAGGCACCACCAACTAATTTCATAACCAAAAAAAGAACAAAGATTCACCCTACTGAGTGGGTGGCGGGATCCAAAAGAACCCAGACCTGTCCATCAGAACATGTAAGCGGATTGCCATTAAAGGAGGTAATCAGGTGGAGAGGGGCGCTACAAATAGACATCTGTCCAGTCTGTTTTCCAAAAACAGAGAAGCAGAGCTATGAACATGAAAAGAAATGAACAGTTAATACCCATTGATTAGATTTTGTAACAAAACGCTCTTTTCCTTGTTATCTTTATCTTACCAGATTCCTAAACTGTTTTTCATAAAGTTATCATAATGCAGCTGCATCAGAAGCTGAATATAGACACTGAGTTTTTCAAAGAATGGTTTCACAGGGTGGAAAGACGAGGCTCTAAACTGGCTTCTCAGAAAAATGGACCCCCTTAGGGCAACCACTCTGTGCAGACTAAGGCATCACTTTGGTTCAGATAGCTCAACACTTACCAACAGATCAGAGAAAAAGTTACATGATAAAGGCATTTACCAGATCACACGCAGAGTTTTATTTTAAAACTTAATTTAGTAAATTCTTGGTGTAGTGTATTTAGTATTCAGGAAAGGTAAGTTTGACAGTTCAGAGGAGCCGAGACACTGAATGAAGCAGAAAGACCATGTAGCACACAGCCTGATAGCTGGGAAAAGGAGGCTAGGGAAAAGGCTGGGAGCGAACCAAAGAAGTGGGCTGGGACTGCTACTAGGGGGCCAACAGCAGGGAATGGGAGGCATGAGGCATCTACAACTCTGGATGACAGGAGGGCAACACTGAGTGGCTTCCCATGAAGACCACAGATAACAGAAATGAACTCTGCGCACTGGGACTGGAGAATCAGCCCCTAATTGCCCTGACTAGAAGAGGTGCATGAGGTACAGGCCCTGAAGAGCCACATGGGGCATACTTTCCATGTACCCTTCTAATGAACTGCCCTGATGGGGCTGAGTTAGGAACTATTATGTAACAATTCACTCTTGTATACGGGTGGTGGAATGGAGGGGGCATACACTGTTCCCACTGACCAATCCCAGTAAAGAATCTGTTGTTGCTTATTTAAAGTGCAGTGTGTGTTTAATAGGAACTCATCATAACTTTATAGATTTTAAAGCCTGAAAGGACCACTATGATCATCTAGTTTGACCACCCGTATAACAGCTCTCAATGGCACCATTGCTCTTTATGTGCCAATGAGTTCTCTGATGACTGCTGAATCTGATACATGACTGACAGTCCCATCCACAGATAGGACACACCCATGCACTAGCAATACTCTGATTCTGAGCAGCACATTCTTTCCTCCTCTGACACCTTTGAGCTAGAGCATATCTATTACTATTACTAATGGAACATTTCTACAAAGAGCTGGAGGAGGCAATGCAGAAAAGATCCACCTATACCATCATCCAAGGGGACTTCAGTGTAATAGTAGGTGAAAGGAGAATGAGAATGAAAAGTATGTGGGAAAATTCGGTAAAGGTCTAAGAAATTATCACAGAGCACATCTGATTGCATTTGCAGAGGCAAACCATCTTCACATAATGAACACTATATTTCAAAAAGAACATCAGCAGTGGACATGGAAAAGCCTGGATGGAATCACACTGAATCAGACCGATTGTGTATTGACGCATGCCAGAAGAATCTTCAACAATGTAGTGACAATAAGAGACCGAATAATTTGCACAGGCTCAGACCATTGTATGTTGTGCTCAGAACTATGCATTGACAATGCCTACAAAGACCAAGTCAAGAGGTGCCAGAAACCGAAACAAAAATGGCACTTTAATGAAGAGGCATTTGCACAGGAAGTGAGTGAAATGGATCTTGAGTATAAGGTCAAGCAGGATATCAGTGAGAACTATGAAGAGTTTATCTCACAGATAATCATAGGAGCAAAGAAGGCAAAGGCATTGAAAATTCTGGGATGCAAGCAGAGGATCAGCAAGGAAACTGTGAATCTGATGGCGAGGATGGCACACATGAAATTAGAAGGAAAAATGGATGAAGAATACAGGACACTGCAAAGAAATTCATGTGAAGATCAAAGAAGACTACAAAGACTTTAGAAAGAAGAAATCAAGAGAGGCCGCCGAAAAAAACGAGAGTCTGAAGAAGGTAGAAAGAGACGTTAGGCTGAAACAGAGTATCCTGGCAGTGTTGAAAGATGAAAATGGTGAAAGAACTTTGGAAAGGAGCAAGATGAATGAAATATGTACAAAATTCTACAATGATCTCTACTCCTCACATGTCAATGTGCAGCATACACCGTCAAGGCAGCAGGTTATAGAAGATGTTCCAGATGTTATGTGGGAAGAAATCAAATATATAGTTTGTAAGATAAAGAGAAGGAAGAGCCCAGGAGTGGAAGATGTTTGGCCAGAATATCTCAAAACAGGGGAAGATACTCTCTTCAAAGCATTGGCACAATGGTTCACCATCTACATTAATAGCAAGGGTGTTCCAGCTGCATGGAAAAAATTGAAAACAATAATATTGATGAAGAATGGCAATCCAGAAGAATTGAGCAACTACTGTCCGATTACACTCCTCTCACAAGAGCATAAGGTCTTCACCCGCATCATACTCAATCAGATTAAGAAGGATCTTGAAATGCACAAAAGCAGAGAACAAGCTGGTTTCTGCTCAGGGTATTCGACAATTGATCACATCCACTCAGTTCGGCAGCTCATTGAAAAATACAAGTAATACAAAGTACCATTGTATATTGCATTTGTCGACTACAAAAAGGCATTTGACTCGGTGGAGATTAACACTGTACTCAATGCGCTCAATGAAATCAGAATCAACCTGAGGTACATCGACCTGCTGTAAGAAATTAACCAGAATTGCTCGACAGAGATAATGTTATTCAATGCCCCCTGCATTATTTCTATAAGTAGAGTCAGACAAGGCGACACAATTTCTCTGAAGCTGTTTGCAGCAGTATTGGAGTTGCTGGTGAAGAAATTGAACTGGGAAGAAGGAATCAGAATTGATGGAGAACAGCTAACACATCTTCTCTTTGCTGATGACTGAGTAATATTGGCAAAAGACACTGCAGAACTGGAGAACAAATTGCAGCAACTGCAAACACTTTCACATAGTATTGGGTTGGAAGTGAACACATTGAAGACTAAGGCCTGGTCTACACTAAGCGTTTAAACTGGTTTTAGGAGCATTAAACCGATTTAACGCCACACCCGTCCACACTGAGAGGCCCTTTATATCGATATAAAGGGCTCTTTAAATCGATTTCTGTACTCCTCCCTAACGACAGGAGTAGCGCTAGTATCGCAATTACCATATCGGATTAGGGTTAGTGTGGCCGCAGATCGACGGTATTGGCCTCCGGGTGGTATCCCACAGTGCACCACTGACCGCTCTGGACAGCAATCTGAACTCGGATGCAGTGGCCAGGTAGACAGGAAAAGCCCCGCGAACTTTTGAATATTTCCTGTTTGCCCAGCGTGGAGCTCCAATCAGCACGTGTGGCGATGCAGTTAAAAATCAAAATAAAGAAAGAGCTCCAGCATGGACCATGCGGATGTGATTGCTGTAAGGGCAGGCAAATCCTGGATGCCCCATCATCTCGGGCATTGGAACTATCACTGAAGGATTGTCTGGATATGTAGACTCTCTACTCAAACCCTATGTTACCAGCACTCCCAGCTATCTCCGTGACACCACTGATTTCCTGAGGAGACTACAATGCATTGGTGACCTTCCAGAAAACACCATCCTAGCCACCATGGATGTAGAGGCTCTCTACACTAACATCCCACACACTGATGGAATACAAGCTGTCAGGAACAGTATCCCTGATGATGCCACAGCACAACTGGTTGCTGAGCTCTGTGCCTTTATCCTCACACACAACTATTTCAAATTTAATGACAATATATATCTCCAGATCAGTGGCACCACTATGGGCACCCGCATGGACCCACAATATGCCAATATTTTTATGGCCGACCTGGAACAACGCTTCCTCAGCTCCCGTCCACTCACGCCCCTTCTCTACCTACGCTACATTGATGACATCTTCATCATCTGGACCCATGGGAAGGAGACTCTGGAAAAATTCCACCACGATTTCAACAGCTTCCACCCCTCCATCAACCTCAGCCTGGACCAATCTACACGGGAGGTCCACTTCCTAGACACCATGGTGCAAATAAGTGATGGTCACATTAACACCACCCTATACCGAAAACCTACCGACCGCTATGCCTACCTTCATGCCTCCAGCTTCCATCCCGGACACACCACAAGATCCATTGTCTACAGCCAAGCACTGAGGTACAACCGTATCTGCTCTAACCCCGCAGACAGAGACCAACACTTAGAAAATCTCCACCAAGCATTCTCAAGACTACAGTACCCACACGAGGAAATAAGGAAACAGATCAGCAGAGCCAGATGTGTACCCAGAAGCCTCCTACTGCAAGACAAACCCAAGAAATAAACCAACAGGACTCCACTGGCCATCACATACAGTCCCCAGCTAAAACCCCTCCAACACATCATCAGGGATCTACAACCCATCCTGGACAATGATCCCACACTTTCACAGGCCTTGGGTGGCAGGCCAGTCCTCACCCACAGACAACCTGCTAACCTGAAGCATATTCTCACCAGCAACTGCACACCGCACCATAGTAACTCTAGCTCAGGAACCAATCCATGCAGCAAACCTCGATGCCAACTCTGCCCACATATCTACACCAGCAACACCATCACAGGACCTAACCAGATCAGCCACACCATCACCGGTTCATTCACCTGCACGTCCACCAATGTAATATATCCCATCATATGCCAGCAATGCCCCTCTGCTAGGTACATCGGCCAAACTGGACAGTCTCTAAGGAAAAGGATAAATGGACACAAATCAGACATTAGGAATGGCAATATACAAAAACCTGTAGGAGAACACTTCAACCTCCCTGGCCACACAATAGCAGATCTTAAGGTGGCCATCCTGCAGCAAAAAAACTTTAGGACCAGACTTCAAAGAGAAACTGCTGAGCTCCAGTTCATCTGCAAATTTGACACCATCAGCTCAGGATTAAACAAAGACTGTGAATGGCTTGCCAATTACAGAACCAGTTTCCCCTCCCTTTGTTTTCACACCTCAACTGCTAGAACAGGGCCTCATCCTCCCTGATTGATCTAACCTCGTTATCTCTAGCTTGCTTCTTGCTTGCTTATATATACCTGCCCCTGGAAATTTCCACTATTTGCATCCAAAGAAGTGGGTATTCACCCATGAAAGCTCATGCTGCAAAACGTCTGTTAGTCTATAAGGTGCCACAGGATTCTTTGCTGCTTCTACAGAACCAGACTAACACGGCTACCCCTCTGATAAGTAAAATAATAACCCTCTTTGCATAAGGGAAATGTACAGTAGCTTTTAAGTTTGGTTAGAGGGTTTTTTCGGTTCTTTTTTAAACCCAAGCTAAATGAGAAATTCTCATTTTATTTTACCCCATGAGAACAGTTTCCTTAACATAGGGAGAGTTTTGATTAGTTTGTTAGAATTCAGCAGATATTCTGGTACGTTGAGTATTATGGAATGAGATCTTTGCTAGACCTACACACCTTACAGTTGTGCAGATTTCTAGTATGACTATCGAGGTTCAGACTCAGTTGAGCTGCATGACCATGCATGGTTTTGGTTCACAGAGTTTGTGTGAATGCCATCTAAATTTTTATGGACACGCATTTACATCTCCTGCATTTCATTTTAAAATTCTCAAAACACATTTTTCCTACTAGTTGATTAAAACATTGTTTGCAAAGTTGAAACATTTTAGATATTACACATTTCATGGATCCTAATGTCTGTCAGCATATGAAAATCGTGGCCTAATGCCACAACTAGGAGTTGTAACAATTCAGGTGAAAGCTCCTGCCACTTCAGATCCTAAGGGAAATTGTTAAAATGGAGCAAATGCTTGAAAATAAACCCAGCGATTATTTAAAAACACTTTGCTCATTTTCAGTGATCTATCATCCTTTAATAGTAGCAGCAGCATGCAGTACAGATATAAAGACTTTTCTAAATTTCAGCTTGCTTGCTGGCAGAGCTTTGCTGTCGAGCTGCTTTCAGTAGCGAGCACTGGGTCTAGGAGTGTGTTCATGATTAGGCCCTAAATCTTAAACATTTAGGGCCTAGTGCTGATTTTCCTGTTGAGGTACATGTCTTTTATGTCAAGTTGTTCCTGATGAGAACATGCTCAAACTTTGGGAAGGTTTGAGTCTATTGCCCTCCCTCACTCTTTCATAACACACACATGGAGGGCAGACTGGGGTCATTCAGCAACTAGTGTGCCTAAATATATATTTAAAAAAATTAGAATTCAGGATGATTGAACATAGGTAGTGTTGCCAAACTACAACAGAGCAATATTCTAAAATAAACACAAAATTGTTTTGGTTTGGTTCATACTATAAAAGAGCATGTGGAGTTTTCAGTGGGATCAGGGAGGGAATGCGCAGCAGGCAAACTAGTCTGACTGGAAAATTTGTGCCTGCTTCTTCTCTGAACATTAGATGCTTTTTAATGTCAGCAAAGCTATTGGGTGGTATGACGTAACGTTTAAATCTGGGACCAAGATGGGTTAGTAGAGCAAAAGCGGATATGTCAAGATGAAAGTGGCAAAACTGTTTATTCAGGTGATCTCTGAAACATTTGGACTTGCACTGTAAAGTTAGAACTGACAGATGGACTCAGTTGGGGAGAAGGGAGTGAGCATATCTGATGTTTCAGTGTCAATTACTTCCAGCTTGATGCCATGAGCTTGGTTTCCACACCTTATTCCCTCTTGGCATCTTCTAGAATTGTGAGTGCTCATAGTAGATGTTGCTTAACAATTGAAAAACAATGCACAGTCAAAAACATCCAAAAGGACAGACAATACCATCCTTTCTAGTTTCTCTTTTCCCATGTTTCAAAGCAAGGTATAACATAGAATCTTTAGATCTATAGAATTTATCTCCTACGCATATTAGTTTCTGGATCCCAGCTTCGCTGCAGGTTGGAAGATCTTCCTGGAGTTTTGATATGGGCCATCTCTAATTCACAAGGAAACCCACTGTCATATTTGAAATTCTTATTTAGTATATATTTCTGACAAGCCCATGCCCTTATCAACCCAGGAATTACCAACATCTATGGAGAAGAATGTCTTGCACAGTATTCACACCAGAATCCCTGAAGATTTTTGAGAAAATAAGCTGCGCATATTGCTTGTGGAAAGGCAGGAAATGGGGAATAGAACAGAGTTTGTATACACTGGATAGTAATGTGCATTAGTTTGAAGACTTGCTTTGCATAGAGATGTTGGGAAAAGTTCTTGCATTTGAGGGTGGCTATATGGTGCACTGGGATAAAAATCTATCAGTGAAAGTTATACTGAATCCATCACTGGGAAAGGCGTATACTTGGGAGGCCTACATTTTTGCTGATAGTGGAATTGCCACTGCTGCTGAATTACATTAATATAGTGTCTGTGTAGCATACTTTACAAACTGTTAGCAAACTATGCCATAATATCTAGTAAAAATCATATAAAGGATCACATCAGCCATGACTAAAGTGCATCTATGAAATGTGTCGAATATTTACCAGTTCACAGAAACAATAAAGTACAGCACAGGCCAGAGAGTGAAGAATGTCTTATCCAAATGAAATTGCCAGGAGAATTAAGGCAAGGAGAAATGTAATTACTGCAGTAGTATTTAGCCAGCATATCTGATTCCACGTCTTCTTAAATCTTGCCTTCAGCTACAGCTGAAAATTATATTGCTGTCCTCATTCTTGGCCTTCGTCCTATCCCTTCCTAACAATAGACTGGCACTTGGTTTTCAAGGCTTGAATCAAGCAATGTAGTGACTGACTAATTGGTTTCCAGCTCATTTATGAATAAAAAGTTTGAGACTTATTTTCTTAACAATCAAACAGATTAATAATCTGTAATAGGAATTTGTGTAGTAAAACATGTCTTAATTCATTGATAAAGGGACATATTCTGCCACTCTTTTGCATATTGATGTAAGTGGGACTACTCATAGAGTAAGGTACTACTTGCTGTGACTGGGGATTGCAGAATCTGGCCCAAGGAGACATATTGTTTTTCTTCCATTAAAAGGAAACATGTTTGTAAACCTTAATGAAATCCCTTCATAGAGCACACATTGCACAATAGCAGAACTAAATTTTGCTTTTATGTTTTATGTTCAAACAGATTTCCTTAGATCCATCACTTAGGAACCAATCTGAAGCCTATTGAAATGAATGGAAATACTTACATTGACTTCAGTGGGCTTTAGACTGGAGCCTTAATGGATTTGCCTGCACTGAGTTTTAAAACCTGCAGCAGTGAGTTTCAGAGTCCAGTGTAGAGCTTGTGGCTTGGGCTGGTGCTTGGGGTTCTAAAGTCCACCCCTGGCCTCAGGCTTCAAAGCCTGAGCTCCCGTTGGAGCCCGAACATCTACAGTTGTTTTTAGCGACATAGCCCCAATGGTGCGAGCCTGAGTCTGCAGATCCGAGGCTCTGAGACTAGCTGCCCTGGGTTTTAAGCCCCAGTGCAGGGATGCTACAACTAAGGGCGCTAGGGTTGGGGCAGCACCTTCTGGCTTGAAGTGTTTTCCATTATACACAGTTTTGTTCAATGGCTTTCAGCACCCCTGGTATAAAAATTGTTCTGACGCCACTGCCCCAGTGTAAGCGTATGTCACAAATCTGTCCATGGTAGGGCGCCCCCTTTAGGCTACATGGGGAGTACATGCACATGAGTCCCATTTTTTCACACACACCCTACCTCAGGTGGGTGCTGTGGGGTGTCCGTTTAGTGTGCTTGTGCTCACCTTCTGGCCAGGGCCTCTCTGCTATCTTGACCCCTCTCCATGTCCCCGATGCTGCTACCAAACAACCTTGGTGAGCAAAAAGGGCTAAACAGAAGAAAGGTAAAGAAAAACCTGCAAGCAGCTCCCTCCCAGATATGGACCGCTCTGACTTCAGAGGGGTCCTGGGAGTATCAGTGGCCACTTCAGAGTTCACTGGGCACTAGTGCAAGCCTCAATTCCTTTCCAATTTTACTTGGGGTTTCTGTGAGGGCAGGGCTCAGAAAGCTGTCAGAACTGTCTACAGGGTTGGAGATGCTCAACAGTCTGTTCCTTTCCTAGGGGATGCCTCCAAGGAGTGAGTCCTCCCCCCCCCTTTTCAACTCCTCTTCCAGTCTTGGCATGATCTTCGGGTACAGAGGAGCTGGGCCACTCCAGCCCAAACCAGCTCCTTAACTGGTTCCATGAGAGTGTGGGGTTCTTATACCCTGTCACAACATACCTATAGACTCAGATCTGTATACTAGTGTAAATATAGAGTAACTCTGTTTATGTTAATGAAATAACCTTGGATTTACGATTGTAAAGTGTGGAGTGCCCTTAATGTTCATGAGAGTGGGTGCACATCATCACAAAGAACTGAGCCTTCATGCCAATGCAACCGAGAGCAAAGTTTGGTCTGTTATCTTTTGCATATCAGTGTGTGCAGAACTGAGTATGCCAAGGCTCAGAAGTCTTTTCTGTAGCTGCAGGATATTAGCCTGTAAAATGGAATTACTCAATCTATTTTAGGCTGCAAGTAAACAGAAAAGAAGGACTGTTTTACTGAGCCCTAGTGAAGAACAGGTGTTTGTGTTAAACTACCCTATGCTGTTGCAAAAGAACCGGAGGGGTGGGGTGGGGTAGGGGAATAGCACAATAAGCTAAGTCTGCAGCACTGGTGAACATGCCTTATCTGGGACCATCAACAAAGTTGCCAGGACATTAATCCAGAGCAAATGTTTATGTTTTGACTGAACAAATTATATGATATTAAGTGGCATAATAGTACAGTATCTATCTTGCCTTGCCTTTCCTGTCCCAACAAAGCAGTTGGAATGGTTAAGTTTTACCCTTACAAAGGAAGAAATGCATGCAAGTTTTCTCCAGTTATATTTTTCATACTGAAGCAAGGACTTTGACTTATTTCAAGGATGATCCCGTATGGGTTCGCCCATTGGCACTGGAAATTTGAAGAATCTAGGTGTCTTCTTGTCATTGACTAGGCTATAAAGATACCTGAGTAGTCTAAAAAACCCAGCTTGCCCTTCATATAAAGTTTAGGTGACTATTTTTCAACCATTGTAGCAAGGCTTATAAACCGTTCTTCCAATTACAACTGCAGGTCACTTAAGTCGTTAGAGGAAACCAGAACACATTTTGTTCTGCTCAGTATTGCTTGGAAAGTTCATCCTGTACAAAGTCTGAAATAAAAAGAACGAGGAGTATTTGTGGCACCTTAGAGACTAACAAATTTATTTGGGCATAAGCTTTCGTGGGCTAAAGCCCACTTCATCGGATGCATGCAGTGGAAAATACAGTAGGAAGATATATATACACAGAGAACATGAAAAAATGGGTGTTGCCATATCTTGTTATAGTTGGTATGGCAACACCCATTTTTTGTCAAAGAGATGACTGAACTAACCTTTAATGTCAAGGAGCAACCTGGGACATTCTAATTGATGCCATGTAGGAAGCGCATGCCATGCACACTGCGCAGCCACAGGAGAGATTGCCTCCTGAAAAACCATCTCTCCAAGTGCTTCTCCCAAGGGCAAGACAGCTCCCCACTGCCCTCTACACAAGGCTGTATGCAAATTGCACAATCCTGCCTGCAGGGTTTAACTACAGTTGGTATTTCTAAGCTTCCTGCCGGAGGGAGCCATCTTGCTGAAAAGTGTGCCCATTGTGAGGCTGACAACATGAAAGACCAGCATAAATGACTGTGAAACCAGTTTGCATCCTGCTTTGCTTTTTTACCAATCAACAGAAGAATATTTAATATTTTAATATGAAACACTTTGTTTAATCATTGAATATTAGAGACCGATATTAGCTTTAAACACATCCAGAATTTGCAATGCTCTACAGATCTTCTCAACCGTGTAAACATTCAGTTATTGCACTAAGCAAAATGAGGGAAGCTCTCTTAAAAAACATTTGCCTTAAAGAAGCATTTGCCAGCACATACATATAAATTTGATACATCACACAACTTTGCATACTGACCTCCAAGTCATATACATTTCAATATTTATGTTTGTATTTGCCTAGGAAGACATCTTATGCTTTCTCCTCTGTAGTATATTCAACTGAATGTATAGCATGGGATTTTTGTTCCATATGCTGAGCTTTTCAGCAGGGCCTGCCTTCATGCTTCAGCACCTACATTTGAATCAGATAATTGGGGGCATGGGATAGGGAGAGTAGACATCCCCGATAGACGTCATTGAAAATACCTGCCATTTTGCACAATCTAGTAAATTCCAAAGGCATGACATATAGCAGACACTTCTGAAGAGTATCTACATTTGTATTATTAATTTCCATATTGTTATTCCATAACAGTTCCCTCTCCCACACAAACACAAAATGGAAAGAAAGAAAAACAAACAAAAAAAAACCAGACTCCCTGCTCAGTACTGGCCAGATTCTGATACTCTTACTCATGGTGAACAACAGCACAAGTAATCACACTGGAAGTCAATAGGTCAAATTGCAAACAGTTGCTCAGAACTGTCCTGCTGTGAATAAGAGCTCCACACTATAGCCAAGTAGGACTAAACATGCAGTAAGGTGCTACTGAACATAAACAAAGTTAGCCAATCCACTAACAGAGTATTATGTAACATAAGTGTATCACAGGCAAAAGTCGTCTGCTCCAGGTGGGGATTCATAGAGCTAGGTTGTGCCTCACCTTCTGCATGTCTGCAGTTTTGGGGGAGTGCACAAAGAACCAATCTATCTTTGGTTCTTAAATGGCCCTCATCACCATTGTATCTGAACATCTCAGGGTCTCCCCACATCCCTGTGAGGTAAGAGAGTAGTATTATCCTTGTTCTACAGATGGTAAACGGAGGCACAGAGAGATTAGGACCCAGATCCTCAAAGGTATTTTGGCACCTAAGTCCCGTTATTTTTAATTGAAACCAAAGGGAATTAGATGCTGAAGGGCATGTCTACACTATGATATTAGGTCGATTTTATAGAAGTCGATCTTTTGTAACCAATTTTATACAGTTGAACATGTGTGTCCCCACTAAGTGCATTAGGTCAGTGGAGTGCGTCCTCAATACTATGGCTAGCATCGACTCATGGAGTGGTGCACTGTGGGTAGCTATCCCTCAGTCCCTGCTGCCCATTGGAATTTTGGGTTAAGCTCCCAGTGCCTGATAGGGCAAAACATTGTCACGGGTGGTTTCGGCTACATGTCATCAGTCTCCTCCCTCCCTCCTTGAAAGCAATGGCAAACAATAATTTCGCACCTTTTTGTCTGGGCTATCCGTGCAGATGCCATAGCATAGCAAGCATGGAGCATGCTCAGCTGCACACTGCTGTTGTGAGCATTGTAAACACCTCACACATTATCCTGCAGTATGTGAAGAGCCTAGCTAGGAGCCGCCAGCACGAGGACGATTGTGAGGAGGACATGGACACAGATGTTCCTGAAAGCACAGGATGTAGCAATTAGGATATGATGGCGGCGTCGCGGCATGTTGATACAGTGGAACGCTGATTCTGCTAAGAAGGGTAGTGACTCTGGGAAATGTGCAGGTCATAGTGGATGGCTTTGCTGCAATGAGGTTCCCTAACTGTGGTGGGGAGATAGACGGAACACATATCCCTATCTTGGCACCAGATCACCTTGCCAAAGAGTACATAAACCGCAAGGGGTACTTCTCAATAATGTTGCAAGCACAGGTGGATCACAAGGGACATTTCACTGACATCAATGTGGGATGGTCAGGAAAGGTGCATGACACATCTTTTGGATCTCTGGGCTGTTCGGAAAGCTGCAAGAAAGAACTTTCTTCCCAGACCAGAAAATTACCATTGGGGATGTTGAAATGCCAATAGTTATCCTTGGGGACCCAGCTTACCCCTTGCTCCCATGGCTCATGAAGCCATACACAGGTGGCCTGGACACCAGTAAGGAACAGTTCAACTATAGGCTGAACAAGTGCAAAAGGGTTGTAGAATTTGCCTTTGGACATTTAAAGGGGTGCTGGCGTAGTTGGCTGTGTAGGTTAGACCTCAGCGAAAGCAATGTTCCCATTGTTATTGCTGCTTGCTCTGTGCTCCATAATATCTGGGAAAGTAAGGAGGAGACATTTATGGCAGGGTGGGAGGTTGAGGCAGATCGCCTGGTGGCCGATTTTGAGCAGCCAGACACCAGGGTGATTAGAAGAGCACACCGAGGTGTGCTGTGCATCAGAGAGGCTTTGAAAAGCAGTTTATTGACTGACTAGGCACCGGTGTGACAGTTGTCTGTGTTTGTCCTTGATGCAAACCCGCCCCCTTTGGTGAATGTACTTCCCTGTAAGCCAATACCCCTCCCCCATTTGACCACAGCTGGAACAGGAAATAAAGTCTCTATTGTTCTCAATCCATTCATTCTTTATTAAAAATATTTGAGATCACTGACAACGCTGACTAGTAACAGGAAGCCCGGGTGTGTAAAGGGTTTGAAAATGGGCGGGGTGGGGGTGGAGGGAAGAAGAAGGCCACATTGCTTATTGTAGCCACACCACAAATCAAAGGTGTTTGAATTACAGCCTTTTGTTGCTTGGGCCATCCCTTGGAGTTGAGTGGCAGGGTGCCTGGAGCCTCCTCCCCACATTCTTGGGTGTCTGGGTGAGGAGGATATAGAACTTGGCAAGGAGGGCAGGCGGTTACACAATGGATGCAGTGGAGGTCTGTAGTCTAGTTGCCTTTCCTGCAGCTCCACCAGATGCCTCATCATGTCCATTTGCTCCCCCATTAGCCTCAGCATCACCTCCTGCCTCTGCTCATCACGCTCACTTAATGCTTTCCTGGCCTCTGCCACTGAATGCCTTCTTGCATTATGCTGTGCCTTATCAGTGTGGGAGGACTGCATGAGCTCGGAAAACATGTCATTGCGAGTGTGTTTTTTCGCCTTCTAATCTGTGATAACCTCAGGGACGGAGTTGATGCAGGGAGCATAGAAGCATTTGCAACTGCAGGGGGGGGGGAAAGGGAGAGTAGACTTTTATGAAGATACATTTCTGAGAACAAAAGGGAGACTCTTTCACAGTGAATCAAGCAATTCACAGCAGACAGTACGTGTGTTTTAGGTACAAGGTCGCATTTTGCCTTTTATATTGAGCGCCTGCCAGTATGGTGACACATCACACATGGCTGGTCAACAGAATTCGGTTTGCAGGCAGCCATGGTAAGCCAAAGGATACGTGGGGTTGGCTTCTTCCGCGTTCATAACATGTGGGAATGGGCTGTGTTTAAAAGGAGGTGCAGCAGCTTTGGGGTGGATGTGCAGCACAGCCTTCCCCCCCTCCCGCCGTGTGGCTATTCTCCAGGATGATCCCTTTTAGTGAAACCCAAACAGCCAACCATGCCCGGGGTCTAATGTGTCAGGGATCAGCAAACAGAGGGGATTACTGTTCCCTTAAAAAACCTCCCCTATCTCAACCAAGTGACCATGAATGATATCACTCTCCTGAGGCTGACACAGAAAGATAAAGACTGAATGTTGCATGAATGTGACCAAAACCCAGGACCATTTGCTGCCATGCTTTGTGCTGCAATGATTCCAGACCACTTGCTACTGGCTTGCCATAGTAAAGTGTCCTACCATGGAGGACAAAATAAGGCAGTCCTCCCCAGAAACCTTCTGCAAAGGCTTTCAGAGTACCTCCAGGAGAGCTTCATGGAGATGTCCCTGGAGGATTCCTGCTCCATTCCCAGACACGTTAACAGACTTTTCTATTAGCTGTGCTGGCCGTGAATGCATCCCAATTGCTCAGGGAAAATCAAACATTAAACACAATTGCTTTTAACCCCTGTAGTATCGTTACAAATGTGCACTCACCAGAGGTGCCTTCTCCGCCTTCAGAGTCCAGGAACAATAGCACCCTAATCACTGGACCAACTTTACGCTTCTTTGAATAGCCTGTATAAGGGCCAGGCAAAACTGGAATGCAGGGTCTGTTTCTTCCATACACTCTTGGGGAGCATAGTCCCCCAAAGGAGAACAGAGAAGTGGAGCGAAAGTGTTCCTATTCCTTGCTCCACGCTGTACCAGTCCACAGAGCTGGCCTGACACCCCTGGAGGAGTATGCCACATCCCTTACGAGAATGTAGCAGTAGGCATGCTCCACCTTCTCATTGAAGCCATGAGAAGAGCTCACCTCACTGTGTCAGAATACATTCAGGTGCTCCCTCTGAGGTGATGCACATCTGTGCCATACCCATCAGAGGGCTTTGTCTTAAAGGGGCAACGGAGCTCTTTGTGAAAAAGCCCATTATTTGTCTTTGGTATTATTTGTTCTAAGATTTGAAGATGAAGGATGATGCTCGCTTGAGAGTGAGATGAAATGAATGTGTCTAGTACTCAGCATGAGAGGCTGGATTTATCTATTCCATTTTCTGTAAATATTAGGATCTGGTCTCCCAGCCCTGCTGTGATACCTGAATAACACAGTGCTTGAAATGCACAGTGTCATGTAAAAAAGTCAGGTGTTTTAGAACATACCACAGCATTAAAAATGCTTCTAGCACATCCGGCCCAAGTTAACTTGGCTGGCGTCAGTTATTTGCTCTCACCTATGTTTCCTGGGTGGCCTAGATTCCTCTCTTCCGAAAGCCAGTCAGTAGATGATTGTTTCATTGTGGAAGGTGGATGCAACAGAAAAAACTTAACCTGTATGTTTCACTCAGCGTTTAATTTTGGTCAGGGTCGACTGACTCTGGTGAGAAGAAGACAAATGCATTTAGCAATGACAAAGGAGTATTTGGCAACAGTTCTTGGTAGGACTTTCTTCTGGCATGTTTGCAACAAACTGCAAGTGACTCAAGTCACGTCTACTGTTGTTACGTATTGTTCTGCTGCAAGCAACAAGAAATATATTATTTATATAGCATCACAGTCAAAAGTATATTTAGCTTGGATTGTTTGAACAGAGAAAGAGAGAGAGAGAGAAAGGTTTGTATGTGTGAAGTGGAGGGGTGTAGCGGGGTGGCTACCCGCTCCTGCCCTTTGGGGCTTTAAAACAGCCCTGGGAAGGGGCTTTAGGCTGGGCTGATTGGGGAAGTGGCTGCAGCTGGGGCCATGCCCCAAACTGAGCAACAGGGCCTTATAAGAAGGCCAGGGGAGCCAGAAGGAAAAACAGTCTCTCTCTGTATTCAGAAGGAGATGGGCCTGGCTGCAGGGAGCTGAGACAAAGTACCTGAGGGTGAAGCAGGGCTGGGGAAAGGCAGAGGAGCTGGGGAGCTCCAGTCTGGAAAGTCCCAGGCTGCGGCCTAGCAGAGGGCTAACAGATACTGGGGGTTGCAGGGGGCAGCCCAGGGGTAGGCCAAGGCAGCAGGTCCAAACCCTCCTTGCCAGTGATGAACAGGCTGATACTGCAGTCTGCCCCAGGACGTGGGGCTAGACAATGACTGGCAGTAGCCATACCCTGAGGCAAGGTAGGGATAGTAAGGTGGGGGTTTCTCTGGGAAGGGGAGACCCAGTTAAAGGGGCACCGGGGTCCTGGGAGGGACACGGAGGCCGGGAGAAGACAGGTAGATCACCGGCCTGCAGAGGGTGCTCCAAACGCTGGACTGAGCTAATTCCCAAGGACGACCAGCAGGAGGCACCGCGGGGGTGAGTCCGACCCGTCTACAAGGGGGCATTAAATTTCAGAGATATACAGAGCCATGAATAAAAGTCAGTGGGGTAAGGAGATTTTAATGTTGCTTAGATTGGAAAACGAACTCCATTAGAAGGAGAGAAAAGGATCATCTTTTTATTAGTTTGAACAATATCTAGCACAGAGAGTGGTAGCTCATGGGTAAGGTCCTCCATTAGTGTAAATCAATACAGTTTGGCTGAAGTCAAGAGAACCACACTGATTTACATCTGATGGGGATCTGTCCCCATATTCTTAAGAATAAAAGAATCGGGTGTTTTTAACTACTGATATTTGGTTTTTTTCTAATACTGAAAAGAATATTTGAAAACAATAGACCTGGGGGGGGGGGGTTGTTGTTTTTAATTATTTTGTTGTTGATGTTACAAACAGTAAGAGATTGTAGGAAAAATGCATAATGCCTGGAGGATCCTCCTGTGACGGGTTGGGTCACAGAGATCCCCTTGCTGAGACTACCTCTGAGCTCGTTTTCCCTGCCAGCTTGGGACTCCAGAACCCTGTCTTGTTGAGCCAGACATGCCAGTCTACTCCAACACAGACCCAAGGTCTGAACAATGCGACCCAAAGCTGCAGACTTAACTGAAAAGAGCTTAAGAAGTGCCCCAGTCTCTAGCACCCAGACACCCAACTCTCAATGGAATCCAAACCCCAAATAAATCTGTCTTACTCTATATAAAGCTTATACAGGGTAAACTCATGAATTGTCTGCCCTCTATAACACTGATAGAGAGATATGCACTGCTGTTTGCTCTCCCAGGTATTAATTATTTACTCGGGTTTAATTAATAAGCAAAAGTAATTTTATTAAGTATAAAAAGTAAGATTTAAGTGGTTCCAAGTAATAACAGACAGAACAAAGTAACTTACCAAGCAAAATAAAATGAAACACGCAAGTCTAAGCCTAATACATTAAGAAACTGATTACAGATGAAATCTCACCTCCAGAGATGTTCCAATAAGCTTCTTTCACAGACTGGACTCCTTCCTAGTCTGGGTCTAGCAATCACTCACACCCCCGTAGTTACTGTCCTTTGTTCCAGTTTCTTCCAGGCATCTCTTGGGGGTGGAGAGGCCATCTCTTGAGCCAGCTGAAGACAAAATGGAGGGATTTCCAGGGCTTTTTATATTTTCTCTCTTGTGAGCGGAAACCCCTTCGTTCTTCTGTGCAAGGTCACAGCAACAAGATGGAGTTTGTAGCCACCTGAGTGAATCACATGTCCATGAATGATTCACCTTTCAGGCCGATGCCATTGTTTATTACATGTTAGTTTGAACGTTCCCAGGAAAGCTCAGATGTGGATTGGCATCTCCCAAAGTCCATTGTCAGTTAAGTGTTTCTTGATTGGGTACTTACTGGGAATAGTCCTCTCTCAAGAAGCTGACCAAATGCTTCACTGAGGCTACTTAGAATCAAACACATTAAGATACAAGTACATAGCCAATATTCATAACTTCAAATACAAAAATGATACACACATACAGACAGCATAATCATAACCAGCAAACTACAACCTTTCCATAGACACCCCACTTGACCTCCTCTGTACAAGACCTGGTGCAACCATAGGACCGTGGTTGCAACAATGATCTATACGGTCAGAGTTCATGTTAATAATGTCACACCTCCCTCCAGCTTCCTGACCAAGATTCTGGAATAACAAAAGAAGAGGCTGTTGAAATAGGAGCCTTCTTCAGTAGATCCTTTTACATTTAGCCCAGTGCCTGAATAGTTATGATCAACAAACTCAGCTCTTGCACCTCATTACCAGGACTCTCTTAGGTGCCTAAAGATCTGTTAAAAACACATACTGTGTCCTGATGTCCCTAAGCTCACCTAAAAAGCCCCAACCATCTCCACTTTTAGTCCCTATTTAAATCCTGCTGCTGCCTACAGTGAATCTTGATGATTTGCACAGAAAAACCCTCTTCTTGTTCCCACTCTATGGACCTTGGGGTAGCAAGCATGTCTTCTTGGATGTCTAGAAAGTGCATAGTACGCTGTGAAGTATCAGAGGGGTAGCCATGTTAGTCTGTATCCACAAAAACAATGAGAAGTCCGGTGGCACCTTAAAGACTAACAGATTTATTTGGGCATAAGCTTTCATGGGTAAAAAACCTCACTTCTTCAGATGCATTTTAGTGCTACTCCCCTCCTACTCCTAGTACACTGTAGGCACTAGCACTGTTGTAAACAAAGGATAAATACATAATAAATAATAATACTGCTTTTCTGTTTTTATTACTTGCCTTTGTACTATCATTTAATGTTGAACTGGGCAATAAAAACAGATTCACATATATGTAAAAAGGATAAAAAGCCACCCACTCAAAGAGGAATGGAGAATGCAGCAATGCCACTGTGTGGGCCACGATAATGTAGTGCTGATTAATTAAGTAAATAAATCAGTGCCTGTACTGCATCTATTTGTTTCACTGAAGCTTAGCTACAGTGGAGATACATGCCAGTGCTGTCATAATAATATATTGCTGTGAGTTAAAATGTCCTGGTCCCTGGTTTCCAGTGAAAGTAATAACTTGTAGTAATGCAGGCTATTTAAGGAAATGCATCAGACCTCATCATGAAACTATGGTTTATAGGAGCATGATAATGAGAGATGGGAATGATCTGTTAGATTACTGGATCTATTCCCCTGCAATTTCATAATATATCGCCATTGACTTCAATGTGCTTTAGATTTGCTGCATAGTCCCCAATAGACAAAAGGCCAAGAAGCTGTAAATCAGTGTCTTGAAAATGTTAAAAAACTCAATGCAACTAATGGAATATGAAGAGCTGCTTTGGGGCAGCAGGACTGGCTATTTCACAGGCAGTATCCATATACCTAAAAGGGAAGTGCATGTATTAAAAATCTCTTAAGCACTCAGCTGTTTTAACAAGCCCATTATAAATATTTTAGTGAATTGTAGTTTTCATATAAAAAGAAACCATATACCAATATAAAACTCTCATGGCACCCAAAGCAGCAGTCTCTTGTGTTTCACTAAAACTGTTTCTAAAATAAACTGTTAATGAATAGTGTTAAAATTTTAAATTGACAATTAAAGTAAAGGAAGAGCAAATTGATGACAAGTCCAGAAAGAAAGAAAAACATACAGTCAATGGCTTTGTGACACTAGCTGGAATGCATTCTCTTTATCTACATTTCCTTTAATATATAATATAAGAGACCGTGTAATATACAGAATTTTAAGAGAAACCACCTGTTTTTAGGAAAACTGTAAAATTAAAGTTTCCAAAACCCATGAGACACATGCATTTTACACAAAAAGAAAGAAATAATGTCTACATAAACTGTACATGTTACTTTGGCTGAATGAATGGGAACATTTAAAAGCTTATTCATGTCAAGAGAGGTCTTTTGGTATCACCACCATGACAATGAACATAGGTAACTATAACTACCAATGCAATAGTGTTCTTTTTTACTCTCGATCTAAAGCTGCACAATGCTACTAATTGATTTCTGAACAGTTGGAAACCAAGCAAGGAAGTCTAATCTGCTAATGGAAATTCTGAGTACCTTTCCCAGACCTGAAGAAGAGCTCAGTGTAAACTCAAAAGCTTGTCTCTTTCACCAACAGATGTTGGTCCAATAAAAGTTACTTCACCCACCTTGCCTAATGGAAATTCTCCAATTTTATTGTAACTTTAGCGCCCTTGTAGCCAAGTCTGCTCTGCAGGCAGCTCTGGCCAAGAGAAAGCGCGCGCAGGAAGGCAGCAGGAAAAATCCCTTCCACCCTAGGGGCACCTGTTCCAACCCCCCAGAGTGAACACACCCACCCACAGGAAAAGTACAATGGATATAACAAGGGAAATATTTATTTACAGAGGGATGAGAGAAGAAAAAAACACAAGGGGAAATATGGGGAAGCAGCAAAACAGGGCTGCATTCAAACCAAGGCCCCACAGGCCCAGTGGTAGCACAGTCTGGAAGGGCAGACACCGAGCAATGTGTCTGCACACAGAGTTCAGGATGCCTGAGCAAAGTTCCAGTCCAGGGTGCTCCTTGGGTGCTCCTGGTCGTCTTCGGCGCCAGTGAACTTTCCCCAGCAAACCTTTCTGGTGCCCTCTTCTGCCGCTCTCTGCAAAGCCACCCAGAGCGACCACCTCCCCACTTCACTAGCTCACAACCTTCCTCCTTGTTCCCAGTGCAGAGTTACAAGCCTTAGTACTCACAGCCCCATGCAGCTCTGGGCAGCCGTGATACTGGGTCCAGCTCCGGCCTGTCCTTCTCGGGCGATTCCTCCCTGGCACAGGGCTCCTTCTGGCTCCTGCCCTGGGGTGTCCCCGATCAGCCGCTCTGTCCTTCCCAGGCATCAGGCAGGTTCTCTGCTGCTTCACTTTGCGAGGACCTGTGGGCTGCTGCCCTTCTCTCTCTCCAGCTCCAGAGCCCCCACCTGGAGTTTCCCTCCTTTCTCTCACTGCTCCCCCTCCCTCCTTAGGAAAAAGATTTAAAGAGGCCATGCTCTCTATATTACATTAGCCTCTAGAGGTTCCAACCAAGGTAAGTAAGTGCTTCTCAGCATCAAACTGGGGCCAAGAAGCATGCTAGTAGTAGGGGACTAACATGCTTCTTGTACTAAGCAGCATGGGATGATGATGTGTCTGCCAGAAATTGTGGATCAACTGTTATGCTGATTATACTGAATGAACAAAATTAACAGAATCTATTCTTTGTGTATTATATAATTTTGATATAGAAATACTTTTCACCTGTAAATAAAAATGATGCAGAGCTTGATTGAAATCCCAGTAAAGTCAATAGAGAAACTCACATTGACTTCAATGCACTTTTTATTTGGCTCTAAATGACAGAAAAGTTTACATCGTATCTGAATATCTGACTGATTATGGCTTCAGTTCAGCAAAGCACTTAAGGATGTGCTTAAATCTCTTTGACTTCAATGTGACTTAGGCATGTATTTAAGTGCTTTGCTTAGGGCCTATGGGAGGGAACGGTTAGTATTCAATATGCTCAAAAACATACATAGTCATGGCTTGGATTATATTCTCCTGTTTGGAATATAGTAAACAATATATGATGCAAGTGGGATTGTGTATATGAATGTCATCCATTATTCCAGGAAAGAGGAGATTTACTGTATAAAATTTGGGTTGTGATCCTTTTATAAAATATTCAGACCTCTCAACAACCCTCTAAGCCCTGATTTAGGGGAGCCTTAAGCATGTGCTTACATTTAAGCATGTGCTATGGGACTTGTACTTAAAAGTCAACCTCATGCTTCAGTGCCATCCTGCATAGGAATGCTTTCCCAAATTGAGATGGTCTTACGCACATGACTAAAGTTAAGCATATGCTTAAGTGCCTTGCTGAAAAAGGGCCTATGAAGCCAATTAACAAAAAGTGCTTAATGAGTTGTACATTCACAATGGGTAAGTAGAATGCTTCCTTCCAAAGATCACATCCTCGCAACCATCCAGGACCCATTGATTAGGCTCCCTCAAGACTTAGACTCTAATCAAAAGGATACAATTCTTTGGGAAGTTAAGGGACCAGGTCAGAGCAAGTACTTTAACATAAATCACTATTAGACTCGTATTCATTCTACATTTTATTCATTCCTCTGAAGATCAAACATTTCCTATGTCTCTTGTGATCACGAAGGCCCCACATTCTGCTTATTGTGTGATTAACAGGGAGAATTAGTTACTGTCACACTTCTAAAATCCAGATATTAAACATATTTCCCCTTGCATACACCTCTTAATTTTGTTTCTCTTCTATTATTTCTTAATTAAACCCGTGAGCCAAATCACTGAAGCTGTCTTACACCAGGGCTGAATTTGGCTCTGGCACAGTGCAGTATAACTCTGCAAGCAATTTTTGATCTGTTATCTGTGAAAGCTGAAGTACAAAAAGAAGGTCCTCTTGTCCCAAATATGCATGTGCATGACTCCCACTGAGTTGGACAGACCACAGGAAGTGCAGCAACTTCTGCCAGAAATATGATGATACTTGGAAGATGGGGCAGGAGGAAAGGATGTTACTCAGGAAATTATTATTTTATGGTTTACACAACTGACCCTGATAATGAGACCAGTCCAAATTTACTGTAACAGAATTTCACTGTTTTCATACTGCCTGAAACTATTACTGTAGGCAACTGGAATAGAAGTATTTATTTTGGTTTGTTTTCACTTTATTTATTTTTCATTAAAAGCTTATTGATGTCATTAGAAGCACGCCAGTTACTCAGATTTATTTGTCTACAGTTTCTTGTCTCCCCACTAATCCCTTTCTTAAACAAAAAGTTTATGTTCATTTTCCTCTAGTACCTCCGGTGATTCCTCAAGAAGCTATTAAAACATCTCCATTACGGAACCAACAATCCTATCTGTCATCACCCTTGGGTTTTAGGCTGCGTAACCCATATGGCTCTGGAGTTTGGTCTGTCCAGAGAAATTTTAACCTCTCCCAGTATCCCACTCTTGTCCCACTCACAGATCCTGCACAAGGACAGTGGGGGACCCAGAATCTTAGGGCAGCACAGTGTTCAGGACAGCACAGTGGCTAATCCTGAGGTGCTATTCATGGGAGCATTCATCTCAACAGGGGTAAAATAAAGCAAGGAGTAGGGAGAATCATAACTCTGTCCCTACCTGCCATGTGCTGGCAAGTGTCCCCTTAAAGAGGTGTCACAAAGTACTTCCCTCCCCCCAGCACAACCAGGGAGTTATGAGACAGAATGCCTCCAGATGTCCCATCTGGGGCAGGGCAACTTCATGTACAGGACTCTGGCTTAAATCCACTATTTGGCCTAGCCACTTGCCTGAAACTCTGGATCTAAACACAACTGAACTTAGGCATGTTACAAATAAGGACCTGGGTCCAAATTTGTTAGCACTACTTGTATCGTCACATTTAATGCTAAGTAAAAATGGAATCAGAGATTTAAAGCTAATGAAGAACACCACTTATAGAAAGCCATGAATTACATAAAGTAAAGATATATTTGAAACAGTAAAGATATTATAAAAACCCCACCTGTCATGCTGTCTAGGCAATACTGTAGATAATATAGTCAGTCTCAATCTTTAAGGCATGAGCAAGAATATCTATAGGATGTAATTTGTAAGTAAGCAAAAGTCCCCATCCAACCCATGTCAGATCTATGAGGCCAATAAAGTTATCTAATTTTCAAGGGAATAGTGATTTAGACCAGACAGCTATATTCTAACGCAGTGTTTCCCGAACCTGGTCGGAACGCTCAGCGCACCAACAGCCAGGCTAGCAGGCTCCTTCCTTCCCCCACTGCCTCTGGCTGGGCCGGCACCCTGGGAAAGCCCAAGACCCTCTGACCCGGGGCGCTGGCCAGGAGGAGCCGAGCCCTGCATGTGCCAAAGCCCCGCACAGCGCTGGCACAGGGAAGCCTTTCCGCCCCTCAGCTCAGCTCTGGAGTGGCAGGGCGGGGGGGGGGAGTGATTTTCAGCCTGTTCATGCCCCGACCCTGCAGGCTCCACAGCAGCCTCCCGGGCAGGGGCTTAGCACCCTCTTCACCCCCCCTCCCAGGGTCCTACACCCCGGGAGCGCAGGGCTGCTCGGTCCCCTAGGCACCCTCCCCTGCTGAGCCACCTCTCTGTCCAAGTTAGCTGAAGCCCCTGCAGTCAAGTTTCCTGGGCCCTGGTGCACAATGCATCCTTAGGGCTTAACCCCTTCCTGCCCACGCTGTAGCCAGGGGACTGGAGGCGGCTGGGTTATGTCGGTGGCCAGCAGCAGCCTGGAAATGTTAGCTGCCTTTCGACACTGTGTGGGCAGGAAGGGACAAGCTACTTCCAGCCACACAGGAGGGTGCGGGGGTTGGAGGGGAGAGATGAGCTCTGCAAAGACACAGGACAGGTCATCCCTTCCCCACCTCTTCCTACCCTGTGGCTGGAAGCAGATCCCATCCCTTCCTTCCCGCCCAGTGCCAAAAGGCTGCACCTTGCCACATTCTGGTGTGAACCCTGGCAGAAATCTGGTGGGGGGGGGGCATGTGACCCTGTGTGCCGCCCCTACATGTTGCCTTGGGAAGATGTGGTGCCAGGAGATGTGGATCCATCCTGGGAGCTCAGCCAGGCAAGGAGGGAAGAGCGCCCTGGACAGGGAGGGTCAGGGCAGTTGGTCACTCCCCGCCCCATGTGAATGGGATTGTGTGTGTGGGTGTGTGTGGGTGTTTGTCTGTCTGTCACCCCTCCCCGTGTGAACCCTAAAGCCTTAAAGATAAGAAGGTAAATAAAAAGAATCCAACTACGCAGTATTTCTTTTTAACAGGGGCTCAGTCAACTTGACGTTAATTTGAACATTTGTACTGCATAGTTCTGATTGGTTGCCATTGAACTCACTTGAATACGGGTAATTTTAGCAGGTGTTCCATATTCAGCATAGGGAAATATGGTCACCCTATACAAAATAGTATCGTTGTGCCTGCAATTTATATAGGCTTTACAAAAACAACAACATCTTTACTAGCAAGATGGTGGGTGAGGTAATATCTCTTACTGGACCAATTTCTGTTGGTGAGAGACAAACTTGGAAGCTACACAGAGCACGTCTGAAGCTCAAAACCTTGTCTTTCACCAACAGAAGTTTGACCAATAAAAGATAACCTCACCCATCTGGTCTGTATTTAATATCCTTGAACCACACACAACAAACACTATAAACAAAATCTTTACTGTTAGATATGAGGATCTGGGAAGAATGGAGAAAAAGCATGCTAGCATATGCTTTCAAGAAGATGGGAACTTCAGAGAATCCAGGGCCACATATGAAAGGAAGGAGTAGAACTTTCAGAACAAAACACCTCATATTGAATGAAGCCTTGAATAATGATGCTGGGTAAAGAAAGAACACTTTAGAGCATGTGCTTTTTAAAAAAATGGGCTCTAAGTCTTCAATCTTATGACATCCAGGTAAACACACTTGTGTATATGGAGGTGGGTAAGAAAGAAAGTGACTTGAGTGTAATGCAAAAAGGTAGACATTCTGGAAATCATCAGCTTCCTGATAATTTATTGTCTGCTTTGAATATGATGCACTATGTTTATGTAATAACTGTCATCTTGAATTGCTTAGTTAGCTATGGACAAGAGAAGCTGGCATCCTGTGTCTCCAGAATTATGAGCACAAATAATTGCATGTGCAAACTACATCTGCAATTACTGTAAATTGGTTTCTAAGCACCTGATTTGCAGGAACAGTCAAGTACTTACTTGTCCAAATGATCTCAAACCTGTGCAAAATTGCTCCACATAGTAATTTGTGCTTGAAATTCTGCAGATGAAAAAACAAAGACCTGATGAAGGGGGAATGAATATTTGACCCTATATGTACAGTGATCACATCCCTGACCGTAAAATGCAGCCACCTCCAGCTCATAGGGAGTGTCCAAGACATCAAGATTAAGACCAGGACCCTGGCAAAAACTGACAAGTCTTTAATGACCATATGTAGTTGGAATTTGATTTTACTTTCATCCAAAAGATGTCAATTCCACAGCATATACTCCCCTAATGCTTGGAATTGGTTCAGTACTGACTCAGAGGGAAATATGCCATCTGCTGAGTCACTAACACCATGTGTTGCAATGCCTGTTTTCCTTGGGATTCTCCTACACAGCAGGCCCATTTTAAGGTTTGACAGATCACAACCCCAGAGCAAGAGTCAGGTTGAATTTCTCTAGGCAAATTTTTTTTTTTGGAAAGTTATAAACTTGGGCCTGATCCAGCACCCACTGAAATCAATGGAAAGACTCACACTGACATCAACCCCAAGCTGAAAGGACTTAGGATCAATGGTATGTGTCTGCTAGTGACCTGAGAAATAGTATCTGCAATTTGATTCACCAGGTCCAGGATTAATAAGCACTTTATGCACATATGTAGATGGGAATCCAATCCGCTGTCACTTCTTGAGCATTATGCTGGATATGATGGGTTAAAAAGTCTAAAGAAAAGAGGATGTTTACACATGCTATGGAGTAACCAAATACTTCTTTGCACAATATAGAATCTATACTTTATGAAAAATCAGACCCAATCCTTGATCAACCATCTGCTTTACATTCCCCCGCCCCTTTTTTGTTTCAGTGATCCTTAAAACATTTAATTGGCTGGGAGCTAACACTGTCATTAACCACATTCTAATATCATTTAAAAAACAATGTAGATGCTAATGTTTCTTTGAGAGGGAGCTTTCTCACATTCTCACAAGACCAGTGGCTGGGAGTTCAACCTCTGGTGTCTAAAAGTAGAGATAGGAGACCAAATTCTGCTCTTAGTTACACCATGTATAGCCAGAATAACCATGGTGAATATGGGGCAGGATATTGCCACACCACCCTTACAGCAATGCCAGGAAGGAATCATAACTTCGAGAAACAGCTACCCTCTATACACTCCCCTTGCTCCAGTCATTTGGAAGTAGTGTCACCAGCACCAATTTAGTATATCCCATGCTGCTCCAGCTCACCTGTGCATTGGGAGGACAGAATTAAGGCCTCGTCCCTTTCTGCCCTGCTCTGGATCTACTAGGGTGACCAAACATCCCGATCTTAGGGGTTTTGTCTTGTACACGCAACTTTGCCCCATCCTCCCCTGAAAAGAATGTGTCCCGATTTTTCATACTTGCTATCTGGTCACCCTAGGACCCACCTACTTGGGATTAACAGTAGCAGACATGCAGAGCATGCATACATTTATGTGCCTCAAACCAATATTTGAAGAGGCCACAAAGGTGTATAAGTAGAGAGGTCTTATATTCCACCCCCTGATATAGCCCAATAAGCACAATCTTTCTTACTTTGTGCCATAAAGACATGATGTTAAGATGATTTAACTGATGTGTTATAGCTCTTTGAAGACATACTGAGCCTCCACAACTCCATCTGAAATCAACAGGAGCTACAGGTGTTGAGCTCCTCTGAAAATCAGGTCCAAGGTAGCAGTGAGAGAAACACAGACCACTATGATTCAGTCTGTCACATTCTGCATCTCTGTTTTAAAACAGGAATAACCAAAGTTTTTTCAGCCTTATCCAAACCATTTAATCTGTTCATACTCCTTACCTTGTTGTTCCAAATTCATGTTTTCCCACACCATGTTACTTTGAGTCTTGCATAATAGGCTAAAGCTTAAAATCCTTATGACACAATTATCAAAACTGGGTGCCTACAGTTAGACTCCTCTACGTACCAGTTAAGCACCTTAATAAATGGCTTGATTTTCTAAAGTTCTGAGCACTCAGCAGGTTCCACTGCCTCCAAGGGGAATATCTGGGTGATCAGCAATTTTGAAAATTAGGCCACTTATTTAGGTGCCTAAGTATATGCTTAGAAGCCTAACTGTATGCACCCAGAACCTTGACCTTGCTTTTTCATTTAAGTAAGGATAGTAAGTGATACATTTCAGAACATTTATGGAATATGAGCCTGTTTTTTAAAAATAATAAAAGCAGGACAGAAAATATGCTCTACCGTAATCATGTAGAATATGCTGGCAAATATTTTCATTTCTGATGTACATAATATTTTGAGCGTTCATGAAATGCAGAAATGGCAGAAAGGACAGCAAGCGCACTTAAAACAGAGAGAAACAATAAAACATTTTTCACTAAATGCCCCTTTACAGACAACCCCATTTCATTTCTTATAGATGTCATATTTACAACATTAGCTGTATCTTTCTTTGTACTTGAACCATTCCTCCCTGCTTTCATGGGATTTGAATTCAGCCCCTCTCTCAAAATCCACAATACTAAACTTCCAGGATCATATCTGATTTTCAAGTTTTATTTGGCAGCAGTCATAAGCTTTCTTGTATTTCTACCATAATTTCTTGAGTGTCAACATATCTGTCACCATCTTATTGCACAATTGCTCACCAGTCTCAACACCCCTTAAATCTCCTTTAGAATGCCACCAATACAAAAACACTCTCCTCTTAATAGTTACATTTAAATGTCAGTGATTGCAATTTTCTTTGCACAGGCACTGTTCCTTGATGTGGTGGGAAAGCTTGTGTGATCTGCTGACCCTGAGAGCTATGCTGGCAGGAGTATAACTCTTGGTAGGGCCACCCAAGCCAAGTAGGTTAAAAGGTAGGAACCAGAGTAAAGGTAGTCCACCGGATTTTTTGGTAGGGGGCTGCGCATCATGCTAACAACCTTAACACATAAAAAAAGCTTTCTGCTACAGAAACAACTCTGAGAAAAGATGAATCTGTCACAGATTTGAAAACACATACATCAACTTGGACAACAACAATCCACTGGATGTAACACACAATAGTATTGGCCAACCAGCAAATCCAGCTGACACTATATTGATGGACAATCAAAGCAGCAAGGATTTTTTTCATCTGAAACTAGATATCTTCATAGCTAAGGTTAAGACAAGGATTGGATGTTGGAATGTTAGATTTCTTTGGAGCACAGGTAGATTGATAAACGTTATCAGAGAAATGAAAACCTTTGTCCAAAGTATAGATGGTGTGATAGATCCAGGTCAGTTGGGTACAGCAGAATAGCAGAAGGCAGATATACTGGCCACTGGATTAACAGTTTTCTGTTCCCTGACTGACCAGAGCAGGGGCTGCTCCAGGCTAATGAGAACACCTGACTCTAATTAACCTGTAAAGAGTCAGGTGAGGCCATTCAGTTAATGTGACCACCTGATTCTAATTAAGGCCCTGCTGATACTATAAAAAGGGCTCACTCCAGTCAGGCAGGGGAGTTAGGGAGCCAGAGGAGAGGAAGTGCAGCTGAAGGGCTGGTTACTGAAGACACCCTCAAACCATCGTTAAAGGAGCCCTAAGGTAAGGGTGAAGAAGGGAGAAGCAGGAGAGCTGTGGGGAAGTGGCCCAGGGAAATGTAGCAACTCTGGCAGTGAAAGGTTGGCTGCCAACAACTGCTACCATTAGGGTCCCTGGGCTGGAACCCGGAGTAGAGGGCGGACCCGGGTTCCCCCCAACCCACCACTACAGGAACATCTCCTGGAAGAGGAAGTCAGGTCCCTGTCAGGACAGGAGGCTGAACAGAGACTGTGGGAGTTCTCTCACCAACCTCCTTGTAGGCCTATGATGAAAAGGGCTCAGTAGACTGTAACCCTGGCCCTAGAAAGAGAAGGGCTACGTGGAGGGTCACAGTGAGCCACTGAGCCTAGCATAAACCGCCTAGAAGTGGAGGACCCACGGGACCAAGGTCAGAGCTCTGCCACAACTGGTGTCAGGGGTGGGATCGTGATTGTTCACAGTGTGGCAGAACAAACAAAAAAACCAACAACAAAACAACAACAAACAAAAACAAAAACAAAAACAAAAAAAAGTGCACTGGGGTTTTTGGTTGTGGGTTTTTTGTTGTTGTTGTTATTTGTACCACCATGGAGGAGGTGGTGAGAGCACTGGTGCAAGCCACAGCGGCCCAGCAGAAGGCAACCCGGGCTCAGGCAATGGCACAACAGGAGTCCATGAGGTTACAGCAGGAAACCAACCAATTATTAATGAGCCAGGCGACCCAAGATCGAGCCCTCCTGTGCGAGGTTGTGGACCAGCTGAAGATCCTCACCACCCAGGCCCGGGGGTCCAATGGGACGCAAACCCTGAGGGCCACCGGTTGTCTGCCAAAGATGACGGCAGACTATGACATAGAGGTGTATCTCCTCTCATTTGAAAGGACTGCACAGCGTGAGGTGTGGCCCCTGGAGCAGTGGGCCAGCATTCTCGCCCCTTTCTTGTGCGCAGAGGCCCAGAAGGCGTACTTTGATCTGCCCACTCAGGATGCCGCTGATTATTCCCAGCTGAGGGCAGAGATCCTAGCACGATCCAGGGTGACAGCAGCGGTACGGGCCCAGAGGTTCCAGGAGTGGAAATACAGGGAGAACAAACCTCCAAGGTCCCAAATATTCAACCTCATACACCTTGCTCGGAAGTGGTTACGGCCTGAGGCATGCAACTCAGAGGAGATTTTAGAGACTTTGGTCATGGACCATTACATGCAGGGACTGCCGCCAGATCTCCGCAAATGGGTCTGCCAGAATGATCCGTCCACCTATGACGAAATGATCACATTGGTGGAAAGACAGATAACAGCCAGGGAATTAACCCAACTACCCAAGGAAGGCCCCTCATGAAACAAACATTTGACCCCGACCATGGAGGGTCAGGAGGCCAAACCCCCAGGAAGTCCTAGGTGGAAGAAGAGGGAGGTCAAAAACCAGTCAGGAACCCAGAAGGAAGGGGAAGGCCTGAGTGGGGGGAACCCTGGGACTAAATCCCCTAACCCACATGATAGGGGAATGACTAGAAGCAATTATAGGTGTTATGGGTGTGGGGAGTTGGGGCACATAGCTGCCCAGTGCCCCAAGGTCATAGAGCCAAGGCAGTGTAACCTGGGGAACGGGGCAGACCCATGCAGCCTACTTAATATTGTAGGGGTCGCAGTCACCCCACATAAATATACAAGGCAGGTAAAGTTGAATGGGGTAGAAACCATGGCACTCGTAGACTCGGGGAGTGCTATCACCCTGATTTCGGGTAAATTAGTGAAGCGCAGCCAGTTAATGCAGGCCAAGCGTACGGGGGTAACCTGTGTCCATGGGACTGTTAGCTACTACTCCATCATACCAGTAAAAATTGAAATTCAGGGAAATGTCACCGGTGTGAAAGCAGGGGTAGTCCCAAACCTCCCATACCCCGTGCTCATAGGTAGAGATTTCCCTGGGTTTGGAAACTTGCTCCCACCGGAGGAATTGGAGGGAGAGGAGCTCCCCGAACTTCAGGGGGTTTCCGCGGCAGAATGTCACCTCCCATTTTTCCTGTCCCAGGGAAAGGCAGGAAGACCAAAAGAGAAAGAAGGGCGGCCAAGGCCTTGGGTACCCAAATCCTGATACAAGGACAGAGGGTCACCTGTGTCGGCAGACGTACATGGGCAACTGAAGGGGAGGACCCTGAGACAGAGGAGGGGTCAGAGACCACTTCCAACTCCAACCTCACGGAGCCAGCCGAAAGGGCAGAGACAGATCCCCCAGAGTTCAGGCTGTTAAGCCCAGAGAGAGACACTTTTGGACGGGACCAGGTGGAAGACCCAAGGTACGAGAATGCCAGGAAGGAGGTGGCTGAGATAGATGGGGTACCCATAGAGGGAAAGGCCCGGGGGCCAGGGCCTTATTTTGTGATCAAGAGGAATCTCCTATACCGGGTCGTGCAAATGCAGGAGCAAGAGGTACACCAGCTCCTAGTCCCCCGGAAACACTAGAAGGCAATATTAAGCCTCGCTCACAGTCACCTTTTTGGAGGACACTTGGGAGTGGAGAAAACCCAGGCGCGAATCTTACACAGGTTCTTCTGGCCAGGGGTACATGAAGACGTCCGGTGGTACTGTGCCTCTTGCCCTGAATGTCAACTGCACAGCCCTCGTCCACATCTAACAGCTCCTCTGGTACCCCTGCCAATCATCGAAGTCCCATTCAAGTGGATCGCCATGGATCTTGTGGGGCCGCTAGAGAAAACGACCCGAGGCCACCAGTATGTGCTTGTCATCCTAGACTATGCAACCAGGTACCCAGAAGCTGTCCCCTTATGAAATACAGCTTCCAAGAGCATTGCCAAAGAATTAGTGGCAATCTTTGCCCGGGTAGGGCTACCAAAAGAAATCCTCACAGACCAGGGAACACCATTCATGTCCAAGTTGATGAAGGATTTGTGTTCCCTGCTCCATGTCCAGATGCTGCGGACCTCAGTTTACCATCCACAAACCGATGGTCTGGTGGAAAGATTTAACCGAACCCTCAAGGCCATGATAAGAAAGGTGGTAAGCAAGGATGGGAAAGATTGGGACAACCTACTACCGTACCTCATGTTCGCCATCCGTGAGGTCCCCCAAGCTTCCACCGGATTCTCCCCCTTTGAGCTGTTGTATGGATGCAACCCCCGAGGTATCCTGGACATAGCCAAGGAAATTTGGGAGGAGGAACCCAGTGAGGGGAAGAACGTAATAGAACATGTACTACAGATGAGGGATCAGATAGCCCGGGTCACTCCCATAGTGAGAGAACACTTAGAGAAGGCCCAAGAGGCCCAGAGAACCTACTATGACCACCAAGCCAAGCTTCGTCAGTTTCAAAATGGTGACTCAGTAATGGTACTGGTATCCACGGCCGAAAGTAAGCTGTTGGCCCAGTGGCAAGGGCCCTATGAAATAGTTGAACCCGTAGGGAAAGTAAATTACAAGGTGCGACAACCAGGATGTCAAAAAGTAGAGCAGATATATCATGTCAACCTTCTGAAACCATGGCATGCGCGAGAGGCATGCACAGTGATTCGAGAAGAGCTGCACCCAGGGAACAAAAATCCTGAACAGGTGAGGGTGTATCCTGATCTAACGACAGCCCAGAAGAAAGAGGTAACTGAGATGATTGCCTAATATCAAGATGTATTCTCGACAAAGCCAGGTCGCACAACCGGGACCTATCACCACATCATCACAAACCCTGGGGCCAGAGTAACTATGAGGCCCTACCGGGTGCCAGTAGCCAAAAGGGAGGAAATAAAAGCGGAAGTCAGGAAAATGCTGGAGATGGGGGTCATCGAAGAATCCCACAGTCAGTGGTCCAGCCCAATAGTGTTGGTGCCCAAACCTGATGGCACCACAAAGTTCTGCAATGACTTCCGCCGACTAAATGAGATATCCCAGTTTGATGCCTACCCTATACCCTGCATAGACAAACTAGTGGACCGTCTGGGGAATGCCCGGTACTTGACAACCTTAGACTTGACAAAAGGGTACTGGCAGATTCCCCTAGCCGAAGATGCAAAGGAAAAGAAGGCGTTTTCTACACCAGAGGGTCTCTTCCAATATACGGTCCTTCCTTTTGGACTACATGGGGCTCCAGCTACCTTTCAGCACCTCATGGACAAGTTATTACGCCCTCATACCAGCTATGCTGCGGCCTACTTGGATGACGTGGTGATTCATACCCCAGACTGGGAGACCCACTTGGAAAAAGTGGGGGCGGTCGTTGATACCTTCCGGCGAGCTGGCCTTACGGCGAACCCTGTTAAGTGCGCTGTAGGGTTCACGGAGGCCAAATATCTTGGCTACGTGGTAGGAAAAGGTCTGGTAAAACCCCAACTGAATAAGTTAGAGGCCATCCAAAATTGGCCTCGGCCAAGTCGTAAGAAGCAGGTCCGAGCATTTCTAGGGGTGGTGGGGTATTACCGGCGTTTCATCCCCCATTTCGCAACAAGGGCAAATCTTAGTGAAGGCCCGTGGTCCTGATCCAGTCAGATGGTCCGATGCAGCAGAGAGGGCATTCGCGGACTACGGACTGCCCGCTGCAGTAACCCCGTATTGATAGCCCCAGATTTCAACAAGGACTTTATCCTACAGACAGATGCATCTGAGGTAGGGTTGGGGGCCATCCTGTCGCAGATGGTTGGGGAGGAGAAACACCCAGTTCTCTACCTCAGTAGGAAACTCCTTCTGAGGGAACAAAAATATGCAGTTGTAGAGAGAGAGTGCCTCGCTGTAAAATGGGCCATAGAAATGTTGCGTTACTACCTGCTGGGGCGCAGATTTATCCTTGTAACTGACCATGCCCCTCTTCAATGGATGCAACGGAACAAGGAAAAGAACACAAGGGTAACCAGGTGGTTCTTATCCCTCCAACCTTTCCAGTTCCGCATAGAGCACAGAGCAGGGAGTCGCCATGGCAATGCCGATGGCTTATCACGTGTACACTGTCTGGCGTCCCAAGCTGCCCAACCCCTTGGTGTTGAGCAGGGGGTAGGGATATGTGATAGACCCAGGCCAGTTGGGTACAGCAGAATAGCCGAAGGCAGATATACTGGCCACTGGATTAACAGTTTTCTGTTCCCTGACTGACCAGAGCAGGGGCTGCTCCAGGCTAATGAGAACACCTGACTCTAATTAACCTGTAAAGAGTCAGGTGAGGCCATTCAGTTAATGTGATCACCTGACTCTAATTAAGGCCCTGCTGATACTATAAAAAGGGTTTACTCCAGTCAGGCAGGGGAGTCAGGGAGCCAGAGGAGAGGAAGTGCGGCTGAAGGGCTGGTTACTGAAGACACCCTCAAACCATCGTTAAAGGAGCCCTAAGGTAAGGGTGAAGAAGGGAGAAGCAGGAGAGCTGTGGGGAAGTGGCCCAGGGAAATGTAGCAACTCTGGCAGTGAAAGGTTGGCTGCCAACAACTGCTACCATTAGGGTCCCTGGGCTCGAACCCGGAGTAGAGGGTGGACCCGGGTTCCCCCCAACCCACCACTACAGGAACATCTCCTGGAAGAGGAAATCAGGTCCCTGTCAGGACAGGAGGCTGAACAGAGACTGTGGGAGTTCTCTCACCAACCTCCTTGCAGGCCTATGATGAAAAGGGCTCAGTAGACTGTAACCCTGGCCCTAGAGAGAGAAGGGCTACGTGGAGGGTCACAGTGAGCCACTGAGCCTAGCATAAACCGCCTAGAAGCACAGGTCCCTCGGGAGCAAGGTCAGAGCTCTGCCACAATGGATTGAGTGTGATGAGATGAACTGGGCAAGGTAAATTACTATCAGAAGGCACAATTGTTTTATATTCTGGAAGAGAGGATGACAACCAGCAGGAAGGCATGAGCTTATTATTGAGTAAAGAAGCTACTAAAGCACTGAAGGAATGGGAACCTGTAAACTAGAGAATATTAACTGCTTCCTTTACTATGCAAAAGTCACAGCTGTTCAGTACCAAGAAATGATAATGATAAAATGGTCAAAAACTTTGCAGATTGCAGAGCATCCTTCACAAGATCAATAAATATGACATTGTATAGGCTGCAGAGTTCAACAAAAGGTTCTCCATTGTCAGTCAGTCCTGGGGATGCCATGCCTGTCCATAATGTGTTCATATCCAGTATTATCATCACCAATATGTGCATTTAGATTGCCCTTGAGAATAACAATCTTTTAATTAGGGCAACACTATTCTCACACAAGGAAAGACATAAACAGATATGGAGATCAAATGATGGCTTCACCCAGAATATGTGGAGGTTTGGTGAGGAGAAGAGAGAATTAAAGATGAGCATTCAACAAGAATATGCAGATAAAGACAAGGAAGTTAAAAGATCATCCAGAAGATATGAAAGAGAATGGATGGAAAACAAAGCAAGAGAAGATGACAAGGCACACAAAGAAAGAAAATTCTAAAAAGCTTTTTCTAGTTTCCAAACAACTGACATCACAATTTGCGAACCATCACGGTACTGTCAAGGCTTGAGATGCTACACACAGAGTAAAGGCAGCGAACCTGATATATTAAACTTTTCCAGGCTGTGCTCAACCAGCCAGAACCACTAACACACATTAGGAGATGTGAAAAAATAGTGAATTTATCCATATCACTAGAAATAATTGCCTTTGAGGAATTAACTAAGGCCACAAACCAAATGAGGAGTGGTAAATCACAAGGTTATGATAAGATAGATGTTGAAAAGTTGAAATCTGGAAAGAAAGTGATGGTGAATTACATGTGCAAGTTGTACAGAACATTTTGGGAAAAGGAGATCCTTCCTGAAGACTGGAGAAGAAGTGGCATAAGTAAAATCCCTAAAAAGGGGACTAGCTTATTTGTGATAACTGAGGAGGGGTGACACTCCTATCTTGGAAAAGTGTTTTGCATTATCATTTTGAATTGAATGAAAACTACTGTTGACAAAATATTCAGAGAAGAGCAGGCTGGATTTTGATCTAGTAAGAACTGTTCGTATCAGATTTTCACCTTGACAAGACTTATTGAGAAAGGAATGGTTTTTAGCATTACTGATTTTATGAAAGCATTTGACAGTGTCCACAGAGAAACTCTCTGGAAAATCAACAGGACAGAGAGTGGAGAAATGGAATGGTTTAAGATTATTACTGGCATAAGGCAAGGTTGTGTACTATCCCCACTTCTCTTCATTGCCACAGAGAGATGGCTGCTGCCAAGAACACTGGCATTGCTTGTGCAAGAGATAAGCAGTGGGACTTAGAGGGGTCATACCAACTTTAGAGGAATGAAAAGATTCTTTATGAGCATAAAAGCAGAAGCTGCCAAAGTGGGACTTCATATCATTATGTAGAAGACCAAGACCATGGAGATAGGACAGAATGCTGTCTACACTTGTGGATGTGTGATTGATGAAGAAGAGTACAAAAAAGCTGATCGCTGCTATGGGACAGCTCACTAAAGAAGTGAAGGCAAGAACTGGCAGAGCTGGTGGATCATTATTCTGTTGATCAGACATCAGGAACAGGAAGAAGATACAGTTACACACTAAAATGAGATTATACAATCCTCCCAAGACTAATGCATGCCTTGGAAATGTGGAAGACGGTAGAAGTACACAACAGGAAGCCGAGTGTATTTCACCAGTTTTGTTTGAGAAGACTCTTAGGAATTCATTGGAGACAACAAGTAACCAGTGTGGAAGTCTTGTGCCGCATGGGCCTGCAGAGTGCAGACTGAATAAAAGGACAGACCAGGCTATGATGGTTCAGCCATGTCATCAGGCTACCCATTGGCCTCAGATACATCTGTTACATCCACTGGTACATCTTAGATTGGATTCCACTAGTAGGAAAGAGAAGACATTGAGGACAAAGGATGACCTATTGCAGGACAATCAAAAAGGATGCTGCCATCATAGAGATAACTTATGATGGAGTCAGGCATCTTGCACGGGACAGACAACAGTGGGAAAAACTGATAGCCTCATGTGCCATGAAACACAGGAGATTCTAAATAAGGGTATGTCTACACTACGAAATTAGGTCGAATTTTTCCACTTCCTTGTAGTGAGCTATCTTCCTTGTCCCCAAAACTTGCTTCCATCTTGAGTCCTACTCCATTGACAGAGTCAAAGCACAGGGTTGGGGTACTGGTGACTGCACTCCCTAGAATGGCATGCAGCTCATCATAGAAGCGGCATGTTTGAGGCTGTGACCTGGAGCTGTCATTTACTTCTCTGTTTTTTTGGTAGGCTTGCCTGAGTGCCTTAATTTTCACGTGGCACTGCTGCGAGTCCCTGATGTAGCATCTGTCCTTCATGCCCTTGGAGATTTTTTCAATTGTTTGGCATTTTGATTACTGGAATGGAGTTCAGCTAGTACAGATTCATCGCCCCATACAGCGATCAGATCCTGTACCTCCCGTTCGGTCCATGCTGGAGCTCTTTTGCGATTTTGGGACTCCATGGTCATCTGTGCTGATCAGCTCGCAACGCTGGCCAAACAGGAAATGAAATTCAAAAGTTTGCGGGAATTTTCCTGTCTACCTGGCCAGTGCATCTGAGTTGAGAGCGCTGTCCAGAGTGGTCACAATGGAGCACTCTGGGATAGCTCCCAGAGGCCAATACTGTCAAATTGTGTCCACACTAACTCAAATTCGACCCAGCAAGGCTGATTTCAGTGCTAATCCCCTCATCAGAGGCGGAGTAAAGAAATCGATTTTAAGAGCCAAAAAAGGGCTTCGTGTGGATGGGTGCGGGGTTAAATCGAGGTAACGCTGCTAAATTCGACCTAAAATTGTAGTGCAGACCAGGCCTAAGATTGCAATTTTCCTTCCAGGTATGTATGGGGAGCTAAGCAGTTCTTGTATGAACCAATAAACCTTGCAACCATCCCTCAGACTTGGGAGAGTGCCTGGCAGAAACGAAAGTCTTGGTATATAGCAATATGGCAACACAACTTGAGAAAAAGGCACCCATAGCCACTGAATAGGTCCTGATTATTAAATTTATCCTTTGCTTGACTCTTAAATGCTGCTTGGAACTTTCTTATCATACACAGACTAATGATCTGAGGATCTGTAAAGAAAGAAACATAGGAAAAAACTGAACAGAAAAGATTGACATGTATAAATAGGTATAACAATACAGCCTGTGCACATCTAGTATTAAGTTTTAAGTAGTTAAGTAAGTCTAAAGATAAAATGAATAATTACAATTATACTGCAATGTTCCAGTTAGAAAATCTAGTTGCTAAAGTACTTCATAACAATTTAGAAACACGTTGGCAGTACAAAGGATGTAAAGTGAGTGTAAATTTACAACATACAGTTTATGTCTCCTTTACACTGCCAATAGGCCTTAGTATAAATGAGACTCTGGCTCCTTGAGTTTGCTAAGCAAGCTCGTCTAATTCATTTCGTCAAGTACTTAATGGTAGTATGATGAATAGAAGAGGAGAAAGAGAATCAGGTCTCAGAAATGCACAGGCACCACAGCATGAATATCAAAATAACTGTTTGTAACACAAGTTATAATTTATGGTGAACTTTCATTAAAGGGGAAATAATTTTAAAGTGTCTGAACTGTAAGGTGGTGATAGAAGAGGAATTGCTGATCTTGCAGCTGTGTTGTTATAATACCTATTCATACATGTCAGTCCTTAGATGGCACCATAGCTCTGTTTAAATGCATGTATGGAAATCAGGGCTCTACTGTGAAATAATAAAGGTAAACAAATGTCTACCTAATGCAATATAACCTGTGGTCTGGGTCTTCTCTGTATATTTTGCTGAACTGCCTGGCTATGGTGAACACAAAGTCATCACATTCAAAGGGAACCATTTGATAGTACAATATCTGAGGGCTGAATTTGTCTCCCTCATGTTGGTTTTAGAAGGCATATTATGTGAAATGTCAACCTGAAGTAATCACAGTGGCCATTTTGACCTTGATCTTCTCATACACCAGTTGCTGTTATGGAGCTCCCACAATTCAGCAGAAATCCTTTGCTGGTGAGACATACCACCAGAAAAATATTTTAAAATTCTAAACAAATGATGATTCGCTGTTATTAACTCACGTGAATTTGATAATACTGAAATCTTTCTTCTGAAACAGGGAGATTAATATCCAGAGGTTGTATTATACAATTATTATAATGCAGACTAATTTCAGCTCTCATTTACAGTGTTGCAAACCCATTGAAGTCAGTGGATTTTCTCTGGTTTATCTGAAAGCAGTATTTGGTCATGTATCAAGTCGCTGATCCTATATGCTGGCTTTGTTTTTTCTTTGACATTAATATGCAAAGTATTTCATATTTCAAAAGCTATCTTGGTGACTTGATTAGCTGCTTTGGTTTAGTATTGGCTTTTTACTTTCTCTGTGATTTCACCCATAGTTGTCTTTTCTGGCTCACCTACGAAGTACAAAACTGATGTCGAAAGTTTTCACTTCTGCTGTTGGAGCTTATTTTCCATTTTTGTAGCTGAACATCTGAAACTTTTTTATATTCTTGTTACTTTATTACTCACCTCCAACTATTCCGCATTTTACACTGCATTAATGTGGTTTGGGGTCAGAATAATTCGATCTTGAAAACCTTTGTGTTTCTCTTCCTTTTCCTCCCCTGAAAAGAGATGCCTTTCTCTAAAAAAACACCATTGAAGTTTCCATTACCTCATGCTTTATAAACATGTTTCATTCATCTGGTGCAATTATCCTGTAAGAAATCCTGTTTTAATATACAAGTTATTATCCCATCATTAATTAAAACCAACCTCCCAAAGTGCAGTTCACGGAAAAAAAATTCAGTCTCAGACTCCCATATTCTCTGTATGGAACATTCAGAACGTTTCAAGAATCTCACAACTGCATTAAATCTACAGTTAGAAAGTATGTTAAAAATCAGAAACAAGATGGGTAGGGGTGGGTAGCTAGACTGGGCAAAGGATGGATTCCTTAGCGCTCTGAAATTATAATTTTGAGATCTGAGCATGAAGGGTACTCATGGCTCTTCCCCTCCCACAAAGATATGGGGCAATACAGCCTCCACGGCAGTGCACCCCATACCACTACCTTCCCTCTGACTCTCCACAGTGCTGCGGATCCAGGAGTGGGGAAGGAATGAGTCTGGAAAAGCATGCCCAGAGAGCACTGAGGGCATGTGTATTAACCACTGCCAGCTCTCTGATATACCCCCAGCTCTTTATTTAGGAATAAAGGAAAAACTTCTGGATGCTGTATCATGTTTCCATTCCCCCTCACGTCGTGGCAGAAATTACCCTTTCACATAAGTTATCCACTGGAGATGTGCTACTAGAGAGTGGGAAGGAAAAGGGGGCCAGGAGCCTTTGAGATGATATGGGGACACAGGCTTCCACACCAGCCTCCTGCTGATTTTGTGGGGTTTGTGAGTGGGGCCTGCAGATTATTCTGTGTAATGAATGGGCTCTGTCCCCTCAGTGAATCAACTGTGGTGAATCTTTGTGATGTTCACCTCATGTACATTCCATCCCCCAGTTTTTCCCTCGGGAGCAGTTGATTGGACCCAGGATGTTTAGTATGGATGAGGAGCCTGTATTACACGTAATCCTATATAGCTTCCACCTGGAGACAATTTTTAAACATCTAATCAAGCTCTTTCCCTATCTGTACCTGCATTCATGGTCCTCCTGCCTGTATCATGACTTAGGCCTCTGAGTGCTACCACAACGCAAATAATAACAGGGCTCTGATGTAAGTGGGTGCATGTGACGTTCCCCTCTGGTGTCATCTAGACCGGTGATGTGCTAGGCCACTCCAATCCTTGACTCTGGGAGCCAGCCTTACCCTGGTTTGCTGTGAGAACCCCCACTCCTGGGTTGTTCACACACAGCCTCTGGCATGTAAGCTGCTCCCAGCTACTTGCAAGCGAATGACACTAGCCAATATTTCTGGTCCGAGACACAACCCTAGGAACCTCTGTCTTGCAGTGTCCAGTTATGCCCGCTGGACGATGTATGCTTATATGAGTTTGTCAATTTAACAAAGAAATTGATATGTACCAGGCTTGTTATCCCAAGGGGAGCCTCTGACACACTTCAAACCAAACACACTGCTTCGGGTAGAACAAACTAACAATTTTATTAACTATAAACATAGATTTTAAGTGATTATAAGTCAAAGCATAACAAGTCAGAGTGGTTACCAAAATAAAATAAAATATAAGCATGCAGTCTAAACTCTCAACCCTATTAGACTGGGCAGCAAATAGATTAAGCAGTTTTTCTCACCTCACTGGGTAGTGCAGTCCTTAATATACGGGTTTGTTCCTTAAACCTGGGCCAATCTCCTGTGTTGGAGTCTTTTCTTCTCAGTGTCTTGGTTGCTTGCAGCATAGGTGGGGACAGGAAAAGGGCCCAGTATGTGTCCACTCTGTCTGTTTTATACTTTGAGTCCATGTGCTTGGGGAGCACAAGTCCAGGCATGCCTGGAGGCATCGCTGAGTCTCTCCAAGCAAGGTTGAGCAATTCCCAAGGTGTGGCCTCATGCAGGTGAGTCATTGCATTGTAGATCCATTGCTGGACAATGGCTGTTGATGGGTTGTTTGACACTCTGCCCGGGCATTGGTTACTTCCCTTGCTGTTGCCTCTGGGGAGCTAATATCTGGCTGATTCCCCAACTTACAGCATGTTTTAGTGACCACCATACAACACAATCCTCATAACTTCATATGCACTAATGATACACATACATGGATAGAGAAATGACTTTCAGCAGATCATAATCTTTCCCCTGATACCTTACAAGGCCTGCTTTCTATGTGAGATCACGATTATATGAAAATGGGGACTATAGAGGTTACAGTACGGTCCCCCAAGGTATAGAATGTCACATCACCCTGCTCTCTTAACTTCAATAGAGCTATTCCCATTTACTCCAGTGCTGAATTCAGCCCAATATTTATATTTAGCACTAATGTTCAGGTTCATTTATGCCTGTCCCAAGACTGAGCTCAGTAGGGCTAGAGAGCAGACACACTGTTGGATTACAGGTGCCTGCATTATTCCTTTTAATGACAAAATGCTTCCTGGGTATTGGTGGGTCAGAAGGAACATAGCAAACACTTCCTTCAATGCAGTCATCCTGTCTATAGCCTCATGTACAACATCTAGCCTCCGAGGCCCATCATCACTGCAGGTGGCCCTGGTCAACTTCCCTCCCTTGCACATCAGAGCACTAAGGGTACGTCTACACTACGGGACTATTCCGAATTTGCATAAACCGGTTTTGTAAAACAGATTTTAAAAATCGTGCGCGCCACACTAAACACATTAAATTAAATGGTGTGTCCCATCCTCCCAGGAGCTAGGCGTTTGATTTCTGAGCGTTGCACTGTGGGTAGCTCTCCCCCCAGCTCCCCCCCATTCCCCCCTCCCCCATTTCCCGGTTGAGATCCCAGTGCCTGATGGGCCAAATGATGGGGCAAAAATCATTGGGTGGGTGGTTCTGGGTCTCCTCTCACCTCCCCTCCTCCTCCTGGCAGACAGCTGTTTTGCTTTTTTTGCTTTGCTTGGTGCACGCCACAGCAGCATGCATAGCACAGCAAAGCATGGACGCTCTCAGCTCCATACCGCAATCGCAATGTTTTCGCGCAGTCCGCCTCGCAGTATGCAGACCCCACTGAACCAGACCGAGGCGAGGCGGAGGCGGATGATGCGGATGGCACAGCGAGTGACATGATGAACACACACAGAATTCTCACCGCCCCGGCGCGCGCCTGATGATCTGATGATGATGGGGGGGCAGATATCCATTGAACGCCGATTTTGGGCCCGGCCCGGAAGCAAGGTGGGGGACTGACAGGTGATTGTTGTGGAGCATGGGGGATTCCCAGTGGCTGCGAGGGCACTTTCTGCTTGCTGCACTTTCTTTCATGGAACTTGACTGCTTGCCCCCCAAGATGAGAGCATAATACCAAGATGAGAGCAGCCCTCAGCCTAGAGAAGTGCGATGAGCCCTGCCCTGTGCGAGCTTGCAACGCCTAGACAGCCACGGGAAAATCGGAATCAATGAAAATCTGGAAAGGGGCTGCTGCTGCTGTGATGCAAGCTAAGCTAGCAATCACTAAGCTGCTGCTACAAGGTTGTGACTGGGGCTTTTGCGTGCAGGGGATATGGGACTGGCTGGGGATGGAATTCCCTAAACTGGGGGAATATAGATGGAACCCATATCCCTATCTTGGCCACCAGGGCACCACCACCCACCAAGCAAACCGAAGGGTTTCGGTGCTGGCAAGGCTGGTGGATCAACGTTCACAAGGATGGCCAGGAGCATGGGGGATGGCCAGAGGGGGAAGCTGTTTGGCTTATTGCACTGAGGCACTACTCTGTTTAAGCGGCTGCAAGCAAAGGACAGACTTTTCAGAAAATAGAATAATGGGGGGGGGATGTTGAAATGCCTGGAGCCATCTGGGGGACCCAGCCATACCAGCCATGATGCCATGTCACAGGCAGCCTGACAGAGGTCAGGATGGCAGTGGTCAGAGGCTGTCAATTGCAGAATGGTGTGGTGGAATGTGGTGGGCTGTGCATTTGGCTCGCTCAGACGTCTTGGCCTCGCTTCACTCACTCCAAACCAATGTCCCCAATCTGTTATGCCTGTAGTCTCTTGGCTCTGCTGTATTCTCCATCTGGCTGGAGAGTAAATGGGGCAGGGAGAGGGGGAGGCAAAGGCTGAGGCATTAGGCGCAGCCTGACACCAGGCAGATTGAGAGAAGAGAGACTAGAAAGCAGGACAATCAGAGCACAAGAGGCAGATCAGAGGCTTCATTTGTGGAGCAGATGGCCCCTGTGTTTGCAGTGTTTGTTGATGAACACCCAAACCCCCACTTGACTCCCCCTCCCCTTAAAACAACTCTCCCCCTCCCTTACAGCTCAAGTATGCAAATAAAAAAGCATTATTATAAAAAGATGAAATTTATTTTTATTCATTTAGAAAGAGGAGGAGGGAAGGAGGGAAGGGGAGAAAAAAAGGGGAGGGGAGGAAAGGAAAGAAAAAAAAAAGAGTTAAGCCATCCTTCTGGTTGCTGGGGGGGCCCACGGGGGGTCCACGGAGGGGGGTGAGGCTAGGGTGGCGTTCTTACCAGAGGGGGTGGGGGGAGGGGGGGTGAGGGGGAGGGTGTGGTTATGCAGGGGCTGCCTGTCTGCCCTGCTGCTGCCTCTGTGATCCTTTGCTCACAGGCCCGCGCTCCACAAGCAGCTCGAGCACGCAGGTTCCATCCCGCCACCGCTGATCCACCCTGCGCCACTCGCTGATCTGCCTGCCGCTCTTTTCCTGCCCTCCTCTCCTGTCGCCTGCTCTCCCTCTCACCTCAGTCCCTCCTTCCTCCCCTCTTCACTCTCCGCCTCTTCCTTGATTCCTTTCACCCTCCTCTTCTTCATTATATCATCTCTGCTTCTTTTCTTCCATCTATATCTATTTCTTTTTTCTCATCTTTATCTGTTTTAGCCTTTTTGGTTGAGAGGAGGTGGGGGAGGGAAGGAGGGATGGGAAAAAGATTGCATTAGCAATATACATTTACAGATAACATAAGATACATTTTACATACATGCACATACACTTTCCATCGCATTTTCATTTTACTAGTGACCTTTGCATCCCTCAGTAGTCGCATTTCATTCTTCATTTTATCAGATCTCACTCAGAGCTAGCAGATCTTCAGCCATCATCAGTCAGGCATCAGAATTAACCATGATCTCATGACACCCAAGGCCTCCTCTCCACTGTTCAGCTCCTGCCCAAACCCTCCCCTCCCCACCCACCCACCCTCCCTCCCCCACCTCCCCCAACCCCCCTCCCCCCCCCTCCCCTGGTGACCCCCCCGTGTCTTTTTAGTCCTTTTTCCTCCCATGCAACCAGAGAAAAGCACGAATTCACCATTTTTAATGCAATTTTTTACCCAAACCATCAATTGCTGACCAACTTGAACCAGATAACAATTGGATGCTTTAGAGCGGATGATAGAGGAACACCATACCAGCTGATATGCGATGCCATGCACTTGCCACACGATACGATACTTTGCCCTGATTATGCATGACATGCATGCATGGCCTCCATACTGACATGCATGGTGCTACCATGCATTTGCGGGTACATACAGGATAACCAGCAGGGCGGACCCTGGAGGACTTCTGGAGAAACCTTCCTTCAGGAGAGGATTTCCTCTCAATTCTGGACTGGTTAATGTCCCTTCAGAAGTACTGTCTGCATATGCATCCAAAATCCTCTACCTAAAATCCAATGCAAAAAAAGCTTTAAAAAATAAAAAATCAAACTGCCAGGGCCTCTAATCTGCTTGCTTTCAAGTTTGCAGGGCTCTTGCTTCTGGAATAGTCTTGCTAGAGTGCTGGGTGCAGGCTTCTGAGGAGGAGTTGGAGGTGAGGGTGGAGAGGGGGTAATTGTTTGCTGGGTGCTGTCTTCTTCCTTCTTCTGCTCCTCTCTGCTCCTCTTCTCTTTCTCGCCTCCCACCTCCTTCCCCTTCTCAGGGTGTCACCCCACCTGTCAGGGTGGGTCAGTGCCCACAGCTCAGCCCCCTGTGCAGTGGTGCAGCCCGCAGGCGCAGCCCCTTTAGCATGTTTTTTCCTTCATTTTTTGACCATGGTTTTGCTTCTTTGGTGCTTCTTTGGTTTCTGGTGAGCTCCTTGTGTTCACTTTTTTTCTCTGCCTTTTGCTTTCTTTCAAATACTTTTTTTTTCTTTATTTTGTTTTCATACTCTTTTTTTTCACCTTTTTTTTTCTTCTTTCGATCAGATTCATTGCATCATTCCCATCTCATCAGATCTTTTCATAGCATATCCCATCACATGCTTCAAGCTTTTGTGATTCTCAGGCTCCAGCATTGTCAGGTGCTCCTGCTCATCAGATGAGAAGCCTCTGATGATGTTGGGCTATGAAAGCTTGGTGATTCATTTATGAGTCGCTTGCAAATGTCGTTCAAGAATTCCCGTGCTTTTTGCCAGTCCGAGGTCGGCTGTCAAAAAGTGTGCATGCCGGTGTAAAGCGAGCAGCCTATCGCAATACTGCCATACTGAGCCCGATATTAGCCCGAGGCCAATACCTTAAGCAGATATTAGCGCTAACCCTCTGGCATTAATACCCTCGGTAGCCATTAAAATCGATATAAGGTGCCGGAGAGTGCCGACCGATGTAGCCCCTATGACAACTGCCTCCTTTGCAGCTGCACTAGAGGGGAAAGTAACACTCTTCCTTTCATAGTGCACACACAGAGGAGTGGGATAATTGGGCCCTTAGTGGTTGTAGGTAGTGTTAACTAGGTCTCATTTAATTTGCATGCAGGTTTTATATTCTGGGCATTTTTTTTTTTGTAAACTAAGGGAAGGGGTGATGGGGTAAGAAGTCTCCCTGCATTATCTGTGGCCAAAACTAAGAGCCAGGACGAATTGTGGCTCCTGTGGTTAGTAGCAAACAAGTTTGCTTCTTCCCTACCCCTTTGGGGATGCCCCAAAGGAGATGGGTCGGGAGTCAGGGCTGTGGCTCTCCACTCCCTACATTCTGGCCAGCAGTGCTGGCTGGCTGCATAGAGGGGCTAAGCTGCCCCACAATGGAGCCCTATATATTTTCAGAGTATATATGAGCCATTTTATATATGTGTGGTGACAGTTCTAACCCGGTGGTATATTCTCTATTATATTCTGACAGCCTTATTCTTGTTGAGAACAACTAACTTAGTTCGGTGCTACTCAAGATGAGCAATGGTTGGAATCTAGCCTTATGGAAGATTAAAATCTGATATCTACACACTGTCATAAAAATGTGTAACCACTTCCTATTAGCACCAATGGAACCTGTGTGTCTCTGTTCAGAACATGGTCCCAGATAAACTCAATTCTTCTTCCACTTCCTTCATCTAGTTGCTGCTTTCCATTTGGGAACTGTCTTCTGCAGAACCCACTGTCTTGACTTTATTCTCTCTGATTGCTTAACTAGAGCTGACCCAGCAGCTGCTACTTCTGATATGATTGGTATTGTGCCGGTTTCCAGAATGCAGGAAATAAGTGAGATTACCCATTGAGTAAGGGTTGCTCACAGGAGTTATAGTTCAGGAACAGGCACTTACTTTGTATTATCTTTCTACATAATGAGTTGAAATATAAGGACCTCAGTGTGCCATCCTTACTCAAATTGAAGAGTATCTTCTTACTCACACACAGATTAACTGATTTCAGTGGAAGTAATCTTGTAGTAAGGGCCATGGGAATGTGGGGTTCAAACAGTTCTTGTGAAACTGGGCCTGACAGGGGCCCATAAAGGGCCATAAGTTGTTTTGTGGTTTTGTTTTTTGTTTTACTTCTCGCTCTTTTCTTCCATTGCGGGGCCCTGGGTCTCTGTTTAGTGCCCCAAATGGTGTATTTAGGGCCCCATTTAATGCAACGAATGAGCTTTTAGGCCCTGTTTAGTGCCCTGAATGCATCATTCTGGGCCCTGTTTAGTTCCCTAAATGGACCATTTGGAGTCCCATTTACTAACCCGTATTGGAGGTCCTGTTTACTTCCCTGAATGGTGTATTTCCTGTTTCAGGGCCCCATATAGTGCTCGAGATGGTGCATTGGGACCACACGTAGTACCCGACTGGTGACTTTAGTGAGCCATATGGTACATTTGGGGCCACCTGTATAGCCCTGAATGGATTATTCATGGTCCCTTTTAGTGCCATGAATGATGTATTTGGTGCTCTATTTAATGCCTTTTAGATCTCATTGATAGCTACACCAAAACAGGGGAGAGTATGACAGAGGTTATTTTAGAAAAGCTAGAAAATGACAGTTTAGATCTGGCTGATTGCAGGGGACAAAGCTATGACTATAGAGCTAACATGGCTGCAGAATACAAAGGTCTTCAAAATCAAATTCAGCAGGTAAATCGGTACGCAGCCTTCATCCTATGTGCTGCCAACTACTGAATCTTGCTGGAGAAGCTACTGCTATGGTTGTTCCCCAAGTTGTTCTACTTTTTCCAATTGTTCAAAGATCATGTACCCTGTTTGCCACTTCTGCTAGTTTCTGGGATGTGTTGAAAAAGCATATTAGCATTAGATTAAAATGTCAAAGCGTGACAAGATGGTCAGTAAGGGTAGAGGCAATACATCAACTACAAACTCAGGTTGAGGGTATTCTTGACACTTTTGCTGAGATCATGGCTTCACACAACTCTGTGCCAGAACAGAAGCCAGAAGCAGATAGCTTGCAAATGAACATTTCAGAGTTTGGTTCTTGTTTTGGCCAAAGTGTAGTATACTACCTTATGAAAAATTAACACTGCAAGCAAAAAATTGCTGAATCTGAATCATGATATTCAAATGTCTCAGTTTACTTGGTAGCCTCAGACATTTTATCAGAATAACAGTCTTCTGGGTTTGTTGCTGCTGCACAGGCTGAAACATCAGCAATATCAATGCAGTTCAAAGAGAAATGATCTTGAAGAAGGAAAGTAATGCCAGGCAAATGTGCAAAGGATGAAAGGTCATCAGGGCACAAAAAAGTGGTTTTGAATGCACAATATTAACACAGTTGGACACTAGAATGCATTAGTATGATGGAGTCAGAAAAGGTTTACTTTTTTGATGGGCAAGAAATAAAAAGTCTCAGCAGCGAAGACCTAAAGAAGCACACTTGAAACGTAACAATCAGCTACAAAAGGATGGTGCCGATTGATCTCCTTAGCTACATTCAGAAAATGTCTTTAGATGTAAAGTTAGCTAACAGAAAAAAAAGTGTATTTTTTGCTGGCTTCCTGTAACTGTGGCTGCTAATGAAAGGAGTTTCAGCAAGCTAAAATGAATTAAGACCTCTTTAAGGATGTCCAGGGGGAAGAGCAGTTAAGCAATGTGTCAGATATTTCTATACAGAATTTAGAAACAAGGTGAATAAACTGGGATGAACTAATTAATGAGATCGCTTCAAAGAAGGTTAGGAAGATACCTTTATAAAAGTACTTGATGATTGTGGGGATTTTTTGCAGTAGGGGAGAGGGACTGGATATGAGTCTTCAAACTGGGCCTGGAACACCCTTGGCACAGCACTGATTGTAGTAGGGTATATCTCACACTGAGTAAAGCTGACACAGTTAGGCTCTTAGTAAGCATCAGTTATACTATTCATTGGCACGGATGGTGCAAATACCACATTCATTCCAATAACTGCTAGCAAATTATCACACAGTAGAAAATAACCTGCATCTAAATTACTGCCCAACATCCTCATTACACAAAGCTCTATCAATTAAAAATACAGTAAACTTGCTCTGCAGCACTACCCTAATTAACACTTGGACATATTCCAATTAGAAATCCAGTTGAAATTAATTATATGATTATCCCATTCATTTTTCAATAGATCTTTGGCAGTTAACTAGCATATAAAAATACAATACAATTATTAACCAGAATCTTTTCCCCAGGTCACTCACAAAGGAATAAGCTAAGATGTGGAACATCTAAAAATGATTTTATTTGTGCTCTCTGTGCTAAAGTGACAAAAATATTTAACAACATTTCACACAGCTTTCAGTATCTATACAGGCTACGTATTAACCCAGAAAGTTGGTTCTTCATAAAAACTCATTGAAAGGACCGTTTTCACTTTACAGTATATAAAACTATTTAGATTGTAAACTCTCTGGGGCAGAGACTATCTGCTACTCTGTGTTTGTACAGTGCCTAGCACAATAAGGCACTGGTTGGTTCTTAGGTCCTACCATACTACATATGATTAATAAGAATACAATGCAAAATGTTAGGAGATCATACCAATTTTTCAATTAAAAAATTGAAAAACTGAAATTAAAAATTGTGCATATTTTGTAGTTTCTTTTCACTTGAAACAAGACAATTCTTGAGTGGTTATGGGCAAATTTTTACTCAAAATATCCTATATTTGAGTAAAAGAAAATTTCATAGGTTTTGTATGAAATTGGGCAATTTCTAAAATAATCAAAACAATGAAAAACATTAAAGTTTGGACTTTTTCAAATTTCATTCTGACTTTTTTTACAGTAATATTTGATTCAGTGCTACTATACATTATTTACTCTGGGTGAAATTCAAATCTTCATGAAATCTAATGCTGTCAGGCTCTCTGCACGAGACCTACAGACGTTATATCTCAATCACTCAGAATAAATCATGAATGTGATTGAAGTGGTGCATTAGCTTAAAACTGGACCTTTGTACGAAGATGAAGTTCACCTACTATGAAAATTCCCATGGAAATCAATGGTACAAACAACCCATTTGTTGCAAAGGGGCTGTGCACTCTTACTAGGCATACAATAATAATATCTTATGTAACTCTTTATAACAAAATCCTGCAATCCAGTAAGATTTAATACAGGAATTCCCAAACATTTTGCTGGCACAACCCCATTTTAAGTAATTATTTCCTTCCAGGACCCCAGACAGCATGGAGGATGCCATTTTGTAGAGCGAAATGTAATTTTCCACACAGCGTGACCTCTCGTGCACTGTATGTGTGAGGTCACACTGCACAGAGGATACCATTTTGCTCTACAAAATGGTGTCCTCAACATAGTGGAAACTTGTACATATGGTGTATGCACAGTCATGCTGTGCAGAGGATGCCATATTGAAGAGCAAAATGGCATCCTCCATGCACTGTGACCTCTCACACACCATACATGCGAGGTCACACTGTGCTGAACAAAATGGTGCCCTCCACACACTAGGGATTGATGTGACCCTATCTGCTGATGGCATGACCCACAGTTTGGGAAATACTGCTTTCATACATGCCAGAATGATCTATTACAGTTTGATATTCCAAAATCCTCCACTAAAGCTGGTCAATTTTTTTTGAATATTTTTAGTAAAAGAAAATGTTTTCCTGTTACTCATCATTTTCCCCCCCCCAAACAATTTTATCCTTAACCATTTAAAGAACTTTTTAACAGGATGTAATTGTATTATCAATACTTCAGTACAATAGATGATAATTAAAAGGTTACAATATAATCAAGATTTTCTATTGTTGGTATTCTTTCTTTTTATTAAATAAAATTCTAGAGTCCTTAATTTTGTCCTAAATAAAGTTTGCGGATATCTGGAGCTGGGCTGGAATTTTCAGATGGAGGGGTTTTTTCATCAGAAAATGCTGGTTTGTTGAAACCATGCAGGAAAGGGTAGGTTTTAACAAATCCCCTGAATCAAAAAGGTGAAAGAAACAACCCCAGGTTTGAAATTGTCAAAATGTTCTGATTTTGACATTTTCAAAATGAAAACTGTTGTTTTTCATTTTGAAATGACTTTTCTTTTAAAATTGTATTGATTTATACTAAAAAAGTTATTTTTTTGTAAAAGGTTGAAACTGAAATGAAATATTTGGATTGACCCAATCTGGATTTACTTCAGCCCATCAACTGGCAAAATTTTTCAAGATTTTTACTTTTTATCTCGATTTGGGTGGAAAGTGTTTTGAGTGTGTTGAAAATCCTCAAGGGACAGGAAAACTGCTCCTGCTTTGCTCTACTGACATCAGCCCTACCGATAACCGAAGTGTCAAATTGCTCCTCAGTTTCAAAACAAAAGCATGTCAACTTTCCTTATGTGAATCTATTGTTGTATCAGAGCAATAGTAACTTCTTTGCCTTTAAAAGGCAGTAGTGACTGGCATAAAAGTATGTTGCACAGGAATTAAGATGACACATTAGCATCTCCATAATTAAGACTAACTTTTTTTCCCATGATAAGGCCAATTTTAACCTCTCTAAACTTCCTGGCCCACAGTCTTTAGCTACGTGGTCTTTCTTCTTTCAGGGCTAAATCCGCATGGCTTTTAAATAGGGGCACAGTTTGGGGAAGGAAGTCAGGAGCATTCTTCTCCTCTCCCCTTTCCACATGATCGAGGCAGGGCCAGGAAGAACTGCAGGCCGCGCACTCAGGGAGCACAGGTACTGCCAACCCCAAGTGTTCAAATACCATGAGTCAGACCCTCCTTCTTTTTCTTCCCAGGTCTGGTGTTGGCAGGGATGGAGCGGGCCTGGGGGATTAGCATTGGTTATGTGCCATTGCTCATGGAAAGCATGGGGAGAGGAGGGAGTAGAGCCACCCTGAGCCGCTGGGCTCTTTCCCTCTTTCTCTCCTGTGAGAATGATGTCAGTTGCAGAGAGAAGGGGGAGAGCTTGGCCTGCCTAGCTGCTCATCCCCAGCAGACAGACAAGCGTACAAGACAACTATGGGGGAAGGAGGGGTGGTACCTCAAGGCAGGCCTGAAGTTTGTGAGCGGGATGCAATTCTACCTATTCTTGGGACACTAGCTCCAGCTCAAACAGTGAGAGTTGGCAACACTGGTACTGCTCCCTAATTACTCTCTCCAGGGCAAACGGTGCCCAAATACAGTCAAAGAACAAGCCCATTCTTTCACCCTTCGCAGGTTTCCATTAACTAAAAGTCAAACTAGTTTGTGTTTGCAATCCAAATAGTTCCTTAATTCTATGCTGATCCACTCAGGCCCTTGGACTGAATTCTGAGCCACTCAGGGCCCATAACTGTGGTATCTGAGCACCTTAGGCCATGTCTACACTACGGAGCTTACAGAGGCATAGCTGTACCGCTGCAGTTGCACTGCTGCAAGATCGCTCGTGTAGCCACTCTATGCTGACGGCAGAGAGTTTTCCTGTCAACATAATAAAACCACTGCTACAAGCAGTTCTCCTGCCAACATAGTGCTGTCCACACTGGTGCTTCTGTCAGTGTAACTTATGTCGGCCAGGGGTGTGAAAAAACACCCTGAGTGACATAAATTATACCAACAAAAGTGGTAATGTAGACAAGCCCTTAGATAGGGAGGTTGTTTCCTGCAAATGGTCCTTATTGTAGGTTTCTTTGTAAATTACATTTTATTTGGCTTCCATAAATAGACATTTTATTGGTATATTGAGACTTAGCATTCATTTATTCTGCATTATGCAAGAAACATTAAAAGCCAGTGAAGTCAAGTATATCTTGTCCATCAAATACTTGTGATGGTTAAAAAAGAGTTTCTCTTTAAATTATACCTTCACAAATGGATGATTTTCCACTTATTCCACAATTATTAACTGTTTATGATATGCTCCCTCATGATATTACATTGGTCTTTCTTGCTGGTCAGAGCCTCAGCTGTTTTGAAAGAAGGGCAACTCAATTTTAATTTTAAGAAATGAACAACATCTTATGCAATATCACATCATATTTGTTCCCTTCCATAGGATAGTGAAGAGTGCTGGTGGCTTTTTCAGATTACTGTCATGGAGTTGTCTCTGAAATCAATCATTTGTCCAATGTTAAAAAGGTTGCTGAAGTTTTTCAAATGAAGATTTTACATAATAAAATGTCCTTTTTTCAAAACTAATTTGTTTGTGAAGAATTATTGACATCAACATTTTTTGCTTTTCTTAAAAAATGTCATGGTTTTTTCATTTTTCCCCAAAAATATTTAGCTAAAAATTATCAAAAGCATTATTGAAAATCAAGGAAAAAATCATTAACATTTTGAAATATGCAAATAAAAGGTGGATTGAAAACAACCACGACCATGGTCCATTTTGAACCTTTTGAAGTGAAAACAACTATGAAATTTCAATGTTTTTCACTAAAGTAGGTGTTTTGTTTTACCAGTTCTATTCAATATATTATGTTCTATCCAAAGATTCAAATCCATGTTATCTTTATATATAACTGACTTGAATTCAAATATAAACATATCTTTAGTAATGGGATTAATGGAAAATTTGCAGCTGTTACATTATGGTCCTTTCTATAAAGCAAAGGCAATAGTCATGTTAAAATGAATTAATAAGTAAATCAAATGAATGAAAATTATAGTGTAATTAGAAAGCAATAGCAACTCACCTCCCAAATCTCTGAAAGTGTCACTGGCCAAAACTCAACATAATATACAAAAGACAAACAAGAAAAGAACAATTCATTCATTCAAACATTGTAGCAAGAGCAGAATGATTTAATTGCCTGATTTTCCTCTTATTTACACCTATGTAAACCAGAAGTAACTCCAAAGAAGACACAGGAATAGCAGTGATGCAAAACTGATGTAAGTCAGAAGATAAGCAGGACCAGTATTTTTTTTACCAACACCTTATAGGAGGCAGCTTTGTCCTGAAATACAACATACTGTAATTGTACAGAAAAGCAACATGTCTTAAAAGGATTTCCTGTTTTTCATGGGTGCTATGTATCATCAAATTTAAGAATCTTGAGATTAAAGGAAACATTCATTTTAAAAGAGACTAGGAGTCAGAGCTTCAGCTGATGTGCACTGGCATAAGTCTGCTTAAATCAATGAAACTATTCTGACTTCTACCAACTGAAGATTTGGTCTTACGTAACAATAAATTGTCAGTTATTGTCATCCATTCAAAAGGTCTTTTCTATGGAAAATACATCTTCCTATGTGTGTATTATTCTTAGCAGCATAGAACAATGATAATTACTTTTAAAAATTCATGTCTGACAAAGGTCTTTTCTACACACAAATTTGCATCCATTTATTTAAATTGGTTAAGTTAAATTAATACAAATTCTTGTTTTGGAGTAAGAGTGTCTTATTTCAGTTTTGCTTAAACCTGTTCCTAACTGAATTAAGCTAAATGGAAATAATATTGGTTTAAGCCCAAATAATAGTGTCCACACAGCCTTTTGTGTCCACACAGCCAGTTTTACTAAACCAGTGCAACTTTGATTGTAGACAAGCCATTAGAAAACATTTACCGTTCTTTAAATGAACATTTGAATATACTTTGAGGAGGATAAAGGAGAAAAAAATATTCCTGTTCAATGAACGGAAAAACTACAAACAGAAAGCTGAAGGAAATTAGAAAGGTCTATTTAAAGATGCTGCTAATTAATTCTTTTTTTCCTTGAAATCTCTTTTCCGGAAAATTTTTTACACACCAATTTTCATATAACTGATGAGTGGGAGGAACCTAAGCAAAACATGAAAGGAACATGGGCTATTTTTAAAATGTCTATTTACATTTATCCTTTGTTGATTCCTTCCTAAATGGTAACAGCACACAAAGGGGAACATTCCTCATTTTCTGCCCAAATATTTCTTTTCCTTTCATTCCTTTTCACGTCCCCTAGAACCTTTTGTAAAGCTGGACAGGGTATATTTGTATAGATGCACAATATAAAAAGGAAAGATGGTCTGGAGATAAGGCATTGGACTAGGACATAACAAATTTGGGGTTGATTCCTAGTTTTGGGATCAGACTGACTTCCTTGGGTAAGTCATTTAATTTCTCCATGCCTCAAGTCCCCATTTGTGAAATATATTATTACACTATTTAGTTTGTAAGATCTATGCCAGATACTATCTCTTACTATAAATATGTACAGTGTCTAGCACAGTGGGGTCCTTTAGGCAACACTGTAAAACAAATAACAACAAGATGATGTCTTTGATTGATTAGAAAGGACTCATCAAAATAAGAAGAAACTTCCTTCCACCATTTTTCTGGAAGGATTCTATCCAACTCACCTTCAAAAGAAGTATCATGGCAACAGATACAATTGTGGTCCAGCATCTGCCTGATTATGTCTATTAGGTGGTTACACTAGGAGGACTATTAGTTGGTTACACTGCTTATTGTGGATAGTCGGAGATGATACCTATTTATATTTAATCTATGTCAGTACCCAAGATGAGTCCATAAGATCATCATAAATAGCCAGATTCCAATGTTCTTACTTCCAGTGAATAGTACCTTACTTTAGGAGTAGTCCCACTGAAGTCAATGACACTGTTTGTGGAATAAGGCACTACTCCATATGCCCAAGGATGGGCATTATTTTGTCCTTTACAAGTGAAATAGGAGTTTCTTTCCTTTGGTCTTCAGAAGTGCTGGTAATTCAGTTCTTGTTGGAAAACAATCATCTCATCTCTAAAGGTACAAGAACATTGTAGATACCTCCAGCAGTCTGAGCAGAAGGGGAAATCATAATAATTTTCTCTTCCAGCAGTGCCCCAGTCTGTACTTAATGGCCCATTGGGCCAGCCATCTTTATTACCAAAACAGGAGAAACTGAGTGATGGCAGCATATCTCAGTGAGCTTGAAGGCCTGTTCATGAGAGAAGAACAATAAGCCCTCCTTCTCAAAAGTATGACAGGGAAAACAGCTTTCGTACTCAGCACCAGCCCCAGCAGCACATCAGGGAGGCCAGGCACTACTTCAGGTACCAAGGAATCCAGTAGCTAATGAGTCCATTCACTAGTTAAGAAGGAAGCCCAAGGAACTCAGGTCAGGAACTCAGTTGCAACCTAGCAAGCAGCCCAAGAGTGCAGGTGCCAGCCTAGGAATCCAGCAGGAAACTCCAAAAATCAGGTTGCTTAACTAAGAAGTCCAGACTACCCTGTTGGAGAGTTCAGTAGTCAAGCCATCAACCCAGATGGGTGGATGGGCATTTTATGCAGGTGTTTAAGGAAGCAGGATAAGGGAAAGAAGCACTTGGAGGATGTATAGCAGAGGAGCACACTTGAGAATTGTGTTTTGGGACCTGTTTAAATGTCATGCCACTGTCCCTCTTCCCCTCAAATTCAATTTTACAATTAGTTCTTAGAACTGCATTCTACAGCAAACACAGTAAATTTGCTCTCTGATATTAAATCTATGTTAAAGGCACCAAACTGTTTGAATTAAACCTTGTCTTTCTTTCATGTACTATATAATAAATGGGGATAATTATATTTATATCCAGCCTTGAGAGTGCTTATTAAACAAAGTCATTTTTCCCAGTGTCCAGCACTGTAATTACTTCAAAGCGGTATTATGTGGCCTTTATGAAGTGTCAAAGCCCCACTTTCTATTTTTTTCTCACATTAAGTTTGACATTTCCCATCATGTCACTGGAGAATAATATCACACCTTGTGGAGTGATGTAATATTATTTGTGACTGAGTTATAGCAGCATTCAACTAACTTGATGCAATGTCTTAGGAAGCAAATTTATTACATTTTTCCATTGTCTGGATGTTTGGTCCAAATTGAATGTCTGCACTAACAAATATGCTGTGAATGTGAAAAAAGAGAAAGAAAACTGGAAATGCTTATACAAAAACAGTACTTATGTTATTTTTCCTCTTTCCCCTCCTTCCCTTTCTATCCATCTGCCTTTGATGTGGTATTCTGTAAACAGTTTTAGTTAACTCAGTTTCGAGATGTTAAGGCCAAAAGACAAGGGGGAAGAATTAGGTTTTGGAACAGCATTACATGAATGAATTTCTCATTTAGGACATGTTCACATGGGATGCATTTTACATTCCTCTAAAAACAACTTCCAGCTTTCCCATCGATAAATTGTACTGGGTAAAACAACAACATAGCTGGTGTTCAGCCTACTCTACCCTTTTTTTCTTTATATTTTGTTTGTATAGAGTTTTTCAACCACTGCCTCTGAAGCATTACATAATGGAGGCTATTATGATGTCAGTGTAAAACTGATTAGCACCCCAGCTATAGGGAACTAGCCTTATTTGACAGGAGAGTGGATAAAATGATTTAATTTTAATTTATTCTTTTAATTCTTGAGAATTTGGCCCTATGTTTCCCCAGGTAGAGGCAATGAGTAATAATAGTTTAACTAGTGTGTTGAAGAATGAAGGTTCTTCATTAGAACACAAGGGAGGTCGGGAGAGACACAGTCATGTATCTGAGTCTTGTAGTCCAATTTACTAGTGTACCCAGGTTTATTGGAACCTAGTAAAAAACAAACAGAAGAAACCAATACAACCTGATTTTAAACTGCACTTTAATCTCTTTTCTGCTTGTGAAATGTTTGTCAGATCATGATTTCCTCACTATTTTCCATGGTTTTTTTTTAAACTGTCTAGCCTAACTATGAACTATTAATGGTGAATATTTGATAGTCAAAATTTAATGTAAATGGTTAGTTATTGTTGGCCATAGAGACCCGGATGAACTATTTGCAATGGACACTTTATTTGACAAAGTTAGCCTGTTATTCTGTTTGTAAATTGTACAGAAAGTAATTTAGATCTTTTTATGTAATAAATACTTTAGTCTGTAGGTTGCTACCAAAGTGTTTGCCACAACTTTTGCTTTGAGCATTCAGTATTTCCAAACTGTTGATAGAACTGTGTGATTGCTCGGGCAAGTCAAATGACACTTCTTTTCTGCTTTCTGAATTGATGTCTTCCAAGTAGAGGTGGCCAAAAAACAAGGTTCTGTTTCTGGAGAAAATTTCAAACAAAATATTTTAGTTTTTGGCAGTGAAATCTGAGTTTTTAGGTATTTAGTGTTCAATAAAATATCAAACATTTCTGGCCAAAGCAGACACTTTTCAAAAATAACAATAATAAGAAATAAATTAATTAATAAAAAAACAATGTTCTGTGACATTGTAACCTGAAAATGTTTACATTTCTGTAAAATGACACTTTCCCTTTCTGTAATCTTTGTTGTAATCCAAACTGCGCTTCCACAGGTGAATATAAAAAGTGTTGGTGATACCTTCATGCCAAAGTTTTTATTTCAATGAATATTTAGGAATCAATCAATTCTTGTCACAAACATCAGTTGCTAGTATTTCTATTACCTGATCAGATGACCATAACTCAGTATACAGGGTTGAAGAAGTAATGGAAGTTTTAAATTTCTCAAGAAGACATAGCAATGGTGAAAAAAGCAGCAAATAAACAGGGTTTGGGGAATTCATTGTCAGGGCTGGTCTACACTACTGCTGTAAGTTGACCTAAATTACAATACTTCTGTTACGTAACAGAAGTCGACATAACTTAGGTCAACTTACAGTGGTGTCTAAATTGCATTGTGTTGATGGGAGATGCATTTCTACTGACTTACCTTATTCTTCTCGGGGAGCTGGAGTACAGAAGTCAATGGGAGAGCACCCTGTCATTGACTTAGCGGGTCTTCACCAGAACTGCTAAATTGACACCGCTGCATTGATTGCAGCAGTGCCGATCTATCCATAAGTATAGACATGGCCTCAGTTAACTCAAAAATAGCGTAATTACTACTAGAGTAAGTTAATTTTTAAATTTAAATTTAAATTGGAAAATGTATTGAAAATTTTTGGCCCCATTCACCTTTTTCACTGCCAGGCTCTTCGACAAGATATTAAATATCAGATTACAGAAGTATATTTTGATCTATATGCAGAATGATTTATGCAAACTGATTCAGTCAATAACAGTGGTTGTAAATTTAGGGGCCTTGCAGGTAAGTGGACCAACTTACCAGAGAGATCATACTGAAATGTATGAGTAGAGTTACTTCCTACGTCAAACTTTATGTAAAAAAATTTATTCTTTACAAAACAACAAAACTGCAAAAACTGCACAATGCATGCATCAAGTATTCTTTTTTCTATGGAAGTTGATATTTTGCTTAAGAAATCAGTAACTCTTATGAAAAGTACAGATGGTCAAAAAAAGGGGTAAAAACGTCTGCAAAAATTGCGTGGACTTTTGCCATGTTCTGTTGAGATATTGAACTTCTCAAGATTTTCTAACAAGTTCTCAACTCATGAACACTTATTAAAACTTCCATTAATAATGTGATCAACTATTCAAAATGTTTCTATAGCTTAGAATAGTTTCGTCTAAGCCCTTTGATTCTGTAATCACCAAACAATCCTAATGAGAACAAGCACAGCACAAGATCCAGGGCATGTGTCTATGAAATACTGTCAGGCAACAAACATATACAAGTACTAACAAGATTGCTAGAATTTTTACATGCTAATATATTTTATGATGTACTGTAATATACATAGTTTATGATGCTAATGTTTTAATGAAATGTTTAATGTCTTTCCTTACTATTATATATAAGTTGTAAAGTTTCTATGATCTGTGAAGTACTTTAGAATACTTTATGATGAAAGGTACTATATAAATACAAGCTGTTTTTATTCTTCTTATTAATTACTTATTAATTATTATTTTTATGTAAGAAGTAGACTGATAGTGAGGCAACAACATAGCTTATTACCATGCAGAGGTTACATAGAGTAGTAAGTCACACAGTAAAACTTACCTAAGGTTGGATGGAGTGTGGGAAGTTGTCTATTGCTTAACAGCAGCATGGCTCTTCTCTTGTAGCTCCAGGAGAAGAAGAACTGAGACAAGGGCCCTAAAACCTGAATGAGAGGTGAGCATGTCAATGTTTTTTCCATCATAATCACACAAGACATTTTCATTACCATGCACACCCTCTCATGGGATTTTTATTTATCTGCATATGTCAGACACACTTCTGGGGTGACTCAGGCATGAATTTTTCCCTAATTACTATTTGCTGAAAGGATTTTATGGTGGGATGTTTCCATACCTCTTTCTCTATCAAGGTCCAATGTGGGATGCAACATGAACAAAAACCCATAACGAGGGACAAATTAGTCACATACGAACTTGTCTACACACGGACATTCAGGAAAATTAATCCAAATGAACTTTTAAAATGCTGTGGGATTCCTTCTTTTAATGTAAATAACTCTTTCTGTAACCTCAATTTCATTATTCTTTATTTCTACAGTAAATACTTTTCAGGAATAAAAGTGAGCCACACCAGATTTGTGTGGAACACTTCTGACTTTGAAACTAAAATGAGTGATGTCCCCCAAAATGAGGTATACTTGGAAGGTACTGATACTTTGTTGCATGACGGGTGCCGGGAGAACCAAAGTTTTCTTTTAAAAGGGCAAATAAAGTAATCATGAAGTTGATATAAATCAGAATTATTTTTGTAAATGAAAAGAAGTGTTTAATAAAATTTTAGCTGATTGTCGGTTGCTATATGTTAAGCAAATGCAGATATGTACTGAATAATATGACTGAGGTTATCATGCACTTTCATAACTGGATACTTTCATCTCTACCAAACTCAGTCATACAAAAAAAACCCTGAATCATACGAGTCCCATGCTCACCCCTAACTCCTACTCCATCTTGAACACTAGTAGAATGGAAATTGAATCCAAACCACTAGAATCCAAAACCCAGCCAATAAGCTTGTGCCATGACATTTTTAATCAATTATGCAAAATGGCATCCTTCATGTGGCGTGATCTCCCACATATGGTGTACAGAGGATGCCATTTTGCTTGAGCATTTGGGGGCTGGACAGAATCATCCCATGGACACAGCCAGGCCTGGGGCATGCATTGTGTGCCTTGCATATACTGATGGCATGCCACTGCTCAAAAATCTTGCCTCCTAACCTATTTCTACAGAAATTCTGAATAATAATGAATATAAACTTTATGCACTAGATTGTAACTCAGCATATAGGGAGTAGGAATCATCCTTACACATGCAGATGGGTGGGGAGTGGGCAGCTACAGGGCAAGAGTAGGCATAGCCTTAGCTCCACTCCCCCTGCTTCTGGAGAGGGTCATTGGGAAGTGGGTAGTACTTTACTGCTGGTATAGGACAGCCAAAGATTACTAGCCCCCCAGGAACAAGTAAGAAACAGGGAAGGAACTATGTCTGAGAGGTGTGCCTCTTAGTTGCAATGCCTCCTGGCTTGGTGCAGGTTATGTACCACGGTTTGCTCAGGATTGTTCCTATAGTTAAACTCTACCTTATAAATGTAATTCAATCCCATTCCAAAATCAGGGTGAAATTCTGGCCCCATTGAAGTCAATAGAAAGACTCCCACACATTGCCATCTGGGCAACATTCCACCCCAGAATTTTTTCAAAATATATTAGATGTGATGAACTTTTCTGACATCCACTAAATTTCTGAACTATTAATAATAATTACTGTAATTGAGATAAAATGGTTAGGGACTTTCATTAATTCATAGTGATAAGTTCAGCACTTGGATGAATGTGGCAGAAGGGAACTAAAAAAACCCTGAATTCAGAAAAGAACAAAAAACAAACAATAATCATTTGAATCCAGTGCCCCTGAGGCCCCAGTTTTCATGATATTTGCAGATTGAATTAAAGTATTTTCATTCCTTAACTACATGCAATTTTAACAGTCCTACCCTTTCTTTGAAGAAGATATTGTACAAGCAACATAGTCATTGACTATGGTATAACCACATGCTCATTTCAAGTACTATGCAATATGGAAATAAGAACTAATGATATTAAGCTACCACCACACATTTCAGACAAGCAAGCGGATAGATGTGGCATAAGTAGTTCACACATAAAAGGAAGTATTTCACATGGTCACAATACTAATTCCATTCAGTAGAGGGCAGTGATGTACATGCTGTAAACCCAGCCTAGTACATTACTGTATTGCTTGTCTACAAAAGGACATTCAGGCAAGTTAATCCAAATGAACTTTTAAAATGGATTAGTTACACTGCATTTATTCCCTATGTGGAAGTTCTTAGTCAGAATTAAAGTGGCCTACAGTGTTTTAAAGTCACACCTTTAGTATATTCAGATTAACTTTCCGAGTACCCCAGTATAGAAAAGCCCGTAGTCTATCCTGGTTTTAAATGATGATCCTTCAGAAAGTAATGTGATGGCATTGACCAGTCACAGTTAGAATCATAGACTCAGAAACATAGGGTGAGAAGGAACTGCAAGGGTCATCTAGTCTGTTCACAGATACTACAAAGTCATCACTTTTAGATGGGTGTATTTGGGAAACACAGCATTCAGAAAAGATAATAGCCACAGGTTCTCCATTAATAAATTGTAATGGCATGTATTCTGCTTTTTATTCCAATAAAACAAAACACATTGGGTGCCACTTTAGGTGCCTAAATACCAGAATCAGGATAAAATGGGATTCATAAAAACCCCACTCAGCTGCTACCAGGTGCCTAAATTGTGCCGTCAAAGTTCCCTGATGCCTATGCTCCTGCTTGTGCACACCTGCAGCCCTATGCCAGGCGCATCCAGAAGCTTAAGCCCCATAGTGATGCACGAACCAGGGGATGATAGGTGTTTAGGAAGATAGAAAGATTGCCTGCAAGCCTGGTCCAGTAATAGGCTGAGGGCTGGCCTATTGGGTCGAGAAGACATTTGCCATATAGTTACTACCACTGTTAGTAGAAGAGAAAATTATGTTCTGTTGGCAAAAGTAATTTTATCATATTTACTATATATTCAAGACTCAAAATTTATATCCATTTTAGTTCTCCTGAGAAGGTAGAAAGGACCCCAAGACATTTAAATGTGTAGTGGCAGTATAAAGCCATGGGATGCCAAGTAAGGTCAGCATCCCAGCTGGGGAATGGAGGGCCCATGGAAAGGGCAAATCCAGGAATCCGTTGAAACCCCCCAAAGTTCGCCCTGTTACATTTTGAGTGTTTGGGTTCAAATAAGTCAAAATTTGAAGAGCTTGAAAAAAGCAGAAGTCCAATAAAAGATATTACCTCACCCACCTTGTCTCTCTAATGAACCCACAGGTAATTTTCCCCAAAACTTACTTGACTCCAAACTGGTGAGGTTTACATAGGCATAAATGAGATATTGCCTTTTAGAAAGATGTACCACTGAAATATAGAGGCTTGGATATCTATACCAAAATGGTACAGAAAGTAGAAGTGGATGACTACTACAAAAACATTATTTGAACATTCAGTAAGGGTGTGTGTCTGCTTTCTGTGAACATTCGTGTAATCAAGTGTTCCTAGCTCAAAAGCTCCTGGGAAGCAGATTTAAAATGTTCTTTCTGTGACTGTTCAGATTACAAACCTGAATCTATTACCCAATCAGGGAAGAAAAACAATACCAGGAGGCCAATCACAACCAGGCAATACATCTGGAATTTCAGATTTCCAATTTCATATAAGACATTCAAAACCAACATATGAATAACTGCAAATAGGGAATATGGTTTTTTAAAAACATACATTATCTGTTCACGGAACAGGAAAAAAGGTGAAATTAGTCAAAGAAATTGTTAGTTCACTTAGGTCTAGTGGCTGTTTTGACTGGCTGTTAGAAGGAAGTAACTGAGCTAACTATTTCTTAAGAGGTTCCACCTTCTTCCAACCAGCAGCTGAAGGTAGGATGCCAAATAAGGAAATGCTCTGAAGAAAGCCTGATGAAATTTTCTAAACCCAATCATGCATTTTTTTCTGGTTTTTTTTTGTGTGTGTGGTTTTAAGATTTTTCTTGTCCTTTGTATTATGCACACCCCTATATTTATTGTTTTACAAAGTAAAAGATCCCTAAAAAGATATCTTAGGAAGTGAATTCCATGTGTACAGTCTATTCTTCCACCAGGAACAGGTTAGAGAGCATAGGAATCATCATCATATGGTGGACATAGTCATTTTAAGAGTTAGAAGAATTTTTCCTCAATAAAGCAGACCAAATTTTGTTATGACCATGTTAAAGTAACAATATTACAAGCCCCGAATGCTGTATCTGCATAGGTATGAACATTTTAACAGAGTTTCATAGTTTAATTTTTGTTATATAATGAACCTTGTGTTAGTTGAGCATATGCTACATCTCCTGGGTCAAACAAATACCACAGGATTCTTGCAAACCTTTGCATTTTCATACACAATGCACCAATTTAACAAAGTTGTTAGTTTAATTTGGGGTATTTCATTTCTTATGTATACTGAGTTAAAAAAAACCAATAACCCAAAGCAAAGATCAAAGGCTGCAAAAACACATGAACTCAAGCTGACAAATAAATCCACTGAAATCCATATATCTGAAAATCTTCAAGATTCATGCACAATTCTAATGACCAATACCTGGACAAACAGAATGACAATTTACCCACACAAAATAAAGATTCAGACATGGTTCAGAAAAGGAATTGGTAGGAAAGTCCTTTCTCAAACTGACTTTTCTAATGCTGACAGTCCATAAACCTGATAGTTTCAATTCTTGGCTTAATCCTGTTCTTGTAAGTGGAGTTAAGTGGATGGCTAGGATAGATTTGTTAAGCTTTCAACACACAAAATCTGTCAGTTCACAGATGTGCTAGCCTGGAGCCATGTCTAGAGAAAAGGTTTAATCCTTTGATTTAAAGCAGTCTCAAGTCATGAGGAGTCAGTGATCCACCCCTTCGCATTTACTTTGAGTATATATGCAAGAGGGATGTCTCACTAAGCAGCTTCCTTTGTATCTTAGAGTATTACTTACAGGGGATAATTTTAAACAAAAGGAGAAATAGGTGGGTGGCTATCATTAGCCTAAGGGTGATGAAAACTAGAAAAGGGATTGCAATAGGATGGGCAATAGTATGAAATAGCTGTCATATTGTACATCATTCTTTAATTCAATGCTGTTGACTATATTTGCCATAAAAATCTCTGAAGAACAAAATCACCCATATAGTTAATTCTCTCAGTTACCCACTGGGCTTTTATTAAGAAGGGCACCATATCCTACTCTAAACCCCCACAAAGTTAGATGATAGCTTACTCACTGGATCATCTCTTTATACCTTTTAGAGATTCTATCTACTTACCTGAAAAAGTATTACAGTAATCTTTTCAAAAGTGCCTAAGTGTCTTAAGAGCCTAAATACTCTAGTCTTATTTATTTTCAATAGAACATAGGCTTCTAAGTAGAACTGTTCAGGAATTTTCTGTCAAAATGTTTTTTTCATAAGGAAATGTATATTTTTTGCTGAAATTTTTCAATTTTTTATAGGGGAAATTAAAAAAAAATAATTTTATGTCCTCATTTTCCATTATAGACTGAGGATCCTGGCTGAACTACATTTCCTATAATGCACTGCAGTCTTCACTCTGGTTGAACTGCCACAGAGTATCACGGGACATCTAGTCCAACTGAGGAGCCTAGACCTTAGAGGAGAATGGGCGCATCAGGATCCTGAACTACAATTCCCATGAGGCACCATGACAGTTTGGGCAGATACAGTTTAGTGTTGAGCTCAGTTGAAACAGAACATGCTGATGTTTTCAAATAAGAGTATTTCATAACTTTATTTTCTATGAAAATTTTTGATATTTAGATGTTTTTATTTGATTTGGGACAAAAATCTCTCACAAAATGGATATTCCAATTTTGACTAAGTCTACTCCTAAGTCTTCCTTAGGGACTTTAGAATATTTCCCCCATATATCATGTTTATCACCTTGTGATTGTGTAGATTGTATTCTTAAATGGTATTCAGAGTTAATTAATAGAGTGGAATGGTAACATAAAGAAAAGGGATTGCAGTAAATGAGAGAATGACATAAATTTCATAACAGTGGACGTGATTTGCAGCTGCATCAACCAGTATAGCTATATAGATTTAAATCAAATTAGGCTGATTTACACCAGCTATAGGTCTGGCTCATGTGGGGGATTTTTTTATGTAAGGGGAAAACTTGGATCTGGAAATAATACACTGTAACAGACTATATCTATTGCTAAAGCATTGCACAATCTAAAAGGTAGCTGTAAAATTGTGAGGGAAGGGGGCTCAGAAAGAAAAAGGTTGAGAAACCCTGAACTAGAGCAGATCTTTTAGGAAAAAAAATCCAATCTTGATTTTAAAATTGTAAGTAAGTGATGGAGAATCAATTACTAATTCAGGCCCCCATCTTCCAAAGATTTACACATGCACTTAACTTTATGCTGAGTGAGGGCTCACATTAATGTCAATGGGACTATGACAGGGCAAAATCACAGCCCTTTGAAGTTAATGAAAGTTTGGCCATTGATTTCAGTGGAAACAGGATTTCACCAACACTGTGTAAAGGTAAGCATGTGAATATTGAAGACACAGTTAGCACTTTAAATAATAACAATAACAACATGTATATGGAAAACATCTTCCTAAACACAAAGGTTAACACTGCCTAATGAATAGCATTAAACACATACAACATGGAGGGCATTATGAGCTAGAGCCAGTCCCTCCGTTCATGTAAATCAGGCAACTCCACTGAAATCAATGAAGCTGTACAAATTTACTCCAGCTAAGAATCTGGCCCAATCCAGGAGTCAGAAGGCTAATTTCACTTGGAAAAAAAGTGTCCAACATAAACATAAGAGGCTATTAACTAGGCATCAGTTGTGTGCACAATTGCAGTAATTAGGTGCACAAAGTAGGCCAGCCTGTGTAAACTGGCATAGCTGTGTTGACATCAATGTAGCTAGACCAATTCACATCATAAATTCCAGAATAAGCACAAATGTGGCTTAATATAAATGACTAAACACATAAACAAACACACAACGCAAATCATTGCAGGTTGCCCCAACTATTTAATATCGGTCCCTGATACAATATTTCATTTGTTATTTAATAGCAGTAGGAAACATTCAGAAAATATAGAGAAAAATCCTTCTTTGAAACCTTTACTGATTTAACTGGTGCCCATTTACAATACCACTGCTTGAGAAGACCTTAAAAATGTCTCCTTGAAGATTTACCTTAAGCCAAACTGTGAATTTCCCGTACTTTAGAGACTATCAATAGCTTTGATGAACAGCAAAATATGGTATGAAGTACAGTTGTTTTACTAACATGCTGCTCACTGAGCCTAAGGAAAAAAGTACAAGGCTGTCCTGAAAAAATAGTTGTTAGGTGTGTCTATAAATATTTACCTGTGATATGAGATATGCATCTAAAATGATTAAATGTTGCATAGTAGCCAACATTCCTAATATGTTAGGGCATTGATTTAGAATACATCATATTTTTATCTATGGATATTAATTCATCCTTCTTAACGAGGGGGAATCCAAATAGGTTTCAACAGGTCTGTACCAGAATCATAAATTAGCATGTTTCTACATGAGAAAATTACAGTACTTAGACTGTAGGTAGACACTGAGCTATTCGTCACTGATACATGCTAAGGCCCCAGTACTGCACTCCATGCTAAGGGCCCAGTACTGTAACACTCCCCCACTGTATTAATTGTAATAATGGAAACACTGAAGAATTATCCTTCAAACTAGATAGGCAGACAATACTAAAAGTGCAAAGTTTGAAGTATGTGTGTTTTAGAATCCTGGAAATTGGGGGTGAAATTAGAGCTAGGATAATAAATTCCTGGCTCAAATTCAGTTAAAAGGTATAGTTGTCAGCGATCCCTAGAGGTTGAAGATGATCACTTTCACAGGTTTTATTTTTCATGGGTCCTTTTGTGACTGAAGAGTCCAATTCTTGAGCCACAGGCTCGTTGGCAGACATTGCAGGTGGCGTTGGAAGTCAGGGTTGAGCCACAATTGTTGCATGACCATTGTCTTTCCTTTCTTTTCTGGCATTTTTTCTGCCACAAGGGCAAGGAGATTTTCCTCAAAAGTGGACATTCCCTCTCCGATAAGTTTTCACCAGTTATCCCTATCTTAGACTGCAGTGTCCCAGTGTGTGAGGGTGTCTTTAAAGCATTTCTTTTGGCCTCCTGTCATTCCTCCTTTGGTGAGTTAGGCATACAGCAGTTGTTTCGGTAAGCGTACATCAGGCATGCAACACAGTGCCCGCTCCACCTCAGATGGTGCTGGATAATCAGGCCTCAACACAGACGATCTTGGCCGCTGTGAGGACACTGACATTAGTGTGATGTTCCTCCCACTTCATGTTGAAGATCTTCCGAAGAAAATGCTGGTGCTGGTGTTCCAGGTTTTTCAGGTGTTTTCTGTAGGTCACCCAAGTCTCACAGCTGTAGAGGAGATATTTACCTGTGATATGAGATATAAATCTAAAATGATTAAATGTTGCATAGTAGCCAACATTCCTAATATGCTAGGGCATTGATTTAGAATACATCATATTTTTATCTATGGATATTAATTCATCCTTCTTAACGAGGGGGAATCCAAATAAGTTTCAACAGGGTTCTGTACTAGGATCATAAATTAGCATGTTTCTAAATCTCACAGCTGTAGAGGAGAGTTGGGATTACCACCGCTTTATAAACTAAACGTCTAGTATGTGTTCTGATTCGATTGTTGAACACCTGGCGAGACAGTCTGCCAAAGGCAAGGCTGGCACAGCGAATTCTGTGCTGAATCTTGAAGTCAAAATGTTGTAGTATGTTAAAGGAAGGTAGTAATAAGATTAAAAGGGGAAGATTATAAAATGGTGGTCCATCCAGTGTCAATGTATGACTCTAAGCAACAAAAAAGAAACATGAGCAAATGATCTGTTCCACAGAAATCTGAAAGTTGAGATGTATGAAGGGTATGAGCAAGAACGACCATGTGATGAAGGTGTATATTAGAAACATGCTCAAAGTCACACTCATAAAACAAAAAATGAGGGAGTGCAGTCATATAAAGTGGTTTGGTCATGTAACATTTAGGCCTGACAACTGCATAGGTAAGAGAGTCCAACAGATCAAGATTGAAGGAAAAAGTTGGAGATGCGGATCCAAGAAGTGATGGGATATCATAAAGGAAGGTATGTTAGCATTGGTGTGATAGAGGATATGACATTGAACAGAGCACTGCAGGGCTGCCCAGAGGGGGGGGCAAGAGGGGCAATTTGCCCCAGGCCCCGAGCCCCACAGGGGCCCCCACCAGAGTTTTTCGGGGCCCCTGGAGCGGGGTCCTTCACTCGCTCCGGGGGCCCGGAAAACTCTTGCGGGGCCGGGCGCAGGAGCTTCTTCTGCTCCCGGTTTTCGTCGGCGGGGGGTCCTTCCGCTCCGGGGCGGAAGGACCCCCCGCTGGCGAATTACCTCCGAAGACGAAGCGGGACCCGCCGCCGAAGTTCAGCTCGGTCTTCAGCGGTAATTCGGCGGCGGGGGGGCCCTTCCCTTCCGGGACCCGCCGCTGAAGTGCCCCGAAGACCCGCGGCGGGGGCCCCCCTCCACCGAATTACCGCTGAAGACCGGGCTGCACTTCGGTGGTGGGTCCGGCTTCGGCCGTAATTCGGCGGCGGGGGGGGCCCCGCCGCGGGTCTTTGGGGCACTTCGGCGGCGGGTCCCGGAACGGAAGGGCCCCCCGCCACCGAAGACCCCAGGCCCCCGGAATCCTCTGGGCGGCCCTGGAGCACTTTGAAGGGAGAGGACATGTAGAGCGGACCCCATTTGATTGGATTAACACAAAGAGGAAGACAACACTATATTAATTTTAAAGTCATGTTCACCTGTGTTTTCTTCTGCAGCTTTTTAATGCAGTACACTTTGTCAGTGCCGGTATTGATGCCAGCTATTGAGGACAAGTTTGAAATGTGCTGCAGGCCTCTCTACAACTGATCCTCGTTGATATTGCTCATTAAACCAGGCGCAAGTGGTTGGATTAAAACATTAACAAATTAGAGGTTATCCAAGAAGATGTCCTATAAAAATCGTGATCTGTAGCTTTCAACTGCTTTATTGTATCTTTCCTTCTTTACTTATATTATTTTCATTTTTAATTTACCAAAGTTTATATTAAGGGCCAGCTCTTTTTGCTCATTCTTATGTCAAACAGTGCCTTGCATTTCATGATTGGTCCCATAGGGATCATGGGTCTCTGTTGGCCAGGGAGTCTCACCTCTCTCTTACCTACACAGTGCACGAGCCAGTGCCTCCAGGAGTCAAGTTCTCAGTGAACTCCCCTGTGTTTTGTCATACAGGAACAGATTTCCCAGGCACCGGGTTGCAACACCATTTGGCCCATCCATGCATCCACCTGTGCCAGGTTGAAATGGCACTCACTGAAATTTGGCCCAGCCACTCCATCATCTGTATTTAGGGGCAGCCAGCTCATATTTCAATGGTGTTGTGACAATGCAGCCGGAACAATGCTCCAAACTGCTCTAGCAGCAGCCATGATGATCTAGTACAGGACCACTGCTTAAAAGTGGTTGGGGCAAGGCTCCCTGGCTCCATGACCTACGGATGTTTGAGCAAGTGCAAAAACCATGGGGGTAGAGGAGGGTGGTATTTGTCCCTCCCCACCCAATTGGCACCACTGCTAACAAAACAAGAAGAAAATTACTATTTAATTTCAGTGGATCAAATCCAATTGCCCTCATAAGGCAAAACTTCCTCTGACATTTTCCTTGAGTAAGATGTCAGGATTTGGTCTAATATATTTGTTGGAATCAGTCTAGACCATGGAGGGAATCAGCTGGAATCTTTGAAGTCAGTGTCCGAGATTAGTCATTCTAATCTAATTTCATGAAACTTCCACCATTCACAGACATGTTAATCCATACTTTGTCATCATGCAAATAGTTTGGAACAATGAATATCATGGGCCTAGCAAATAAAAGTGACCCACACTCAATTCTGTTATTTGAAAAAATACAAGCAAGTCACTTTTTGAACTGTTTCACACTTTCTACTCTACTCTACACCTCTACCAAAGAATGTGTTTAACTTAAGGGTATGTCTACACTACCTGCTGGATTGGCGGATAGTGATCGATCCCCAAACGCGCTCCCTGTCGACTCCGGAACTCCACCAGGGTGAGAGGCAGAAGCGGAGTTGACGGGGGAGCGGCGCCCCCCCAGTGTAGACCAGGCCTAAGTGCCAAACCTGCAATTACTTAAACACGCACTCAACTTTATCCCTACAACTAGCTCCACTGAAGTCAAAAAGTAAAATCCTGGCTCCACTGAAGTCAATGGCAAAACTCCTTCTAACTGCAAAGGGACCAGGAGTTAATTGAATGCTTGCCAGGTCCGGGCCTTCGACTGGTGTTTCTCCTCTTTTGCACCTATTTCTGGTGGTGGTCTGAAGCTGAGCAATCATGGGAGGAGAAGAAATTTTAGTCAAGGACAAAAGGACAAAACCTTGATTTTACATAAAATGCCATGGGGATTTTTTAACATGCTTAGTTTGTAAGGTCTCCTCTGGAAGACATGGGAAACTGCTTGGTACTCATTTTATCTTTTTGAGTATGGGAAGGGCTGAGTCAACCTTGAAGGGATCTGAATATGTGGAACCAGGAAGTTTATGTATTAAAAACCTAGTGCTTAAATTACATAACAAATTAGACCACCTTGTAGAAGAGTTAGAGGGAGTGTAGGACTAATTATATTTTCCATAATGTTTAAATTGATACAAATATGCCGGTTAACAAAAACAATTAATAAAAGTTATATGGAAACAAACTTTGTGGGTTGAAAGTACTGCATATAAACATATTGACATTATAGTTAATAAAAATGAGATTCTATTTAACAGTGTGTGATAGAACAGGTACACAGACTATACAGAGTAAACAATTTTAATTATTTTTGTGAGAAGAGAGTCTGATTACATGACTGTGTTTCCATTTAATTTTATATTTCCTCTCATCAGACAAGGTAATATCACTTTTCAATGATAAATCAAAGCCCGGGATTTTCAAAGGAGCCAAAGAGTATCACGTGTAATCAGTGTATATCATAGGACATGCAACATAGCTCCATTTCAGAAGTATTTATCATAAAGTAATTAGCGTAAGTGTGTAAATATTTACATCAGGATAAAATAGTTTCTTATATAGGTTTCGTGATTAAGAAGTAGTAGTCTTCTGTGATCAAGCCCATAGGAACTAATGCTGTGAAAAAACTGTTTGGTTCAGTTTGTGTGGATTCATACCATATAACTTTTGGTTTTAAACAAATCCCAAAGCTCAAAGCAAAATGCAGACAAAATTACCTACATAATCAAAATGGACATCTATTTTTCTCAACACATGGCTTGTATTTGCTAAAAAACTTAGTCTTACTTGAAAGCTTTGTGAAATTTGGCAAATCTTTTGGTGAACCCAGCCAAAGCTTTGGATTTGTATTTAAATTTGGCAAAACCCAAAAGAGGGCAGTATAATGCTATCACAGTGCAACATCCTAAGAGTGGGATTCTAAAAGTCTGTCTCTCTAGCAATCTATTAGCCAGGCGTTGGCAGTTCAGAGAGTGCACACAGTGTATAATGTGCTGAACTTAAGGAAATAAGGGTTTGAACATGTTAAATACATGCATACGTCTTTATAGCAATTACAACATTGCAGGAATTAGCCTAGGAAATAAGGTAATAACAACCTTCCTCCTTCACTACTAAATAACATGTTAAATTACCAATGGATGTTACAGAAAAGACAAGAATTAGCTATTGTCCCACGCTGCAGCATTGTGATCCGGAGCTTAATTTTTGTCAAGTTCAAGGATGTTTGGATTTGGGCTTCCAATTCAGCCACATTATGAATAGTTCCATGCTGTAAAGTTCAGAGCTAGATCTCTAAAGTTTGGGCAAGAGCTGCATAAGACTCATCTCTACCAAGAACTTAAAATTCTTCTGTGGGTGCTAGCTTTGGAGACAATCAAAACAAATTATCACTTCTGATTAGGGATGGTCACAATGTATTTCACTAATTTAATAACCCATATCCAATAATTTATTCAAAATGGCATTAATTCAGAATATTCACCTAGCTGATATAACTTGGTAAAATTATAAATATATTAATTCAATAATTTAATAAATACATTTTGTGGATTTTGTTTAAAAGAAAATAGTGTGTGTATGTAATTTAGCCAGGGACCTTGCCTTGGCTGGAATGATAATCCTGGTGAAGGCAGCTAGTGGCAATAACCACTAGGGAAAGGGCAGGTCTAGCTGTTCAAGTGCATGAAGTCTCCTATGATGAAGCTGGAAAAACAGACTTCAAAGTATAACATTGGAGTAAACGGTGCTGGAGCAAACTAATGGATAGCTGAGAGCAGTGTTGTAGATGTATTATGATACACTGGTCAACCACAAATCTAGGGAGTCATGATCAAACACTTGGCCAACACTGGACCAGAGAAACAAAATGAAGAATGGAAAGAGAAAGTATGCCAGCTTGGTTGTCACCCAGACAAACGGGCTGCATTCACCACTCAGAAATCAAAGCAGGGGTGGAAAATATGCAATCAGAACAAACACAAAACTAACAATATGCAGAACATGGAATTATGTGATGAACTTGAAGGTTAGGACATTCAGTGGAACATGGAATGTAAGAACATTGTACCAGGCTGGAGAACATCTGACTATGACATCCAAGTTGAAAAGATGAGCATGAAATGATTGGTCTACTCAAAATAAGATGGGGAAGTAAAGGAGAATTATCCCATGATGAATGTAGGATATTGACATCAGGAAGAGAAGATGATGGAAACCAGGATGGAACTGCATTGATGCTAAAGCTGAAGGCAAGCCAGCTCTTATGATACTGAACTCCTTGTAGGCAAGAATCAGAATCAAATCCAGTGCAGTTACAGCAATGTAAGTATATGTGCCAACCTCAAGAGCATCCAGGGAAGAAACTGACAAATTTTATAACATTCTACAGAAAACAATACAAGAAGTTACAAGACAAGGAATGTTACTGGTGATGGGAGATTTTAATGTGAAGGTAGGATAGGATGGGAATTCATGCACTAGAGCAATAGGTAGATTTGGGTTAGGTGAAGATAATGAAAGAGAAGGAAAGCTATTAAATTTCTACCTGAGTAACAAGGCTGTGAAAATGAACACCCTATGTCAACAAAGAAATCTGCAAAGGAAGTGGTCATGGGTATCAGCTGATAGGCAAACAAAGAACATGATAGACTTAATACTTGTGAATCGCGGATGTAAATCAAGTATATTGTCATGCAGCTCATTTGTGGACAATATCAGATCAGATCACAAGTTAGTACTGTCATCAATGAGGTTGCATCTGAGAGCAATCAAAAAAGTGTCAAGAACTAAGATCTACAATGTTGACATATTGAAAGAGCCAGATATAGGAAAGAATACAAAGAAGCCAGGCAGAAAAGCATCACCACTCTGGAAGAAGAAATGAACATTCAAGAGACATGGAACCACGTAAACAAAGGGATTGCAACAGTAGTTGAACAAGTGTTGGGCTACAAGTTCAAAACAAAGAAACTAAGATGGTTAACAGATGAAGTGCTGCAGTTGAGAGACAACCATAGAAGGCTCCATGAGAATAACAAGGAGGATGAAAGTCTCAGAGCTAAGTACATAAGAACATATTAACGACCATACTGGATCAGACCAAAGGTTCATCTAGGCAAGTATCCTGTCTTCTGACACTGGCCAATGCCAGATGCCCCAGAAGGAATTAATAGAACAGGTAATCATCACTGTTGCCCATTTCCAGCTTCTGGCAAGCTAAGTACAATAGGCTGACCAGAGAGATAGAAAGCAAGGAGAAACAGCAACAACTGGATAAGAGAACAATGTAAAAGAAGCAGAAGAATATGTGAAGAGAAATGTGACACAGGGGTTGTATCTCAAGATAAGAGAACAAATGGAACATATGAATTGAAGATGTTGGCAGTGAAAGAAAGCACAAACAAATAATTGAGGATGAACAAGCAAAGAATATGTGATTGTACAACTCTTCAGAATAGTCGATTTGTAAAAGATGGTAGATGAAACAGTCCTGGAGAAGCTCCCTAGCATAAACAGGGGAGAGCATATGTAGGAATTCTAAGAAGTAGAAATAAAGTATGGACAAGGTGATGAGAAGTGACAACATAATCGTAAAGCTGCTACAAGCAGGCAAGGAACGCATGGTAAAGGCACCTCGCTTTACTATCACAGCACAGAGATGACTTTGCAGCTACAGTGAAGTTCTTCAACAAGATTTACAAACAAGATCAAGGGCTGAGCAAATGGGGGAAAGTGATAATAGTACCGATCTATAAAAGAAGGTGATAAGCGTGAGCGTGAGTGTGCTGGGAAAAGCATTCACCAACATATTATAGAGGAGAACAAAGAAGTGTGGGGAAGGAGAAATACACAGAACTCAACCGAACCTGTTACAACTTTATAGACTTAATGCAGGTTTTTGAATGCATTTGGCAGAAAGGGTTTTGGTAAGTTATGAGAATGTATGGCATCCCTGAGAAACTGAGCAAGCTGATAGAAAACATCTACAGCAAGTTGATGAGTGTGGTGAAAGTTGACAATAAACTGATGGAATGGTTCATGGTTGACTACAGGAGAGAGACAATTATGCACACTATAACCAGATGTGTCCATCTTGGTACCAGAAGCATTAAGAGATGAAATGGGAAGAGTCATATCATGCAGTAGGACAGTGCATAACCTTAGATTCGCAGACAATATTGACCTCACAGCATTGACCAAGGAGTATTTACAGAAAATAAGTGACAACGTAGAGTGGGAAAGCAGAAAATTTAGATTGGAGCTCAGCATGGAAAAGACAAAATGTTAGCAACTGGAAGACAAGAGAAAGAGGCAAAGACCAAATTTGAAGACGGAACAAGTTGGAAAATGTCTGTATCTTGGAAGACTAGTATCGAAGAATGGGAATTGTGAACATAACACAAAAAGAAGAATTGGACTAGCTGCTACTGTATTTGGAAAACTCTGCAAGATCTGGAAAGCTTAAGACTTTGATAAAAACAAAAAATCAGTGTATATGACACAACGGTTGTGTTGATACTGCTGTATGGGTTGGGATGCTGGAGTATGAGTATGAGGAAAGCCGATGAATGAAATACATTGATTGCAGAAATGAATTAGCTGAGGGGAATGCTGAAAGTTTAATGACTGCAGAAAATAAATAATAAAGAGATAAGCAAATGGGTAGGACAAGAAATAATGTTGTTACAGACAATTCAAAGGAGACAACGTGTCAAGAATGGACCCAGAAATGATACCGTACATGGTGATACATACCAGAGTTCAAGGAACTAGAAATAGATGACCAAGGATGCATCAGATAGACACATTGACAATGATATTGAGCAAATAGGTTTAAAGATGAATTAATCTGTGAAGCTGGTACAATATAGAAAGTTGTGGACAGACGTCATTTGGCCCAAAACAAGAGCACTCTAATATCTTTGTTTAATTTGCTAATTGCCTTCTGCAATTAACACAGCTATCATCCAGAGCTAAACATCTCCCAGTCTCTTTTTTAATACTTATACACTCTTAAAAAAAAAAAAAACCCGCATAGGCCCAGACTGACTAAAAGTGATCAGTAATGTGGTTGCTTCATGGCTTCTGAGAGAACAAGATGCTGAGTTTACCTTATCAATCCCTGAATGGTGAGGGGCCAGCTGGGAGGAGCAATGTGACCACATTTGTGATTAGCAGAGGTGCTTGAGCCGAAATTTAAATTGGGAGAGGAATGCTGGGCAAGGAGTTTCCTCCATTTCCCTCCTCCCCAGCCTCTTGTTCTGACAGAATCTGGATCCTTCTGGGTATGTTGCAAAGCCCACCTTTTTTCTCAGGTGTCAGGGAATGAGCGGCACTTGTGTATTCTGGGACAGGATTTGGGTGAGTATTTTTGAGAAGTGGGATTATGTGTGAAGATTTTTGGGGACTTTTAGTGATCTGAATAAGTGTTTGTCACATTGGATGGTCTATTTGACTTTATCTCAACATTGTGATGTAGTACCGGATGACTTGAATTGATCAGAATCATAAAGACCTGAACTGATACTTAGAATTATTTGAGAAGTCACAAAACTGGAGAAATTTTAAACATGAGCCTTCTTTGTCAGCTACCTCCCTTATAGAAATGTGCTCATACCAGAGTGACAGTTGCCTTGCTTTAACCGTGACCTGTGCTGGAAACAATAGCTGTTATTGCTAGCTTTTTGCAAACAAGTGTTTCTTTTAACCTTACTGGCACAAGTGCTGTGCTGCTGTGGGACACGTCATTCTCCCGTGTCTCATGATGTACTGTTATATAGCCAAGCCAGACTGATCTGCACATACACAAATGCCTTGTAATTGCATTGGAAACATAACTCCTTGGGCACACCCTGTTGATGTAGTCAGATTAAGTGGCATCATGGGGTTTCAAGTGAAAGGATTTTATGTGTAATACTAGAGGAAATAAATGTATGTTAAGGTCCTTTTCTTCATTCTGGGCTTTGGTGTGCGAAATAGCACAACAAAGACCATGTTATGATCTCAGCATTTCTACTGGTAAATTGTGACTCACCCAGTATCATTCTTCCATCAAAAAATAGCCGTTCATCAAATAATCAATCAGCCATATCCTCAAGTACTTACTAAGATTATACTCAGTCGTGTCCCAGGCACTACACCATTCTTACTGTTAATTATAGAAAGGCTACTATACAAACAGTATTTATCAATGTTGACACAAGATACCTCGGATACTGATTTGTTTTTAAAAAGTGTTTAACGGGAAATTTCAAAATGTCACGTTTGGAAAGAAAACAAATTTAGAAATTAGGTATTTTCTATGAAACAGAAATTCTGATTCCTGCACAGCTCTTGGTACAACATTTTCTTCCCTCCAAGCCTGCCAGACCCACTGGCTACTGAAGGGTGAGGGACATGAACCATGGAATTCTTGCCAGTCCTTGCATAGTAGCTCAGAGAGAGAGCGAGAGAGAGAGTGAGTGAGTGAGTGAGTGTGAGAGAGAGAGAGAGAGAGAGTGTGTTCTTTGCTCTCTCTTTGCTCTCTCCACATTTTTCTCTTCCCTTCCCCACTACCTTTCAGAACCTGGCTCTGAGGACGACTGGGGAGGGGAAGAGAAAGGCGTCTTTATGAGAATATAAAACTGGATACTTTTAGAATTGACTAATTTTGGCCTGGCATCCCACCCATATTTGTTTCACTTTTCCATCTGATGAATTTTGAAGAGAGATTCATTAATCTCCAACAAAAATAGCATAGTCCTAAAAATACGACAGTTGCCTGCATTTCTGGCAATGTTTAGCTTTCAGATCTCTGGATTGTAAAATTTCTCAAAATCTGTAAAATCGGATTTTGACTCTGTTTAATTTAATTGGATCACCTATAATCCATTCAGATGGGGCAGTTTCATAGAATTAAAAAGTTGGAAATTTTGCAAGAAAGTCCTCACAAACTATTTCTGGTATTTTTGGAAGGGATTGCTGGGTAAACTCCAATTACATGAGCTATAGAAAATTAGCAAATGGAAGCTCAAAATGAGCTAAGCTTCCACTACTGTAATCACATTTCTAAAAAATTTATTGAACCAAAGCTCAAAATATAGCCAACAATATCTTAGTGATCTGCATTTACCTATTTTGTTGTCTAACATAGCTGATCTGGTCAAAACATTGCTTGGAGTTTATATCTTGGGTTCTAGTTTGATTTTTCCTCTTCCTGTTATGCTTTTGGTTATTTGACAATGCTTTACATTTGGAATCCTCTCTTTTTTATTTCATTCCTAATTCTTACCAGATCGATCCTAAGTTATATTTTGGAAGTCAGAATGTTTTAATATTGAATACAGGTCTCTTTGTTTTCTGTTACTGTATTATAGCTCTAAACTGTACAGCAGGAACCTGATCCAAAGCCCATTGACTTTGAATCAGGCATGAGATGTGTTACCAAAGTTTTGACAGTTTAATCTATGTAAATAACAGCCATATACTTGCCGAACTTTTGTGATATATCCTCTGCTAAATATGATTTTTTTTAAATGTAGCTAATGTTCAATTATTTAGTGGTAGTGTGGCAAGAGTCTCCTTATGATAATTGAATGGTAGACTGCTTACTTATTATTGAAATTAAATATGTCACAAGCTATACATACACTTCAATCTGCCAGTGGAAAATTATCATTCAAAGGAAATTCACTCCAAGCCATTATAAGGTTAATAAACAGAGACATTACAACAAAATTAGATAAGGTGTGTTCCACTGGCATGACATCATGTGAAACTATCACCCTTTTTACAGCTGCCTTCTTATCCTTTCACTATATAATTGTCTTCACACAATAACATTGGTTTTTGAAAATCCTTTTACTAACAATGGAATTTCTCACAACCTTGCAAGTACTTGGAAGAGAAGATTCATGGTTTATTACCTGAATTCAGGATATACAGAGGGAGATCTTTCAGATAGTTCATTTTAAATGCATCCAAGACCTTTTCTTTTTGTGTTCTATGTTTGTGTTTTTCTGCCTGATTAAAGTTCCATAGCCAAAAATGCAAAAAGAACGTGCATGTGAATGTGACTACAGTTTCATCATGTGACTTAATACACCTAACACATATTATGGCATTATAGTGGGAAAGTGAGCAGGCATAACTGTCTGATGTATGCATGTTTCTCCCTTCTCAGTCTTGTCATTATCAACTTCACATTTTGTGAAATAGAGAAAAAACAGTGTTAAAAATATCTTATTTTCCCATCAGTGTAACTGACATTGGCTAATGGGAAGGACACTACTAGGTCTTTGATTTAATTAGTATTAAGTGTTCTCCTGGATACCAAATTTGACTTTAAATCACAAAAGGAAAAGAGGCAATGAAAAATGCCCCTTTTGAAGTCCTATTATTAAGGAAACATTCATTTCCGAGACTCCCAAAATAATTTATAGATGTATTTGAGCAGCTGATTAGGTTATTAATACAAATTCTCAAGGATTTCATTCTTTTCATGCTCACACCAGTTCAATTAAATTACTTCTGATTTACACCAATGAAAGTGGGAGGAAAATCAGGTCCTTAGACTATTTCCCAGAGGTTAATGGTCCCTGGTGCACTGGGATCTCTTGTGTGTTTCAGAGGTTCAGACCCTTCTGATTGTAACGCAAACAAAAAGATGAAAATAAAGAGTTCTAACAGCAAATGATGTCGCTTTACTGTGCTTTAAACAAGACACCAAAACATTTCATCATGGCAGAGCAGAATAGGAGGAAAGTTTTTACTGGGTTCGTTACCTGACCACACATGCCTGGAGTTTATTTACGGCCTTAGCCTATTATGCTAGACACTGTACAAACATATATCAAACAGATGGTCCCTGCTCAAAAAGTTTACACTCTAAAATGAGAAACTTACAGATACAACAAACAGACAGGTGAAGCACAAAGCAGTGAGAGAAAACTGGTGAGTAAAATATGCTGTGTCTCTGCACAGCAGCTGCCTGATCACAGCTGGGTTTTTTCAGGCACCATGACAGAGGAAAGCGTCTATGATTGGATTTGACGGAGGACATTGAGGTAGCCTTTATGGAAGCCCCTGCCTTGCAAAAAAAAAATGTATGCCTCATATGGGGCACATTCTGGTGTTAACATTTGCACCTATAAAACTGAATAAAATTTCCAGCCAAAAATCAGGTTTCATCAAAAGGGCAATATTTCATGGGAAAATGGTATTTTTGGACAGGAAATTTCAAAATGAAATGATAATGTTTTTGTTTAATTTCAAACTGCATTTTTTGTTTTGGTTTTAAGAAAAATTGAATTGAAATAAAGCGGGAAGTTTTGAAGTTGTCACTTAATATTAAATAAATATTAATAGTAATGCTCCAACATGGACCTAATAACATAGAAAACTAAAGGAATCAGTAAGTGAAATTAACTTTTTTAATATTGATAAAAGTCATTTCTAAGCACACAGTTGAAATAAATGATCAAAGTTCAACAAATATGTCAAGTTATTTCTTGTGGAAAGTCCCATTTGATCAAACAAATTAAATGTAGTGGGTGTGTGTTTGGAAACATGCAATGCAAAGAGAAACCTAATGATGTAATTGGCCGAGAAAGCCTAACCAAATACACAACACAATCCACTTCCTGTCCACAAGTTGGGCAACAGCAAACATGCAAATAATGGCATTAGTAACAATGATGTAAGTTTAAGCAACAGTCTTTTGAACATTACAGTATAAACTGTATATGAGGGGATATTTGCACGTAGTCGTGGCTGAAATGTAGGCTTTATTGAACTACTTAGAGAGTTTTTGCAAAGTCTTTACCACATGATAAGATCACATTTAAGTATTTTCTGTAAAACTAAACTGTGATGAAAAGACACAAATCAAAAAGGCAACAAATTATCTCATTGTGTAATGTTTAAGTATTTACTGAGTGGGAGTTTAATACATACTCGTTAATCAAAGTTTTCCTTCAGGGCCTATAAGACCAAATTAAAGTAAAATACATGTTGGAGACATGCCAAAGGGAAAAATTCTCTTTCTGGCTCTGCTCTTCCACAAATAATCATGGGGAAAGCCCAATGGCGGGGAAAGCCCAAAGGAAGCAAAAATGCATCAGGTCAGGTGATCAGTTTCAGTACTAATTATCTACATGACTTGGAGTATTGAAAAAAATGGACTAGTGTCAGCAAATGGATAACAGGTAAATAAAAATGCTTTGCTCTTTTAAAGCATCTTCTATTTGAGGATTATAAAATGCTTTATTTACAATAAGGAATTAAGCCTCACGACCCCTCTGTAAGATAGCTAAACACTTTTCCCTACTTCACAGTCACAGAAACTGAGCTGGAAAGAACTGAGGCACTGATTCAGAAAAGCACTTAAGTATCCACTTAAGTCACATCATATTGTTCAAATAAGGAACTACAAACATGATGATCATGATGGTCCCTTCTGACCTTAAAGTCTACAAGTCTATAAACAAATCTGATAAACTCTACCATGTGGATTTTCACCCATCTGGAGAAACCTTTTTTATGGTTGTAACTTCTTGTTCTCTTTTTTTTTTCAATGTGATCCAACACTTTAGATAACATACAAGCTATTATACGTAGTTGTCCTATTTGGTGTCCAACTAATTTACCTTTCTGACGTCCTTTACATTTTGTTGTTCTAGCGGTGAAATAGGTCAATTTAAGATGGTCACTTTGAGAATATTGTGGCAGGATGCAATCCATTTAGAAATGTCCACACAAGTCATCTTTGACTTCCTTAGCAGAAGTAATGTACTTAAGCTAAACAGTATCTTTGATTCATTTTGGTATCATTAAATATTTTGTATGGGAAGCTTGAATTTTCACTGTCTAGAGTACTGGCTGGCAGGCCAAGTGGCAAAGGCTGTGATTTTTTCCTAATTTAATCAGAAGCTGGATACATTTCCAGAGTCTTTACATATTTTCACAAGCTTGATGAGGGTTATTATTGGATTACTGGAGAATAGAAGGGTAGTAGACAGAAGAAAGGACTCTTCATACAGCAAAACAGAGAAGGATTCCTTATTGCCAACTATGGTTTAAGGCACTTGATGATTCTGTAGACCAGAGGAATAAACAAGGGGGATACTGTTTTAGTGGCTATTATTCATGCATAAATGGTAACGTAATTTTGCTTTTTTTTATTGCAACCCTTCAATGCCTATAGCAATTTCCAAGTTAGATTGCATAAAGGTAACAATTTGACATCCGGTTATATAATTTCTAATGTTAATCCATTGCATGATCATTGTTTTTTCATTATCTATTTCCAAGCATACTGAACAAATGGCATTCCTCAACATCTCACAGTGTTCCAAGGTCTGCAGCATCGGGAAGTTCAAAGGTAAATTCTGTACAAATGGCTGAACTACTTATGTCACAGACCAATAGCTGCTCTAGATGTGGCATAAATATGCTGGGGATAGGAATCAACCCCCCAGAATCCTAGAGTGGCTGGATTATCACTCTGCAAAAGCTACTTCATGCTGAACTAAATCTTTACTCTCCTACATAGGGGCTCTCAGGAACTGTGCAACAGTCCTATTTATGCCATGCTCCCAACAATCCCCATGCAGGGAGTCCTTACAGAGTAGGCTTTTGTGCTGTGAAAAAGTGTGCACTGCTGTTGTCCCTTTAAAATCCTGTCTCCCCACCTCCCCTGTTCCATCCTTGAGTGGCAGATCTTATGGGACCTCCCATAACTACGGATCATGGACAGGCTATAGAGTTTTGCCTCTAAGAATCACTGGAATTAAAAGCAGGCTTACTGTTTTGACATCTCTCTCTTTTGACTGAGTCAGGTGTAATGCCTTGTCTGATCATGTTCCACAAAACAACTGTGCACACAAAGTCTGTGGTGAAGAGCAGATGTCCACAAAGTTATTTTATGTAATCTAACTGCCTTCCTGTCTGATCATAAAGTTCTACTGCATCCATCTACATAGTCCAGAGGCACCAGACATAAGTATCTGTGGCTGGAGCAGAATCTTCTTGCTTACACCTCATTTTGAGAGGCATTTGGATACTAAGATGAAAGATATTGTATAAATCAAAAAACTTCAGCCATAGTGAATTCTCTTCTCCCCATACAAAAAACACATAGAATATGGTGGCCTAACTAAGCTGTCATGGAGTAACTATGATCATCCAGCAACTGGACATCAACTGAAGAGCCATCCAGACCACATCCATAAAGATCTAGCTAGAGATTAATCTGGGTGGTGCTCAATCTGCAAGGAAACTACATCCCTATGGAATCTACCATGATGGAGATGATGATCATAGACTCATAGAACTGGAAGGGACATCAAGAGGTCATCTAATCCAGTCCCCTGCACTCATGGCAGGACTAATTATCTAGACCATTTCTGACAGGTGTTTGTCTAATCTGTTATTAAAAATCTCCAGTGAGGGATATTCCACAACCTTCCAAGGCAATTTATTCCAGTGCTTAACTACCCTGACAGTTAGGAAGTTTTTCCTAATGTCCAACCTAAACCTCCCTTGCTGCAATTTAAGCCCATTGCTTCTTGTCCTATCCTCAGAGGTTAAGAAAAACAAATTTTCTTCCTCCTCCTTGTAACATACTTGAAAACTGTTATCATGTCCCCTCTCAGTCTTCTCTTTTCCAGACTAAACAAACCCAATTTTTAAAATCTTCCCTCACAGATCATGTTTTCTAGACCTTTAATCAATTTTTTTGCTCTTCTCTTCTCCATTTGTCCGCATCTTTCCTAAAATGTGGCACCCAGAACTGGACACAATACTCCAGTTGAGGCCTAATCCGAGCGGAGTAGAGCAGAAGAATTACTTCCTGTGTCTTGCTTACAACACTCCTGCTAATACATCTCAGAATGATGTTCGCTTTTTTTGCAACAACGTTACACTGTTGACTCATATTTAGCTTGTGGTCCACTATGACCCTCAAATCCCTTTCCGCGGTACTCCTTCCTAGGCAGTCATTTCCCATTCTGTATGTGTGCAACTGATTGTTTCTTTTTGAATAGAGTACTTTGCATTTGTCCTTATTGACTTTCATCCTACTTACTTCATACCATTTCTCCAGTTTGTACAGATCATTTTGAATTTTAATCCTATCCTCCAAAGCACTTACAACCACTCCCAGCTTGGTATCGTCCACAAATTTTATAAGTGTACTCTCTAAGCCATTATGTAAATCTTCCCAAAAGTAACCTAAACCTGCTACTAGTAGCCATTGTCTATATAAGATGTACTTGATTGACCACTGCCTTAACTCCAGGTTTATACTGGTGTCATTAATGGAGTTACATTGGCATAAAACTGGATTAATATATTGGTCAGTCAGGCCTTTTTATTTGTGTATCCTTTGCTTCTGAACAGGCATATACAAGTGAGGGTGGTTCTTAGACCATCAAAGGTTCTCTGGTCTGAAATTTGTTCTGCTTTTTTTGGGCATTGTTGTTTGCTTAGCAGGTATTGTAAGCAGAGCCAGGCAAAACTGAAGAGGCCCTGTCTTTTGCTGGCTTGTGCAAACATTTCCTTCCCCTTTAATTTGCACACAGTACATCATCCCCAAATATAGGTATGAGCTTTGGGTTTGAAGCAGCAACAAAGTTCAAAGCAAAAACTTGGTCAAAACTAGTGAGTTTCACATGGGCTCACATTAGAACTGTCTCAAACTGTCAATATGTCATTAGTTTAATACAAAACCAAAAATTGGCCTGGGCTTATTTAGAACCAGGCCCAGGTTCAGTCAAAAGACTTGCAAATCTTTCAACAAATGTGGCCTGACTTTTGCTTTTATAATGAAACCTGAACCTAGGTGAGTATTGGGTACTTTCAGTTTTGCTGAGGATATTTCCCATCACTCTATTAATACATTCTGGATGGGTTTGCTCTGGAATGAGATCATTTTGTTAGCCTGAATTTTCATCTGTATAAAAAGATGGAAGAATACTTGTCATAGAAGAAAGCATCAAAGAATGTATAGCTTAGTTTTTCTATTCAAAATCTTGACAATTTCGTTCTTGTCTAGCTATCATAGGAAAGATTAAAAAATAGATATCAGCAATGGTTACAGTTTCATATTGTTTCATTCCTGTTTAACATTGGTAAAGAAAAATAAACCACAATTCATCAAAGATACTTATTTTTACTGGGAACTGCAGGGAGCTGTAGATTCTATTCAGGAAAGATATCTCATGAATGCTTGTGATGTGGCAGAACACTAGCCATGCCAAAAATTCTGCCTTTCTTGCTTGATCTAAGGAAAAAAAAGTCAAATAAATGCAGTGTAAATAAACACCTCACATACTATTCATTTTACCAGTCAGTTGGTGGCACCCTATTGGTCTCTCAATATAATTGGCTGAAATCATGGCGCAGCACTTGAGACTATGGCTTGAGTTTATTAAGATCTTTGGCAATACTAAATCAGTTCATCGAAGACCAGCAACTGCTTCACTGGCAAATAAAATGTATAGACATATGAAAAGCTTAGCAGTTTTCTACATTTGTATTTGTCTTTGTGTATGTATAGCTGCAGTTTTTCCCCAAGTAAAATTGGACTTTAAAAATGAAATTTTTAAAATTAAATGGTTAAATCTCACAAAATTTGAAGGTTACATTCAGGTAAGTTCAAAAGTCTGGATGTTTATCTGAATCCTATAAAAATGGTATGAACTTTTCCATGATCTTTTCCTTTGAGATACTGAAAACAGACCAAGGGATTTAGCCACACAACTCCTATTCAAATGAATGGAAGATGCATAGCTAAATCTCCTAGTTCACTCTGAACATTTCAATCCTTGTGTCTGTAATACCATTATTTTTCTATTTTACATCATGTTGTGATACTTGAGCTTCAAGGCCCTGACTTGCAACCACAGGAGATGAGTAATCAGTGGGAGTTATGGGCCTATCCTGCAGCAATACGATAGGCCCATACCATTTTTTAAAATTATAAATATGAATGGAAAACATTTTGTATGCAGCACCATAAGTCTGTATGGATAGAATGATGAAATGCAGAGGTGGGTGAAAATAAACACAACTTTTAAAAAGTGTCAACTGAGACTTGGTTTGAGTGTGGAGTGAAGATTTCAGGGGTTCTAGTTTTATTTTAACTGGTACAGCCAACCCTTGCTCATAATTCCCAGAAGAAAACTACATTAAACTGGAGTTAAAGTTGAGTATAGTTCCATAATTTAAGGATTACAGCATTAGAGGGGTGTTGTAATTAGAGCTGTGTGAATTACTGATTTTTCGGTTCTCTGGCAAGTCTGAAACATTAAAAACAATAATTTTGGGTCGCCCCAAGCCATTTAAAATTTTTTTGGAAAATCAAAGTCAGAAAAAAAGTCATTTTTGGTTAAACAAAATGTTTTATTTAACCCGACACAAAACTTTCTATTTGGATTATGAGTATTTTTAAATGCATTTTTTTAAATGAAGAAAATTTCAAAACAAAGCCATTTCATACCAAAACAATCACCTTTTTTGAATTATCACTATTTTTACACAAATAGTTTGGAAAAACTGATATAAATTCATGAAACATTTCAGTATGGCTGAATCTGATTTTTTTTATAAAAGATGTTTTGGGTGAAAAATTTCTCCCAGCTCCAGTTGTAATATTCCAAAAACTAGCATTACAAACCCAGGGAATTCAGAGTTACAGTTAATCTTCAAGAAAACCCAAATGTAATTAAGGCACCCAAGCAACCTTAACTCTGCCCTGTCCTAATATCATGCAATAAATAGTGTTTTATAGTAGTAGTAATAGTATTTGTAGTTTCAGATTAAAGAATACTGATTATGCACACACCCCAATACAAGGTGAAGTTAAAGCTATTTTGAAAGATAGCACTTTTGCTAAAGGCAATTGTAGCTTCAGTCCTGAGGCGTGGGGGGAGAGGGAGAAGGCAGCCATTTTGAAACAGGCCAATCCTTTGTGAAATTCTCTGTTGAAATTTTTTTTTTAGCCTCTGCTTAAGAAGAAATTTAAAGTTATGAAGAACAGCTCTCCATGGATAAATATTATATGCACTGATTACTGTCAATGCTTGGGTGCTCCAACAAGGTAACATAATACATTTGAATAATTTAATCTGAGTTAAATAAAAAAGACCATTATACAAGACTAAGCACACTAACACACAATGTATTCTGCAACAAAACCCCAGTGGCATTAGTGATTAGCAATTTTATTTCTTGTTACAGTATGGAGAAAGCTTCAAATTATTTCATTGTGTCATGTGTTGTCTAGTGGTTAGAGAAGGGGGTTAGGATCACTACTTTCAAATTCTCTCCCTGCTACTGACTCTCTGTGTGACCTTGGGCAAATCATGTAGCCTCTCGGTGCTTCAGTTTCCCCATCTGCAAGAGTGCTCACTTAGCTCACAAGGGTGTTTTGAGGTCTTCTGAAAGGCCCTCTAGAAGGGCAATAATATTATTGTTAATAACTTCGCTTTGTATAAGTCTAAATTTACTCTAATGTATCACTTAGTTTGGCTCAAGAATGCAAGACCAAAATGTATATGAGAAAGCTACCTCTACCTCCACCACTTTGCAGTCTTGCCATAGGGAGCATGATGTTAAAAGTCCCTGTTTTGTTATATCTTGTCATTCGTTGCTGGTTGGGAAAAAGAGCTTTACAATATGAAAAGGAAAACAACCATCTTCCCTTTCCACACAATCCATTCAATTTCCAGTGCATTTAGTACCAATTTTTTGTTCCTGCACACAGCCCCATTATGTGGGATGTGACATGAGGTGATCTGTTAGGAAAGAATCCTTCCCCTCAGGGGCATACGCTATGCTGCTGCTACCGGAGCCTGCAGGCTGCCGCACTACTGGTGGCTGCTATGCTCTCCCCCAGCCTTTGTGAAGGAAGGGGCTGAGATGTGGAACTCCATAATTGACGATTCATTATACTCACTTGCATCCCCTTGTCAGACTACCCTGCCCTCCAAATTTCCCCTGTGCACTAAGGTGGAGTGAGCTCCCAAGGACCTGTTCTCTGTGGAGTGCAGAGGATCCACACCTCTGTAGCGAGCTTCCCAGATCTTGCTCTGTCCCTGCTAAGAAGTGCAGCAGTTCCTCTGTACTCAGGGCCCTCCATACCTTCAGAGGGACTGGATTGGCACTGACAATTTAGCTCTGATTTCACAGGTAACATGTGCGGGGGCGGGTTTCAGTCATGTTAACTTATTTGAGTTAGCTCAACGTGATTGAAAAGCCCCAGTAAGATAGCAATGGCATTTGAAGCCATGTTAGCTGGCCATGCGGTAGGTGGGAGGGAGCCTAGACTGCTGCATAGCTAGTTAACATGACTTCTAACATGTTAGCCTCCATCTTAACAGAGCTTTTCACTTGTGTTAAGCTAAGACAATTGTGGGGAAAAACAACTGCACTATTTGCCCATTAAGACATACCCTCAGGATAAAGCCTTTGATTTTCCCCAGCTACAGAATAATATAATGGCACTGGAGGAAGTGTTTAGCTTAGGAGATTTGTAATGGGCCACAACATGGTATCTTTATCCTCTAGTTCACTAACATAAGTCAGACAAAGGTCAGTAATAACCAGAAGTCATTATTAGCCGCTGGCACTTTGATGGCCTTCATTGAATGAGTTGGTGGTCTCACTTCCATTCAACTATGCAGTTATCTACATCAGAAAAAAAATCACAATTGGCACTAATTGGTGTACTTGCTGGCTGTCTCAGCAGACATGGTGAGAATTTAACAGGATGGAGACTATGCTATCTATCATAACCTGCGACATACCCTCTGTGTATGCAAGGTATGCGTTGCACGCCTTAGGACTGGCTCAGCTTGTGGGGTGATTCTGTTTGGCTCCCGAATGCGGACCAAGGATGCCATTTTGTAGAACAAGATGTTTCCGCTGCACAATGTGCCTTTGCATGAACCGTATGCGTGAGGTCACACTGCATGGAGTACACCATTTTGTAGAACAAAATGACACCCTCTTCCCAGCGTGACTTTGCATGCACTGTATGTGCAAAGTCATGCTGCATGGATGATCTTATTTTGTATGCATGCCTGACTAAAAATTTCATGGCACATCACTGATCATAACTCACACTTGAATCACATTGGCAGTGCAGTAAGGTAAAACCTGAACTGCCATTGCAATGGCTACACAAAATTAGCATCAGTCACTAATTCTGTCAATCCATCAGTTTTCACCAGCGACAAAATATATATTTTTTTTAATAAAAAGTGGTGCGGGTAGAACAGATTTTGTAATTTGTGTGATCAGTCTATCTCTGACCAAGTTTGGCTGTGCTGTCCCAGCAGAGACAGACACTGAAAGGAGCTGATAAAAAATTGGCTAGACCATGTTCTAATTATTTTGAGCATAGGTTTCACTTTTGTTTTACCTCAAAATAAATTTGTCTTCAAGGATTTTACTGAAAGGTTTCATGGGAAGATAATAGCTGTGGTCTTATTAAAGAGTCTTTCTCTTCTATATTCTCTTCTGTAATAATGCAGAGGAAACATAACCTATTATGCAACAACAACCTTAGCTGCTTCATTTTGAACTAAATCAATGGTGTAATTTATTTGAGACAATTTTGGCAGATGAAAAAAGAGTATGAAAGGAAGATAATGGATCAATCATCCCTAATTAAAAATAGCACTGCTGAAGCTTGGGAAAGCTCATCTTAAAACAGACAAACGAAAGTTGTAGGGCCTTGCAAGAGCTTCATTAAAGTCTAAGACTATCTGGGAAAAATACACTTCCCTTCATCTTCGCTGATGTACAAGATTAGACACATTTCCCCACCTCCCACACACACCTCAAGAGCATGGTGACCAGAAAATGAGAAGAGAGGCCCGTGTACAAATTAAAATGATACCGGTCAGCTTCTTACAAAAAGGCAGTGATGTTTGCTTTATGATGTCTACTTTTTACATGCTAGGGTGATTTTTGTTTGTTTTTCTGTGTGAAAAACCTAGCTAATGCAGTCTGCCAAAAGAAAAGTGAAACTGCAAAATGCAGGAAAATTTGCAATATTTACTAAGTTTGGAAGAGTTCTGCAGACAAACACTAATGCAACTATTTTCAGTTCAGTCACAAATGGAAATTTTAGACAACTCTAAGCAGGAAGCATATTCTCAAGGGTCCCTTTGCATTTCTGCAGTTTCAGTAAGTAAGCAAATGTGTATGTGTGTGTGTCTGAGCATGCGTGCACGCATGCATGTGAGGGCTTGTGCCTGCACTCTTTTCATCCCCAGGTCACTGGTTCAAATCTAGCCTAGCCAGTAATAACTGACTGACTAATAGCTGCCTTATGTAAAATGAATTTGTGTGGTCCAGTTCCCATTAGACATGTGTTCACATCACAAAACCACTGCCATTCTTTACGTTAACTGGTGTCCTTGTTGGCAGTTGCAGCAAGAGAACAAGGGCCAAGGAACCTTAACTACTTGTTTAACCCCAGAGGTGGTCCCTCTAAGCCAAAATATGCTGGCAGGGTAGTGTGTGGACTCTTGAACTGTTGCTTCCTATACTGTACTTGTTCTGTCTCTAGGGCTGTCAGTCTGGCTCCTATAGCAAATTCACATGAAAAAAATTAAGTGAACTTAAAATCTTGACTATAGATAGAGGGGTTTCTCACTAGAGGTCTCATTTCTGGTAAATGGCCTGTTTCAGCTCCACGGAGATGATTTCCCCAGCATGTTGCTAGGACAGAAAGAACAATCAGATATAGTATATGCCGTATCAGTGAACTCAGACTTACTTTGTTCTCTTCCAACTAATTGCTTTTCAAATTGAAAAATGAGCCCCATTAAACTGATGTCTCATGAATGGCTTGAACAAGAATCACAGAGTGATTTGGTGACTTACAGATTTTAAAGATGTGCCCTTTCTAAACACCAACACTGAGGTGACTGTTTTTAAATCATTAGTGTGTTTTTGTGAGTATTGTGCCTGGTTTATTTGTCAGTAGTGATTCTTATCCAAGACTTCTCTGGACGTTGGATTTTAATCTCATGAGAGCTCTGTGGTCAATTTTTTAAAATAAATAAATAAAACGTCGTATGCCCCATTATAGCTGTTCACATTGCCAGCATAAGGAGAACACATAGAGCTTTCATTTGGGGGCTTAACATAGGCTAGGTGAGTCAAACCCAGAAATTAGATATACAGAGGTCTTAAACTGTCTGGGCTTGCAGTAGTTTCTATGAGCCTCAGGTGACATTCTACAAGCACTCCTGGATTACAGAACAGACTCAAGCTCCAATCTCGGTTATGAGGGAAGAACAAAATGAAAGGACCCTCAACTTAAAACATACTGGCAGTTGTAAGTAAAATAAAACAAATCTTTCATCCTGCACAGGGTGTCTCCTTAGGGAATATACAGTGAGCAGCTCCACCTCACAGCTATTTCCCATACAACAATAATCCAGCCCTAACAGCAGCATACTGGAAACAAAAGGAAATATGTAATGTGGTATATGATGCAAGCATGAGTGTCAATTAGAAAGTATGAGTCATTATTACATTTTGCCATTGTTGTTGATGTTGTGAGTAGATCAGTCTGTAATGTTTACAGTGAAACCCCAAACCACTCGAAATTCTGGCTTTCAGTTTTCATTACAAATTCAAAACTCAGTGCAGGCTCACGGTTGAGGTGCTGAGCCCTTTTAAGCGGATCTTGGCAAGACTAAAGAAAATGTTTGCACAACTTCTCTGTACAGAAAAAACAGAGCATTTCACCCACGTCTAGCTGCGGAACAGATCTGAGAATGCTGCAAGAAGCCCCCAAACCTTGGTTGATATACACTGTTTCCAAGATATACGTTTCTGTTCACACTGGGCAAATTTCCCATCCTTCTAACTTTTCTTATCTACGGCTCTCTCTTTTAAAATATCATTTGTATGGGAAAAAAGAAACATTTGTGAATAATTTTCACAAGAGAAATTCTCTACTACAGTCCCTAAACTTCATGTGGGAACAGGACAATTTTCCAGTTCACAGTGAACCAGAAGTGCTATTATATCTTTTTTGAGCGAGGGTGCCCAAAACTGAACACAGCTTTCCAAGTGAGATCAAATCATGGATTTATGTACTGCCATTATTAATATGAACAATTATTATATGGTACAGGTCAAACAGATGGGGCCTCCTTGAAGTAAGTTAAGTACAAGCATACAGTATGTGAAAATCCCTTCTCCAAAGTGTTTACAATCTAAAAGTGTTATAACATTTTCTGGATTATTTTATTTTCCATTCCTTAATAGGGAAGCATTCTAAAATTTTGTTTCCTTGGCTGCCATCGCTTTCATTGAGTAGTCCAGACAATTCTCCTGAGTGGATTTCAATTAACTGAGAGCCAAGCACCCTATATGTGTAGTTAAAATTATACCTTCCATTGTGCATTACCTTGTCAAAAGTGAATTGACTATTGTGCTGCTCATTAATCTAGCTTCTTTAGGTCCCTCTGAGGTTCCTCAGAGTCTAGCTCTGACTAATCTCAATAATTTCATTGTCTGAAAATTGTACCACCTCCTTGCTCACCTCTACTTTCCTTATAACTGATAAGTATGGTGAACAGTAATGCAAGTCAGGAACAGGCACCGTTGCTGCAATATATTTCCTGCCTAGTAGGAAAGGGTGAATCTGGTAGTGTTCAAAGTTCTACAAAACACTGCAAAGTATTTCACAGATCTCAGAGTTCCCATTAAGCAATTCAAATCTGTAAAATATTTTTTCCAAACTGTTTCAACCCTTTTTTTTTAAAGTCAGCTTTTAAAACAAGTAAGTGCTAGATTATGCAAACCTTCCTTTAGTGAGCACTTACTCAGAGGAATAGTTAATGGGACTAATTGTGTGATTAAATGCTCATCACCTTGAGCAAGGGTTTCACAATCCAGTCTCATCATTTACCCCCTCACTAACAATATTCAATGATAAATTCCTTAATCATTCTCTGCCCCTATTTATGATGACCCAGAGCACGTTCAACTTATTCATTGTGGAGTCTAACATGCACATTATATGGCTTTGAGAATCATTCTGTTTGTCTGTCACACCTAAGAGCTAACATGTCTTTAAAGCACAATGCATGCCTATGGCACTATGTAAATAATAAATAATTGTTGAACAGCCCATGTATCTTGCCAGCACTTTTAATCACAGAAAGAATTACAACATTGTTGATACTTGATTGTGCCACACCATATGCCCAAAAGGTTGGAAAAGATGGTCCTTGCTATAGGATGAGTCATCATATATTATGTTAAAGCAATAAAATACTAGGAGGGATCTTTGGCAACTTTTTCCTGTTGGCTACCTAAAATTCAGCATTGTCATTAAGGAATTTTGAAAGGGATATGTAAATCCACACAAATAGACAGAATAACTTGTTACAGCTAAAAGAGCCTGGAATTTCCATACAGTCCATTTCTTAACAGACTGGTAAAAAGTTTTAGGGTTTAATAGGAAAGCATATCTGAGAAAAAATGATTAAAATAAATATGATAATTGTGATTATTTGGCTACTAATGTGAACATAGCTCTAAAGTTTTCTAATAAACCCAGAACTAATGCACATAGACCTCCAAAGGTTTGAGAATACCTTAATAATCTCCAATAATGTCACAGTTATTGCTTCAGTGGTGGATTTTTTTAATATTAGGTTAAAGACACTTGAGAACCAATCAGACTTCTCATAAAAGCAAAATTGAAAGGAGTCTGAAGCTTGTTGTGAGGATAATAGATTGTATACAATCTTCTGGTTCAAAATGTTAACAGGTAAAGCTGAGGGAAGTAAAATTGAGAGTGAAAATGAAATTAATAGACAGCAGGTTTAAACAAACTAAACAAAGTATTTCTTCACACAACACACAGTCCACCTGTGGAACTCATTACAAGGGGATGTTGTCAAGATCAAAAATATAACAGGGTTCAAAAAAGAATTAGGTAACTTCATGGAGGATAGGTCCATCAATGTCTATTGGCCGAGACAGTCGGGACTGCAACTCCATGCTCCAGATGTCCCTTAACATTTGCCTGCCAGAAGCTGGGACTGTATGACAGGGAATGGCTCACCCTATAATTATCTTGTTCTGTTCATTCTGGCTGAAGCATTTGACATTGTTCACTGTCAGAAGTCGGGATACTGTGGTAGATGAACCATTGGTATGACCCATTTTGGCTATTCTTATTATTGAAACTATTTTGATAGCACTGAAGTCAATCAATATTGGAAAACATTTCTAGGAATAATGGGAGGCTTTTTTATTCCTGCTTGATTTTGTCCTGTGTTTGTATTGTCTATGAGCATTGCAGAGTGACCAACCTACAGCTTTCCAAGTAAGGCCCTGATCCTACACAACACACTCCCACGAGGCACCCCATTATAGTCACTACTTGTATGAGTAAAGCTTCACAGGGGTTAAGTATTTGCAGGACTGGGGTCTAATTAATTTCTTAAAATGGCTACTACTCGCTTCCCCCGTACTATGTTTCAGCTCATACTTCAGTGTCAACAAATGAATGTATTTATTGGCCTTGTAATTTCTGATATAAAGGCTAAATTAAAATAAAATACAAAGTATCAAATTATAGCTCAGTGTTCCCACTTAGGGGTTAGCCACAATGCTGAGAATTATTCTCCCTGAATAGAAGGATAGGAGGATTACTACTGCTGCCAGCAGTGCTGAGCACCTCAGGGTGTTGCATCTGGGTGCATCTAGGATGTGGAAATGACCATGCACTGTGACAGGAGCTCATTGTGGGAAGTAATGCAAGCTACAGTGCATACTTTTTAGAAGTGTGGCAAGCTTTATCACTGACCAGGCTCCCTCCCGTGCTTCGGCAGACGTAATGGTTGCTTCTGTTCTAATCAGCTACTGAGACTGCTTCTGAGAGGGTACACCTACCTCATGCTTCTCTATGGCATACCCGAGAAATTTGGGCATTATGCTGTTGGGTCCAGCAGCATGCCTGCTTCACAGTTTCTTTATGGCAGAGCAAACCTCTTCCAACATAGATTGCATCTGCTGCTAATACATCCAGATCTGGACATGGAGTCACTCCAGGATGGTTAAGTGCAGACTCATATTTTTTCCATCTTTGCAGGACTTCTTGGGTTAAGCATGTTCTACCATCAGCCTTGTTTATAGGCATAGACAAGACATGAAATTCAGTTTGGGATTGAAGTGACTAAATAGCAGGTAGTAATTTATAAGCTCTTATTCCCTCTTCTGCCAAGTTCTCAAAATAAACGTCATGATCCACTTTTGCTCTCGCTTGAAAAATACCTTGTCAATCTTTACAATCACTATCATCATGGCACTGTCTGCCCTCAGATTTCTTGTGCAAAATGTGAAATGTTTCATTGGATAGCCAAAGGCATCACTTGTAGTGTATCAGTTCTGGGACGGCATCTATGGTTCTTGGATGCCTGTGTGTAACAGGGTGCTGGCAAGGAGAAACAAGCCAGACCCCTGTTAGCCCTGGTTCTAGAGGAAGAAGGGTATTAGTTGGAAGTCTTCCGAAGAGAAGCTAAAGTGATTTGCTCTGGGCTACACAGGTTGTCAGTGGAAGAATCGGGCATAGATTTCATTAGCCCTATCTTCCAACACCCTGCTTTGACCATTAGAAGCACTTTCTCCTATATGTTCCATTTACCATAATGAGAATCCAAAATGTGACAGAAGAAAAGCAAGAAAAAATATAGAGCCAGATTTTGAAGAGAACTCAGTTCCCATTTAGGCACCTAAATGGAGATCTTCAAAAAGGGCTCAACATCCTGCAGCTCATAACTGAGAACAGCGGAAGCTGCTGCAGGCTGCTGTCTGAATGAAAGCCGAGCTCTTTTGGAAATCCAGGCACTTAATTTGGTGCATAAATGGGAGCTGCTGAGTATTGATCTGGTCCAGTAGATTTGAAAGCCCATAAAGAGTGAACACAATAAGTCCAGAGCAATCCATAACTGGAGAACATTGTAAAATGATCTCCCTCTCATCTGACCCAGTTAATGCAGGCAGATAGACTTCAATATGCACTCTTCTGGTATTAAGTTTAAATCAGACCACGTGACTCAGTGGTGGGGAGTGAACACAGGTAGGTGAGCACCTTCATGTCTGCAAGTACCCAAATGTTTTCTAAGATTATGCAGACTCTCTCAGTTAAAGTGATTTCCAAACCGGCTCTCGGAGTTATGGATATTGTCATTCATGAGCCTTTCTGTACTTTATTTGCCTATCAAATGGTGAAGAGAGGGCAGCCAGTTCCTGCTGTGTGTTCTTTGTTATACAGGAAACATTTCCCACCCTCTTTCCCCGCCAGTCTCTAGATGAATCACTTTTAGGACAGTCAGCAGGGAACCAATTTCAACATCATACACATTGTTTTGGAAGTCTGCCTTCTGCTCTGTGTCACAGCAGTGAATCAAACATTTACATGTCCTCTTGGCTTTCAACATCATAGTGCTGTGGATGTACGTGTGTGTGTAAAATTTACCCTAGTTCACTTGATTTGTCATTTGTCTTTGATATTGTGCTGTTGTGATAATACTGCACATCAAAAGAAGTGATTTTGTAGTGAACCAAAACGCACTGCAGATTTTAAAGCTATTATAACCAAGTGATGACAGTTCCTCATTTAATATCTCCACTAAACAGTATTGCTTGGTTTGTGAGTAAAAAAGAAGTCCACGCAACTGGGATTATGTTCTGCATAAACGATAATAAAATTTCACTGATGAATTACTAAAAGTCAAGTATGCAGGATACAAAGAAAGGGAACAGAGGGGGTGGGAAAAGAGAAAATTAGCTAGTTCAGTGTAATTCCTAATTTTAAGAGAGATTCCTACTTAATAAGGATGTGCCAATCTCTCTTTTTCTTCTAAGACCAATTCTAAATACATTGGTGACAACAGGCCTACTTTTGTACCCTTTTCAGTACTTGAAAGAAACTCGTAACCAGTATAATGCCCCAGGAAGTTTTCCAAAGATAAATAGCAGCTGATGGACAGGGGAAGCAGAGGGAGTTTCAGGTACACAAGGACTGCAGTATTGTGCCCATAATTATTTCATATTAACATTAGTTGCTAATACAAAGTCCCCAATCAAGACTGAGGCTCCATTATGCCAGGAACCTAACAAACACAAAGACATGGGGCCAGATCCCCGGCTGGTGAAAATCAGTGTAGCTCTGTTGACTCCCGTGGCAATACACCAGATTAAATCAGCTGAAGCTCTGGCCCATAACTCCTGCCTCAAAGAGCTGACAACCTATGTAGGCAATTCATGTATAAAGATTGAGGAGCAAGGGATCCACCCATATATAAATAGTTTTTATGTACACATACACACACACACACACACACAATACAATACAATAATATTAGCCTTTATATTATTGTATTATGCCAATAGATAAAATATGTATGAGCTATCTCTCTGTCCTTCATAGAATCATAGAATCATAAACTTAAGATCAGAAGGGACCATTATGATCATCTAGTCTTACCTCCCGCAAGATGCAGGCCACAAAAGCTGACCCACCCACTCCTGAAATAATTCTCTCCCTTGACTCAGATGTTGAAGTCCCCAAATCCTGATTTAAAAACTTCAAGTAGTAGATAATCCTCCAGCAAGCGACCCCTGCCCCATGCTGCGGAGAAAGGCGAAAAACCTCCAAGGCCACTGCCAATCTACCCTGGAGGAAAATTCCTTCCCGACCCCAAATATGGCGATCAGCTGAACCCCGAGCATATGGGTAAGACTCTCGAGCCAGACACTCAGGAAAAAGACTTTCAATATCCCAACATTGACCCTCAGTACTAATTACCTGTGGTGGCACATTATTGACCTATTGACTAAATCACGTTATCCTATCAAACCATTCCCTCCATAAACTTATCAAGCTTAATCTTAAAGCCAGAGAGGTCCTTTGCCCCCACTGTTTACCTCGGTAGGCTGCTCCAGAATTTCACTCCCCTGATGGTTAGAAACCTTTGTCTAATTTCAAGCCTAAACTTCCCGACTGCCAATTTATATCCATTTGTTCTCGTGTCCACATTAGTACTGAGCTGAAATAATTCCTCTCCCTCCCTGGTATTTATCCCTCTGATATATTTAAAGAGAGCAGTCATATCTCCTCTCAACCTTCTTTTGGTTAAGGAAAACAAACCGAGCTCCTCAAGACTCCTTTCATACGACAGGCTTTCCATTCCTCGGATCATTCTAGTGGCCCTTCTTTGTACCCGTTCCAGTTTGAATTCATCCTTCTTAAACATGGGAGACCAAAACTGCACACAGTACTCCAAATGAGGTCTCACCAACGCCTTGTATAACGGGACTAGCACCTCTTTATCTTTATCTCTACTAGAAATACCTCGCCTAATGCATCCCAAGACCGCATTAGCTTTTTTAACGGCCACATCACATTGCCGACTCATAGTCATCCTGCGATCAACCAGGACTCCGAGGTCCTTCTCCTCGTCCGTTACTTCCAACTGGTGCATCCCCAGCTTATCACTAAAATTCCTGTTAGTCATCCCTAAATGCATAACCTTACACTTCTCACTATTGAATTTCATCCTATTACTAATACTCCAGTTTAAAAGGTCATCCAAATCTCCCTGGAGGATATCCCGGTCCTTCTCTGAATTGGCAATACCTCCCAACTTCGTGTCATCCGCAAACTTTATCAGCCCACTCCTACTTTTGGTTCCGAGGTCAGTGATAAATAGATTGAATAAGATCGGACCCAAAACCGAACCTTGAGGAACTCCACTGGTAACCTCCCTCCAACCCGACAGCTCACCTTTCAATACGACCCGCTGCAGTCTCCCCTTTAACCAGTTCCTTATCCACCTCTGGATTTTCATTTTGATCCCCATCTTTTCCAATTTAACCAGTAATTCTTCATGCGGTACCGTATCAAACGCCTTACTGAAATCAAGATATATTAGATCCACCGCATTTCCCTTGTCTAAAAAATCTGTTACTTTCTCAAAGAAGGAGATCAGGTTGGTTTGGCACGATCTACCTTTCGTAAAACCATGTTGTAATTTGTCCCAATTGCCATTGACCTCAAGGTCCGTAACTACTCTCTCCTTTAATATTTTTTCCATGACTTTACATACTACAGATGTTAAACTAACAGGCCTGTAGTTACCCGGGTCACTTTTTTTCCCCTTCTTGAAAATAGGAACTATATTAGCTAATCTCCAGTCAAACGGTACAACCCCCGAGTTTAGAGATTCATTAAAAATTATCACTAACAGGCTTGCAATTTCACTCGCCAATTCCTTTCATATTCTAGGATGAAGATTATCTGGGCCGCCTGATTTACTACCATTAAGCTGTTCAAGTTTGGCTTTTACCTCGGATACTGTAATTTCCAACCCCGCACCTTCATTCCCATCAGTCACTCTGCCACTATTCCTAAACCCTTCATTAGCCTCATTAAAGACCGAGGCAAAATATTCGTTTAGATATTGTGCCATGCCTAGCTTATCCTTAATCTCCACTCCGTTTACAGTTTTAAGCGGTCCCACTTCTTCTTTTTTGGTTTTTTTCCTATTTATATGGCTAAAAACCCTTTTACTATTGGTTTTAATTCCCTTCGCAAGGTCCATCTCTACCCGGCTTTTGGCCTTTCTCACTGCATCCCTACACCCTCTGACCTCAATAAGGTAGGTTTCTTTGCTGATCCCTCCCATCTTCCACTCCTTGTACGCTTTCTGTTTTTTCTTAATCACCCCTCTGAGACGCTTGCTCATCCAGCTCGGTCTAAAACTGCTACCTACGGACCGTTTTCCCTTTCTCGGGATACAGGCCTCTGACAGCTCCTGCAACTTCAACCTGAAATAATCCCAGGTGTCTTCCGCCTTTAGATCCCTAAATATGTTAGTCCAATCCACTTCCCTAACTAGTCGCCTTAATTTAGGAAAGTTAGCCCTAAATGTCATGAATTGGCTGATTTCCTAATGTCACAGTAGATGTAGGTCTTGAGGTGGGCACAAACAACACATCATAAGCATGGTGCAGCAAGAAAGAAAGTACAGATATGGTCATAAAAGAACCCAGCACCCAAACAAATGCAGCAGGCATTATTGGTGGAGTGAAGGAGGCATGAGGAACGAGTGACATGTTAGGAGCGAAGAGAAGAAAGCAGGAAGTGGCTCAGTGGTAAAAGCCTTCATGGTGAGGAGAAGAAGTTTTAATTTGATGCAGAAGCTGGTGGAGTTAATCCGAGAAGGAGAAGTGGTGGGAACAATAACCAGCAATAAAAAAAAGAAAGTGCTTGATATTGCAATCCCTATTTACTCCAAATTCCAGTTGATGTCAATGAGAGTTTATCATAAACTTGAGCTTTTATTACAAATATTATATTCTTATACATCACAGTAAAACTTTTGGCATATTAGAAAATTTTAAAGAAATTATTCTACCTCTTTAATGTGACAGGCGTTGTATGCTGTACAATATTTACTATGGCTAATAACTGATTATCACACCAAAGTAAATCAGGGGTAATTCCATTGGAGTCACACCAGTATATACCAGTATAAGTGTGATCAGAATTATGTGCATAATATGTAGCTGTCAAGGCCTAATTCTCATTTACACTATAGTCATTTTATTTGGTCTGGTATGAACAGGCCTGAAAGTGAATTTAACTGTGATTTATACCCACTTTAAGGTACCTTTGCAGAGTCAAATGAGAATCAGGCCCTAAACATTTTTGAGAGCCAATTTGCATACTTACTCTAAACATCTTAGGCCTGTTCCACACTAGAGAGTTAGGGTGAGACAAGGCAGCTTAAGTCAACCTAGCTGTGGATGTGTATTCACTTCAATTTTGCTCCCGCCAACTTAAGTGCCCCACTACATTGATTTAATAACAGCACCTCCCCCAGCAACATAGAGTCATGGCTGATGTAGTCAGGTCAACATGATGAGAGTGCAGATATTGCAGTACTTACATCAACCATTACTGGCCTCCAACAGCTGTCTCACAATGTCCCATATTGACTGTTCCGGTCATCGTTGTGAACTCTGCGGCCCAGGAGTCAGATGGACAGGAAGCTGCCCCTGACCATTAAAGCCCTGCAAATTTTTGAAATTCCTTTTCCTGGTTGCCTGCCTTGGCAACCACACCTACCAGCTCTCCATTGTTGAATGTAACTGCCCAGCCAACCATGCCAGCTCTAGGCTGCAGACACACTCCTGCCTGGAGGAGACAGGAGATTTTGGATCTCCTGGGCATGTGGGGAGAAGAAGTTGTGCAGGCACAGCTCTGAACCAGCTGTAGAAATGTGGACATCTACAAGCAGAGTGCTCAGAAGATACAGGAGAAGGGCTACAACAGGGACCAGCAGGAGTGCTGTATGAAAGCCAAGGAGCTGCGGCAGGCATACCAGAAGGCCCAGGCGGCAAACAATTGATCTGGTGTTAAGCTGCAGATCTGCCATTTTTCCAAAGAGCTGCATGCCATCCTCAGCAGAGACCCCACCATCCCTAAGTACCCCATGGAAACTTTGGAGGAGCCCAAGTCAGATGCCTCTGCTGTGAACAACGACGAGGAGAGGTGGATGAGGAAGAGAAGGAGGCATATGGGGGACAAGTGACTGCAGGATGTAGCTGCCCTGTGAGCCAGGACCTGTTTTTGACTCCAACCCAGTCCAGCCAGTCCTGACAGTCAGGCATGTGTGAGCGTGATGCAGGGGAAGGAACCTCTGTTTACTTTGAAATTACAGGGATGGTGCCCCCAGAGTAGCAGGACATATCTTTTGATTTACTCATCTTTACTTGTGCTAGAAGAGGTAGTGGAAAAATCAAGAGAGGTAGAGTTGTTATCTGCCTTTCATTCCCCTCTAGAGGTAGGCAGTGGGAGCCACACGGAGCAGTTTGTCTCTGTGCACCAGGATATCCCTTGAATCCTCTGTAGAGCTCTCAGTTAAACTTTCATGGATGTACTCTACAATCCTCTGTCAAAGGGCTGCCTTATTTCTTCTTCCATGGTAGGACACTTTCCCACACCACTCAGCAATTACTTCAGCAGACACCATTGCAGTACACAGGCTAGCAACACATGGGCCTGAGCGACATCAGTATTCCATCAGCAGCTATGGTCCCTCTGCCCCAGTTACCCTCAGGCATGAGATAACAGCTAAAATCATCACTGCCTGTGGAAAACGGTGCCAGTGTTCAGTTCCATTGCCCTATACAACTAGAATCATGCAAGCATGCGATCCCCTCCTCATTTCCCCAACCCCGGAGGACCACACTGGCTGGTGCTGTATCTGGCACCATATGGCATCAATCCCAAGCAGAAGTGAGATTGTAGTGTTTTCAATTTTGGGGGAGCAAGAGAAATTTGTTCAGCATCTGGAGTTTCAATTTCCCTCATGAATACACTGACAATGGTACCTGTGTGTGTTGTATCTGCAGTTGTCATTGTGGCCTTCAGGGTCTTCTCCTCTACACCCATGGACTGCCTGAACCAGATAAGGAGCTCCTGAAAGCCAGTGCTGCATTAGAGAATGAGCACAGGGCCTAGAGGTCATGCTTGCAGACAGCATGGCTAAGGACAGAGTGGAGAGGATAAAGACATAGGAAAATGAATGGGACATGCATAGAGTCACCAACAGGCCCTTATTACAAGGGATATCCCTTATTTTTTCATCTCCATACAAGAAGATCTGGAGTCGCTGAGTGCTGCAAAAAGCAGCAAGAAATATCCCTGGAGAATGTAAGTGAGTACTGCTTATTAATAAAGTAAAGTAATAATAATAATTAATAATAATAATATCTGGAGGCGGGGGGGGCAGGGTGCTAAGAAAACAGTCCCTTATTTTTGAAGTACAATGTTGGCAACCCTCGATGTGTAGCATGACAGCGACTAGTTACCTATTGCTGCACTCTGTCTCAGAACTCCTAGCATCTTTCACTAGCAATATTAATAGGTGCATTGACAATGTTATTTTCTTACATTTACATTAATCAGCAAAAGATTCATACTAGGCCACAAAAGAGCAAGACCAGGTAGAGCACACTATAGCAACACGCACTACTCTGGCTCACTATTAAAATGAAAGCCTCCCTGAGCCCTATAGCTCCATGTTGAGCTCTACTAATAGCTCTTGTATCTGGTTGTTCAAATTCAGCAGACGGCTGCTCCACCTCCACCTTCCACACTGGTGGAAACTTTTCCCCCTTTGCTTCCCATATATTCTGCAGCACACAGCAGGCAGCTGTAATCATTGGGATAATGTCTCACTGAGGTCAAATCTTGTAAGTAAACAATGCCAGTGACCCTTCAAACAACCCAAGGCACATTCAACTGTCATTCTGCACCCGCTGAGCCTGTACTGAAGAGCTCCTTGGTACTGTAAAGGTGGCTAGTGAATGGCTTCATGAGCCATGGAAGCAAAGAGTAGGTTGGGTTGCCTAGGATCCATAGGTTCTGGAACTAGGGGTGCTAGTGGTTTCCATCATGTACAGGGTTTACAGTTTGGTTCAATGGCTCTTAGCACCCCCACTATAAAAACTGTTCCAGCACAACGGCCAGGATCACTACTGGCAGTTCAACATTGCCAGTGGTAATCCACTGGTTGGGAAAGAAAGTCCCTGCTTGCAGCTATCTGAACATCCTCGTATTAAAGATGCACATCATACACCTTCCCTGACCACAATGATGTCAGTAAAGCTTCCTCAGTGATCCACCAGCATTTGCATAACCATAGAGAAGTAGCCCTTTCTGTTGATGTGCTGTGGCAAGGTGTTCTGGTGTTAAAATAGGAATGTGTGTGTCATCTATCATCCCACCCTATTGCTGCAAAACCATCCACTAAGTCCTGCACGTTGCCCAGAGTCATGGTCCTGCACAGCAGGAGGCAATTAATGGCCCTGCACACTTGCATGACAACGACCCTTGCAATGGACTTCCCGACTCCAGATTGATTTCCAATTGACTGGTCGCTATATGGTGTTGCAAGTTTCCACAGTGAAATTGCCATTTGCTTCTCAACTCTCACTGCAGTTCTCATTTTGGTGTCCCTGCACTGGAGGGCTGGGTGAGTTTGGCACACAGATCCAGGAATGTGGCAATGTGCATCCGAAAGTTCTGCAGCCACTGGTCATCATCCCATACCTGCATGACGATGTGATCCCACTAGTCAGTGCTTGTTTCTCAGGCCAAGAACCAAAGATCCACCATCTCCAGCTGCTCCATGAATGCCACCAAAAACCTTGAATAGTTTTTCTATGTCCCACAGCAATCTAGCCCCCAAGGAATCATAATGTTCCCTGCAGCTCCTTTGGAAGCTCTGCAAATATTGCAGGATCACGTACCCTGTGCTTGCAATGCTCATGACAATAGTGCAGATCTGGGCAGGCTGCATGTTTCTGTAAAAGATGGAGGAGGGTCTAATGACCAGGAATGTGGGATTTTGAAAAGAAATGTGAAAACTATGGGATGCAGACAAAATTATGGGATGGACAACACTGCATTAAGGGAAGTTGACCCCATGTTCCCAGTTACCTTGCATGACTCATTTTGACCCATGAGGCATTGCAAGAATTCCCAAAAGACCCTAACCTGGATGGTGGTGAGTTGCACAGTGGGATACCTACCACTGGTGTACTGTACACTGCATCAGTACTATGCACCACTGACCCAAGGATCCAAGTGTGCATACCACACAAGTGATGTAATAACAGCGGTGGCTGTATGCTGATGTTACTTAGGTGGATACAATTTTGTAGCGAAGACATGGCTAGTTTCTAGTTTGATGTGGAAATAAAGGCAACACAGGAGAAGAAAAATTAAAAGACAAAGATTAAACAATAAAACTCCAAAGTGAACTGAGCTTTTTTTAACTGCTGAGAGGGATTAGTTTCAGTTTAGGACAGTGGTAGGCAACCACTGGCCCATCAGGGTAATCTGCTGGCAGGCCGCGACGCAGTGTATAGATTGACCGTCCGCAGGCACGGCCACCCTCAGCTGCCAGTGGCTGTGGTTCACAGTTCCCGGCCAACGGGTGCTGCAGGAAACCACAGGTTGCCCTCCACAGGTTTAGCACCATAGTTCAGGTAGGTTTATATTTTATCCACAATGGTTCACTCAGTTCTTCAAAATATGGAGGTCTTCATAACAGTGTTAAATTTTGCCTATCTAGAAATACAAATATATTGTTGAAGTCCGGTTTGCAGAAGTTTCAAATAAAATATTAATCTCTCTCATCCAGGAGTCAGTAGTCAGTTTCACTGTTCTTCATGTGACCTTTTTACACCAATATTTAATTTTACTCCAGATCCTAAGTAGCTATTTAAATTAGGTAAAATGTATAAGCTCAACTGTGATTTCCCCAGTCTTCATCACCCTGAAAACAATTGGTTACAGTTTTCTGAACGGACCCATCAGCTTGAAAATAGTGTTATAACTTGATCTGCTGGAGCAGCCATGCAAACTTTCCATATCCTAGCCATCTGAAATCCTAGTCATGAGCTGTGGAACAAAACCCAACAGATTTCTGTGTTGAAATTGTCTTGCTGTGAAATCATGAGGTCTCAATGCCTTATGAGACAATGAAGTTGGCAGAAGCCACCCAGCAACTCGGATCAAGTTGAGACTATTGCTTTTCATACCATGTGAGAGGTTTTTGGATGACCTTCGGGTTTCACATTGTAAAAAAATCCCCAACACAACTGTCCATTCAACACATTTCATTTTTTCATCACAAAGAAAGATATTTTTGTTACAGTCAGTTCTTGCCTGCCATTATGTGAATCTAGATGATGAAACTCCTCTTCACATGCTTTCCTGGCACTGGAATAAGATCCAAATTCTTAGTTGATTAGAGCCTTCAAAGTGTTCCTGCCAGCTTTACTGTGTATTCATCCCTTGTGCTCATTAAACTGAGGCTGCAAGTGCTTTAGTATGGATTTCTTTTCTTAGGATTTTCCCCCTTCATTTTGTTAAAGAGATCAACACCTCCAAAGTGATATCACTGGTAGCCCACAGTCTGCGAGAATGCCATTTCTGAAAAGTTTTCACATTAATATTCCACATCATGTTGATTAAGGTCTGTTTACTGATCATGCATTCAAAGATGTGTTATTATATGGAAGCTAGTTAGTATACCCCGACTCTTCAGTATGCCTGCCTTTCAGAGATCTCGCTAAATCCTAGCTGGTTCTGAGGATGATGATCCAGTTCTCTCTAGTAAGCTGTTCATTACAACCATAAAAACATGATTAGCCTCACTCTCTCCCACATAGAATGATTGCCTACAAGAAACGTAATATCCACAGAGCTCCACATTCCCATTATTAATGGAGTCCAGAGCTAGATAGTCTCTAATTGACATGGTTGTTTATGTGGAATAAAGCTAGCAGAGGGCAACATTTAGACCTGCAGATAGGTAAATTTATAAATAGAAAGGAAGGGAATTACTGTTGGATGGTTGGGTGAAACTGGAGAACATGCTGCACCCATGCCAAAGGGGGTGGAGCTACTGCTCTGCAGTTGCACACTCTTGGGAGTGCATCCTGACTCAGCTGGAACTCTTTCTGAGGGGACTCCAAGTGCAACTGTCCTTCCATATGCCTTCCAGAGTTTCTGAGAAGACCAAGGATGGAATCTTGCCCATTTTAATCAGCATAGTGTTCATGTGGTGGTGAAATGTCCACATATTTGGTCTTCAATTCTATCAAAAGGAGATAGAAAATCATCTCCTCCTGGGAGTTAAGTAGCAGTGGCTCTTGCTCCAATAACCTCTTTTTCAATACAGGTTGAGATGAGTAAGGATGAATATCTGAGCAAATCTGATATGAATACACAGTGGCACACATGCACAGATCAGTGCACTGTGTTAGACATACTCCACTATATTTCTCATTACATAAGGACATTTTAGTAGCACATGAGCAGTCATGGAAAATATTGCATATTGTCAGATAAAAGAACAGGGAAAGGTTGCAAACCAAGGTAAAGGAAACATATACATAATATATTTAAAAGACACAAGAAAACTCAGTAGTTATTGTTTGCTTCCATAGGAAAAGACCCGTTATTAACAAAGAAAAGACAATTATAGATCATTTCATGTACAAAAGGAGTTTGGTCTACATTTGCATTTATGTCTCTGCAATTCAGGATGCCCAGAGGTTATTTCTTAAAATGTCTCTGTGCTTAAAGTTCCTGTACAGAAGAACCATTTAAAAAAATCTTCATAAGCTATGTAATGCCAGCTTCTCTGGCCAATATTGCTAAGCACTTAAGCACATAGTTAGCTTTAAGCGGATGAGTAGCCCACTTTACTTCAATGGAACTATTCACATGCTTAAGTGCTTTGGTGGATCAGACCAGAGTGCTCAGTACCTTACAATATCAAGACCCGGGAAGGCAAAATATCTGTCTAATATCTAATGACCAGGAATGTTTTGTAAGCCCACCTGGGCTGTTCCATCGCTGTTCTTGTTCCAGGATGACTTTCAAAGGCTGGCATAAAATAGGTGATGAGGACATTTTAAACAATTCTTCTGTACAGGAACATTAGGCACAGAAATATTCTGAGAAACAGCCTCTGGGCATCCTGAATAGAAAAACACACACAATCATCTATCTCACTTTTTGTATGTTTGTGGTCATCTCCGCCAATGATGCCAGCCTAAGTGCCCTGTCCTCCCACTGCTCTCTCGACTGTTTCCAAGCCTTCATCTATGCCTGCCTCTATGCATGCCCTACCCTTGAAATTCTAGTCTGTGGAGCCTCTACCCTCTGCATTCAAATACTTCATTAGCCCTCATTTCTTACACCTTGACCACAAGAAGTTACTCATTAGTAATTATAAACACCACAAAAGCTTTAAATTGAACCATTGGATGTGGACATGGCTTAAAATGAATCACCACCTGATCAAATCGCTGCAAGCCTTGCTCTCTTTTACCTTCATCTTCTTCTAGGTTTTGTTATCCTCGCTCATTGTGTACCATCTAAAATGAGATGCTAAGCTCTTTGGGAGCAGGGATAACATCTTTCTTTTTGTTCTACAAGGTGCCCACCACAATTTTGGGAGCTGTAAAAATAAACTATGCCCTAAAATATAATACCATAAAATAATTTACTCTGTTTAGTCAATTTTCCAAATTGAGATTTGAATTAGATCTCTCCACTATGTAATTATCTGATCATAATTGTACACAAGATAAGGTCTTCACTTTATTTTGCTCATACTATTTCTGATGAACATTTTTAGTTGCCATCCTGAGACAGAGCAACATTTCCCATGACTCTCACTGTTCAAATAATGATCTGAAGCCTAATGTGCCGTGGGATCATTTAATTAATAAATTCACAGATTCTGTGCGTTTTCTAATGTGCTGGTGTAATATGCTTTATCATTTTACTGTTGAATAAAGGTACAGCCACTTTTTAACACACTTTCTGTGAAAGCTCAGTAATCTTTACTGGTTTATAGTTTTAATGTCGTTTTCTGTGATTAGTTTCCTTTATTGGTAGTTTAACTCACCTCTTGTTAAACAATGAGTTATTGACTCAACATAAGAATCGGGGAATTAAATTCTCTGGCCTCAGACTAGATGCCCATGGTGGTCATTTCTGGCCTTTAACTCTCTGTGTGTATCTTTGACATAACTTTGCTATATAGTGTTGGTCTTCAAGTGTTTGGATAAATATTAGTGATATCTCCAGAGACTTTGAGTAATCCTTCATTTAAAATTTGTCGTAACTTGGTCTTCATAGACATATCTAAGCATTAGTGTAAAAATTGTTTGATAGTGCTATGGCTCCTCAAGAATTATCTCGCCCTCAGGTTCTGGTCAATGAAGTTATATCATAATCAATGACTGACTCCCAATGAGCAAAACTAGTGAGAAACCAAACCATGCCCCATTTGTACAACTGAACTCAAATTGTTTATAAGGTTCTAAAATGTTTGGATACATTTTTCATATTAAGAATCCACCAGGGATAAAAACTGGAAGTACTGAAATTCACAATATATGTTTCTTTTTGTGGTTGGAATGAGAAGTTCTCAAAATCTTACAAGCAAAACCTATTCTTATGAGATTTCCACTCCAATTTGACAATTTCAGAAGGGTCAGATAATCCAGATAATTCAGTTAAGTTTTGAGCCATAGGATGGTTAGCTGAACCTAAACCAAATTATAAACATTTGAGCTTCACCTTTCAATACTTTTGATCCATTGACTCATAGAAGATTAGGGTTGGAAGAGACTTCAGGAGGTCATCTAGTCCAACCCCCTGCTCAAAGCAGGACCAACCCCAACAGATCCCAAAGAGATACAAGTTCAGCAAGGTACCTAATTTTAAAAATGTGAATAGTCTCACTGAAATCAATGGGGCTTTTCCACACATACTTACAATTAGGCCCATGCTTAAGTGCCTTGCTGAATTGGAGACATTTTCTATCATAGTAATTCCCTTCATACTGCACTCAATTAACACAACCTAGTTAAGCCAGGACTGACTGAAATGTGATTTCCAGAGCAGTGTAATAATTGTAATTTGATACATTCAGGTAAACTGGAAGAAATACATCTTAAATATCACAGAAAAGAGACATAAGTAATATTTTGGCTCTTCCTGTCTTTGAAACACAGAGGCTTATGCACACATGAGCATGTGTGCGTGCACACACACACACGCACAAAGCATTTAATGAAATTGTTTCCATTCCCAGAATGTCAGAGTTTTCTTCATTTGATGTATATTTCTTTTCACTATTACAGCTGAGATATATCCATTGCCTAAAAAAAAAAATATCCCTGGGATCTGACCATGTATGTTTCTGAATGAATAAATATAAACCCCAGAACATAACTGTTTCTATTGGAAACATTGACTCAGCCTTTAACTATAGAGCTGTGAACTATTCAGCTATAATTACCAGTTAGCCTCAATCTTTCCTAATTAAAGTTTTCCTTTAGTAGCATATACCTAAGGCTAAACCTTTCTGTTTATTCTACAATATGTGATTAGAATAAATCCCGTGTGAGTTAAATAAAGTACTGCGATTCGATAGAACTTGGTAAAAATATTCAAGTCCCTTCTCCCTCCGCCCAAAAAAATTATGATGTTCAGGAACTTGATACTTTCTCATTGCTCACGCAATACCACAACATGAGGAATGTTACTCATTCAACTATATGTACCAAGGCAAAATCTCTTACAATACGAAGTAATCAAAAGTAACTAGATTCCAAATATTGGCAAAGTTAACATTGTTACAGAGTGGTCACCAGATAGTGCTGTTACAGATGGTCTTAAAAGTTCTTAGCATGGGAGCAGAACTTTAGTCTTAGAAAAAATGCTGTACTGGCAGTGGCTTTCTGATGCAGCCCTTTGTGCGAACTGGAAATGTTCATTCTCAATAGAGACTTCCAAGATTTTAGCAACTAACATCTTGGAAGAGTCCATACTTCCTGAGCATGCTTCAGCCTCTTACAGCTCACAGTATGACCAGACTGCAAATACACCATCCCCACAGAGTAACTCAGGATGCTCCCCATCAGGGCTATAGGAGTGGTGCCGGTCTTTCCCTGTAATTGCTGCTCCAGGTTAGGGTGGGGCCAATACTGGAACTTCAGGACACCTGAATTTCCTGTGCTCTCAGTGATGCCCTTGCTGGCATCCGCCCAAGTAGAAGGGAGAAGGAACCCATCTGACTCAGATGCAGAGGGGAAGAGGCAGTAAGGAAAATGGACTAGGACAATTGGGAGCCAGTTAATGGATAATGGTGGGGCACTCAGTTCAGCAACGTATCCGGAGGGAATGGGTCTATGTGTTCCAACCTTCCTGATAACCCATGTGCATGTCACTGTGATACCTCAAGATAGAATTTTTGTTTTCTCAGTTTTTCTTTTTAAAAACCTAGTAAATTAGACATACACATGCTCCTGAAGAATATTTTTAAGATTGCACAGTCAAGCGTTACTCAAAAGCACTCAAAAGTTAGGAAATGAAGAATTAAGGTTGCTTGTGCACCCTTAATTTGGCTCCTTATGTGTATGCATTATGATCTGGTCTTTAATTACATGATCACATATTATTTTTTTCCACAGGAACACTGCCTCATTCAGTGCACTGGCTGGACTTGCTATGGGGATCAATCAGAGCTGTGCAGTGAAGGAGTCTGTTCTCTGTAGGACTCTTGCCTGATTTGTGGCAAAATTTGAGAGGTGTATAATGAATAGGGCAGGGGATTACAGCAAAAGAGAGGACAGTTTCATGGTTATGGCAATTGAACACTGCCCTGGAGAACTGGATTCTATCTCTGCTTTTGCTATAGAGTTCCTATGTGGTGCTGGGCAAGTCACTTAAACCAAACTTTTGACAGGTGTCTGATAATTGGATGAGCCTCATTTTCTGAGTTCCCAACTTGAAACCCGGGAGTTGGATTTGCAGAACAGCTGAGCACTGACAGCTTCAACTGAAGTCATTAGAAGCTGTTTTTTAACAGGTAAAGAGCTTCATAATGGCTAAGCATTCTAAAACACCAGAACTGAGGTGCCTCAAATTGGCATCCACAAATAAAAGGACATTTACTTTAATCTCTGGGTGCCTGAGCTCCCCATCGGTAAAGTAGGGATAATATCACCCCCTCACAGCACAGGCGTGTTGAAAAGATTCATTAATGTTTGTGCATCACTATTGTGATGAATGCCATAGAAAAGTCTATGAGAAAATTAATTTGATTCTGTCTTCAGAGCCGGGTTTGAATGCAGTAAATAAGGGATGGGGCCACACATTGAACTATAGAATAAACAAAACACTGAATAGCTGCTCATTAAATGAGCACTGTCCACCCTGTGCACTGAATGGTGGAAAAAATAGATGATCATGTAATTAACACCTGAATGATAATAAATATGCAGAAGGGTGTCAAATTAAGGTTGAACTGGCAAGCTTAATTCTGGGAGTTCATAATTTTTGAGTGCTGGGCTTTGCACCTTAAAAGTCTTTTAATGTAGTTTTGTGTGTAATATATCTCTGCACATGCATGCACACACACACAGAACGGGCACCACCAAACTGAACATTTGTACATGCAGGGAAAAACTGTATGGTACCTCTGATGTGTGATGAACGTTGGCAAATCCTAACTTCTGAAGCCTGACCTCTGGGTGTCATGCATGTGGGTGTTTAAATATATAAAGAGATCAGGATAAATTCAATGGCACTATTCCAATTAACAGAATCTGTACCATATTCTACAGATATAATTTAATTACAGTGGTCATATATACTGTAAAAGTCCCTTAATCAGTAATATTTTAACTTTAATGAAAAATATTATGTAGGACTACAGTTTCCAGTGAAAGATATCTCAAGGTTTAATATATTACATTCCCTTAAACATGGCTTAAGAGAGCCTTAAAGCATGTTATGTTTTATGACAAGCTATATGTTGAAGAAGGTGTTTATTGCGGCAATGAGGAAAAACCTTGTTGTAAAGTTTGACATCTTATTATAATTTATTAAATATTGCCCAGAAAATTATGGTTGTATAATTGCTTCTAATGAAAAATATTTCGAGGCATAGATTCCAGTTGCTACTTCAGTTAGGCTTTCAAATCTCAGTACTTTTAATACCATTACGTTGGTAAAGAATCTACTGTACATCAAATGAATTCCCCCTCAGAGAAAAGAGGTGTGGTAATCTATTACACATCTTTTCTTCTGCTTGGTGGCAAATAATTATTTCTACAGCTTTGCCGGAGGGAGCGACTCTCCTCTTCTTATGCCAGTTACACCCAACCCTATTACCCCTACACTATTTATAGAGATAAAGAAAACATTCATATATAAAGTTGCATGTCACTCTGCACAAACCTTATCAGACAAAAAAAATCATGCCTAATAGAAAATAAAAGGCAACACGCTTAGAAAATTCCTTAGCAGATAAGAGAAAAACTCGCTTAAAATTAGGTCAGATATATTTTAAAAAAACTCTTATAACTCTATGCTTTGTTGCAACAAATTACTTGGCTTCTAAGATCAGACTCACAAAAAAGGACAAGAGAGCTAAAGTGTGCCCACAAAATAGAAGAGCAAATTGTGTTAAACCTGAATTTTTGTAATAGTTTAAAATCCCTCTTTAATGCTCCATGTTCTTTTTCTACTTGAAAATATTTTCCTTTCTGTATATTGCAGTGGGACAACACCAGTACATAGTGGTTTTACCAACAGCAGTGAATCAAATCCATGTTGGAACAAGGCCCCTCTTAGATATGAGCTTTGCAGAATATTATAATCCATCATTTAAATGGCAGAGTGAGTTTTAAAATATATGATCAAGAACCAAACTGAAGTCTAAGAGCCTAACTCTGCTGACTAGCACCCTTTCTACGCAAATGCAGTAAGGTACCTCTCAATGTAAGTAAACTTAAGCAAAACTGGGACCTAAGTTTGCTATATTCTGATCCTGCCACCATTTCTCATGTTGAACAACATTTCAGTGAAACTTATGGGACTATTTGAGGAATAAGATTCTTATCATAAATATGGCAGAAACTGGCCTTTATTGGCTGGAAATACTTGGAGAAAATCTAAAAGTGATGCACTCTTGTAACTGGTGCTGAGCACTACTCTCTAATGGCCAGGGGTGGCTCCAGGCCCCAGCACACCAACCGCGTGCTTGGGGCGGCATGCTGCGGGGGGCGCTCTGCCTGTCGCCAGGAGGGCGGCAGGCAGGCTGCCTTCGGCGGCATGCCTGCAGAGGGTCCGCTGGTCCCACGGCTCAGGTGGAGCCGCGTGACCAGCTGACCGTCCGCAGGCACGCCTGTGGGAGGTCCACCGAAGCCGCGGGACCAGCGGACTGTCCGCAGGCATGCCTGCGGGAGGTCCACCGGAGCCGCGGGACCGTTGACTGGCAGAGCGCCCCCCGTGGCATGCCGCCGTGCTTGGGGCGGCGAAATGTCTAGAGCGTCCCCTGCTAATGGCCATATCTTCTACCATCTGTCACCTATATTTTATTTTCTTTGTAATTATGTTCCACCTGGATGCACAGATGCATTGTGTTCTCTTGCAAAACTTCTTGTAACATCATAGAATTTATAATGTATTATTTTGTGTTCCAGAACACAAACACATTGTGTTTACTGAATTCTGCTGTTGAAATGGGAACCTATCAGTGGAATTGGTTTTAAATTGTTTGAAATTTATGTTTACTTTATTCTTTAAATGCTATCTAGTGTTTCAGGTCTTGGGTAAATCAACATGAACATGACACTAAATGCTTTATTTTTATTCTCTTTGGGCAATACACACAGAGGTTAAGCTCATCTTATAGAAAGTAGTTCAGGAGGCTTAAGCATCAATATGAACATGGACTATCAAACCAATGCAATAGCATATTCAGGTACAGTACCCACTGACCTATCCATGAGTTTGTCATTTTATTTTTGGTTTGATGCTTTCCCCTCAACCCAACTTTTAATGTTTACAGCATTACTGCTAAGTTTCAGAAGCAAGTAAGAGTCAATGTCCTTTTTGACATAGCACGTTAATTGATACATATGCTGCAATGATATGTGGGTGCATTCAGATACAAAAACCACAAAAACAAAATGATCACAGTCAAAGTGCTTCTGAGAGGGCTAATATGACAAATGACAGAACTAGAATTTTAAAACAAAGAAAAAATATAAAGATTAAAAATAAAAAGACAACATCTTCTAGTTAGACTCCTCTTCACCTGCTGCCAGAATAAATACAAAATGATACATCAAACAAAACTGATCCTACTAGAGATTTTAGGTTCATTCACATCCCCCCATTCAAGTGTATGATACACTATTTAGAATGAAAGACACCAAAGTGGACTATGTAACCTTTGTATTTCTCTTTCAAACAAGCTTTCATTCTCCAGTGATTAATATTTTCCTAAGCCTTTTGATTCCATTTTTCCTACCTCAGAGCTATATATTTTATTCAGTCTTGCCACAAAACTTCAAGCCACCAAATTTTATGGTGTGCCCTTCTGAACATTCCTTTGTGCAGAAGAGCTTTCAGCATAAGCTTGCTATCCTGTTCCGTTTTTGCAAATAGGATCTCTTACTTTTCTTTAAAAAAGATGCTTACATATGCACTATCCAATCATATCTGGCAATATGCACCAGCATCCCCATATCTTTCCCAAACACAGGTTTTCCTCGATCACTGTTATTAATATTTAGTTAGATTAAAAGATCTTTGGGGCAGGGACCATCATTTTGCTATATATTTGTACAATCCCTGGTACAGTGGGTCAATGGTTTCTAGATGCTACCACAATTCAAACAATATTCATCATTACAGCAGTGCCCAAAGGTCCCAGTCAAAACTGGGGCCCATTGTGCTAGAAACTTTACAAACATAGATGAAGAGACATCCTCTGTCCCAGAGAGTTCATTTCAGTTGCAGGCAACTGGGTATTCTGTCTCTGGATGACTGATTTGATTGGTTGCCAAGTTCTGGTACTAATTTTTTTTAAAAAAATAAGGTCCTAATGTGTTATTTAAGAAAGCTAAGCCTGTGTAAAATCATAAAATCATAAAAAAACATAGGGCTAGAAGGGACCTCAAGAGATCATCTAGTCCAGCTCCAGGCACTGAGGCAGGATTAAATATAACTAGACCACCCCTACAGGTGTTTGTCTAACACATTCTTAAAAACCTCAAAGGATGGAAATTCTACAGCCTTCTGAGATAACCTGTTCCCCGTGCTGAACTATGCTTCTAGTTAGGAAGTTTTTCCCTAATATCTAAACTCAATCTCCTTTCCTGCAAATTTAGCTGATTATTTCTTGTCCTTTCATTGGTGGACATAGAGAACAATTGATCGGCATCTTCATTATGACAACCTTTTACGTATTTGAAGACTTATTGAAGCCCCCCTCAGCCTTCTCTTCTCTAAACATGCCCTTTCAACCTTTTCTCATAGGTAATTTTTTAAAACCTCTTATCATTTTTTGTTACTCTCCTCTGGACTTTCTCCAATTTGTCCACATCTTTCTTAAAGTGTGCCCAAAACTGGAGCCAGTACTGCAGCAGAGACCTCACCAATGCCAAGTAGAAAGGAACAATTACTACCATGTCTTATTGTCACAAGGTCCACTCACCACTTGTGGCATCTCCTTCTGGCCATCCTGGGGGTTAGCTCCACAAGTTGGTGCCTCTCCTGTCATCCTCTCACCTTGCTGACCTGCCTCAATCCAGGAACTGCAATGTCCTCTTCATCACTGGGCCCTCCAGCCAGGTCACTATCCATGTTTCCCCCTTCTGGGGTTACATAAAGTCCTTCCCTGCAAACAGTCCCAGACTGTCTTCTCCTGTGCTGCCTTCATGGTGCCACTTCCCCAGTGGCCAGTAAGGGAACCCAGGCCCACCCTCTACCCTGGGTTCCAGTCCAGGGACCCTCAGCTCAGCAGTTCTGGGCTCTGCCCTTTCAGCCCTCACTGCTTCTCCCCTGGACTGGTTCCTACTTTCCCTGGTTCTCCCCATTTCCCTGCGAGTACCAGCTCCAAACCAAGTCCCTCCTCCCTCTTCCCAGGGAGTGACTACACACTACCTCCCTGCAGTCTCCAAACACTCCTCCCACTTCCCAGGAAGTAACTGCCCTTTCCTAGCCACCCTTCAGCTCCCAGCTCCTATGCTTTCTAGACCCCGCCTATTCCTGCCCAGATGACCCTCATTTACTCAACTCCCTGTTCCTGGGCTCCTCCTCCAGGTGCAGCCAGGACAGTTAATTGGCCAGCTTGGCCACCTTAATCCCTTTTAATCCTGTGTGCAGTGGACACACTATGACATACCCTCCTCAATATTGCTACCCCCCAAGGGGGATCATCTCCCCTGCTTCTCACACAGCTAAGTGCACAGAACACCTCCTCTTACTTTAAGTCTCCCACCATGAGGAGCAATTTGACATTCTACTCCATGATGTCCCAGTACTTCCTACACTGCAATTCCAAGTCTGGTGCAGCTACTTGTAGGGCCAGCTAAGCTGCTCCTAATTTCTTCTGCAGCACCCTTACCTGCTCTGTCGAATCCCCCAGCTCCCTTTCCCTTAGGGTCTGAGTTCCCACTCCACTGGTTAATTTCCACATTGGTCCCTGTATCTCTTAACTTTCCCTCTCTCTTCTCCTTCCCAGACATTTCAGCCTTCTCCACCACCTTTTTGCACCCATTTTGGGCCTCTGCCAATTCCCTCTGGACTTTCATTGACCCCTTGCCCTTTTCCTGGCTGATTTGCTTTTTTCTTTTGAGGACAATATCTCTTCCTGTGTCCTACTTTCCTGCAAGAATAAGAGGCACACCCCTTTCCTGCTTTTGCAACAAGTGGAACTCTTTTGGGATGTCCTGCTTTCCCCTCACCAGGACAAAGCTTTTTATCGCAACTCATGTAGGGGCATTCCCATTTTAAGTGTTCCTTCTTCCAACAGGCATAACATTTCCTGGGGTGGGCCTCTGGCCTCTTAGCCCGAGAACCTCTTTTCCATTCCTGGCCCCCATAACCTCTGCTACTCTGCACCCAGAGGATTCTAAGAACTCCCTGTTCCTGTTTAGTCAATGTTGCCCCAAAAATCTGTAGCTATAACTGCATTTCCCATTGTCTCTCTGTTGGGTCTCTAAGACCTCCCTAATCAGGGCCTGGATCCCCTTTATTTGTTTCTCAGCTCCCTTAGATGGGAGAGGCAAGTTTGGGGTCCAACTTGGGAAGGTATACTTGCCTTCAACAAAAAATGCCTCTGGCTGGACAACTCCATTTTCTCTTATCCTGTTTATTGTTTTAGTCTCTTCACTCTCCCTTGTATCGGGGTAACTATCTTAGACAGTCCTTTACAGTTTCTTACATGTTCCTCATATAGGGGCAATCATGTACCCAGTCTTTCACCTTCCCCTTGTATTAGGGCAACTGATTGCTCACATTTTCCACCAGCGTGTCACAGGGTACTTCACTCACCACTGGTCTGGCTCCTCTTTCAGGTGCAGCAAGAGCAGTCAAAAGCCTTAGGACTTGTCTACATTATATGCTAGGATGCACCCGGGGTACAATTTCTAACGTGTACCATCATGTTGGACATTAACTAGCCTGTGTGGAGGCTGATGGTGTGCACTAAAAGTTCCTAGAGCCCTGTTTGAGTTGCCTGCAGAGGAGCAGATTCCCACTGAAGCCAGCAGATTCAAGGGACTGCCCACAACGATTCTTTTGCAGGACGAGCTTAAAATTTCCACTCAGGAAATTATGAACATTGAGAGGAAATGCATATTTGCTGAATTTAAAACTCCTTTAAAAGATATGGTAATAAGAGAAGGGGAGGATGGGCAAAAAAAATAAGAAAGTGGAAAAAAAAGAAAAAAAGTAAAAGACAGAAAAGGGAGGGAAATATGAGGCCTCTATCCTATTTCCTGCATGCTACTCACTTTTCTATTCTTCTCTTCCCATTTCTCTTTGTTTTTGCTTTTAAAAATGTGTTTAGGTGAAATACAGTCAAATGACCTGACATGGGAGATTACTAGCTTAGACCTTTTTGGAGATATAGTGGAAGATCAGAAAGGGTCCCCTTTCTGTGGAATGCACATTACTTGTTTTGACTCAACAGAAGTCAGCAGTTATGGAACTTGATGCACAATTCAGCACAGGTCATTGAGTCCTCTTGTTCCTATCATGTAAAGCTTCAGGGCTTCATCTAGTGTTCACAACTAAAATTACAGCTAAGAAAAAAAAAAAAACATAAGCCAAACCACAATACATTATTGGTACTACTTTGTGCTATATAGGAGCCATTGAGTAATCATTATAGTGGATTTCCTTTTTAATTGTTATCAGAAACATATCAATGTCCTACAATTTATACAAATTTAAAGTCTTTGGTCCTATTTAGGAATATGATAATGCTGTCAAGCATGTGTGTGCATGGCTGTTACATTGCACTGTGGTTCCTAAAGGGTCCCTTGACTTGTAGAATTATGCTTAGTATTATATTTACTATATATACACTAAACTTTGTTTAAAAAAATAATTACAGGAATAATTATATACAAACCTAACAAAAATCTATGTCCCTCCCCCCCCTGCCAACTTTAGAACACAACTGACAGCTTTAGAATGAATAAAACCATACGGATGGATTAGGATTTGAACTATGTGCCCACATAGGACAGTTAAGAGGCATAAGAACCCCTCTCATGCTCCCGTATGGGTTTTGGGACAGTGGGTTTTATCTTGGCTCCTCCCCCCACTATGCCAACCAGTGCAGCTGAGTTAGCCCACAGGATATTGTAGTTTGCTGCTGCTATGGGTTAGTAGCAAATTACTACTCCTCTACCCTGCCCCAGAGCAGTGGGGAAGCCGTGAGAGAACTGTGCCACAGAGAGGCACAGTGTCTCCCAGAGTACTACTGAGGTGGTGCATAATTTGATCAAAGGTTTGCCTGACTGCAAAATCCAGCCCACAGAAAGCAAATCTGTGTCCAGGAAGGAATCGAGCTTGGGGAACGAAACATGCAATATGCGGAGTACAGGAAATATAGGTAAGATGTTGAATGCTTCCTACAAGGCATTGACTATGATCTGTAGGAGCACTCAGCATCTTGTAGGATAAGGCCCAGAGAAAACAGGCCAAGGATCACAGTGCGAAAAGCAAAACAGTATCAGAATTATTATTTCTTTGTAATATAGCAACACCCAGTGGACCCAGTCAGGATCAGGGCCGTACAGTGTCATAGATAGCTGACACCAAAAGGGGGAGGGCCATGGCCCCTCGGCCCACCCCATTCCAGAGTTCTTGCATACGTGATCTAGTCCATAGCAAGGGGCAGCATGTTGGACAGCCTGGGAAGGAGATTGACTCCTTGAGCACAATCTCTTCCTCAGTCTCCCTGCTGCTCCAGGGAGGGAGTAAACTGCAACAGGTCTATATCTGTCATAACTTGTACTCCCCAACCCACTGGTATTATTATGCCACAAGGTGTGTTGGTGCCAAACGATGTCAAGGCTCTGCCCAACCTAATTCTTTCCCACCAACCTGCACAAGGGTGCAGGGGATCATAGAGGCTACGAAGACCCTGTTTCCCCTGCATACAGGACGTGGCAAAATGATGCTCCAGTACAAGGGAATAATTACACACATTACAACCCTCTGCTACCTTGCTCTGATGTATTGGATGGGACACAACTTGGTCCTTTATCATCAAAAGCAATTTCTAAAAAATTCCTGATCTCAATCCTCCTCTCACCGCCCAACATTTTAAAACCAGATTCCAAACTGCCTTGTGGGTGGATCAAGGGCTGTGTCGCCTGGAACCTGAGGATTTACATAATGCATAACAACCCACACTTTGCGTCCTGGAGATCATTAGCACAGTTCTTCAGTACATGAACTAATACACAGCCCACCGAGTCCCAGCACAGAGAGGTAAGGTGGTTAGGAATACTGAAGATGGTGAATTTTCCACTGTGAATAGGATGGATGACTGCCTTCAGTAAGTCTCACAATCTATTGACAATGCATTTACCGAAGCTTGTTGCTGACTTGTGTTCAGACAGACAGCTAGCAACGAGGTACTTTCCAGCTACATCTGTGCCAGCCTCTCCTAAAAATATTTCTTTAAACCAGTGATACTCAGACTGAGGCTTGTGAGCCACAAGTGGCTCTTTGAATGGGTCTTCTGCGGCTCCTTGTAGCACTCGATATTAAAACACTGTGTGGTTTAATTATTACTAGTCTAAGTTATTAACTAATCAGGATGCTTTTACTATGTTATTAACCAATTGTAGTTGACAAAATAAGAATACTTGGTCAGTCATTTTGCTGTGAGAATTAGATACATATAAAAACTAAATATTTCCCATCATACTGTTTAAATATGAATACATAGTACTATAGTACATGAAACATTTAGATAATGTTGATTGCTAATTTAGCTCCTGAACCACTGAGGTCTGAGTATTCCAGCAGCATGCCCATACCCTCGGCAACAACAACAGCAAAGTAAATGCAAACATTTGCAACAGCATTAGGAAAAGAAAGCTTGGACTCATTTGTCAGGCTAACAAAGTTCTAGCCAATTGTAACAGCAAGGCTCACATGGATGAAGCTTATTTCAGTAGGAGGCTCAGTAGTACACAGCTGCAGTAATGACTGGGACTACTTGTATAGGGCCAGACTGTGAACCCCTTACTCCCTTTGATGAGCAGTCACTTGCCTGAATAGTCTCATTGACTACAGTAGGAGTTCTCATGTGAGTACTTTCTCATTAGTGGCGCAAAGGGTCACACTCTGGCCCATTAGTAGCTGTTCCCTAGATTTCCAAAAATGGGAGCCTAAAGTTAGGTTCCTAAGTCCATATTTAGACACTTAACTATGCAGACTGATTTTCATGGAAAAGGAGACAAAACCATTCAGAATTCATTATATTGAAATCTGGGGCAAAAATCCCTGATATTCTATGATAATCTCATAAATGAGCTTTAAGAAGCTCAGTGCAGTTAGTAGATCTCATCCCCAAAATGCTTGTGCTCTCAGTTTGAACCTACAAAAAATTATGTCACCAAATTGGCAGGAAACACAATCTTTTCCCCTTTTCTTCCAAAAATAGGCCTCCAAGAAGGCTATGGAATTTAATGGCTTTAATTCAGAATGGGATGATTGTGGTACAATCAAATTTAAAATACTGCCTACTCCCAAACACATCCCTTACCTTTTGTACATATGAGGCAAGGTCAAGGCTATCATTAAGAGTCCAAAAGTAAGAGAAGTTGTATATCTGTAGAATTTGACTTCACAAACAGAGGGTAAGATTTTCAATGGGACTTGTCCTCTAAATCTTTGGGGCACTTTTGAAAATTTGCCCCAGAAAGTTCAAAAGGAGAGTCCATTTCTTGACAAAGCATGGAAAGGTACCTCCAGCAAAATGTTCAGAAATGGGCAAGTGACTTAAGAGTCTAAGTCACATTGACTTTTACTAAGATTTTTAAGTGCCTAAATCACTTCTAAAATTTGACAGGCTTCTAAGTCACTTAGATATCTCTGTAAATTTTACCCCTTGAAATAACGTGCCTAACCTCCCTTTTACGACCTCCCTCAGCAACTTCTGTTAGTCTGCTGTTGTTCACCCGATATATATTTTATGCACGCACACAAACACAAACCTATGTTAAAAGAACACTTAATTTTGTAAAGACAAGCACTCAAAAGTTAGGAAATAAGGTTGACCATTCAACATTAATTCAGTGTCCTTGTGCATATGTATTATGATACAGTCTTTAGTTACATAATCATTCCCTGCCCCAGGAATCCTACCTCATTCAATATACAGGATGGATGGTGCCCACTGAATGAGCAACTCTTCAATATTTTAGTTTCTACTCATTGTTCACAGCTGCAACTGAAGTCAATGGGAACTGCGCTTTGAATGTATGAAGTGCCACATAATGCTAAAAACACTGAAAAACCAGGTCCTAGTTGTCTCCAGAGCTGGGTGAATTTTTTTAAACTAACAATTTTTGGTTTTGGTGGAAAATGCAGATTTGGGTTGACTAAAACAATAGGAAAAGTTTGAACTTGGAGACCTAAGATGGCACCCCTGCTTCCTCAAAAAAGAGTAAGAGAGAATGAGAAGGAAGCTAAAGGAAAACAGATGATGGGGTATAAATGTGTCACCATGAATCTGAGTGGTTTCTAAATTCATATTTAGGCATTAATTATGTGGCCTGGTTTTCATGGAAAGAGAGTAAGAAAGGGAAGGTGAATAAGTGAATCATTCTTGCTGAGCATTTTAGGCAGTAAATACATGGACTGTGTACCTTTTTAAAAGGTTCCAAGGCACACGATGTCTCTCTGCCTTATAAGAAATAAAACTCCTGACCTTGGCAACAAGGAACCCCACTCCTCAACACACACGGCAAATGATTTATTTAATCACCACTACATTTTGATGAAGAGGATTGGATTTGCTATTTCTATACTATACTAACTTATCTATGCTTTTTCCTAGTGCTTGATATGCTGTGCTCAGTGAGTGCTTGTATATCTGTAGCTCATAGTATTTCTGGAGATTTTTAATTGTTAGCACAATTTTTAATCGTTGAACTTTCAGATGGGGGAGGGCTGAGCAAATTTTGGATAGTTCTCTGTGTAGGTGCTGCTAACTAGGATTAGCATAGTGGAGACTTTGAAACAATTGGTGACATTACACTCCATATTCTTTATGGAAATATGCTTATGATGTGGATCTGACATAACTGAGATGCACTTTATGCAAGATGACTCATGTGAGGCATCATTGGAAGGGTTATGATTTATTGAATGTGTTTATCCAATTTTATGCATGTATCATTTTTGTATCTGAAGCTGGGAATATTGACCATGTCTCTTTATTTCAAATGTGCTAGGGCTGTATGAGGACAAACAATGTTAGTGGCTTATTGAAGAAATGCACACAAGCATAAGGATTACCCCAGGATCTGTGTGCAATAGAAACCTCTCAGAGATAGTTCTACACAATGGAACTGTTTGACCCAGGTCAGATAGATCCATGCAGTGAGAACTTTTTGACCCAGGTCACAGCAAAAAAGCTTTCCAGCAAGAGGGGGGAAGATATAAAAGAGGGACAATGACAACATGAGGGGTCCTCACTCTCCCTACAACAACACACCTGAAAACACCTGAGGAACAAAGACAGAACTGTGAGAAGTGATGGTCCCAGGCTAAGATCTTTACCCTGTGTATGACAACCTGGGAAAGCCACGTCAACTTGTGCCTTGAGAATCTGCCAGCCTGTTCATCAATCAGGGTGAGAATTTGCTAATTTGTATCCTACCTATCTAGTGTGTTAAGGTCAGTTTGCAGCTTTTGTTTATTTATGAAGGTAATCTGCTTTGTTCTGTTTACTATTCCTTTAAGCACTTAAAATCTACCTTTGTACTTAATAAACTTATTTTGTTTATTATTAAACCGAGTTTATATAATTTCTAACTGGGGGGAGGAAGAGCAAGAAGTCATGCACATCTCTCTTCACATTGAGGAAGAGAGTGGATTTTTATGAGTTTGTGCTGTGTAGATTTTTCTATACAGTGCAAGACAATATTATTTTGGGTTTATCTCCCAAAAGGGGTGGGCATGTGAGAACTGGGGGAGTCCTCTTACACAGAGCTGACCTCAGTCTATGTCTGCAGCAGGGTGTGGCCCTACCTGTGTGTGTTTGTGTGTGTGTGTGTGCGTGCGCGCACGTGCACGCGTTGCAAGAGGCCAGAGAACCTAATTCAGCAAAGCAGGGATAGGGACCCCAGGCTCATTGAGCAGGAGAGGCTCAGTTAAACCCCAGTACACCAGGTGGCATCCCGGACAGGGGAGGGGTCCAACCCATCACACACACATTTTCCCTGTTTGGTCTGTAGTGAGGGATCTGCAGATTTTGTGGAATCCTGCAGAGATTCAGGGAAAGAGTGCATTGCAATGCATTGCTGCTCTGGTTCCTTGCACTGAAGACTTGCAAGAAGTAGGTTCACATTAAGATATAGCAATATTCGTCATGGCTCTGTAAGTTTCTATAAAGATAGGTAAATCTCCTATTTGCTTCAGCATCAAAAAACTCAGAATAGTTTTCTATTTTTACAACCAGGAAGGTATTATTGCGTAAGAAGTAGGATATTCATACGAGCCCAGCGCTGTGAAAATTGGAAGGGGAGTTGGAGCTAAGGAGCCTATTTGATTCCTGTGCAAATTCAATTAACTCTAGCTGTAAGCAAAAATAAATGCTACTACGACAGGAAATGAAAAGAACCAGGCGTACTCTTACAAAGTGTGGCATCAAGTTGTATGTCAGATCACAGTTTCCAAAAGCTTCTGTTCACTCTTTTTGTGCTAAACCATGGCACAGATCTGAGAATGCTGCAAATACTGCTGACTTTCCTCTCCCAAAAGAAGATTCTTTTTGAAGATAGGGACCTATGTATTCAAATAAAAACAAAATGAACCACCACCAGCAGTCACTCTGAGAATGAGGCCCAAGGCTCACAAAAAGGAGTGTAATATTTGTTTATGCTACATTCCTCTCTATGTTATCTTCAGACTTTTCCTCTCAAATATCAACATGCTGCACATGTTGCATGTCCTTGACATCCCATCTGTCAACCCACTGCCACCATTATACTCATTGTTCTAAACACTGTAAATACCAGAAATCCATTGCAACTAAACACAGCATCATAAAAAAAATTCCCCTTGATGCCTTTATTGCTATTTTTCTTTTCTCTCATTAGTACACACATTACTTCTTCCCATGGAACTCTCTTTGATAAGAACCCTCTGTTTGACATTCAGTCTTAACTCAGTTTTATGGGTAGTTAGTCTCCCAAGGAAAACATGTTCTTTTGAACTCTATTTCCTACATTTGTGACCTATGACCCTTTTTGTTTGTTTGTTTTGATTTCATGCCAAAAAAAAACAACCCCACACAAACCCCCTACGCTTCAACTCTTTGGCAAAGATTTTCACCAGTGACTAATGATTCCGGGTGCCTCCCTTTTTTCATGCTCGACTTGGAACACTCTAGAGCTGATTGTCAGAAAAGGTCGTTATTAGCACTTTCTGAAGATCAGACCCATTTAGCAGGTCTCAAGTTGGTCACCCAAAAATGGAGGCAAAAATCACCAGTTACTTTTATCCCTCTGAAATTCCTGGTTGAGACATGATTTAAAAAAACAAAACAAAAAACACTATTCAGAAATTACAAAGAAAACTGTCAACATTTTTGTAAATCATGATGCTCAATTTTACATTACAGATGTAAAAGCTATTGAAAAATCCTAGAGAATATACTCTAAGATTTCAACATTTTATTCGGGATTGCCAGGGATAACCTCATCTTCACAAAGACAACTATGCTGGGTACAAAACTGATGGGAATATTAGTCTGCTAAATATAGTCTGGTAAGAAAATCAATGGATAAGAAGTCTTTGGATTCCAATAACCAGGATCTTGACCTAATGTAATATGAAAGAATTCATTCATAACACTATCACAAGGCTAGATATTTCAATTAGTGTTAACCACCATTATATACTTGTTTGGTACTTTGTATAAAAAGGTTGCCATTCATCCATAGCATTATACGTGGTCGTAAATTAGACAGGGTGGCTAAGCAAACAGGACACATTACTAGAAGTCAGGAAATCTAGGTTTATTTCTAGCTTTGTCACCATATTGGTATATGACCTTCAGCAAAATACTGAGGGCCAATTCTAATCTAATTGAAAACCGATGTGAGAGCAGAATCAGACATTAGACTTCCGTGTCTCGGTTTCTTCATTTGCAAAATGGAATAGGACAATTATGGTTTCCTGTCTTTTTAAACTGTGTTGGGATTTATCAATCCAAACATACAATATTGATGCCACATATTATATTTTACCACTTGTGACCCCTCAAAAACCTAGACCTCGGTAGGAATTGAAAATTAATTCCATTTTTTGACATTGCAAAAAGTACTACTGTGACAGGGTGAAGACTCACCGCTGTGGCACCTCCTGCTGGTCATCTCAGGAATTAGCTCTTTCCAGCCTGGAGCACCCTCTGCAGGCTGGTGTCTCACCTGCCGCTGGCCCCCATGTCCCTCCTGGACCCCAGTGCCCTTTGCCCAGGGGTTCTGCCCACCGCAGTACCCCCTCACTCGGTCTCCCCTGCCAGGGGAACCCCCAACCCCGTATCCCCACCTTGCCTCAGTGGCTTCTACCAGTCTCCATCTAGTCCCCACTCCCTGGGGCAGACTGCAGTCTATAAACCACTCATCATCAGCATGGAGGAGCTGGACCAGCTGCCTCTGCTTATCTATGGGCTGCCACTTTGCAGCCCCAGTACCTTTTGTGGGCCCTTAACTAGGCCTGCAGCCTGGGGCTTTGCTAGGCAGGAGCTCCCCGGCTTCCTCTGCCCTTCCTCAGCACTGCTCCACCTCAGGTACCCTGCTCAGCTCCTAGGCAGCCAGGTCCTTCTCTCTCCTGAAGCTAGAGAGAGTCTCGTACAGCCTCTGGCCCTCAGCCCTCTTATAGGGCCAGCCGTGGCCTGACTGGGGCATGGCCCCAGCTGTGGCTGCTTCCCCCAATCAGCCTAGCTTTTCCCCTCCACAGCCCTCTCCCAGGGCTGTTTTAAGCCCTTCAGGGCAGGAGTGGGGTGACTACCCTGCTACAACTACCAAAAAAAATCAGATTATTTTAACCTGAGACTATTGAGCCAATATAATTGCATACCTGCTAAAAAGAGTAGACCTGTTTATAAATGAATATTTTTTCTTTGAATGTAACCACATGTTGTAACATCTAGAAGATAATCATTCAGACAGTTGCAATCAGCTGCATTAACAAAGTTTTAGTTTATTACAAATTTTGTAAAGGACCAGGGGCCTTGATGGAAAAACTTGAGCTTCCCAATTCTTGAAATAGCTGATTCCCCTTCCCTCTTGAGTAGTCCACAAAGTTAAACTTATGTGGTGTCTGACTTTTTCCTCTCATTTGGCCCTTTTCTGGTGAAAGTGCCATATGACCACCTGTGATTCCTTGAAGGTCTAAAACAGCCTTTCAGTAATCCTGCATAAATAATTCCTTCTCCTCCATAGTTACTGTATGTACAGGAAGCCCCCAAAACCTTTTCCCAGACCTGATTTGCAATTTGGGTCATGCAACCATTCCCAGCTATGCAATCACTCTGCATATTATTAACAAACAATGAAACTTTTTTACAATGAATACTTGTTAAAGAACCAAAACTGCTAAATGAACATAACTTTGATGCACCTTCATTGACCATGGTCATCATTTCTTCACAAAATTTGTGGTGAGCCAACCTTACAAAGACGCTGTAGATATACTTCTGCTGAGCATCCAAAACTTTCCCAATCCTTTTTGGTAAAAAAAAATTTAGCCTTGACATAATACAAAAACAAACTCTACAAACAAACTAGATATCTTGTATTTTTTGATACTAGTTGAGCTGGAAAAAAAGCAAGAAAAGTCTTGCTTTTCACTTGCTGTAGTTTACTACAAGCCCTAGATGAAAACAAAATGCAAAGGTATGTAAAAAGTTAAAAAGTTAGATGCTTTAGACCCTCCAAAAAGACTGTTTAATTTGAGTATTAATAGGAAGCTTGGGCTGGTTCTTACTTTATCTGAAGTAGTTCATATATCTACATTCTCAATCCCATTTTTAATTCTTGGCATGTTGGCATGACTCTTGGGCATGTGCTAACTAGGCAGATATTTCAGGAATGAATAAGCAATGATCACTTTCAAAGCTTGCAAGATTGTCCCTCTGAAATGAACAGCATATACATATCATAGTTTTGTGAGGACTAAAATGTAGCTGTAGTTGGAAAAGTGAATTTGTAAAATGATGATATTGTCAGATTCCCTATTTAGTCTAATAATAACATCAAAAGAAAGTGTATTCAAGTTAAAAAATTACAACTTTAACTGTGTTCTTCTTGAGCCAGCTGTTTTTCAGCCATGCAGGCATTTCTCTGTTTAACCAGGATAGGTCCTAATGGCTTTATGATCAATAGAGTTAAAGGCCACACCTAGATCTAACAATATTAGTATGTCATTGGACCTCTCTCTGCAGCTTTTTATCCATCAGTGCACAAGTGCTGTCTACAGGCTGCAGTCAAGTGTGAAACCAGATTGGAAGGGATCTAAGATAGTGTGGGAAGTAAAGTGCTTCTGCAGTAAGCTTCTTAATAACCTTATTCAGGAACGTGAAATAAGAGACAGTCATGATTCAACAGATCATCATCAAGCAATAGTGCCATGTGCAAGGTCCAAAAACATGGGGTTTTGACTGATGATAGATGATCCTCTATACAAAAGGCATTCATAGCTTTGTCAATAGCAGCCCCAGGAACTTTTCTCTGGGCAAGAGGGTGTTTGATGCAGTTCTTATATGGTAGCTCAGATTTGCTTCAGTCCTTTTAGAACCTGTACTTGCACCACTGGCCTAAATTCACACAGGAAATAAATATAATTATCCCCTTTCACTCGTACTCTTCTTCTGTAGTGCTGGAGTGATTGCCTGAAATACTACCAATTTTGACCATAAAGTAGGCTAAAAGCTACTCACAGTTTTGAGGCTGAATAGCTAAAAGCTCCTCCATATCTGAGCCTGAAACCAGATAAAAGCAGTACTGCATGATTAGTACAGCAGCAATAATCATTGGGACTACTTACAGAGGAACAAATTGTGAAGCTCTTACTTCCATTCATGAGTAGTCACTTGCATGAGACTTTCTAGAAGCTATCATATGATACATGAGATGACAATCGTTTAGCCTCCTTCACTATTATGGCATAGGATTGTATTAAACTCCTTATGCTGCTGTTGATTGGATTCAGATCTGGGCTTCTGTCCTCAACCCTTCAAAATTTCTCCCTTCCCATTAATCAGTGAACCACATTGTCCTCCAGTCACAGTGAAAAAGTGAAAGCATTTGGGGACTGATCCAAAGCCAACTGAAGTCAATGGAAAAAACCACCCACGGACTTGAGCTTTGGATATCCATTGATATTGAATGGAAGCTAAGAGAAATTGATGGGAGTCTATGCCACTCAGGATCAGGTCCTAAGCTTGGAAAACTGACACAAAAGTGCCAAGAAACTGCAATGCACACATGTTCTTCTACCTATATTTCAACTAACTAGACTTAACCTTTGGTGATACACATTCTTAGATATATTAAGGGCCACCACTGAGGCTGCTTTGCTGCAGTAACAGAGGCTTGTCCCTGGTCTACACAACGAGTTTAGGTCAAATTTAGCAGCGTTAGATCAATTTAACCCTGCACCCGTCCACATGACAAAGTCATTTTTGTCAACTTAAAGGGCTCTTAAAATCGCTGAAATCGATCTTGCTGAGTCGAATTTGGGGTAGTGTGGATGCAATTGGACAGTATTGGTCTCCGGGAGCTATCCCAGACTGCTCCATTGTGACTGCTCTGGACAGCGCTCTCAACTCAGATGCACTGGCCAGGTAGACAGGAAAAGCCCTGCAAACTTTTGAATTTCATTTCCAGTTTGGCCAGTGTGGCGAGCTCAGAGGTGACCGTGCAGATCTCATCAGCAGAGGTGACAATGGAGTCCCAGAATCGCAAAAGAACTCCAGCATGGACCGAACTGGAGGTACTGGATTTGGTTGCTGTATGGGGAGAGGAATCTGTGCTATCAGAACTCTGTTCCAAAAGACGAAATGCCCAAATATTTGAAAAAATCTCCAAGGGCATGAAGGACTGATGCTATAACAGGGACTCGCAGCAGTGCTGCGTGAAACTTAAGGAGCTCAGGCAAGCCTACCAAAGAACCGGAGAGGCAAACGGCCACTCCAGGTCAGCGCCCCAGACATGCTGCTTCTATGATGAGCTGCATGCCATTCTAGGGGGTGCCCCTACAACCACCCGATCCTGGGATGTGGACTTCATCAATGGATTCTCACACAACAGGGATGCGGATTTTGGGGACGAGGAAGATGAGGAGGAGGAGGAGGTTGAAGATAGCACACAGCAAGCAAGTGGAGAAACCGTTTTACCCGACAGCCAGGAACTGTTTATCACCCTGGAGCCAGTACCCTCCCAACCCACCCAAGGCAGGCTCCCGGACCTTGAAGGCAGAGAAGGGACCTCTGGTGAGTGTACCTTTGTAAATATAATACATGGTTTAAAAGCAAGCATGTTTAATGATTAATTTGCCCTGAAGACTTGGGATGCATTCGCGGCCAATATAGCTACTGGAAAAGTCTGTTAACGTGTATGGGGATGGAGCAGAAATCTTCCAGGGACATCTCAATGAAGCTCTCCTGGATGTACTCCAGAAGCCTTTGCAATAGGTTTCTGGGGAGGGCAGGCTGCCTGTGTACGGCTTCATGAGCCATGGCATTAAGGGGTAGGCTGGGTGCCCAAGGACAACTATAGGCATTTCAACATCCCCAACCGTTATTTTCTGGTCTGGAAAGTACGTCCCTTGCTGCAGCCATTCACGCAGACCAGAGTTCCTAAAGATGCGAGCATCATGTCATGTACCTTTCCCGGCCATCCCACATTGATGTTTGTGAAACGTCCCTTGTGATCCACCAGTGCTTGCAGCAGCATTGAAAAGTACCCCTTGCGGTTTATGTACTGGCTGCCTTGGTGCTTCGGTCCCAAGATAGGGATATGCGTTCTGTCTATTGCCCCACCACAGTAAGGGAATCCCATTGCAGCAAAGCCATCCACTATGACCTGCACATTTCCCAGAGTCATTACCCTTGATAGCAGCAGGTCAGTGATCGTGTTGGCTACTTGGATCACAGCAGCCCCCACAGTAGATTTGCCCACTCCAAATTGATTCCCGACTGACCAGTAGCTGTCTGGCGTTGTAAGCATCCAGAGGGCTATCGCCACTCGCTTGTTTCCCGGGCACAGAATCGGCGTTCCATGGCATGAGCCTGCCCCATTACCACCATGATGTCCAAATTGCCAGGGCCTATGCTTTGACAGAAGTCTGTGTCCATGTCCTCATCACTCTCGTCACCACGCTGCCATTGCTTCCTCGCCTGCTTTTGCAATTTCTGGTGCTGCATATACTGCAGGATAATGCGCATGGTGTTTACAGTGCTCATAACTGCTGTGGTCATCTGAGTGGGCTCCATGCTTGCCGTGGTATGGCGTCTGCAGAAGAACAGAGTGGCAGCAGAAGCGGTCATTCGATGATGACAATTTGGAGTCCTACTGCACTGTCTGCTGCCAACAGCACTCAGGACACAACAGCAGCGGCTGAGCTGAGCGGGCTGCACACTTGCCATGGTATGGCGTCTGCGCAGAAAAAAGGCGCAAAACGATTGTCTGCCGTTGCTCTCACGGAGGGAGGGGGCGACTGACAACATGGCTTACAGGGTTGGTTTACAGGGAATTAAAATCAACAAAGAGGGCAGGTTTGCATCAAGGATAAACACACACAACTGTCACACCAAAGCCTGGCCAGTCATGAAACTGGTTTTCAAAGCCTCTGTGATGCACAGTGCGCCTTGCTGTGCTCTTCTAATGCAAACAGCCTAGTCAGCAAACAGCGCCAGCGAGTTTTTAAATGTCCAAAGGCACATTCTTCCACCATTCTGCACTTGCTCAGCCTATAGTTGAACTGCTCCTTACTACTGTCCAGGCTTCATGAGCCATGGGAGAAAGGGGTAGGCTGGGGTAGGTGTGACCACATGGTGCTGCCGGCTGGGAGAGCAGCCTGAGGCAGAAGTCTCCAGCTCACATGATATTCCAGGCAGGACTGAATCTCCATAAAACGAAACTTAAAGAAGAGAATAACCTGGAGTCACACTCCCATTTATGTCTCAATTTCTTCTCCCTTGTAATAACTGCGGGGTGGTTATACGACTTGCACGTTTAACTGCTGTTACAAGCTGCTTTGCATATCACCTGCTATGGGTTGCTGTAGAGTCAAATTTTTTTTATCAGTTGTGTTTTGCTTCTTTTCAGCACCCATATTAACTTTTCTAAGAAAGTGCAGAAATAAGAATTACCAGGACAACCAGGTAGAGGAATCAGGGGCGAACAAAAAGGCGTTCATAAATTTGAAAGCTACTCCCTCCTGGCCCCCCTTTTTTCAATTTACCATGGTTTGGGACCCTTTTCTCCCAGTGCATTTTGTACACACAAATATTGTAAGACACAACTAGTACTATTTAATTAGTTCTTACATTTGAGAAGAAAATTTCAAACATTTAAATAATTATCTACCTCTCTAGTCTACAAAGATGAATATTAGTTAAATAACATCAATGGACAATTGAATTTCTCTTTAGTTTTCTCCTTTATTTTTAAATACAGGGACAAACTATTTCCCTACTGTATGTAACTTTATATGCTTGGGAAAAATCCTAAATTGGGTGCACTTGCAGAAAACTCCCACTTACTGCAAAGGGAGTCCTGGGTGCCTAAAAGCTTCCAGAATGTTACATTTTCCATACAGAAAGAGCAACCAGAAGGCCTAAGAGTTTTCCAAAGTGACTAGTGAGTTGGGGTGCCTCCATTTTTGGAAGTCCAATTTAAGATGCTATAAAGGGCCTGATTTTTAGGAAGTGCTGAGCACCTGCCCTCTGAATATCTGTGCCATTTAAGGCACCCAAAACCACTAGTTTCTTTGGAAAATCTTGGCCTTATTTTCAATTTGAATTTCTTTCCTTAGATTAGGGGCTACAAAAAATAAGAATGAATTAAAGGAAATCATGAGAAAGTACAGCATATTTCCTTTGTTACAGGCATAAGAAACTTTCCCTTAGAAAAAAATTGCTGCCTGTCTCTACAAATAGTGGAACTTTTATAAGTTCAAAGGCATAGTACGTACTCACAAAGAAAACAAAGGCAAAATAGTCATATAGCTAAAGACATCACAACTTTGATACTTGTCATTTTTACAAGCAATTAAAAAAGAACTTGTTTTGAAACTTGGATCCTGATCCTAAATAAGGATCGGGCACTTGGCAATACTATGCAATACCCTATGGGTGTGGATAAAAATTGGCTGCATCATAACTTAGCTTTTGCACTCCAACTCCATATGTTTTCTGATACCTAAGATCTCAATTTACCAACCAGTTCTGAGATTTGACAGTTGGCGTCTCCTCCTATTGAAATTCCCCATCTCAATGAGTAGACTATCTGGATAGACAAACATTGCCATTCATGTTTATTCCCACTAGTTATAGCAAGCTTGCATAGCAAAATGGGGATCTTCCAGAGCACTAATAACAGTATCACATGCAATGCCACATCAAAGAGGTTCGCACTGGAGCTAAGTCAGGAATTTTTCAATAAAGCATTTTGGGGAGGTGGAGAAAACACTGAAAATTAAGCTTTTCTCAGAAACGTATTGATTTTGACAAATTTTTCATCGGAAAAAGGTTTCTCGTGTCTGAGGTTTCTCATGTTTCTGCTTAAAATGAGAGAGAGACTAAGAGATACAGACAGGGACTGCCAATAACCCAGAGCTCAGGGCACTTGCCTGTAATGTGGAAGACCCAGTTTCAAGTCCCTGCTCAACTGATTCTAAATTGTTCCTGGAAAATGACAGAGAGAAAAGCCTTTGTTACATCCCAATTTGGAATGAAACCAAATGCTGAAACCTTGGAACATTGTTGTGAAACAGAAGTCTTGTTTCCAGGCCAGCCTTAGTTGTCAGCATGGCTAATAATCCAATCGGTTGGTGCACCCTCCTGACCAAGCCTGCTAATACCTTTGAGTGAATGCAATGTGATCATACATAACTTGATAATATCTTGTAATCACCTATAGTGCAACTGAGTTTAACCTATAGTTAACTGTGTTCCCAGATGCTGATGAAATAACAAAGGTGTTTCCACAAGTACTTTTAACATGATTTTACTTTACTTATAGATCATAAATTTGAATGTGGCCAGTGAAAAAAAAAGGTGGGTTTCTAACTCAGAAGCTGAGATTTTCAGTCACCAAAGGGATGTGGGTATCCAATGTCCTTTTCAATTACTGGGAATTGGGTGTTCAAATCCCTCTAGGTGTCTTTGAATATCTCAACCAGTATATACAGTAGCTTATCCACCAGTATATTCCGCTTTGAAAGATGCATTCTAGTCAAAGTAAGCACAGCACTGTTTTCAGGCTAATAGGCCAGACTCTGTTCTAAGTTACACAGCTGTAAATAGTCTAACGCCATTTGCTTCAATCTGAGTGACATCAGTGCAGTTACTCTGGGCTTACATCAGCGTAAGGGAGATCAGAATCTTAACCAGTGCCTCCTAAGGGGGCACATTAAAGTTCCTAGTTGCATCAGTAATCATTTTTTCCTGTGACCATATTAATTTTCCTGCACCTCCTTGTTAATTAAAATGAGAATGAGAAAGAGTGGGGAAAGGATTATTTGACTTTTGTGCCCACAAAACTGAGGTTATAATTAGGGCCCTACCAAATTTACAGACCGTGAAATCAGACCTCCCCCATGAAATCTAGCTATGGAGGGGAAAGGGAGGGGCAGGCCTGTGGGTGCCTCAGTTGGGGGCTCCTACTGTGCACCAGGCTTCAGCTGCTAGTCCGCTGGACTGGAGAGGAATGGGACTTCCTCTTCTCCTTGTACAGCTGCTCTTGGGGTGAGTGGAGAGATCAAACTCACCTCTGGGAACCTCCCCCAGCTGCAAAAGCTCCGTGGCAACCCCATGGCCTCCCTACCAAAACTTTGCAACCCCCCCAGTCTTCTTTTGTGTCAGGACCCCCATGGTTACAACACCATGAAATTTCAGATGTAAACATCTGAAAATGTGAAACTGACTAATTATAAAACCCTCTGGCACTGAAATTGACCAAAATGGACCTTGAATTTGGTAGAGCTCTAGTTATAATCAAGCAGAGTGATGTACTTTAAAGCTGCTCTGTGACTCTTCTGCTCTTAAGCCCTGTATTAATAACTAATTATTATGGAACCTTTGCTAAACTGACAGTTATACATTTTTCAGTAAGGATAGTATCTGCGGTGTAGGATTTGTCATTAATACTTTATGAAAGAGAAAAGCCTTTTTGGTGGATATTTGTTTTTATCAATGCAAAGTTACATGTAAAACAATGGATAAAAATTTGATTTGTTAAAGTCACCAGCACATATATTCTCACACACAAAAAAATTCATTAAGTTTGAGTTGAAGTTGCCAGAGTGGCTATCCCACTGACACAAATGGTATACAGCAAGGAAATAAGTAGCTAAGTCAATTCAGCAGCCATCTACATGCCATTGAGTAGTGCCGCCCCCAGCCTCATTTCCATCACCCTCAGCAACAATATATTTACATTCTCATCCTAACCAGTAGGGTGTGAAAGGAAGCCCAGTGTCTCTGTATGGAGGCATGGGTGCTTCAAAGTCTCCTCAGTGCTGCTGTTTCAGTTTCCTGGATTGCTTAGACAGGGATTCCATGGGGAGTCTTTCAAGCATAAATTACTTCTGCACAGACACACCTGGTGCCCCTGATGTTGCTGCAGAGGACAACTGAAGCAGCAATGCTGGAGGAGTCAAGTGTCTTGGTGTTGAAGAACCAGCACTCGAAGGGCTCCCCAAGACATTGCTGCCTTCATGTGAGGGCACAAGGAAGCAGAAAATGCAGAACTGCACCCAGCCTAGGCCTCTTTCATAACCTAACCCAGACCCCATCCATACACTAGCTTCTCAGGCCTTTTGCATACCCCTGCCATGAAGTTCTCCACACTCCCATCTGCAACACACACACTCCTCATATCCCCAGTGCCCGGGCTCAATCCTTCATGCCCCACACATTCCCATTCACTGTCCCGGCCTGCCCAGAATGCCCCCATGCTTCCCAGCCTGTCGCCTTCACTCACAAAAAGTGTGTGAAGAATAGAGTTAGTGGCTCAGATACAAATGGTTGGAAAATTTAAAACAAAATCAGAATGCATTTAAAAAAGAAATGTAAACATATAATTTCCCCAATTCTGCACCCCGCTCAGTAATACACACTACTAGGGCTGGTAAAAAAAAAATCCATCAAAACTGTTGTGATAGAAAATGGGGTTTCAACTAAATTAAATTTGTAATGAAAAGTATGTTTCCCACTTAAATCATCTTCCATGATGCACCACTTTCTCCCATTTTGCTGAGTGGTAGGGACATGCCATAGGATTCTATGGCCATGGTTCATCATGGGAGACGTAGTTTGCCATTTGGATAATAACTCCCATGAGGCACCACAGTGCCATTTTCAATCAAAATATTTTGTTTTTTGGCTGACATATTCAACTAAAATGTAAAAAAAAAACCTGCAGAAAAAAAATCCTTTATTTTCTGACCAGCTCTATACATAATTTTGTAAACAATCTGTCAGAACCACCAAGCAGCTGGGTATACTCCCAGTGCAGTAGCAACATTGAGCAGACTGGAGTGGTTGCTCTCATTGGAAGCCTATATCCCTGGCCTTGGAGTCACCTGGTTAGACCTTTAACTGTGGACTGGATGAGTCCTGGTTGATTGACAAGTTTCCCTGGCAACAGCATTCAGTTCTGATGACTCAATGGATGCAATTAGATTCTCAGCCAAAGCCATGGTCTCCAACTCAATGACCAGGCACCACCTATAGCTGCATCCTTGGAAAGTGGATAGCCATTTGAAGCAGGTGCTGTGCTCCACCAAATTCACAGGAACCCTGCTTTCAGAGAGAAGCTCAAAAAAGTTGTGGCGTATATTGCTGCAAAATCTAGAGTCCCTTCCGACACCACACCATGTCTTAAAGATGGACTACAGACTGGCCTTCAGACAAAGGCATTCCTTTTGGCCTTCATCCTTGCAGAAATAGCAGTGAAGAGACAGCAGGTTCTCCAGAAGAAAGCTGTGGAGCCATGGCACAGGAGGAAAGCCCCGAGTTAGCCCTGCCACTGCCAAAACCTCTCTCCACCCTAAACTGAAGCTTGGGTGCAGGATTTCCCATTTCCTGGAGGAACAGGTTGCTTCAATCACAGACAAGTGGGTCATGGAGATAGTGAGTCAGAGATACCCCCTTGAGTTACAGGCTCTACCCCATCTGTTTTTCATCCAGTCCCATCTTGAACAACCCCATCAACTGCCATCTAATCCAGAATAAGATTTCTCACCTCCTGGATATGAGAAGAAGAAAGAATCCTGAGAATCTACTCCTTCTTCCTTATCTTTCTGGGGGAATCTGAGCTATTCTAGATCTCAAAAGGGTCAACATGTGATCTTCACAACTGATGCTAGCTTGCGGAGCATACCCAGAGTCCCAAACAGCTCAAGGCTTGGAACCTAGAGGAAAGTACCCATAGCATAAACCTCCTAGAACTAAGAAAGGTCAAGCTGGCTACAAAGTTTTCAGTCCAGCATATAGAGGAACCACTTCCTGATTCAGTCAGATATCACAACCATGGTCACGTAGGTGAACAAGCAATAGGGAATGAGAAGCCCAGCACTACATGCTGAAGCAATAGAAATCATGCAGTGGGTGGAGCACTGTCTCTTCTCAATCAGGGCAGTTCACATAAAGGGAGACCTGAACCAGAGGGTGAACTGGGTCATCAGGTGCAAGGTGAACAACTCTAAGTGGTGCCTGAATCAGGAAGTCTTTGTGTTAATCATCCCGTCATTCAGCCTTCCTTCAACTGACCTATTTGTAAACTACATAAATGCAAAGAGACCAAAGTACTTCAACTGGGAAGTGGAACTCCGATCCAGGGGAACAGATGCCCTATCACACAGATGACTGCAGGGCTCCTCTATGTGTTCCCACCCTTCCCTTTATTATGAAAGGTGGTCCAGAGAATAAAACAAGAACAGGCCATAGTAATATTGATAACCCCACACTGACTGAAGAGACCCTGGTTATCAGCCCTGATAGAGCTGAAACTGAGACCAACACCACAGCTCCCAAAGAGACAGCACATCCTCTAACAAGGTCCTCTTAGTCTCCCAGTCCTAATCAGCTTCATCTAACAGCCTGGCTACTGAAAGGAATGTGTTAGTATCATTGGATCTGTCCTCCAAAGTCATCAGAACACTTCTTTCTTCTTAAAGAGTATTGACCTTGAAAGCATACTCCTCTATCTGAATCAAGATTTGTGGTGGTGCCAAGAATTCTGCCTATCTTGCATATTCTCCAAGAAGGCTTCAACAAAGGTCTCAAGCCAAGCACCACTGCACGTCAGGTGTCTGCCCTTAGTAGCATGATGTTTGCAGAATCTGTGGGTTCTCTGGCAGAGAAGCCCCAGGTAGCTAGATTCCTTAGGGTAGGCCAGTTACCCAAGCTGACTCTGAGACCTCTTTTTCCCAGGTGGGACTTGTCACCTGTACTGAGAGCCCTGGCAACCCATCCCTTAGTCAATGTCAGCATTTTATTTGTCCATCAAAACTTGCTTTCTGATAGCCACCATGTCTGCCAGGTGACTATTGGAGCTGGCAGTGCTCTCTATGCAGGAACCTTACTGCATATTTCAAGAGGAGAAGGTGGTTCTCAGGACTCCAGAATCGTTTATCCCAAAGGTGAACTCTTATTTCCATGCTTTCCAAGAGGTGGTTCTATCTTCATTCTGTCCAAGGCCACAGAATACCAGCAAGGAGGGGTGGTACACCTTAGATGTCAGAAGGACTCTAAAAATTTACCTTAAGCATATAGATTCTATGAGAAGATCAGAAGCCTTGTTTGTATCCTTCCATCCAAAATGCCAAGGACTGAGAGCTTCTAAGTTCTCTACTGCTAGGTGGATTAGACTATGCATTATACATGGCATTAGAGATTCTGGTCCTAGAAGTGATCAGGGCACACTGCACATGATCCCTGATGACCTCATGAGCAGACAGAGCTAATGCAGCCACAGTGGGAATTTTTAAGGCTCCCACCTTTATCAAGTACTACTAGATGTACTTTCTGTCTTCTGCAGAGACATCCTTTGGCAGGAAGGTGTTGTAGGTGGGGGCACAGAAATGATTGTTCCCTTTCAGCAAATATTATAGATGGAGAGGGATACTATTTTTCCCTTTTTTGACCTTTTTATAACCTTTTCCACCTCTTCACTACTTCCCAGACATCAGGAATTGTGGGGGATGCTGGGCTGCAGAAAAGAACATTTCTTACTGATAATATCTTTTCTGCAAGCAGCACCTCTCACAAATCTACCCACCCTGAATAGCTCATAAGTTTAAATGTCCGGTATTAACTGGAATAATTACCATATGGCTATCTTCCCTGGTCTAATGTTATTCAGTTATCCTTGGAATAATTGTTAATGATGTTATGTAAGTTTTACATCTTGGGAATAACTCATCTGGAAACAAGCAGGAGCTGAGGGAGTGTGGCCAGGCCCCAAAATTCTGATCCACCTCCATGAGCTGTAGAGAGATGAGAGCAGCCCAGATGTCAAGTACTGTGGGATAGCAGGAAGAAAATGATCAGTGAGAAATTTTCCATTTTCTGTCAAATGCACTAGGTAGAAGTAAAATAGGTCATCATCACCACTGGCAAGAAAGCCTATTCAGTGTTCAATTAAATGTATAGCTGGATTTAATATACAAACATTTTTGATTCCATAAGTTTGCACTAAAAAGCTGTTTTCCTGTGTTTAGAAACTAACAAAACACTATATTCTAGGCTAGATGGCTGGTTGACTAACCAAGCTGCAATTGGGTGAAATGTCTGTTGCTGAAGCTATCAAAAAAAAATCAATAAACTCTGGTCTCATGGAATTTGTGTACATCAATTTCCAAAAGAGATCAGCATGCCCCAGGCATACACTCACCATGCTGCCATTCACACCATTTGGAACTAAAAATCTTGTATTATTTCCATTTCCTTTCAGTCTGGTCTTCATAGAATAAGCAGACACAGGTCCACTACTGTTTGCTTGTTTACTGCCTTTGTTATAAGTTTACAGCTCTGCATACATGCTTTGATTAAAAGGACATTTTATGACATTCTTAAAATTATCACTTTACCAGTGAACAGGTGTAATAAACATGAATTGCATCATAAGGACTTATGAATCCCATTTGACTTAAACATCTATTCATGATTTTATTTCACTTATTTTATACAAGAGTTCAATGCAATAGGCAGTATTACCAAATTCCTAAAGATCCATTTCCACTGTCATCCATCTACCTTCCCAAGGTGCTTAACACTTCTCTATCTAATGGCTGAAAATACTTCCGTTTAAAAGTCAAGACAATTCAAAAAGTTGTTTCCAAGCCATTCTACCGCAGATCAGCATCCCCTAAATGCATTAACACTTACATTTTCAAAGCAGGTAGTGGAAGAACCATACAGCTATAAATGGCAATAATATAGCTAAATCAATACCTTGAAAAAATAGAGGTAAAGTCTTGTTCGATCTAGCCCTCCAATCTTTAGGTAATTTTTTTTTCCTTTCATGGTTAAAGAACTTCCATTGTTACACACTCTATCTCAGGCTGCTAAATGATCAGAGGCTGTTAAATGGAAGGATTTCTGTTCAAAATGCAAGATAAATAGCATGTAAACAAGAAAAAGGGTGGTGTATTAGGCACTTCAATTTTAGAGCTAACAACAAGCACCTGTGGGGAAATGAATGGAAACTGCGGGGACTCACATCTTTGAAAATCAGGCCATTTATAATGAGATGTCTAATATGGATTTCAGTGTCTAACATTAGGCACTCACTTTTGACAAATGTTGGCCATAAGCTGTGGGAAGAAAGTGAAAGAGTAGATCCTGCTACACACTAGACTGCAGCATATGCTTCTTTCATGCAGGCTCTGCTTTGCTAGCAAGTGCAAGGGAGAGCAATAGTTTTGTCCTTCCTAAACTCATTTTGAGGATGCTAGCACTGCTATAGGAATGACCCTGAAATAGTCCTTGTGTTTTCTGAATGCAAGAAGTTGAACTGTGTCTGACCCCTGCACTTGGCTGCAAAAAGAATGGGTCATTCTGACTTTCCTGCACTTGCTCTCCTACATAGGGCCAAAACCAATCTGATGCTCAGTAGCTTCAGAGCTGTCTCACATGCCCAGTCTAATTCAATTTTTAGGGGTTTAGATTTTGTGTGTTCCACAGTGTATGGTTGCTATTCATAAGTATCTTCTCTCCCAAATTATAATCCTGTTATTTCATTTTAGGATACCAATAGTAACAGAAAAACACACTAGTTATGGATTCATATAATGTTGACTATGCTAAGAATATCAAACGATCAACTTCTCAAATATGTTCATTTATGGCAAACATTTTGGTCAGTCATCTGAAGGATTTAGAATAATCCAAGTGCTTAGTCACATTCAATTGCCATCACTCACTGATGAAAAACATGGATCAATAATTTTGTTGAGCTGGGAATTAAACAGTCAGCAGGAACACAGCTTTTTGAAGGGGTTCTGACATTCATCCAAAATCAGCCAATTTCATGTGTACGTTACTTCTTATCTGCCAGTATCATTCACTAAACCATTTGGATACCTATATCTGCACTACATTTTTAAGACGTATCCATTGATCATTTTCTTACCTTCTTTTATTAAATAAGACAAAGATGTTTTATCAACTCCAAAATATTTAGTGGATACTACTATAATTTATTATTTGTATTGTAGTAGTGACTGTAAACTCCAATGAAGGCCCTACTGTAGCAGGCACTGCAGACATCTATTCCATACCGACAGTGGTTTCTGCCACCATTTTGGTTATTCACTCTTTCTTTTGTTTAATCTTTGGCTGATTACACCATTTTTGGTCTAATTACTCCCTCGTGCTGAGCACTTCCACCCACTAGATCAATTCTGTAAGGAATAGCAACACCACAAGCGTCTTTCTAGAACATTTTCCAGGTAAAATGCACTGAAAACTACAGAGAAAAAGAGCACAGCTGCTTTAATGAAAATGGAAAGACAAGGTGAGTGAGATAATATCTTTTATTGGACTAATCTCTGTTGGTGAGAGAAACAAGCTTTCAAGGTACACAGAGCTCTTCTTCAGGCCTGGGAAACATATGCAGCGTGTCACAGCCAAATACAAGACGCTAACCCCAACCCATTATTTCATCAGATTTTTGTTTGTGTTTTTTCTCTCTTTAAGCAGTTAAACAATGTGGCCAAGAATTTCAAGACTAGGGGGCAGATTTACGAAGGGATTTATACACTTAAAGATTAAGATACATACTTTGTATGATTTACAAAAGTGTCTATGAGTTAGGCACTTGACTCCCATTAACTTGTAAAGGGAGTTAGGCACATAACCTGTCTAAACAAGGCTAGGCTCCGGAATCTATATTTAGTCATCAAAATGAATGACCTGATTTTCATAAGTGAAATCAATGGGGAGCTGCTGGGGTCTCAGCATTCTGAAAATCAGGGCTTTTATTTAAGTGCCTCCATATGGATTTAAGAGCCTGGCTGTAGATACTCAGAATGAAATCCTGGTCCCATTCCAATCCTGGAAGGATTTCATCTCTAGTTTTGAAAATACTGGCCCCCATATTTATCCTCCCTAAAACCAACTTTTTATTATTTTTCTTTTGTATGTTTTTCTGGTATTCTAAGGCAAGAAAGAATCTAAGTGATTTTGCCAATTTTGCTGCTGTTAGCAGAATTTCATGCTAGGCCAAGAGCAACGTGACACCGCATGTAAACCCAGCTGGCTCATAAGAGACAAACTAGTCCTACCTTGGAAGTTTTTTTAATAGCAATTTATGCCAGTTTCAGTAACTGATTGACAATGTTATATTTGAGTCCAGTCACTTTGCTTTACATAGTAATTTATAACATTTACCCATCTGGTTTTCACATACATCCCAGTATTATGGGGAAACTGTTGTACATCTCTTCTCCTTGGGGAAAGGTGATCAAGATCTGTGTTTTGTATTTCATACAACAGCACTGCTGATTAATCTTCATTGGCCACATTTTACCTTGAGTAGACTTGCAAGGGGCTTAAGTTAGTGCAGGATTTAAGAGTAGAGGAGTATCTTTAAGACATGCTCAAGGTAGCTGGTTATTATTTGGATAAAGAATGAATGAATACTGGGAATTTTCCCTCCAACTCTGAATCTACACCACAAAGGATCATTTGCTCTGTAGATTTTCAATTTCCTATTTCATGATATCCCAGAAATATGTAAACAGTGGACTTGTTGGACTTGTTTATATTTTCCTTTCATGTGACCATGTTATGTTATGACTAATGAGAATTAAAATGATATTACAAAGCAGAATTCAGATGTTAAGTATCTTACTCTGTATGCAGCTAACTAAGTATCCATTTTTACTTAGACACCTAAATCTTTAGTTAGGTAATTTCAGACATCCAGACTTGAAAACTAGACTCAAATATCTTTGATCAGAGCAAGAAAAGAATTCCTTAAAAAAATGCTGCTAAGTAGTAAAATAGGAGACTCAGCAGGCAGTACTAACTCAGTTTTGCCTGGATAAGACATGCAGGAACAGATCTACATCACTTTTACACCTTCTCCCACAATATAAATTTGTATTTAGAGTACATTCTATCCTTGTTTTATGTGAGCAACACCCAGTGACAATAATGAGAGCTTTCCACACAGCCAGGGTGTGATGAGCATATCCAGGCTTTTGGGCTGAAGATCACAGGGCTGCCCTCTCGGTGTGAGGATGCCATTAGGCTGAATCTGCTTCAGGTGTTTCTGGATCCTGACTGGAGGATAATAGTAATCAGGAAGAGAGGGCACCATGGAATTTAGAACACTTGTGCCTTGTCTATAGTGTGATGAAATACCAGAAGCACTGAGTCTCAGTGCACGGGTCAGCTGCCTCAGAATCATGGAGCTTTGGCTGTGGAGCTATGAAATTGCACTGTAGACATACAAGCTTGGGCTGGAGCCTGGGCTCTGAGACCTCCCTCTGATGGGATCTCAGAGACCATCGGAGCAGTGATGAAGGCTGCCGTCCTTAGTGGCCATTCAGGGTGACTGACCTGGGGTTTCTGAAGATGACTGTGTTGCAACTCAGTCTATGTAACTCAAAAAGTAACAGGACTCATGTACAGACTGTAGATAAGAACATGTGCGCAGCATAACAAATTACATCAGACTTGGCACTGTGAAACCAATTTCATGCCAACAATAAAAAATAATCTGCTGCAATGCCCTGAAAACCACCACTGCTCAGCTGATGGGGGCAAAATGTAATGGTCTGCATGTAGGCAACTCTCTTGTGTTTGTCAGTTCAAGTACACCACATCAAGTGCATACTAGCTCAGTGCAACTAGCAAAGAATCTGATTTTAAAAAGTCTCTGTCAGATTCAAGAGATCCATACGTCACAACTTTTCATTATTACTGTTAGTTCAAGATTATGGGCAAAGGGCAAAATCCTTTGTGCCAGCATCTAATAATTTTCTTAAGCCAATTATAGCTAACTCTGGAGTAGTTACAAAAGAGATATGAGCAGGAAACTGGAAAAGAAGAAATAGTAGGATAAGAACATCAAATTGTTGCCATTGTGAGTGGGATAGAATGTTAAGAGTGGCATGTAGGTTCAAAGATGACAGATATACCATGAAGAGCAAGGTCTTACATCATAGCCAGTTGTCCAGGCTGAAAAGAAGACATTAAACAGATCCCAAGAGGGCATTTACAGTGCTTGTGCACTGAGAGAAGTAACGCATACCCACTCAATCAATGACAATAAAAAAATTCCAAAACCCACTGAACAGAAGACACAGGCTCCAGCTGGTGGATTCACTTCAGCATCTAATCAAGAGACAGCAGAAGGGACTATTCTGAGAACAAGCAGTGGTCATGTGATCAGAAAACCACTGAGGTCTTGAGAAAGGATTTACTGATCAATGCCTGATAAATGAGAAGTTTATTCTGCCTTTTGTTAGGTGGCTTTAGGTCATCTTAGTCATCTCTATTTCTTTGTTTCATTAACTGAGTTAGTTTGTGGTTGCTGGTTTTGGTTAAAAGTACATTCTATTTGCAATAGCATTTTGTTTTTAAGGATAACACTAATAATTGAGACATTGAACTCCATTTTTTAAAATCTATCAAACTCAGAATATAAAGAAAAACAACATAAACAAATGGGGAAGCAATGAAGATCCTGAAAACAGCTATTAATGAAAAAGCAGATAAGGAAATGCATATAATCCATTTATGCACATGCACATCAGATAGATAGATAGATAGATAGATAGTCCCTTATCACTCACCACTTACAGTTAATATTTACATTTATGATTATACTGGATGTGTAGGCCAATATTTTGAAACTTGTGGGCTTAAAGTTAGACATATAAATCTATACTTACTGGATTCCATTCCATAGACTTGGTGGATTTATATGTCAAATTTTAGGTCCCCAGGTTTGCGAAGTCTGGCCTGTTTGCACATCTTAACACATTCCAGGGTTAACATATTTAGGTGAAGATATTTTTTCTACAGCCTGGGTTTTTAACATATTATTCTGAAAGGTAGAGATGGCCCCAAGTTACATTTAAATTCAGACCCAAGCATCCTAAAATTTGTGGGTATCCATAGCTGGTGTTTGTGAGGTCTTGGGGACCTTGATCAAGGACCCACAGGTCCCCAAGTACTGCTCAGACCACAGACACCATCCAGCAGCTCACCTGAATGACTGGAAAAGGGGGCCAGCAAAGCCATAGCTCACAAACGGCCCTGCCCACAAAGGTCCTGATTGGAGGAAGACATCCAGACCCATTGATTGGCTGAGACTCTCTACTTAAACTACTGACTGCTACTACAGCCCCTGCCCACTTGCCTAACTCCTGAGCCCTGCCGTCCTGTCTGTTCCTGGTTCCTGCTTTCCTGCCTTGCTCCAGTTCCATACTCTTATGCCCTATCCCTGATGCCAACTCCAGTGTCATCCACTGGCTTGACTGCTAACTCTATCTCTGATCTTTGGCTTGTCTCTTGACCTTCACTCTGGTTTCAGGCTCCCAACTGTAACCATTAGACATGGCTGCCCATACCCTGGTCCCTACATGGTTTTGTTTATCTCATTACAGAGATAGGGATTAGCTAGAGAATAGAGCTAGTCAAAAATCACAATTTCCAATCACTGGGAAATTCTGACATTTTGCAATCTCCCTCCATTCTGAACTGGAAAGAAAAGTAAAATTTCTGCTGAAAAAATGAACTCTGGAAATATTGAAATGATTTTATGAAAACAAAGTTCTTTTCCAACTATTGAAATGGAATGTTTCAATAATTTCTTTGACAATTTTGATAAAAAACAATAAATTTCCATGAAACGTTTTGATTTTGTTGACTCAGCAATCTCCGACAGAAAAAATTGTTCCATCTGGAAAATGTTGACCAGATCTACTAGAAAGTTCACATACAAATTCTTATTTAGAAAAGTTCTTGAGCAGTCACATCTTTGGCTTTGATTATGCCCATTTCTATTGAACTGATACAGAATTAACAACCCTGTTTGGAAACATTTTTAAGGTTGTTCATTGTTTAACTATATGTGTGTGCATGAAAGAGAGTATATAACGAATTATGAATGGAAAAGGCTATTTACCATAGGAGTCAACATAAATTACTGTTTTCTCTCTTTTCATAATTCATTATTAATAGTGAATCTATTGTTCACTGTCATTTATAAAAAAGCTCTCATGGGAAAACTTTGGTGAGGAAAATTGAAAACAAATCACACATACATACTGATCAACAGATGTTGCTTTGAGTTCTTTCCTGGTTTAAGGCCCCCCTCTTAAATTCTTCTGAGGATTACAGGCTCTTGTATATTTTAATTTGCACCACTGAGAATGATATTTCTCTTTATTTGTTTATACATATATGTTTTTTTACTCGGGATACTAGTGCCAGTATGGACTAAATAATAATAATATGTGGTACAATATGTAACCTTACCCTACATCAGTTGCTGGTGATCAGTTGACTTTCACATCTACCCTGGGCTCATTCACTGTTTCACCACTTCACCACATTTAAGTGATGACTCATTAATGTCTGTTATAAGAAATAGCCTCTTCAATCTCATAAATCCAAAATAGTCCCTTTTCTGTTCTTTCCATTGGAAAGCTGCAGATGTTATATGGCCACAATTCCAAATGATAAAATCAAGTGCCAGAAGAGCTGTCATGTTGTCTTTTGTTTTCCAAATGGCCTTGACATAGTGTATCTTTCCTTTGCCTATCTGTCAAAATGATTACCCTAGTAGAAGGTCCAAACTGCTTCTTCTCTTCCCAATTATTTTAGAAATTTGGATTAAAAACAGGATCTCACCAAACCACAACCCTCACCCTTTCTGTGGTCAATAGTCTTACAACATCAATAGTAAACAACAACAACAACAACAAATATGTGAGGCCTTCCCAGCATGGTGATTTCTGTTTTCCAATCTTATGTCCAGCTCTGCCAAGATAGAAATCACGAACCTGAGATTTATAAATACAAAGGAGAGTGTACATACTTCAATATATTAAATCTTAACTATAGCATCCATAAAACAGTTTGTTCATCCTAATTCTTGCCAGGTAGGCTAGAAAAAACTATTCATTATAACTAAGGCTGTGAGTTTGTCACAGAGCTCACGGAAGTCATGGATTCTGTGACTTTCCGGGACCTCTGTGACTTCTGCAGTGGCTGGTGCAGCTGGCCTGGGGGCTGCCTAAGCAGCTTAGGCAGCCTCTGGGACAGCCATACTGGCTGTTGCTGGGGCAGTCTCGTGCCACTGCTCCCCTCTGAGCAGCCACAGGTGTTTGGGTGCATGTGGGAGGGAGCTCAGGGCTGGGGGTTGGGGCATGAGAGGGGGTGAAGGGTCTGGGTGGTGCTTACCTGGGGGGTGGAGGGGACTCCACAGAAGTGGCAATATGTCCTTCCCTCAACTACTAGCTCCTCACACTGCCTCTGCCTGCAGGCACTGCCCCTGCAGCTCCCATTGGCTGTGGTTCCCAGCCAATGGGAGCTGCGAAGCTGGTGCTTGGGGCAGAGGCAGAGTGTGGCGCTAGGAGGGACATGTTGCTGCTTCCGGGGAGCTGCGAGGAGCTGGGTAGGGAGCCTGACAGCCCTGCCAACTCCCCACCCCCAGCACTGCTGCTCCCCCCAAGCACCCATGGTGGCTCCCGGGCTGCCATCCTCCCCGCCCCCAGATTTAGTCAGGAGTATATAGTACAAGTCATGAACAAGTCACAAGCTGTGAATTTTTGTTTACTGCCTGTGACTTGGCCATGGCTTATACTAACAATACCTGTGACTAAAACATAGCCTTAATTACAAGGCTTTAGTCTGTTATTGTGACTACTTCTAAACAGTAGAAATGTGTTCAAAGATTGAAATACTTGATGATTTAGGTAGACAAGATTTCACACCCTCTCTTTCCCTTCATTTTGCCAGTCTTCATAGTGCCAGTCACTGCTGCTGACATGGTTAGCATACTGCACTTTTACCAAAATAATTTTAGGAAATTTAAATATCTTTGGTCTCATTCTGTTATTATTTCCATTACTTTTATGCTGATGCAACTTTACTGATTTCAGTGGAATTGTTTGTAATATATTCTGGTGGAAGTCAAGTAAGTTATCAGGTTCGTGTTTTTCTCCTAAATGTGGCCTTTGTCCCAAAAAAGATATATATCTTTCTGTATCATAATATCTGTAATGTTTTTTCAAGAATTTTGCTATAATTTTAGCACAGGGCTATGATAATATGCAGGCATGCTCTATCTTTCTAGTAGAAACGGTGGCTTGTTTTACCATTGTCCACAGCTAATCACAAGAAATTGTGGGAAAGCATGAGTTGTCAGGAAAACATATCAAAGCAACATGCACTGCTGCTGCAGTACTTTACAGAGACTATTTTATATGTCCGTTCTAATACATTTTATGATCTCCTCTATGACATGCCAGGTACAGTCCCTTACAAAGTGATCTTACCCCTGTGATGTGGGGAAAGGATTAAACTTTCCCGATTGACAAACAACAGAGCTAGTTCAAGCAATTCTAGGATGACTCTGAGTCATTTACTTGGGCCCCCAGCTGCAGTGCCCAAGATTCAGTGAATACATTTTTGTCCCACTACACTTGCCATAAACTGCTCTGTCTTACCTGCTGAAGAAATATTTCAGTCCTATGAGCTGGAAAGGTGTTGACAGAGGAGAATGATTCTAGGTCTGGTAAATTTGGATGAGGTGGGTATGTTCTGGGGAGAGATGAAGAAAATTTCATGTTAAAGTGGTTACTGGGTTTTTTGTTTTGTTTTGTTTTTTTAAATTATTTCTCACTTTTCCATGGCTTTGAAATGTTGTGGCAGATATTTTATCTGCCCCTAGCTCCTCCAACCAATTTCTATAGTTTTACAATAGTATTTTCCCATTTTTTAAATATTCTTCCTTGTTACTATGTGAAAAACCCACAAACAGGGAAACCGACTGGGACATACTGAAAGTGACTATATACAAAGTGCTGTCAAATACCCAAATAAACTGAAAACAATGAAGTTATATTTTTCTCTAAATTCTTTCATTCAGTTGTAGTAACCTTAGATGCTACTTGTAACAATGGTAGTAGGAGAATTTCAGAATCAAAATGTGATTTTTAAGCTGAGGGTATTTCTTAGAGTCTGTTCACTCACACCTTATTTCACCATAGTGCAATTTCTGCAGAGGCCGATATGTGCATGTGGGCTTGGGAGGAGGGAGGGAGAAGATATGAGGGTGAGATTCCAAACAGAGAAGGAAAGATCAGGCATAGAAACAACAGATTCCAAAGTTCTCCCAAAAAGAGTAAAAAATTCTTCTCGATTTCTGTTGCAGCTATGACTATGTCACGTCGATAGGCACGTAATGTGGTGCCTCACCTGCACCAATTATATATGCAAAATAACTCATGTAGCCAATGTGTTGAGGGTGCCTGGAGGGACCAGCAAAATACAGCACCCACATAAGAATGGACTCACCAAGACTGGCTGATTACACCACTGCAATGCTTGTCAGTTCATGTCTGTCAGGGCTGTGAGCCTGGGCATTCCTAGACTGTGTTATGACATTCTCAACTAGTTGAGACACTTCAATACACACCTTGATGTAGGTTTAGTACAGATGAGCAAGTATATTTACTCTTTCCCTTGCCTTTCCCTAGGGCAAGGCCTTACCAGCAAGCTACAGGGAGGTACTGGCTCTGCCACTACAGCAGATTAAAAAATGAATATATGAAATCAGGAAGCATTTTAACATTTTTTGTGGTGGGGACAAGTTATTCTTAATTTTGTTGTTTTTAGATTTATAAGAGGTGCACTTCCATAACCTTTAGGGTTCATGCACATTAAAAAAAACGGGGGGGGGAGAAGCATAATTAAATCTTCAGAAGTGCACAGGAAGATCATATAGTACAAACAGGGGTTGCTTAGCACAGAGCAACAGCCTCTCCTCCCAATGATCACAGTATCTTGGAGGAGAAACAGCTGCTCCCCTTCATGGGACATCACTCAACCTCCCATCTCAATCTCCAACTGACAGCAGCGGAAGAAAGTAATTTTTGCCATGCTCTTTCCCTGTGTGCCATACAACTTCCTATACACCCGAGGATTTGAGGGAAGGGACAGACGAATTTCCAGATGCTCCCCCCTGCCCCCCCTGCATTTCCCAAAAGACCAAGAAATGCAGCCAGACATCACCAAGCAAAATGAGGGGAGAGGGCAAATAAATGAGCAACTTCCCTAGAAGTCTTTGGGTGAAATCCTGTTCCAATTGAAGTTAATGGGAGTATAACAGGGTGCTGGCCAGGAGGGGCTGAGCCAGGCCCCTGTTAGCCTAGCTCCAATTAGGAAGCATTAGTTGGGGCTGGCTAAGTATGCCACACCTAATTAATAGAAGGGAAGCACCTGCGGGCCTTATTAGCCAGGGGGCTATATAGGGCTGGCAGGAAGGAAGTGAAGTGGGGAGAAAGGAAAGGGAGGAGCCAAGGGCCATGTGTCCCTGCTGGCTGGAGAAGCTAGCTGTCCCCCAGGTTGCTAGTTTGGTGTGGTCTGAAAATAGAAGGTGGTGGGATCTGACACTGTAAATAAAAGGCACCGGTGTTTGCACACAGAAGAGGTCTCTGGCTAATCTGTGGGCGCAGAGGTCGCAAAGTGTGAGGGCGAACAGGAGAACCTCGTTACAAGGAGACTTGGCAGATTTCACCCTTCATATAGAACAGTGGGTCTCAGCCTGCTGGCAGATGGGGATGAGGCATTGAGGGTGAAGCTAAGGTTGATGGGGACCTTAAAATTTGCCCCAAGTTAATGAGCCTTTCATAAACTTGAGAGCAGCACTAAGCACTGGGCCCATTATCTGTAGATTGGTAAAAAAAATGTAAATGCTTGGGAAAGTTACTGTATTAATAAAATAATGAGCTGTACATTATATGAGGGTGGGTCCATCCAGCTCTGATTTCCATTCGGATTATTTGAGGAAATAGTGTGATGAGAACTTGGATCTGCTTAAACAAGAACCATCCTGTACTTCATCACAAAATTTGTCATCACCATCTTTGAGGTGCAAGTTCAGTGACATTTCTTACCAACTGTTTTCATGCAGTGTTGCTCTTCCTGGTTTCAGACAGCCCTGACGAATGAAAGTTCTGTCATGCTGTTAAGAAGGTTCTTCTTGCATTTTGCCTGAAAACAGAAGATACTGCCAGTCTCACAAGTCTGCGTGTGAGGGTACGTCCATACTACCCGCCTGGGTCGGCGGGTAGCGATCGACTTCTCGGAGTTCGATATATCACGTCTCATCTAGACGCGATATATCGAACTCCGAACGCGCTCCCGTCGACTCCGGAACTCCACCACCGCGAACGGCGGTGGCGGAGTCGACGGGGGAGCTGCGGACTTCGATCCCGCGCCGTGAGGACGGGTAAGTACTTCGAACAAAGGTACTTCGAGTTCAGCTACGCTATTCGCGTAGATGAACTTGCGTACCTTAGTTCGAACCCCCCCCAGTGTAGACCAGGCCTCAGATTTTTGCCCAGGTTTTCACTCCTCCTTTCTGTTCACATTGCTCATTGAATTTAGCGCTTGAGACAGATTGACAACCCTGGAGAATGAAGCCATCCATTTACTGGTAGAATATGTACAACTAGAGGATGGAATTTATGTTTCACAAAAGAAATTCAATAATCTGAAATTTGGCTTCATTCCAATTAGAAACAAAATGGGGGGGGGGGAAGAAATTCTGAAAAGAAGGAAAATTCTTTAAAATAAAAGTTGGTTGATATGATGGAGTTTACAGATCCCACACTAAACCACCACAAGGCATAGAGCAGTACTGGGTAGACCCTACCCCTCTGAAGCTGCAGGGCATGCTCCAGGTGGAGAGATAGTTTAAAAGGATCCTAGTAGCCCAGGGACAGGGGCAGGGAAGTGCACCAGGAAGTGAGCTTGATGCCTGGAGCTATTAGAAGAGTGGCTGCAGCATTCCTAAGGCTATTCTGGAGTCAGTGTTCCAAACTCTGCCCCCCACATCTCTGGGAGGTGGAAACCCACAAAGGACTGTAAAGAATGGGACAGTGTCCCACTGACACAGTAGACGGATACTCCTTGAGCCTGTAACACACCCCAACAGAGGAGCCACAACCTGGTGGGAAGCTACCCAGGGGAGTATAAGTTGGGGTGGACCAGCGTGTGGTCGAGATATTTTAATACCCCTCTTGGGCCCTTAGTTAGGACCTGATGGAATGGGCGGGTCTGGGTCCTCCTTCCTCATGCCCTTGTACCACTGCCATGGGAGAACCCTAAGGGGAATGGAAGAGACCCTCAGGAAGGATTGAGGCCTGCCACAGATGACTTGGCTGGAGTTCCGTCTAAAATGATCAGGCCGGAAAGAATTGTGGAGCTTTTGTCTGACCACTAGGCTAGCTGGATGCCGCACTGGCCCGCTACAGTTGATTAAAACAATTTGTTTCAACAAGAGTCTCAACATTTGGTTTCAGTTTTGACCTTTTACAAATATTTGTATTGTATTACAGTATATAATAGAGAATATAATACAAGATAAAATTTGAAACAAAAAGTTGCTTCAAAATGACAAATTGAAATGTTTTCTTCAGAAAATGTCAAATCTCTCTCTGATTCAGTGACGTAGGATGAAAAACTTTGCTTTGAATCAGACAGAGCCTTGAACCCTAATCTCCCCCATTGCCGGCCAATGCCTAAGCACTTGGCTATAGAATCAATTTCTTTCTTGTTGGCCCATGAGTATTTAATTATTTAGGCTTTGTCTATCCTGGCAAGTGAAAGAAAAAACTTGAGTCATTCAGAGGTGTTAAAACAACCCGTCCTCCCCACGAAAGACAAAAGTTTTGCCGACAACAAGCTCCAGTGTGAACATTGTTTTGTTGGCAGGAAAGCTCTCTCCTGCCAACAAGTAGTGGCTACACTGCGCAACTTTTATCGACACGGCTATAGCGGCACATCTGTGTTGCTAAAAGCTGTGTAATGTAGATAGAGCCTTATATGGCATACGGTAGCTCCAACTGGAGAAAGTAAAGTCATGTCCAAATTAAGAGAGCTCTCATTATAGGTAAACCAGTGTACTATACTGCCAAACTGTCCCTAGAATAGATGCAGCTTATACCAGCAAAACTGTCCCTTTACTAGCTTATTAGACAACACCTCTCTCTCTCTCTGTCTCTCTCCCTCCCTCTCCTGGCCCAAAACAAGCTATAACTTTAAAAGAAGTGCAGTTTTGCCAGTACAGCTGTGTCTACATTTGGGGCTTTTGCCCACGCAGCTGTGTCAGACATGATACCTCGTCACATTCCTGACCAATTTAGCTATGCCAGCAGAACTCTGTAGTGTAGACAAGCCTTAAAGCCTTAAAGCTTGGTGGTTAGGCCACTGACCTGGAATATGGGAGACCCAGATACAGTATTTGCCTGATTGAGAGTGTAATCGGGGATGAAAAATCCTGCTTTGAATAAGGCAGAGCAGGTACTTGACTCTCTTACATCCCAGGGAGAGCTCTAATCACTGCGCTATTGACTATTCTACAGTGGTCTTCATATATATCTTCTGGACCTGCAAAGCTTTCCAGATGAAAAGGTTGTTGAAACTGACACATTCACACAAAATATTTCCTTTTTGAAACAAACATGCATTTTTCACCAGGAAACGTTTCATCAAAAGTTTTCCAACCAATTCTAAATATAGGACATATTCTGAAAGCCAAATTTTGAATTTGTAAGATAATTTGGAGATAAATTTATGTAATTTCTGTTGTAGACAGTCATGCTAGAGAGCAGTGGATTTGACCCACTGGGTTCCCCACTTTTTTGGGACATCAAATAAGCAGGAACACTGACAGCATAGTCCGCTATCCATTAAGCAGTTTTATTAATATTCCAATAATCAATTTTCTTTATTAGGGAAAGCAAAATTGGAATGCTTGGCAAAGTTCAAACTGTTGACAGAATAATATCACTTGCAGGTGAATGTGTGTGTGGGGGGGGGGAACACTAAACATGATACAACTTTGTTCAACTTGTGTAATTTGAATGTTAACACAGAAACAGATCAACAAATGTGATGAAAAGCTAAATTAAGTTTGGCAAATGCCAGTTTTCAAATACGTAGTTAAGGATCTGCTTCATAGCCCAAGGGCTTTGCTAGGCAGCTGTGTCCTTATATGCACGTTCATCCTGCTCCTTTGCATCACCTCCTGCACAGCCAGGATTAGAGTCTTGGTTATTTGCTTTTCTCAGGGCTTGTCTTTATTATAGGGGTTAGTCAACCTATGTTACACTACTCCAGCTACGTGTCTTCACAGCCCTGAGTCGATGGGAGACGCTCTCCAGTCGACTTCCCTTATTCTTCTCGGAGAGCTGGTATACCGGGGCCGTCCGATTTAGTGGGTCTTCCCCGTAGTGGAGACCAGCCCTTAGAAGATTAACACAATGTACATCTAGACAGTTTGGAAACCGTCTGTGTATTTAGGCATGAATTTAGGCATAAAAATAAAAGCGTGGAGTGTGGGGAGTGTGGACTGTCTTTTTTTTTTAACCTTGAAATGAAGCACAATTCTAGAGCCACTCAGGAGTATTTTATATAAGGAAGTGTTCCCCTCCCACCCCCGGCCCCCATCTTTCACAATCTCAGGGGGAACTATTTTATTATAGTCTACCAATGAGGATTGTCCTGATACTGCCATAGCCAATGGCCCAAAACTGTTGCTTTCACATCCCTGGTTTCTGGAGCCACTACATACTGTACACTGATGAAACAATGACCACTATAGTATACCTTAGGGGAAGAGAGTAATTTCCTCTCAATACAAGTGCTCAGGTCCCATGAACAGAAGAATACACTATATCCTTATTACTTCATATATACTAAAATAAGGAAATCAATTTCACAGCCAAACAAATGGAACTACTCATGCATAGGGTCTCTAAACTCTCCGTATTGCTCTACAGCACTGGAAATGAGAAAGAAACATTAAAGAAAATAAAAACAGGCACATGTTTGCAACATTATCCTACATTGTATATTGAATACTGAAAGATTTCCACTGGAGACCTTGGAGGATAAACAAAGTTTGGGGTTTTTTTTTGCATTGTATATGTGTGTGTTTAAGACAGAATATGTAGAACAAAAGAATAACTATCTTTTCTTATGAAGAGCATATTTGTGGCTAACAGATTAGCAATAACTGTCAAGAACAGATTATGCTCATATAAAACAAAATCTATAACAGTTCCAGGTCAGCATGACTTAGTTTATCTGAGACAACTTTGACTTGGATATACATATTATTTCAATTTTCACCAAAAAGGTTAGCAGTGATCAACTTACATAGTGAGCATCTGTATAAATGAGGTAGGATCTGAAGCTAAAATAGGGAAAGAAGAAGTTGATAATTACTTAGACAAGTTAGATGTCTTCAAGTTAACATGGCCTGACAAAATACATATTAGAATGCTTAAGGAACTAGGTGAAGAAATCTTTAAGCCATTAGCAATTATTTTTGAGAATTTGTGGATGACCGGAGAGATCCCAAAGGACTGGAAAAGGGCAAATATAGTACTTATCTATAACAAGGGGAGTAAAGACAACTATAGACCAGTCAAGTTAACTTCAATACCTGGAAAGATAATGGAGCAAATAATCACACAAACAATCAATTTGCAAACATCTAGAAGATAATAAGATGATAAGTAACAGTCAACATTGATTTGTCAAGAACAAATAATGTCAAACTAACTTAATGCTTTCTTTGGCAGCCTAACAAGCCTTACGGTGGGGTAGAAACAGTAGGTGTGATTTATCTTGACTTTAGTAAGACTTTTGGTCTCATGTGATCTTCTCATAAATAAAGTAGGGAAATATAGCCTAGGCAAACCTATTATAAGGTGGGTGCACCAACTGGTTATAAAATCATGCTCAGAGAGTAGTTATCAATAGTTCACAGTCAAGTTGGAAGGGCATATCAAGTGGAGATCCAGTTCTATTCACTATCTTCATAAATTATTTGAATAATGGTATACAGAGTATACTTATAAAGTCAGCCAATGCGTTTAAGGTAGAAGGGGTTGCAAGCGCTTTGGAGTACAGCGTTAGAATTCAAAATGATCTTGACAAACTGGAAAAATGGTCAAATAGGATGAAATTTAATAAGGATAAATGCAAAGTACTACACTTAGGAAGGAAATTCAAAGTGCACAAATACAAAATGGGAAATGACAGTCTAGGAATGAGTACCACAGAAAAGGATCTAGGGCTTATAGTGGATCACAAAATATGAGTCAATCCTAGGGTCCTTTTTTTCCAAGTGATTTTTCCTTGTCAAAAATAGTCTTCTTGTTCTATTCTGCTTAGAGTTATTACCAGATGTTTTCAGAGAATTTAAAATGGCTACAAAGAACTGAGTCACAAATAGTGCTTGGAAGAATAGACTACATTTGAGAAGTAAATTCAACAACCTTGTCTTCTGTAAGTCTCTAAAAGGTGATACAGATACAGCCTGGTGGTTGCACTCAGTGTAAGAACCCATGGACCATATCTAATTGCAATGGATTGACCTTGTTCATTCAACAAATTTGTGACAATGTTAAATTAAACATTCTATAAATAAACACGTAGTTTATAAACTTTCTAAATAAGCCTAAAACCAAAATAAAGTCGCTCCTCTGACCAACATGAGCCACAGTTCCCTGAGTCTTTTCTCTCACCTCTCTTAACCCTCTTCCATGTCCTTCCCCCGATTCCAGGCCTCCTGCAGGAGCCCTTTCACTGCTCCCATTGGTCTCACTCCCTATGGCTGCTGCCTACCTGGAAGTCATGTAATAAGTGGGTTCTTTCCCTTGGGCCAGGAACTTCGGTGGGAACCTTCTTGCTCCCTGCAGCTTTCCAGGTCAATTGAGCTCTTGCTGGCCTTTCTAACAGCGCTCTTGCTGTCACCTGACCCCTAGCCCCACCTCAGCTGGGAGACAGCTTATTAGTGGGGTGACCAGATAGCAAGTGTGAAAAATCAGGACAGGGGGTCGGGGGTAATAGGCGCCTACATAAGAAAAAGCCCCAAATATTTGGACTGTCCCTGTAAAATCAGGACATCTGGTCACTCTACTTATTAGTCACAAGTGGGGCATGGCCTATCTCCCTTTAAATGGGCCAATCACCATGTGGCAGTCTGTAACATACTTGGGGAAATGATTCAGCAGCTACTAGAGGAAATTGGATCAAGAGATTGTCACTGGGGGGCTGCAGAGAGCTGGGTCCTCGAGTTTATTTTTCAAGGTGGACAGGGTTTTGAAAGCCAGCAGAGTGGAAGGTTATGGATACCTACTGAGAGACATGCTGAAAGGAGGGATTCCAGAGATTGGGGTCCTGTGCTGCTGCACACCAATAGCCCAGAGTGATGGGACTAACAAGTGTCCCATGAGCAGAAAATCTCAAACTCCTTTGTGACAAGCTGGGTTCACCCACTGGGATACCCCAGGGACTGACAAATTCCAGGGGGAGGCTTCCAAAGGCACAAAGAATATTTAAGTGTTCAAATCCCATTAAAGAGCCGTGCACTTGCTCTCTGAAAAATCAGGCCCCTTTAAGATGTATCAAATTGGGCCCCGCAAATTATTAGCAAATTTTGAAAATCTTGACCACTCTACTTGTATATTGATACTGGTTTGGAGTTAGTTTTCCTTCTATGGTGGTGTAACAGGGGCTTGGAGGGCCAATCAGCCTAGTGGTTGGAGTACTTGATTTCCTGCCCTGTGCTTCTGTGGCTGAAGTGCCTCATTCTTAAGGCAGGGGTTTAGGGGGACCCAGGCCCTCCCACTCCATTGCATTCACACCATCTTAATGAAAGTATTATCTTGGACCAACTCTGAGGTCTTATTCTGGACTCTCATTTGAAAGCTCAATATACAGGTGAGTTGTAGCATCAGAATGAGATAAAACAATTCACACTGAGGGCTGTCCATTGAATCCTTAATTATATTTGGGAAAAATGTATTAGCATCACCTGTTTTACTGTTCTTCATCTTCATGCTATGTAATGCCGCATGCTTCACTTGCCAGTGAAATTTGTACACTCCCTAAGTAACTAATTAAGCTTTAGTTGAGCCTTTCAACAAATTAACTAGGCATGTAGGGCAGGTACATTTCTGAGGGAAAGATATTCATCTTGTGTGTCTTATGATACACATCTTACTTTGCCAAGCCCTTTTAGTGCCATAATAAGGTGGGTGTGTCCATGTGCTCGTGTAAGAGTTTGAGGCTGGATTCAAGAACACCTCAGATGTACATTATTGGTAGAGACGTGTGACAGATCTCTAGTTTCCCAACCACAATCTGCTTTGCCTCAACTATTGCAATGAATGCTGATGGTTAATGAGTAAATAGGTTGCATTTAAACTAATTAATGTTGTTTCTATGCGCCTCACACAGATTTTTTTAAAAACATTTCTATGAAAGATTTTTTTCCCTTAAGAAAAATGAAGGAAGCATCATGTTATTAAAAAAAAAAAGGGGGGGGGTCAAATAACGCAAACACTCAAAGTAATTATGCAAAGATTGTAAATTGTTTACATAAAAATGTGCCCATAATTCAATAGTTCTAACTCGTCACCAAGTTTTGGTGGCTAAATGTGCATCAAACCATACAGCACATTTTTAAAGCAGATATGTTTTACAAACGATAAATAGATTGTATCATTCTTCCTGAATAATTTTAATTTTCACTAATTCTAGCATGTTTTAAAGAGAACATAATCTTTATTTCATCAGATGATATTGCAGTATAAGAATATTCAAAATATTCCATGGAGGAGAATTGGGTTACATTTCTGGTGGCCTCTAATTCAGCAAGGGATAAATGTCTCCTAAAGCAAACACTCAGAGCTAGATCCTCAGCTGTCCTGTGGCAGTATTACTGAGGCAGGAATTCAGCATTTCCCTTACAAGAAATAATAACATAACTCACCATTAAAAAAATGAAGGTTCTACGAGCATGAGGTGTTAATGATGTCAGCTTCAGAAGGAGAGCCACAGAACCAGAAATTAGATCTTGGCATGTAAGTAAAAGAGAAACTGATTTTTATATACCATATTTTAAAATATATTTTCCCCTAATGTTTGAATGTAGATATACAAGTCCAGACACAGGCTCACATTCTGGACAATTCCACATGCTATCTACTGTCCCAGAAGTGCAAAGCAGCCAGAAAGCCAGTTTTACTAGGTGGTAGGAGATTCCTGAATATCTAGAGTAATGCTATTTAGATATATTGTTATAATTGCAACATCTGTACTAAATGCTATGTTCAGTGTTTTATTTATCTATTAAAACTGTGAATTTTAAAAATCTGTCAAAGTTCAAAAAATATTTAGTTAAAAAAAATCCATGTCAGAGTAAAAGTGTGTGTGTGAGAGTGAGAGAGAGAGAGGAATTTAATTTAATGTATGAGGCTTTGGACATTTTGGGGTCTGTGGTGAGGTGACAACTCACCGGTGCAACGCTTCCTGTTGATCGTCCTGGGAATTAGCTCTTTCAGTCCGGAGCGCCCTCTGCAGGCTGGTGTGTTGCCTGCTGCTGGCCCCTGTGTCCCTCCCGGACCCCGGTACCCCTTTACATCAGGGTCCTGCCCCAGCAGTAACCCACAATCTGGGTCTTCCCACCCATGGGAACCCCCAACCCTCTATCCCCACCTTGCCTCAGTGGCTACTGCCAGTCATCATCTAGCACTCACTGGGTCAGTCTCTAGTCTGTAAACCACTCATCATCGACAAGGGGGTTAGGACTTGCTGCCTTTGCCTATTTCTGGGCTGCCCCTCTGCAGCCTCAGTACCCTTTTAGGCCCTGTTAGCCAGGCCTGCAGCCTAAGGTTTTACCGGGCTGCCCTTCCCCAGCACTGCTCCACCTCTCAGCTCCCAGGCAGCCAGGTCCTTCTTTCTCAGAAGCTAGAGAGAGGGGCTCTCAATCTCTGGCCCTCAGCCCTCTTATAGAGCCAGCTGTGGCCTGATTGGGGTGTGGCCCCACCTGTGGCTGTTTCCCCCAATCAGCCTAGCTTTTCCCCTGCCACATCCCGCTCCCAGGGCTGTTTTAAGCCCTTCAGGGCAGGAGCGGGGTGACCATCCCGCTACGGGGTCAATGGAAAATTTGGCTTAACTCTGATGTTCTAACTTATCTAATGCCATCATTTATAGAAATACACATGAATAGACAGGGAACAGTTAAATGTTTTAAAAATAATAATTCCATCAGCATTTAATAGTGCACGATTTACTTGCTCCTCATAAAAAAATTGTACCTGAAGCAGATGAAGTAGAAAAGATTTTCTTGATAAATTGGATGCACATTCTCCCTGGGTCCTCTATAATCTTCTAATATATGACTTCATATATGTCATTTTATGGTTACTCTAGAGTTTTTTGCAAACAAAATATTGTGCACTCAATGACAGCAATTATATACTCCCTGCTGGATAATTATGGGCCAGATTTTATCACAGTTACTTGCATTGTATTTTACTCTGGTATTACTCAATCTCAGTAAGGGTGGCAGACTGGTCCTGTATGATTAACTCAAGACTTTGTCCTCTGTCTTTAGGATCATTGACTTTAGCAAAATACTGTGATATACTTATTTAAAGAGTTTACCTCCCTTCCCTGAAAGAAATTAAGCAGTTAAGATGACCATCTTTCATAAGCTCTCACTAAAAGTCAAATACTGGCTTATGGACACATATGGCTTAACACTATATAAATGGAACTGATCAGTGGATTCACTGTAAATAATTGTTCTTCAATCCACAGAAAAACACATTTATGTAAAAGAACTGATTGAATGTATTTGAACATCAGATACATTTACAAATATCACAGTCTGCTCATAGATAGCCTACAGGCTCAAAAAGAGGATAAATTAATCATATAAATTAATTGTGAGTTATTTGCTCAGGTCTAATTAGAAGTGATGCAGGTTGCTTCTGATAACGTCCTGGCCCCAGGATTGCTTCAGAGAACAATGGCAATTTAAAGCACCATGGCTCTAGCAAATCATTTTCAGACACTTGAGCTTTAAAATATTTCAAATATTTTAAAAAATCTGAAATTGTGCTACACTGGTTTGGGAAACACACAAACAAAAAAGTCATCATGGCAATTTTTGGCCAAACAAACACCCAAGGACAGAACTCAACTGTTCTAAATCAGCACAACTCCACTGAAGTCAATGGAGCTACGCTGGTTTACACCAGTTGAGGATTGGCCTATGGAGTTTAAAATAAAATCAGATTTTGCATATGAATGATTAAGAAAACATACAAATGAACAATACACATATGTACCATTACACATGACAAATTATGACAACCTTAGCAGAATTATTCTCCAGGCCTGAGGTACTGCTTCCAGTCTATCCAGGCACATGAACTTTTTCAGTGTTTAAAACCATTGTTAGTGATTTTACCTCTTTGGAACCTTGGTATTTTATCCATAATTTGTAATCTTTCAAGAATATGCCAGATTTAAGGCCCCAGTGGAGCCATAAACCTTCTAATTCTTATTTTTTCCATAAAACTTCACACAGGTTTTTTTTCAGTTTGGATTCCCGCTGCTTACTGGAGTCCAACCAGACATGAAGTTGATCTCAGAACTTGAACAAACTGGCAAGTGTCTTAAGTTATCCATAAAACAACAATTTTTGCAAGTTGAGGCCCATTTTAAAAATTCATTTCCAGCATGCACTCTCCCAGCTAAATTTGTAATACATTCACCATTTTCTCTTTATACTGGCGATCACTCAGTTTTCATCCTATCCATATTGTTGATGATGAACAGAAAAAGATAGATATGTCATTGGCTATTTTTAAGAGCTGTCTGAAGGGTCAGCCTCAAAATGGTTTAGCTATTGAGACTAACTGGAATTTTTATCTGAACCTTCCATACTTCTTTGATGTGAAACTAGGTCTAGAGAAGTCATGAGAACTGGCTCTTTTGCAAGATTTCCAATGCCATTTGGCTTGAGGCAAAGCACTTTTTGTCTTAAGAAGTGTCTTTCTTGTGGCATGTCTGTTTCTGGGCATTATAAAATCCAGGCAGTGCAGAATTGTTGAAAGAAAGAAGGAAAGAGGCTTATTTTAAGATTTGGGTTTAAGTTTAGGGTTTATCCAAACCAGTTCATCCATCCCTATTGAAACATCATATGAAAGGAATCAAAGACATCATTAATTATGGTGTTAACTTGTTTTAAATAAGCAGAATTAATCATTAAATAATATTATGATTTGGCATCTTGCTCCCTAATATAATTTAGAAGTCCTATACCTCCATATTGCATGTGTCAGCAGGGGGTTAGGAAGAAACTTCCTCTGTGGATAAGCTACTGAATACCTGACCATTATTCTTGCACCTTCTTCTGAAACATCCTGTCCACTGTTGGAGACAGGCTATCCAATTATGGGGGACCAATGTTCTAATTTGAAATAACAATTTTGGTTTTCTTAGCAAATGTGGAATTGTAGTAGCAACCTGGAACAAAGGATCTGCTTGTGTGCAAGACATATAAAATGTAGAATTTAACCAAATAGGCAATTCTTTCTTCACATGTAAATAGTTTAGTTTATAGTAGCTGGAAGAGTAATGTTTGGCCTTGGCCTAGGATTTAATGACTTGAATATCATATCAATTGATAGGATTCTGTTAATATGCTTTTTGTAACAGTTATGTCTAAGACTAAAAAATTACCACACAAATTAAAAAAAAATGAGAAGAGGCTGCATAATTTAGTTACTTAACTTCAAACAAAACAAATGGTTCTATAAAAATAATTCATTACATTTAAATGTTTTGCGAGATTTTTTTTTTACTGGGTCTAAGCCTTTCAAGCCATTCAAATAAATGTGCATTTCTGAAAAACAAAAATCAAACACATTTTACAAAATATTTTTCAATACTTTTGTAGGGATGTGATAAATAAAGTGATACATAGACATCTAAGCATCAGGAACTATAGTTATAGGGTCAGCTTCTATTTTATTATACATAGGTTCTTCCACTTCTCTCATAGCATTATATGAACATCTTTCAGTAGTGAATGAAGTAACATTACTAACATCTGTCACATGTGCTTTCACAATTCTGCTGAAACTGGACATAGGAGCTCAGGTTAATATTCTGTCTGAACAAGATTATGAAAGACTAAAAATAAGACCAAAACTGGGACCAACAAAAATAAAAGTAATTGGTTATTCTGGAACAATTATACTAGCAAAGGGGAGATGATTTGCTAAAATCAACCATAAAAACACCATGTACAGCTCCCATTCGTTGTAGTGCCACAAAAAGTGACACCAATTTTAGGCCTGGCTGCATGTGGGGAACTCAGTTGGGTAAAATGGGTGTTCTCACTACAAGATCATACTGAACCTTGTTTCAAGGGTTGGGTTGCTTGCAGGGTAAACATACAATCTAGATAAACAAGCAGGTGCCTTCAATTATCCATCCATGTAGAAAGGTGCCATTTGCACTCTGGGGAAAACTCAAGGCTGAGCTTGCAAGGATGGAAGCTTTTCATGCTTGAAATACAAGCCATACCAATAGGCAGAGCCACTGAGACCTCATCCTTTTCCACAAAGGCAATATGTGAAAGTAGGCACTGATTTATTTACCTAGCAATTGAAGGATTATTTAATAGTCACAAAAAAAGAACAGGAGTACTTGTGGCACCTTAGAGACTAACAAATTTATTTGAGCATAAGCTTTCGTGGGCTACAGCCCACTTCATCGGATGCATAGAATGGAACATATAAGAAGAGTATTTATATATACATACAGAGAAGATGCCATACCAACTCTAAGATGCTAATTAATTAAGATGACCTGTTATCAGCAGGAAAAAAAACTTTTGTAGTGATAATCAAGATGGTAAATTACAGACAGTTGACAAGAGGCGTAAGGATAGTTATCATAAAGAAATAGATTCAAGTAGTGTAATGACTCAGCCATGCTTAGTCTCTATTCAAGCCAGAGTTAATGGTATCTAATTTGCAAATCAATTCAAGCTCAGCAGTTTCTTGTTGGAGTCTGTTTTTGAAGTCTTTCTGTTGCAAAATTGCCACCTTCCAGTCTGTTACTAGGGCTTGGCTACACTGGAGAGTTGCAGCGCTGGTAGTGGCTTTACAGCACTGCAACTCACTCACTGTCCACACTTGCAAGGCACATACAGCGCTGTATCTCCCTGGCTACAACGCTGGTTGTACTCCACCACAGCCTGGGGAATAACGACTAAAGCGCTGCTGATGCAGCGCTGCTCCGCCAGTGTGGCCACCAAAAGCGCTGTTATTGGCCTCCAAAGGTATTCGGAAGTATCCCAGAATGCTTGTTCAGCCACTCTGCTCATCAGTTCGAACTCTACTGCCCTGGCCTCAGGTGACCCGCCCTTTAAATGCCCCGGGAATTTTAAAAATCCCCTTCCTGTTTGCTCAGCCAGGTGTGGAGTGCAATCAGTGAATCTTTCCAGGTGACCATGGCTCCACGTGGCAAATGAGCCCCAGCATGGAGCAATGGCAAGTTGCTGGACCTCATCAGTGTTTGTGGGGAGGAAGCTGTGCAGTCCCAGCTGCGCTCCAGCCGTAGGAATTACGATACCTATGGGCAGATATCAAGGGCCATGCCGGAAAGGGGCCATGACCGGGACGCGCTGCAGTGCAGGGTTAAAGTGAAGGAGCTGCAGAGTGCCTACTGCAAAGCCCGCGAGGGAAACTGCCGCTCCGGCGCTGCCCCCATGACCTGCCGTTTTTACAAAGAGCTGGACGCGATACTTGGGCGTGACCCCACCTCCACTCCGAGGACCACGATGGACACTTCAGAGCGGAGGGAGGAGGAGGAGGAAAGTGAGAGTGAGGGTACTGGGGTTGGGGGAGACACCCCGGAGTCCCTGGAGCCATGCAGCCAGGAGCTCTTCTCAAGCCAGGAGGAAGGTAGTCAGTCGCAGCAGCCGGTACTTGGTGGAGGACAAACAGAGGAGCGAGTTCCCGGTAAGCGGCTTTTATTTTCATGATGGAAATTTTTCAGGAAAGGAGGGAGGGTTAGGGCTGCATGCATGCATGCCTAGATGTGGAATAGCGCATTGATGTGGTCTATCACGTCGCGGTAATCGGCCTCGGTAATCTCTTCAAAAGTTTCAGCCAGAGCGTAGGCAATGTGCTTGCGCAAGTTTATTGGGAGAGCCACTGTGGTCCTTGTCCCAGTCAGGCTAACGCGTCCGTGCCACTATGCCGCAAGGGGGGACCATTGCTGCACACAGGCAAGCTGCATAGGGGCCAGGGCAGAATCCGCATTGCTGTAGAAGACCCTCCCGCGCTTCCCAGGTGACCCGCAGCAGCGAGATATCTTCCAGGATCAACTCCTGTGGAAAATGTTGGGATAGTGTTCAGTGTAGGTGCCCCCGGCAGCTGTTTGCTTTCCCCAACTCACAGAAACCCCGAGGACAGTAGAGCCCTGAAGCAATCAGTCCCCCTTACTCATCATTTCGGGGCTCCCGTGGGTTATGTGCACTCTCTTTGGGATGGGAAAATTATGCTATTGTGAAGACCGTTACACTCCTTAACTGTGTGGGAATAACTGTCTGGTATAAACAATGCTGCCTCTGTTAAGTGTTGCATTTTTTGCCTTTACAGAAGCAACCTTGAGATCTTGGCTGCCTGTGTTATCAATGTCTCAAAGACTACAAAACCTCCGGAAGAAGCCGCGAAAAAGCAAAGAAGACATGCTGCAAGCAGTTACGCAGCACTCTGTCACAGAGAATCAAAAAGTGCAGGACTGGAGGGAAAGGGAAAGCAGGATCCACCAGAAAAACGCAGCGGACAGGAAGAAAAGCACAAAGCAGCTGATAAGCATCCTAGAGCGCCAAGCGGACTCTATCCAGGCGCTCGTAACCATGCAGGAAGAGCACTACCATGCCCGCCCCCCACCCCCGTCCCAAAGCTCTTTCCCTTGTGCCCCAATGTCAGCTCAAAACCCCCTTCCCCAGCATCCAAGTTCTTACCACCACCAGCTGCCTCCAACACCTGTACGTTCACCAACCAGCCCTGAGAACTACGACCCTTAGCCTCTGCACTCAACCCCCATCACCATGCAGTATATGCACCCTGAAGTGCAGCAGTCATTGCACAGCACTCCAGACAGGACATATTCAAACCTGTGACTGTACAGTTCCCCACCCCACCCCCCTGCCCTTTTAGGTTCCCAAAAAGTTGTGTGTCTGTCAATAAAGTAATTTTCTTTTCAATAAATGAATTCTTGGCTTTGAAAACAGTCTTTATGATTGCAGAAAGTCAAAGATACCTTAGCCCAGGAAAGAAACAGGCACTGCAAATCAGCTTGGGAAACACAGATTCCTACTAACATTGTAACCACTGCACTTCACTCCCGTGCAAGGCACCAAACATTATTGTTGGTTTTCAGCCTCAAATTCCTCTCTCAAGGCATCCCTAATCCTTGCAGCCCTGTGCTGGGCCTCTCTAGTAGTCCTGCTCTCTGGCTGTGCAAATTCAGCCTCCAGGCGTTGAACCTCGGAGGTCCATGCCTGACTGAATCTTTCACCCTTCCCTTCACAAATATTATGGAGGGTACAGCACACGGATATAACCGCGGGGATGCTGCTTTCCCCCAAGTCTAGCTTCCCATACAGAGATCACCAGCGCCCCTTTAAACGGCCAAAAGCACACTCCACAGTCATTCGGCACTGGCTCAGCCTGTAGTTGAACCGGTCCTTGCTCCTGTCAAGGTTCCCTGTATATGGATTCATGAGCCACGGCATTAACTGGTAAGCGGGGTCTCCAAAGATCACAATGGACATTTCAACATCCCCTACTGTGATCTTCCGGTCTGGGAAAAAAGTCCCGGCCTGCAGCTTCCTGAAGAGGCCAGTGTTCCGAAAGATGTGCGCATCATGCACCTTTCCGGGCCAGCCTGTGTTAATGTCAATGAAACGCCCACGGTGATCCACAAGCACCTGGAGAACCATGGAGAAATACCCCTTCCGATTAACATACTCGGATGCTAGGTGGGGTGGTACCAGAATAGGAATATGCGTCCCATCTATCGCCCCTCCACAGTTAGGGAAACCCATTTGTGCAAAGCCATCCACAATGTCCTGCACGTTCCCAAAGAGTCATGGTTCTTCTTAGCAGGATGCGATTAATGGCCCTGCAAACTTGCATCAACACGATTCCAACGGTCGACTTTCCCACTCCAAACTGGTTCCCGACTGATCAGTAGCTGTCTGGAGTTGCCAGCTTCCAGATTGCAATAGCCACCCGCTTCTCCACCGGCAGGGCAGCTCTCTATCTCGTGTCCTTGTGCCGCAGGGTGGGGGAGAGCTCCTCACACAGTCCCATGAAAGTGGCTTTTCTCATCCAAAAGTTCTGCAGCCACTGCTCGTCCTCCCAGACTTTCATGACGATGTGATCCCACCACTCAGTGCTTGTTTATCAAGCCCAAAAGTGGCGTTCCACGGTGCTGAGCATTTCCATGAATGCCACAAGCAATTTCGTGTCGTACACGTCATGCGACTCGCTATCATCATCGGACTCCTCATCACTTTGGATCTTAAGGAATAGCTCAACTGCCAAACGTGATGTGCTGGCGAGACTCGTCAGCATATTCCTCAGCAGTTCGGGCTCCATTTCCCACAGAAATCGCGCTGCACAGAAACCGTTGAGAGAGTCAAGATGGCACCAAATGTGGACGGAAAAACAGGGATTGCTGGGATGTGAAGCGATGCATCACGGGGTGTTGGGACAGGAAGCAGAATGACCCGCACCCTCCACCCCCTTCCCACAACCCACACGCCAGAATGGGAAGAGATGCTCTCTGGGATAGCTGCCCATAATGCACCACTCCCAACACCTCTGCAAATGCTGCAAATGTGGCCATACTGCAGCGCTGGTAGCTGTCAGTGTGGCGACACTGCAGCGCTTTCCCTACACAGCTGTACGAAGACAGCTTTAACTCCCAGCGCTGCACACCTGCAAGTGTAGCCAAACCCTGAGTGGCCAGAGAGTCTCAAGTGTTCTCCTACTGGTTTTTGAGTGTTATGATTCCTGATGTCAGTTTTGTATCCATTTATTCTTTTGCATAGAGACTGTACGGTTTGGCCAATGTACATGGCAGAGGGGCATTGCTGGCACATGATGGCATATATCACATTAGTAGATGTGCAGGTGAACGAGCCCCTGATGGCATGGCTGATGTGATTAGGTCCAGTGATGGTGTCACTTGAATAGATATGTGGACAGAGTTGGCATCGGGCTTTGTTGCAAGGATAGGTTCCTGGGTTAGTGTTTTTGTTGTGTGGTGTGTGGTTGCTAGTGAGCATTTGCTTCAAGTTAGGGGGCTGTCTGTAAGCAAGGACTGGTCTGTCTCCCAAGATCTGTGAGAGTGAGGGATGATCTTTCAGGATAGGTTGTAAATCTTTGATGATGCACTGGAGAGGTTTTAGTTGGGGGCTGAAGGTGACAGCTAGTGGCGTCCTGTTATTTTCTTTGTTGGGCCTGTCTTGTAGTAGGTGACGTCTGGGTACTCTTCTGGCTCTGTCAATTTGTTTTTTCACTTCAGCAGGTGGGTATTGTAGTTTTAAGAATGGTTGATAGAGATCTTGTAGATGTTTGTCTCTTTCTGAGGGATTGGAGCAAATGCGGTTGTATGTTAGAGCTTGGCTGTAGACAATGGATCAAGTGGTGTGTCCTGGATGGAAGCTGGAGGCATGTAGGTAAGTATAGCAGTCAGTAGGTTTTCAGTATATGGTGGTGTTTATGTGAGCATTGTTTATAAGCACAGTAGTGTCCAGGAAGTGGACTGCTTGTGTGGATTGGTCCAGGCTAAGTTTGATGGTGGGATGGAAATTGTTGAAATCATGGTAGAATTCCTCAAGGGCTTCTTTTCCATGGGTCCAGATGATGAAGATGTCATCAATGTAGCGTAAGTAGAGTAGGGGTGTAAGGGGATGAGAGCTAAGGAACCGTTGTTCTAAGTCAGCCATGAAAATGTTGGCATATTGTGGGGCCATGCGGGTACCCATAGCAGTGGCACTGACTTGAAGGTATATATTGTTTCCAAATGTGAAATAGTTGTGGGTGAGGACAAAGTCATAAAGTTCAGCCACCAGGTTAGCCGTGACATTGTTGGGGATACTGTCCTGACGGCTTGTAGTCCATCTTTGTGTGGAATATTGGTGTATGGATGTGGAATATGTGGAATATTCCACATCCATAGTGGCCAGGATGGTGTTTTCTGGGAGATCACTGATGGAGTGTAGTTTCCTCAGAAAGTCAGTGGTCTCTCGAAGATAGCTGGGAGTGCTGGTAGTGTAGGGCCTGAGGAGAGAGTCCACATAGCCAGACAATCCTGCTGTTAGGGTGCCAATGCCTGAGATGATGGGGCATCCAAGATTTCCAGATTTATGGATCTTGGGTAGCAAATAGAATACTACTGGTCGGAGTTCTAGGCATGTGTCTGTACAGATCTGTTCCTGTGCTTTTTCAGGGAGTTTCTTGAGCAGATGGTGCAGTTTCTTTTGGTAGTCATCAGTGGGATCAGAGGATAATGGCCTGTAGAATGTGGAGTTAGAGAGCTGCCTAGCAGCCTCTTGTTCGTATTCCAACTTATTCATGATGACGACAGCACCTCCTTTGTCAGCCTTTTTTATTATGATGTCAGAGTTGTTTCTGAGGCTGTTGATGGCTTTGTGTTCATCACGGCTGAGGTTATGGGGTAAGTGATGCTGCTTTTCCACAATTTCAGCCCGTGCACATCGACGGAAGCAATCTATGTCGAAGTCCAGTCTGTTGTTTCGGCCTTCAGGAGGAGTCCACGCAGAATCCTTCTTTTTGTAGTGCTGGTAGGAAGGATTCTGTGGGTTAGTATGTTGTTCAGAGGTGTGTTGGAAATATTCTTTGAGTCAGAGACATCGAAAGTAGGATTCTAGGTCACCACAGAACTGTATTATATTTGTGGGCATGGAGGGACAAAAGGAGAGGTCCCGAGATAGGACGGACTCTTCTGCTGGGCTGAGAGTATAGCTGGAAAGATGTACAATATTGTTGGGTGAGTTAAGGGAACTGCTGTCACAGATTATTATTCACTGTATTGAGATATTTGCATACTGCACAGTATTAATAGTAAGTCAGTGATAGCCGGCACAAAAGGAATCTTCTCCAGACATGGAATTCTAGATGAAGACTTTAGCAATAATGGGCTCCAATTTTCCAGTGCAGATTTTAGGCAGTTTGCCAGAGATTGGGATTTTCATCACAAAACATCAAATCCAAATTATCTCCAATCAAATGGATTTGTGGAAAGGTCTATACAGACAGTAGAGACCCTTATGAAAAAGACTTGGGGGGTGGGGATTGTATAAAGCTTTATTGGATTACTGAAGTACACTTCTGGAGAATGACTTTTCTTCAGATCAGCTACTAATGGGAAGAAGGATCAAATCTAATTTGACAATTACTGATAACCTGATGAAATCTCATAACAATCAAACCATATGGCAGATGAAAGAAAATCAGAAGTGGAAGCAGAAATATTATTTTGACAAAAGGTCCTCCCATCTTTTAACCCAGGTGATAGATTGTGCCTGAGGAATCACACCTCTAATACTTGGGCCAAAGAGGTACTATTAAAGAACAGCTGCATCCAAGGTTTTATGTAGTCCAGACATACCAGGGGGACACATTTTGACATTATCAAAGGGATCTACGAGTAATCCCAGAAAGTTCCAACACATTGACATCTGAGGTGGATTCTGAGCCTTTGTCATCAATACACAAATGAGAAACTGTTAAGGAACAAGAGAACAACTCAGACTCTAATGAAAGGCTGATACTGGGCTTGGCTACACTTACAAATTTGCAGCGCTGCAGCAGGGTGTGAAAACACACCCTCTGCAGCGCTGCAAATTGCGGCGCTACAAAGCGCCAGTGTAGTCAAAGCCCCAGCGCTGGGAGCCGTGCTCCCAGCGCTGTCCGTTATTCCCCACAGGGAGGTGGAGTACGGACAGCGCTGGGAGAGTTTTCTCCCAGCGCTGGCGCTTTGACTACACTTAGCGCTTCAAAGCGCTGCCGCGGCAGCGCTTTGAAGTTTAAGTGTAGCCATAGCCACTGAGAAGATCAGAGTGGGAGATTAAATGTCCTGAAAGACTCAGAGATTTACTACTCTGCTGGAGAAGGGGTATTTAAGGAAAGTTTTTGGTAAAGATTCACTCAAGAGTAACGGGCTGGTAACCTCTCCTCTCTAGGTAGTTGACACATTGGGTTTATGGATATGTACTAGATGGGCTGAGAATTTAATGTATGTATTAGATAGTTTACATATATGTATACAAGAGTTAATTTGTTTTTCTTTAAAAGGGAAGATGTAGAGATATGTTTATGAAAGATTGTGATTTGGAGATGCTCCCTCATAAGGGATATTGTTGTGACTTGGGAATTTGGGGATGTGCCATGGAGGAACACCACATGCGTGTGTGTGCAGCAGTTCATCAGAGATGCTCTCCGGTTTGTTTTATTCAAGTTTTATTCCTTTCTCATTCACTGGTTTGTTATTTAATGAACCCCAGTGTTGTTACAGTAGTGTCTTGTTTTGGTAGGGTTTTTAGTTGTTGTTAGGTGGGGGCTGGTTGACTGTGTTGGTTCTTTAATGGAAATTATTTTTTAAAGATGTACAGTTATGATTTGAGAAGTTGTAGAAGTTAGGCTGTGGGTCTAACAGTACCAAAATCTTGAAAAACTGTATCCCCAAAATGTAGAAATTGAGAGATCACAAAATCTTTGCCATCTTGAATAGTGAAAACCTCAAAAATGTATCTGTTCTTATGAGATTTCTGCCATCCCAATTGTAAAATAGGTCACTTCCAGTTTTAGATTCAAAATCCTAGTGGCAAATTTAGGTCCAAGAACTGAAAAACAACTCTCCAGAAACTGAAAGGCATTTGAATAATTGGTTCAATTTTTTACCCATCCCTATCCACTTGCAACTAACAACCCCCTGGGGACAAGCACCAGAGAGTGGACGCAGATCCACTGAAGCAGCAGACAACAAGGCTGAAAAGCATCAAGAAAGTATAATGTCATGGAAACCCAAGAGAGAGAGAGAGCTGCAAAGTGAAATGGATAATTGGTCAGGTCAAAGGAGCATGGAAATCAAAAAGAACTTTAGGATTGGTGTAAAGAGGACATAATCAATGACTTTTTCAGGGAAGTTTTGTTACATATATGTAACCCTTCTGCTAAATGTTTTTGGCAGCAACATGATCTGGGTTCAAATGTATAGGTGTTCCTCTTAAAATTAACAAAAGCTACTGGGTCAGAAATTTGAGAAAAACTAAATACCTTCCCTGGGCACCCCTAACAAGCAATACTTCCCCACTTGCAGGCACTGAGTATGCATATGAAACAAGGAAAGACTATGTGCCACAGCATTAACTTGGTAAAATACAACAAAAAATATATAAATGAATAATAAGTAAAACACGCACCCTCACGGTAACTTGGGCAGCAGTTCCCCACTTGCCAGTATCTGCTAAGCCAATGTCCCTTTACCACATCACTTCCCCCTTCCTCATCTGCTAAACCCCACTCCCACTTTGGTGTCCAAAGCATAGTCCAAAGTGCTCAGGTGTACTCAGGCAGGCTTGTATCCAGTCCCTTCAAAGTGCTACTTGAGTCAGTCCTGAGACTCCACCAACTCACCCAGCTAGAGTGATTTCAGCTTTTTTGGCGCTGGGTAGGGGTGGGGTGGGGTGGGGTGGGGTCTCACCAGAGTTCACTCAGCATTACTGATCTGCTTCTTCTTGCTGTGAAGCTACTAATGCAGTGTCAATTGGCAAAATCATCAGTGGAAGGGGATGAATAGCATACAGGACACTTCAGCAAAGTCCTTGCCATCAGGGATGCACTTGTTACCACAAGGTAGGAACGTCTCTCTCAGTTCAGTCCCATTACCCAACTAATTCAGAATTGGTGTATAGTTCTGTTAAGTCCCCAAAGTGTCACTGTAGGAGTTCTGGGTAGAAAGTTTATGCAAATTAACTTTCTCTTATGATACAGCATGGCCAGAGGGCAGCAGGAGAGTGTTAGAAGGGAGCCTTATTCCCTGTAAGGGGAAGAAAGCCCAGGGGAAGGAACCGCCAGTTCAAGTGGTTCACCACTATCCTCAGGGCCCCTGGGCTGGGACCTGGAGTAGAGGGCAGGCGCAGGTCCCTCCCTCTCCACTCCCCTCCTCAAGGATACTAGTGGGGCAATTAATAGTCCAATTCAGGGGCAAGAAATGGCGCCCTGAACCTCCCCCAAAGAAGAGAAAGCGCGAGACCCATCATAATAGTGCCGACAATTTGCCACACGTGGTGTTAGAGGTGGGATTTGCGCGCTGGGGACTTAAACCAGGGTTAGGTAAAACCCTCCCGTCCTCGTGGTCAAGGCCCTAATACAAGCCACCGCGGCCCAGCAGGAGGCTACCCGGGTCCAAGCAACCGCCCAACAGGAGGCGACTCGGATGCAGCAGGAGACTAATCATCTGATGATGAGTTAGGCTGCCCAGGACTGAGCCCTGCTGAAAGACCTGGTGAACCAGATGAAGGCCCTTATGGAACTGAACCGCAACTGTGAAGGGACCTGGACCATACGGGCCAGCCAGCCAGAAAATGACATGGGAGGATGATGTGGAGGCATACCTCCTGGCTTTTGAAAGAGCAGCCCTGCGGGAGGCCTGGCCCCGAGATCAGTGGTCTGGCATCCTTGCCCCATTCCTGTGTGGGGAGGCCCAGAAGGTCTACTACGATATGGCTGCAGAGACTGCAGCAGATTACTCCCAGCTGAAAGCAGAGATCCTGGCCAGATCCGGAGTAACGACGGCATTGCGAGCCCAGAGGTTCCATGAGTGGCAGTATACGGAGGACAAGACACCTCGATCACAATTGTTTGATCTGATCCACCTGAGCCGGAAATGGCTGCGCCCTGAGGCCCTCAGCTCTGAGAAGATGATGGAGGTCCTGCTACTGGACCGGTATATGAGGGGGCTACCACCAGGTCTCCAGGCGTGGGTTGGCCAGAATGACCCCTCCACGTACGATGAGTTGGTCTCCCTTGTGGAAAGACAGCTGGCAGCCTGCGAACTGTTCCAGACCCCAGGCGGAGAGACACGGCAATCCAGGAAGCCAACCCCAAACCCAAGGCCCCGGGCTGTCGAGAACTATAGGAGAACTGTAACAGGGAGGAAAGACACCAAGGAATGGCCCGAGGCCAAGAAGGGACCTGGGGGTTTGGGAAGAGAGGTGGGGGGCCGGTCAAATAGCCCCAGGCAGAGGGTGACAACCAGAATAAGGGGGTGGTGTTATGAGTATGGGGAATTAGGGCATATAGCAGCCAAATGCCCCCCACAGAGAAGAACCTATGCAGTGTAATCTGGGGGATTACGGGGAGCAATGTGGCCTAATCGGCCTGGTAGGGGTCACAATGACCTCACATGGGTATCCAAGTTCAGTAAAAATGAATGGTATAAAGACCCTAGCATTAATAGATTCTGGGAGTGCTGTCACACTGGTCTCAGGGAAGTTGGTGGGGCAAGACCAACTAACCCGGGCCAAAAACACAGGGGTAACGTACGTTCATGGCACCGTGAATTTTTACCCCACAATCCTAGTGCGGATTGAGATCCAGGGGAATACTACCAGGGTGATTGCAGGGCTGGTCCCCAAGCTCTCCTAACCTGTCTTAATTGGTAGGGACTTCCCCGGGTTTGAGAGCTTACTTACCCCAACAGAGCCAGGGGAGGGTAGCAACCCCCAGGCTGAGATGGAGGCACCTACAGATAGCCTCACCCCAATGTTTGCTGAATTTGCTCCAGAGTTATTCTCATCCCCTGGGAAACCCCGAAAGTCTAGGTGAGAAAGGAGGGCTGATAAAAGATTAGGGACCAGAATTCTAGCAGAGAATGAAAAAAACTTCCCTTGTGGATCGGCGAACACGCTCAGGAGGCCAGGAGATAATTCAGGCCAGGGAGTACTCGGGTGCAGTTCCTAGCCCAAGTGGGAGCAACCCAGGGGGAAGAGTAGAATTAGGCCCCCTAGAATTAGGTCAGATCGGTACCGCACGTGAGAATTTTGGGCAGCACCAGGCCAATGATCCACTATATGTGAATGTGAGGGAGGAGGTAGTGGAAGTAAATGGTGTACCTGTGGAGGGAAAGATCAAAGGCCCAAGGCCATATTATGTGCTCAAACGCGATCTCTTGTACAGGATAGAGCAAATACGAGGGGAAGAAGTAGAGCAACTCTTAGTCCCACGGAAACACACAAGGGCAGTACTAGAATTAGCTCACAGTCATCTATTTGGGGGACATCTAGGAGTAGACAAGACACTGGATAGAATCCTATGAAGGTTTTATTGGCCAGGGATACGCGCAGAAGTCCAGCGCTATTGTGCTTCCTGCCCTGAATGCCAGTTGCATAGCCCCCAACCTTACTTGCAGGCCCCATTAGTACCTTTGCCTATTATTGAAGTCCCTTTCGAGAAGATAGCCATGGACATAGTGGGCCCATTGGAAAGATCATCACGGGGCCACCAAAACGTACTAGTCATCCTTGACTACGCCACACGGTATCCAGAGGCCATTCCTTTAAGAAACCCCACATCCAAGGCAATAGCAAAAGAACTACTACAGGTTTTTGCCAGACTGGGCATCCCTAAGGAGATCCTGACAGACCAAGGAACCCCGTTCATGTCAAAATTAATGAAGGACTTATGTGCCCTACTCCGCATCCAGGCCATACGGACCTCAGTCTACCATCCACAAACAGATGGACTGGTCGAACGGTTTAATGGTACCCTTAAAAGTATGATCCGGAAGGTGGTAGCACAGGATGGAAAAGACTGGGATACCCTTCTACCGTATCTAATGTTTGCTATACGGGAAGTCCCCCAGGCGTCCACTGGTTTCTCTCCCTTTGAACTACTATACGGACGCCACCCACGCGAGATATTAGATATCGCCAAGGAAGATTGAGAAGAACAACCCAACCCAGGAAAGAATGTCATTGAGCACGTGACACAGATGAGAGAGCGAGTAACTTGAGTAACCCCTATAGTACGAGAACATTTGGAAAAAGCACAAGAGGCCCAGCGGACATATTACAACTGTCGGGCGAAAGTACGGAGATTTCAGCCGGAGGAACGGGTGATGGTGCTAGTGCCAACAGCAGAAAGCAAACTCCTAGCCAGCTGGCACGGACCATATGAGATAGTGGAAGCCATTGGGGAGGTGGACTATAAGGTCAGACAACCAGACCGCCAGAGCAAATCTACCACGTCAACTTACTGAAGCCCTGGCGTGACCGAGAGATATGTCTGGTCATTCGAGGAGCTCCACCCCAGACAGACGACCCACAGGGGCAGGTAAAGATATCTCCTGAATTAACCCCAGAACAACGAACAGAGGTCATTGAGATGATCCACTGGAACCAGGATGTGTTCTGTACACAACCGGGCCGTACGACACTGGTCCAACATCATATTGTCACCAGCCCCGGAGTAAGGGTGACGATAAGACTGTACCGAATACCGGAAGCTAAAAGGGAAGAAATTAGGATGGAAGTGAAGAAGATGCTGGAACTCGGGGTTATTGAAGAATCCCACAGTCAGTGGTCCAGCTCAATCATCCTAGTCCCCAAGCCTGATGGCACCCTGAGGTTTTGCAACGACTTCCAGAAATTGATTGAAGTATCCCAATTTGATGCCTATCCGATACCACGCATTGATGAGTTAGCTGATCAGTTAGGCAAGGCCCAATACCTAACCACTCTGGATCTGACCAAAGGATACTGGCAAATTCCCCTGGCCAAGAATGCCAAGGAAAAGACTGCCTTCTCTACACCTGATAGCCTGTTTCAATACACTGTCCTCCCTTTCAGACTCCATGAGGCCCCTACAACATTCCAACAACTTATGGATAAATTACTGCGACCCCATGCCAAGTATGCCGCCGCCTATCTAGACGACATAGTCATCCATAGCCCTGACTGGGAAACGCACCTAGGAAAAGTAGAAGCAGTGCTAGATGCCCTGCGGAAAGCCGGCCTCACTGCTAACCCTCTCAAGTGCGTGATAGGACTAGCTGAGGCCAGATACCTCGGGTATGTAGTAGGGAGAGGTTTGGTGAAACCCCAATGGAACAAAGTGGAGGCAATACAAGGTTGGCCTCAACCAGTCTACAAAAGGCAGGTCAGAGCATTTCTAGGGATAGTAGGATACTATCGGAGATTCATCCCTCATTTCGCCACAAGAGCAGGGCCATTGATGGATCTGATAAAAGCTCGGGGCCCCGAGATAGTAAAGTGGACTGATATGACAGAAGAAGCATTTGCAGATTTAAGGACAGCCCTATGCTGCCATCCAGTACTCATAGCCCCAGACTTCGAGAAAGAATTCATCCTACAAACAGACGCCTTGGAGGTAGGGCTAGGAGCCGTCCTTTCACAGATGGTAGGGGAGGAGGAACACCCAATCTTGTACCTCAGCCGGAAACTACTCCCCAGGGAACAAAAGTATGCTGTTGTTGAAAAGGAATGTCTGGCGGTAAAATGGGCTATGGAGACTCTCCGCTACTATCTACTGGGGCGGCGGTTTACCCTTGTGACAGACCACGCCCCGCTCCAGTGGATGCACAGGAACAAGGAGAAGAATGCAAGAGTGACTAGGTGGTTCCTATCCCTGCAGCCTTTCCATTTCCAGGTACAGCATAGGGCTGGAAGCCAACATGGCAATGCTGATGGCCTATCGCAACAACACTGCCTCTCATCCCAAGTAGCCCAACCCCATGGTGTTGAGCGGGGGTTGGGGGGATATGTGATACAGCATGGCCAGAGGGCAGTAGGAGAGTGTTAGAAGGGAGCCTTATTCCCTGTAAGGGGAAGAAAGTTTGCTATAGATTAACTAGAGCACCTGAAACCAATTAGAGCACCTGCAGTCAGTCACATGATAAAAACCCCTGCTTCAATCAGACAGTGCGGGAGTTGGAGCAGAAAGGATTGGTATTGGAGCAGAGAACAGTTTGAAGGAGTTGGAGCAGAGAACAGTTTGAAGAGAAGCAGAGGAAAGTTTGGAGGAGTGCTGCGGTGGGCTAAGAAGTCCAAGACCCTAGGTAAGGGGCACCTGGCTTGTGCAGAGGGAGAGCAGGAAGCCCCCCACTAGTTAAAGGGCAGGAGAGGGAAGTAGCCCAGGGGAAGGAACTGCCAGTTCAAGTGGTTCACCACTATCCTCAGGGCCCCTGGGCTGGGACCTGGAGTAGAGGGCGGGCCCAGGTCCCTCCCTCTCCACTCTCCTCCTCAAGGACACTAGTGGGGCAATTAATATTCCAATTCAGGGGCAAGAAATGGCGCCCTGAACCCTCCCCAAAAAAGAGAAAGCGCGAGACCCATCATGATAGTGCCGGCAATTTGCCACACTCTGTAGACATATTTTCCCATCCACCAATAGATGGCAGTATACAGCTCCTTCCCTATGGAGCTTCAGTCCACTTTTCCCCTGTTCACCAACAGATGGTAACAGCAAGCTCCCTACTCACTATAGCTTCAAGCCACTAGGCTTAGGGCTGGTCTACATTGGCGGGGGCGGGGGGGGGAATCGATCTAAGATACGCAACTTCAGCTACATGAATAGCACAGCTGAAGTCGAAGTATCTTAGATTGATTTACCTCTCGTCCTCACGGCGTGGGATCGACATCCGCGGCTCCCCCTGTCGACTCCGCTACCGCCGTTCGCGCTGGTGGAGTTCCGGAGTCGACGGGAGCGCGTTCAGGGATGAGATGAGACGTGATAGATCGATCCCCGAGAAATCGATCGCTACCCGCCGATACGGCGGGTAGTCTAGACGTACCCTTACATATATTCGGTAGAGTGCTTTGACATATGTGATGCTGTATGGAATATGTGGAACATTTTTTGATATTTTTGACACCAATATTATAAAATTGCAATGAATCTGACTAGATATGCCATGTAAAGTGTCTGTGAAAATGTTATGATTTGCTAAGTATGATGGTCTTGTTTATATATTTGTATCACCTTTGTATTGTGAGTTATAGATATGTATGGTATATCTGTATTTCAAAATTTGTGCTGTGTTTCTGGGTGACACCCCAAGACAGATTGGCATCAGCACTGCCTAGCTTGTTCAGTGGCCCATCAAGGGTCATCAGCTATACAAAGAACCCATTGAAAGGAGCCAGGGGATACACCTTATCAGTCAGCAAGGTATGTAGGGGCGGGCCATTGGATAGAGAACTCTAAGGCTTTTCCATGACGTGTGCTGGGAAGCTTGTGTTTGGGACACAGGAAGTACAAGCCACATGGCAAAAGGAATATAAAGCATAGCTGCATCATCTCCATTTTATCTTCATTCCTGCTTCTTACCTCTGGAATAACTTTCTACAAAGGAAGCTCTCCACAAAGGACTGAATGACCCATCCAAGCTGTGGATGTGTTCCAGAGGGACTTTCAAGCCAGCAAACTCACCAATACTGCTAAGGACCTGATAGATGGATTTTGAAGTCTCTGTATGAATCTGATTGCTTTACCATTTAACAACTCTCTTCTTGTTCTTTCTTTTTAATTTATAATAATCCAGTAGTTTTAGACACTAAAGATTGGCAAGCAGCGAGGTATTTTGGGTAAGAGCCAAACTAATATTGACCTGGTAATGTGGCTGACCATTTGGGGTCACGAGAACATTTTGCATAGTGAGCAAAGTTTTTTAAATAACTTCTCACTGTACTGAACCTATGTGCTGATTGGGAGCCAGAGAAATATATTGCAATAAAGGGGGCCGTGTGATTTCTTTTTTAGCTTCTTGATAAGCAGTGTGAGGATCAGAAGCACAGTTTATGACTGACTGAAGAGTTTAACTTCAGTGTTAACCACCAGTCTTTGGGAAAATCTGCTCTCCCATTTGCAGCCTGCCTTTACCTTGGCATTTTCAGTGAGGGCTGCCCCAGGCACCCTGGGTCAGGGTGTACTTCAGGAATTAAGATGAACCGGTACAACTAGTAGAGCTGGTTTGGGGATTTTTTTGATGAAAAGTTTTTGGTTTTTTTTTTAAATCAGAAAATGCCAGTACATCAAAATGGAAACTTTTTTGTGGAAACATATTGATTTTGACAAAACTTTCTTTGAGAAAGTTTCTCTGCTTCAGAATTAGTGACCTAGCTACCAAGCTATAGAGTCGTCCTTCCCCCACCCCTCCACACACAGCCTCTCCGATTGCAGCTGTTCCATTTTGTGTGAATATAATTATTTACTAGGCCAGAATAAGAGTGAGACTGAGTCTACAGCCTGGTGGTTAAGACCCTCAACTGAAATGTGGGAGACCTTGGTTCCAGTTCTTGCTCTGAATCAGACAAAGTGTCCCAAGTGAGTACCCTAACCAATAGGCTATTCTGTGGTGGTGTCTCCCCTTCCTGCTTTTTCATGGAAAATTTGATTTTGAAAGGACTTGGGGTTTTCCCCCCTTATACAAATGCAAACATCAAAACCTTGAAATTTTTCACAAAATGGAATTCTTGTTTTCTGGCCAGCCCTAGCAAACCTGTACAGTACATTTCGCGTTAACCGAAATGCTTGGTTATGTTCCCCAGGTTTGTACTGTCCACCACTCTGTACTCCAGATTCCTTCAGTTCTGGAGCACACTGAAGGTCTACTGGACAATATCCATAAGAAAGTCAGCTGCAGAGAAGAGAGCCATCTTCTTCTATCTAGTTTTATTCATAACAGACAAGTAGTGGAGAAAGGTGACATGTGCGCTGGCCTGATTAATAAACTGCCTGATTATGCAAAAAATGTGGGTGTTGGTCAGATAATAAAGACATAAAACATATAAAGTAAGATATCTTTGATATTCAGGAAGATATAACATATACATGTGTGTATTTAATCAACATGTGTGGTATCACAAAGTAAATCTTCATGCAGTTTGTGAACTTCGCAGCTATAACAAGAATGTTGCCTTGAGCTTGGCAAATGTAATAGCAATGAAATCAACAAAATGAACTTCTGTCAAGCAATCCAAAGAACATTTTGTTTTCATTCAACTTGCTTTTGTCTCATTCTCTCTTGTCAAGAAGACAATCATGTGGACATATGTTTTTGGATGTTCCCAGACTTCATTTTGCTAATGGGATGGGTGTGTGGTTTCTAGAAAAAGGAAGCTCAGATGCTTTTCAGATGTCGCTCTGGCAATGCTAAAAAAAAAAAAAGTTAAGGGTCATGTGTTTTGCTCTTGCTTCCCTTTTTTTCTTTGTAAAATATCAATTTATGCAGGGGTGCTGGAACAATTTTTATAGTGTGGGTGCTGAGAGCCATTGAACCAAACTATGATCCCTGTATATAATGGAAACCACTTCAAGTTGTGGGGGTGCTGCAGAACCCCCTGCATCCCTAGTTCCAGCACCTATCAACGTATGCACTGCAGTAAATTGTTCCTCAAATTAGAATTTATTTTTATTAATGCTATATTTAATTTATACTAAGATATTTATCTTGTCATTTTGTATCAAATGGCCACGTTTAGCCAAAGGCAAAATAAGAGATATGTAGAACAGGTCATAACGAACAGTAGAAAGAAAAAACTTTTTGAGCCTTTTTCCATCTATACTTATTGCACCAAAAACACTCCCCACAAATGTCCAAGTTGGCTAGTATACCTTTTAGTAGAAGTACTGCCTTCTATTTGTACCTGTCTACAAAAGGGAATATTAGTCAACAGCATGGCATTTCCAGCACCTTAGATAGATCAACTGATAATATATGGGGCAATGACAAATGACCAAATTCTGTTTTTAGTTACACCAATGCAAATCCAGAGTAAATCTACTGACTTCAGTGAAGTTAGTCTGGATTTACAACTATATACCCAGCACATAAAGGGGTAAATCTCATGCCATGCAAAATACCACAATCCTAGTTTTATGAAGTCAAAACAGAATGCGCTGAAACGATTTAGTGGAGGCATATACTTTCATCTCTGAAATAACTGTGATGACTTTTCCTGTGTTACTACTGAAATAACTTCAGAAATATTTCTGTAGTTTTATTTTCTGACTTGTCCCCACATCTTTCTGAAACTAGCTTCTCATTAAAACAAGTAGTAGCTAAGCAATTGAGAAGGTTAAAATACAAAATGTTCCCATTGTTTTCAATGTCTTGTTAGGGACATTTGTATCCTATCAGCACAATGTCTGTAAAAGATAAAACATGAAACGTAATAAATACTTTCCCATGTTTATATATTTCTCAGCTTTAATTACCACAATGACCTCCTGTCTGATAATAGTATCAACACAGAAGAATAGATGATTCCCAGCTGAGAATACAGCTGAGGTTCATGTCTTGCTTGTACTGAAGGCCACTAAAGCCTTAGTACCATTCTTTTTTTCCCCCTTGGATTCCAGAGTTTCACCTAAAGTCTGGAGCCAGATTCTGCCACAAAAGTATAAAGCCACAAGTATTTGCTCCAATCACATCTTTATGTTTCTGTTTTTCATTAACATGAAACTGATCAAGTTTCACTTGCATAAAGGCTCACCTAGCTCAAATATTAAATATAAAGCTCAAATATTAAGCTTGCATGCTCAAGTACTTACATAGGAAATTGACACAACCAGTGCAGGGGGTTCATGAGTCTCCTGATAGCAGGTGTTTTTCTAAATGCCCTTACTCCTGGAGTCATGATTAGTGAGAATCCAGCTGTAATTTTAAAAAAAAGTTTCTTGCCCTTTGGTTGCAGAGAAAAGCTTCAAAGCATGAAGTTCAAATCCTCCAAAACCTGAAAGGCAAATAAAAAGAACCCACAAAATACCATATTTTAAAACTGTCACAATTTTAAAGTCAACATATTGATCTTTTGGACCGAACTCATGATTTTTTAATGGCTGGGGTTGGCAACATTATGAATATGATGAGAGAAAATTAAATTTAAATTCCGTACCCAGCCAAGAAATCTTACAGAAGCCTATTTTTTCAAGGAATGATGTTTTGAGCAAAACCTAAGTGATACCGAGAGGAAAATGTCTAGCACTATCTTAAATACCCTCCAGACTTGTTTACTTGGACCTTCTCCCTACACTGCTACCTTACACTAAGAGATGCATACACCAATGACTTCTTCAAGCCCTCTGCCTGATCATAAGTGTTATGCATATCCAATCAGGGAACCGATACAAAACCATATGACTTATCACAGCTAACCAACACAGCTAAAATTTTAAGTGTTCAAAACTTGTTGCAAACTTTTCACAATCTATACAGTAATAGAAAGCTCACAAATGTGGGTAAAGTACATTGGAACTAATACATTTATAGTAATCATAATTGTTTTGAGGATATTTAGCAAATAAATTGATGGCTTAAAACACAACTTGCAACCTGTTGGAGGATATTCCACAATGAACTATCAGATCGAAAAAATTCAGCAAAACCTGAGAACTTCAATTAATAACAAAGCTGCTTTGCAATGGCCTTCCCAATAATCTCTTTCAAAAATGAATCTAGAGACAGGGCTATAATTAACAAAACTGTTAGCGCAAAGAGATGATTTTTTGAGCACAGGTGTAACAAACACTTGTTTGGGAGAAGAGGGAATGATGTACATCATTTTTAGCATACCCGGTGTCCCCTTTCAATTTTTTCCCAGTCATGAGAGGTGGGGTGCCTAGTGCAGGTCAATATCAAAAATTCCACAAGCACTTTTAGAATCTCAACAAACAAGAGCAGACAAAACTCAATCAGGAAAGACTACTCTTCCCCACCCCTTGACACAGATCTATTTGAGCCATGTTTGTAGAGCAATCAATGCACCCCCCGCCCTCCAAACCCACCTCTCTCGATACACATTCTTCCGCCTACTTTGCTTTCTTCTGTAAATGTCAGTCTTAAGGAAACTGGTTGCCAAATGGCCATCTCTGGCTTTGACTTTTGCTTGGTATTCTTGCATATTATTCTCCCTCCAACTTAACAGCTCAAACTTCTCAACTTGAGCATAGCTTCTCTCTGCAGCTTTCACATACTGCTGCAAATGAAATCAGCTAGTCATCCCTCATAGCATACATACAGTGTAGCTGCATCCCTGATTAACTCAACAGTTTGCCAGAGTTAAATGAAAAAGAATATAATCCACTCTATAAAACCATCTAATTGTAATATTTTAAAAAACTGTTATGCGTTTTAGGCAGATATTTCCTAATTTAAACACAGCATGTGCTAAGGTTGCCAATTTCTATTGTTTTTGGTTGTCTTAGTAACACAGTTAAGACTGTGATCCAACTAGAGCAGATATGCATGACAGATGCGCCATGACAAACAAAAACACTTGGTCTGCTTCTCTTTTCACTTACGCCAATTTTATACTGGTATAACTGCACTGATTTCAATAAGTATCAGGGGGTAGCCATGTTAGTCTGTATCCACAAAAACAACAAGGGGTCCAGTGGCACCTTAAAGACTAACAGATTTATTTGGGCATAAGCTTTCGTGGGTGAAAAACCTCACTTCCTCAGATGCCCAAATAAATCTGTTAGTCTTTAAGATGCCACCGGACTCCTTGTTGATTTCAATAAGGTTAGTCTTGATTTTCAGCAGCGTAACATTAGAATCAGACCCTAAAACTCTATGCAGGTTTGTTTTAACATATGTGTGTGTGAACATATCCGCTAGATGCAGCCATTGACCCAATTAAAGATCAAGTAAGACATTCAATTTGGATAAAAGGAGCTCTGAAGCATAGGATCCAATGGTATCAGCTTTTATTGTCTGTACATATTATGGAGCCTTGGTTCCTTTAACTAAATAAGATAGAAATGCTGAGAACTTGTGAAGCTGTGCTATAGTCCCAATTTTTAAAATAAAAGCACACGGCTGCCCTTAAATAAACCGAGCAGTAAGTATCTATCGAACTTGCAATAATTTTTATGAATGAAGTTTCTGTGAATGGTTAGACCTGTCCAGATTTAGTTTGTTGAATTATATGTGACACAATACAATTTGTGTCAGTCATTATATCCTGATGTGAGGAGAGGTATTATGGCATGACGTTGCTCTGCCTTGCATCATGTATTAATTTACTACTATGGAAAGTGGGCACAGGTGGGTATAAAATGCTAACATTCTATGTAGCCTTTTACCCCCACTTTGCACAGGTGTAAATAACTGCACAAAACAGGGTCAGACTCACAGCTGCCAACTTTCACGTGGTAAATAAGCAACCCGACTTTCATAATGAGCCAAAAATCAAGCTAATACCATTTCAAAACAAGGCCAAAATAAGCCAATCCCTAAGTACCCCAACACTCTATATGACTAGATCCTCCCAGCGTGCAGTCTGGGACTGTGGTGGGCTTGCTGTGCACCCCTGACTTTCTCCCTCCCTTGCCTCTGCTTGCCAGGAGCTGATTAAAAAAAAAAGAAAAAAGGAACAAGCTACAAGCCAACCAAGCAACAAGCCAAAAACTAGCCAACAAGCAACTCACAAGCCCATTAAGCCAAAACCAAGCCCAATTTCTGTGTTTTTTCCCGCAGGTTTGGCATGTCTGGTCAGACTGATCTCTAAGGTGGTGTGATGACCTTTAGGATGACCCATGAGAAAAATATTGTTGTTACACATGTGGAGGCACCGAGATCCTATGGTGATGGGAACGAATATAAGAACCTAGACAGGTAGTGATGAACTTGAATTAGCTAATATTCGCATAACACTATTCATATCTATACTAATGTAACAGTTTCCAGAACAACCCTTGTAGTTTTGTTGGAAGTTCTTAGAGTAAATTGCTAGGTGTACAGTGCCATTACTTAAGTCAAACTACTCTTCAGTACATAGTGTAGAGAGACAAGGATGGCTACTTTTTCATTTACAGTTCCGTCTGCATTTCCGCTCTATCTAGTGAACCTCCATTGCTTCTACAGAATACACCCCTCTGCTTATTGTGACTGAGTGGGCTCTGATGCTTGCTGATTCTTGTATTACCTCCTGAGTATACTGCATTTACAATCAATGTTTGGCTGCTTTATTTTATTGTGGTTAGGTTACTAAGTAATACATTCATGTTAGAAATTAGTTTTTGTTAATGAGTAGTTATTCCTTTGAAATTTGTAAGAGATTTAGAAGCGTTATAATAGAAATTCTAGCATTTTTGCAGAGAGAAACATCATAGAAAGCAGGCAAAAGGGAATATGTCGTGGTGTAGGGCCTTGGTAACAACTGGATAAATATGGGTGGACTCCTGTGTTCATGCAAAAGCCCACTGTAGATAATAGGGTTCTGTATGGGCACAGAAGTCCACTCATACAAATTCCATTGCAGAACCTGTGCCCAAGTTAGCTAAAGTAACCCCACCCTAACTTCAAGGGAGACAGGCTTCCCTTCCTGGCTGTCAGTCCCATCTCTTCAGAATTAAAGTAAGAAGATCAATAAAATAAAGAACAATTAGGCAGGACATGTGATCAGTTGGCCAGACTGAAATTTTGAATTTACCATTAAGACATACAGAAACACAATCATACAAAATCCAATCTATTCCATCAGTTCCCCCATCTGTTTACATAGTACACCCTATCTGGAGAAGATCCATGTAAGCAAAAGGCTTTGTGTTCAACAAGTCCAAGCACACAAAATTAGGGGCAGCACAAGGTATTGTCTAGCACATGCCTCTGCAACAGTTCACTTTAGCTGCTTGGGGTGGCTGATCTCCACATAAACTCTATCCCTCCATATGTAAATGGTGGTAGTTCCAACCCTTTAGTGATCATTCTTCAATTTTTCTCTTCCCTTCTGCTCTGAAATCAGAAAACCAGCCAGAAATATTTTTAAAGCTATTTTCTCCCGGAGATGGTCTCTATGTAATTCAGTCAAATAAAATGGCTGCCCTAGGTGCAGACATCTCCCCCGTTTTAATGGCCTAGGGAACCTCCATAAAATTCAAAGAACACATTTAGGGATGATCTTTAAAAAAATAAAAGCCCCCTGTTGCTCTAACTTGGTGCAGGGGAATATTTGCACAGAGGCTGCAGCAGGATCAAGGGAGTATAAAGCCTCTTTTGCACACAGCCACCCACTGATGTGGCCCATAGCAAAGGATTCGGCCTGTAGTTCCCACAAAAGATCCATCAAGCTCAAGCCACAATTTCTTTACTTCATACAAAGCAAAATAAATTGTCTTAAGGGAATGATTTATTGGTTTATAAACACTGTTCAGTTTGTAACTGTGATGGGTACAACATTTTAATGTAATCTGGAGGCTCAGTCCTAGTGCATTGTAGCTGAGCATTTGTCCCTGAGACAGGAGAGTCTTTGGATGGCACAAAGCCAAAATATTCACTTTTCCCCCTTCACTGCTTCACATGGGGGCATGCCAAGGGCACTTAGCCAGATGTTGTTTGGCAGAGTGACTGGCTACAGTTAGCCTAATTTAGAGTAGCCTGACAGCTGCTCTATTATATGATGGGGGTCATTTTGGTCTCCAACCAGACCAGATTCAGGGAGGCAAAAAGGCAACAACCCATATTTCTCACTCAGCAGAGCTGACGATTGAGCCCTAGAAGCACAGTTTGTACTGGCTGGTATGTTCTTCTAACTCATAACTTGAGAGTAAACCAAAGATAAATGAAATATTACTGTATGTGAAATTTTATTTTTAAAGGATTATTTCTGGCCAAGCTTTATTGCTGAATTTGGGGTTTGTTTCACTTATTGTTAAAGGGAAATTCAGTGAGTGTGAACCCATGTGGGTGAATTAAAAACAAATGCTCACACCAACCTCTGCAAAGTGAAACTAGAACAGTGAATACAGATCTGCCAACAGCTTTTGTTACTTGAAGATACTACCTTGGTTCCACTCTATTAAACACAACGATTCTGGCTGTTGCTCCCTCATGGCCTTAGGTTCTTATGCAATACACTGGACCTTCGCTAGAACGCACGTCTGTATAGCTCAAATTCGCATATAATGCGGTTGCAGCCATGGATCCCAAATTTAATTACTTTAATTGCAATTCATTTTACCGCGGTCCCCGCATTAACGCAGTACTGTGCATGGATCCCAAATCCTGCGTTCTAGCACACGAGCTCATTATAAACATTTCAGATGTTCAACACACTTACAATGGAATTCAGAGTTTGTCAAGAAACCTTGCACAATTTGCTCCTGTTTTAGAATAACACACACACATTACAATAGAATATATGGTGAAATCCCAGTACAGTAAAGCACTGAATACAGGCTGAGCTTTTTCCCCCTTCCTCAGCTCTAGGAGATAAGTAAGTACCAGCACAACCATTTTACACATGAGTAAACCAAAGCACAGAGAAATTTACTACCCACTTTTCAGAAGAGCTGAATGTGCATAACTCCCACTGAAGTCAATGGAAGACAATTGGTTCCAAGATTTCACAATAAATCAGTGGCAGGCCTGGAAAGAGACTACAAAAGTTTAGACTCCCTGTTCTAACTGTTAAATAACAATACCAATGTGATCCATAACAATGGTTTGCATGACAATCCTAGGATTAGCATGCCCTAGGGTGAAACATGATAGTGTGTTTCAGATAGTTGAGGTGTAATGGAAGTCAGTATTTTGCTGTGTTAATTGGAGAGGAAGGAAAAAATCAATACAAAAGGGCAGCAACAGCATATGAAAGCAACCTGTGGGCTGGAGACATGAGATTGACAAGTGAATATCACATGTTGAAATGGGAACAACAAATATTACTGGAACAAACTGTACTACAGGCCATCTGGTGCCAGTTACAAAGATGATGTTATACCCAAGGCAAAGTCAGCATGGAAAAATAAATCTGCTTTCTCCTGCAAAAGTGTCTGGGAAGAGGGCATGCACAGCCCAATACCCATTGCACCAGTGTTAATCTAAATCTATCTTGAGCACTGGGTACTAGCCTATGTAATGTCCCTAAGAGTCGTCCCTGATCACAAAGTGGAATGGCCAGGTCTCTGCTCTCTTCTGGCTCTAAAGGAATGTGAACCTTTCTGCTGAAGCAATAAGAACTGCTGTCCCCTGAACTCCTTAATCATTCTGCCCAGGTTGGAAGAATGGTTCAGAGACTTGCTGCTAGAAACCCATAATCTCTTCAGATATTGCCATTTGGGGAGGAATAGAAAACTAGTGGGATTATTAGTTGGACCTTTTACCACTAATAAGGTATTTCAAATCTGGACCAGGGATGCAACGACGAGAAGTCATTTACTGTAGGAAATATACATGGGGATCTGTGTGAAATGGGTCCAGTTCCCAATGAAAAAATATTTGTTATTAAAAACACCATTATAATTGGCACTTTTGTTGGTAGTTTTCTCTGAGAGATCAACTATTGAATAAGCATAGAGAATAAAATTACTTCTGACACCTAGAGGCATTCCTATCAGGTTAGGGTTGACATACCTTATTTGTACTGTTGCCAGTTGTGCTGTACCTGTTCTCTGGATAAACCAAGTGCTCCAGTATACAGGGCTGCCAAAATGGGCAATATTCAACAAGGTCTCATGTCCTCCTTTTTTCCTACCTCTTTTCAATCTTAATTCTACCACCTCCTCATTAATTTCTGGTCTCAAAACTACTCTCTGAGCCTGATTCTTATCTCATTTACGCTGGTTTTACATCTCGATTTACACTGGTGTAAGAAAAAGGAAAATCAAACCTTCTGCTTCAATCTGTGCTCTTGACCCAGTTCCTTCTGGTCTTCAATTCCCTTTTTAATCCCTTATCTTTAAACTGTGCTTTCTCCTCTGGTTCCTTTCTCTCTTCTTGCAAGCAAAATTATGTTTCCTCTCTTTGATATGGTTTTTCTCTCTGGCTACCATCTTATTTCCCTCTTTTCTTCAAAATCCTGGAGCACGCTATTTCCTCTCACTGCTTTGACTTCTTCTGCGGCAGCTCTGACCTGAAGCACATCAAATGTACATTCCAACCTCTGCACTTCAACAATGACAATCCTCTCTCTCCACGTTGCCTTCTCCTATATTTCCTTGATGATCATTCCTTCTATATTTCCAGTGGTTCCTCATCGTCTTCTCACTCGCTTTTCTTGTTGATATTCCTCAGGGTTCTGTTCTTGATCCTTTCTTCTTCACTCTCTCTCAGTGACCTATATCCTCCTTCCCTGACTTTACCTAACACTTCTGATTCCCAACTCTACCTCAATACCTACATTTAGTCTTGCATCTCAAACTGCTCATCAGACATCTCTTCTTCTGGACTTTTCATTTTCCTTCTTAATCCATTTTCTCCTTCCTTTTCTATCTCCCCTATCCTTCAGTCTCCCAGGCCTGTCATTTTTCTCTCCTTTAACCTACATACCCAGTCCCACACTAAGTGCTGGCACTTCTTTCTCTTAATATCTTTGTAGCTTACTATTTCCTCAGTGTCTTCCCTGCCCTGGTATCTCTCTTGCATTGATTACTGTAACCTTCTCCTATCTGATCTCCCTTCATCTCAATGTTCCCATTGAGTCTATCTACAATGCCTCTGCTAAAATCATCTTTCCCTTCCAAATTTCTGACCATACTGCCTCCTCCTTGGATCTTTCCATTATCCTTCCATCTCTTATCTCATCATCACATAGAAAGCCCCTTCTATATCTGTTTTTTAATTTCCCCTGGCATATCCACCACTCCAAGCACTTCCCAACCCTCATCTCATTTCCTCCCTTTCTCATGTTGGGCTATCATGTCTCCTATACAAAGAACAGTCCCTCTCTGCTCACTTGCCAAGTAAAACACACATCTGCAGAAAATCTCTCTTCCTGTTTCACCGAGAACCGTGCTGTAAGAAGTGGGTAAATTTGCAGCACTATATAATATGTTTGTATATGCACTGTGCTATATAATGCTGAATATTTATCAAAACAAATGATATACTTTTAAAACCATCTGTTTCTCAGCACAGTTTTTTTCTGGCAGCAGGCAAATTATAATCTGATGTTCATGCTAAGAAAAACCCACATATCCTGATGGTTGTGTCTCATATAATTAAAACTACATGAAATAAATTGAACTTTTCACTCTTAAAAGCTAAAAAATATTCATTTTGATATGCAGATGTTTATTGTTTTCTATTTTTTTGCTACTCAACTCTTTAAAAAAAGATGTTATTCTTTAAGCTCACAAAAATCACACACAGTACCTTTTTATGTAAATAAAGTCTTTGGAACACTTAAAAGGCCAACTTGTGCAAGATTCATAAATTAATGAGAAAAGTTAAAAGTTCTTTTTTATTAATCATCTTCTTTGCCTTTTTAAAATGAAAATCCAACCAAGTAATTTATTACCACTGCTGAGCGACCCTTCTGAGTGAAGCCTGGAGTTTTGGGTCAAATAAGCATTCAGAATGCTAGCTGTTTATTTGAACTACCAGAATCTATTCTGGAAAATTAGGTTGGAAATCTTGCAAGGACAGGAAGTCATGTCAAATTTTTGGTACTTCCTGTTTCCAGACAGGCTGCAAATAGCACAAGAACAGAATTTTATCACTAGATTTTGGCAATTTCCTTTCCAGTCAGGCCAGAACTAGGAAATGTTGAGTCATGAACAAAAAACCACCAAAACATATTTTTTTCTATACCAGGTCTGTTCATTAGTCCATCAGCTTCAGTATTTCTCTTTAGAATTAGCTTCTGCTCAATGCTACAGCAATAGAAGAAAAATCCCAATAATGAATCTGGACGACTGTGCAATTATAGATTAGATAGATAGATAGATAGATAGATAGACAGACAGACAGACAGACACTTTCTTCAGAAGGGGATTTCTATTACAGCACTTCTAACAAAAATATTTATTGAGAATGAAGCTGCCTAGATCAGTGAACATTTTATTAATGAATGAAATAGCCAGTAGGGAAATGGTCTGGCCAATGGGAAAGAGAGATTCCTTAGACCAGTGTAGATGTTAATTGTCAAACCAGTAGGAACCGGGCAACTGAAAATGTCCCTGAGAAAGGAAGACCCCTCTAAAAGATATCATTTGCAAGAGAAAATTTAGTCCAGACCTTGCTAATCTTTTGCATGCTTGCTGATGGGCAAGGGAGGAAGTAAATGGTTTATAATCTGGCTTTGGTTCAGAAAAAAATATCATAAAGGTCTCTGCAGTGGTTAAAGGCAGTTTAGTTTGTTTCCAAAAGGAGAAAAGTAGGATCATCAGTATTTGTTAATGTGATTATGAAGATCGATATGAGCTTAAGGAAATCCTGTTTGAAATCAAACTGAGTCGTCAATTTAGAGAAACTCCATTTGATGAATTTAACATCATTTTCTTCTCATGAATTGCTTACAAGTGGTCTATGATTTTCTTAGATTTATTATTCCTTATTTGAGATCATCATTTGCGGGTGTGTACAGTTTCTACTCAGACTCATGAAATCAGCCCAATATCAGGAAAGTTCCACTGGCGTGGGCTGATGCTGTTCATCCTGATGATCTCCTTGTGCTACTATGAGAAACTTAACTCCTGTATTTCATGGCTTTGCTGGATCTTAATGGGTAGCTTTAATATTGAATTTACCATAGTTTTTCACATTTTGTTTTTCTTTGTTTTTTAAAAGAAATTGAGAGAAAGAAATTGACTCTAAGGTAGCGTTTAAAATTGCCCCAATAGTTCACACCTCATTTAAAATGAACAGAGCTCTAAAGGGTGGCTTCTCACCTCCCTGAGGTAAAGGCAGTGCGGAAGAGGATAGCTATACATCCCTAAAAGTAAACTGTTGAGATCTTGGGAAAGATGTGTGTATTGAAATAAAACATTTACAATCTCCATCCTCCAGCTTGTCCCAGCAACAGCTTTTGGTATGTCAGGTCAACTAGGGAAATGTCATTGTGATGTTATTGCAAGGGGTTAAGGGCCACTAGGCATTGCTAAAATCCTAGGTCATGGTTTAGCAAATCACTTAAGCCCATGTTTAAGTCCCATTGACTCCAACAGTCCTTCATGGCACTTTTAAGTCCATCCCTTTTCAGCAAAGGAAGTGCTGCTGCTGAATAGGTACAGATTTAAGAATGTGCTTAAGATTATTTTCAGTAGAACTGGTCACCCACAGCTCCAAATGAACTCAGTGTGAGCTGCAAGCACTCAACACCTCTAAAACTCAGGCTTTTCACCTCAGCTGAGCATGCTCAAAAAATTTTGTATTTTCTCTTCCTTTTCTCCCCTTCCCCTTACACACACACACACTGACCAAGACCAGCAAAGGACCAATCCCAAAATAAAAGTTATATGCAGCACTTGGAGTTTTCCTCTTCTACTGTTTTTGATGGCTGTTCTTGTCAAGTAAAATATCTTGGAATATGCAAAACTTGCCTCAATAGGTTGGACAGCATTATGCCAGACATTTGATTACTCCGGCAATTTTCCCAATATTACAAAGTGTCTAGAATATGGAACAAGAGGATTAGAGGAATGTCTGTTAATGCCAAGGAAACATTATTCTGGGGAAGCAGATGGAAGGACTGGGGGAAAATTCCTTAGGGAGACGGGAGCAGCCAGGGAAAAATGTCGGAGGGATGAGGCGCAGCTGGAAGGACCAGGTTCACTGCTGAGAGGGCCAACAAAATGTCTGACAGAGTTGGGAAACACACCTCCTGTAAGTGTCTAACAGGAATAAGCAAGAGGCCATTTTCAATGCATATTTGTTCAGGAATATCTATTTCAAAACTAAATTTAAAAAAAACAGCAGAAAAAGAATACCTTTAATTAAAAAGTATACTATAAGGTGGCAGTCTGGCAAAGCTGTTCCTAATAGAAAGGACTTTTTGTGTTAAATACAGTATTTAATTTTAAATATAAAATAATGCACTAACCCATCTATTAAATTTTAATATTCAAGAGGTGAAATTCTGCTCCCTTTTTTGCTAGGGCAAGCCCATTATTAGAACAGAGAAGAGTTTGGCTAAGAAATTTGATTATGTGCTGAACTGTGCAAAAACAAAAATCTTGACTTATGAAAATACTAGACATAATGCTGCAGATTCAGTGAAGCAGTGGTGCAAGAAGAGAGAAAGATTAGACACCGTCTTGAAAAACTCATTTTCTTTTTTATATTTTGTCTAGGAATATAACAATGGTTCATATTTTAGTGTCTGGCAGTATTGTAGCTACAATCTGTCATTAAAATGTTTTTTTCCATTCTCTTTTATGTACACCATGTGGCATTGTTTAGATGCAATGGGCCAAACCCCATCCTTCTTTCCAAACAAATACTTTTATTTATTTCCCTTTACACATTTCTAAAATAATTGGGTGTGTGCAGATGGGGGCTGGGGTGGGATGAGAATTAAAATTAGAAAATCAATCAGCCAAAATGTTATTGGAGATGGGCCCATGAAAGTATAATTTGTTTCTGGATTCAAACTTTCCCACAGTTTAAGGTATTAAGATATCAGCTTTTGATTTATACCTATTTCCAGTTATCATCTATCCACCATTTTTGTTATACAGTGTCATTCACTAGCAGCTAATGGTATAGTTAAGGTTTAAAATGCTTTCCATTATAACTCTCATATTTTCATATGCTCATAACTGTCAGAAAAATATACTTTTGGGGTTGAAATTTTCCATGTTTGGCCAAAGGTGAACCTTTTTAGAAAGTTAGATGGAAACCCTGTTGACTTAGGATTACACACATGCACACACACATAAATGTGTGGCTCTCTTCAGCCACCCACTTTCCTTCGTTTGTGCCACTGTGGCCCCTAATGTAGCTGGCTGCAGGAGCAGTTCACATTGAACTATCAGTCCAGCTGATCTAGGAGTCCATCAGACCAACCTCTTCTTTACTTATCCCATGGCTCTTAGCTCAGCTTTGGTCTGCCCTGCTCTCAGTGGCATTCCACTGAATGGAGGAAAGGTAGGCAATGGGGCCGTAGCTATGAGAAAGGAAGAGAAGAGTCAGCAAAAGGCATTTAAAAGAGCAAAAATGAATTAGAGGAAAAATATCCAGAAAGGGAAACAAGAAGAGGGCGTGGGGAGAAAAGAGTCCGAAAATGGAGGGGGGGGGGAAGACAGCATTAACTGTGTCCAGTCATGATGTAGGAGAAGCACCCATCCATCAATCCCAACCCAGGAGAACGCTCCCTCCCCCCCTAAAAAGGCTGGAAACCACAGAGATAAGCAAGTCCATACTTAGGCTTCATCTACACTTGGGCTAGTCTACACTGCGATGCAACTTGTGTGGTTGCATCGCAGCACTCTAAAAAACCCACCTCCATGAGGGGCCTAGCTATCAGCACTGGCAGTGCAGCTCCCAGCGCTGGGGCACTGTTTACACTGGTGTTTTACAGTGCTGCAATTTGCTGTGCTCAGAGCGGTGTTTTTTCACACCCCTGAGCGAGAAAGTTGCAGCACTGTTAATTGCCAGTGTAGATAAGCCCTTTATATCAGTATAACTGTGTAGGTTTAGGGAGTGATTTTTTTTACTGATACAATATTAGTACAACCCCTACTGGGGATGCAGTGGAATCAGTATGAATGTGGTTCTACTGTTATAGTTTACTCCTTTTTCTGTAAATACCAGTGGACACAGTTATGCCTATTTAAGCACCATTATACCGGTATAATCCACACTCAGGGGAGGGGAGACTGCATTGATTAAATTATATTTGTATAGTTCATGTGATGCAACTTTTGTGTGTTGTGAAAGCCATGTTGTCCAATACTGCAACCATAACTCACATGAGTAATCCTATATGCAGTGTCCTTGTAGCCATGTTGGTCCGACGATATTAGACACACAAGATGAGTGAGGTAATTTCTTTTATTGGACCAATTTCTGTTGGTGAGAAAGACAAGCTTTCGAGCTACACAGAGCTCTTCTGACCTGACCTTGTCTCTTTCACAACAGAAGTTGGTCCAATAAAAGATATTACCTCACCCAACTTGTGTCATGAGTAATCCTGACTCATGGCAAGTAGTTCCACAGATAATCCCATAGTCCAGGCTCTGGGTCCTACTGATCTTTTTACACTGATCTAAATGGGGAGCAGTTCCTTGAAGTAAATGGAGCATGACAGTAAATGTGATCAGATTCAAGCCCTCCATTTGGACTGTGGACAAAAAATAAAGGTTGCAGTGTCGGACTCTTACAGTAGGTTATGGTTTTCATGTTACAAACAAGCAAAAAAAAACAACCTCTTGATCATGGGACTAAACATGATTCAACTAAAGTCAGTAGCAAAATTTCCATTTACTTCAGTAGGAGCTGCCTCTCAGATATAAAATTAAATAATATATTGCCTTATATTTTCCTCAGTATAGGATCATCATGTATCTTCAGAATCACTGTTATTCCAAACATATCAGAAAAGATTAAAAGGATGCCTAGGAAATTCTGGAACAAGAATGTGATTATTCATTTTGCTGCCTCACAAAAAAGTGTGGTGGCTGAGAATGTTCTTAATGTATGTCTTTATGTGAAATCTTCTGATGCTCCTAGTCAAATTAAATAATAGTTCACATTTTTCTTTCTGTGACAAGCAAAGAGTCACTCTTAAATATGAGCCAGGGAACGGAATGTCTGCATTGACTCTAAGAGTAGTCCAAGCTTGTCTGTCAAAAATATTAATTCATTTGGTGCTATAATGTAAGATGATGTATATAAAATAAGGTAGTTTCAGAGGATAGATTCAGTGAAGCCAAACATGATTTATATGTTCATTTTCCAAAAGAACATTATGTTAAAAAGTGTGTATGGGGACAAAAATAAATAGTCAGGTTTGTAATTTAAATGATTTTTTCTATTTATATTTGCCTGTCCCAACTCTCTAATCACAATGCAACAAATATGATACAAAGGCAATTGCAGTAACTAACCTTCCCTTTCACACACAAACCTTTACAGAGAGAGTGAAGGCGAGATGGAGAAATCTTCCCCACTCAAACTGCCTTCTTCAGAAATGATTGGATAAACAGATAAGACCAGAAATATGTCATAGATGCCAGCAACCTTGTGGCTATGTCCAACTAAGGGGAAGCCATTTTCCTCCAGTGAAATTGCTCTACATCCAGTCCCCTTGCATATAAATCTGGAGTGTCTCAACCAGTCATGAACACTGAGGTAAAACACAGCAAGAGGAGCAATCTCCTAGCCCCAGTCTCTTCTTCTAGGGCCCAAAACATAAAGGTTCTTGCTGTGTTTTACCTAAATGTTCCCTCTTTCCCTTAGCTGCCCGGTGGCCCATTGGCCTGCCACTTCTTGGACTCTGAGGCATGGTCTACACTGCTGTTTATGTCGATGTAAGTTATGTCACTCAGAGGTGTGAAAAAAATCACACTTCCCCCCGAGTGATGTAGCTTACATCAACCTAACATGGTGTCTACACCATGCTATGTAAACTGGAGATGTTCTCTCTCCAACTAACCTTCTGCCTCTTGAGAAGATGAAGCACTGAAGTTGACAGAAGAGTGCTCTGCCATCGACTTATTGCGTCTTCATGAGACTTGCTAAATCGACGCCGCTGCATCGATCGCTGCAGTGCCTATTTAGCGTGCCAGCAGTATAGACAAGCCCTCAATCCCATACCTGTTCCAGACATGCTACTCTTGCCTCTAAACCAAAGATGGAATACCTATATTCAGACACCATCATATCTCCTAATGGCCTCCCTAAAGTGCTATTACACAGGAGCTATATAACATTCAGAGACACCCCATGGGCCCTTGGGGATGATGTAAAGAAAATCTGCCTATAGATATGCAGAGTCTCTTGGCTCTGTGGATGTATGAAGTGGGAGAACGGATGCAGAATTTGCTGTGGTTGACTATCAGCTGAATAGATTATTAAAGGGCAAAATGGCAAATGACAAAATGGAGTTGTCAGGAGAAAAATCTCCTACTCATCCAGGTAGGGGGAACAGCACATCACATGCCAAGCCCCTCCCCTTATTCCTTCACTCCCCAGTCCACAGCTCTTCTTTTCTCCCAGTCTGTAGGGTGGAGAGGGAATGGTAGGTTATGTGGAAGCCCAATCAAGGGGGCTGAGAGCTTATTTCCATGCATTCTTCCCCCCATTTCTGCAATTCCACAGACTACATTCCTGGAATTAATATAGAAGAGCACCATGCCCTCTTGCATACTTTACTAACTGTTCTGATGATCTGTCAATGCCAACGGGGAACCTTAAAAGTCAGGAATAAAGGACTTCACTGTCCCATAGGCCTGTGTAATTCAGGCTGAAGATTTGGCATATAATGAAAAAAGTGATGGCAATCACTTTGCAGGATAACTGCAAGATTTTTTTTCTACACAGAGAACAAAACAGTAACTATATCCAATAAAAACCCCTTGCCAATTGACTCATATAAGCTCAGGATAATCACAATATATGACTTCATCTCTACTGGAACAAGCTAAAGTTATGGCCAAATTCTTTTAGGTATCCAGTGAGATTTATAAGTTTATGACAAATACAATTACTCAAAATCTTACTGTCAAGAAACTTGGGTTATTGGCATTGAGGAGATTGATAGATTTGATAAAAACAAGTGTAGCAATTGTAGATATAGAAATCATGTACCCTAAATATGTGTGTCCCAGAGAAAAACTGTTTATAATTTACACAGAATATAGCAGTTTCACTTATACATGTGTGAAAAGCTTGAGTATAATTTTCTCCTCCTCTGCTAAATTGTTGTGTATTCATAGATATCAGGGTTGGAAGGGACCTCAGGAGGTGAACTAGTCCACTCCCCATTTGGCTAGTGAGAGAAACAGACTTTGTATCCAGGAGTTAGGCCTCTCACCTGGAATGTAGGAGACCTACGTTCAAGTCCCTGCTCTGGAATATTTAATTATGTATATAAAGTGGAACATCTCTAAGAAGATATATTGAGACCCACCCCAGAATAGCCAATAGGCTGGTGATTAAGGCACTCATCTGGGATGTGGACAAGTGGCAAAACAGAGACTTAAACCTGGGTCTCCCCACATACCAGGTAAGACCCTAACCTAACCACTGGACTAATGGCTAGCCTGTTGTCGCTCTGACCAGAGATTCTATTCTGGATCTGAGAAACATTTCTGAACAAAAAATTCACTGAAACTGGTTTGTTTCCACAAAAAAGATTTGCTTTCATTTCATTTGTTTTCAGCAAATTGCATTTTCCAATGAAAAACCATTATATCAAAAAAATTCCTGACCAGCTTTACTACTATACCATAATATCCTCATTGAATAGATAGGTTTAATGAAAGAGCTGTATAAACCACTAAAAATACCTCAGGGCAGGATGATCTTTTTACAAAGCAATGTCTACTGTGGAGTCAATTAAGCCCAGTCCAATAATTGCTTGGTAGACAGAAGGCTGAAGTTCCCATGCTAGGGAATAAATTTGTGATCTAAGTGGACAAATTTTAAACAAGTACAGTGTGCCTGTGAGAAAACCAAAGAGAAAACATGCGTCATTATGAGAAGAATAACCTCATTGAGAAACTTCTCCGAATCCCAGCATGGAGACAGAGCAGATGTCAAATTGGACTTGGAGAAAAGAAGGGTGCATTCAGCAATGCCAAGAACCTCTCTAGTAGAAAGAGAAAAGGAAACTGCAAGGAGAAATTAAAAATCACTTGTGGATAATTCTTCAGGGAAATGTAAAGAGCTAGTTGCCAATGTAAGAGAGGAAGCTTTGGTTTGGACAGACAGGTTGATAACAAACCTATACACAAAAAAGGTACTAGTCTGTCTTTCCAAGAGCCACACGTACTGGAACCAAAGCTCACAGTGATATATGCAGTATAGTGTTCACAAAGTGACCACTCTATAACTGATCTCTCAGTCCTCATTCTCAAAGGAAATCTGCACATTTTCAAAAGACAAGCCTGGTGGCTTAATTTCATAACTGCTAGACACTAAAAGTCATGGACTGAATAGAGACACTGGATTTATGGCTTATTACAACAATCTATCACCCACTAACAATGCCCCCCTCACCTGCTTTCCTTTCCTCCCTGTGACTGGAAGGGTGTAAACAAGCCATTTCATCTTGAATGGTCGATTGAAATATGTGTTAGCTACTTATGCTAAACAATCTGTTCAACATTGTATTTTGCTGTGACACTCTGTGGCCTGGTCTACACTACGACTTTAGGTCGAATTTAGCAGCATTACCTCGATTTAACCCTGGACCCGTCCACACGACAAAGCCCTTTTTTTTTTTTTTTTTTTTACTTAAAGGGCTCTTTAAATAGATTTCTTTACTCCATCTCCGATGAGGGGATTAGCACTGAAATTGGCCTTGCCAGGTCAAATTTGGGATAGTGTGGATGCAATTTGATGGTATTGTCCTCCAGGAGCTATCCCAGAGTGCTCCATTGTGACCGCTCTGCACAGCGCTCTCAACTCAGATGCACTGGCCAGGTAGACAGGAAAAGTCCCGCGAACTTTTGAATTTCCTTTTCTGTTTGGCCAGTGTGTTTGCAGAGCTCATGCAGACCTCATCAGCATGATGTGCACATTGCTGGGGCACATTGCCCTGCCCGTACTTTGTGAGAAGTCTATGACCATGTCCCTCTCGTCACCGCGCTGCCATCGCCTCCTCGCCTGGTTTTGCGCGAAACAATTATCTGTTGCCGTTGCTCTGATGGAGGGAGGGGCGACTGACATCATGGCTTACAGGGAATTAAAATCAACAAAAGGGGTGGCTTTGCATCAAGGAGAAACACAAACAACTGTCACACAGAATGGCCCCCTCAAGGATTGAACTCAAAACCCTGGGTTTAGCAGGCCGTTGATTTCACAAAACAAATTGGGTTAATTTCTTCTTTTGATCCATCTATGTTTTACATCTTAGGCTGGCAGCAGATGGTGCAGTACACCTGCAAGCTATCGTCATCTCCTGGGAGCTTGGCAGAAGATGGGAATGAGCTGGCTGAGTCATTGCCATGTCTGCCCAGGCGCCCCTGACTGATTTCACTGAGGTCAGCTAAAAGAGCACCCAGGAATATGACAACGATGGCTACCAATCGTAATGCACCATCTGCTGCCAAAAGGCAATGAGCTGCTGCTGTGTAGCAATGCAGTCCCACATCTGACAGCACCCAGGAGACGTATGGTGACGGTGAGCTGAGCGGGCTCCATGCTTGTCGTGGTATGGTGTCTGCTCAGGTAACCCAGGAAAAAAGGCACAAAATGATTGTCTGCCATTGCTTTCATGGAGGGAGGGAGAGGGGGGCCTGACGACATGTACCCAGAAACACCCATGGCACTGTTTTTGCCCCATCAGGCATTGGGATCTCAACCCAGAATCCCAATGGGCAGCAGAGACTGTGGGAACTGTGGGATAGCTACTCACATCTACCCACAATGCAATGCTCTGGAAGTCGATGCTAGCCTCGGTACTGTGGACGCAGTCCGCCGACTTAATGCACTTAGAGCATTTTGTGTGGGGACATGCACAATCACCTGTATAAAAATGATTTCTAAAAAAACAACTTCTATAAATTTGACCTAATTTCATAGTGTAGACATAAGTTTCCTAGACCTGAAGAAGAGCTCTGTGTAAGCTCAAAAGCTTGTCCCTCTCACCAACAGAAGTTAGTCCAATAAAAGATATTACTTCACCAACCTTGTCTCTCTAGTGAACTAGTATAGGCCATTATGCCAAACAGATTCTCTCTTACAGATGCCAATTCTTTAATTGTGAGTTCAAAGTAGTAAAGTTTGTTTTTAAAGTTAGTGAAGAGCACACTCTGGCTCAAACTACTTGAACATTATGTATCTTGTGCTGCAGTGGATAAATAACTCAGCATCAATAAATCCACACAAAAAATAAAATAAAAAATCAGCAACTCAAATGTCTTTACATCTATGCTCTATAATCAATACACACATTCTAATATAGAAAGAAGTAGATTTTTATCTTTTGTGGAAATCAGTCTATCAAAATTGATTAGGCAGAAAATTCAGATTATCAAGTTACAGACTTCAAAGAACACTTCCAAATAAAACATTAAAATAAAAAAATTACATTTCCATCTGAAAATTCACTGCTATTGTTATAAGTAACAGCAATGATGACCATAAATGAGAAACCAGTGCAAAAATTCTTCATTTTTTCAGTTTATTTACTTTGTGAAGTCACTTTCATTGTTTCCCTTTATAGTCAGTTTCCTCTGTATGTGTAGGCCATATGGATCACAACAGGGGAGGGAAAACACATTTTAGGAGCTATGCTGATTTACACTATCTGAGGATCTGGTCCCTAGCTCTAGGAGAACTCTTCCAAATAAAAACCTATCCAACACTTACAAGGGAAAATCTTCAACTGGCATCAATTGTCAAAGCTCCATTAATGTCAATAGAGCTATGACAGCTGACACCAGCGATCAGCCTGATACCGCTGATGTTCTTTGGTATTTAAAGTTGGCTAAATCCTGGTAATCTTGCTGAGACTGCTACAGGACAATAATGGAGGAGAAGCAGGAGTAAGGAAGATGGGAAAGAGACAGAAAACTTGGAAATAATGGCAGGCTAGACAGGGAGTAGATGTGGGATGGAGAACATTAAGGAAAAGGGAAAAGAAAGAAGAATTGAGGATGGGAGAAAAATGATGTTGAAATTAATGGAGGAACTATTCAACAGAAAACAAAGTTTAGAGAGACTTTTGGAACAGTGGAAAAGACAGGGAATAGGTGTAGAAAGGTGAAGTGGATTCGAGATAAATAAAAGTGGGAGAAAGGAAATAAGTAAAGAAATAAGAGAAATGAGAAAAGAAGTAAGTTCCAAGTAAATATATGATGTAAATTAATCACATTTATATGTTTATTGCATTTCTTTTGCAGGGGAAGGGGACTCAAAGAAAGGTATAATGAGTCATCTGCAGCTATCCATGTGTTTAGTAAACTGATATCAGAAAAAAACACTTCAAACTCCCCTTTGCTGAAAACTTACAAACTGAATGCACTGTGGTAACCTCACTAGTGTAAATTAGTAGCAATGAAACCTTTCCTCCAGGACTATCCTACAGCCTCTTTACTTTGAGAGAGAGCTCTCCATTCTAAACCACAGATGTGCATAATACAGCATACTCTAAAATTACATTAATCCAATATGATTTCAATTGTATTATTATTGTTTCAAGAATGACCTGTTACATTTTTTGGGATGTTGGACAGTTTGCTTTGAACTCATTTCCATGACACTTGTATCTGCAGGAAATGGTTATTTCCTCTGTTCTGTGGCTCCTGTTTCCTTAGGTCTAAGCAGGCTGTCTTTATTCTTTCCATCCAGCTCTAGATCTTCTTCTCTAGTCAGTTGTGATATCCCTATGGAGCCTGAAATGAGCTGTTTTCACCATCACTTTGGTTCAGAAAAGTGATCTCTTGTTTTTCTGAAGTCTCTGTGTAGGATCAAGGTGTCCGCTTGATAAGTCCTGTAGCTTGTCGATTCCACTATTCATGTTCTGGATCAAGCTCTCACTATCCCGTGGCTTTAAAGGTCAGAGTTGATTCATTGTAGAATCAGGACCAGGTTTTAAATATTGTTCAGCACCTGGAAGCTCCCACTGAAAGCACTTTTGAAAATCTGGCCTCTTCATTAGGAGCCTAAATAGGTACTGAACCCTTGAAATGTGGATCCAATTAAGTTATTTTTCCTTCTGTTTTGCAGCACATACGGCCCTTAAAGCAAATTTTGCCCTTGGAAATAGTTCTACAGGTGAGTGTCCACAGCCTAACGGTGCTAAAAAAGAAAAAAGCTCTACGCTAAGAGAGAAAGAGAGGTATTCTTCCCTTTATCAGCTGCATTTTCTAAGAACCTGCTTGCAATTTAAACTCCCGTCTCTTCTTTCCCATTTGCCAAAGGAAATTATGGGTCAATCTCACATGCTGGAATTCATAAAAATCTATAAATGGTTTGATGTCCTCTTGAAAAGTGGTCCACAGAGAAAGATTATCATCTCTGGTATGCCATACATGGCACACATTTCATGTGGATCAGTCTGGCATCTTATATATTCATTGTGAGAAATGAAATCTCTGGGAAGTCTGAATACTAGCTTATCAGCAGCAAATAGTCTTGACCGTTGCAATGGAACAGATCAGTCTCTGTTTTTTCTCCCAGGGAGCATATGACATTTCTCTAGTCTTTAATGATTCCTCCTGCTGTCTTGCTTGATATTTGATGCATTTGACACACTTGATGATCGTTCTGGTTATATGTCCAGTGATTGCTGCCAGTACATGTTTTCTCTGGATAGTCTTCTTTCATTTTTCTTTCTGTGCACAGCTGTCTCGCTGCAGTATCACCTCTCTGTGGTGTTGGTAATTCTATTCCCCTTTAGAAGCATTCCTTCTGCCAGTGCTAAGGCCTCTTGAAATACAGTGTACTGTGGATGGGCTTGCTTTGGTCATCCATTTTTCAGCCTTCAGCCCTTTCATTTCATCTGGCAGCTCCTGGTCCTTGTTGTTACCTGCTGGTATCTGCTCTTGCAGTGTCTGGGACACTGAAATTTGTTGCCTTAACTGTATGCCCATGTGTCTTCACAACTGAGAGCTTCTATAGGATATTTCTTGCCTATTTCCCCTTAAGTTTGACTCCTGATAAATCATTAGACTCCACAAATACTTGCCTTGCTTATACACTGAATAGTCCTTTCATAAAGCAGTAGGCTGATGTTGCTATATCACTGAAAAGCTTTGTTTCAACATTGCTGTAGCAGTTTATACTTAATCGCTCTATATACATATAGTAGAGACACACAATATGTTAAAAGGACATTATTAAGGTTGTTACAAAGTCAAGCACTCAAAACTTAGAGAATGCTAGAATTACGGGTTGCTTGTGCAACCTTAATTTAGCTCCTTTGTACATATATATTATGATATAGTCATTAATTACATGATCATGTACTATTTTTTCCTTTTACCTCATTCAGTGCACAGGATGGACTTGCTATGTGGTTTATTAAGTCTTGTACAGGCTGACAACAAACCTATACCCAAAAAAGTGGTTTACTGTGTCTTTCCAATAGCCACACTTAGTCCTGTCTACACTACGAGTTTAGGTCAAATTTAGCAGCATTAAATCGAATTAACCCTGCACCCGTCCACACAACGAAGCCATTTTTGTCGACATAAAGGGCTCTTAAAATCGATTTCTGTACTCCTCCCCGACGAGGGCAGTAGCGCTGAACTCGACATTGCCGGTTCAAATTAGGGTTAGTGTGGATGCAATTTGATGGTATTGGCCTCCGGGAGCTATCCCACAGTGCACCATTGTGACCGCTCTAGACAGCAATCTGAATTTGGATGCACTGGCCATTTAGACAGGAAAAGGCCCGCGAACTTTTGAATTTCATTTCCTATTTGCCCAGTGTGGAGAGCTGATCAGCACAAGTGACCATGCAGTCCCAGAATTGAAAAAGAGCTCCAGTATGGACCGTATGGGAGGTACTGGATCTGATCGCTGTATGGGGAGACGAATCCATGCTATCAGAACTCTGTTCCAAAAGACAGAATGCCAAAACATTTGAAAAAATCTCCAAGGCCATGATGGAGAGAGGCCACAATAGGGACTCAGCACAGTGCTGCGTGAAACTTAAGGAGCTGAGACAAGCGTACCTGGAAAAAAAAAGGGAATGACTTCAGGTCATTCTCTCTAAGTTCTGTGTAATGGCGATTCAGTCCTGCCTGGAATATCATGCAAGCTAGAGGCTTCTGTCGCAGATTGCTCTACCAGTTGGCAGCATCGCGCAGTTGCACCTACCCCAGCCTACCCCTTGCTCCCATGGCTCATGAAGCCTTGACAGTAGTAAGGAGCAGTCCAACTATAGGCCGAGCAAGTGCAGAATGGTGGTTCACTCTACTTCCCTGTAAGCCAACCACCCACCCCTCCCCCCTTTGATCTCTGCTTGCAGAGGCAATAAAGTCAGTGTTGTTTCAAATTAATGCATTCTTTATTACTTCATCACACAAATGGGGGGATAACTGCCAAGGTAGCCCGGGAGGGGTGGGGGAGGAGGGAAGCAATGGGTGGGGTTGTTGTATGGGCACCTCCTAGAATGGCATGCAGCTCATTATTTTTGCAGGATGTCTGGGGCTCTGACCTGGAGCAGCTGCTTTTATCTGTGGTTCTTTAGTAGGCTTGCCTGATATTCTAGGCAGCACTGAATCTCCATTAGACAAAACTTAAAGAAGAGAATGACCTGGGGAGTCATTCCCATTTTTTTCCAGCTGCCCCCAACCGACCTCACAGATACCAGTCAGGAGCACCCATGTCTGCCTCTGAGCGACCTCACCAAGGTCGGCCAGGAGCACCTATGACAGCAGCAGACGGTACAGTATGACTGGTAAGCGTCATTGCCAACTTGCAAAGCAGCAGATGGTACCGTATGACTGCTAACTTCCAAAGGCAAGGAGCTGCTGCTGTGTAGCACTGGAGTACCGTGTCTGTCAGCAGCATCCAGTAGACATACGGTGACAGTGAAAAAAGGTTGAACGGGCTCCATGCTTGCTGTTCTATGGCGTCTCCTCGGCAATCCAGGGAAAAGGGCGCGAAATGATTGTCTGCCGTTGCCTTCATGGAGGGAGGGTTGACTGACGACATTTACCCATAACCACCCGTGACAAATTTTTGGCCCCATCAGGAATTGGGAGCTCAACACAGAATTCCAATGGGCAGCGGGGACTGCGGGAACTGTGGGATAGCTACCACAGTGCACCGCTCCAAAAGTCGACGCTAGTCACGGTACTATGGATGCACAGTGCCGAATTAATGTGCTTAGTGTGGACGCCTGCATTTGACTTTATACAATCTGTTCCCAAAAATCGACTTCTGTAAAATCAGAGTAATTTCATAGTGTAGACATAACCCTTAGTGTAACCGGCCTGTAACTGTGGTAGCCCCAATACATAAGATTGTTCTTGCTCTGCAGTAGAAAAGTCCCGCCCAACCACACTGTCGTAATTTCCATGGGCAGCAGTATACATTCTTCGCAGTCCCTCCCTCTGTCTCTTCCACATGTATCTTCACAGGAGTGAGGAGACCTATGCCTTCAAAGCACATTTTTTTCTTCCTGCCTTTGGATGGGTGGGGAACACTGCAGCAAATCCACTGTCTCTTCAGTCTTTGTGGAATTTAAACACACAGTCCTTTTTTCTTTACTGCACCATTAGGCCTGTTGAAAAATTGCTAGTTGTCTTGCACATATTTTGAAAACCAAACAAAACAAAGTGGCCATAGTCTATCATGTTATTTCGTCAAAATATTTAACAGATAGAACAAGCAGAAAGCTGGTAAAGTGGGCTCCAGTAAACAAACCCACACAGTCAAATAAGGAACTGTAGATGTTCTTTTAACTATCATGAAACTCTCATGATTTGTGACTTGCTATTTATTTATTTTTAGTATAACTGCACTATTTGTCTTTTCTTGAATTTATTCCAAAACTATACAGCACTCTAGAGGTGTGGATTAGCAGTTGCAAGCCAACTCTAGTGAGTGAAAGGGAGAACCACAAGCTGCCTCATGAGATTTCTAGTACTTTTTGTTTCCCATTGTGCCAGAAATGCCAGAAAAGCTACATTTACATAGTATTTTGGCTCCTTCATATCTAGTCCCAGTTGGAACCTGAAAGTGCAGAGATGCACACAATGAAAAACAATGGGGATGAAAAGTTCTGTTCATATTTTTTATGAAAGCTTGAGACGGGATTATATTTTTTGTGTGCCTATTCATCTTCCAGTACCAAAAAACCCTCATTTTATACGTTTCCCACTCTCTTTTGATAGATTTGAAAATGACCTATAATAAATGATAACTTCATTTTTACATAGTAGGTTAAAAATATAATATAACCCACTGTCTGCATTACCAAAACATTATTATATAGGAAGTAATAATATGTTTTTACACCATGGGCCAAATTCTTTCCACTTCACTACAGTGTGAAAAAGACAAGCAAGATTCACCTCATAACCTCATATGTATGTTTCATGAAACAAAGGCAATGGTGTGCTTATATTTGACATATATTGCTATATATTTTTTAAATATTTTATGCGTTTATGCCAAAATGAAATCATTTTCCTTTAGACTGAGAACATTTCTTTCTTAATTGTCTTTTAACAATAAATGAAGAAAAATTAATTGTTTATGTTTTATTGCTTTCCCTTCTATGACCCCTCTCACACTGGTGCTAGTTGTTAAAGGGTGCTGTTTCATGAAGCTGTTATGTTTCAGTCTGTTGGCCGAGATCACACACTGTATTGATTCACTAACAAGTTACAATATGCACTCAGAATATTTCAAACATACTTCATTTTATTTTTATGTGAATGTGGTGCTTATGGAAGTTGGTGGACTGACAGCCTTGAGAATCAAAGTCTTTTCTTTGGGCTTGATCCTAAGCCCACTGAAGTCAAAGGAAGTCCTTCCACTGCCATCAATGGACGTTCGATCATGCCCTTTATGAAAAGAGCTGGTATAGCATGGGCAGCAGCAGTGAAGGTTTCCTTCTACTATGCTGCCACCATGCATTAATCCTGACATGAAAGCATCACTGTGTGAAGCTCTCTCATTCTCCAAAGCCAATTCAGTTAGTTGGCACTTCTACTAAATCTGCCAATGAAGTAGTCAAGTAGGGACAGTTGCAATGATTATGTGTAATTTGGATTCTCATCTCAGACACATTACCACTAGGCTCCCTCTTTTCACAGAAACCACCAAAGAACCATCCAGTCGGTAACAACTTTCAGCCACCTGGGCTTGAGTAGAACTAGTGACATGGAAATAAAAGGGCTAAATCCTGAAGAGCCAGTAAGTTTTGAATCAGTTGGAGTAAAACCAGACCAAAGACTATGTTATGGTCTAATACCCAAGAATAAAGCAATAAATAAATCAATTTTTAAGATCAGAAGCCACTATTATGATAATCCAGTCTGAACTCCTGCGTAACACAGACCATAGAACCTCACTCATTAATGGCCGCATCATGCTCATTACTTCTGTTTGAACTACAGCATATGTTTTAAGAAGAGCTTCCCATCTTGATTTAAATATGGAGAATCCACCATATTGTAGAGTTTGGAATCATTTTTATAGAATACCGTTGAATGATGCAAAACACTAAACACCACAGAGTTAGGAAAGAAGCTATGTTATAAATGTAATAGGTTTGCAAGGCTGGCAGTTAGAAAAATCACCCTTTGAACTGCATATTGGCAAATATAATATAGAAAGTATTGAAAGAATCAATATAGAAACACACAATGACATTCTTATATAGCAAGTTTTCTGAGGGAGCTTAAGAGGGCGATCTTCAACATGGTGTGTTAAAGATTTTAATTTTCCTTGATCTTAGTCCTGTAACCCAGGCAAAGAGGAATGAACTAAAGGGTTCTCCAGAATAAGAGTCAAAGCAGCTGTTTTGTTCCTGACTAAGATATGGGTCAGCTTTAGTAAAAGTAATTAAATAAAAAAATCGAGCCTATGTCCTAAAAGCAAAAGACTCCATCCCTCCATATTTCTATTTATAAATTAGGACTAATTGCTGCTCAATTCTTTGACAGTTATTACTGTATAAGGTTTCTCTCCTGCATATGAAAGCATGAATAATTTAACATGTAACATAGCCCACTAACCCTTTGAAAATATCACCACTGTCAAGATGTTTAATTAACAAAACAAAAACCAACCACCAATTAGGTTTTAAATGTTGTTGGTCAAATTCAGACCTTCTGTAAATGAGTGCAACTCCAGTGAAGTGAATGGGAGTTCAGACCACTGGTATTGAGGGGGAATATGACATTGTATGTTCCAAAAATGTTGTAAAAAGCTGTAATATAGCTTGGTGTAGTATTGAGAACTAAGTGTCATCTCAAAAAAGGTTAAGGTTTTCCCATCTTACCATCATTGGTATGTAGATTCATCCGCTACTGTCTGAATCAGTAACACCAGCAATATGGAAAGACATGCATATGTAACAGAATATCAGGAAGAGAGATGGGCAAATAATTCCCTACAAATAATATATTATTAAAAATTAGTTTTCAAATAATATACAGAAATAATTATTTATTCATAGATTGCATATTAAAAGCTTCCTGCTGGTATTTGATACCTGACTTGTGACAATTTTGATTCCATACAAAGAAGAATTGGCAGGACTATCACCAGACCAGATCCAGAGAAAAAGAAGAGTGTTTTCTCTGCCAGGAGCAAGGATGTGAGATGTGGACATGATGTTGAAAAGTATCTTGATGGGAACAGGGAAAAATCCATTGATTGTGCTGCATATTGGGACAAATGATATTGCTAGATTCCTATTGGAATGGATCAAGGTTGATTACACACTAGGCTAGGTAAGATGCTTAAAGAAGTAGAAGCTCAGGTAATCTTTGGTGTAATATTTTGGTCCCTAGAGAAGGAGGGTGAAGGAGTGAGAAGATAACGAAGATCAACAGATGGCTCAGGGATTGGTGCTATAAGGAAGGTTTTGTAATGATCAACCATGGGACACATTTATGGAAAAAAACACTCTTTTTTGACTGATGGACTCTACTTGAGTACCTGGGGTATTAACCTTCTGGGATCAAGGCTGGCATGATTGATAAGAAGGGATTTAAACAAGGAGATGAAAAGAGAAGATTGAGAGACTTATGAACTCTCCAGGCCTTCAGTACACAGGGGGAGCAAAATCATCTAAATGAATATATATAGTAAAGAATTAAAAAAACATCAGCCGGTAAGAGTATGGAGAAAGCAAGGAGAAAGATATTGCAAATATTGATTGGTATAGTAGTCAGGTAGGTGCTACCGTTACTGAAAGGACTATATCCACTCTGGCTAGAAAACTGCGTGAAGTCTGAGAGAAACAACTGAAATGTTTGTACATGAATGCAGAGTCTAGTATTAAATGGAAGAACTAGAACTATTGGTGCAGGAGCTCAAACCAAATATTACAGAAACATGGTGGAATAGCACTCATGACTGGAATACAGGTATTGAATTATATGTGTTTATATGATTAAGGAGGTGGGATAGTGTTGTATATCAATGATATAGTAAACTGTAAAGAAATAAGAAGGGATAGTATGGACTAAACAAGATCCATTTGGGTCAAAATCACTTTAGGGAACGATTGTAAAAGAGGTTCTGTTGGGATAGTGCTAGAGATCTGCTATAGATCCTCAGAGTCAGATTTGGATGTGGATAGAGATCTCTGTAAGATTACTAGAGAGATAAGTACTACTGGGAATTGTGTCATAAGCGAAGTCTTTAACTTCCCATATATAGATTGGAGAATAAATGCTATTAATACTGGTAGGGCCCAGTTACTCCTGGATGTGATAGACAACCGATTTTTTCATCAAATCATCACTGAACAAACAAGAGGAAATGGAGACTTGGTTTTAGTAAGTAGTGAGATTATCATAGAAGAGTTGATGGTAGGAAATAACCTTGGATAGAGTGATCATAAATTCATTCCGTTTACATTAAAATGGAAGGAAAATCAAAACCCAGGTAACAAACAATATTTTTTATTTCAAAAGGCAGACTCTGGGAAACTAATTGAATTAGTTAAAGAAATCAACGGTGAAATGTGGAAGAGGCTTGGAATTCCTTTAAATCAACCATACAAAAACTATCTGCACTTTCCATAACAAACAAGGGGGGGGGAGGGGGAACTTGTAGAGAAAGGCTCCCAGATCCAGCTGAACAAATACCCACCTCAAAAAGATTATTAGGAGTAAGCAGAGAGCCTATAGGAAATGGGAAAAGTAATTGATCAGCAAAGAAAGCTACATCCTGGAGCTTAAGAAATGTAGGAATAAAGTGAGACTTGCTAAAAATCTGAATTAGCCAAGGAAATTAAAATAAATAAGAATTTTTTTAGTTGTATAAATAAAAAGAGTACAAGGAAGGATGAGGTTGGGCAGCTATGCAGCATGGTTGGGGAGGAGATTAAAGTTAATTTAGGGATGGCACAAAAACGAAATGAGTACTTTGCTTCAGTTTTCATTAAGGATGATAATGTGGAACATGGCATGAAGGCAGGATTGCTGATGGTAATGAGCATATAGAAATGGAAATTTCCATATTTGAAGTTGGAAAAAACCTCTCAAAGTGCGTAATTTGCTCAAATCTTGAGGACTAGATAATTTCCATATCAGAATATTGTAAACACTGATACAAGAGATTGCTAATCTGGTAGCAATATTATTTCAATAAATCTATCTATTCACAGGTAGTACCATATGACCAGAGAATAGCTAAATTTAAGAAAGGGAAAAAAAGTGATCCCAAACAATTAGTATAGCCTCAGTAGTATGCAAGACTGAAACAAATTGTGAAAGAAAGAATAATTAAATTAATGGAGGTAAATGGAAAAGAGGATGTAAAGCAATATGTATTTATCAAATTATGCCAGACTTGCCTGTTTTCCTTTTTTGGGAAAATACCTGTCTTTTTTAGATAATGCAAATGTGGTATATCTAATATACTTTTAGTAAGTAGTGAGATTATCATAGAAGAGTTGATGGTAGGAAATAACCTTGGATAGAGTGATCATAAATTCATTCCGTTTACAAACTTGGACTTCAGTGAAGCATTTGACACAGTACCTCATGGGAAATTATTAGTTATATTAGAGAAGATGTGATTAGTAGAAAACATGTAAGATGGATAAGGACCTGGCTAAAGAGGAGAAAGCAGGTTGGGCTAAAGGGTAAGCTTTCAGATGGGGGGAGGGTATAAGTGGAGTTCTTCAAGGATTGGTCTTAGGAACAACTTTATTCAATATTTTTATTAATTATCTTGGCACAAAACATAGAAGTTTGATAATGAAGTTGGCTGATGATATTAAGTTGGGAGGTTTCATCAATACAGAGTAGGATTGGAACAGACTGGATTAAAATGTGCAGAAATTCAATATACAAAAATAGTAAGGGTCAAATAATAATATTTCTGCTGCAAAAAAGAGAGCTCATGTTGAAAGCAGAGAGAGAGGAGACCCTGTGTGTTGTGTGATGTGATCAGGATGATGATGAGCCACCATGATGATGATGCTGAAAAAAAAAAAAAATCCAGGATGTATCAGGGAAGGCATTTCCAGTACAGATAGAGAGAGAAGTGTTAATGTTGTTGTACTGAGGAACTGAAGGCATAAAGTAGGCATACTGTGTACAATTCTGGTCAGTGCTGAAAAGAAAAGAGAGAAACTGGAACAACAGGTCCAGAAAAAATTAGTTAGGATGATTAAGGGAGGATGAGAGGAGAGGAGAGAGGAGAGAACTTTTGGCTTTTTGAAAAGAAAAAAAGAGGAAAAAAGAATAAGAATATATATAATAAATAGATGAGCATGCAAATACCAGGGAGGGTGAAGAGTTATTTAAGCTAAAGGATAATGTTGGCACAAGAACAAATGGGTATAAAATGGCCAAGAACAAATTCAGGATGGAAATTAGAAGTTTTCTAACCACCAGAAGAATGAGGTTCTGGAACAGCTACCCAAGAGGACTTGTGGAGGCAAACACATTTAGTTTAAAAAAGAGCTAGACAAATTTTTGAATGAGATTGTATGCCAGGGTGGCTTGTGATGTTGGAGGAGCAGGGCTCAGCAGTCCTGGGAGTCACTTCTAGTTCATGTCTCATGTTCCTAAAGCTCATGCTTTGGGAATTCAGCCAGACACCTGCAATGGTCAGGATGGGACATTTTTGTCTGTTTTGTTTTTGTTTTGTTTTTTCTTCTTCGTCTGAAAGCCAGAGCTGGAGCCAGGGAGGAGGTGGGCAGGGGCAGAGGGCAGGGCTCTGAGATGGAGCAGTCTCTGCTCTCTCTTCTGTGCTGCTCTGGCTGGCTGGGGCTAATGCCAATCCCTGCTCTGCAGATGGAGTGCAGGTCACTTGGTCGGATTATGTGGGTATATCTCATTTAATCAATTCCCTGCCGTTGCAGGTTCCTCAGGGACTGATTCACCACGGTCCCCCCTATTCTCTACCTGCATCACATAATGGTTTAGTCTACTGGGAACGGTTATATTTAGCCTAATTTTGGTTATTGGGTTTAGTGTGCAGTTGCTGGGTGGTGGTGTGATATGCAGGAGATCGACTAGATGATCTGGTGGTCCTTCTGGCCTTAAACTTTATGACATGGTATTGTTTTTGTTTCCTGACTAGAAGAGTTTGATTCTTAGATTAATATTTCTTATGTGAAGTTTTAGGATTACAAATTCAAAATTTTCCTTTTGCTAGTATTTTCCTTAAATTCACTGTGCCCTCATATCCTCTGTTCACATGTACAAAAACAGTGATTACAATTAAATTTGCAAAAATAGGAAAAAGACAAATGACAAGCGAAAAAGTTATCTTGCCATTAGTCACAAAGCTCAGCACTGCAAAAAAGTCAAATTCTGTGACAAAGTAATATCCTGATTTACATCAATATCATTTTAAGATCCAAAGTCTGAAAGTAAATTACAAATGTAAAAATCAAGTCCTTTAATATAGAACAAATAAAATGTATCTTTATGGTGATCAGATAAGATTTTTTTACAATTTAGGAGTATCTAAAGTAATTTAAGGAAAAATCATTTTAAAAAATATTTCATACTTGGATTCTTAAAGTTAGATATATTGATGTAAAATAGAATCTTACTACTGACAATATTTTTTTTGCATCTAACACACTGTGATGCCCTATCTCAAACATGAGCTTACTCCTTGCCCTTAAGGTCAACAAACTCAGCCTTTGTCAGACTAACAGAGGACATGTATTCCTCAGTTCAGTTTGAGTTATCCACTGAACCCAGTAGTGAGGGTCAAATCCAGTGACAACTAATAAGATTGTTGAATAAACACAGCCCTGTTAATATCAGCCTATATTCCAGACATACGGCATGATTAATAATTGCCAAATGGAAAAGGACAAAAGGCTTGATCATGTACCATACATGGCACCCTCAACTCCCAATGACTTTAATGAGAATTGAGGGAGTTCAGCTCCTTGTAAGGTTGGGCCCCAAATCAGTGAGCAGGGGCGGCTCTAGGAATTTCGCCGCCACAAGCATGGCGGCACGCCGCGGGGGGCGCTCTGGCAGTCGCCAGTCCCGCGGCTCCGGTGGACCTCCTGCAGACGTGCCTGCGGAGGGTCCGCTGGTCCCGCGGCTCCGGTGGATCTCCCGCAGGCATGCCTGCGGATGCTCCACTGAAACCGCGGGATCAGCGGACCCTCTGCAGGCATGCCTGCGGGAGGTACACCAAAGCCGCGGGACCAGCAGACCCTCCACAGGCACGCCTGTGGGAAGTCCACCTGAGCCACCTGCCGCCATCCCGGTGACAGGCAGAACGCCCCCCGCGGCATGCCGCCCCAAGCATGCGCTTGGCGCGCTGGGGTCTGGAGCCGGCCCTGTCGGTGAGACAAATCTTTTCAAATATTTGGTAGGGCAGTTTTCCTTTAATGCCTTCTCAAGAAAAAAATTCAGTAAATCCCTCTTTGCCTCTCTGCCCCCAAATAAAACTCACTCATAATTTTTCTGGTAAAGGGTTGAAAGTGTGTCTAGCATTATCATCTTTGCAATGAGTCCCAAGATAGCTGAATTGAAATGTACTTGTATTTTAGAATCTTGCTGTGAAATTCCAATGAAAGGAGGTCAGGATGACATCCACCTTACACATAAAGTGTTTGCCAAGATTATTATTCACAGCATTTTGCTGTTGCAAGAGTCATTCAGCCATATAATAAAGAGGAGTTCCAACAAGTTGGAGCCTCTTGCTTCAGGTAGCAAGCTGTTTTCCAACCTAGGATTTTTATAGCCTAACAAAACTTTTCAATGATATTTACCAACATATTTTCAATGTTCCAGTTATCACAATGAAAAGTACATTATGAACAAGTTTCAGCAGCATGCTATTCAGAATTATAATTTAACAACCACTTTTAATCCACTGCCTGATACAATTAACATGGGTGAGGTTTCTTGCTTTTTAAACCCTGTATGCCATATGTTTCTTGAAGAGAAGTGGGCAATTTTTTTTTTAAAGAATATTTGCTCAAATGTAAAACTGAGTTTGCTTAGGCAGTATTTTCTCTTTTTCTGTCTTTATTTCCCCATTGTTTTCTATTCTATTATTGACTGGAATGTTTGTATAAGCAGTGGGCCAGATGATCAGTTTATGTAAATTAGTACAAACTGTTGATTTCAAGTCAATGGAGCCTTGTCAGTTTATGCCAGCTGAGGATCTGGCCCAGTGAATTTAAAAAACTATTAGTAAAAAGCAAATAGTGAATTTCTAATCCTAATTCCATTTTGTTTTTAATTTGGTAGGTCAAATTCAGACTTGCTGTAAATGAATGTAAATCAAGTGAAGTAAATGGAGATCTGCCATATATTTTAATAGGGAACTTGATAGGACTGGTGCTAAATCAAGAATTCTGTTTCACAAAACATTCTGAGGTTTCAAAATTTGTTTTTTTTCCCTCATCAAAATAAAAGCAAGACCTTTCTAGATTTTACCTGAAAAAAAAAAGCATAAGAAAGGGAGGCCCTGCTCCTAAGAGAACTGTGGTTAGAGCACTCATTTTGGATGGCAGAGACCCAAGGTCAGTCCCTGCTCTGGATCAGATCCCAGTCCAGTGCCCTGAGCACTGGAGTATCTCTTTCTTGTGAAATTCCATCCCAGACCTGAGAAACCTTTAAAAAAATTCCAGACCAGATCTAAAATTTGACCTTGCATGTTTAGAAATGGTAGTAATAAGCTTTAAGATGGCCTAGTAAATTAACATAGGGGAGCAAGGTTTTTAAGCCTGTGGCTAACTCAAATATGCAAGTCATTCTAGTGAAATCAATGGTATTACTCACATGGTTAAAGATGTGCAGATGTTTAAACTATCTTACTGCATCAGGGTCAGCGAGAATTTCACTTAAACTGGACTATTCATGTGCTCAAATCTTTCTGGGACCAGGACCTAAGACCCCTTACACTAAAATATTCTGGGGTCACTATTGAAGATTACTCTTTATGCTTTCTGTCCAGTCTATCCTCCTCACTGAACTCAACAAATACTAGGGTTTTAAAACCTTGACATAATCTGCTTTAAAATTTTATACTATTGTGTTATTAATACAAAGAATTTTTTTTAAAATTGACATGCCTACTTTAGTTTTTTTGTTTGTTTGAAGGCTTCTATGGAAACACATATTCAAAACTAGTACAATAAATCATAGTAAGTACTTAAATCCTGTCTGACATGAAGTATTTAATGTAATTTTTTCAGAAGATTAAGTTCTATCACTCAGGATATAAATTAATTCAAGTAGCAGGCATAGCACATATTCAGTAGATGTGCTTTTATCACCTTGCCCAAACATAAGGCGCAGACTTTGAAGTAGCTTGCTCTGGCATCCCTGTAGATGACCAGCTGTGCTGGAAAAAAGGCAAATGAAATGCATAGTATTTAGGGATTCAGAAGGCATATTTTGGTCATTCGTGTGTGTAACACTAGGTTGCTTGCCAGCTCCAAGGAGTTAAAGCAAATAGGAACTGGTGACATAAAAGAATATCCACAACTGTCAAAGAGAATAGTCAAAGACCTGCTACTTTTATAAAAACAAAAGAAATAAGAAGTATGAAAATTCTCTCCCTGGCAATGCAAATATTGTATGAGCAATGAATGCACATTGTGGATCCAATCCACTACATGGATTTCTTCAGCTTGCACCAGTGGAAGTCAGACTCTGAAGGAAATGGAGTCTGGAACACCACCCACTCTACTCTAGAGCTCCAAGCTGGCCGGCACAGCTCCAAAACAAGCTGTGGCTAACCTGGGAAGGAGAGAGGGCCACCCAAATATCCTCTTCTCCCCAGATACAGCAACTTCCTACCCAAGTGTTCAATCCTCCCCAGCTCCCACAAAGCCCCTCTCTCCAGCCAGCCCCATCTTCTCTCAGTCCTCACACCCAGTTTCCACACAGACAAGCCAACAAAGCCAGCTGACCCAGTTACCCACAACCCAAAACTCTGACAAACCTTCAGTGTCCACCTATGGGGAACTGTACCTTTAAGTTCCTGTTATGTAACTCAGAGGGCCGCTCCATGTTCTACTACCGTCATCATTTGGGACAAAGTGTATCAACCTTAAGCAGATGTTTATAGCAATATAAAAATGATCTGCAAATATGCACATTATTCAGTGAACTTGCACATTTTCAAATAATTTTCAAGTTGCACAAAACATGACAAATACGTGCACTTCCTGATTACATTTAAATGAGACTGGTCCATATAACTGAACTGAATATCCAGTTCTGAACAGCAGCAGAGGGTACAGCACAGAAGGACTGGTAACTGTCATCATTGCCAGTTTACAATGGCAAGGTAGACGGAGAAGAATGGTAAACATCTCTCTCATCATGCAAAAAGCAAAGTGAATGCTGCTGTGTGCGCTGCTGAATCGCCTCTCAGCGGGCATCATCTACACACACACTGACAGTGACAAAAAAAAAAACAACAGGCTGCACCTTGCTATGCGCCAGCGTCTGCCAAAAAGGGAGGGAAAAAGGGCAAAAAATGATTGTCTGTTGCTTTCCGGAGGGAGGAGTGACTGACATTTACCCACCCAGAACCACACCAAATTTTTTTTTTTTTCCATCAGGCACTGGATCTGGGAATTCGAATTGGGGGGGGAGGGGGACTATGGGATGGATAGCTGGGAGGATAGCTACCACCCACAGTGAACGCAGACCAAATACTGCAGTCCTTATGCCATTTTTTAAAAGTTTCTAGAATATTATGTTGGATGCCTGTACAGTCTCTTACTTTCCCTCACCCTCTGCTATTTATTATATTTACTGTATATAGTTATGTATTATTTATATCACAGGAGAATTGGGAGATAATATTTGGGAAGACTTTTGAGATCCATAGATGAAAGAAACCACATACGAGAAAAGTAATAATAATTGTTCTGTAATTATATATAACTCTGTAAAGCTTTTTGAGATACATTTTGTATAGCATCTTTCATGCAAATTCAGTCCCTCATCCTGCCATTAGATCCACAAAGGAAGACCCACGTGCCCATCTGCAGTCCTGCTGACTTCAGTGGGACTTTGCCAGGGCCGGCTCCAGGCACCAGCCGAGCAAGCTGGTGCTTGGGGCAGCAGATTCCAAGGGGCGGCATTCCGCCCAATCCTTTTTTTTTTTTTTTTTGCAGTTCGCCACTTCTGCTGCCCCTGCAGGTTTTTTTCTTTTGGTTTGCTGCTCCTGCCGCCCTGCAGGGGGTGGCGGTGCAGAGGAGGGGAGCTGCTGGGAGCAGTACCAGGTCTGCAGCAAGCCCGGCATGGCAGCCCGCCCACCGGAGCGGCGCAGAGCCCGGGCGGCGGGTTGGTTCCTCCCGCCCGCCTTTGCTGTTCCGCCCACTGCGCAGGTTTGTTTTTGTTTTTTTTTTGCTTGGTGGCAAAAAAGCAGAGCCAGCCCTGGACTTTGCACAGACATAAGGATGAACAAGATTGGATTCCCTTGCAGGATCAGTGCCTGGTGTAATATTCATGTCCTTGGAAAGATTTGAATTTTCTGTGGAAATATTCTTCTCTCTTCTCCTCTGCCGTGCTTCCCACTGATATCCTGACTTTAAAATTACCAAAGCACAGATAGCTCTGAGATTTTAGTTAGAGCCATGTAGCCTTCCAGTCAAAGATGATGTATTTCAATACTGACTGTCATTGTATTAATTCCAGATTACAAGTATTCAAACATACAATAGGAAAGAAAAATGACAGTCAATCACTCTAAATCATGATACAATACTTAGGCTATTTAGCAAAAACATACCTATTTCTAGTGTAGATATTACACCACAATAACTTCTCAACTAAAATGCTGAGAACTGCTGAGTTCGATAGAGATTCTCCAAGTCTCACAGCAGAGCCTGGTCATGAGGCATGTCCCATCAGAAACCAATGACACAGAGGAAAAAAGACCCAATAACTTAGGATCATGCAAGTACTGCATGAGCTTTGATGAAAAAAGACTACCTTACATTCACTTATATCTTCCCAGCAGCTGCAGTTTTGCCAGGACTCTGTGAATGAAGAGTGCATTTGTTAATAATGGCTATTTCATTATTTATGATAATAACATTCACACTTTTGAACACGACGTAACTAAAGCTGTGTACTTCTTTGCTAAAATTTAAACAACATGCACCTCCTCAGAAGGCAGGGGCCCTTAGCTACTACATTACATTGCAACTCTGTCAGCTGCATCAATAGGCTTTGTACAAGCTATAACACACTGTGGTTACAGCACCTCTATTTAATACACAGAACACTTAATGTCCATAGTGGGTATGGCTTTAAAAAAACAACGTGCTCCGAACTCAGTTAAACCAAGTATTTATTCTACTTCTCAATGTGTCCAGTGCTAGAAGTTTGATTCCCCTGCTCATGAACACACACTCTCACTAGCTCTCATTGAGCTAGCGTGGGTATCAATAGCTGTGTAGCCATAACAGCAGAACGGAGGCATGGCTGAGCTATACTTAGTACAAACCAGCCTGAAACCAGTGAGCATATTCTCAGCATGGCTTGGCTGTGCCTTCGCTGCCGCTATCTGTGCTACCACAGCTAAACAGATATTTTCACTTGTGCGAGCTTGCTGAGATCTAGTGCAAGCATGTGTACATGAGCCGAGGAATTACACTCCTAGCACATGGTGCAGACATAGCCTTTGCTAGAGGGGAACTGAAAAGGATGATCCAGAAAACATTCAGGTAGTAAAAAGTATTCAACTCATTCTTGAGGGATAGAAAAAAAGTTTAAATATTGGTCAACACAGACATTTGTTTTGTTTTGTTACATAGCAACAGTTTTTACATATATAGCACCTTCCTTCAGAAAATTTCAGTATGGCCAACCTCAAGTGTTCAAAAATCATGAGTCAGGCTCCAACAATTGTAAGATTTTTAAAAGAGTAATTTGTGCATTCTTTTTATTTTCTTTCTGGTGTTTAAGCCTTTAGGGGTGATATTTTGAAGCTTTTCTCTGTGAACATGAGGATTAGAAACTTACTTTTTTAAAAGGAGCTGAGGCTTTAAGAAGAACACAAAATATTATGTAAAAAGCAACAAAGAGACCTGTGGCACCTTATAGACTAACAGAAGTATTGGAGCATAAGCTTTCGTGGTTGAATATGTCTGATGAAGTGGGTATTCACCCATGAAAGCTTATGTTCCAATACTTCTGTTAGTCTATAAGGTGCCACAGGACTCTTTGTCGCTTTTTACAGATCCAGACTAGCATGGCTACCGCTCTGATACTTGACAAAATATTATGGGACTCATGATAAAACTATCTGAGTTGGCAACCATGGGATTTCCAAGTTATTTATGCCATTAGTGAGATAGAGATATTCCCTTTTTACTAATAGGGAAAATGAGGCATCAAGAGGTCAAATGTGACTCTGGACAAGTCAAAGTTAGCATTTGAAAAACAAACAAATGAACGAACAAACAGGAATTAGACCCCTGGTCTCTTCACTTCAACTCCTTTGTTTTAGCTACAAGATCATCATGATGCTTTGCCACTCATCATAATGAGTATGCCACTCAAAGTCATTTGATATGTACTGTGGCTAGCAAATAATTATGTGAGTCAAACTTGTAAATAAAGATTTTATTTGCCCCTCATCAAGTGCTTTTTTTATAATTCCAACAAGAAAAGACAAAATTGAGATTGTGGGTTTAAGAAAAGCTTGTGCAGTTTGGCTTCCCCTCTGGTCTATGAATATACGATGCAGGAGAATACTGGGGGGAGAGACCTGTGCAGAGGCTTAGGAGTCAAATAGTAGCTTCAAGTAGATTCCATTATATGCAGGGTTTACAATTTGGTTCAATGGCTCTCAGCACCCCCACTATAAAAATTGTTTGAGCAGCCCTGCAGACAACACAAGGTGAGGATCCTATGACCAGGATGGCTGCTTTATGTTCTGCTCTGATTGGGATCCTAAACCAGAAAGAACTTGTTTTTCAGTTTTGGTTTGGATTTGGTTGAATTTGTTCAAGAATAGCTTCTTGCCCTGACCTCAGACCACCATATGGAGCATATTTTCATTAGAAAAACTTGTGAGAATTTGGCACAGGTGAATTAAAACCCAAACACTAGCCTTGATTAGACCTTAAATCTAAACTCTAGTTGAAATCTAATGTAATGTGCCTGCTGCTTACAAACAGGGAAGAATTTGTAGGCGAAGTAGAAGTGGGTGGCAACCTAGGCAGCAGTGACCATGAGATGGTTGAGGTCAGGATCCAGACAGAAGGAAGAAAGGAGAGTAGCAAAATACAGACCCTGGACTTCAGAAAAGCAGACTTAGACTCCCTTAGGGAACTGATGGGCAGGATCCCCTGCGAGGCTAATATGCGGGGGAAAGGAGTCCAGGAGAGCTGACTGTATTTTAAAGAAGCCTTATTGAGGGCGCAGGAACAAACCATCCCAATGTGCAGAAAGAATAGCAAATATGGCAGGCGACCAGCTTGGCTTAACAGTGAAAACTTAAACTCAAAAAGGAAGCTTACTAGAAGTGGAAATTTGGACAGATGACTAGGGAGGGGTATAAAAATATTGCTAGAGCATGCAGGGGTGTAATCAGGAAGGCCAAGGCATGACTGGAGTTGCAGCTAGCAAGGAATGTGAAGGGTAACAAGAAAGGTTTCTACAGGTATGTTAGCAACAAGAAGGTGGTCAGGGAAAGTGTTTGACCCTTACTGAATGGGGGAGGCAACATAGTGACAGATGATGTGGAAATAGCTGAAGTATTCGATGCTTTTTTTGCCTCGGTCTTCTCAGACAAGGTCAGCTCCCAGACTGCTGCACTGGGCAACACAGTATGGGGAGGAGGTGAGGAGCCCTCAGTGGTGAAAGAACAGGTTAAGGACTATTTAGAAAAGCTGGACATGCACAAGTCCATGGGTCCAAATCTAATGCATCCAAGGGTGCTGAGGGAGTTGGCTGATGTGATTGCAGCGCCATTGGCCGTTATCTTTGAAAATTCATGGTGATCAGGGGAGGTACTGGACAATTTGAAAAAGGCAAATATAGTGCCCATCTTTAAAAGAGGGAAGAAAAAGAACCCGGGGAACTAGAGATCCAACCACTGCTTTTGTCAGCCAATCTATGATAAAGACTAACTTGATTTGTAAACCGTTTTATCGACTTTAATGGTAAACTTATAAAGCTTTATAATTGCATCTGACGAAGTGGGTATTCACCCATGAAAGCTCATGCTCCAAAACGTCTGTTAGTCTATAAGGTGCCACAGGACTCTTTGCTGCTCTTATAAAGCTTAATCCCTTAAGATCTTCATTTGGGTATTTTATTATGAAGATGAATAGATATTGACACAAAACGTTTTTTCCATGATGCTGTGATTAAATTCCATATGCTTGGGCTTTACTGTAGAACTATAAGCTGAATGACCATGGACTATAGCAGAGAGCTGGAAGTGTAAGTTATTGCATGCAGCTTTTTCTTTAAAAACAAGGGGAGCTCTGTTCTCCAGTGTTCCTTCAACTCAATCTCTACATATGCATTAAAAAAACAGCACTACTTCCAAAGTTACTACTATGAAACTATTTCCAATGACACAGAGACTTTCCTTGAGCCCTGGTGGTCAATGAAAATGAAACTTTACTATGTTGAAAGAATTGAGTTTACCAGCTGAACAACACCTTGCTATTGTCTCTCTTCCTCCCACAAAACACATGCAAAATGACTTAAAAAATGAAACCACAACATAACTTCTTAACACACTTTGCAGATCATTAACATCAAGTTTCAATGGCCAAGGATGGTGGGGAAAAATTTGTGTAAATGAGGGCAAGGTTTATCCCGAAAAAGCCAAAATGATACAGTGTTGTTGAAAGCTGGCTGGCAGAAAACCTTATTTCCTCCCAAATATGTAACTACTTTGAAATTGCTATAGGGCACACTTATTAAAGTGACTGCTTCTTATGTACTTTTCTGTAATAACAGAATCAAAAAGTTCAGACTAAAACAGAAAAATGTCACTGCTCTGGCAAGATCTTCACAATTTCCATACTATTCAGTAGCAAGAAGAAATATTTTCTGGCTTTTGTGGTGCAGAAGCACAGCTGAGGTTGAGGAAGGTGTAAAAATGGGCTCTGCTCCTGGCTCCTGAGTCAGCAAGAAATCGATTTGCCCTTGTGGAAGTCTTTCTTCTCCTTCTCCTGTGGCTGGATGTAATGCTAAGATGCAAAAAGTTATGGACTAGGCTAGCAGATAGAGAGACTGTGCTAATGAGCTTTCCTTCTGCCCCACCCCTGATGCATCTAGATATTTAATTATCCTTTCAGATTCATGTTATCCATTATTTCTGAGCCTAACATGAGGATTAGAAGAGGGACTCTGGGAATGGAGTCAGCTACTGTTCTTTTGCTGTTTCCAGAATTATGCAAGCCTCAGCATTCCTACTGATCCAAGTTAATATTTAAAGTCTGTTTCTGTCCCTCAAGAATTAATTTAATACACTTTAGTATTTGAATGGGGTTTTTTTGGATAATCGTTTCCTGTTCCAGTGTAACAAAGGATGTATCTACACTACAAGCTAGGACTATGATTCCCCTGCTCATTGAGATAGCATGAGTATAAATAGCGGTGTAGCCACTGTAGCAGGGGTTGCAGCAGTGGGAGCACGGCTGAGCGGTGCCAAGTACATATTCCCTGTTTCCAGGTAGGTTTTTACTCAGCACAGCTCAGCCATGACTCCGCTACTGCTAACTGTGCTCTTTGAGGATGAAATGCACCTCTGTGCACAGAGCCAACATAAGACCTATGTCCCACGTAAATTCCACTTAAGCCCTATTTTGATTCCTTAAGTATGATTTAAGTAGTCCATAGGCTTTGTGCTATAGGCCTTAATGCACTTCTTGTCCCTCTCAGATAATTCATACATTATAACACATGCATAAAATTTCAATTTTATTTCTCAAAAGTGAATGGATACACTGGGTCAAGACCCCATCAGAATGAATGAATATTGTAATCAACCCAGTGTTGTTCCCCTTTGCTTCCTCTCTTTTCTTTACACTTTCCCCCACCCCTTCCTTCCAGCTGTTCTAATTTTAACTTTGTTGGTCACAGTTTACTTGTGCTTACTTCCAGGTCACGTCCCCTTTAACTGAGTCCGTACAAACTCAAGCTTTGTGCAACGCCTTGTGTAATTTTTTTAAAATTACTTTAATTTCTCACATACAAAGGGCAGAGTTAAATTTGAGCTTTCAACCTTAACATTCTATTTCTGTACTTGTCAGTGCTTGACTTCTCAACCCCCACATTTCATCAACACTAATTTATCTCATGAAATATATCATCAGTTATTGAATAGTAACCGATTCAGTGTGTGATCTTGGGTAAATCACAGTCTTTCTGTGTCTGTTTTCTCATCTGTAAAATTGGGAAAATAATACATACCTAGGGCTGTCTTGTACAAATTGTACAAATCCCTATGTAGCATTCAGAGGGATGTTGTCAGGGTTAGTTACAGCCAAAATTCTGCTCTCAATTACACGGACACAACTTCCACCAGCACAGCGGTTCTCAAACTATGGGTCGGGACCCCAAAGTGGGTTGCAACCCCATTTTAATGGAGTCACCAGGACTAGCGTTAGGCTTGATGGGGCCCGGGGCTGAAGCCAAAGCCTGAGGGCTTCAGCCATAGGTGGTGGGGATCAGGTTACAGGACCCCCTGCCTGAGATGGCAGGGCTTGGGCTCCCACCATCACCACCCGGGATGACAGGGCTAAGGCGTGCTCAGGCTTTGATCCCCCTCCTGAGGTGGTGTAGTAATTTTTGTTGTCAGAAGGGGGTCACGATGCAATGAAGTTTGAGAACCCCTGCACTAGCAGGTAAGTACAAGATAACAGCAAAAATTAAAACTGGAAAATGGACTTTGATAAAAAGAAGAAATTAGCACGGGGTTTGTGGTATAGTGTAAAAAGATTCCTGTATAGCTCAGCTATACTTAAAGGTAATTACTATTACCTTAGCCAAAAGACATTTGTCATTGTAGATCAACCTCAGTCAAACAATGTAGATTTAGCAATGCTCAGAAAGTATATAGGTGCTCACAAAGTTCAGCTGTAATCTCAACAAGACAACAAGCCTAGACAGATTATCAATTTAGTTCTGTAAAACCACTGAAATACGCCATGCCTTTGCTATGCAAAGTCGTCACGTTGGTGCTCTTGAATAGGTCTTCCCCTGAACAATTTATGTTATGTAATCTTGGCATTATGTCACGATGGGAGTAAGAGCGACAAGGTAGATGAGGTAATATCTTTTATTGGACCAACTCTGTTGGTGAGAGTCCCAAGCTTTGGAGCTTACACAGAGCTCTTCTTCAGATCTGACCTGGAGAAACAGACCTGAAGAAGAGCTGGGTGGAAATTTGTCTTTCTCACTAACTGAACTTGGTCCAGTAAAAGATATCACCTCAACCGCCTTGTGTCTCTAATATCCTCAGACTGACACAGCTACCAAAAACACAGCATATAACTATGGGAGTAAGAGTGTTCAAACTATAGCCTATACTTTTCAATCATAGATAAAAAAATATTAGCCAAGTTAGCAGCAAACAGACGTGGAATGAATTTATATGCCCTAATTAAAGGGACTGAATAAGGCCAGGTGGATAATGTTTGTTATCAACTAAATGTAGTTACTTTACATGGCATAGGTGAGGGTAACTCCATTAGATATTAAAAAGGCCTTTGAAGGCAACAAATGGGATTCTTATTTGAGACTATGTGGAGTATGAGATCCAAAAAGATGATCATGAACAGGAAAATGACTTTTTGTAATAATCCACATGTATCCAATTGTATAAACAGAGAGCTCTAATATAGCCTCTACCACTCCCAGTTTCGATCCTTCTCTGATAGACTCACTGGACCGAAATTTATAGTTAAAACATATCCTTTTGCATTTTCTGGATAGCAGATATGGACAAATACAATTAAAAAGCACATATAGTTCACACATTCTCTTTATTAGGTTGTCATGAATGGTACCAAACTGCAAGCAATGTGCTTAAACTCTGTTTAGTTACTTTAAAACAAATATCTTTTGTTAAATTGCCCAGCTATTTACAGGAAAGCAATTCTGGAATATTGAACTTCTCCATTAGCTTAAGAAAAATCAGCTCTCCAGTTCCCAAAACACAAAACATTTAGTTTGCAATCCAATAAATAAATATATTTAATTTTAATGCGTATTGGTTGCTTTATTGAAACGGTAGCTCTAACATCCAGAATTCAGAAGGGATACTCATAAAACAAACATGGAATAGCACATGACAGGCAAATGGATCTGATCATCTGTCCTGGAGTCTTTAAATATGTCATCACATATGCTTGTTTAAATAAAATTTAATACCTACAGTTTGTTTTCTACAAGGCTGAGGTAGATGTGTCTATGTCAAGAAGAGATTAAAGTCACTTATTTCAAAACTACACTGTAAGCTGTATTTATACCACATACTACAGATTATGTAGAAGAACAAAGAAAGAGTACATACAGGCTAACTAGGCTTTTGCCAAGCCATTTTGTAAGCGTTGGTCTGAGTCATGCCATATCACCTGATTTACACTTTAAAAAAAAGTTTACATCAGTGTTGCCGCATGACCGCTCGGGTACATTTAAGTTATTGTACAGTACCTCAGAGGAAAAAGCAGATGTACCACAATTCATTGAAAGAGGAAAAACAGGCAAGGCCTAAGAGCAAGTGGTGATGGAAACTGGGGCACAGTTACTTTGAAAGGGGGTCAGGATGCCTTAAGGCTGCATTTTCATAGAGCTAAGTATCACATTCATCTAGAGTGTGCTAGTCTAAGATTCTAGTATGGTTTTAGTTTCTTACGTTACTGATATGAGCTTACAATTTAACTCCAGCTAAGCACAGGGTTGTCCTTCCCTCCCTCCCCCCCCCCCCAGCTGCTTTTGGTCTGGAAATGTAATCAGAATGGTTTGTACAGAAAAAGACACATTCTTTGGCCAATAGAGCTTGTTATAAAATCTAAAGCGTGGTGGTTTTTATTAATAGTTCAAAGCAAAATAAGCTTGTTGCACCTGCTAACATTATTGAATGCTGTTTCAGTCAGATCTATTTGCAGGAAACCAAAGACCCAGAGCCAACCTGGCAGCAGAATGTGTTATAAAACTTCAAACTCACAGTGCGCCTTTAAGCAGAAGATTAAATAGAAGAGGAAATCCATTTTTTCAGAGGTCAAAACTTACTTTTGGGCAGTACTTGGCACAGAAGGGCAACGTCTATATACGTAGGTCCAGTGACTTTTCCTCTTCTATCTCATACTGTCTCCCATGCACAATCTCAGACTCTGATCTCCCTGGGTACCAAAAAAAGCAGCTAGCGTCCATTTTCTGAAGGAAGCCAAAAAATAGCAAAATAGAGTCAGAAAAAAATCTCATTTTTAAATGTTTGTCTAAAACTCATGTACAGAAAATGTTTGCCTTAAAACACCTTTCCAAAACTGACTTCAAGTATGTTTAGGCATCAGCCAGCTGACTTGATTAGCTCCACTGTTTCTCTGACATAAATAAAACTTGTGTGCAACATCCATTCTTACTCTTAAGCAATCACCTCAAACCCCATCCCTGTCTGGCATGTAGCCCCCTCTTTGATTGGGCACTGAGGTGCAGCCCTGAAGAAGGGTCATGTCACAATCTGGACTGCTGCAGGAGAAGCCCAGGAGACATTGTGACATGGTGATACCTCCTCTGAAGCACAATTACTCTTGAAAGCCTGTCTACCACTGGGGCATTGGGGACAGGATATGTTTTTACAGAGCACAGTTCATCCACCTCCCTTGGGCCTAGTCAGCTCCACTGGCTGATGCATATAGAGAGCAGGGCCGGCTCCACCTTTTTTGCCGCCCCCAAGTGGTGAAGTGAAAAAAATAATAAAATAAAAATAAAGCTGCGATCGGCGGCACTTCAGCAGCAGCTCTACTGCGCCATTTCATTCTTTGGTGGCAATTCGGTGGCAGGTCCTTCCCTCCGAGAGGGACTGAGGAACCCGCCGCCAAATTGCCACTGAAGACCCGGACTGGCCGCCCCAAGCACCTGCTTGGTTTGCTGGTGCCTGGAGCCAGCCCTGACAGGGAGGGAAATGGAGCCAGGGCTCTACCCCGTCCTACTTCCTCCCTGCAAACTTACTCAATAAGGGTGAAGGTGAAAGTACTGGGTAAGCAAGACCCTGTTCTTCCCCACAGTCCCAATGTTGAAAATCTATGTGGTTCTGCTTCACAAGAGGGCAGGATGCAGGGATCGCATTCTCAGCTGGGCTGCAAGGTATTATAACAGATGATCAATAGATCCATAACTATGCAGCTCCACCAGCTAATTCCCACAAGACTGCAAAGCTGCTGAAGAAGAGCTTTGAGGCCTGAAGAGATTGCAGCCCGCACACAATTTCTTTGTGTACAGCCACTTTATTCATTTCATGCACAGGAACCAGAATTTGGCCCTATGGAAAGATTTCAGCCACATCATTCAAGTTCTGATGGTTTATACGGTTGTAGCTCAGTGTATAGTTAATAGTGACACTACTTAGCTAACATGAAGTATTTCAGCTCTTCCCATCTTCCATATTCAGGGCAAGTCTACACTACAAAATTAAATCGCTCTAAGTCATGTTGATGTACAGCCACCACAGTAATTAAATTGCTTTTGCATGTCCACTCTATACCCGTGTCAGCAGTGTGCGTCCTCACTAGCAGTGCTTGCATCGATGCAGAGAGCAGTGCACTGTGGGTAGCTATCCCACCATGCAACTTGCCACCATCTAGTGCAGAGTGTTTTGGGAATGGTTTTCAGTGCCTCATGGGGGCAAACGAGTCACGCAGGAGTGAGTGGGAACATGATTTCAACATTCCAAGATGCAGTTTTCTCCATCCCATAATTTTATCTGCACTCCTTCATGTTTTGTCTCACTTTTCAAAAGCCCCACAAACCCATGTGTCATAGGTCTCACCCCCACTTGGAGCTGTTGGGTTCCAATATGGGGACCTGCATGGATTTATCTAAAGTTAAATCCTAGTTTAGATCTGGTAAAAGCTGCCACCACCCAATAATGTACGTGTATTGGGACACAGTCCTTCCCCCAAAATCCTTGGGGATCCCAAGAGCCCAAATCCATGGAGTTCTTACACCCAGGAGAAATAAACCATCCCCCCCTGCTTCCTCCCCCCTCCCTTTTCCTAGGAGAGATACCGGGATCCAACTACAGAGGGATGCCTTCCTTTTCCCTCCTCCCCTCTCCTAATGCTTAGGAGAGATACCTGATTCAAATTCCTTGAATCAACCAAAGAGGGATTCACCTCCCCCTCACCTTTCCTTGAAAATGCAAACAAGAGAAGAATCAATCAAGTCCTAAAAAAAAAGATTTTATTAAAGAACAAAAAGAAAGTAACTGTCTCTGTATTACCAGGATGCAAAAATACAGGGTCTAAACTTATCCATCTCTGGAGAGAATCCCCCCTCCTTTCTTTCTCAGTCAAAGCAATAGCAGTACAGAATTAAAGAAATTCTATAGCAAACACACAATTGCAGATATAGAAAACAACTCAAAAGACTAATCCGCCTTTTTAACTAATACTCACTATTGGATAGTAGGAACTACTCCAGGAGAACTTGGAGACATGTCTGGCCTCTCTTAGATCCAAAGAGAGCACACAGCTCAAACAAAGAACACAGACAAAGCCTTCCCTCCACAGAGATTTGAAATTATCCTGTCCCTTGATTGGTCCTCTGGTCAGGTGTTTCTCAGGTTACTGAGCTTGTTAACCCTTTCCAGGTAAAAGAGACCTTAACCCTGATCTGTTTATTTATGACACCATGCATCTGCCATCTCTGGGAGAAGCATGGCTTCTGAACAGCTCTGCACTATTATGATGAGCGTTATGAGCATGGTGTGTCCAATCCTGCAGTATTTGCAGAGTTGCCAGAGGAGCTGTGGGGAACATGATGATTCCCTGGAGGCTAGCGTGCTGTGGGATGTAGAAAGAAACAATTAAAGGTGGTTGTTGGCATTCCTGGAGCAGCTGCAGACAGTGGAGTGCTGGTTCTGGGCCCAAGACTGGTGGGATTGCATCATTATGCAGGTATAAGATGACGAGAAGTGGCTGCATAACTTTCATAAGCACAAGGCCACATTTCTAGATGTGTGTATGGAGTTTGCCCCAGTTCTTCAGCATAGAAACACCAAAATGAGAGCTGCACTGACAGTGGAGAAGCTCTTGGTAAAAGCGTCAGGTCTGCGGCTCTGCACCCAGGGCTGATGCAAGGGTTTCACGCCCTAGGCGAAACTTCCACCTTGTGCCCCCCACCAGCCCTGCGGCAACTCCCCACGCCCCCCCTTCGCCCTGAGGTTGCCCCCCCCCACGGCAGCTCCCTCTCCTGCCCTGAGGCACCCTCCCCCCATCCCCGCGGCAGATCCCCGCCCCGGGAAGCCATGCAACACCTCCCCACCCCAGCTCACCTCTGCTCTGCATCCTCCCCGAACACGCCACCCCCGCTCTAATTCTCCACCCAGGCTTGCGGCGCCAAACAGCTGATTGGCGCCGCAAGCCTGGGAGGCCGGAGAAGTGGAGCAGCGACCACGTGTTCGGGGAGGAACCGCTGTAAAAAAAATTGGGGGCACTGCTTTTTGGCACCCCCAAATCTTGGCGCCCTAGGCAACTGCCTAGTTTGCCTTAATGGTAGCACCGGCCATGTCTGCACCAGAGTAACTGTTAGCCTCCCTTGCCTTCTGGTACACCTGCCACAGATCCTTGGCTTTCATGCAGCCCTACTGCTGGTCCCTCTTGTAGCCCTTCTTCCCCATGCCTTGAGCAATCTGTTCATAGATATCACATTTCTACAGCTGGATCAGAGCTGTGCATACCTCTTCTCCTCAAAGTCTCAGGAGATCCACCATCTCCTGTGTCCTCCAGACAAGAAAACATCTGCAGTGTGGAGCCAGCATGGTCAGCTTAGCAGTTGCTAGGTGAGCTCCCATTTCCAAACAAACAGGAAACAGAATTTCAAAAAATTGTGACAATTTAGAGGAAAGGGACAAGTGTACCTGTGTATCTGGCCGCTGGGCAGTAGTGTTCAAAATGGTGATCAGAGCAGTCACAGTGGGGCATGTGGGGCACTCCCTGGAAGCCACTAAAGACAATAAAACAGCAACCTAAGTCCATCAACCTAACTGCTACACCTCTCACAGAAGTGGAGTTATTAGGTTGGCAAGTTACACTGGCAGGAACGACATTTTAGTGTAGACAGAGTTAGGTTGATGTAAGCTGCCTTACGTCGACCTAACTCTGTAGTGTAGACCAGGCCTCAGTAATGCAAAGCTTGCAATTTATAATATGATTTCGTGCTGTATGTTGTTCAGCTACTAGACGTCTACATCTCTACAGAGTTCTCGATAGGTAAACAAAGAAGACAAAGTTACAACTCAAGCTATGTGGAGCCTGTTTGTTTGCTCTGTATTGGTAGCTCTTTTCTCTAATTAACACTTTTTGTGATTCCATATATATGATTTTGTAAAATTGAAAACTTCTCAATTAAACTATATTTAATCATTTTTACTAATTAACGTATCTCAATATTAGTATTTTTTAAACAAAATAAAGCACATACAGTCTGTCCCCAAAATTACTGTATTATAAGATTAGTCATGATTTCTGCATTCTGAGTGTATTTTGAGTTTTTAATTTAACTGGAAAATTATATTACTTTCAGCCATACAGGTGCATGCTCACTGTTAAAACACCCAGGGAGATGGTCTGAAGAAGATTCAGGAATTTTAATGCACTGTAGTTTTTATTTGTCATCATGGATGACCCTCAAAATTTGGAGATCCAGTTAGAAAAATCTCCAGCATTGGTTATATATCCAAAAGCTCTTCGATCATCAGGAACAACCACTCATGGTATTTTAGTATTACCATCTCGAACCTCCACCAGATCCAAATATTACATAAGTGAAAAACAAAAGTGAACCAGACCTGTCCCAAACCTGCTAGGTTCAGTTCAGACTTGTTTCAGTTTGTCTCAAGTGCTGGGCAAAAGTTCAGGCCAGTTCTTATCTGGTAGGAATTTCCTCCCACAGGTTTTCTTTAATGGCAATTTTATTAGAGTAGCTCAAATGAAACAAGCAACAACAACAGAAAATTATTTTTAAAATGTCAAGGCCACCACAAAGAAAAACACCTGTCATGCAATTCTTTAGAAAGTTTCTTCTTTTATGATTTCTTTCTAGGAAATGCATAACCCAAACAATGTTTTATTATGTGGGAATAATTGGTTTCACATTACAGTGAAGTGATAAAATGGATAAAATGGTTTAGAACTGTTTGGTTCAGTAAAAAAGTGAACTTTCCAATGTGGGAAATACACTGCTTAATAAAATGTAAAACCCAGTTAAGTCAGCATGTAGTGACTTGGTTTTGGGAAATGAGTTACAGTGATGGCGATATCCTTATATATTAACCAAGTTGCTTCTATCTTCCCTCCTATGCCTTAAACACACACATTATATCAAGTGTAAATGTTTAGGACCAAATTTTACCACCCTTACTCAAGCTGGGTAGTATCTTAATCTGCAAGTAGTCCCACTGAAATGAAATACTGTTATCCTTTTTTGACCCAAGCAGTAAGCCAATTTTCAGGGTCTAGTGAGTTGTTTCCATTAACACAAGAAATACAAGATAGTCAGGTATTTTTGATGCACAGAAATGTACAAAGTCCTGCATACAGCAGGAATCACACAATAGGAGATAGCTTCTTTGCTCACAGTGCCAATCCTCTATCAAATCAACACTTTACCCAAAAGTTCTCTCTCTCTCTCTCAGCTTTTTTTTCAGAGTAACGCCACCAGGGCTTCTCTGGCTGTTTCTGGGGCTTTTTGCTCCTCTACGTGTTTCTGCTGCTCTTCTCCCACACATAGCACCACCACCCCGGCCCCTGCATTTGCTATGTCAGTCTCATGAGGGCCACACAGGGCGGTCGCCTAGGGTGCTGGGATTTGGGGGGCGCCATTTTCTTCCGCAGTCATTTAATAAGCAGCACATTCTCCCCAAGAAGATATTTATCCACCATAATCAAGTCACCTCTCAGTCCTATTTTTGATAAGCTAAACAAGATTGAGCTCTTTAAGTCTCTCATTATAAGGCATTTTTCTCTAGCCCTTGAGTCATTTTTTGCACTTTTTCATCAACTTTTTAAAACTGCAGACACCAGAACTGGATGCTCTATTCTGGTCTCACCAAATGTCATATACAGAAGTAAATCTCCACCCTATTCCAACTTTCATGTTTAAACCAAGAATTACATTAGACACAGAATTGTACTGGGAGTTCATACTGAGCTGCTTATCCACTATGACATCCAAATCCTTTTCAGGATCACTGCTGTCCAGGATACAATCTCCTATTGTCCCAAGCACAAGCAGTGGACTTAATTTGAGAATCACTGCTCTAGAGTGCTAATTTCTAAATCAGAATGTCATGAGGCACTCACTCAAATGCTTTACAAAAGTCTAAATATATTACATCTATGCAGCTACCTTTATCAAGAAACTTGTAACCTTGCCACAATACGAGATCAGGTTTGACAAGATGTATTTTATATAAAATAGTGTTAACTGGAATTAATTATATCAGAGTAAAAATGTAAATCCATCTTTTACCATTCCCCCCCCCTTCTATTTGGTATTTGAGCCACTGGAACCAAATTCATGCCTACTCCACCCACCAGTAACTGAACTGCCTTCCATAGAGTTGCAGCATCATTCAATATGACTTTGTGGAGAATGAGGGCGTTATCTGTATTTCTTTATCATATGCACCTCAGTTTATCTGCTTGATATTATCCTGCTTGACTCCAAAGAAATCAGAGAAGGCTGTTGGGGGAAACAAAGAAATGACAAAGATAAAATGCCATCAGAAAGAATACCAAGGGTCGTTGAGGAAACAAAGAGGAAGCTATTTAATATGGGAATGTCCACCTGCCTGACTCCAACTAGATTAGCAAGATTTACTCTGTCCAGGCCCAAACATTGGATCAAAGGGGATACTAAACTATTAAGCAGGCAACAGCAACTGGACATAAGTTTTTTGACACAAAGAGACACAAAGGATGCTTCAGGGGCTGTCTGATGCTAGCAACTCTAGGAGCACTGTGGCAGGGCAGAGTGCAGTTTACACAAAGCTTACATAGAGTTTATTCTTTCCTTGCAAGACCAAGGCATATAGACCTTTTGTTGTTTTATCCCTTTTCTCTGCTTGCTGTATTCTCTTGGGCTAATAAACAACACTTTGCTTTGAAGATGCTGTTTTGGAGTCACTTTAGTCAGCGGCTGATCACATGCCCCTGGAGGAAACGGGCAAACACAGTTGGGCCTGTCTTGTTAACATAGTTGGGAAATATGGGGGCTACCACCCAGAGATTCGCATGGGTTGAACCACATGATGCCACACTTGAGAGAGGTGCACGTCTGTCACCTGAGAGCTGCAGTCAACAGGGACTAAAAGCAATCTAAAGTGTAGCTCATCCTATAATGATGACAAACCCATGGAAGATCTCCTTTGCCCACCATCCAGTTTCTCTTCTTTTATCTGAGCCTGCATCAAAGTCATAGGGTCTGAATCTTCTTGAAGTCCAGAGTTACTCACACCAGTGTCAAACTAATCAGAGAGTGGAGTCAGGCCTATAATGTTCACATGTAGCCACATAATAATTTCTATGTCAACTGACTGATTAACACAACCATGAAAACACTAAATGCTCAGAGTGAGAAGACATTGTAGCTCTGAGGAAGAAAGGGTCTCATATTAAAAAACAAACAAACAAAAACAAAAAACAAGACAGAGCCCAGATTACTGAAGAGCTATATTTCTTTTTGCATAAATCCCCTCTTTTCAAAGTTGGGTTAGCATATCAATCCATAGGCTAGTCAGATTGAAGTCAATTGGGAACACATAGACTAACATGCTATTTCAAAATGAGAAAATCTGGCTGAAATAAATTATTTTCTGAGATATGGAGCTGCAGAGAATTGCACTGTGTAAAAAGTTTCCATCTAGAAATGATCTTGTAGCCTCTTTGTAAACGTAACCCTTTCAGATGAACTAGGGCCTTAAACACTAGTATAATTAGTGCCCTACCAATTTCTCGGCCATGAAAAATGCATCACGGACCATGAAATAAGCCCTCCCCCATGAAATCAGATGTCCCCTTGTTCCTAGGAGAGCCCCAGAAAAGTGGGCTCCTATCTCTGGCTGGGCTGGGGAGGGACAGGACTTGCCCATCCCCTGCACAGCCGCTCTGAGGAGGGGAGACCAGACTCACCTCCGGGTGCCTCCCCATGCTGCAGGATGCACTGTGACTGAGCAGCAGCTCCAGAGGTTCCTGCAGCTGGAGGAGACTTGCGGAGTTGGGTCTGATCTTCCTTGTGCTGCTGGGAGCACCCCAGCAAGGAGGGTTCCTAGCTCAGGCTAGGCTGGGGAGAGATAGGACTTGTCCATCTCATGTACAGGCGCTCTGCGTGGGGTGTGGCGATCAGACCCACCTCTACCTCCAGGAACCTCCTGCAGCTGCAGTTTCCTCTGAAACTTGCTCTGAATGCAGCACAGAAGTGAGGGTGGCAACCCCGTGATCCCCCTACAACAGGTCTGCCACCCGCACACAATCCCCTTTTGGGTCGGGACCCCCACAGTTACAACACCATGAAATTTCAGATTTAAACATCTGAAAATGTGAAATTTACCAATTTTCAAATCCATTGGCCATGAAATTGACGATAATGGACCATGAATTTGGTAGGGCCCTAAGTAAAATACTCACACTTTTCAGTGCTCAGTGTGTAAGGCTAAGATTTCAAAATCAATCTCTATAAAGTGAGACTCCAGGGAAACAGAAATATTGTATAACATATATAAATATTTATCCCCACACATAACGTGTGTGCTCTCTATGCTGGTCTAACGTGGTCCTTAAAAATGTATTCATATTATAGGCCAAATTATATTTTCTGCTACATGGGCGCACTTGTGAGGACAAAGAGAACCTTTCCCCACAAAGCATACTTGTGAAGGAGGAAGGAATAATCTGCTATCAGATGTGGGCAGGGCCAAAACTATGCATGGTGTGAAGGGAAGGATAATGAGCTAGAATGTGTGGTGACAAAGCTCAAGAAGCCTTGAAAGCATTGATAGAGAGGGATGATTTGGTCAGAGCAACAGGCGAGGAAGATGATTTTGACAGTATCCTAAAATGTGCTGATTTTTTAAATTAAGTTTACTGGTGGGAAGGTCTTCAAATTAAATAATCCACAGAAAATAAGGGGACATTTATAGCTTTAAACATAATCTATTAATCTTTAAAGAAAATGAAGATTTATGTTCTGGAATCTTAAAATATGCAATTGAATGAAGCAGCACAGTAATAAAATGCACTGAAAGCTTGTAACCCATAAATCAGCAGAATTAATGCATTGAGCTGCTATTATTTTTCATATCTATCTAACAAGGATCAACTGTTCCACTTACTAATACATATAAAGAGCTTGTGGCAGCACAATTACCTTTTAACAGACTTATTTTTAATAGTGATGAACAACACTTGAAATAATGAGCATCCAGTTTTACCTGTAGGAAGAAAAAAAGCATCTATTTCTCAAGAGTCCCCAAATTACCTCAAAAATGTAGGTGACATGAGTTATTGTCACCAAAACGCTCTGGGATCAACAAAACTACTGTAGTAAAGAGGGATCATGTGGATTCTGATTCCCACACATTCTGTGGATTCTGATTTTTATTTAAACTGGTTTTATACCTGTGACCGGACTCCCAGGTGAGCCACCTGAGGTCACTAAATTAGGGTGACCTGCAAAGGATGGGGCAGAGAATCCTCAAAGATGGTGGATATTCCAATACTTAGATTTACCAAGCCAGCACAAAACAGCTCCTACAATACCTTACTGGCTACCCAGAAACCATCAGCACAGTTCCCTTAAGTAACCCAGCCTCAGGCCTCCCCCAGATACCCAAGTTAAATAGGATGAGGATTACTGAAAATCTTATTCACCATATAAAAATGTTCTACCAACCCCAGAGGATCGGACACATTACCTCCCAGCTTAATTAGTATTCCAAATCTTACCCAAATACAAGCTTACAGCCAATTCTTATTAAGTAAACTAAAATCTATTAAAAAAGAAAAGGGAGAGAGAATTGGTTAAAAGATCAGTATATATACAGACATGAGTACAATCTTGAGATTCAGATTCATAGCAGAGATGGTGAGCTTTGTGGATGCAAAGAGTTCTTTCAGAAATAGGCCATAGGTAATAGTCCAGTGTTTGTATTCAGGGAGGTCCAACCAGAACTGGTATTTCAGTCCTTACAGCTTAGGCCTCCCCTGCATGAAGCCTCAAGCAGATCTGAGATGACAGGATTAGGACCCAAGCCATTTTTCATACAGTTTCAGGCCTTCTTTTACAGCTCAGACTCCCTCAGTGAACAACAGGCACTCATGGGGACTTTGAAGTGGACACATTTCCTAAGCATTGCCAGTAATTATCCACACAGATTAACATAAGGCAATTGCCTGTTTATTCCACCATTCGCAGATGATTTGCTATACATTTCAAAGAGAGATGAATACAACAACATCCTATATTTACAGTTTATTTAAATGTTAAGACGTTCTTTTGATCACTGAATTAACAGAATACAGCATAGACAGGGATATTTACAGTTTATTTAAATGTTAAGACGTTCTTTTGATCACTGAATTAACAGAATACAGCATAGACAGGGACTGTTATATTACATTGTTGACCTCTACCAATATATATGTAAATATACAAAAACCACAAACATTATCTCCCCATATGTCTTTAAGGGTTGAATTTGAGTCATTTATCCTGCAGGATGATCAACCCTTTCTGGTCATGCACCACAACACCCATGAAAACCATTCATTTACCTAGATTTACTCCTCTTTTACTGTGGTGTAAGAGGAGAATCAAGCCCTGAGACTTCATTAACAAAAGCATTTAACATATATTCTGCAATTTTTAATGCCCTTAGGCATAATGAGGTTTTGTTTTCTCTGTCTGTTCTTGTTGTCTTGTGTAGTGAGGCGGCCTGGCTCCCGGCCGCACCTGAGAGGGCTGAGCCAGAACAGCCGCCGCCGCAGTGGGCGGAGCCACTGCTGCCTGTCCCCACCCCCTGGAAGTCAAGGGGCGGGACGGGAAGTATAAAGGCCCGGCCCCAGCGCTCAGTTGCTGCCCGGCGGCCGGAGAGGACAGACGCTCCTGACTGAGCTCCTGCTGGACCGAGCCTTCCTCGAGCCCGGTACCCTGAGGAGGACTGGCTGAGCCTTCCCCGAGCCTGGTACCCCGAGGAGCTGTTCAAGCATCCCCCCAACCCGAATCCTGAGGAGCAGCCTGAGCTAGCCGGCCCTCAGCACATCGAGGAGCCCATGGTGTGGGACCCAGCGCCGGACACCAGAGATGAGCAGGTACCCATGGAGGGGGAGATGGAAAGTAGCCCGGGGGTAGCTGACCCCAGTCTGGCTACAGCAGACTTTGAGCCGATGTCGGTGTGTTGCGGTCAGGACTAACTGCCGCTGTTAGGGCCCCGGGCTGGGACACAGTGGAGTGGGTGGGCCTGTGTCCCCCCTGCCACCCCACTCACGGGTGGCAGTCTCCCCCTCACACCAGCGCTCAGACATAGAAGTCTGGACTTACCTGCTGTTTGCTCAGCCCCTGCCTGAGGGTCTGAGCCCTTGAACTGTTGTGTGTTTGCTCAGCCCCTGCCTGAGGGTCTGAGCCTGTGAACTGCTGTTTGTTGCCCCGCCCTGACCAAGGGCTGGGCTTCACTAACTGTTGGTTTTGCTCAGCTCCTGCCTAAGGACCGGAGCCCCTGAACTATTGTGTTGCTCAGCTCCTGCACAAGGACCTGAGCCCCTAAACTATTGTGGTTGCTCTGCTCCTGACTGAGGACCTGAGCCCCTGAACTGTTTATTTTGCTCAGCCCCTGCCTGTGGGTCTGAGCCCCTTGAACTACTGTTTGTTGCCCCGCCCTGACCTAGGGCTGGGCTTCACTAACTGTTTGTGTGGCTCAGCTCCTGCCTGAGGACCTGAGCCCTGAACTACTGTGTGGTGGCTCAGCTCCTGCCTGAGGGTCTGAGCCTAGAACTGCTGTCTGTTGCCCCGCCCTGACTGAGGGCTTGGGCTTAAATTACTGACTCTGTTTGCTCAGCCCCTGCCTGAGGGTCTGAGCCTAGAACGGCTGTCTGTTGCCCCGCCCTGATTGAGGGCTTGGGCTTAAATTACTGTTTATTTTGCGCAGCCCCTGCCTGAGGGTCTGAGCCCTTGGACTATTGTTTGTTGCCCACCCTGACCTAGGGCTTAGACCTTTGGAGACTGAACTGCTGATTTAGGCCGTGTAGTGAGGCGGCCTGGCTCCCGGCCGCACCTGAGAGGGCCGAGCCCCCACACCGGACTCTTACATCTTGAAAAGAAAGTATACGTTCCTGTCTAGTAATAGTACTTTGACTGAAAGGATCAATTACAGTCTATAATACACTAATTGCACTGTAGTTGCAATTATAGGCCCTGATTCAGGAAAACTTTCCTATTCAGGAACAGCACTCAAACACTTGTGTAAATGTTTTTTTCTGAATCAAGTAACCATATTATTGCAATGGTTAATTAATTAATCAATTTTATTCCATTCAGCCAAACATTAATGAAAATAACCCAACATGAGGAGAGATGTAGGCAACACTCCCCTGATCAGAGCTTCACCCAAAGGTTATTATGCAGATTTTCAAACTGGGACTGAACACAGAGCACAATTACTAGGTAACAACAAACACAGATACATGGTAGATAGATGGTGAACAGTAAACTTAAAGACATGGTCAGGGTGTATTATATATGGAATATTGTTAGATATGCAATTCTGTCTAAAAAAAAACAATGCAACACCATAGGATCATATTCCTCTCCAAACTGACTACACCAGTCCCAACCAAGATTGCGTATATACACCTATGCTGCAATACTAATTTGTTTCTGACAATACACGGTATGAATAGATGACTAATAGTAATAGATGACAGAAAATTATAGACCTATAAATTCTGTAATTGTCCTTGATTACCCTAGGTAATGTTGTTGTGTTGTGCTTAATAACTCAACAAGCAGAGACTGTTCTCAAAACCACAGGTTAGAGCCCCTAGAACTAATCAAGTTAAACAAGATGGTCAAGGTTATATGACTCCAGGGCTAGGATCTTACAAAATCCCTGGCCAGATCCCTAGTGCAGGCAATTAAATAAAGCAGACAAAGATCTGGGTTTACCCTTTGCAGCTGGGACCATGACTGCTGAATTACTATGTGCAGATATAGGAGAAAGTTAATTTTAAATCTAGCATATGAAAGATGTGAAGGACAAGTTATTTGATCACACCCACCTCAACTCCTTCTTTATTGCAGTTAAAGTCATCCAACCAGGGAGAAGCAAATATACCACATAAATAAGAAAGCACTTGAGCAATTATATGTTCAAATATTTTAAATTAAACATTCATTGATTAATTTAAGTACTGAAAAATGCATAAAAAATCAATTTTCACAAACAATTTGACACTAGTGAAAAAGATGAAATTCACTAAATGAACATAAGAACATAAGAATGGCCGTACCGGGTCAGACCAAAGGTCCATCTAGCCCAGTATCTGTCTACCGACAGTGGCCAATGCCAGGTGCCCCAGAGGGAGTGAACCTAACAGGCAATGATCAAGTGATCTCTCGCCTGCCATCCATCTCCATCCTCTGACGAACAGAGGCTAGGGACACCATTCTTACCCATCCTAGCTAATAGCCATTTATGGACTTAGCCACCATGAATTTATCCAGTCCCCTTTTAAACATTGTTATAGTCCTAGCCTTCACAACCTCCTCAGGTAAGGAGTTCCACAAGTTGACTGTGCGCTGCGTGAAGAAGAACTTCCTTTTATTTGTTTTAAACCTGCTGCCTATTAATTTCATTTGGTGACCCCTAGTTCTTGTATTATGGGAATAAGTAAATAACTTTTCCATATCCACTTTCTCCACATCACTCATGACTTTATATACCTCTATCATATCTCCCCTTAGTCTCCTCTTTTCCAAGCTGAAGAGTCCTGGCCTCTTTAATCTTTCCTCGTATGGGACCCTCTCTAAACCCCTAATCATTTTAGTTGCCCTTTTCTGAACCTTTTCTAATGCTAGAATATCTTTTTTGAGGTGAGGAGACCACATCTGTACACAGTATTTGAGATGTGGGCGTACCATGGATTTATATAAGGGCAATAATATATTCTCAGTCTTATTCTCTATCCCCTTTTAAATGATTCCTAACATCCTGTTTGCTTTTTTGACCACCTCTGCACACTGCGTGGACATCTTCAGAGAACTATCCACGATGACTCCAAGATCTTTTTCCTGACTCGTTGTAGCTAAATTGGCCCCCATCATGTTTATGTATAGTTGGGGTTATTTTTTCCAATGTGCATTACTTTACATTTATCCACATTAAATTTGCCATTTTGTTGCCCAATCACTTAGTTTTGTGAGATCTTTTTGAAGTTCTTCACAATCTGCTTTGGTCTTAACTATCTTGAGCAGTTTAGTATCATCTGCAAACTTTGCCATCTCACTGTTTACCCCTTTCTCCAGATCATTTATGAATAAATTGAATAGGATTGGTCCTAGGACTGACCCTTGGGGAACACCACTAGTTACCCCTCTCCATTCTGAGAATTTACCATTAATTCCTATCCTTTGTTCCCTGTCTTTTAACCAGTTCTCAATCCATGAAAGGACCTTCCCTTTTATCCCATGACAGCTTAATTTATGTAAGAGCCTTTGGTGAGGGACCTTGTCAAAGGCTTTCTGGAAATCTAAGTACACTATGTCCACCGGATCCCCCTTGTCCACATGTTTGTTGACCCCTTCAAAGAACTCTAATAGATTAGTAAGACACGATTTCCCTTTACAGAAACAATGTTGACTATTGCTCAACAGTTTGTTTTTCTATGTGTATGACAATTTTATTCTTAACTATTGTTTCGACTAATTTGCCCGGTACCGACGTTAGACTTACCGGTCTGTAGAGCCCTTTTTAAATATTGGCATTACATTAGCTAACTTCCAGTCATTGGGTACCGATGCTGATTTAAAGGACAGGTTACAAACCTTAGTTAATAGTTCCGCACATGCTCACTGTGAATAATTGATTCTTATTGTTAGGGTTGGTTAATATTCATTGTTTAAGATCTTCTTGATTATGTTGTGTATTCATTTCTGTTTTTCTTATCTGTTTAATGGGTTTTTTTAATAGTTAATGAGAACTTAATCAGGCAACTGTCAACGTAAGCGATTTACTTTTAAAGCTAAGGAACATTTCTCAATAAACTTGGAAATATTTCATAATCCTAAAGTAATCACTGTCCTTTTCACAATAACTATTTCTAGAGACCTTCATAGCCAGGAAAATTACTAGACTCCAGAACTAGATTATTTTAGGTTAATGACCTCTTTTTACCAATAACTAATAATAATTTAATTTGGAAATTTAAAAAATGAATTGGATGGGAGCCAGACTAACTGTAAACAGAAGGAATCCAATGGATTTCTCTGGCTATCTTATAGACTAACAACTCATGGACAAGTCTGATCTCCTACAGTAGTAGTGGGACAAAGGTGGAGATCAGCTTAGACACCAAATTCCCCCTAAACTTAGCAAATAGAATTCCTGATCAAATAACAAAAATAACCTTGATGGCTATTTTTGAAGGAAGAGTCTTATTGACTTCTTGCGTATTTCAGTCAAAATACAAATAGTTTTTTCTCTTCTTTCATTTCCCAACTCATTCTATCCTTTCTCCTCTACCTTTTTACAATTTTCTCTCTTCCTTTGCAAAGCAGTATCTCCTTTCTTCTCATTCTCTCTTTGCCCCATTCTCCCTCATCTAACCCCTTCCTTTTACCCAGTCTGCAAAGTCCCTCCCTCTTGCTCCTTTTCTTCTGTTGTCTCATTGTTCTGCATTCCATCACCTCTACAGTTCACTCAATCCCTCCACATTTTCCAGGGGGTCACTACTTCTCTTGCCTCCAACAGCCCAGAATCACATACCTTCTCCCTTTTTTTTTTCACTCCTGTAAGCACAGATGCAGACACATGCCTTCTTTCTCCATTGCTCTTCACGGAGGTTTCCTCCATCACTAGCCTCCCAGACAAGTCTTCTGCGGCCAGCTAGCTAAATGCTGCCTCCTCTCTCCTTCCTAAGTAGATGCTGGTACCCTTTTGCTCTGCCTGTTGTCAGTAGCCAGTTTCTTCACTGATCTGTCTTCACTGTTTGTAGCCGGAAGCCACACTGAAGCTTGAAGAACATACTGTAAGCTCTATAAGAATGTCCACACTTTGAGCTGGAGGTGTAAATTCCAGTTTGAGGAGACATACCTGCTAGTGCACTAGAAATAGAGTGTCGCTACCAGGGTGCAAGTGGCAGGACAGGTCAGCCATTCTGAGTGCATTACCCATCTGAGACAGTAGGCACGTATACGAAGTGACTACCTCATTCCGCCCCTCCACATAGCTACACTTTATTTTTAGCACACTAGCTCAATCAGAGCTAGATAACTATCCTCAAGCTGGAAATTACACCTCTAGCTCCAAGTGCAGACATACCCCGTGGGGCAGAAACCATCCCTTTGTTACATGTGTTCACAACACAGTGCCTACGTAGCACAATGGGTGCCTGGTCTATAGGCACTACCATAACAACAACGAGGAGGAGGAGGAACTGGTTCAGCTACAGGCATCTAGTCAGACTTGAGATAACTCTGAGAAACCCTGGCACCGTCAGTGAAGCAAAGGCATCTCTTGCACAGCCATCAGTTAGGATTTTCTTACATGTAAGATCATACCTAAAAACAGGAGTCAGCAGTCATGGGCTTCATGGACTGCCTCTGGACAAGTGTTGAGGACAGTGAATAATCAATTATTTTTAGGTAAATTCACAGTGAAGACACTTTCAGCCTTAAGGAGACTGGTTTACATTTTGAAGTTTAATCTTTTTCAAAAGAAGGAATAAAGATTTTTAAAAATGAAAGCTGAGATAAACGTTGGCACCTGAAAATTCTGCAACAGCAATGTCTGGATTTTTACGAGTCTGTCCTTTCTCTGCTGCATCCCAGTGTTCATGGTGCATCTTTACACTTCATCTAATTGACATTGAAATGACCTTTTATTAAAAGGATGCCAATACACAAGCAAGGTCCAACAGCCCTGAAAAAGGGTTACAGGATATGAAGTAAATTCAGCCAACCTTGAAGAACAGTTTATTCTGGATTGTGACATGAGTATGCCAGACTGACAAAATGATATACAAAGTTCTTGGTTACATGCCAATGTTATAAAAGGTTAAGAACTCAGGACACTGTTTATAAATAAAGTAAGGGCAGGAGGTGGGAGTTGTGAGTGTTGTGTGTTTTGGTTGCTTATTCTGTGGAGAAATCAGAATGAATAATACAGAAACGAACGGTAAGGGGATAAAATGGATAATGCCTAATGCATTCATGTTAGAAGATGGATGGGTTTTATGCATGGAGATTTTTTATGTACAATTAGATAGGCAAAACTTGTATTTCACCATATGGGACAGCTAGAATTTGGTAATTAATAGCTGGAAGTCCATATTTATTAAGATAGTTAGAGATGGAGATGATCCAGGTGTGTGAAATGCATGAAAAGTTAAGCAATGACAGTTTATATTTTTGGACATGTAAATCACAGCATCAACCTAGCAAACCAAAGTTACACTGAAAATACATAGATTAATATTTTCTGTTTCTAACATTTTGTTGTCTCTCACTAGCAGGCATAGTCATATATATAGGTGGTTGAACAGTAAAAGAAAACTGATTCATGAATACTTTTGAAAATGAAATTGCTCATCTTGGTTTGCATTGTTCATAGGGTCATCTTATTAATTGCTAGCATTTTGATTACTATCTGATTAGAACACTTTCATAATCCCACAGGATCCACAAAGGATTATTTAAACCATAATTTATTGTGAAAGTTTGATATTTGTTTAAAAGTTTTTACACCCACTTTTTCATTGGTGCAAATGACCAAACTAGGTGCAAGCTAATGTATATCAGGCTACACACACACACACACACACACCTATACAGTGTAGGTTTGAAAATGCACACACACAGTAAAATAAGATGGTCATATCTGGAAAAAATATTAGTCAAATAATATTCCATACATTTTGCAGCTATTCCTCAAACAAATCATATGACTAATATCTGACCACATGAACATAAGCATAATTCTAGTAATATCATGTTCTAAAAATTCTAATAACTGCAGTATCCATTCCTAATGATCAAGCTTTGTGACTTTGCAAGAAAGTTAACTTACATAACGAAAAGACTGGGAAACTACATTGTGAACACAATAAAGTAATTTATCTTGACAACTGTAGTTCAAACTTTTCTTTTGGAAGCTATTTGATACAGAAGCCATTGCTTACTACATGTCTGCACAGTTCGTAGAACAGGGCCATGATCTAGATGAGGCATCAAGGTGCAATGCCAATACAGCTGCTAAATAAGAACAATTTTAATTATCTGTAATACTTTGTGGTATTAAGTATGCAATATGTTTTGTTAAAAAAATAAAGTAATAGAAATAAGGGACCTCACTACATTTCTATAGTGTTAAATCTTTCTGAAAGTTGGGATAAGACTTCCAGAGGGTTTTTTCCCCCATATGAGGGAATGTATACAGTTATGTACACATAGCTACACAGAAACATACATATATGTGCTTGCACACACAAAACACTGGGGTATTTGCACTGAAAGTGGTATATTTCATTGGATGGGCCACAATAAGGAGACACAGTCCCCAAACCCATCTCTCTCAGCATGCCAACGCCCAAATGTGGGACACAAGAGTTTATTCATGCAGACAACTTAAAATGATGTAGAATTCCTTCCTTTGGTATAAATGACACTATAACTTCAGTTTCATGATTCTCTATTTCTGAGATAAGTAATTTGTAACAATAAAAAAAGTGAGGGACACCACATTTGTAGGTAACATGGCGACTAAAATGAGCGACATCCTTCAAAAGGGGGAAATTGATGAGGTATACAAAAAAGCCCTCAGTACAGCAGCTCTGGGGCACAGATACAACTAAACTATCCATACAAGGACCCGACCAGACCCTTCACAATTAGTACAGTGCTTTCTCTTATGTTTATGTGAATATGGCAAGAAAATTTGATTTAAAATGCTGTAACAAGAGAATAATTTTACTTAAATTGTCTTGCCTTTTGTGATGGGATGTGTACCACATACGGGCCTTGACTAATTAAGGTGGGCCTGCAAGGCCAGTTATGTTACCTGGCTGCACCAGAAAGGACAGCATGGAGCCCCGTTCGGCAAGAAGAGGCTGGTTGGTATAAAGAGAGGAAGTTTGTACCAGAATGGGACTGCAGGGAGACAGCTATCTGGGCACTAGAAGGTGGAGATATCTGGAAAGCACAGGATTGCAGCAAGCTCCTGTGACAGACCTGACAAAAGGGTAGGAACCCGACCTCTGGGGAGAACCCAGAAACAGGCTGGGGGAAATGAGCCTGAAGAAAGGCTAACAGAGCCTGGAGGGATGTGATGACCACTGGGCCCAGAGTCAGGGTTGGAGACCTGACACAAGGTCTGGGAATTTTTTGTTGGACTTGATTGTTGAACTTTGTTACCCTGAAATGGGCGGACATAAATATTGTAACCTGGCTGGAGGGGCACTTACACCAAGAGACCCCACGGCAACAGCAGAGGCTACCAGACTGAATGACTGCTGCTATACTACATCTGGACAGAAGTTGCATCCTAGTGGTGAGTGAACCTCCTTCACACCTACTTTTTCTAGGAATGCCACTTGAGCAGGGCTGAGTTGCTTGGAAAGAGAAAGCAAGGTTTAACATTTTCTAAACATGCTTAATTTCTTCCTGTTTGAAATCAAAGCCCCGATGGTTTCGTTAAGTCCACATCCTGATTAAAAGAGTTACACTTGTCCTATCAGTGACCCAAACCAGTATCAGGAGACTCCCATGGCCATTCATAATGAACCAATGCTGCTGAAATATCAGGCAGCAAATATTACCAACAAACTGTTTGAGATAAATCCACAGGAGAAAAAAAAAAGAGCGATAAACCCAGTGATAAAATTAAGAGTAAACTTGAACGGCGAATAAATCTGAGGAAATTGCAAGCTGCTCGTGGACATACGTCAATGATAACTATGTTCCACGCTCTTTCAGTCTATCCTGGAAAATGTGGGCAAAATACCAACTGAAGTCAATAGGTGTTTTACCAGCACGAGGAGTTTAAGTTTGGGCTGTCAGTCTCTTGGCACTCAAGCCTTGGCACATGCATCAATGCAGACTCACTCTCTGTCCCCACACACATACTTCAAAACATAAATCATTAAGAACATTACCCTGATGCTGTGATTTTCATCAGCTTATAATTTTATAATTTCCGCACATGTCCCGACAACCATGTAAACTTTTCACCGTGAGGCTTCTAGACAAATGGCAGCCAGGTGGGAGGGGGTTTGCTGCCAACATTTAATTCTCTAGTTCACTGATGATAGCCTGACAGTGTACTATTTAAGCACGAACATTATAGAACTCCCATTTGCTTTAGCAGAGTTCCACATATGGGAGGACTGAAGAATGTGATGTCCAAGTTAATTAGTGTCCAAGTAGTGCAAAGAGCATTGACAATACAGATAATACATATTCTTTCAATGAAGTGGGATATGGGTAATTACACATTGCATCTGATTTACAATTAAGAAAAACAGAACCATATTGCTACAAAAAAGGCACATGTACTGTAGATTGCAAAACAGATACTCAGTTTAGAAAAATTCAAGTAAGTGGTTAAGACAGAGTTTTTTGAAAAATATTAGTTAGTTTTCAAAAGTTATCATGGCAGAATTTGCTAGGAAATCCTGTCCAGTATGAGAGGTATTAAATTCATGAAAAGCATAGTAGTTGCTAATTTGAATGTATGCAAGCTATTTATGTGATACTGTGAATAAACTGTTTACAAAAAAAAAGGGAGAAGGCTGATCAATATTTCAACTAAATATAAAGCATTCCTGGATGCCCCAAGAGATTCTTATATGCCAGAAACATTTTACTGCTAGACTCTGAATTCATATGCCCACTAAATTATCTTTTCCAGTTTTTTTTCTGCATTTGAAGAACAGGGTTGATCTAAGAGAAGACACTGATTTTGAGGGGAGGGATAGCTCAGTGGTTTGAGCATTGGCCTGCTAAATCCAGGGTTATGAATTCAATCCTTGAGGGGGCCACTTAGGAAGCTGGGGCAAAATCAGTACTTGGTCCTGCTAGTGAAGGCAGGGCGCTGGACTCAATGACCTTTCAAGGTCCCTTCCAATTCTAGGCAATAGGATATCTCCAGTGATTTATTTATATAATGCTTTCTTGTGACACTGTCTTCAAGAGTAGAATGGTCAGCACAGTAAGTTTACTTGGACCAATCAATACATGTTATTTTAAAATAGGAAATACAAGTGAAAGGAACATTCAAACCTCAATCAGAACCATTGAGGCAATTATAAAATATAGAAGCCAGATCCCTCTCTGTGGAGAGGGGGAGGAGGAAGGGATGCTATCTGCAAACTACTTGGCCTGATAATAGGGATGCAAACAACAAGAACCAGCAGAATCTAAAACCTGGATTGCTCAGTAAACAAAGAAGTTTGTTTAACACTTGGGTTAGGGTTGCCAGCTTGGTAATATTTAAAAACCGGGCCCTCCAGCAGGAGTGCCAGAACCTCCCTTGACCCACCTCTCCTCTCCCGAGCCCCAACCCATGCCCCACCTCTTCCCCCCAAAGCCCTGCTCCAGCCCTACCCTCTTCCCTCAAACGTCCACCCCACCTCTTCCTCTGACGCCCCACCTCATCCACTCCTCTTCCTCCCTCCCCTCCATTGCTAGCTGCTTTTCTCCAACCAGCACCCGCTGCCCAGGTCAGGAGGGACTTGCCTGCGGAGCTGGGGCTAGGAGCTGCAACTGCCTGACAAAGGTAGGAGGTGGCCCTGGATGAGTAGGGGCTGGAGTGGGTGATGACCCAGCATCTCCCTGCCTGCCCTGCCAACAATAAATGGACTTTGGGTGTCCGGTCAGTTGATATAACCAGACACTGTCAGCTCCCCTTTTCACCCAGACTTTCCTGACAAAAACTGAGTACCTGGCCACCCTAACATGGGTAGATAGGAATTATATGGGCAGATAAAACAACAAAAGCAAAGGGATTAACATGATAGCTTGCAGAGAAGAAGAAACTGAAGAAAGAGTGCTAAAAGAGATGGAAAGATGCAGGTACGAAAGGTTGGCATGTAAGTGATGCAGGGCCTGAGCCAAACACTGTTAAAATCAATAGAACTCATTCCACTGACTTCAAAGGGGTTTGGATCAGGTCCTTAAAGAGAAAACAAAAATAGCATCTCAAAACCTTCATTAAATTTCTGCAAAATTCTCAGCTAGCAACTGTGCATCAGGATAGTCAAGTGGCCCAATGTGTATCCAATCTCCTTTTCTCAACTGAAGTTCTGTGAAAGGCAACTTTGCGTTTGCAAACACTGTTGACTAAATTCTTCCTGCAGATGAGAGCTCGTAGCTGCTATGGACTTCTGTGAGAGTCATACACAGAAAAGCAAGTACAGAATATGGCCTAAATTGTCTGCAAATAAAAAAAAAACAAAACCACCATGTCAATCACACCGGTTATAATCAAGAGTAATTCCATAGAGTTTTTGGAATGATATTGGTGTAAAAACAGTGTGAGAGATGGATCAGTGCCGTGTGCACAAAAGTGGCACTATACAAATAGCTGATATATAGGCTAAGCAAAGATTTTGAAGGACTTAGCTCCTCATGGCCTAATTTTCTTTGGGTTTAAAATGTGTTTGCTCTTTGTTCTATTGACAATGGAAAGACATGTTCAGTTCACAGATGCTGTTGTTTTTTCAGCATGGCAAAAAGAGACAAATACAGACTTGCTGAAAGCTCAAATTAAAATGAGAGAGAGAGAGAGATCTACTTTTAGATAAAACTATTTTGGCATATTTACTTACCTACTAAAGGAAAAGTTCACTGTAAATTATTTGGAAGTAAATGTTTTTAAATATTTGGTGGTTTTTCCCCCCGACTTGACTCTTTAACAAGTTGTTAGACAAAAAGTAAACAGATAAATTAAGTAGACAATTCCACATGTAAAGAAAATACCAAGATAATGACATAATATGAATGAGTGACTCCTGGAGTGGGGCAGGGTTGCTGGCTGGGTTCCTCCCAACCAGTCATGAGTGGGTGGCCCCCTGGAAAGACAGGGAGACTGACTAGGGTCCCCACCCCACTCTCTACCACAGAGCAAAAGACTGTGAAGTGAGGGGTGGGAGGTGGGGCACGGCCCAGAGTTGGCATCAGCAGCAAGAAGAATATGGCCAGCATGTGCTCCCCATATTGCCCCTTGTTAAGATTGAGGACTCCCAACCACAGGCCATTGAGCAAATGACCCTCAGAGGACCCCTCTCCTCCCACCTCCTTCCTCCCAAACGGAGATGTAAGGGGTAAGAAGGACAATGTGGGAAGAGCAGGGACATTCATGGGATTTGGAATCACCGACCTTCCACTTAAGAGGCACGACCTCAGAACTTGACACTACAGTCTGTGGTGTCATGGCTATCAGATGGGCAGTCTCTATCAGAGCTAATAAGGAAACCAGCAAGGAGGATTTAGATACGGCTTTGAAATGTAGGGATCGTTATGGGGGTGAGCGTAAAGAGCTCTGACACCCTGACTCTGAAAATGTCACACACAAAAAAATCATCAGCCTACAATTAAGAGTTGGCAAGATGAGTTTTTGTATAGCAAGAATGTATGGAGGCTAAGATTTGCCCAGTCAAAGCAGTACAGACATGCCTAGTGTCAAGGCACTGGACACACAGAGGCCTTGACACTAAGTTGGCATGGCAAGAGGGGCATGCTCAGGGACCAGCTGATGCTTCTCTTGCATTCTTTGGTATCCAGGAAGCAGCCACCTGAAATGATTATTGTACGGGTGGGTAGAAACTATTTGGGATTTTGTAAGGGAGTTAAAAAGAGAGTTATAGGGCAAATCCAGGACCATTACCTGGGAGTTATTCTCAAATGCTAAAGTGGAGGGGTTGACAAGTCTATAAGATATGTGAATCACTGGAAATGGAGAAGATTGGTAATTACTCACAAAATGTAACATATTTTGTTCCTTGAGTAATTCATAGATGATTGGATACAACTCCCTGATTATGGAGAAGATATATTTTAGCCAGTGTTAGGATGGGAACTGTTAAATATGTGGGAACCCAGCTGCGGGGTGGGCGTGGGGGCAGCCAACATATTTGCTGGTGCCTACTGGTGGCAGGCGTCCAAGTGCAGTATTCATTCCATAGGAGGTGTAGTTCCCTGATTAATCAGAATTGGAAATGGACTCAGGGAAGGGCATCCTCTAAATAAGCTAGGGAAAGGGATGGGACCTCATCACCCTTTCCTCATATGAGAGCTAAGGGGCCAGGGGAAGGGACTGTACCAGACATTATGAGCCCCAAGCCCTTTCCCTAGCTTCTTTAATGGATGGTGTGGAGGAGTGAGGAAAGGGTTAAGGAAGGAATCATGTCCTCCACTGTATGAGTTATTGCCAGATGGTTCCCAAATGATTTTGTAAAGTTGCATTCTAATTAAACCACATCCCTTGCACCTTGTATTTCTTCCCATGTATCTGGGACAGCAGAGAATGGGAGAGAGTGAATATTCAACTGCAGTATAGAAATGGATAAAACAGTTTTGAAAATTTATCAATCCCCCCCTCAAAATGTAGACTATTTTTAGAACTGAATTCAAATCCAGCAAAGCAAAAAAATCAGTTATTCACACAGATCTACTCTAGAGCTCTCAGCTTATCATCTACAAGTTCCAGTCCCTTCTGACAAGGTTGATGTATGCTACAGTATGCTGCATGTGAGGACACCGGAGGGAGATGGTAGACATCACGCCAGAGACATAGAGGACAGGACAGTGGGAGTGCTTGAGTATGCTCTGTACATAAGCACCTGGATCTCTGGACCCACTCAGGAAGAACAGAACTGTGAAAGGATCTGGATAACGGCTGACTAAATTTAAAGCAATCTCCATAAACTCACCTTTAGATAGAGATTCATTGGTTCCTGAAAGAGCCCCATCCTGTTGTTCCTTTACACAGACACTCTTACCCCCTCTCTGAACTCCCTTACCTTTGGCAATAAGTCCCTCTGTCTACAAGATAGCCAACATTTATTTTAGTAACAGAATCTTTAGTAGCCTTGTGGCACTCAATCTGCAAGGAAGCTAGGTTCCTTTGGGATTTGCCTTGATGACGATGAAGATGATGATTCAGTAGTCTTAGCTAACAGATGATGTATGTTGGAAGTTAGTCTTTGTGCAATGGGATGCATTTAGTGGAGTGCCTGGTGTGTGTGTGTGGGGGGGAGCAATTTCCAAGATGATTGTATAGAAGGAAGACTATGCAGAAATTATTTTGAGATTTCAATATCTAAAACAGAATATACACATGAATAACTTGCTACATTTTTTAGTCTCTCTCTCCCTCTCTCTCCTTGCGGATATTTTCCAGCAACTCTCAATTTCCTTGGAATTATTAGAATATATTAAAAGACTATATGCTATAGTGTTTTTACGCCTTGAACTGCTCATAAATATTGGAAATTCAAGATATGCTGACAACTTTTGATTGATCAGATAAATCACAAGAGCTGGTTAAAACATTTCTGACAGTTTTCCAATGGAAAATGAAGTTTCATTGAAATACAAATGTTTTATAGGAATTTCAACAACATTTTTGCTGGGAAAGAGTCATAACAAATTGGTTTGACTTTCTCATTTCATGTACATGTTTCTATTATATTAAAATATTAATTTTAATGTCATATTATACTTATATTAAATAGCAAATAATTTTATTATATACAATATACACAATATACTGTGTTTCAACATTATCCAAATGAAACAATTTGAGAGTCTCATAGAAAATTTGGAAAAAAAATAATTCTGCAGGAAACATTGGCTTTTCACTCTGATTTGGAATGAAAAGAAGTTTGAAGTGGAATGGAAATCACATCCTTTTTTCTGTTCCCTGAATAGATACACATGTAAAGCACTTCCAGTGCAAATACACATATAAATTGAACATTTGTTTTCAATCATATTGAGGTATGTGACATAGAAATTCACTGTCTATTCATGTTTTTTCTAGTAACGAGGTTTGCTCCAATATTCATATTCAAAAGGGGAGCAACCATGGCTGGATGTAAATTCATTTTAAGAACATTAAATAGTTACTCAACAACTTCTGTTCTAAACCGAATCCTTTTTCAGGTTCATTGATAAGACTAGAAGATGGAAAGGGGAATTATTTAGTCACACCCAAGTTCATGACTCCAAACTACAGCCTAAGACCTCCCCTCTCTCTGATAAATAAAGATATAATGATAGAAAAATGCCTTCCATTCCATACCTTTTCAATACACAAATGATTTTATTTGAAAATAAAATCTTTATAGGGAAGACAGGGATACATCATGCTAGGTAACTGTAAAATTCAACATTATTCCTCAGTCATCTTATTATCAGACATAGCCTTATTACTTGGAAATTGCCATATAAAAACAAGGTAACCTACATATAAAGGAGATGGTTGAAAAAATTTAATCCAATCTCAATCTTAAAGACAAATATCTCTATAATTTATCAGCGTGTTACTTATTTTCTACCCTTCAGTCACTACATTTAATATCCATAAATCTGTCATTCCATTTCCCAACATGGCTTCTGCTAAAACCTCTCATTTCTCTATAGCCATTTACTTTAAATTGTATCATGTATTGCATAGGAAATGAGCTGTGCTGCAGTGGGATGGGAGACAGAAAAGTAGGTGGAACAAAAACTTCCCTTCATTGAAGATCTCCCGGGCTGAATTTTCTGTCTGTTGCCAATTTCATAGCATTTACTATCTGCACTCCTTTCATTTTTACTGACTCCATAAGTTTGGCATTTTCAGATTCTATGAAAATAATTTCCTGGATATAAATAACTCCAATGAAGATATTTCTTTGTAAATTAATATCACTCAGACGCACACCACTACCAACTTATGAATATGTATTCCATCTAAAAACCTATATAATAATATTCTTGCATGATTAACCACTCTAGAGCTCAGGGAATTATTTTAAGGTTGTAGGACCCCTTATATAAATGAGTAATGATAGAGTTTTAAATCACATGATCACATGCTGTGTGTCAAATACATTACCAACAGTTCTTCTATAGTCTTAGGGCCCTGTTCGATCAGTACCTTACTCTACAGGTAGTTCCACTGGACTCAATAGAAGGGTTGCAAAATCATGTTCTTAGATGCACATTTGGCCTTCTTTAGTGTTGTGACAGAAGTTACATATTTTAGAGAAAAACGTATTTTATAATTTCAGGCCCAGATCCTGCTAGCATGTATGCACCTGAGTAATGATATAGATGTGCATTACCCTGCTGAACTCAATAGCACAAGTTATGTATGAAAATTGATCAGGTACATAAATGTTTCCAGGATAGTGACTTTTACCAGCAGACATGAATGGAAATGTACTAGCATATACAGTGTAGGCTAAGTCTGCAGCTATGTGAGCTTCATAGTTATCTTCCCAGAATTGAACCTTCAGGATTGGCTTTTGCTTGAAAATAAACTATACTTTACTATCCATTGTTACATTTACTCTGTAGTATATTGTATAAGAACATGTATACTGTATATTGTACATACAAGTGACTTTAATGAACTTTCTGGCATATACAGGGTAAGTACATAGCATAAGATACTACACATATGAATCTAAGAATTTGCAAGAACGGTATATTTTGTGAAGTATATTATTTGAGAAATAGTAGGTGACCTTGTGATTGAATACTACATTACAATGCATATGCACAAGGGCAAAATTAAGGTTGCCCTTGTCACCTGAATGTGTGATTTCCTGAGAATTTTGAGTGCTTCCCATGCATTCTTAAAGTTCTCTTTATGTTTTTATTTTAACATTATTCCCTAGGTATAGGTTTAGAAGAGATTGGAGGAGGGGACTGGGGGAGGGGGGAGGGCACTTGAGTTAGTGGAGGAAGTGATGGAATTTCCTACAATAGATTTTATTTTAGGGGGGGAAATCCATAGTGTGGACCTATTTGGGTGCACACTGCTGGAATCCTCTATCCCACACAACTTACCATTCCTACAGGACCAAGGCTCCTTTTAGTATAGCGGATCACAACGTTTCCAGATGACTGTACCCCTTTCAGGAGTATGATTTGTCTTGACAACCTCCAGTTTCACCTCACTTAAAAACTAGCTGCTTACAAAATCAGACATAAAAATGCAGAAGTGTCATAGCACACAGTTACTGAAAAATTGCTTACTTTCTCATTTTTACCATATAATTATAAAATAAATCAATTGCAATATAGGTATTGTACTTACATTTCACTGTGATACTGAGCCTTATATATGTTTTTCACTTGTGAGCCTTGTCTGAAGCTCAAGCCCTGCCACCCAGGACTGAAACATGTAACTTAGGTTGGGGGGGGAGCTATGGTATGGGGCCCCAGGCAATTGCCCTGCTTGCTCCTCCTAATGCCAGCCCTGCATTTGCGCCTCCCAACCCATCCCATGACCACCCTTGGGGCTGGAAGCCCCAGGCTGAGAAACATTGATCTAGATGAGTTGAGTACCCTCTGGAAGACCTCTGAGTACCCCCAGGGGTACACGTTCCCCTGTTTGAGAACCACTGCTTTAGTGTGACTTAGGAAGCATGTTGCAAACCTTAGGCAGCTTTTAGGTTACAAGGTATGCAACAAATGCAGTCCTGACCTACTCACTGCTCAATGGTTTTAACGATGTGGTCAAGATAGCCATATACATACACATTTACATTGCACTTACTTGCATTTCTAACTATGCTAAAAAAAGTAATTAAAAATAATTTCAATGACCTATTCATACATGAAGTGTGATTTTCAAGCATTGAAAAGTCAAATGAAAACCAATTCTCTCTGAAACATGCAAAGGCATTTCTCCTATATGAGATCTATTTCCATGACAAATTTCATCTTCTACTCTACCTTATTTTGAGGCTAGAACTCTTTTTAAAAGATCACAATCTTTTTATAAACTGCAATGTTGTACAGTATTTTTTTCATTTTTCACATTCTCCAAAATGTCTATATTATGTTTGATGAAACTTAAATAGAGGAAAAAAAATCATTTTCAGGCAGTGAACAAGCCAAGAAGATCATTATCTTATCAGTGAAAGTTAGAAGGGCTAGATTGGGAATGTTTATGCAGCCTTAAGAATAGCAAAAGCAGCAACATTGATTCTGTAAGAGAGCCTGAACTACATTGTTTGAAGAAGCTTTGCTGAGCAAACGAATATTTAGCTAGTAATATTTTCCAGGGCCTTTTACTCTTGAAGTGATGATGTGTACTGATCCAGCCTGTGTGTGTTCAAGAACATGGTAAGAACATATTTGAGTAACTAAGGAAAGTGGTAGCTGTGTACTGCTTATTGAACAAGAGTAATAATAAACATTTAAATGTTAAAAAATACAAAGAATTGTATTCCTTCAGCTATTGAAATTATCCTCCGAGTTGTCATTTGTATGAATTATACTTAGCTCTTTGGGGCTAGAGGGCGCCTATGTGTTACAGTAACGCAAATAACTAATAATAGTCAGCATACTATATTTTACTGTTAGAATTAGGTTTAGGACATTTCAAATTTTAATATTTTAATTGTTCACCCATTGTGTCAATTTAGGTTTTTATGTTACATTAGGCTCTGACCAAAACTGTGGCCCAGTCAAAAAAAAAAACAAAGGTGAAGAAATATTCCTTCTGCTCTACAATGTACCTCCTTTCAAATAGGCATGAAAAGTGTCCTTTGTGTCTCAGGCCATGTCTATACGTACATCGCTGCGCCGCTGAAGTGTATGTGGTATGCTCTCCTGACAGGAGAGAACTCTCCCATCAGCATAAAAAACCGACCTCCACAAGTGGCATAAGCTATGTCGGCAGGAGAACCTCTCCCATCGACATAGTGCTGTGCACACGAATGCTTATGTTGGTGTAACTTATGTCGCTTATGGGGGGGTGAAATATTCACACCACGGAGTGACTTACGTTTTTTCCAGCATAGGCTATAGTGTAGACATAGCCTCAAGGAAGGTCACAGTGAGTGGCAATCAGTGGCAAAAACCTAGGTGATGTCCAAAGATCTGTTTTCCTATGGAGCCTTGCCCAGAGAAATATATATCAGAGAAGATAAAAATACAAAAAGAACAAACCTAAAAGCAAAGCCAGAAAGAAAACAAAGGACAGAAAGAAAATGCAATTGCACATTAGATGCACTGTCACCGAAAGTTGCTCTTCTTGTTCCTAAATTGAAGTTACATTCTATATTATAAGGCAGAGTATATTAAAATGCAGCAACTTTTTTCTTACAATGCAAATATTACCTGACATTGTACTGCAATCAAAAGTGTCCTGAGCTCCTCTTAATGAAAAAAAAATCATAGTTAGTGCCTCTGGCCATATTTTCCCCTTGCAATGGAGGAATAAAGGCTACATACCTGACCACTGATGCTCATTTTATTGAGATGTTATTGAAATTATTTTTCCCTGAACAGTAGAGTGATATACTTATAAGTTTATTTAATGCCTGTGCTGTAAAAATAAAAGCTTATCCCTTGAACATGCCAACACCTTTCTTGAGGCTTTGCTAAGACTTCAGAGAAGCAAACATGAAGTACAGTGAAAAGACTCAGTCAAGGATGAGGTGTCCTTGAAGGAGTGCCAATTCAAATTTATTTATCCCAGAAAATTATAGTAATTTTAAAATCATAAGTTTACTTGACATGTCTGTTTTCTGTTCTTTATGTAAGTCTGATAACACCTTTGAAGATAACCTGTCTGTGCCATTAAATACTAGGTATCAACATGTACCACCAGTTAACTCATTTAAGAAATATTTGTGGCTTATACACTGTACTGTCAGAGACAGGATACTGGGATAGATGGATCATTCCTGTGTTCTTATGTACTTTGTGTTAAATAGAACCACATAAATCATTTGTACCAGGTAGAGTCATGCAAGTATCAGGTCCCCAGGGAGCATAAGTGAAAAAAAAATGAGTTTCATAGGGTGTCCATATTTCCCTATGCTGAATACGGGACACCTGGTAATCAATCATACAAACGTTCAAATTAACATCAAGTTGACTGAGCCCCTGTTAAAGAGAAATACTGCGTAGCTGGATTCTTTTTATTTACCTTCTTATCTTTAAGGCTTTAGGGTTCACACGGGGAGGAGTGACACACACACACTCCGATACACCTCTCTCACAAAAGGAGTGACTGACTGACTTGACCCTCCCTGCCCAGCACTCTCCGCCCTCTCTGCCTGGCTGGGCCCCTGGGATGGACCCGCCTCTCCTGGTTCATGGCACCGCATCTTCCTGAGGCAACATGTGAGGGCTTCAGCAAACCCCGCCAGAGAAGTGGATCAGCAGGAGAGGGTGCCTAGAGGACAGAGCGCTCCCTGGGGACAGGACCCGGGGGGGGCGATGCAGGTGGAGAGCGTGCTAAGCCCTTGCCCAGGGGGTGCTGTGGAGCCTGCAGCATCAGGGCACGAACAGGCTGGAAATTGCTTCCTCCACCCCGCCACTCCAGAGCTTAGCTCAGAGGAGGAGAGGTTTCCCCATGCCAGTGCTATGTAAGGGTTTGGCACACACAGGCCTCAGCTCTTCCTGGCCAGTGCCCCAGGCCAGAGGGTCTCGGGCTTTCCCAGGGCGCCTGCCCAGCCAGAGGCAGTGGGGGAAGGAAGGAGGAGCCTGCTGGCCAGGCTGTTTGTGAGCTGACCGCTCTGACCAGAGGCTGGTTCTCAGCACAGTGCTGGGAGTGAGATGCGCCCGGCCAGGGGGGATATGGAGGAGCAGTGGGGCTGAGGGGAGGTCAAGGGGCAAAACAGGGAGAGGACAGCAAGAGGGGAAGCATGTAAATAACTGACAGGTGGGCAGCAGAAGCGACACGTAACCGGCCTCTGCTTGGCACCTGCCCACACTCACCAGCCACCGCAGCTCACAGCCAGTGCCAGCCGAAAATGGGACGGGGCAGGAGGCAGGGCCCTGCTGGCCGAGAGCTGGCACGCAGTAGGGGCTGTGCTGATGGACCAGCAGGGGCAGCGGCCGGCCCCGCATGCTGCATCTTCACCCCACCACCAGTCTTGCACGCCCACCCTCATAGCTGGTGGGCGGGCAGCTGGTGAGCAGGGATCCAGCTAGCAGCAGGACCCGTCGGTACTGACTGGAGGGAGACAGAAAATACGGTACAATTTGCCTGTTTTTAATTAAAAGTTGGGACACCTGCAGGAGGACTTAAATACAGGACTGTCCCTTTAAAAAATGGCACATCTGATCACCCTAGGGCTTCATCAAGTTTCAAATCATGATGGCCTAAGCAATGCACACAGCTTGGTTCCTTATCATCATGTTCCCATTACGCCTCTGGAGTTTAGAGCAGCGACGAAGCTTCTCCACTTCTATCTGTTTCTGGCAAGTCTTTCAATAGTTTCCCAGCTGTGCCCCAGGTTTTTCAGCTCGGTTTGCACAGCTCTCCGTTGTTTTCGGGCAGCCTCATTTTCACTTGCCTTCAGGTTTCCATCTTATTGCTAGTCTGGTAATGGAATCAGTTTCCATCTGAAGCACATGGCCAATCCATCTCCAACGCCTGTGGGAAACGATGGTGCTAATATCTTCTTGACTGCACTGTGTCAATAGATCTTGGCTTGAGATTGTCCTGGGCCAAAAGATACAGAGGATTTTTCTGATGCAGGTTGTATGGAATGAAGACAGTTTGGACATGTCATACTTTCTTATTCCCCAGCATTCTGCACTATAAAGTAATGTTGAAAGTATGCAGCTCTGATAAATCTTGAGTTTTGAGTGTTATATTTTGATTATTTCCAGACTGTATTTAAGCTCCTGAAGGTGATCCTGGCTTTATTTATTTTGTTCTGGGTGTCCTGGCTTGTTCCACCATCCTGGCTGATGGTGTTGCCCAAGTATGTGCATGTTTCTACATTGGTGAGAACATAATCCTCTATCCGTACTGGTGATGGTGAGACAACATTTAAGGTCATGATATCTGTCTTACTGCGGTTGATTTTCAGTCTAATTTGCTGGCTGAATGCATTGAGTCGAGTTGTTTTTTTCTTGTATATGGTGTTGAGTATGTGATAGGAGAGCGAGATCATCTGTGAAGTACAGGTCTTCAAGGGATGAGGCATTTAATGCTTCTTGGCATGTCTTCTGGTGTACACTGCATTACCCAGTCAGTGGGAATGTTGAAGATTGCAGCCATGACACACCCTTGACATACTCTTGTTTTGACTTCAAAACTGAGCTCACTGTGATCAATATTGCATGTAAAGTGGAAATAAAAGCTTTTGATGATGTTGATTACACGGAGAAGGATGCCATATGCCTGTAGAATGCGTCATACGCTGGTCCTGTTAATGCTATCAAAAACCTTCTCAAAGTCTATGAAGTTTATGTAGAGTTGCCATTGCCATTCTAAGCACTGTTCTATTATGTTTCGTAGAGTGAAGATCTGGTCTGTACATCCACCCCTTTCCAAAAAACGGCTTGCTCTTTTCTGAGAACGCTATCAACTGCCTCTGATATACACTGGACTATGATCTTACACAATACTTTGCTTGCGCAGATAAAAGTGTGATACCACACCAGTTATTACAATCACTGAGAGTTCCTTTCTTTGGTATCTTCACTATAACCCCATTGGTCCACTCATCTGGCACTTTTCCCCTTTCCCAGACTGATGTAAATAGAGGGGCCAGGATAGATGCTGCTAACTCAGGATTTACCTTGAACAATTCTTCATTCAAGTTATCCTTGTCAGGAGCTTTCCCATTTTTAAGGACTTGATGGCTTGAATGATCTCCCTGTGTTGATAGCAAGATCTTCGTCTGCCTCCTGGATGTTTGCTTCCTCTTTAGGTGGCTCTCTGTTCAGCAATTCTTTGAAATGCTCTGTCCAGCACATTTCTTGTTCTTTTTCTGTTGTTAGTAGGTGGCCTCGTTTGTCTCTGATGAGAGTGTTTGTTGGTGTCTGCCGTTTACCACTGATAAGCCGCGTAATTTTGTAGATGGTTCCTTGTTCACCACGAGCAGCTGCATCCTCTGCTTGTGTTGCCAGATTGTCAGTATGATGTCATTTGTCTGCTCTCACAAGGCATTTGACCTCCCAGTGTGCCTTGCTATACTGTTCACGATATGTGTCCTTTAGCTTCTGGGATTTTGTCTCTAAAACTTCTTTCTTCAGGGCTTATCTGGTTTCTATGGTGTTCCATGTGCTGGGTGTAATCCACTCCTTTCTTCTCTTCTGCCTGTAGCCTAGACAGGCTTCACTGCTCTGTTTATAAATTGCTGTTACTTTGTGCCACTTCTTGTTGATCTCCTCATTTGCATTCTCCTCTTTATCGAGGTCTGCAAGTGCCTGAAACCTGTTCTTTAACTGCAGAATGGAGGCTTTCTGTATTTCAGGGGACATTAGTTTGTCAATGTCATAACGTCTATGTCCCTTGTTTGGTGGACCCACACTTCTCAGTTTTAGCTGGATGGTGATCTCTACCAACATCTACCCCCCCTTCTCACTTTCACATCTGTCAGTGAATGTTGCCATTTGCAATTGATCATCATATGGTCAATCTGGTTCTTATCTCTGCCACTGGGAGAACACCATGTCAGCTTGTGGATTTCATGATGTTGAAATAGGGTTCCCCCAATGACTAAGTTATTCATATTACAGAAATCAGCAAGCCTCTCTCCATTTTCATTCATGGTGCCATACCCATGTCTTCCCACTGCTTTGTCATTGCTTGTGTTGTCCTTATCGACTTTGGCATTTGGGTCTTCCATGACGATAGATTGGTCGTGGCACAGTACTCTCTCTACTTCCACCTGTAATGTAAAGTAAAATTTGTCCTTTACTTCTTCATCACTGTCATTTGTTGGAGCATAGCACCGGATGAGGATGATACTATTATGTTTCCCTTTCAATCTGGCGCTCATAAGTCTGCTGCTGATAGACTTCCATTCAAGCAGGGAATGCTCCACTCCCTTCTTCAAAAGGATGGCAACACCATCATGGTGTTGTCCATCATCCCATCCAGAATACAGCAAAGTTTCTCCCAAGGCTGCTGTTAATCTTCCTGATCCCATCCATCTGCTGTCGCTGACACCCAGGATGTGACTAAATATGGTTCCTTAGGTAACTGTAAAAGTACAAAGGAAGAGGGTGGGAAAGGAACAGAGTCACCGGGGTGAGCTTTTTACCGGTGTCTGCTCCCCTAGCACTGACTGCCTTCTTGTCTCAAGACCTATTGCTAGAGGGCACAGAGAGACTGAGCTACCATTCCAGCCTACAGGCTGAAATAAAGGCCACAGGGGACCGAACTGCAGACCCATGGTCAGTCCATAGGTTGGAGAGTGTTTGAATGTCATTGTCTCATCCCCACACAGTCTCTGATTCAGCAATCCGTACTTGTTCAGCAAAGCAGTTAAGCGAATGTTCAAAGTTAAGCACGTGCTTAAGTACTTTGCTGAACAGAAATGGACATAAGTCTACACGTAAATACTTTGCTGAATTGGGGCCTTAGCATAAAGCTGATTACATTGATATTGGTTCCTCCCCTGAAAAATCCCTATCTAAATGAATAAGATAGGGAGAATATGAGTAAGGGAATGAGCATACTGCGGACAGCACATTAACATAAATATAGAAAAATATCTATTATAATATTCAGGATAAAGAGTAAAACATTGATTATGGATCAAAAGATCAGTAACAGGATCAAACAAAGGATAAAAAAAGAGTGATCTCCTACCTGCGTTCCCAAATCTCTCAGTGAAGTCAATTCAAATGTTGAGTGTTCAAGGAAAACTAAGATCAGACCTCTTAGGGTATGTCTACACTATGAAATTAGGTCAAATTTATAGAAGTCATTTTTTTAGAAATTGTTTTTATACAGTCGGTTGTGTGTGTTCCCACACAAAAAATGCTCCAAGTGCATCAAGTCGGCGGCCTGCGTCCACAGTACCGAGGCTAGTCGACTTCTGGAGCATTGCACTGTGGATAGCTGTGAGTAGCAGTCACAGTAGCTGTGAGTAGTTCCCACAGTCTCCGCTGCCCATTGGGATTCTGGGTTGAGATCCCAATGCCTGATGGGGCAATAACAGTGTCACGGGTGGTTCTGGGTACATGTAGTCAGGCCCCCCTCTTCCTCCCTCCCTCCGTGAAAGCAATGGCAGACAATCGTTTCGCGCTTTTTTTCCTGGGTTACCCGTGCAGACGCCATACCATGGCAAGCATGGAGCCTGCTCAGCTGACCATCACCGCACGTCTCCTGGGTGCTGGCAGACATGGGACTGCATTGTTATACAGCAGCAGCTCACTGTCTTTTGGCAGCAGACGGTGCGTTATGACTGGTAGCCATCGTCGTCGTATTCCTGGGTGCTCTTTTAACCGACCTCAGTGAGGTCAGTCAGGGGTGCCTGGGCAGACATGGGAGTGACTCAGCTAGATCATTCCCATCTTCTGCCGAGCACCCAGGAGATAACGATGGCTAGTAGTCCTACTGCACTGTCTTCCGGCGAGCAGCCAGGAGATGATGATGGCTAGCAGTCATAATGCAGCATCTTCTGCCAAGCACCTAGGAGCTGACAATGGCTAGCAGTCGAACTGCACCATCTGCTGCCACCCTAAAGATGTAAAAGATAGATGGAGTGGATCAAAACAAGAAATAGACCCGATTGGTTTTGTATTCATTGCTTCCTCCCTCCGTGAAATCAACGGCCTGCTAAACCCAGGGTTTTGAGTTTGATCCTTGAGGGGGCCATTCTGTGTGACAGTTGTTTGTGTTTCTTCTTGATGCAAAGCCACCCTCTTTGTGGACTGTAATTCCCTGTAAGCCATGTCTTCAGTCGCCCCTCCCTCCGTCAGAGCAGACAATCATTTTGCGCCTTTTTTCAGCCCAGACACCATAGCACTGGAATTATGGAGCCTGCTCAGATCACCGTGGCAATTATGAGCACTGTGAACACCACATGCATTATCTTGGAGTATATGCAGAACCAGAATCTGCCAAAGCAAAACAAGGCGAGGAGGCGAAGGCAGCGCAGTGACGAGAGTGATGAGGACATAGACATGGACATAGACTTCTCGCAAAGTATGGGCCCCAGCAATGTGCACATCATGGTGTTAATGGGGCAGGTTCATGCTGTGGAACGCCAATTCTAGGCCTGGGAAACAAGCACAGACTGGTGGGACCGCATAGTGTTGCAGGTCTGGGACGATTCCCAGTGGCTGCAAAACTTTTGCATGTGTAAGGGCACTTTCATGGAACTTTGTGACTTGCTTTCCTCTGCCCTGAAGCGCAAGAATACCAAGATGAGAGCAGCCCTCACAGTTGAGAAGCGAGTGGCAATAGCCCTGTGGAAGCTTGCAGTGCCAGACAGCTACCAGTCAGTCGGGCATCAATTTGGAGTGAGCAAATCTACTGTGGGGGCTGCTGTGATCCAAGTAGCCCATGCAATAAAAGATCTGCTGATATCAAGGGTAGTGACTCTGGGAAATGTGCAAGTCATAGTCGATGGCTTTGCTGCAACGGGCTTCCCTAACTGTGGTGGGGTGATAGACGGAACCCATATCCCTATCTTGGCACCGGAGCACCAAGCCAGGGAGTACATAAACTGAAAGGGATACTTTTCAATGCTGCTGCAAGCACTGGTGGATCACAAGGGACGTTTCACCAACATCAACATGGAATGGTGGGAAAGGTACATGGCGCTTGCGTCTTCAGGAACTCTGGTCTGTTTCAAAAGCTGCAGGAAGGGACTTTCTTCTCAGACCAGAAAATAACCATTGGGATGTTGAAATGCCTATAGTTATCCTTGGGGACCCAGCCTACCCCTTAATGCCATGGCTCATGAAGCCATACACAGGCACCCTGGACAGTAGTGAAGAGCTGTTCAACTATAGGCTGAGCAAGTGCAGAATGTTGGTAGAATGTGCATTTGGATGTTTAAAAGCACGCTGGCGCAGTTTACTGACTTGGATAGACCTCAGTGAAACCAATATTCCCATTGTTATTACTGCTTGCTGTGCACTCCACAATATCTGTGAGAATAAGGGGGATATGTTTATGGCGGGATGGGAGGTTGAGGCAAATTGCCTGGCTGTTGATTACGCGCAGCCAGACACCAGGGTGGTTAGAAGAGTACAGGAGGGCATGCTGCGCATCAGAGAAGCTTTGAAAACCAGTTTCATGACTGGCCAGGCTACGGTGTGAAAGTTATGTTTGTTTCTTCTTGATGACCCCCCCCCCGCCCTCTGGTTCACCCTACTTCCCTGTAAGCTAACCACCCTCCCCTCTCACTTCCGATCACCGCTTGCAGAGGCAATAAAGTCATTGTTACTTTACATTCATGCATTCTTTATTAATTCATCACACAAATAGGGGGATAACTGACAAGGTAGGCCGGGTGGGGTGGGGAAGGAGGGAAGGACAAGGCCACATCACACTTTAAAACTTAATTTTTTTTTAAAACTTATTGAAGGCCAGCCTTCTGTTGCATGGGCAATCCTCTGGGGTGGAGTGGCTGGGTGGCCGTAGGCCACCCACCGCGTTCTTGGCCATCTGGGTGAGGAGGCTATGGAACTTGGGGAGGAGGGCAGTTGGTTACACAAGCGCTGTAGTGGCGGTCTGTGCTCCTGCTGCCTTTCCTGCAGCTCAACCATACACTGGAGCATATCAGTTTGATGCTCCAGCAGTCGGAGCATCGACTCTTGCCTTCTGTCAGCAATCTGACGCCACCTATCCTCTTCAGCCCGCTACCTCTCCTCATGTTCTTATTGTGCTTTCCTGCACTCTGACATTGTCTGCCTCCACACATTCTGGTGTGCTCTGTCAGTGTGGGAGGACAGCAGTAGCTCTGAGGACATCGCATCCAGAGTGTGTTTTTTTCACCTTCTAATCTTCGCTAGCCTCTGCGAAAGAGAAACATTTGCAGCTGGTGGGGGAAAAAGGGAGACTGGTAGTGAAAAAGACACATTTTAGAGAACAACAGGATCACTCTTTCCCGTTAAACCTTGCTGTTCACATTACACAGCACATGTGCTTTCATTACAAGATCGCATTTTGCCTCTTATATTGAGGGCCTGTCAATGTGGAGTGAGTGATCACTCACGCAGTGCCAGGCAACAGAATTCAGCTTGCTGGCAGACATGGTAAGCCACAGTCTTTTGGCTTCTTTAACCTTCATAACATGGGAATGGGTTCAAACAGCAGTGCCCCCATTTCCCATACCAAGCACCCGTTGGGTTGGCCATTTAAAATGGGTTGGCCATTTAAAAGGAGGGGCTGCGGTTTGCGGGTTAGCGTGCAGCACAAACCCAAGTAACCCCCCCAATGCAATTCTCTGGAATGATCACTTCACCCATCCCCCCACCGCATGGCTAACAGCGGGGAACATACTGTTCAGCCACAGCCAAACAGCCAAGCAAGAACGGGCACCTCTGAATGTCCCCTTAATAAAAGCACCCTATTTCAATCAGGTGACCATGAATGATATCATTCTCCTGAGGATAACACAGAGAGATAAGGAACGGATGTTGTCTGAATGCCAGCAAACACCGGGACCATACGCTGCCGTGCTTTGTTATGCAATGATTCCAGACTACGTGCTACTGGCCTGGCATGGTAAAGTGTCCTACCATGGCAGACGGAATAAGGCCGCCCTCCCCAGAAACCTTTTGCAAAGGCTTTGGGAGTACATCCAGGAGAGCTTTCTGGAGATGTCCCTGGAGGATTTCCACTCCATCCCCATACACATTAACAGACTTTTCCAGTAGCTGTACTGGCCACGAATACCAGGGCAGATTAATCATTAAACACACTTGCTTTTAAACCATGTGTAATATTTACAAAGGTACACTCACCAGAGGTCCCTTGTCCACCCTCAGGGTCCGGGAGCACACCTTGAGTGGATTCGGGGGGTACTGGCTCCAGGTCCAGGATGAGAAACATATCTTGGCTGTTGGGGAAACCGGTTTCTCCGCTTCCTTGCTGTGAGCTATCTTCCTCATCCCCAAAACCCGCTTCCATGTTGCTTGATTCTCCATTGATGGAGTCAAAGCACAGGGTTGGAGTAGTGGTGCCTGCACCCCCTAGCATGGCATGCAGCTCAAGGTAGAAGCGGCATGTCTGCGGCTCTGCCCCGGACCTTCTGTTTGCCTCTCTGGCTTTGTGGTAGGCTTGCTTTAGCTCCTTAATTTCCACGCAGCACTGCTGTGCGTCTCTGTTATGGCCTCTGTCCTTCATGCCTTTTAGGACTTTTTCTAATGTTTTGGCATTTTGTTTACTGCAGCAGAGTTCAGCTAGCACGGATTTGTCTCCCCATATGGCGAGCAGATCCCATACCTCCCGTTCGGTGCATGCTGGAGCTCTTTTGCGATCCCGGGACACCATCATGGTTACCTGTGCTGATGAGATCTGCACTCACCTGTACCTTGCCATGCTGGCCAAACAAGAAATGAAATTCAAAAGTTTGTGGGCCTTTTCCTGTCTACCTAGCCAGTGAATCTGAGTTGAGAGCACTGTCCAGAGCGGTCACAATGGAGCACTCTGGGATAGCTACTGGAGGCCAATACAGTCTAATTGCATCCATACTACCCCAAATTCGACCCAGCAAGGCCGATTTCAGCACTAATCCCCTCATCGAAGGTGGAGTAAAGAAATCAATTTAAAGAGCCCTTTAAGTTGAAAAAAAGGGCTTCGTCATGTGGACGGGTCCAGGGTTAAATTGAGGTAATGCTGCTAAATTCGACCTAAAATCGTAGTGTAGACCAGGCCTTAGAGTTAGTCATTTATACCAGCGTAACGGAAAGGACAATCAGGCCTCATTTCTCCATTCATCACATTCATATTTTCAGATGAATTTCATATTGGTTGTATGTATGTGTTTTTTTAAACGTACAACTACTGTGATTTTTTTTTATTGATCTATATTATAAATCTGTCTGGTCAGAGAGGAAAGGGGGCACACAGATGGACACACAGATATCCCAGCATGATGACAAAAGAATAAGATGGCATAGTAACAGATAGGAAAACAATGCAATTAAATCATTGATACCATGAGAACTTAAAAGTGTGTGTATTACTCTCCAAATAACAGAAATTCTTTCAACAATCAATTTCTTATTAACATCTTAATTTATGAAATATACAAGTAATTTGTTTAACTACATCTTATCACAGAGTGCATGACAGATATGTACAGAAGCAAAGTATAACACACATATTTATAACTCGTTTATATAGGATTTTGCAATAGTGTTATAAAACTGTCAGCCAAAAGCCAAACATGGCAATAAAGTATTAGTGTGGCAGACTTACATTTGACAGTGATCTTTAGATGAGAATGAAAGAACTTCCAGGAAGGTATGTCACAAGCTATGGTCGGGTACCCAAAGCAAAGGCAGACGCTGAAAAATTACCTGCTTGAAATACCCAAAACTTTTCAAGGGTATCCACAACCCCTCCTTACAGTATACAGTATATTAACAGGTTTGCAGAAGTAGGCCCGTACTCATGAGATTAGTTGCATGAGTAAAGTTTGCAGGATAAGACCCTACATCTTGATATTGCACAAACATTGCCAACTTTGTTGTAACAGAGTTTGCATTTGTTCCATAACTGGTTTTTTGTCTCCATGTAGAATTTCTTTGCCTGATGGCATGAAACATTATAAACAAGTTCTGGAGTTTGCTAGTCAAAAGGTCACATTTAGATGAAGAGTATACGAGTTTGCCAACAACCTAACATGGTGTTCCTCTCCTAGCTCAGCATTGTTTTTGAAAGGTTTTTCTGAATAATTAATCTCACTTGCTTACCACCCGACCCGATCTTCTGCCTAAGAATAATAGAGTGAAGAAACAAGATGCAATATTTTGTTCTGTCTCTTGCCAGGCAGTGGAGTCTCTCCAAGAACATGCTCAGCTCACTTTCATTTTTATTACTGAAATAATAAACAGACATATCTGAAAATTACATACCACCCTCCCAGTTGAAAAAAAAACCAGGATATTTTGCTGACTCTTAAGAAACTTAAAAGCAGAAAAGGAGCAGGTTTGGCAGGGCACACTAACTTTAAAGGGTCGAAGTTTATTTCTAAATTGCTTTAAAAAAAAAAAAGATAAATGTTGCATTCACCAACCACAACATTATTTTAAAATGTCATCCTGCTGTCAGGGTGTGAACCTGATTGGTAGTAGCCTTAATAAGAGTGTAGGGATTGTGTAATTGCTGACTGGTTCATATTTTTTTTTATTACAACCACCAATATTAAACCTCACTAAAAACTTCTGGGTGGCAGAGCAGAGATACATCCTGCAAGATTCATGGCTTTGCTTCTTAAATTCATACCACTAGACAATAAATAAACTAGAAGCCTAATCCAGCCTAACTGCCAAACTATCAAAAGTGACCAATGACTCAGAAATAATCTACATACTATACCTTGACTCTGACAGCTATCCACTAACATATAGCTGTGAATGATAAACACTTTGGGTATGTCTACACTACAAAGAAAAGTCGACATCGATTTAAGCAAGTCAATCTTGCATGTCCCCTCTATGCTCATTGTGTCGGCAGAGTGCATCCTCACTAGCAGGGCTTGCATCGATGCATGAACGCTGCACTGTGGGTAGCTATCCCACAGTGCATGAAGCCAAGTGGAATGTTGGGTTGGGCTTGCAATGCCTCATAGGATCAAAACATTTGTGCAGGTGGTTATAGGAACAAGGCATTAGCCTCTCATGATGCACTTATCTCCCTCCCTCCCTCCCTGAAATCAATGGCAAAGAAACCAAGCCTTTTCTGTACCTTTTTTCCTAAGCCTGGGTTACCCATGCAGACACTATAGCACAGCAAGCATGGACCCTGCTCAGCTGTACACTGTTGTACAAACACCTCACACCTTATCCTGTAGTATTAGCTCAGCCAAAGCAGGAGCTGCTGTGTGGAATAATGTGATGCCACACAAGTAGCCCTGCTGGAAGCCATGGAGCGGAGCAATTCACAGATGTGGTGACAGTCACGCATCACCTTGACATGGTGGAGCGCCACTTCTGGGCCCGGGAAACAAGCATTAATTGGTAAGATTGCATCATTATGCAGCTATGAGATGACAAGCAGTGGCTGCAGAACTTTCGAATGCATAAGGCCACTTTCATGGAATCATGTGAAGGGCTTTCTCCAGCCCTGAAGCATAGCAAGACTAAAATGAGAGCTGCTCTGACAGTTGAAAAGTGAGTGGCAATAGCTTTGTGGAAGCTTGCAACGCCAGACTGCTACCAATCATTGGGGAATGAATTTGGAGTGGGAAAATCTATCATGGGGTCTGTTGTGATCCAAGTTGCCTGGGCAATCAGTAGACTTGTGCTAAGAAGGATTGTGACTCAGGGAAACATGCAGGACCTAGGGGATGGTTTTTCTGCAATGGGGTTCACTAACTGTGGTGAGGCAATAGACGGAATGCATATCCCTATCTTGGCACCAGACCACCTTGCCAAAAAGTACATAAACCAAAATGGGTACTTCTCAATGGTGTTGCAAGCACTGGTGGATCACAGGGGCCATTTCACCAAAATCAACGTGGGATGGTGCATTGTTAGGAACTCCGGTTTGTTCAGAAAGCTGCAAGCAGGGACTTTCTTTCCAGACTGCAAAATAACCGCTGGTGATGTTGAAATGCCAGTTGTGATCTTGGGAGACCCAGCTTACCCCTTGCTCCCATGGCTCATGAAGCCGTACACAGGCAGCCTGGGCAGCAGTAAGGACTGGTTCAATCATAGGCTGAGCAAGTGCAGAATGGTGGTGGAATGTGCCTTTGGACATTTAAAAGCCCACTGGCATAGTTTGCTTACTAGGTTAGACCTCAGTGAAAGCAATATCTCCATTGTTGTTGCTATGTTGCTATGTGCATAATATCTGTGAAACAAAGGGAGAAAAGGTTCTGGCAGGGTCGGGGGTTGACGCAGATTGCCTGGCAGCCAATTTTGAGCAGCCAGACACCAGGCCAATAAGAAGAGCACATTGAGGGGCACTGCAACTCTGTGAGGCTTTGAAAACTCATTTTATCAAAGATCTGCAGTAATGTGACACTTTTTGGTGTTGTTCCTTACCAAGCTTCATGCACATATTCCCCTGTAAACTACACACCTGCTAACTACAGTGTGCTGAATGAATAAAGAGCCTTTTCTCCTCAATCCATTCAGTTTTATTATGCTCACATACGCTGAGAGACAGCAAAGAAAAGTAGGATAACCTGTGCGGTCCTTGTGCAGGCTGTCAGACAGTACAATCCTACATGCACTGAGCTCCATCTTGTCATTCTCGGAGACATGTATTAACTCATTGAGCATGTCCTTACGAGTCTTCTTTTTCCACCTTCTTATCTGGGAATGTCTCTGTCCTGGTGTGAGGATGCGCCAATGGACAAGGTTTCAGCTGCAAAGAACACAAAGCACAGGGGCAGCATTGACAGTGCATACATTGTTTCTGGTGCAAGGTTAATTCTTTTTATAAAACAAACACCCCTCAATGCACTTCCCTTCAAGACATAATGTAATCAGAACCACTGGCTATTGCAAGAGTCAGTTTACTGGTGAGTAAGGCCATGAGTCATGGGTGAGAGTTCTTGTGCTGCAACTTTTGTGAAGACAGCCTTAGGATCAATGGATCCAACCTCAGAAAAGCCCTCTTTCCCCTAGCAACCTGGATGATGCTTGAGGACAAGCACCAGGGTTAAGCCCCACAAATAGTTTGATTGTTACAGAAGTGGCACTGGGTTGGGTGGAAGGGAGACAAACTGGAAGCATCACCACCACCCCGCTTCCTTTTTAAAATGCTGATTGCAATATGTGGTGATCCCTTCTAACTACAACCTGGGCACACTCGGGAAAGCATGGTTGTGTGACCCAGAATTCACCAAACAGGGATGGATTAATTGTCGAATTGCTTGTGGTTTAAGGGCTAGCATTTAAAACTTCCCCTGTTTTCCCCAGGTCACCATATGCAATATCATTCTCCTGAGAGTAACAGAGGTGGAAAGGAAGCAGATGCTGCAAGCATCTGGGTACAGACCTGGTCCTTATGCAGCAATGCTGTGTGCCACAATGATGCCAGCAGAGTTAATACTGCAGTGGCTTGGGAAAGTGTCCTACCGTAGTGGACAAAATAAGGCAGCCCTTCCCAGAAACTTTCTGAAAAGGATTGCAGAGTACCTCCATGAAAGCTTCCTAGAGATCTCCAGGGAGGATTCCAGGACCATCCCCATGCACATGAACAGTCTTTTGCAGAGAGCACCCTCTGCATAGCTGGAGTGGCCACCTCTAACCACTATACCAATTTTTTTATTCAGAGCCAACATTAAAAATAATAGCATGTATCCCCTAAAGTGTGATTGGAAATGCTTACTTACCAGAGGTGCCTTCCCCGGCATCATGCTCCATTGACAATTGGTCCTGTGAGGGGATGGGCTCCAGAGTTGAAAAAAGTTCTTGGCTGTCGGGGAGAATGAATTCTCCACTTGCCTGCCTCATATTCTCCTCCTTGTTGTTGCCTGAGGTCGCCCGGGGCTCCTGAGAGGTATCCACGGAGTGTTTAGGGGTAATAGTGGGGTCGCCGCCAAGAATCACTTGCAGCTTCTCATAGAAGCGGCATGTCTGTGGCTCAGAACCTGAGCGACTGTTCACCTCCTTTGTCTTCTGGTACGCTCACCGAAGCTCCTTTATTTTCACGCGGCGCTGCTGCATGTCCCTGGTGTACCTCTTCTCCCCCATGCCTTGCGCGATCTTGGCATAGATGTTAGTGTTTCTTCTGTTGTATTGGAGTTCTGCCTGCGCAAACTCTTCTCCCCACACAGTAATAAGATCCATCACCTCCTGTGTACTCCATGTTTGTGGCCTTGAGCCTCCATGGTCAGCTGTGCTGATCAAACAGGAAATGAAAATTCAAAAGTTCCCAGGGCTTTAACAGGGAGGTGGCTGTTTCCTCTGTACCTGGCTGAAGTGCAGTGAAGTTGAAAGTGCTCTCCAGAACGGTCACAGCGGAACACTGAGACATCTCCTGGAGACCAGTTCATTTGAATTACACATTGCAGTGTCTATATTATCCCCATGTTGACGCATGGATGTCGACTGAAGCGCTACACCTCTTACAGAGTTGGAGTACAGAAGTCGACTTTACAAGCCCTTTAGGTCAGCGGAAGGGACTCAGTAGTTATACACATACATTATTAACTCGACCTAATGTGGCATAATTTGACCTAACTTTGTAGTGTAGACCAGGCCTTGCAGTACAGCACTCTTTCTTTCACTCTGCTAGATCAAGGCTGCAAGCATGTTTTCTGTCTGTATTGTATTATTAATGAAAGCTGCTAGAGATGATTTGTGTGGTACAGTAGTGTCATCCCTCGACTGATGTGGGTGAGTAAAGGAATAAGTGAATCTCAGTCATTCTGGTATTTATACAACAAATGAAATGACCTCCTGCCCACAAAACATTGATACCATATGGCAAGTTTGTTAAAAGCCATTCCAATTATTTTCAGTTAAGAAGGTAGGGGTAGGGGTAGGGGTAGGGGTGTGTGTGTGTGTGTGAGTGAGAGAGAGACAGAGAGAGACAGAGAGAGAGAGAGAGAGAGCACCTATAAAAACTAGCTAATTATCATTTGTCACCTTGGTGCCTGCAGCTTTTTGAGAAATGTACTTTAGTAACTTGATGTCCATTTTGCTGTAGGCATGATTTCTGATTAGCTACATTACAAAGTGTGGTTTTATTACTTAAAAAAAATAATTAAAGGGTTGTTAGTTACCTGGTCTAATTGCAGCCTATGTGGGTTAATTTGGGGTGAGGTTGTGAGTTAAATGTAACAATAGATAAAATTCTTTTGGGTTGGGGATTTCCATGTTAAAATATATTACAACATTCCACAGCAATGGTACAAAGCAAGGCCTTTTTCTAATACTGATACTGTAATGCTTTGGAACATTATTGTAGAATACTGTAGTATATTACAGGGGCTATGTGTAATCTCTTTGCATAAAGAGGGTTTAACTAAATAGTCAAGGGTTCTTCTAGGCGAGCATACAGACTATCAGATAGAACATAAAAACAGGCATTAAACTGTATCTAACAGCCAGGGACAAAGGTCACGGAGTAAGTAAGAGAAAAGGGAAGTCTAAAGGAAAAAAAATCTAAAGGGAAAATACTTTTAAAATATGTCCTTGGCAGCATCTCTTCCCCCTCTTCTTGTGTAGTTAGACTGTAGGTCTTCAGGTCGAACACATTTCTTCAATGGTCTCTCAGCTCCCCTACCACACTTTAGGGCAGTGCATACATACGTGTTAGGTCAGGAGTTGCAACATTCAAGAGCACTGTAAAATTAGCAGATATAATTCCCTAAACTGTGTAATATTTGTTTATATTTGGACTTTGGTTATTTTTATTTCCTTTCCATTTTTAAAGCTAAAAGACATTTAAATCTAATTTTTCCTTCATTGCAAACCTGCTACAGCTTTATCAAAATTTTGCTTTGGGGAGGGTGGTGGAAAGGGGAGGTGGAGAAGAGAGAAAAAACTGAACAGCCAAGCAGGAATCTCCAACATTTGAAGAGCTGTACAAGGAAATGCTCTTCTTCAAATAAGAGAGAGATTCAGGTCCATGAGGAATCTTGCTTTAAGACTGACTGATGAGAATGTAATGAATGATTTACAATATTTACTTATCCAAACGTATCCAAAAAAGAGATGTGAGGCATGAATAATTTGGAATAAATTAGGTAAATTCTCTTGCTTAGACAAGTGATCAAAATGTGCATTGTACTATTCCATCTATGGCTAAAGAAGGCCTGGACATTTAAATGGACAGAATTTCAGTATTGTGCATCCAATCATAATATACTGTTAACGTAGGTTTAATGTGAAATTGCTAAACTTCCTTACTTCAACTCATCTTAGAAGTAGTAAATACTGGTCATCCAACCCAAATATTTTCTTATGAAAAACATATCTGCAGGGGAAGTAATTTGATTTAGTTTCTTTTAAAATTACATTTCAGATTCTTTTTTACCTTCTGATATTTGAATCTTTCAGGAGTACTTCAATCACATTTCCAAACTTTTCTTGATAAAAGTTAATAATTGGAGATATACCAATCTCCTAGAACTGGAAGGGACCTCAAAAGGTCATCGAGTCCAGCCCCCTGCCTTCACTAGCAGGACCAACTACTGATTTTTGCCCCAGATCCTTAGGTGGTCCCCTCAAGGATTGAATTCACAACCCTGGGTTTAGCAAGCCAATGCTCAAACCACTGAGGTTCTTTGCAACCTTGAGGGGTAGAAACTTTCATTTAAAAAAAAAGTAAACATTCGCCCACATTCATGTGACTCCAGAAGCTATTTCTTTCAGACAAATACCAACTATTGAGAGACTCATGATAGAACGGGCAACACTGCACAAAATCAGGGTCTAAGAGTACAAATGAGGACATAGAGGGACAGATCATTGGCCTTGCTCTCTGCTTTTTGCTGCTCAGTTAGCACAAAGAAAATCATCATGCCTGCTAAACAAGCTGGAGGAGAGTTTCCTCCAGCATGGAGGGATTCCTGGATGATGTAGAGATGATAAAACAAAAAGTGAGAAAAATTATTAGTATTAATAAAATTAGAAAAAAAGGAGGTTAGAACATTTTCTTTGCTCCTCTCTTTTATCCTTCTGTTATTGACTTCAGTGGGGCCAGGATTTCAACCTCAGTCTTTGGAACTGGTGCTTCTCAATACAACCAAGATGCATACAAATAGCCTGCTAATGCAAACTCTGCTTGTGGCACATTCCTGCATTATTTCAATCAGGAGTGGGGGAAAAAGTATGGAGCAGTATTTTGTGTCATGAGAATGGCGGTGTACACACACATATGTACTTGTTATTTAGACTCTACTTAGTTGTGTGCCGAGGCGGCTGGGACAAGAATAAACATTATTTAAAATTGTTAAGAAGGGCTTGGTGTTGAAGTAGACATGTAATGGTGGTGTTGCCTTAGGCTCTTTGTTCTGGCTCACAGAAGGTGTTTGCTGTAGCGTACTTTCTGCAAAAACTAAATTTCTGGCAGGCAAAACAAAAACATCGTACTCACACATTTTTACAAATGTATTTTTTTTAAAGTAAGGGGCCTGATTTTCAAAGAGGAGAGCATGCAGCTGGGACCAGCTGGACAAGAAGAATTCTGTTTTGTGAACAACATCAAGGTTTTGATATTTGTTTTCATACTGCATTGGAAAGAACCAGGAGCTTTCCAAAAATTTCACAAAATAAGAGACCCACCCCAGAAGATCCAATAGCCCAGGGCCTGATTCAGAGTATGACCTTCAATCTGGGTCTCCCACATCCCAGGTGAATGTCTTAGTCACCAGTCACTTGATTATTATGGGAACAATCTCTCTCTCTTTTGCTCTCTCAAAATCCCATCCTGGCCCTGAGAAAATGTTATTGAAAATTATACACTTTCACAAAAAGTTTTGGTTCTCACAAATCAGCATTATCCAATTAAAAAAAAAATTGTTAAAAAAATTCCTGACTAGCTCTATCCACAACAGGTCACATGGAAATCAACCTTCCTTTAGTTATCTAAATCTGGATTTGGTCGCCTAACTTTCAGAACCCAGTTTCTGAAAATCTTGATTGAAAGAACCTAATAGAGACTTGATTTTAGTTCTTTGTAGTTCTATAGACTTGACTTTGCCTTATATGCCGATTACAGTCTTTACAATGGCAATGACATACATATACGTAGTAAAACCATGATTACATCAGTGACTCAGTTCTTCATCCTTTCAAGATATATCAAATACATTTCATGCAGTTTCCTCTATGGGGATCTTTCCGGATAAAAAGTAAGGTTTTATTTGTCTCTGCAACCATTTGAAAATCTTACTAGGCATAGATCAATTAAATTAAATTTATCTGAATGAACCCCAAAACTCAAACACTCAAAACCACCACAGCTGGTTTTAATGCAAAATCATAGATTTGGTCTGCTTGAAACGTGGCCCAGGTTCACTAAAACAACTGGAAACCACAGCAAACTTCTCAGTGAAGCTGGGCAGCCCTTTCAGTTTATAACAAAACCTGGTGAGATCCACATTACTTTGTGTCATAATGAAAGTTCTGTAACCATAGCAAAAGAAACAATATCCAAGAATATATATATTTCTGAATAACTTACATCTGAAAATGGTGCTGTATGGCTGCATCAGTATATAATATAGCATTCACTCCAAATAAATTAATTACATCATTTAGCAAAGTAGCACATTACTTTCTTTGCAACCTTCAGAAGAGCAGAGCAGTAGAACTGGTTTAGTCAGCTCATCTCTTTTAAATAACTGGAAAGAGACTTGGGGTGAATTTTACACCATCTACTCAAGACTCAAGTAATAGGCATTGTGCACAGTACTACTTAGAGGTAGATGTTTTGACATTTTCTATGTGTGGGTTTCTTTTAGGGTTTTGTTTCTTTAGGGGGAGGGGTCTGGACACAATTCAGCAAAACTGACATGAATTGACGAAACATTTTGGTACTGTCAAACCTGCATTTTTCTCTGAAAAAAGGTCTGGATGAATAATTTCAACTAGCTCTAGATATAGTCTGAGAATGCTACTACTACAGTCTCAGAGGAAATCCAACTACAAGAAACACTCTACCTGACAAGGAGATTACCTCTAGACCAGGGGTATCCCAACGCACCCGCAGGGGCATCTAAATGCGCCCGCATCCTGGCTGGCAGTCGAGCATCCGCCAAAATGCCGCCAAAATTTGGCAGCAACGCCTCTGGATGAGGCCGCTTGCCGCCGACAAGCGGCGTCATCCAGAGGCATCACCGCTGAATTTTGGCGGCATTTCGGCAGATGCTCAACCGCCGCCACGGTCCTTCGTCTGGCGCCCACCAGACGAAAAAGGTTGGGGACCACTGCTCTAGACAATACTGATGTATTTGTGATTTAAAGGAGTCTGTGGGCCCCATTCAATATGATGACTTTCATCCTTAGAAATAAGGTAAACACATTTTTGAAACAATGAGCATCTGTTTTACTGTAAACTAGTGATAGGCTTCCTATTGACTTGTATGGGTAGGTGACATACGGGAATCATCATGAAAAGTGTGTATATTTGCAAAAATAAATAATTTCAAAAACGCAAAATGGTGGGTACATACTAATAGTATCTACCATCAATTACTGTGCCAAAACATGAATTGATAGATGTTTAACTGATGTTCCTGAAGCTAACTTTGTACCTCTGTGCCTCCTTTCCTCACCTGTAAGATAGAGCTAATAGACTCCCCTATTTCATGGCCATGTTGTGATGATAACGAAAGATTGTGAAGTGGTCAGATACTACGTTGATAGAGATCATATTAGTACCTAAGATCAATATATAGTTAGGGCTAGATTCAGCTGGGCATGGCGATGCTGAGTGTCACCATGCCTAACTTTTAAGCACCTAGTAAACCACTGGGATTCACAAGGGCAGACCTAAGTGCCTACGTGCCCTATATAATGAATGGGGAGAGATGGGCACCTCAGAATGAGATTCGTAGGAAGAAGTAAACAGTGGAGTGGTGAGGGGAGTAGGCCTATCTTGAGGTATGCATCAAAGGTTTGTTTCATACTATTTGTGGGACAAAGAAAACACCTTGTTATCCTTCACTAGGAAGTAAACAGACAGCAAGTTTGCTTATGAAAGAGGGATCACAGCCAGGCTTGATTGAGAACATAGCATGTGAGAAACTTCTTTAGACAGGAGGAGAACTTGTTAGTTAAGTTTAGTCTCTAGAAAACATGTTATAATTTTGTTTTACATATAACCATCTCTTTCCAATATTCTTACTCACTATGACTGGAATCTCTGTTCTTTGATAATAAACTTCTTGTAGTTTTCACTGTAAATAGATCTAAGTGCCCTCTACTCCAGGTCCCAGCCCAGGGGCCCTGAGGATAGTGGTGAACCACTTGAACTGGTGGTTCCTTCCTCTGGGCTACTTCCCTCTCCTGCCCTTCAGCTTGTGGGGGGCTTCCTGCCCTCCCTCTGCTCAAGGCAGGTGCCCCTTACCTAGGGTCTTGGATTTCTTAGCCCACCGCAGCACTCCTCCAAACTTTCCTCTGCTTCTCTTCAAACTGTTCTCTGCTCTAACCAAACCTTCCTGCTCCAACAACCCACACTGTCTGACCTGAAGCAGGGGTTTATATCATGTGACTCACTGCTGGTACTCTAATTGGCTTCAGGTGCTCTAATTGGCTTCAGGTGCTCTAGTTAATCTATAGCAAACCTTCCACCCCTCGCAGGGAATAAGGCTCCCTGCTAACACTCTCCTGCTGCCCTCTGGCCATGCTGTATCACAGTGCATTCAGTGGATAAGGACTGGACACTACAGGGAATGCTCAGAAGACTCGGGGGTTGGTGCATACCTATCACTACGTGTACAGAGAAGCAAAGCCCTCAAAGGCCTGGAAGGCAGCGCTTGTGTTGCCAGAGCCTGGTGGTCTCAGAGAGCTGATCCACAGCAGGCACAGACAAGACTTCCTCACACCTAAAGGCAGGTGGTGGTGAGGTGTTTCACAACCTAGGGTATCCAGAGGGAGCATCACCAGGACATGCAAAGAACAGAAGTATAGCCTAGGTCCCACTACTGTCACAGAGTTTGGCACATAAATTCAGGCTCTCTCTCTTGGGGATAAGAGCCTATCTTGTTTTGCAAGAAGTCAGGGGTAGGGAGGTGGTGAGAAGAAGGTGCTCCCTTTTAACTTTTAGCATGGTGGTGAGGGTACTCACCTAGGATGTGAGAGACCCCCACTTCAAGTCCCTCCACCTCTCAGGTGAGTGTCCTAACCAGTGAGCTATGGAATATTCTGATGTCTAGCTTCCTCAATCTTGTTGAAGCTGTTCCACTGTGTATAAGTAACAAAAGACCCATTGGGCAGAGAGAGTAAGCATGAGAATGACCATGTAGCCTTGTGGTTAGAGCAGTCATCTGGGAGACTCAAGGTCCAGGTTCTCTGCTTCGATGACTCTAATTATTTAGTCGCAGTGGAACAGCTTCAACAGGAGAGACAGAGTGCACCACATCAGAACATCCCATAGTTCAGTGACTAGAGCAGTGGTTCTCAACCCCGGGGGTATGCAGAGGTTTTCCAAGAGGCACATCAACTTATTGAGATATTTGCCTAGTTTTACAACAGGATACCTAAAAAGCACTAACAAAGTCAGTACAAACTAAAATGACTTGTTTATACTGCTCTATATACAGTACACTGAAATGTAAGTACAATATTTATATTCCAATTGATTTATTTTATTATTTATTAAATAATATAAATTGTTATAAATAATTATAACTAATTATTATTTTTAATTATATGGTAAAATGAGAAAGTACGCAATTTTTCAGTAACAGTGTGCTGTGACACTTTTGTATTTTTATGTCTGATTTTGTAAGCCAGTAGTTTTTAAGGGAGGTAAAACTTGGGGGTACACAAGACAAATCAGACTACTGAAAGGAGTACAGTAGTTTGTAAAGGTTGAGAACCACTGGATTAGAGCACTCTCCTGAGAGATGTGGGAAGATCCATGTTTACATCTTTTCTCTCCCTCTGCCTAGCATAGGCGCCGACTCCATGGGTGCTCCGGGGCTGGAGTACCCATGGAAAAAATTGGTGGGTGCTCAGCACCTACTGGCAGCTCCCTGCCCCACACCGCCCACCCACTCCAGCTCACCTCCATCTCCTATGCGAGCAAGCTGCCATGTCCTGTTTCTCCCCCCTCCCTCCCAGTGCTTGTGCTGTGAAACAGCTGAATCCCAGGGCAGGGAGGGAGGGGGAGGAAGGGGAATGTGTAGCGCTGGGGGAAGAGGCGGGGCTGGGGTGGGGATTTGGGGAAGGGATCCAATAGGGGCAGGGAGGGCGGAGTTAGGGCAGAGACTTTGGGGATGGGGTTGGAGTGGGGGCGGGGTCAGAGGCGGGAATGGAGTGGAGTGGGGCAGGGGGGCGGACACCCACTGGCACTGGAGAAAGTTGGCGCCTATGCTGCCTAGTGGGAAGGGGGAGGAATTGAATGTGGGATCTCCCACATTCCAGGCTACAGGTATAAAGTGGGCAGCATCACCACTGCCACCTCCCTTTCTTGCTGGATTTTGAATGGGACCTGATCCAGTAGGCAGCCTCTGAGTATGTGTTCTGGAACTTGCCCTGCACATGAGATAGTCAAGAGAACACCTCTTTCCCTGGTTTCTAGATCACTCTGGAGCTTAGTGGGAGATAGGCATCGAGATACCTAAAAGGATGCATCAGTATGCATGCCCAGAAGCAGAAATATAGGAGCTGAGCAACTTTTACCCTGAAAACTTATGCATCAAGTGAATTTAGGCACCTACAGATTTTGGCAGGAGTTTTGTAGATCTCAGTGGAGCTTAGGCACCTCAGTCTGGGGTTTAGGCCTGTAACTACCCTTGTTGGTCAGGACAAAGGAGCCTTCCTCTTTACCAGGAGGGCCCATGTAAAGGCCAGGTAGAATTGCAGCCCCTGAACTTGAAGGTATGCTGGAAATGGTTCCTCCTTAATGCCTTTGGGGAATATGGCACCAGCACTAGTCATTAAAGAATTTCCACAGTTATGAAGAAAATCACAGTAGTTCTTGAGAACCAGGATTTCAAAAGTAACTGTTTCATATTCTGTTTAGTACTTGTACTAACATCAGACTACTTCACAAACATAAACATTGAATTTGGGAACTACTGAACACGGAAGTTCCCCAAAGTTTCACAGCAACCAAAACTCCTAGACTAAATCATTTTGATTCATCATGGGAAAAGGAGATGTTTTAGCACTGAGATTTTCATTTTCTAATTTTGAATAAATTTCCCCATACATGAGATATTGTTCTTACAATATAGTTATTAAGAAGTACAAGGCCTACAAGGCAAGATCCTTTTTGTTTTGTCAATAAAAATGAGTGATTTTGAGTGCATCAATCTTTGGCTGCCCAATTTGAGCATCTAAGGTGGACCTGGTTTTCAGAGGGGATGTGCTCAGAAATCTTGAAGAGCAGGTTCCTTTAAAATGTCTCAACTTGGACACTCAGAAAAACAAACACCCACCCACCCTCGGAAATCTTTACTATAGCTTGTATATACACAGATGTAAGTTTATATCACCAATATTTAATTTTACAGATGGATCCTGAGCTGTTAAAATCTGTTCCAGAACTGGATTTCTCCATCACTCAAACGTGGATCCAGGATTTTAATCTGTCCCATTATAAGCACACAGTAGGGCCCAGCCAAAAAATGGAAAGTGGATTCAGATCCCAGTCCCTCATCATAAAGCTTGGGGTGTTTGAATCATCTCTGCTTCTTTCCCCTTCGAGTTATCAGAACATTGTGAAACCACTAAAGACCAAACAAAAATGGTTATTAATCTTTTTAAGCCAGTTTATACACTGTTCAGTGAGCTAATATCTCAGAATGTAGAGACAGATCACATCCCTGCAGAACTGTAACGTTAATAAGAGACATTAAAATAAAACTAAGCCAGATGTGCAAAATAGGGCAAACCTAGGCTAAGAAAAAAATACAACTTGGTTAGATAGACAAAAGAACAATACATGAGAGAAAATTCAAACCAGCCCAGTAGTAGGGATAAGCAAACCAGCTGAGATGAAATAAGAGTTGGTCTTGACTTTTTTCTCAACGCTTGCACCAAACCATTTTGAGGTTCAGGAATGTGTGAACACTTAGGACTAGGACTTAGGAGCCTAACTGCCTCTTTAGACACCTAACTCCAACACTGAGCCACCACTGACACCATAAACTCATATGGACTCATAAACCACCAGGCAGCTGTTGCCTAACCTTGTTGGAGCCTAAATTACCAAAGCACCTAAGATTCTGCCAGTGGGAATGCAAAATCACCAGAGTCCTGACACCGCTCAGCTGTTTGATACCCTAGCTCATGCCTAAGCCCCAGTGGGATTCTCAAACTAGGTATTCACCTAGATGGACTGCAATTGTGCTGGACTGCCATGCATGACTGCAAGATCAGGGTCCACTAATCCTAACTGAATCTGAATTTATGTTAATGTAGCTGAGGGCTGAGAAAAGAGAAAAAATAGAGGGATCTTCTTGTTACCTGCTTTTCCATATCCTGCCTCTCCTCTACTCTTCCACATATAAGCTAGACCAGGGGTCAGTAACCTTTCAGAAGTGGTGTGCCGAGTCTTCATTTATTCACTCTAATTTAAGGTTTCACCTGCCAGTAATACATTTTAACGTTTTTAGAAGGTCTCTTTCTATAAGTCTATACTATATAACTAAACTATTGTTGTATGTAAAGTAAATAAGGTTTGTAAAATGTATAAGAAGCTTCATTTAAAATTAAATTAAAATGCAGAGCCCCCTGGACTGGTGGCCAGGACCCGGGCAGTGTGAGTGCCACTGAAAATCAGCTCGTGTGCCACCTTCGGCACGCGTGCCATAGGTTGCCTACCTCTGAGCTAGACCCTTTTAGTGTTGCTAAGATTCAGCAGACTAAATTCAGAGTTGATGTGCAAAAGAATATAAGTTACATACTGGTAAAAGTTTAAGGGGATCTGAAACTGACTAATTCTAAAGGGACTGAGTGAATCTAAGTTGGTGAGACTGAGGGCTTGTCTTCACTACTGTGCTACATTGGCGCAGCTGAGCTAATGTAGCATGTCTGGTGAAGACACAATATGTTGACTCGAGAGTGCTCTCCTGTCGACGTAATTACTCCACCTCAATGAGAGGCAGAAGCTATGTCAGTGGGAGCGTGTCTCCCTCCGACATAGAGCAGTGTAGATGCCGCTTTAAGTCAAAGTAACTTACGTCGCTCAGAGGGGTGGTTTTTACACACCCCAGAGCACCCTAAGTTACATCGACTTAAGCGATAGTATAGACAAGCCCTTGGTTGCACCAACTTAGATTCTATCAGTTCCTTTAGAATTAGTCAGTCATTACATACTGAAGGGAATGGAGGAAACTTCTGAGTTTGCGCTGGTCTGTCTTGGAAAACCACCTAAGTAGGATACACATAATTTTTGCTTTTTTAAAAGAACACACAACAAGGATGTTTGTTAGTTTAGTAGGATTTAGTTACTGAAATTATATGAAAAGAAAATGGATATTTACAGTTAACATTTTTCAAATTAATCAACCTTACATTCCTCTCCAGCTCCTCTTTCTTTCTCTCTCTCTCTCGTGTTTTAGTAGTTTGTTTGTTTCCAGTGAGTTACACACCATAAAGGTAAAGAAAAGTAACACAAAAGAATATTTGCAGGTATTGGCTTGCAGGTGGCTGGATGATATAGTGGGTTGATAATGGGATATGAACGCCATACATAGGTCTCATTAGTTCAGCCAAGGTCCACATAGATCAAGAGTTTCTATTCTTGAATAAAAGCAGCAAAGAGTCCTATGGCACCTTATAGACTAACAGACGTATTGGAGCATGAGCTTTCATAGGTGTATACCCACTTCGTCTTGAATGCCTCTGCTCAATGATCCACATGAAATATGTTGGTGGTCTCAGTTCAGTTTCTAGGTGACGCATCTCAAATACCATCATCATTGCCTTGTTAGCACTCAGTAGAGAAGACAAGAACTGAATGGCTATGAAGACTGAATAACTTTCTCATGCTGGAAGGTGTTCCCTTGAGAACAAGAATGAATCATACAAAGGCGGCACTCTGGGAAGGTTTGCATTGCTGCTAAATACTGTGGGCCAAATTCTCTGCTGATGTAAATGGGCAAACTTCCATTGAATTCCATGTTGCTGTGCCCACTTTTATCAAGCGTTTGGCCCACTCTCACCAGAATTGTCCGTCTAGCAACCTTTGCAATCACTATTTTTGTTTGTTCGTCTGTTTGTTTATTGAAGCCATTTGCATTCATTTTCAGGCACTTTCAAGATTAGCTGCATAAACTGTAACTCTTTGACCTGACCCGAAAGCATCAGCCAAGCATTTTGGAAACTATCTGCTCTGCTTTCAAGTTAATAAACTATGTTTTTCCCGAACCTGTTTTTTTTTTTGATTGGCACATCATTCAGTCAAACTTTGTCACACAGAATCTGTCCAGAAATATGAGCAGATTAATAAAAATATTTCTTAGAAAAAGATTTTTGGAAACTAGTCAGTCATCCTTTATATTTATGGCTGGCACGCATATCTCCCAGTAAGTAACATTATAGAGGGTCTTCCAGCAGAAGGGACTTGTCGCTTTTTTGCAAACCTTCAGCAGAAAAAGAATGCCTCAACTTTTGGTTGGGGGAGTGGAAGGAATAGTACAACTAGATGCTCTGAAGATTACAGTAATCTGTTGCTTCTGATGTCAGTGGTTACTTGGCAAAGTGAACAAAGCTAACAAAAATAATCTCCCCAAGTAGGCTGTTTTATAAAATGAAAAATCAATTCAATTACTGGAGTGGAGAGAGAGAAAATGAGAGTGAGTCACAGGGCACGCTGCGCTTTAGACTCCTTCTAGTCCCTCTCAAGTGCACCTTTCAACATAGAGGCCTGTGTCTCACTCTGGGTGGAACCCATGGTCCAACCACTCATACTGGATCTGCAAGGTGCACATTCTTCCCTCCTCCCCCTCCCCATCCATGTTAACTCAACAGGCCAATTTGGTTTGGCACCCATAAGCACGTTCACTCTGGGGACCTGTGACCAGTGAATTCACTTGAGGACAGAGTCTTCAAAACAAAGCTTTTTAAATTAATTCCTCCAAAGGTACAAAGTCAGAATAAAGGATAAAAACAACAACATGTCTATAAACATGGGTCTTACTTCCCCCTTAAGTTTGTCTTGTCAGTTTTGTAAATTCCCCTCAGCCCAGCTAACCACCATCTCTGGTGGGGAGAAGCAGACTGTCCTGCTGAGAGCAGGCTCTCTGTCTCCATGTGTCCCTTTAATAGTCTCTCAGCTTTAACTGACACTCCCTGGGCAGTCTCTGGCCACTCACTGAACCCTCACCTATTGCTAGGCCTGGAGTCCTCTAACATTTGGTATCCTCCTTGATCCTAGAGTAAGGCCTGGTCTACACTAGAATTCACATTGGTATAGCAATATCTGCCAGGGGTATGAAAAATCTACACTCCTGAGAGACACAGCTATACCAGCCTAGCCCATGATCTAGACAGCACTAGAACAACAGAAGAATTCTTCCATCAACTTGTCTAGTGCCTCTCGGGGACGTGGATTACCTACAGCAATGGGAGAATCCCTCCCAGCAGCACAGATAGTGTCTCCACTCAAGTGCTACACCAGTGCAACTGCGTCGCTGTAGTTTTTTAAGTGTAGACATCCCTCAGCCATGGGAAGAGTTAACTGTTGTCAGCCTGCTGGAGCCAGACAGGGTTTTTCCCCTCAATACATAGTTTTTCCATGGTTTCCTTCAAGACTCTGTGTTATTGTTTTATCTTTTCTGCTTGGTTCCTTTAATAACCACTTTTGATTTAACACCACTGTCAGTAACCCATCATAAACACACACACACACACACATGCAAGGGCATGCATCATATTCATAAAAATACAGACATTTCCCAGTTTGTTACTGTGTGTGTGTGTAAACTAACAATTTGGCTCTGTGCCCTTCCTCGTGTATATCTTATTCTGCCACCAGAATAAAGAGATTGGAATGAAAGTATAATAGATTAATTGCTTTTATATTCTGCATAGGAAATGCATGTATATGAGTCACCGTTTCTCTTGATCAGTGTAAAATACCACTAACAACAGACATTTTTATAACAACATCTGTCTAAAGAACTTGAAGCACTTTGCAAACATTCTCATTTTACAGATGGAGAAACAAGTCTAGAGAGGCACTGAAGGACAATATTTTCAAATGTGGGGGCCTCTCCTTTGGCAGCTAATGACATGACCTGGTTTTCCAAAGGGGCTGAGCACCCTAATTTCCCTTTGGGTCCCCTTGGGAGATCATTCAGGATCTTTGAACATCAGGCCACTTATTTAGGTGCTCAATATAAGCCTTCATGTTTAAATACTTTGGACTCAGTGGCTTCCTAAAGGCTACACAGCAAGTCCATGTGAGAGCCAACAACATAGGTCTCCACTTTCCCTGTCGTGTGTCTTTACCACAATACTAGCCTTCCTCTAAACCCAAAAGAACCTATGACCACTCTTAGCTTTAATATGCATCAAAAATATATAGTTACTCAGTAAAGGTGAAATTCACTCTGGTGAAGAGGACCATAGAGTCAAAAAGTCATCGAGTTTAAGGCCAGACGGGATCACTAGATCACCTAATCTGACCTCCTCTATAGCACAGGCCACCAACACCATCCAGCACCTGTGCATTAAACCTCTGTCCTGGTTGCAATGGCCCCATCCCTGCAGAGGTGGCTGGGCGTGGCTCTGTGCTCCAGGTGTTGCGACCTGGCCCCTACTGCATGAAGTCACAGCACCACTCGTTCAAATTTGGGCCAGCCGCCTCCCTCTCCCCCCATCATGGAGGCCAGGCCAAATCTGAATAGTGTTGCAACCTTGGCTTCAGAAGCTGGATTGCAATGCCCGAAGCAGAGCCCTCAGCCAGCCCCATGGTATAGGAACTGCAGGAGCTGTCACTGTGGAAGTGTGGGATGGGCTCACTCTGCAATGCCTTGCTGGGCCTCCCACACCCTGAGGGCCGCACCCAACCCCCAGGATCTGTCCTGATTTAGCCTCTTCAAATGTTGGAAGGTATGTAACCTGCCAGCCTGTCCTCCCCTCCCTGACTCCCTCATTGTTGCCATCTATTGAGCTGCTGGAATAAAGACAGAAAATATATCTATTAGTTGGGGTTTAGCCCATTCACCCTTCATTACCATTTACAATGGGTGCTGAGCCCAAAAAGTAGTTGGAAAGCAGTCAGTGTTGCCAGCTCTCAATTTTATTGTTAGTCTCATGGTGCTGTTTTTCTTAAAGCCCTAGCTCCTGGAGTCATATTACATGAGAATGTAAGGGTTTATATATAAAAAAAGAGATTTCTAGTCCTTGTGGTTGTGGAGAAAGGCTTGAATTTTGTAACCCTGAATTCTCAAAAATTAGAAAGCAAATAAAAAGAATCCCAAATTTATTATTTTTTAAAGTGTCATATTATTAAGCTCAGCTTGTGATTTTTTGTAGCCTGGCTCAATTTTTGAATGCTTGAAGTTCAGTAACACTAGAAGTGCAACATCTGCTTTTGAGCTTCTAAATAGGCCATTGGTATAATCCACTGCATTTGAATTATTCTGGTTCAGACTTAATTGTGAGTCACCTTTAATGGACTCCACTTCTTCCTCTCGGAAAATAAGGGGTGTGACCCTACAACTCTCTGTCAACACTTCTTACTCACGCAGGGAGTCCGGTGGATTTCACTCATGAGAGTAATGGCTTCAGGATTTCCCCCAGGGCTTCAGTCAAATGTTACAAAGAGACTGGTATGTAATAGTATTTCTGTCAAATTATGAGCACAATGTTGAATTATATTCATAAGACCAGTACAGTCCACATTTATGTGCTGAATTATGCTTGGTTAACTTGGTAAGTTAACCATTTCACTACTTTTAAATGAAATAGAAATGTTAAGGCCATGTGCATTGGAACTATTGAATAGTTTCATAAGTTTTAACTAGAATGGCTGATAGCACAGAAGTACTGTTTACAAAATGGGTATAATGATCACTAAAGACATGTACCATGCTATAATTGTACAATAAAACCATTAGCTTTCTCCTGCATACGAAATTAATCTCTTGGGGGTAAATGCCCTGAAAGCATGTTCTATCATTGTGTGTGGACATAGTGATCTCCTTATCAATTAACACACCTGTTTATCAAAACTGATTCTCTTTTCAACTATCAACCTTCCACTTATAGACCCTATTTCATAACAATGTTTTAGCATGTACTTAAATCCCATTGACTTCAATGGTTCTTAAGGGCTCTTCCTGAATAAGCATGCTTTCCTGAATTGTGGCCTTCATAATTTCCCTGAATACTAATAAAAAACAAATAAAAGTCGAAACACTCACTACCTCCCCAAAACAAGTGTCCTAACACTCTTAACTACTGGAAGTCTCCAGTCCCAATTCCACCCTCACTTAAAGGGAAGGAACTGCAAGGGAAAACAAGGCAATTTGTATCTATGAAAGGGAGGGCAGAATTAGGTCCTCCATGTTTAGACATCTTAAGGTAACTGAACTTATCAGTATTGTGATTTCATTTTAAGGAAGGTATTTCAAGGAATGCTAGAATGCAAAATGGGATTATGATCTTTTGGAGGCCAGCCTGATATCAATGCTTGTGCATGTTACCCCACAGACCTCCACACATGCTACAGAATGCCAACTATACATACAAAATGATGGGGTCTAAATTAGCTGTTACCACTCAAGAAAGATCTTGAATTCATCATGGATAGTTCTCTGAAAACATCTGCTCAGTGTATAGTGGGCATCAAAAAAGGAATAAGAGTATTAGGACAGGGATAGATGATAAGTCGGAAAATTTCATAATACCACTAATAGATCCATGGTACGCCCACACCCTGAATACTGTGTGCAGTTCTGGTCACCCCATCTCAAAGAAGATATATTAGAACTGGAAAAAGTACAGAGAAGGGCAACTTAAAATAATTAAGTGGATGGAATAGCTTTGATATGAGGAGAGATTAAAAAGACTAGAACTGCTTGTATTAGAAGAGACACAACTATGGGGGCATATGATAGAGGTCTATAAAATCATGAATGTGGAGAAAGGCCATAAGGAAGTCTTATTTACCCCTTCACATAACACAAGAAACAGGGGTCAACCCAATGAAATCAATAAACAGCAGGTTAAAAACAAACATAAGGAAGTTCTTCACACAATGCACAATCCATGGAACTCATCGTCAGGGATGTTGAGAAGGCCAAAAGTAAACTGAGTTCAAAAAATAATTAGTTCATGAAGGATAGGTCCATCAATGGCTATTAGCTAAGATAGTCAGGGACACAACCCCATGCTCTGAATGTCCCTAAACTTCTGACTGCCAGAAGCTGGGACTGGATGACAGGGGATGGATCACTTGATAATTGTGCTGTTCAGTTCATTCCCTCTGAAGAATCTGGCACTGGCTGCTGTCAGAAGACAGGATACTGGGCGAGATGGACCATTGGTCTGACTCAATATGGCCGTCCTTATGTTCTTATAAAGATTTTGACACATTAGCACGTAAGCTGTTTGTGCCAGGGATTCTTTCGTACAATGTGTTTATTATATATTTTCCGGCATCAATTGATTTGGGACTATTGGCACTACTATAATACAAATATTAAAGAAGAAGCAGTGGATCCAAACATACTCATCTGGTTTCTAAATCTATACTCTCAAGTATTTCTTTGTTTCACAATATGCAGTGATTTATATTGAGTGTCTGTCTGCGGAGTGGTCATGCAGTTCATAGGAAACAGTAGAAAGCAGAAAAAGAATTACTTCAGAATATGCAAATATTGATTTTTGTGAGGTGAATGTTCAGATTGAATGAAGACTGCTTTGAAGAGATGCCCCAAAACACAGCCAAGTTCAAATTGTATGGGTATATTTCATTTTATTTCTTTTATTTCTCCCAGAATATTGTTTATTTTATTCACACTCTGGTAAATGAAACCTCACACAGATCTTAATTTTTAAAAGCCATGTTAGTGAGCAAAAGAGGTTTGTTTTTTTGTTGTTATTTTATTATTGGGGAACTTTCAGAAGTCAGAGCTTTTTAGCATGAGGAGCTTTAAATGGATAACACGGATTTTACTCAGCAATAAAATGGTGAGATGAATCAAATGTCTAATTTGCATCTAAACTGAGAACAGTATAGCGATGTTTCTCTTTTATTAGCATTTAAATGATCTGTACTTTTATGAGGCTAGATGGGGCTTTTAGCATGCAGCTCGTAATAAGGAGCAGTGCAAAGATACTCTGCATCAAGTGGAAGTTATCTGTCATGCAGGGAAGATAAAGTAGTTTGTAACATCTGTTTAAAGGCTGTAGCATACTGCCCCTCCACAGCCAGCCAGTGCTGCTAACCAGTGCATGGTGGTGGTAGGGTGGGGGGAGGAAGTGCAGATATGGCTCAACTTACTCCCTGCCTTTCCACCTACTGTCCCTCCAGTTACTCACAAGTGGAAGTATCTGGGGCACATCCCATGTGCTACCAAGCATCAGAACTGGAAATATGTCTAGCCTCTGAACAGGACACAGGGGTGTGGGGCGGAGTCTATTCCTTTCTTCACACCTGCATGGCTGTGTATGAATAGGGCACATTCTAGCCCTGTTAATCAAATATTTGACCTGCATCTAACACATAGTATGGCATAGCAATATTCTTCCTCCTCTTTTTCAACTGTATAGAGTAGAATCAAATACATGGTTTGACCACAAAAACATCAATACTGAATGTTAGGTGCTGGAAGTGACATAAAGAGGAGTTTATACACAATATTTCAGTAATTTTAATGGAACTGTAAATTAAATGCGATTTACAGTGTTCCTGCGTGTTCCAATTTGAAAACCAACATATGCTTCATGTAATCTTAGATCAAAAGAATTGTCTGAAAGCCATTAGTGTTTTTATATGGTTGCTGTTAAAATATATAACAGTGAGTGCTACATTCATGGTCAACTCTACTGCAAAATTCCATAACTGATCTGGAAAACTGCTACTCATTTTGGATAGATACACAGTGTAGTAGTCATTTATCTAGTTGTACAATCAGTGATGGGCAGTGTCTATTGAAAAAACATAATTAACCAGGAAAAAAATTGTATCATTAATTTAGAAGTGCAATAGGTGATGCGGATTTTCCACATCAAATCTTTTCAGAGCTATGATGTAATCCTGAATAGTTTTAATCCTTCTATCTATAAACACAGAAAGAGACTCTACTAGTATAGTATACACTTCACTGCAACATACTGACCATTTATATCGTTTTAAGGGAAGAAGAACTTTCAAATTAAAGTTTTAAGTTCTGAAATATCCTAGAACATGAACACACCCACCCACCCACACCACTCTGCCCTGAAGCCTTCAGATTCTCAAGGTCCTATCTTTTCCTTGTTTAGATTCATTCTCTGACCCTGTAGGGAGGGAGAGGAATTATTTAAGCTTAGTACCAATGTGGACACAAGAACAAATGGGAATAACTGGACACTAGGAAGTTTAGACTTGAAATTAGTTGAAGGTTTCTAACCATTAGAGGAGTGAAGTTCTGGAACAGCCTTCCAAGGGGAGTAGTGGGGGCAAAAGACATATCTGGCTTTAAGACTAAGCTTGATAAGTTTATGGAAGGGATGGTATGATGGGATAGCCAATTTTGGCAATTAATTTTGGCAATTGATCTTTGATTATCAGCAGGTAAGTATGCCCAGTGGTCTGTGATGGGATGTTAGATGGGGTGGGATCTGAGTTACTGCAGAGAATTCTTTCCTGGGTGCTGGCAGGTGAGTCTTGCCCACATGCTCAGGGTTTAACTGATCGCCATATTTGGGGTCGGGAAGGAATTTTCCTCCGGGGCAGATTGGCAGAGGCCCTGGAGGTTTTTCGCCTTCCTCTGCAGCATGGGGCAGGGGTCACTTGCTGGAGGATTCTCTGCAGCTTGAGGTCTTCAAACCACAATCTGAAGACTTCAATAACTCAGACATAGGTTAGGGGTTTGTTATAGAAGTGGATGGATAAGATTCTGTGGCCTTCTTTGTGCAGGTGGTCAGACTAGATGATCATAATGGTCCCTTCTGACCTTAAAGTCTATGAGTCTATTCTTTCACCAGTCTTTGAAGACAATGGAATTACGCTGATTTACATAGGGAACTCTGAACCAGTCCATCAGCTAAATGCAAGAGTTCTCAAACTGGGGGTTGTGACCCCTTGGGGTTGTGAGGTTATTATGTGGGGGGTCTCGAGCTGTCAGCTTCCACCTGCTTTGCCTCCAGCATTTATAATAGTGTTAAATATAAAAAAAAGTGTTTTTAATTTATAAGGGGGGGTTGCACTCAGCGGCTTGCTGTGTAAAAAGGGGTCACCAATACAAAAGTTTGAGAACCACTGAGCTAGAGTAAATAAAAAAACTTGCAGATATGTAGTATCTTTCATCTGAGGATCTCAAAGTGGTTTCCAAACATTAACCACCATGCCACCATCATACAATATTATAAGAGCTATTTCATAAATGGTGGAAACTAGCTAGAGAGATTAAGAGATACCCAACATCAGACACCAAAGGCAAGACTGTGCCCATGTCCACATGTGGATATTAGGATGTTGTCTGTGGCTCTTTTCCCTCTCAGATGAAGTATGTGTGGGGGTGGGGGAGACTCAGTGGCTTCCACAGAAATGTTTTCCCCAGTACACCTTTTAAGATCCCAAAGAGGGCTCTCTGTGGGATCAGAATTTTCACAGGGAAGACAGTGGGTAGTGGCCACATCATTCTTCCATCCAGCCCTTCATTACTCCCTGGAGCTGTATATCTGTACCACAAAGTCCCCTCTGTGGTGCAGTTTCTAAGGCAAAAGGCCAACAGGGAATCCATGGGTTTTTGTGTGGAGGGCCCTCAGTTCATTGCAAGGAGAGTAGACCCTATACCCATGACAGAAAAGTCAGGGGGGGACTCCATGAGGGAATCCTTGGAATGTCTTCTCCTCATTAACCCATTGCCATGGGTTTTACCATGGGCGGGGACGGGTGATCGGGTCCCATGTTAGTGACAGGACCCAGAATACAATCTGGAGTCCCAAATAACAATCTCCTGTTCTAAATGCTAAAAAATATCTGGTCAACCAGACTGATAAATGTGAACATGCTGATTAACACGGAGTGTTTGCTTCTCACATTCCCTGCCATTTGCATAGGAGACGTTATATACAATAGTTACTTTACTTTGTTACAGAAATGGAGCAGAGGCATAATAGAAAAATGCTCAACACCTGTATGTTCACCTGTTTTAACTGTAGCCAGAGAGATGCACCATGTGTTATGGTTTTCTGGGGTTTATGTAGTAATAATTTCATGAATTTATTATGTGAGATCCAGTTTTCCCAGAGGAGATACACTCAATTCATTTTATTCGTATTGCCGTAGCACCTAGAGGTCCCTATTAAGACTGTGAGTAAGAGACAACCCATGCCCAAAGAGCTTACTGTCACAGTTCAGGACAACTGCACTTGTATTTCCCCTCTATGGTCCAGCAAGGGCACCCAGTATTAGGCTTCTGGCTCCTCAGATGTTGCCTCTTTTGGGCAGAGACAGGCCTCTCCCTCCCTCCTGACCAGGGTATTTCTAGGCTGGACAGCTCAGTGCCTACACTGTGAATTCTGCCGCAAAAATCAGACTGCCTAATCAGGCCTGCTTTACTTTTCTCTCCAGATACGGTAAACAGTAATTGCCAGGGTTAAGCTACCACACTCATTCTAAGCCAGCACATTTATTCCTAAAATAAAAGCATTACAGAGAAAACATATTATAAACTATAAAAGAACCTACACATAGGCTTATACACTTATTAGAGATCACCCCACTCCAACAAGGGCTCTGGTCAATGAACAGTCCTTCAGATCCCACCAAGGGTTTTTTCTGTGATCACAAGTTCATAACAGCTGTTAGCTCAGAACAAGCACATAGACCGGGCCAAGTCCTTCTAACCATTCCCAGGAATGATTGTCCCCCTCCCTCCTCCCCCCCCACACCTTGGACAGACAGTCCTATCCATTTGTGGGGTTAGAACGAATGCCCTGGGTCAGTTTTAACTCAAGGTATTTAACCAAAAATTCTTTTGTTGTCTGTAGATCCCTTGATAATCCAGTTTGAATCAGTATATCCAAGCATCTCCAGGTGGTGGTAGCCCTCTGGAGATGTTACAACTAAATGAATTTGCCTAACCACCCCTCACTGTTCTTAGTGCTTGGAAGGGTGTGGTCCTGCTCCCCCATGGAATTATATACAATCCCTGGTCCACAATGATATATAAACTTAATTCAATAAAGCTTGTCCAGAATGTTGCAGAAATACTTCATATCCGTCACACTTAAAATCTAAACAGGCAAAGGGTGATAGAAAAGAAGGATAATTATCAATTTAGCAGATGGGGGACTGAGGCACAAAGACTAATTGACTTGCTCAAAGTCACGTAGTCTGTAGTAACACCAGGATCCAGATTTCCTGTGCCTTATATACAAGATGAACCTACTCATGGGAATTTTGCCTAAGGGTTTAAGCCCCTGTTAATTTCTATTGATATGTGATAGAATATTTCAGAAAGCAGTTACACACTGCTGCTTGCACATATACAATGGGAATTTGTAACACAGTCTAATCATCATTCTATGAAGCCTATGTTCATTCAGTGCACTATTTTCAGATGAATGAGGTCTTCATAGGAGGCTAGCATCACTCAATAATATCTTTTAAAGTACTTAGTGAAGGAGGCAGGGTAAATTCTCTACAGTTGTATCCATACGATTGTACACCAAGACTTGTTTGTCTTTTCAGTCTACTAGAATATTAGTTAATATAATAAGTAGGACTTTAAAAGGGGGAGAGGGAAAGGAAAGAAGACAACTAATTTACTTCCCACCTCGCCGCTTACTTTTTGACTATGCATGTCATCATTATGGGCTGATCCTGCTACCATTCAAGGGAATGGCAAAACTTGCACGGACTTCAAAGAGAGAAGGATTGGGTCCAAAAAAGCACAGATTTCAATGATTTTCCATAAAATTCTAGTGTATAAAATCCAGCTACCACAACAATACCCCTTAGTCTCCAACCAAGTTGAGTCTTGCACAGATGGTTACTCTCACATTCCTTTTCTCACTCATCCTTAAGTCATTACCATGATCCTTTAGTTCATTGTATTGATTGTCTGTCTCCTTGACATATTACACTTCATGCCTTTCTTAAAGGCGAAAGGCAAATATCAAAAATAGCAATAGTTATGTAATCAAAGTACTGGATTCCAAAGTGGGCTTGCCAAAATAAATAGTTTGAAATAATATACCTTGTGGTTTTAGAATTTCTGTTATGATAACAAGAAGCCTCAAAACAAAAACAAAATGCTTTCTGGTTAGTTTGATAGCCAGATATAGTTACCCTATGCAAGTGTCTTAACTTGTTACCTTATCTACTTTGTCAGATGTAGAAAAAAGTGACTGGTATTATACACAGAAACAGTAGGCCTGGCATTATAAAAATGGTCACGTCATGCACAAGCATGAATAAATATGTATTCACTGTACAAGGTGTGACCTAAATATCCCCTTCTTCAACCACATTTACTGCAATAGAGTGGATACTCCTGCTGCTTACTTGATAAAGCCACCTGTCTACATATTACTATAAAAGTACAAATTATTGATTGTTATTTTGGGGACAGGGAAACTGCACGAGTTGGACCTGATCCTGAGAAGTGTTGCATGCCAATACAACCCATAGGAACGTCATGTCTTCATCACCTCTCAGAATCAGTATAAGAACCTTTGACTGCCTGTCATAAAGGTCACAGAGGTTCCAGAGAACACTTCAGTAATTAATACAACCAGTTTTTCTTCCAGGCACCTTAATTTCCTCACTTGCAATATGACTTTTACCTAAAAAAAACCCTGTTCGCTATATGGGATTCCTAGGATTTGATGAGGGGCAACAGTTTATATATATAAACTAATTATTTATGAATGAGATGAACTAATTCAGATAAATAACCACCACCCTTAACTTTTGCTCAAAAGTTAGACACAAATATTTTGATATTCAAACATATTTTATCACTATTTTTTTTATTTGCAATCACATCTTTGACTTTTTAATTTCAGCTGTGGGAATACTGAAATAATGAGAGAGGATCTTTCTTCAATGTATGTCCCTACAAACCAAATTGCAACCAGGAAATACTTCAAATCTCACAACAAGAAACCTGATCTTGCAAGATTTTGTGTCTGATTTTCAGATAAAAGGCATGTGAATATGACTTACATTAAACACTGAAATGTTTGTCAATCCTCCAAACCTTTTCTCGTTTTGCCCATCATTAATTACTTGCTAATTCTAACTCTACAACAGTTTTATCTCTTGAACTCTCTTTAAAAGATCCTAGATTTTTCAGTATTGTCCCTAATGCTGCGTGGCATCAGAACTGAGAGGTAAGAATAGAAATTAAGGACAGCGAGTCCTGAGTGGTACAACAAACATGCTATTTGGACCCTGTGTATCATTCAGGCAAAATCTGGGTGACATATGAGCTAGATTTTTCTACATCCATATTTCCAAACATTTATATCTATCCTTCATTAGACTGTAAGCTCCCAGTGGGTGTGGTTTGCTGTTACCGGCCAATGGGAGATGTGGGAAGCGCTGTGGTACTTGGACTTCAGTACCATTGGTGGTGGCTGACTCCCCATACTTAGAGTCTCATTGTCTTTCTGGAAGGCATCATCAGAACTACAGACAATATACTCTTATTTCTGCTGATTTTCATGCCATTTTTTCAAGCATGCACTTCCATCTCGCTAAGTCTTCCTCCACTTAATCTTTCCTCTCTTCCATGAGCACTACCTCATCTGCAAAAAACAGCATGCCATTCTCTGGATTTTTCTGTAAGTGCATCAAGCACCAACATGAAAAAGGGAGCTAGTTACGAGCCTTGTTGTACTCCTACTCTTGTAAGAAACTGTCCTGTTTCTCCATGGGGCCTTCAACCTGCGGTAACAGCACCCTCATACATATACTGGACAAGTCTGATAAAAATGTTCAGGTATCTCTTTCATTCTCTTACTATAACCAGATGACTTCTCTTGGAACAATTTACTTAGGATTGTGGTGATTCTCCATCACTGACATCACAATTTTCAAATAAAGATTAGATATTTTTCTAAAAGTATAATCTAGGAATTATTTTGGGAAAGAAGTTCTATGGCCTGTGTTACACAGGAGGTCAGACTAGATGATTACAATGGTCTGTTCTGGTCTTGGAAGCTATGAATTTATAAACTGTGGTCATAAGCCGTCTCAAGATTGATGAATACTATGTGTAGGGTTTTCCTCTTTTATCTATATGTAAATATAGCATCCATTATTGATTTACCTGGCACAAATGCATTCTAATTGTCACTGACTTTCACTTCTCTTCATAGTTTCTTATCAATAACTTTCTCCCAGATCTTCCTCATGTGGTTCATGAATATAATGCCATGGTAGTCACCGGTCTCGTAAATCTCCTTTTCTCTTAAATATCGATGCTAATATGCTCTGTCTCAAGGAATCAGGCTTCTTTCCAGTCTTCATGATGCAATTAAACAGTTGTGTCAATAGGTTCATGGCTACTTGCCTCAGGCACTTCCATACTTCTGCTGGTATACCACTGGGGACTGACAGCTTTCTTATTTTTCATATTGTTCAATGCATCTGCAACTACTTCTTCTAGGACTGGTGCCATCGGTCCTGGTGTGGCTTTATCATATGGCATGGTTCTCTTGGATTCTCTTCATTCTGAAGCCCGTCAAAGTAATTTCTCCACCATTCCTTAATCTGGTTCTCATTGATTAACATATTTCCACTTTCATGTTTAGTGGCTGATCTCACCAGTGTCTTTAGTTCTCTCATCCTGGGTCTTTGCCAGTCTATATATTTCTGTCACCCTCTTTTGTTTTAAGGTGGGTGTAGCGATGCGTGACTCACCCCTGCAGCACCTCCTGTTGGTCACCCTGAGAATTAGCTCTTTTGACCTGGAGTGCCCTCTGCAGGCTGGTGCCTCGCTGCCACCGGCCCCCTTGTCCCTCCTGGAGCCGGTGCCCCTTGTCATCGGGCACTTCCCCTCAGCAGTACACCTGCTCTCTGGGTCTCCCCACACAGGGGAACCCCCACCCACTATCCCCACCTCGCCACAGTCTTGGGCTACTGCCAGTCACCATCTAGCCCCTGCTCACTGGGGCAGACTGCAGTGTAAAAGCCACTCATAATAGGCAAGAGAGGTTTGAACCTGTGACCTCCACCTACCCCTGCACTGCACCCCTGCAACCTAAGTACCTTTTCAGGCCTTTGTCTAGGCCTACAGCCTGGGGGTTTTCCAGGCAGGAGCTCCCCGGCTCGCTTGCCCTATTCCACAGCACTGCTCTACTCTGGTACCTTACTCAAGTCCCAGGCAGCCAGGCCCTTCTCTCTCTGCGCCTAGAGAGAGACTGCCTGTGCTCCCGGCCCACAGCCTCTTTGTAGGGCCAGCTGTGACCTGATTAGGGCGTGGCCCAGCTGTGGCTACTTCCCCAATCAGCCCAGGTTTTCCCCTACTACAGCCCTCTCCCAGGGCTGTTCTCAGCCCTTCAGGGCAGGAGCAGGTGGCCACCCCGCTACAGTGGGCATGTAATTTTCCATTGTTTTAGCCTGAACAGCTTCCACCTCTTTCTTCGCTTTTTGGCTTTTTTATACTTCTGAAAATCCTACTGCTGGAGCATCACTTGCCAAAGTTTAAAACACTTTTTCATATCCTTCATGGCCTCTCGAACTTTCTCATTCCACTACCTGATCTCATCAGGAGAAAAAGGGCTCTTCCTTTTGTTTCACCAAGCATTCTCTTTGCACATTCTTGAATTTTTCTTGTAATATGATTCTACCATCAATTCGTATTTTCTCTTAAACCTAAAGAGATCTTCTTCAACACTTGTTTTAAACTCCTTTCTAGCTTCCTTAAATTGCCATCACTTGGTTTTCTGTACTGCTGTGGACCATTTTTCTCTCATTTATGACGTGTATGCATAGTCAAGAACCAGCATTCTACGTTGAGTTGCTATGCTTTTCCCTTGGTTCGTCAGGAAGTAATCTGAGCCCATATTTTACCACTCTTACAGGTAATCAAATGTTCTTCTTAGTGAAAAATGTATTACTGACTACCAAATCATGTCTGGGCCTACTGTGAAATAGTCCCCCCTTCCTATTTCTATGTCCAAATCCCCAGCTGCCATGGTGCCTTTTGAAGCATTTACTGTCTCTCCCACATGACCATCAAACTTGGCTCCCATGATGACTCTTTCATCCTTTATCACTTTCAGTACAGCAGTATTCAGTTTCCCTCTTCTTATTTGTCACATCCCTTCTGGGGTGCACATATAACATTTAAAGGGCCATTTTCAAAAGCTAACTTAGCCAAAATTATCTTCTCATATATCCTATCCGCAGCCACTGCACATCCCTGCATCACTTTGTCTACAACTATACCATCTCCATTTTTTTTTATTTATTGTGACAGCCTTCCACCATAGTGCTTGCCTTTGCTCCCTTCCATTTGGTCTGCAGACAATCTGTACTTTCCTTTTCACCAATGTCTGAGCCAGCTCTGCACTTTTTCCAGTTAATGCCCCTATATTCCAAGATACCAATCTTATATATTAATTCTATCTCTTAAATAATATTTATATGTAATAACTGATATAAATAGTTCAAGAGAAAAGGAATATAAATATGGCTATGGAAAGAGACTTACCCATCTGTAACAATTAGTGAAAAACATTCAGCCTCTACAAAAGCACTGAGCTGCAGAGGCTGGTACACAAGATTAATTGTTGAAAGGGAGATTTGAAGGATGACTCACTTTAGCTACACAGAGCTAAACAGATTTCAAAATCTCCTTCTGTTAATAAAGCCAGCACTCATAAAAAAATGCTCCAACATGTTTGATAACATGGGTATATTTCCATCTAAGTTCATGTCTGTTATGCTTTTAGTTTGGATCAGTGCCCATGTCCCTTTTTCATCCTCTCTTATCTAGGTTCACCCGGGAGAAGGTCAGGAAGTTGTTAAAGTTCATTTTGTGGCTATAATTGAAATATTTAAACAGAAAGGAGCAAGTTTGTGTGGTTTTTGCTTCTTTGGTACAAATCTTGAAAATTATTTTCTGAAGTTGAAAAGTGACCAAATGACAAATTACACTTTTTTTCAAATGTTATTGTAGAAGGAGCAGACACTTTTTCAAAACAAAATTCAAAAACAAAATCTTTTACGTTTTGTAGGAACTACAGTAATTGTGGTTCATTGCATTTTCCAACTGCAGTTTGTAAGAATTAGCCAGGCCATATTTCTTTTATTATTATTTCATGCATTTATAAAGGCACAGCTGTAGTATCTGGCTACAGGTTACATCATTTAGATTAAAAGCAAATAACATTTTCCAAATATCATCCTCATTACTAACTAAATCTGCCCTAAGTACTGGTCATGACAGCAAAGCTTCAGTGAAAGAAATGTATTCAGAATGCAATCTCCAATTAGGACTCACAACACCCATAAAGTGGGCTACAGTCATTTCTGCTGGGTATGGAGAAAAACAGCAAATGTGGCAGTTTTCCTCATCTGTAATATGTAGTTCAGTAGATTCAGTTTAGGCTTTAATTAATTCCTACTAAAATAGAATGGGATGCATTGACTTTAATGGGATGTTGTTCAGGCCCTAAGGGAACATTTTCAAAAGAGACTTAGGCACTTAGAAGCCTCTACATCATTCAATTGAGTCTGCCAAGCTCACTTTTGAACATTTTACCCCTAAGGACTGATCTTCTGTTTGTGTCTTTGTACAGGGCCAAAAGATTTGAGTGTAAAAGCTGAGTCATGTGAGCATTTTAACCGTTGGCTCACAGAGGCCTTGATCCAACTACCATTGAAGAACTCCCATTGACTTGAATAGGGCAATCTGTTAATCAACTAACAAAGTAAAAGTAGCCTAAGCACTTCATTAAACACAGTGGGTATTATGGTTATGCTCAAAAGGTTCTGTCAGCTGGATTTTTAAGACCTGATTTGCAGGAACAGACTGGAAGAGAGGTAAGACTTTAAACATCTACATAGGAGTATCATTTTTATATGCTTTCAGCAAGAATGTCAATAGCAATCCCTTTTTCATTTTAAAATCAAAATATTTGAAAAAGTGTTATTGAAAACTATGGCACACAAAATTTGATCCCAATAACCAACAGACTAAATTGGAATCCTCTTACAATTCAATGTAAATTATACAAAAGTATTTTCCTGTTGCTATACCATTTTTACTCCCACCATTTTAGCAAGCAGAGCCAAAATAAAGTCCCATCAGGAAGCAAAGAAGAACAACAAAAATTGAGAGCTTGATTCTGCTTTTAACCTACATTACACACTGTCTTTTGTCAGCTATTTATTTAATTTACTAACAATGTGTCTCTGTTTTCTTTTCCTGATAATATATTAAATATGGGAGACATTTTGTGGCAGTTCTACAAATTAATTGCTTTTCAAACTAAACATTGGGGACATGAGCTTGGCTGTAGACTGGCAGTGTAAATCTGCAAATATGGAACAACTGAAGCATTGCAAGTAGACTGCAGGCAGTCAGCAGGTTAACTGATAATCTGCTCAGATCCTCTCTTAACTGGATTCAACAGGGGCCTTAAAAAAAAAAGGCTGCTAAAGGTAAAAGAGACATACATCCACCAGATACTAATTTTACTGTCACACCTGCTCACCAATAGGTGTTATTCTAGCCAAATGCAAATTCATCACGACCTGAGCTGGTTGGACAGAAAACAGTTTTATCCATTTTTTTCGAAGTCCGGTTTCATCAAAATCTCAACGTTTAATGGGAACGTGTAGACTGACAAAAGTTTCAACTGAAAATCATAGAAGTGAATCATTTTGACTTTCTTATTTAGATTATTTTAATTTAGACTGTTATAATATTCAGTTTGGTATGTTTTATTGATATTACATATTTTATATACATTACGTTTCAACATTATTAAATGAAATGACCATTTCTGTGAAAAATCTCACTATTGCAACTTTTCATTCTAATTTCAGAATTTCGTGCAGGATGGAAATTCTGTTATCTGATCAGCTGTACTCATCACCAATCACTAGCAGGAACTATGGCTAGATTCACAAAAGGATTTGGGCTCCTAACTGCCACTTTAGATGCCTAAATCCCAGAATAAGGCCCCACTGGGAATCAAAAAAACCCCTACTTAGCTGTTGCCAAACCTTGTAGGTGCCTTAACGCTCTCTCAGCACCAAAGTTTTTGCAGTCAAAGTTCCCTAGGTGCTTATATTTCTGCCTCTGCAAATCAGCACTACAGCCTTACTTTAAGCATCCAGACACCTAAGCCCCAGAGCAATGCACAAAGTGGGGAGAATAGACATTCCTCTGCCTAATTCACTTGCAGGCTCCTAAGTTTGCTCAGAGCTCACCTACTGGACATAGACAAACTCACACAAAATGGCAGCAGCAGGTGGAGCAGAACCTCTCTCATAACTTTTAGCTCAGCGGTTAAGGTACTCACCTGGGATGTGGGTACTTCAAGCCCCTCCTTTGCCTGAGGCAAGTGTCTGAACCACAGAGCTATGGGATAGTCTGATGTGGGTCTCTACCAGTCTCACCTGTTGAAGCTGGTCCAATGTGGATAAATGATTAAAGAGTCATTGGAGAAAGGGGACTGGATCCAGGGTCTCCCACCTCCCAGTGAGTGCTCTAACCTCCAGGCTACAGAGTCATAGAAGCTGGAACTAAGGGTATTGGAGGTGCTGCCACACCCCCTGGCTTGAAGTGGTTTCCATTATATGCAGGGTTTACAGTTTGGTTCAATGGTTCTCAGCACCCCCACTATGAAAATTATTCAAGCACCCCTGTACAGAGTCACTCTCATATTTGCTCTCTTTAGCCCAATGACTCTTTCCTTATTTATTCCCAGTGGAACAGCTTCAACAGGAAAACTGAGGAAGGCCCACGTCAGAATATCCCATAGCCCAGTGACTAGGACTTTCACATGAAAGGTGGCAGATCCCACTTCAAATTCCTTTTCCCTTTCAGATAATGGTCTCCCACATCCAAGCCAAGTGCTGTAACCACTCAGCTAAAAGTTATGAGGAGTTTCTCCCTGAACCTGTTCCCCCCAGCTTCTTTCAAAAACGGCATAAGCACCTAACCCCAAAAGAAAGTTTTCCAGTTAAGAATCCCACATGCCTCCCTGAAGCACACATTTAGGCCCTAACTCCCTGAGAGAGGCAGAGCTTAAGTCGCATCCCTCATCCTAACATCTACTGGTTAGCTTAGGCAAGGAGCCGCCTAGCATGCTAGCATTCTGTGGTACCTATCTCTCCTCATTCATTGTACATGGAGCCTAGGCACCTAACTCAGGGTATGTCTACACTTACATTTTATAGCACTCTAACTTGCTGGCTTGTGGGGGGGTGAAAAATCACCACCCTGAGCACAGCAAGTCAGAGTGCTTTAAAGCGCTAGTGTAGACGGGCTCCTAGCACTTGGCGCTAATCCCCTCGTGGAGGGGGATTACTGGGGCACTGGGAAAGCTCTCTCCCAGCACTCGCGTGTGACCACACTCGCACTTCAAAGCGCTGTTGTGGGAGCGTTCCTGTGGCAGTGCTTTGAAGATTCCAGTGTAGACATACCCTCAGCCTTTGTGAATCCCAGTGATTTTCTAGGTGCATAAAAGTTAGGTGTGGTGACACTCAACAGTACCACATCTAAGTTCCTTGATTAATCTAGCCCTACCTATAAAAAACGTGAAGCCCCAAGTTTCTGAGTCCAGGTCAGGTGACTCAGGCTCACAGAGCTCATGCTGTGGGGATAAATGGCTGAGCCCAAATGTCTCCACTATAATTTTATAGCCCCAGAGCATGAGCTCTAATCAGATGACCTGGGCCAGCAACAGCTGTGCTATGGTCTTTTATCACAGTGTCCTTAGGTACTAATATGGCCCCTATCATCATAGTATCTAAGCACCTCGCAATCTTTAATGGATTTATCCTCACAACACCATCGTATAGGGTGGTACTAATAGGCCCATTTTACAGATGGGGAACTGAGGGACAGAAAGACAAACTGATCATTACAACTTCTGTCCTGAAAAGAAATAAAAAGTGTCATGAGAACTGGGAAACATCCAAAAATAGGGCATGCTTTGACCAAGTGTATTCAAACTGAGTCAAACACATATGCTAATGATAGGCTATTATCTGAAAGAGTCAAATTTGAAGCTAATATAGTGAGTGTAAATTCTAGCTGGCCTACTGTAAAATTGTTTGCATTTGTGAGTACATTTATCTCTGTAGCCAGTAGGGAGTTTTATGGATGGAGTTTTTGGCAAGACCTTTGACCCTACTTATTCAGTCATGGGTGACTAGATTTCAATGAGACTGAAATTTGCCATCACAAGCTTTTCTCATCTCTCCATGACATTGCTGGAAATCATAGCAGCTAATGGCACCAAATACTATAATGTTGTCCCTCAGTGATTTGAAACTTGCCTTTCACCACTATTAATATATCATATGCAGTTACAGAACATGCCAAATCATTAGTCCTCCCTAGGAAATGAGTATCAGAACCAACATAAAACAGATTTAAATAATGTAATTTTCAGTTTATGAATTCGACTGATGTGAAAAAAGTACAAGGGTTCTCACTTGGGATCTAATTCTCCTCCCATTAGAGGTACTGGCAAAACTCACAATGACTTCAGTGTTGCATGATGAGATTGCTAGTGACTTGAAGTCAAGCAAAGGCCTGGCCCTACAAGCTACTGAAGATGCTCACATCATATTGACTCTCCCTGTTAAGTAGCACAGAAATTATTCATAAGGAAATTTACCAGTCCTCTAAAAGCAGGAGCTCTTTACAATTGGCTGATGCGGATCACACAATCCTGCTCTTTTTCCACTTTGCAGCCTTCTCCAACTTGCAGAAAACTGAATTGCAGTATAATCTTAAACTGAAGTGAAAGCTAGACACCTACATTAGGCCTGTGAGATTGTGTTTAAACATCATTTTTCCAACAGTGGTGACTATATCCAGAGCCCTGTGTATTCCATGATACCACAGCTATAAAATTCACAATGGAATCCACCCCTCCCCAGAAACTGTGCTTTAGAATATGATATTTCATTTTCATCAGAATGGTTGTGAATGGAACCATGAGTATGAACCAAATATAAACTGGTATAGTATTGTCTTCCTGAATTTGTAGCCAGCCTGAAAAACTATTTTAGCACAAATGCCCAGTTAATGTATTTATCCTATAATCCCAGCCCCCCTTCCAGTTGCCAAGAGCATCAGCATCCCCCTTATTACCTGTCAAACCTCCAGCTTCTCCCTCTGACAACTAAGACAATGCAGTTATGTAAAAGTATCTGTGGCACCCTGAAAACTGAAAATGTGGTGACAGAATAAAAGCAATGAAATACAACATAAAAAAATAAACACAGTAGTAGTAGTAGTTATACATTTTCACAATCAACTCATTTTAAAATTTCCTTTTTTAAAATAGCTGTTGCAGAATTTCCAGTCTACCACATGACTCCAGAAACCAGAGTTCTTCCTATAGTATTTCAGACCAGCTTGCACTAGATACACAGGGCCTTGATCGCATCTTCAAAAAAGGTGTCTTTCCCTCACTCCATCCTCCCACAGACACATGCACACTTAAAAATAATAAATAGCAAATCCTATGCCATTACAGTCCAGCAATACCTGGGTACAATATCTTCATAAAAGATGTTCCCTCACACTCTCACACTATGGAAGAATAGACTCATCACTGGAGTGACCCCTTGTGGCTAGGTGTGCCGTAAAAGTTTGTCATCCTCTAACATTGCCCTGCAGACATCTGCTCTGGCTCTGCCGTGGTCTGGCTCTGCTCGTACATGGCCCTCCAATCAGGTCATGTTTTAGTTCTACCCCTTCTGGGGTATCAGTGTCATAAGTGGAGAGTGTCCCACTGTCCAACATGACATTGGGCATTGATATGACATCTTCTACCTCTCCAAGGCTTTTCTTCCATTCCCCTCTTCTGACAGAGTAGTGGTCCTGGGGCTTCTCCATGGAGTCTCTTTTAACCAACTTAAAAGCAAAACAAAAACACAACAAAAGTAACGTCTGTCCCCTCCCTGACACTCAGAGAGTTACCTCCCTGGAGTCTTGTCTCTAGTCTGTATCCTCCATTTCTGTTTACTCCCAAGGCTATCTCTCGATTGGTCTTCTCTCAGGCCCACTGCTAGAATGTGCCGCACCCTGATGGCTTCTCAGTATTTCTCCAGGTTCTATGCTCTACTACTCAGAGAGTGGCTGCAGAGTTCCTTTTCTTTTCTCCCTGCAAACTCCTCCTAATCTGTGCTTCCTTTCTTTATGGTCATCACCTAGCTCTTCTCCAGCTGGACTTCATCTTTAATTAAGCCTGACCCACCCTCCAGGCACAGTCAGGTAGCATAACTGGCCTCTCAGGGCAACCTTAACTCTTTTATTGCCTGTGGGTCCCCCCACACACATATTCACGTTTTTGCAGTCCAGAAATTCACTTCTCCCTGTATCTACTTTAGACTTAGGGTACGTCTACACTACGGGACTATTCCGAATTTGCATAAACCGGTTTTGTAAAACAGATTTTATAAAATCGAGTGTGCGCGGCCACACTAAACACATTAAATCGGTGGTGTGCGTCCACGGTCCGAGGCTAGCGTCGATTTCTGGAGCATTGCACTGTGGGTAGCTACTCCGTAGCTATCCCATAGTTCCCGCAGCCTCCCCCGCCTCCCCTCCCCCGCCCCTTTGAATTTCCGGGTTGAGAAATTCATTGTCGCGGATGGTTCTGGGTAAATGTCGTCAGTCACTCCTTCCTCTGGGAAAGCAACGGCAGACAAGCATTTCATGCCTTTTTTCCCTGGATTGCCCTGGAAGATGCCATAGCATGGCAATCATGGAGCCTGTTTAGCCTTTTGTGACTGTCACCGTATGTGTACTAGATGCCGCTCACAGAGGCGATTCAGCAGCGCTACACAGCAGCATGCTTTTGCTTTTGCATGATAGCAGGGATGGTTATCAGCCATATTGCACCATTTACCATACCATAAATTGGTAATAAGATGATTGTGGCTACCAGTCCTTTTGCACTGTTCCATTTGCTGCTGTCATAAGTGCCCCTGGCTGCTCTTAGCCAGGGGCGCAAAAGCCAAAATTGGAAATGACTCCCTGAGTCAATCCCTCCTTTTTGGTATCTAAAAATAGAATCAGTCCTGCCTAGAATATGGGCAAGTCCCCTAGAATATGGGCAAGTCCCCTAGTCCTGCCTAGAATATGGGCAAGTGTACTAGAGAACCACTGTATCATAGAACCAAAGAGCACAGCTGCTCTGTGTCAGATCCTGCAGAAATTATGAGCTGTATTCTATTCACAGGGGGTGCTCCTGCAACAACCCCACCTGTTGATTCCGTTCTTCCCTCAGCCTTCCTGGGGTACCGTAGCATTGTCCCCCCACTTGTGTGATGAAGTAATAAAGAATGCAGGAATAAGACACATGATTTGTTAGTGAGATATGAGTGGAAGGCAGCCTCCAGCTGCTATGATAGTCCAGACAGGACAGTAAGGAGTGTGTAGGAGAGGAGCCCAGCATCCCTCTGCTAGTTCAGGGGCACTTGAATCTTTTCTTTACACAGGCAGGGTGGGGGCTGCTGGAGCTCCGCCCCTGTTTCTATGACGACGATGGTTATCAGCCATACTGCACCATCTACCAGGAAAAATTAGGACCAGGCGCCTTGATCGACCTAACAGATGCTGGTCATCATGGTTACCAGTCCTTTTGCACTGCCCCTTTTGCCAATAGGCTGATGATGAGGACGGGTACCAGTCGTATTGCACCATCAGCCACCCATGGCGGGGCGAAGCAAGGATGTTGGGGTTCAGTGCTGCAGCATCGGGTCTATCTGCAGCATTCAGTAAAGATAGGGTGACGTTAAAGAGTCAAGAGAGGATTGTTTTCCCTTTCACTTCTGGGGGTGGGTGGGGGGGTGCGTAAATTGCCGAGCTATGCCCTGACCCACCGCGGACACTGTGTTTGACCCTAGAAGCATTTGGAGCTCAGCCAAGAATGCAAATACTTTTCGGAGACTGCAGGAACTGTGGGATAGCTTGAGTCCTCCAGTCCATGAGCGTCCATTTGATTCTTGGGCTTTCCGTTACGTTTGTCACGCAGCAGTGCGCTGAGCCCCTGCTATGGCGTCTGTCTGGAGATTTTTTAAAAATGATTTTGAATTTCGTCTTCTGTAACGGAGCGCTGATAGAACAGATTTGCCTGCCCTTACAGCGATCACATCCGCATGGTCCATGCGGGAGCTCTTTCTTTATTTTGATTTTTAACTGCATCGCCACCCGTGCTGATCGGAGCTCCACGCTGGGCAAACAGGAAATATTCAAAAGTTCGCGGGGCTTTTCCTGTCTACCTGGCGACTGCATCCGAGTTCAGATTGCTGTCCAGAGCGGTCAGTGGTGCACTGTGGGATAGCTCCCGGAGGCCAATACCGTCGATCAGCGTCCACACTAACCCTAATCCGATATGTTAATACCGATACTAGCGTTACTCCTCTCGTTAATGAGGAGTACAGAAACCGGTTTAAAGAGCCATTAAAATCGATATATGGTGCCTCCTAGTGTGGACGGTTGTGGCGTTAAATCGGTTTTATGCTCGTAAAACCGATTTAAACGCCTAGTGTAGACCAGGCCTTAGTATAGGCAGAGTGGAGGAAGCAAAATGAAAGGAGAGGAAAACACAATATTTAACATGACAGCCCTATTTGTTTTTCTTTTACTTAGGATTCAATCAGAAGTGCAGTATACAATACATAGTACATTTGCAATGATCTGCTGGAAGGTTAAAATTCTGCCTTCAAACTGAAAGTAGTGTTGAGGCAGTAGAGTGACTCCCTCTCTGGATTCTGTGAAATCATCCTGTCCAGAGATTTACTCCCTGTGCTTCATTGAAATATTTCTGAAAGGCATTTTTATTTTTTTTTAAATGGATCAGGCTAGACTAAATTGCAGCTATTTAACAAAAAAATTCTTAGCAAGGATACTCCCCACCCTGGCCTTCTGAAGAGGACTCAAGCTTAACTGTGCTCTCTTATCAACAGTTTCAATACATTTTTCAGGAATAAAGTATGAACACCTCTAGCAAAGTGCAGATTAACATATGCCATTTTGCCGCGTGGTACCTCCTTCCTCCATAACCATGTGAATGCCAGATTTTTTGGTTTGAGTGGAAATACAAATTCATATATTCCTGAGTCCTTCTCTGTGAACACCCCAGTGTCAGGGGATTTATCACAGACTAAAAGAGGGAGAATATTTGATGCAGTCAGTTTTTTTTTTTTAATTAGCAGCAAGTCACTAAATCACCATTTAAAGGACTCATATGACCATTCCAGAGGGATGGTACTTATATTGCAAGTGCAAAGGTTAGTATGGGATAAAGTATCCAGAGGGAATGGTGCCTTAATCCAATCACTACAGGTGGAAGCATGCTGGGAAATGTAAAAGGATTAGAGGTGAGGTCAACTACCTACGAGGCATGTGAAGGGGATGAGATGGTTCTGTTTGTGTGAATGTGCAGATAAAGAATTTATCTGAAAAAAATGGGGCAGAAAATGAACATACATGGGATGGGTCAGATCTTCAGCTGGTCTTAACGGACATCGATCCATTGACTTTGAGGGAGCTATGCCAATTTACACTGAGGATCTCGCAAAAAGTCAGTTTATTTATTTATGTATTTATTTTCATGTTCCTCCGCTCCTGATGAGTGTTGGGTTCTTAGACTGCCAAATGGTGTATATGTTTGTAGTTATGGATTATAGTCTTTATTTTGCATCATTCACAGAAATGTATTGGGATATGTTTGTCACTGATCTTTGACAATGCATTGTCAGTGGTTTCCTAGTCTCTAGCAGTGGTAGAGACAGAAGATGAAAGCCATTTGGATGAAGATCAGTAGAGACAGGATGGGGTGATACTGGAAGGCTGGCTGGGGAAAGCATCCAAAGAATATGGTGATGTTGGTGTCTGCTTCCAAAGCTGCTGGGATTACCCACACCTTGCCAATTAACTTCACAATGTAGGAGTTCTCCCAGCTCCTCAACTACTCTTAAGTCTGTTTTACAGATCTGTAAGCCTTGATGGTTACAATTTAATAACTGTTGGATTTGATTATAGAGATACTGTAGGAATAGACTGTGAAACTGAGTTTGCATCTAGATATGGATCCAAAATTGGGGGGCAGTCATATCGAGGCAGTGAATCATTAGGACATAATCTGGCTCCAGTAAGTTATAGCAACTTCAGAAGTTTGTTCAAGATGGAACACATACAGGAACTGATTGTGTTTACTCCCACAAGAAGCCCTTATTCATGCAGGACTAAACACATGAGCAAGGCTTGAAAGGTCAGGCCCATATGTGCAAGCTTTACATGATTTATTCTCAGCGTATGTGTGAGTATAACATCTTCCATCACATCCAGAACCATTATTTGACTGCTATCATAACAGTAGGTCCTAGAGGAGAGAACACAGATATTTTTGGAGCAGCAATAAGCATAGGTGCTGACTCTGTGTGTGCTCTGGGGCTGGAACACCCACAGAAAAAAAATTGTGGATGCTCAGCACCCACCAGCCACAGTTGTTCGGTGGCACCCCCAATCAACTGTTTGGCAGCAGCCCCCGTTAGCTGATCAGGGCACTGCCAAATGGCTGATTGGAGGCGTCACCGAACAGCTGATTGGCAGCTGTGGGAGAAGCTTGGGGGAGGGTGGAGAACAGTGAGTGGGTGCAGAGGATTTTGGTCTAATTCATATAAAATGAACATCCTTTCTACCAAACCAGAGACTGAGTATTTAGTGTCCCTTTGTATCATATGTTATCTTAAAGGCAACTCAGGGGAGTGAAGCTGCCCAGCTAGCACATTTTATTTTCATGGCACTATTTACAAATATGGTTATCTTAACAAAAATGTTCAGAAGTAATGGCTAGGTTGATTGAGATGCTATAAAAGACAAGTTTGAGTTACCCAACATCTGATTCATACACTGAAAAGTCTGTATTATGAGCCAGACACAATGCTCCCATTGAAACCAATTGTTTTTTCAGCAACCTAAAAGGGAAGCGAGATCAGGCCATAACTCTGTGATGTACTCTCACGGTGGTGTTAAAACATGGCAGGAAATGGAAATACATGAGAAAGGCTTTACTTTTAGTGTTTTTAGGTTATTGGGTTATTTCTGGCTCATGATAAGCTCTGGCATGTTTCACCAAACTGTGGAGGCGCAGCTGGTAATGTGCCTTTTCCAACATTTCGCCTATTGCAATCTAAAAATGAACAGCAAGGGGGAAAAAGCATCTCTGCAGTAAGTATCACAAGTGCCAATTACAACTGAAGTGATGGTCTTAAACTTTTCAATTCCTACCAAGGTTTATCAAAACAGTTATAAAAAAGTTATGAGAGCTCTAGAGAGACACGCACTGGTCTGAAATGTGTTTATTTCAGCCTACCTTAGATGGCATCTCATTTAAGCCTGAATGTTATTTTTTAAGGCATTTTTTAGACAACATTCACGAATGACAGCTGGCTGACCCTTGCAGTGGTGTTGTAACCGAGTTAGTCCCAGGACATGCCTTCAAACGTGGCTACCACTACCATTAGATAGTACGGACTAATCCCCAGTATAAGAATAATGGCCTTTAAAAAGCATTAAGCATACTCTCTAGTTTCTCAGATTTTTCCTTTCTGATTTTGTAGGTGACATCTCTGATTTCTATGATACAATCATTTTAATATCTGTGTACATTTTAATCAATAATCCTTTGACAAACTAGCATACACTATGAATTGGAGTTACTTCAGGTTTTTCATTTTGGGTATCTTTTAATCTCAAGTGAAATTTCATTATTCACTCAGCTCATTTGTAGAGCTCAGGATTGGCTGCCTATCATACAATCCTGGAGGATCCAATTGCTGAACTGAAGCCTTGCTTTGTATGCGTATGCAGAAAAATGAACTAAACTCACAACTATTCACTGAACATGCTCTAACAACCAGCGTCAACAGACTGGAAGCTTAAGAAATAAGTCTTCAAGGTAGCTTTAATATTTGTGTCATTTGTATAATTCATCTAAACATGAAGGTTTATATTCAATATCTGGAAGATATTATACTTAATTTGGCTCACTCCTAAATATCTTATTATCCCAGAACAGCACCATGGATAATCTAATAATCAAATTCTGCTGCCATTGAAGTTAATGAAAAAAACTATCTTTGAGTTCAGTGGGAACAGGATTAGGTCCAACACCTTGCTTTGCATTACTTAATTTCTGCATTCTACAATAAGAAAAAAACAGAAGGCTTCACTTCAGAGAGAGGACTTTGAAATGTAGTCGTTTTCTGCTGTATTCCTTTCCTCCATATTAGTAGCAGAGTACAATATCATATTAACTACGCATATTTATTTATTACATTTGTGTAATTCAGGATAAAGTTAACCATTACAGTTCTGTTTACAGTGGGATTTACTCTAACACAAGGACCACCTATAATTAGATTGGGGCGGGGTGTTCTCAAAGACGTGTGTGTGTGTGTGCGCGCGTAGAAAAGGAAGCCTCTGTAAGAATACATCTGAGATCTGAGTTGGGAAACAGGCTAGAATGCTGATTTACAATCAGTAAAAGGATCATGTTCTATTTTTAAGATCTGAAATTCCAAGTTTGGTCCAGGCCTAACTAAAGCCAATTCTTGGGGCAGAATAGCTCTCTGAGAAGCCAGCACTGATGTTAGGGCTAAGATTCCTGGAAGACAGATTTACCTTCATGATTTGTGACTGTGTTCAAGGATTGATATATGTAATGAAAATAAAACAAGTCACACTAAGAAAATTCCAATTCCCCAACAGTGATTTCTTCTCCAACATAAAAATCAACCTGAAAGGCTCTGAGATCTACTACTGCTCTAATGAGCAGCAACAAAAAGTTTGCAAAACGATTCTGAGTTCTAGTCATTATTCATATTTGTTGAAAAGTTTGAACAAACAAATCTCAGCCTACTGGTTGTTTGCCAGCTGTTTTCTTGAACTATTTGGTATTGTTTCTACATCCTGATTAGGCAACTGAAACTTTATAAACAACAGATTTGCAAATGGTTAATGGTTCATAGCATAGAACATAATAATGATTAGCAAATTTTGTGCAAGAAAACCCTTCTTTGTAAATGAGTATTGAGCATTCCTACAAAGAAAAGTCAAACATTTATACTAAGAAAACCAAATTTGCATGAAAGTTCATGAATTAAGAACAAAAGAGGGCATTTACATGGTGAAACCAGCATCCAGATTACCTGGAATATGAATGTTGGCAAAATATTTTTGTACTATACAATAAATTTCACAAAATACTTTCACCAACTAGCAGTATTGTAATGTTTGCAGTTTTACTAGAGACTGGAGTTCCTTATTATCTTTATCATTGAAAAGCAGAGTCATTTGCCTTCCTCAAGGACATATGCAGCCAGTGGTGGTACTGCAGGTTCTGCCTAAAGCAGGGAGAAATAAAGCCAATTGTGCAATTTGGAGAACATAGAATGGAACACTCATTTCTAATTGTGCAATGAAGCAGAAACCAGAAACAAGTCCCCCTTTTAAATTAAAAAAGTCTGTCTGGAAAGAAAATCTCACAGTTTGGCCCAAAATGAACTCAGTAACCTTTCTAAATAGCATTCTTAAGCATCTATAATGCAGGGTTCTCTTAGCCGAAAATGAAGATGAAAGGAAAAAATAGATAAAAATAAAATTGGTCTAACAAAGTTTTAGACATTTTTTTCCAATGATAACGCTACAGACATTTTTAAACATTGCAGATTACACAGTAAATGCTTGACCAATAACAAGATTACTAATTTGTTGAACTAAAGGGGATGTTTAGAGAACATTTTAATAATATTAAAGTATGTGAACTTTGTCTTGTTTACTGACCACTTATCTTAACAAATGGGACACAAAACAATATGACACAGCAGTACAGAAATTTAAACAAAATGAGATTTGGTTGGATTTTTAAAGGCAGATTTAAAGTTATTTTCTTAAGTCTTCTCCTTGGCATAACTCTTGTATTTTTTCTGATTCACCAATAGTGTCTTATGCCACAAAAGGTTGACTTTGGCATTCATCTGAATGATACACTTCCTTTTAACTGTTTTCAGGTTGATGCTGGGACACATTGGGTGTTTAAGTATCTTAAAACTATCCAATAAATGTAAATGTGTTGGTCCTATGCAAACAACCAAAATATCAACTTTAAAATTAGGGATAGGAGAACCTTGAAAAATCAGAGGTGTTGCAGACTTATTGGGTGAGGGAGGTCGGGGGTTCACAAACTTTGCAAAAATATTTCAGGATGGGAAGCCATTTCTTCATGTATTTTAAACCCATGTTTTATTTCCAAGAGTGATTCAGTTACAAAAATAAACAGTGTTTAGTTTGGTTTGGTTTCATTCAATGGAGTCTCTGCTATGTATCAGCAATAGAAGAACATCTCTTAAAAACTAGGCTAGCACAAGAAGGCAACTTATATTAGAATGGGAGCAGCAGCAGCTATAGTTGTGGTATCATAAACTTTTCCATTCTAATCTCATATTTCATCGACTCATAAGTGAAGGCCCCGATTCTGCAGTGGTAGTTAGCATGGGAAAAAGGAGTTTACACTAGAAGATTCCACTTAAGGCTTGGCTTTTAGTTTATCACTGAATGGTGGACATGAAGTCTGACATGAATTTGCTTAGATATTTCCACTAAAAGAGCTGCTTTTCTTGAGATTAGTCAAACGCCTTTATCACCGAGCATCTCCCTTGCATAACTAATCTCATTCAGCCCACTCTAGCATTTGTTCATCTTCAAATTAAGGGTCTTTACCCTCTCCCTTGGTATGCTGCAGAGCACCATATAGTCTCTCATTGTGTTGTAACTCATCACCGCAGTTCAGCAGACCAACAATTACTACCACCCTGTCTAGATCTCTAAACGCCTGGAACCCTGCCAAGACCCAAAGAGTCTCTGGCTACAGTGCTCTTATTATTCATTGGCTGAAGCTGTATATTAACATGTCTTGGTAACAGTAGGACAAGACTCCTCCTCTGCCAGAGAAGGCCACTCAAAGTATTTCCACCTCCTAGGCAGAGAGGACAGAGGTCCCCACACTGGCAATATTCAAGGCCATGACACAGACCTTGCCTCACACTTTAACAAACACTACCAGGTGGATGTGGATGGCAGCAGCAAACTTAGCTTGTAAAATTCTCCAAGCCACCTATTGAGCAAGCCTGACTCTTCAGTCACCTCACCCCATCAGGGACTCTTCCACAGGTTGGGAGTTCCTCCACTTCTCTGGAGACTATCAGGGTTGGGTATGTCCCACCTTTAGCACTAACTGAAACAATGGTGGAGCATGCCCTTAGATATTCTTTGCCTTGTACTAATCTTTGCCTCCTTGTTTCCTGGTAGATGGTGCCATAATGATGATTTGTCTGGACTCTTCCACAGGATGGGTAAAGAGTGGGGACAAATCAAATTACAGCTCAGCAATTTTATCTCATATACAAACATATTAATCCTATATCTCCATTGTATATTATATATTTTAGATAATACAAAATAGGTCAATTTTATAATATGCCAAATATATCTTAAAAGGGGCTATTATTCCTCACATATAGTGGAGATTTATATTAAACATATATTTCTTCTGTATGGGAAAACCTGCTATTTTACAAAGGAAACATTGTGTGCTACATTAGCCTGGGAAAACAGAGGGAGCTGATGGCTGTTCTAGTTTATACAGGTTGTTTATGGTAATCTTACCCGGACACTGGCGCCAAGAATCTAGTGAGTGTATTATTTATACAGTTACATCCCCTTCTGCCCTGAACACATCCATTTTTCCACTTGCCCTCCATATCAGCACAACTCCACTTGTATAGGGCTTAGAGAGATGGAAAATCACTTCACAAGTATGTCATGGACGTGGACTTTACAGCCACTTTGTACTCTCTTTCCACACGTGTAAATGACCTCACTAGGCCCTATATTTCTCCCAAATAAAATGGTGGGCCTGATTCTGATCTCACTCACACCGAGTAAGGCAGAAGTAACTCAGATGAAAAATCCATAAAATTATAACTATATGAGACCTTTATGTTTGAGAAAAGAAGAATCAGACTCACTGTGTTTGGCTGGAGTCCCACAGAAAATTGTTGCTATAGTTCAGGACTTTACAAATGACACTTGTATATTATAAATGAGGTCCCTTATTCCTTGTGTATCCAAAATTCCTAGGGGAGTTTTGGGTGAGTTAGGAATTAAGGTCCATATTGAACATTTCGGGTTTAATTTACTTTTGCATTTCACTTACAAATTTACTTGAAATTTAAGAATAAGATTTAAGAACAAGAAGGTACTAGAGTGCAAACAAATTCAGTATGAATTAAAAAAATAATCATGAACATTAAAGTTATAATTTATTTGGGAGAAAACACAATTAGAAACTGTTTTTAAAAAAATCTGAAAGATGAGTTGCAACAGACCTATAAAGTAAGTGCTAGGGGCATCAACTGTTCCTTTTCCACCTCATCCATCTCACATACAGTATAATTAGATGTGGCTGTTACAAAATAATTTAGCTCAATCATATGAAATAAAGACAAGGTACGATATGGGAATAGTAAAGCAGTCTAATTATGTTTAATCCATTTTAATCACACTAAGACAATTACTAACCACCTCTCAGTTCTGAGGCTTTGGAGAGCTAGAAAATGGGCATGAATGTTTAATTTTGATTCAGTGACGCTACCCAGGCAAGTGTTTGCAGTTTGGTGCCCTATATTTGTCACATATGTAAAGTATAGGACTATAACAGTAATCTCATACTATTGAAATGGTATTTCAAATAGCACTTATAAGAGTAAACTTACTCATGCATTTAAGTATTTGCAACTTTGGGGCCCTTTTTTTTTTTGTAACTCCAATAAAGTACAAACTATAATTTAAGCCTATAATAATGAATAGTAATTGAAAGCTGCTGAAGGAGTTAAAATGTTTCTGTAAATGACAAAGCAGCAAAAGTGCTAATTAGCGTACTGGAAATTGATTATACATCCAACAGAATACACATGTTTTAAAGCACTGTTTTACAGCACGTGCTACTGGATGTTGGCATCCTTTTTTTAATATATACACCCACCATAAATAGAATTGTGGATAAGTCATAAAACAAAATCATAATCTCGCCTGCTCTCAAAATATAACAAAGCTCTCTTACCAAACAAACATTTATGTTCTTTGCAAATATCCTGAAGTAGTTGGAAGCTGATCAACTTCTTTCAGGATGCTAAACAGATGAAGGCCCCAACCTAGCAAGCTGTTCTACAGAGTGGACTCCAAAGCCAGCGTGGACCAACTTGTAGAATCAGGAGCCTATAGTAATATGACAGGTTTGTTAAATGAAAACTACAAAGCTTGTGGCACACTTATTACCTTATCTTTCTTTTAAGGTATGTCTACACTGCAATTAAAAACCTGTGGCTGGCCCATGCCAGCTCACATGGGGATCAGACTGTGGGGCTGTTTAACTGCAGTGTAGACTTCTCAGCTTAGCCTGCTGCCTGTCTGGGACCCTCGCAAGGTCCTACAGCCTGGGTTGCAGCCTGAGCCTGGAAGTCTACACTAAAATCCTGACCCAAGCCCTGAGAAGCTGAGTCAGCTGACACCGGCCAGCCACAGGTGTCTAAAAAAGCACACCATATAAGACTTAAAAATAGCTTCACATTTCAAGACGGACTGTAGATTATCCATAATGGCCAATATTTTGTATGTCAATTTTTTCCCCAGTCCATAACACACTGTCTCTCTCATATACATCCTCCGAGAGCGCAGTTGGTGACTTGCAGGACAGGTAGAATGTTGCTGATACATTGTCATTGATACCAATACCCTGGGCAAGACTGCTGTTTTAGGAATAAGTTGGCACCCAGTTTCATAGTGACATATTATATTGTTTATTAGTTCTCTCCTATTACAGGCTGTAGGTGCCTTTGTCATTTCTTCACAAGCACCAATTATAATGTAAAGACTGGACCAGCAATGAACCCCACTATACCAAGAGATAGTCACATAAACCCTTACCAAAAACAAACAAACAAAAAACCCAAATATCCCACCCTTGTCCCAGTAGTGATCATCAGACATTGCCTTTTTACACAAAAGCCAAGTAGGAGGATAGACACTGAAGCATGAATCAGCAATTTCAGGTGAATTCATGTATAACAAAGGGAAGCAAGATCCAAAACTGTAAGGACTTCATGGACAAAAGCCTTCCTGAAGCCTTCCTTCCATTTTTAAACAGAGGATCTCTAACTTGAGTGTCTCCACTGATCTCAGATGAGATGAGCCCTGACACAGTCAATACCCAGAACATCTGGGGCTTTATAAGCCAAAATCAATACCTTAAACTCTACTTGAATCCCCCCAGGCAGCCACGGCAGATCAAAAAGCACTGGTGCAATGTGTTTAAGATGTGACATCTCACTTGACAAGAAGGCAACTGCATCCCAGGCTAGCTTCAGTTTCCAAATAGATCTAAGATTCAGCCATAAAAAGAGTTCCTGGCAGTAGTCTAATCTCAATGTGAAATAGGCTCAATCTAAAAGAGGAAATCCCAGCTGCCCAGCCACACTAAAGGAAACAAATTCTCCAGGATGCTGCTATTGCAACCTGGTCATCCAACAACAACTGAGTCTAATCAGGCTCCAACACTGAGAACTTGACTAACAAAGAGGGAATAAACCCCTCAGCTCCAGGGGCAAATTGCTTTTCCACCGAATCTACTAACTGGTTTGCTAAACCACCACAATCACCTCTGTTTCTTCTGGATTGAACCTCCACTAGCCACATGGATAATTATTTTCCAACAACTTCATTCTACCACTTGCTGTTCATTGCTTATTAGTTCAATTGGTTGGCATAGTTTCTCAAAGCTATGCTTGATGCTCTACAATGTCAAGTAGTGCTTGGGAGTAAAAAGAACACTAATTATTTTGTACAGCTTGGTCCAAATTCTGCTCTCAGTAAAACCAACAATCTCCACTGGAGTTATATTAGTGTAACAGAGTGAAATTTGGCCCTTTGTGCCCGTTTTGGATCAGCCAGCTTGCCAGAGATGTGTTGCTTTAGTATAAGGTTCTTATCCACTCAAACTGCATGAACAGTGGACATAAATGATTTCTTTATTAGCATTGGCTCAGTCTGCTGGTGATCTTAGTGTGTACAAGTCTATAGCTGATGGACAGTTAGTTTCTTTTATTCATATCCTTAAATGACTGGAGATTGCAGATATGAGTATAATTCACAATTAATAATGTATTTTATTAATGTCATTATTTGCAGAACATACGCATGCAGATTTCAATGTCCCCAAATTTATTTTTAATTCAGATTATGTATGACTGGTATGCTCGGGTCATTTTACCTTGTTGCAGTATTAGGTGGCATGGCCTCAGTTTCCCTTCCCCTCAATGTCTTAGTTCACCTCTGCAGGTCCAGTCTCCCAGTAACTGGGCAGGAGATTTTGGATCTAGCATCCAGCCAAACTAGTGAGAGACACATTCTTCCCGCCTCTTGCTGACTCATAGGGCCTGTCTGTCTTTTCCCCTCTCTGGGGTGTAACAACACTTTACCCTCACTAGGCCACAGCTTCTTGTCCAACTGCTTTTCCTTGGTTGCAGGTGTTTTCCAATCAGCAACATGTGTGGTACCATAGGATAGCTGGGACCTCCATCTACTCTATGCTCTGGCGCCAAGACTCTAGGCACCTGTCCACCCTTGTTCTTGGCTTCTCACCACAGACACCTTCAACAGTGCCTTGCTTGTCAGCCTCCCAGACCTTCTCCCCAACATTTCTGCCACTGTCATAACTCCTTTCCCAGGTCTCTTCCCTAGTCCACCCAGAAAAACTTCCAGACACTCCTTAAATCTCGATGGAACAAATATTTAGAGGCACTATTTAAAGACCTCTGTATGGAGAGAACTAAAAATATTAGCACTGTTTAGTTTATAGGGGAAACTAAAGGGAAAATGACACACATGTGTAAACTAATCAATAGTGTAGAAAGTGTAAATCGGGCACTCCTATTTATCCTTTCTCGTAATGCAAACAAAGGTAGCAAACTTGCCATTGATAAAGGAAATACAACACTTATCCCATGGAACTCGCTGTCACAAGACATCACTGAGGCGAAGAGTTTTGTAGGGCTAAAAGAGCATTAGGCATTTATGCAAATGAGAATATCTACAGTTACATAAGGTAGGATTAAAATAGAGGGATATAAACCTTCATGCTTCAGGGTAAAAGTATAATTGATGGGGTTATGAAAAAACTTCCCCTAAGGTCAGACTTTTTTCATAATTATGTATTACAAGGTTTCATGAATCATCCTTTGAAGCACATGGCCACTGTCTGGGATGGAATATTGCCATGTGGATCAGAACAGTGGTCTGTACACACCAATTCCCACAAGGTACTTTCACAGGAGCATCCATGAATGTGAAATCTGCTTTCTCTTCTGATATGTCAGAACCCAGGCTTTGCTACCTTTGGGTACAATGCAAGGAGAATCATTAAAGCCATGCTTTTGCCTGAGTATTCACACTACAGCCAAGCAGTTTCAATAATATCAGGAATCAAATGATTAGGGAATAGAATGTTCTACTTTGTTAAGTATGGGTAGCATATGCATGTGTTTGTACATTTTTGTAGAGCATCACTTTGCTATCATGATGAGAAAAATAAATCTCTAAATCTCTTTTTTTTTAATTGACACCAGGAATACAGAGATGCGAAGAAAAATCCATCATTATGGATGTCCGTGTCACAATGGGGAAGCACGAATGCAGCAGGTATGGGCATACCTGAGCTAACTTTGACCAAGCCAGTTAGTTAAAGATATAATTGTGCCTGCAGCATCATAGGCCAGCCACCTGAATAGCATCCCACCTGGGACTTTGGGTAAATACTTGAGCAAGTACTCAGTAACCTCAACCCTGGTGCTGCAGCTACACTGCTAATTTTAGCAAGCTGGCTTAATCAATGCTAGCTTTGGTATGCCTACACATGCTGTCTGAGAAATACATACAGATTTAAGGACACATTATGATCTCACAATTCACTCTCTCCAGTAGCAAAACACAATGCCAGAAACTTCAAAGAATGTAGTGAGGCACAATGCTCAAATCTTGGTACAGCTACTAGTGCCTCAGGAAGCTGCCTTGTTACCATGTCAATTTACCATATCCAGGAGCCATGTTATAAAGGTGTTGCTGTGGTAACCACTGCTTGGTGAAGTGGCAGTAGGATTGTAGCAGTTAAGCTTGGGCTGCAGGGAGTTTGTAGGGGGCAAGGATGGGACCTGCACCCTGTGCCTCGCTGGCCCTCTCCCTCACACTGCAGGCCCTGTGCAGGCGTGCAAGGAGCTAATGGTGGCAGCTCCAGCTCCCAGATCTGCCTGCTGCTTCTTCACTATAAATAAAGTAAGCTTTGAATAGTTATTAAATTATTCATTGGGTGGTGCCTGGAGAGGAAAGAACTTTTTTGTGATTTGTGCCTCATCTGTCAAAAAAGTCAACATCTGCCACTGCATGAAATGCTGAGGTCTGACTGAATTCCCCTCTCGTATTCCACTTCCTCCTCTCTCACTGGGCATATCTCCATCTACCTGCAAGTCAACTTCGCATTTGCATGTTAAGCTTGATTGTTGGGAAATTGAGCCTTCATTGTCTGTTCCCCAGTACAACTACAGCCATAGCTGCCAAATCTTTTAGCTGCTTATTTGGGTGGGGTTTCTACCTGCATGCTTGTAGCAAGGTTCATCTATCCTGTCACACCTACACAGACCAACATCTGATGGTTAGGTTTTTTTAAAGTTTATACTGGAGGGAATGTGGAGTTTGTGACATCTCCCAAAGTGAACATGGCCCAAAGGCCAGAATTAACTTCTGTAGGCAGAAATACCCATAGAATTGTTCACCTCCTTTCTTTTCATTGAGTATTACATTTAGCCACATAGTGTTATCCACTGTTATGCACAATTTCTCATTGAAACCAATGGGGAGACCTGCTATAAAAATATCAGTGACATGATATGGCCTACTTCCTAGTACACAGAGGCATACTAGAGGCATACTAGAAACAACTTTATTTCTATTAGTTTATGACATGATTCAGTTACTACCCTTAAAAGCTAGACTCTGATCTTAGTTCATGTAAATTTTGGAGAAATTCATAATGAGATTCTTGCCTTTACTTAACATCTATTTAATATCCCTTGTTACAAACTGCACAGATGTAAAGGACAAAGAATCTTATAAAACAGTTGTCAAGCTAATCTGCTCCAGAAAAATGTAGATGCACGGTATTTCTGACGTATGTTTAAACACTGTACCTGAATGTTATTGCTCTTAAAGCAGGGACCTATGGGCTTTGGGGTTGCAGTTTCCATAGGTATGAAGTAAGGTTTTCAGTTAAATATTGCTGCGTAATCTAGAAGCCAGCAGAGAAGTCCATCTATGTGATTTTTCTCCCTCAATCTGACTGTCCGCTTCCTGCAAGAGTTTATTAAGCCACATTAATTCTTTCCAAAACCACTTTATCTGGCTGTCTTATTAAAAGACTTCTAAAGAAGTAGAGAAAAGCCTAAGCAAAAAGCTTGCATAAAGGAGGATATTTAGCTGGGAAGGGTATTAAGAGTGATATTCAATGGCAAAACATGTGCTTCAGTTTCTTAGCTATTTTCTTTCTGTAACTGAAAACTTGTGTGACCACACTTTGCATCTCCTATACACTATTATGTAAGGTGGGCTCAATTGTAGGACTTAAATTCAGCAACAGGGATTTATTTTCTCCAAGTTCTTCCTCTGAAACTTGAAAGAATCAAAGCTCTCCAGCTTGTTTTTAATCAGTAGTCCTCCTTCCCAAACAGGCAATTATTTTCAGGCTGTGAAATCATCATTTAGAGTTGTATCCTTTTATTAATGTAGTAGTTATGTAAAGATCTCAAAATGAAGGAAAATTCAGTAGTTTTTGTTTTGTGTTTGCATCTTGACCATGAAATTAATTCCATACAAATATAATTGGAATTCCAGACACACTGCAATTTTAAACAGAAGTAAGTTTCACAATAATCCAAGTACAATTTGATTGAAGATATTAATAAAAGTTTGTACAGTGTATATCTATTTTGGGGGGGAGGACAGGGAGGAAGGTTTCCAAGGACACAGTACAATGTGTTTCATTTCAGCATGAAATGATGGATTAAAGTTCAAGTTGGCTCTCAGCTTAGAGCTATGTTTTTAAAAACACATACTTTTTCCAACATCTAAGTAATATGCAGTTTTAGAGCAGTACAAAATTTCAAAAGCAACTCTTTCCAAAAGGTGAATAATTTGGATAATTTCCGACCTTTTCAAATCAACCAGTTATTCTATAATGCACCATTAGGGAAAGTTTAACAAGCCCCTTTAAGAGGGAGATTGTCAAAGGCGCACTGGAGAGCTAGACATTCACCTCACATTGACTTCTTAAGGGACCCTTTATATCATAACATTGTTGTGGTGGGAGTCACCAGATGGCACTGTTACATATAGTCATACAAGTTCTTTTTCTCTGGGCATGTCTGTACAGAGAGAGAATGCACAGCATTCTGGGGTGTAAACCTACAGTGCTCAAGCATGCGGCATGCTAACTGCTAGCAGACACTAAAAGTTTCCTAGTGAACTCTAACATACTAAAGCACCACACTGAATTTTTTTGTACATAGTAGCAGGGTCCACACAGCCAATTATTGTGTGGCACACTAGAGTATTGTAGATTTACACCACAGTGCACTTTGTGCTGTGCACCAATGCCGTATACACAAGCCCTTAGTGTCTGAGTGGTACACAGTCTGAACAAATGCTGTATTGGTTTTGTGATGCAGTCTCTGTCTAAGGAAGCTGTGGCAAACAGCAGGAGAATTTGCTATCTGCCTTCATTTCTCTCACTAGAATCAGTCTTGGGGCAGAATTGCTCCCTAGAAACCAGGCACTGGCACTGAGACTCCTGAAAAAAGGGATGGCCTTCATGTTGTTTGTCACCACCTCTGTTCCAGGACTGGTGCATATAAAGTAAAACAAACAAGTTAGAATAAGTATATTTCTAGAGTTTGCATCACTGATTTCTCCTCCAATGGAGAACATGCCTGCAAGGCCCCCGCAGTTGTTATTGCTCCACAGAAAAATAACAATAATTAGAGCAAAACATGAGTATGTATAAGTTTTTAATCACTACAGTAGTGAAAGGGACATAAAAAAACCTCTAGTGCACAGTCTAATCACTCAGTGTAATTCTTACATTGATGAGTACTTGCCCACAGGAGTTGTCCCATTGACAGCAGTTGTACTACTTGAGTGCTCACCAAAATATTCAATAGTTGCACAATCTAGCCCTAAGCTACAAAGGCCTCTAGAGGCAGAATGTGGCTATGCTGGAAATAGGGGGATGCAAAGGTAAAAAATAACTGTTAGTGATGGGTAAATCTCAAACAGTTCAAAGTTTGGTTTAAATTTGAGTAAACGCACTACAGAGCAGTTATTCAATGCAAAACCATAGTTTTTATTCACCAGGTTTATGTCTACAGCAGTTGGGCCCAATCCCATTGGATGATTTTTGCCATTGATTTTTGCCAACGGAAGCAGGATCGGGCTCTTTGTCAGGTGAGAGATGGCTTTCTCATGAGAATTCCAGCAGCAATTTCTGCTTCTAGCTGGGTCACTGATACTCTGTGGACAGCAATCTAATAAGCAGTGGTTTGGTAATTCTATTTCCTGTATTGGCCTGGAAACAGAACAGAAGAGGCATCCAAAATATAAACATAATCGGAAAAGGTAACACTATTTCTGAACCTCATGAAAAGTACAATTTCAGTTTTATGTAAATATGCAGGGAAGTTCTTATTTTGGTTAAACCAATCTGTCAGTTCCCAATGTAAACACTGTATTTTTAGGCTGGAATATTATCTACTGTGTAGCGAAGAGTAGTATGGTAATGTTAAGCTACACATGTTAGTGAAAGTGTACGCTTACTCAGCCTTTCCATACACAATACAACAATGCTTATGTATTTGTGCAGCCTCTAGGTGCGGAAAAGAGACCTTTCCATTTATATTTTCCAAGGTAGCAAGATTAACTATGGATTATAGTCTAAAAGAAAATCTATTATATTATTGGACCATGACAGAGTATACATCATCTCCATACTGTATATATATAAATGTCAACTTAATACCTTTGCCAGTGATTTATGACTTATGATTCATAATTTATATGAAGTAGCAAAGCTATAATTGAAACTTACAGCTTTACACTTTGGAAGAGAGAAGAGCCTGACAAAAATCATTCTGACAGCTTCAAACTGTTTCCTTTGCAACCCCTGAATTTTTAGCATTTATGAGCATCCTCACAAGCATTCCAGGAAGCAATTTGCTCTCTTCCAAAGGTTTTGTAATTAGAGACATAGTGTGCCAATTATTTATATTATGTAATTACTAGACAATCTAATAATTATGGTAATGTGAATAATGATTGCTCAGTCAATAATGAATGCTTTTTGGCATACTGAGGTGTCAATAGAGGAATTTTTGTAACATGGTCACTAGGACCAGATGGTATTCACCCAAGAGTTCTGAAGAAACTCAAGTAATGAATTGCAAAACTAACAACAGTGGTATGTAACCTATCGTTTAAATCAGCCTCTGTACCAGATGATTGCAGGATAGCTAATGTAACACAAGTTTTTAAAAAAGGCTCCAGAGGTGATCCTGACAATTACAGACTGGTAAGCCTAACTTCAGTACCATGCAAGTTGGTTGAAATGATAGTATAGAATAGAATTATCTGACACATAGCTGAACATGATATGTTGGGGAAGAGTCAACATGGCTTTCGTAAAGGCAAATCATGCCTGACTGATCTATTAGAATTCTTTGAGGGGGTCAACTAGCATGTGGACAAGGATGATCCAGATGATTGGGGAAGAGATAGCTCAGTGGTTTGAGCATTGGCTTGCTAAACCCAGGGTTGTGAGCTCAATCCCTGAGGGGGGCCATTTAGGGATCTAGGGCAAAAATCTGTCTGGGGATTGGTCCTGCTTTGAGCAGGGGGTTGGACTAGATGACCTCCTGAAGTCCCTTCTAATCCTGATATTCTATGATGTAGTGAATTTGGACTTTCAAAATGCCTTTGACAAGGTCCCATACCAAAAGCTCTCAAGCATAGTAAGTAGTCATGGGATAAGAGGGAAGGTCATCTCATGGATCAGTAGCTGGTTAAAAGATAGGAAATGGGATAGAAATAAAAGGTCAGTTTACTGGAGACAGGTAAATAGTGGATGCCCTCAACAATCTGTACTGGACCCTGTGCTGTTCAACATATTCATAAATGATCTGGCAAAAGGGTAAACAACGAGGTGGCAAAATTTGCAGACAATACACAATTACTCAAGATGGCTAAGTCCAAAGCAGACTGTGAAGAGTTACAAAAGGGATCTCACTAAACTTGGTGACTGGGCAACAAAATGGCAGATGAAATTCAATGTTGATAAGTGGAAAGTAATGAACATTGGAAAACATAGTCCCAACTATGCATACAAAATGATGGATCTAAATTAGCTGTTAGCATTCAAAAAAGAATCTTGGAGTCATTGTGGATAGTTCTCTGAAAACATCCATTCCATGTGCAGAGGATGTCATAAATGCTAACAGAATGTGAGGAAGCATTAGGAAATGGACAGATAAGGCAGAAAATATCATAATTCCACTATATAAATCCATGATATGTCCACACCCTGAATACTGCATGCAGTTCTGGTCACCCCATCTCAAAAATATATATATATGACTATTGGAAAAAGTACAGAGAAGGGCAACAAAAATAATTAGGGATATGACACAGCCTCCATATGAGGAGAGTTTAAACAGACTGGGACTATTCAGCTTAGAGAAGAGACGACTAAGGGGGGATAAGACAGAGGTCTATAAAATTAAGAATAGTGTGGAGAAAGGGTGTAAGGAATTGTTAATTACTCCTTTATATAATACACTAACCAGCGGTTACCCAATGAAATTAATAAACTGCAGGTTTAAAACAAACATAAGTATTTCTTCACACAGCATACAGTCAACCTCTGGAACTCATTGCCATGGGGATGTTATGAAGGCTAAAAGTATAACTGGGTTCTAAAATGAATTAGATAAGTTCAGGAAAGATAGGTCCATCAATGGCTATTAGCCAAGATGGTCAAGGATACAACTCCATGTTCTAGGTGTCCTTAAACCTCTGACTGCTAGAAGCTGGGACTAGACAACAAGGGGTGGATCACTCAATAATTGTCCTGTTCTGTTCATTCCTTCTGAAACATCTAGCACTGGCTACTGTCAGAAGACAGGATACTAGGCTAGGTGGACAATTGGTCTGACCCAATATGGCCATTATGGCCCAAATCCTGAAGTCCTTACACATTCAGTTTTCACTCAAAACTTTCAAAAAGTAAAACACACATTTATCTCAGTATGAATCCTGTCTGGAGTAAAAAATGAATAAAACCATTGTATCCTATGCAGGAATAAACTGAATAAGGAAGTGGAAACTGAGTTTTAACCCAGTTCCAAATTTACAGATCCATTATCTGGTGAAAGGGTCCTTTCCCTTTGCATTGTCCATTAGCTTCTACAAGTCCCAAGACAACATGGCTTCTTCCAGGGACAAGGGTTTTGAAATCGAGAGGGGGCAGAAGCAGCAAAAGTTACTACATACACTGCTTGTAGTAGCATACCTTTGGAAGACATCTTTTTGTAGGGTTGCTGGGGAGTGGTGGGAGGGGGCCAGAATATGCCAATTGCCATAGACAGCAATTGGGCTGATGGGACTGATGTTGGGGATGACTCCTGAGCTTCTGACATTAAGCTGTTCCCTGGCTGACAGTCAAATAAAAGAGTTGTAGTTACATAAAGTGCTTTCATGCCTAACGTCAATCACTGAGCTCCAAAAATCAGAGGTGAAGAAGATGACCATATGTGGTATGTTCACCCCTCCTTGAAAAAAATGAGGATTTTATTTTAATATACTCCCAAATTGAATATCTTCTGCCCCTTCCTCTCCCAAATATCTTGATGTTGAAAAGTTTCAAAGGTGGAATTTATTACAAAGAGCATTTGTAGCACAATGGTATTAATATACAATTTTGTATGGTTTCCGTGGAAAAACTGAATGTAACTCTCAGGGATTGCTGTGGTTTCATGCATTAAATGTCAGGTATGTCTTTGTTCATTTGCATGGGAAGCATGCAAAACTTGTGTCTTTACATGGAATTCCTTCCTGTTCCATGAAGTCCTTTATTATTCACACCCAATACCAGGAAAAAACCTCAGTGTTAATTCTGGGTACCATGAAACATCTGGTAGGCTTAAATGTTTTTGTTGCAAGTTATTTCATAAGTGAATCACAGTAAATGCGTACCAACAAATGTGACTTGTACAAATATGCTGTCCATAAAAACCTCCACTGTCAGCACTGAGATTCAGGATTTAAAGACTTAGTAAATTTAAATGATTACTTGGATAATAGACACCCCATGCCCTCCAGAACACCTAAGAGATGCAAGACGTGCTGTTCATACTTCAGAAGGATCTTTACTCTGAGTTCACCTTGAACTAGTATCCCAGCATAATATTCTGGAGCTCAGTGCTTGTGGAAGTGCCATGTTTAAGAGAACATCTCATGCTATCTTTTACAACAGCAAGAGGGTTCACACTGCTGTCTGCTGACCAAATTCCAACTGAAGTAATTATGGCTTAGATTCAGGAAAGCACATTTAACTTTAAGCACGTACTAATTCCCATTGGTTTCAGATGAAGTACTTTGCTAAACAGAGATAAAATTACTCATGATTGACGTTAAACATGCTTAAATTCTTTGGTGAATCAGAACCTGAATTCTAACTGTAGTTTAAACTGACTGCATTATTATTCACTTCTTGCCCACAGTGTGAATTGTTGCTGTGAAAACTGCATTTCAATGTGAGGTGAAGTGAACCATAGCTCTCCTAATCCTATCTCACAGAACTGTGGAAAGAATTCATTACTAAGGCCTGGTCTATACTACAACTTTAGGTCAAATTTAGCAGCGTTACCTTGATTTAAACCTGGACCTGTCCACATGACGAAGCCCTTTTTTTTTTTTCTGACTTAAAGGGCTCTTTTGGGATAGTGTGGACGCAATTCGACGGTATTGGCTTCCGGTAGCTATCCCAGAGAGCTCCATTGTGACTGCTCTGGACAGCACTCTCAACTCAGATGCACTGACCAGGTAGACAGGAAAAGGCCCACGAACTTTTGAATTTCATTTCCTGTTTGGCCAGCGTGTTTGCAGAGCTCATCAGCATGATGTGTACATTGCTGGGGCACATTGCCCGGCCCGTACTTTGTGAGAAGTCTATGACCATGTCCCTCTCGTCACCACACTGCTGTCGCCTCCTCACCTGGTTTTGCGGGAAACAATTGTCTGCCATTGCTCTGACGGAAAGAGGGGCGACTGACAACATGACTTACAGGGAATTAAAATCAATAAAAGAGGTGACTTTGCATCAAGGAGAAACACAAACAACTGTCACACAGAATGGCCCCCTCAAGGATTGAACTCAAAACCCTGGGTTTAGCAGGCTGTTGATTTCACAAAACAAATCGGGTCAATTTCTTGCTTTGATCCATCTATCTTTTACATCTTAGGCTGGCAGCAAATGGTGCAGTACAACTGCAAGCCATCGTCATCTCCTGGGTGCTCGGCAGGAGATCATAGAATCATAGAATTCAAGATCAGAAGGGACCATTATGATCATCTAGTCTGACCTCCTGCAAGATGCAGGCCACATAAGCCGATCCACCCACTCCTGAACTAATTCTCTCCCTTGACTCTGCTGTTGAATGCTCCAAATCATGATTTAAAGACTTCAAGTAGCAGATAATCCACCAGCAAGCGACCCCTGCCCCATGCTTCGGAGGAAGGTGAAAATCCTCCAGGGCCACTGCCAATCTACCCTGGAGGAAAATTCCTTCCCGACCCCAAATATGGCGATCAGCTGAACCCCGAGCATGTGGGCAAGACTCTCCAGCCAGACCCTCTGGAAAAGGCTAACAATATCCCAACATTGACCCTTTGTACTAATTACCAGTGTGGCAAGTTATTGACCTATTGACTAAACCTGTTATCCTATCATACCATCCCCTCCATAAACTTATCCAGCTTAATCTTAAAGTCATGGAGGTCCTTCGCCCCCACTGTTTCCCTTGGTAGGCTGTTCCAGAATTGCACTCCTCTGATGGTTAGAAACCTTCGTCTAATTTCAAGCCTAAATTTCCTGACTGACAATTTATATCCGTTTGTCCTCATGTCCACATTAGCACTGAGCTGAAATAATTTTTCTCCTTCCCTGGTATTTATCCCTCTGATATATTTAAAGAGTGCAATCATATCTCCTCTTATCCTTCTTTTGGTTAAGGAAAACAAACCGAGCTCCTCAAGTCTCCTTTCATACGACAGGCTTTCCATTCCTCGGATCATTCTAGTGGCCCTTCTTTGTACCCATTCCAGTTTGAATTCATCCTTCTTAAACATGGGAGACCAAAACTGCACACAATACTCCAAATGAGGTCTCACCAACGCCTTATATAACGGGACTAGAACCTCCTTATCTCTACTAGAAATACCTCGCCTAATGCATCCCAAGACCGCATTAGCTTTTTTAACGGCCACATCACATTGCCTACTCATAGTCATCCTACGATCAACCAGGACTCCTAGGTCCTTCTCCTCCTCTGTTACTTCCAACTGGTGCATCCCCAGCTTATAACTAAAATTCTTGTTAGTCATCCCTAATTGCATAACCTTACACTTCTCATTATTGAATTTCATCCTGTTACTAATACTCCAGTTTACAAGGTCATCCAAATCTCTCTGGAGGATATCTGCATTACAAGTGCTAGCCATCGTCCTGGATGCTCGGCAGAAGATAGGAATGACCTGGCTGAGTCACTCCCATGTCTGCCCAGGCACCCCTGACCGTTCTCACCGAGGTTGGCTAAAAGAGCACCCAGGAATATGATGACGATGGCTACCAATCATAATGCACCGTCTGCTGCCAAAAGGCAATGAGCTGTTGCTGTGTAGCAATGCAGTCCCATGTCTGCCAGCACCCAGGAGATGTATGGTGACAGTGAGCTGAGCAGGCTCCATGCTTGCCGTGGTATGGCATCTGCTCAGGTAACTCAGGAAAAAAGACACAAAATGGATTGTCTGCCGTTGCTTTCATGGAGGAAGGGAGGGAGGGAGAGGGGGGCCTGACAACATGTACCCAAAACCACCCGTGACACTGTTTTTGCCCTATCAGGCATTGGGATCTCAACCCAGAATCCCAATGGGCAGCGGAGACTGCGGGAACTGTAGGATAGCTACTCACAGCCACCCACAGTGCAATGCTCTGGAAGTTGACGCTAGCCTCGGTACTGTGGACACAGTCCACTGACTTAATGCACTTAGAGCATTTTGTGTGGGGACACGCACAATCACCTGTATAAAAATGATTTCTAAAAAAACAACTTCTGTAAATTCAACCTAATTTCATAGTGTAGACACACCCTAATGCATTTTGGGATCCTGTGATATAAATGTTAAGTGTTATTGTTGTTGTTACAATCACAAAATACTTAGATTTTGAAATGCTCTTCTCCCAGTTATCTCCCCTTTTCGACCAACTGCACATCTTCTAGCAATCGTGCAAGAACTCAACTAGGCCAATAGTTGTGGAAAACTCTCTAGCTATCCAAACAGCATGGTGTTTTCAAAAAGCCAAAATGAGTCGTCACTGAGGTTTCCAAGTTTTAATTAACATTTTTATAATATTTTTTTAATGTCATGTTAACTCACTTCCTAGCAGTTCACTGCAGGATAGTAAAGTGTCAAAGACGGGGTAATGTTCTATGCAAGATCATAAAAATTCTGGAAAAGAAAAAAATATATATTCTGTTGCAGTTCAGACTCAGGTTCAGATGATACTGGGATAACAATTTTTTTATGAGATAAAATATTTCATTTCTAGATTTGATATTCAAATTGAGAAGCAATTCTATGCTTTATGATGCAGTCTTAAAAGGAGAAGAATGTTTGCTTTGTCTTCTCTGAAATCTGATCCCAATACACTATCCATGCTAAGAACAGGAACTGTGTGAAATGTGTGAAATGTTTCAGTGAACAGTCTGACAGATTCAGTCAGTTCCCAGACCACTGACTGAATAGATTTTCAGGTTACCCAACTTTGCAAACCATTATCTTTGTCACCACAGGAAACTCTCCCACACTTATCTTCAGAGTATGTCTACACTAGCAACTATAAACATATCCATGCACACAGTTGTGCTACAAACCCCTTATTATCTACACCTAAACCCCAAAAGCACATCTGAATATGAATAGAGGGCAAGTCAGCAAGTGTCTGAGCAGTGTGAGTACATGCTACAGGCTATGACATGGCCCTTTGCCAATTTGCAATGAAGATGGGGGCAAGCGGTGTATAACCAGGTCTTGAATTTCAATAGTCCTCCACTCCCATTCCCCAAATGCTCTGTTCTTCCTGATCCTTATCCAGTCTGTGAAGATCCCTGCCTGGACCATTTTCACTGGTAGTAGCTTGCCACACTGACCACATCAGAACAGCTTTCCGCTGCGCTCTTTGTAGCTCAATACAGGTGAAAATGAATCAAGTCTGAGAGCTTGACTCCCCATCCATACCCTGGTGCTGATCAATGTGTATCAGAGTACACTGCCCTCCATGACTTCTCCTTGAACAGCAGGAAATTCACCTGTACTGGGACATTTCATAGCGGCTGGAGCAGATACACATCGAATGGTCTCTGGCCCAGTGCCGGGAATACATCAAGCTCTTGAGGTTCCTGAAAGAGGAGGGCAAAAGACTCGTACAATCACCACAGGAGGATTCATCATACATGCCCCTTCTACAAGGAGCTTGACTAGAGGCTGTCAAGGGCTCCCAGTACAGAGCTGAAATGGCTCATGATCCCCTCCTCAACCCTGCTGGCCTCATTGTCCAACGGGATGCTGATGAGGGCCAGGGCAAGGAAGCAGCAGGGACCATGGAGGATGCCCCAAAAGACTAGAAGGACGAGGGACATGTGATTCTGCACCTGTACCCAGAGGAGCTGTCTGAGGAAGCCTCTTCCCTCCCTCCCGCCCTCTGCACACCCCACCCCCGGTGAATGTGAGAAGGACCTTAAGCCAAGGCAGGAACCAGAACCTGAGCCAGGTAAGTTACCGTCCCCATGAATATCCACTCTTGGTCTGGTTCTAAATCCTACTTTTAATAGCATTTGAAATAGTATGTGCTGACTTTTCCCTCCTAGATAATATGCCTCACATTGTCTCTGAGTTTGGACTGCAATGTTGAAGTCACAGCACTGTCACATCCCATTTGCTCAAACTCCTCCAACTCTCCCTCCTCCATCCAGCCCCTGCTCTGCTCCATCCCTGAATAAGGAACAGTAATGAATCAATTATTTTGCTGATTTCTGATTAACCACTATTATGCATTTGGCCAAAACTATGTCTTGAAAAGAGATTATTAATAAAAAAAATCATCATGTCCCTAGATCTGTGCATTTCTAAGCTAGCAGGCAGCCATCAATGGACCCAATGCCGAGTGGACCAAGAGAAGGGAGGAGATGGATTAGAAAGGTCCCTGGTGTGGATGGGACAGTTATAGAAAGCTTATAGTTGTTTGTCTAAAGTTAGTTACAGCTGTCTTTTGTCCCTTGGACATTTACACAGGTTCAGAGCTTCCTCCACCCCACCTTTATTCTCTTAGTGTCCCCTTATGAACGGGAGCTGCATGGAACAGGGTATACAGAGATGGGATGTGAAGAGGGGTTAGGTCGAGGAAGATGAAGAAAACAGAAGGCTAAGTTAGTCACAGCAGTCCTTTCCCACTTGGAAGATTACAAACCTTGACCATCCCTGTTGCTGGGTTCTGGCATCTCCCCACACTGAGCCAGGCTGCACAAGCCATGGGAAACAGGAGTTGGAGAAGAACCCTGTCTGGCAGTTATATAAACACAGTGCAGCGTCCCTCTGCAATGGAGAGGCATGGGCCTTGTGGTGCTGATCTGAAACTTCAGGGAACCACATACAGTTGTGGTGTGTCTCTTTCTCCACCCATTTCATCATTGTTAGGCAGGCATAGGGGCAGGTTTTTCTGGTGATGCTGAGGAAATTGAGGGTGGGCAGTGTTTATTGTTCTCATCTCCTTTTGCATGGAAACTCTGTATGCTAGCTGGGAATACGGTCAATTTCCAGTCAAATTGCCTTGTAGTCTATAAGCATATTTCAACAAATTTCTGGTGTAGTAGAAACACCAGCTGGGTTTGAGGTTCAAAAGCAGTGCAAATCTGCTCGGTCCACCTTTACAGAGCACTGAACCGCTCCACTCAGCAATATGTAGAGAGGTGACCATTAGCAGAACCTGACATAGATTGCCACCTGGAATGCCACCTCTCTTTTCCTTTCTGATACTGTGAAAACCACGATGTTCTCCAAATGCCAGCCACCCTTCAATAAAGAAATTGCAAGCTGGTAACATAGCCCCTGGAAGGAACTGCCACTCCCACTCCCCCTGCACCTTGAAACACTATGAAAATTTTAAATTAAAAAAACAAAACATTAACACATTTTTCTTATTGTTAGTAGCCTCTACTCTTTCCTCATGGGCTGCAAACATTGCCTGACAACCAAGGATCATCTAATAGAGACATTCCTGGAATGCTAAAGTAAATGGCAAAATTATACCATGTGCGGGAGGTTTATCTGCTTCTTCTAAAAGGAAAAAATATAAAGCAGCCCTTTTCTTTGAACTGGCTGGACCTTCAGTTCCTGAGACGGAAAACTTTCAACTGAAAAGGAAGTAGACAGAAGAGCGGGTGGAGAAGGACCTTGAAAGAGCTGCTCATAAAGATGGTCAGGAGGAACCAGGTGCACTTTGAATTCATCAGGGCACAGGATCAGCAGATTCCCCAAATCTGAAATGGTTGTGGGTGAGGACAAAGTCACAAAGCTCAGCCACCAGGCATGCCTACTCTGTCCCCATATCTACTCTAGCGACACCATCAGAGGACCCAACCACATGAGCCACACCATCGGGGACTCATTCACATGCACATCTATTGCTGGCACATCTATTAATATATGCCATCATGTGCCAGCAATGCCCCTCTGCCATGTACATTGGCCAAACCGGACAGTCTCTATGTAAAAGAATAAATGGACACATATCGGATATCAGGAATGGTAACATACAAACGCCAGTAGGAGAACACTTCAATCTTCCTGGACATTCTAAAACAAATTTAAAAGTAGCTATTCTTCAACAACAAAAAAACTTCAGAAACAGACTTCAAAGAGAAACTGCAGAGCTACAATTCATTTGCAAATTTAACACCATTAATCTGGGCTTGAATAGGGACTGGGAGTGGCCGGCTCACTACAAAAGCAACTTTCCCTCTCCTGGAATTGACACATCCTCATCAATTATTGGGAATGCACTACATCCACGCTGATTGAATTGGCCCTGTCAACACTGGTTCTCCACTTGTGAGGTAACTCCCTTCTCTTCGTGTGTCAATATAATAATGCCTGCATCTGTAATTTTGACTCCACGCATCTGAAGAAGTAGGTTTTTCACCCATGAAAGCTTATGCTCAAATACATCTGTTACTCTTTAAAGTGCCACCAGAGTCCTTGTTGTTTTTGTAGAATATACTGTGGTTATGAGGGAATGTCATACTCTCAGAGAAGGTGTTGGGAGGGGGGGTGAGAAACACTCATGTTGGAGCCCCATTGAAGGTCTTGAACAACAGGATCTAAAATACGCGTTTGAAATGTGCATTCAGAGGAGAGGCAGTGCAGACAGCAGAGTGTAATCTACTCTTGATGGCCTGTGTTGGACTGCTGCACTCTCAATCCCCCGTAATTTTCTAGGGTCAGCTGCTCCATTCCTGGGCATAATGAATTGCAATACTCAAACTGTGGTCAATAATCACTTATTTGTTACATGGCCTTGGGAATGTCACTAAGGGCTTGTCTACACTACAGGACTATTTCGAATCTACTTAAGTCGAATTTGTGGATTCGACCTTAATAAGTCGAATTTGTGTATCCATACTATACAGCGCCAGGACACAAGGATGCGAGCAGCCCATGCGGTGTGTTCAGGAACTCTGGTCTGTTTAGGCGCCTCCAGCAGGCACTTTCTTCCCGGACCCAAAAGTAACCTGTGACTGTCCACTTGATTTTAAGAGAGCCTGATCATTCCCTGGTGCCTAGTGACTGCAGTCTGTGTGTGCCCTGCAGTTGACCCTGCAGCCAAGTCTGTAGCATGGCACTGTGGGCTGTGCAGTGACATTTACTTACCCCCCCAGAAACAGAAAGAAGTCTTCTGACACAGAAACAGAAACAACAACAGTCAGTAACACCAAACCGCTTTTTTAAATAATGTACACAGGGGGGGGTTTGAACTTTGGAGGACTGGTTGATGCTGCTAAGAGAAAGAGCTTTACACAAATTTAGCGCGACAGTTTCATCTGCTCTATTGCTGGTGTGTGCGCGACAGTTCGGACAGTTCTCCCCCCTCCTCCCCCGCCCTTCCGGCTTGTCACTTTGGGTGAGGGGGACAGGACTTGGGTTGCAGGCGGTTGCAGATGGCCTGCAGAGGCTCTCCTCTCCTCTCTGACTTGCGAACATCTCGAGCACACGGCGCGCGGTCGCGTCGTGCTCTCTCATTAGTGCCGCCCAAGCAGCTCCCCTGCTGGTCCTCCTGCCGCCACTACCCCTCCCGCCTCAGGTGCCTGTGTGCTGCTCTCTCCTCTCCTCTCTCCTGTCTCTGACTCTGCCTCTGCTCTGGCCCTGGCCTGGAGCTTTCTTGTCATGCCTGGTCTTTTCTTTTCCCTTCTCTTCTCTTTTCTAGAGCCCTGGGGCCGGCCAGGGGCAGTGAGTGGCGGGGTGGGGTGTGAATAAGTACATGTGATTGTGTGTAAACATACAGTCTAGTCAGTTTTGACAGAGTGCAAAGTGCCAACAGTAAAAACCAGTCTAGTGTCAGAGTCTCAGGAGATCTCAGAACTAGTCCAGAGACTAGAATCGCATCTTGGAGATTGCTTGCGCCTCTCATTAGATTGCTGCGGCGGCTGCATTGCACTGGAGGCAGCTGAGCCAGCAAGTGCATCCCTCTTGTTAGTGCTTGTAGTATTTGCTGTACAGCTGGCTGTAGCTGTGCTCTGCTGCTTAGCTCAATGTGCAATGCAGCAAAGAGCGAAAGCAGGAAAGCAAAGACTGCTCTTTTTGAAAGACCCTGCCTGCCTTTTCTCTGACAAGCCTGCAGCTTGTGGCGTAAGCGCTGGCCATTCTTGTTAAAGTCATTAAATTCTTATGCAAAGTAAAACAAAGGTTATCTCTGTCATCTTTAAGTAAGTAAAATTCTTATGCACAGTAAAGTCTTACAAAAAGTAATTAGATGCAGCACTCAGTCAACTACATCACCTCAGAGCTTCCTAATCATCACGCACAGCAGAGCAGACATCAATAGAAAGCCCTGCACAGGCGAGGATCAGACCGCCCCCAGCTCTGAGAGGCTCTGTCCCCATGTGCTACTACCTGGCCATGGCGTGGCGCTGAAGAGTGTGCCCCTGCCCGGAGAAGCACTCTCACCAGAAACCTCTTGCTGAGGCTTTTCCAGCTTTTCTCTGCTTTCTCTTTTTCTCTGCTCTCTTTCCAGCTTATCTCCAGAGCTCCATTGCTGTGTGCAGTTTTGTGTTTGTTTTAGTTTTTTTTATGTTTATATTTATATTATTTTTTTATATTTTTATATTTTTATATTTTTAAAAAAAGTTCTTAGCCACTAGAAGTGTGCATGTACCTTGGAATTTGCTTAATCAAGCAGTCTTGCAAGCTGAATCCTGAAGTTTGGTTTGGGACTGGGCACTATATATATGCTACATTGCAAAGCTCAGCTGTTTTTGAGTAAGACAATGAATATTTTCTATTGCATGTATTTCTAGTGTATGGATTTGTTTCTGAATCATATAACGCAAAAATCGCAACCATGGTGTTTGTTTTTATTCTTCTAAACCAGTGAACTCCACACATTGATTATACTCCATGTAAGCGAATCTCTCTCTCTTAATTTCTTCATCCAGTGACCCCTTATTCTAGAATTATGGGTTTGGCTAAATAGACGGGATTATGCATAAAACCATGATCTATCATTAGACTAATTTTACTGCATCTATTAGGGATACTGTTCTTTTTAATTATTAGTATAGGATATTCTTTGTTATGCAAGAATGAAAATAAAAAACAGGGCCACAATTCCACATACTTGTTAAACTCAGTGAAAGTCAATTCCAAAGAATTATTGGTTCTACAGTAGATTCTCTTTTAAGGACCACTGAACATGTGCTTATGTCTATATCTCTATATAATGCAGCACTGGTCATACAGCCATAGTTAACGTGTCATTGATTTCATTTGATATAGATAATTGCGCTAGATGCTGTATATACAGCATATGACAATCCCTGCCCAAAAGAGTTTCCCAATCTATATTGTAATACAAAGTGCAACCAGTGACTTTAATTAGTACTCCCTCTTATTAGAAGGTGATCTTATGCCAGAGTAATGGGCATGCTATAAGAACCTGAACAGAATAAAGGATACATGAGCTACCTAGTAAACAACTTGATAACCATGAGCATAGACAACTGGGAGGTTGGGGGCTTTATCTCAACCCCAAACATAACCTGGGAATTGCACTAATAAAAATAAGAAACAGTGAGTTTGGAATAGAAACTTGTTTATCCTACTTTATTAAAAGTGAACAAATTTAATTATGGTACAAAACTACTTGTAATGTGGACACTCATTTGCAGGGATTATCAGCAGCAGGGATCAAACCAGGGACCTCTTGAGCTTAACACATGAGCCTCTACTGCCTGAGCTAAAAGACATCTCTCTTAGCAGAGACTGTAGCAAACTCACCAATATCTAGGTGGCCTGGCCACCACTAGAGGGATACAGTGCCACACTGAGGAGGCAGGGGTTACATACTCATTGAAGTGATATTCAGCAGTTATTATTTTATGTCTAAACCCCCAAGATAAAAGAAGTTGTCAATGCTCCTGAAAACTCATTCAACTAGAAATATTTTATTCCCTCTTGTCTGACTTTCAGTGCCTTGGAATTAACAAAACTCCAGTACATATTACCGTTTAACACCACTTGTCCCCAAACCTCTGCCTATTCATATTAAAAAAATATATACCAATGCCAATTTATGGAATATGATAATTTAAGAAATTCTTTTAAAATAATCTGTGGCCCCAATTCTGCAAAGCACGTAGGAACATGTTTATCTTTAGTTACATCAATGGGACGTGTTATGCTGAATTAGAACATATAAATTAAGTGACAGCAGTCTGGACAGTGTTTTATAGTTATCACTGGAAAACAGGTCCTTTCATGATAAAGATCGAAGAACAAATAAAACCCTCTCATGCCACCCTGTGGTTCATGACCACATTTTACAGGAAACAGCTAGCAACATGATTCCAAATGCAAAGAACCTGAAAAGCAGAGCAAAAACACAACAACTGTAATTAAAAGGGCTGTTTGCTGAATCCGGGAAGTCGTGGCTTTGACCATCTGTATGCCTGACACAGCATTTCCAAGCAGTAAAGAGGCACCTGTAGACTAATGAGAATTGCCTGATGCCAATATCTACAGGCAGGCTGGCCTGTTTAAAAGGGCAATGATCTGGATAGGGAAAAATTTACAGTCATTGATGCGTCACGCGTCATGCCTTCTTTTTATTGAAAATGTGAATAGTCTGCTTTTAATTTCATTCAATTAAAAGCATAAAACAAACTTCCAGTACCCCAGGATCTCACTGACTAGGAATACTATACCACAGGAAATGCTCCATTTCTGTAGGAAGAATTTTGGTCTGACATTTTGAAGCTGGAGTTATCCATATCGCTCAGCCGCACCAAGTGCTGGCAGAAAATCTAACTAGCGACAAAAGCCCAGAAAGAACAGGGTTATCTCTGGGAGACATTGGTAGCTAAATTCAAAAGTGAGAAAGAGAAAGAGGAAAGAAAAAAAACCCACACAAACAAGCAGGAAGTGAGGGGGCAACTACATTATAGTTTATAAAATTGTTTACCTTCCTCAATCACTTTTTCCATGAGTCCATGACATGAAACAGAGATGCAATATCTACTTCAAAGAAACTGAAGAAAAGTGAACCAGGGGAAATTTCTCAGTCATCAGTATCACACAGAACAGCTTATTTCCATGCTTCACTAATGTGAGCGGCGTCAATCCATACCTACTTTTGCTGCTATTTTATATTGTATTTTCAATATTCCATCTATCAAACAAGTACTTGGTTTGACAAGTTTAAACTGTGCATGGATCATACCCAGAGTCAATCCCAGTAACCATACTTTATGGGAACTTCCACCCCATAAAATGTTTTCAAATTGTGCTCTCCCATCGGCATAACTCCCACCCCCCACTAGCAGCATAAGCTATGTCGTTGGGGGAAGCTCCCCTGCCAACACAGTGCTGTGCACACGAACGCTTACATCACTCAGGAGGCTGGAATATTCACATCCCAAAGTGAACACAAATTCTGCCAACATAGGCTGTAGTGCAGACATAGTCAAAGAGAGTCTCCATTAGTGTAAAGAAATCTAAGTTACACCATTTTCCAAATCATCTATTTGGCACACTAGCCGCAAGCCCTTGTTTATTAAAGGTCTGTATGACGGGGTCTGCTTATCCCACACTAGCCCGGACAGGGTTAAGCTCATGGTATTGACAGCAGAAGTCCCACCTCCCTGGCAAGACTGAGCATGCTCCAAGTGCTCTAGTAATATAAAGGGAGGGAGACCAGCTCATTCTGGGCTTGAGGCTGCAGGGGAAGGACCTGCCTGGGAAGCTCCTGTGGAGGGCCAGCCACAGCCTCTGACTGTGCTGGGAATCGAAACCATCCACGACTCGCCTGCACCCCAGTGACTGGAGGAAACCCTGGAGATGACTGGCCCTGCCGAACACAGAAGACCCAACATCTCATGGGAAACCCCAACACAGACTCTTGTAGGAAGTGACCCAGGGAGGGTGATGGAGTGGTACCTCCCATGCGGGGAAACTCAGCCTGTTTTGGTAGGACCCCCACGCTGAGTCAGTGGCAAGCCACTACGCCACTGTTAGGGCCCTGGGTTGGGACCCGGGGGAAGTCGGGTGGGCCGAGGCCCCCCTAACAGGGCTGCCACACCCCATAATGGGTGCCCCAATGCTATAGACTCTGGCCACTAGGCCATGCTGCCCTGCGTCAAAGGGCTGCTTTATGGACGCCGGCCATTAGGCCCCACTTCCCTGCATCAAAGGGCAGCTCTATGGACTCTGGCTGCTAGGCCACGCTGCCCTGCACTGAGGGGCTGCTTTATAGACTGTGACCGATAGGCCACGCTGCCCTGACCCTAGGGGCGTGGACCATCACAGTCTGATTCAGCTACTCTCACACTTGCTGATCTACTCAAGTCAAATGCTACCTTAATGTGAAGTAGTTTCACTGATTTCAAAAGACTACTTGCACCATATGGTATTATACAACTTGAGTATTGGTGGAAGAATTGGAGCCTAAATTAATATAGTTTAAAACAAAATACAAAGAGGAAATGACAAGGTATGTACATAACTTTAAGAACATCTCATGATCTTTCACGGTTGTCCTTCGATATCTCCTCACCCTCCACCCCCCATCATTCATTTATTGTCATCTCTTGCTGTTTTATGTAATTTAGGCTTTAACTCTACTCTCACTAAATTTAGTCTGAGTTCTCCCATTGAATTTGGGCCAAGGGCTTCAAATTTGGGTGTGTAAAATTAAGCTCTTAAATATGTTATCTGGTTCCCAGAGGTCAATGGGAGCTTAGCGGGCACAGAACCTCTGAAAGTCAGGCCCCTCATTTTGGGACCTAAATATAGATTTAGGTGCCAATTTACAGTATCCACATTTAAAAAATATTGACCTTGCACCTTAGAATGCATCGTTCTTGAAACAGTGATCTGCCATTTATTTCTCTGTAAAACACCAAACAAACCTATAGACGTTAATAGTAAAACTAAATGAAATATTATTTTGGGTAATATTGGAAGAGAACAGCTAATATTAGCTCATATAATTTTATTTCATTCTAATTAGTTCTAGGATGGCTCTTGATTGTGTCACTACTTTCTTTTTTTTTTTTAAGGAGAAAAAGAAAGACGAAATAAAAGATAATGGACTTCACCACATGCCACTGTTGACATGTTTCTTTCCTAAACTTCAAGGGTATATTTTGTCTATTCTAGCTTTGTATACCCCAAAGTAGCACTTTTCTCCATAAACTTTAATTGAAATTTGTTTAGGGGTGTCTTCTGACATACTTCCATAGGTTAAAAGACTGTCACCAGAATTCCTTCCTTAGGGCTTCCAGACTCCCACTCCAGTTCCAGTGCTAAGAGACTCAGCCTCTGGCTATGCTTGCATAGTCTGCTCCTTCCAAGGGTGCCAATGAAAATCAGGCCTCAAGTGTCTCAAGTTGGACAACTGGGACAAACTGGGACAGTTAGAATTAGCAAACACTTTTGACTATTTGGATCTATAAAACACAATACTAAGATATGGATTATATGCAGAGAATTATAGAAACTTTCTAATAGAAAGCCCAGACCTGAAAACTTTACCTTTGCAAAACTTCTGTTGAAATGAATCAGATTTTGAGTAAGTGCCTTTCTTAATCTGCTCTAAAAATAGTTTACAGACTACGTAAAACAAAATGCATCCATTTCCAGGGATTTGGCTTTAATAACAAAGAAAAAATAGTTAGATGAATATCAGTACAAACCTTCCCAGGCTTGGCTGCTTCTAAAGTTCCTCCCTCAGGACTTCAATGCCCACACCCTAGTTCTTCTCATCAGAAAGCCACTCATACCTTATGGTTTCCTTTGATCTCACTACATGACCTTGCCATTTTGCTGTATTAAAGCACATGAGTAAGGTTTGCAGGATCAGGCATAGAGTTTATATCTGTTCCATCAGTTCAGAGAATTGATGTCTGAAGTAGCTCATTAAATTTGTAATATGAGGCCAGGAGCTAAAGCATTTCTATTTTTATAATGTGACACAAATGTTAATTTTCACTGTTGCTGAGAAAATAGGTACACTTTGTACTTTTCTAAGTTATTAGGAAATCTACTGTCTTTCATTGCTTCTGGTTTCCCTTCATCAGTTCTCGTAATACATGCACACACACACACACACACACACACCCTCCCTCGCCCTTAAGTTGAGCTTGCTAAAACCAGGGAAAAAAGAGAGCCCCTCTCCCCCACTGTGCTAACTAAAAGTTTTATCTGGCAGCAGAGATACTAAGTCTGGAAAAGTTATGCTTCTAGATTGATGGCTGTGGATTACTGACATTAAACACAATGTGACTGAGAAGGGCAATGCAGAGAGGGAGGGTAGCATTGTAGTTAAAGCACTGGACTGGGACCCAGGAGATCTGAATTCTATTCCAGGCTCTACCTCAAACTTCCTATGTAACTTTTGACAAGTCATCCAATCACTCAGTTACCCATCTAGAAAATGGGAGTAATAATCCTTCCTTTCTCGCACCCTTTGCCTAATTACAATATAAAATCTTCTGGGCAAGAACTGTCTCTTACTGTGCTTATTTCCAGGCTCCAATACAATCCACATATTAGCTGGGGACACTAGGCCTAACATGATACAAATAAATACAAGTAAAAAGTAAATTACAAGAGTTATCTGTATTGACACTGTTCATTCTAAGTCATTAACAGAGTAAATTACAGATATGCATTGAAAATTGCACACCAGATTTTTCATTAAGTAATAATGATCATGTCTTTATGCAATTATAAGGAATGAGGAAATGACTAGCAGCACCCATTGATTAAAACATGGCTCTAAACCTGGTTATTACTAATTTGTAGGGTGTTTAATGAAGATATGGTGGCAGAAAATAACTAAAGTTATGTTGACACTTAAAATATATTGTAGCATCACCGCTGCAGCAGTGCAGTTGTGCCGCTGTAGCTCTTCAGCGTAGACACTCATTGCAGGGATAGGAAGGGTGCTCCCATCATTGTAGTTAATCCACTTCTTCAAGAGGCAATAGCCAGGTTGACGGAAGGATTATCTACACAAGGGGGTTAGATCAACATAGCTACATCTCTCAGCGATGTGGATTTTTCACCCCCTTGAGAGACGTGGCTATGGCAATACAAGTTTTCAGTTTAGACCAGCCCTAACATTTATTATTCTGCTCTTTGCTTTAATAGTTTAAAACTTAAGAGATTTGCCAATAAGCAATATATTGCTGGATTTTTTTTTTATTTAAACATCAAACACTCTATGCAATCTATCCTGGGCTAGATTGTGGTACCTGGTTCATGCTGAATAATAATTTATTCCATTATTGAAGACATTGGGACCACTTGTGGAGTCACGTAACCCATATGTATATAGATCTGATCCTGTACCTACTGAAGTCAACGTTCCCATTGACTTAAATGGCGCAGAATTAGGGCCATACAATAGGGATTATTGTCCCCCTCTAGGTTGAACCATAAAGTTCCATGAAGATACTAAAGTCTGTGAGGAAAAAGCCTGTTGTCATTTAGCTCCAGCAAGAGAGGCTCATATTTTCGTATCCCAAGAACTCAAGTTTAATCCTTGCTGCTGCTGACCTAGTCAAGGGTCTTGCATTATCAGCTGGCATCCATGTATAAGCATGTGACACAGGCACTATTTACTGAGAATAAGGGATCAAATCTGGCCCTAAATGCTCTTTGCAGTTCCTCAAGTCATATCCCTCTCCCATCCATAACTCTCCAGAGACTCCCTCCCTCCCTCCCTGATACACGCAAGTCAATAACAGAATAAAAATAAGTCAACAGTTTTAAGCAATCGAGGGGAGGGGCATATAAAACAACTGACAGAAAAAAACTAAAATGAAGTCATTGCACCTGCGTCACTCATGAAATGACATAATGGACAAATTCGCCCCCGCAACATGAAACAGCACAACACCCATTGATACCACAGGGAGACATGCCCACCTACAGCAGGAGTAAACTTTGTCCTCACATCTTAACACAGACACTCATTTGCAGATAATTAACTAGTTAACTATGGTAATAAAAAGTTGGTATTTGGGAATGGATATTTTCACACTTTAAAAAACCTTTTCAATTATTTTTCTTACATTGTAGCACTCTTCTAATGAAGGAATTACCTTCCCCCTGTCCCCATTGAAATAGTTTTCGGTAAAAAGAGGGACAGTATAACAAAACTCGCCATTTGCACTGCAAGGCACCAAATCAGTTATGGACTTTCACTCTACTGGAACTTCACTATATATAACTCATCAGGCCCACTCTGTAATCAAATAGGAAAACTCCTTTAACTGCAGTGGGATCTGTACCAGGTGCTAAATGTGGTTCTATTGTATATAATGTGAGTATTGTGAATGTATAGCCTGACCTAAGCCCTTTCTAGGTTATTTGGAATTGAAGTTCCATCAATAGAGCTGTGTGAAGGAGGGTTCACTGGAAGTTCTGAAATGCTCAAAAAAATCAGTGCAGATTGAACAGAAACCAACATTTTTTGAAATTTTCAGCAAACAGAAAAGTTGAAAAAATTTCATTTTGGGTTAAACAAAATGTTTTTTTTTAAATCTCTGTTTGCTTTTATTTAAAAGAAAATGGAAAATGAAGGGCTAGATTCACAAAAACAGAGAAGGAGGACGTGCTAATACCCAAGGACTCAGTGGTTAAGCACTCACCTGGGATGTGGGATACCCAGGTTTGAATCCCCCATTCTGGGTCAGGGACTGGAACATGGATGTCCCTTCTCCCAAGTGAGTGTCCTAACCACCAGGCTACACAGTCATTTCCACTCATTCTCTGGCCCAGTGACTATTCAAGTATTTTATATGGGGAGGAGGGGATTAGGTGACTTACCTGGGAGGGGAGAAACCTAGCTTGAAATTCCTTCTATAAAGTAAGGATTTGAACATAGGTCACCCACATCCCAGGTGAGTGCTCTAATCATTAGGCTATTGGATGTGTATGGGGATTACTCTCAACACCACTGTTTCTGAGAATTTAGCCTGAAAAATGTACATGGTTCATTTCAATATTTCCCCCCATTTCAAACAAAACAGCTGTTTTGGTCAATCCAAATATGCCTTTTTTTTTTAAATTGGTTAAAAAATTTCACTTACCTCCTTTTATCTATAGGTACTTTTATGGCCCTATAAACTGAACACGTAAGAAAAATTACCCTAACAATACTCCATAAAATAGGAAAGTATCATCATCCCCATTTTACAGGTGCAGGAGCTGAAAGAAAGAAAGATCAAATGGTTTGCCCAACGTCACTCAAGAAGTCTATGGCAAATCCTGGAACTGAACTCCTGAGTTCCAGTCTAGTGCTTTAACCACAAAGCCTTCCATCCTCTCAGGTCATGCAAACCCATTACTCACAAGGAAACTTTCCTTACAGTCAAAATGATGTCTGCCATGCATCCCATCTATTTGAGTTGGTGGAAATTTTTCATATACAAAAAAATCATTCATCTGATGAAAAATGCCTTTTTTAAAACAAAAATAGTAATTTTTCAATTTCCATATGGGGGGGCTAAACAAAAGTTCACACAACTTTACTTATATTTTAATCCAAGTTTTTAATCAATATCATGTTTAAAATTATGTTTGTCAAAAATGCAGCTTTCAGTTAAAAACGTCCATTAACAAGTTAGACTAGGATATTCATTTACCAAAAATTGTGGTTTTGGTGAACCAAAATATTCAATTAATTTCAAAACAGCACTTCAATAAAAAATTAAATTTAAAATTTTATGAAAATGTTGAAGAAACTGTAAAAACAAACAAAATAGGAACCCCCCACAAAGTGGGTCCATTTTAAACCCTGAGAAAGAGAGAGAGTCCCAAAACTTCCTGCCAAATTACTTTATGTTTTTCAACTAGATAAACCTATTATTCTGAGGTTATTGACCTTCTTATTGCGAATATACAGGCAAAAAAAATATCATGCAACTATTTCATAAATTTCCTAGAATGTCACTGATTTACAAAAATAAATTCAGCTACCAGAACGCATTCATTTAAAAACTGAATTTACTTACTTGGAATATTACTCTTCCCCAGACTTTAAATCTATATAAATTAAAGATGGGCCTAAAGCAAAACCCCAAATGCATTGGAAATTTGCCATAAATAGATCTAATTCTGAACTTTACATCTATAGCAAAAATATATTCCTAAGGAATATGTTATAATAACCAGGACAGGCAACAGAACCGAACTATGACAGTGATAACATTTATCAAATAAGAGATACTATAGGAGTATGCATTTATATGACATTTGAATACAGTACCCATAATAGTTAACCATATCATAAAATAAGTAAGGTGAGATCATAGTATGAATAATATATACTCACTGTTGCAATTATCATCTTCATTTAGCAGCAAACTATAATTTATATTCCTACATGATTAGTGTTTTCATATACTTGAGCAATTAGCCCTTCCCGTTCACAAGGCACAATTGTAAAAGTTTGGAAATTGCTCTCCTGGTTAGTTTGTAACAGCCCCAGTGTACTGGTCTTCAGGGCATGCTGCAAGGTTTATTTTCCCTAGCTGAGGAGGACTGGGAAGGCATTGGAAGGAAGAACTTAACTATTAGTTTTGAAGCCAGATAGTGTTGGTTGTAGCGGTAGCTGGTGTTACAGGAGAGGTCTAAGTTATAAGATTCTACTGCATAACATTACTGAGACATGTTCCAAGTTTAGAAAAGCAGGCACAAATCACTTCCTCAAAGAGAAAAGACAAACTGGATGGCTCAGCCAGGTGTCAACAAAATCAGATGGACTATTACCCAGTTAAGTAGCCAATCTTTGGCAGGAAAAGGGTATAAGTATGGAAAGCTATATTTTCCCATTCACCCAGACCTTCTGTCTCCTGAATCTCAGCTAGAGATGATTTTCAAAGAAATAGCTATAAAGAAGAGGAACAGACACCCCAAAAGACTCCTCCCTTTCTCTCTGTCCAGGGCATTAGCACACTTGAAGGACAAGGAAAGTAACACTTGAACTGGGGAAGGGGTTCTGGCTGAAAGGATTCCAGCCAGTAAGACTGCTACAGCATGTGGTGAGGGAAACTTTTGCTTTGAATTTAGCTTGTTAAATTAGATATTAATTGAGTTTTACCTTTTATTTTCTTTTAACCAATTTTGACTTTTATGCCTCAGTACTTGTAATCACTTAAAATCTATCTTTCTGTGGTTAATAAACTTGTTTTATTGTTTTATCTAACCCAGTGTGTGTTTGGATTGAAGTGTTTGGGAAACTTCATTTAAGATAACAGGAATTGTGCATGTAATTTTATATTAATGAAATGACAGACTTTATATGAACTTGTGTTGGGTGCTGGGCAGTACAAGAGGCACATTTCTGGGGTAAAGTCTGGGACTGAGAGTTTTCTGGTGTTGCCCTGCAGTGTAATTCATGGGTGGCTGTCTATAGCACTTCTACAATATAGCTGGGTGTGATTTACATGCTGGAGGCTGTGTATGAGCAGACCAGAAGTGGTTACTCTCACTACAAAGCAGTGTAAAAAGGCACCCCAGGTTGGAGAATTGAGGGGACACAGCTGGCCATCAGTCTAGATTGTACCCCAGGGAATGTCACAGTTCCACTGGGCAATCAGTGCTGCACTTTAAAACAATATTTTTACATTATTTAAATTCTATGCAACCTAATCTCCAACTGACATAAGAAAATTAAGTCCAAATAACGATATCATATGGTTTTCGGGGCTAGGTTGTGTCACCTAGCTCTAGAAAGTGTTATCCTACTTTTAAAAGTTACTTACTAGACTCTTCCATCTAAACCCGAACTATCCTTTCAAATCCAAAAGGAACAGCTTTGGAACAAGTACACATTCACTTATAGAAAAACAATAGAATATGAAAAAAGTAGTTACTGGAGAAGTGTCAGCTTTATCCAGATACTATTAAAGACAGCACATAAATTTACAGCTAACTTGTTATGAAAATTTGATTTCTCATAAACTACTTTGAAATTTCCATAATTCACTACCAAAATTAATAGGAATTATTTAACCTCAAAAAGTAAAACAAATGGAAATTGAATTATCTTTTATTTTTGACCCAAGTGCTAATGCAACCTTAATGCTGGCATTTCCTGACCTTTGAATGTTTAAAATGTTAAAAGCTGCAGCTTCGTTATTGTACTTATATTTTAATGGAATTTCCTAAGTTTTTTTATTTTTAAAAACACATACCTAATCTGTAACACACACATACCTACTCTGTAACACACACATACCTAATCTGTAACTGTTTGCCTAGAAGTCATTGGAATCTCCTGACTCCTGCAAGAGATGCAGTCAATGAAGCGCAGGCACCTGTGGAGCCCCACCTCATTCACTGGCTACTTGACAGAGTGTGTGGAGTACTTGACTCACTGAATGCTCATCAGATGTGAGATTCTGTCACCCTCACTCTCACTGAGTACCTTACACACAAAGTAGATTACGGTACACTTCAGCCAGCAGAAACCAATTTATACCCACTATCTCCAATATGTCTACTCACGTAATAATAATTTACTAGTCAATATAAATAAGCATGGCACAACCTAACCCAAATGAAGGAATTTGTAGAACCTGCCTCACTGAGTGAGCACACCACTGAAAAAAATTGACTCTGGCTGAAGCTCGGGCTCTGAAGCTCACCCCTCTCTCCTCCAAGAGACAAAGTCTATACAGCTATTTTTAGTGTGAGCTCAAGTCTGTCAACCCAGGCTTGGAGGCTTACTGCCGTGGGCTGTGTAGACGCACCCTTTCCATTTTTAGTATTGTTAAAAACTTTCTACAGTAAAAGTATAGTTTTCAGCTGGCCAAGCTAATGCATCTTGCCTGAATAAGGTCTCTGTAGGCGCTGCACTCCTTTTCTATACTCTGGCCCAGGGCTGCCCAGAGGATTCAGAGGGCCTGAGGCAAAGCAATAGAAATTTAAAAAAAGCATAAAAAAAAGTTGCAATACTATAGAATACTATATTCTCGTGGGGGCCCCTGTGGGGCCCGGGGCAAATTGCCCCACTTACCCCCCCCCCCCGGGCGGCCCTGCTCTGGCCCTCTGTTACAACAGAAAAATGTTGCCAGACACCTTCCATGCGGTCACAAAGAAAGGGAGGAGGGTTGTGACTCTCAGGTTGAGAACCCATACCTTAGAAGAGTGCATTTGGACCTGTCACTATCAATATGGACTTTACTGGACAGAGAACAAGGCAGGAACATAAAAGCCCTGTTCTAGGATAAATGAGACAAGGCTTTGTATTCAGTGCACACCTTAAATATGGGCACATTACCATATAGTTAATGGATCCTGAAACAGGCTTCACTTACCACAAGAGCACATCCTCCTGGCCAGGAATGGCATAGCAGCATTCTTCCCAGCTAGCGCCACCTACTGATGGTCACTCCATCACATCAGCTTATGCCCAAATAAATCTGTTAGGGCATGGCTACACTTGCAGATGTAGAGCACTGTGAGTTAAACCCACCTTCGGAGAGCACAGTAGGGAAAGCGCTGCAGTCTCTCCACACTGACAGCTGCTTGTGCACAATCGTGGCCACATTTGCAGCACCTGCAGCGGCATTGGGAGCAGTGCATTATGGGCAGCTATCTCAGCATGCAAGTGACTGCAATGTGCTTTTCAAATGGGGGTGGGGGTGGGGTGGAGTGACAGGGAGTGTGTTGTGTGTATGTGGGGGGAGATGGAGTGGGTTTTTGGGGGGCTGAGAGCATGTCAGCATGCTGTCTTGTAAGTTCAGACAGCAGCAGACCCCCCCCCAAACACCTCTCTCTCTCACACACAGCATTCCACACTAATCTGTCTCAGAGTACAGTTATCTGTCTCCGAGCAGATAAGCAGCCGGCTGTCAGAAATGGAGCTTTCAAACAGCATATCCACATTCCTACAGCGAGTTCAAAACAACGAGAAGAGTGACCACTTGATTTAAGGGGATTATGGGATGTTTCCGGAGGCTGATCAGAACGCAGTAATGGAACACCCTTGTCCACACTGGTGCTGCGGCGCTCCAGTGGAGGTGCAGCAAACATTATTCTACTCACCAAGGTGGAGTACCAGCAGCGCTGTAGCTGCGGAGTTAGAGCGCTCTACGTGCCTTGCCAGTGTGGACGGGTAGTGAGCTAGTGCGCCTGGGGCTCCTTTATTGCACTGTAACTCGCAAGTGTATCCAACCCCTTAGTCTTTAAGGTGTCATCGGACTCATTGTTTTTATGGTTACAGACTAACATGGCTACCCCGCTGATTCCATCACTGCAGTGCTCTCTCTTTGAGACTCAGCCCCCTAACTAGGTCACAATATAGCACTCCCAGGGTATCAAAGTCTGATCAGACCAGCTGTCCAGATTTCACTTCCAACAGTCCTGTGCCACTTCCCAGTGGCTGATAGGGGAACACTATATACAAAGGGTTCCAGCCCAGGGACCCTATAACCAGCAGCCAAGGTCTACGCAGTTCCGTCCTCCTTCTTGCTGTTTCCCTGGACTTCTTCCTATGCTGCCATCTAAAGCTTTCTTTTCCCACAACTCCTCTGGGCTTGACCCTTCTTTCAGGGATCAGATCCCAGAACTTATTCTCCCCACCCCTAGATTTCCTCCTCCCCATCTCAGCTCCTAGAGAGTGACTACAGCGTCTCTCCCTGAAGCCTCTACTACTACAAACTCCCCCTCTTTATAATCCTTTCACAGTTTTTCCTCCAGCTGGGCTCCAGCAGTAATTTATATTTAAAAATTCCCGGGTCTCCCATCCGTTGCAACTCTGAAGGTCAGTTGGCCCCTTCTGGGCCAACTTAATCCCTTCAGGGCTGGTATGGGCTGAACCCTACCCCAGAGCATTTGTCAGTGCAACTTGTCACCTTCCAAACACTGGGAGGTAAATGGTATTTCTAGCAACTATCATTGCTAAAAATTAATTTCACTTGCAACATGTGGCTTTTAAGCCTCATAATTTGACCAAGCCTCAGCCAAATTTCAACAGAATACTCACTGAGTCAGATTCCCATCTGTTGAAACTGGTACAGCGCCACTGAAGTTCTACTCCAATTTAGACCAGCTGAGGATCCAGCCCAAAGACACTTCTACTCAATCAAGTCTTTGTCCCTGTCAAGTTCCACCTTTCAACCTCAGCAGTTGCCACTGCAAAGTGGTTCAAATAAAGGTTACAAGATTTTTTTATTATAATAATGGGAAAACTATTTTTTTTCCACTCTCCTCACACTCTAAAATGGCTGAACAATTTTTACCTAAAGTTTCCAAAAACCTTCTCTTTCAGGCAGAAACCAGGCAAGGCAGTTTGAGAGCCTTACAGAGGAATATTTCATAATGTTATGAGTGATTGAAAAAAATTGGCTGTGATGCAAATATTGCATCAAACTTAACGATCACAGATGGTATATATATATGTAACTCTAATACCCATAGTATAAGCACCTATATATGCGCTGCATTAGGAAAGTAAATGTTTAAATATTATCTGTAAATTTCCAGTTCTTTCTGGTCACTGACATTAATAAAAATTTATGCATAATAGGTCCTTGTAGTCAACAGCATAAATTGTAACAGTCCATGTTAAGTATTTTTTACAGCAATTTCTTCACTCCAAATTTATGTTTGAAGTCAGAGGTAAAGATATTTTATTTTCTTTCTCAGGAAGAAGAAAAATAGACACTAAAAATAAAACTCAAGGTTGCTAATCTTGAAGAAAACTCTGAGGCATGAACTTTTCAGTCTTGCAGGGGACACATTGGGATGTTGCAAGCTCTCTCTCCTCCTACAGACTCCCTCAAATTAATTCACAGAGAGTCTAAATATAAAATTGGCCTTAGAGATAACAGTCAACATATTGTTCTTTCCATACTGAATTATTTTGGAAAACACATGCAAAAACAAAAAACCCCAAAACACACCCCTCATCCTGTTTTATAGCTGTTAGAACATTTTTCACATTTAACGAAGATGTGAAAGACGATTAAACCTGAAAATGGTCTGCTTGCCTGAAGGAGACTGAGTGCCCTTGAATGAATGTTCTTTAAACCAGAGCTGTACAAGCTTTGAACTACCCAAACTTGAACTTAACACCCTTCAAAAAATGTTTGTCAAGCATGTGGCTCATTTCTGAATCCTAACTTTGACTGGATAAGGACTCTATTATAGCCTCTTGGCAACATTGCAAACCAATAAAGCACTATTTTTCTTTACTGAGAATCCTGTTAGCAGTATCCTCGAGCCAAATCCAGTTTTACCTGTGAGAGCATTAACCACTCCATAATCAATGTGCGCAATCAAATTAACCCTTTTTGATATAGAAAATGTAGGGGGAAGTGATATATGGTACGCTCTCACCTGTTAAAGTATCTTAGTGTTGTCTCCCTACAATAACAGAGCAACTTCTCTTTTGTATTTTTACTATTATTCTTTTGCAACTGACATTCTGGACTGTGGCTGAAAGATACTTAATGTAGATAAGGAGGTAGGTTACAAATAGAGATCTAACCCACCTTTGTATTCTCCCTGTCAACTGGGGGCAAGCACAACTTAGAGCAGCCTCAGAGGTGTTTTAAATTATACCCAGCTGGTACAACCCAAAAATCCACTTCAGCCTCTATGGGTTGCCAGCGTACAGGGATACTCTGGCCATGCCCCTTTCCCCTGAGAAATGTCTCCTATCTTGCAGAACTACAACAACACGGGTGGCAGTGTGGCCTAGTGGATGGATCACTGCTCAGTGATTTGGGCAATATAGATCCTATATCTGATTATGCCATTGTCCTAGCTGGGTAAGCTGGGACAAGTCATTTCACATATTTGTGCCTCGGTTTTCCCACCTGTAAAATAGGGACAATGATACTTCTTATCTCCTTTGTAAAGTACTTTGAGATCTACTGATGAAAGGCACTATTTAAGAGCTAGGTATTATTATTACTCTGGCTCCAAACAATTTGAGGATTCCCCTTTTTACGGGGGAATCTTAAAGGACCCAAAGAAGCTGGCTTTCTAAAGGGGCTGTGTCACCTAATGAATGCAGAGCTACTAGACTATCCCAGAATCCCTGTGTCACCTTGCTCTTTGCAGTTATAATTCAGACATATTGCCATGGCACGATCTGGTCTTAAAACAAGCATTGTGTCATGCCAGCTTAAAGCAATAGCCATTGTTTGTTCATGATGAAAAGGGCAAAAGTCCTGAGGAAACAGTAAAATATTACAAATGTCCTGGGTTGCATTAATTTCATTATAATCTTTTTATTTTGCAATTAAAATTGTTAGAACTCATCCATAGAAACTAATCACAGTGGTACGTCTTGGAAACCACATAAAGTAAATACAAATAATTAAAATACAAGCAAAAGTATTTTTCCATCATCATTTGTTAAAAAAAAAATTAAAACATTGAGTACCTTTAAATGAGCAGGCCGTAAACACAATAGGTTGCAGAGGAGGGGGCTGTTGAAGCTATATCTTAGAGTTTAAACATCTAACCTTAACAATACATGTAACCATAAAATTCCCACATACCTTAACTCAAGTGTTAAGTGTATATCTACATGCATATTCTCATGGGCTTCCACAGGACTAATTATCCATCTATCTAAGGTTGTTATAGGGCCTCCATTACCGTAATATCTGAGCACCTCGCAATCCTTAATGTACTTATCCTCACAAATCCTATGAGATTGGGAAGTACCATTATCCCCGTTTTCCAGATGGGGAATGGAGGGTATGTTTGCATGGTAATTAAAAAAACAACAACCACCATGGCCCTGAGATTCAAAGCCTAGGTGAGCTGACTTGCACTCAAAAGGCTATAAAATTGAAATGTAGATGTTTGGGCTTGAGCTAGATCTTGGGCTCCTAGATCCCACCTAGATCCCACCTTGCAAGGTCTCCGAGCCTGGGCACCAGCCCAACCCTAACTGTCTACAATGCTATTTTATAGCCCCTCAGGCTGAGCCCCGCGAGCCCATGCCAGCTAACCCAGGCCATTCTTGGCCTTGCCATGGATCTTTTATTGCAGCATAGACATACCATGAGACAGAAAGACTAAGGCTAAGACCTTGTCCAAAGTCAGGAATTCTGTGGCAGAGCAGGGAACTGAAAGCAGCTCTCCTGACTACCACTGGATCATCTCACAGGAACAAAGGTTTGCAAATTGCTTCTTAAGCTACTTACCATCTGAAAAGCTGTTTTTTTTGTTTGTTTAACACTAGCATATAGCCATAACCCTACAGCTAGAAGTTATTTGTGACATATAAAACAGGGGTTCTCAAACTGGGGGTTGGGACCCCTCAGGGGGTCACGAGCTGTCAGCCTCCACCCCAAGCCCCACTTTACCTCCAGCATTTATAATGGTATTAAATATATTTAAAAGTGTTTTTAATTTATAGGGGGGAGGGTTGCACTCAGAGGCTTGCTATGTGAAAGGAGTCACCAGTAAAAAAGTTTGAGAACCACTGATATAAAATAACCCACACTTAGTATTTTGAAATGCTTTGAAACAGTACCAGGACCTTTCTTTAAAAAAAAAATCAAATAGATTTTCTTTCATAATCCTGTCAGAAATGCTAGCTTTAATAATGATAATAATAATTACTAAGCTGCAATGTCAGATAGCATCTCTGAAAACCTACAGGTGAGTTTGGTGCTACTGCTAAACAAATGACACAAGTAATGTAAAAGCATCAGAGTATTATGCATGAGAATCTGTACAGCTAGATTCAGCCATAAAGTAGCTTCCTCTTGAGGCCCTGATTCAGTTAGTTACTTAAGCAAATGCCTAATTTTAAGCTCTACTGAGGTCAGTAATTGAGTCTGTAATGATTATGAAATAATAATACTGTCGTTCTGGCCAGCCTGCTCCTAAATAAGTCACATGCATGAATTTTTACAAATTTTCCTCCATCTCAGCCTGATCTAAATGACATTGATGTCAATGGACAGACAGACTTCTGCTGACTCGAGTGGAAGTTCATGTTAAATGTCATCAGTATAATTTTTTTTTTACATTTATGTTTCTGAAAAGGTCAACTCATATTTCACTTTCTAAGTAGCAAAGAGTACAGGAAGCCAGCTATACAGGATGAGCATGTACAAATGTTTTCCCTACTACTAACATGAAAGTCTTCGGAATGGCTCCTTTCCTGGCCTTGCCAAACTTCTACTTTTATTACCTAGCTCTTCAAGTGGAATTCATAATGCCTTGTTTCTTTGACACGGAACAAGCCACTGCCAGCAAGATTGAGCAAGAATGTCTGAAACATATCCTCAAAGGATATGGAGGCAAAAGAAAGAAAATTTAGGAGGCAACATTTACCATGCAGTGGGCCAAACCAACCCCTGGTGCAACTCCACTGACCTATGCCTCTGTAGGTTAAATATCTTTATTCATCAGGCTCCGAGTGCTCATGAGATTGGCTTATTGGTATGGCTGTGTCCTGAGGACCTCTGGACTTAAAGATAGTGGTGTTCTCAGGGTTGATTTGAAATGGCTTCATTGATAAATTGATTTGCCCATCAAGATGCTAAAGCTATTCAAATTAATAAAGTACCCAATATAAGTTTAGGTTGTTAAAATGTGACCATGGGGTAAAAGAGTTAGAGCAGCAGGCTGAGGGTGTCTACAGCATAAATGTGACTGTAGCATGGACAGACATACCCATGCTAGATTTAACATACCTAGTGCAGGTAGTGAATATGTGGCAGCACAGACTCCAGTGCAGGCTAGCAACCCAAGTACATGCACAGAGTCTCTGATGGGCTAAGCCCATTCTTAGCCCTTCTCTATCATGTCTTCACTACTATCCCATGCTAGCTAAATTAAAGGTGGTGGAGGTATGCCTACCGCACTATAATTACAACTTAATTTGTGGTGTAGACATGCCATGAGTGTCAGGAAACACAGGTTCTGTTACTTGGTGCGTCCCAGACTCACTGTGGAGCCAATACTGTTCCTATTCAAGTCAATGTCCAACTTCTTCAGATGAAAGGAATTAGTTAAATGGAAAGTTTTATTATTTTTATCTGTTATGCCAATATGGCCTATATGTTTTACATCAACAAGTAAGCAATTTCTGAACTGTAATTCGGGGGTTAGGTATTGGAAGGACAGCCAAAACTGGATCTCATACTTGGCTGGGTAGTTGTACGCAACGGGTGGAGGAAAAAACATCAAAAACTACATGCCTGTGTTAACGACACAGCACACAACACCAGACACTGATCCACTTAGAGTGTCAGATCCTCAGATGGGGGCAAATCTAAACCCCACTTTAAGGGATTTACACCAGCTGAAGATCTGGCCCACTATTCATTTATTTCTTTATTTGTATACAGAGTTTAACCCAGCATAGGTTAAACATGATTTGTTCAATTAAAGAAACAAAACTCCACCACCATTATGGAAGCCTCTATCCCATCTAAAAGTTACACTGCTTTTTAAACAAAAAACAAAACTACCCTCCAACTCCCAACCCCTCCTGGTTAATGAACTCTCTCATGCCCTTTGTCTCTTATTAAATTGTAGGCTGATTGTTGCAACCACTGTTGTGTTACTGTATGTCTGTACAGAATTTAGCTCCATGGGGCCTTTATATAACAACAACGTTTCCAAATTGACCTCTCTCTAATTTGTTAAAGATGTATAGTTCACAAAAATAAACATTCTTCGTATATTCAGATCCTGCTTGTGCCTATATTGCTCTTGTGGCAAGATTTGCTGTATTCTGTTTAAAACAACACACAAGAGCCCTCTGTCCCACTGCAAAAGTTGAATAAAAATGAGACAAAAATATGGACTAGAGCATAGGAAGAGCCAAATAAAATCCTTCAGGATCTCGCTAAGGTGCAATCAAAGCAACACACCTTTTGGAGACCTATCAGAAAAGACTTATATAAAAAAAATAAAAACAAAAAACAAAAACTTTTCCCATGGAAACTTGATATAGAAAAATGCTAGAATATTTTAGCTACCATTCAACTTGCAGTGATATGTGCTGCTCAATTAAGGAAGGAGAATAATGGACAAGAGTTGTTAGAGAAGTGCCGTTAGAGAACTGCAAAGAGTTTCTATAACAAACTCTAATGCTCCCTTTTTTTGTTTTGCAAAAGTGGAAAATTGAGTGTATTTACTCTTTTCACATTCCTGAAGCGCTAGCAAATCTACAAAAGACTGAGAAATAGAAAACACACTAAGCTATGAAACAGCTGGGGAAACTGAGTTTACAGCATCTGACAGGCAGGAAGTTGATTAAAAGAGGGTCAAACAAGGTAAAGTCCTGGTTGAAACTAATATGCTTCTTGCAGGGTCAAAGTTTCCAGTACACGGCTCCCTTCCTAACATAGACAGATGCATGTCTCACATTATGTTTCTAATTTAAAGACATTTTTAAAAAATGTAATCACCAAAGGCTAATGGGAAAGAATAATGTTAGTTCATAATTTAGAGGGGGAAAAAACAAGGGCACACATCTGGAATTAACTTTGAATGGTAAAGATACTGACATCAGTGCACTACATGAAAAAATATGCAAAAACCCACACAAAGCTCTTCCCATTTCAAATTTTCCAGGGTAAGTCTGAATGCCTTTAACCAGTAAAATGTAGGAAAACAAAATCCAAAAACAGACACTCATATGGATTTTTAGGAGACAAACTCAGCCCCATTCTATTTATATCTTGGAGATATACCAATCTCCTAGAACTGGAAGGGACCTTGAAAGGTCATTAAGTCCAGCCCCCTGCCTTCACTAGCAGGACCAATTTTTGCCCCAGATACCTGGGTGGCCCCCTCAAGGATTGAACTCACAAACCCTGGGTTTAGCAGGCTATCCCTCCCCCTTGAACAAGCTCCCTGCACAGCAGTACAAACACACCAGTAGCTGGCAGGACCCACAGCTACCCAGCTCCTCCTGTCTTCCCAGCATGAAGGCTACCCAAAAGTCCATGGAATCTATTCCAGGCATACAAGGTCAGATACTGAGTCTAACACATGTATTCACAGAGAAGTACTTTATTCTTTGGAAAGTCTCACTGATTTCAAGAAGACCACTCAAAGATTAAGGTACTACTGTATGTGAGATGAGGATGTCAGAATCTGGGCCACAGTTACTAGTCTGAGAAAGGGAATGAACAATGAAATGGCAAAGTTTACAGATAATTCAACATTATTTAGCCAAATTGAGATGAAAGAACACCCAGAGGATCTTTTGAGGGGGCTAACAAAAGCTAAAAGAATGGACAGCATGACAGCAGACAAAAGTCTGCACTGACAGTGTTTTTTTCTGTATGAACAACAGAACATGAGTATATTTAATTGAATTTAGAGGCAACAAATTTAAAACTGATAATAAATATTCTTTTGCACATCTCATAATTAATCTGTGGAACTCACTGTCACAAGGTTATCATACTGACACCAAGAGCTTAGTAGAATTCCCCCCCAAAAAATTATACCTTTACATATGTGTAAAGGGACTGTTATTCCCTTACTAAAACTCAGTGGGGATGTTTTGGTTGGCTAGCTCCCGTACAGATAGAAAGGAGAAGGGTTGATTGGAAATCAGGACCCTGAGACTGACAGTCCCCAGGCACAATGGGGAGAGGCCAATGCTCCAGGTCAGCCTGATTAGCCTGTCTGCCATGTCAATCACAGAGTCAGGATACCAGAGGGTTTCCGTCCTCTGTGTGAGTAGGAATTGCCTGGTTTAGACAGAGTGGGGCTGAGCTAAGGAGAAAGCAAGGGCCTGAGATGAGCTGTGGAGCAGAGCTGTGCCAGATCCAGAGGGGCCAGAAAAGCAGCCCAGGAAGCAGGTCAGAGCTGGGAGCAGAGTCACAGAAGCAGCCCACAGAGCAGACTTGTGGTGGGAGCAGAACTGTAGCAACCAGAGCCAGAGGGCCAGAGAAGCAGCCCAGGGAGCTGGAGGCAAAGCAGCAGCAGCCGCCATGCTGAGACAGAGTGGTGGACCTGGAGTTGAGGCAGAGTGGAGCTGGAACTGGGGCTGCAACAGTCTGGGGCTGGGTGCATTGAGAAGCTGGGGAGAGCGAAAGGGACCCTGGGCAGTGGGCCCAGTGCAGGGAAATGCCCCCAGCCCAGATGCCCTGCAGGCCAAGCTTGGAGGGAGAGCGTAACCCCCATGGGAGAGGGGTGACGCTGGGAAGAAGGGTCCTGCCACCTAAAGCCTGAGAGCATGTGGCCACCGCCAGAGCAAGTGTCTGACATACAGCATCCCTGCAGCACAGCCAGAGCCTGAGAAGGGGCCTGAGACTTGTGAGGAACAGACTGTGAACTTCCCTTACATTCCAGAGATGGTGGTTGTGATGTCCCCATGCCAAAGAGGGGGGTGACATGTTTCCCTAGCCCCTGCCCTAAGTGACCACGACAAGGTTGGGGGTCGAGCACCCCAGGAATCCTGGGCCCAGCCTTGTTGGGGTTACGAGGACTCTGCCACACAAGAGAGTGGAAAGGGGAGCCCTCGAGGTCAAGCAGGCCTCTGGGTAAAGGAAGTGGGAGCGAGGACTCAGATCCTTCCACTAGCCCATTTCACCGGGGTAGTATATAAACCAGGAAAGTTCCCCACAATATCAGGACTATTCCCCCGCTTACCTTTACATATGGATTGAGAACATCCACAGTTACACTAAATATGATACAGGTTTTTATTTTAGAATGGATGTAAACCCTCATTCTGCAGGGCATAAGCCAAGCACTGACTGTCAGAGGTTAGGAAAATATTTCCCATTTGGACAGGTTATTCCTTTATGGGTATTTCTTTCGCATCCCTCTGAAACATCTGGTACTGGCCACTGAGGTACAGAATTCTACACCACGTGGACTGCTGGTTTGATTCACAGTATGGCAGTTGGTATGTCTACACTAGAGACCTTCCAGCTACACAGCTGTACAGATGCAGCTGCGCAGCTGTAAGGTCTCCCATGTAGTCGCTCTATGCCAAAGGGGAAAGCATCTCCCACCGACATAGTACTGTCCACATCAGCGCTTCTGTCAGTGTTAATTGTGGTGGTCGGGATGTGTTTTTTCACACACCCCTGAGAAACAAAAGTTTTACTTACAAAAGTATTACTGTAGGCATAGCTTGTGTGTCTGTAAACTGACTTCCACTGAGCGTACCCACAATCACGCCATATCATTTGGGTCAAGATTCTTTCTGCCTCTTTCAACACATTTGCCAAGTCCTCAGCAGAGCAACTCAGACCTGATGCTGGGCTCAAGATTTTCTCCAATGGTAAAGTTACTATTTCTCAAAGGCCTCGTATTTCATTTTTTCTCTGAGGCCCAGCTCCAGCAAAGAGTACAGACACTGCTGAATGGGGACCAGAACACTGCATTTTTGATACCTCTCTCTTCTTCCCTTCTTTCCTCTCCCTATAATTCATGTTTTATTTTTTTTTCATGTCTTTCTTGTCAGCTTTTTCTTCCTATTCATTGGCACATTTCCCAACAGTAGGTCAAGGCCCACAAAAATGAAAGTAGAACAATACACAGGTATTGTATTTTTAGCATTTACATTTAATACACCTGCTGAATGGGTATCCTGGATTTGGAAGTTACTGGCTGAGAGCCGTGATTCTGTTTTTGTGAACTTGTAAATTGCAGAGGATTGAAACTGATAAAACATCATGCTCTTCAAGAACATTACTCTGTGACTAATTTCAAATAGTGGTAAAATTTCATTCAATTATAGTGCAGTTTTCTAAAAAATGACTCAGTAAAAATGGCAGCATGGGGTCTCTCTTTTATTGGCTGTCAGTGATGTCCGTACCAAACTTGCTCAATTTACAAACAAGTTTGTTTGCTTTACAAGCTAGTGCAAATTCAAATATGGAACGTAAAGTCAAGTTAGCGGTTGGGTGTGTGTGTTTGTTTTTTTTTATCATACCCCAGCATGAGGGATACAAATTCTGCAGGACAAATTCTACATCATGCAGCCCCATCAAAGACAGTAGGGTAGCATGGCTTTATCAGAGGGTGTAATATGGTCATGAAACTGGAACTTAGTTAACAATGGTGCTGAGGATACTCAAGACAGAAGAATTCTGCTCATTCTCTCATAGCACTGCAAAACCAACCTAACTAACAGTGGTAATATTAGATATTTTTTTCACTGAAGTCAACATATAGGACAATGACAATCTAACCTGTTGCCCAAAGAGGAGTCAGTTTCACGCAGTTACTTTTCAGAGCACATCCAAACTTTAGGAATCACGTATAGTTTCCATCCAGATACTATGGTGATGAGTGCAATAAAAATATCTTCACACATAGCTATATAGTATGTATAGTTAATTTATCTGAAAGAGAATTCAATAAGGAAAAGCCACGCAAAGGGCAGGAATTTTTTCAATTTCTATCCAGTTAGCTCAGAAGTACAAAAAAAGACTGGTGGCGTGTCTCCAACATCTGCTGTGATGTTCCTTCCAATAGCGGAACTGGTTTATTATGACTGTTACAGCCCCACATTTTAGAAGTATGAGCAATTCCTTTTTTCCCGTTGGAGGACATTTGAAAAGAGAGAATTACTATTTTGTTGATAGGCCGACTAAAATTCCCAAGGGGATGAGCAAAAGGATGAAGCATGAAAAGATCTCTCTGACAAAGTGGTCCAAATCATGACACAGCCGAAGAAGCATTGCTCTGAAACTGACATGTTTTTGTGTTGTTCCCACTCAGTACACACCTCTAAAAGACAGAGGTTCTTGGAATAATACCAGAGTGTTTTCACTAAAATCCCATTAGTGTTGTTGAATGCTATGGGGAATGACATATTCTTGGAAGCAAAGCAAGCAGTAGAATTTAATGCCGTCAAAGGCTATTTATATTAAGGTGTCAGAAAGAGTTATAAATCTGAGTATAAATATGGACAAAATCAAGAGAACTCCATTTAATTTGAACAGACATACAGCGGAAAACCATTTTTGTGCAGAAGTGAAGCATTTGTATGAATACTCTTAATTCATCCTACCCTGCAACAAATCTTTCCACCGTTTAACCCCAGTAATGCTAAGCATATTCTCTAACCACTACAGACCTCTAAGTGATGACATATATGACCACAAACCCAGAATAATTGGTTAATTTATGGAGGCATGTTATCACTAAAGTTAAAAGACCAGTGGAAAGCCTGCAGCTGTATTTTTGTCACAGACACTCGTGAAAAGAATTCATGTGGCAATTATGTCATGAAAAACAAATTTATGATTGAGGAGGAAGGCCACAGAAACAAAAAGAAGCCTATATATAATTTCTATTGTGTTTCCTTTATGAAAGGGGCAGGATATGAAGATCAAAACAACAAGGTCAAAACAAGATATACAGGAACTGGAGAAGACAGGATGTGGTTTTACTCAAAAAATGGCTCAACTTCTATGATAAGCAGTTTGATTGCACCCTCAAAACTTTCAAAATCCTTGAACATTGGAGGAACGGATAGCTCAGAAGATCAGTAATGTTGCACAGAGTCTTTCACTTCTAGGTTACCAGTTCAAATCAAACTAGATCAATAGTGACCACAAATTGTTACCTTCTGGAGACTGTTTTCTGGCCTATGTGAAATGAGTTTGCAATTTCAATCCAATTCACAGTGTCTAAGTAACCACATCATAGTTGGCATTCATGTTGACAGACACAGAAGGACTGAAACCAGCATGAAGACCAAATTCGCCTTACAGGTCATCCCTGTAAGTCGCATTAAAGGGTCAAGTGCTTTAGAGCAGGGGTGGGGAACCTTTTTTCTATCATAGGCCATTGACCCACAGAAAAAAAATCAATCACAGGCCACACTCAAGTAAAAAGCAACTTAATTTTTATTTATTTATTTATTTATTTTAGAGAGAAAGAAATATAAAATGTTCAACTCACCCATCCAGGGGCTCAAGGAGGCTCAGGGCTTTTCTCTGCAGTGGGGCGAGCCAGCGCTCACGACTCCAGTCGTGCAGGGTCGGGGAGCGCCGAGGCTTGGGGCCTTCCCCCCTTCTTGTGGGCTGGATGAAATTAAGTAATGAGCCAGATCCGGCCCGCAAGCCATAGGTTCCCCATCCCTGGTTTAGAGGGTAGCGTGAAGAAGCATTTTTGCTTCCCAAACTGATCCTATTCTGTAGGCAACTAGAAGACTTCTGTCTATACGGCTGTCAATGGAGTACAATTCATGAGCTGTAACACATGCAGCCAAATATTTTTTGGATTTAGGGCAAGTCTACACTACAAAATGAAATCGACCTAAGTTACATCAACATACAGCCACCACAGTAATTGAATTCGTTTTACATGTCCATACTATGCTTCTTGTGTCCGCAGTGCGCATCCTTACCAGGAGTGCTTCCACCGATTGTGAAACCGCTTCTGAAAGGCAGCAACAGTCGACATCAGCAATGCAGTGACTACACTGGCACTGCGTTGACCTAACTACATTGACTTAAGCTCTATCCCTCTCACGGAGGTGGAGTTATTAAGTCAGAGTAATAGGCAAGTTACATCAATAGGAGCTACATTTTGGTGTAGACACTTACAGAGTTAGATCGACGTAAGCTGCCTTATGTTGACCTAACTCTCTGGTGTAGACCAGAATTCAGTCTTCCTTCAACATTTTCACAATACTCACTGCTCAGTGCTGTGAAATGCATGATTCTTCATAAAGTTAATAAAGAATTACACATGTAACACACTGCAGGCCATTTTGAAAATATACACATAGGGCCTGAGTTTAAAAAGTATCTCAACTTAGTCTCCATTAGTGGATGGGTTTCCAGTATATAGTATCAATAGTCTAAAAAACTGTTTACATTTCTATTTAAGGGTGAGACATGAATTGCTTTTCCTACATAGCTCCCATGCCCAGAAAACCAGAATTTCCTTGGTGGTAGGTGGCCAACACTGAGGAACCTATGCTGCATCTCTTGCACCTAGCCCTTTATATCCAGTTATATCCCCTTGATAATGCTACTCCTTTTGGAGAAATGCTTTTTTCTTTGACCTCGGCTCTGCTTAGTCCTCCTGACTCCCCTTGCTTTGCACATCTCACAAGAGAAAGGAATAGAACTTTGCTCTTCTCAGGCACCGTGTTTCTCTTTTAAATTGGCATATTGTTAAGACCTGTGTGAGCTTCCTTCAGAATTTTACATATTGGAAAAGGAAATTAGTATGTATTGCTTTTTAACTGAAACTCAACAGGATTCAATTAAATCCTTAGTCTGATTTGAAAATCTCAACCTTAGTTACCAGAGACCCATGCTGAAATTTGCTAACATGCACCTAATGTTCAGTGTTCAGCAAATAGCTGGTCCCATATTTTGTTAACTCAAAATATCTCATTGTCTTTAAAGCTCTCAATTTTCTTTATAGCTATTTTATTTTTTTTATTTTTAACTGATGTTTATTGAGCTTCTTAACAGAACATATCACTGTATGAATCAGAATGGTGATGCTAACAGATTACTACTCATATTTCATTGGCATAAATGCTGCATTCTAAAAAAACACTACAACATTATCTCACAATTCAAATAAAAAATTACTCACTGTGCAACAAGGTCACTTTAGATAAGATAAGTAGTATAGGTTACAAATTCAGAGCCTTAGTACCCATGACAGAGATAATATATCAGGAATATCCAGCCTAACTCACAGTGTGACTATTGAGAGAGTAGCAAGGGCTTTTTATAAGAACCTGCATGTTTCTCTGCACAATGAATCTCTCTTCTGCTTATTACATAACTAAAATGTGCTTGATTATTTCCTTGCAATAGGGTAAAGAATGCAGACATCAGAATTATTTGTAAAAAGATTATCAAAACTGAACAATTAGGAGCCTAAGTCCATAATTAGGCACCTATACAAGAAGCCTGATTTTCACAAGTACTGAGCACCCAGCAACGCTTGCTGACTTTCAAGGGTTTAACGGGAACAGGGTGCACAGTGCTTTTTGAAAAAAAACCAGGCTATTTATTGTAGAGATCTGAGACAGGATTTTCAAAACTAACCAGTAATTTTGGGTGCAGAATTTGAAGTACCTGATTTCTGGAGATCAAGTGATTGGGATATTCTGAAAATCAGATCTCTTCAATTAAGGTGTCTCGTGTTTGGTACCCAAAAATTGAAGTGCCCCAAATCGTGGTCTATATTTGAACCAAGTATATGTTTCACTTGAAGAAAGGATTTTTCCCCACCCTATGTGGATATTTTACCTTTTTCTTCTTTTTTTTTTTTTTGGTAGAGGTTAAAAGGTTTAAAAATGGCTGATCTGTACATACCTGCCCTCGCCTTATTTTTTTTTATTATTTTAGAAAGCAGTTGTGTTGCCAGGAAACCTCCTTAAATTTTATAATGTAGCAGCAACAATTTAATATTTGGCTGGATTACAAAACCAACACAACACCCAACTAGAAATTCTCAGGAGAGAAATTGGCCAAATTCTGTGGGTACATGCTAATTCCAAACTCCCTATAAAAGAGGTGAGGAATAACAAATAACTTAAATGTAATAGTATAATTTACCACCTAAACAGCATTGGCTCTGGCTTTGCAGCACTAGCAAATCTCTGAGGCAAAGATCAACCTATTATTAGCAGGACAGCTCTAAGAAGAAGAAGGAAAAATAGTTACAAAGTGTCAGGATAAGGGCCCTATTAATACTTAGTTTAACAAGGTTAATTGCATTTTAAATGGTTACAAAGACGTTATACACTGCAGGACTAAAAATCAAGATTAGATGACAGTCACCTCAAAAAGTGAAGATTAGTAATTCCAAAAGTGGTGAGACAAGTGATGTGTGCATGCGCATGCGCACACATGCACATGCCAAAAGCCACTCGCTACTTCTCAGCAGCATGTATAATTCATACATTTGTCCTCTGTTTAAAATAGGATAGACAAATCCTAGCCTGCATCCCCTGAAGGGCATCCAATGGCTGAGTGTTAAGAAGAGATGTGCTTAATTAGAATGTTTTCTAGTGGGTAGAAACAAAGATAGCCAAGCCATCTGGACACACACAGATAATGGCCCCTCCTGGTATTTGACTAACAGCTGGGTGTGTCTGATGTTTCCACCTCCGAACAGTGGAAATTCTACCATACACATTAATGATTTATATATAAAAATTCTTCATCATTGTAGTCTCAGGTTTAAAATAAAATGCACATTTTAAAATCCAATATAAAACAAAAGATGCATTGAACTAAGAAACAACCAATTACATTTCTATTCTCTGTGTATAAAGATGTATTGTTTCCACCAGGGAGTTTTCAACATCATTTATGGTATTCTCTTATTGAGGAAACAACATATGTAAACTTTCACATGCCTGCATCCTTTGTTAACAACCCCAGACAGACTTTTAAAAAAATGGATGCCTCCTGCATTTTCACATGAAGTGATGGAAACACTGAAAAATAACAGAAACCACAAGTGATGTTTCTAAATGAAATGAATCAGTGGAAGTCCTGAACAAAATATGGTTTCTGAATGAAGTGCTGAACTAATACAGCAAATTGGTGTGTGTGTGTGTGTGTGTGTGTGTGTGTGTGTGTGTGTGTGTGTGTGTGTGTGTGTTTTGGTTTTGATTTTTTAAGACATTTGGTGGAATTTTGTTTACTTTTCACACTATGTGCGTTTAACGTGTGAGACTGGCCCCTCAAAACTGTGACTATTGCTAAAATAAAAAGCAGATATAAAGCAGTTTTGGTCCCCGATGAATGTGTTTTTTATTACTATCAGGATGATGACATATTGTGGAGTTTGAAAGTTTATTATCCGATGAAGACGCTTGAAATCCTGGCCCCACTGAAGTCAATGGCTAAACTCCCATTGATTCCAATGGAGCTAGAATTTCACCCTTAGAATTATGTGGCAACTCTATTCTTTCATAGCTATCCACTTAAATGTGAAAGAGAACTAAGAGGACTAATTGCAAATGTAAACATTAAAACTGAAAATACTTAAAGTTGGGGGAAAGAATAACTATAGAATGCTTTTGTTTTTTTAACTGAGAATAAATCAAATTATCTAAAAGGATGTAGGGACATATCATTCCTGGTAAAATAAAGATGTCAAAGTAAAAAAAAAAAGTCGATGTAAAGAAAGGAGAATGGCAAGCAAACAGTAGCTTTAAGAATAATTGTTTTGCATTAGTAGATACAGATGTGGGTACCCCCCTATGAGCTACAGGCTGGTGTTAAGATAACACTCTGATCTGAAAAGTGACCCTAAAACTGTGATTGTGGTGATTCAAGTTTATTGCATCACAATGACCACCGATCCAATTTGCTTAGTTTTAAAGAAAGACTATGACTTTTCTATCAGGCTTGCAAACTCGCCTTGAGGTCTAAAAGTCAAACTGGGTTCCTTCCTTCTCACACATCACTAGTAACAGAGATCCTGAAAGCCAGATTTTGCTCTGATTTACACGAGGGCAAAATTTGGTCCTACAATTGGAACTTATTTAATAACTCTATTACTGACATTTGAGAAGGCTCACTCATCTCTGCATTAGCTCAGTGATAGAAACATATTTTTGCCACTAAGGAAAGCAGGCAAGCGTTAGCAGGCAAGCGTTAGCATACATGCAGGAAACTGATTTTCTGTCTTAGAAGATCTTGTTTTTATATAGTCATTTTTGCAGAATAGCCACAGTACATACATACTACTATGGGTCTGCATTTTACACTCATTATTGTGGGGAGGGTTGGGGGGAAATTAATTCCTGAAAAGCTTTTTTGCATAACTGCCTTCCTACCATCAGCATTTCCTGTCAGAATCCTGGCATCTCTACAACAATGAATTGCAGGCCCAATCTGGAAAAAAAAATAATAATAAAAAAAATCCAAGAACCTGTGTCACAAAACACTACTCAACCCAAGTAATAATGAAGAACATGACCAAACCTAAGAAAACATGCCAGAAATCAGTAATGAGACACCACAATGATCGGTGCCTAAGAAACACCATAACATTAGACCAAATTAGATTAGATTAAGAAAAATGCAACACATCTCCCATATTAATTGGCAAAACACACCAGCCAAAGAACATTGTGATCCCTCACACAAACCATAAATCATGATATAGGAAAGGATCAAAGCAAAAGGATTACTGAATTCATAAATCATTGCTCAATCTCAAGAAATAGGTATGGTAATTTTACATTGGTCATAAATGCCATAAACTGCAACATCTGGATCCAGACCTGGAATTTAAACTTCCCAAAGTTTGAGAATGCTTGGTTCAGGTCAATTGCTAATTTTAATGTGCTATTTCACAGATTAAGTACCAAATTTGAACTCTCAGAAATCTTAAAGGGACAGGAAAAACATTTTCTAACCAGCTCTGCCATAGGCTACTACCCTAGCCATGCATCATAAGCATGTTGAAACTAGGCACCAATGTTACACAAACACTTTTTTTCATACCATGAGCCTGGAAATGTCAGCAGATATCTTTGTGAATCCGCATATTAAGACATGATTCCAAAAATATTTTTTTTAAAATGGGGGTGGGAAAGGTATTGCATCCCAGCAGCGCTTAAAACCTAAACCGATAATGACACTATGGAGCACTGCTTCATAAATGGAATAAACCAAGCTACACTACTTAAAAATACATGAAAATCTAAAAAGTACAAGAAGAATGTGTAGGATGAAGTTAGGTGGTTATTTTAAGGCAATAGGGCTCCGGACCAAGACACTCTTGCTAAGCCTCAGGGTGCCTAGTTTCAACATGCTTATGATGCATGGCTAGGGTAGTAGCCTGACACTACATTGCATGGAAAGAATATAGACTTGCCCACTTTGGGCAAAATTTTACTTATCTTACAGACAATTCTCAATTAAGTCAAAAAGTGTTTTGCCCTAATAAGAAAAGGCCAATCAGGCCCTTTTTAGTTATCAATTATAACACTAAAACCTGCTGATTGGCTGCTTTTCAGCACTGAGAAAACTATGGAAATGGACTCGTAGCATGAGATATATAATCATAACATCACTGTATTATCCCTTGTGGACCACTGAAGTCCAGATCCTCAGCCAGAAGATATTTCCCTCCTTTTGCCCACACATGTAACTTAGACCAGCATGGACAATATCTAAAAGGACTATGCTAAATATATGCCGTGGTATGCAAAAACAGGAGCTCTTAGAAGCTGTTTAACATCATCACTGTGGCCACTCACTCTCCCAAGGAAATAGAGATGTGCTGTCAATGTATTTAAGAGTTATGTTTTCAGTAATTTCTGGGACAATTGTCATATCCCCTGTGAAATTGCATGTGTCCACTGCTTGTTGCGGTCAAATGCAAAAAATGATCTCCCCATGTTTTCATCCCATGTGCTCCACAGAAGGTGCCCCTATGGAAATGCAAGTATTACTGAACTGCAGTTCAGATGCAGGGACTTGTGCAGACCATGGGGACAAATTAGTTTAGTTTAGTTGAAATAAATCTTCATTTTATTTGTAGATGTTCTTAATCAAAACCACATGTAAAGTACAGTTAATCTGCAAAGAAGGTCAGTTGTAACCACAGTACTGAAACCACTTTTTTTAGTTATATTTTATTATTTTTCCATAAGTCAACACAACAAAAAGAATGTCTGGAGATAACCACAAATCTGTTAAAAGAATAGAATTGTTGTTCCCACAGTTTTGACTATAGTTTTATTACAATACACAATTTCCTTCCCTGTAACCGAGGGGATGGGGGACGGGAGGGAATGAGTTGCAGATACTACAGATTAGACAGGATAAAAGAAAAAGGAAAAACAAGAAAAAGAGGAATTCTGGGGGGAAATTGACACTTCCAGAGAAAGTAATACAGAATGAAAGAATCATCACTGGAACCAATCCTAATGGTGATGTGCGGAGAGATGGTAAATGATTTAAAAGGTACCATGGCAGCCATGGATATGGACACAGGAACAAGGAATAGGAAACTATTTTAAAGTATCGTTGCCCCATCTCAAAAAAGATTTATTGGAACCGGAAAAGGTTCAGAACAGGGCAACAAAAATGATGAGGGATATGGAATGGCTTCCGTATGAGGAGAGATTAATAAGACTGGGACTTTTCAGCTTGGAAAAGAGACGGCTAAGGGGAGATATGATTGAGGTCTACAAAATTATGACTGATGTAGAGAAAGTAGATAAGGAAGTGTTGTTTACTACTTCTCATAACACAAGAACTAGGGGTCACCAAATGAAATTAATAGGCAGCAGGTTTAAAACAAATAAAAGGAAGTATTTCTTCACGCAATGCACAGTCAACCTGTGGAACTCCTTGCCAGAGGATGTTATGAAGGCCAAGACCATAACAGGGTTAAAAAAAGAACTAGATAAATTTATGGAGGATAGGTCCATCAATGGCTATTAGCTAGGATGGGCAGGAATAGTATCCCTAGCCACTGTTTGCCAGAAGCTGGGAATGGGTGACAGTGGATCACTTGATGATTACCACTTCTGTTCATTCCCTCTGGGGCACCTGGCATTGACCACTGTCAGAAGACAGGATACAGGGCTAGATGGACCTTTGGTCTGACCTAGTAGGGCCATTCTTATGTTCTATGCCCAGACATGAGTTGGTAGTCATTAATATATTTTTTTCACCAAAGAGTAAGAACTTTTTGTTACCTATCAGAGTGGCAGTATCAAGGTTCTGATAGATTACTTCCTGATAAATCAAGCTGAGCTGAAGAACATCAGAAACTGTCAGGTAATCCAGGTGAAAGCACTGCAACTCAACACAGAATGCTGGGCCTTGACTGTGAATATGTGAAGAAAATGGACCAATACAGTACACAAAACCAAGTGGTGGAAACAAAGTTAAAAAGAAGTTTAAAATAAAAGTGTTGAAGATCTTTTTAGAAGGGTTAACAGAAAATATAAATCTATTACAAACAAAATTAAGGAATGCAAAGATCCTGCTTGGTGAAACAAAAACCTCCATGGGAAAGTTTGAGAGGTGGTGAAGGGAAAAAAAGTGTTTTAAACTTTGGCAAGTGATGTTTCAACAACAAGATTTTCTGGAGCATAAAAAAGACAAAAAGAGAGCAAAGTAAGAGGTGGCAGCCACTAAGGTTAAGCCCATGGAGGGCTTATGTGTCTGGTCTTGAAACAAAGGAGGTTGAGAGAAATAAACAGACTGGCAAAGACCTGTAATAAGAGAACTAAAGACATTGGTGAGATCAAAGTTATTACAGATACAAGAGGAAATATGTTAATCAATGAGAACCAGATTAAGAAATAGCAAAGTAATTACTTTAAATGGCTTATGAATGAAGATAATCCAAGAAAACCACACCATATGATAAAACCAAACCAGGTTCTGGTGGCCCCAGTCCTAGAAGAAGTAGTTGCAGAAGCACTAAACAACATGAAAAATAAGACAGCTCTTGGTCCTGATGGCATAGCAGCAGAAGTATGGAAATGCCTGTGGCAAACAGGTGTGAATATATTGAGAACTGTTTAATTGCATCAGATGGGCTGAGAAAATGCCTGATGCCTCAAGAAAGAGCACATTAGCACTGATATTTAAGAGAAAAGGAGATATACACGACTATGGCAACTCTTGTGGCACTAAACTCATGAGCTGCATGATGTAGATCTTGGAGAAAGTTATTGATATGAAACAACAAAGAGAAGTAAAGGTCAGTGACAATTAGTTTGGGTTCATGCCAAGCAAGTCAACAATGGATGACATCTTTGCATTAAGATTCCTTGTGGAAAATATAGAAAAACGAGGAGAACCCTGCACATAGTATTCATTGATCTTGAGAAGGCTTATGTACTTGTTCCAAGAGAAGTCATCTGATGGCATATGAGAATGAGACAGATACCTGAAGACTCTATCAGACCCATCCAGGAAACATATAAGGATGCTTGTCACCACAGTTAGAAGGCTATGTAGAGAAACTGAACAGTTTCTAGTAAGAGTCAGAGTACACCCAGGCTCAGCACTAAGGTCCTTTTTGTTCATGTTGTGCTTGATGCACTTACAGAAAATGTCCTGAGAATGGCAGACTGGTGCATACTAATAATGCAGATAATTCAGGGTTCATGGAGGAGAGAAAGGGGAAGTGGAAGAAGATTTGGAGAGATGGAGATTTGTACTTGAAAGAAACAGCATGAAAATCAGCAGAAATAAAACAGAGCATATTATCCATTGACTTCATGATACCTTGCAGGAAGACGACGAGACCATAAATTTGGGAGGCCAGTCCCTACCAAAAGTACAGAAGTTCAAGCACCTAGCTTTGATAAAACAGGACAACTGAACTTAACAATAAGCAGGGAAGGCATGGACTTAATGGACAGAAGTGATTGGAGTGATCTGCGATAGGAGGATGCCTACCAAATTGAAAAGTGAGAGCTACAAGATGGTAATTAGGCCTGCACTTTTGTATGACTCCAAATACTGGGGACTGAGGAAGAGACAAGAGAATATCTTGAACACAATTTAAATGAAAATGTTAAGATCAGGGGCGGCTCTAGAAATGATGCTGCCCCAAGCAGCGCGGAGCGCTGCGCCGCCCTGCCCCGGTCCCGCGGCGGGTCCCCTCTTCCCGCGGCTCCGGTTGAGCTCCTGCCGGCATGCCAGCGGCAGGTCCACCGGAGCCCGGGACGAGCGGACCTGCCGCAGTCATGCCTGCGGGAGCTCAACCGGAGCCGCGGGAAGACGGGACCCGCCGCAGTCATGCCTGCGGCAGGTCCGCTCGTCCCGGGCTCCGGTGGACCTGCCGCAGGCATGCCGGCGGGAGCTCAACCGGAACCAAATGCCGCCCCCCCGGGAACCGGCCGCCCCAAGCGCCTGCTTGGCGCGCTGGTGTCTAGAGCCGCCCCTGGTTAAGATGGATGCTTGGCATTACAATGAGGAACCATGTTCAAATAAACAAATTAGGGAAAGCATGAAGGGAAACAAATCATAGAAAAGCTGAGGGAATCCAGGCTTAGATGGTTTGATCACATGAAAAGGGGACTGCAAGAATATATAGGAAACAGGACGTTAAGCTTAGAAATGGGAAGTAAGAGACGGATTAGAAGTCCCAAAACTGGATGGATGCGTATCATGCTAAAGGATTTGATTAGCTGCAGAATTTCTGAGGAACTGCTTCAGGAAAGATTCAAATGGAGGAGGACTTGAAGAGCTGACCCCATATAGACAGTACTAAGGCTAAAAGAAGAAGAGGAGACAAGATAGAGGATGATTTATCATCCTTTCCTATCACAGAGAGCAGCTAGAGACCCAAGGTGATGAGGAAAGAGAAAGGGATACCAGCTTCCCAAGAGTCATAAAAAGCAAGCTTTGTGCAGTCTGAGGTTCTCAAGAGTAGTCTCTTCAAAGACTGCCCTCTTCCCTTCTCTACAGTCAGTTCAGTAAATTGCTAAGTGTTAAATACTACATAACAATCTTAAATAAACATATGACTGTCTATATATCAGGCTGTGATGGGGTGCCCATCCCACCAAAGGCCTGGAAGGGTTAAAGTGGCTAGGCAGGCCAATTAACTGCCCAGGATACACCAGAAGGAGGAGACAGGGAGCAGGCTGCCAATTGGAAATGGGCTCAGCTGGGCAGGAACAGGATGGGCCCATTTAAAGACCAGGGGCTGCAAGGAAGTAGTCTACAGTCACTCCCTGGGAGGAGGAAGTTTGGGTTGGCAAACCAAGAGAAGGGGGAAGCCAGAGAGGTAGGAAGAAGCCCAGGGAAACAGCTGCAAGGGTAGGTCTGTACAGACCTTGACTGGAACCCAAGGTAGAGGGAAGGCCTGGGCTCCCCTATCAGTCACTGGGAAGTGGCACAGGGTGTTGGAGATGCCAGCTGGACAGCTGGTCCAGAAGGACTTTGACTTCCCTGGAAGGGGAGGACATTAGTGACCTGGCTGGAGGGCCAAGCCATGAAAAGGAAGCTGCAGTTCCAGGAGTGAGAGGTCACAGGGTGAAAGAGAGGACAGGTAGAAACATCCATTGCTGGTGCTATCCCATTGGGGGTCCTAAGCAGGGATATTCCCCCACACTCAACACATACTAATAATTAATAGGGGGCCCCTTGTGCTCCTCTGGGCCCTTAGCAATTGCTTAGTCTGCTTATGCCTAGCACCAGCTCTGGAGACACCTTCAGAGGAGGGCAGTGCCTGGCAAGAGCTAATCACCAGAGCTGCCAGGAGGAGACATCACGTGAGGTGAGCGAACTCTGTGACATAGGCATGCTGGTACTTGTGCGGATGTAAACCTTCACACATTAGACAATAGAAGCCTTTGCATAGAAAAATATGCCTGAAGGTAATTATTTGCTTAGATTGCTCACTCAGGTAATTACCAAACCAAAAACTCTGGAGAACGGAGGATAGTTAAAGGTGATGTGATTGATTTATTCAAAATTATTTAAAAAAAATGTGTAGTGAACAGTAGTCTGTTAATCCCTTTTTCCCATTTTATAGTACAAGAACTAAGGGACCTCTTCATAAAATAAAAGGTATAATAAGCAAAAGGAACTACTTTTTTATTCTGAGTATAGTTACCCTATGGAAGTCTCTACTGCAGGAGTGTAGCTGAATTTTTAAAAAGGGCTAGATAATTTTATGACCAGTGATAATGCAAGTTAAAATAGGGTGATTCAACATCATGTTTCAGGCCTTAAACAAGACATCTCCAGGAGTAAGGAAGGAATTTTCCTTCTTCATGTATAGCAGTGCACAACTGAGTTGGTGCATTATTGGTGGATTTTGCATCTTCCACTAAAGCAACTCATGCTAGCAATAGGTGGGAGCAGAACATAAGACTAAATGGTTCAATTCCTCTATTTCAGATTCTTACAATTTCTTAATTATCTACTATCATCATTTTCCTTTTATATGTTAGGCAAACAAAATAGTCTCAAAATAAAGTAAAATCCAAGTGTTACTGGAAAGATCTGAATTCAACCATTGTAATCTCACATTTACAAAAACAGATCAATCATATTTATAAGCAATATCTTATTCTCGATGGTTGGCAGCCTGAAGGTTACTGGGTTGACAGGGAGAGAGGTAACTTCAGCATGTAGACCTCATCCTGTGGATTTTACTCATATGAATCATTCAAGTTGCCTTGGACTACTGATGTGACTAAAGGCTGCAGGATCAGACTTCCATACATTTTCATATTGCATATTCAGAACATGTTCTCTGAAGTCTTCTTCAGTTAATTTGTTTCTGATTCAAATCTAGAAAATCACCACCATTTTAACAGTCAGATCCTGAACTTTCATTCAGGCAAATCTCTCACTGAAAACCCCAGGAAATTCATCTGGTTAGATAGTGCAAGTCTGTCCTGAACTTTCTCCACATATAGACCAGTTAATTGCCCCAGAAGCTGCTATGTCTTCTGACAAGCAGTAAATATATTTTCTTTTTGAAAGTAAACAGACAATTTTCACCATTTCAAATCAGCTTATAAAACACACACGTTCTTTTCGACTTCTGCATTTTCATTTGTTTTGCAACACCTGAAAAAGTGAGCAATGTACTGCTACCTTGAGATCCACATTTGGCTTTTATCTGATAGCTTTACAGAGGAAAGGCCCGAAACTCATCTGGTGTAAATTGGTATTAGCTCCATTTGAAGACAATTTACACTAGCTTTGGGTCTGGCCCTGTATTTGTAGATTCTTGATCAAGAAGATAACTTGTTGGAACCTCAGACTCCACTATCACTGATAGTTTAATTTGCCTTTGTTGCGTAAGGCTCTAAGTGTGAAATTTAACATGTCCTATCAGTACTTACTTTAAATTCATTAGGTAACTCCAATAGCTGAGTAAACACAGAAATGATAAAAGACTTAATGCCTTCTCTGTTCAAGCACCTGGAGAGACCTAAAATAAACAGGTCATGGTTTCTCTAACTACACTCAGGAGTCTCATTTTTTACACTGAGAGAAAAATTATCCTTTGCTGTTGTACTAGCAATATTCTCCACTGCACTGTATTTATTCTGCTTACAGTATGATTAATAGATTTGTCAAGTTCAAGTTAGAGTCCTTGCTTGTCATCAAATGCCCTAGGTTGCTAATTTTACTTTTGTAGATTAACTTTTTTTAAAAAAGTAAAGAAATGTTTATCTGTTCCTAGGACTGCATAGCACAAGACCTTCTCAATAAGCAAACTTGCCCTCATCTGTTTAGATTAATTTAAAACAGGTTGCTAAATTCACACCTAAGGTGATGAATTAGCTTGATCATAGATTATTAGGGTTGGAAGGGACCTCAGGAGATCATCTAGTCCAACCCCCTGCTCAAAGCAGGACCAATCCCCAAATGGCCCCCTTAAGGATTGAACTCACAACTGTGGGTTTAGCAGGCTCGTGCTCAAACCACTGAGCTATCCCTTCCTCCTCCTGCCCCAGTAAGTGGAGGATACTATAATGACAAGAAGAACTTAGTAAGGGGGACCATTAATCAATAAAAGAGGTCCACATAAAGGAAAACACACAATCTTTAATGTAACATTCACAATGAGATTTTACTACAAAAGAACCACGGCAACTCAAGTACATACATAGTATTTTCTATTATTGTACAGTATATTATTAATTTTAGACCTCAGTATATATGCTCAGTGTTACTTTAATGAAAGAGTCACACGTTTATTTCTCTATAAGTGTACTTGGGGCAAATCTTACCCTTTCATACCACGGATTTGTTATTTTGCTTGGTTTTGTTACTCAGCTACCTGATATTCCATCAGCAACAATAGATGTTGTATCAGGTTCCTAATGAATGGTTTGTGATGGGTTAGTGAACTAGATGGTGGTTTTAAAATCAGAGCCCTCTAAAACTAGAAGAGAAAGACTTTGAGAAAAGATGGTCTATTTATAATTGAGAACACAAGCCGTTTTAAAGTCAAAAGATGTGGATGAGAGCTGCCAAGGATGAAACTAAGGAGGAGTTTTTTATGACAATTGTTTAATTATTGTCTTCCGAATTCAGAGAAAAACCAAGAGTCGGGTTCTGAATTTTGCTATTTCCCTAAAACAAGGAAACTCTCTCTCCAGAAATTTGCACATGGACTTTTCTAACAGTATGTGAACCCATGTAGTAAGATCTGTGAGCACTTTGGGGAATGTTTGGAATGAGAAACCCATCACTGTGTTGATAAGGGCCTCAGTATCTGAAAGCCTTTCTGAAGTAGCCTTTTTGAAACCAAGCCTTTATCGGTATGAACTAAGGCTATTGTCTACACTGCACACTTTACAATGGCGTTCCGGTGGGTGTTTTTTCACACCCCCGAGCAACAAAAGTTTTAATGATGAAAGTGCCAATGTAGACAAAACCTAAATCTGTGCTTCCCATCTGTGTCTGAAAACACGATGGCATACTCATAAGGAAAAAATAGATTTTGTCTTTTCACATTTCCTCATGTCGGTCTAGATCTTTTGTCACTGACCATATCCCTTTTAGAACTAAGGGCTTGTTTACACTTAAAACACAGCAGCTCTACTGCAGCTGCGCCACTGTAGCACAGTGGTAGCCAAGGTGCTACCTACCCCAACAGGAGGGATTCTCCCATTGGCGTAGGTAATCCATATCCCTTTGGATGCAAACTACTCAACATGGGCCTCTTTTTTCAATGGGCTTGAACCAAAACGGAATCTGAAAACTCCTAAATTTGGGGACATTTGGATCAGAATTCAGATTTGAGCTCTGCTCCATAGATCTATCTTATGATACGATATGGAGTTCTTCACTTCAGGAAGGAAAGTAGCATCAGATTGCTACAATGTTCTTCTCTAATGTAAAAATAACATTTGTATGCAAAAAAAATGTGGTGATTCTCTCCTATTTTACCATACTCAAATAAAGATTTTTGTCATTACTTTTGGATTTGCAGTCCCTATATTGCTTACGTAACCTTGACCCTGACATCAGCTGGTCTAGTTTACCCAGATATGTCATACTCTCAATATACTTTAATATGTCTTTTTTAAAACCTGAACAACATTCTTTTAGGCATCAGAAAATAGTTTATGTGAAATGATGTAACAGATTACATTTCCCATCCTGGCGTGCTCTTAAACATCTTTTCATTCTTCCTGTCCCACTCAATGAACTATGCTAGCCAAATAATTTGACTGCAAATGAAAACAGTCCAGCTGTACCACCCTACAAGCTATTGCAGCTGACCGACAGAGCATGCTGTAGTTAAAAAACTACAGGACTGTGCTACCAAAGGCACCCTTTAAATCAAAATCACCATCTAATGGTTAAGAAAGGAACTGATGCAGTTCATCTGAAACTAGAGAAATGCCGTCTTATGTGAGCCACCTCAATGTCAGAAGACGCCCCAAGAACTGGGTCTGTCGAGTTTACAGGTAAATTCCATGGAACAGGTATTTAGCTCTCATTGATGACAATAAGAACATATTTAACTAAATCCAAAATATTTATGGGTATTTTATGAAAAGCACAAACCAGGTACGGCTCAAGATACCATGCATGCATGCAATCACAGCCTTATGACCACAAAACGATGAAATGGTTCTCTGGGAATTAAACTCATGGGTACTCTGTGTTAGAGATTGGTATTTATCTACAACACCAGCTGCTAAAAGCGATGCTTAAAGCACTCTCTCTTTTGAGTAGGGAATCGTCTTAGAATAGTCTAGTTATAACTGTAATTAGCCCTCCTCCTCTCTATTCAAAAAAGTGTACTGGCTCAGGAGCCACCATATGATCATGTTCAGTAATGAAAATCATACACTGTGATTGGATGTACACACCATAGGAAGCTGTAGAAGCAGCTCTCCTCATTCCCACAGCCTCAAAGCTTTACTCGGTGTTAGAAAAGGCTGTGATTGGCACTAGACACTTGGACTATTAATAAAGGTACGCATGTAGACCTGTATTGCATATATTACACAGATATTAAACCTAGGTGCATTAAAGGGGTGCATCTGCCCTCTTTCCTGTTAGATTAATTTGAAAGGGAAGATGCATCATTTTGGACCAATGACACACACTAGGAATGTACCTGCAAAGGTTGTATGGCACTGAATCTTACAGCACACACTCAAAATGTGGGAAGTGAAATGATTCACTGCAATCTCAGCACATCAAGGATAATTTCAGAATATCAGGGGTTTTTTTTAGGTGAAACAACTTTGTATTGAAGTTTTATTGAAACTAATTGAAAGAGCAGAGTCTACTTTGTGCATGTAGATGAGAGGATGACTCTATTCATACAAGAGTACTTGACTGCCTCACACAGGGCCTTGCTGTGGAAGAAGTTTTAAAGAGTGTATGGAATGAGAACATGTAGGTAGGAGAGGGAGAGTCAGACAGCCTGATGAAGCAAACTTCACGGTCTGTGGCAGCACTACGGGGCTGTGCCAGCTATGGCAATGCCAATGTTACTTGAGATTTTGTTCACTGAATATATTTCCTGAATTTTGATGTTTTGACAGGAAAATGGGGGGAAAAATCAATAATGTTTTCTGGTAAGAGTTTTTATTACTCTTGATGCTATTACATCTGCTGATCTTTCACTTGCTTGTTTTTAATTTCCCTTCCCTTCTTTCCACTTGTAAATGCATGCAATGAACTCACATTCTTCCATCCCAAGAGCTCTCCAATAACTCAAAATGGAAAATTATATACCTTTCCATATCTTTAATAGAACCCAATCACTTGTTTAAAGTGCAACTACACTGTAGTGACTGACAGGATAGAAGTGTGTGTAACGATGTCAGATTCAGATCCAAGAAGAAGAGACAGGGTTTGTCTCCTGTCTCTCCCCTTCCCCTCCTGCAGGCTATGTTTTACTGCCAGATTGCATGTAAAGCACAGTACCTGCTTGAAATTACCGCCACTTAGTGATGGACTTGTGAGAAAACATTTATCTATACCAATTGAACTGGAAGAGGCTTGCTTTGGCCCCAAACCTGATAAGAATTTTGCTGAACTTTATAAACAGTGAGTAGTACTGCTGAAATTCATGGGACTAGCTTCAGCAAGTAAAGCTAAGCACATTCACAGGATCAGGGCCTCAGTCTGCTAATACATATTAATAGCTAGCTCTAAGGTCATGAACTATCAAAACCCTACAACTAAAGCTCAATAAGGGGATGCACTGAATCGGCCCATTCCATTGTCTCATTGGCCTTTGTCAATGTCATGGGTCTGCCTGCCCCCAAACCCCCCTTTTGGTCTATTTGAGTGGTGTTAGGTCTATCTGGAGTGAAATTTTGCAATTCTCCCACTTGTACACTAGGATCTGGGCTCAACACCTTGTCTATGCCTACTGAATAGGTCTGACTGGACACCTGTGTTTCTTCCTTTGGGTTCTTGTGACCAGTGCTATACCGTGACAAACTGCCGCCTTAAAACAGTAGGTGAATTTAGCAAATGGAACAAAGTATTGGAGAAGAAAAAGATTTTATAACTACAAGAAACCTACACACCTATTTAGACTCATCTAATTGTACACTTCACTACGAGCTAAGTTAGATAGGCCTCCCTCAGGAGTTAACAGGAACAGAGCAGATTAGACCTAACCTACATTTTTTTAGCAAGCACAGATGTTCTGGACTCAGTCTGAGTCCTGAGAGGGACCCAAGACTAAAGGCCCACCCCCTCACTCAGGACAGAGGGTATGTCAACCCCACATAGACTATGCTGACATAACCTCATAGTGTAGACACATACTATACTGACAGATGGGGTTTTTCTGTTGGTGTAGGAACATTACCTCTCTGAGCAACAGGAGCTAGGTTGATGGAAGCAACTAGCTTTTAAGTGTACACCGGGCCTCAGTTTGCTTTCCTGCTTTCAGAGAAAATCAGTTTTCACGAAGTCCCACCCCCTTTGTGCAAGCTTAGACCTAATGTCCATATTGCTCAAAGGCCTTTGTTGCAGGTCCTAGGATGAACTCTATCATTTTCCATTGACCAGTTTTTCCCCAGTCGACCAGCCAGGTCATCCAAGATTATGCTGCATTGTTTGGCACTTAGACTCATTCAGCCTTAATAGCTTACAATCACACCCTTGTGACTGGCTGGGCAATGTGCTGAAACTGCCTGCTCTCCCTGATGTTCCAACACACCACCTCAGAAATCTTACACAGAAATCCTACAGAAAGACCACATTTTGGGGTACAAATCTATGTTCAACACCAAGCATCCCCACAATCAGCATGTACCACTTTGGGGGCAGCTTTGGAACCCTAATTCTCTAATACAACAGACAAAAACAGTTGCAGCTACTTTGTGCCACCATAATTTTTTCCATAATGGACTTCTGGAACTGGGACCCGTAGTAGGGTTTATGTTGTCTTAGGACAAACTCCTAAGGTGTGCACAAATTTCATTCTAAAACAAACAAAATGCATCTCAGCATTTGGACACCTGACAAAGGCAGATGATCTTCTTAATTGTCATAAGGTTTTATTATTAAAAAAAAATAATTTAACAATGACTTAATAAAATATAAATTGCTACAATACTGCTAATTGTATCATTTATAATGAGTAAAGAAAAAGTAATCCTGGACATGATCCATGGCATTGCTGGGAGTAGAGCAATGTGAAGCTCAATAAAGTTACTAAACGACACTAGGCTACTCTGCTATTACTAGGTATATGTTTCTATGACAACACTGAAAAGCACTCCTAAACTAATTAGCCTTAAACTCCAGTTGATATGGCCCACATCTTTCATGACTGGGCATGAGATTTTGAATATTTTTCTTTATTGTTATAAAAGCTCCCTGAGAGGTTTTGCCTCAAGCATGCCAGATAGTTGCATGTGACTTAATATTTATGCACCCACTATATTACATCAACAGTGCTATAATAGTGTTACAGTAATTTAGTTGCATTTCTCAGGAGAAAAAAAACAAAAGTAAAAAGATATGGTTTCTGGGAAAGAAATGTTACTTTGATTTGTCCCCCCAATGATTACTGGCAAATGGAAGCTGTGAGGCAACAACTTATTTTCAGTTGTCAGTAAACATGTAACAAGAGCTGGTTGGGAATTTTCTGACAAAATGTTTTTTTCACTGGAAAATTTTAATTTATTGAAACCAAATCTTTTAAATGGAACATATTAGTTTTGACTAAACTTTTGTAGGGAAAGGTTTTTGAGGTCCAGGATGGAATTTCTGATCAAAACCAGAGAGAGAGAGACAGGCAGACAAAAATCTGAGAATGGGCAATAACTTGGTGGTTAGGGCACTTATCGGCAATGAGAGAAACCCAGGTTCAAGCCCCTGCTCTTAATCAGTCTCCTACATCTCATTTGAGTACCCTAACAACTGGGTTACTGGCTAGTCTTCTCAGGCAGACAAGGAAGATTTTTGAAATAATTTTTCCATGGTATGGGAAAACCATTTCCCAGCTATCTGTGTGTACCTCATGTAACATACTTTGTCTTATACACTCTAGGTTGAGTAGTTTTAAAGGCTTGTAAGTCTTTGGTAATATTTTGCAAACTAGATGGATTGTGGTGTTAAAATGTGTTTTGTTTTGTTTTTAAAAAAAAGCTTTTATTCAAGTTCATAGCTATCTAATCAGATCACTTAGCATACTGAAATGCTGTAGCCAGAGGATTTTTCTCTATACAAATATCAGTTTCAATGCATGTCTTTTAAAGACATTTCAAGTTACCAGTCATTTCACTCCCCTTACATTTTAAAATCGATGGGTGGACTTAATACTTATAAATGCAAGCAACTAATAACACTGGCTAGAGACAATTACTCCAAGGAAAGAACAAGAGGCAAATCTAGTCCTTGCTAGTCACCAAAGTGTGCTCTGGGGTCATTTGGCTGGAGGATGTACCAAGTAACACATCACTCACAATTGTAAACTCCTAGGAGTAGGGCTTGGGTCTTCTGCCTAATTTTCTGTACACTGCCTAACATTGGGGCCCACACTAGGGCCTTTTACACATTCTTTTAATGCAAATAAGCATCTGTGCCTGAAGTTACTGCAGCCAATAGGTAAGCCAATGTCCAGGGACTATTGAAGCCAGCACAGTTAGTTGGAATTAAAACATTAATTGGAAATAAAACACAAAGGTGGTGATTGGGCAGTGTGGCTTCACAACTGTATTTGTGGTGACAGCACAATACAGCCAACAAGATCTGCTGTATTGTCATAGAAACATCTGGGTCAGAAAGAAATTGGACTCTGGTGGTGTAGGACAGAGTAAAGACGGTTTCAGCATCAAAATAAAGTAAAGAGAAAAAAAAGTCTTTAGTCAGACGTGCACATATTTGGGGACAAAATGATGGCACATCATGTTTTGTTTGCCAAACATGCATTGTTTAATATATTTTGATAAAAGTAAATCACTCAATATTGTCTGGCAGTGAGGCAATTCTAAACTTAACAATTACATCATAATGAAAACATGTTGTGGTAAAACACCTGAAGATAAAGAGCTGAAAGAAAAACAATGCAAAACCTTAACAACTCAGCCAAATTCTCCAGTTAACATAAGGGTCAGCATTCCTCTCTCTTTGACTCTGTTCAAGAGGATTGAACTACAGGTAATAATATATAATATGAATACATGTCCTCATATAATTAAGACCAGAACTGGGCCTTGGGTCCATGATTGTAAGGTTTGATGCCAGCACTGAGAACTCTATACTTTACAATTTTTATTTGAAAAGAGAGCAAAATACTCCTACAATTACCCCCTCAAACACACACAACCTCCTCCCCCCCGCAACAAAAATCAAATCTGCACAGGAGCATCCCTGTTGTCCAAGAGAACCTCTACTCTCAGCTCCTCCTCCTGGACTTACAAATGGCCAACTTGACCAATGCTAGGAAGAGGTTAGCACAGAGGTCTCCTAAATCTTAAAACTATGTCATTACATATATTCACAAGGCAATTGATCTAAGGTTGCCACGGGAGTCATTTAACACAATTGCTTGCCTCAAATTCCTTGCTTCTCCCTCTTCCCCCAAGAGAAAGAGAATACATAGGGAAAATGGGGGATGGCAGCTGGATCAGAAGACAACAACTTTGAGGACTTTCTAAAAATATGATGGCAGTATATATGCTATACAATATTAATCTAACAAATACATGGCATATATTCAATGTGCTGCATAAACATTAGCTAATTAATCTTCATGACATCTCTGTAAGGTATATAAGTATTAAAATTTGGTTTGAAAGATGGAGAAACTGAGCAAGAAAGATTAAATGATTTGGCCAGGATCAGACAACAAGTATTTGGCAAATGTAAGTTTTTTCCCTCTCTCTCTTAAATTTAAAGTAATAAACATTATTCAAGAAGCTTAGCAATAGAATCCAATTTTTTGTTCTAAACTTGGTTTCCATAGCTGCAGATACAAGCTATCATGTGATGAATATTGGCTTGTACACTTTGTATAATGTTCCTATTGACCTTTGGTACAAACACAGAAAACAAATTTCATATTTTTCAAACGTCTTTCCAAAGTGATTTAGTCAAGAAAATACCATTTTAATGAGCTAATTTGCTTTAAATTCAGTTAGCGTATGATCCACTTTGGCTATTAAATGAAACAGCTATACAAATTCACTGTAGAAAGAAAACTGCCCCTTTTTAAATTTTATCGATATGCAATTAATTATGTAATATGTTACAAAACTTCACTCGTATTACTTTACATATTAGTCATCTTTGATAATTAAAAGGCTGATCCTGCAAGCATACTTCTATATGTGGAGTGTTTTTAGGTTTGAATCCTAACGATATCAGTGAACCTAGCCTACTAAAAAAGTTCAAAGGTAGACTAAAAGCCAGCATGATTTATTTATTTTAATCTCATGCTTCTTTGGATCTGACTCATAGTTTTTGAATGCATGTGGGGCTGCTACCACTGGAGCCTTCTTCAGCCTGATCTCTCTCTCTATCTATATATCTCCAGCAAGCAACAGATAGATTGTTTGTTCCCAGCAGAAGTAACTTTAAGCTAGCAGTGTTCAGCCCACTAAATCTTTAAGCAGTATAATCCTCCAAGTTTCCTCTTGCTTCCTGATTTTGAAGCACAGGTGGGCTGGGCAACCTTTCCTCTTCCTTTTTCCTCTGGACTCATGTCTTAGGGTATGTCTACAGTACGAAATTAATTCAACGTTATTTTATTCAAATTTCCTGAATCGAGTTCATACATTTGATTTTATGTGTCCCCACTGAAGCGCGTGAATTCGGTGGAGTGCGTCCATAGTACCGAGGCTAGCATCGAATGGCGGAGCATTGCACTGTGGTAGCTATCCCACAGTTCCCGCTGTCTCTGCTGCCCATTGGAATTGTGGGTTAAGCTCCCAATGCATGATGGGGCAAAAACATTCTCGCGGGTTTTTCTGGGTGTGTGTCATCACTCGCTCCTCCCTCCGTGAAAGATACGACAGACGCCATGCTGCCAGCAGACAGTGCAGCATGGTGCACCACTTGTTTCCTGATATATTGAATCCACTTTGAATGTCCTCTCCTCTTTCTATCTACTCTTTCATCTAACCATTTCCCACCATTTCTTGGCTATCGTGAATAGAGCCACACAGCTTCCACTGCTTTTTCCATGTTGTCTGTCCTGGGCTCCTGTGGAAGCTACAGAATGCAACAATTCCCCGCTGTTTCTCAGCCATCATGAACAGAGCCGCACAGCTTCCGCTGCAAACTCTGCTCATGCCGCTTTTTCCATGTTGTTGATCCTGGGCTCCAATTGAAGCTACAGAAGGCAACAATTCCCTGCTGTTTCTCGGCCATCATAAACAGAGTCGCACAGACAATCTGGAGAAAGTGGCAGAAGCTATCCTGGGCTCCCATGGAAGCTACAGAAGACAACCATTTACCGCCTTTTATCAGCCATCTTGAACAGAACAGCTCATTTCGTGCCCTTTTTCAAGGATTACCCATGCAGGCACCATTGCGCAGCAAACATGGAGCCTGCTCAGATCTCTGCTGCAGTTTTGACCATTGTAAATACCTCCCGCATTATCCAGCAGTATGTTCAGTACCTGCAAAACAGGGCGAGGAAGCGACGACAGTGCGATTACTATACTGATGAGGACATGGACACAGACGTTTCTAGATGCACGGCATGTGGCGATTGGGAGATCATGGTGGCATTGGGCCAGGTTCATGTCGTGGAAATCTGATTCTGGGCCCGGGAAACACGCACCGACTGGTGGGATCACATAGTGTTGCAGGTCTGGGATGATTCCCAGTGGCTGCGAAACTTTCGTACGCATAGGGCCACTTTCATGGAACATTGTGACTTGCTGTCCCCTGCCCGGAAGCGCAAAGACACCAAAATGAGAGCAGCCCTCACCATTGAGAAGCGAGTGGCCATAGTACTGTGGAAGCTTGCAATGCCGGACAGCTACCAGTCAGTTGGGAATCAGTTTGGAGTGGGTAAATCTACTGTGGGAGCTGCAGTGCTGCAAGTAGCCAATGCAATCACTGAGCAGCTGCTATCAAGGTTAGTGACTTTGGGAAATGTGCAGACCACTGTGAATGGCTTCAATGCGCTGGGGTTCCCTAACTGCGGTGGGGAGATAGACAGAACGCATATCCCCATCTTGGCCCCGGCACACCATGGTGGCCAGTACATAAACCGCAAGGGGTACTTTTCCATGGTGCTGCAAGCACTGGTGGATAATAAGGGACATTTCATCGACATCAGCGTGGGATGGCCAGGAAAGGGCATGATGCTCGCATCTTCAGGAACTCTGGTCTGTTTGAACAGCTGCAGGAAGGGACTTACTTCCCGGACCAGAAAATTTCTGTTGGGGATGTTGAAATGCCTATAGTTATCCTTGGGGACCCAGCCTACCCCTTAATGTCAAGGCTCATGAAACTGTACACAGGCACCCTGGATAGTAGTAATGAGCAGTTCAACTATAGGCTGAGCAAATGCAGAATGGTGGTAAAATGTGCTTTTGGACGTTTGAAAGGGCGCTGGCACAGTTTACTGACTCGGTTAGATCTCAGAATAACCAATATTTCAATTGTAATTGCTGCTTGTTGTGTGCTCCACAATTTCTGTGAGAGTAAGGGGGACACTTTTATGGTGGGGTGGGAGGTTGAGGCAACTCACCTGGCTGCCAATTTCACACAGCCAGACAACAGGATGATTAGAAGAGCACAGCAGGGCGCGCTGCGCATCAGAGAAGCTTTGAAAGCCAGTTTCATGACTGGCCAGGGTACAGTGTGATTTCTTTTGAAGTTACCCGCACCCTATATATATGAAAGAAATGAAGTCAAAATTGTTTAAAAACTGTTCTTTATTATTTGATGCACAATGCATTGAGAGAAATTAGAAGGTAGACTGGGGGTGGGAGGGAGGGGTATTGGGTTAGGGGGGTTGAGGAGGAGAGAAGGACAAGTCCAGAAACCAAATCAGAAGTTCACATATCCCAGCTTTCTGGTGCTTGGGCGATCCTCTGGGGTTGACCGTGTGGGTCCTCGTAGCCTCCCCTCTTGTGTTCTTGGGCGTCTAGGTGAGGAGGCTATGGGACTTGGGGGGGAGGGAGGGTGGTTATACAGGGGCTGCAGCAGAAGTCTGTGGTCTTGCTGCCTTTCCCGCATTAGATCCACCATACAGCGGAGCATGTCAGTTTGCTCCTCCATGAGCTTGACCATAGCGTCCTGCCTGCTCTCATCGTGCACCTCCCTCCTCTCTTCGTGTTCCTGTAATGCTTTAGGGGACTCCACAATTGTTTGCCTCCATTCAGCTGGGCCCTATCGGTGTGGGAGGACTACATGAGCTCGGCAAACTTGTCCTCCCGAGTTCATTTTTTCCACCTTCTAATCTGGACCAGCCTCTGGGACGGAGTCGATGGGGGCTTAGTTGAAACATTTGCACCTGCGGGAGGAAAAAAAGGGAGAGTAGTATTTTAAAAAATACATTGCAGAGAACAAAGGGGGCACTTTGGTATGAGTAAGCCATCACACACAGCCGGGCAACAGAATTCATCTTGCAGGTAGCCCCTAAGGGCATGCAGGGTTCTGCTTCTTCTACATTCATTTCAATGCTTTCAAACTGCTGAGCCCCCTTTCCCACAGCAAGCAATGCTTGGTGGGTTTGCCATATAAAAGGAGGGCCTGTGGGCTCTCTGGGATGATCACTGCACACAACCACCCCCCAACCCCCTCCCACACACCACGTGGCTCCGATCAGGCTCAGAGCAGGGATGAGCCATTTACTCTAAATGCGAACAACCCATTGTGGCTGGGTTCCCCCCTCAGACCCCGCACTGCGTTGCTCCGATCAGGCTGTCACTCACCAGAAGTACCTTCCCCAGGGTCATGGAACAGGAGTCCGCTTTGAGAGTGAGGAGAGGCTATTGGATCCAGTGTTAGGATTAGTTCCTGGCTAGGGGGGGAAATGGATTCCCCACTTGCAGCCTGTGCACTGTCCTCCTCCTCTTCGTCCTCCAATGTCTCTTCCTCCTTGCTCCGTGAAACTTCCCCCTTGCAGGTGCCACAGACAGTGGTGGGGTAGTGGTGGCATCACCCCCCATAATTGCATGGAGCTCACGGTATAAGCGGAATGTATGGGGCTGTGACCCAGAGCGCCCGTTTGCCTCCCTGGCTTTTTGGTACGCTTGCCTGAGCATCTTGATTTTTGTACGACACTGTTCTGTGTCCCCGGAGTAGCCCCTTTCCGTCATGGCCCTGGAGACTTTAGCGTAGGTATTTGTGTTCCTTTTTTTGGAACGTAGTTCTGCCATAACAGACTCATCTCCCCAACATGCAATGAGATCCAGTACCTCCCGTTTGGACCATGCTGGAGCTTGTCTGCGAATCCGGGACTGCATGATCTCTTGTGATGGTGGACTCTGCATGCTCGCCTGTGACGGTGGACTGTGCTGCTGGTCACCTGTGCTGCTGGTGAGCAAACAGGAAATGAAATTCAAAAGTTCCTGGGGCTTTTCCTACCCACCTGGCTAGTGCATTGGAGTTGAGAGTGTTGACCAGAGCGGTCACAAGGGAGCATCCTGGGATAGTTCCCGGAGGCCAATTACATCGAATTGTGTCCACAATACCTTTAACCCGGGATTGCAATCTCGATTTAAGTGCTACTCCACTTGCTGAGGTGGAGTATAGAAATTGAATTAAAGAACCCTTTAAATTGAAAAAAAAATGTTTGGTCATGTGGAAGGAATCTTTTTTTTTTCCAAAATAACTCAGCTAATTCTGAAATAACAGGCTAGTGTAGACCAGGCCTTAGGAGCAGGGGCGGCTCTAGGCACCAGCGGGCGCGCGCCAGGGGCGGCGGCTGGGGGAGGGGCATTTTTGCCCCCGGAGCTCCGCCGCCGCATGCGTCCGCAGGGTCACCGGAGAGGAGCGGACGACCTGCTGCCACAGTCGCGCTGCGGGGTCCCCGTCCCTTCCGCTGCTCGGTGAGCCTCGCAGCGCGCAGGGTCCGGCCCGTCCGTCCGTCCGGGCTCCCGGTGGCTGCATGGCCGGCGCGAGCTCCACATGGGCCCCCCCGCCCAGCCCCCCCCCTCCCAGGAGGGAAGAGCCGGGAGGACCCGCGGACGGGGGGGCGCGGCGCTCGCGGCGCTGGGCTTGCCTACTTGCAGGAGCCCCCTGAGCCGCTTAGGAGTCTATTAACTGCTTTTTATCACCCAGCTTTACTGAGTCCCAAGTGAACTCCTTCCTTGCTTACCTTTGTATGGGGTAACAAAAATAATTTGTTATGCATCTTTGTAATTTACCTTCTAATCCTTCCAAAAATACTAACAGGTGCTCCTGAGCAAGGAGAGGCAAACAGTTTCACAATAAAATTTGCAGTAACTTAACTTTACCCCTTCTTAATTTGTATTAACGCATGTTAAACACAGATTGATACATTAGGAAGAAATTGTAATCCAATTTTCTTATCAGGGGGTCTGCATTCAAAATACTGTTACATAGAGTCAACTTTTATTTAAAACAGAACAGAATGTTAATTAGTGGTTAGCATGCTCTACAATACAGCAGCCACCATAACCCCAGAGACTAATGTTTTCCCCTTTTTTAAATTAAAAAAGAAGTCATGTCACTCAATTAACATCATCTCATAGTATCAGCAAACATATGCTAATGCAGGACTACATTAGTTTTTAATCCTTATTTTTTCATTTTATTGACTACAACAAGGGGATGTAGCATAGGTTGGTGTAAACTGCATGAGATTACAAAAAATATGGTAGAAACAGAAAAGTGAAGCACCTTAACTGTCCTTTTCAGGGATGTTTTGAACTAGAATTATTTTAGTAAATTATTATCCATTTTTGGTGTGTTAGATAGACCCTGTTGATAAACACTTGAAGCCTTAGCAATTTCCTAACACACTTTGTCTCATATATAAAATTCCATGTTTGGATTCCCAATCAGAGACAGACACTAGATTTTCCTCTCAGCATTGCTGTGTTCACAATTTCTGTTAGCTAACTGTTTTCAGATCATGACAGCAGTTTCATCAGCCTAAGTGACCAAATCTACTCCCAGTCAAAAACCCACATTATCATCTCCACCAACTTCTCAACTATTATATCATTCAGCTCTGGGACAGAGGTCATTTATTTTTAATCTACATTACCATTTTGTTCATTGACCTTTTTTCCTCCCAACTCCCTGAGTTATGTGGTTATTTCTGGATGTTAGTCATCAGCATTTGGTTTGAAATATTACACCTGCAGAAACTTGTGACCCACAGGCAATAATGTTCAGCCACAATTGGTATATTCTTCTATCACCATTAACCTTGGTTCAACTCGCTCTTTTCATTGAACATTCAGTCATTTCTCTCTATCTCTGAAGTTGTTAACAATAAAGAGTAGGTTGGCCAGTCATCATTTCTTTTGCTCTCAGTGTATATCAAGATTGATATAATGTAACAATAGTATTCCACCATCCTTTCCACGGTTATCCCAGTCTCCTGTGTTGCGTGCTGACGGGTTCAAGAAGTCATTTGGCCTGGCCAAAATTATACTCAAATATGCAGGGAGCAAGTCTGTAAACTTGTCATTTTCCAGTCAGCAGAGGAAGCAATCTTCACATGTGATGACACTGATGCAAAAATAATCTGGGGTGGTCTCATTTGCTGCGCCAGATATATGAAAAGCACAGTATGTACAATTAGGCAAGCTTAGTGGAGCATTGCCTCTTTGCCTGTATCTTTAAGGTTTTTTAAAGATTTAATTTAAAAGATTTTCAGCCTTCAAAAATGGCATCTACTCTTTCGAACTTAACAAGGACTCTTGCATCATTTTATACCTATGACCACTGGCTCCTATCCACTTAAAGCCTGTGGTAGGGAGCTTTGCACCTCTCCCAGATAATTGTGCCATCTCCCCGCCTACACACACATACTTTATTTTCTTGCTGGCCACAGCAACCCCTTGTCCAGAAACCCTTTCATGTTGACGGAAGTTACTTCCGAAAATAACCCTTATGTAGTAGAAGGGAAAGGGCCCTAAGAGTGATTTAAAAAAATATCTATGTATAAATCATTGAGAGTTTAATGAGTAGAGTATATTTTGGAAATATATTCACCTTGTGGTTCTAATATGCTTTAGCAATGATTACCGGAAAGGTAGGTCTGCTTATATGCAGTCTTTTGCAAGCATGATACCTAGCAGGGACTTGAGACAACCTTATTTCTCAGAAGTGTCACACACAGATCAGACAAGGGACAGCTCTTCATACACATGTTTATACAGAAACTGTGACAGCCAGCTCCATCTAGTTTCCCAACAAAACAATCTCTGTATTTGGTTGTATTAAGGTGGTGGTATTTTGTTTGGGGTTTTTTGAGAGAGACAGAGGTTGTTACACAAGAAAGGCAGGGGTCACCAGTAACTTGTATTATTCTTATCCCACATGCCTATTAACACGTGCTCTTGACAATGGCCTTATTCTCCGTGTGTACCTGTGTGCTGACAAGTCTGGTTTCATTTGCTGTGTAGACAAAAGGGCTACTGAAAGGCAAGGATGAAACTGCATGCACAATAAAATAGGCAGTATTGTAGCCCCTCCCATCCAAAAAAAATAGTAAATGAATTACGTGTTGTCAGTGTGGGAACTACGTGACTGGCAAACTTTCTTCAACTCTTGTTTAGTGTTTTGTTGGGGTGGTGGTTTTGGCTGTTGCTGCTACTGTTGTTTCTGCCGTTGCCTCCAGACAGCTATTTTGAAAGTTGTTAGGTTAATAAGTACCTTTATTCAGAAAACCTATTCAAAGAACACGAACAATGAAGTCTTATTCATGACATTACAAAGCAAACATTACAAGCACTGCTGGCCTTCACCATATACATGGTAATAATAGTATTCAACAAAGCTGGAAGCTTAGGTAAAACAAAATGACATCACTGAGACAGAAAGCAATGAGGGATAAGTAAAACACACACGTTCTCAAAGGGCGATTAGCCATTAAAAGGGCTTGAGGAAATATGGCTAGGAAGAAGTGCTGAGCAGTAAGGTTGATGCATTCAGCTTCTTTTCATCAGTCTTTCAACAGAGGAGAAAAAAACAGCTGCTGGGGCATGGGGGGAGGGGGTGAGTGCATTCAACTTCAACCTAATTAAAAGTCATGAGGCAACTGTTGACTAAGACTTAATCATGGCAGAAGATTTATGGAACAGAATACTGGTGTTGTCATAGGAGACCTTAAACTCATATTAGATTTAGATTCTTCTGAGGAGGAATGAGGAACAGTGGAAACCTTCTGTAAGGCATATTTACACTGTTTAGGGTTCTGTCTTCCCACACACTGTTCCACCCAGCAGGGGCTTATTAGAGGCTTTAAATGTACTCTCACTTTCCAGAAATTGGCAGCCAAGAGAGATTGAGGATCCTTTGTAAAGAGTCTGTTGCAATATTTAACTCTCAATATGCCAAAGCATTAAGAACTGATTTGTTTAAAAGCTTTGAATTCTCCCCCCGCCTTCTTTCTACTGTTGCAACAGTGCAATACTGAATTGGGAGAACAGGAATAAAAAGACTAAGGCCCTAGTTCACAGTCTTTTTATTTTTCATGTGAGTTGGGGCTATGATATTGTCTCCTGTCCCTTCCAAGAAACTTGTCAGAGACAACTTTCACACACCCCAAAAGTGCAGCTTTCTGCGAGGTTACTGTGATCAGTATGCATCCAAATTCAGAAATAAGGCGACAAAGTTTAACAATGAGGGTGATTAAACACTGGCACACACTACCAAGTGAAATGGTGGATTTTCTATCTCTTGAAGTTTTCAGATCAAGACTGGACATCTTCCTGGAAGATATGCTTTACTCAGACAAGTTACAGAGCTCAATACAGGGCTAACTGGTGGTGAAATTTGGTGGCCTGTGTTAGACAGGAGGTCAAACTAGATGATCTACTGTTAGGGTGGCCAGGTGCCTGGTTTTGGACCAGAAAGTCTGGTTGAAAAGGGATCTGAGAGTGTCCAGTCAGATCTATTGACCAGACACCAAAAATCCGGTTACTGCAGGCAGGGGAGGCAGAGGGACACTGGGTCATCACCCACGCCAACCCCTACAGGACACAGCTGACTCCTACCTGAATCGGGTGGCTGCAGCTCCCAGCCCCAGCTCCACAGGTGAGTCCATCCTGACCCAGGAGGATTGGTGGGAAGAGAAGTCAGAGATGGGGGGAGAAGAGAAGAGGAGTGAAACGGGGTTGGGCCTTGGAGGGGAGGGGAGAGGCAGGAGCCTTGAGGCGGGGGAAGAGGCAGCCTGGAGTGTCCGGATTTAAACATTATGAATGGTCCCTACCTCATGGTCCCTTCTGGTCTTAAAAATCTACAGCCCAGTTATCAAACAAAGAGCAAATGAGAGCTGTGCAGTATGCATCCAAGGTTGCAGAGTGAGCAAACAATACTGTGCAGACACTCTCAGATAGAGAATAAAAGAGGATCATGCTACATGATTATGTAACATGATTCAACCTTGTGGCAGTCCAGTTCATGAATGACAGACATCATATTCCTAGCATTCCCTTATATTCTTAGCATTAGCTGGAAAAAAAAGTTTGGATAAGCTATTGCTGAGGATTCGGAATAAAATTAATGAGATTTCGGAACACTGCTGGATTTGATCCAGGAAAAAGTATGTATAAGGAAGATACCTTGTAAAGGCCTCCAATATTAGGTCAACATCTGCAGACAAGAAATTCTGAGAGGAAACACAATGTTATGTGATTTCTAGTCCAGGGAATACCAGTGACAGGAAAAGAAGACAACAACTACTAAGAAGTAAACAAGATGATGATATAAAGAGAGACAGATTTTGAAATACTGCAGAAAAGGTTGGCTAGACAGAGTCTGTTCTCAAAATTAAAACATTACAGACAAGCACAATATGCAGTTATAACAAGTTATAACAAGACAACAAAGATTTGTATTCCAAAGCAGCAGATCATCTAGAGTCTCTGTTATAACAAAGGAAGGAATATTTGATAGAGGTACTCTTAGATTTAAAAAAAATGTACATGGGACAATCTGTAAACACAAAATACAGAGAATAAATTCAAACCTATCCTTTTAGGTGCCATGATTAAGAAAAAAAACAAAAAAACACAGCAACAAAAAAAATCTGTTAGGCATGATAGGGAAATGTGTATTTTGATTTAAACAGAATGGTACCATAAATGTTCAAGGATGATCATCACAGAAATAATTTATATGAAGGGGGTAGGGGAGAAGGAAGCTCATATTACTGCAAGTAAATTCATTTTTTTAATCACCAAAATTACAACCAACCTAGTTAGGATGACCAGATGTCCCATTTCTAAAGGGACAGTCCCATTTTTTGGGACATTTTCTTATATAGGCACCTATTACCCCCATCCTGTCCTATTTTTTCACAGTTGCTATCTGGTCACCCTAAACCTAGTGGTCTGCTTAAAATCCATCTGCATCGGAATTCAAGTTCTAAGTGATTCTTATTTCAGATAAGGCTACAATAGAAAATTGAGAGCTTCAAATACTTTGTAAAAGAAATAAGTAAGATATATGTACAGAAATTACCAAAAAAATGCTCACAGAGTAATTGACAGGCAAAATGGAAGAGTCAGGGTTGATTGTATTTGATGTCTTTTGACAATACCATACCTCAGGTTACAACACTGAGCCCAAATTTAATCCCAATGGACATTAATATTTACCAACCCTACTGAAGTTCTTGGAACCAGATGCATAAAACCAGTCTATGTACAGCAATCAATTGAATGCATTTTAAGTATATGTCTACATGGCAATAAAATAAGTTGTCTCATGTCAGCTGACTTGTACTTGAAGGGCTCAAGCTGTGGGGTTATAAAACTGGAATGTAGACATATGGGCTTGAGCTGGATCCCAGGCTCTGGAACCCACAAGGACTGGCTGGGGAAGGGAGGGGAAGAGGGAGAGAGTCCCAGCCGGAGCCCAAACATCTATATTGCCATTCCATATATCAAACTCCTTGGCATGTGAAGAGAATATACCTTCTGCTATGTTACTTTATAGCATGCAGGTTGCTCTCTCATACATGCCAGTCTTGACCTATGGGAACTATATCCAACTATATCTGGATTTGGTTATGAATCCCTACTTGTGCCCTCCCCCTAATGCCCAAAAATGCAAACCAAAACCCAACTGAAAAAGGTTTGGATAACCAATCTCTGATTTTGCCCATTTTTCATTTAAATCATCTTCACATATGATCTCGTCACATATTTCCACCATCCATTAGCCAGAATACAGGGCTGGCTAGTGCATTCTTCTGGACTTGTCTTTGAAGAAAATAATATAAGTACAAAGAACTTATTGCATGACTATAATTGTATTGGATTTGATATTTAGCACTACCCTGATGTATTTAATCTATAAAAGAACAACTTAATCAGCATTCCACCAACAAATTTTCAGTTTGAAAATTAACGAAACTAATTTTACTTCAAGTTACTTCAGATATCTCAATTTCCCTGACCAACTGGGAGTTATGTATCACTATCTTGCCATCAAAATAAGTGTAAAAACAAATCTTGAATCAATCAAATAGTACCAGTTGTTCAGCTAGATCTCTGAACCACCATGAGATGGAAAACTGGAAATGCTCAAAAGTTCCCAGTTCTGGCCTAATTCTGACGCCACTGAAGTTAATGGAAGCTTCACCGTTACCTTGGGAGTAGAGTTAGATCAATGCTGAGTGCTCTTAAAAATATTCCCTTATATATTCTTGGTTTCCTATGTAGCATAAATTTAAGGATGGTTGTTCATTGAGCAAATGGAGTATGGGTGAAGCGATAGGGACTTGATTAAGAGATCCTTCAAGATCCCTTCCTCACCATGAGTGAAATTCTGGCCTTACTGAAGTCAACGGCAAAACTCTCATTGACTTTATTAGGACCAGAATTTAACTCAAGGTGGGGGGCTCAGCACAGAAAGGATGAGTCAATATTTGCCATCTTGTCCACCTACAAATCCACCCTTGTGACTGGAATTGATATAATCAGCATCCCAGAAACTTGGTGGAATGAGGATAATCAAAGGGACACAGTAATATCAGGGTACAAAATATATCGGAAGGACAGAACAGGTCATGGTAGTGGGGTACTGGCACTATATGTGAAAGAAAGAATAGAATCAAATGAAGTACAAATCTTAAATGAACCAAACTGTACCACTGAATCTCTAAGGATAGTAATTCCATGCTCAAATAATAAGAATATAGCAGTAGGAATATACTACTGACCACCTGACCAGGATGGTGATAGTGACTGTGAAATGCCCAGGGAGATTAGAGAGGCTATAAAAATAAAAATCTCAGTAATAATGGGGGATTTCAACTATCCCCGTATTGACTGGGTACCTGTCACCCCAGGATGGGATGTAGAGATTAAGTTCCTTGACACCTTAAATGACTGCTTCTTGGAGCAGTGAGTCCTGAAAACCACAAGAGAAGAGGCAATTCTTTATTTAGTCTTAAGTGGAGCACAGGATCTGTTCCAATAGGTGAATATAGCTGGACCACATGGTAATAGTGACATAATATAATTAAATTTAACATCCCTGTGTCGGGGAAAACACTGTATCAACCCAACATGGTAACATTTAATTTCAGAAAGGTACAGTGCCAAAGGTGAAATCCCTGCAAGCTGCACAGAAACTTTTTAAAGACACCATAATAGAGGTTCAACTTAAATGTATAACCCAAATTAAAAAGCACAATAAGAGAACCAAAAAAAGTGCCACCGTAGCTAAATTACAAAGTAAAGGAACCAGTGAGGGGCAAAAGGGCATCCTTTAAAAAGTGGAAGTTAAATCCTAGTGAGGAAAATAGAATTCTGGCAAGTGAAGTGTAAAAATTAGGAAGGCCAAAGAACAGCTAGCCAAAGACTCAAAAAGTAAAAGCAAAAAATATTTTAAGTACATTAGATGCAGGAAGCCTGCTAAACCACCAGAGGGGTCACTGGACAACAGAGATGCTAAAGGAGCAGTCAAGGACGATAAGGCCATTGCAGAGAAACTAAATGAATTCTTTGCATCAGTATTCATGGCTGAGGATGTGAGGCACTGTCCTAGATTGGAGGTGTCATTAGAGGAGGTTTTGGAACAAATTGATAAATTAAACAGTAATAAGTCACTGGAATCAGATGGTATTCACCCAAAAGTTCTGAAGGAACTCAAATGCGAGATTGCAGAACTACTAACTGTGGTTTATAACCTATCATTTAAATAAGCTTCTGTACCAAATGACTGGAGGATAGCTAATGTGACGCCAATTTTTAAAAAGGGCTCCAGAAGTGATTCTGGCAATTACAGGCCAGTAAGCCTGACTTCAGTACTGGGCAAACTGGTTGAAACTATAGTAAAGAACAGAATTATTAGACACATAGATGAACACAATTTGTTAGGGGAGTGTTAACACGACTTTTTATAAAGGGAAATCATGCCTCACCAATCTACTAGAATTCTCCGAGGGGGTCAACAAGCATGTGGGCAAGGGGATCCAGTGGATATATTGTGTTTAGATTTTCAGAAAGCCTAAGACAAGGTCACTCACCAAAGGCTTTTAAGCGAAGTAAGCAGTCATGGGATAAGATGGAAGGTCCTGTCACAGATCAATAACTGGTTAAAAGATAGGAAACAAAGGGTAGGAATAAATGGTCAGTTTTCAGAATGGAGAGAGGTAAATAGTGGTATCCCCTAGGGTGTGTACTGGGACCAGTCCTGTTCAACATATTGATAAATGATCTGGAAAAACGGGGTAAACAGTGAACTGGCAAAATTTGCAGATGATACAAAACTAGTCAAGATAGTTAAGTCCCAGGCAGACTGTGAAGAGCTACAAAAGGATCTCACAAAACTGCATGACTAGTCAACAAAATGGCAGATGAAATTCAATGTCGATAAATGCAAAGTAATGCACATTGGAAAACATAATCCCAACTATACATATAAAATGATGGGGTCTAAATTAGCTGTTAGCCCTCGAGAAAGATCTTGCAGTCATTGTGGATAGTTCTCTGAAAACATCCACTCAATGTGCAGCGGCAGTCAAAAAAGCAAATAGAATGTTGGAAATCATTAAGGGATAGATAATAAGACACCAAATATCATATTGCCTCTATATAAATCCATGGTATGTGCACATCTTGAATACCGCTGGCAGATGTGGTCACTCCATCTCAAAAAATATATTGGAATTGGAAAAGGTTCAGAAAACGGCAACAAAAATTATTAGGGGTATGGAACAGCTTCCGTATGAAGAGAGATAAATAAGATTGGGACTTTTCATCTTGGGAAAGAGACGACTAATGGCGAATGGGATAGACTGGTGTGGAGAAAGTAAATAAGGAAGTGTTATTTACTCCTTCATATAACACAAGAACTAGGGGTCACCAAATGAAATTAATAGTCAGCAGGTTTAAAATAAACAAAAGGAAGTATTTTTCCACACAACGCATAGTGAATCTGTGAAACTCTTTGCCAGAGGATATTATGAAGGCCAAGAGTATAACAAGGTTCAGAAAAGAACTAGATAAATTTATGGAGGATAGGTCCATTAATGGCTATTAGCCAGGATGGGCAGGGCTGGTGTCCCTAGCCTCTGTTTGCCAGAAGCTGGGAATGAGTGACAGGGGATGGATCACTTGATGATTACCAGTTCTGTTCATTCCCTCTGGGGCACCTGGCATTGTCCACTGTCGGAAGACAGGATACGGGGATAGATGGACCTTTGGTCTGACCTACCCATTCTTATGTTCTTCTTAAGTTCTTAATATTAAAAGTAATTTAAATGTAAAAATGAAGTTTGTTTTGATGGGTCCAGGTAAACAGATTTTCATCAGAACAACTATGCACCCAAAAATACATCTGCTAATAAAATCTTAAATTAAGATTTATTCTGTACTCAAAGAATATGTGGTGTAAATTTGGGGAGGGCACACTGTATTTTTCATAGAAATCAAAGAAGTGGCTGAACCCCATGTTTTAAGTGCAAAAGAGAACTCACCATCAAATATGGAGTTGTGACCTGGGCCTTCAAAATACACAGCAAGTCTCTGACTGGAAATAAGTAGACTTTGAAGAATTAGATTTCTATTAGTACATTTTGATTTCATTACACACACACACACAAAAACATGTACGTGAAAAAATATTTCCATTGATAATAATCAAACTTACAGATAGTCAAAGAAAGAAAAATGCTGCTTGAGAATTTATTAATTTGATTTAAGAATATTTATTTTGTCAACATTGCATGACAAATATATAATTTGTGTTTTAACAGTTAAGCTTTAGCTTTTTGAATCTCGCCATCTACTGTCATTAAATTCTTGTCTAAGCCCCCATTACCTGACTCTCCCAATTTTGCACACTTGTGAAAATTTAAAAGCAAGATAAATAAAAGTGCTTATAAATAAGCATTGATATTATCCATCAAAATTACAACAAACTAAAAATTGAACTGTGCCAAATCTAGAAGTAAAACAAATATTTTTAAAAAATATATGTCTTAGCTATGAGATATGAAACTAAATTGCACATACCAGTTCTCTAAACATTAACTACACCCGTTCCAATACAACAGTGCTCAACAATCTTTTCCATTTCATAGGTGTATGGTGGTGTAATGGTCCAGTCAGAATGGTGGTGGTGAGGAAAAGGAATCTAAATAAGAGACAAACTGAAAAGTATATTAAATGCAGTGTTGATATAGCCTGACAAAGGTCACTGAATGAACAAATCTCCACAATGCTAAAACATTGTCATAAATGACACTAGGTAGCCTTATCAGAGAAGGAAAAGACTGAACGGATAGGAGAAATATACTCTCTTCTCATCTGCAGTAATGAGGTACCTTAGCAAGGGCTAACAGGAAACCTGTGCAACTACTCGGACATGGTATAACAGCTGACTTACATCTCCAGTACTGTCAAACTAGTATCTTTCACAAACGCTAAAAAGCATTTACTCCTTCCCATTGTCTCTTTGTTCTTGCCCCTTTGTGCCCTAAAAACTATTGAAGAAATGTTTTACATTCCTCCTATCACCCCATAACACACACACCTTGAACTGTATTATATGTGGGAAAACAAACATTTATCCAAGTATTTGTTTTAAAATGGGAATGCTCAGAATATGCTTCCATTTGGTAAAATCATTATCCTAACTCACAAGATTATCTTTTGAAAAGAAAAAATGCAAAAAAACAGAGACCCTGAAGTTATTCCTTCACAAGATGGATTTCTTTTATGAATGATCCACTGAGGAACCAAATCCAACATAGCAACAAACTATATTTTTTTCTGGGAATGAGTGTAAAATGAAGGAGAAACTATAATTGGTATTTTCCTAGACATTTTCCAGGTTATCTAACAAAAAGGATCCAACCAGCACTGACAAAGTCTCTCATGATGACAATGGGCTAAAGTTAAAAAAAAAACTAACAAAAAAAAACCCATAAAATTTTGAATCAAGACCACCAATATTCAGATACTGGAGAAATTGACAATATGGGGGTGTATACAATTCTAACATTTGTCTGCTGCTTCATGTAATAGTAGAAATTACAACTAAATATAGTGTTAAAAAATGGAAGAGTGCATACAAAAACCTTAAAATTACACATTTTTGAGCATCTTTGGTTAAAAGCATGTTTTAGCTATTATGGAATTAGAAACCTGTCATTAAGGGTACTTTTGCATTTGGAATATACTTTTAGAATATGTTAGGCATCTAACAATGTACAGAATTACTTAAAACTAATTACTTCAATACAAGAAGTTAATATGAAGGATACATAGTAAGATATAGGAAAACTTTCATCAAGGTATTTCATTTCTCCTAAGGTCACTAAACAAAGGTCCTATTCACAGGGTTTGCTAAGTACAAAGACTCTCCGTGAGGTAAAATATTATGCACCAAATTTTGCTTTTTCCTACTAGTAAAACATTTAAAATCATTCATTTCAGATACTAATCTGAATCTTTTTCAGAATAGGGTGCCATCTTCCCTTAGACTCCTCTCTACTTCTCATGAGCACAAAGCCTTTGAGGAGTCGATTGCAGGGTCCAGCAGTCCTTTAAACTCGCTGTTTTACCACAAGTGGTGCTTCCATTCAAAATTTCATGCAAGAATCACTAAATCACGCCATCAATACATTTACCATCTGATTTTGAGGGACTCGGGCATGAGAACAATTATGTTCCATGTCCACTCAGCCCTTAACCTCTCCTCCAGGATTTACAACAAGGCAGCCAAATCTCACGGCAGTTTTTGCTTTATGGATATCTATACACTAGGAACTAGTGATACATTTCCCCAAAAGGCAATAACCAGCTATATGTCTGGGACCTAGGCCACTGCTGACATTGGATATATTGCCTAGCAGTGAAAAGTTATGTAACTCTTTACCCATCCCATTAGCCATCCAGTGGTCCAAGAGTGTGTTATTTACTGTGTATTATATAATTTTAACATTAGCTTTAAGAAATGTTTTCCTTTGATACATACCTTGCTTAGGAGATTAGCAATAATAATACACAGAAGCGTATATATTCATCTGCCAATATATAACTTGGGCATGGTTTTTGTCTCTTGTCATGATCTGAAAGGATATTCTTTTAAAAGCCCTTCAGTTAAGCAATTCTGTAAAGGCCCCTAACACTACCAAATTTTGCTCTGTCATCATTGATGCTAAGCTGCGAAGTAGTAACCATGGATGAAATCCTGGCTATGTCGAAGTCAATGGGAATTTTGCCTTTTATTTCAGCGGGGCCAGGATTCCATTCAAGTTCTTTATATAATAATTTGTGGTTATTGTGAAGTTTGTGTCCATAACCTACTGTGTTCTTTGAAAGAAGTGGAGTTGGGAAAGGTAACTTACATTTTAGGTCCCATAGAATTTCACTAAACAACATTTTGGTCAGTTGAATATCCACGTGAGTTCTGTCAATTTAGAGACAAAGTTAGATTCCTTGTTTAATTAGCTGTCATTCAGTCTCATCTGCCTGAGTGGTGGTGGTTGAGGGGGGGAGGAGTTTTTAAGTTCCAGTAATTAAGACAAACTAGGATTCATGATCTCTGCTTCTGGATGGTTTGTTCTGAACAACAGCTAGTGCTCATTGTTCACATTAACATTTTGATGCATAAGTCAGAGAACAATGCTGTAATGTCAACTCTGATGTTGTCTCATTACATGGATCAGTAATGAGTTATACTGAAAGCTTTTGTTTGCATTAGTTAGAAACTACAAACAATCCCATGTGGCAGATTTAGCTTGGAATTTAAAAAAAAGTGTGCGAGCGCATGCACAGGTGGTGTGCCTATATGAGAGGTTGGTCAGCTCAGTTGTGTTACTTTGTGAGTTGTCTGTTCACATGACCTGCTCCCAAACATATTCATCTTCTTCACGAGGGTTATAATAAAACTCTTTGTATTAGCTGACTGCAGAAAACACCGCCAGGAATGTATGCTGAAGAGCTTTAATTTTTCTGTTTTGTTACAATAAATGTTATGGGAACCTAGATATGGTAACAGTGTTAGAAGGAAATTTCAAAAATGCAAGATATTACGCAAATCAAGTGAATGAAAAAATTATCATAGCATTATTGGAGAACCAAAGAGAGACCAGACTGATGAAAGAGAACCACTGTGATAACATCAGTCCTGGTTATGGTGTATTCAGGGCACAATATCTATTAAAGGTTTATTGTGAGTGGCTCAGTCCTACTTTCACTGAGATCAATGATAAATCTTTAATTGGCTTCAGCTGGGAACAAGATTGGGCCCTTTGTGAAAAGATTCACTTGGTTTTAGGGGGAAATACAAGTGAGCTGAAAAATCTGTTTCCCCAGCCTATCTCCAACCAGAGAAGTCTTTTCCTCTTAACAGATGTGGACTCCCCCCTTCCCCCTCCTTAAAAAACACAAATGAAAGAAATGATGTCAAATGAACTTTCTAAATTTAGAGCCAGAGGACAAAAGAGAAAAGGAAGCACATGACCATTATATACTTATTTTTCTTGTTATGGGGGCTGGGACTGTAAAAAAAACAAGTTTCCTGATGCATTCTTTGCATGGACTTTCTGTACTCTTTTTAGTTTCACAGAATTTTGTCATCTGCAGCTGTAATGTTAGGGAAGAGGCCACAAGAGATGTCAGACAGACACACAGACACACACTCTTGGAAGTAGCATTTACTTAAAACAGCTGTTTTATAAACAAGAACAAAAAGTTATTTCCCATAATACTCACTTTAAAACAAACAAAAAAAGAACGTAGTTATTATTTTGGAGAAACAACCCATGTAAACACATCATGCCCTTTGCTTCTTCCCAAATACTTCAGTGCTACAGCCCATACTGCTGCTAACCAAATGCATTTTGCTAAATGTCAGGCTCTTGAAAGATATGCTTTGTGCCTCTAAGGGTTTTCCTTTCTCTTTCTTTTCTTTTTCATTTACAACAAAAATGCATCTTATGAATCATGTACCTATAATTGGAACAAATATAAATATTTGGAATGTTGGAATTAGATGTGCATCTGAAACACATTGTCAGGATGTGAATTTTCCCAGCGCTCAATGAGGTGTTTGAATCCAGGGTCTTGTTTGGCCTGTCCTGGAGAAAATGGACAGACACCATCAGGAGATGAATTTTATCATAGTTAAGACATGATTACATGCAGGATTTTGTCTTTACTGGAACACAAGAATTGTCAGAGCATTTTAGAACTGGGCCAATTACAGTCCATCTACAGTTCTATCGATGGTTAATATCAGATCCTACAAAGGGACATGATTGGCTACAGTTGACAAATTTAGCATAATTTGACCATGGAGGAAGTATCTTCATAACTCACATTAGTAAATTGATGATTTTTGTTCTGAAACATGAGTTAATATCCCTTTAAAATTAAAAATCCTAAGGATAGTCTCATTATTTATTAGGCATTTATATTTTTTGGAATCCTACTAAGGGTATATCTAAGTAGCATTCTCAAGGTGTGATTGAATTGCGCACTGCCACAGCTTTGGGACCAGAGCTAACTAGATTAAAGTTCATTTAGATATGTCCACTCAAGCCTCAATCACCCCCAGGCAGTCTGGACATACCCTAAGTTATAGTATAAATGGAAGGTGCTCAGCAATGGGTGTTTAAAAGGATAAGTAGCTTGAGAAGACTTCCATATGAAAAGAAAATGAAAAGATAGGAACTATTTAGGAGACGTGATAGAGATATGCACAAAAATTAAAACTTAGTACTCCTGTTTGCTCCCTCTCATAATATAAGATCTAGGGGACATTCAATGAAAATGAAAGGCAACATAATTTTAATCTAATTAAAGAAATATTTTTAATCTAATGCATCATTAACCTGCAGAAATCATTGCCACAAGATGGTTGAAATCAGGACAAATCCCCAGTGTGAATGAGGCCTTGTTGACGCCACTATAGTTACATTTTCAACCAACTTCTGCATTGAAGGAGTCAGGAATTTGGGTTGGATCCAACTCTTCCACTGAAATTTCAGCAGGTAGAAAGTGGCATGTACTTGAATGTCACACTACAATGCCAATGGATTTCTTACCAATGAAAACACGCACGCAACCTCACAGTGACTGGTTAAATGAACTATAAATATATAAGAAACAAAGAACCATAGCAAAAATATTTTCTTAGGGGGAAAAAGCTGTCAAACAGCTTCCATTCTAAACCTGTCCTGAAGTGAACTTGTCTCCCTCAAGTGATGCCAAAAAGTACATTACTGGAAAGAGCAAAATAGAGACTAGACCATATCCGCATATTTTAGAAATATTTGGCAAAAGTCTCTGTAACTTTTCATTTAAATACTGAATAATAATAATAAATTATGCTACTGGTTGTGTTCAAGTTACCGAACCAAATTCTTCTCTAATTTAAAGGGCATAAATCCAGTGCAACTCCACTGAAATCCATTTCTTTTCCATAACCTGGGATCAACTCTTGCTCCCACTAGAGACAATGGAAGTTTTGCCAATGACTTCAATGGAAGGAGAATCAGCTGCCATGACTGACTTACGATTAAAAGTCACAAATCCATAGCATAACTCAGGGTTTTTGTCTTGAAATGAAAAATGCAGCTCGTGTCTAATATAGCAAATAAATTATGAGAACAAAGTTACAATTTTCTCCACATTTCCTACAAAACGTACCCAAACATTGAAACATGTCACGATGAGGAAATGATGATGTGTTTTTATTCAGCATATGTTAAGGGTTTTATTTTTTAATCAATGCTCCAAATATATAAGAATTATTTTTATTCTGAATGTGGTTGATAGGTTTTTAACTATGGGAATAAAATGGTGATCAATTAAAAATTACTGACCTCAGCTACAGCAATGGGCATTTTGCCTAATCTGAACTGCCTGGCTGGCCTCTAAAAGCCTGTACAGCTACTACATGGGGAAATTATATCTTTTGTAATTTGATCTTTTGTATTTTTCCATTGTAAGAGAAAGCATACGTTGGTTTTGGCAAACAGAAAAGCAAAAAAAAGGAGTAAAAAGTAGAAAGCGGTTAAAAAAAGGAGTAACAAACAGGTAATTTTATTGCTTGTATGTATGAGAGCGTGTAGCTGGCTAAAGTGGGCACAAGACAATCGACTGGCTTAAAGAAGTGAAATTGCAACTTTATGCATAGTCTTATCATTAAGGCAGTTTTACTCAAATTGGGACCTAGTTTTACTCAATAGTTTGGTTTTAGCATGGAAATTTAAAGTGGGGCCAACCTTAAATTTTCAATTAAATGGGAAAATCATCATGTCCATTTAAAAAATTCTATCTTTCTGGCATTTAAAACTCAAGAGCTAATTTTCTAACCCCAATTTATATTTGCTAAGGAGTGTGTCCTAGTTCGTTGGATCACAGCACCCTCCTATCAGCTTTAGCAGGGGAGGTACTTTGACCGGTGCTGCAGTATGGCTGCTTATTGTCCACAAGAGGGTGCTTGAGAGGGAGAGGTCACCCTACAGCACCCCACTTCTGTGGCCATCCTGTCTCTTCAGTGGCTTGTTAAGAAGTTCACAGTTCACTAAGTTATTCAAACAAACCCATTTATTTAGTGGTCAGGTGCACCTAGGCCCCCTAACCTTCGTTCGGTGTCTCTCTCCCAGTAGTCCAGCACAAGGTCTTTCAAATCAAAACACACACACACTTATACAGTTTTCACTCGTTTTATCTGGGCACAGCCCCCTCCTCCCTGACGGTCTACTGTCAGTGTCTCCCCTACTTCTTGGGCAGGGTCTCTCCCAAGTATTGCTACCTAGAGAAGCTCTCTCCTTCTTGTAGTCACAATTACTCTCTCAACCCCCTACCTCCTGCAGCTTCCTGCTGCCTTTTAACCTGGGAGAACTTGATTCCCCTAATGTGGGGCTCATCACATAACCAGGGCTGGCTTAGCCCCAGGCTCTCCAGCCCAAGGGCAAGCCATCCTCACCCTGTTACAACTGGGTGCGGAGAATGAGAGAAGGTACAAATGCATGCATGGCACAGAGACAGTGCTGCCTTACAACCCTCCCCTCCTTTTGGTTCTATGCTTGGCCATGGTTGGGGCAAAGGGGCCTTGGGCCAGCTAACTGGCTGCTGTGCCTCTCTCCCCACCCTTGCATATTTAAATTAAGCCCAGCCTTTTCAAAAGCCTCTTACTCTCTGATTAGCTCCCAGAGGTAAAATGAGACCTGGTCTGAGTAGTTGGACCTTGCACCCATAATCGGGGAGGAGCTTGAAATCTTTGCAGACTGGTGGCCATGTGGCTTCTGTCACTCCACTCCCTTTATGAGGGGGAAAGAGAGGAGGAGAGGTTTCACAACTGAGTTGAGTCTGTGGGGTAGACCAGGGAGAGTCTACCTCCAGTTATTGTGTGGTTTGTGGTTAAAACCCTGTAACCCACTTTGGAACCAATTAAATGCCTGGTATGTCAAAGCAAGGGGCGGGCAATGTAGCACCCCTGTCTGATGTATAATTAATAAAGTTGCAGCCTGACATTTAAACCCATCCCACCTGTCTGCCACTCATTTGCCTGCTTGTCCTAGTCAATCAGGCTACATTTAACATTGTCAGACTGTTTTGTCAAACATCTTTAATAGGTTAGATGTAGAAAAGGCAAATACATAGGTAAAAGTGTATTGGTGTCTGAGTGAAGACACAAAAGAGCAGTGAATAGGGGTGGATTAAGGCAATCTAGCCTCCTGGACAAACCATGAAACAGGGCCCCCTGTGGCCCCAATCCCCATTTGAATCTCCTCCCTTCTCCCAATGGTATCAGGCTCCTGTCTCTCCCACCCCTGGGCCGGAGTGGCAGCAGAATTTCCTTCTCCACCCTGGGGAGGAGTGACAAAAGGGGGACACACTACTTGTCCCAGCAGCCAGGGTGCATCTTGGGTGGGTGGATTTGGCCCCCTACATTGTTGCTCTGCTCTACTTCTTCTGTTCTTGTACAGCTTCCTCCCACATCTGTGCGCATGTGGTTGCCCAACCATTGTACGCTGTCAGGTCACTAGAAGAGTATTCAAGCTCAAGCATATGGCATCACAGGAGATGCTTCATATTCTGAGGTTCTCTGCCACTGTCAGGTATTGGGACCAGTGATGTAACCCCACTTGATCATCACATTTCTAGACTGGCCAACTCCAGTCTGGAGTTGATTAAGGCAGTGCCATATAGTCCAGAGTTGATCTGTAGTGGGAGGTTGGTGCTCGACTGGTGGGATCCAGAGCACAGAGACTACATGGTCATTCTGAATTCTTGCTTGCCATATCTGAATGCTTGTCTGTTTGGGTGACCATTTTATCGGTTTAATGGTGGCAAGAAAACTCTGTCATGACTTCAGTCAACTGAGCATTGGTCATATAGCAGATCTCTTAGATCTGTGCATTACCTTATGTGCTCTACTCTACTATCAACTTCCCAGCATCTCTCAGGAGGGGCAATACCTGTGAGGATGTAGAGCCTGTTGACAAGAGTGGGCTTAATACATCCTGTAATATACTGGCAGGCAGTGTTAAGTACAGGATCTAGCTTCTTTGTGCGAGGGGGGCATGCTCACTCTGCACAGGCATATTCAGAAGAGGAGTAGCGAAGTGCCAGTGCTGTTGATTGCAGACTGGACAGGTCTGCACCCCACCCTGATGCAACCAGAGTCTTCTGCTTGAATAATGTTGTCAGGCCCCTCATAACATCAAGACCCAGTGCTAACATCTTACTAGGTATATCTACGCTGCATTGCATCTGTGGGACCTGGGCTTGTGGACTGGGTGTTTCCAAGTCTGCTCTTGAGTTTCCACCACTGCACTGTAAACCTGGGCTTACAATTTCTGGACCTGGGTCTCCCAGCTGTGCTAACATGTCCATATTGCACTATGCAGACTTTAAAAGCAGCAAAGAATCCTGTGGCACCTTATAGACTAACAGACGTTTTGGAGCATGAGTTTTCGTGAGTGAATACCCACTTGCATCCGACGAAGTGGGTATTCACTCACAAAAGCTCATGCTCCAAAACGTCTGTTAGTCTATAAGGTGCCACAGGATTCTTTGCTGCTTTTACAGATCCAGACTAACACAGCTACCCCTCTGACACTATGCAGGCTTTCTGACTCAGATCTGCAGCTTGAACTGTGTCCACACTTCAAAATGACATGGTTTGGACCTATGTCTCAGTGGACTAGGGCTCTGGCCCACTCCACTACCAGTGTCCTAGGACCTGGATCCTGAGTGTTTGCTGATCTGAGTCAGACTGATGCGTGTGTGGATAGGAGGGGGAGTTGGGCTCAAACCTGAGTCAGAGCCCAGGCTTAGTGTGCAGTATAGACATAGCCACTGAGATGAATAGGGGAGCTCACCCCTCTTACAGGTATTGATTCAGGCTGTCTGCAGACTCAGGCAGGCATTACCACATCTGTCACTCAGGCCACATTTTAAAGTTTTTCCTTTCCATCTAGGAGGGCTAAAAATGTACGGTGTATTAAATTCAAAACTGAGTTCTGATGCAATCACATGATACCACAAGCTAGTGCTTTAGGTACTGGCCCAAAGCGTCTATATTTACTACTTATCAGACTGGGGCCAAAATTCTCATGTTCTTGTTTTTCACTTACAGATTTGAACATTTTTAGATAATGGATTTCTTTTTATGTTTCAGGAATAATATGCACATAAAGAAAATGACATTGTCTATGGTTTTTGTTCCCTCCCCCTGCCTGTAACTAAATGCACAAACAGTGGCTGTGGTCCTGCAAAGATTTATGTACATGCTCCACTTCACGCACATGAGTAGTTTCATTGATTTCAGTGGGACTACTCATGTGTGCCAAGTTATGTACCTGTGTACATCTTTACAGGATCAGGGATTAAGGCAGACCCTTCTGCCTGAGTGGAGCCAAAATGACACAAACAGGTGTATCTGCATGCATGTATCTCAGTGCAGAAGCAGGACCTAAGCAAAGGTGAGCAAAAGTAGCCAGGTAAACATCTAACTAGCATACACATCGACTTGTTTGTACACACAGTTACAGTAAGTGGGCATGAAAATCAGACATCTATTTTTTGCATGTGCACTTCAAATCCTCCATTTTTTGAAATGTGTCCTCCTGTCATCCATACAGGAGGAATCAACGGTGACAAGAACCTTGGCACTTTTGTACATTATTATATTATGTGCATATATAAGTAACATTAGTTAGAACATGGAAAACATTTGTGAAATATATTTAACATTTCTTTGGAATTTTGTTTTGATGGAAATTTTCTTACTGGGTCTCAGATTAGTAGCTATGATATATTGCATTTGTGGTTTATTAATGGGATATTATTCACAAAAATGAATGGAAAGATGGTCTCATGGTTAAAACTCCAGACTTGGACCAAAGAGATCTAAATTCTAATCACAGCTCTCTCATAGGTTTCTGTTATGACTTGCGGTAAATCACAATAGCTCAGAGCTTTACTTCTCCATCTGTAAAAACAGACCCAAAAGGTTGGGAACCATTGGAATCCATAAGAGATTACTAGGATTCTACTGCTTCCACTACACAGCAAAATGTCCTGCTGTAATAATTTGCTGAGCAACGAAGGTTAGAAATTGTTTAAAACTTTTTAACAAAAGAAAGTTTTTCACCAGACCCAGGGAAGCACAAATTGAAAAGATACCATGCATTGACTGAACTTGCCCATAAATAGGGATCTGTATGATGAAAGGAACATTGAAAATAGATAATTCATGGACACAAATCTTCATTTGACAGTAATCATTCTAGAGGCAGGCTATGTAATTTGTACCTCAAGCACATGGCTTGACTTTAGTTTAGTTTTGAAGCTGCTCAGGCATCCAGTTCTAATGGTAATAAAAGGAAGTTGAGCACAGTAACTTATAATGTAATATAAAAACAAAAAATAATTTAACTTCCTTACACTTTCTGGAAATTTCTCTCCCTTCCTCCACACCATGATAGCTGCTGTGAAGCAGTCTGCAAGAGAACGAATGCAAAAAATAAAAGAGGTTAAATCAAGGCAATTAGAGTCAATGGGAGTTTAGGGAATTTAGTACCTCACAGGATTGGACTCCACGTTCCTAGTATACAGCATAAATGGCTTGATTTCATTCATAACTATCTGTTTATGACAGATATACATAAGGGTTAAAGTCTCTTTTACCTGTAAAGGGTTAACAAGCTCAGTAACCTGAGGAACACCTGACCAGAGGACCAATCAAGGGACAAGATAATTTCAAATCTCTGTGGAGGGAAGGCTTTGTCTGTGTCCTTTGTGTGATTTGCTGTTCTCTCTTGGGGTACGTCTACACTACGGGATTATTCCAATTTTACATAAACCGGTTTAGTAAAACAGATTGTATAAAATCGAGTGCACGCGGCCACACTAAGCACATTAATTCAGTGGTGTGCGTCCACGGTCCGAGGCTAGCATCGATTTCTGGAGCGTTGCACTGTGGGTAGCTATTCCGTAGCTATCCCATAGTTCCCGCAGTCTCCCCTGCCCCTTGGAATTCTGGGTTGAGATCCCAGTGCCTGATGGGGCAAAAATCATTGTCGCGGGTGGTTCTGGGTAAATGTCGTCACTCATTCCTTCCTCCAGGAAAGCAACGGCAGACAATCATTTCGCGCCCTTTTTCCCTGGATTGCCCTGGCAGACGCCATAGCATGGCAACCATGGAGCCTGTTTTGCCTCTTGTCACTGTCACCGTATGTGTAATAGATGCCGCTGACAGAGGCGATTCAGCAGCGCTACACAGCAGCATTCATTTGATTTTGCATGATAGCAGAGATGGTTATCAGCTGTTCTGTACCATCTACCATACCCTTGTAAATTGGCTATGAGATGACGGTTACCAGTCCTTTTGTGCTGTATCCTCTGCTGCTATCATAGGTGCCCCTGGCTGAGATCGGCCAGGGGCGCAAAAGACAAGTGGAGATGGTTACCAGTCATATTGCACCGTCTGCTGCTATCATGGGTGCCCCTGGCTGAGATCGGCTGGGGGGCGCAAAAGACAAAAATGGGAATGACTTCCTGAGTCAATCCCTCCTTTATGGTATCTAAAAATAGAATCAGTCCTGCCTAGAATATGGGGCAAGTGTACTAGAGAAGCAGTGTATCAGAGAACCAGAGAGCACAGCCCCTCCATGTCAGATCCCGCCGAAATGATGAGCTGCATGCCATTCACGGGGTGCCCCTGCAACAACCCCACCTGTTGATTCCCTCCTCCCCCAGCCTTCCTGGGCTACCGTTGCAGTGTCCCCCCATTTGTGTGATGAAGTAATAAAGAATGCAGGAATAAGAAACAGTGACTTATTAGTGAGATAAAATGAGGGGAAGGCAGCCTCCAGCTTCTATGATAGTCCAGACAGGACATTAAGCAGTGTGGGGGAGAGGAGCCCAGCATCCCGCTGCTATGATAGTCCAGGCAGTACAGAATCTTTTCTTTACACATGAAGGGCGGGGGCTGATGGAGCTCAGCCCCCTATTGCTACGATGAAGATGGTTACCAGCCGTTCTGTACCATCTACTGGGAATGACCAGGAGTTTTTTACCCAGGCACCCCTGGCCGACCTCACCTGAGGCCAGCCAGGAGCACTCATGGGCTGATGATGAGGACAGGTACCAGTCCTATTGTGCAGCACCATCTGCCACAAGGCTGATGATGAGGACGGTTACCAATCATATTGCACCATCTACCACCAGTGAGGGGGAAAGAGGATACTGCAATTGAGTGCCGCAGCATCGCGTGTACCAGCAGCACTCAGTAGACATAGGGTGACATTTAGAAGAGTCAAGAGACAATTTTTTTCCCTTTTACTTCTGGGGGTGGGTGGGGACTGTAAATTGACGAGCTATGCCCTGAACCACCGCGGACAATGTGTTTGACCCTACAGGCATTTGGAGCTCAGCCAAGAATGCAAATTCTTTTCGGAGACTGCAGGAACTGTGGGATAGCTTGAGTCCTCAGTCCCCCCTCCCTCCATGAGAGTTCATTTGATTCTTTGGCTTTCCGTTACGCTTGTCACGCAGCAGTGCGCTGAGTCCCTGCTATGGTGTCTGTCTGGAGATTTTTTAAAAATGCTTTGGAATTTCGTCTTCTGTAACGGAGCTCTGATAGAACAGATTTGCCTGCCCATACAGCGATCACATCCGTACGGTCCATGCTGGAGCTCTTTTTGGATTTGGATTTCGGACTGCATCGCCACCCGGGCTGATCGGAGCTCCACGCTGGGCAAACAGGAAATGATATTCAAAAGTTCGCGGGGCTTTTCCTGTCTACCTGGCCACTGCATCCGAGTTCAGATTGCTGTCCAGAGCAGTCAGTGGTGCACTGTGGGATACCGCCCGGAGGCCAATACCGTCGATTTGCGGCCACACTAACCCTAAACCGATATGGTAATACCGATATTAGCGCTATATATTTAACATTTCTTTGGAATTTTGTTTTGATGGAAATTTTCTTACTGGGTCTCAGATTAGTAACTATGATATATTGCATTTGTGGTTTATTAATGGGATATTATTCACAAAAATGAATGGAAAGATGGTCTCATGGTTACAACTCCAGACTTGGACCAAAGAGATCTAAATTCTAATCACAGCTCTCTCATAGGTTTCTGTTATGACTTGCGGTAAATCACAATAGCTCAGAGCTTTACTTCTCAAGGGAACAGTTCCAGACTGAGCAGGAAGCCGATGACAGCCTTCAGAAAGCTTGGGCGGCAGCACGGAGCAACCCACCACCTCTCAGCTCCCCTAACGAGAGGAGTATAGAAACCGGTTTAAAGAGCCCTTTATATTGATATAAAGGGCCTCTTAGTGTGGACGGGTGTGGCGTTAAATCGGTTTAACGCTCCTAAAACCAGTTTAAACGCGTAGTGTAGACCAGGCCTTGGATTTAAGGGAGGCCAGACATATTCTTCAAGTTCTCCAAAGTTTCCTGAAGTATTTTCTTCTATTCAGTATAGTGAGTATTAGAAAGGCAAATTAGTCTTATAATTTAATTTCTGCATTTGCAATTGTGTGTTTGCTGGAGAAATATCTTTATTTCTGTTGCTGTTACTTTGATTATTCTGAGGAGGAGGGAGGGGAAGTCTCTCCAGTTTTTATAAGTTAGACCCTGTAATTTTTTCCATCCTGGTACTACAGAGATAATGTACTTTCTTTCTTTCTTTTAATAAAATCTTTTCTTTTTAGAACTTGATTGATTTCTTCCCTTGTTTGGATTTTCAGGGGAAGGGGTGGGGGGAATGGATTATTTCCCTTTGTGTTAAGATTCAAGGAGCTTGGATCTGTGTTCCCAGGGAAGGTTTGGGAGGAATGGAAAGTGTACCAAAACACTATATTTTGGGTTGGTGGCAGCTTTACCAGATCTAAACTAGGATTTTAGTTTAGAGGAGTCCATGCAGGTCCCCATCTTGTAAACACTAAAGTTCAAAGTGGGGAATAAACCTATGACATGGTAGGCAGTGGTTGGGATTTTTTTTAAGAACCAAAGCAGAGAGCCATTGAGAGCTATTCTCTCCTTCTAGAGCAGGGAGGCGGCCTGAGAAGAGGGGGAGGGGGTAGAGGTATTCAGTTTCTAACAAGGTATTGTTAGAAGGAGATTTCCAGCTGGGCTACATTGGAAGGTACTTAGCAAATTGCTAGAAACAAGTTACAAAACCAGATTTTCTAGTTTCTTGTGAGCCAGCAAACAATCAGCAAAACACCTTTTGCAAATGAAAAGTTTTGTTTTCTTTTTATTCAGCCAGGAATAGAAAGGTTAGGAACTTGTAATCCAAGCAACTGAACCAAGCAACACAGTCAATTCACTGACTGCAGAGGGGTGTGGCCAGCACCAGAAAGCACACAGACATGAGTACCAGTGAAACAGTTGACAAACTCCAACTGGCCAGGCTGCAAGCACAAGAAAAGGAGAAAGAACATCAAAGGCAGATGGAGCTACTTAAGGCAGAAACGGCCAGGGCAGAGGCTGACCACAAGAGAGAGATGGAGAAGCAAGAGGCTGACCACAAAAGAGAGATGGAGAAGCAAGAGGCCGAACACAGGAGAAAAATAGAGATAAAAGACAAAGACCTGGAATTAGAGAAGGCTAAGCAGAATGTTCCAGCCAACCCCAACAACCCTTCTCCAGGCACTGTTCCCCATCCCAAGATATTTACCACCTACAGGGCAGGTGATGACACTGAGGCCTTCTTGGAAAATTTTGAAAGAACCTGCCATGGGTACAGCATCCCTGAAGACCAGTACATGATAGAGCTGAGGCCATGGCTCAGTGGACCCTTAGCAGAAGTGGCAGCTGAAATGCCTAAGGAAAACATGAACAATTATAACCTGTTTCAAACAAAGGCCAGAATCAGGATGGGGCTAACACCTGAACATGCCCGTCGGCGGTTCAGAGCCCTAAAATGGAAACCAGATGGGTCATTCCCCAGACACGCCTACTACATTGACAAAAACTGGAATGCATGGATATCAGGAACAAAGGTTCAAAATTTTGAAGAGCTGTCACTCCTGATGAGAATGGAACAGTTCTTAGATGGTGTACCTGAGCAAATAGAACGGTACATCCTAGATAGAGAACCCAAAACTATTACCGAGGCAGGGGAGATTGGAGCCAGATGGGTGGAAATAGCAGAAAAGAGAAAAGCTACCATCCAGGGGAGCGAATATAACAAGGGGAAAATGACAATAAATCCTACCACTGCGGGCCAACCAAGACCCCAGCTACAACCCAAGGAAAGCCTCAGACTACCTCCAGTCCCACCTCACCAGTCTCCAGCAACCCACCTCGGCCTAGTGACCAGTCAGCTGGACGATGTTTTAAATGTAATGAACTGGGACATATAAAGGCCAACTGCCCCAAGAACCCCAATCGAGTATAGTCCATTACACCATCATCACACCAAGGATCCCCAGGCCCAGATATCTCTCAAATACCCCTGAAGCGCAGGAAAACCTTGAGAGTGGGAGGGAAGAAGATTACCGCATGGCGAGACACTGGGGCACATGTGTCAGTTATCCACCAGTCCTTAGTGGACCCAAAATTCATCAACCCAGAGGTCAAAATCACAATTTCTCCATTCATGTCAAAATCTGTAACCTTACCTACAGCTGAATTGCCTGTCCAGTACAAGGGCTGGTCAGGAAAGTGGACTTTTGCTGTCTATGACAGTTATTCCATCCCCATGCTACTGGGGGAAGACTTGGCCAAGCATGTGGAGCTGGCCAAGAGGGGGCGAGTGGTCACCCGCAGCCAGGCCAAACAAGCTTCCACTCCCATCCCTGTTCCTGAGCCGTCCACCAGGACCCCAACTGTGTTAGCAGAGACCCAGACAGAGGTGGTGGAACCGGATCCCATACCAACAACTACAGCAGCCATAGTACATCCAATCCCAGAACCGGAACTGGAAGGACAACCAGCGGCAGAACCATTGCCAGCACTGACACCAGCGCTTGCAAACCTGTCTCCAACCCCACCTCCAGAGGGCGCCAGCGGGCCTGTACTGGCAGAAGCAGCAGACAACTCTACCCAAGAGGCTCAGCCAGAGCCTGAAATATCTCCTAGTGCACCAGCGGAGAGCAGTTCACAGTCAACGGAAACAACCTCATCACCTACATCGCTTCTGGAGGGACCAAGCCCAAGTCCACAGTCTAAGGAGGAACTGGTATCTCCAGCCTCAAGGGAACAGTTCCAGACTGAGCAGGAAGCCGATGACAGCCTTCAGAAAGCTTGGGCGGCAGCACGGAGCAACCCACCGCCTCTCAGCTCTTCTAATCGATCCCAGTTTGTTGTAGAACAAGGACTTTTATATAAGGAGATTCTTTCTGGTGGACACCAGGAAGGCTGGCATCCTCAAAAATGGTTGGTAGTTCCAACTAAGTACCGGGAAAAGCTCTTAAGCTTGGCCCATGATCATCCCAGTGGTCATTCTGGGGTGAACAGAACCAAGGACAGGTTGGGGAAGTCCTTCCACTGGGAGGGGATGGGCAAGGACGTTGCCAATTTTGTCCGGTCTTGTGAGGTATGCCAAAAGGTAGGAAAGCCCCAAGACCAAGTCAAGGCCCCTCTTCAGCCATTCCCCATAATTGAGGTCCCATTTCAGCGAGTAGCTGTGGATATTATGGGTCCTTTCCCAAAGAAGACCCCCAGAGGAAAGCAGTACATACTGACTTTCGTGGACTTTGCTACCAGATGGCCGGAAGCAGTAGCTCTAGGCAACACCAGGGCTAAAATTATGTGCCAGGCCTTAACTGACATTTTTGCCAGGGTAGGTTGGCCCTCCGACATTCTTACAGACTCGGGAACAAATTTCCTGTCAGGGGCCATGAAAGACCTGTGGGAAGCTCATGGGGTGAATCACTTGGTTGCCACCCCGTACCACCACCAAACCAATGGCCTGGTGGAGAGGTTTAATGGAACTTTGGGGGCCATGATACGTAAATTCGTAAATGAACACTCCAATGATTGGGACCTAGTGTTGCAGCAGTTGCTGTTTGCCTACAGGGCTGTACCACATCCCAGTTTAGGGTTCTCACCATTCGAGCTGGTGTATGGCCACGAGGTTAAGGGGCCATTACAGTTGGTGAAGCAGCAATGGGAGGGGTTTACGCCTTCTCCAGGAACTAACATTCTGGACTTTGTAAGCAACCTACAAAGCACCCTCCGACACTCTTTGGCCCTTGCTAAAGAAAACCTAAAGGATGCTCAAGCAGAGCAAAAGGTCTGGTATGATAGACATACCAGAGAGCGTTCCTTCAAAGTAGGAGACCAGGTTATGGTCTTGAAAGCACAACAAGCCCATAAGATAGAAGCGTCATGGGAAGGACCATTCATGGTCCAGGAGCGCCTGGGAGCTGTTAACTACCTCATAGCATTTCCTAATTCCTCCTTAAAACCTAAAGTGTACCATGTTAACTCTCTAAAGCCCTTTTATCCCAGAGAATTACAGGTTTGTCAGTTTACAGCCCAGGGAGGAGATGACGCTGAGTGGCCTGAAGGTGTCTACTACGAAGGAAAAAGTAATGGTGGTGTGGAAGAGGTGACCCTCTCCACAACCCTGGAACGTCTACAGCGGCAACAGATCAAGGAGCTGTGCACTCGCTTCGGCCCTTTGTTCTCAGCCACCCCAGGACGGACTGAACAAACATACCACACCATTGACACAGGTAATGCTCACCCAATTAGAACCCCACCCTACAGGGTGTCTCCTCATGCCCAAGTTGCTATTAAACGGGAGATCCAAAACATGCTAGAGATGGGTATAATCCGCCCCTCTAACAGTGCATGGGCATCTCCAGTGGTTCTAGTTCCCAAACCAGATGGGGAAATACGCTTTTGCGTGGACTACCGTAAGCTGAATGCTGTAACTCGCCCCGACAACTACCCAATGCCACGCACCGATGAGCTATTGGAGAAATTGGGACGTGCCCAGTTCATCTCCAGAATAGATTTAACCAAGGGGTACTGGCAAGTACCACTAGATGAACCCGCTAAAGAAAAGTCAGCTTTCATCACCCATGCAGGGGTGTATGAATTTAATGTGCTTCCGTTCGGACTGCGAAATGCACCCGCCACCTTCCAAAGGCTGGTAGATGGTCTACTAGCAGGATTGGGAGAATGTGCAGTTGCCTACCTCGATGATGTGGCCATTTTTTCTGATTCCTGGCCCGAACACCTAGAACACCTGGAAATGGTCTTTGAGCGCATCAGGCAGGCAGGACTAACCGTTAAGGCCAAAAAGTGTCAAATAGGCCAAAACAGAGTGACTTACCTAGGGCACCAGGTGGGTCAAGGAACAATAAACCCCCTACAGGACAAGGTGGAGGCTATCCAAAAGTGGCCTTTCCCAAGGTCAAAGAAACAGGTCCAATCCTTCTTAGGCTTGGCCGGATATTACAGGCGATTTGTACCACACTACAGCCAAATCGCTGCCCCACTAACTGTTCTAACCAGAAAAACACAGCCAAATGCAGTTAAGTGGACTGATGAGTGTCAGAAAGCCTTTACCCAGCTTAAGGCGACGCTCATGTCTGACCCAGTGTTAAGGGCCCTGGACTTTGACAAACCCTTCCTAGTAACCACCAATGCATCTGAGTGTGGGGTAAGAGCAGTTCTAATGCAGGAAGGACCGGATCACAACTTCCATCCTGTCGTGTTTCTCAGCAAGAAACTGTCTGCGAGAGAAAGCCACTGGTCCATCAATGAAAAAGAATGTTACGCCATTGTGTATGCCCTGGAAAAGCTACGCCCATACGTTTGGGGACGACAGTTCCAGCTACAAACCGACCATGCTGCGCTAAAGTGGCTTCATACTGCCAAGGGAAACAACAAAAAACTTCTCCGATGGAGTTTAGCTCTCCAAGATTTTGATTTTGAAATTCAACACATTTCAGGAGCTTCCAACAAAGTAGCTGATGCACTCTCTCGTGAAAGTTTCCCACAATCAAATGGTTAAAAAGTGGTCTTGAAAAGTGAAAAATCTCGTTGTTTACATACTTAGTAGTATATACAATAGTGCATGTGTTTTATTAATCTGTTTATTTTAAAGTTCTAAAAGGAAATCACCGCCAGTGTGGTTCCCCCACTGTCTGCGATTTGGGGGGCGTGTCATAAACAGATAGTTAAGGGTTAAAGTCTCTTTTACCTGTAAAGGGTTAACAAGCTCAGTAACCTGAGGAACACCTGACCAGAGGACCAATCAAGGGACAAGATAATTTCAAATCTCTGTGGAGGGAAGGCTTTGTCTGTGTCCTTTGTGTGATTTGCCGTTCTCTCTTGGATTTAAGGGAGGCCAGACATATTCTTCAAGTTCTCCAAAGTTTCCTGAAGTATTTTCTTCTATTCAGTATAGTGAGTATTAGAAAGGCAAATTAGTCTTATAATTTAATTTCTGCATTTGCAATTGTGTGTTTGCTGGAGAAATATCTTTATTTCTGTTGCTGTTACTTTGATTATTCTGAGGAGGAGGGAGGGGAAGTCTCTCCAGTTTTTATAAGTTAGACCCTGTAATTTTTTCCATCCTGGTACTACAGAGATAATGTACTTTCTTTCTTTTAATAAAATCTTTTCTTTTTAGAGCTTGATTGATTTCTTCCCTTGTTTGGATTTTCAGGGGAAGGGGTGGGGGGAATGGATTATTTCCCTTTGTGTTAAGATTCAAGGAGCTTGGATCTGTGTTCCCAGGGAAGGTTTGGGAGGAATGGAAAGTGTACCAAAACACTATATTTTGGGTTGGTGGCAGCTTTACCAGATCTAAACTAGGATTTTAGTTTAGAGGAGTCCATGCAGGTCCCCATCTTGTGAACGCTAAAGTTCAAAGTGGGGAATCAACCTATGACAATATCAGTGCATACTTCCTACCCATATTACAGGATTTGTCCAGATACTTGACACAAAAACTGGTTGGGAATTTTTCAATGAATTGTTTTTCAAAAAATGCCGATTTGTTAAAACTGAAACTGATTGTGAAACAGGATCAGGTTCAACGAATGTCCGGACTTGGAAAAAAAAGGCAAGAAAAAAGTTAAAAAATTGTTGAAATGTTTCATTTCAATGTTTTCTAAATGAAAAATTCTGTTTTTCCAGTTTAAAAAAAAATGACCTTTTCTTTAGAAAATTAACTATTTAGAGTGAAAAAAAGTTTAAAGGTAAAAATCAAACTGAAATGTTTATAAATTACCTAAACTATTTATTTTGATTAACCCATAATAATAAAATAAAATAAAATAAAATAAAATAATAAAGTTTTCAGTTCATGAAGATTTTTGAGATTTTTTACTTGCTGTCCCAATTGAATTGGGGGAAAAAAATTAACTATCAAAAATAGTTACAGGATGTGGGAGGAGGGGAAGCATATCCTGCACAGTTCGACTTGATAATTGTCATCTGTGTACATGAAAGATGTTATGCCCAGGAATCCAGTTATCAATATGGGGAACAAGCAGACCTTGTCTGAAAGCTCCAGAAAAAACTACAGTATCTGAAGGTAAAAGCATTTCATTATGCATATATAAGAAAAAAAAAGATGAGATTAAGCAGCTCTTCCCACCTCAGCTTTGTAAAAAAAACAAAATGTTCTGATTTCCAACACATTTCACAGGTTTTCTATGAAATTAATACTGTATTAAAAAAATGGATTGTTCTTATTCTTACAAATTACAACACATTATCTCATGGGCACAGCCAGAATCTGAAGCTTTTAAAGCAGCACAGGCCTCCCAAAATGATGTTACATTTATAACTGTCTTTGAGTCAATTAAAAATAACTAAAAAAAACCCCACACAGGCTATTTCTGAGACTTAGGTCTGCACACTCTAATCCATAATCCTCAGCCTATAAATCAAACCACTTCAGACAACTCAATAAAGCTAGTTCTAGGCCTGTAAATTAATTTTGCTAAGCAGCAAAACCTCTGTGCATGTGAACTAATCCGCTTAAATAATACGCTAATCCAAACTGCTCTCTGCTGTCTGCCCCAAAAGCTCATTATTATTGTCATTCATTGCCTTCCATCTCTGTGAGGGAAAAAAAAAAGAAAAAAAAACCTATGGTGCCCATACACTGATGTATTGAACTATCAGCTGAACGGGCCAAGTTCTGTAGCAATATCCAGCAGTCAAGGGAAAGAGCTGTAGTGGCACAAACACAAATCTTCATACATTTGTTCTCAGTTTCTAATGAATTCTCACTCACCCTAAGCCTAACAGTTCTATGCTTTGCTTATGTTTCTCGGCTCACCTGGGGCAATGTCTGAAATACATTCTTATTAGAGGTCACTGAATGGTATTTACTGATACAGAAAATCTCAGTTTTGAAAAATATTTGCAACTCAGTCCTGTAATTACATATGTATTCTGTATTTGAAAATATTCCACAAATAAATGTTTGGCAGGCTCTGCATTGTTCACAGGTAGCATTTATGATGTGATCTGCAAAATTAGTCATAAGAGTCACTAGTGAGTCCAATACACTGATATGATATTGAATACATGTATTCAACCGCACCACATAGATCATTTTTGAAGCACTGTAAGTTAGTGGATGATAAAGTGTTCTAATGAGATCAAATTGAGCTGAAGGCCTAGTACTCATGAAACAGTCAATTTATTTATTCCATCAGATGTAATTCTCATATATGTACTCAATGTACTAGATTATTTGGTGTGAAAAGGTTACTTGATGACATTAAGTGGCCAGTGGACAATTCCCAGTGCATAGATAACTCCCCATTGGCAAAAATCTGAGAGGTTCCACTGTCATCTGTACTAACCACCCTGTAACCGGGTCCTTTCCTGGCCTGCCTTCCCGCTGCTCTGGGCTCCTTTAATAAAGCACCTTCAGGCTTCTCTTTTGCAGCACCCGTGGTTTTTATTTATATCTAGTACCCACCACCAGCAACACTATATACAAAGTTTACAAGGCTTTGGTCTCCTCTGTACAGGGGTTCTCCCTTCTCTCTGGAGACTACCCCTTCCCTGGCCAATCCCCCCTTTGCACTGGCTGCCAGCCAGCCAGCCTTTATAGCTCTCCTCTGAGCAGGCCCACAGGTGCAGCCAGTTCCTGAGGCCAGGCACCAGCCTTCTCCCCAGCCCCAATCTATTTCCCCTGATTGAGGCTGGCTGAGCAGGGGCTAATTAGGTGCTTGTGCACCAGCACCCTGCTACACACCCCTTCAGTATATGGGGAAGGAAGGAGAAGAGCTTGGGAGGGGAGCAAGGGGGAAAGCAGAGGTGTAGTGGTGGAGCAGAGCAGGGGTCCAGTACACCTGATCCTAGCGGATAATCAGATGAACATGAGTTCCCTGTACAATGCTGTGGCCAAAAAGGCTAATGCAATCCTGGGATGCATAAACAGGTAGCTCTCAAGTAGGAGTAGAGAAGTTATTTTGCCTATGTATTTGGCATTGGTGCAACCATTGCTAGAGACCACAATTCAAGAAGGATGTTAATAAATTGAAGAGGGTTCACAGAAGAACCACAAGAATGATTAAAGGTTTAGGAAAATCTGGCATAGGGTGATTGAACTCCTTGGGTCTATCTATTTAGCTTAACAAAGAGAAGGTTAAGGGGTGACTTGATTACAGTCTATAAGTACCTACATGGAGAACAAATCTTTATTGATTTGCTCTTTGGTCTAGCAGAGAAAGGTATAATACGGTCCAATGGCTGGAAGTTGAAGCTAGACAAATTCAGAATGGAAATAAGGTGCACATTTTTAACTGAATAATTAACCATTAAGCTAATTATTTTCTGGGGCTTGTGGAGGATTCTCCATCATTGGCAATTTAAAATCAAGATTGGATGGGTTTTTTTCCCTAAAAGATGTGCTCGAGGAATTATTTGGATCTATGTTATACGATATATGATTCTATGGCCTTGTTATACAGGAGGTCCAATGATCACAACAGTCCCTTCTTGGCGTAGAATTTATGAATCTATGAATCCTGTATGGGCACAAGAGCCTTACACCAATATTTCTGATACTGTGCAGCCCTAACTTGCCCTGGCTCTGGGCACAACCAGCTCTAAACAACACTCCTACACTCCAGCCCATCAAAATGGAGCTAAAATGGAATGAAGAATCAAGTCCAATTTTCCCCCCATTTCATCAGTTCACCACCATTACCCTAGGCATGCCGGAGAGCATGGGCAGAGAAAGGGCTGATCCATGACTGCCCCCCACATGGAGTCAATCAGGACTGTACTAGAAAAGAAGTGGGTCACTAACAGCATTTTAAAATGCAGTGAGTAAAACATTAGCTTTTCATCCTGTCAACTGGAATTGAAAGTCTTAAAACACAACTGACAATAAGATTTCTGGTCTCATCTAACAGTCAATACATCACACCAATATGCAATCAGTGACATAAGTCATCTTGGTTCAGGAAAGGCCAGGTCTGGGTAGTTGAGCTGCTGAGGATCAGGAATGTTATGTACAGTTTGTAAGAAGAACGTGTGGAAGTTTCCTCGGGACCACACTGTCTGATTCTAGTCAGGTTTATTAGCACATTGTTTTCATAAACAATAAATCACCTGGAAATAAATATTTAATAGTTTGGATTCCCCTTGCCCATCCTCTGTTTCTGTTCTTATTCATTTTAAGCCTCACAATGACCATTTTCTTTTAAAGACACTTTAGTAAGCTCTTTTTTGTTCATATTTCTCCTGCCCTGAAATAATTAAAGTCTAGTCCAGAATATTTGGTGGGATCTAAGTGTCTATTTAAATCTTCTTGACTCACATGATTCCAAACTGCCAGGTCTCACGTCAAGCTCTGACCTCTTTGGTTTAACACCATCAGGCAAATGTACACTCCTTGTTCACCCTATCGCCTCTTACTCCAGCTAACCTGACTTCAGTGGAAGTTGTTCCTGAATGAGGAGTGCAAGATCAAGCCCATTTTGTGACTTAGCACTGTATTTCTCCTTCCTGTATCAGTCAGTGGAGTCAGAGGGCCTATGTTCCCCAGAGGAACTATTACTGAGGAGACACCAGGAAAAAACATTAAATATGGGAAATTACCCTGGAAGCAATGCAGCCACATGGACAGAGTAGGGTTGCCAGGCATCTGGTTTTCAACTAGAACGCATGGTTGAAAAGGGACCCTGGCAGCTTGGTCGGCACCAACTGGGCCGTTAAATGTCTGGTCAGTGGTGCAGTGGGGCCCCGAGGCTAAGGCAGGCTCCTTGCCTGCCCTAGCTCCGTGTGGCTCCCTGAAGCGTATGCCGGGTCCTTGTGGGCCTTAGGCACATGGGCGGCCAGGGAGGTTCCACATGCTGCCCCCGCCCTGAATGCTGGTTCCGCAGCTCCCATTGGCCAGGAACCGCAGTAAGCCAGGAACCCCGCATACTGAACCCCAACCTCCTACCCCAGTTTGGAGTCCCTTCCCATATCCAAACTCCCACACAGAGCCCACACCCCACACAATACCCCAGCCCCTGCCAGAAGCCCCCTCCTGCACTCCAAACCTCTCATCCACGGCCCCACCCCAGGGCCTTCATTCCCAGCCGGAGCCCTCACCCCCCCTCCACCCACATGCCAACCACCTGACTCCTGCATCCCAAACCCCTCCTCCCTGGCCCCACGCCAGAGCCCACACCCCCAGCCAGACCTTGCCCCAGCCTGGTGAATGTGAGGGTGGGGGATAGTGAGCAACAGAGGGTGAGGGGATGGAGCAAGTGGGGGTGGGGCCTTGGAGAAGGGGTGGAGCTTTGGGGAAGGGGTGTTCAGTTTTGTGCCATTAGAAAGTTGGCAACCCTAGGACAGAGCAGGGCACAGAGTTTAAGAAAGTTCCACTTGTTCAACTTAACCTGCATTCAGCTTCATCCATGCAAATGAAACACTTTTTACTCCTCTCTGTTTACAACAGAGTGGATGAAGTAGCTGACCCTTATACCCTTTTCTTCCTCCCCATACATATTTACTAAGGCTCAAATGCAGGCCTGTATGTATAGCTGGGTTAGAAGGGGCTTGGGTCACGGAAATGCTGTGGTGCTTGGTGTGGTAGGATTTTTTTTTCTTAGGCTGCCCCCCTCGGTGATTGCCGCTGTCCTGAGGACTGTATTTACTGTTAGATGCATAGCACAGATTCTTGTTGCCTATTTACAGCCAATGTGTGACATTTCCTGGATGAGATTTAAAAGACAACAGAAAAGTTTTTTTCTTTCCTTTCCTTTTTCTTTAAATAAACCTGCCAGGACTTCAAGTTCAAGGTTCTCTCCATCTCTTGCTGCAGCTAATGATACCGCTAACGCTAAGCACTTTTTAAGCATTCCTTGTCCTGTTTTAGGTACTAACAATGACATTAACCTATACAGGCAAACATGCAATGCTGAATCCAGGTCTTGGCAAGTAACTAATATTTTCAACTACTTTAGTTAAAAAACAAAATTGTAACTTTTAATTCTGCACACATGCTGTGTAAGGACCAGATTATGAAACTCCCTTTGATGTGAAGCTATTCAAACAAATAGACCCAATTACTTTGTTAGGACTACTCATGTCAATACATTCTTATCTATGACAGCATGGAGTCCCTAATCTGCCCCTTAATTATGTAAATAATTAAAAGTTTATTAATTCACTGGATATATATTTTTATTCATTTTAGTTCATCATTAAGACAGCAAGTTTTATTGAAACATTGATATAGCAAAGAAAGCTTTCAAGAAAAACACTTTTTATTAACTGGTCAATTATATTTTTCGTATTACAATGATACTCATTAGAAGAAAAGCAATAGTGGGGCTGGCCAACTAATCTCCTGGCTCTGAGTCAATCAGAACCCTCATGATGGACAGTACTGAATTTTTCCATGAGTAGTTCAAGACTCCTCCAGAAAAAATATTTTTGTATTTGTGCAATGGCCAGTTCTAAGTTGGTACTTTGCGGTTCATTCCACTGTAGTTTCTGCAACATTAACGTTTAAATGCTTAAGAGACACAGGGTCGCTTTTTAAAAAATAACGTAATCACTATCAGTCCTGAGAATGCAAAAGCAAAAGACACCGGCAGAAAAAGATATTTTCCATGCATGTTTCCAAAAACTGTACCTTCTTTTGTATTCATTTATCTTACTTTACTTTTATCCATAAAATTATTTGCCTTGTGAAAAAGGAACTCTGTTTGCACATTGCATGCTTCTAGGTGTGTGTGTGTGTGTGTGAGAGGGAGAGGGAGAGGGAGAGGGAGAGGGAGAGGGAGAGAGAGAGAGAGTGTGTGTGTGTGTGTGTGTGTGTGTGTGTGTGAGTGAGAGAGAGAGAGAGAGAGAAACAGCATTATTGATGAGGCTAACCCACAATACTAAATCTGAAAATGCCCCAAAATCTGGGTATTTGAAATCTGGGTCTAAATATTACTGAAGTGGCTCCATCTCTTTATACTGCATTTGTAGTTTAAGCCCACTGGAGAGATAAGTACAGATATTGTGCCTAGCATGACATGCTTCTGGGGGAGAATTTGAAGATTAATTCCACACAAAACATGAGATCTCCAGGAGGGCAGTGGCTCCAGACCATTCAGCCTCATTTACATCCCAGCTAATGACAAGCCAAACCACAGCAGTTTTGCTTCGCAAGCGTTCATTAAAATGCTATTCCTCTTTTGATGTTCAGCAGGTTGCATGTACAAATTCACATGACGTTTGTTTTGAATGAACCTCAGAACTCAAAAAGGACCCCAGGAGAATCCATCAAGTTCCACCTGTGTGATGAATTCTGTGCTATATACAATAGATTATGGAGTTTTAAGGGGACAACAGGGAAGAATTAAGCATGATCAACATTTTTCAAAGGCAAGATGGCTGCTTGCTATGGGACAGCTGGTCTCTATCAGAATCAGCCATAACCGGTCAGTTGTTGGGTATCAATACTGTTCACCAGTCAGAAGCATAGGAGATTGTACTATTACTCAGATCATCATAAGAGGGAAAATCTGGTTTCTCAGCTAAAAACCTAGGGAATTTTAGAGGATATGCAATCAGATTGAGAGATCTAAATAAATGCCTAGTGATAAACCACTTCCAAGTGTGATATCTTCCAAGGCCTGCTCTTTTGACAGGTAACAAGAGGCCAAAAATCCTCTTCATACCTCCCACAGACTAACAAAGCTGGTTTATGCTGAAACCACACATTGCTGCACAATAGTGACATGAAATCATAATTCATCAAAGCCTTGCTTATGCAAGGTTTGCTGGGAAGGCTCACACACTTAAACAAAACTTCTTAACTGAATTATAAGCTTGTAACACAAACCAAAGCAAAGTGACACATACCTGGTTTTGGCTTTCATTATAAAACAGTTTTGCATTGCTCTAGTTTTAAAAGTTTTAGTAGTATTAAAAAAAATCATAGAATTTTCTGGGTTTCCTCCCTCTCTGACATTATGTTGCTCTTATTGTCAGTGTCATGGAAATACAGTTCCTAAGAGATCCCATGAACGAAAGAGCGGCATCTGAGGCATGGGAAGCCTTCACATAAGTTAATCAGTAGCGGGGATCACGTTTGTTTGAACAGCTTCTGGCACCATGGGCGACAACCCTGATTGAAGCCTCTAGGTGTTAATTATTATTTAATATTTGTATATTAAGAATAATATCCCAATCTACATAACACATAGATATTACATTTGGATACATGGACTGAACATTCTCTAATCTACAGATACTTAGGCCTAATCAGTTTGGAAAGCTCTAACTCTGTGCCACACTAAGTCATTTTTAAAACCACAATATGCTATTACTCTGCAGTGTACTGCCAGGAGGTGTTAATCAAATTAAGTAATTTAGCAGTGATGAATGAAGAAAAGACCACTAAAGCTGAATGGATGCAAAGGGAACAGGATGTAGAAGAGAAAATTATGAATGCTGAGCCAATGTGCAAGTAACACCAATGAATGGAGGAAACATCAATGAATGCTGAGCGAACACGCAGAAAGGAAGCAGACAAAGGAACAATTCTAGAAGGACATGCTGTGAGCAAAAATGAATGAAGAAAGATGACATATGGCAAGCAGACACGTGGCAAACAATGACGAATGAAGGGAGGCTATGAATGTCATGCTGTCAGAAAAATGAGCCAAAAAATAGTAAATTAAGAACTGAGCAGATTTGTCAAGAATGAAGACAAATAATGGAATGTGCTGAAAGCTCAGCCAACATGCAGTGAATTGGGACAATGAAAGAAAGATGATCCTACGCGTATTTCAAATAAATAGCTTCTCAGTATAAGAAAGAACAGAGCTGCATAAACTGTACATGCCTTCTTGTCATTATGGAGAGTTTAACGTACATAGATTCTTTTCAATTAAAAGAATATGAGGAGATATCTAAATATATATATATATATATATATATATATAAACAGATCAAGCTTTCCCTGACTTCCAGGCTCTTGCAACTGTTACCTGTGCTGAGAGAGAAAGATCTTGTCATTCTGCTCTTATAGGGATTTGCTCTTATAGGGATTTGCATCAGTAGATCTCAAAGCATTTTAAAAAGGAGGTCAGTATTATGACTCCCATTTTACAGATGGGATGCCAAAGCACAGACTTCTGCAAGGTCATCCAAGAGGCTAGAAGCAAATACAGGAATGGAACCCAAGACTCCTGAGTCCCAGCCCAGTGCTCTCTCCCCCTAGACCAGGCTGTTTCACATAGAGAGTAATAGTGTTATAACATGTGTCCTATACATTGTGGGACAAACTCTGCTTTCATCACTCAAAGGGCCCGTCCTATTGATTTACAAAGGTTGCAAATATGGTTGATAAGCTCAGGACTTGGCCCTATCTGTTCTACATTCCCTGTTGTTTTGTCTCTACATATAGTATAAGGTAGGGCAAGGACTTTCTTTTATTGTAGGTTTGTACGACGAGAACCTGATCTTGACTGGTGCCTCAGGACCCAGCAATGATAGCAACAAAATATTTGGAGGAATATAAATTGCGGAAGCACTGCTTGTGACTCCATACTTAGAGTTAATTTGATTTTTGTGCTTAATGCAGGTATTCAACCACTTTCTTGTGTATGAAAAATACAGCATATCCTCATTTACTCTTTGAGCATAGTATGAATTTTCTGAGAATTTACAAGTTAGGTCATTAAGTATTTTAGGAGTTAAAATTTAACAATAAAAAGACAGAGCAGAGAAATAACACTTCAAGGATCAGAAAGACAATCCCACAAATACTTATTCAGATATTCATGACCTTTAATTTAGAAAAATAAATATTCCATTTATTGAAATATTTCTAAAAAAGACCTATCTGCTTCAAAGACCGCGGTATGTGAATGCAACACAATGGTGCAGATTACATTTTTATCCATATTCAAACATGAAATATATATTTAAGCTGTCTTTTGAAAGGCTACCACAGTGTTAGAGAAATACTTTGCAGGCCCATTTACACCTCCCATCACCAAATTGTTCTTGGGTGGCTGTTATTGGTGTATTTGTTTGTTTTGTTTTTTGAGAAAACCACGGTCATGTGTTCCAGCATTACTCGCTTTCAACTAAGAAAGGAAATGATAGAAATGTTGACTTACTGTTCTCTCAGTATTTCTGGTCTAGGCCTTGTCTGTACTAGAAAAGATTTCCCCTGATAGCTGTGTGAATGTTCACCATCACCACAACATTTATCACTGTAAAAAAGTGGCAAAATTCTACCCTGGAAGAAATCTCAAATCTCCCAACACATTTCACTAAGGCAGAGGATGGTCACTTTCAGAACTGTTTTTGCAGTAAAAACTGTTTTTAACCTGAGAGAGTCACCTTTTGCTGGAAAACAGGGACAGACTGGAGATGAAGTTGTAAAATATTTTCCTTTTCACAAGACTGATAGAAATTAGATTTTTCACTGTAGGTCTTTTCCTGCAGTTCTTTTTATAGTCTTTTGCAAAACAGCCAAAACTTTAACATTCAGGAGCTAACACATGGCAGGCCTCTTTTAAATTCAACAAAATATGGAAACAAGAAATTGCGTCAAAGATGATACTATGAGAAGGAGTAGTAGGTTGAGTAACATGGTGTATTTTGGAAATACATATTTGTTTTATTAAAGTGATCCAATCACGTATGTGTGAAATATATGTAACTGTGCCATAGGTAGGGAGCTGGCAAACATACAAAGAAAAAAGTAACAGAGAGTCCTGTGGCACCTTTAAGACTAACAAATGTATTGGAGCATAAAAAAAATGATGCTCAAAAAGTCTGTTAGTCAAGTTATCCTGAACCTAATTACACTAAGCCAATAATCCTTTTATAGCATTCATACTAAAAGTTTATTAGCATGAACTTCACAATGATGTGCTATGTTGTTGGTTTTGTTTTTTTTATTGCTCCTCAATCTATAACATCATAAACTATAACACTTGTTTCACATTAACATTACTCACACAACTCAAACTAGAACTTTACCTCCAGTGAAGGATTGTCTTGCTGCTTAGCAGACATTGCCCTCAATTCAGAACAGTTTGCACACACTGTAGTTCTTCTGTTTTGTCATCAAGACTGAATTGCTAAGGGCTTCCATTGTCTTCAGATCAACAGGTGCAGACTGTCTCTTGGATTTGAATGCTTCAGTTATCAGTCGAGCAATCAATGGTCTTATGTTATAGCATTCATATTAAAATGCTAATTGCCATTAATGCTTCCCGCTAATGCATTCAATTCAAATGTGTTCTTTTATTCATGTAAATGTGATATGGGAGACTGGTCCATTAATTTCAATAGAACATAGAGCTATACCATCCAGAGTAGTGCTTAAGCAGTAAAACAAAGCCTTACAATCTGATTAGGTTTTGCTTGCAATGATAGCGGTCTCCATTTATGAAATTACATTGGACACTGAATACTGTATTCTGTCTGACTGCTGCTATATATCGACAGATTTAATCTATTTCTAACCCTACAGTATTTTATAGTCACAGAGGGTAATCCCTGCACCCTTTATTCATGTTTGCTCTCAGGCGACACAATGCAGCGTATTACACAAGTGGTAGATAATGGAAATATTTATATTGACTAGAAACGGCCCCAACTGCTGCGTAGTCCAGATCTACATCCAAACTTTCCCACACTCTGAAGTCTGACAGTAAAGAGAGGGCCCAAATTTCAATGTTCAGATCTAGAGCCAAAATTTTACAAAGACTGGGTTGATGCCTGGCTCGAGTTTTATTTCAAATCCATCTCATCAATTATCCCTCATGCACACCTCCCCACACTCTTCCACATGCACCCTTAATCTAACTAGGCCTATTGCTATATTTTAGCAATAGGCCTAGTTTTACTTCAGAAGTGCTACTCTTTTTAAAGTGATCTCACTTCCCGCACTGGTCCTATGGACCTATACCCACTGATGACTCCATTGTTCCACTGTAACATGTCTCGTTCTTCCTTGAGGTGTTGTCTAGCTACTTTCTCGCCAAGCCCCAACAAGCTTGCTCCCACCCAAATAGTTGCTGATAGCAAAGGGTCTCAAAGCAGGTTTGATGTCCTAGCCAGGCAGCTGCAGTCTTCAAATCTCACATCCTCTCATGGCTTCCTCTGGACACAGACACTCCAGGCTGCACTGCAAACCTTTGGCACGCCCTGGATTATGAAAGATTTGGAGGCACCTGCCAGTCCAGCACAGACTTGCTAAGACCCCAAAGTAAATTCTGTGGGATATCAGCAAGGTTGTGGAAGATGGTGCAGTTTGTGAATTTAACGGGAATTTACCTTAATTGAACTGAAAGATGTAAGGAGTTTGATTTCAGCACTAAGGCCCATTATTGCTTAGACTCTGATGCCTCATCTTTGACAGATTTTTAGAAGTACTGGTACTACTTGACTCATGACTAACTCCAAAAATGACTCATTCACCCATAATAAATCTCAAAGCCAGACCCAAGTAGAGATCCCTAATAAAAATGTGACAGTAGGAGCTAGACCAAGCTGGACACTGTCTAGCCTAATAAACTGGAACTTCTGTTAGCTCAGGATCAGTACACTAATATTTTACATCTGTACAGCAAAAATTTCCAAGGATCCCCTAACACAGCATGCTTAAATCACCTGCATCTGCACTGTGTGTGTGCACAATCCAGTGATGGAACTTACATAAGCAAAACCCACTTGCATTTGGTTTGCACTTTGTACTTTATATTCTATCACAAATGCACACATGCACAAATGATAGGACAGAAAAGGTAAGACATTTTCAAACTTGGGTACCCAAGGTTTAGGCATCTAAATCCATATTTAGACACAAAAGAGTGGTCTGATTTTCAAAGATACAACCAATGTGAGCTTCAATGCTCAGCACCTCCAGAAATTAGGTCACCTATTTAGGTGACTGCATATAGATCTAGGTGCCTAAATATGGGTACTACCATTTGAAAATGTGGGCCTTTTTGCAAAACTGAAGGTGTCCATATTAGTAAAAATTTGGCCATTTACACCAGCTCATCTCAAAGGATTCCAAATCAGTTTGCAAACGATATACAGAAAGCACTACTAAGATGGTATCCAAGACACAACACAGTTCACTTCAGCAAATGCATCGATGAGTAACAACTGTTTACTCACCTTAGCTAGAGGCAGGGAATGAAAAACAAGAGAACTCTTGCCAAGAATGCCATTGCAAATGTTTGTTCTAGTCCCTGCCTGAGTCGAATCTTCCATTTTTAAAAATAATCCATGTTTCCTCATCATCATTGCTATGGCTGAAAGTGGAAATATATATTTTTCATGGAAAAAAAACTAATGTATCCTGGGGCACCCTGGATATCAAGAATGGGCTACTATTCCCTTAACTTATCCTGATTTTTTTTTTTTTTAGGATGGGGGATGGTAGCAGATGCAACCAAATTATGACACTGTACAACTTGTTGCATTTGTGGGTATCAGAGACTAGGGGAGGAGCAGGAAGCAGTACAAAAGAGTCTCCATGCAGTTGCTTCTGATGTGACAAAAAGTAAAGGTTTTTAAAAGATTTATATATATGCTGGTTACCGATTTTTACAGTTAACCAAAGTAATAGTCACAGAATCTGTGACACCCAGGAGCAAGTAATTTCAAGAACTCATGCTTTCCCCCTGGATCATCATCACAGAGCTTCTCATACAGATTTCCTCGCCCTTCATTGGTCACAGTAAACAAGGGAGCTGTGTACTTCCAGTGTGTGTGTTGGGGGGGGGGACACAACAAGCATACTGAAATCCCAATGAAGTTAGTAGCCAAAATCTGAAATTGTCTGCTGCTCACTGAGGGCCAAACTTTACTCAAGAAAGATTCCTATCAGCTTCCATAGGAATTGAGGATGCAGGAATCACTCATTCTTCACAGTATCCGGTCCTGAAGAGTTCAAACTAAGGCTCCGATCCTACAATGTGTAGCACTCAAGTGGACTGCTGCGCACTTGTGGAATCCCACTGACAATACTATACTCAGCAGTCTATCCCATTGTAGGACTGAAGCCTTCGGGTCTGATCCTTCGAATACTGAGTCAGTGTCAAAATTCCCACTTGACTTCAATTGGACAGGCCTTAAAAACACTGTTCTGAACTCTATACTCATGCAACCCTCCCATTCTTCTTATTGACTAATACTGATATCATGATGTTGTTCTGCAGCCCCAGACACTGAAGGCACTTACACTGTGTTAGATGTTACACATGAGGACAGCCCCTACCCAGTCCCTTTACTGAGCAGAAAGTAGTTTTTAATTCTGAAAGCTATTTCTCAGATTTACTTATGACTCAGATCCCTCCTTCACAATGCTCTGCAGCTAGAGACATTTTTAAAAAATACATCCACTGCTTTAATTTTGGTTTCGCTTATTGACTACACGCAAATGTTCTTATTTTCCCAACAAAAATTAAAATCTCTCTTCCCCATATAATCCAAATTGTGCTTTCTGTCAGTTAAAGTTTAATCAGAGAATTCTCTTTCCATTTCACAATTCACTCAAAAATTAAACCACTTTGTGTTCAGAAATACCAGCAATGAGATAACCCTCTTTGCCATTCAGGCTAATCTGAAGTTAAGTAAGATGTGAGGAGTGTCTCCATCCCAACCTCCGCTCTTCTCCTCCTCCCTCCCGCCCCCGTCCGACAATCTTCTTCCTATTCTACACTGTTTCAATGGCGACAATTAACTAAAATGTCTTGAGAGAGCCCAGAATAATAGGCTGTTCTGTTAATCTGTATTCATATGTCTCACTTAATGATTTATTTATTTTTTGCTTAGTCAAAAAATTGAAAACTCACACTACACTAGGGCCATCTGTCGGGCTCTTTGTTTGAGGATTTGAGAAGAGGCCAAGAAGTCATGTCAGCGAGAATCAAACCCCTAAGGTATCTGAGAAGTTTAGCCAGGGACCAGATGAGCATAAAGTCACTTTTCACAAGAAACCCATCTCTGTCTAAAACCACCATAATATAGGTTTTTTAGCCCACGGGCATGACTCCCTAAAACAAGCCAGATAACCTACTGTATGCGTGAATCAGCTCTGGCAAGTTACTGAACACAATCAGTTAAAGATGTGCAGATTTTTATCTGTCAAGCATTTTGAAAGTCTGGCTCCGGGACCCTAAGTTAAAATGTCTGTTAGAGCAATGATGTCATCCTTGTGACAGGCTTTAACTGAAGCAATGAAAGGGGCTGTTATGTTTCTCCTAGCTCAGCAGGTGTGAAGGCAACACAAAGGACATTCACAGAGGAATTCCCTTACATGAAACTTAATCAGACCTCATTCTGGATGTTGCACATCACTGCTTCCACTGCCTGAGAAATGAATGGTGAACAAATGCTGATTCATTATATTTTGCTAAGACTCCTGAGGGAAAAATACATAATTTAGAAAAGTCATCAATTCTTACTCTTGTTTTTCTTTCGTCTCAAATTCATTTTTACTTTTCTTTCTCTGTCTGTTTTTTTTTCTACTTCATTTGCTGTCTCTTCAGTAAGGCCCTTTACTCCAATTTGTTTAAAGTTCGTTTATTAAGTCTGGCTGCCAGTTATGTATTTTTTTTTACTTTCAGTTTCCTCCAACTGATTTTAATGGAGCAAAGCTCTGATTAGAAGTTTGGATTTAGACCCAACTCTCTCAAAGTTTGTGACTGTTTTGATGTGGGGTATAAGATTAGTCTCATCTCTAATTAAAAGCTACTACTGAGCACAAAATGGATGCTAGTTTCCTTGCTTTGCTAAATTAACCTAGAACACTAGAGTTTTTGAGGTAAAAATGCATTCATGCAAAGTAATTTTTAAATGGCACATGTTACATGACATTTTATTCAGCATTATAAATTTGTCACTTGCTGAGGTGGGACTCAGAAAAGGAAAAATCCTTAGCACTGAAAATAAATGTTAGGATGCTTATTTTTTATTCAGACTGTAACTTGAACAGCTGAACATTCCAGTTTTAGATTTCCAGGACAACCATTATTTAGCGTAGAAACTGACTTGATATATCTTCAAAGCAAATCGCTTACAGTTGTCAGTGAACTTGAAAATGTATCACTTTGAAAAATTTAGCTGCTCTTATAAAAGAGCAGTCGGATGATCATCTGGAAGTCACAGCACAAAGCACTGAAAAGAAAAAAAAAGAAGACTATAGCATTCATATTAATGAAAGCTATAGTTAAGGTTACAACAGGACTTTAATTATAATTTCCTGTTTTCACATGCTCAAAAATTTGTAAAACTTATCCTTGCCATATGAAATTTTATCATGCTTTGTAGTTTTCAGGCCAGAAAAGTTTTCTTTTTCTTTTTATAGTCTGAGAAAAATCCTTTAGTTCTTCAAATTGCCTTAAAGAATGCCTGTGAAAAGGTTAAAACACAAAACAAAAACTTTTCCCCCTGAAAGTAAATGTTACCCTCTGATAGTGTGTTTTACAGGCCCCTCTCGGACCTGATCCACAGAGGATATGAATTGTTACGGCCCCAATTACAGAGTTTTGGTTCTTTAACTCAAGCTGCAGCAGCTCATGATTTTAGCTCTGGAGGTCACCACTTCAATCCTTGATCTCTTGGGCAGGACGGCAGCCCTCACAAAGGCACTTTTTTCAGTCACGCACACTCAAAGTAAAAAAACAGCTGGACTTTCCAGTTTGAATCTTCCCGGGAAGCCACTGCCAGACAGATCCTTTCATTGTTTGCAATACAAACTAAAGGGGAGATACAAGCATTTAAAATCTTGACACCTATATAAATGAGAGTACCTTGTGACAGCTTTGATCCAAAGCCTGAACACAGTTATGGTCAGGGATGAATTAAGATTATCTGGGGCCCTAGGAACACTGGTTTGTTTTGCTTTTGTTGTCCTGTTTTTGTTAATATTTCTGTCCCATCTCTTCTGTCCAGTGGATAAAAGAATAACTTAGCCTGATGACTCTGACTTAAATTTTTGCAGCTGCATGAATTTTGAGTGCTACAGGAGCTATTCACCATTTTCCAGCAGCCCAAGTAGGCACACGTATCAAAGCAGAGTCCGTGTAAAACACTACCAGATTGCACTGGCAATGTTTTACACCCACATTGGACCAGTCTAAATGACTATGAAAGCTGCACGCAATGGTGAATCAGGCCCTCAGTGTTTAATTTTTATCTGTGATCCATGCAAAGCAGGCAGGGGCGGCTCCAGGCCCCAGCACACCAAGCACGTGCTTGGGGCGGCAAGCCGCGGGGGGCGCTCTGCCGGTCGCCGGGAGGGCAGCAGGCAGGCAGCCTTCAGCAGCATGCCTGCGGAGGGTCCGCTGGTCCCGCGGCTCCGGTGGGAACGCCAACTGGCAGAGCACCCCCCGCGGCATGCTGCCGTGATTGGGCTGCAAAATGTCTAGAGCCACCCCTGAAAGCAGGTGGCTGTCTGTAGAATTCCAACTGAAGTCAATGAGTGTGAATGTCAGAACACTAGTGTGGCCTTGCAATCACAATGGAGAACCAGAGCTTTATTTTGTAGAGGAAAATCCAGCTGCAATTTTCTAGTGTTAGTGTTCAAAAACCAAACACCACTCACTTTCTTGAATATCCTACCATTCAGAAAGGTGTGCTCCCAGTTCATCCCACAAGTATAGTGGGCTCTATTAAAATCTTCAGGGTTAATTCAGGGCATTGTTCATCTTTATTACAGTCTTTATAGCACTTCTGCTTTTTTCCAGTGGAAAACAGCAAATTCCAAAATGAATGCAACTAATATGAATAGTAAATGTCATGCAAGTACTCTATGGTAAGTGTTTATGTGACACACAAAGAGTAACAGTTTTCAACCACTAAAAAGGTGCAAAACCAGAAATAAAAAAGGTACACACGTCTGTACAAAAAGTAACCAGCCCAGGTGAAGGGAAGTTAATAGACATACACCGAAACTGTTGGTAAACTAGCATTTGAACTATAGGGTAATAATGGTGTGTGTATGTGGCATCTTTTTTTATTTCTGAAGCCTCCTCAAGTGCTTTTAAAAACTACCATGTAACAAGATATGTGTGTGTACACACACAAATGGCAAGGGACATTTAGTATTAGATTGGCATTTACATATAGAGATATATGTATACACATTATAAATATTATATACTACATACACACACACTAATTCCTACCACTAAAACACTGAGCAGAAACAGGAAATATATCAAGCGCTCACAGCAATAGTACAGGAAAATGTATGAAAGATAATTTATCCAAAAGAGAATGCAAAGTGACTAAAGTTTGGCAAAATGCAATTGTGTAGCATGTAATTTGGTCACAATACTGAAGTGAAACATTGTTAATGCTCACAAAGAGTGCTGCTCTAGGTTATTTAATGATATCAGTAGTTAAGAACTTGCTTTTAAATCTCTTCTGAAAGGAGCGCCTCCAGCAGCACTCTGCCCCTTTTACTGGCTCAGCAGTGATTCAGAGGGAAGGGTGCCATCCACTGAATCACCAGACTCACTTCCTGTACAAGGTCGATTCTGACTGGTGGCCTCTCATCCAACTACTAACCTTGCTGAGTTTGTGAGACGTGACATGTTCACAGTCCCCCATTGAATGGACACAGATGATTCACAATTCATCATTCATGCTGTCTGTCCCTACCCAAGCTATGATGTCAGTATCTATATCTGTTTATTGTTCTTAGCAGGACAAGAAATCCAAGATAAATTCCTGTAAGTCTCTACTGAAAAGGAAGTGTTTCCCCCGTCTAATAAAGTATGTATAAAAGATACCTACATCACCAAAACCAGAAATAAAGAATATAAAAATCATCAATCAAATAAGCTTTAAACTGCTTTGTTTTTAACACATCATTAGAGTAACTGAACCCTTTCACAGTTCTCGGAAATGCTGTAACAATTCAGAGGGGAAAAACCCACAGAAGTGGCACTGACATGAGTAGCAATAGTCACAAGGAAGAATATCAGGAGAAGCAGTGAACATCATTCCTCTGGCACATAGTGGAAGTGGCAGGAGTAGATAAAAAAAGGCTGCTGCCTTACCATACCTCATGTCATTGCACTTAGACAGATATTTAATCCGTAAATTCCCAGCTGGAAGACATCTCACAGTAGCCACCCTCATGACAATTCAGTGAGGAGGAATGGTAATGGGACAAAAGAATTACATTATTCTTTGAACCCTCCTTATAACATTATATTGCTGACAATTTCCCACTCCCAAACCAGTACAGAAAACAGTGGATGAACATGAAAGTTCTGACTGAGGTTCATAGTTTAGCTTCCAGGTTAGCCAAACCCGAAGCAATGACATTGTGCATGCATTGTGCCACACTGCAAAGACCATCATGTAATGAAACAACCAACTGAATAAAGCAAGAAGAGGAAAACCCACATGTGAAGCATAAATAGGAAGCAGAAGACTATGGGATCTTCCAGTCTTTATACCTACATAGGCTTTGATGATTGACATTATATATGTATATATAAAATATATAATTATGGAATATATGACAGTGGGAATATAAAGATATTATTGGCATGAATTTGGGATGGCAGGATTAATGATGAATGGTGAAGCACAAATGAGTTATACAAAGTATCCCACACAAATGTCAGGTATTCTCTATATACCATAAATATTACAGAAAAATTTAGAAATATTAGACTTTTTTATTATTTTAATTGTAATGGTATTGGCTGAAACCCTCTGCCTATAGAACCGGGTGGTCTAGTTACCAAGAATCCAACTGTACAAGGCTCTGGCTCTCCTGACTTTGAAGTTAATTTTCTCAGGGCCTTCCAAATTAAGAAACAAGTGCATAAGCTAAAGGAAAGATGAGACTTTCCCCTTCCCAATGGGAGAAAAATCTTCCTCCTTTCTACATCAGTGGGGTTATGAAATAGGAGATTTTAAAGTAATGATTTTTTTTTCATAATGAGAAATGCTGTCAATAGCACCGGATTGAATCTTACCCCTCGGAGTCCTTGGGCAGGTGTCATTTTTTTCATCAAAGGAGAATTCCATGTTTGAAGAAGAAAGAACAGGTTTCTGGGGCAGTGCTTGGTTTTGTTTGTTTGTTTGTTTGTTTAATTAGTGTTTGTTTAAAGGTATTCAAGAGCTTAGAATGTTAGTCAATGATGTGGACAAAGTTACTGATAGTGGAACACGTGAAATATGTATCAAAAAGGGAGAGATAGCAGACTTTTCTGATTATATGTTTTAATAATTTGTATTATTATTTTGAAAGAAACAAACTTGGAGGACTAAAGGTTTCTGTCATGACAAAGATAGAATTTTTGGGAAATCAAGAGGATGTCAATTTATTGCCTTCAATTTAAATCAAGTGCTGGTTTTGGAAAGTACTTAAAGTTAGTGTTTGGCTTACCTCTGATTTCTTTTCCTCATGATTCATTATTTATTCCAACGGTTACAAATATGGCAAGGCAATGGATAAAAGCATTTATTCACATCTCTCTCTTCCTGTGACAGATCAGGAACGCTGATGCCTTGGAGAATACAGTATGGAAAAATCAGTGAGTAAAGAACAGTGAAATCAATCACAGAAGTCACTCACTGTGGTTTAAAGATTAAAATCTTTACAACATAATAATGGCAACAAAGTGCAAGTGCCAGCAGTTACTCTAATTTAGTAACACAAGATGTTTCCTTCTTGTATCAGAAAGCTTCCCTTAAGCTTACAACAGCAGTTTCTTCTAACAGAGTTAGAGGCCCCCAAAGCCAGCATTTCTACTAGACCGGTGCAGCTCTACAACCTACTGGGCAGATTACCATGCTTTATTAAATTGCAGTCAAATACATGTGTAATCCATAAATTCCCATTTGGAAAACATTCTCACAGTAGCCACGCTCATACTACTTCAGTTATGATGAATGGTAGTGAGGCAAAAGAATTACAAGTAGGAATGAGAGAATAATTTGCAGGAGACTGTTCAACTCAGTTTTCCCATTTCAAAACTCAAGTTGTCCCAAACTCTGATGGCCCTTAACTAAGGCTTCCCTTCACCTTCCCAAAACTAGGACATCTGAAACTCACCACTACAAACTTAAATTATATGCATAAGAAATTCTAGTTTTTGTACCCTCTGGCACAGCTGGAGCACACAGGGACAGCTTTAGCTAAGGAAGCCTAAGTATCACCCTTATAAAGCAGTTCTTTATTTGCTTTTAACTCTGCCATACTTTCACTGTTCAAGCAGACATTTGCCAGGCCAGATCTCTGTTTAAGGGTGAATGTTTGCATGTGCAAGACTAGATGTGGGGAGGCCATAAAAGAAGTGGTTACACAGTAGTCAAGCTGAAATATGACCAAGGCAGGGAGCAAGGTTTTTTTTGGTGGAATTGATTGGAAGAAAAATATTTGAGAAGTATTGTAAAGGAAGTTAAGTGATAGCCTGGGTGTGGGGAGAATGGAAGCGAGAGATGTTGAACACAACCAAACAGTGGGTTTGGGGATAATGATAAAAGAAGGGAGAGGAGAAGGTTTGGAAAGGTAAATGACAATTGTCAGTTTTCACCAAGTTTGAAGTGGTGATGGACCATCCAAGGTGAAATATGGGAAAGAAAAATGAACTCAAAGGGAAACGGACTGATTTTACTTTCCTGGAGAGGGCCCGACCTTTCAGAAGTTTGGGTAACACTGCAATAGAATTAGGTTACAGGAACAGCCATGAAATGGCTGTGTTACCATTCCGCAAACCAAGGTAGGTGGGAACTGCTTCCTCTATACCCCCACCCAATCCCTCAGGGAAATTCTCACATAATAAGAATGGCTACTTGAGCTCTGTATTGCATGTCTTTTTAGTCATGATGAGAGTGGTATTTTTAATTAGTACATGGATCTCTTACTTTTAGATTCAGACCTGCAAATGAAGTTCCATGATTCATGAAAGAATCACCAGTGAATCCAATGCAAATATATTTCACTAGGCACCAGCATCAACCACAAGGACCCAATTAGAAAGGGTCATTAGCGATGAGGTTTGTTTGAAGCGCTGCTTGAGAAGGATTAGCCACAAAGCAAGAGTGATTCATTATTTCTGACTGTTTTCACAGACGTGTGTGAATAAAGCTCAGATTATTTGAACTAAAACTTTCTTTTACTATGACATGCATCATTTTAATAGACGATTTTGCTAGCCTGGGTAACAATGATATAGCCTCTGAACTTTTAAAAATAGATATAATTTTATACTTCACGTAAGTATGAACCTGTGAATTTTACTATAGCCCATAATTGTATTTTTAATTAATAAAATATAATTATGGACTATAGTAAAATTCACAGGTTCATACTTACAAGTGAAGTATAAAATTATATAAAATATGAAAGACTCCTCACCAAAAGCAAATACATCTTATAGAAAAACAACAAAATGAAATTAATTTCCAATCATTTTACATTGTATTTTATAACATTATGTTCCAAAAAACCCATATGTACAAAGTCATAAGGTTAGACAAAACTCTAAGGCAAAAATATCAGTGATTCAGCTCCATTATAGGCTTTCAGAGTGATAAAATTCAACCATATTTTGTAAGCAGGCTCAGATTTCAAGGATTTGGGATGAAGAATTCAAATATATTTGGTTAACAAGTATATTCATGTCAATATGTTTATATTCCTATGAAGATTATATGGAGAGGTAAAATGCAAGTTAGTTCTATATAGAGCTGGATATTTTAATTACACTAAAAAAAGAAGCTAGTCAGCATTAAGGTTGACTACAACACTAAGGTTGAACAATTAAATGGCCAAAAGTCAGGAACTGGGAAAGTTAAGGTTGAATGTGCATCCATCGTGCTCCACTGTGCATATGCACCACGATACACTCTACCTGCTTAAATATAATAGTATATAGCAGCAAATCTTCCATTTAAATCTACAGCCAAAGAGGGTTCCCCTTGGGACTGGAAGTGGAGTGGTTCAGCTGTGGCAATGGGTGTAGGCACAGTTTGGATGCATTACTCAGGAAGTACATACCAGGGGTCTGACTAACTCAGTTCAAGTTAATATCTTCCCATTGTTTTCTATGGACTTAGGATCTGGCCGCTGGTCCATGGCATGAGTTTAGAGAAAAGATCTCTGACTTTCAATTTTAAGAACCCAAACTGCATGAATGACCTTGGGTCCTCCACCTCCATTCCTTTGGGTGTTCTAAAGAAATTCCAGCGTATTTAAAGGGGTTTGAGCACCTGAAAATCATATTTAAAAATCACCTGATATCCCTTATGATACTACGGCAACATTACAGCACTTGTAATTTATTTCTTGGAGGTCACGAGACCCTTTTCACCAGACATCAGCATCCTTGTTGTGAAACCTATGGCTTTATAACCTAAATTCATAGCAGCAGTTAGTGTTATGGATAATTATCTAATTATCTTTTGGATCCAATGCACATGGTTTCACTTAAAAATCTTCCTTCTCTATGCTTGTTGTGTGGCTTTTGGCAGGCTTGTAAAAGATATGACTCAACTACTTGTCAGCACAGCTTTTATGAGCTAAGAATAATTGAGTAGGAAGCAAGCTTGTCTCAAAAGTAAAATTGTAATTGATTACTAATTACTGAAATATTGTGTCTGATGTGGGGTTAGCAGGAGACAGTACTGTAAGTCTCCTGATAATTAGAAAGCATGTCAGTGAGTCCTTTGGGGTTGCCTAAAGGCACATAGACACATGCCAACAATTACAACTGATTGTAATCCTTCCCTTCCCTTGTGGTAAGATTCCACAATGCTGTACTGTGGAAAATCCATGCTAACTTGTTTCAGGATGGCAGTTTACCATTATTTAATCTATGGGTGTATTTGTTTCAGGATGGCAGTTTACCATTATTTAATCTATGGGTGTATTTATAGGACAGTAGCTCCATAAGCTGCCATCAGGATCAGGGAGCCCACACTGTGCTAGGTGCACAGATAGGCTACGTCTACACAACAGCTAGGAAGTGTGGTTACCAGCTCAGGTAAATGCATGCGGACTAGTTGAGATCATGCTTAAAAACAGCAGTGTGGCCACAGTGGTACAGGCAACAGTGCAGACTTGTCACCTGGGTACATACTTGGGCAGCTAGCCCAATCCACCGTCTCAACCGCCACAGCCATATAGCTATTTTTCAATGCTAGCTCAAGCAGAGCTAGCACATGTACGTCTATCTGAGCTACGAATTACACCTCCCAGCTGCCACGTAGACTTATCCTGAGACATAACCTCAGTTGCAAACAGTTTCCAAGCTAAAGCTTAAATCCCGCAAATAGTTCCTCTCAAACATTAAGTACATGCCTGTCTGTTTGAAGCATCAGGGAATAATACCACTCAGCTATTTGGCACTTTTCATCAGTAGATCTCAAAGCGCCTTGCAAAGGAAGTCAGTATCATCTATCACACACACACACACACACACACACACACACAGAGGGGAGAGGAATGCAATCAAATAGCTACTGTTTTTATACACCCATAGATTTGTAGTTGTTTAAAATTATTATAAATGGATAAAGTGCCTGCTAAGTGTATCTGCCCTTCAAGCCATCATTACTAGCCTGACTTCTTAGACACTGTGGAGGAGGAAGGGCTTGAGGAGAGACCAGTGGGCTTGTAGATAATGGAACACCCTCCCTAAAATTAAGTACAGTAGTTTGAATAGAAATGTGAGTTGGAGAAGACATTTGAAGACACCTTACCCAAGCTTTTTTCCAAAGCAGGATTATTCTGTACCATATAATCTCCGGTGTTTTGTTTGAAGAAAAATGTCAAAGTCATCAAATAAATGATTCTCAGTCAATAATATGATCAACTCTGGTCTGAAGTCATTAATTTCCTTGGGACACTGTTCTGTTGTTTACCAGGTATTCACTATGAAATAATTTCTTGGTTTTCCTCTGCTCAGATTCATTTTCATAGCTGGATTTATACTCCTGGAATCACACTAAACAATTCCTGTGTGTCCTTAGTGTTACTTCTTCTTGACCAATTTGCTATACGCCTTTTTTTTTTTTACACCATGGGACCAAACCACTGTATATCTTATAATTTCATTTATTTTAATCTTTTCTCTTTAGTCCTTCCTAAACATTTCTGTTGCTCATCTCAGAAAGCTTCCAGTTTGTCTACTCATTTTCTGGAGACTAGGAGTTCTGCTTGAATAATGGAAAAAGTATGTACAGATAATTATTAAAGGAAAAAAAATCCAAATATTGGAATCAACACTCTTGATAAATAATTTAAATAATCTCCAGCACCCAATAGTTAATTTAGTGATTTAGTTGCAGTCTACAGTTATGTCTGTCACATGATGCATCAGTATATACAACCCAACAATTGCTCAGACTTTCCCTCTTATCCTCCCCACCCCCCATTTTGAGAATTTAGGAAGGCAGACTTCCTTTGAGGTTCAGGTTCTTTAAGCAATCTTGAAGAGGCTGACCTTTTGCCTAACCCTACAGTGCTCTCATTAAGGTACCCAAAGGTATAAACAGGCACTCTAGTGTTAGATCCTGAGATCTGTTGCTGCAGAATCCATTTTGTATAATCCACACAAATTAGACTGAGTATCATTTGTCCACAGCTAGACAAAAGTTCCATCTAGAGCTGACTGAAATTTCAGGAATTTGAACAAAAAAAATAGAGGGGAAGGAAATTCACAAGAGTTTCTGTTAAACTTTCCCCCCTTTTCTCAGCCAGCTGTAGCTTGTTCCTATACTTTCCATCGAGGCAGATCTCATAACATCTTGGGATTTCTGACTTGTTCTTCTGAGCTTCCCTCAAGACCATACTCTGCTCAGTGTTCCCTCCCAGGGTCATGGACCAGTATCTCAAAACTCCTCCTTCTGTAGAGCACTCTCATCCAATCAGCATGTTACAAACACAATTGCACCAGTTGTGTCTCAGCTCCAACTTTTTAGCTGTCCAACTGTAGGTAGACACTCAACCCTACTGACTCATTCTTGCATTTCTCTCCCAGTCAGTGATATAGAATCAAATCCCCAAAAGATGCTAAAAAACAACATCCTGCTAGTATCTTTTCAAAACTTATGTCCACACTTTTAATATCCCAGGTGACAGAACCCAATTTTACCACAAACTGAAGACAGTCCATGGCTCATATACGCCTCCATCAGCTTTATGGGATTTATTTTATCTTTTTTGGCAACAGGTATTTGTAAATAATATTACTTCCAACATTCACACCAACTCCTACCTTCAGATATTGATCTGTCTCTGTAACACATGCAGCATCTTGTAAAATCAAATACATTCACACAGCTGTTTTTAAGAAACATCCAGCTATAAACTCCCCATGCTTCTACAGGTGGGAGAGAACTCATAGAATATATAGTAAATAAATAGAAAAGGAAAGTACTAAAACTGGACTGAGGCATCCAGCACATGATATAGCAATGCTGAAATATTTTTAATATTAGATGCAGTACCAAAAAGTAAACAAAAGTCTGCACAATTTTCATCAGAGACGTGCAACATTTAAATATGTACAATTTTAAAGTTATAATAAAAGCTGCTATCATGTCTTTTCTGTTTTTCTTCTTTTGCTCATTTTTAAACACACCCAGAGAAATGGAACACTGTTGGGTTTGGTTCCCTCCTCCTGTATTTACTAGGACTGTATTTTGTAACTGGGACAAACCTATTAACAGACACAAAAGCTAAGCAAACATATTACACAATGAAAAACATGCAGCACCAGTCTAAACAAGACAAGAATTGTACTCCCCACACACCAAACATTTCCATCCACCTCTCTGCTATATTTCATTCTAATCTGGAATGTTTGCAGTCCAGCCTTGAAAAGAATGTAACCAAAGGGATGTTTGTAATCATATTACCCACTGTTCTTCATGAACATAAGGAAAACATAACGATAATTATTCTAGTCCAAGTTAATCTTCTGTGATAAAATAAAATGTCTTTTTAATTAATGACTTCTTTTTTATGCTGGTGCAATCATCCTATCATCACATGATGGGGAGTATATTCATCCTCTTGTCTCTGCATGCTCAAAACCATTATTGGAGCCTGTAAGCCTCCTGTCATTAGCTATTCTGATTTACTAACCTTATTACTAAGAATCAAGCCACTCCGTCATGCTGGTTAAACATATCCAGAAGTAAGGCAAAGTAAGAAGCTTGTGGATGAGTTAATGAAAGAGACAACCAACCCTGACACAAAAACTTGTAAAAGGGGAAAATGTTAACCTAGTCACAAGGTTACACTTCATTACAAAATTAATTTTATAGCTCTCCCAAACTGAATCTGACCTCTCCAAAACCAAGCCGATTCACCTGACATTTCTCAGCCATGATAGCATGCCAGTGTAGAATTATACCGGAAAGTGTGGAGCAAATTGCACAAGTGGGTTTCAGAGCTGTAAGGATTCACTATCTATGAATTTATTTTCACCTCTTAACTCTTGGACCAGAAACTTCATATGTAATTTAACCTATTGATTATAGTGATTATTTTGGCTAGTAAACAGAGAGTTACAAGAGGTAATTATTTGAAGGCATATTTCAAAATCTTTCCCCACGTTACATTTTTACATATTTTTTTTCTATGAGTAGCCCATTGAATTGAATAATAAAGTTATCAAAATCTTGCCCTTAGCTGTTAGAACTAGTTTCTTACAGCTGGATGAAAAATAGGTTTCCTTCCTCTCCCCAACCCCACACAGAGAATTGACTTTTTGGTGAAAATTCAAAAAAAAATTAGGTCAAAACCTAATTTTTTTTATCCCTACCTAATGATGTGGATGTTCTCAAATTCTTTTTTAATTCATAGCTCTCGTCCCGCATTTATCTTGTTTCAGTGAATTCCACTAAGTATGTGCAGTGATTGGATTAATATAACCATGTATCCAAGAAAAAATGATGGGGTTAAAACAGGCACTATAAAGTTCCCCAGCTGAAGCAGTTCAATGCTGTCCCCAGAAGGCAGAGAGCAACAATTGGCCCTCAGTTTTTGTCCCATTAGGCTCCTTTTCTGCTTATGATTATGCAGAAGAGAGTCTGAATCTGTGTCTTGGTTTTGAAATTGTTCCTACCACCGCTGAGTTTCGCATAATTTAAAATTTCCAGTCTGATGATGATGCAAAAAGCAGTGAAGCTCACTCTTCAAGTACAAATGTCCAGCTAATTCTTTGCAGGGGACAGCATCATTAACATTGAAAGACCACCAATGGTTTATTTCATTTACTAGAGACAGACTTCTCTAGTCCTCCCTTAGTCACAACTGCCTCTGGACCAAATTCAGTCCTCTGGTAACTCCACTGACTTATGCCCTTATTCACTCAAAACTCTTATTTAAGGCAATGGGCCAAACTCATCCCAGGTGTAACCTTACTTTCTGCACTCACTCTAGTGGAGTTCTATCAGGGATTGATTTGGTCCATTGACATAAATCAGAGTTTGGCATGAGTAAGAATGGCAGGATCTGTAACAAAATAGTTTCCATTGTTACAAACCCTCCCAAGTAAGAATCAAATTAAAACTTCCCAGGAACAGTGTCAGAGCTACTGTTTAAGATGTATCTGTACAGAAACAAACATATTATGAAAACATATGTTGTACTATATTGAAAACATATGTTAAGCTATTATGAACAATGCTGTATTCCGGGAATTATCATTATTATTGTATTGCCCCAATTAAGAGCCGCAGCCACAAAATTTGTTCAGACTGGTTTGCTGCTATCTTTACAGACAACTACAGAATGATGCTGGCAGTGTATAGATACACTTTGTCTTCACAAGTTATAAATAGTTGCTTTATAATTAATATATGTTGTGTCCCTGAAACACGCAGAAAACTGGCTCATGCTTAATTCCCATATTTACTTTATGTTTTTCATAGCCTAATTTGCTAACGCACAACTGGTTACCATTCAGAGAGTTTTGCATGTCTCTTAAGATAGAATCATTAAAAACCAGATTTTCAGAAGAGCTCAGTTTCCATTTAGGAACCTAAATGAAGTCACCAGATTTTTTTTAAAAAAAAAAGAGAACTCAGACGCTCCCAATTAGAACTGATCAGAACTCAATGATGCTCAATTGCAGGCAGCTCAGCCATAAGGTGAGACCGCAATGCATCATGGGAAATATAGTCCAGCCAGAAGCAGAGCCCATAGTAGAGACAGCGGCATAAGGCACCCAGAGCTACAAGTCCAATGAGGCACAGATGTTGCTCAGGCAAATGCAGAGATTAATGTTAACCCAAAACAAAATGTTTCATTTCAAATTTTCCTCATGGAAAATTCTACCAACATCGTCTTTCCTCATGGAAAAATTCAGATTAGACAAGTTTTCTGACTGGAAACTGTTTTATTTGAATTTTTTTGGACCAGCCTTTTACCCCATGTTTGGGAAAAGCTCTTTAGAATATCTGGACATGACCTTATATTTTAGCATGCATGTTTATCACAATCCAGAAAAAAAAAACCCTGACTTTTGGAGTATTCATCATTGCATCTTAGTTTTGTGGCTGACCAAACTTCTGCCATGGTATCCTCATAGACATCTGATTCTGTCCATCCTTCTTCATTAAAAAAAAAAACCCCAAACACATATAGTTCAAGAAGGTTTTTTAAACAATTGAATGTTGACTCCCAACATAGTATTCGCCCATTCCCCATATTTCATGATGTAATATTTTTCAGTATCTAGTGTTTATATACAATTGCTCTTTCAATTTTCATTGCTGTGCAGTGCTCCAAAGCAACTGATAGAGGGAACTCTTTATAACAGAAGCATCTTACACAATTATAGAATTAATTAATGGGAGCTGCAGGCATTCATTACTTGAGATATGTAAAATGGGGATAATGATATTGACCTCCATTGTAAAGCACTGAGATCTACAGACGAAAAAAAGCACTGTGTAAGAGCTGGGTATAAATTCTTTTTCATAATCTACGGATGAAAAGCCCTAGACAAAAGGCTAAATATTATTACATTAGCAAATTAATCAAGCTCAGCTCTATTGCTATGGCCCTCATCTTTCTCATGTTTTCATCAGCCAACCTCTTTTCTTTTCTGAGGACCTTGAAGCATATATTTTATCCACCTTGCCCACAGTGCCACCTAGTCAGCCAAATGTTTTGCTTTATGACTTATGGGTCTGATCCAAAGCCCACTGAAATTATGAGATCCTTTTTATTGACTTTGATAGGCTTTGGATCAGATTCTAGGTGTATATGTTCATGATGAAAGAAACATCTCAGCAGTGGCTATTGTAATGGGGGAAAAACATAACTGAACAAAAAATATGTAATGTCAGGGCAGAGATGGGCATTTTAATCTATGATGGAAAAAATGTTTCATTCAGCCGTCCTACCCTGATGTTTTAAAATAGGGTGTGATATACAAACTATGAATATTAGGACCCTTGTAAAAAAAAAAGTTGTGTAAATAACATCTGGGCTGGTCTCTTTGTAGTGTAACAAAAAAAGGGTTTCCAATGCCAAATATAAATATCAAACAAGATTTGATCCAAGATCACCTAAAATACATTTCCCAGAACAAATAGACAATGTTCCTGTAAATTAACTGATCTTCTATAAAAATATTCTATTTTATGAAAATATGCAAAAATGATTTTAATTATAAAGGTTAGCTTTCATACTGCAAAGTTATGTAGCTTTTAGATAGTGATATTCTGCAAAATGTTTTAAATCCATCCCTACAGATACATACATATGCACACGCACATACAGCTTTTTTTGTTTTTACATCTTCCCTAATTCCAAACTCTTAGTGCACTCAAACCAGTTAGAAAGTCTGCAACCAGAGAAGGAGTTATATAATGAGCTGAAAACTTTTGAAAGTCCATAGTTAAGGCTATAAAATGCCATGTAACAGTAAATAGACTAAGAAGTCTGTTCTCTTCTTTCAAATTCATAATTCCTATTGGCTCATTTCCTTTCTAAAAGGAATTATTTTTTTTATCCTACAAGTTTCAAGTACAGGCAAAATGTATCATACATAATGTCTCTTGTAAGCCAAGCAATGATTTAATGCTGCATAAAACCAGATTCCATTTGATTAAAGAGCTTGACAGATGCCAGTTGGTTAATATATTTTACATACCACAGAAACAGCAGAGACAACTCAATTTTTTCCTAGAGGACATTATCTGAGTTGGCAATAAAGAAATCCTGACATGTCATGTATGAAGTTTTACTGCAGCTCCAATGTTTTCTTCTGACTCTGGTCATAGTTTTTAATCAGATTATTAAAAGACCAGAATTTTGCTCAGAATTTATAACTAAGACAGCAGCTTGACTGGTATAGGGAAATCTGACAGTGCATTTTATGGGAACTGAGCTCAGAAATAGCCTCAGAACTCCCGTTTCTTTAAGTAGGTAAATCTAAATCCCTCATGGGGTAATGTTATTGTCATTGTCTGGCAGTAGGCCCAAGTCAGGCACTTTCCTAAAGGTGAGGGCAGATGCTTGCTGCAAAAATAAATACGGAGAGAATAAGGCATTAGGGCTTATCAGCAACACCGGAAGACAGTGGAAGTGCAAACTCCATAAATCATGATACAAGATTTAATGTTTGATTTTTGAAGTGCTGTTGGAGCACAAAATGCTTTAAAGGTGCATACAAAGACAATGTATACCAGGGAAATTCTAGACAGATTCCTGAACAGATCATGTATGCATGTGTGGGAGGGGGATGGGGACGGGAAGGATAGGCATGGAGACAATCAGGTGAGAGAATGAGAACAAGGGAAAGAGGATAATATCCTTAAAATACAGTAGCCCAATTGGAAAGAGAAAGGGAAGGCTTTTGGGTAGATGATGGGTAGCCATGGGAGAAGGGAGAAAAAAAGATAGATGGCCATGCAGCTTGTATTAGGAGTGAAAGAAGACAACCAATGGCACTGACAACAGGCTTTGGGGTAGGCAGCATGGGAGAAAGTGAGAAACAAGACTGAAGAAAAGAAGAGAAACAGAAGAATGGTATGCAGGGAGGGTCAGGCTAAGATGATGTTACCAGACATAAGGTGGACAAGGATGTGATCAATGAAGTGGTGGAGGTAACATGAAGATTTGAGAGTATAGGATGCGTTCTAGGATGAGATCCAGATATGGAATCACAGGAGGAGGGAAGAAAAGAAGAAGAGGGGAGAGAGAACAGAAAGCAAAAATGGTGAATACAGTGAATCCAAGAAGGGTGGAAAGGTGGCAGAGCAGGCAAGTAGGGAGGTGTGGCGGTGACAGAGAGCTGGAAGGGAGTTGGATGTTTAGCACAAGATAGTGCCAAACAGATACAATTAGGGAAACGGAAACAATTTGTTATGCAATTGAAACATAACTGGAGAGATCCACCAAATATGCATTGGATGATGAACAAGATAAACGAGTCAATTATGCACATAGAATAATACAGGATAAATGAGCCAATTGATTGCGAAATCATATAAAACACAATCAATGTGAGTTACTGTAGGAAAAGGGAAATTACATCAGCAGGAGCAGCAGTATGAAGGGACTTCGGATTCACAGCAGAGGCTACAACCAGTAGAAAAATATTGCTGTGAGAAGTTTACCTGAGAAGTCGGAGGCAGCCAGGCTTGTGTGAACTTGAGGCCTGGTTGCTGAGGTAGCTAATGGAAGACTGTGGTGGGGGTCATGATTCTTTCAAAGTTAAAATGGGAAAAGGGGAGGTTTCTTTGGGTAGCCACCAGGGAACTCTGAGGCCAAGTTGAGATAAGAAAATAGGAATCTTTTTTACAAGTGTGCCAGACTGTCTTGAAATTTTTATACAATCACTAATGCACACTCAGAACACTCCCTTTATAAGTCAGCTGCTATTTGTTAAATCTTATCAGCCCCAAGAAGCAAAAAAATAAATAGCAGCCAATTTTAAAGTTTATTAGCAGTTATCCATTAATAGACTACATCTGGGCCTGAACCAAAAACCTGATCAAGGAAACATAACCCAAACTTCGGGTCATTCAGACTCTGGAACTGAACTGGAAATGAATTTTGCATTTTAAGACCATTAGTGAAACTGATTAATAGAGCCATATACAAGTTCCAGCTGGTATGTTTCTGTATCCTTGTTATTACAATAAGGGGGAAAGAACATCTTTAACTATTTTAAAACAAACATTTTCCCTTTCTAATGCTCAGCACGGCTACATCTCTCTGCTGATGGCCTTGATCAGACTTTCAGAGAACTATCCTTATAGCCACAACTAGTAAGGGGTTAGACAGTTTGATTGCTACAGAGACTTCTAAGAACTGGGTGCCTGGCTTTTCACGTTTCATAGAATTTTGCAGCATTATGTAGGCTGATACATACAGATTGGCAGCCAGATTTTCAAAAGGAGCTCACGTGTTGTAGGCTGATGCACGGATTTCCAAGCCCACAAAATAAAACAGGCAGCTTTCAATCTGTTGTGGTCCATTCTTCCCAGGCCCACCTGTATGAGACCTTATAAAGAGTCTAACCAGAAGAAAACCAGCAGTAACAAAACAAAGACAGCAGCCATAAACACAGTCTCTCCATACAGACCTGTGGGTGAGGTTCCAGCTCACACCCAGCTGTCCCTCTCTCCCTCCCTCCCTCTTCTTCCTTGCTGCCTCTCAGGCAGCCTTTATATTTCCCCTGCTCCCTCTAAGAAGTCAAAGTTAACTGACTGCTGTATTAACCCTTTAGGGCCTGGACTAGGGAGTACCCTTGTACTCCATCCCAGGTGCCTAGCAGGATTTACAAAAGCATCTAAGGCAGCTATGGATGTAATGGCCACCAACTTCATCTAACGTCTTGGGTTTATCTTTGTAAATCTGGCCCTGGATTTCTGAACATTACTATTTCAGTCGCAGGCCTTATTTCAAGCTGGTGAGAGAAACAGAATGAACAAATTCCCTACACTGGTCACTACAGTTTAAAGACCTGTCTCTTGAATTATTCAAACTTCAGCTGTAGGCCAGAGCATATTTGCTTCCGATATTCCAACAAAGAACTGTGTAGTCTGTACCTTCTTGTCTCCACTGAGTAGTCAAAGAGACAGCAACATAATTTAAAATTAATAGGGGCTGTATTTGCACCTCTCCATATGAATGATCATTTTTAAAGTATCACTTGAAAGCTTTCCTATATGTTATATATCTTAACAATAACACTCTAACAGATATGAAGAAACAAGTACCTCCCCCCACCCCCCATATCATAGAATATCAGGGTTGGGAGGGACCTCAGGAGGTCATCTAGTCCAACCCCCTGCTCAAAGCAGGACCAATTCCCAACTCAATCATCCCAGCCAGGGCTTTATCAAACCTGACCTTAAAAACCTCTAAGGAAGGAGATTCCACCACCTCCCTAGGTAACCCATTCCAGTGCTGCACCACTCTCCTAGAGGAAAGGTTTTTCCTAATATCCAACCTAAATCTCCCACACTGCAATTTGAGACTATTACTCCTTGTTCTGTCATCTGGTACCACTGAGAACAGTCTAGATCCATCCTGTATGGAACCTTCTTTCAGGTAGCAGCTATCAAATCCCCCCTCACTCTTCTCTTCTGCAGACTAAATAATCCTAGTTCCCTCAGCCTCTCCTCATAAATCATGTGCTTCAGCTCCCTAATCATTTTTGTTGCCCTCCACTGAACTCTTTCCAGTTTTTCCACATCCTTCTTGTCGTGTGAAACTCAAAACTGGACACAGTACTCCAGATGAGGCCTCACCAATGCCGAATAGAGGGGAATGGTCATGTCCCTCAATCTGCTGGCAATGCTTCTACTTATACAGCCCAAAATGCTGTTAGCTTTCTTGGCAACAAGGGCACACTGTTGACTCATATCCAGGTTCTCGTCCACTGTAACCCCTAGGTCCTTTTCTGCAGAACTATTGCATAGCCATTCAGTCCCTAGTCTGTAGCAGTACATGGGATTCTTCCATCTTAAGTGCAGGACTCTGCACTTGTCCTTGTTGAATCTTATCAGATTTCTTTTGGCCCAATCCTCTATATTGTCTAGGTCCCTCTGTATCCTATCTACCACTCCTCCCAGTTTAGTATCATCTGCAAACTTGCTGAGGGTGCGATCCACACCATCCTCCAGATCATTAATAAAGATCTTGAACAAAACCGGCCCCAGGACTGACCCTTAGGGCACTCTGCTTGATACTGGCTGCCAACTAGACATGGAGCCATTGATCACTACCCATTGAGTCCGATGATCTAGCCAGCTTTCTATCCCCCTTATAGTCCATTCATCTAGCCCATGCTTCTTTAACTTGCTGGCAAGAATACTATGGAAGATCGTATCAAAAGCTTTGCTAAAGTCAAGGAATAACACGTCTACTGCTTTCCCCTCATCCACAGAGTCAGCTATCTCATCATAGAAGGCAATTAGGTTAATCAGGCATGATTTGCCCTTGGTGAATCCATGCTGACTGTTCCTGATCACTTTCCTCTCCTCAAAGTGCTTCAAAGTTGATTCCTTGAGGACCTGCTCCATGATATTTCCATGGACTGAGCTGAGGCTACCCATTTAAAATCCATTTATATGTCCATTTAAAACCCAGTTCAGTAAGGTACTTAAACACATGCCTACCTGAACTGTGAATGGGACTACTCACACGTGTAAGTACCAGATGAATCGGAAATTTAATTTCAAAACCCATGAGCTGCGCCCATACATCATAGGGCAGAAAATGGGCTTATTTTATCCACTTAACCCCCTGCAGGAAGAGCTGGATGCCAATATCAGTGAAAGTGAACTCCTAGAAGAGGTGCCATATAGCAGAAGTAACACCGATACAAGAGAATTTTCTACTCATCACTGTTTCATAATCGATAAGCAAGCATGACAGGCTAAAATGGTAAAAAAGTACTACCTAGAGAAAAGACCAAAAAGCTAAAATTTCACTGCCAACCAGGAAACTCCCTCACCTTGTTCTAACACTTTTAAGAATGCTTCTAGATGTAGCATTCTTGAGATTAGGTAATTAGGTCAATTCACTGCCTTGTTTTGACAACAGCCTTTAAGATCCATTTCAATAAAGTTATAGCCCATGGACATTGTTGCTGCACACTCATAAATGGTATAAACCTAGGGTGACCAGACAGCAAATGTGAAAAATTGGGACAGAGGGTGTGGGGGTAATAGGAGCATATATAAGAAAAAGACCCCAAAATCGGGACATCTTCCAAACAAGCAGAAAAATGTTGATGGGTTTTAAAGGGGATGAACTGGCAACTGTGCCAAAAGAGGTAATGTCTTCCTTGATTACCTACATTACTTGTAGCTAATAATGGTAATTAATGCAATCTTCTAATTTTCCCATGTGGAGCTATTTTTAATACAAATTGTGTTATTTAAATAATTTATCCCAATGAATAGATTATCTTATTTATATTAGATTAATTTTGTCTCTGTTGGCTTGATATCTTTAAATAGCAAAAGAAAACTTAACGGAATCTTAGATTTCACAGAAAACAGAATGTAGCAATATTTAAAGTCCCTACAAATTACAGGATTCAGAGATTTTTTTTGGTCTATAATTTTTCCTGTACATAATTATAGCATGTTGGAAACCAAACTATTCCCTCCAAAGCAAATTGTTCTGCTCCAACTTTGCTGTGACTCCTATTTATGACAGCTTATTTTTCATAGAGTTTAAGGCCAGAATGGACCATCAGATCGTTTAGTCTGACCTCTTACTATTGATCAAAGAAATCCTTCTTGCCTAAAAGCATGCCAAGTTGTACATTATGACTTTGTTTACATGGTAACGAACTGAAATAACTAAAAGGGTTGTAAAATTCACATCTTTAGTTATTTCAGTGGAAGTCTGTATGCGGACTTATTTCAGAATAAGCATGCCATACTTCGATACAACTTAAGTCAGTAAAGAAAAAAAGGTCAAGTATTGTCAAAATTGGATTTGTATTCTGAAACAAGAATATCCACACACTGATTTGCCCTGTAATAACTAAAGATGTGAATTTTACAATCATTTTAATTATTTCAGTTCTGGTTACAGAGTTGACAAAACTTAATAATCCCCATAGTTGCTGCTTATCTTTCTCTACCACCATTCTGGGTTAGTTCAAAGCCTGAAGAGGAAGGTAGTACTTTATTTCTAGCATTGGCTCTGAATCTGGCAGCAGTACTTGTGGCTCAACCCCCACTAAAAGCAGCCAATGGAAGCAGCATTTTCCAGAAAGTGACTGCTCTAAGTTGCCCATTTTTTGTCAAACACAGGGTTACTGGGGAAATTAAAAGCCAATGGGAATTTATGGTTCATTTTCAGATAAGCCTGTGTGAGATACTTTTTTGTTTCAAATAACTGAAACAAAATAACAAAAGCACTAGGCCTTAGGTCACTCGTATTAGCCGAGTCACCCATTATCGTGACCTGATCATGAGGAGTTTCCTTGATAGCAAATGACAGGTGACAGGTATGCATGGGATAGTGCTCAAGTTTTCCTACAGCCTTTAACCATTCTACCAAAGCATTCTGAGACTCTTGCACAAATCCAGCGCAGTTAGAAACTTGCAGGGAAACCCAACATATTAGAACCAGATCCTCAAATGTACTGTGAAACTAAAGTCAACGGATTACACCAATTTACACCAGCAATGATCTGACCTATGTAATCTATATTTCATTCTGCCTCTGAACATATTCTACACCAAAAATTAACAAATCTTTGACTATCTCATATACAATGGCACTGGGGGCGGGGGAGGGAGGAGCATTATATTGGAACGTTTTTCTAAGATTCTGAAACCTCTCAATTGCCACCAGAGAAGACAGACTTGGGGGAAAAAATCATACTCAGACCATAGTTATCCCATGAATCTTTTGAGGATGACACACTGCTAATAGAAAGTTCATTATTTTAAATATGAGCCTGCATGTGTTTCTATTCGGCTTTATATGATACAAAGTAAAGTAGTTATTGAAAGATCTAGCAAAAAAGATGGCATTTGCCGTGTATGCTGAAGTCCACAAGATTGGAGTCATTTCAGACCAAGAAGGAGTGCAACACCCTGTCAACCTATTTCTATTAATTTCTTTGGTCACTGTAAATTGTTGTAGTCTCTGCTGTAGCACCCCCTAGTATCAGGTCTTGGCACTGCAGAGGTCTTCGCCTCTCGCTTCCCCTGTTGGTTTTCTTGTTAGCCCTCAGATGGTCTGATTCTGTCTGGACCCCTTCTGGGGTAACAAAAGTACCAATAAGTCCAGAAAACATCCCAATGACAAAAGATCCTTCTGCCTCCTCTGGAGCTATTCCTTGACCTGTCCTTTAAGCTCAGTCTTCAGCCCCACCCTTGGCTCAGAAGTCCTAACGTTGGGCTTGGACACTCCTTCCTCAGTCTGGTAACAGAATCCAGGCTCACCTTGTATCTGGGTTCCAGCCCTGGGACCCTATATGAAGCAGTTAGGTATGCTCCATCAGATGTGTCGCCATTTCCCTGGGCCACTTTCTACCCAAGATGTTTGTGCTGCTTCCCTGCAGCCTGTGTTTAACATAACCATTCCTCTGATCCCCAGGCTGCTGGCTTCTCCCTAGGTTCTCCCAGCTTCTTCTTTCTCTACTGAAACCCACTTTCTTAGGGCTGCCTCTTTATGCCTTGCCCCATTTCCAGGGCACACCATAGAAACTAGTCCCATCCTTGGTCCTTTTCTAAGTCTGCCTTCCCCAGGCCCTTTCCAGAAAGAGGGAACTCTCTACCTTCCTCTCTCCTGGGTCTTTTCTAACTAGGTTATCCTCCCCATTTAGATAGTCTTCCCAACTCTTTCACATCTAGAGTCACTTATTATAATAAAGTTTCCATATCATGACTACCTGCTAGGCCAGCAATAAGGCTGATCCTCACTCTCCGTAAAGGGCCATCTCACCTGTGCCAGTCATCAAGAAGCTCTGCTCCTAACAATAAGCAAATTCATCTGCAAGCATTAAATGTTGTTGTGTAATACATAGCTTTTTAAAATAGGTCTCAAAGGATTACACATTTGACAAAATGTGAGCATCAGGAGTTTAAATTGCAGACAAAATGGTTTAGTTATAGATTTGAGGTGCGGATTTATCTACACCAAGTGTTCTTTCCTTCTGCTCTGTTATGAACAGAAAACATCAGTGTGTGTTAGAAAATCAAATAAAAGGTTGCTTTTGCATGGGAGTGCAGTTGGTGTTTTCTGTGTCTGGTAAGAGGTAGAAGAGCTTAGTAGGAGCAGGAGCCCCAGTACAACTCATGCAGATGTTAACTAAGGCTTTGTTCAGCCTCTCCACTCCTGCCAATAGGATACTTGCATTAGTGGATAACAATTAGTAAATTAGTGTATTTGGAGGAAAAAGAAGAAAGCAAGCACTATGGCATTATTAGGGTGACCATATTTCCCTGTGCTGAATATGGGACACCTGGTAAAACTACTCGTATTCAAGAGAGTTCAACGACAATCAATCAGAACTATGCAGTACAAACATTCAAATTAACGTCAAGTTGACTGAGCCCCTGTTAAAAAGAAATACTGCATAGTTGGATTCTTTTTATTTACCTTCTTATCTTTAAGGCTTTAGGGTTCACATGGACACACACACACTCCCATAGACCTCTCTCACACAGAGGAGGTGACCGACTGGCCTGACCCTCCCTGCTTGCACTCTCCATCCTCCATGCCTGGCTGGGCCCCCGGGAAGGACCTGCCTCTCCTGGTGCCACGTGCCCCCAAGGCAACATGCGGGGGGGGGGGACAACACAGAGTCACATGGCCCCCCTCCCCAGATTTCTGCCAGGGTTCACAACAGAATGCGGCCAGCAGCAGCTGTGCAGAAGGGATGGGGCGGGAGCTGCTTCCAGCCACGGAGTGGGAGGGGGAAAGGGATGATCTGGCCCATGTCTTTGCAGAACTCATCTCTTCCCCACCCACCCTCTCTGCTCCCCTGTGGATGGAAACATCTGATCCCTTCTGGCCCGCGCAGTGTCAAAAGGCAGACAACACCTCCAGGCTGCTGCCACCACCTGTCTCTCAACTATAGCGTGGGCAGGAAGGGGTTAATCCCTAAGGATGCATTGTGCACCAGGGCCCAGAGAACCTGACAGTAGGGGCTTCAGCGAACCCAGCCCGAGAGTTGGCTCAGCAGGGGATGGTGCCTAGGGGACCGAGCAAGTGAAGAGGTACTAAACTCCTGCCCGGGGGTCTGCCGTGTAGTCTGCAGGGTCAGGGCACAAACAGGCTGTAAATCGCTTCCCACCCCACTCCAGGGCAGAGAGGCGGAGAGGCTTCCCTGCTGCAGTTCTGTGCGGGGAGTTGGCACATGCAGGACTTGGCTCCTCCTGGGATGGACGGTTTGGGGCAGAGCCGTCCCTATGGGACAGTGAATTGGGGTGACCGCTCTGGGCCCCATGCTGTGGGGGGCCCCGTGGGCTGGCGCAATTGGCCGGTGCCACATGGGCTGCACGAGAACTGCTGGCTGGGGGTGACTATCCGCAGCCCTGCCCCTTCCACCCAGGAGGGAGAGTGAGCGGCAGCAGCGCTGCAGCCTCCCCAACCCCAGGAAGGCAGGAGGTGTGGCCCCATCCACCTGGAGCACAGCGCCGACGCAGAGCCCGGGGGGGACGAAGTGTGGGCGGGGTCATGCCTGGCAGTTCGGGGAGTCACCACCCCCCGCCTCCCCTATCCACCCCCGGCATGGTCAGTCCTGGAAGTGATGTCACTTCCGCCCCGGGCCCCGAACCCCCTTAGGGACAGCCCTGGTCTTGGGCTTTCCTGGGGTGCCAGCCCAGCCAGAGGCAGTAGGGGAAGGAAGGAAGGAAGCCAGGCTGTTGGTAAACTGAGTATTCCGACCAGGGGCTGGTTCTCCGCACAGGGCTGGGAGAAGGATGCGCCCCCCAGGCGTTGATATGGAGGAGCAGCAGGGCAAAGGGGGAGAGGACTGTGAGAAGGGAAGCACATAAAGGGCTGATGGGTAGGCAGCAGAGGTGACACATAACTGGCCGTCGCCTGGCACCTACCTGAACCCACCAGCCACCACAGCTTGCAGCCAGTGCCGGCCAGAAATGGGACGAGGGTGGGGCCCTGCTGGCTGAGAGCCGGCATGCAGTGGAGACCAGCAGCGGGAGTGGCCAGCCCTGCCCGCTGCAGCTTTGCCCTGCCACCAGCCTTGCAGATCCATCCACCCCCATCGTCAGCCACTGGATCCCGCCACTTACTGCTGGTTGGCGGGCAGCTGGCGAGCAGGGATCTGGCCTGCAGCAGGACCCGCCGCTATTGATGGGGAGGAGAGGAGGAGACAGAAAATACAGGATAATTTGCCCATTTTAAAGAAAAAGTTGACACACCTGCAGGAGAGCTTAAATACAGGACTGTCCCTTTAAAAACAGAACATCTGATCATCCTAGGCATCGTCCTCTACTCTATTACCATGATGAATCTTCAGGGAGCTTTGGATGGAACTCCACAGGGTTTTGGGGAGTGGGAAGGGAAGGAACTGTTGTCCATGGTACTTCCCCCCGCCCTTGGTGATACATATCTGTGATGACATCCACATCTAAGGTAATCTGTTTAAATGCAACTTTTGCCTTGCTTTGATCAAGATGTCTTTTCATGTGATAACTGGATACAACTTCTGTTTTTCTTATGCAAGATGTGTCACTCTGGAGGTCAATGTTCTTCTAAATAGTTTTTAAAAGCACATAACTTAAATCTTCCTAGAACAGCTCATAACAAGTGATTCGTAAGTGAAATCCCATGTTCACACAATCCACATTTCCTGGAGTGGGGGGCACTTATGATGCTTTATCTTTCAGATAAACAGATTGTATTTGAAGATTAAAGGTTAATTCTTCTTTTAAGCTAGTGGGAGCCTAGTATTTGCACCCATGTGTATGTTTGTGTAACCTTTAAAAGAGGTGATATTGCAAACTTAGTGACCATAGCTCCAAGTCTACATCAGCTACTTCCTTTGAATCACTTTAAAAAATTCAAAGCCAAAAAACATTAAGAAGAAAGGAAGATGCAAATAAAAGTTTTCCTCACTGCCAGTTTGCTGATGGATGACCTGTCTTACAAAAAGTATTAATCTACCCAAAGAAATAGCCTCACTGCTACATCTTGGCCATCACGCCATATCCCGTGAATAAACCCCATCTTAAGAAAAACCTTCCTTCCTGATGGTGCAAGCACATCCTGCTATAATAAAGTCCAAATAAAGAAACAGCCTGTTGAGAAAGTATAACCATTTCCACATCAGGAAAAGTGGAATTCTGTCCTTGTCAAAGGAGCCACGCCACTGATCAAATGTTTATCCAAAACACTTTCTGACAATCTTGCTTCTGTAGTATACCTGAGTAAAGAACCAAGAAGCACTTCAATCTCCAAGTGTCAAAGTGAAGTTTATATTTAGCTTAAGAAACATTTCCCAAGAATAATCACAAAGGAAAGATCAATTTCCAAGAAAATATCCAGAAACCAATTTTGGCTCAATGGATAATGCACATAATAGGTAAGCTAATCAAAAAATTAGTGAGAATCAGCATCAGTTCAATCTTTGTAAACCATAAATGCCAATAACTGCAACCTGCTATAATTCAGGAAAAGTTACTACTACTCCATCCCACAGGAAAGTATTTCAAGTTCAAAGTGACCTGTGTATTATCCAAACCATGCCTCCTGTAAATAGGGCTTTATTCAACTGGTTGTTCCATCCAATTCAGACATTTCCCATAAATGATTATTTAAAATCACAGAAGTAAGTACATCCTAAAAGAGCTCTTAACAGTAAATGCCACAACATGGAAGTCAGCATGTTGGTACAAGAACCCCGAGTCCCCTAAATCTGACATACAAATTAATACCTAGAGATAGTCCCATGCTGCTAAGGTGATATCTCAATTTAGATTCAAACTTCCCCAAAGTGCAGTGGTGTTCAAACGTGGCATTTAGGCACCAACGAGAAAAAGGATCAATTCTGATGTTTGGTTCTGAATCCAATGAAGTATTGAAGAATCTGGGGGTACAATTTACTGGATATGACCAATACTTAGGTGAGTTACAAGAGAAGAGAGAGTGAAGTTCAGCCGGTTCACTCTGCATGCATGTGTGTAGAACCAGGGGAATATCTGGCAATTCCAAAACACCCAAACAAAATTTGGTCCAGGTCAAAGATCTCTGTATGTCCAAGCACTGCTTACCCTGTCTACACTGCTACTTTTAGCACTGTGTAGTGTCCCATTCCCTCCCTACTACCAGAGTCTCTCTCTGCTGTAGGGAAAATTCCAGCAGCAGGGAAAGGTTCTAGCAGCTCCATGCAGTGGGGTTGGAGACTTTCCCTGCTACAGGAAAAGACTATGGCAGCAGGAAAAGGCTCTGGCAAGGAGAATCAGTGGGGGAAAGGCTGCTTCAGGACCCTTTTCCTATTGCCTCCCTCCTGTCAGAGCCTTTGACTGTCCCATGTAGCTAAACACTGCAGTGTGGATGCATCCTATTTTTCAGTGTGGCATGTACCCTACATGCCGCCACCAGTAGTGTGCAGTAATGTTTTGGTTCACTGAAAAATGCATTTTTTTGGCAATTGTACTATTTGTCAAACATAAAATAAATACATCAAAAGAATTACTTTGCTCTAAATGTGTGTACCTGTTTGGTTGAAACCACTCTACATCTTTGAAATACCAAACTCTACACAAAAGCATTCTACATAAAGAACAGCTGCCGGCATCATTGTGTCTTATTCGACCTATTTATTTTCTTTTGTCTTGTTTATTTTACTTTGGGGAATACATTTTATGAGAAAAAAAAGTTATCCAGAACATATATGGGATATGTAGGTGCCGTGGTTACTCAGTTAGAAACTGATTTTAGACCTAGTTTTATTCTATTTGCAGTTCCAACTAGAAGTGTTCTTTTGTTTTTCGGGGCGGGAAGAGGGTTGGGAGGGTTGGTTTTGTTTTTGTTTTTAAGAGCCTTTTCTGTGGTAGGTCAGGAAAAACAATTAGTGGTGTTGCATATAAATTTACATATAAAGGGGTTTCAAAATTCACCCTGAATTATTTTTCTCTCTGACACAATACAAAGTAGCAAGCAGTCACAAAGAGCTTTAATCAACACATGAAAAAGGCACATTAGCTAACCATCCTGTTTATTTAGAACTCATCTTGACTGAAGCTGGGAAGTAAACATATTGAACCAATTGCAGATCTGGTGTAAGCAGAAAACTCATTCAGCTCCCAAGGAATTGTGTGCTAAGTATCTTAATTTGACCCTTTAATATTTTAAATTACAAGATGTTTACCATGTTGTATACCATAATGCCTTACAATTACGTCAGTTATATTTGACTTTCTCTTTTAATGTTACACAGCGTTCCTTCAAGAAGCAACTGAAAGAGCTATATTAAAATGAGGACCATGCCACAATCTGCAGTTCAGGGTCCATCCAGTGTGTGTGTGTTTTAGGGAGCAGCCTGCTGTGTCTTTCTGTTTTGGGGTTCTTGTGTGTTGGGTTTCTGAATTCTAAGAGTTGCAACCATGTAGAAAGAGGGGATAATGTTTTCTCTAATTTCTCTGTGCATGTATCTACAGTCAGATATGAACATCAACAATTTCCTCATCAGATCCTGAACCTTTTTTTTTTAACAGATAAGCAAATTAAGATTAAGTAACTTGCTGAAGTTCAGATAGAACCCAGAAATCCTGATGCCAAGTCCCCCATGCTAAAACACTAGACCACACAAAGAATTTGAAGAAGGTGGATATATTCTAACTCCAACCAAAAGATCGTTTTTTCCTGAGTTGCACATTCAGAGTCAATACAAAGAAGTACTATAGTTCCAGCTAAGCAATTAATCCTTCTCTCATTGAAATCAGTTACAACTTTCCATTGACTTCTGTGGGTACAAGATGAGGCCCTCAAGTTGTAAATCTAACAAGTAAGTTAACTAGTGAATCAATCTCTCTGCAGTAATTTGGGGTGATTTTTATAACTGTAGCATCACTGTGTATGTGACATCTCTAAGCATAATTGCTTCAAAGTAAGTTGGGAGGAAGTTGGCAGGAAGATACACAGCTGAATATTGATTTTCTTCCCAGGGACGTATCAAGACTATATTTTTGTTTAAAAAAAAGTTATTTAACATGCTCCTGAGCTGGGACTTTATTCATCTTTCTTCTTCTTCTCAGGCAATGTAAAACAGCAGTGAAGAAAAATTTAGACAAGTCTGAGCTGACTTCAGATCTAGATTTTGAACATCCCCAAATTTAGGGATGTTCTGATACTGGACTTGCTTTTGGGCTCATCTCTAAAATAGACCAAAATGCTGATATCAGGTTTGAGCTACACTCTCCTTTCTTTCCTCTGTTACTTCCTGACAAACACGATTTTTCTGGCCCTATGCTTGCAAATCACACACAAGAAAGCAAAACAAAAATCTCTTGCAAAAAGTTGACCGTGTTATAATTGTTCTGATTATTATCTCATATATCAGCAAGTTTCTGGATGACAGTAAGCTGGGGGGGAAGAGGTAGATACACTGAAAGATAGGGATAGGGTCCAGAGTGACCTAGACAAATTGGAGGATTGGGCCAAAAGAAATTTGATGAGATTCAACAAGGACAAGTGCAGAGTCCTGCACTGAGGACAGAAGAATCCCATGCACTGCTACAGGCTGGGGACCGACTGGCTAAGCGGCAGTTCTGCAGAAAAGGACCTGGGGATTACAGTGGACAAGAAGCTGGATATGAGTCAATGTGCACTTGTTGCCAAGAAGGCTAACGGCATATTGGGCTGCATTAGTAGGAGCATTGCCAGCAGATCGAGGAAAGTGATTACACTTCTACTTCGATATAACGCGACCTGATATAACATGAATTCGGATATAACACAGTAAAGCAGTTCTCCGGGAGGAGGTGGGGGGGCTGTGCACTCTGGCGGATCAAAGCAAGTTCAATATAATGTGGTTTCATCTATAACGTGGTAAGATTGTTTGGCTCCCAAAGACAGCGTTATATTGGGGTAGAGCTGTATTCCCCTCTATTCGGCACCGGTGAGGCCAGATCTGGAGTACTACATCCAGTTTTGCCCCCCCCCCCCCTACAGAAATGATGTGGACAAATTGGAGAGAGTCCAGCAGAGGGCAACAAAAATGATTAGGGGGCTGGGGCACATGACTTCTGAGGAGAGGCTGAGGGAACTGGGCTTATTTAGTCTGCAATACAGAAGAGTGAGGGGGGATTTAATAGCAGCCTTCAACTACCTGAAGGGGGGTTCCAAAGAGAAGGGAGCTAGGCTGTTCTCAGTGGTGGCAGATAACAAAACAAGAAAAATGGTCTCAAGTTGCAGTGGGGGAGGTCTAGGTTGGATATTAGGAAAAACTTTTTCACTAGGAGGGTGGTGAAGCACTGGAATGGGTTACCTAAGGAGGTGGTAGAATCTTCATCTTTAGAGGTTTTTAAGGTCTGGCCTGACAAAGCCCTGGCTGGGATGATTTAGTTGGGGCTGGTCCTGCTTTGAGCAGGGGCTTGGACTAGATGATCTCCTGAGGTCCCTTCCAACCCTAATCTTCTGTGATTCTATATTCCTGCAGCTTCAATGGCTTCTTCATCTGTATTGTTTCTTGCCAGTTTAGTTGTCAGAGTTTAAGTGGGGTCTTTGGATGGCTTTCATTCAGGGCAACACTACAGAACCTATAGTTATGATCTGAATGGGACAGTCTTCTTGGGATCTATTCCAACTCTGTCACTGGCTGAATGTGGGATGTTTGACAAGTCACCTAAAGGTTCTAGACCCATTGTTTACTCCTCTGTAAAAATGGGAAAATTCTTCTCATGTCATGAAACTTATGTAATGAATACAAAGCTCTGTGATCTCTGTCTGACATAATCTATATGATATTGCAAAAAATGATTATCTTCTATTATAAATAAGATTATATTGCTTTTGCTTTGTTCTATTTTTTTTTCTGGAAATACCCTCTCAATATTTTTTGTTTTTAGCTGGGATTTTGAGAGAGTCCTTTGTTGGATTCGTAAAGGGGGAAGGGAGTCTGGCTGATATGCTAAACATCTGCTAGAGTTTCAATCATTAGATCATCATCATCTTTTTAGAGTTGCTAAAATTGCTTTTATCTGAACTTTACTAAAGTTTCACTTGTAAAATATTGATTTGGTAGATTAACGCTAACTCATCTTTTGTAAATTAAAACTGAAGTCTTATTTACCCAGGAATGCACTGACTTCTAAGAAACGGGATGCAATACCAAACTTATTCTCTGTATAACCCCAGAAAAACAAACACACACAAAATCCCTCCCCCGCTACCCCCCCAGCCCTAACAACAACAAAAAAATCTACCTTAAAAAGAGGAACAAGTTATTTTTGGCTGGTTATCCATACCAACAATATCTCATATTTTAAACACTCAACAGTATGCACCGAGGTTAGGATTATCAAAGCTGCCTGAGAGAGTTAAACACCCACATAAAGTCATATAGAAGAGAACATTGACGTTATTTTAGTAGATCAAAAATGATAGATTCGAAATTATAGTAGAACATCACAACCAGATTGAACTGAATTTTCCTCAATGTACTTGAGAGGAAAATGCAAGAAGAAACCCCAATTACTCAGGGTAAACATAATCAAAGGCCTTTCTTAGTTTAAACATCCTTATTCTACAGTAATTGGGCATGTACACAGTGTATCATTATGAATCGAACTGGAAAAAGAGAGCCAGGTTTCCAGAGAGACTTGGTTTGACTTGATATCAGGGGCTTATGGGTGCAAGTTGGTACAGGCTACTACCAGACAAACAGAGGCCTCTCAGAATATAACACTGGCCTCTATGCATGCTCAGTCAAGATCTCTTTCCTACAAATTTGCCTTTTTCCTGCCTTATTGCTAATGAGACACACAAGATGCTATTACCAATTCCTCTGCAGAGAATGCTTAGCCAGATTCCCTGTATTGCCTTATAACATTTGAGTGAGGAGTCAGAGTGCTAGAAAGAATGATGACAGGCCAATGTTGATGGGCAGGGTGTGCTGTACTTTTAAGGGGTTAAATCATTGCCACTATTGCACAGGTATTGCAGGCACCCAAATGTACCTTATGCCTGTGTGCTCTGTAGGCAGAATCCTTCCATCGATTGCCATTGGTGCAGTGTCTCAATATATCTCCAACTGCAACACTTCATTGGGTTCTAAAGCCACATTCCAGTCCCTTACATAAAGTGGACACAACTAAATTAAGTTAGAGGCATATTTAGAAGAAGCTTGTCTTGGTGAAGGCAAAGTGATTTATTACTTTATTCTAACTCTCAGAGTATAAAGTCATATACCACCCCCAAGTTCCTTCATGGCATATTTACTTTTCCAGCTTTGTTTTACATTTGCTCTATGAGAGTGTTGCCTGGCTGAGATAACACCTAAACTGGAGGTTTATCAGGTTAATCAGATAGAGCTGTCATCCACAGTGCTACTCAATAATTAAGGAGAAGCAACAGCAAGAACCACACCTTCCTCTTCCACACCCATTCCTCACTCGCATTTCATTTACAAAAAACAAAGTAAAGGAAACTGCTGCTGTTTTCATGGCCAAGGCTAACTGAGGGAGGGGCAGGAATTCAGTGTTCCCTTTAATTTTTCCCACTCATGTGGAAAGAATTTTGTTACATTCACCAATATGGAGTTGATGTGTGGAGAAAGGACTCCTCCTGGCAGCACCTGGGCTGGGAGGGAAGGGTGCCTCTCCCTGCCATGGCAGCTCTGGGGCTGGGCCGTGGGAGAGGTGCCTCTCCCATGGCCGCGGCAAGTCCAGGCCGGGGCTGGGGTAGGGGCACCTCTCCCCGGCTGTGGCAGCTCCAGAGCTGGGGCCATGGGAGAGGTGCGTCTCCCACAGCTGCGGCAGGTCTGGGCTGGGACTGGGTTGGGGCTGGAGGAGGGGCACCTCTCCTATGGCCCCGGCAAGTCCAGGCTGGGGTTGGGTTGGGGCCAGGGATGGGAGAGAGGATCTCTCCTCACTGCAGCCCTGAGTGTCTGTGCAGTGTTTAATAGACTGCTGCGCAGCCACGCAGCTTAGAGGGAACTTAGGGTAGGATCCCAGGTTAAAAGTGTCAGCAATGGTAATACAGCACAATTAGTTATGGTCAGTGCTGTTTAAAAACAATTGGGCAAATTCTATAGTTCTTACATAAAGCAAATTGAATTTGGTGGAAATGTAGCTTGATTAACAACCACAGAATTTGATTCAATATTTGTATCTATAAGGGCAAATTTGGCCCTGGTGTAAATCAACAGAAGGAGTTGGGAACATTGCACAGAGGAGCTTGTGCACTCTTTTCCACACTGTCATTGCCTAGCCATGCTTGCTTTCCCTGGGGCTCTTCAGCTCTGCATCGCCTCCACGGCACAGTAATCTAAACCATAGTTATTCACCTCCAAACAACCTTAACTTTGACCGTATTTCAACACCCATCATCTACTTTCCCATGAATAGTCCCTTTACTTCCACATTTGTTCTTGAATACACTTCAGTAGTTAGGCCCTGAGAGCAAGGTACTTAACTTTAAGTATATGAGAATATGTGTAATTGAAGCATACGAGTAGTCATACTTCACGTTACTCACATGGCTAATTATTTGCTGAATGATGTCAATCTCACTACTCCTGGTAGTGCTGACCCTTTGATGTCTCTTCTGGGTAATTAATAATAAAGCTCTAACCTGCCTTCCCTAACCTGGGTTATTATTTTAAGTGAAGAGAAAGGCATACCCATTTCTTTCTCTCCAGCAGAGAGATTTTTTTTCTGTGGTGTATTCTGTACATAGAGACATAGGTCAAATGTGCCTTACTTGTCTTATTTGCCTTTGAGATTGTAAGACTCCAACTCTGGAAGACTGACAACAAAGTAAATATTCCTAATCATAATCATTGAATGTTGACAAATAGTGCAAGGTCAGCAAAAATAGAGTAACAAAAATCACAAGTTTAATCTGCAGAAACGTGTTAAGTACAGTACTTGCAACAACATATTACATTAGGTGTGAGGGAATATTTTCCCCCTGACATAAGGAATACATTTCAGTTAAATGAATGGATGTGAACAAATAAACTGTTATTCTATGCTCTTACAAAGGCCTCAGGACGTACGGGTGGATAATCCAAAACACTATTGTCCTTAAATTTAACCCGTGATTTTTGGTGACCCAAGAGTATTGGAAATCCTCTAGTTTCAGGGGTTAAATCCCCCAAAGTCTAAACTTTCTCCTGGCATGCTTTCTTGGAAATTTGGGCAGCACTCTGACCTTAGAAGGATTAACACAAAGCATGATTTTCTAGACACATACGTAATACTCTATGAGATGGGAAGTGTCTTTATAATCCCTCTGAACTGGAAAAGAAGATTTTGCACATTTTAAATCTAAGAAATATAGTAAAAATGTCCTGATCCACCACAAAACAGTGTGGCAAGTTGCTACACTCATCGTTGATTGTTTGCAAATGCAGACATGCTCATGTTCACTGGTCTGGCATCTGATGCAATTCTGAATAGCTCCCACAGATAAACAGTATTCCTCACAGTGTTGCTAATGAACATCAAGTTATTGCCATTACTATCAACCACATTCACTTCAGATGGACACTGCTCCAAACTTTAAAGATATCAATGAACTAGGAGTACACTGGCTGGTTAGGAAATACTATAAATTGAACTTGTAAATCATAAAATCTTATATTGGGGCTCAATTTTGCAAGGTGCCAGCATTGTAGTTTCCATTCAACAAAACCACTCAGCATCATATAGTATCAGCTCCTTCATTAAGGATATCAGAAGGATATTTTAGTATTACCACAAAAATACAACATACAACACACATTATTCAATACATAAATATGGAACTCCTTGTTATAATCAAATTCTGTTCCTCAAATATGATAATATTATAAAATATACTTTTCCTTACAACTTATAAGTACAAGGTTTTGGTTTAGTTCAATTTTACCATAGAATAGACAGAATACTTACAAACAACGGTAACCCTGAATTTGGTTTCACTAAATCTTGTGATCAGGTTTTAGATTTGAAATCTAAAATGAGAAACAATTGGAATCTAAATTTCCATTTTATCTGAACTGCCAGAGTTCAAGGATATGAATAAGAGAGATTCTAGTCTGGGTTTATTTCCAATAAAAAATTACTTCTGTTGAATTGGTCAATTATGGGACCAATCCAATTCCCCAAAAAGTCCATGAAAACATTCCCATTGGTTTCAGACTGGTCCTTATGTTCAGAGGCGGCCCTAGGATTTCCGCCGCCCCAAGCAGGGCGGCATGCTGTGCGGGGAGCTCTGGCGGTCGCCGGTCCCGCGGCTCCAGTGGACCTCCTGCAGACGTGCCTGCGGAGGGTCCGCTGGTCCCACGGCTCCGGTGGACCTCCCGCAGGCATGCCTGCGGATGCTCCACCAGAGCCGCGGGACCAGCGGACCCTCCACAGGCATGCCTGCGGGAGGTCCACCGGCGCCGCCTGCCGCCCTCCCCGCGGGACGCCGCCCCAAGTGCGCGCTTGGCGCGCTGGAGTCTGGAGCCAGCCCTGCTTATGTTACTTTTCTCAGTAGCTTACATCATCCCCATATTGTGATGGAAGTTCGAGCTTGAAGGAATCCATCCTCTCAAGAGGGCAATGGAACAGAGAAGGAAGTGGGAGGGAAAGCTTTAGAAGTCAGAAAAATGAGAGACACTCCCTTATAGAAAAGCCTTATAGAAACGGAAAGATGTTATAGAAATGCACATTACTACTAATCCTTTATCCATTATATCAGGGAAAGCTTCAGATGTATATCCAGATATGTTATACGAGGCACATATAGGCAAATCAAGTAAGCCACAAAATGTTTTTTAACTCCATCCAGCACTACTTGTAAACACTTAAAATGTGAAGCAATGTTGTCACCTTGGGGTAATTTTCTGTTTGTTTCTTCTGAAATGAAGTATTGTCCAAAGAACATTCCCTTTAAGCTACGGCAGGTGCGGCCACACAGCAATCTTGGAGAAAAGGCAGAGGGAGCACGGCTGGCACCCAGGTCCTGCTTTGCTTGTGGGCCCTCCTGCTGGAACCTGTAGCAGCTCGTCTCAGTGCACAGGAAACCTCAAACGAGTAGGGAGTATAAGGGGAGGAAGGCAGGGGCCAAAGGTGCCATTTAGGTAAGATGGAGAGGGAAGCTGTTCATGATCGTGTCCTGGGGGTGCACTGAGCCAGCTGCAAAGAGGCTGGTTCCTGCTGCTGAGAGCAGCTTCCAAAGGGCAGGTGGTGCTGAAATGAGCAGCTAGCAGCTTAGCCCATCAGGGAGATGTGGCACAATGGGAGGAGAAGCATGTGCAACTGCTCCTGATGGGGCAGGACACCCTAGTTCATGCACTCCTTCCAACAATGGCAATGCCCTCCCAGGTATCCTGGGCAGAGTAGTGCTGGCTATGGGGCAGAAAGGAGAAGACCCCAAAATCCCTTCCTCCAAAGAAGCCTTGAGTCAGCAGAGAGAGGTAAGAAGCGGAGGGAGGGAAGCATGGGCCACTACTGGGAGAGGACAGTGAGGGCTCTCTCAAGAGTCGAAGCTCCTGGGAAGTGGTTGGTGTAGGGGCTCATGGGAGTAAAGGCAGGGGCTCCTAATTTCCTGGGTTTCTAACTTTATGTGGTTTTTAACTCAAACTCTTGAGTCAATTGATACTCAATAAGTTATGTACTGAAAATTGTGTTAAAGTGTAAGCAACCACTTTCAATTTCAGAGTATTCACTGGTCCTGCCTGCAGCTTAGGGGGCTCTGTAGATAAGTATGTGAGAGCTGGGCCTAGCAGAAGTCAGTCTGAAAAGCCTCCAGCAAGGTGCAGTGAGTTGTTTCTCTGTATCTTAAGGAGCAGCCTGCTTTGTCTGCTTTTTTTTTTGGTTAGTGAGTTATTGTTCTGACTTTTAAGAAATAATGTTATGTTGCAACCTTCCAGCAAGAGTATTTTATGTTTTTATCTAACATGTGTGTCTGTATGCTGTGAACATAAGAGATAGTTTATACTTGGTAATTACAGAGCGATTACATGATTCTACATGAGCCCTTTAAAATATATCATACTACATGATTTGCTATATAGCAAAAAGGAAATGGAGAATAGTGAAATGTTGCAAATAATAATATTATTGAAACTCCACAGGAGTCTTCTAAACGTGCTGCTACAATAAAGAGAGATCACAAGCCCCTACTCTATACTCTTATCAAGAATCAATTAACAACTCTGATTCTTCTCATAATTGAAAAGTCAGTGAAGGATCAAAGTATCTATTTCTTTTTGGAAATGCAGACCCTTCCAGAACTGAGTCTAGGGACTGAATTGACTTACAAATGGAAAACAGAAGATTATTCATTGCAAAACATTCACTTTCTCCAAGGTAAACTAAAAGAGAATGCAATGAAAGCATGTTGTTTATGGATCAGACAGAATTTATTAGTTATAGTAAGTATGTGTGTTGAATTTAGCTACATACTGACATACATATGATATAACCTTTCTCATCAGGATGACTAAAACTCTTCCTGAATCAAGGGAGAGGATTGACAATTCCACTTGTAAATTTTTTTTTAAATTTTTTTTTAATAGTTTTCCATCCAAAATGTGATAGAATACAAAAAATCGAGAGGACTATTAGTGCAGATGTCCGGTATTTAAATAATGCTTTCCCAGCCAGAAGGCCGAGAAGCGATTAATGATCTCATAATGATTAATGATCTCATGTTTTAAAGAACAATAAGTAGACTAGTATATGTACAAAGCTCTGTAGCAATCGCAAACTCAATATTCATGTTTCATCTTAGCCTATGTGAGGGTGAAGGGTGCCTATTTACATGTCTACTTGCCAGTAGTATGCCTAAGGAAGCATATAGTTTTGGAGAAGAAATCACATGTAATTGGGTTATGCAGGTAAGCTATTTTGTCCATGCAACAAAGCAGGACTCACCACCGCAGTGTCTCCTGCTTGCCATCCTGGGAATTAGCTCAGGGGTTGCCCATCGTCTCATCTGTCCCCACCTCCAGGACCTGTGTTTCTCCCCAGACCATGTCATACTCTTCTGGACACATCCCTCTGGCGGTATCCCAATTGGTCCTTTCCTGCCTTCCAGGGGACCGACAGTCCTTAGTCCAATCACTTGCCTCTGGCAAACTGCAGTCCCAATTTTAGCCGCTCATCTCAGTGGCAAGTGGGTGCAAAGAGGGCGGGACCCAGGATCGCCTGCTACTCTGGGTCCTGACCCAGGGACCCTATAGCCAGCAGCCACCTCCTCCAACCTGTTGCCTATTTTCCCTGGGCCACTTCCCCCATACCCCTAACACCCTCTCAGCCCTTGTAGCAAGGCCCCAGCCTGGCAGTGGTCAGCCAGCAGCTCACCCTCACACTCTGCTGCCCCTGCCCAGCACTGCTCTATCTATGGCACTTCTTCAGGCAGTCAGTCCTCCTCCCTTTCCTTCCAGGAAGAGACTGCCTTCTGCTGTCCTGAGCAGCCCTTTATATACGGCCCTCACCGACCCTTATTGGCTGCTCTAGCAAGCCTTCCCCCTGTTGGTGGGCTCAATAAGCCCTTTCCTGATTAGTGGGTTCTGAGCAGCCTCACTGGTGCTGCTTTTAACCCCTTCTTTTCCTGTGTGAGACAGCCACCCCACCACCCTCCCCCTTAAAACCACACACCGGGGAGGCACGGGGTTCTATCTCCCCAGCTTCCCTCTCAGTTGGGCCCTCAAGAGGTCCCTTTCCTGCCACAGGTTTTCTATTAAGAGGAGCAACCTGCTTCCCTCTTCTAAAGTCTAGGTCCCCACCGTAGCCTGTCCCACTCTTGCGTGGGTTCCCCTGTCCATCTGGGTCCTCACCATAGCTCGTCCTGCTCCAGTGTAGGTTCCTCTTTTTATCTGGGGCCTCTCTGCCTCAAACAATCTCCCTTCCAGGGCCTTGGTCTTCACTGCCTCCTTGCCCTGAGCGGCCTCAGACCGAGCCAGGCTCTCTGGCCTCCCCCTTCTTCTGTGGGGACAATGCTGTCTTATATGGCCCTCTTTGTGGCACTGGAAGCACCCCTTGTGCTTTCCCTTGGCCATGGCCCTCCCATGCTCTGTCTCTGGCTTAGCCCTTCTCGCTGAGGTAGCCTGAGCCCTGAGAGTCTCCTCTGGGTGTTCCACCTTCAAGTGTCCCGGTTCTGCACAGGCTCAACAAGTCCGCCACCTCCCTGTTCTCGTCACCGAGGGGGGGGGGGGGAAGAGCAGAGAAGGCGGGGCTCTCTTAGGTTCTTCCTGTTTCTTGTTCTCCAGGTGGGCTTTGTTCCCCATCCCAGTAGGAGCACTCCTGCTTGAAGTGTCCCTGCCGCCCACAGGCAAAACATTGTCACTATATTAAGTCCCATTGAAGTTAAGCTTTCTGTAAGAGTCCCAGGACAATTAGAAACAACAATTGAACAGCATTTATCTCAATAGTTCTACACTTCTAGATAGTATGAAAAAGTTTAAGGACATGAAAAAAAATACAAATTTTCCCAAGACTCAATTAATTGATCATAAAAATTCAAATTCATTAACTCATTTCAAGTTTGCTCAAAAACAATAGGCCACCATGGTGGATTAGTGTGCTAGGTACAGCTGGGCAAATAACTTTAACAACTTTATTCACCAAACCTTGCTCTTTATATGCACACATTAATGGCAGATTGTGATTTATTCACTCTGAAATTTTTTTGCTGGATAATTTCTATGAGTAATTCTTAGTCTGCAGTCTGTTTTGTGAGTATTTGATATCTGAAATTTTAGCTGTTTAGCTGTTTTTCTTTGATCCATAGATCACATTACATATTACTCTTGCCTGATGGGATGGCCATAACTCTCAGAATAAGTTTCCCAGAGTAAACATTTCAGAGAAAATTTGTTTTCTATGAAAAATATATAAGCCTGCTTTGAAAATAAAAAGCTATTAGAGTGAACATTCCTGCCAGGAGACCCATTTGCTAGCACATTCACCAAAGTCAAATAAAGGGACCTTGAACATAGTTGAAAAAAATAAATAAAAAATCAGAACTAATATTTAAAGAAATAATTTTATGGCATTCACCCAGATCTATTTATAGGTGATGCCCAGCAAGAGTTATTCTCCTTAAAATAAAGATACAATGCTCTTTAGTTTCATGAAAGTGGAATAAACAATGGCAAAGGTTTTTTTTATGTAACATTAAAAAATTTAAATGTTCCTATTCCTTTTACTATTCCAATAAAACACTTACTTAATATAGTCTCATATGCTCCCCCTGCAGAATGATGTAGAATGTACCCACGTGGTGCCAAATTGAGTAACACTCCAGAAAAAGTTGCAGCAAGTCCAAGGTGAAAATTTGTGGCAGTACTGTTTAAAAGGAATTTACAATTACAAGAGCTCTCAGTCTTCCTGCTTTAGGTCAAACTGATCACCTGCCGGGATCAGGAAACCCATCCCCAATGGTATACTATTGTACTGCTCAGGTGCACTATGGGGTTATACTCATCTGTCACTGGTCACTGTCAGTAATAGGACTAGACAAAATGGATCAATTTCAATTCAACAATACTCATTTTCCTACAGAGGGGAAATAATCCTAATTTTATGAAACATGAGGCTTCCAGACAAACCCACAAAAAAATCAAGAAAAATGATGCATGGAATTGCCCTTTTTGACAAGAAGTGTGTCATGTCCATTTAGAATACAATTCTCTATTGAAGTACTACATAACATGCCTTGCAGGTGTATGGATTCTGAGCTATAGGCTTTAACCTCCAGCAGCTCTACACCAATTTCCTTTTTGTGCCAGAGCATTTCAGCGCTCAAGCTATGCGCACACTGCTTTTTTATTGCAGGGCCAGTTTGTAAAGGAGTGTGCTATAGTATGTAACTGGAGTTCAAAACAAAGGCCTCAGTTCAGTTTTGTTTCATTTGTGTTATGGTCTGCAAGCAAATTTTATTTCAATAAATTTCTACTAATTCACAACTACACAATGCAGAAGTATTTTAGGTTTTCTGGGTTTAGAAATAAAATTGCAGCAGATGTTGCAAAATCTTTTTGAATAATGTTTGAGAATCATGCCCTGCCTTTACAGCTCATGGGCTATATCCTGATGTCAGTTACTCTGGTGTATATTTGGAGTAATGCAGTTAATTGCGTGAAGTCAATAGAGTCACTCCAGATTTACACTGATGTAAACTGAGATCAGAACCTTAAGTGAAGTTGAAGTCTATTTAAGCTGAACTGGAATTTCTAAACCATACAGACTCAGCATGTAATCATCAACTTTGGTATTCAGCACACTGAGTATACGGTGCTCAGAAAAATAGGTAGCCAATAATTTTCCACAGAGGGATATACACAAGGATTATATTTTTAGTACTTAAGTAAACTGCTCTTCCTATGTATCATTATTTGTACCTTGGTTTGATGTGGTCTGTCTGTGAACATACAATATGACTGGTCTGATATTCTGAAATGTGTTATCACAGGAGATAATAATGGAGGCAACTAAGCTTCTTCAGTACTTTGCCGCCATCGTGTGGCTGGTGAGATAAATAATTTGGGGGGAAAACCATGAGTTATTAAAAACAACTTGCCCAGTTGTATTTATGATTCTGTGCAAGAGAGAAGAGTTATTCTTATAGCTACTTTTAATGAATTATCTGCTAATGAACTGAATAAGTGGACAGCAATATTGTGGTTTTGATGAGTAAAAGTAGTCAGTTTATTTAAAGCTTGATATCAAGTACTGGCATTTCCCTATACTATCAAGGCCATATCTTTGTTCTCTTTCCGTCTCTCTCGGTTTCAAAAACTAGCATGTTGACCGTGTATATTTTGGAAATAATTTGTTATCCAACTGAAGTACCGACTCCAGGTGCTACCTATAACTATATACATTTCAGAGTTTTCCTGCATAGACGAATCTGCTGAGAGTTCCTGCCATTTCTGCATATAGATCAGAAAGCCAAGACACTGGGCTCTATTGCACCTCTCTGTTCTGTTCTGTTAGTCAAGAAATATTCCTGCAGTGGCTGCAAAGAGGAGTCTGATAGCTCAGTTTATTTGCCCATTTTTTTCTCCCACACAATCGTATATAGCTGCATAAAGCTCCTCAAGGAGTCTCTGTTTCTCTCTATTGGCAACGTCTGCCTTTACCAACTTAAAAAATAGTTTATTTTTTTTTAACTCTTACAAATACTGTAAACCAAATTCAGAAACTGGGTTATCCCATTGGACCTATACTGGACCAGTGCTTACTATTCCAAACTCAGAAAAACCTCTATTTGATGTGAGTTTGCCTGAGTAAATATTGAATAAAACCTGAACAAGGTCCTGAGGGATCTGCCTATTTTGTTAAGTTCACACAGATAATTTTATTGACTTCACTGTGGTGACGCTGCCTTAGTACAACTCTGAGAAAAAATTGTACCTAGCGATCTGAAAACATCTGTTCCCTAAAAGTGTGCTAAATACTAATAAAAAAATGAAATCAATTGATAAAAATGCTAAGAGCTTCAGAATTAGACCCAGCATGCAGTACTATTCATTAAGTAATAGTTACTACAGGTAAAACCAACTGTCTTCAGGAACATCACCACAAATAATATGAATTCTAGAGTAACAATAGTACCGTATTTCTCAACTGATGATCTTAAAGAGCTGTACTAAATCAAGCAAGCAACATCTCAACATGCCTGTTAGGTAGGAACACTGTGGTCTAGATTCTGCCACCTTTACTCGCATTGGGTAGTACTCATCAGAGTAAACAGATACTTAAAATGAGTAAGGATAGCAGAATCTAGACCAACAGCTTTTATTGCAAAATAATTATCCCGAGTTCAAATTCCTCCATGGGTACTAAGGAATTATTTTTTTCTCCAAATGATTAGGTCATTTCAGTCTTCAAAACACAGGAGTGTGCCTTAATTCAAATTTACTTTGACGACAGTCCACTAAAAAGTCCAGTGTTGAAGCTAAGACTGACCTTTGTCAAGGTTTATGACAAACAAGTCTGTAGCCTCCTGCATGGAACATGGAGGGACAAGCACAACTTGCAATAGGGAAAATTTTGGAAAAGGCACCAGGAAGCCATTCTTTTTGCAGATGGCTTGAATGCCAGCTGCAGCATCTATGTAAATTGTTCTCTTAATAAAGAGCCAATGTAGTTTTGCAATAAATGAGTCTTCTCACACTATTACCCAGCACACAGAACAAAAAATGGGGTCTACTGCGTTGCTTTAAGTATCTAGAGGGACAACAGCAAGGGATGGTAGCATTTCACTAATCTCTTCTCCCCTTCCACTTGGACTTTCATCAAAAGTCAGAAGTTCAAATGCCACACTCTGGAAGATATTTCTCAGCAACAAAATCTAGCCTTATAATGATTCTTTTGGCAGTTACATTGACAGCTTTATAAGTTTTATAGTTGTTGTTGGGCCCATTACATGGTTAGGCCACACAGGAAGTATGCAATTGAGCTCTTTTTCTTCTTGAACATCAATTTGTTTTTGACACGGAGGCATATATGAACTTCTGTCTTTGTGGAATAATGTTTTATTTTTGTATTTAAAGGTATACAATAATAAAATGCACCTATCCTAGACCCTGGGCATTCAAATGTTTAGTCACACAACTAATCAGAATATTATTGATATTTATTTCAGGGGATTGGGGTCCTTTTATCCTTCTCATGATTTCCAAACTGATATTTCTTTCACTAAGAAAGACTAAATCCTGAGGCACACATCAGCTCTTTATTGATAAATAGCAATACCACTGGTCTGATTTGCAGGGTTTTCTTACGGGCATAAACGGATAAGGACTCTATTCTTCAACTCTTATTATTTAAGAAAGTCTAGCCTTTTTACAAAATTGATACCCCATTCTACCTCTAAACTCCTACATCCACCCCTGCTCCCCCCAAAAGCAAAGTTTCCCCTTCCCCAAGAAGGGAGAGATGCAACAGACACTCTGTGAAATCTACTAGGAACTTCACTGTTGCTATTGATTTTATATGGAAGGTGCCCAGGTATTAGTTTAATAAATTCATAGATTCCAAGGCCAGGAGGGACCACTGTAATCATCTAGTTTAATGTCCTGTTAAAACAGGCCATAGAACTTCCCCCAAATAATTCCTAGAGTAGATCTTTTAGGAAAAAAACATTCAATCTTGATTTGAAAATTGCTAGTGACGGAGAATCCACCACGACTCTTGGTCAATTGTTCCAATGATTAATTACCCTCACTGTTAATTTTAAAAAATTACATCGTACAGCCCATCTGAATGTATGTAGCTTCAGCTTCAAGCCATTGGATCATGTTGTACCTTTCTCTGGTAGACTGAAGAGCCCATTATCAAATATTTGTTCCCATTGTAGGTAGTTATAGACTGTAATCATCACCCCTTAACCTTCCCTTTGTTAAGCTAAATAGATTGAGCTCTTAAGTGTCTCACTATAAGGCATCTAATCCTTTAATCATTCTTGTGGCTCTTCTCTTAAATTGGAGAGGGTTATCAACATCCTTTTGGAATTGTGGACACCAGAATTGGGCACAGTATTCCAGCAGTGGTCACACCAGTGACAAATGCAAAGGTAACGTAACCTCTGTATTTCTACTCAAGATGTATCAATACCCCTTTTGGTCACGAGCATCACACTGGGAGTTCACATTAAGCTAATTATCCACCATGACCCCCCAATTTTTTTCAGTCACTACTTCCCAGAAAAAGTTCCCTCTTCCCCATTTGTAAGTGTGGCATACATTCTTTGTTCCTAGATGTATACATTTAGCTTTACCAAAACATACAGTTTGCTTATGCCCAGTTTACCAGGGGATCCAGATAGTTCTGCATCAGTAACCTGTCCTCTACATTATTTACCACTCCCCCAATCTGTGTCCTCTGCAAACTTTATCAGTGATTGTTTTATGTTTTCTTAATAAAGGTTATTTTCAGGTCATTAATAACAAAGTTAAACAGCAAAGGGTCAAGAAACAATCCCTGCAAGACCCCACTAGAAACAAACCCATTCAATGATGATTCCCTGTTTACCATTACATTTTGAGACCTATCGGTTAGCCAGCTTTTAGTGTGTGCTGCTAGGTTAGTTTTAGTTTGTGTCTTGATCCCCTTGGAATCACGTGAGCAGCCAGTGGGTGCAAGGCTAGCATCAGTCATAATGCCATGCCATTGAAACAGAAATTCCCACATTTAACTAGAGATCAGAAGACTGGTCTTGTGGCTAAGGCACTGATCTGGGACTCAAAGTTGCTGTAGTTAAGGCATGCATGAGTCGAGGGAAGTTTTGTAATCTCTCTTTTCCGGCAGATGGGGAACTGAGTTTCCTCAGTTCTCCATCCATACAATAAAAATACTTTCCTATGTTGTTATTGTAAATATAAATGTATTAATGTGCATGAGGTATTCAAATTGACAGTGTTGTATAAAGATCTAGATAGATGTATGAGTTTTCACAGTCATTTCTTGTGGCTCTGGCCTACATGTTGATTTTTTTTATGGGGCATCCACTTTGCTGTTCTGCACCAAAAGTGATTCCTTAGATGATCCAATGTTAGAGTTACAAAGGCTACAGATTTTTGTCAAGTAATTATTCTCCTTTTCAAGACTTGTCATAACCCTTAAGTTCATTTTTCAGTTTTCACAAATGTTATTAAGGATTAATGTGCAGCCAGAACAGTGCTATAGGTACATTCATAGAAAGATCCCAAGGTGCATTGTGAATGCAGTATACCAGAGTCCCTTGCACCCAGCTCTGAAGTGCAACTACATTTCAGGCTGAAAGATGTCAGCTACTTAACAGAGCGCAGCAGTTTCAGGCAGGGATCGAGAAGGAATAGCAGAGCCAACTGATGTTCTCAAAAACGACACTGCCAGGTAAAAAATACAAGCAGTTAACTATAATATCTTTCAGGGCTGTGTGTCAATAATGAAATCTCACTATTTTCTTTTGCTGACTTCTCTCAAATAAGTCATCACTTTGTTATGACCTGAGAGGTTTTTTTGGCTCCAAGATGTTCAATAAATGCATTTCATAAATCCTTCTCAACCTACATTATAGACTAATGAGAAAGATATTTCTTCTTTTTCAAGACTTCCAGCTAAAGAAACAAATGATACTGACTCATTCTAAGACTTTCCATAACTTGTTGATCACTGTCCCTTTCCCTTCTTGTCCCTTTCCCCAATCCCTCCACCACCAACCTCCACTTCACTCAGTTTCTCTCAATGTCTTTCTCTGCAGTCAAAGCTCAATGAAAAGAACTCCAGGTTCTACAGGTAACCACCATAACTAAGAAACCTATATGATGCACCTGGAAAATTCCACTGAGCACATTTAGTCATTTAAAAGTGGCAAGTTTATCATGAATTACTAAACAGTTCAGCTAGTGAACACTGAATCACCATTTTTGAACGTACAGTAGGTCTTTCACCACCCACATGGGCATGCTCATTCGCTTCTATGAGAAGAAAGCAATGCCAACTCATAACTCAAATTATGAAGCTTTGTTAGGTATTTTAGGTAAACATTTCAGCAAGAGTCCTGAACAAGAGATGTGTAGTCCTGCTTGCCATCATAATAGCTTAATACTATTAGCAGAGGAAACTGATTCATTGCTTGGAAATGCTAAGCATTTTTCACTTGCCCTGGATCAATAGAAGAGCTGTAATTTTGAAGTTTTTCTTCCATTTTTTTTCTGTCTAATTTGTAACCAACAAAATTTTTTGTTTTATATTTTCTTCTTGTGCCCATCTAGATTATCTGCAATAATGAAGTTCTGGTATCATGCCAATATCACCAGCTTATTTTCCTTCTACTATTTTGTATTACATAATTAACTTTCAAGCCTGTCAGTTCCTTGACATTATCCCACTAACCATTTTGGCTTCTGTTCAGGAAAGTGCTCACTTTAGTACATGTCTAACTTCAAGCATGTGAGTGGGCCCATTGAGGCCGACCTCTTCTGTATCTCCTGCATACTAACAAACAACCACAAATAAATAAAGAAGGAAAGGGGGTGGGGGGGGTGCAACAGTCTTGAAAAATGGCAAAAAATCAAACTTTATTCAAGACAAAATAAATTCCTTCACAAAGAGGAAATTCAACATAAAGGATATCAAGAAAGAGACAAGCAGTGGGTGGTGGAATGTAATCTGGAAGTCAGGAGGAATATGAGGGAATATGAAGAGCTAACAACCAAGAACCCAGAGACAAATAAGCAACGACTTAAGTATAGTGGAAGGAAGCCTGTGACAGAGTCATTTGATCAGCTTGATTGCCAGAGAATAAAAAGAGTAAACAAGAACGGAAATGTCTTTGTATTGAGTCTTCACTTCTGCACGGATAATCACGAAGTGATACTTCCTCAGAACTTTCATTTGCATATAATAAAAATGAGGCACTATCTGAGGATTAGAGGGTAGCCAGTGTTGCACCTACCTTTTTAAAGTCTTGCTAGGGTTTGTTGTGGGGACTACAGGCATTTGAACCTTACTTTCGTATTTGGCATGTTAAATGAAACGATTAAATATTGACAACTGCTACATAATACATATTAGATGAAACAATTGGAACTATATCCTTATACACCGATAGTCTCTACAATAACTGCTTAAGAATCATAGGGTCATAGTCATGCAGTATCGGCCAATGGGTATGTCTAGACTGTGTTTTAAAACCTGCATCAGCAAGTCTCAGAGCCCAACTCTACAGAATCGGACTCGTGCCAAAGCACTAAAAAACAGCCAGACCTTGTGTCTCAGGCTATAGCTCAGGGTCTGAAAACCTTCTCCCTCCCCAGGCTTTGATGCCTGAGCCCAAACGTCTACACAGCTGGTTTTAGCACCATTGTGTGAGCCCCAGGTTCTGAGACTTGCTGACATGGGTTTTAAAATGCAATCTGGACATACCCAGTGAAGAACAAGTAGTTAACTTGTTAGAACTCTCTGCTCTTCCCTTCCAGCAGGGCACCTTATTAGGGCCAGGCAGCAGGACCTTTGATGAGGGCAGCAAATGCCTGATATACTCTGTCACACAGCAGTGGAGTAGAGTGGAGTCCTCCCCGACCCCCACGTCCGCCCCCCAAAAAAATTACACAGTACCACAAGCCTAGGTCAAAAGTGTGTCTGACTCATGAGAACAGACAAAAGTTTGGAGGAACTGGATAAAAGTCAAAGTCCACAGTAATTTTTCAAGTAATTCTTCCTCTTCTGCAACTGGAAATTGTAAATGCCTCGACTGTTCTTTTTTAGGCTTCACCTTCTTCATGTAACTATGTGGCAATGTTTTTTTTTAAAGAGATGGGAAAGAAATGGGAAAGTAGCACTTATATCAGATGCTTATGAAGAGGAGGAGGAAAAGGGATTAATTTTTCTTGAAAACATAATTCCAATGTGGCTAGTCCATTTTCTCACATGTCAGTGGTAAAAGCTTTTTGTTCTAATGTGGAATCTGACATCAAAAGTACTTCGTTAAAGCCAAAGAACAGGGCAATGGAAATGTCTTTGACCCAGACCAATGAACTGCTTTCATAACTTTTCTTTTGGTCTCTAGTAACAGCTACACATGAGTGGAATGTATGAAGAAAGAAGGAATGTCATTCTCAGCCTGATCAAACATTTATCTAATCCAAGAATGAATATTACACAGTCTTACAGGACTCCAAGGACCTGTATTATGGACAAATTGCTTATCCATATCCAGTATAAACCAAATAAAATATTTTAATCAGATCATAAGACAGGATACAGGTACCATCACCTTTACTGGTATCTTTTATTCCACAGCAAGCAGTAAAGGGATTTAATCATCTCTTGGTTTGCTCTACTGTCAATTAGAACTTCATCTTTCAAAAGACTCTTCTTGATCCAGATCGTTTGGAGACAGCAACATGAAAGAAAGCTGTTAAATATCCATTAAATATCTTGGAGATGCCACCATCACAGTTAATTCCCTTGCTAGCCTCAGCAGATGTCAATAAATGAACATGGACACTGTTCTTTTCATATAATAAAAATTAAGCAGTATTAATGCTGAGAGGTCAAAACAGAAAGCACTGGAACAAACTAATAAAGAGCAATGAGCTAAGAGCCAGGACTGGATGGGATTCATCCAAGAGCTCTGACAGAACTTAATGTTTACATGGCTGAGATGCTTACAAAAAATATATTAGGTCTCATTTAAGTCAGCTACCATGCTAGAGAACTGAAGTGTCGCAAAAAAGGGTTAAAGTGCTGTAATGATCCTGGGAATTTCAAATCAATTAACCCTACTTTGGTACCAATTAACTGAATGAATTGTTAACAGAGTTATAGAACACTTACAATACTTCTCTAATGTTCCAGGTGCCATGCAGACACCTGCAGGGCTTGTCTACACTTTACAGTGGTGGAAACTGTGCCACTGTAGCACTTAGTGAGGACGTTACCTACACCAACAGGAGAGCTTCTCCCAACAGTGTAGGTACCCCACCTCCCCAAGAGGCAGTAGCTATGTCAACCTCCTGTCAACATAGTGCCATCTACACCTGGAGTTAGGCCAGTATAACTGCATTGCTTTTCCAGGGGTGATTTTCCACACCCCTGTGAGACCCACTTATACTGACTTAAGTTTGTAGGGTAGACCAGGGAACAATGTCACTGCCCCTAAACCACAAAGCATTCCATCTAAATAGAAGTCAAAAGATGGGCAATTAGGAAGCCTTCTGAGATGACATGAAGACCATCTTAAGAGCTGACATATGAGGGGCATATAAAGTAGAGCCATATAAAATACTGAATTACTGAGAAAAATGTAAGTCATGCACTCTTGTTTACAGTTTCTCAATAAAAGGAGAGGTCATTCAATGACATTAAAAAGGCAACACATTTAAATCTGATAAAAATTTATATACTGTATAATTAACTTGTGGATATCACTGTCATAAGAGGCCAAGACTGGCAGTGAACTTGGGGATTTTTCTCTCTCGCTCTGCAGCATGTGGGTCGCTTGCTAGGATTATCTGGATACATCTCACTTAATTATTTCCCTGTCATTATGGGGGCCTCAGGCATTGCTGCACCTTGGTCCCTCCTATTGTCTGCCTGTAGCACATAGTAGTCTAGTCTCCTGTGGATTGTAAACTTTGGTCTAATTTTGGTTGTTGGGTGTAGTGTGAGGGTGCCGGATGCTACCAGGCCTGTGATACAGGAGGTCAGACTAGATGATCTGGTGGTCTTTTCCAGCCTTAATCTCTATGACTCTAAGAGGATTAAAAATAAAATAAGATTAGAGGGTCATGTGAATAATGACCTACAATTATATTTTACAAGAGAAATATATATATAAGAGTTATTAAATCTTTATGTTTCAGGGCATAAGACAACCACTAGGGTTATGAAAAAATTTCCCTTCGGGTGGTTACTAGAATTCTTGAGTCTTCTCTTGAAGTATCTGGTACTTACTCTCACAACATGGAACAGGATTGAGACACATAGATGACAACTCCGTGGATGCTCCAGGGCTGGAGCACCCCCGGGGAGAAATTGGTGGGTGCTCAGCACCCACCAGCAACTCCCCATCCCCCTGCCCAGCATCGCCTCTGCCTCCTCCCCTGAGCATACCACGTACCAGCTTTTCCCCCTAGCTCCCAGTATTTGTGCTGTGAAATAGCTGTTTCGCGCGGCTGGGAGGGAGGCGAGGGAACGTGGCATGCTCGGGGAAGAGGCGCGGTTGGGGCGGGGATTTGGGGAAGGCGTTGGAATGGGAGTGGGGCAGGGGCGGGAAAAGGGTGGAGTTGGGGTGGGGCTGGAGGGCACAAGCACCCACAGGCGCCAGGGAAAGTTGGCGCCTATGTTGAGACATGTCAATGGGGCAATATTGGTAGAAATTTGATCAGGACTCTGACATCAATTTGCTGAACTTTTCTGTTTTCTGAAAATAAGCCTGTTTTATATAAAGGGCCAAAATAAAAGTATTAGTATGCATATTGGTTAAGCATCTCACCATATACTGTACATGTGGAAATCAGAGCTTTTACATATGCTAGAATTTAAATGCATAAAATGCTGCAAAAAAATCCAAGTTTAGGGTTTTGGATGCAAGGGTATTTTTTCTTGAAGCTCCCAGTGACCTGAAATTAAGAACAGCTAAAACCAAACAAAATGCACCAAAATGCTCTCTGTGGGTCATGGTTTATTTACGAACTCAAGCCCCTAATGCTACAACTGACTTCATTCAGGTACAAAGATTCAGCCAAGATCTCCACTGAGCTCTGTATGGGCTTGGTCATAAATGTGCTTTTCCTTTATCCCGTTCAAATTTAAAGAGGTATGGAATGGGGATGGAGGTGGTGTAGAGGAATATTGCAAATTTAAGACCTCATCCTGTAATCCTTGCACATTCTACTGAAGTCCATGGGAGCTTTGGGAGTCCAAGGAATGCAGCATCAGATGAGTGATAACAGATCTGTAACTTGATTTGGGGAAAAAAGGATGCAATATTCTGTTCTATTTATGTTCTTATACTGCACTCATCATCCTAGCACTTGAGTGGCTTCAAAAAATTTCTTCAGTGGACTACAAGGTAGAAGGTACCACTCAGTGTGAGCATGCGAGATGGAATCTTTCCCAGAATTAGCAATGTAGTTATTTTCAAATGAACTCCCAGTAGTGGCTTATCACACACAGCAATAATTCCGATCCTTTAGGTTAACATGTCCCAGCTTAAATACAAAATTAAGTGTTTAGGCTAGACGTGTTCTCTGTCAAGATTTAAATCTATGTTTTGTTATAAAGGATCAAAGTTATTCTTAACATTTCGTTTAAGATGTTTACTGTTGACTCAGGGTTGAATTCGAGGGTTTGTTCCAATTTCATTAACATGTATACAATTCACATTCAGATGGACTTTATAATTTTCAGTCTCAGAATGCATATTCTAGTTCACATTGACATTTTGGCTAATTTATATTGGAATTGTATACTTGGCTATGAAATAATATATATCAGGAAATACTAAAAAAATTTAGACTGTAAAAATACTAAAATTATGGGTAAGATGTTCTCAGTTACAACAGTGTAAATTTAGAGTTATTCCATTGCCTTCTTAGTATGAAAGGTCTTGGCCATTAATGAATGATGATGTAGGAGCTGCCAAAAGCGCGGCTACATGTCCTACAAGTGTGCAATGACTCCAGTCTCAGAAATGAGCCAAGGGGTGGAACTAAAGACAAAGGCCTTGGCCACAAACCCATGAAAAGGGGTTCTTGGAGGCCTCACAATTTTCCTATTCCTGGAGTTCTCTAAGAAGGTGGAAAATACTAGAAGCTCTTTCACATTGCTCTTGTAAGTGAAGATATTTCAGCAAAAGGTCAGAATAAAAAGTCTCCTCTTCAGACCTGTCCCAGTCTCACGTGGTTGGGTCCACCAATAGACACTCCTTTCTTTAACCCCAGAATTAACTAGTGAGATAGCATCTCTTTTCTCTGGAGATTAGCAGTTCTCAGTCTGTAGAAAATCTCTCCTCCACTTTTAGTGTTTCAGGAGATATTTTCCAGCAGTAGCATCAGGTATGCTATCCCTGAGAACATGAATGACACCCATAGTACTGTTGTGAGAATTCTCACACAGGCATTTCTGCTTTTGTATTACAGTGCTGCTCTTGCAATATTTGAGTGGCTTGTTCTATCTAGAGATCAAAGATGTCCTCATGTGGCAAAGGTGGCTTCACCTCAGAGAACAAGTGATAATTTTTTTTAAATGGCACTATCCTCCACATGTGACTTTGTAGCACTCTCCTTGAACAATGTTAAGGCTTGAATCAGGGTAGCAACAGGAGAGAGTCAAGGTGCCACAGGACTACACAAGTTATTACATCATTTAAAGCCTTTCCTTTCTTTGCTAGGAATGCCTAAAATGCCTGGCAAAAATCAGGTTATATGTTGGAACTAGACGTTTGATTTGCCTTCCCCACATCAACAACATCCATGGTAGAATTTCTTTCATACATGCTGCAGGTCCAGTACCTCATAAGTATCACACAGCTCTGGGCACAGCTAACAAGATTTACAGGAACCTTCATTCTTTCCAAGACACTCACAATATTGACTGCTTCCTCAGTTTAGGAGATAGCAGCTAATTTAGGTAATCCTCCCACCAGGATGGCCCTGGTGGTACTGAATCTCCATTATTGCACCAATCCACTAGGAGGTTGACTGCACCTTGCTTTGAGGTCCAGAAGTCAATGTTTAAATGGGCACTATATCTCAGTCAAGCCCAGAAAAACTGATCCCAGCAGTGCCATTTCTCCATTAGGCAGGATGTCAGGAGCCCAGTAATTTGTAGGCTGGGGCAGTATTGATCTGATCTGTGGAATTACCTGTATCCACAGAACGTGTGACACAGTCACAGCTGAGTTGAGATGGATTCCAACTATACAAGTTTATTCTTAAATTAGAAAGCGAGTCTTCCCTTGCATGGACTTCCATGGGAGCAGGCCCAGGCACCTTATGATATATCTACACAGCCCACAGCAGCAAGCATCCTGGGTTGACAGACTTGGGCATGGGGGGCTCAAGCTAGTATTCTAAAAATAGCTGTGTAAACATTGCTCTGATGCTGCAGCTCAGGCTGGGCTTTGGGATCTGAAGCCCACCCCTCTCCTTAGGGGGTTGTACCTTATATAGAACAGTATGCCTTTGTTCAGAATGTGGAAAATCCATTTGAGTGTTTCATACACATTAAAGGCCTAAATTCAACCTTCAAAATACACACTCCTTCCAGAAGAGTATGACTTATATACCAAAGGGCAGATTTTGGCTCTTCAGTGGACCATGCTAAACAAAAATAAAATTTTCAGATTACATTCAACCAAAGTATTGAAACACACTTTGTAGTAATGTATTATTTCTAGAGTGCCATAGGCTTGTAAAGTAAACTTAAACTAAAAAGAGAAGTACCTTATCTAGGGAGCTTAAAATCCAAGGCCCCAATGTAACAAATGATATTAGCATGTTTAAAAACTTTGCTGGATTAGAATGTAAATTAGGACAAGAAAGGATGTCAAACACAATGATAAGGGTTGAACAATATGGTAAGGATGAGGTTTACATGAGGTTATGTTTCTATTTTTGTAGTTAGATTAGAAGATTGAATTTGTTCCCTCAGACATGAATGGTGGATGGAGGTTAGTATTGGAAAACTAACTGAAAGTAGTAACGATTGAGGGGGGATTGGAAGGAGAAGAATGAGGTTGCAATACGCACAATCTTCTTCTATGCATTAGAAGGCAGCACAAGAGAATGTGAAGGCTCATTTGCAAAAAGACACACCCATGAGAATGTTGAGATGCATTAAATTGGCAGAGCCAAGAAGGTACACGTGGGAGAAAGCTGAGACTCCTAAACAAGGAACAAAGAATCAACATTAACTGGTTTCTACAAGTTTCTGCTGTGTTCTATCTCAATATACTGTTTAGACAGGTGTTGACATTCCTTACAGTTCAGTAGTGCAAATCCTGACTTGGTTGATTTCACTTACTGAAAGGTCAGCAATTTCCAGAAAATAGTATGAAGGAGAACACATACTATGTAAAGTTGGGGGCAGTGGGGTGCGAATGAAAGGATAATGGGGCTCAGCTGGACGTAACTGTAATACCAAAAATAAAATAAAATAAAAATAAATAAAAACCAGAAGAATTAAGTATTGGAATCATTAAACAAAAAAGTTAAAGTGGAAACTTTGGTACAACTTTGCCAAAAGCAACCAGAAAATATTCCCTTAAAAAGTATTCACTACACTATAAAACATTTAAAATCTGGAAAGAAAAATAAGGTTGTATGATTTCAGGTCTTGATTTTTTTTTGTTTTCTTTTTTTTTTAAGAATAAGTAAATTGCCTTGGTACAGGAAAAAAAAATTGGCTTCCATTTGCTGACTGGCTTGAATCACCAAGGAGTAATCATCCAAACATTAGCAGGCTTGCAGACAATAACATACTTTATAATACACACACATATATACACAAGTATTGTTAACTAATTTGTGAAAAACGTAGGGATGCCTACAAGCTCTTACTAGAATTGGTTATTCAGAGTAGAGACTCTTTTTTTAAAAAAAACACCACCATCCCCACGTCAATATCCATATCCCTTGATCTAAGCCCTACTGAACACTTTTTCTGCAGAAAATGCCATAACAATTGTAATTCCGCAATATGACACAACACAGTACAGGAAAGTTGGAAAGAAGGTATCACAACTTTTTGATGTTTAAAACTGACAGATGGCAGCATAAGATTTTGGCAGGGTCCTGAAAGAAATCTTGGAAATAAACTTATTTTTTGAATAACTAACATACTATTACGGTTATGCGTGAAATACCTAGCCCTCCCACTTAAACAAAAAAGACTCAAAGTAAGCAAGTAAGCATGCCAGACAAAGGAACGCATTCAGATATGAAGACCAAATTGCTATAATAAAATATTAAGGACTTGTTAGTGTCAGTTGCAAAAGAAAAAAGGATCAAACTATGGTGAGAAAATAGGATTTCCTTAACATGAGATCTCAAATGGTACAGGAGATAGGAAGGTCTCCCAAAACCCACTGAAAGGGAAACAATGAATTCAAAAAGGCAGTATGTTGTAAATTAAATTGATTACAGAAACAAACATATTACAGGTTTATTTAACTTCAGGTTAAAATATTTAAGTTACCTTAATTGTACTTAGATATTATTTTCTCTCTATTGCTGGCACTGCAGGGTAAATAATATGTATCTCTGATACAGTGCCTTTTATCAGTCGATCTCAAAGCAATACACCACAGGAGTTATCCTCTCCTCCCTTCGATACAAGACTGATGTACCGTGACATGAAATTGTGAGGAAGTTTTCTTTGCTACTGTCCATACAACAGTGCAGTATACTGTGAATCAGAAAGCTGAAGATTTCAGTTACTAACGCTGTCTATGTGATATCTTTCGTTTGTAAAATTACCTTGTTCTCCTGGTATCAGCTGAATCAAAACCAGAAAAAGTATGAAATATCAAGATGGATAACATTATTTGGCATTCAATTACTGCTCTGACCATAATCACTCTAATAGAACTGCAAAACTAGCAGCAAGGAATAAGTCATGAGAACGAATGCCAAATACAGAAAATGTCTTCACCTTCAGATACGTTTGATTTGCATGAACAGGAAACTAATTTTTAAAAAGCTAGAAGCAAAAGAGCTTTAGTATAGAGATTGCAGAAAGCTACCATGACAGAAAACCAGTTAGAAGTTGTTATTGGCTCAGGCTTATTATTTTCCATACAAGAGATCCATAAAATTATTGTTCAAAAACATCAAGCAATACACCCTTTACTTACAGTACTGCAATCTGGGAATGTGCTGATTTACTCAACTACATAATAAATACTCAACTACATAATAAACAGAGATGGGGAAAACACCAACAACATAAACAATATAAGAGAGGGTTGGAGCATGGTTCCAAACCATCCCATTCTGAGTAACCCAGTTAACCCCTTGATGACTGCTTTACTGTGCATGGTACCAACAACAGAGGAAAGCACAGGGCTCTTAAAATATATTGGCTACTTCATGTATTGGATGCTTGAGAGGACTGGTAATGGCTGAAGTCCTTCTCTTACTGATTGAAATCAATCACAAGTCAGTAATGACTGAAAACTATTACCATCTTCTGGTTGATAGATGGTTTACGTAAAAATAATTTGGTGGTGTCAATACACTTCTCTGTTTTAATGATGCGTTTACTTATGACATGCTATTCAGCCATTAGGTATTTGTGCGCGCTGTACGGAATTCAAGACAGAACACGGTCTCTTCTAAACCAGACAGATAGAATTCTAGCTGTATACAAGCCTGTTTGTTATTTTTAATATGCACCTCCTGTGACGAAGTGGGAATGTTCTTAATGTTTTCTTTGAATACTTAGTGGGGAGTATTGACCTGGGAAGGTTGCAGGGGAGTTTTGCTGGGACTGGCTGCATTGGGGATGGGAGACTTTCCTTGAGGGTGGATACCTGAGCACGTAACATGAGAACCCAGGAGGGGGGTTGGAAGCCAGGTGACACTTTTGCCCGGGAAACTGGACAAAGGCTGGGGGTGGAGCCGGGGGGAGGCTGAGTGAGACGGTGGGAGGGAGTTTCAATTTGGAGCTGGGTGGGGAAATGGAGGGGAACCCAGATGAGCCTCTGGCCTCCCAACAGGGCTCTGGGCTCCCTGAACCCCCCCATCCTGGATCTAACTGAGGGGGGTCCTGTTTGTGCCTGCAAGACCTGTCTTGGACTGTGTTCCATTCATCTGTGTTTTACTGGCTGGCTGAGAGTCATGATGAATCACAGGAAGCCAGGGATGCAGGGCCTTGTCTCCCCCACACTCCGTGACACCTCCTATTTAGAATGCACTGTGATTCCATATAATCATGATAAGGGGACAAATATCAATATCATTTACACACACCCTCCCTGCATTAAGTGCCTTCTAGTACACCATCCCCAAAAAGAAGGGCCAAAGGCAGAATGAGGCATAGGAGACTGAAATACCATCACTCTCATGAACAGTGTTAGATGCTTTATGTCCAGGAATGTTGGCAGATCGCTCTATCTAGATACCTTTTATGGTTCCCATCACCACAGTATTTGGCATTAATATTATTTAACATTGATTCATCCTTACAGACACTTCCACAAGGCAGAGAAATTGAGATTACTGGCCTGTAACAGGAGGTCCTTAGAGATGTGTGGTCCCTAACTGAATTCCACACGAGCATACCATGCAGCTGAGATCACAGATTTCTAGCAAGTAGGGTCCATTGGTTTGCACCTGCACAGTTGTTATCCTTGTGATCTGAACTAAGAGCATAAACAGCGGTGCAGCCTGATGTCTGTGCAGTTCCTCTCCTGCGCAAATCAGAAGAATCCAAATCAGATGGAGGAAGTAGGGCAGATAATGGAATAGAGATAGGGACCACACAACTTCCCCTTAAAGGTCAGTAAACTCCATTTTTTCTTCGAGTGCTGGATCTTATGTGCATTCCACACCTGGGTGATTGATAAGCAGTATTTAAACAGGAGAGGATGAGAAGACGCACTTGGTATAGATGCTTGTAATACTTCAGTCCCAACAGCTGCATCTGAAGAGAATGCATCTTGATACTTCATTAATGCATGGATGGAACTCCAGGTAGCTGCTCTACACACGTCCAGTATAGGCACCTCTTGAAGAGATGCTGATGAGGTTGCTTGTTCTGTAGTGGAAAGGGCTCTCACACCATCCAAGAGAGGAATACGTGCCTATTGGCAACACAGAACAATGAAGTCACAGATCTACTTAGAGAGTCTGAGCAAATAATGCCTCTCCTCAGGACCATTCTGCTGTATACTCCTGTGGGAATTCTGCTCCACTGCACAATGCAGAATTTTGCATAAAATTATGGTTGTGCACACAGAATTTCCTTTCCCCTCACCGAAATGGGCTGCAGTGATACTAGCTGCCACTAGGGTCCGCTGGATCCAGTAGAGCCCAAGCTGCACATAGAAGACGCTGTTGAGGGGCGGGAGAGGGAGCTAGAGGGTTCCTGGCAGCTGCAGTTTCCAGCATGCCCGGAGGGAAGGAGACGGTAATGTAGGGTGATCAGATGTCCCAATTTCATAGGGATAGTCCCGATTTGTGGGTCTCTTTCTTATAAAGGCTCCTATTACCCCCCAACCCCGTCTTGATTTTTCACACTTGCTGTCTGATCACCCTACGGTGGTGTGCAGGAAACTCCGTGCAAGCCTGGCACTGAGCATCAGGCTGTTTCTCTCTCTGAATCCCTGGGCTCTGCGGGGAAGGGGAGCTGGTGTTTGGGCTGGAGGTGTCCCATGGCTGGGCTTTGGGGTGGTGGGGGTTTGGGTGTATTGTCTGGAGGGGCCCCATAGCTGGGCTCTGTGGGGGAGGGTTTGTGGGTATCTGGTCTCCTGGCTGGACTCTGGGAGTGGGGAGCAGAGAAATAGGAACTGGGCTGTCATAGGGGTTTCTTTAACTCTCTACTCCTGGGGGAAATGTTGTGTGTGTCTGTATTATTACAGACATACCTGCTCACAGGTATTTTGAAATAAATTACCAAACAAATTTACACTGGTGTGATTACATAGTGTTATTTTTTCAAATAAAATTTGCAAAGTTTTAACTTTTTTGGCATAGAATGTTCGCAAGAATAGCTGTATCAACAAATAACCTTTGTGATTTTCTAAGCAGTTTTGTCTTTTGCAGGTAGGACATCAGAGTTCATCTGACTTCAGAGAGTGAAGTCTTCTCTACTCATTGGATACATGCGGTTTTGAGAAGAACGCCGGTAAGTGGATAGGTTGATTTATGTGAAACTCAGAGATTACTTTTGGGACAGTAAGTGAAGAAAAAGGGAAACCTCCTTCTTACACTATTTTTTATAAGACAGGTCAGCCACAAGTACTCCCAGCTCGCTCACCCTTCTGGCTCATGTGATGGCAACTAGAAAGGCTTCCTTGATGGAAAGGTGGGTAATAGAACATGTGGCCAGTGGTTCAAATGGTGGTCTGGTAAGTACCAATAGTACAAGGTTGAGGTCCCATTGCGGAGCAGTTTTCACTACCAGTGGAAAGGTCCTAATTCGATCTTTCAGAAATCTAATTGTTCTTGGATAAGTAAAAATGGAGTAGGCCTAGGCCAGAGGATGGGAAAGGTTCTCATTGCTGATAGTCCTTCTAGCAGCAAACTAATGGCAACCTCTGCAGTTTTCAGGACTGGAAATTCTCGGATAGCAGGGATACCTGCAGATTCTGGATAACTGATTATGTTGCACCCAGCAAGAGAAATGCCTCCATTTAACCGGATAACATTTTTGGTGGACTTTTTCCTACTTTGATTGAGAATAGACTGGACTGCCTCTGCACATGAACGTGCTAGATCTGATGCCTACTCAAATACCAGGCCATGAGATAAAGGGGCCTGTGGTGGGATGTTTAACTTTGCCATTCTCCTTAGTTAGTAGATCTGGAAATAGTTGCATGCTGATGGAAGGACAGCTTGACTTTCACAGAAGTAATGCACATTGGAAAACATAATCCCAACGATACATATAAAAGTATGGGGTCTGAATTAGCTGTTACCACTCAAGAAAGAGCTCTTGGAGTAATTGTGGATAGTTCTTTGAAAACATCCACTCAATATGAAGAGACAGTCAAAAAAGCTGACAGAATGTTGGGAATCATTTGGAAAGGGATAGATAATTAGACAGAAAATACCATAGTGCCTCTATATAAATCCATGGTATTCCCATATCTTGAATACTGTGTATAGATCTGCCTCCCACCCCATCTCAAAAAAGATACATTGGAATAGGAAAAGGTGCAAAGAAGGGTAACAACAACAACAACAAATCTATAAAATAAGGACTGTGTGGAGAAAGTAAATAGGGAAGTGTTATTTACTCCTTCTCATAAAACAAGAACTAGAGGTCACACAATGTAATTAACAGGCAGCAGGTTTAAAAGAAACAAAAGGAAGTATTTCTTCATACAATGCAAAGTCAACCTGTGGAACTCTTTTCCAGAGGATGTTGTGAAGGCCAGGACTATAAGGGTTCAAAAAAGAACTAGAAAAGTTCATGGAGGATAGGTCCATCAATGGCTATTAGCCAGAATGTGCAGGGATAGGGTCCCTAGCCTGTTTGCCAGAAGTTGGGATTGAGCGATGTTGTTCTGTTCATTCCCTCTGAAACACCTGGCATTGGCCATTGTCAGAAGACAGAATACCGGTCTAGATGGACCATTGGTCTGACCCAGTATGACAGTTCTTTTGTTCTAATGAAGGTCCAGAAATCAGAATTGTCTGTGCCAGTTGGGTCTTATGAAACTAATTTGATCATTGTTGTAACAAATTTTCTGCAGAACTTACAGTGAGAAAGGAATGGAAGGAAAGCCACATCTGAGATGGTCTGTCCATGATAACAGAAAGACATCACCTCTGAAGCCATGGCCCAGAGCTGCCCTGGAGAATTAGAGGGTGAACTTTTTGTTTGTTTGGGGTGCAAAATCTCATCATTCCCCACTATCTGAATAACTTGTTTAGGATGGAATTATGTATGTTCCACTCGTGGGCTGTGGAGGAATAACTGCTGCAACTGTTCACTAGAGAATTCTAAGTACCTGGTAGGTACCTTAGAATGTATCAGAGAAAAATTTGTGGTTTCTGGTGCACCAGTTCCATAAACTGACTTCTTTTAAATAGAGATGAAGGGATTTTGATCCACCCCATTTATGTAAAAAACAAAACAAAACAAAATAAACAACAGTTGTCATTATGTCTGACAACTGGGAAGCGGCAAGTATTGCAGGCTAGATGGACTGCTCTCAGCTGTAGTAGGCTGAAATGTATTCCAGCCTCCCAAGGAAACCAAGTGCCTTCCATGGTGTGGTTGTCTGGGTGGGCTCCCTATCCAATTAGGGATGTATCTGTGGCAAATGTCCCATTAGGTGTGAATTGTCAACCAGGTGAGAGAAACTATGACATTGGTAGGGATTGTTAGCCTGGCGTTTATATGGTTTCTGTCTGTTGAGTAAAAGAATCAGAAGCAGGTCAGTAGGCAATGTAGATGAAGCCTGGCAAATGGTATTACATAAGTACACAGTGCCACATGGCCTAGTAGGAAAAGGCAGGCTTTGACGGTGACATGAAAAGTGGCATGACTTATCAAATTATTCATGGCCTGGAATGGGGTAGTAAGAAGGAACTGGAGAGGTATCAGTCTACACCACCATAGTTCAGAGCATGAGAACAGCACAGGCATGGACCAACAGACAATATCTGCTAGAAATTTCCAATCTCAGGTGCATGGTGGACATGCATATTCATGTACGGAATATGCATAGGGACCAGCACAAGAAGCAGCAGTTATATTTTCCCCACTTTACATGTGGAGAAACAGACAAAAATATTATTGAGAAGTGCACTGCCCGAGGTCACATGGAAAGACTATGGCAAAGTTAGCAACTCAACCCCAAAGTCTAGTCCAATGCCTTTGTGATGGGTTCCCCCCCCAGGTGCCACCTGGAACTGGGGTAGCTCTGAGTTCTCTGACCCACCAGCCTGGGCTCCCTCTCTCACTGTGCTTATGTGACAAGCTGAAAACCTGCTCCTGGTCCTACATCTCCACCAGCATTCACACAGGTAAAGACCCAGCTGTAGTTACATGCAGGCTCTCTGACTAGCCACTGCATGAACCAATAGTAGAAAGATTAAAGCCAAGGTAACTCTCAGCTCCTAGGCACACACCCCTTCTGGAGCATAAACCCAAAATTATACCATCTTGCGCTACAGATTATACCATCATGCTGCAGATTCTTAAGGGACAAGCTGCACTTGCTTTACATCTTGGAAGCCCCAGGTGTTTCATTCACAGGTTAGAAATCCCTTTAGCCTGAGTCCAGCACTTCCCCCAATTCAGGTGTTTCCAGGAGTCGTCCTGTGTGGGGAGTGGAGAACAACAAATGATGTCACTCCCTGCCTTATATAGCTTTAGCGTATGGCAGGAACCTTTTGTTTCAAAACTTGGTTCCCAGATGGGTTTGTGGAAAAATACTGACATCACAAGATGGAGTTCAGAGACATGTGGTCTGGTCACATGCCCTTGCAGTGTTATAACATCCATTGCTTACAGGCTAGCCAAAACACCCACAGGAAGGTTAAGCTATTCCACAATCCATTGTCTTTGCTGATGGGCCATCAGCCCTATCTAGCTTCTTCATTTTTGTACCTGATGGGCTGGCTGTAGGTTTTTTCCAGAGTAAGCCCATTTGAAATACATATCCCTAGTCAACATTCATAACTTCAGATACAAAAATGATACATGCATATAAATAGGATAATCATATTCAGCAAATCATAACTTTTCCAATGACACCTCACATGATCCATCTTGTACAAAATGAATCATAATTATGCCATAATTATACCATAATAATGACTGTGAAGAATAAGGGGTGCAGTGTCACAACCTTAACTCCACAATTATCCTCCTCTCTTTCTATGTCCCTTCTGTAGAAAAATAGGAGACTTCAATCTCCATGGTTGTCAAGCCAATAACTTACAAGCCATGTGTTTAAAAGATGCGAGTATCTTTCAGGGCTGCCCAGAGGATTCAGGGGGCCTGGGGCAAAGCAATTTCAGGGGCCCCTTCTATAAAAAAAGTTGCAATATTATAGAATACTATAGTCTCATGGGGGCCCCTGTGGGGCCTGGGGCAAATTGCCCCTCTTGTCGTTGCCCCCTCCTCCCCCCCGGGTGGCCCCGGTATCTTTAGATTCTTCATAAGAAAAAGCACATGCTTGTCTGAGCGAGGATGAAACATACATCCATCTCAAAGAAAAATCTTTGTCCTTGAAATGTCATTCTATGGTGCAGCAAAGAGTCCTGTGACACCTTATAGACTAACAGACATATTGGAGCATGAGCTTTCGTGTCATGCATCCGACGAAGTGGGTATTCACCCACGAAAGCTCATGCTCCAATACGTCTGTTAGTCTATAAGGCGCCACAGGACTCTGCTGCTTTTACAGATCCAGACTAACTCGGCTACCCCTCTGATATTCTATGGTGCATTACTGAGTTTAGTCCTAACGGGCTTTGCCTTTCAGGCTTGTCGTGTCCATTTATGTTCTATCCTTTGAATGTGCACGAATAGTCCCACAGGACCGTTTTAGCCTCACTGATTCATGTTTTTATTGCTTTACAATCCCTGTTGACTTGAAGGCTTACGTGTTCCTGTTTTACATTTACATTTTTGGCAGAGCTTTTATAACAAAGATACTGAGCATGTTTAGCTGTATAACAGGCTTTCTACATTTATTACTCATGAAAATAGTTACCTATTAGAATGACAAGCAATAGAAAGAGATTTTCCTACTTTTCTCTGTATTCTCTGTATAAAAATAAAGCTTAAAAAAGCATAAGCATGTTTGAGTCTTCATTTTCCTGTAATACATTAACGGCAGGAATTATGAGTGCTGAATTTAATCTCAACACATGTGTTTTTAAGCAATCAGGAATGGTTTATTTCAAACTAGTGGACAAATGCTCAATAGTTGCAGTGCTAAAGACTAATATTCTTTGTTTTTCTTGGGTTTAAAATCCTTAGTCTACAGTATAATTTATAGTTGCTTTAAGAAACTTCTAAGACACTTGGAAATTACTATCAGTGGCTGGCCAATTCTATGATGATTGGTTAACCTTTTTGCTATTAAGGAGGTGGGGCGGGGGGGGCGTGGAGAGAGCAAGAGAGACTGAGGGCATTATGCCAGTCTTTTTTACTTTTTATCCTCATTGAAGTACTCATGGTATCCTACCCTCTGACTTGATATCACATTTCCCTCCCTTTGTCTTCTTTTCATCAAGACTGTCCTTTAGCCAAAAGATCTGCATGGGACATAGACTCTTTAAAGGCCAATAATTCTGCTAACTCAACCAAGATTGCCACAGAGCAACACAAGATGTTTCCCTTTCTAGTGGTTAAGTAGAGTTTTCTTCATTCTTTCCATTCGTCTCTCTTTTCTTCTCCCTGGTTCATACCGTTGCCTCCTACACACATGCACTCTCCATTCTCTCTCACACACTACTACCCTCAGAATGAAGACAGGCCTCATCATGAGCTTGGATATGTCAGTCATCCCCCCCACTGGCCCTACTTCATGTACAGATAACTTTCAAATGTGGGCAAGTCTTGATGTGTTCTGTGCTGGGTTGGCTGCCCACTCTTCAGGCTCAAGGAGACACGAGTTCCATGCCAGTGAGATAGATCTCACATGCCAACTCAGTCACACAGGCCTAAGGTTTGCTCTTGCTTGTCAAGAAGTTCATTGTTTACTGCTCACACAACATATGGTTCTCCACAGCAAGTAGCGTACATTCCCACACACCTAGGAAGAGAGCAACACTGAAAACACTGCTCTACAGTGCTTCTGAAATAAATGTAGTCCAACTTTACTAATTCTGGGTCACTGAGAACGAAAATGATGCTTAAAATTGTTGATTGGCTCTAGTTTTCAAGTTATGCTATTGGGTCAATATATACGACCCTTGACTTGGGAATGGCAGAGGATAAGTGAGTTATAAAGGGAAGGGATCTCAATTTAAACCAGAAATGACTAAAATACATCTTTGACTGGATCTATGAATAAATCTATGACTGGGTTTGGACAGTACTTGCTTTTTAGGCAAAACAATGAATGATGTAATCTGAAGCTGGTATTGCATCATACATGATATGAATTGCATCATGTTATTCCTAGAAGTCATGGATGATGCAATTATAACAAAGCTTACATCACTCTGCTGAACAAATTGCCCTATATCAGCTCTAGAAATCATACAGTGTTGTGCTCTCTTATTTGTCAGTGTTTGATTTTGCAAAGGGACACATTTCTGTTTAGCCAAAGTGAGCAGAGATGCCTCATACTTGTGTGAGCAGTGCAGATAACTTCTGCTATGTTTGTGGTGAAGTGACTTTTGCATCACAAAAGCGCAGTATAACCACTATGGTTAAGAAAGCCTATCACCTTTAGTTTGGCTGCAAAATTGGAGATCAGGACAAGAGGTGGGCCCCACACATATGCTGCAACACTTGTGCAACAAATCTTCGCCGGTGGTTGAACAAGAAAAGGAAATCTATGCCTTTTGCAGTGCCAACGATTTGGAGAGAGCCAACAGATCATACTAGCAATTGTTACTTCTGCACGGTGCCTCCAGTTGGGAAAGGTGTGTCAAAGAAGAAAAAGTGGACTGTGCATTATCCAAACATTCCATCAGCTATACGCCCAGTACCCCCCGGAGAAGGACTGCCGGTTTCTGATGCACCAGAATCATTCTCACTTGAGTCAGACGAGGAAGAGGAAGAGGATGAAACTTCTGGTCCTGAACCATCAATGTCACAGGACCCACATTTTCTCCCATCCTCCTCCTCTGAACCACACCTCATAACACAAGGTGAACTGAATTACCTTGTCAGGGATTTGGAACTACCCAAGAGTAAGGCAGAGCTGTTGGGCTCCAGACTACAGCAGTGGAATCTCCTGGCAGGTGATGTTAGGGTTTCCATGTTCCATGACCGTCAAAAGGATCTTGTCCCATTCTTCTTCATGGAAGGTGATCTTGTAGCCTGCAACAACATCGATGGTGTGATGGCAGCCCTCAACATCGTTCACGATCCAGATGAGTGGAGACTGTTCATTGATTCATCAAAGACGAGTCTTAAAGCTGTTTTACTGCATAATGGCAATGTTTTGCCATCAATTCCAGTTGGTCATGCAGTCCATATGAAGGAAACCTATGACAACATGAAACAACTTTTGAGGTGCATAAACTATGACCAACATCAGTGGCAGCTTTGGGGCGATTTGAAGGTTGTTGCTCTCTTGCTTGGTCTGCAGACTGGATACACAAAGTACTGCTGTTTTCTCTGCGAACAGGATAGTCGTGCAAGAGATTCCCACTACATCAAGAAAGATTGGCCACTCCGACAGTCATTGGAGCCTGGGAGGAAAAGTGTTCAGCATCCACCACTTGTTGAATCAAGGAAGATTTTGTTACCACCCTTACACATCAAGCTGGTCTGATGAAGAACTTTGTCAAGGCCATTGACAAAACACAAGCAGCTTTCAAGTACCTCAGTGGAAAATTTCCAAGGTTAAGTGAAGCTAAGATAAAGGAAGGTGTCTTTGTTAGTCCTCAGATTCGTGAACTTCTTCGAGATGATGCATTTGACCATGCACTGCGTGGCAAGGAAAAGACAGCATGGAAAGCCTTCCAGTTAGTGGCAATAAATTTTCTCGGAAACAACAAGGCAGACAACTACAGGTTGATGGTGGAAAACCTCCTCAAGGCATACAAAAGCCTTGGTTGCAACATGTCACTAAAGATACATTTTTTGCACTCTCATCTAGATTTTTTTCCACCGAACTGCGGAGCAGTGAGCGACGAGCATGGCGAGCTATTTCACCAGGACATTGCAACAATGGAGAAATGCTATCAGGGCAAATGGAGCCCCATCAATGTTTGCAGACTATTGCTGGACAGTGACAAGAGATGCTCCATTTAATGAATACAAGAGACAAGCCAAGAAGCGCCGAGTAGACACTGAATAGGACTAAACCATGTACATAATAGTTTTTTGCCTTTTGTTTCATAATACATTTTAGTTAGATAACCCTTTTGCTGATTTTTAAAAGTGTTACATAAACAGGACAGGTGAAATATTATCATGTAAAGCAACCATAAACACATGAAAAGACCTAGGTTTACAATTTATGATTAAAACTCTACTATCTACACAATATACATAGACATAAAATGTAAAAACTTAAATATCTTAGAAACAGTAGCCAATCATTTGTTTTAATTGTCATATTTGAATTCAGCACATCAAAATACATAATAAATACTACATTTTATCTCTGAAGCAGACGACTTCTCAAAAATTGTAGACCAGTGAAATAACTATACAATTGGCACATCCTTACTCAAATCAGCTTGGATGACAAAATATTTTGTTTCCTGATTTTAAACTTATTAGCACTGCATTGAGCTAGCACAGCTATGAGGGACTGAACTAGAGAGTCTACTATGGCTCATACAGCAACAAAATATTAAGTTTCAAATTCAAAATCTTTACATAGAGTTGTACAGAGATCTGTGCTTCATTTGCACCTTAATTACATTTATTAATTGGGTACATTTTACTGGTGGTGATGCATGAGCTAGAAAGAACACCATTTGTCTCTTCAATTTCATTCAATTACATTTCCAAGGTTGCCTGTTAATTTTTAAAAGTATTATGTACTTGTCAATATAGCAAATGCGATCAGGAAATTATTGTGAAAAAAAATATGGACTCTCGGAACACTGTTTTTATGGTAATTTCTCAGAGCAGAACTGATAAAGATAGCCATAACTTCAGCGAAGGCCTGTGATTGTAGATGTTCTCATTTTTGTATACATCTTATTTTACTGAGGAAAACTAAACTCGTTCTCAGAAACAGATATTTTGTTTCATTCCATCATGAAGTTCTCATAAAAACAAAGATTCCTTCAGAGCCATGCAGTAAGATTCTCCTAATATAAAATTTAATGGGATTTTAAACAATGTGTTCTTTGGTGACATCCAGGAAGCTCCATCAGCGATTAGTTGCTCAGGCAAACAATTAAAGTGACTATTGAAATTCCCTGGAATTATCCCTCATTAGCCAATTAAACAACAAATCTCAATACAGAAAAACTTAATCACGTGAATGTTTCTGGTTAAAAATTGCATCAGGGTAAACATTAGCCAGTTATTCCATTGCTCTTTCAAATAAAAAAAAAGTCTTGCAGATATCAGATCATTTGGAAAAAATATGAAACACATTTAGGAACCAAGTGCACAAAAGAAAAGGAATCAATTAAAGAAAGATAATGAGAGTAGATAAAAATAATGTATATTTTCTAGAAGTCTTCAGCATCCTTGTCATTGCAGTTAAAATTACCTCGTTTTTCTCCTACTTTGCACCCAGACCTCCTATGCCCTAAAATGATGGCAACCATCTCTTTAAAAGATTATTCAATTTAACTTGTCTGTGGTTGGTGGGAGGTGTAAAAGCAGGTGGTGGTAATTTTCTCCTCACGCCTTGGGAACCCCCAAAAAGCATCAGACAAACACAAAACAGTGCACCCAACATCTGCTTGAATCTAAAACTGCTTTGACTGTGTTTACACTCATTCTGTTTACTTACTACAAATGTTTGCGTGACTGAGCTTTACTTGCATGAATGATAGCTGAAGGCCATTTCAAAGTTACAAGCACGATCATATAGAGAAAATGAAGTTAATTTCACTGATTGAAAATCCTAGCATAGACAAGCACACAAACATATGAGGTGGTACCACCTCCAGCCAAAACAAAGAAGTCTTGGCATATCCTAATAGTTTCAACTGTGGTAGATAACGTGCCTTAACATAACATGAAAACACAAATGTAATTTCCAGAGTAGACAAACCCAGGGTTACTACTGTCACATACTCCATCCTGGGGCCTAAGATATCACACAATTCACTTGCATATGCATTTTGGTTCTGCTGCTGCCGAGGGAGAAAGTCAGACTACCTCCTTCCTAGAAAATCATTCTTAGATTTGGGGGCAAGCAGATTATTTACCAGCCTGCCCACAAATAGACCAAGACAAAAATGAAGGAATCCATCCAACTGGCTGAGGACAATAGAAACCACCCCCAAACAATGTGCCTTGTTAGGGTTCCATTTTAAATATTTCATATAAACCAACTAAGCAATCATACTTCATTTTTATTTCGAACCTTGGGGGATGACAAGTCTATTAAAAGCTAAAAAATATAACAGGAACAGAATAGATGTTTTAGTTCTAGGAAAGTTTCTCAGCATTATGGTTATAAACAAGATTTGGAGCACCAACATAGCAGAACCTAGTCAAATTTAGCCCAAAATAGGTTTCCAATTTATGGTTTTAAAACTTAACACTACTAGAAAGGTTTCCATGATTATTTTTTTTAAATCTATGAAACTTCTCTCTTTAAAAAAAAATCACGCCTGACAATTTGCTAATCGAAACAATGAAGTATGGTGTTAGTGCCTAGAACAAATAAATTGACTAGAAACAAAAGTGAAACTGGTAAAGCTACTTGTACTGTTGAGATATCCAGAAAATAAACAAAATGCACAAATGGCAAAGAGCAAATGTATGAACTCTCTTATGAATACTATATTAGGGTCCCAATCCTGCAAATATGCATGTAACCTAACGTACAAGTATTACCACTGAGTTCAGGTGATAAAATTAGGACTGTTCAGGTGATAAAATTATTCACATGCATAAGTAAGTTATACTGAGATTGCAGTTTACCATTTGTAAGAGATGCATTTTTAAAAAATAAAGGTTTTTACTAGGGCTGTCCATTAATCGCAGTTCATTCACACGATCAACTTGAAAAAAAAATTGCTCTTAATCGCAGTTTTAATTGCACTGTTAAACAATACCAATTGAAATTTTTAAATATTTTGAATGTTTTTCTACATTTTAAAATATATTGATTTCAATTACAACACAGAATACAAAGTGTACAGTGCTCACTTTATATTATTTTTTACAATTATTTGTAATGTAAAAATGATAAACAAAATAAATAGTATTTTTAATTCACCTCAGACAAGTACCGTAGTGCAATCGCTTTATTGTGAAAGCACAATTTACAAATGTAGATTCTTTTTGTTATATGACTGCACTCAAAAACAAAACAACGTAAAACTTTAGATCCTACAAGTCCACTCAATCCTACTTCTTGTTCAGCCAATCGCTAAGATAAACAAGTTTGTTTACATTTACAGAACATAATGCCTCCTGCTTCTTATTTACAAGGTCACACGAAAGTGAAAACAGAAGTTCGTGTGGCACTTTTGTTGCTGGTATTGCAAGGTGATGTGTTGAACCTTCATATGTCCCTTCCTGCTTTGGCCACCATTCCAGGGGACATGCTTCGATGCTGATGATGCTTGTTAAAAAAAAAAAAGTGTTAAATAAATTTGTGACTGAATTCCTTGGGGGAGAATTATCTCCTGCTCTGTGTTTTACCACATTCTGCCATATATTTCATGTTATAGCCATCTTGGATGATGGACCCAGCATTTCACTGCAGATTTCACAAAACACAAAAAAGGTACCAGTGTGAGATTTCTAAAGATAGCTACAGCACTCAAACCAAGATTTAAGAACATAAAGTGCCTTCCAAAATCAGATCAGGACAGGGTGTGGAGTATGCTTTCAGATGTCTTAAAAGAGCAACACTCTGATGCTGAAACTACAGAACCCAAACCACCCAAAAAGAAAATCAACCTTCTGCTGGTGGCATCTGACTCAGGTGATGAAAATGAACATATATTATCAAACAGAATCCATCATCAGCATGGACGCATGTCCTCTGGAATGGTGGTTGAAGCATGAAGGGGCATATGAATCTTTAGCGCATCTGGCACGTAAATATCTTGCAACGCCGGCTACAACAGTGCCATGCGAACATCTGTTCTCTTTCAGGTGAAATTGTAAATAAGAAGCGAGCAGTATTATCTCCTGCAAATGTAAACAAACATGTTTGTCTTAGCGATTGGCTGAACAAGAAGTACGACTGAGTGGACTTGTAAGTTTTACACTGGTGGTTTTTTTGAGTGCAGTTATTTTTTGTACATAATTCTACATTTGTAGGTTCAACTTTCATGATAAAGAGATTGCACTATAGTACTTGTATTAAGTGAATTGAAAGATACTATTTTTTTATTTTACAGTGCAATATTTATATTAAAATGAATATAAAGTGAGCACTGTACACTTTGTATTCTGTGTTGTAATTGAAATCAATATATTTGAAAATATATAAAGCATCCAAAATATTTATAAAAATAGTATTGTTATTGTTTAATTGTGTGATGAATCACACCGTTCATTTTTTAATTGCTTGACAGCCCTATTTTTTACCTTGTCCAAGTCCCTTCAGTGTTTCATTACATACCCCAGGCTCCAATACGTAATAGTTAGTTTTGCCATTACAAATCCACAATTTCCTGTATCCCTAGCTACTGATTATTGACACATTCCCTTAAATAATTTTGGTTTGATATACAGTATATGATTTTCAGGGATTTGTCTGACAGTCTCCAGGATGAGATGAGATATTTGATGAGTAGTGGGATTAATTGAACAGATGGGACAGGAATGATGTAACCAAATATGTAAATCTATAAAGGTTTATGGTTTCTTTTTTTTACTGTTAAAAGAACACCAATACATTATCTTTGTCACTGCTGCAAAGGGATGAAAGGAATGGAGTCAGCAGTTATAGGCTCTAAATCTGGCTAAACTTTTCTTTTTAAATCTCTTTGCACAGGCCATTTAATGCTTTATGAGTTTTTATTTCAAAATATTTTATGCCCTCTTCCCCAATAGAATAATAATAATAATAAATAAACCAACATGCACGCCAGCATCTCAGCAGTTACAAGCCTACAGCAAAAAGACAGAATGCACATTGCGGGAGGAGAAAAAATTTTTAGGTAAGAAAAATTTTAATTGGTTGTAAATAATTAAGAAGGGGTATGGGAGATGAGAAATTCTGACTATATTGCTCTATAAATGAACTATATATTGCTCTCTATTAGAGCTCAGCAAAATATTTGCAAGGAAACCCAAAAGCATACAGGCTTTCCTGATTATGAGTTTGTTCAACACCCAGCCCAGGTTTGCAATCCTCAGCTCCATTTTGACTAAACCTAGAGGAATCACTTCAGCACGACACTGCATTTTTGACTGAATTTTGCTTTCAGATTTTGATTTGAACTAGGGTGACCTGATGTCCCGATTTTATAGGAACAGTCCTGATTTTTGGGTCTTTTTCTTATATAGGCTCCTATTAACCCCCACCCCCGTCCCAATTTTTCACACTTGCTATCTAGTCACCCTAATTTGAACTTTAAAGTGAAAACAAAATTTAGGTAAACCCCAATACAGATTAAAACCAAGGGGAAAGTTTGCACAAACTTGTGATGAGCAAAGCTGCCAATTTTTGCTCAGCTCTATTCAATGCAGAGCACTCTACAATAGCATCTCTGCAACCCAAACATCTTGCTAACTCTAACAAGTAACCCTCAAAATGTACATCCAAGTCACAAGTCCTTGCCAGGGCCGGATTTCCAATTAGCCACATGCCTAAGGGTGCTGCCGTTCTAGGTGCACCTAAAAGTTAAAAGTGGGTTAAAAGTTTCATTTTTTATGGAAGACATGAAGGTCAGCTGTGCCTAGATGTGCGTAAAGTGTAAATCCAGCCCTGTTCCTTGCTAGGATTATGTGCTGCTTCAGGGCTCTGTCTATGAGCAGCAATAATAAATAGAATGATTGAATGGCTATAATGGATCTGTACTGTAAATGCTGTAATGTGAACTTTTAAGCACAATCCTGGACTTTAGAGTAGGCAGGATTAAAGTCCATTCTAATTCTAGAGGCATTATTAATCCAGTTATTTGGAATATAACTGGAATCAGCAATGCCTCTAAAAGCAGAATTAACCTTTAAAAAGTGTTCACTCTACTTCTGAAATTATGCTTGCGCTTAAAAGTTCACATCACAACATTTACAACGCAAAGGTAGTTCCAATAATGCATTTTGGTTATAAGCAAAAAGGCAAACCTGTCTCTATAAATAAAAGTAAGATTTTAAGCCACTGGCCTTAATTCTGTGGCCCGTGCTGCTTAAATGAATAGGTTAAATAATATTATTATATTACATTTGTATTACCATAACACTTAGGTGCCTTTATCATGGCCCAGCAAGACCCCATACACAGAACAAATAAGCTCAAAAATGGACCCCTTCTTTTAGCAGTGAAAACCTGAACCTTCATTTCTGGGAGCACTACCTAAGGAAAGTCATGACTGGTCAGAAAGTTATCCTGTGGTCTTGAGATTAAAGACACTTCACTGTAGACATTAGGCTTAAAGGAGTCTCTTCCTTTTTTTAATTTATGCCAGATTGCTCTAGGTCTTTTGTTGTGATTATTACTATTTGGTGCTACTGTAGAGAATAGAAGTCACAACGACTCAAGCAGCAGACAGCTCTGTAGCTTTTATTTGTGAAACCTGAAATGTGATTTGCTACACAAAAAAAGTGATTTAAACTTTTTTTAAAAATGTATTAAATTAACTGACTGCAGTGTAACTACTTGCTGCTAATATCCCTGCTTAGCAGGGCTTTGGCATATCATGACATTTCTTCTGTAGCAAGGAATTTAGGGCAACTTCTCATCCATAAAGAAAATCTTAAAGATCCAATTTGTCTTTGATGCCCAGCGGCCCACAAAATAAATTTGAAACTTGTGGGCTTCCTGGTTTCCATTTTTATCCTTCAGTATTTAACTAAATACCACATGTAACTGAAACACCTATCCCAGCTTTCCTAATTTAATCTGTGTGTGTTTATGGAAGACATTAAAAAACAAAAGTGAATTGCATATGGTCTGTTCTCAGCATTTAAGTTTACTTCCTGCTGTCATTTTCTGATCGTAGTGCAGAACTAATTTAATGCTGTGCTAAGTTACTATAATGAAAACCAGACCACAAAAAATATTCATTTGAGAATGATTGGTAAAATCCTGTCTTATTGAAAATTGGGCTCACTTTACCCTTACAGATGGCTGTGCAAGTACAGTCTACCTGAAGTCTTACAGATTGCATGGAAGATTTAGTCTGTACTTTAAGCCATGTAGCTGAGACTTGAACATCTGAATCCAAACCTCATCTGGCCACCTACATGCTTCACAGTTAAAGATGCACTGCAGCTTCTAAATTTGTGTATACTAAAAACACTTTGATGTTCTTTTGTGCATAGACTTGACATCTTGAGCTTCCTGTGGAAAATATGTTGCATGAAATGACAGGACAGTGCACAAATTAGCCATAGAAAAAGTTAAACAACTCAAGAAACAAGGCCTTTCTTTTACTTTTCTTTTCATGCTTTAGAGAGTCACAGCAAGGATAAAATTTACATTGAAGTTAGACATTGGCTTTGCAGACTGGGAACAATTAAAATAATTATTTCCTCAATTCATTTAAAAAAAACCCCACAGTCTGTTTAATTGTTTGAGGCACTGTTTTTGCTCTGAACAACATATTTTTGGAGATCTCATATGAGGAACAGATCTGTTAAATGAAACTGAAACATATCAATATTTCTGCAACTTTGGCTTATGAGAGTAGTCCCATTCACTCCAAAGAGTGAAGCATTACTTGAGTGAATAAGGGTTGCAGGAATGAGTTCTGAAATTTTAGATATTTCATTGACTTTGTCACTGTAAAATCAAATTTGCAAAACATCGATGTGCCTCTATGATACCTGTACTGTTGTTGTTAAGATGAATGCCTCATAGTACCATTGACATTGTAAGTTACTTCTCTGACTTTGCAATAAAAATAGAGAAACTTACTTTTTGAATAATATATTGCAGGTTAAATTGCTAATACACCTCTACCCTGATATAATGCAGTCCTCGGGAGACAAAAAAATCTCACCACTTCCTTTGCCCCCACCTCCCGCACCGTTCCTTGTTCCCTGACTGCCCCCTCCAGAGACCCCAGTCCCCAATCACTCCCAGGATCCCACCCCATACCCAACCCCCCTGTCCCCTGACTGCTCCAACCCCTATCCATCCCCCGCCCCCTACCCCCTGACAGGCACTCACTGGCCCCAGCCCACTCCACTCTGCCAGCTCCCAGCTGCGGCACTCCGCTTCCCACTGTCGGTGAGTGCGGGGAGGTTGGGGAAAGGATGCCCCCCATACTCACCTGTGGCGGGAAGTGGAGTGCTGCAGCTGGGAGGTGGGGAGTGGAGCAGACTGGGACTGGGCTGCTCCGCTTCCGCAGCTGCTGCTGAGTGCAGGGGGGATCCCTTCCCCCAAGCCCCCTCCCCCAAGCGACATGGCTGGGGCTGGGGCTGGGGCAAGGGAAACAGAGCGAGCTGCTCCTGGCCCCCCGCTAATCACCTGGGCCACTCTGGGACTGTGGGCCCCCCAAAAGTGCCCTCCCACAGCTCCTGCCCCCCCCAGACCCTGGGGGGGGAAGCCCCTGACTGCCCCCGAGACCCTCTGCCCCTTGTTGAACCCCTCGGCCTGGCTCGGAACCCCTAACACACTGCTCAAAGCGGCATGTCAGAGCTTTACCGCCTTGTATGCAAACCCACCTTATATCGGGTCACGTTATATCGGGGTAGAGGTGTAATCTGAAAAAGTTCACATTGATTGTTCACACAGTCATAATGTCCAAATTATAAAGTATTACACTGAAAGAAAAATTGTTTAGAAAACATTAGAAAACATTAGGGTTAGAATTCAAAAGTCAAGAAATGACATTAAAGTCACACGACACCTGAACTCTATCCCCTATTACATTTACGTTATACTTTATTAGCCATTAACAATCTTGACCATTATCATTATATGAGCTGTAATATACGTTTTTCTACAACATTGGATACACATGTAGAATCTCATAATACTCAGTATTGTCTATCCCAGACATATAGATTCTATTAAATCTATGAGGAATATACAATAGATAGATGAAATGAGAATATAAAGTTCATGTTGACACAATTACTAAAATAAATATAAGATAGGACATTTTATATGATAACTTCTCTTAAGTCAATAATAATCATAAAAAAACAAGATTAAAAAATGTGCATGATGCTTCACTTCCACCATTCCATCCCATCTGCTAAAAAGTTCACCAAGGATATAAGTAATGCTGACTTTTAAATCATCATTAGGATTAAGAGTTAACAACATGAGCTTAAATTAGGGAGTTTATACCTCTCAGAGCCATTGTTTCAAGATAGCTGCAGACTCGGGACAATATTGCATTAGCTTACACTTCATTGACATTTGGTAGGTTTTGTTCACAACCATGAAGACAAGCACACTTAGTGTGTTTTTTTTGTTTTGTTTTGTTTTAAACAAAAGCTTAGATGATTCTGTAGATCGTAGGCAGACCATGCAACCAAACAAAAGGCCTAATCCAGTTTTTCACATTACTGTATTAATCATTGGTTCCCTATCTGGTTTTACTGTTGGGGAAAAACATTCAGATTAGATTTTACTTAAAAAATTAGGACCATCTGGTTCCATCATGTATCGGAAAAAAAATTTACACCTCAGAGTCCCTTTACACATTTCTTGATATGATTATTTCAGTTCTAAAATGATCATGAACACAATTCGATATAAGCAGCAAAGAATCCTGTGGCACCTTATAGACTAACAGACGTTTTGGAGCATGAGCTTTCGTGGGTGAATACCCACTTCGTCAGATGCAATTCGATATATTTTCCAAATTATTAGATTTTTACTTACATGCACACCTTTAGAATTTGCATGGTATTTTAATCTTTTCATACAGAAATTCAACCATCCCAGAATTTAAAAATATCATATAGGCCGGGTATGCCTACACACAGTTGTTAACCCATGGCATAGAGTCTCAGAGCCTGGGTCAGCTGATTCGGGCTCACAGGGCTTGGTGGGGGCTGTAAAACTGCAGTGTAGATGTACAGGCTTGGGCTGGAGCCTAGGCTCTGAGATGCTCCTTGCTTGTGGGGTGTGAGAATCCAGGCTCCAGCCCAAGCTCAAACATATACACTGCACTTTTTAGCTCTTCAGCCCGAGCCTCACAAGCCTAAGTCAGCTGATATGGGCCAGTGGTGGCCATGTTGTGGGTCTTTTATTGCAGGGTAGGCATATCTGTTGTGGGATAGCTTGGATGGCAATTTAAAATGCATCCTAAGGGGCAGACTCTAATACCCTTATTCACATGGAATTTTTTTTTTACTCCTTGAATGATCCTATCAACTTCAGAGGGACTTAGGAGCAAGGTAGTACCTTCTCTGAGTAAGGATCTCAATCTAGATTAGCTTTTTAAATTGCCTGAAAATAGAACAGGAAGAATTTTATCCATTCCCATTACCGGCTTCTTTCATGAAACAAAGCTGGCAGATGCTTCCACCTGACTTTCAACTCTTCATACACAAACTGGATGAGCATGTGCAGAGGAAATATGATGGCCGACTCCAACTACCACTGATTCTAGATGCAAAAACCCCACATTTATGGATGTGCACGCACATGTAGTGAATATCTCATTTGGACTTCTATATACATCCTCAGTCCACAATCATCAATAGCTTACAGCTCCCTGCATTATAGGTTTTTAAATGGTTTTATGCCCATTTTCTTTTAAATACTGAGGAACTCAGCACTGGCTGCACTGTCCAGAGTCAGTGCCACGAGCAGCAATGAAGATGCCTGATAAGTACATGGATTTGTTCCTCCTGCTTTCCATCTTTCAGTTTCTCTTTTATACTCTTCCTTTCAACCACGCTGGCAACCATACATAAAGTGGATTAGCTCAGTGCTCCTGAACACAAATGCTTTCCTAAGAGCATTTCTGCAGGATGAAATTGACCAGGATCCCACCTTACAAAACCTGCAGCAAGCATTGTTGTCTGTGCCCTAAAGACTTTTACTAGCCCAACTTCTTCTGGCAGAGTAAATGGAAAATGCATTTATGTCTGGCAAATGTCAATGTGTTTGGCTTTTAAAATACCAGAGCTATTTTAATTGCTGAAAATCACTTGGGTCTAAGTTTTAATGTCTTTTTTGTTGTTATTATTGGGCATTCAAGTGATATAGAAGTAGAGTTTAAAGAAGAAAATTCTCATAAGGATTTAGAGTGCATCCCCAACTTGGCTTAAGTCATTCTTGGAGAAATATTTGCCCAGTGTAGAGGTGGGTTAAACTAGATGGTTTCCAGTTTTACTCTTCTGTCAAGATTTAACCTTTTTTCCAATATACAATAATTTGCCCATTATAACAGCATCTTAAGTGAACCACAGAGATGTTATGTGATTTTATATTACTGTCTCACAGTTGTTGGATTGCATCTGGTGCACTGCGATTCACAGAAAACAAATGGGTGTTTGGGCATCTCTCTTTTGTGGATAACATCCCCGATGCAAGCTCTATAGTAAAACAGGGCTATTCCAAGGGCTATCTGGGCAGCAGGGTAGAGAGAAAGGGAACATCTCTCCAGCAAAAAGGACAGCAAAAGTAAAAATGCCTGGCCAGGGACTCTCTCCTACAGTTTCTGGCACTTTAGAGCACAGGGGTCCTTTATTAAGGGCATCTGGGATGCTGCTCCACACAAAAAGAGCCCAGTGATTTTGGAAGTCAGTGGTTGAATGCTCAGCTTAGACCACTTTAGGCCCAAGCATCTCTGACTGAAGTCAATGTAAAACAGACTTTTCCTTCTTCTTCATGACCATCATTACTATATGTCACCACAGTCAAAGTTTTCTTTTGCAGGGTTCTGGTTCATTTGTGAAACAAGTTACCAGATGTTTTTAGACCGAGTCAAAGTCTGACTAGTTTTATAGCAAGGTCCATAACCACCTATTTGATAAAGCCCACCATAACAGATTATGATTAAAAACTAATCTAATATATCAGTATAATTTTATATGTCTTATATCTAGATTTTTTTTCTAGGATAGTAGGGGGGAAAAGTAGAGCTTCCTAAACCTAGGAAAGTCAAGAAGAGAACCCACTTCAGGATTGGGCAAGCCACTTATTCTGTCTGTGCCTGTTCCCCATTTGTGAAGATGGTGACAACTGTACTACCTTGCCTCACTGTAAGAATATACCAAAGACTGTGAGGTGCTCAGTTACTATAGTAATGGGAACTTTATATTATATATAAGTACTTGAAATAGATCTTGCCTATTTCTGAGAAATCCAATTTTGGAATTCTGTGACTAGCCCTTAGCTTACTACTGCTTAATAACCTCACATAGTGCCAGATATGCAGTGCTGCATTCTCCCAATTAGATGAATGTGAAACAAAAAGTTTTTGTTCTGTCTCTTCCCCAACCCCTTTGTGTGTATGTGTCTCTCTCTCAGGTGGATGAAGCTGATAACTCATCGCTTCCTGCCGACCAGAGACAGCTAAGGACTGACCGAATGGTAAGCTAGTACACAAAAATATAGCTAAATAAGTCATGAAAAGATGAGTGGAGAGTGGCTGGTAGAAGCCAGGGTAGAGCAATGGGCCCATAGAACCAGGCTTGAACTCCTTGCCAACATATTATATGGGTGGAAACCCTAAACAAACAAAACTCTGGGTTCTTATGACGGGTCAGAGTCTCCTGACATCAGTAGGGAACCATTCCTATGCATGAGTTTGTGGAAATAGGAACTCTGAGTTTGTAAATGACTCATTCCATTGTTTAGCGGATATTTTAATAAACAGCACACTATGAGGTATTTTACATGAAGTAACAACCTACTTAGTCTCCATTTTTCCTTTGCCCAGAAGAGACTAAAACCCAAGACCATAGTATGACACTTATCAAAACATAAAGGGGGACAAAAGTTAATGATGTTCTGTTAAACTTCTGGTTACACAATAAATTTATGACTAATGTGTTTTTTTGTTTTGTTTTTTAATTCCCAGAGGCCAAAAGAAACTCTTGACAACCAGATGCTATTTGTTCATTTACACCAAAATATTTAGCAAAGAGAGCTGTAAGTGTAACACATTAGGGCCCTGATCCTTAAAACATTTATACACCCAATTAACATCATTCAAAAAAGCAGTCCCATGGGTTTGCAAGTACAGAACCTAACACTGCTTAGAGGAACACGGGTAACATGACCAAAAAAAAAAAAAAAACAGTGAACACACACACACACACACACACACACACTAAAGTCTTGAAACTGTCAAATGGCTTATAAGATCAATGCAGCGTGCCTTACCTCTTAATTTCCCCTAAATATGTTGCTGTAACTGTACAGAATCCTGTGATGCCAAAGGGACAGAGGACAAATTGTTTTCCAACAGAAGTAGCTTTATTTATACTGTATGCATGGGCCGAGAGGGTCTTTATAGTTGTATCGGTACAAGGCCAAGCATGTTTCTAGCACTACATAAATAGCAAGAGCAATTGCAAAAGCACTTCCCCAACTTCAGTGGGACATCTATGCATATGATTAAGGAACACAGAAATATTGGCAAAGATGTTTAAGTGCTGCATCATCAGTCCCGATCCCCTGCTGTGGTAGATTTAAAAGAGTGGCTGTACAATGAAAAGCAATTGTGGTCCCTTCCTTGCTCAACAGATATGTTCCCTACTATCTTGATTCTCCACTGCCTCGCCCCTTGTGTAATCATTTAACCCTGTATAAAGTGGGTGTGCAATGCTACCAAATCAGAATTCTTCACCCACTCATAGCAGTGAGAGCACAGATGTAAATGACTAGACAAACTGAGAAATCAGCCTTCTGTGTATTTCATGGTGACTGAAAAAAGCAATAACTGAAGAAGTGATTGCTGCTGCCTTTTTTTTTTTAAAGCACCTGTGAGTCCTGCAGAACCAAAATTGAGAGAGAGAGAGAGAGAGAGAGAGAGAGCTGGATTCTATCCCTTCTTGTGCACATAGAAATTTGTTTTTATTATATTTTAGCCAGTGACACTTGAGAAAAGCCTGTTAAGTCAATGGGGTTACACAGCTATAACCAAGGGCTCCTGTGTCCCACAGACACTTTATTAATGGCAATGAAGTGCAGCTGAGCTTTCAGATCCCAAGCCTGGAAGTTAGAAAACACTGTTTAACTTGCAAACTGATCACCTTTTTTGGAAATCACTCAGACAACGAACATACAATCTCATGATGCTGCAGAATTATTGCACTACTGGGCCAAACTCAAAATACAACATTCACATTGTGACCATGCTGTTGATTTAGAATTTACAGCAATCCACAAGACAACTAGAAAAATCAGCAAATACTGACAATTTAAACTACATTCACTATGCTTAATTTAACTTGGCACTCTTCTGGGATAGAACTTGATTATAAACAATTGCAGGCAGAAGAAGAGAGATGTTCTTTATTTGGTGATCTCAGCTTGCTTCGATGCACTCTTCCTAAACACAATCAAGGAGTCTTACTTTAAAAACAGCTCCCCTGCCTTGAGCAAATTTCGTTTTAACTAAAACACAATACCCTTAGTGTCTCATATGCTTCTTTAATAAAGAACACATTCTACCATTGTGCCCACTGTACATTTAAAGAAACAGCACAAGATAGCATCCATCACTCTTGACAGTATGATTTTTAGCCAAAAGTAAAATTCCGTTGGTATGAATTTAAAAATTAGAGGTTTTTTTCTCCATTTACAAATTAAGCCCCCAGTCCTTCATTGAACCCTACATGGTCAGACTCTTGGTTTCACGTGAGTGAACGAGTCTGATGGTATGGAGATCATTGCAGGACAGGAGCCTAAATCTACCTACACTCAGCAATGCTGCACTGAAGAAATGGGAAGCGAAATTGCTTATGTACAGCAAAGTTCAGCCTTCAAAATGTTTTCCAGTCATGACTGTTATATGGTGCTAGAGACTTAAAGTGAGTTGTACTTAGACTTTCATTGGTAATTAATAATGATACTTTGTACTTACACAGCAACAGCCATCTAATGCGCTTGGCAAGTATTAGTTAATTAAATCTCACATCATCCCAGTGAGGTAAATTAAGCATACTGCTCAACAGAAAGTTTAAAGATAGGTACAGTAAACAGACACAGATCTGCCAGAGATCATTCAATAGCAGCGCCAGGAACAGAATCCAGGGAAGAATCTGATGACATAACTAAAGTCATGAGAGCCTGGTTCTTATCTCCCCTACACTGGTTTATGAACTGGCACAAACCCATTTAGTCCAGTAGAATTGCTTCTGATTTACTGCATGTAAAAACAGGATCAGGCCCAGAAAGAGCAATTCACCATATGGAAGTAAAGATGGGGGAATCTCACAAATTATTCTTCAGATGTTTTGAAGTTTGCTTATCAAGGTTGCATTTTGTGAAAATCTGAACTATTGTGGCCTGGCTAACCCTGGCTCCCATCAGAAAGGGAAGTGAAAATGAGAAGTATACTTCTTTGTTCCTAGGAGGAGGGGAGCTGTCGGCATCCCACAAAGCCCCTTTTCACCATAATTGGCCATGGGCTCCCCTTTATTTGTGAAGTCTTTGTGGAGGTCTGTAGCTTACCTCATCTCCTCTGCTGGCTTCCGAGAATGACAGGTTGCTCCCTCCCTCTATCTTCCATTCTCAGGCAACTACGGAGAAGGCTTATTGCCTTCATTGCAATCCAAGGAGGGGATCAGATGGATGGAGAAGGAAGAAAAAGTTCTTCTCTCATGAGCACTTTAACTCAGTGCTTAATTTATGCCAGGGCTTACCAGGGCTCAGCAATGGCACCTCTAGGCGCTTGACCGTTCAGATCCCCGGCACCTCCAGGCTTGCTGTATCAGTTATGAAAGTTAAAAAAATTACTTGATCCCCAGCATCTCTCTCATTCCAAATTAAGCACTGCTCTAACTTGCCAGCATAGCTTTCCTGTTAGCTCCCCGGCATAGAGTATAGGGGGGAGGGTACGTGTGGTGTTCTGTCAAGGCCTAAATGAGTCACAAACTTCAAAAGGTTTGAATTCTGCTCCTACTTCTCTCTTTCACTCACACACTCACACCTTTGAGTCGGTTCAAAATCAGGCCCACTAAGACCCCCCCCCCCACCCATGCTATTCATAAGACTGGCACAGACAGGAGAACTGCTTACAGCAACTGCTTTATCACTTTTGTCATTTGACTCCTCAGTCTTCTCTATCATCATATTATTTGGTTGTGATACCAGCCATTACATTTTATCAATCATTTATTTCTCCAAAATGTTCTCTCTCCACTTAGTGACATTACAAATGGCTCTCACACCTCCAGCTATCAAATGAATTCATTTTTAAAAACCTAACAGAGGTACTGAGTGGTGCAATGGCAATTTACCCAGATTACAAAACAGCCAGACAAATTAAGGTTTTTCCTACCCTTGTTAGCATACCGCCATAACTGAACTGGGCTGAAATTTCCTTTCAGTCATACCACTTTTGTACTGGTATAACTCCATCTTCAGTGGAGTTGCTCCTGATTTGCACTTTGAGAAGTAAGAGGAGAATCAGGCCCCCTTGTCACTTTGATTAAGTCACAGTTGACTTCCCTTACTGTGGCTTCTGTGTCTAAGTATATGAATGTACTGAGCCACCTATAACCCTTACATAAAGAAAAAATACTTTAAAAAGTTATGGTAACAACTGCCAAGCAATGTAAAAATTCATAAAGTTATTTCAATGTAGTAATATTGCTTTATACAGTACCATTTTCCAAATTAGCAACATTTTGGCTCAAACTCCTTTGCATATTCTTCAAACAAGTTCTTAAATTGAGTTGGCTGATTTTAACCATTTGTTCCAAATTGTCATGTGACTGCATAGAATGATCTCAACTGTGAAAACGTCTCCTGCAGTTTGCTCTTTTGGAACATTCTTGGCCAAGTGTCAAGATCCTTCCAACTGGGACAGAGCAAGAAAAAAAATGCCCATTGTCTTGGCTACATTTACAAAGCGAGATGGTTAAATGTATTTTGAACATTGTGAATGTCAAAAATGATAGAAAGATCCTATCTAAATTAAACACAATTAGGCAATATTAGTGTTTAAATTATTAAGAGGGGCAGCATGGTCAGGGCACTGGACTGAGACTCATGAGATGAGTGTTGTGTTCCTGGCTCAGCCATGGAACTGTGTGCGACCTCAGACAAGTCATTTAATCTCTCTGTGCTTTTGTTTCGCCACCTACCCTTTGTCTCTCTTGTCTATTGACAGTGATTCTTCAGGGTAGGGACTGGCTTTCAATGTGCGTGTATGTGAATTATAGCGTATTGATCTCCGCTGGAACCGCTCAGTACCACTATAATGCACATATTAGTAAAAATATCCTGTGTCACTTGGTGGCATGTTGCTCTAAATTATAAACAGCTAGGCCACTCCTGGGCACAAGTTAAATCTGACATCATTATGCAGAAGGTCTCTTTGGAAGAAGGGATTTTTATATATTACTTAAGGAAGGAGAAAATACTATACAATATGCCACATTTATGTTTATGCTTAAGACTCCTTAAAGTGCCTTCCTGGTCCTCAGCCAGATACAGGAAAGGGCTGTGGGGAGGCAGTGAAGTCAGTGACACTCCCTTAGGCCTGATTTCCACTTGAATACCACCTAGCAAGTAACCTGGAGAGCCCATGTCAGCCTGGGATAGTAATCAGCTGAATATGCCCAACATCAACATTTTCATAGGCTGTAGGACGAGGGGGAGACAGTGTAACACACTGGGGTGTCGGGTGAACAAAGGGGATAGGAAGTACTTCTTGGAACTATTCTCTTTACTGCAAGAATAAGTACGGTCTGAAACACGAAATAGAATATCACCTCTCCTTATCCAGTAACTGCTATCATGAAGGATTCAGTGAAGGGATGATTAAGAAAGATTTTCTGCAAACAGCAGTAACTGTTGGAAAGTTCTCTACAAGTTTCTCACCTCCCTTACCCGCACCAGTTGTCCACTGATGCCAGCCTCATCTATCCATTTGTCACCCAATCTTCTCCTTGCCTTCTCCCACACGCCCCTTTGCAGCAAGGAATGCTACCTCTGAGCTCATCCAAGAAGCCACTACCTTCTCTGTAGGCACATTGCTCCTGAAGGGCTACTTCTGCTGTGATAACTATGGGAAACTAGCTGAGGAATAGTGGCAAGTTTGAGGGGTAATTGGGAATAGTTTGTATACCCTTAAACATGAGCATAAGCTTATATTACCAAGTCATGGCTAATCAATACCTTAACCCTTATACCTATATGTTGTAACCCTTCCCCTCTCTTTGTCTATGATGAGTTTTTTCCTGCTGAGAATGCACCGAGCATTGTATGTAGTGGGCATTATCTGAAATAAACAATACATTTGCTCTTTTGATAGGTAGCAATCTTTCCAGTTACTCAAAAGCACAAACGTGTAAATATTGGGTCTGCACCAACAGGAGCTAAAAAAAGTGTTCAAGTTATTAATATACCAGTTCCTGTTCTATTTTGGTTCTATGTTTGAGGAAATCGTGAGGGGAAATAGGGGCTACCCCTTTCTACTTCTTTGAAAAGTGTCCTTTGATTTCACCTTCCCTCCAGTAGACAGCATATACGTTTGTTTGATTTCTTAAGCATTCCTGCAATCAAAAGGATAACACTAGAGGAGTTGAGATGGCTGCTGTTATAATAAACATATCTATAGAAGGTTTATGTGGTTTCTTTACATTTACATAAAAGTTGCAAATTTAGCCAAGACCCAGCACTTTTGTAACTCTCCTTCAGCCTTGTAGCTAAATTCAGCTTCTCTTTGGCAGAACTGTTTTTAATGTTGCAAAATGCAAATGTGCAAACTGAAAAGTATTTCAGATGTATTCATACTATTTCATTAAGCACTGACATCTCTAATGCATAGGTCGCCATAAAGAATTTACTTAAAGGGAGAAAAACTGGATAAAACTTTGCAGTTTAGATTCATAAGGATCTGTGCAAATCCTTTCCCCCACCCACCTTTTTTTTTTTTGATAGTTTCAGTTCATGTGGGTTGCATCCCTTGAGTTTTGCTTACATGAATTAAGAAAGCAGGATTCTGTAGGTTCAGCTGACCTGAGCTGGGCAGAGGGCCAGGAAAAGTGATTTCATGACACCCTTGCATCACTCTAATTCTTGGGTTAGCTAGAGCCTGATTCACCTCCCTGCACAACTTATAATAGCCTAAGGCTGTTCTAAATTGCACCTTGCTGCGCACAGCCCCAAGAGGCCCTACTGTATGAATTTAGATGGCATAAAGGGGCCCAAAGAGTCAAAGATGTGAACGTGATACTGCCTCTGTCCAACATTAAAGAGTGTTAAACAAGTTTCAGGGTTTGGTAGGCCAAGACCTCAGCCTGCTTAGTAAAAGGCAAACAATTAAACATTATTTTAACCTTTTATTAAGGATACAGAGAAGGAGGAAAAACAGGTAAAGTGTTTAGAATATAAAGTATTCGGTAAGGATTTTGTTTCAACAACATCTCTTGCTTCCTTCTCCCTTTAGCTGCAAAGAGGTTTTAAAAGGAAACCCCCGCTTTCACAGTCTCTTATACGGTATTAAGGATAGTAATAACTGCCACTTTGGGGAAAGAGAAAAAAAAGTTAGTTCAGAGGGGCTGGAACTGTTACTAGGAAGGCCGATTCCATTTGCCACAAGACAAATACACACGGAAGGGGAAAGAAAAGAACAGACAAAATACAAAAATGCAGCTTCTGTCTGTCACATGCAACCTCACTTCTAGAATGACACAGGCACAGCACATGGTTTTATCTGCTGCTGCAAGATCTGGCAGATTTGTACCAGCATTGGGCCGTTTAGGGCATTGCTTATAGTTGCTTTTCTGGTCACAGGCAGTGTTGCAAAATATACGGTCTTGGCCAGCTAAGCCAGACTGCTATTAAAAATAAGGCAAAAGGAGAGGGATAGGAAAGAGAAGATATAAGATGGGGAAGGAAAAGGATACCAAGGCAGGTGAGGTGTGGGCAGGATGAGAGAGAGTCCACATCAGGTATTCAGGATTTAGCCAGAGGCTGTGGAGATGGCAATGTCTTCTGGCTTCCTTGCTCTGGCCCAGTCTGGTCAGGACCTCTCTCAGGATTAGGACAAAAAAGGCACAATGGTGACACACTGCATCCCGGGGCTCCAGTAGTTGATGGTGTGGCAGCCACGATGAAGCTCACTCCTTCGCTTTCTCTCATCTTTCAGTCAGCCAGCATTCACATCTATTTGTCCTGCAAAGTTTTTAAGGACCCCAAAAGGGAGTGATGGGCAGAATATTCCATTCTCTTATATTTTGTCCACCAATTAAGTCTAATTTTGAACACACCAACTTTGGTTCACTGATTTCCAGGCCCACACTTCTCTTATTAACCAGGCATGATCGCTACACCAGTGTTTCTCAAAGCCGGTCCGCCGCTTGTTCAGGGAAAGCCACTGGTGGGCCAGGCCGGTTTCTTTTACCTGCCACATCCGCAGGTTCGGCCGATCGCAGCTCCTACTAGCCGTGGTTCGCCGCTCCAGACCAATGGGGGCTGCGGGCAGGAGCGCCGGCAGCCTTTTTGGCGCCCTAGGCGGCAGAAGGTCCTGCCCCCGAAATGGCACCCCCGACGGAGGCGGTGGAAGGTCCCGCCCCCAAAATACTGACGACAACTGGGGCGACCAAACATCCGGCCGCCGCGGTCGCCGCCCCCCAAATGTTAGCGCCCTAGGCAACCACCTAGGTCACCTAATGGGTTGGACCGGCCCTGGCTGTGGGAAGCGGCGCAGGCCGAGGGATGTGCTGGCCACCCTTCCCGCAGCCCCCATTGGCCTAGAGCAGTGAACTGTGGCCAGTGGGATTTCAGGGAAAGCCCCTGGCGGCCCAGCCTGGCCCGCCAGGGGCTTTCCCTGAACAAGTGGTGGACTGGCTTTGAGAACCACTGCTCTACACAATCCTTGAGTTATATCAGGAGGCCCTTTTGTCTGCACTAATTCAGTTTTCTGTCCATTTGCACCTTTTCCCATCAACATTTATTGTTATAGATTATTGTGACACTTAACTGTCATCCACTTTTTAGCTCACAATTAGTGTAAATTCACAGGCCAATCATCACTATAGGCTATGCTTTCGGTTTGCCAGAGCACAGGGTCTGTTGGCTTCAATCTCATTATGCCTCAATGTGCCCATCTGTAAAATGGATATATCAATACCAATTTCTCAGGTTGGAGGGTTGTAAGATTAATTTATAATAGTCAAGTATTTGCTATGTGAAAATTATGAATACACCATAATGAGTACCACAGTCAGAAAAAGATCCTATTAATGGCATGAAAAAATTATAGACCATTTGGAAAGTAATCTTATAATGCCCAATGGGGGTTTTCTATGTTGTATAAAGACAAGATTCTGCTATGTTTTTTTTCTTAATAAAGGCACAGAAAGTGCTTATATTTGCATGTTTTTCTATCACCTGCATTAGCATGGAACCAAAGATCATCATGAAGGGCCTAATCATGCTTCCCCAGAAGATTTCCACTGTCTTCAGTGGAAGCTGGATTGGTCCATAGTTACCGACAGCTGTTACTTTTCATATTTAGTAGTTAGCCCCTTTGCTCTGTTTTTCTTGACAACCAAACATCAAGAACATAAATCCAGAGTTATTGTTGCTGAGAATCACACTCTAAATATTTTGCTTTACTGTCGAATTAATAAAGTGTGAATGGAACATAGAATGGAATCTAGATATGCTAAATATATAATGTAAATAATGCTATGACTGGCTTTTTAACAAGGGAGGAAATCTAAGCCTATTCTATCTGCAGACCTGCTGACTCACAGGACATTATGTACCTGCTCTTGCAGACAACTTTCCAAAAATGGCACAAAAATGTCCAAACTAGCCGAGAAATGATGTTTTAAAGAATGAAAACAGAGAGTAATTCAGAAAAAGAAACTTATTTCTATCAAGTGAGAACCATCATGGAGAACCAAGGTTTAAAGTTAAAATACATATCACAACTGAGTCCAGGAACAGTTGGAATTGCCACTTCTATTTTAAACCAAGTTTTTTTGAATTGGTATGTTTATTAAGAAAATTTGTACAATGCTTAATATGGAACAGGACCTGGACCTGTAGATCTTTGCTTAGGCACAATTCACAGCTGACATTGGAAATTGCTCTGGTGCAACTTTATGGAGAGCTTGGAAGAGACGACTAAGAGGGGATATGATAGAGATCTATAGAATCATGACTGATGTGGAGAAAGTAAATAAGGAAGTGTTTATTTACTCCTTCTCATTACACAAGAACTAGGGGTCACCAAGTGAAAGCAATAGGCAGCAGGTTTAAACAAACAGAAGGAAGTATTTTTTCACACAAAGCACAGTCAATCTGAGGAACTCCTTGCCAGAGGATGTTGTGAAGGGCAAGACTACAGCAGCGTTCAAAAAAAGAACTAGATAAATTTATGGAGGATAGATCCATCAATGGCCATTAGCCAGGATGGGCAAGGATGGTCCCTAGCCTCTGTTTGCCAGAAGCTGGGAATGGGCAACAGAGGATGGATCACTTGATGATTACCTGTTCTGTTCATTTCCTCTGGGGCACCTGGCATTGGCCATTGTTGGAAGACAGGATTCTGGGCTAGATGGACCTTTGGTCTGACCCAGTACGGCCATTCTTATGTTGTTCCTAAGAGCTGAGGGATCAAGGCTAGTTTTTCAACAGTAACCTGTTGCAACAGCATAATCCTCAAGTGCACAAAAAAGCAAAACTTAACACTTGGAACAGAAAAAAGATGGTAAAAGGAAAGAACCTTCATATTTATTGTGCCAAATTCTGTTCCCATTTTCATGCCAGTAAAGTAATTCCATGGGAAAGGACAGATCCTCAGCAAGTTAAAAATGGTGTAACTCCATCAAAGAGAATGCAGCTCATTCAATTAACTACAGCTGAGGATCTGTCCCCCATTGTTTAAGATGTTTCCCTTCTTATCCAACTAATAGATAAACTATTTCCATATATGAAGCAGCATAAAAGTTTTGTTCTGTGCTCTGGATATCATCTGCCCCTAACCTGAAGCGTGAATTAGGTGAACATCTTTGTAATGCTATTCAAATCACTCGTCTTGCTGTTCTAAATGTTATTTGTGATCTTGAGAAATAGGATTTCCCCACCTAATCCATCTTTTTTGCACCACTTAGAGGATGTGATGGTATTAGGGACATGTGGCTGGAATATGCTGTACTCCAGCTATACTGGTTTGGTAGATGGCAATAGCAAGAAGGTGTAAAACAGAGAAGTCAACAGGCAGGGGCTGGTGCAGAACAGGCACTGGGATATGGCAGACATAATTGGATTCTTTGTTCCTACTCTGGGTGCAGTGGAGAATCTGGCCCATAGTTCATGCAACTACATTGTCATTCAGTACAGAAGACAGAAGCATCTTATACTTCCATTATTTTTTTAAATCTCACTCATAATTATCCCAAAAGTCTGTTAATAGATCTTCAGTAAAAAAAAAACTGATGAGTTCTCCTTCTCCAACTTGTCCCTTTGGGATGGCAGTGGGTGAAAAAGATTAATATTGATTTTATTGATAACCACCAGGTTACATTGAAAACATCATGATTTATCTGAAACCTTAATTATCCAGAAATATTTAATATGCTTTATAGAGGTGGAAGAATATTGCCAACAATTATGCAAGAACACTAGTTTGAAAACAAAACAAAAACCCTACAAGTTCACTTGGATGTCATCTATGGTCCTTTTAATTAGTTTTTGGTGAGAAAATACCCGTCTCTTGAACATTTGTACAATAATATTTTTGTCAAGCAAAAGTTTTTTGACTATTCATAAGAAAATGTCTTGCCCCTAAAATTTGCTCATTGCTATTATGAGATCTCTGATTTGCTCTTCACTTGTTAATATCATTTTCAGTCATTTAGTCAGGCAGCAGATATAATACAGGTGAAGAATCATGCACCACAAATAATATATCTAATTGATGGTCATTGTTCTCATACTGGGCCCATTAGCATGGTAGCTGAAAACTTACGAATAGGCAAATAAACAGATATTTAAACACTGGTCTTGGAAACACTTGTCTTGCTATTGTTAATGCAATTTGTAAAGTAGCCTTGTAATTTTGAGTTATGGGATTCTCCAGTGCACTAGAATGTATACTCTTCTGCTGTGGACTAATGCAGCATGTAGATGAGCCCTCACTTACACCAGTGCAAACCAGGAATCATTGACTTCATTGAAGTTAATGAAATTGCATCTGAGTAAAACCAGATTGAGATCAGAATCAGGCCACAGATCTTTGAGTCTTCAAATATTTTTGTTTTTTCTCCATTCCTATTCATTTTGTTGCCTCTTCCCTGTTTTTAATCTTTGACTACTGGATTCAGGACTTTTGATATTGTTGTCCCCTGACGTTTTTAATGTTTTCCATATTGTTTCCTTCTTTTTCCCCCTGAAAAAAATTTCAAACTTGGCCAAAAGTAACTTGTGGCAGAAATTAATATAATTTGGAGGCCTAATATTCATTCATTCCAAATGTCTTTGAAGAAGTGAGTGGATCTCCATCACTGAGACAGTTCATTTTATGAAGCTTGTATACTGCGCATACTTGTATCCACATCTGTACATCTTTAAAATTATCCTTCTCAAATTCTGCAGTCCTTGCTAATGTGAAAAGTCTTCACTGCATGTGAACTTTGAAACTTTTTTCCACCTGCTTTTCTTACCAAAGCTTGGGATCACACACTTGTGGTTGAAAAAAAATTGCTAAACATGAAAATGTTTTCCAAATCACATTGAACTATCAGAATAGAAAGAGAAAGAACAGCAGCACAAGTTAATAGCAACAACTAGAGGTGCTGCTAACCCACTGGAGGCCCTACACAGGAATATTTTGAGGAGGAGGCCTATACACACCACACTTAAAACAGACCATAGGGAGCCCCCTTGAGCTGCTCAGGGCCCTAAGCAATTGTTTAATCTGCTTATGCCTAGTGCTGGTTTTGCCAACAAGTTCTACATTATGGAAAAAACAGCTAAAAATATTTGTCCAAATCTGTACTCACATCAGCCATTTAAAAAAAAAGGGATAAAACAGATTTCAGACAGTTTTTGATTATGTTAGCTTGTCTCTTGGTTCCTTAAGTCTTCAGATTTCCTTGGGAGCAGGACACAAAATCTGTGGGCATCCTGAAGTGAGTCAAGGAATAAGAGACAGCTTAATGTCTAAATTTTCCTTTTTAACCTAGAAAATGTATAAATACAGAAGAAGTAATTTTGCAACAGGTAAAAAACAGCTGCTTATTCCCAAGGATGTTGCAAATGTATGCTCCAGTTTAGTCTCTAGCTCCTTCTTAGAATCATGTAGTTACTTAACAAATCTGTATGGGACAGATTCTGCTGCCGTTACGTACATCAAGCGGTATTTTATGCCACCAGGAATCTTACTGAAATTAACAGAACTCCTCATGTAGTAAGGCACTAGAGTTTACTTGAGGAATAGTGTCAGAATGTGGTGTGGCAAAGCACCTCCTCCATCTCGCTGGGCTCAGCACTTCCTCCTCCGGCGCGGGCATCATTTTCCCAATTGGGATTTATTTCTCACTCTTTTCCAGGAAGACTTTGGGGCAGGCCCCAGATGTATTCCTCCACCAAACAAAGAAAAATTCACAACACAAAACAAAGGGGAATACTTTTTCCTACCCCCGTCTCTGGGGGAGGCCTTGTTATTGGCTCTGGGGTGCCAGTCCTTCCTCTAACCAGACGGTCAAGTTGCTTTCCCTCTAGCGAAGAGAGCAGCCTCCCATCCTGGAGAAGCCTTTCTCCCTGCTGCCACCAGCCCTTCAGCAGCTTGTCTCTCCTCCTCCTCCTCTCTCACCAGGTCTCAGCTGGCCCTTAATTGGACTCAAGTGTCCCTAGATGACCTGAGGTAGCCCCTTGTCAGCTTATAGGGAAAAGAGCCTTCATCATTCTAGGGCAGTGGTCCCCAAACTTTTGAGGGTTACATCCCCCAACCCCCGTCCACACCCACCCACCCCCAGGGCCAGGAGCAGGGACGTGACTTGGGGCGGGGGGGAGGGGTAGGGAGAGTGGACAGGGATAAGGGGGTTGAGACTGGGGTCAAAGCTGGGGCAGGAGCAGAGCTGCACCCGGACTGCACTGCGGGGCTCTGCTCCTGCTCTGGGCCGAAAATGGAGCTGTGGCCAGCAGCTGAGACTGGGGGCAGGGCCAGGAGTGGAGCTGGAATGTAGAGGGGCTGGGTGGTTGGGTGGTACTCCCTCCCCACCCCTTCTGGGGCTGGCCCGGGTCCCACCACTCCCCCTCCTCCCACAGTTGGGAGACCTCTGTTCTAGGGCTAATATACCTGCCTTCCACCGCTCTTACAGCTGTTAAGTAATAGCTACTATGACAAAAATCAGGCTTATGTTTTATAATTATACTCTTTTGTATTGTAACGTGGATGTCTGTTCACAGGTAACTAAACAAAGACCAACTGATTTCACATTGGCTACTAAAGAGCTGTCAGATGGTAACTTTGGGTCAGTAACTAGTTTATACTGGATTTGAATAGGTTACTAAGAAAGAAAGTCTCTGTATCCTCTTATCACTCCTCAAAGCCATCCAGGGCCCTAATATTGTGATACACAACGAGGTGTATTGTAATGCAAAACTAGGACAGCAATAAAAAGTATCACCTCAGTGTGTTTAAATCAGGCATCTTTTATTCCAATTCAATATGATATGAAACTATTTAGGAAAAAAACAACCTATTTCTAAGTATTTATTGGAAAAGGCAGTTACTTACATCTCAAGTAGTAAAACAACTGTTGGCTTTTCTAAATCAAAATGCTGCAAAATGTCAGGTTTTTTTGTAAACTGATATCATTACCACCATCTACTTGCAGTTGAAAGTAGAAACAGTAGGGATAATATTTTCAAAAGTGACTTGGGAGCCTAGATCTCAGTAGGTTCTAAGACTTAGGACCAGATATTTAAAGGTATTTAGATGCCTAAAGATGCAGGTAGGCACCTAGTGGAATTTACAAGAGCACTTGCAAAGAAATCAAAAAGATTCAAAATCCAAGTAGGCATCTATAGGTTCCTAGGTACTTCTAAAAATCTGGCCCTTTTAACATATTTATCCTAGACGCTTTATGAAAGAAATGCATGCTACAGCATGTGCTAGGCAGAAACTTGAAAATCATATCAACATTATGGAGAATAGTTTCCAAGGCTCTATTTTCTGAAGTGCTGAGCACCAACAGCTCCCACTGATTTCCTCTGAGGTTGTGGAGCCTCAGCACTTATGACACTCAGGCCCCAAACATATGCATTGTTTACATTTACTTTATCATTTTATTTTAACTGACTTTATGGCAAAATATTGGATTGTGTGGAAATAATCAAAGACCATTTGCTCCTTTCCCTTTCTAATTAAAGAGAGCATTTGTTAATATAGTCAGTTATTCTGTTTTGGAATTCAAAAGGCTGAAAGAAATAAAAAGGTGCTTCTTTGACTGTGATATGGGAGCTCAGTTCCTATTGCCAGTTTTGTGTTGACCAAATGTATCGAAAATCCAAGCCACAAAAGATTAAAGATTTTCCCCACAAAAGCTTAAAATTAAGACTGAATGTTCATCTTCATTTCTCTCCTTTGCAGCTCATGTGAGACTATTTCTGAGCAGAAGAGCACGCAAGGTGGAGCTGGAGGTTCAGCCACCAAGGCAACAGAGGCTGGAGGCATTCTGCCATCTCAGAGCACAAGAAAGGAAGGATGGCAGTAGGGACACACACAGCGCCAAGGCAGAGCTTATTTCACCTTTCAAAATGGGCAGCATGAATGGCACTGTCCAGAAACACCCTCTCAGTGCTACCAAGTACATGGGAAGGAGGAGAGTCATGGCCTTGGTTTAGAATACAAGGGTTGGAAGTCATCTAGTCCAACCCCCTGCTCAAAGTAGGACCAATCCCCAGACAGATTTTTGCCTCCGATCCTTAAATGGCCCCCTCAAGGATTGAACTCACTGTTTAGCAGGCCAATACTCAAATCACTGAGCTCTCTCTCCTGCCTGGGCTTCCCTTTGTGAAGAAAAGCATCGTCAGCCTCACTAGCCAGCCTACTCCTTTTCCCTCAGAGGGTGTTGGCAACAACTTTCTAGCTGTCTTGTGTGTGGATACACTACAGGGGGGCAGGACAGAGACTCCCTGAAACCTCAACCCCCACTACACACCTAAAAGGGCAGCCGCAATATGTTGTATGGTGTGCAAGAAAGAACAGCCTCTGTGTTACTTTCAGCCCCTTTCCAGTCTCTCATCGCAATAAGCAGAGATTAATGCAGAGGAACACATTTATCCCTGACCTCAGTAGAGTTAAAAGGGGAGACATTTTGCCAAGGGTCTGGATTTTTTTTTTTTGCGCATTCCCCTTTTTTGTGTGTGAAAAACAAGCCAGTATAGTGAAGTGCACCTAAGCTTGCATGGTATCCAAGCAGTAAAATAATGAAACAACAAGAAAAGACCATAAAGCCCTTGACAGTTGTAACAATCAAAGGAGCTGCCTAAGAATAAAAATATTTCACCTTTCCAAAACATCATGGAAATTGAAGCTGACCGGGAACTGGAATTCCCATTGTATGGGAAATTCCAACATTAAAAAAAAAAATTCCAAAAAGAGCTGAAAAAGAAAAAAACAAAGGAAATCAGCTGTTGCCACCAGCTAACTAAACATATGTACAAACCTCTTAGGGCACCACAAATCCAATCCTGTTCTTAAAAAAATGTAAATTTTATTAAAAACAAAAAAAAAGAAAATACCTCTGGAACTTAGGCTTTTGCTAGATTTTAAAAGAGCAATTTCTAAAACTAAGCACCCAAAATAGCTTTTTGAGGGTTCAGCTTAAAAATTACAAGCAAACAAAAGCATCTGGGGTTAGCACAGAAGAGTCCACTAGCCATAACAAACAAACAGAAATAAACCTAATCATGTCTTTCTAAACATTTCTGATCTACTTACACATCTGAGGGTTCCAAATAAGTAGTTCTAGGTATGAGCTGATGATCTGTGATCAGACCTGGCTTAAAGCTTCTCATAGCATTACTACTCCCTGTTCCCCTTTTTCCTGGAGAGCAACAACAGAGACAAAGGGGAAGTTTTTTTTCCCCATTTTAAAAAGTTCTAACCTTCCCATTGGCTCTTTTGGTCAGGTGCCCATTCTCTTTCCTTTACCTGGGGCACTTTGTTAACCCTTTACAGATAAAGCAAGCAGAGAACAGCCACCAAGAGGGACTTTATAGCTAGCTGGCTGTCCATAAAAGGGAACTGCTCTTCCCCACTGCCGTTCATTTATCACAAGTGTAAATGGTGAATTCTCTGTAATGTGAAGTCTTTAAACCATGATTTGATGACTTCAGTAACTCAGCCAGCAGTTAGGAGTCTGTTACAGGAGTGGGTGAAGTTCTGTGGCCTGCAATGTGCAGGACAACAACCTAGATGTCACGATAGTCCCTTCTGACATTGAAGTCTGTGAATCTATATCACTGAAGAACCACCTTTCCTTTTTAGGGCATTGTAGTCAATGTACATAACAGAATGGCATTATTTAAAAATTACTCAAGTAAAAAATTGTAGCACATTTCCAAGCTCTCTGGCATTTTGAAGACTGGTTGAAAAAGATGTAGACAAATAGACAGAGTGTGACATTCTTGGAGATATTTCCTCAAAATTCTACATTTGAAAGGAATGTGTTATTTTGTTTTATTGATGCATAGTATCTTGGTTTGATAAAACCAGGGTTATACAGTACAAACACTCAACATTTCTACCATTTTGACAGTTTACCAGGATTCCTCATTATGAGCTAGATTTTGACTAGCCCTAAATGATCCAAACACACAGGACTGAAGCATCAACCCACAGCCGTGCAGCCGCAAAGAGGTTACTTGCTAGTGTGGCGTGCAGGGACTGTATTCCAAATCCTAATAGGTGGAGAGAGGGTAGAAAGGGACAAAATATGGGTGGAGCCATGGCTGCTTCTCTCTCCTTCGTTTATGTGCTGGCCCCCACAGCTGGCTGGCCCCACAATGGGGGAATATACTGTAAACTTGCATAAATTGATTCCTCCTTCCTCACTCAGAACAAGAAGGGATCACAGAAAGAACTGTAATTCTCTACATCACTGGGGTCTTCCTGAGGCAGTGCAAGTACACACCACTCCTTATGCAGGGCTACATTCAGAAAAAAAATATTAAAGGTATAGGAAATCTCTCACACTGGTTAAAAAAAAAATCACTAAGTATGAGAAACCGCCATGGATAGGATTTAGATAGAGACTCAGCACATGTATATACAGGCCCGCACCAGAACACTGGGGAGAATTTTGCCCATAAGCAAAGGCCAGTAAATGTGTGTTCTGGCTTGAGATATAATGGCTCATCCCCAATATAATCAGCCAAGCATCAGTCACACTAGGGACCTTGTCCTGAGAAAACCAATCAGATCCTTACACAACTGAATCAGTATTTGATCAAGTCCTTCAAGAATCAAGAACCACAGCTGTTAAATCTTTAAGTAGAAAAAGGAGAAAGAGGAGGTCAGTTAACATGCATCTGTGCAAAATGCAGGGTTGTTTAGTTTTGGCTTGTTCCTTAAGACAGCACAATTAAATCATATGATAAGGCTATGTGTTAAATTCTAAATCTCTTCAGGATGTTTTTGCCCATTAGACTCATTTTAAGATACCAGTAAAAAGATTTATTTTTCCCTACCTATTCAAAAGGGGAACTACCTGAAAACTGACTATACAACTGACCTCAAAATGCATTACTTTCTGTTATGAGGAGGCTGAACTCCAAGGTCTCAAGTCACTGGTAGCTGCAGATGACTTTTATATAAGGAGCAGCTTCTGTTGCTATACTCTACTTCTGACAGTTCTTGCTTTTCTATGTGGAGAATATTGGCTTTCCTTAGGCTCTCATGCCCCCGTATGTTAAGCTTTAGAATGTCAGCTTTGTATACTTCCTTAGTCTTTATTGTACTTGGAAATATTAGTGCTATAATATTTTATCAGTTAGTAGAGACATCTAAAACTTCAGCACCATAAGAGACTATTTATTGACATACAGTACTTTTTGCTGGGGATGAAACTAATTCTATGGGACTGATCTCATACATCAGCTTTAACATCAATAACTCTACTGGCTTCTGTGGAGTTCCTCCTGAGTTACACCTGAGAGCAGAATCTGGCTCTATTGGAATGGTGATCTTCCTTTCCTTTCCTTTGTTTTCAATGAGATAGTCCAAACACACCCGTATTGATGAGAAGTTTTAGTCTGGATTTCAACTTTGGATTTCAACTGCCTACTATTTCTACAGTGAATTGAATCAAAGCTACCTGATAAAAACACCTCCCAATATTGGGGGGTAAAGTTTGGACTTTGCAGGTTGGGCCCATCTCTATTTTCAATTACTTGAAGCAGGGCCATCCTGAGGCATACGCAGCATACACAGCTGCATAGGGCACCTGAAAATGTGGGGCACCCCTGGGTCTTAGGGCTGGTCTACACTGGGGGTGGGGGGGCTAAATGTAAGATACGCAACTTCAGCTACGAGAATAGCGTAGCTCACAGCATGGGATCAACGGCCGCGGTGCCCCCGTAGACTCCGCTTCCGCCTCTCGCCCTGGTGGAGTTCTGGAGTCAACAGGGAGTGCAGCGGGGATCGATTTATCGTGTCTATACAAGACACGATAAATCGATCCCTGATAGATCGATCGGAACCCACCGATCTGATGGGTAGTGTGGACGTACCCTTAGTCTCCACCCTCCCGCCTCTTCCTACCCTGTTCTAATCTGACCCTTCCTGCAGGCTCCCACCACAGCTGGCTGCTGCAGCCTGGTGAGTCTTCCTCTGGAGGGGATCTAGTACTTAAAAGTGAAAAAGCCTTCCAAGCCTGCCAGACCTATTAGCACAACATTGAAACTGTTAAAGAGCCATTCAAGTGGTAATGAAGCCATTTAACAGGCATTTGCCAACCCCTAAGCATATACTATCAGCTTCTGAATTTACTGACAAAGTCAGTTGTGCATTACTGTAATATTTACTCAGAACATGTTAGTCTACAGGACTTCAGTTTAAAATTTGCTTTAAAAATATTTCATATGGTGTTGAAGATTATAAAAATACATCTCTAAAAAAATCCTTGCATATATTTTTAGATGCACAAGCTGAGTATTCATCTTTAGTCTTAAATGATTGCATCTTCAGACAGTTTTTTTAAATAAATCCTTCAAAAGACCAGCCTTATCTAAAATATACATGTGACCCCAGGCTGCCATCAGGCATAGGGGCACCAGTTTAATAATACTGCATAAATCCTAAAGATGGTCCTGACTTCAAGGCACTTTTCCATAATGATTCATTTTTCTGTGATCTGCCTTATTGCACAGGGAATCCTCCTGTTTCTGGCAGCCAAGACTCAAAATTGTGACCATCACAGAAGTTCACCTTTGGTCTACTCCAGGGTCAGCAACCTTTCAGAAGTGCTGTGCTGAGTCTTCATTTATTCACTCTGATTTAAGGTTTCACATGCCAGTAACACATTTTAACATTTTTAGAAGGTCTCTTTCTATAAGTCTATAATATATAACTAAACTATTGTTGTATGTAAAGTAAGTAAGGCTTCTAAAATGTTTAAGAAGCTTAATTTAAAATTAAATTAAAATGCAGAGCTCCCCAGACCAGTGGCCAGGACCCAGGCAGTGTGCACGCCAATGAAAAATCAGCTCGTGTGCCGCCTTCCGCACACGTGCTATAGGTTGCCTACCCTGGTCTACTCCATTACTCAACTATCACTGGCATTTTCAATACCCAACCTCAGTTACCAAATCCTGTCTAATAATCAGGCAGTAGAAAATGAGATTAAACTCCTTGGGCCATGTACAAGGATACTAGCAATAACCAGGGCAGTAATTTACATTGTTTGACCTTAATCAACAGCTGTTTCAATCAGCCCTGGAAAAAACTAAGCAATTTGGGACCCATCTTTTGATCCCACAATGTTCTGCAGGCTGAGCCTATACAACCACCACTGCTACATTACATCCAGTGAAGAGGCTTGATGATGTTAGAACCACAAATCCAGTAGCATTATTTTAATGTCGAAAATCCTCCACAACAGCCGCTCATGGCATATCACACAGTAATGCCAATGAACATAGTGGTGCCACATTTTTATGATGGTCTATTTAAGAAATTCATATTTAAGATAAAAGGCCAGGGAACAGGGTTCTACATCCCAGAGGATTTGCACCACAGAACTTCTGGCTGTATTAATGTCTAAGAAAAATCCTCATGAAGTTGGTGGGCAGGTCAATGAGTGTACCTCCAGGTCCCACCCCAGGCATGGAGCCTTGACCTCAGAGAGTCCTCTTCCTGAGGTCCAGGACAACAGGGTTTGTGCTGTGGAGGTAGTTGAACCCCACTTCTCATACGGCATGGGAAAACTTTTATGCAAAGGATCTCTTCATATGCAGTCCCGGGGGAACAGGTAATGATGTTTGGGCTTACTCTCATTGGAACACAGGAGGCTTCACAAAAGGTTGTGAAATTGCAGAAGGAGTAAAGTGCTAGAGAGTATTTTTACACTGATGTAGGCTTCTGAATCAAGGCAACACAATCTAAGGCCTAGATTGTGTTTTCAGCATTATTAAAGGATAGTGCAGCAGTGCACTGCCCCAAAGCAAGCACCTGGAGGCATTGTGATTTAAAGATGCTTATTGCCTCTAAGGCCTCCCCCATTGCATTGGGTGGTGGGAACAATTTACTTCACCTGTGTAAAAGTTGTAGTGGCAAATGTGCCCCAGCATGTCTAGCCCTATCCACTGGCTGGCACTTAGGGGGGAGCCACTGCTTTGCCTGCTCCTTATCTACTCTATCCAGTTACTCCTAACGAGAAGCACAACCTCTATTATCCCCAGAGTGCTGTGGCTGCAAGCATAGCCAGGCCTAAGATAGGGGAAGGGAAGGTCCTAACTCCATACTACTCTTTTGTACAGCTACGTAAGGGTAGGGCACAACCTAGCCCTAAATTTGTTTCTGGAGGGAATGGCATTAAAGGGTATGGTAAAAAAGCAGGAAGGTAAAGCATGAAGAGAGCAAGTATGTCAGACCAAGCTGTCTTCCTCTATTCCCATAATGGCTTGTATGTTTTATTATGATAGATTGTAAGGTCACGCCAAAGTTAATTTGTGTTACCACTGAAACCCTAAAGCCTCAAGTCTCTCACTAATATAAAGGATCTCTACAGAAACTCCAAGGGACAGAACACTTTCCTTGGTTGGGACCAGCTGTGCCAGGCCCAAGGAGCCAATAAAAAAGAAATAGTTCCTGTCTGAATGCAAAGTCAGTGGAGACAGCTGCAAGTGTGCAACCATTGGGGCTGGGTGGGGAGAAGGAGGGACATGACCTGCACTTTTAGACTTGCATGGGGTGGGGGGGGGAAGAGTGGAGAAACAAGATGGAGAGAGAAACTTGAAGAAACATGTAAAAAGAGAAATACTTTTGAAAGGTCAGGGATAAAAAACAGCAATTGGTGACTAAAAAATGCCATCAAGCAGGCATCTCTTGTCCTTTCGCGGAAGAATTCATACTTAAGAACTTTAGACTGAAAGGTACACACAACATTTGAAAGTGAAACTCAACAAATACAAGAGCCTGTGTATGGTAAAAAACAGCAGGCTAACAATTGATGTTGGGAGAAGATGAGGATGAATAGAGGGAGAGATTCTGATCTCAGTTACCTTAGATTTACACTGGTGTAATTCTCCTAAATCACTGCAGTTACAATGGTGTAACTGAAATCAGAATCTGCTCCAATAACACTTTTGTTTCAAACTAATTTCCTGTGGCCTACTAGAAGTTTGAAGGTTGCAGACTTTCTTCCTTGTTTAGCTTCATATTCCACATGATGCATATAGTGTACAATCTAAGGGAATAAAACGTTAACTGCTCTTGGATGCTTCAAACTTCTCATACTGTAGCTTTCATTATGTAACTAAGCCTATAACCTAAGAGCAGCTGCTCTGTAAAATCCATCTGCAGCCTCATGTAGTGAAATACTACAAATTTAAGCTGCAGGCATCTTTTGATGGACCAATTGCAGCCCTTTCAACATCTTATCAGCTTACAGCAGAGGCATTGTATCTCACTGATGAATAGACTGAATATGTTGTGGAATATTTGTATGTGCATTTCAGACTTTCAGGCTATAGTGTTACCTAGCTGCAACATGGCAGTGTAATGTTTTCCCTCCCAGGGGTATTGCAAACCACATGATATCATTTAGACACATGCTGATACTTATGGCTAAGACCATATGTTTGCCCAGGAGGTCAGAAGGTCAAATCTGTTTCCAATATCCTGTTGGTGTTATTGTATTTGAAATAGAATTAAATAAATAGAGTAGCGAACTAGTACAAGAAAAAAATGCCAATAGTTGAACAACATGAAGTTCTTTCAATATGGTTATCCTATGCCGAATATGCCTCAAATATTTTTGCCTTTGGAAGTTGTAAATACTCTTTTATAATTGTTACTATTAATAGAAGACTAACAAAAATACTATTATATACATAATATTATGTAACAATGTAGCCAGTAATATTTTAAGTGTCGGGGGAGCCATGTTAGTCTGAATCCACACAAAAAACGAGGAGTCTGGTGGCACCTTAAAGACTAACAGATTTATTTGAGCATAAGCTTTCATGGGTAAAAAACCCACTTCGTCAGATGCATGGAGTGAAAGTTACAGATGGCGAGTGTTTTGATCAAAAAATTCACCATCTGTAATTTTCACTCCATGCATCTGAAGAAGTGGGGGTATTACCCACAAAAGCTTATGCCCAAATAAATCTGTTAGTCTTTAAGGTGCCACTGGACTCCTCATTGTTTAAGTAATATTTTAGTCTAAGGCCTTGTCTACACTACAAGACTATTTCGAATCAACTTAGTTCGAATTTGTGGATTCGACCTTATGAAGTCGAATTTGTGTATCCATACTAAATACACTAATTCGAATTTCTGAGTCCACATTCAAGGGGCCAGCGTCGACTTTGGAAGCGGTGCACTGTGGGAAGCTATCCCACAGTTCCCGCAGTCCCCGCTGCCCATTGGAATGCTGGGTAGACCCCCCAATGCCTGCTGGGGGGAGAAATGTGTCGAGGGTGGTTTTGGGTAAGTGTCGTCATTGAACCGTCAATCACAACCTCCCTCCCTCCCTCCTTGAAAGCGCCTGTGGGCAATCTGTTCGTGCACTTTTCTGGTCAGTGACAGCGCGGACGCCACAGCACTGCAAGCATGGAGCCCGCTGCGATCATCGCCGTTTTCTCCTCCTCGCACTTTATCGTCCACCTCTTCCACAGTCAGCTGCTGAGAAATTGGGCTACTTTTCAATGGTGCTGCAAGCACTGGGGGACCATAGGGGACGTTTTACAAACATCAACGTCGGGTGGCCGGGCAAGGTTCATGATGCGTGTGTTTTCAGGAACTGTGGGCTGCTCAGACGCCTGCAGGAAGGTAGTTTCTTCCCGGACCACGAAATAACTGTTGTGGATGTGCAGATGCCTATAGTCATCCTCGGGGACCCAGCCTGCCCGCTAATGCACTTGCTGATGAAGCCCTATACAGGCGCCTGGGACAGCGACAAGGAACTCTTCAAATACCAGCGAGCAGCGTGACCTGTGACTGTTCAGTTTCTTTACAGAGAAGCTGAACCTGCCCCTGTTTCTTTACCCAGTTACTGTTGACTCTCCTCTTCGGTTACATACCCGTTCACCCGTTACCCCACTTCCAGCACACGTGTAAAAATAAAATACATGTCCCATTATTACTTAACAAAGGTTTCTTTATTCATGACTTTTCGTGAAAGGGTTGAAACTGGGACGCAGGCTGTGCTGGGTAGGGTGTGCGGTGATGTAAAGACCGCCTCTAAACTCAAGGAATGACAGGCTCCTGCTCCTAAAGCGGTCCGCAGTGCTGGAATGCTTCTTTCAACGGAGCCTGCCATCCCTCTTTATGGAATTCTGTGTGCGGGCGGATATGTGACCTTGTGGTGGAAGAGGACGGATACAGATTCCTCAGCTGCGTGACTCAGCGGTCCAGGACAAGGACCGCTGTATAAGATCTGTAACCGCCCTCCCTCGCTGCAAAGTCACATCTCCCCCGCCCACACAGATCCTGGAAACCACCTCCAAAAACCGACCAGGGTGCCTACTGACTGCACCGTGTGTGTGACCCGCTGCTGATCCTGCCCCCGTGTCTGTACCCTGGGAAAGGTGACTGTCCTATGCAATTAACCACCCCCTTCCCCACGCCCCCCATTCAAACACAGTCTTCTTTGAAAAAACATAACGGAAACAGTAATTAACAGCAAAGCATTTTTATTAATTAAGTAGACATGTAGGGGATGGGACTGGGATTGGGACTACTGTGAGTCTGGAAGTGAAGGACTTCGGCAAATGTAGGGTATGAGAGCTTTTGGGTACTTGAGCACTGTGCTGTGGTGCAGTGACAGTATTCACGTCCCCGGCCGCCCCCCCTCCTGATTATTTTCGGTGAGGGGGGTATGGGACTTTGTGGCAGGAGAGTGCGGTTGCAGATACACTGCAGGGTGTCTCTGTCCTCCTGCGGTCCTGCAGAACATCCACAAGGCGCCTGAGCGTGTCCGTTTGCTCCCTCACTAGTCCAAGCAGCGTTTCAGTCGCCTGCTTGTCTTCCTCACGCCACCTCTCCTCCCGTTCGCTGTGTGAGCGCTGGCACAGAGAGACGGTCTCCCTCCACTGGCTCTGCTGGTCCGCCTCTGCTAGGTAGCAGCCCATACGTTCCTCGAACATCTTGTCCCTTGTCTTTTTCTTTCGCCGCATCTTTCTTTCTCTTTCTTTCGTCCCATCGTCAGAGTCCACGGTCACTGGTGGGGCAGTGGTGGCAGGCTCCGTAGCGTCCGTTTGCCGCTTTGATTTTTTGGTAGCCTTGTCTGGGGTCCTTGATTTTCACGCGGCGCTGCGTTGCATCCCGCCTGTATCCTCTGTCTCTCATGGCTTTGGAGACCTTCTCGTAGGTCTTCGCATTCCCTGTTTTGGAGCGCAGCTCTGAAAGCACAAACTCCTCGCCCCACACACTGATCAGATCGAAGAGTTCCCAGTCAGTCTATGCTGGGTCCCTCTTTCTATTCACAGATAACATGAACTCCTCTGCTGGAGAGCTCTGCATCGTTGCAGGTGCTGCGGAGCTCGCCCCGATGTCCAGCCAGGACATCAGATTCAAAGTGCCCAGACAGGAAAATGAATTCAAATTTTCCCGGGTCATTTCCTCTGTGGCTGGTCAGAGAATCCAAGCTCGGACTGCTGTCCAGAGCGTCAACAGAGTGGTGCACTGTGGGATAGCTCCCGGAGCTACTAAGTTCGATTTGCATCCACACCTAGCCTAATTCGAGCTAGCCATGTCGAATTTAGCGTTACTCCACCTGCCGGGGTGGAGTACCAAATTCGAACTAAAGAGCCCTCTAGTTCGAATTAAATGGCTTCCTGGTGTGGACGGTTGAGCGGTTAGTTCGAATTAACGCTGCTAAATTCGAATTAAAGTCCTAGTGTAGACCAGGCCTAATTTTTGTTGTTGGTGCTGTTGGTTGCCTATGATATACAGGAGGTCAGATTAGTTGATCTTGTGGTCACTTTTAGCCTAAACTACATTGCCAAAAAAAAAAAAAAAAAGAGTCAGAGGGTCAGAGCCCAGGTCAGCTGACTCAGGTTCATGCCATGTGTCTAACAAGAGCAATGTAGATGTTTCTACTCAGGCTGGAGCCTGGGCACTGAGACCCTCCCCACTTTCAAAGCCCAGACTCCAGCCCAGTAGGATCATCTACTCTGCTAGGTTTAGCTCCATACCAGGAGCCTGAGCCAGTTCACCTGGGTTCTGAGACTCACTGCTTCAGGGTTGTTGTGGGGGGGGAGCGGGGTTGGGTCAGTTTAGACAGACCCTAGTACTCTATATTGAAATACTAAACTAAGGAACAAATTAAAAATGAAACAGAAGTTCGTTGGAATAAATTATATTAGATTCAAAAGCAACTAGTTGGAAAACGAGTGATCACAAGATACTAAAGGTAGCATTGTGAGTTAAAGTCCTTAAGTGATCATAAAGATATGATCACTTGTCAATCCATCTTAGTTTATCACTTTAAATCTCATTTCCAGGAAACATATGAGCCAATAATAATAATCAAAAAAATACACAGTTGTTATAACAATAGAGATGTACTAATTTTGAAACAGTCCTCTCTACTGGGCCTAATCACATGCAGTTTTTCAATAATTCAACATGTATTGCATGAGATTTTCCAAATACGAACAGAAATTGAAAGAAAAATCATAAATACCTTTAATACTTCAAAGAAAGTAAATGTACATAACTTGAAATTTTTCCCTTCTAGGTTACACAGCTTTGTTAACTACCATGGCCAAGACTTAAGAATGTGTGCCTAAAATTAGGTCCCTAAATCCTTATTTAGGTACCTCAGTAAATAGACTGACTTTCAAAAGCACTCCAAAGCTCCACTGACTCTTCGAAGAGAGTTTCTCAATGATTAGCACTGTTGGGAATTGGGGCACTGTTTTTAGAATATAAATATGGATTAGGAGCCTAACATTAGGCACACAGCTTTTGTTTTCAGTTTCCATGTACAACAGATATAGTTAAGGCTACTGTCATTTCCCCATTTGGCGAATCAAGGACCCAAAGCTGCAAACAATTACTGCTGCTCATGGCATTACACAGTTGTAGGTGTTTGCAACATTAGACTTTATATCAATGCAGCAAAAGAATATATTTAGATCTGCAGCAATGGGAAAGGTAAAACAAAAAACAACAGGAACCACATGTGATATTCCCCTCTGGTGTTATCCAGACTGGTGATCTGCTAGGTCACCCCAATCCTTGACTCTGGGAGCTAGCCTTACCCTGCTCTGCTGTGAGTACCCCCACTCCTGGGCTGTTCGTGCACAGCCTCTGGCATGTAAGCTGTTCCTTGGATTGTGCAACCGAATGACAGTGCCCAATATCTCTGGTCCCAGACACAACCCAAGGAACTCCCATCTTGCAGTGTCCAGTTATGTCCACTGGATGGTGCAAGCTTATGTAAGTTCATCAATTTCACAAAGAAATTGATATGTACCAGGCTTGTTATCCCAAGGGGAATCTCTGACATGCTTCAAACCAAAACGCACTGCTTCAGGCAGAATAAATAAATTGATTTACTAACTATAGAGATAGATTTTAAGTGATTATAAGTCAAAGCACAAACAAGTCAGATTTGATCAAATGAAATAACTGATCTTCTAAACTGATCTTAACACTTTCAGTGCCCTTACAAACTTAGATGCTTCTCACCACAGGCTGGCTAGTTGCTTTTCAGCCAGGCTCTCCCACTTGATCAGCGCTTCAGTTGCTTGGTGTGGTGTCTGTAGGTGTAGGTGGAAAAGAGAAGAAAGCCTAGCAAAAGTCTCTTCCTTTTATCATGTCCTTTCCTCCCTCTTGGCTTTGCCCCCCACCCCCTTCAGAGTCAGGTGAGCATTACTGAGTCTCTCCAAGCAAGGTTGAGCAATACCCCTAGTGTGGCCTCATGTAGGTGAGTCATTGCATTGTAGCTCCCTTGCTGGACAATGGCTGTTGATGGATTGTTTGACACCCCGCCCAGGAGTTGGTTACTTTCCTTGATGTTGCCTCTGGGAAGCTAATATCTGGCTGATTTCCCCAATTTACAGCATGTTTTAGTGACAATCATATGACACAATTCTCATAACTTCATAGGCATTAATGATACACATATATGAATAGAGAAATGACTTTCAGCAGATAATAACCTTTCCCCTGATACATATAAAGCATGTCTTGTAAGGTAAGATCACGATTATAGGAAAATGAGGAATATGGGGGTTACAGCATACTCCCCCAAGGTTTAGAATGTCACACCACATACAAGGCTGAGGAATCCACTGAAAGATTCTACTTCCCCCTTAGTTGATTTTTACATGTGGGAAGATGGTTAACCACTCTGTGCATCAGTTTCCCCATCTATAAACCAGGGATAATGCACCTTACCTACTTTACAGCAATGTATTTAGGATCAGTGAATTAAGCCTAAATTATCTGTTGGCCAAGCTCTTTTAAAATGTTCAGATGAAAGGTTCTATGTGAGTATAAAACACTGTGCTAATCCCTAATCTGTACTCTTACTGATTCATCTCTCTCTCTTCTGTTGTTTCTTTTCTCTAGTGCACCCTCTCTCTCCTCCCTATGCCCTCATTATGGTTTCCCCCACATTTCTCTATTCTTTCCCATCTCTCTTGCATTCCACCTGGCAGCAAAATGCAACTGAGTAGAACTGTAGTTTCTGCTGAATCAGTAGACAAAACTTCAGAGCCCATAATCCTATTTGGTTTCACTTCACCAGATGAACATGAAGAGGAAGAAGTGAAACACACTAGTATTGCACTGAAACAGCATATCCCCAGTGCTCCAGAGGGTGGAATTCTAATCCATCTCACTCAGCTGGCAGTGTGTCAGACACCATGCACTGTCCAAAGCCAGCTTTCCGACTTGCTTTCTCAGTACCCATCAGCATTCAGTGCATTATTTTGAGGCTTTATTGGTCATTTATTCAGAGAGTTACTCTACCTGCTTTAATCCACATCTGTACAGTATGCAACCCAAACACTACACATTTCTCTGCAGCTGTACAAATATTTTTATCTCTGTAACTTAAAGACACCTACCTATAGGATCAGACACAGTTGCTCTGCACCTTGTGTTGTCATTTACACATTTACTACACTGAGCGTTTAAAGTAGGTGTAAATTGTTACCATTCTGATTTTGTAACATTTTATTTCCCCTCCATTCTTTGCACTACATAAGGTGAAGGCCACCAGAGAATATGACCCACAAAATGTTCAACAGGCTTCTGAAACAAGGAATGCACAAGAAACTGTAACACATGTTTAAAACACTAAGCAACATTTAAGAAAGTTCAGAATTTACATCAGTTTATGTACATTGGCTATCCTCCTCAAAACACTACCATGTTGAAACCCCTTTATGCTTCAATATGTTCTTCTGGTAGAAATAAGTTAAATCACATCGTACTTTTTGTGAACTAATCAGTTTTCATTCTTGACCTGTGTGCATCAAACTTTTAAAAAGTTAGTCACAAGACCAGGAATAGCCTACAGCTCAGTGGTATCACATCACAGGGGTTGGTGAGAATTTTTATTTTTAGTTTTACTTCTTGTGGGCTCATACCCACTTTTGAGTTTGAATTACCTAAAATTTCAAAACGATAAGTTCTTTGAGGCAGGGACTGTCCTTCACTTCTGTGTTTGTACAGCACCTGGTATTATGGGGTCCTCAGAGTTTAAGGTCAGAAGGGACCACTAGATCATCTAGTCTGACCTCTTGTATAGATCACAGGCCGCCGCCGCCACCGCCACCACCTGCACATGAAACCCAATAACCAAAATGAGACCCAAGTAACACAGATCACAGGAGAGTAGACTAACATGCTACCGGCAGAGATAGGAGGGACCAAGGCGAATCAGTGCTTGAGACCCCTGAAATTGCAGGAAAATGACAGAATGAAATAGACTCAGATAATCCTGGCAAGTGACCCGCAACCACATGCTGCAGAGGAGGTCCATTACTGAGGGTCACATGCGCTACAGTAATATAAATAAACAACAAACATCATATGCTCAGCCTAAGCCACCAAGTTTCACTTGGTGTCTGCCTGAGCACACAAATAGGTAGATTTTCATAGGAACCTTGGAGATCTGTGAATATTTTGGAGAATCTGGCCCAAGTTTCAGGTTTCATATTTTCCCTGGATTCAAGTCTCCAGTTTTAGCCTTACTGTTCTGGCCAAATTCCTGAAATGTCACTAGGACTCTTTATTTATTGAATTTACACTGTAGGAAAACTTGAACTTTTGTTCCAAGTATATCTCCAGTGTTTGGATTTCCCCCCACCCCCACTGTTACATATTTGGTAATTTACATGTGTGCGTTTCTTTTAAAATCTTCATGTCAGATTACTAATACTCAAGTATGAGACAGTCAACGAATTAGCACTTTATAATGAAAAGTGTTGCATCCATTAAGTTTGTGTCTAGTGCAGAAGTTCTCAAACTGTGGGTCAGGACCCCAAAGTGAGCCGCAACCCCATTTTAATTGGGTCACCATGGCTAGCATTAGACTTACTGGGGCCCAGAGCTGAAGCTGAAGCTCAAGCCCCACCGTCCAGGTCCCTGGCCCAGGGCTGAAGCCCTTTGGTTTTGGCTTTGGACCCCTTGCCAAGGGCAGCAGGGCTCAGGCAGGCTCAGGCTTCAGTTCCCCACTCCTGGGGTCATGTAATAATTTTTGTTGTCAGAAGGGAAGTCGTGGTGCAATGAAGTTTGAGAACACCCCATTTCATGTGATATGAAATTTCCAGTTCCTAATTTCAAAGAAGTTTACAGGAAAAATTCATCATAATTGGATCTTTACAGTGACCCTAGGTAAAACTTCCTACATGAGAACTTTTTATGCTGCATCTGTGGCTTTTTAGAAGTGTATTATCTTATTCCTACTGTTCAAATCCAGATGAAGATTAGACTGGTTCATTTAAATAGCAGGAGACAGTGATTATTATTTATTTTCATATATGGTACAGTTCATCTGAGTTTAGTTTAAATCTTTCAGTCAAAGTCTAGACCATCTTTAGCTCTGCAAATATACTGAAATTAAAAAATAACCACATTATACATGTAACTTTTCCAAGGAGCATAGAAGGAACGGCTTTTAAACTCAGAACACTGTAAAGATCTTTTTGAAAAGAATAGCTGGATTGAATTAAATTCAGATTGGGTGAACAGGTTACAGTTAAATAAGAACTGAACCTGTAAATCCAAATAATAGTCAATTTCAAGGGAAGACTGATCTCTCGAGATGCCTATCCTGATCTCCAGACCAAAGCATCTAATAATCTGGATTTTATCCAAACCAAGCACCTGATCCTGCATCACTGATGTTAATGAGAAATGTCATTACATTGGAAGCAGGATTGGATCCTAAACCTCTGCACCTTCTCAGGAATACTGATTCTTATAAACACAGTACAAGCAAAGCCTTTGGACACACCGGCAATGTGTCTATAATTTATTTGATTGTGGCATTCCTTATTGCTTATACAGTGACTAGCACAATGAAGCCTCAAACCTGAGTGGGTAGAATGGTACTGCAATATAGATGGTAAATAGTAGCTGACTAATAATAGTTTGAGGATTTCTTGATGGTTGATAAAGGATAAAGCACAAGCTAGACACTTCCCTCCAGCAAAAAACAAAAACAAAAAACAATTTATAGTACTTCTCCCAAAGTTGTGCAGCTTTTTAAAAGACATTGGTCCCCTTGGAGCTGGCGGGATGACAGCTGAACAGAACAAAATGGGGGTGAACCCAGTATTCTTCATGTCTCTTGGAAGTGTACAGGACTACACATGGAATCTCAGACTGTACACAAGGATTCCACTGCTTCCAAACCATTTTTGAACCTCATAACAAAGGGAGCATGGCTCTTAAAGGTGTCATACTGGCTGTCTCCCTCACATCCCACCACCAGCATGCTGCCAAACTTCCTCATGGTGAAAGCCACAACAGGGGAGTTACTGCTGCCCATGGCAGAAAGAACATATAATGAAAGTTGATTCACATTATGAATCATTTCTGGGAGAACATGCTGCTATGAGTGCCTATTCTTCCCCCTGTTCCTCCCTGCTTTGTCCATTTACACTTAACCATAAAGAGGCACATTCCAAAAGGAAGTCTACAGACTGCTACACCCCAGAAAGAGTACTACCAGATAACTGTCCTTGCCTCTACATACCCCTTAAAAACCCAACAAAACCCATTTGCTCCACTCTATGGCCACATATTGTTTATATTGCTAGCTTTGTGCGTGTGGAGCCACAGATTGTTGCCCTCAATCCCCCTAACATCCATACGCAAGCCTTGAGACATGAGACTGTGGGTACATTGAACTCCAGCTGGTATGCTTGTCATGGGTCAGAGCACATTCTGATCTGTAATCTGCTTCCCCCTTCTTCCCCTCCGCCTACCCACTTTATGGGTTGGAGGTAGCAAGTTTAGATAGTCACCTGCTGCTATTCCCACTAGACCCTGTATGTTCTGAGTTCTCTGCCTACTCACGTTCCACTCACTCTCTGATGTTCAGTATGGTACACGTGTCTCACACCCACTGTCATCATTCTACAAAATTCATGAGAACATTGTTTCAGCTAAGTGAAAATACAATTCAACAGCTCATTTAAGATAAGTAAGCCAGAGAGAAATGACAATGTAACCTTGCTCAGAAATCAGTAACTGAGTACTTCATGTACATCATCATCTAGGATGGCATTCTTCTCAATTCCACAGAAGGGGCCATACTGAAACACCTACTTCATACCTCAAAACCCTTCATGATTGCCACAGAGAAATTCAGTGCTGAAAAAGCATAATTAAACCAGGTCTTCTACGCATTCTCCTGTTGAAGAAAGAACTGGACAAAATGAGGGAAAATTCAGCCAGATCCTTCCTTACATCATAAGAACATAAGAACGGCCATACCGGGTCAGACCAAAGGTCCATCTAGCCCAGTATCTGTCTACCGACAGTGGCCAATGCCAGGTGCCCCAGAGGGAGTGAACCTAACAGGCAATGATCAAGTGATCTCTCTCCTGCCATCCATCTCCATCCTCTGATGAACAGAGGCTAGGGACACCATTCTTACCCATCCTAGCTAATAGCCATTTATGGACTTAGCCACCATGAATTTATCCAGTCCCCTTTTAAACATTGTTATAGTCCTAGCCTTCACAACCTCCTCAGGTAAGGGGTTCCACAAGTTGACTGTGCGCTGCGTGAAGAAGAACTTCCTTTTATTTGTTTTAAACCTGCTGCCTATTAATTTCATTTGGTGACCCCTAGTTCTTGTATTATGGGAATAAGTAAATAACTTTTCCTTATCCACTTTCTCAACATCACTCATGATTTTATATACCTCTATCATATCCCCCCTTAGTCTCCTCTTTTCCAAGCTGAAGAGTCCTAGCCTCTTTAATCTTTCCTCGTATGGGACCCTCTCTAAACCCCTAATCATTTTAGTTGCCCTTTTCTGAACCTTTTCTAGTGCTAGAATATCTTTTTTGAGGTGAGGAGACCACATCTGTACACAGTATTTGAGATGTGAGCGTACCATGGATTTATATAAGGGCAATAATATATTCTCAGTCTTATTCTCTATCCCCTTTTTAATGATTCCTAACATCCTGTTTGCTTTTTTGACCGCCTCTGCACACTGCGTGGACATCTTCAGAGAACTATCCACGATGACTCCAAGATCTTTTTCCTGACTCGTTGTAGCTAAATTAGCCCCCATCATGTTGTATGTATAGTTGGGGTTATTTTTTCCAATGTGCATTACTTTACATTTATCCACATTAAATTTCATTTGCCATTTTGTTGCCCAATCACTTAGTTTTGTGAGATCTTTTTGAAGTTCTTCACAATCTGCTTCGGTCTTAACTATCTTGAGCAGTTTAGTATCATCTGCAAACTTTGCCACCTCACTGTTTACCCCTTTCTCCAGATCATTTATGAATAAATTGAATAGGATTGGTCCTAGGACTGATCCTTGGGGAACACCACTAGTTACCCCTCTCCATTCTGAGAATTTACAATTGTCTTTGTATATTTGTCAACAGTGAGATCTTTTCCCTGCTGGGGAAGAATCTCAAAAAATACTTACAGCTTATTCCCCACTTCCCAGACAACCATTACGCACAGATATAGAAGGTTACAGACAATTTGTAATTGGTGAAAGACATTTGTGCTGTCAATTGACCAGTCTTCTAATAAAAGTAATGCAGGGACACTACAGGAATAAAGCCCCATCTGGCATCTTCTTTAGCAGATAAGATGACCATACTGTACAACCAGGCCTTGGCAGACATAGAAAACATTGTTAACACTAATTTCCTCAGTGATCTTTGAGGCCAATTAACTGGAACAGTAATGTATTGTTCAGCTTCCATGGTGGACAATTACTGAGTAGAAAAGATCATTGGCATAAAAAAAGTCTATTGTTAGGCTAGCATTCCATGGAAACAATTCTCTTTAATACCTGCAGTTATAGACATTAAGTAGCATGGCTCTACCTTCTCTACAGACTTTTAGGAAACACAGTTTAGTTGTGTAAGGAATGTGAGCCTTGCAAAACCATACTCTGCAGCTTTATCTATTTTAAGAAAAACGGAACAATGCCCGTTGTTCAGATCTAATCTTGGGTAAATTAATAAATGCAAAAGATTTCCTGAATTTGCTTTTGGTGTCTGAATTTTAAAATGTATTTTAACTGAATGAAAGAATACACATATTAATCATTTTGAGAGGAGATGGGGGCTCTCCAATATTTCCAATCTGTACTGTGGAATAAAAGACTGAGATCCCATCATGGATGCCTCTTCTTCCCACCAATCAATCACTCGAACCCAATACTGCTTAGATCTCAACAGGTTTCCTTCTGAATAGCAGAAAGGAGGGATCTGAAGTCAACTGGTGATGCATTGATCAGAGTTTAAAAAAAGACCAGTGTAAATTGCAAGAGTGATTTTCAGAGTCTTTAGGGACAAAATCTCCATATGGAAAACTTAGATTTAGGAAAAGATGCCCCACTCTTTAACTCTGATTGTTGCAGAATTAATCAAGGAAATGTAACACCAAATCTGACAGCATAAAAGTAAAGGAGATGAAGGATGACAAGTGCATGGCACTAATGTTGCTAATGTCTTTGGCCCAGTGTTAACGTGTATATGATGACACTGTAGAATAAACATTAAAGCAGTTTTTCTCTTTTCTTTATTAATCATGGACTTATAGCAAGATATTTAAAATCACCATCAGCAAAATTTGTCAATGCGAGGCCAAGGATTCAGTACTGAAATAAAGGCCTATATCCTGAGTGAAACCCCATGACGGTATAGAACAGGCTAAGAACTTATTAGCTACATCTATTGCCCGTGACTTAATTCTCAGCCAGAGAGAAGTACGAAGAGGCATTAGGGATGACTTAATAAACACCTGAGTCTCTCAAAAGGGAGAGAGCTTAGTGTGAGAGGAAGAACCACGGGGACTTTTGTGAAGGGGCCTAAGACAGAGTCTGCAGGAGAACAGACACCTCAGGAAGACTTGGTCTGAGGGGTCAGAGCTCCATATCAGAGCTGTAGAAGAAGACTCCAGCATAGCTGAGAAAGGAGATTGAAGACAGAGCCCAGAGGAAGGGCTGGTTTGATGAGACATTCTGGACATTAAGCTTGAACTACCATTACCCCAACAAGGATCTGAACTAGATACTTCACCAGGGGACTGATCTGCATTCACAGCACAGCCTACAGGGGGTGCTGGAGATGCAACATTGCACCCTGCAACATCAAACCCTGATGCAAAGGGGTGCTCTGGTGGTCATCATAGCCTCAAAATAAGAAAGGACAATAAATCCATGAAACAATAGTTGATGCCAAAAGGGCTCAACAAACCAGAAAGTTAACATTTCTTAATATTCATTCCTGTCTCTGACTTATAATGGGAACAATTTTTAAATGAAAGGCATGTAAGTTTTTCTTCACTTAGGGACCAAATCAAATGAAGGCACCAGCAGGTTAACTGTGGATCATTTCTAATGCTAACATGTAAAAGCAGGATTTCAGTGGAAGCCAGATGTACTGTGATGAAAAAAATGTGAACATTCAGGAAAGCTGTACACAGTAATTCTACCCTCAGATGTGAGAGTCTGGCAACTAGTGGAGTCACTGAAATTTGCCTACATGCATCTAAGAGCATAACTTCATGAGAGCCTTTTCTATAGATATGTTAAAAGTGGCCAAGTTAAAAAGTTTACATAGGAGATTAAGTTTTTACATTTCCACACTTGTCAGTTTTTTTACTATCTATTCTCAGCCCTGGTCTACACACAGCCCCTAATTCGAACTAGGGTACGCGAATTCAGCTACGTGAATAACGTAGCTGAATTCGAACTACCCTAGTTCGAATAACTTACCCGTCCAGACGCCGCGGAAGCGAACTCCGCGGCTCCAAGGTCGACTCCGGCAACTCCTCCTGCCGCGGTGGAGTACCGGAGTTCGAACTAGCGCTTCCGGGGTTCGAACTATCGCGTCTAGATCAGACGCGATAGTTCGAACTCCGAGAAGTCGAACTCGCCGCGTCGACCCGGACGGTAAGTATAGACGTGGCCTTAGATAGTATCTAGATACAAAATTACTTAAATTTAGGATCATAAGAGAGACTGGTTCCATAACAGCTGTAAGTGAACCTCAACATACTATATCCAAGAATTCATAAGAACTGCTCTGTATGCAGAGGGACAAAACTGACCAAAACAATTCATAGTTCGGTTTGAAGGGCTTTTTGTTTGTTGGTTTTTGTAGCCTAGTGTTACAAGTAACGACTAAGAGTACTAGAACTGAAAGATTAGAGGACAAAACTGCAGGATTGAAGAGTGGTGGCCTGAGTTAGGTCTGAGTCCCGGAAAAAGTCTTCTATGTGTGCTTAACTGTATGCACAGTGAGTAGTCCCATTAAAATCAATTGACTTATTTTGTGCATAACATTAAGCATGTGCATTAGCTTTTGCAGCTTTTCTGTTTGTGAATAGGTCGGGGGAGGGAGTCTCCAACACAGCATCATATGAGAGAGAGAGAGAGACATTAGCAAAACAGGAAAATGTGTCTGTAAAACCAAAGAAGTGGCAGGAAGATGCAGGGGCTAATGTACAATATGATCTTTCATATGTTTACAAAAAGAGATTTTAGTAGCTTTTCATGCATTAGAAAAATCTTCACCTGCCCCCCACATGCTAAGTCAAAGTTAAAGAAATTCTATTAAAATTCCTTTGGGAAGGATTTATTTGATTGTAAATTCTATTTTCATAAAATGGTAACATTCTTCCATATTTTGGAGCGGGTTTTTCCTCCTTCTTAAAATTTTCATTAAATTGATAACATCCTGCCCATGAGGAACAAATTTCATCTTGTGGTTACTTGTAAATTGCGGATAGATGTGTTCCTTCACAAATATCTATCAAATAAATACCAGGCATTATTTCACGGTACATAGCAATGTACACAGCCTGTCTGAAAATTCACCTTCCATGGATTACAGTTCTCTCCCTTGTAAACCAAGAGACACAAAGTCTGAAGAGAACGATATTCATGGATTTTTCACCTCCAGGAACTCCATTTTGTTGTCTTTTTCAAATACAGAGGGATAATATTTCTCTTTTTTAAAATGGCTGTTTCATATTTTCCAGAAGAAATGATAACTAAGTGAACACGAATCGATCACTTTATGGGCTACTTGTAATTTATGCATTCCCCCAAACCTTAGGCAAATTAGATCATCCGTGACCTTTACAAAAGAGAACTTTGATCAAGCAGTGTTTGGATAACAGTAGTTCACAACATTAGATATTCATGCCTATTTTGGGAAAGAAGGGAGTATATCAATTTCACACTCTAATTTAACCCACCTGGAAAAAATGACTGAGCGGATCGCTGCAGACTACACAGCTCTGAGAAGGACAAATGAGGTTGGGGGACAAGTGGTGTTCTCATCCATCCTCCCTGTTGAAGTAATAGGCCCTGGCAGGAACCATCGAATAGTAGAAGTAAACACGTGGTTACGTAGGTAGTATTGGCAAGAGGGCTTTGGCTTTTTCAACAACAAGCTCATGTTCCAGGAAACAGGATTACTGTGCTGGGATGAGCTCCATCTGTCAAATACTGAGAAGTGCATCTTTGAACATTCTCTGGCTAAGGAGAGCTAGAAACTAGGTTCTGTTGAGGATGGTGACAAAAATCTAGCCAATGCATATCTAGGCTCAAATAATGAAGACAAGGGGATGGGGATAAATTCTGGAGAAGGGACTAGAAACCACAACTGATTAAAGAGGCAAGAAGAAAAACAGGACAGTCTGCAAAAATATCTTTGATGCCTTTATACCAATGCAAGCAGTTTGAGGAATAAGCAGGTTGAACTGAAAGTCAAGTTATAAGAAGAAAATTATTCCTTGATTGATATTACAGAGAGACTTGGTGGGACAACCCCCATGATTGGTGTACCAGCACTGAGGGATATAGCTTGTTCCGGAAAGATAGGTATGGGGGGAAAAGGAGGAGGAGTTGCGCTGTATATCAAGAATGTACACTTGCTCCGAGGTCCAAGAAGAAGTGAGCAGCAAACCTACTGGTAGTATCTGGGTGAGGGAAAAAAGGAAAAAGAATAGTAGTGATGTTATGGTGGGGGTCTATTATAGACTACCAAATCAAGAAGAGGAAGTGTATGAGGTATTCTTCAAGCAGGTAACAAGATTAACTAACACATGAGCTGGTATTAATGGGGAATTTTAACTTCTTTGATATCTGTAGGAAGACTAATACAGCAAAACATAATATGTCCTGAAAGTTCTAAGCAGGTGTAGCAGACAACTTTCTGATTTAGTTGAGGAAACAAATGAGGGGAACATCCATTTTGTATCTGGTTTTGACCAGCAAGGATGAATTCGTTGCAGACATGAAGGTGGCTGGGAACTTGGGAAGAAGTGATCATGATCTGATAGAATTTAAGATCCTAAGGGAAGGTGGATATGAGAATAGCAAAACAAGGACACAGGACTTCAAAAAGGCAGACTCCAACCAACTCAGAAATAGTAGGCAAGGTCCCAAGGAGAGACCAGTTAGAAAGAAAAGGAGTTGAAGGGGGGCTGGCAGTTCCTAAAAATTGTAATACTAGAACTCAACATCAAACTATTCCAATGCAGAGAAAGAATAAGAAGATCAATGTGGCTGCACAAGGAGCTCTTTAGCTATCTAAAAACCAAGAGGGATACATACAGGAAATAGAAGGAGAGGCATGTCACCAAGGAAGTACACATGGGAATAGCACGAGCCTGCAGGGACAAAATCAGGACAGTCGGACAAAGAATTAATTTCAACCCGCAAGGAATGTTAGAGACAACAAAAAGGGGTTCTACAGATATGTCAGACAAAAGAAAGATGAGGGGTAGTGTGGGTCCACTGCTCAATAGAGAAGGTGAGCTAGTAGCAGAAGATGATAGGAAGGCAGAGCTGCTTAATGCTCACTTTGCTTCAGTCTTCTCACAGAAAACAACATGTGATCAGACAACCAACACAGTTATCATGGACAATTAAAGGGGAAGGGATGCACATCAGGACAAGTAAAGAACATGTCAAAGATCTTCTGACTAATCTGAATGAATTCAAGTCAGCAGAGCCTGATGCTATTCACCCGAGGATACTGAAGGAATTAGCTGAAGAAATCTCAGAGCCACTAGCAATAATATTTGCAAACTCATGGACGAGAGGAAAGGTTCTGGAACGTAATACCCACCTTTGAGAAGTGAAAAGAGAGGAGCAGAATTGTAGACTAGTCAGCCTGGGAAGGTATTAGAGCAATGTATAAAACATTCAATTTGCAAGACACCTGTAGGATGAAGGTGTGATCACTAGCAGCCAGCATGGATTTACTAAGAACAAATCATTCAGTTTGGCAGTAGATGTGTTGGCAGTAATTTGCAGTAAGATAGCTCCCCAAAAAATGCAGTATGACACTCAGCATCAAATGATATTTTCGCACTTCAGAAAGCAGGATATGGAATACACGTAGCTATTTATTTTTTTAAATATAAATATATGTTTTTTGAAGAACTTCATATCAGCTGATCTGAAATAAATGCCAAAGTCAAGTCCAGGGTGAAGCTCAAGCATCATGGTTATCTGCCAAAATAAACATGGACTATTTAAAACTCCACTTCCTATAACCAGCCGCTTAAAATATATTTGTATACACTATGGACCTTCCAAAAAATTAAAGAAATCCTGAATTTCTCACAAGGGGTTTTTGCTTTGTGCTGGGAATATCACGTACAGTACAAGCAAGTGGGAAGGTGATAAATTTGGCATCCAATGTCTGTTCCTTGTTCTTTGAGCAACACAGGCCAAAATATGGCTCAGCTTAAAGGAAAGTTATTGAATATTTCATAAACTAATTTTCAACTAAATTACCCCAAAGCAAATTAGGGCCAGATTTTGAGAAGCGCTCATCTCTCATTTTATACACGTGATGAAGTGGACATTTTTTCTACAGTGTCCAATACCCAACAGTTCCACTGTTCTCAGTGGCAGCTAATACAAGCTGAACAATGTTGAAGACCTGCCCACTTCATTTAGATGCCTAAACAAGAGCTGTTGGGTGCCGCTGCTGCTTTCTATTGGAAATCTGGTGTGTGGTTTCTTCAACATTTCTAATAGAAATCAGAGATTCCTAAAAAACGGTAATGAACATGAAACACAAATTAGTCAGTGCTGGGGCAGAAGGCTGGGTTTTGATTTTAAGCTATTAGCCTTACTAGTCTGAGCCAGTTCTATGCATCTACTGAAGCACCGAGAGCTGCAAGAACATCCCTGAGAGAGAAATCTTGCATAATTCTTGATTTTAAAAAAATATTGCTTTTAAAGTATGTTTTTATTGTGGAAGACATGCACAAAATTGGGAGAGGTTTACAATGATGAAAAGGTACAGAAAATTGTAAACATAATAGACTGACAGAATTCTAGGCCACTCTAGTTTGGGGTTTCAAAACAAAAATCTCCTTCCCAGGTTAGTGTTTGCGTATAAATAGATTCATAAATAGACTGCAGTTTTCAAGTTCTTGGTTATGACCAAATATGCAATTTTGGGTACTCAATGACAGAGACCACGTTGAGGCCTCTTTGAAGAGTTGGCCTTCAGTGTAGCTCCAAAATAACAAATAGGTGCCAGCACCATTGACTATCCCAATGGAGAAATTTCAGTTAGTGTCCTGGACTCAATTCTGTCCTCCCTTAGCCAATAGGGGCCGGAAGCACTGAGGAGAACACCGAGATTGAAGGAGAAGGAAGGGAGTTCCTGTGCTTGGCCTCTAGTGACTGCCTTCAGTCATCTGAGGAGAGGCATTGAAGAGCTCTGAAAAGGGACCACATAGCATGCTGCAGCCAAAAGGAAGGGTTTCCTTTGAAGGTGATGTGTGGCAAAGTGTGCAGCTGGAGTGAAACTTTGCCAGAGGCTCAGGTCAAACAAAAATTCAAAACCACACCCTTTCTGGGGTGGCCAGGTTTATTTTACGAGGCTCTGGTTCAACCAAAAGAACACACACACACCCCAAAAAATTCTCTGTATGACCACATTTTTCTTATGCATCTTAAATACTGAAACTCAAAAACAAATTAATCTACAAATACAAAACAATATAAAGAAAGCATTTTTCTGCCACTAGCACTCTATTCTGCCTACTAGAGAGTAAATTCCCTTTCCCTGGGAAATATGAAGATAGCCCAATCCATTTTTAAAGTTCTGAGCCTAACTATGCTCAGCTGTATTTGATTAATTCATCCCAGGGAGGTATTCCCAGCAGGGACTTTGAAACCTCCCAGAGGAGGTAACTCAATACACACATACACTGCTGCTTAGCAGGATATCCCTCCTCACACCCTCCACCTGAGGGAACAATGACAGTGTTCATCATGATGGTGAGGGTACAGAAAAAACTCATCATATGGGATAAAAAGAGGAAATGTGGATCCCAAAGGATTTCCCCAAATCCTCCCCCATCACACACACTCAGCTTTATAGGACTATAATTAACCATTGGTTGTCATTCTGGAGAAATGTTTAGTGTAAAACAAATATTAAAGCTCTCCATCAAGCTTTATTTCATAACTTTCCAGGGTCACTACATAATTTGGCAGCACAGTATTACCACTAAATATTTAAATACTGTAATATTTTAAATACAGTCTGATGGGACGTTTGAAGAGTACAGGTGGAAAGGAATACAAGAAAAGGGGAAGAAATAGACACAAATGTCATCATAGAAACTTTGCATATTTATATGGGTCAATTGCTAAATACTATTCCTCTTCCTTTTGTGATTTTTTACATCGACATTTGATATCAAACTTTCAAGTTTATATAGGAAACGAAATGGGCTGAAAAGTTTTGGTGGGGTTGCAAGCACCAAGTATATTGTAGGTTCAGTACATTAAGGGTCAGGTCACATTTTAGGAGTAAATTTTAGTGTCTGTTACAGTATGGTCAAGGTGATGACATTAAGATGCAAGTAATAGAAAGAGGCATGTTCTCCTCAAGGGAGCTTCTGAGCCCCTACACTCCACATTTAATATGTGCATAAATTCCTTTATGATATTTGTTTGGCTGGATTTTGAACGCTAAAAAACGTTAAATAATTAAAATTAACTTTACATTGAATCTTGCAGCCTGTATGTAAGGCAGAGTCTTAATAGCTCTATGCAGCATTTTGAAGAGGTAAAGGGCTATGTAAGCAAAGTATTATTAAAATCATCTTTATCAAAAATGTTGATTGGAGAAAATTTTTCCCAAAATATATTTTATTTTCTCATTTTCTTATACATATTCCCCAAATATGGTGAAAATAATGACAGCAAGAAATCAATCCAGCAAATACTTATACATCATCTTAACTTTAAGCAAACAGTCCTTTTGATGCCTCACTTTTCTCAATAGGACTACTCACGTGCTAAATACTAGCATGCATAAATGCAAGATTGGGGCTCAAATAATCTTGAAGGCTACATTTCAGTGAAGTTACTCATTTACAGCCCAATTCAAAGCCCAGTGAAGTCAATGGAGAGACTCCCATTCATTTCAATGGGCTTAGGGTCTAGCCCTTAATTTGCGGAAATTTTAATATGTTTCTATGATTTGTTTACTCTGTGGAAATTGTAACTCATTTTCCCTCCAATGTATATTTTTCGCCAATTGATTTTGTTTGATTTTAATCATAGAATCTCAGGGTTGGAAGGGACCTCAGGAGGTCATCTAGCCCAACCCCCTGCTCAAAGCAGGACCAAACCCAACTAAATCATCCCAGCCAGGGCTTTGTCAAGCCTGACCTTAAAAACCTCTAAGGAAGGAGATTCCACCACCTCCCTAGGTAACCCATTCCAGTTCTTCACCACCCTACTAGTGAAAAAGTTTTTCCTAATGTCCAACCTAAACCTCCCCCTCTGCAACTTGAGACCATTACTCCTTGTTCTGTCATCTTCTACCACTGAGAACAGTCTACATCCATCCTCTTTGGAACCCCCTTTCAGGTAGTTGAAAGCAGCTATCAAATCCCCCCTCATTCTTCTCTTCTGCAGGCTAAACAATCTCAGTTCCCTCAGCCTCTCCTCATAAGTCATGTGCTCCAGCCCCCTAATCATTTTTGTTGCCCTCCGCTGGACTCTCTCCAATTTATCCACGTCCTTCTTGTAGTGTGGGGCCCAAAATTGGACACAGTACTCCAAATGAGGCCTCACCAGTGCTGAATAGAGGGGAATGATCACATCCCTCGATATGCTGGAAATGCCCCTACTTATACAACCCAAAATGCCATTAGCCTTCTTGGCAACAAGGGCACACTGTTGACTCATATTCAGCTTTTCGGCCACCGTAACCCCTAGGCCCTTTTCTGCAGAACTGCTGCCCAGCCATTCGGTCCCTAGTCTGTAGCAGTGCATGGGATTCTTCCGTCCTAAGTGCAGGACTCTGCATTTGTCCTTCTTGAACCTCATCATATTTCTTTTGGCCCAATCCTCTAATTTGTCTAGGTCCCTCTGTATCCTATTTCTACCCTCCAGCGTATCAACCACTCCTCCCAGTTTAGTGTCATCTGCAAACTTGCTAAGGGTGCAGTCCACACCATCCTCCAGATCGTTAATGAAGATATTGAACAAAACCGGCCCCAGCACCGACCCTTGGGGCACTCCACTTGAGTGATAATGATAATCCTCAGCCTTTATATATCACTTCAAGTATATATTTACTGTAATTAACCCTCACAACAGTTGCATGAGGTTGGTAAGTATAGTATTTTGTACATATTTTACCCAGCATCTCTCTCTCATAGAAGAGCATAGACCATGTCTTGTATTAAAATTATGTGGAAAAGATTTTAAACAGGTGTCAATAAAATAGAAATAATTTATATACGAAAATTGCAGTAGAGAGAAACTAAAGGTAAGTCAGATTTCTCCCTGCTACAATTCCAGTAGCTTCAGGGAAGTTAATTAATTGATCAACTTGGCCTACTATTAAAATTTAAGTATTAGGTTAATTAAGTTTTAGTTACAATGTGATGTATAGTGATTACTACTTGGCTCACATGCAATATTATGAAATTGTTTTGCTTATCTCTGAAACAGCACTTCATAAGTCATATGGGAAGTAAAGTAACATATCAGATGGACCTTCTGGGCCTGATTCAACCCCCAATGAAGTCAGTGAAAAGACTTCTGTTAACTTTAAGGGACATTGGATCATGGCCTCTGACTATACCAATGGGAAATTCCCTTTGTTTTAGAATAGGTGATAGTCAAATTCTACATATCATTAGATACTTGTACCAGAAAAGACAACTACAGAGTGTTGGACCCAAGCCAACTTGTATTCATTTGCATAATGTTCTAAATTGTTATTTGTCCCTGTGAAATATAAAAAGCAGCCAATATTTCAGCCTTCTAAGTCTATAAGATTAGGCAAGCCCTCATTTACCTCTAAGTGTCAATAATTTTGGAACCCTACAGACAACTATATACAAGAAACCCATGGATCACTGGACTTAACCTCCACAGATCCAGCAACCACCCGGAATCACCAAGGAATCGGTTAACTACATACAGCCAGGCACTCAGATATTACAGAATTTGCTCCAAAGAGAAAGTGCAGGATACACACCTAAACACGCTTGAAACTGCCTTCCCCGGACAGACACTCCAGAAAAATGCATCACAACATGGAATGGGCCATCAAAATATCCTGGGAGAACCCTGCTTTGATAAAGGGAAAAAAATGTAATTGCACAGACCTAGTTATAACCTAACACCCCTCATTAGAACCCATATGGAACAAACAAACAAACAACTGCAACCCATACTTGATGGGTACTACATCCTTCCTGAACCCCCCTCTTCTGGCCTCCAAACAAACTTCCAACCTCACCAAGCTTATCATCAGAACATAGCTCCCCACAAACCAGGACACATCAACACACAGCTGCACCAGATCCTGCCAGAACAACAATACACAAACCCTGCAGACATATCTCCACTCCTATGATGATTAACACCCATCCCCATGACACCTTCCAAGATCCATGGGTCCTACACATGACTGTGACATGTAAATACCTCATACAATGCATCAAATGCCCTGACAGCTATGTAAGGGTGAAGACAGTCAATCACTATGATCTTGAATGAACTCTCATAGGAATAAAGACAAACACACAGTCACCCACGGGTGAACACTTTTCAGAAAGCTATCACTCCATATCTGATTTCTCAGGCCTCATCCTGAAAGAAAGCCTGTACACCACCTTCAGCCTGGGAACTTAAATTCATAATTCTGCTGGACACCAAAAACCATGGGCTTAACAGAGATGCTGGTTTTATGGCTCATTACAGCAATTTGTCACATGCTACTGCCTGCTAAGCTAACCCTTAATTGCTCATTTCAAGTGGTCTTCTAAAGGCTTCACACATGCCCATATGCTTAACCATCTGTCCCACTTTGTATTTAGCTTGGACACTCCAGTTACCTTCTCCAAACTGGAGGAAGAGCTCCTGGAAGCTCAAAAGCTTGTCCTGTCCAACAGATGTCAGTCCAATAGGAGATATAGCCTCATGTACCCTCTCTCACCAGTAATTAAGGGTTTTTTTTTTGTCTGCCAACTATTTAAATGATAAAGTGTAAATGGATTTATATTTAAACTCTTTCAGACCCAAATGGGCTTTGTTTGGACCATGCAAGCACAGTGTGAAAAGGCAGTATCATGGATGCAATTTTATGCTGTGTGCTTTGGAAGACTTTAGTATTGGTGCACAGTAAATGGAAACATCAATTGAACAATATGTGCAGCAGGACAATCTTCTACACAGTCTGTCTCAGGGCATTTGCAATATCTACAACGAGGCTTCTCTGAGCTCTCACCACAGCACTGAGGCCCTGTTTCAGAACTCAGAGCCAGAGAGGTTTGTGATTCTTTGCCCTAACCCTTAATAAAACTTTTTAATACTATGACTTAATTACAGTGAAACAGATTTACTGGTGGAAACACTTCATCCTTTGCAGGAATTTCTGACATTCCAGGTTTCTGATCTTCCACAGACAGTTTTAAGTAATAAGTAGTAGCTGGTAGGATTTGCAAAACAAAATGCCATCTTCAAAATAAGACTATTTCAAGATTTCAGCTGCAAGCTGCACTCTGAACAATATAAGAAAAACATGGCTGTTCACTAGCTGCCCTCCCCAAAATAGTAACCAGTTTGGCAGCCATTGGATCCTGGCTAATCTTGCACCAAAGTATGCATTATCACAGCTAGCCTAATAACTGGCTAGACTTCCTGTGTGCACAGGACACACAACCACCACCCCCGGCAATTGACAAACCCCTGATAAAAGTGAACCTGCCAGCTGAATACTGAATATCAAGTAACCCAGCATCTGAAATATGGCTCAAACAAAAGGCTAAAGACAGATTTTTAAAGTAAAACTATTGTAATTAATGGCTGATACGTGCTTTATAAATACCAGATTGCACATCTCAGCTTTGTGGTATATTGACCCACAGTTTTGATCTGACCCAATTTCTGATAAATGTCAAGTACTGTAATTAAGTCACGTACTCTGCATTATTGTTCATTTGTCCCATAGTAGGGCCTAGAGGGCCTAGATAAAATATCCATTGTGCTAGGTGCTATGCCTCTTCATAGCAAGAGACAGTCCCTCTCCGAATTATACCTTGTTTTGTCATCAGCCTGGCTTGTCAAAAGGTGGGGTAGATCACTAAACATTCTCTCTTCTATAATCAAAATACATAAACAGTATGGTAATTTAACTACATCTACATGTCTGGTAGTGAGAGAGTCAAAACAACACAAACTGGCAAGTAGCAGAGTGAAGACAACTGAACTAGATACAGAGCCAGGAATGGTCATTCACTCACTTCTACATGCCAATTTATTCACATTGTTTCCATGTTCGTGGATGTCAATGTTCTTTTGCTGCAACAGAGCAAGAAATGATATTACAACATTGGCAGCAAAAGGCAAAACAGAACCAAATCTCAATCCTCCATCCCAGGGGGAAAAAAAACAACAGAGGGGGAGATATATGAAGCAACTGTCAGTACAACAACATTCTCTGTGGGCTAGTTTCTGATACTCCTACAACATATCACCTCACTCCATGAATAAGTGTATTGACTTCAGTGGGAATATTCATAGAGAGGTACTATTAAACTGGAGTCCGGGCATCAGAATTAGCCCCTTGGCAACGTAACCGTGTCGTTGTTTTTCCAACATTATCCTATTGAGATACATCTTTGGGGATTGTTTGCTTGTGTGTTTTTGGAAGGGAATTGGGGGAAGAAGGGAGGTTAAGTAGAGATGGTTGGGAAGTGGTTTTCACATCCTCTGTGAATTTGAGATTTCAAAAAGTAAAAATTTCCTGTCCCAAAATAGGACAAATTCAAAATGTTGAGAATTTTTGTGAACTGACTTTTTTAAAAAATTTGAATCAATCAAAACATTTCATTGAAATAATTCCCAAAGGTTTCATTTCAATTTTCCTTTTTTTAGTCTAAATTCACTTTAAAAAATTTAAAAGGTTTAGACTTGAAAAACTGAACCTTTGTCAAAATGGAGTTGGTTGACAAATTTCAAAAATTTTCAAAAAATTTTGGAGTCAGGAGATTTGTTGAAACTGGCTGTTTCTTGAACAGTTTCATTTTCAACAAATTGCCTTTTTTTTTTTGGTGGAAAAAAATTGTTGGTTGAAAAATTCCCAACCAGATCTAAGATAAGCAATCAAACTTTATACTTCTTGATTTCTTCAACATGAAATCACTGGACAGGGTAATTATCTAACACCACCACAACAAATGTTGGAATTACAAATGTAGGGCTATTTAATGACTTAATTGTACATGTGTATCTCACTGAGGTCAATGAGAGTTGAGCAAACAACAAGGGTAGCACATGGCCTCAACAGTTCAGTTGGGCTAAGCAGTCTCAGCACTTTTGATAAAGAGTGGGGAATTAAGAGGAATGAAAAGAATTAACTTGAATCATAAAACAAGAGGTGGATTTTATAATTTTGTATCATTTTAGGAAATTGAAACAATTTGGGTGAAGTATGCAAAGCTGAAATACCCAAAAATGTTTTGGTATAAAATATGTCTTCAAAGAGAATTTCATGCAGCTATTTAATGAGCTGTTGAATTCCAAAGACATGTCAGCACCAAGGACGACGTTAGATTTATTACTGTGGAACAGCTAAAAGACAGTACTATCATTGCTCATGTATTTTCCTTTTTTATTTCCCCCCCATAACAGTCCTAAGCAATTATGTAAATCCCTGTACTGAAACAAATTTTTAATTTTCCAGCAGCCAATCATTAAGTGGCTCCTGAGAGTGTTAAGTCAGTTCCATACAGGGTTGTTTTCATTAAACTAATCCCCGACAAAAATAAAGCAGCAAAATAGAACCATCTGGAAAGACTGCTTTAATTGCATTAAAGCAGCGGTGGGCAACCTGCGGCCCATCAGGGTAATCCACTGGCACGCCACCAGACAGTTTGTTTACATTTGCACAGCTGGCTGCAGCTCCCAGTGGCCACAGTTCACCATTCCCGGCCAATGAGAGCTGCAGGAAGTGGTGCGGGCTTCAAGGACTTGCTGGCCACTGCTTCCAGCCATTTTAAATGATACAAGGTTAACTATTTACATATATACAGCGTCTGTCAAGATGTTTTCACATCACCCATCCAACAGAATTTTATTCCCACACAAATCTCTTTGGGGCTTCTCTTTTCCCTGGATTTCTCTTCTGTGTGCTTCTGAGGTATGTCTATTGTTTTGGTGGAATTTGCTGCCTGAGGCAGACTCTGCCCATTCTGTTGAGTGGCAAACTTATTACTGTCACAACTTTCCCAGCCTGAACTTCCATTGTCAGATTCAGGGAGCAGGTAAACTGAAATTCAATCCTCTGATATCTTTTCAAAATGATCTTTATGGGTAATTTTGGGTTTACTCCTGGCACCCAACTGTATCCTGTACACCACTTCATTGATTTTGGGCCTGTACTGTGTAGGTAGACTTGGAGAATTAATTAGATTGTCTTTTGTTTTAGCTTGTGAATTTTCCCTGTGCTAAGAGGGAGGTTTATTCCTGTTTTTGTAACTTTGAAGTTGAGCCTAGAGGGGAATCCTCTGTGTTTTAAATCTTATTACCCTGTAAAATTACCTTCCATCCTGATTTTACAGAGGCGCTGTTTTTATTTTTTTCTTTATTATAAAGTTCTGCTTTTAAGAACCTGATCAGTTTTTAATGTCCTAAAAACCCAAGGGTCTGGTCTGTGCTCACGTTGTTAACCTATTGGTTGATATGTTATTCTCAAGCCACCCCAGGAAAAGGGATGAAGCGGTTTGGGGGAATATTTTGGGGAAATATCCCACCTTTTCCTGAATCTTTGTCTAAATCACTTGGTGGTGGCAGCAATACCGTCCAAGGACAAGGAAAGGATTTTAAAGGGAAGTTTTTAACCTAAGCTGGTAGAAATAAGCTTAGAGGGTCCCCACATCTGTACCCCAGAGTTCAGAGTGAGGAGGGAACCCTGACACATCCCTCTTTTAAAAGTTGAGGCATATGACCATACATCATGTAGACTCTGGCAAAATGAAAAGGCTAACAAATTTTCCTTAGCAAAGGTGTGAACTTATTCAGATTTGGATTGTAGGGTTTCTCCATAGTCCAAATGGTTGAAAGGCCTTTGTTCCCCTTCAGGAATTCCATACAGGAGGTTTGCTGGTGGTTTTGGCTCATACACAAATGCAAGGAGTGCTGGGGAACACTTTGTGCTCTCATTGACTGTTGTTCTATAAGTCATACAAATGACTAGGATATGCTGGTCCCAGTCCCTTTGGGGCTTATCCTACAAATGTAGCTAGCTGAAGCCCTAGAGTCCTATTGAAACTTTCTACCATTCCATCAGATTGTGGGTGTACTGGGCTGCTGATAGTTTTGTGGATCCCTCGACTCTCAAACCCATTGAACATTTTAGATTCAAAGTTTCTTCTTTGATGTGTGTGTAACTCGCCAAGGACCTCAAATCTTGTGAAGAATTCTTCATTAAGAATGAAATAAGAATTCATACATTCATTCAAACTTGCTACTATCACAGCCTTTTGATTTCTTATTGGGTAAGCCTCAGGTCATTTCATGAAGTAATCCATAGCCACTAGCACATATTGATTGCCAACTTCTGTCTCAGGCAAGGGCCCAAGAACATCAATGGCAATGCACTCCACTGCTGCCCCCACAAGATATTGTTGCAAGGGGTTCTTTCAGTTTTGGGGGGACCTTCTTTGCAATGAGAGCACCATATTTCCTGCAACAATCTTCAACATCCTGCCTGATTTTTACCCAGTGGAAGTTTTCCCTTAGCTTAGTTAAGGTTTTTGCAGCCCCAGAATGTCCAGCAGTTTTAAGATCATGACCACCTCAAAACCTCCTATACTGGGTACAAACAGCTAGTACCTGTACCCAACACCTCATGGTTTCTACCAGCTCCTACGCAGTAATTCATCTTTATACTCCAAGCTTTCCCACTGAGACCAGAAAGCTTTTACTGTGGTATGTGAGGGGACATTACATTCCAGGCAGGGCTGGCTCCAAACACCAGCCCAGCAAGTAGCTGCTTGGGGCGGCAAGTCCAGGTCTTCGGTGGCAATCCGGCGGTGGGTCCCTCTACCCATCTCGGAGCGAAGGACCAGCCGCTGAATTGCCGCCAAAGACTGAAGCGGCGGCGATAGGGCTGATTGCAATCGCGGCTTTTTATTTTTTCTTATTGCTGCTTGGGGCAGCAAAAACCCTGGAGCCGGCCCTGATTCCAGGGTGGCTGTTTGCCCATTGATTTTCCAGTCACACTCTATCTTGATATTAGAATCTTCTCATTGGGAAGGTTTTAGTTGCTCAGAAGCCCTCCTCCCTTGGACCGGTGGATTAGCCAGGAACATGAGTACTTCTGCACAGTAGAGGAAGAGGCACAGCCATCCCCTTGAGTAATTAATTCCTTACTCTCTTGCTTGGGGCAGTGTTTACAACTGGCTTCCCAACATGGCCATCTGCCACACTGATAGCCAGGCCTGTATGTGATGGAGAAACTACAATGCTATGATTTCACAAACCATCTGGCAAGCTGTCCCTCAAGATTCCTGGAGCCATCAACGGGAAGGATGGCCTGCCCACACCATAAATGTCCTCCAATACAAATAGCAATGATAATGTTCTATAGATTTAACCACTGCCAGGAGTTCCTTTCCGGTGGTGCAATAATTTCTCAGGTGAATTTAGACTTTTACTATAATAATCTATCAACCTCTTAAGTCCCTTGTGTTAGTATTGCCATTAAAAACTGTAAGCCCTACTGTTTGTGTTCAGTATGAAAGGGTTTTTGAAAATTGGATAGGCCAAGACAAGTGTGGGCACAAGAGCCTTTTATAACTCTGAAAATGCTACATTTCATTCTTTTGACCACTGAAATGGTTTTCCTTTCTCACCCAAGCTATGCAGGGGTTTTGCAATATTGTCAAACCTACAAATGAATCCAATAGAGCAGTGAGCTCCCAAACTTGTTCCGCCGCTTGTACAGGGAAAGCCCCTGGCGGGCCAGGCCAGTTTATTTACCTGCCACGTCCGCAGGTTTGGCCGATTGCGGCTCCCCCTGGCCGCAGTTCGCTGCTCCAGGCCAATGGGAGCTGCTGGAAGCAGCGGCCAGTACGTTCCTCGGCCCGTGCCGCTTCCAGCAGCTCCCATTGGCCTGGAGCGGCGAACCACAGCCATTGGGAGCCGCGATTGGCCGAACCTGTAGACGTGGCAGGTAAACAAACTGGCCTGGCCCGCCAGGGGCTTTCCCTGCACAAGCGGTGGAACAAGTTTGGGAACCACTGTAGTAGAGCTCTATAAAACTCTAAACATCTGAGTGAGTCTGGGGAGTTGGCGAGCTCCACACAGCCTCAAATTTTCTTTTTGTCAGTGGAAATACCCTCCTTCCTAACTGTGTGCATAAGGTAGTTTACCACTGGTCTGAACTATTTAATAGAAGAAAAAGCCTCTGATCTATGCAGTTAGGTTGCTCATCATCTCTTTGAACTCATTCCAGCCCAGGAGCTTTGCAGCTGGGCTTCCCAATACGTCTGGACACTTTATAGTCTGCTCCAACAGATGTCTGGCCTCCACCTGCACAACCCTCACCATTTTCTTAGAATCCTCCAGATGCTGCTTTAGTTCCTTTTGCAAAGCCTCCCAGTTCCTGTTCTAGTTCCTGTTTCAATTTATTTTCACCATCTTTGATTTCCGCAAACATTGCCATCCGTTGCTCCAGCTTGCCTCAACAGGAATAGCAGTTCACAAGTTCTGTCCCTGGAAACTGGATCCTGCTGCTCATACCACTCTTGCCCTTTTTGACCTGAGTGGCTAGTCGGGGACTGCAGATATTCCAACGGGAATTAGAAATTGATCGATTCTGGTATTTATTTTTGATGGGGTTTTGTTTATATACAAAGACTGTACAAAGTCCTGTGTCTCTGAACACAGAAAATTAATAGGACACAGCTTCTTTTGTTCACAGCACCATAAGCACAGTTTTCATCCTGTTTCTCTGACCCAAAAACTTCTCTCCAGATTTCTTTCAGATTCAGCCTTGTACTTTCACTTTCTCTTTTATGTTCTGCCTTTCTCACATGCCCTACCCAAAATACCAGCGGGGATGGGAACAAACTTTCCTTTTGTCTTAGGTGGGGGGATTTACTTAACCCATAACAAAGTTCCACCCAGCTCGTAATATTTAAGTTTCCAATAAGGTGCATGTAAGCTGGTAGAAATCCCTCCCTGTCCCAAAAAACCTACACATTTCCTTTTCCAAGAGAGCCACTCCTACTTTAGAAAGTGGAATCTGACGAACCTAGCCTGTCTCAGTGAGTCAGCAAAAACAAGATCCCAACACCGGCTAGACGGATAGAGTGGCTGGAGAATCCTACTACTCTGCCACAGTGTCTTGTAAACATTGCATCCTGAATTTATCTACCACCCCCCAGCAAGGGAGTTTCGGGCAGACCCACCCCCAAAACCATCAGGTCTATTTGGCCTTTCCTCCTCCTCCCCACACCTGTGTACATACTGACTGTTTGCCCAACCCTTTCAGCAGCTGCAATACCAATAACTTACAGCCTCCCCTCTTCTAAACTTCTGCAGATGAGTCCCAGGCAGCAAAGAGTCCCACACTCCATACTGTTGCCCTCCACAAATACTATTTTATTTGCTCGAGGGTGCTCCACCCCCCTGCTCCGCACCAGGCCCTGCCCCCACTCCACCCCTTCTCCCAATCCCTCACCCTCACCCCAACTCTTCCCACACCCTCTCTGCCTCTTCCCACTCCTTTCTGCCCCCTCCCCTCAGCCCCTCCCTCTTTCCCTCAGTGACTCCTGCAATCCGCTGAACAGCTGACCACTGGCGGGCGGGCGGGAGTAGCTGATCAGTGAGGCCCATCAGGCAAGATTCACTGTGGGGGAGGGGGAGAAACTGATCAGAGGGGCTGGTGGTGGATGCATAGACACCCTTCCCCCCCCCCCCCTCCGGAGTTGGCATCTATGGTTCTAATTAAGAAAACAGACACCGAAATGAGAAACTAAGACAACCACAAAAAGGGGCAAGATGGTAGAGGAAAGCATAGCTTTTGGCTTCTTTATCTGGCCTCAGGATTAATACAAAGAATGGTGGACATCTCTGGAATCTATCTGTAGATTTTATCCTGCCATCCATCACCATAGTATCTGAATGCCCTCCATGTACACTCAGTAGCAATAACAAAGTTTCTTCATGGAAACTTCATGGAGTCTCTGGCACTTCTCCCTTTTCAGAATGAAACCTCTATTTGTGGTAGGGGTTTTGTCTTTGATACTTTAGACTCAAGTTATTTTTTTGTTTGTTTCTTTAGGCTGTTTTGTTATAGGGTAATTTTTGGAGGGAGGGTATGGGTGTGGGGAGTTGGGTAGAAGACCGTATCATTCTTATGGTGGAAATCATTATTTTGCTGGAAGCATTGTTGCATATCCTGAGGAAAAAGTAGACAGGGAGGGAGATCAGCAATTTATAGAATTTATATACAAAATCAACTGGTCTCAGGATTTAATTTTATAATTTTTCATAACTGAAGTTATATCAAATTAACATTCAATATTAAAAGCCACAATTGAAAAACTCAAATATTATAAGAAAAATTTCTCACATGAGTCTTCTGTCATGAGTATAGGGAGCTAAATAGATTTAAGAAATTATTCATAGAACCCTCTGGAATATAGAATTAATTAATATATGTCTCTTACCTTTTTGGTCTTTAGGTACCATGTAAGCACCATTATTCCACACAAGTTGTTGCCTTGGATATAAAAACAACACATGGCATTGTCCACAGCAACCCATGCCTATAACAGTCAGTTATGCTGCCTTGTTAGCATCTAACTCTAGCTGAACTGTAATTAGTTACATAGCAGTTTGGAACCCAAAATAGACCTGGGGATGGATTGATGCCATCTCTGATTTTATAGAATGTGTTAATATTTTTGTAAATGTTGCAAGGTTTTAATGTTTTAAATACTTTTTAAAAAATCCTTTTAACTTTTAAATAATTTTTTGTGCCAGAGGAGAACAAAGTTTCCCATGCCGAAAACCATAGTCAATATTGGGAATAAAACATGGCAAGTGAAAAAAAGTGCCTCCTGAGCTCCAGAAAAGGTGGTCAGCTACTCCCAAGCACAATATTGACTAATAACATTCCATGTAGTCATCCAATTTTTGTTCAAACAAATACATATTGATTCCACCACTTCAGCAGGAAGTTCATTCCGCTTCTGTAAAATAATTTTTCCTCGAATATTTCTTATGTATTTTTCCCCTTAACTTAGATTTATGGAGTGAATTCCTGGCCCCACTGAAGTCATTAGGAGTTTTGCCATTGTGTTCAGTGGTGCCAGGAATTCATGCGTATCCTCTAGTCCTGGTCTAGCTAATGTGCTCAATGAGATAATTAAGCATATCTTTACAACAACTTCGCTGCTGTAGCTTAAATACTGCAGTCTCCTTCTCCCAAACATGGTGTTTTACAGCTTGCATAATGATCTTAAGGTGAATATAGGCCAATTCATACCAAATGGACTCTCATATGATGCTGATGGGTCCAAACACATACCTAGAGGAGAAACAGATCCCAACACACTCTACAAACTTATCCTTATATACCAAACATAAGCAGCCAAAATATATCACCCCATAGGATGGTGTGTGAATGCTAAATGAAGTCATCTCTGTATAACAGCACACAGCATAACTACACATCAGTTTAAAGTAGGGCTGTCAAGCAATTAAAAAAATTAAAGGCAATTAATCACACTTAAACAATAAATGATTCTATTTAAATATTTCTGGATATTTTCTATGTTTTCAAAAATATAGATTTAAATTACAACATGTAATACAAAGTATACAGTGCTCACTTTATATTATTTTTATTACAAACATTTGCACTGTAAAAATAGTATTTTTCAATTAATCTAATACAAGTATTATAGTGCAATATTTATCATGAAAGTTGAACTTACAAATGTAGAATTATGTACCAAAAACTATTCAAAAATAAAACAATGTAAAACTTTAGAGCCTACAAGTCCAGTCAGTTCTACTTCTTGTTCAGCCAATCGCTCAAACAAGTTTGTTTGCATTTGCAGGAGATAATGCTGCCCGCTTCTTGTTTACAATGTCACCCGAAAGTAAGAACAGAAGTTTGCATGGCACTGATGTAGCTGGCATCACAATATATTTACGTGCCAGATGGACTAGAGATTCATATGTTCCTTCATGCTTCAACCACCATTCCAGAGGACAGGCATCCAAGCCAATGACGGGTTCTGCTCGATAACTATCCAAAGTGGTGTGGACCGATGCATATTCATTTTCATTATCTCAGTCAGATGCCACCAGCAGAAGGTTGATTTTCTTTTTTGATGGTTCAGGTTCTGAAGTTTCTGCTTCAGAGTGTTGTTCTTTTAAGCCTTCTGAAAGCATGCTCCATACCTCTTCCCTCTCAGATTTGGAAAGGCACTTCAGATTCTTAAACCTTGGGTTGAGTGCTGTAGCTATTTTTAGAAATCTCATATTGGTATCTTCTTTGTGTTTTGTCAGATCTGCAGTGAAAGTGTTCTTAAAAGGAACAACATGTTCTGGGTCATCATCGAAGACTGCTATAACATGAAATATATGGCAGAATGCAGGTAAAACAAAGCAGGAGTCATGGAATTCTCCCATAAAGAGTTCAGTCACAAATTTAATTAACACATTTTTTTTTGAATGAGCATCATCAGCATGGAAGCATGTCTTCTGGAATGGTGGGCAAAGCATGAAGGGGCATACAAATGTTTAGCTTATCTGGCATGTAAATACCTTGCAATGCCAGCTACAAAAGTGCCATGCAAACGCGTGTTCTCACTTTCAGGTGACATTGTAAATAAGTGGACAGCAACTTGTTTTTGTGAGCGATTGGCTGAACAAAAATAGGACTGAGTGAACTTGTAAGTTCTAAAGTTTTACATTGTTTTGTTTTTGAGTGCAGTTATGCAACAAAAAGGTCTACATTTGTAAGTTGCACTTTCATGATGAAGAGATTGCACTACAGTATTTGTATGAGGTGAATTGAAAAATACTATTTTTTATTTTTTACAGTGCAAATATTTGTAATAAAACAAAGTGAGCACTGTACACTGTGCATTTTGTGTTGCAATTGAAATCAACATATTTGAAAAGGTAGAAAAATATCCAAAATATTTAATAATTTTCAGGTGGTATTCTATTGTTTAACAATGCAATTAAAACTGTGATTATTTTTTTTTACTTGATCGTGAGAGTTAAGTGTGATTAATCAACGTCCCTAGTTTAAAGTAACAATTTAAGCATGCTATAGCTAATTGAGATGTTAGACACATTAGCAATAAGCAGTATATTGTTGTCTCTTGGCCCAGGTGCCTTAACCCAATATTCAGGGGCTTGCTGGATTGTTTCCCTCAGAAGGAGAAATTCATTAAGTGAGACAGGTATATTCTTTGGTACAATCCTGTGTATTTACAAAGATACACTAAGTCCTGTTTCCTTGAACACAGTAAGAACAAACAGCAGACAGTTTCCTGGCTCATAATATCCAAGTCCACCCTTCCAGCCAGTTCTGTGCCCCAATGAGCTCTCTTTGCTCCCTCAGGACCTAACTCATGACTGCTTCTCATGGCCTGCCTGCTTTCTAGTTGTTCTTGGCTTCTGAGATGCACACACACACACACACACACACACACAGCTGCAACAATTCATGCCCCAGCCATTGAATTTGCAATCAGCCCCAACCTCTGCCGAGGCCTTGCATGTGGCTTAGTGACTTGGGTGGTAGCTTCCACTGTCTCCAGCTATCCTTCCATAAAGGAGTTTAATTGCTTCTTCTAGTTAGCATGAATGAATGGTAGCTAGCATGCCCATCAACTTTAATAAGGTCTGTGATCGCCTATAGATCAAAGACATTCTTGCGGCAAACTTGATGTTTAGCAGTAGACATCAGGGTTAAAATCAGGGGTGGTTCTAGGTATTTTGCCGCCCCAAGCATGGCAGGCAGGAAGCCTTCGGCGGCGCGCCTGCGGGAGGTCTGCCGAAGCCGCGGGACCAGTGGACCCTCCGCAGGCGTGCCGCCGAAGGCAGCCTGTCTGCCGCCATTGCTGTGACCGGCAGAGCGCCCCCCGTGGCTTGCCGCCCCAGGCACACGCTTGGCGTGCTGGTGCCTGGAGCCGCCCCTGGTTAAAATGCCTACCCTAAGAAATAATGGCCTGAATCTGCTCTCAGTTATAGCAATGTAGTTGTAGAATACATTCATTAAAGTGAAATTTGTACAAAAATAGTATGCAGGATATATAATGTGGACTCAATTGTGTCTTTACCATGAACCACGAGCAAGGGGCAGCATGTTGTTGCACTGCTTCTTAAGATGATTCAGAGTCACAGTCTGACTTTAGTAGTCACCATCTATAATTTGGGTCCTCCCTTGGAGCAGGGAGACTATCCAGAGTCAAGTCTATACTGGGGCAACATACTTTCCCTAGTGGGTTTCCTCTGCCCACTCTCTACTCCATTATGCCAACTTGTAGAGAAGAGGAAGAGCACAACAGCCCTTTGGAGGCTACTTTCCCCCCAGTCCTCAATTCTGGTAGCACACTCAAGCAAGGTCACAATCTGGCCCTGTACATGTAGAGTAGAGTGCATGATGATAAACCCACACAATTTAGGTGGCTAATTTACTGCAAGGGGAAATGCACGCACACAAGTTTTACAAGGAATCTTAAAGGAAGCAGGACAACAAGTTTCAGCTACACCAATTTAAATCCAGGATCTTCGTTTAACTTCAGATTATCTCCAATTTACACTTGAGTAAATTAGATCTGAATTTGGGTATATGTATTACTTATCTCAAAAATATATTAGAATTGGACAAACCCCAGAGAAAGGAAACACAATTAGGGATATGGAACAGCTTCCATATAAGGAGAGATTTAAAAGATTGTGACTCTTCATTTTACAGAAGAGATAACTAAGGGGAGGATGTCATAGAGGTCTAGAAAATCATGAATGATGTAAAGAAAGTCATTAAGGATGTGTTCTTTACCCCTTCACATAAGACATGGGTCACCCACTTAAATTATCAGCAGCAGGTTTACCAGACATAAGGAAGTATTTCTTCACACAATGTACTGTCAGCCTCTGGAACTTGTTGACAACAGATGTTGAAGGCTAAAAGTATAACTACTTTTTAAAAAAAGAATTAAATAAGTTCATGAAGGTAGGTCCATCAATAGCTATAAGCCAAGATGGTCAGGGACACAACCCCATGCCCTGGGTATCGCTCTGCCTGCTAGAAGCTGGGACTGGACAACAAGAGGTGGATCACTTGATAGTTGCCCTGTTCTGTTCACTCCCTCTGAAGCATTTGGGACTAGCCACTGTAACAAGACAGGACACTGGGCTAGATGGACCATTGGTCTTACTCAGTATGGCCATTTAGTTGTATGGCAACTAAAATGATTAGGGGTTTGGAACGGGCCCCATATGAGGAGAGATTAAAGAGGCTAGGATTTTTCAGCTTAGAAAAGAGGAGACTAAGGGGGGGATAAGTTAGAAGTATATAAAATCATGAGTGGTGTGGAGAAAGTGAATAAGTGAAAGTTATTTACTTGTTCCCATAATTTAAGAACTAGGGGCCACCAATTGAAATTAATGGGAAGCAGGTTTAAAACAAATAAAAGGAAGTTCTTCACACAGCGCACAGTCAACCAGTGGAACTCCTTGCATGAGGAGGTTGTGAAGGCTAGAACTATAACAGGGTTTAAAAGAGAACTAGATAAATTCATGGAGGTTAAGTCCATTAATGGCTATTAGCCAGGATGGGTAAGGAATGGTGTCCCTAGCCTCTGTTTTTCAGAGGGTGGAGATGGTTGGCAAGAGAGAGATCACTGGATCATTACCTGTTAGATTCACTCCCTCTGGGGCACCTGGCATTGGCCACTGTTGGTAGACAGGATATTGGGCTAGATGGACCTTTGGTCTGACCCAGGATGGCCATTCTTATGTAGACTCATCTGTTACCACAGGTCGTTGAAATAGGCGGTTTGGAGGGGAATTATAAAAAGGTAGGAGTTTGCTGGAAAGAGGATGTAAAATTTGACATGCCTGGTTTTCAAGTGGCTGGTTATACTGCAATCTGCTGTTGTAATTGAGTTATGCTTTGGTATCAGGTTTTTTTTGTATTGTTAAGTAATGGCAAGGGCTTCTAGAGAGGTCTGGAATTATGGCTGGAAGTTTCACAAGAACTGGTTTTCTCATGGGATTTCCAGTACTCTGTGGTTTCTTTAAGCCAAACATAGAACAAGAATAATATTTCTTAAGGTATTTAAGTATATCTGCTTCCAGTCCTGGTCAAAACCAGGAAGGAAAGAGCCACAAGAAGAAATTAAATACAAACAAAACAGCCCTATAATGAACTTCACACAAACATGAAATTGAACTCAAACATTTTTTTTAGGAAGATTCAAGTTGGTTCTTGATTTTTCCAAACCAGTTTATGTACATCTATATCTAATAAAAATGATGTACAACAATGCACAAGATTTCCAAAATGATCAGTGATTTTTGGAGCCTAACTTAAGATACCTGAAAGGGATATCTATTGACCAAGCAGTGACCCATGGCAGCAAGTCTCTAATCCCAGGTTGACAGACTCAAGCTTGCAGAGCTTGTGCTGCTGTCCTAAAAATGGTTGTGTAGACAGTACTTTTCAGTTTCAGATCAGGCTGGAGCTTGGGCTTTGAAGCCCACCTCCCTACATAGGCTTCAGAGCGGCGATCGATGCAGTGAGGGTCGATTTACCGGGTCTTCATTAGATCCGCTAAATCAACTGCAGAGCACTCTGATTGATTCCCGTACTCCACTGGAATGAGAAGATTAAGGTAAATTGATGGGAGAGCATCTCCCGTCGATGCAGCGTGGTGCAGACACTGCAGTAAGTAGACCTAAGCTATGTTGACTCCAGCTACATTATTCACTTAAGTCAACTTACCACAGTAGTGTGGACAAGGCCTGACCCATAACATCTACACAGCTATTTTTAGTGTGGTAGCGCGATCCCAAGTCTGTCATCCTGGACTCGAAGGTTCGCTGCCACCGACTATGTAGGTGTACCAAAGAGGCCTTATTTATATGAAATGCTGAGCACTCATTCTCTGAAAATCAATCCCCTTTAAATTGGTTCAAATTGGAGCATCCTAAAATGGGGGCACTCAAAAGTGTTTAGACACTTTTTAAAAAACTCGACCTATAGCTATAGGTCAAAATTTTCAAGAGCACATAAGCAACTCAAAAGCACAAAATCCAGTTGGAGGGACTTGTACTCTTAAGTCACTTAAAGTCAGATTTTTAAAGTTATTTAGGAGCCTTAGTGGGATTTTCCAAGAACACCTAGATGCTTTACGTCCATTGCTTTCATTGGGAGTCAGGTGCCTAGGCCTGGTGCATATCTGCATTTTTAGGTATCTAAAAACCTTTAAAAATCTGGCCAACAGTCACTTTTGAAAATGTACAGCTGCAGTATAGATATATTGGTATTACCTGCATATGAGTACATAAAGCTTTTCAAATGGGAAAGTGGTAAGGTGTGGATTTGAAAAATATCTTTAGAATCAGGATAGCAAACAAGAGAAAGATTGCTTCTGAGTTATAATAGTAAGGGCACCAGGGAACAGGAAAGTGTTACAATGATCATGTGCCCAAAACACCTGTGGGAGAAAAAATAGTGTTAAATATGCAAACCAAAAAGGAAAAAAAAATGAATCTTCATAAATAAATTTACTCACTTCATTGAGAAACTAAGAGTGCTGCCCATTTCCTCTCACCATTGGCCTGCTAATTGATGGTTATGAAGCAATGAAGGTCTCCTTGTGTTTCATGGTACACAGAGAAGCTCATTTTTTCTGAAACTCTTAGACTGAAGGAAATATATTTCCTGTTTGGTCTTGGTGGAATGTAACAAAAAGTGCTGGCAAGAGCTTAGTTATGCCAGGAATTACATCTGTTTAACAGGGTTTTAAGAAGTTGCAGATGCTAAAGTGTTTTGTTATTGTATAGCTGGACCTTGGCAGTGATGATAAATTTAACAGCTAAATAAAGATGTAAATTCTGTAAAATTGGCATTTCCTTTATTATCTGACATACCAGAAAGTTTTATACATTTTCCTCCTAAGGTTTTTTAAAGCATCGGTATTGTAGCAAACAGCTCTTTTTAAAATAAATCAGACTACAGCATTAAAAAAGAGGGCTTGAACAACAAAAGATTAATGCACACAATATGATAAACTAATAGCCGTTTTCAAAACCCATCACTACGGTATATTTAGAAATACCATCGTTTTCTTTGACCCCCACACAAATCTATTCTAATTTTAGTTTAATTTCCTCTAAGATCCCTTATAGCATACAAGTGTGTACGTGTGCGTGTTCGCACACGCGGGCGTGCACGCACACACTTCTCCATAAGTTTACACTATAAAGTTCAGGCACAAAGATCTACACAGAGCTCATTGCAGAATCACGGCCTAAACTGCATGTATGTAGGTCCTGATTCAGCGAATACTTACCATTAAATGCATGAGTATGAGAGTAGTTCCATTCAAATCAATGGGATTATTGTGTTTAAAGGGTAAGCACTTTTGTAAACATTTGCACAGTCAGGGCTTTATACTGTAAAGTACTCTGCACATGCATGATGCATACTGTAACTGTAATTCTGAAAAGGGTTTTGCATATTAAGTTCCTGACCAAGAATATTCTCAATAGTCTAGCCAAGGAATAAAATAGAGAAAAAAACTATTGATTTATTGCTTAATACAATACAGCATATTAATAGAAAAATCTAGCAACAATGTGGTAAGAATTAAAATGTTGATATTTACCATATGAAAACAATTAACATTCCCTGGTTTTGTAAAATCTACACAGATATGCAAAAGAAAACCTTTGACTTTGCAGTCAGAAAATTCGTCTCTGGGTATAGGAACATCAATTCTTTTTCCAGCTAAACTCTCTATGGTCACAGAACAAAAACAATGCAAGTTTTTAATTTCAATTGCACTGTCATTTCTGGTTTCCCTCTAGTCAAAAAGGATTAGTGAGGAGGTAATTTGGACACTTTCTAGCATACTAATTGCTTTTAAATTTTATTCTTCCTGAATTTCATTAAACCTTTTGGATATTAACCGTACTGTTGCTCTTGTTGTAAAGTACCATAGTTGTACTTTTCTAGTATATATATTTTATAGTATAATTTATTATTAAATAGACAATCATACATTAAAATTTTAGTACTGTATACAAATTGAATTCTTTGCTCAGTTTACTTTTTATCTCAATGTCTATATCAAAAGTCTCATTGAAGTAATGTGTATTCAAAATATAAATGGACAGTTTCTGCCACCTTTACTCATGCAGAGTATGTCTGGCCCTGACGCTGCAAAGACTTATGTGCATGCTTAATTTTACACACTGAGTACTTCTGTCGACTTCCTGAGCTTACTCACAATACATAAAGTTTAAAATAGGAATAAGGCCAAGTCTACACTAAAAAGTTACGTGGACCCACCTATGTAACTCAGGAGTGTGAAAAATCCACACCCCCTGAGCAGTGTAGTTAAGCCAACTTAATACCCAGTGTAGACCGCGCTAGGTTGACCTCAGGGAGGTGGATTACATTTGCTACTATAGAGTTTCAAGTGTAGATAAGCCCCGAATCTTTGTAGGATCAAGGACCTGCTGTGCCATCTGTCCCATTGATTCCAATGGAACTAGTTGAATATGAAGGTTCTACTCAATATGCTCTCCTTACTTGCATTTAGCCCACATGGAATAGGGAGAGAAAGTGGGCCAGGATGAGGGGGAAGAAAAGCAGGGTGAAGTGTAGCGAATATCTCCAAGACAGCACTAACTGTAATTACTTTAAGTGGGTAAAACTCTATTGAAGAATTTTGATTCTGAAACAATAGTTTAGTAGGTATAAAAAATGGTATGAGCTCTTGAATCCTGCTAGGCTTTTTAAAAGAAAATATTGATTGGTATATAAAAATATCAAATACACACATTTATATATATATATAGAGAGAGAGAGAGAGAGAGAGAGAGAGAGAGAGAGAGAGAGAGAGAGAGAGAGAGAGAGAGAGAGAGAGAGAATATATATATATATATTCTATTATTATATTCTCTGTGTATACATATATATCTATTTACCTAGGAGGAGAACAAAGCAATTGGTACATTCTTAAATATACTATGAAAAGCATTACATCTTATTCAGGAATCAAAGAGCTAAGTTCCTGGTCTTCTAAACCCTTATGCATGTGCTTAACTTTAAACATATAAATACAATGGGATACAAATACAATACTACTCTCCTGATTAAAGTTAAATTTATGCATAAGTGTTTGCATGATTGGGACCTAAATCTACAGTAATAGAATCATTAACAGGATACAATATCAAAGATCTATCCATAATAAAAAAGGTGTTGTTTCTCTCCATTTTTTCTGAACAAAGGCTCATGGAGTGGGGTAAGGAAAGAGTTTGCTTTTTGGTCATGTGTGGTGGTGTTGTTTATCAGCATCATTCCTGAGTAAGGCTCCCTTAAAAAGGTTGTCCTACACCTGGTTCTAATCAGTCATACTTGCATTCCACTAGATCTCTTCTGGAAAGGCATTCAAGAGGCAGACTTAGTCAGAACTGGTAGAAGGTCTTCCAAATATCCAAGGAAACATTTTGTCAAAAACATGATTGAAGAGTGTGAAACATGATGAAAATCTGAAGATTTTTCAACCAGATCTAGACAGACAGAGTTCTGCCGCCAAGAACACTCTTTGAATATTTGATAGTATAGACTTCAGTTTCTCCAGCTGCTTTGTCCCTGCAGAGCAAAGCTCTCTTACAGAGTTGTGGAGTTTAAGGGTGTCTGAAGTAGCCAAGTTTCAGTGCATTGTAGATTAAGACCAGCAATTTATGTTCTGTTCAGAAATGAAAGGAGATTCAGTGATGGGATGACTGACAATTGAAAAGGAAAAAGAGAAAAACAATTAAGCAGAGACTGAAAGGTGCTTATTAAGGTGTTGTTCCATATCAGAAGTCTGTATCTTGATGCTAACAAGGTGAGGACAGAATAGTTTAAAAAGTGTAATGACTCGTATTGAAAATTATCAACATAAAACTGTAGCATGAAGTGGTTCCAAGAGTTAACTTTCAGGTAAAAGCACTATTAGGATAAAACTTACGATGTGATATCACCCAGAAACTCTGCTCTCTTGTTTCTGATCCTCCTCTCACTCCCTGCACTCTGCCAGACTCCCACCAAATGTCAACACACTCTATAGACCCTTCTCCCACTTCAAGCTGTCTTCCATTCTGCCTTGTATGAAGCAGTCTGCTCTTTCTCACGTATCAGACAGCCATCCTCTCTTCATTCAAATAGCTCTTTAAAACATTCTGCTGCAAAACCTTTCAACAACAATCTAGAGAATTTTTTTGTAATTGTTCAGCTTAGAGATATTGCCACTGCATCTACTAAACCCATACAGCGTGAAGCCAAATCTTCCAGCCCAGGTAAGTGCCAGAGAAGCTTTTGAACATATTGCACCCATCATTGGTTCTGTGCCTATGACAGAGGATTTTTAAATACAAAGACATTTCCCACACAAATCGTCACATAATTTTGACTCATTTCTCACTGTTCGAAATTGCATGATGAATTATTTTTGCAAATATATACATGAGGATTGCTCACAAACATTTGAGAAGTGAGTATTCAGTCAGTCGTTTGAAATTCAAAACTCATTGGTCAAACTTTGAGACCTGGGATTGTTTCCATCATTTGATTAGATGGTGGAACTTTCATGATCTACTACTACTTCCATTTGAAATATATTTGGTTTTATTGTTAAATGAAGTTTATTGCTTGATTCAACAAATCCCAGTGATGGGCTCAAAATTCACTTTCTGCCAATGTTTGTATACAAAAACCTCCAGTCATGCAAAGCAAACAAACACAGATTTGAAACAGGCAGAAATACAAACTCAGTTTCCAATTTGGCAAATTGTTTATCAACAGGTTTTTTCACTATTCAGTCATTTCTAGTTATGAACCTAAACCTCAGATTTAAGTTCCACCAGGTTCTCAAACTGGACAGAGTTTCACTCAGGTTGTGAGTACTGGAGGGGGTTTATATCTTTATGTCAACCTAAACAATGAGAAACTCAAGGTTTCTGGTGAGTTTTGTCTTCAGCTTATGGAAAATAGAAATAAAGACTTCTGATTTCCTAGTTCATCCCCCTGCCACTGTTGGTTTAACAGTAACAGCAGTAGTTTTCATGTGTTATACTAAAACTTTCTCCTACAGTATATGTTGAGTAATAGGTATCTTGCTAACAGTAACATCAGGAATTCATATTAACAATAATTCAGGAAGTGGACAATCTGGTCAGCAAACAATTGGCTGTCCAAATTCTTCTAAATGCTGCCTGGAAGAAAAATCTTTGCCATCTGAACAGCAGCATGTATTTTAATTAGACGGGGTGTGTTCCATTCATTTCAGTGAGCCACAACCATTGCATTATGTAGAACATGCTACACCTCTACCTCGATATAACGCGACCCAATATAACACGAATTCGGATATAACGAAGTAAAGCAGTGCTCTTTGGGGAGGGGCTGCGCACTCCGGTGGATCAAAGCAAGTTCAATATAACGCGATTTTACCTATAACATGGTAAGATTTTTTGGCTCTTGAGGACAGCATTATATTGAGGTAGAGGTGTATTATGGAACACAAAAGCTATGCAGTACTATATAATTAACCCAGATGTGATGGATTTCATCCAATAATGCTGATTCAGCACACTAAGGGCACGTCATCAGGCAATACTGAACCTGTATTCAGGCCCAGATTAAAGAATTTTGGGGACTTGTGTACTATGGAAATTAAGCCCCCCACTTCTTTAAAGCACCATATCCCAACACCCCTCCTATCCCCCCATACCTCAACACTCCACCAGCCTCCACTTATCCTGACAGACACACATCCCAGCAGCTCTGACATACATCCCACTCACCACAGCTCCTAACACCTAAGCCCTACTGGACACAGCTCCCAACACCCTGGTCCCCAGCATCCTCCACTTGCCCCCCAACTTCTCATCCCACTGCACTCCCCATTCACTCCATAGCCCACCAACAACTCTCCCTGAGGCCTCACCCACCACCCACAGGACCTTCCTGGCCACACACCACTGCCTGCCCCTCACCCAGGTTAAGGCACCTTCTCCCAATCCCAGCCACCCAGCTCCGTTCACCCAATGTGAGCCAACATGCTTAGGGTAGCCCACACTGAAAATGCAAAGGTCAGGGCAGGCTGCAAAAGGAGCATATTCTTCCAAAACCGGTGGTTAACATTGTAGTTAGATTCAACAACAAGTCACAAAATGTGGTCCTAATTCCCCAGAGTGGTTATCAAGGAGCTAGAAAAAAAGAAATCACACGGCTCCCTTTATTTCATTCCAGTTCTCTGGCTCTCAATCAGCAAATCGGTCCAGTAAGGTGAGAAGTTATTTAAAAACTCTGCTCACTATGCAAAATGTTCTTCTAATCCCCAAAGGGCCACGTTACTTGATCAGTAGTTTGGATCTTACCCTAAACAACACTGCCAGCCAATCCTTTAGTATTGGAAACTAAAAGGTTTTATTTTAAAAAAAAAAGAAAGAAAAAAAGCAGAGATGAGCTGTTAAATGGTCAAAGCAGTCAGATACATACGTATGTTCTTCAGAGTCCATATATCCAGTTCTTAGCAGCACATTGGTAAGTTTGCTGGCTTGTAGGGTCTCTCTGGAACACATCCAAAGCCTGGATAGGTCTGTGAGTCCTTTGTTCAAAGCTTCAGTTTGTAAAGAAGTTACTCCAGAGGTGAGAAACAGGATTGAAGACAAAATGGAGAAAATGCAACTTCCTTTTATATCCTTTGCCATGTGACTTGTACATCCTTTGTCCCAAACACAAGCTCAAAGCACAGGGACATGAAAAAGCACTTGAAGTCCCCTGTCCATAGGCATGTCCCTACATGTCCCTATGACTCATAGGTGTAGCCCCAGGCTTCTTTCAATGGGTTCATTGTATAGCTGGCTTCCCTCAATAAGCCATTAAGCAGGCTGGATAGTGCTGATGCCAATCTGTCTGGGGGTATCACTCAAACACAGCACAAGTGTGACATACAAATATACCACACATTTATAACTCACAATACAAAGATGATACATACATATACACGACTGTCATATTTAGCAAATATGAACTTTTCCACTGATACCTTACATAGCATATCTTGTAAGATTCATTGCAATTTTGTAATATTGGTAACAATATTGTAAGTGGTCACCCATATTCCATACAGCATCACATTCCGATCACATGACAAGGGGGCGGCCAGGCCAAATTTGAGTGACTGGTTTTGTGACCTAGTTTGCAGGGTTACAGCGCCAGTACTTCGGTTTATTGCTGTTTTTTTGTTTGTTTCTTTTGGTTTTTTTGAGTGGACGAGAGCCATGTGCAAGGGCACCGAATGCACCATGGTTAATCCGGGCCTGCCTGTATCCCTTATGTTCATAGTTAGTTGTATACCCCAATGTGCTTTATACCCAACATTTATAATATACTACTTTATTTTGTATTAGAAACACACAGACTTTCATTTGCAGTTTGAATGTGCAATTCTATATTAAAATTCTCAATGCATCTAGTTTATTAAAATATATGTTCCTTGAAATGATGGGGGAAAGGATTGGACAGTTTGAAGGAAGAAAAGTTCTCCAAGAAAAAAAGATGCACATTTTAAATCTTTGTTTTTGGCCTACGTATTTTTCAGTTTCTTTAAATACACTAGATAGCAAATGGAAAAGCTGCAAAACTAAATCAAAGTCCTCACCAAACGGCTGCCAGAAGTACCAGTTACAGCTGTACAAGTCAGAATAACTTCTTGTATCACTTCAAGCTGTTTACAGGGACACAATTCATTATTGTGCATTTGTGTTCAATGTTTCCAATTATGTTTGATACATTCTCTCCTCTAAAGCTCTCAAATTGGCCACAAGTTCTCTAATGTTTTCAATACATCTCACATAGTAAAAAAGAGTACAGTCAAGTGTGTCATAGAATACCAGGGTTGGAAGGACCTCAGAAGGTCATCTAGTCCAACCCCCTGCTCAAAGTGGGACCAAATCCAGACAGATTTTTACCCCAGTTCCCTAAATGGCCCCCTCAAGGATTGAGCTCACAACCCTGGGTTTAGCAGGCCAATGCTCAAACCACTCAGCTATCCCAAGTCGTAAATCAAGACCCAGAAACACAGTAAAAATATTTTGCATTGGTGTTCATGGAATCTTGGGTCTTTCCCCTCCTAAGTCTCAGAATGCACACGGTACGATATAACCCAAATCTCAAGAATTTGAAACAAATGTAGAGATAATGGGTATTAAAAACTGAACACAACGGCAACGAGAGCTAGAAAACAAAATAATAAGAGATAATAGGGCAAACAGAGTAATTGAAACCCCTCAACCTCCACAATGAGCACTTCCAAGCCACTGCTCAAGGCTTTCTGTGTTTCTTAGAAATGTGTCAGATCCTCAGCTGGTGGAAATGGAGATCAATGGAGATACCTCATCTTACATCAAGTGAGGATCAGTGCCATAAAACTTGTCTTTTATGACTACTAGGTGTTATAGGGCCTCAGACAGGCCAACAACCCCAAACCTGTCCAATGCTGCCATAGCATTGCCACTCACGCATTAATATGGATCCCAGACTCATGGTGGGAGCAACTTCCTGAAACGTCTCCCATGGGAAATGAGTAGGAGAAACTTAGTGTTTTGATCAATAGCCAGAATATGCCAAGATCAAGGAGTATGCTACATTTTAACAAACTCCACAGCCAGCTGAGTGTCTCCAGGGGACCAGGTTGGTAACATTCACCATATAAGCCTCCACTTGATCGCCATCCAAAACCATCCTGCTTTCCTCTATAACTCCTCACTCCATAAACTAAATGTTCACGAAAGAATTCAAGGCAATGTCTCTAATGAGCTCAGCTGTTCAGCTGAAGGAGATTTGCCCCCTTCCCCCAATTTAAAATGCAATATGCTGGGTTCATGTTTGTTTGTTTGTTTTTCCGCTGATTATTTTGGCTGAAAAATATTACAGCTATATTCTGTTTCTCAGTTTCTTATTCTGTTTGGACATCTTATGACTGATCCAACATCTCTCCAATAATATGGGTAACATCAGGTAGAAGATATAAGAATTACAGCCACATATATCATCTAGCTATAAGTTTTATCTGGAAGCTAACTCAAAACACCAGAAATTTGTTAAGGTTTCCTTATCCATAATTACCCATAATTCCCTGGGATATAGATATATATTTTAAGATTCGCTACAAACTAGAGATTTTTCCTCAATCTGAATGCTTCCCATGCCACGAGCACACAAACAAGGCTCCACCCTTCCTATCTTTTGTGCTGGTTGTAAAATTGACTTCTGTATTATGTTTCTACATTTAACATGTTAAATGTATTTAACTTTTTTTTTATGAGGATAGGTCATAGACCTATCATTTAACCCCCAACTTGGAGCACCAGTGGACTGCTTTTTGTGTGTGTGTGTGTGTGTGTGTGTGTGTGATCTCTGCTTTTTGATTTGTCTAGCTTGGATGATTTTACCATGAGTTAAACATCCTGCTTGCCGCACTGTCGGGGTCATTTGAACACTCGAGCTTTCCCACCATGTCAAGGTGCAGACCCCAGGGAATATCTTTAGAACAGCTAAAACTTAACGTCACAGTTAACGTCATAGCCAAGGATTTTTAGAAAATGGTTAGAGAGTAAAATGCATTCAGTATTATTTCACTGATGCATAAAATCTCTCTCAATGTGTCATGGTGCATATATGAAATGTAATAAATACACACATCCAAGAAGCAAAAGGGCAAAGAACGTTCCACAAAATGCAATCCCAAACCTTCCCCGCAAGCAAACACTTGAGGAAGACAGACCATGCAATGTGCCCTAAAGGTCAGACTTTGGGCATTGAAAGACTCCTGCCACCAGGTCCTAGACATTTAAAACTAAGTCTGAGTCTCTTACCCCAGTGCCCCATCTTACTTTGCCTGCTGATTCAACAAGTGGAGACAGAGAGATGGCCTTCTTGAGAGCTAGAACCCACCTCACTATGTAGGGAAAATAAATAAAATCCTATAGTTAGAAAGTAAAATGGGCCTGAAAGAGTCCCTTTGACTTTGGATTGGACTCTAGAATTGTAAGTACCTGGCATCAAGGTCTATTTATATTAAGGAATGTGTCCTGTAAGTTAGTGATGGTATAAGGTGGCAGAACCATATATATATAGGATACGATTTTCAAAGACTCAAGCGTGGTTTGGTCACCCAACCCCATTAACTTATATTGTAAGTTCACATGAAAAGCCTGTGCCAGGTCTCCTGCGTCTCAATCCTTAACCACAAAAGCATCTTTCTTGTTTCCCCACTGCTTAGGTTATTCACACCAAAGCAGAGGTGAAAGTAAGCCGGTCCGGCCTGGTACGGTGTACCAGGAAGAGCCAGTACACCATGCCGGACCGCATCAGCTTCTGCGGCAGGGATTTAAAGGGCTCTGCGGGGAGCCCCGAGGCCTTTAAATCCCGGCCCGCAGCTCCGGCGGCCGGGCTGGGGCCGGCATTTAAAGCACTCCTCCGAGCTTCCCACTGCGGCAGGGAGCCCAGAGGAGCCCTTTAAACCCCGGCCCTGGCCAGTTCCAGCGGCCGGGCCAGGCAGTGGGGAACTCAGAGGAGCCCTTTAAATCCCAGCCCCGGCCCGCAGCTCCGGCGGCCGGGCTGGGTCCGGCATTTAAATGGCTCCTCCAAGCTCCCCACCACAGCGGGGAGCTCGGAGGAGCCCTTTAAATCCCGCCTGCAGCTTTGGCAGCTGGGCTGGGTCTGGCATTTAAAGGGCTCTTTAGTTCGCCCCAGGGGCTACCAGCCACCTCTGCAGCTGGGAGCCGCCTGGGTGATTTAAAGGCCACAGCTGGTGCCCCGGGGCCTTTAAATCTTGAGGCTCCACCTCTTCAGTTGAGGCCACGCCTCTTCCAGACCCCAGCCATACCGGTAAGTCCTGTGAGTTACTTTCACCTCTGCCCCAAAGTCTCCCACATTGGGATGGGAGCTAGTGTGAGGTCCATTGCTGAACATATACCACAAATAATATATTATAATAAGAAGAAGACTAGTCTACAACTGGAAAAAATAATCAATGTTATCAGCAAGAAGGACAAGCAGTCAGTTGTCATGAGATAAGCAAGTGCTATTCAAATGCACTTTTAAGGGTGCTTCCCATTCCACTGAAATGAAGATGAAAAGATTGATCAAAACACCATGAGTTCTGCAAGTTGATGTTGTGCAATTAATCAAAGTATTAAAACAACACTTTGTAAGCATGCCATACCTGAGGAATGTCAGATCCAAAGTAAATGTATCAGTTTTTAATCCAAATAGCAACACTTTACTCACACCAGGAAGACATATTTTACCTGAGTGATGACTTTCTCTGTAAAGAATATTTTAGCATAAAACTTCTGGAATATGTCACTAAACCAGTCAGATCCCAAGTGAGGCAGTTAACGAGAGGCTAACAGAAATATTTCAATTATCCCAGTTAAAAATTTTAATTTACTCTTTTTAATAACACTATTCTGAATGTTGCCAAATACACTGAAACCTGACACGACTCTATATAAATAGATTAATTGTTCCCTTGATAGCCAACTACGCTAACAAACAGAGCAATTCATAAAAGCAGCTGGAAGACCATGTTGTATTTGAATGCTTAAAATAAATTCTAAAACCCAGACAAGCTTGATCCAAAAATAATCTTTTAATAATAATCAATATTTTGTTTGCTACAGTCTACTGACTTACACCAAATTTGATCTTAGTAATTGTACAGCTGTTCCTAACTATTTTATACAGATTTCAGCATAGACAAGTGGAACTCCATTTGCAGTTTCAGTGTGAAAAATATCTTCCTGGGTGCTTCCTATTTAAAAAATAAATTGATGCACATAACATTTATTCCACCCATGCAACGTATTTCAACTGGCTTGAATTTCTGTCCAGCACGTAAACATTTCCAATTAAAAAGCGACAGAGTACTGTGGCACCTTATAGACTAATAGACGTATTGGAGCATAAGCTTTCGTGGGCAAATACCCACTTCATCAGATGAATAGCTCAGTGGCTTGAGCATTGACCTGCTAAACCCAGGGTTGTGAGTTCAATCCTTGAAGGGGCCACTTAGGGATCTGGGGCAAAAATTGGTCCTGCTAGTGAAGGCAGGGGGCTGGACTCAAGGACCTTTCAAGGTCCCTGCCAGTTCTAGGAGATTGGTATAGCTCCAATTATTACCTTTAAAGTGGGTATTCACCCACGAAAGCTCATGCTCCAATATGTCTATAAGGTGCCACAGGACTGTCATTTTTTTACAGATCCAGACTAACGCGACTACCCCTCTGATACTTGATTTCCAATTAGGGCTCCAGAACAAGCATCATTGAATTAAAAGAGCCACGCTGTACACATGCCATTTTTTTTAATGGAGTAAGACAGCCTAATCTTTAACTGTGTCTTTCCTAACTTTGTCTTTTCTTTGTTAGATGCTTTATAAATGTCCTATAAGTCCCTGAGTACCTAAAATTTCTTCACCTCCACTTTTGTTTTACTCGCAAGTAATAAATATTTCAAAGATTCAGATAGGCAAGCAAACAAGAGGATTCAGTAGTGGTGACAGAGCAAAAATCCACTCCCCCCTCCCTTCATAAAAAGGTTAGGTATTGATATAGGCTGTAGAGCATACCGTACATATGAGCAATACATTACATTAAAACAGACATGTACTAAGTTAATTTCTTCATGGGCATTTTCAAAAGAGTTGAAGGCCTAAATCACAATGACCTCAGTTAAATTTGGACACCTAACTGCTTTAGGCTCTTGTGACAATCCTAGCCAAAATTCTCCTAATTTTACCTTAAATGCAGACTAGTAGGCAAAATGGTCCAGTGGGTACAGCATTGATCTGGGACTTGGGAGACGCTGTCCCTAGTTCTGCTACTGACCAACTGTTGATTTTGAGTAAGTCACTTCCCCCTCTCTGTGCCTCAGTTTCTTCTCTTTTTTTAATCTGCCCTATTTAAGATTTTAAGCTCTTCACTGCAAGTATTGTCTCACACAATGTACTTCAAGCTCCTTGCACTGTGGGGACTTAACCATGTAATACAAAATTGCCATCTAATTAGAGCAATTGATGGGTATATGGTTAATGGGGGCTGGGGGTTAAGTTAAAAGGCTTCACAGACTATAAATGTTTCCAGGGTAGACCAATGGGGCTGGATCACAAATGTCAACCATCTGAGGATCTAGTCCCTAATTTATTTTGCCTTGAAAGTACAGTGTTCTTTCCATTGGCTTAGTGTTAGGGATTTTGCTTTGTCCATTCCAGGAAGAGAAGTGTCTTTGCGTCTCTTCAATGTCCCTTTAACATGCTCTTGAACTGTATTTCTATGGAAGTGGTAAATGTAGCCTCATCTGAACCTAGGAGTCTGAGTAATTCACTAATTCTTTCAGTGAGTAATTAGATGGGGACAAATATTCCTTCTCACAAAATACATCATTAGTACTGTTTCTCTGATACAAAATGATAGGGAGAAGTTGGTGTCTAGAAGTCCCAGCATACCATGCTGCTAAGATCACTTGAGACTCGTGTGGTAGGATCCCTTTTAAATTTAAAAAAATTCTTCCCATGAATAATACTGGAATTTAATCCTATTTCTGTGTGTCTGGTATTAGGTTCTCACCTTCTAGAGGTTTTAGCCAAGAAAAGAAATGTGCTGGAACAATGTTTCTTGTAAGAGATTCCAATCAACTCTTAAACACAAGGAAGTAGCCCAGACTAAATGGCTTCCTGCCTGATTTCCACTAACACCAATGCTATATGAGAGCATACAAAAATATTTAGTTAGCAGCTCACTGTCACAACCAGTAGCCTCTTAATGTTCCTCCTAGAAAGGGTTACCAGCAGGGCTCCTCCCTTTGTCATTATATCAATTCATTGTAATTAATTCCAGAGCTACAAGCCAAAATTGTTGGCGCCTTCATTCTTGGACATCCAGGTTTAGACACTTTAAAGGGGGTGAGATTTTCAGAGGATAGGAGCTGAGGACTTTTTGAAAATCAGGCCCCTTTATAACATCTCAAGTTGGGTATGCAAAGTCACTAGTCACTTTCTCCTTTATTATGACCAGGAGTTTCAGAGTTTCTCCAGTATCTCGATATCCCTTAACAAACCTGAAATACAAACATTCCTGGTATTACCATAATGCTCACTCCCTCCAATTCACCCATCTAGAAGAATTCAGTCTGATAAAACTCATAGAAGAAGTCAAAAAAGCTATACCACATTTCCCACCTTCAAGTCCAATTTGATAAATCCCAACTGCTGGCCCCGTTGGAACCTTGCAATATGACCAACTGACCAGTCATCCATTCCAAGATTTTGAAATCCTCACAATAGCTGGCCTTAAACTCAAACTAAATATGTACATGATTCCCACTATTCAAACTATCATTAATAAATACAGAGATATTAACAATAGCCGCTAAAAATGTTGGAGTCAAACACCCCATTTACTGACATTTAAATAGATGCCTATTTAGAATCTCAGATTACATCCATCAAGGGCTCAATACCACAAGCTCCAGCTTAGGGGCAGTGACGATACATACTATCCCAAGACCAGACCATAGATCAAGTTGTTAGAGTCACCATTTGGTCCCTTGTTATCCACCTTGCTACAAGCATAAAGCTGTGCCAGCCCTTTTTCTGCTGCAGAGCATTTCTCCCTCCATATATGGTGGTGAGAAGGTCAAAGCTTCCACCCACTTCCCCACTTTTATGGGATGGAGAAGTAATGGCTCCAGGGAGGCTTCTATTCCCCTGAAGTGTAACTAATGATGTGGGTACATCCCCTAACTCCCCTGTACAGGATTATAGGATAAACCACAATTTCCCCATAATGGATCATCCCTATCATTACAAAATTAAGTACTTGTAGAATATATGTGGTTCAGAAGAATAAAAACTGGAAGAAAAATGAGAAGAAAGAACCAAATTATTTTCCAAATTATACCAGTATAAATCTGAATAAGATTACTGGCCTGATTCTGATGTCAGATCATTTTTACAATGATTTCAAATGCTGTTACTCCAAATTTACACTGCTTTGGACATAACATACAGCAAAATTTGGTCTGTATTAGATTAACAACAGAGTTATTAAAGAAAAGGTGAAAGGATTAAGAATAATGGATAACTTATAAATGTTTACTTTCTGCAACTCATATTGCCTCAGAATTGCCATATTCTCCTATTCTCTATAGTTATGACCTCTTTATTCCACTTATTTAAAAAAAACCCACTTGTCCGCTCAACACAAATGTTTACTTTTAATACAGAATTAGTAAATAAAAGATTTGCCCATGGAGAGACTGAACAAGCCATTTTGTTTCTGTGCTGTGGCCTGTAGTACTGTTACAGCATGTGTCACCAGGTGTCACTGTTACACAGCCTTCCAAGTTTTTTTTTTTCCTTTTAGTGTGCAAACAAATGTTCAGTCTTGGGAAGACCTGATGTGTTTTTGTTACAAACTTCCCTGGGGACGGCACCTTCATGTGATAGAAAGGTTTATGTGCTCCTATGACCCAGAGAGCTATGCTGGGAGAATTTTTAACTCCTGATAAAGCCACTCAATTCAGACAGGTCAAAGAGTAGGGATCAGACAAAAAGCAGTCTACTGGTTCTCCACCCTGGGGGTTGACAGAGAGGCAAACAATCCCTAGCCTCATAAAAAAAATTAAATTATAACACAACTAGGTAGCCATTCCTGTAAACTAGGGTGGTGGAGTTTTCTTCATGCTTTCCCTGATGGTACAGAAAGGAAGGATTCAGATTTAGATTTGTTATGTAAGGTTTTAGTAGATGCAGTGGTCCCAGGAGAACTATGTGAATAGCAGGACAGCTTGCTCTCTGCCTTGTTCTCTCATTAAAATCAATTGTGGGGACTGAGCTGCTCTCTGGGAACCAGGCACTGGTATTGGGCTGAGATTCCTAAAGGAAAGCATTGCCCTGCCTGTTTGTGTCCATCTCCATTCTGGGACTGGTGTATGCGTGTAATTAAAGCAAGTTACACTTGAAGCATACCCAAACTATGTCACTGATTTCTCTGGTAGGAAGCCAACCTGCAAGGCCCTGGACATCTGCTACTGCATGGCAGAAGGTCAGTGCTGGTTTCAGAAATGGACACTGGTGTCAAAAAGGGCAAATATATTGAAAGAAATCTTCTGAAGCCACGTGCAAAACCTATGGAAAAATTCCCCTGCTGACTTCAACTCTTTTAACCATCCTCTCAACCCAGTATGGTCTTTCAGCCTGATCTGAATGGACAGAATTCCCTTCATATCTTTCAGCAGCACTAGGCTGTTTTGGTTTTTTAAGTTAAAATATGCATGGTGGGAAGGGAAGTAGGATTCCTGGCAAATTAATGGTTGTATATTATACTAAGCTACAGTCACTGATCATCTTAACGGAAGTAAATCGGGGGGCCCGGATAATCTTCATCCTAGAATATTAAGGGAATTGGCGAGGGATATTGCTAGCCCGTTAGCGATAATCTTTAATAAATCCCTAAATTCGGGGATTGTACCGACTGACTGGAGATTAGCTAATGTAGTTCCTATATTCAAGAAGGGGAAAAAAAGTGACCCGGGAAATTATAGGCCTGTTAGTCTAACATCTGTAGTATGCAAAGTCATGGAAAAAATCTTAAAAGAGAGAGTGGTTCCGGAGCATGAGGCCGATGGCAACTGGGATAGATTACAGCATGGATTTACGAAAGGTAGATCGTGCCAAACCAACTTGATCTCCTTCTTTGAGAGAGTAACAGATTTTTTAGACAAGGGAAATGCGGTGGATCTCATATATCTGGATTTCAGTAAGGCGTTTGATACGGTACCGCATGAAGAATTACTGGTTAAATTGGAAAAGATGGGGATCGAAATGAAAATCCAGAGGTGGATAAGGAGCTGGTTAAAGGGGAGACTGCAGAGGGTAGTATTGAAGGGGGAACTGTCCGGTTGGAGGGGGGTTACCAGTGGAGTTCCTCAAGGCTCGGTTTTGGGTCCGATTTTATTCAATCTATTTATTGCTGACCTGGGAACCAAGAGTAGGAGTGGGCTGATAAAGTTTGCGGATGACACCAAGTTGGGGGGTATTGTCAATTCGGAAGAGGATCGGGATATTCTCCAGGGAGACTTAGATGACCTTGTAAACTGGAGTATTAGTAACAGGATGAAATTCAATAGTGAGAAGTGTAAGGTTATGCATTTAGGGATGTCTAACAAGAACTTTAGTTATAAGCTGGGGACGCACCAGTTGGAAGTAACGGAGGAGGAGAAGGACCTAGGAGTCCTGGTTGATCGCAGGATGACTATGAGTAGGCAATGTGATGTGGCCGTCAAAAAAGCTAATGCGGTCTTGGGTTGCATTAGGCGAGGTATTTCTAGTAGGGATAAGGAGGTGCTAGTCCCGTTATATAAGGCGTTGGTGAGACCTCATTTGGAGTATTGTGTGCAGTTTTGGTCTCCCATGTTTAAGAAGGATGAATTCAAACTAGAACGGGTACAAAGAAGGACCACTAGAATGATCCGAGGAATGGAAGGCCTTTCGTATGAAAGGAGACTTGAGGAGCTCGGTTTGTTTTCCTTAACCAAAAGAAGGATAAGAGGAGATATGATTACACTCTTTAAATATATCAGAGGGATAAATACCAGGGAAGGAGAAGAATTATTTCAGCTCAGTGCTAATGTGGACACGAGGATGAACGGATATAAACTGTCAGTCAGGAAATTCAGGCTTGAAATTAGACGAAGGTTTCTAACCATCAGGGGAGTGCAATACTGGAACAGCCTACCGAGGGAAACAGTGGGGGCGAAGGACCTCCATGACTTTAAGATTAAGCTAGATAAGTTTATGGAGGGGATGGTATGATAGGATAACGGGCTTAGTCAATAGGTCAATTAAGTGCCACACTGGTAAATAGTACAATGGGTCAATGGTATGATATAACCTTTTCCAGAGGGTTTGGCTGGAGAGTCTTGCCCGCATGCTCGGGGTTCAGCTGACCGCCATATTTGGGGTCGGGAAGGAATTTTCCTCCAGGGAAGATTGGCAATGGCCCTGGAGGTTTTTCGCCTTCCTCCGAAGCATGGGGCAGGGGTCGCTTGCTAAGGAGTGGGTGGATCGGCTTATGTGGCCTGCATCTTGCAGGAGGTCAGACTAGATGATCATAATGGTCCCTTCTGATCTTGAATTCTATGATTCTATCTGTGTCAAATACACCAATACTGGCTAATACTGGCATTTTCTTTCCATTTTTCCTTACTCAACAAAAAAAATATTCACAAGATCTTCTCTTCAGGTGAAGTTTTATGAGGGCTGGGTGGACATGGAATAATCACCCTGAACCTTGCTGAAAACCTTAAACTCACAGGAACTTGTTGAGGGGAAAAATGATTTTTTTTTCTTTCTAGTCTGTTTCATTTTTGTTCATCCCTCCTCTTTAGGATTCTGAGAGGGGAAAAAAACTGTTCTTCCAAGATTTCCAGCCACAGCAGAAGCAGGAACCACCATCAACCTTAAGACAGGGCTAATTTTTATATGGATTTCCAGTACAAATGTGTAGACCCAAGATAAGCTTTGGATAAACATCCAAAACTTCTATGTGCTTATCCAGACTGAACCTCAGAGGTAGTGGCACTAGATACACCAACAGCTGCAACAGTAGACCAGCTGTAGCAGCAACAGCTTGTTTCTACCACTGTCCAGTTTCAGTGCAGGGATTCTGGCAAGCACAGTAGCAGCTTTCTTGTCCACTAAGCTGATTCTATCCTGGACTTTTTAGCATTGCTGTAGCTGACATGAATCACAGAAAATCCCACAAACAGAAGTTCTCTCTGGTGACAAGTGCACCCAAAAGGAAAAACAGATCCATTTGTTTGTGTCACTTTTTTCCTTCAGTTTCAATTACTGCTACTCAACTTCACTTCAGTAACCGAAAACTGTACAGACAAACAGGAACTGCTCTTCCAATCAAGAGGAGTTACCTGAAAGCACTGTCATTTTTCGCTCCAGGGTAAAAATTCTAAATGTTTTGTTCAAAGCAGCATCCAAAAGCACTGATGCTTAGTCAGTCTAAAGATAGGCTTGAATCACAATGTTCACATACAGGTCCAGATTTTTCTGAAAGTTCAGCGGTGTTAGGTGATCCAGTGTTCTAATTCTGACTTATTTCTAAAGCAAATGCCTTGAGTCCGCAAACTTGGACTAGAAATGTTGTGAGAAAAAGCTCTCACAAAATGCCTGATGCTTCTTGCTTCAGGCTGGTTTAGAAGTACAGTCAGAACAGCCTCTTACTCAATGTCTGAAGTTGCAATTTTGGTCACAGATGAAATTCAAAAGTACAGAAACATGTAAAAATAAGAGATGGAGTGTGTAGGTGCCTAGGTGCAATAATCCAAACTTTGAGCCATAAAGTTTCAATGAATGTTCGGGGTGATGGTTAGAGAGGAAATTTTTATTTTATTAGGACCAGTTTGACCATCAGTAAGATTTGCCCTTGACACAGCTTTTTCTCCCTTTAAATGATTCTCGTACAGGCTTCCATGGAGAATGGCTGACATCTGCAGATCATTTCAACTTTATCGGGAGATTTAAAGCAGGGATGAACAGGTGAAAGTACACAGTCTGCAAGCTAGTAAACCTCTCAAATTTACCATGGTTCAGTCACTATTTATTAACCATTCAGTTCTTGTCTAGTTCTGTTTTACTGCATCAAAAGGAATAAAAAAATAAGGGGGAAATTAAAAAAAAACATTAGCCAAGCTGTCTCTTCCCGAGCAGAACACGCTGTACATTTCTTGGTCCCTTGCTTCTCCCATTCATTCCCTACTTTCAAATGCCCTTGTCCATTGTTTCCAAGTCTCCTTATTTAACAGCAACTTGAACTCACATTTGCTTTCATGTGTTTTTCCTTTCTCCAATCTTCACAAACAATTGTTGGCACCAGCAGTCTGCACTTGCAGCAAAGAGAGAGAAAGAAATAACCCAACACTCCAGTCACTCAGTCCACAAAAGGGGTTAAGCCAAAGTGCTTCACATGCCTCTTCCCAAGAGGGTGCTCAAGAACTGAGAACACACAGCTAAAAATTTCACACATTGATCAGTCAGACTGCAATGGATCAACTGCTACAATGTTCAATTCATGCCCAGACAGGTGTTGAGTGGTGGCAGGTTTTTAGGCCATAGAAATGTTTTCTTTGGCATTGACCCACACATTCTTAATTCCATCCAGCTTGTTTTCATTTGGAACAGAACAATAACATGCTGCACCAAGCAGCCAGCTAGCTAGCCATGAAGGGCTGCATTTACTAGGAAAGCAAAACATCTTTATCACATATTACACTGCTCCTATATCCAGGTCGGGGGGGGGGAGGGTAGATATTGACTAATGTTTTTTTCCTATTGTCCAGCTTGTTTGTTTAGAGAGCTGTTGGCTCATTTGGTCTTACACTGGATATCTGCAGTGAGTCTATTCAGGGCCAGCCCACAACATTTTGACACCTGAGGCAGGGAGCAAAAATGACGCCCCCAATGCTCCCTCGCTTGGGCAAAATTTTGAAAGGTCTCAATTCTGCCTTCTTCATGTTCTACGCCTCTCATGGTAATGCTCTACTACCTACCCCAATAAAGGAGAACTAACATCCTATAATGCCTTGTTCAAAAATTTTAAGCAACACTTAGCTTTCAAACGCCTGAACAGCAAATGTAACTTTTCTTGTCTTGCATAGTAAACACTGGCATTTTTATCTGTTGGAATAATCAAAGTGATGCTTTGCCTTCTTGGTTGCAAATATTTGAACTGCTTCCTGCTGAAGATCCAAAGTCTGGGCCAGTTCATGCTCTACTGAGATGGTTGCAAGGCCGACCAGCCTCTCCTGTGTCACTGTGGAGCGTAGATGTGTTTTTATTAACTTCAGCTTGAAGAAGCTGCGTTCTCTACTGGCAACTATTACAGGAAGCATTAGAAGTATGCGCAGAGCAACAAAAGCATTTGGAAAGAGAGCGGTCATCTTATTTGTGCACATATATTCCAGAACAGCCTTTGGAGTTGATCCTGCTGAAATGCATCTTGAAAGAGCTTTCAGTTCATCACCTAAATCACTCACATCAATATCGCGCATGTCATCGTGTGTCAACAATGTCTCTAGTGCCCTGCATTGCTGGTGTAGGTCTTCTTCAGGCATAGTGAGGAGTTTGGGAATATCATACAACATCCTAAATATACTGCTGTGTTCCTTGAGCTGCATGAAATGTTCTTCAACTGACTGTATTGCACAATCTAGCACCTGGTTAAAGAATTTAACTTTGAATTGTTGTTTGGGGTCTCTTATGGGATTATCCCATGCCTCGTAATCAAAATGTCTTCTTCGGTGACTCTTGTATTCTTGAATGGGTGGGAAAATAGCTTCAGTGTGAAGTTCCTCTGCCAACTTCTGTGCCCTCTTCAGAACATTTTGAAATCCCTCATCTGACTGGTAAGACTGTAGGTATGACTTTGCTTTGTCCAGTTGTTCCATTGCTCCAGATATCAAGGTCAACACCTTGGAGTCTCTTGCTTACAACATTTATTTCAAACACTACGTCATGCCACAACACTAAGCCACACAGAAATTTGAAGTTATGTATGTTTCTGGTGGTTCCATTTCCCTCTGCCACTGTTCTTCCACAAACAGTTCCTGTCATAGCATTATCCTTCATAATGGCAACTATGGCATCATCTATCTTCCCAATTTGGTGTTTGATAGGCTTTATCGCCTCCACTCGACTTTCCCATCATGTGGCACTCAATGGTTTCAGTGTCAGAGAGGATGCTCCCAGATGTTGCTTCAAAGTTTGCCATTGATGAGTTGATGCAGAGAAAAATACATAGATGCTTTGAATTACATTAAAAAATTCAGCAGCCTCACTAGAAGCTGATGCTGCATCACTGACCACCAAGTTCAATGAATGAGAACTCCATGGAACAAAAAAAAGCTTGAGGGTTTAACTCTTGGATCTGTGTCTGCACTCGCCTCTGTTCTTTCCTGTCATGTTGGCACCATTAGCGTAGCCCTGACCTCTCATGTCAGCTATCGCAATTCCCGTATCTTTCAGCTTTTTAAAAAGCACATTTGTCATAGCAGCTCCTGTAGTATCGTCAATGTAAATATTCTAGAAAATACTCTGACAGTCACCATTGCAGGGACATTTTCACTAGGTTCTGTTGTTGTTATAAAATGGGCCATTAAAGTCATTTGTTCCGTATGACTGATGTCAGGTGTGCAGTCCAGAATAAAAGAGTAATATCATGCTGACTTCAGATCTGTCACAATCTTCTGTTTGACTTTCATTGCCAGTAACTCTATGCTCTCATTTTGAATTGTTTTTTCCAAGGTAGTGGTGTGTGTACATTTCTTGGGTGGGGACTCTTCTTAGATGCTCCTGGAGTACAGCATTAAACTCAGCCATCAGCTCCACAATTTTAAGGAAGTTTCCATTGTTTGGCACATATAGCTGATCTGAAGTGCCACACAGTGCTAGGTTTTGGGTAGCAAGCTCTCTCACAATGGCAATGAGCCTTTTCAGAACATTTTGCCTGTAAAGAGACTCTGATGCAATCTTCTCTTGATGCTGATCATCTATGGAGGCCTTTAACCTTAGTCTCATCTCAAGCTCTTTCCACCTATGGAATGGTCTCTGGTGATTTGCTGCCTTCTCATGGCATGCCAGATTTTTTGCCAGATTTTTCCAGTCCTTCATTCCTGTAGAACCCAATGTGGCTGGAATATTAGACTGGAAGAGTTTGCAACAAAAACAGTATGCAGCATTCTGGGTTTTTGAGTACATAAGCCATGGCCTCTCCACTTCATCAGCTTTGGGGATTTCACGCCAGTAATGTGTTGGATGGAAACTTCTATTTTCATTGTCTTTGGGGAACATGAAGTTTTTCACTTGCTATGGCCCCTACAGTACAAGGAAGTCCCTCAGGCTACTGCTCAAGTGGGTCCACAGTCCCGGATCATCTAGACTTAAGGAACTATACTCAACAGCAGCTGTTTCTTGTGCATCCACCACACTCTTCTCTGATCTACACTTTTCTTCAGGAATGTGCAGGGTTACATCCATTTCAGATGGAGATATGGATGCTGCAGTAGCTGCCAGGTCACCTGCACTCCAACTAACTGGAAGATCAGGCATCTCCTCATCACTCACATCCTCACTGGGGCCGGAAGGCTCCCTGTGAACATTTGTGTCTATATCTCAGGAGAGCTCTTTCCTGCTTAGATAGAAAAGCTTCCTTTGCTTTCTTTCTTTTTCTGAATGCTGCCCCAGAGGGGCGTTTTCTTCTTTCACTCATGATTGCTGTTCTGCGCCAGCTATAGTGACTCAACACTCAACTGAAGGGGACAAATAAGCAGGCTTGTAGCAGGGCCTGAGTGAAGGAAGATAGTGTCTTAAGGGCCTAACTGGCTCCTACTACTTCAGCTGACTGCCTGTTCTCCTCAAGTGGGTTCAGGGAAGCAGTAGGAAACAGGAAGCTCCCTGAGAAGCTGGTGTTAATCAGTCCAGGCTCCTGGAGGTGCTAGAGAGGTACATAAGAGACTTCCCCTCCTCTCTCTCCCTACAGCTCCTGCTGCTTTCTGTTATTCCCTCTCACCTTTTCTCCTGCCTGCCAGTTATGTCTCTTGTGCTCTCCTTCCTCCAGCACAGCACTCCACCATCTCTGTGCATCTAGAGCAGAGAGAATACATATGCACCAGCAGCAGACACAATTTTCTACACTCTGGGTCCTAGTGGTTTCCCCCCCCCACACAGTCTGGCACCTGAGGCAGCCGCTTTAGTTCGCCTCCTGGTAAGGCCAGCCCTGAATCAGTGCTGTCTTGTTCCAGAAGAGCTTGGATTCTAGGTTATCACTTCAAATAATAGGACTCCAAAAGAACAATAAACAAATGGTCAGTGTACTGAGCCTGCCAAGTGGTAGACAGACATTAGAGAAGACAGTTGTGCTGGACTCACTGTGGAGGCATCCTGTACACTCAAAGCAAAATCCTCACAGGCAGAAGCAGAACACTGTCCTCTGGATAAATCTATGAGCCCAGAGCTCAGCATATTTCAGAAGAAAGTTGGTCTTTGGGAGTCTTACAGACCAGTGTTTCTCAACCTTTCTGATACCAAAGGACAGACTTGCTGCCTTCCTAAACTGTGTCAGGAAGATCTCAGGGACAGGTGCCAGTCCATGGACCAGCTGTTGAAACACACTGTTCTAGACTGCAGTTGGAGTCAGTGTCAGAGCCAAGATTATGACTCTCAAGTTCCTGGCTTCCAAGTCTTGCACTCAGGCCACTAGATAACACCTCTTCCATAGCCAGAGATCCCCCCCTCCGCCCCACACACAGAGTAAGTGCAAATAATGCCCCCCTTTCTCCACATATGTAGAGGGCCTCTTGGCAGCAAAACCAGTATAGATGGGTTTTGTGGGGCACACACAGGCTCAGTCTGCACAGTTTCAAGCCTCACGTCTCAGGGAGCACACAGAGGGCACATCAAGCACAGACCTGAATGGGGGGTGCTGCGTAGCTACTTTGTCTTAAGGAGGGGATTCCTCCTCCTGCATGCATTTTCTCAACTCAGTTGTTTGGGCAGAGCAGCAAGCTAAGGATGTGTCCAAATTGGGGGTGAGGGGAGGAAACAAGACATTCGCAAGAGCATTGAAATGGTCTCAACTAGACTTTGAAAAATCACACACCTTCTAGGCAAAAAGGGGGTGGGTTCCAATTGTTACTATCACTGTTTGGCTGGAGGACATTTTCTAAACCATTCTTGTTATAATGGCCATATTTGTCACACAGAAAAGATAGGGGGTTTTAAAATGAAATCTTGGAGTTTCAAGAAATACCATCGAATGCCAGTCATGCAGAGACCCAAGATTTTTGGCAAGAAGAGATCAGAAAGGCCACAAACTTCAGAGCTTTCAGCACAAAATGCAAGATAGCCTTCCCTCAAAAGCCCAGCAGAACAGAGGAAAAAAAGAGAAAAAACAAAAACAGAGAATAAGAAGGGTAGTGATCATGGTGCACAGATATCACAGTAAGACCTTTAAAGATTTTAAGTGTCTTAAATTCTCTGAATCTATAAATAATGGAAGCTGGGGAAAGAACAGGAGAGTCTGCACATTAACTGCATGCAGGCTATGGTGTCTCAGAGAGGTGAGCACAATGAGCTTCATTCTGTCTCACGTGTATAAATCAGGCACTACTCCACAGAAGTCAGTGGGGTTATATTAGTGTAAGGAGGATCAGAATCAGGGCCAGTATCTTTGGGAGAGGTGAAGGAATACGCCAGCAGTGACATTTGTGCGACCCTTTTACAGGGTGCAGAATGCATTCTCCCCACCCCAACTGGTGCCAGCCTCACTGCACTGGCTGTGACAAAGAAAGACGGAGGCTACACGTTTCTCTAACATGCTCCAATTACAAGGTTTCTAGCTCTGCTGTTAGCATTAGTGTCCCTTGATTAACACACAGCAGGAGCATGCTGTACAGGGCAAGGCCCCTTCTTGCCTGATACCTTTTAAGCACAGCAAAAACAATAGTTGATTCTTAAATAAACATAGCACAGCTGCTAGGGAGTGAGTGTAATAGGCTGAAAATGTCATTCTGGTCATATGAATCCTTTCCAAATCAAGCATTTAGCCCAAATGCCAACCCCAACTAATGAAGAAAAAATTGATCAGGATTAGATTATAACACACACACACACACACACACACACACACTAAAATGCACAGGCCATAATTTGATTTTTGAAATTAGCTACAAAGCCTCCAAAATGCTTCCCAAAATTTGGCAGAACCTCAACCTGGAGTCAGGAACTTCTCAGTATTGCCCCACCTAGCACTGGATGAATGACACACTTCATAGACTTCCAGGGAGCAAACACCCCGCTTCCTGCTCCCGCTTACTGAGAATATGGACATTGGGAAGGGCTCTCAAGGTGGTGAGCAACGGTCTTCTTGTTGAAGGTCTCCTTTCCAGGGAAAGACTTATAGTGTAACTTGCTTGCTTTATGTTAACAGGAATTTATGGTATTACATCTGAAGAGACAACCAGAATTGGCAGTGACTATAGGCAGGGCCGGCTCCAGACCCCAGCGTGCCAAGCGCGCGCGTGGGGCGGCATTTTGCCGGCAGGGCGGCAGGCGGCTCCGGCGGACCTTCCGCAGTCATGCCTGCGGGAGGTCCACCGGAGCCCCCGGAGCAGCAGACCTCCCGCAGGCATGACTGCGGAGGGTCCGCTGGTCCCACGGCTCGGGTGGACCTCCCGCAGGCATGACTACGGAAGGTCCGCCGGAGCCGCTGCCGCCCTCCCAGCGCACCCTCCACAGGCGCGTCTGCAAGAGGTCCCCCGGAGCCGCAGGACCGGCAGCGCGCCCCCTGCGGCATGCCGCCCTGCTTGGGGCGGCCAAATTCCTAGAACCGCCCCTGACTATAGGTGGCTTATTTTTTCAGTTTCTATATCTATGCCTTTCTCTACACATAATACACACCATTTCTTTATCTGGGGCAAGTGCACAACAACATGTGCATTGTAGGATCCAAGACATACAATTTGAATCCAGATTTGAAATCTCCATATTTGGATCCAAGGTTTTTGAACCTATCTTTAATGGGAAAAATGTGCTCTGGTGTGATGTGATTCTTCATTATCATCTAAAGATCACCCTGCTAGGGCACACTCTTTTCTCCTCAAATGCTTAAGGTTGCTCTCAAAAAGAGTTAGCTTTAGCATATAAACTTGCTTTTCCCTTCACACCCACAAACCAAACAATTGAGAAACTTTACACTCAGCAACAAGATAATATCTCAAAACCACTGGGTCATGGCATCCCCTTCTTCCAACACATTGTCCTCCCCATGGTTTTATGAGCACATAAGAAATGACAAGATTCTCTGCAACAAAGAAAAGTTTTTCAAAGTTCTCAGAATTGCTTCAACCTTCACAGTGAGTGCTTGTGAACACAAACCCCTTCCGATGACTCAAGTGTCATGACTGTACTTACCAAAGATCAATCATACCTAAACAGGGAAATAAGATCCCCTGTGCATTCACCCCCCAACTCAGAGCATGTGGACAGAGAGCAGGCAGGGAAGAGTTGGGAGAGGATGGAACCTTGGTTAGAGGAGTGCGTAGAGCTGGCCGGAAGACAATTCCATTTCGCAACAACGTTTGAGGTTTTCAAATTGACTTTTGCTCCATGTTGGAATGAAACCAACACCTTCTCTTTCAATGAAGAGACCTCAGAAACCTTCCCATCAAAGCCCCATATCCCATCTCCGCAAAACGTTTCAGCATTGCCAGCACATTTTGGCCAAAAACATCTTGTAAAAATTTTTCCGACCAACTCTAGAGCTCAGCTGGTAAGGAAGTAATTTCCCCTTAGGAAAGGGGAGGCATAGATTACTTCTTTTGGGAGCAAGCTGGGATGGAACTGTGACTATGAGTAGGCAGCAGGTTTGTCAGGGTAGTAAAAATGTCATACTTTGTATTTGTGACTTTAATAAGAACACCCATACCGGGTCAGACTAGCGGTCCATCTAGTCCAGTATCCTGTCTTCTGACAGTGGCAAATGCCAGATGCTTCAGAGGGAACGAACAGAACAGGCAATTGAGTGATCCATCCCCTGTCATCCAGTCCCGGCTTCTGGAAGTCGAGGTTAGGGACACCCAGAGCATGGGGCTGAATCACTGACCATCTTTGCTAATACCCATTGATGGACCTATCCACCATTAATTTATCTAGGGGTTTGTTTGTTTTGGACCCAGTTATAGCTTTAGCCTTCACAACATCCCCTGGCAACAATTACAGAGGTTGACAGCGTGCTGTGTGAAGAAGCACTTCCTTCTGTTTGTTTTAGCCCTGCTGCGTATTAATTTCATTGGGTGACCCATGGTTCTTGTGTTATGTAAAGGGGTAAGTAACCCTACCTTATTCACTTCCTCCAAGCTATTCATGATTTTATAGACCTCCCCCCATCCCGTCATCCCCATGCTCCAAACTGAATAGTCCTAGACTTTTTAAACTCTCCTCAGATGGAAGCTGTTCCACACCCTTCATTTTTGCAGCCCTTCTCTGTACCTTTTCCAAATAGCGTGTTGCCAGCCCAATGCAGAAGGGAGGTTCCAAAGAGAGGAAGCTGGAGAATAAGCCTGCCCTGGCCCACTGTGGAGGGTAGGCCCTGAAGGGTGGTGGGGGTGGAGATCAAGCCTGCCATGTACTCCTCCTGCAGCAGTGGCTACCAGCTCATAGGGCTGGGCCCACCTCCCAGTGCAGGAGGCTGCAATTGGCATATGGGGGTCACAGTACCACTCAGGTTGGGCCCAGTGCTGTGGCCTCATGCACTAGGTTGTAACACCTGGAATGGAGAGCTGGGCCCAGCTCTGCATGACAGAAGCCACCAATATTGGGGTGTGTGCAGGGCAGGCTTACTGTCCTGTCTTCACCCCAGCATGGCCACCCCATTTAAATGGTATTCTCTGCCTTTACCCACCATTTCCCCCTAAACTTGTGACTTTTACTAAATTTATTGTGAGTGCTCGATGATTTGATTTAAAAAATGCCATGACAAATCTGTATCCCTAACTATGAGTCTGAATTGCAATTCCCTTCTCAGGAGTCTTCCTGGCATGGTGCAACTAATCACGATCCATTAGAAGCAGAGGTTCAGGCTAGCTCAAAGTGTATGAAATTTGAACAATGCACATTATCCAGCTGAGGATGGGAACATTACTAAACAGTGTATTTACATCCCAGTACCTTGCATGCACAGAATAGCAGATCTTGATAAGTTTTTATACCTCTTTACCAATAATGCGCTGTTTTCCCACAACAAGCCCTGGAAGATTATGTGAAATCAAGTTACTGAAAAGGTCAGAAAAATGTCAGTTGAATGTGCAACCATCTTTACATATGGCTTAAATATTCTTCCTTGCTTCTGATGTGGGCACAATGTTGTTTACCTCAGGGATTCTCAACCTTTTTTCTTTCTGAGCCACCCCTCAACATGCTGTAAAAAGTCCACGGCCCATCTGGTTTTCTGCATCTAAAAGTCAGGGCCAGAATTCAGGGGGAGCAAGCAGGGTTATTGCCTGGGGCCTCATGCCACAGGGGCCCCCACAAAGCTACATTGCTCAGGCTTAGACTTCAGCCCCAGGTGGCTGGGCTCAGAGGCCTGGGCTTCAGCCCCATGAGGCAGGGCTTTGGCTTTCTGCCCTGGGCCCCACCAAGTGTAATGGCAGCCCTGCCTGGGGACTCCTCTGAAACCTCTGGTTCAGAACCACTAGTTTAGCTATTGTATAAAAAATAAGTTGCTATTTGAAAAACAGCATGTGCCCTTTGAAGCTGTGAGCATCAGTCACTCCATCCTAAAGGGGAGTTTTAGGTATGTTAAAATTGGGCATGTATACCTAATTTGAAAAAGGTAGGTGTACACAAGGAAGCGATGTGACAATAATGTTAAAAACAGCCCTCTCACCTAGCTATCTCGGAATTTCAACAAAAAACAAATTCAAACTTAATGGAGTGAGTCCAAGGCAAGTTTACTCAGCTTTTCATGAGAATTTATAAGGCATTTTGCCTAACAATATAAAGCAAATTTTTCCTCACTTTACTAATTCCATTCAGGTACATCAAGTAAAGATAGGTGAATCTTCTTAAGGGGGTGAGGGGTTAGGAGCTAAATCTCATTTTCAAAAAGAATTTAAGGAGTTTAATCTCATTAACTTTTGATGGGATTTAGATTAAGTGCCTAAATCCCTTTTGAAGGGAGAGTTAGGCTCCTAAATAAATTATCTATTACAGTGTTGAATGCAGCAACACAAATACCTTTAAAAACCTGGACCCAAGTGACTTAGGAGGAAAAGTCTGACTGAGAGGCAATGAGACCTTTCCTCCTAAGTCTTTTGGGGCCACATTTTCTAAAGGAAATTAGGGTGGGAAAGCACATTGTAGGTTATATGCCTAACTCCCATAGAAATCAATGTGAATTAGGCATCTAATTTGGTTAGGCACTTTTGACAATCCCTAACCAGCTGCATCATTAGGGGTCTAAATGCTTTTGAAAAACTGCACTTTAACCCTTTAGAAATCCCCACCCTGTATTTTTAGAATTCAGTTCAGTGGCTACTCTTGTTAACTTTCTACTTAGCCATTTCTTAGATGAACAGCAACAAATGCTAATCCCTTTGGTGACCCATGTCTCCAGACTGTATGTGGAAGAATGTAGCCATAAAAAGAAAAGCTGACTTGACTGATTGCCAGCACACTTGCAAGAACTATGGTGTTCATGCCAAAATAAGAGAATTTTCCTCTCTCGTTCACTCCAGTTTTATTATTGTGCAAAGATGGCACCTGTTTAAACAAGTTCCATTTTATATTTCCTTATTTGATATTTGGCTCCAACAGGAATGCAATTAATACTAAGAATGTCAGTATCACTTTGTTCTAATAGTGTTAAGCCAATTATTATTATTAGAACAATCAAAATATTCCTGTATAAGTGTGTTTATTTCTCTTTCTACATGAATCACTTTGTGATTTGAAGAAAACCTCCATTTTAGGATCAAGATTCTCCTATAATTTGCACCAGTGTAAGTGACAGCACAATCAAACCCTCCATCCCAGCACAGTTTAAGATCTGTAAACATGGTAGGGGAACTCAAGCCTGCCCTGTACTCAGGGTTCCAGTCCAGGGCCCTGTAGCAAGCAGTTACGGTCTGCAGCTACATCTACCTTACAGCTCTTGCCCTTGGACTACTTCCTACTGTGCTTCTCCAAGCTTTTTGTTCTCCAGCCCTCCTAGTCAGACCCTTCTCCCTTAGACCTACTAGGTAAACTCTTTCTCATGGGTGCGTATCTCCCCCTTCCTCATCTCATGGAGAGACTCTGCAAGCTTCTTCCCTGCAGCCTCCCCATTACCAGTCTCCTAACTTTATAGAAGCCCCACCTGTTCCCTTACAAGTGAGCTTCCTCCTAATTAGCAACCTCTACACAGTCTAAATCTCCTGTTTGCAACTTAATTGGCTGATTGGACCCCATCTGGTCTAATTTAACTCTTTCAAGAACCCTTTAGGGTGTATATCCGATCACATGTGGGTAGTCGGATCTGCCCTTTATCAAGTAATTAGTTAAGTGTTGTAGGATTAAAGGCTGGGATTTTCAAAGCAACCTAAGGGAGTTAGGTTCCCAAATTCCACTGAAATTTAATATGATTTAGGCAGCCAACTCTTAGTATCCTTTGAAAATCCCAGCTTCAATGGACGTCACTATCTAAAATTTTAAGTACTATGAGCAATAAACATTATTTGCTTCAGTTTCAAGGGAGTTCAACTTTCTATATCTCTCTATTATTAATGTTTGTGTTAGCCCAATACATCACTCATATATGGCAATTAAACAAGAAAATACTTTCAATAGCTTTTTTTGCTTGTCTAAGTATGTTCTCCTTTTCAAATGGCTTAGTTTTGTTTACTTAGAATAAATGTATTTTAGTAAATTTTATTTTTTTCATAAATCACAACAGTTTGCAAATCTGTTCCAATTATAAAATTAGACAGCCAGCCAAATACTTGGAAAACATATAAAGGGTCTGACTCCCCCTCTCCCAGTCCCTGACCACTGCGCCACACACCCAATAAACAAATAGTCCCATGATGCAGAGATATTTTTTAACTACTCACACTTCATATAGAAATACAAGCAGTCACATGACACAAGGTACTTAATGAAGAGGACCAATGCAGTAATTAACCTGGAAATAGTATCAATGAAATCTTTGAACATTGTGTGTGTGCAGGGTTTTCAGTCACAGTGTGAAGAAATGTAAAAGCTTTGATTAAAAGTCAAGGCTAACTGGAGCCACAGAAAACCCACCATTAAAAGTGCAGTTCTATTTTGAAAATTGACCATAATGGTAATAATGGCACCTTCTTACTCAATGGATCAGTTCCCTGCATATATTCAGGATCATATCTGCTTATTTCTCAAACCAAAAAAAAGTGTTTACTTCCTTTTTACTCCTCTTAACATAGCACTGCTAAGGGAGAGTGAGCTGGATTGAAGCATGAAGGGTGATGCAGTGGTTAGGTTACTTACATGGGAATGTGGGCTCAATTCCTCACTCTACCACAGACTTCTCATGTAACTTTGGTCAAGACACTTAGTCTGTATATGCCTCAGTTCTCTGTCTGTAAAATGGGGCCATAAAAATCCTGAAATATCTTCTCTGAAAAAGTTCTATTCTTGCTCATGAATCAACAGAATTTTTAACTGAGTCCCTGTTGTAGAATTTGTGCTAGTCTATGGGCTAGTCTACACTTACCTGCCGGGTCGACGCGGTGAGTTCGACTTCTCGGAGTTCGAACTATCGCGTCTAATCTGGACGCGATAGTTCGAACTCCCCGCGCGCTCCGGTACTCCACCACTGCAAACGGCGGTGGCGGAGTCGACCTTGGAGCCGCGGACTTCAATCCCACGGCGTCTGGACTGGTAAGTAGTTCGAACTAGGGTACTTCGAGTTCAGCTATGCTATTCACGTAGCTGAACTTGCGTACCCTAGTTCAACCCCCGCCCTTAGTGTAGACCTGCCCTATGTCTTCACTAGAAACACTGCAGCTGAGCTTCACGGCAGCTACCACTCCAGTGTAGATACTCAGTACAATGACAGGAGCGGTTCTCCTGTTGCTGTGTAATTAATCCGCCACCCCCAGATGTGGAATTCTTCCATCAACCTAGCATTTTCTACACAGTGGGCTTAATCATTTTAACTATGTCTTTCCAGGGTGCAGATTTTTTACATCCCTGAGCATTGCAGCTGGGGCAATCTAACTTTTTAATGTAAACCTGGCACTAGCAATGACGAAGCACATGCCAGAAAGATTTTCACTTAAATCCCATGTTCATTTTGCATGGAGAGTGGTTAGAAAAAAACCCAAAAAACACAACCATTTTTTTTCCTCTAAACTAAACAAATTAAATGTGGAAATCTTTGAAAGACAGTCATGGGATCCTGCAGGACCAATCCCTAGGAAGCCATCTCTCAAAGTTTAACTGCACTTTAAACAGTCATGGAAGAGCCCTTAAACAATATAATTAACAATAAAAGATGTAAAATAACTTGGGAAAATGCCTATAGGCTTGGCTGCAGTGAGAAATAAACCATTCTAATGCAGGGAAGAGTGACTGATTATGGGCTATACTGTTTCAGTCTCGAAAAATCAGTGCTCAGAGTTCAGCAACCATTTCACCCATGATCACAAAGACCGGGGTGGTCTAGCACCAAAAGCAGCTTCACATATTCTAAAACAGCTACTGTCTGCCCCCATTCTGCACTGGCCAATGAAACTCACCTGGCCACCTTGGGGGCCTGCCTCCTGCTCTAGCAAGCAGTGTCATAAGGCGCTTAGAAGCATTCTGAATTTGCAAGAAAAAGTACCTCTACGTCTCCATTTGAAGCACATATGGACATCAGAAATCTGATTGTGTTTCTCTGGCTAACAAATTTGAAACAATAGCACCTCAAAATGGAGTAACCAGAACATCACCCAAGTTTTTTTATTTTTATACACACACACACACACACACATATATATACACACACACACACACTTTTCTACACAGACAGCAGACTTGTTTTCCTCCTTTCTTTATGAGAAATTACTGAGAAAAGAAAAGAAATGAAAAGGGCTGTGCAATTCCTTTTGGGTGCAAGTTTAAAAGGCACTCCAACGCTCTGTAATATGTGCCTTCAGTTAACTGGAAAACCATATTCGCATCCTAAATTTACCAGTGTGCATTTATTAGAGCCACAAAAAAACCTCTGCAATTGCTCTTTGTAAACGTTTGTGTGAAAAATTTCGGAGAGTTTGATTCATGAGTGTGCCCCTCTCATCAAATTTGTTTTGATTTTCAGGTTCAAACAAACTCAAAATATCAAAGTAAATCTCAGTCAGAACAATAGAATGTCACTTTTGTTTGTTTGTTTTGGGGAGAGGCATTTGGATTTGAAACCACTTTGGACCCAAATTATAAAAACTCTACCCAGGCTAACTTAAAACTATGTCCATGTGTGCTCAAAAAATTTCACAAACCTTAGCAAAATGTTGATGAATCTGATCTGAATGCTACATTTGTAAATAAACTCAAATCCAAGTGAGGTTCAGATTGTTTTTCAGGTTTTCCTACAAATATGAGACAATATAATTCACAGTGTCTAAATGCATTAGAAATTCAGAGAAAGAAGAATAAGAGAGTATGGGGGAGAAGGAGAGAGAGGAATCTGTTTCAAATAGAACTTTTGTGGGTAGGAATATGTGACTTAAATAACTCAAATTAAATCAGGGTGGAATCGGTGAAGTCTAACTTGTCAAAGTATTAACCTGACTGTTGTACTTTATTTGGTATTTTTAAAAACAATCATATAAAAGAAAGCCGGTAAAAACATCAGGATTGTTCACTCTACCTCCACTGCAGTATAAAAGAAATTTTCTGCCATATAGTCTAAAATCCCATGATAAAGCATGAATGGGATGTTAATGAGGACAGTATGTTTTGGCTTTTTAATATGGGAGGATATTTCCATGTCCAGAATAAAATATATTGCAAATCTGTTTTTTGAAACTCAGCTTTCCTTAAGTTTGTCTAGGAATTAGAGTCTTAAGTGTATGATTCAGAATATTAGTAACACCAGGTTCAGGCTGTATCAGTATTCAGGAGCTCTTCTTTATATATTTCCTGGAATGCTTAAATTAAAGCCAGACACAAAAAGGCTAAGCAATGACTCAACACACAAGGGGCTACCATAGAGATTGCATAGCACTTGAGGCTGGGGCTACATTCCTGGCACAGGTGAAGGGCCAAGAAACACAAGTGCATTTCCAGTGAGATTTCCAGATACTGACATGCTAAGCAAGCAAAGTAGACAAAATGCACAGACTGAATTGGGAAACTGGAAAAGATGACATTGCCAGCATTCTTGGCAGAGTCCCAGCGGAAAGCCATTTCAAATAAGCAGTGGGTATTAGAGTAATATTTCTATCACTGGGAACATCAGTAACAGCAGCAAAGCCAAAACAAGAAAAGGAAAAATATAACACAGAATTTTAATAATGTAAAAAAAAAATCACTGTGTATTAGCTTCATGCTGATGTTATTTCCCATGTAACTTTCATGTGCAAGGATCATGAGGCTGTTTGTTGGAGTTTTTTTTTTTTAAGATTATTATTGATAAACTTAAATGGCACTTTAAAGTAACCTATTTTGCAATACAAAATATGCCTGCTCGAAATAACTGTAAGCAATAATTTATAGTGCCTTCAACAGAGGCTCTCAAAGCATTTTACAAATATTAGGCCCTAAATTTAACTTTACGTCAGCATGTGCTTCAGAGTTTTACTGAATCAGGGCCTTAATCCAGGCCAGATTTTCAGAAGTGCCTAAGAAACTATGACAAACATCCATTGGCTTTTACTCTCGAAATTTGGGCATTGAAAATCCCTCCCATAAGCTGCACAAACGATAAATATCATCCCCATTGTACCAATGGAGAAACAGATGTAGAGAGAGGTTAAGTAATTTGACCAAGGTAATACAGGAAATCTGTGGCAGAGCTAGAGACAGATTATTTTTAATGTGTTACAGTTATGTTTATTTCTCCAAGCTCCTGAGACATATCTTGGAATAAGTGGCTGTCACACTGTTTGCTTTATTCCTGCATTAATGACTTTTTAAAAAATGTATTCAGACGTGAGTAGTGGTAACTGACCCACAAGAAGTATTGCTTTGGAGAGGTTAAAAAAATCTCAATAATCTAAAAGAACTGTCTTCTTATGAGACAATGGGAGCTTTTCGGGTTACCCAATGGCAGCTTTCAGAATGATGAAAGCACTGTAAAAATGATAGAGGTTATAGGACTCATTTCTGCTCCTCGTTGGTGTACATCCAGACTAAATCCACCAGCCTACTAAAAACTTTCCATTACTTCTGGCTAATAGGTGTTATATTTCCCCTTTATTTTTACTTCAGTTACTCCAAATGTACAGTGGTGAAACTGAGGGGGGAATTTAGTCCACTGATTGCCAGAGTGGTGCAGGCCACAGTACTTTGTTGATTTCTGACCCAATTACACCTGGCTGACAATTAACAACACCATTTATGTCTGCACTGAATTTGGCCAAGTGAATTTCACTGCCCACATACTCCTGGCTGAATTTGGCTCAAAGAGTATGAATGACTTTGAGGGAAACCTAGCTTTGTTTCTAGAGGAGACAACAGAGGAAGACAAAAGCAGAACAACCGTCCTGTGGTTAAAGCACTAGCCTAGAACTCAGGAGCTCTGGGATGAGTCCCATCCTGTGCCGCAGACTTTCTGTGACATACCGGGTGTGACAGAATATACCCCTCTGTTCGCACCCTACACGCTATTGTAATAATTTTTGTACAAAGTATGCCTTGTAAAGTAGCATTTGAAAACTCAACTTGCTGGTCCATTACTGTTCAGGTAAAATATCTGCGACAACATTGTATGTGAAGTTCGAAGATTCCCCGGTATGGTGTTATTAACACATGTTCCAAACCCCACAGCCCTGCCAAAACATAGGTTGGCAAACTGGTCTGTCCTAAACAAAGGAGTGTTTTCTCTGCTTAATTTTTATTTAAGCAGTAAACAGAGTCATCAAGCAGGAAGAGAAGACAAAGAAAGTTCAAACGGGTGAAAAAGAAAAAGCAGGGAATATCCTTCCACATAGACTCTACCATTTCTGACTTTTATGCCTCATTACTTGTACTCACTTAAAATCTCTCTTGTAGTTAATAAATTTTACTGTTTTATCTAACGCAGTGTGTTTAAATTGAAGTGTCTGAATAACTATTTGAAATAATAAGCTGGTATATTATTCCCTTTAAGGGAGTAACTGACAGGGGTGGCTTCAGGCCCCAGCACGCCAAGCGCGTGCTTGGGACGGCATGCTGCGGGGGCGCTCTGCTGGTCGCCAGGAGGGCGGCAGGCGGCTCTGGTGGACCTCCCGTAGGCGTGCCTGCGGAAGGTCCGCTGGTCCCGCATCTCCGGTGGTCCACCAAAGCCGTGGGACCAGCAGACCCTCCGCAGGCACGCCTGCGGGAGGTCCACCGGAGCCGCCTGCCGCCCTTCCGGTGACCAGCAGAGCACCCCCCGCAGCATGCCGCCCTGCTTGGGGCAGCAAAATGTCTAGAGCCGCCCCTGGTAACTGATTTAAAATACTTGTACTGTCCAGGAGAGGGCTGAGCAGCACTAAACAAACATTTCTGGGGAAACATCTGAGAATGGGGTGCGTTGGGGTGACCCTGTAGTATAACTAAGGCTGGTGAGAGCCAAAGTGTAACCCAGGTATAGCTGGCAAGCTGCAGTTATACACAGACAACCAGGGTGTAGCTTGAGCTAATTCAGCAAGGCATTGCAGGGCACCCAAGGTTGCAGGAAAGGGGTGACACAGTACCCCACTGTCTGGACTGTACCCTGGCACGTCACAGTGGCACAGTAAACTAGGGTTCATTCACGGCTTGTTATTTTAAATGAAGTTTACACTTTAAGCACTGGTCTCGACTGTACCCTGATATGTCACACTGGACAAGTCACATGGGCCCAGATCCTCAAAGGTATTTAGGCACTCAACTCATTGATTGCAATTGGAGTTAGGCACCTAAATACCTTTGAGAATCTATGACATGATCTCTTCCTTGAGGTCAGACTACAGGATTACAGTGGTCCCTCCCGGCCCTTAAAATCTCTCAATATTAGGGGAGGGGGAGGGAGGGAACACCCACACATGTAGACTGGGTGAGGGAATGGAGAGGGATGGTCAATCTAGTTTGTATAAAGTAAGAACTACCTTGAAGCTTTCCCCCTTCCCTTGAAAGGAGAACTCAACCTTCTGTGGTTCAAAGGTTCAGTACATTTTTTAAAAAATTGTGTGTACTTCAGATTTTTCTGCTTTCAGCCAGGACAGTGAGAAGGAATGCGTGAATACCACAAGAAAGGCTATTTTTGCATTATTTCCAGTGCAGCCAAATCTAAGAAGTACTGGAAATCTCATGACAAATCTTGTTCTCACAAAATTTCCTGCCCAATTTCCAAATCAAAGAGGTTCACATAAACCTGTCTGAACTTTGGATTAACATTCCTACTTTGACACTTTGTCCAAACAAACCTCCAAATAATTTCCCTATCTCACTAGCTAATATGAAGTAAAGATTGCCAAGGACCAGGTAGGTGAATTCAAAATCTTATGCTACCAGCCAGTTATTAACAATGTGTCGACCTGAGCTGACGATCTCCTCACAGACCCTTCAACCCTTCAAACTTTAATTGTTTTCTGGGAGGGGTTGATGACCTGACATCCCCTCCTATTCTTTTCTGGAGTCTTTATGGAATGTAGTGTGGCCACTTCCGCTACCTCTTAGTTTCAGTAGATTTGGCGGATGAGGACATCAAGAACAAGTAAAATCTCCTAGATCCTGCAACCACCAGTTGCTAAAATAAGAGCTGTGGCTCACAATCTCCCTAACAGCACTTGAGCTACAGAACCACTAGAGAGTTGTTAGCAACCGTATAATAAGGATTATGGAGAGACCCAACTACGAGTGTGCAGTCGCTAGGAAACTCACTGTGACTCCCTAGCTATCACACTATCTGCACAACCCAAACTTCCTACTTTCTCAACAGCACAGTTTGATGTGACTTTGGAAGTACAGAACACAGCTAAGTAGGGTAAAAATACAACCCTCAGCTAAGTGGGATGGATCAACAAGAATTTGTTCAGCCTTGCAGGATGAGCAGATCAAATTCCAGTGGCCATCTTGGGCACCCAGGTGAGAGCAGAAAATATCCACTCCCACTTGGGGAAAAAATGCAAACGATTTGTCTGGCAGGTTGAAAAATAACTAATTTGTGTTTCCAGATGTTGTTTTATTACTTTTATAAGCATCCCAAATCACTAAGAAAAACTTAGCATAGTCCACTGTTAGCAAATAGGGCCACGATGAGCTTAAAAGAAACCCAACCAGACACAGAGCTCTCAACATTCCCATGTTGGTACCAGTCCAAAAAAAAAAAATGGACAAGATGCCCAAATCCTGAAATGTGTGATATTAGCAACAGATTTCTATTCAGTTTTAGGAAGAAGAGCTTGTTTTAAAGTTTTAGCATTTTTCCCCTCAGATTTACAATGTTATCCAAGGCTTCTTACAGCATCCAGACATCGGCATATTAATGTTTGCATAATTCTAATAGACTAATCATGAGACAACCAAATTCTCAGTCTTGTCTAGTGACTTCCATGAAAGGTCTACTTACTTATTCCAGGCTGAATTTGTCCCAAGCTATTCATGTCCCCTAGGTTTCCATGTATTTCCTTCCAAAGATAAGAAATGCTACTAGAAAAGTAACAAATGCTCCATTTTAAACTCAGAATGGAAGAGAAAATATGGTAGTGGTTGGATAAACCAAGAGCAACAAAAGCAAATAGGAAATAGCCATTCATTAAAAATAAGTCATTTTCTATTTGGTCAGCATACTGCGGATTTCTGTGGCAATCCAGTGCCCTATAAATCCTGTATTGCATCTTTGGGTCCATCTACTGGTCATATGTGTTATTACATGCAGTACAGTACTTAATAAAATTATCTTTAAAGTCTGCTGGTGAATATGTTTGTGATGAAATAACCAAGTGACCGAGGTAATAGTCATGAGTTTGTGATCTCTTATATGCAAATTCTTATGTAGCTCACACTGCTAGTACATATGTCTGATTAATGAAAGCCACTAGCTACATGAAAGATTTTGGGCTAAGCTTTCTCATTTATACCCATGCAACTCTGCTGATTGTCCATGGAATGTACCAATAAAACAACACAGAATTTTTGGCCCATCATTTCTGTTATGCTTATAATTCAGATGCTAGCTCCAAAAATTGACGGCCAGGTAGATATAGCATCCAATACACTCAGAACAGCTAAAGTGTTCACACCAGGATGATCAGCCATGTTTGCTTCATTCCTAACATTTTATGGAATCCCATTGCATGCTGACAGAATTTCACATACCATTTTAGGGTGCAGCTATTGCTCCTTCAGCAATTATACAGAAATTCTGTCAATGGAAACTATCTTTAATACAATAAGAACTCTTCACCTTTTCTCCACTGTTGTGTCCACTTCAGGCTGGATTTATTTAATGTATTGGATTTATTCAAATTGTGTATTAAAAATGTTAACAGATTCAAAAATACACCCCCTACCCTGCACACACACAAAAACCATTTAACAATCAAAACCAATATACTGAAATGACCTGCAGAAAAGATAGGAGGAAAAGGATCTGATTCTGATCTCATCCCAGTCATGTCACTCTCTCTCAGTTCTCTATAATGCTCATTATTGTCATACCTAAGCTGATTTAAGTAAAGTGACTCCTAATTTACATCTATGTAAGCAAGTTTCTAACCCAACAAAACCAAACACCCTTGCCCCGCCACTTCTCCAAGGCCCCACCCACTCCATCCCCCCTCCCCACACCTCACTCACTTGCTCATTTTCACTGGGCTGGGGAGGGTCCCTTTTCAACTAGATGTTCCAGTTGAAAACCAGACACCTGTAACCGGTAGGAGGGATGAGGAAGAGCTCTATCCACATGTAAAATCTGTACTTACAACCAGAAAAGAGCATGAAAAATAATTTCTGTATTTTTCTAACATATACTGTATCATAATGCTTTGTACTAAGTATACATATATATTTGTCTGTGAAGAAACCTTGCCAGCAGTCTAATATTGAGATTGGAGAAATGACCAGCAAGATTCATTTTCGCAAACTTTGTCAGAAACCAGTATGGATCAGCTTTATAAAGTTGCTCCAAAAAGTTGTATTATTATCACTGAACATTCATAGTGGGGTAGGCATCTGGAGGCTAGTCTTCTGAGATATATATGCAAATAATGTTGTCAGAAGGCATTGATACTAGAGCAAAAGTGCAGATAACCAGCAGGAATGTTACAGACATTCACAGATCTGATGCAACCACAGAGTGTATATTGCATTATCAGATTACATACAACAAATCATGTTCTAGCTCCACCTTTTAGTCCCAGCTTACATATTGGAGGAACATTTTCCCTGTGTGTATCTGCAGGAAATACTCCCAGTTGCTAGCTACAGAAAACAAGGTATGTATCCCATTCCATGCTGGATAATATAACCTCAACCAGCATTAAATTGCACTAGAATTTGACTCCAAGTTTTTATGCCACTTTCCAAGATTTTCTGAATGATTGCAAAGAGCTTTGAGATCTTTGAAAGAAAGGATTGTTATTTTCATTTCATTTGCCATACCATATATGCATCAGTGTGGCCACATCAACTAATGAAAGGGAATGTGAGATCAGCTTTTCAGAGTTCCAAGATGTATACAAACAGTATCATATCTTGTATGTACAGAGATGATTTTGACTGAGTACTTATAATTTTTATGCTGATCTTATGAAAAAAGCTATTTTCAAAGATGTTAGTGCCAGGACAAATAATAGCAAAGAGAACAGAAAGCCTTGTTTATTGTCTCTAGGAATGAAAATGTTTGATAACAACCCCATTCACACTAAGACTGAGATAATGTCAAAAATATACATATCCTCTTCCCTATGATACAGCCCCTGCCACTTAATCATGAGAGTTGCTGAATGCTAAATGACAGTGGATGGAAATCAAAGATATCATAGATCATAGATTATTAGGGTTGGAAGGGACCTCAGGAGATCATCTAGTCCAGGGGTCGGCAATCTTTCAGAAGTGGTGTGCCAAGTCTTCCTTTATTCGCTCTAATTTAAGGTTGTGTGTGCCGGTAATACATTTTAACATTTTAGAAGGTCTCTTTTTATAAGTCTATAATATATAACTAAACTATTGTATGTAGAATAAATAAGGTTTTTAAAATGTTTAAGCAGCTTCATTTAAAATTAAATTAAAATGCAGAGCCCTCCGGACCGGTGGCCAGGACCCTGGCAGTGTGAGTGCCACTGAAAATCAGCTCGTGTGCCACGTTCGGCACGCGTGCCATAGGTTGCCTACCCCGATCTAGTCCAACCCCCTGCTCAAAGCAGGACCAATCCCCAAATCCCTAAATGGCCCCCTCAAGGATTGAACTCACAACCCTGGGTTTAGCAGGCCAATGCTCAAACTCACTTAACTTTGGACTACCCTGAATCTACCACATAGAATTTTCTTGTGCATTATATAGTCCTAAAGTTCATAAATTCGGATGTACTGAAGACAGACAATGCTGTAAGGAGATTTTTGTAGGGCAGTGCCAATGCAGACAGATCTGACCGCACTCCAAAGCTATACAGTTTGGTTCCCTGGTTGCAAGGTCCAAGATTGAGGGTGTGACCTCTGCTTCAAACTTCTATGGTCAACTGCTACAAGTCAACCAAGAGAAAGGGGTTCTGTGTTTGTGGAGTGAGTTAGGTGACCCAGCTCTCAACGTGCAACCTTTACCTCATCTCTGAAAGTGTCACCACTCCTGAATTCATAGGAGTTAAATCAGCCATGGATGTTCCCTCATTGGTATTAAATTGTCCCAGCAGCTTTCCAATTACTAACCGAGCAGCAAAACCTGGATGTGACTGTTATGAGTGGGGACAAAGAATTTCCAGAACTGAACCTAGAAATAGGAAGTCAGAACACCTTCCCAATTAATGTTCAGCACCCCTGTTTGACATTGGAAATTAAATGTCCTCACAGAATTTAGGGCATGGCCTAGTAGTCAAAATACTGTTAAGTAAACAATAATGAAGGTTCTCACTATAGGAAGTGCTTAGAAAATATTTCAAGGAGTGCTTAGAAAATCCAAATTCAACATTCCCCCTTTCCCTAATGTTTGACCAACTTCAGTATATTGTTTTTAAATAGTGGGCAACATTCTATGAGCTTTCTGTTTTGAAATTAGGAAGAATTAGAGGGGTTTTTTGGGGGGGCTGAAGGGTGGTTAATGAACTTCATTCGCTTAGACTGAAGGAACAAACTAATGACTAAGAATAAACCCTTTCCCTAGGAGGTGTGGTTAAATAAATTAAGAAAAATTATGTTAGAACAACGTACAAGATCATAAAAAAGCCTGAAAAGAATACCATTAGACTAGATGACCTCACACGGTCCCTTCAAAGTCCTATGATTCTATGATTATTTTAGATAACTATTTTGTAGAAGAATTTGATGGTTCAGGGAATTATCAAAAGTCCTCTAGGCTGCAATTTCAGATTCAGACCATGTTATCAGTCACTGGGAATTTTTAACATCTGTTGTCTAGTGTACAGCCTCTATGTTTTGGTGGTCTCTGTCCAGCTCCGAGTGAATAAGTATCCACATCACTAATTGTCATTCTTATTGGCAGTATCAACAGAGATTCTCCAGAATCTCAAAGAGACCAAGGGCTAAAGGCTAAATGACCCTAGGCCACTACCATACTTGGAGCTGGTACCTTCCAGTTCAGACTTCAGGTGCACTGACAGAACACGGTGGATAACTTACACTGTCACTTCCTGTGCTGTATTAGTGTTGGTGATAAACAGAGATTGCATGGGGGTACATAGGCAGGTTACTGCACATAGGTCTACATTCTCAAAAATGGCTGCTTACATTTTCCTAGCAAAACTGGTAATGGCTTGTGCAACTCGGTTTTATATGCACAGTTGCTACCTGATTTTTTGAAAATGCAGCCAAAAATGGGAAGGACAGTTTATGACCAAAAACATTTCTGTACTTTCAAACACTTTCAAATGCATACAGTAACAAGAAACTTGAACTGTTAGATTTAAAAGATGAAAGTGAGTGTGAATGCACAGTGATATACTACTACTGAACTTTTATTAACACATTGTGGGCCAATTCTGCTTTAACTTTTACTAGGATAAACCTGGAGTAATACTATTGAGGTCAGTGGAGTCACACTCCAAATTTACATCAGTGTACAGCAGCTGAAAGTGGAACTTGGCTCTATGAGTGTGAAATCTTTATTAAAGCCTTGATCCTGCAAAGAATTATGCACATTTACCTTTACTGACATGAGCAGTCTCATTGAAGCCTGTGGTGCACTCAGCCAGACATTTGAAGCCTTAGTTATCAGCTTGCACTTTAAAAACAAAAAGTATGAAGGATAAATTGTACAGGTGTATAACTTTTGTGCAAGACAAAACTGTGTTGAACAGCAACATTTATTGCAAATTCTACAATTGCTTCTTATACTGATTCCTGTCATCCAACAGGACTTTGACCTACATGCCCTTAAAATAAATAAATGAATTAAATACATCAAAAGCTGACTAAAGTCTTTAAAATCCTGTTGCTAACAGCTCCTTTTGAACATTTGTATGTAAATCTCAACATGCATATGTCTGCTTAATTTCAGATATTTGCCATTTACAATGCATTTGTGTTACATGACATATAGAAGTTGATGGGCTCCACATTCTTTGCTTACACTCCTAAAACTTAATGGGAATGTACTATTTACATTCTGTTCACATTGCTCCATTCAGCTGGTCTGGTTGAAAAACTGTATGTGGCACTTGTTTCATTTCAGGTATGTGTATGGGAAGGAGGGGTGAAAGGTAGAGATCAAAGTGCAATAGACAGCCTGTTCATTGGTCAAGAAAAACAGACAGAATCTCATATGCTCTAGGATCTCCCAATCATATGCTGCATAAGTGCCTGAATGCTTTTCAGTCCTAAGATAAGGTGACTGAAGTAGGGGCTAGGAAAGCAAGCGAGACTAGCAGTAAGGGGCTTATGTGTTTCCCTCTCCCCATATTATGCTTCTATATTTGCTGAAGAAAAGGGTGCACAGGAACACTATCTCTTTTCATGTTGCCTGCAATTACCCATTGCACTCACATTCCGATACTTATATCACACCACTGCGCATTCGCCCAGTCATACCCACTTATTCTCCCAGTCATTATGCATCTGCTCCCTGTATACAAGAACTTTTACATCAAAATTAGTAATGTCAGCATCCTTATCCTCTTTAAATCCCTCATTAAAAATCTACCTCAGCTGTGACCTCTACTGTGGCGCCTCCATGTGCCTTATCAGGGGATTAGCTCACCCCTAGTTTGACACCTCCTCTTGAAATTTCTTGGGCCCCGTGTTCCAATCTCTCATTCAGTGGCTTTTCTCACACACCATGAGCTGCAGCATTTCCTTTTCATGGTTTGGCCTCTGGCCAGGTCACTAGAGCTTCCTCCTCTCCACCTCCCCGCCCCCCAGCACTTTTCAAAGTCCACTGCCCTGTCCAGGCCACTCCCGCAGTGGCTGGTAGGAGAACCCAGGCCCACCCTCTACATTGTGTTCCAGCCTAGGGTCACGGCAATCAGCAACTAAGGTCCATGAGGTCTCACCCCTACTACTGTTTTCGCCAGGCTGCTTCCTACTCCTTGCTCTCAAGCCTGAGTGTGACTGTTGACTCTCTCTCCTTGCATCTTCTTGCTGCTCTCCTCTCCCTGGCTTTATACAAACCCAGCCTCTTCCTACCCAGCTAGGCTTCAGGTTCAGTTCATAGAATCATAGAATTCAAGATCAGAAGGGACCATTATGATCATCTAGTCTGACCTCCTGCTAGATGCAAGCCACATAAGCCGATCCACCCACTCCTTTAGCAAGCGACCCCTGCCCCATGCTTCGGAGGAAGGCGAAAAACCTCCAGGGCCACTGCCAATCTTCCCTGGAGGAAAATTCCTTCCCGACCCCAAATATGGCGGTCAGCTGAACCCCGAGCATGCGGGCAAGACTCTCCAGCCATACCCTCTGGAAAAAGGTTATATCATATCATTGACCCATTGTACTATTTACCAGTGTGGCACTTAATTGACCTATTGACTAATCCCGTTATCCTATCATACCATCTCCTCCATAAACTTATCTAGCTTAATCTTAAAGTCATGGAGGTCCTTCGCCCCCACTGTTTCCCTCGGTAGGCTGTTCCAGTATTGCACTCCCCTGATGGTTAGAAACCTTCGTCTAATTTCAAGCCTGAATTTCCTGACTGACAATTTATATCCGTTTGTCCTCGTGTCCACATTAGCACTGAGCTGAAATAATTCCTCTCCTTCCCTGGTATTTATCCCTCTGATATATTTAAAGAGTGCAATCATATCTCCTCTTATCCTTCTTTTGGTTAAGGAAAACAAACCAAGCTCCTCAAGTCTCCTTTCATATGACAGGCCTTCCATTCGTCGGATCATTCTAGTGGCCCTTCTTTGTACCTGTTCCAGTTTGAATTCATCCTTCTTAAACATGGGAGACCAAAACTGCACACAATACTCCAAATGAGGTCTCACCAACGCCTTATATAACGGGACTAGCACCTCCTTATCCCTACTAGAAATACCTCGCCTAATGCATCCCAAGACCGCATTAGCTTTTTTAACGGCCACATCACATTGCCTACTCATAGTCATCCTACGATCAACCAGGACTCCTAGGTCCTTCTCCTCCTCCGTTACTTCCAACTGGTGCATCCCCAGCTTATAACTAAAATTCTTGTTAGTCATCCCTAAATGCATAACCTTACACTTCTCACTATTGAATTTCATCCTGTTACTAATACTCCAGTTTACAAGGTCATCCAAATCTCCCTGGAGGATATCCCGATCCTTTTCCGAATTGGCAATACCTCCCAACTTGGTGTCATCCGCAAACTTTATCAGCCCACTCCTACTCTTGGTTCCCAGGTCAGCAATAAATAGATTAAATAAAATCGGACCCAAAACCGAACCTTGAGGAACTCCACTGGTAACCCCCCTCCAACCTGACAGTTCCCCCTTCAATACTACCCTCTGAAGTCTCCCCTTTAACCAGCTCCTTATCCACCTCTGGATTTTCATTTCGATCCCCATCTTTTCCAATTTAACCAGTAATTCTTCATGCGGTACCGTATCAAACGCCTTACTGAAATCCAGATATATTAGATCCACCACATTTCCCTTGTCTAAAAAATCTGTTACTTTCTCAAAGAAGGAGATCAGGTTGGTTTGGCACGATCTACCTTTCGTAAATCCATGCTGTAATCTATCCCAGTTGCCATCGACCTCATGCTCCGGAACCACTCTCTCTTTTAAGATTTTTTCCATGACTTTGCATACTACAGATGTTAAACTAACAGGCCTGTAGTTACCCGGGTCACTTTTTTCCCCCTTCTTGAATATAGGAACTACATTAGCTAATCTCCAGTCAAACGGTACAACCCCCGAATTTAGAGACTTATTAAAAATTATCGCTAAGGGGCTAGCAATATCACTCGCCAATTCCCTTAATATTCTAGGATGAAGATTATCCGGGCCCCCCGATTTACTTCCGTTAAGTTGTTCAAGTTTGGCTTCTACCTCAGATACCGTAATGTCTACCCCCATATCTTCATTCCCATCGGTCCCTCTATCACTATTCCTTAGCCCTTCATTAGCGAAAAAAAGAAAATGGGAGGAAAAGCAAAATTGGTTCTTTTCCAGTATGGAACTCCTGCAAAATTAAGTTTATGATATGTGCAAAGAAAGGTACATAGACAAAGCCATCATCTTGCATAGCATGCACCATATTATCCTCAAAGTCTGAGGTTGTGAGCACAGGGAAGAAAAAGAAGATGGTCAACCACTCATCTACCACCTCCCTCAGCTTCTGCAATAGACTATGTGGCAGTATGTGATTTTTTGAAAATGCCTATGCACTGTGGCATCTTGCTGGTGGTGCCAGCTGCTGCAACAATACAGGTGCTCCCTCCCAATGTAAAGCTGATCCAATAGTTACTCACATATAAGCTGTCAGTCATCAAACAGCTGGTGACCAACAACTGGTGACCTATGACTGGTCCAATAAGTCTGTCGTGTCTGTGCTGGAATAATCTTTCTCGTCCCTCTACCCCAAAAATGGGGTAAAAGGGTGGCAACATTTTTGTCAACTCGAGATTCAACAAGAGGGGTATATGAAGTGTATAGAATGAATTTAAGCCCGGCAGAATGAACACAGAGAACAGCAGCATTATTCTGCAGAAATAATCAGAAGCAGCAGATGCAACAGGATCAAAGGACAGACAGAGCAAGAAAGTATTATGCACAACTGCACACTTGGAATAGCTGGAGCAGTGGCAGCAGAGCCTCAATTTTGTCTCCGAGCAGCATGACAAGGGTAATGTAAGCACTGCTGAATCTGACCTGCACAGAGTGCATGCAGTCACGTGACTAAAGATGAGCATGCCACTCCTCCCAGCTGCTTTTGTGATCTCAGTGATAGGGGTGAAAAAGAGAAGCAAAGAAAAAGTAATGTCTGTAGGAGTAGTTTGGGGCATATGATGCTGCTGCAGTGCTCTCTGAGCAATGGAGACACTTACCATAACATGGTGCCAATGGGGAGGTGGATTTTACTCCACCCACATCCTTCTTCTGGCCACTAATGCTGGATCACCATTTCTCATCAGTACCATAGTATCAGACCTCCTGACCATTAGCCACTACACCTCCCTATCACTAGCAATCTTGGGGACTGCAGCAACATGATGATCTTTTCCAGATGAATAGACAACAGAAGAATCTTCCTCTCCAGATCTGATAGCATTGGCATGTTGCACTGCCAGAGCAATAAATCGGGACATCTGAATATTATTAATAATGCTATTTTAGACCAAGGTGTTTATTAGAACACTGTAAGACGTGTAGCAGGAGGAAAGAGTTTGAGGAGGGCACCAAGAAGTTAGTCTGTGTGCAAACAGCTGGAATGCTAGATGCAGTTGCAGCATCTCTGTAAATAGTTTTCTTAATAAGCAACTCATTTGGTTTTAGAAACATGGAGTTTTCTCATGTTATTACCAAGAACGCAGTACATGAAACAACAAAGCAACAGTTCCTAAAAAATGAAGTATACCAATCCATAAGATGTATCCCAAAGAGATACACAAAATACAAGGTGGGTTTTGTTTTCTCTTTTTCTTGTATTAAACAAAGAGCCTCAGAAGGATAAACCCCTCAGCACTTTTATTTGCTTTCTACCTGGTCCTAATATCTAAGCAGCCACATTCTTCCTGTTTGCTGTCTTTTCTGTTCTCCCCAGGATAGTCAAGTGAGTCTACATCTATGGCTTCTAGACTCTAATTTTATCCCAGTGTGCTCTAGAGTTTCTTACATAATGAGAAATACCATGCTGTATCCTCCCCTTCTCTAATATCAGAGTAGCTCGGGGAAGCACTAAGTGGCTTATTTTTCCACATACTGGCCTGAAAGGCTAGGCTACTCTGCTCCACAAGCTTAGAGAAGGGCTAAGAGGAGCTCTGATCTCCCGACCTCACAAAGTTCTGTTCTGAAGGCTCTAGCAAAACACATATTTAGAAAAACAAGACTAGCTTGTTAACAAGCACTGTGTTCTCCTGAGTCTCCTAAACTTCAGTGATAACTTGTCCTGTCACATCTCATCTGCCCTGGTAATAACCTGCACCCCATCTACTGAGCTGTGCCTCCTTTGCGAAATGAGCATAATTATTATATTCCTTATACCAGTTTTGTAGGACTCAGTTAATTCATGTTCCTAAAATGCTTTGAAGTACTGAGATGAAAAATCCTGTATATATGTGCAAAGTATTATTAAATGTACAAGATTATGGCATGAAACTAGACATTTCTAGATAACATTTTTGTGATTGTATATAAAAAGGTATATTTATTTAAATTACATGATAAATATGTAATGATGTCCATAACACATTTTCTGTGACAAAAAAATTGAACTGTATGTCATGTACATTTTTTATATGCAGTGACATATTTGGACAAATGTATAGGATTCTCTCCACCCCGCTCCCTGATGAATCTAACCTGGTAATACTAATTTTGCTGAATATTTTCCAACCACAGTCATTTAGGCAGACAAAAAATAAACACCTATTTCGTGTAGTGAGCTGGAGTAATGTACATCCTGTACTCATAGTAAAGGGGACACTTTGGAGCCCAGTTGTTTTTCCTTTCAGTAAAAGTTTACCACTTCATCACTTACACAAGGTTAATATAGGCTCTATACACCAAAATATACTGTAGTGTCCATAATTTGCATGTGTCAACAGATGCATCATACAAGAGCCTCCAAGAGCAATTAGTCTATTTCCCAAAAGTTCTTACCTCGCAGTCACTGGCAGGCCTGGGAACCATGGCTTTAAACAAACGTGAACTACATTTGTGGAGTTTAAATAACAAATCGATTTATTTTTGGCTTGTGCAGCACAGCCGCTAAGTAAAATTTAGCATCTGTAAATGGCCTCTGTGTCCAAGACCCAACTTAAGGGGAGGAAGCTTTATGGTTGGCCCTTCTCCAGAGTTTGAGGCTTCAGGCTACATTCCTGGGATTTGCTGTCCATGGACCCTTTTTTGCTATGATTAGGTAGGTCTCTGTTAGAACTCATGGCAGCAAATCAATGTCCTTTTCATATTACTTGCTTTGCTTTTTTAACCTGTCAAAGCTCAAAAGCCAGAGAGGGCCATGCTTCATTCCAGCTATATATCATACTGGTAATTTCCCGTCGATTAACAAATATGCTACTAGTGTTTACTAGTGGTCCTACCCTAATCCTTAAGTTCATTCACCACTTCCTGCCTGGCAGAGATGGCTGTGTGATCTGTCCAGGGAGCAGACCAGACATGTGCTCGTGGGTCAGCTAACTCTGGCAATTGTAAGACATAAGTACAAGGGGATAAAAATAGTACCATGCTGGGAAAACTCTTCAAACTATGCAGCAGCTAATGTACCTTCCTAAGGAATAAAATAATCAGGTATTTCTTTTTGTGCAGAAGGCTTCCCAGTCTTTGAGCAGAAACTTGCAAAAGCAATTGATTTGTCTGCAGAGCAAAGCAATATAGGCACACTGAATTGCTTTTTATGAAACAGAGTAATGAAAAATAAAATAACCATTCATTCCTTAAGGGTTTGAGGGCAGTGGTATAGCGTCTCCACGTGGGTGTAAGGTGATTTCACTTGTGTGCCAGGAGTAGAGGGGCTTGCATAAACTCTTCTAAAACAGTAAGTAGAAGGTGTTACACAAGGCAGAAGTGAGCTACTTTAAAAAAAAAACAGTACGTCTGAGAATTACTTAGAGTTGTTCAAATGGGTATTAAAATGGGAATAAATTGGACATGAATAAATTTAGGCTGGAAATTAGAAGACCGTTTCTAGCAATCAGAGGAGTTAGGTTGTGGAACAGCCTTTCAATAAGGCTACTACTCCTAACTAGTTTTAGAATGGAGTTTGAAAACTTTATGAATAGGATTGTATGATGGGATTGCGTGCGATAGGAAGCTGGACTCAATGACCCTGGAGGTCTCTTCCAGTTCTACATAGCAGTTTTAGGATCTGATCTTACAAAGGTTCACGTACCTGTAACCCACAGGTGAGCGTGTGTTACAAGTCCCCCTCCATGCTCAATCAGCACAGGATATGAGACCATTACACCACTAGCTAGAGAGCTTTCGCTCAAGCTGTAGTAGCTCACGCTTTTAGCTCTGGAGGTGTCCAGTTATGTTCCCAGTGTGTCAGCCAGGATGGCAGCCATTATGCACACACTAAACATTACACGTGTGAGTGGTCTAATTGGGATTATGTAATGTATAAAGTTAAGCCAATATGAATAGTTTTGCAGGATCAGGGCCCCATTTTGAAGAGTTGTGCCTGTAATTCTTGAAGAATTAAGAACCCAGAGGCACAAGACATGTTTTAAACCTTAAAAAGTTAGAAGTAAGAATAGCATAACACAATGGGTCATGCCATGGTTCCAGAAGGATTCGTTGAATTACAGAGATAAGATAAGAATTAGCTTGTTATTCATTATTAGTTCACACATCTCAGGCTAAGACTGCTATAAGCAACAACCTCCAGAACACATGGGCAGGACTTAACTTCCTCCTAGCTCATCTTTGCCATCAAGACAACAGCATAATATCAAAACAAGACAACTTAACACTAAAGATTCAGCAACACTTGCTGATGGAAGTGCTGTCTGCACTGATCATTACTTTAGTTTTTAGATGCCAACTTGAGACACCCAGAGGTGGCCTGATTTTCACAGGGTAGCAGGATTCTTCTGTTGATTCATATTACTAGCAGTATTTAAACCTTCCATATAAAATAAACCTGTTGAAGTCCTGCTGGTTCATTATAGTAGGTAAGCGCTCACTAACTCAACTGTGACATAAGGGAAATAGAAGTGACTCAACAGAACGAATTCAGGGGCTAGTACAGAGGTACTGACGTGAAAATTTAGGGATAGCCAAACTCAGAAAGGAAGCTTAGACGGAGGCTTATGTTGCATTATTGTTTTTTATTTACCAAAGCAAGCTACAGAAAGGAGTTGAGTTTGGGCCCTAAATCAGAGTCTTTATGCTCTGTTGAGGAGACTCAGCCCATGCAAATATAATACATCTCTTGTGTGTACAGCACCCAAACATTACAATGGCTAGAAATGAACAAAATTCAAAATATTTATTTTGCAATATTTGGAGTGAAAATTTGAAACATTCATGTCAGTGAGCCATCAGTTCATTGTTAATTGAAATAATTGATATGTTGCCATTAATATTAGTGAAATTCTCAGTCTAGGGTTACCAACCCTCCAGGATTGCCCTGGAGTCTCCAGGAATTAAAGATTAATATTTAATTAAAGATTATGTCATGTGAGGAAACCACCAGGAATAAGTCCAAGCAAAATTGGCAATCCTAGCTCAATCACCTGGAGCCTGCAATCAGTGCTCAACGGGAGCCCTCAGCCAGCATACAGCTCTTCAAACAACAAAACACTCTCATTGTAATCTACAGAAAAATCTTGCACAAGAAAAACACCTCGCTTAAGAAGAAAACAGCTGGAGCCTTTGAGTCAAGGATATTGTCCTCTGATATTTTCCTGTCATTATCTGCAGTAAGAGAGATGAAAACCCACTGCATAGGCTGACATAGGAATCTAATCAAGAAAAAAAGATGGCTTTTTGAAGCACACTATAGGCCTGATTTTCAGAATCACTGAGCACCTACAGCTCTCACTGGTTTAAATTGGAGCTCAGCAGGTCTGAAAATCAAGGCCCATAATTCACATTAACTGTTGGCTCCCTCTCCCCAAATCATCTTAGCAAAGACTTGATAAGAGTGCTATAGTGAAGTGTTATTTCTGAATGCATGTAACTGATAGCAGTTAACTTTTAAAGCATTTCAACCCGTTAGCTAGCCTACTGCTAGCTGACACAGCTGATATTTTTCATCTGGGGGAGTATTTTGTGTGAAAACTGTCAGTTCAAAACATTACACAAGTGTTTGCTATTATTTTATCAATTTTGCCATTCCTTCTCCCTTCCCCACCCTCAAAAAACAAAAAAAAAGTTTTGAACCTAGAACACCTGTTTTTCTTTTGGCATTTGTCATGGGGGGGGGGGGGGGCGGGTGGGATTATCCAATAGGACAGCAGATAGTTACCTCAATGTCTCTAAGGGTCTTTAGTGTCAGGTGGTGTTCAATAGTGTAGCAGAAGAGGATTCAAGAAACAGTGCCCCTCAAAGATAAAATGAAAGATTCTAAGTGGGAGAGACATCATTTTTCCCTGTCTCACCGATTGTTTTTTTGTGGTGCTCCACTCCCATTAGTAGCTGCTATGTGCCAGTGGAGAAGGGCCATGGAATGCACCTTAATGGCAGGGGTTGCCTGCCAACATGTGAAGCAAAGACGCTCTTTCCTGGCTATTTATGAATGAATGAGGGAGGGGCTGGTGGGTGCAGCTCCTAGGTCAGAGCAAAAGGGGCTTCTTATTTAGCCCTTTGCATTAGATCAGACTGCAGAACGCTGCCCCACAGTTTACACTCTTTTTAACTTCCTCTTGCCACATATTTCCTTCTTCCATGCAGTGTCAAGCCCCTTTTACTTACAGTACTGTGTAAACAGCAACACGAGACCCCTGATTGTCCCTAACTGACTTAACTGTCATCCAGTCAACCGGTAGGGCAAACAGGATTTAAAAGGAGTCTACATGGTGGGAACTAGTGGGGCAAAAAATCTTTGGCTAGACAGCAGGAAGGGTTCTATCTATTTATCTAGTTAATTATAAGGTCTCCATCACTGTAGTATCTCAGCACGACCCAAATATTTCAAAATAGAAATAAAAATAAACACACTTTCTCTTATTTTTTCTTCCTACTCAGCATGTAAGAGAAATAGCTTGACTAATTTATGGGGGGAGGAAGAGAGAGAGAGAGAGAGAGAGAGAGAGAGAGAGTGTGTGTGTGTGTGTGTGTGTGTGTGAGAGAAAATGATTGAGGGTAAGCTAGGTCAAACAATTGAGTTTTTTTTATTTAATTCTGAAAGTGGTTAGCTCCATGATTGTTTTTCTAACTGAAGTTACATCCATACACCTCTTGCAAGTCAGAGTAACAATGCATATTTCCAAGATGTGGCTTCATAGTCTGGGTCCAGTTGTGTGAACATTCTTGTCTCTTGCACTCCCAATCCTCCCCCACATCAGTCTACAGTTTCATTATTCTAGAGGAAAGCAGCTGTCGTGGCTGCCACTGAGGGCTTTTCATATCAGGACTGGGACCTTGAACAGGACTCTGTGCTCAGTGGGGACCCAGTGCAAAGAGCAGAGTATTGGAGTGATTTGCATAAAACTGCCTCAGTTGCGAAGTAGATGCCAGCTTGTAAAAGTTGGAGCTTTTTCAAGGTGTGTTCCATCTTCCATAGATATAGTCTATTGCAATAAGTAAGCCTGCTTGGATCACAATGACCCATTTTGCATCTGCTAGTTTGGGGCTCAATCTTCTGGCTATTTGCAGATGGAAGTGAGTGGGAGATTGGGGTTGCCACTGTGTTATCTGAGTGTCCAATAACCTTGAGGTGTTGAAAAGGACCTGAAGTCCTCCGGTTGATTTAACAGTTTGAGGCTGGACGTCCTCAAGACCTCATTGTGATAAAGGACACAAATTCTTCAAAGAGATTCCTCTCTTCCTACCAGCATCTCATCAGTCTTGCTTGGGTTCACTTTTAGACAACTGCTCTCTTAATCCAGGAATTTATTTTGGCTGAACAATGAGGGAGATGGTGCTGTTTATGACTGATGTAAAGGAGATACGGAGCTGAGTGTCAGCTATGTACTCCTGCCATTTTGTCTCATGTTGTCTAACATTACTTTTACTATGGCTTCATACAGCTGTTGTATAATAAGGGACAGTCTGAGCCTTAGGGAACTCTGTATGTGGAGGAACAGTTGCTCATAATGACCTTCTAAGTCCACTCTGAGAAGGGCCTGAGGCATTTCAGAGCATTTCCATTCCCTCCTACAGATTCTGGGAGATGGGGACTATCCATAGTATCAAATGCCACTGAGGGTACGTCTTCACTACCCGCCATATCGGCAGGTAGCAATCGATTTCTCAGGGATCGATATATCGCATCTCATCTAGACACGATATATCGATCCCTGAACGCGCTCATGTCGACTCCGTAACTCCACCAACCCGAACGGCAGTAGCGGAGTCGACATGAGGAGCCATGGACATCGATCCCGCGCCGTGAGGATGGTAGGTAATTTGATATAAGATACTTTGACTTCAGCTACGTTATTCACGTAGCTGAAGTTGCGTATCTTATATCGATTTTCCCCCATAGTGTAGACCTGCCCTGAGTTCCAGCCGGATGAGTATAGGCACGCTATAGCCAGTAGGAGGTTATTCAGAGAAGCAAGTGCTATACGAGTGCCATGCCCTGGCCTACCATTCCCTGGGATAATACTGAGACTGAAAGAGTGATTCAGATCTTTGTTCACCATGTTAGTCAGTGTCCTTCTATAAAGTGATCAAAGGCAATACCATATCTAATCTAACACTCCCTCCTCCCCCAAGATTGTGTTGGTTCAGATAAAATGGAAACTGGATCTTAATTATTTTGGGTTTGCAAGGGTTTCACTTTTATTAATCTCATTTTAGTCTCACACTTGCAGTAACAATGATATATTGCTGTATTATTCTAAGTGTTGCCATAGTAATGTGACTTTTTCAAAAACTGTTTCTGATTAGAAATTCCTTGATTAAAACAGAGTTAAAGGATTGGTGCTGCTACTCTCCAAGTATGGTGTATTTAGACTATATTAACATTACTATTCATTATTTTTGATTCATCATTATTTTTCTGCTTCTCCAGGCACTGGTGAAAATGAATATTTGTACATCCCCCCCAAATTTTTCCTCTCCTAAATGGAGTACTAAGAAAATGGTTTTCAGTAGCAGCTGAGTGCATCTTAATATGCATGACTGCACCAACTGCTTATTCTTGTTTTTTCCCCTTTAAGGTGTTTAACATGGCTGCAGCTGTCAAGCAATTGCTTTGCCAGCCAATTGCTTTGCTGTTTTGTTGTTGTTTTTTAATTATGGATTTTTGTACACTATCAAAAAACCCTGTTAAATTAAAATAGGGTGGGATGGAGAAAAGAGGAGTCTCTCAAAAACTAAGAGGGCAATGTTTTCACATTAATAATATATATTAGGAGATTCCGGTGTGTTTTAACAACATTGATGTGAACTGATGGTGTAATAAAGTGATCTCCATTCAAAGGGAACTTTTTCAGAATAAGCTGATTTCATTAGGACAATAATGTTAGGACTATAATGTAAGTCCTATGATAAGAAGTACTCTGTTAATGGAAAGCACTGCAGCAATACAAGTCACTGCCCCTGAGTAGGTCTATTGTATACCTGCAAGCTCTAAACCTGACCACAGGAGTCAACTGAAAGATGTTCCATTGACTTCAATGGTGTTTAGATGAGGCTCCAATGGGAAATTTAATTTTGTTCTTTTTGAAGCTAAACAGGATTCAATACTTGAAGGCGAGCCAAGACACTGGATTCCCTTCATTCTGAGTTCCTTAATATATGATGTCAAGTATCAGAGAGGTAGCCATGTTAGTCTGGATCTGTAAAAGCAGCAAAGAGTCCTGTGGCACCTTATAGACTAACAGACGTTTTGCAGCATGAGCTTTCGTGGGTGAATACATCCGACGAAGTGGGTATTCACCCACGAAAGCTCATGCTGCAAAAAGTCTGTTAGTCTATAAGGTGCCACAGGATTCTTTGCTGCTTTTAATATATGATACAATGTGTTGATTCATTTGTTGTTTTAAGTTAGGGAGAAAAATTATTACAGTGGTAAAAAAAATAATTTGTCCAGAAGGACTCTAGATATTGTCTCTTTTTATCTGAGGTTTAGCTCCAAAATAATAATTTTTGGATTCTTGGGTAAGGAATGCCACCTACTGGACAAAATAAGTTTCTTTTGGAAAATGGAGAATCCTCTACTTGGAGTCTTCCATCACCTGGGGAAACTGATCACAAACATGTAGCAGTTTTCCAAATTCTTTGAAAAGGTACAATGTGTCCAGAGCATTTATTTATGTCCCGCCTCAAAATCCAGAGTCAAAACAATTAAAGTCTTTACACAAAGCAACTAAGCTTGGGCTACTGTAGTCTCCTCCCTCCTTGTTCTTCTGTCCAGAGAACAATATACTACATAGCTAGACAGAGAAAGGTCTGTTTTACAGAGGATTTTGATATTTCAGAATTTGGGTTCATTCTTATTTGGAACAAAACCCCAACATTTTGAAATTCTCCAAGAAAGGGAATGGAGCCCTGGCTTCACAGTAGTCCATGTGATCATAGAATACCAGGGTTGGAAGGAACCTCAGGAAGTCAGCTAGTCCAACCCTCTGCTCAAAGCAAGACCAATCCCCAGACAGATTTTTGCCCCAGATCCCTAAATGGCCCCTCAAGGATTGAACTCACAACCCTGTGTTTAGCAGGCCAATGCTCAAACAACTGAGCGATAATATCCCTCCCCTAAAAGAGAAGACCTCGTAACCTAAGTTCCCTGACTCTATGGCAGTCTGCCTGGCAGACTGCCCTGGATCTGTGGACCTTTGTAGCTCTGGGGTCCCAAGCAGCCAGGTGCCAATTCTGATATGCAAAGCCCTCAGTGGCAACCATGAACTGCTGTGGAGCCAAGCAGGCAAGCTGGTAGGAAACCAGGCACATTTCTTGGTCACTGTCAGAATTTCAGCAAAGATCAAACAATTTCAGCAAAGATCATTCTGCAAAGACCATTCACAATTTAAATGTTTCATCTTAATTTTTTCAGCCAGCTCTAATACTACATAACATTCAAATTATAAAACAAAGACCAAAGCAGTCAATATAAGGCACCAAATTCATCTGTGAGGTAATCTTCATTTACTTCAATGGCGTTAGAACCAGCAATTAATTCCAAGTCCCTTCCCTAGTCTGTCTGATCCCCGGGTCTACATTTTCATAACCTTCCACCCAAATAATGTATTTTTGCACTTTTCTATATATATCACTGTGGCTTGCATTTTTATTTACTAATATATGTTTTATGGCTATACACCGATAGTCTTTACATTGGTTTGCAGCTTCAATACTCATATGGTGCTTCTGCAACCCTTCTAGAAATTTCACAGCTATATCAATGATGTCAAGCATTTTATTCCCATTGTAATATGACGTCTCTTGAAAGTAAAACTGAACTTGGCATGTCAGTAATGCACCAAAGCAGCTCAGTCATGCAGCATCTTTGACTGATCCTATTTTGGCTGGTGCCCTTGGAATGATACTCATAAAAACAGAATGCAATCCACCTATGTAATATACACCTTGGTTTCCATTCTCAAGGTTCTGAACGAACAAGTGCCGTCACATTCTTCTGCACTGAATTTAATGATCCATTATTATTGAATTAAACTACATCCACCAGGATGTCCCTTTGCAAGCATAACTGTTTATGATAAACCAATTACTGTGGAAGATTAAAATTCATTTTCCTGGCTCTTGGCCTCATGTGGGAACTACCAAAACAAGGGGTACTTTGTAGGTTCTTAAATGAAAGCTAGTAGTCCTTATCACTATAATCTAAAAACCCTTTTCTTACAACATGAAGACTTATAATAAACAAATGATGAATGACCATTTGAAAAAAAAGCTCAACTTAAAAAAAGATGTCCTTATGATGTTAACTAGGCTATATGATCTATAAATGATCAGTTTAATATAAATCTCATTTTGACTACATTACAATGATCAACTCCAGTCTCTTTCAGTAAAAATATATTGTGCCAAATTCTGCTCTCACTTACATCATGAGAGTCAGGCATGGTGCTGTTGAGTTGTGAACACTAATTTAAGTGACACTGGTATGCATTACCTGTATGCTGCATTCCTCTAAACATCCCTATACATACCTCTCATTGGCTATTTCCTCATTTAAGAAAAGCTGACTGCATTCTGAAGTCCTTACTCAAGCAACACTTCCATTGATTTCAAGGAGAGTGTTGCCTGAGTTAATATAGGTGCTGGAAATAGGGGAGCTGGGGGTGCTGCTGCACTCTCACCCCACCCTGGCTTGATGTGGTTTCCATTATACACAGGGTTTACAGTTTGGGTCAGTGGCTCTCAGCACCCCCACTATAAAAATTGTTCCAGCACCCGTATGAGTCAGGACTCAGGAGTTTTTGCCTGGCCTTATTATCAATACATCATTATAAAATGTAATGTTATCTGACTACAATATGACCATATAGAGTATTGTTGCAACCATTGTTATATATATGCAGCAAATATTGTACAAAGAGTTGTCAACTGAGGTATTGATGAAAAGGTTATGATTTGCTGGTTATGATTATACTATCTGTATGCATGTGTCATTTTTGTATGTGAAGTTATAAGTATTGGCTCTATACCTGTATTTCAAATGTTTGCCCCTTGGTGAACGCCCACAAAGTAATTAGCCAGCACATCTTGGAGGGCCTATTCAAATTGAGTGGCCCATCAAAAGAACATTTAACTGACAACGGACCATGGGAGACACCCATCTACACTTAATGGAATGTCCTGCTATGACTAGGCGGTCCTGTAATTTTCCATAGTAAGAACAATGGGATGCACGCCACATGAAAAAAAAAAAGACTATAAAAGGCAGCTACATCTTCTTCAATCCTGCTTCCTACATCTGAAGGACCTTTGCTACAAACTGAAGCTCTGAACAATGGACTGAATGACCCATCCAAGCTGTGGGTGTTTTCCAGAGACTTGACTTAAGCCAGCAGTTTATTCCATCACTGCTACAAGCCTGAACCAAGAACTTTGCCATTACTGTATGTAATTGATTCCTTTAACCAATTTTAACTCTCACCTTTCTTTCTTTTTATAAATAAACCATTAGATTTTAGATACTAAAGCAGGGGTGGGCAAACTATGGCCTGCAGGCCAGATCCGGCCCACCAGCCATTTTAATCCAGCCCTTGAGCTCCTCTCGGGAGTGGAATTTGGGACTTGCGCGGCTCCAGCCGGGGAGCAGGATCAGGGGCTGCTTCGCACAGCTCCCGGAAGCAGTGGCATGTCTCCCCTCTGGCTCCTATGCATAGTGGCAGCCAGGAGACTCTACTCAGCATGCTGCCCCTACCCCAAGCACTGCCCCTGCAACTCCCATTGGTCAGGAACCATGGCCAAAGGGAGCTGCAGGGGCAGCGCCTGCAGATGGGGCAGCATGCAGCAGAGCCGCCTGGCCGTGTGTCCACGTAGGAGCCAGAGAAGGGACATGCCGCTGCTTCTGGGAGCCACTTGCGGTAAGCACCGCCTTGAGCCTGCACCCCTGAGCCATGCTCCAATCCCCTGCCCCAGGCCTGATTCCCCCTCCCACCCTCTGAACCCCTTGGTCCCAGCCCAGAGCACCCTCCTACACCCCAAACCCCTCATCCCCAGGCCTACCCAGAGCCCACACACCCCAGCCGGAGCCCTCACCCCCCCACCATACCCCACCCCTCCTGCCTCAGCCCAGAGCCCCCTCCCACACCCTGAATTCCTCATTTCTGGCCCCACCCCAGATCCCACACCCCAACCAGAACCCTCACCTTGTCCCAACCCCCAACCCCGATTTCGTGAGATTTAAGGCCTGCCATACAATTTCTAAAGCCAGATGTGGCCCTCAGGCCAAAAAGTTTGTCCACCCCTGTACTAAAGGATTGGCACGAGCATGATTTTTGCGTAAGATCTAAGTTATATATTGACCTGGGTGTGTGGCTGGTCCTTTGGGATCAGAAGAACGTATTATGTGATAAGAATGGTTGTAAAGAACCACTCATCTCTGAATCCAGTGCTTTTGGTGGTGATATAAGAACTAGAATGCCTGAGGAAACTGCCTTTATGTTTTCTTGTTAGCCAGTGTGGTGAAACAGGAGTTTATTTTTGTGTCTGGTTTGGTATATCTTATAAAAGAATAATCACCACTTTTGGGTTGTGTTTGCCCTATTTCTCAGCAGTTCATCCTGAATTTGGCATTCTCTGTTATGACCCACTAAGGCATGGTTACATAAAATGTACTATGTTATTCTAAAGTAATGTCTCAAAAAACTGTAGCAACATTCTTGTAAAGTTGCACTGCTTTGGGCTGTAACTATAGGGTTGTTTTTTTTTGTTGGTTTCTTTGGGGGGGGGGGAGAGAGTATTTAAAAAACAACAACAACAACAACAACAACGGACTAGATTGTTCCAATATGGGCCACTGGTGGAATACAGCCCTCTCTGATACCACTTCATTCTGAATTTTATCTGGCTGAATCAGAGGTGGAAATGGAGGCCACCTTTTGTAAACAAATTCTCACAGAGAAAGAAAAAAATGTAGGATGGATGGGAAGAAGGTGCTTCTTCTCTCGTCATCCTTGGGAAGCAAGATGAAGGTGGGATTCTCTTAGATTTGTAAGCAAGGTCTGAATGAATGCTTCCCTGACAGCCAGCTGGGAGTGGGAAAGAGACTCTAGGGTGTGCTTATGTAAATACAGTTTGCTCCTGCTTTGCTTAAATTTGCTTGATATGCAGCTGATGGAGCAGTGTTTTGCTCATTTTGCTCAACTTGGCTGGTGTTGGGTCACAAATTATGTTAGTACTGAATGTGAGGGTAGTGAAATTATGGTTATCAATGTTTGTAATTATTGTGAGACAACAGAAAAGGAGGAATGTGCTTAACCTGTCCCAAAGGAGGGAGTCACTTTCAATTGAAAGAACCTTGGTAAAACAAGGGCTCAAATGTCCGAACCCTATGAAAGGAAGAGTGGTGGAGGCAGGAATACCAGCCAGGAGGTTGCACATCCTCAAGGGTCCTCCCTAGGCTGGTTTAACCTATTTCATTCACCCTCACCCAGAAAGAACAGAGCTAAATAGGCTTCATTAGGAGCTACTTTTATGATGTTAAATGGCTCACTGAGAGCTGAAATTAGTTGTGGTGAGACTGTGTTTCTGTACAGAGGTGAAATCATTAAGATCCCGCCGGCGGAAGCAGTGAGCAGGCTGCCAGTGGGAGTGGCCAGAGATGAGCGGCCAGCAGGGCGCCAGTGGAGAGGTGTGACAAGTGGCCAGCAGGGCAGTGGCAGAGAGACTGATGAGCATGTAAGATGCCTCTTACCCCTCCACTTTGCTTCCCCACCCAGGGTGGGAGGTGAACTCTGCAGATGCACCTCTGAACTCTGGGTCTGCACTGACCAAGGGCAGTGAGTGGGGTGCAGAGAAGGGTTGGCCTGTGAAGGGGACTTTTGGGTTGCTGGACTTAAGAACCTGAGGAGAAAAAGACACTGCCCAACCTACTTGGGGTAGGCCTTTTACTTATTGTTTATGTTTATGAACCTTGTTTGTGGTGTTTTCCCAAATTAATGCCAAGTTACTTCCTTCCTTTTATTAAAAGTTTCTTTTCTACACCCGGACTCTGTTCTTGCAAGCGGGGAAGTATTGACTCTCAGAGGCGCCCGGGGCGATGTGTAAATTTCCCAGGTTACTGGGTGGGGGCTCAAGCTGGTTCTGTGTTGGATTGATGGACAGGAACCCCTAGATATTGAACCCAGCCCTAGTTGCTGCCGGGTCCACCTGCCAGAAGGGCTACAGATTTATGAAACAACCAGGATATTATTCTCTCCTCCTCTATAATGTGCTTGCTCACCACATGTTGAGAGAAGAAACAGGGCCTTGCATCTGAAATATTTTTAATTGCTCTTCCTGGTCTTACTTTCCAGAGCCAAAGACAGCCAGAGTGCCAACAAGGATGCACAGCTGCAGTCTGGACCCTTAGTGTCACTCAACTCCCCAACATTACTCATGTTTACCTAAACCAAAATGTTACTATTATTGTTGGTATTTGGAGATCATATTCTAACACAGATCTCATTGTGGTACCTGAGTACAACTCCATTAGAGTCCCATTCTTATTCAGCAGGACATACTATTCTGTTGCCCTGTATTATACCAGGTATTATACCTTAACATTGCAGTTGTGTCTAATGGTTCTGTATTATTTGGTCAAGTTTATCAAACTTATCTACAATCCCTTTCTGCAACAGGTCTAGGGTGACCAGACAGCAAGTGTGAAAAATTGGGACGGGGTAGAGGGGTAATAAGAGCCTATATAAGAAAAAGGCCCAAAAATAGGGACTGTCCCGATTTTATAGGGACATCTGGTCACCCTAAACAGGTCTCCCCCTCTCCCACAAAAGATACTTGACAGGAAGGCACCTACCAGCAGGCGCTCTCAACAAATTCAGCAGAAGTATGCCCACTCTACTCACCCTAAAGACACTGAAGGAGAACTAAGAAAAAGTCCATTGGCTCTTTCCCCCAGAATATGGGTAAAAGGTTAGGGAGAACCCAGCATTTTGGAAGGAGTCCTATGGAGAGAGGAAAATTGAGAGAGAGCCCAATTTGGCCCCCGAAAAAACCCAAGATAGCATCAAATCCAGACCAAAACCTCCCCCTATGTTCACCAAAAGGATCCTTGGTAAGATTCAGGTTCACCACAAAATTCTACTCGCAAAGGCAATCTCCAAAACAGTAGTTTCTCTTCTCACTGGTCTCATTTCATGTTCCTGGCAGGGGTTCTCAAACTATTCCATGGTATGGGAAATATTTTAATTAATACAGACAGACCACCTGTTCTCTCTATCCATGATCACGTGGACCACCTCCCCACCCACATTCATTATTGAATGAAATTCCTGTGGCAACTATGGTAATTCCTGCAATGTTATCAATGACCTGGAATAAAACATAAAATCATCACTGATAAAGTTTGCAGATGACATAAAAAAATGGAGGAATAGTAAATACCAGAGAACAGGTCACTTTTACAGAATGATCTGGATTGCTTGGTAAACTGGGTGCAAGCAAATAAAATGTGTGTTTTAATATGGCTAAATACAAACGTACATCTCTAAGAACAAAGAATGTAGGCCATATTTATAGGATGAGGGACTTCATACTTAAAGTGGTGACTATCAACCAGTGTCCCCAGGTATTTTTCAATCAGCTGTACATGATCTCCTGATGCAATATTGTGACCAAAAGGCTATTGGCTATTCTTAGAATCATATAATCATAGGAGTGGAAAGGACCTCAAGAGGTCATCTAATCCAGTTCTCTGCACTCACGGAAGGACAAATTATTATCTTGGTTGCATAAACAGGGGAATCTCAAGTAGGAGTAGAGAGGATATTTTACCTCTGTATTTTGCCATAGTGCAATCACTGCTGGAATATTGTGTCCACAATTCAAGAAGGATATTAATAAATTGGAGAGGGTTCAGAGAAGAGCAAGGAGAATGATTAAAGGATTAGAAAACATGCCTTGTAGTAAGGGACTCAAGGAGCTCAATCTATTTAGCGTTTCAAAGAAAAGGTTAAAGGGTGATTTGATTACAGTCAATAATGGAGAACAAATATTTAATAATGTTCTCTTCAATCTAGCAGAGAAAGGTATAAAACAATCTAATGGCTGAAAGTTAAAGCTAGAGAGATTCAGACTGGAAATAAAGCACACATTGAGAGTAATTACCCACTGGAACAATTTACTAAGGATCATGGTGGATTCTCCATCACTGACGATTTTTAGGACATCCTATGGCCTGTATTATATAGGATATCAGACTAAATGATCACAGTGATCTCTTCTGGCCTTAGAATCTATGACTCTTTAATAGCTTATGTGGAACAGTAATATTAGGAAAATATTTAATACATTTTAACTGTCTTTTAATGTTGTTGTTTTTTTTAGGTGGAGCTAACTACGTGACCTGCTGGCAAGTGTTCCAAAGATCACCAACAGTGGTCTATAGACCACAATTTGAGAACCTCTACAGCAGTATTGAGGAGACAATACTTATTCCACATCAAGCAGCTATTTTATCAGATAAACATTCACCTTTAATATAGAATTGATCAGATTCCCAGGCACTTCACGGTTACTCACTGACCTACAGCAAGTTAAAAGATAAGGATTACATTCCCAGAGATTGCATTAAAAATAGTATTTTCAGGTTTAAAATGAATTTTTCAGTCATCTCTCAGTGAAAAACAGTTTTTCCCCAGGTAATAGTTATAGACTCTTTGTTATCATAAATATGATAAATGGCTTTGTAATTTTGTTAATAGACATTTGTGGTAACTTAGTTGAAATGCATTTGTGAATAATGGCTATTCAATTGCTATTTTTTTAATGTTGTTGTGCAAGGAGGAAAGCAACATCCTGGATAATCTCACTCAACTCTTGGTAGCAGATAATATTTCATTCATTTTGACTTAGTTCTTTCTGGAAGACAGAAATAATAAAATACCAGATCTGTTCCCAGCTGATGTACTATGGATGGTCACACATGAAAAACAAACACTAATTTAGAGGGAGGAGATATGCAATGATATCCAGTGAAACACTCCATGGAGAGAGGGTTGTTTGAGAACAGTAGAGGAGGTTGTATCATAAACTGAATTTCCCTTATGGAGTGACCATGTGGAGAAACCACAGCCAACCAGCTCAAGTTTCCATTTTTTTTTTTATTAAAGTTGATTCATTTGTGCAGCATAAAATGCTTACTACTGTCATTTTCCAACCCGACCCCACTGGATTTCAGATATTTCCATTTAGGCTTTGGTTTCCTACAAGAATACAGAGTGTTGGGGCACTGTTAGAGACCTGGAAAACTATTCATCAGATATTCCAGTGGAATATTTCATATTGCAAAGTAATAGATTTCCAGCTCTGATAAGAAGTGTTGAAATGTCTGTCATTTACACCAAACCAAATCAGAGTCTTTTCTTCACTTGGACAAGTCATCTTGAGATAATCTGCTTCCCCTACGATATCCAAAAAAAATGGACTGAGCAGTGATTGACAAGCTATTGAGTTACTTGGTCATTCCTTTTATAACCATATGTATTTTTCAAGAGATTGAGTAGAGATGCTGCTTTTTCCAATAAACGAAATGCTGTATTCCAACAGTTTACTTTTACATGTTTTCTCACTGTTAACATGAAGAGCTCATTTATTAACCCTTTTATATATTAGTTATAAATGTACACCTAACATCAAGTGTGACTGCTATGGTTTCAGAATCACAACTGAAAGATTGTCTCGTAAACATAATCCTAGCAACACCTATGCTGTTATGAACATTCCTTGTATTGGCAGTAAGGAAGTTATTATACAGTAGCTGAGTGTAAGGCTCACAACAAAGGCAGCTGAAGAGACTGTTATCCCTATCAAAAAGAGCAACATTTTGAATCCAAAGATGGAGGAATCCAAAGAAGTCCGAGCAACGTTACTGTATATTTGTAGAAAAAAAGAAGAAAGAAATTGCAGGAAATATGGCAAAGAGGACTTTTAGAATTTCATGTAATAATTAATAAATAACAGTAAAGTATGCCACTGGGAGAAGAGCACTGACACTCCTCAAACCTACAAAGCCACCACAACCACTAACATCACATAAATGTCCAAGAAAGGAGCAAATATGTCTGATTCGATTCATACAGAAAACCACCCTCAGTGTTTTTCTGGCTTAGAGTACTGATTCCTCCTCTGTGCCTCCTACTGTATCTCCACAACATAATCATCATCCTTATAAATGTATGGTGCACCGTCTCAGTTTCTTTTATGAACTCACATCTTGGATCCTCAACCTTTAGCAAAAAATGCTTCTCTCTAACCATGTCTCAATCACCACCCATCAGTTGAAGAGTCAGTTGCCAGGGACCGTCAGCATTGTACAAAATATTTTTTATTAAGAGTCAACCAGCATCCTCAACCTTTAAAACAGTGCATAGACTACTAGTTATTTTTTTAAATCCACCTGTCCATCTACCTGACCCTAAAAATAAAGACAGGGGAAACTTTTCCTACCCATTTTCATAGATTACAGGGCCAGAAGGGGTTATTGTGATCATCTAGTCTGGCCTCCTGTATAATACAGGCCATAGAACTTCCCCAAAATAATCCCTAGAGCACATCTTTTAGAAAAACACTCAATCTTGATTTAAAAATTGTCAGTGACAGAGAAAGTACCCTTCATAAATTGTTCCAATAGTTAATTCCTCTCACCGTTAAAAACGTTTACCTTATTTCCAGTCCAAATGTGTCTAGCTTCAAGTTCCTGACATTAGATCTTGTTATATTTCTCTCTGCTAGACTGAATAGCCCATTATTAAATATTCATTTCCCATATAGATACTTATAGACCGCAGTCGTCACCCCTTAACTTTCTCTTCATTCAGCTAAACAGACTGAGCTCTTTGAATCTAATGCTAAGGCACTCAACAGAAAATTTAAAATCTTTACTTCACTTAAACCAAATAAAAATCACAACAAGAAATCTTATTCAGGATATACAAGCCAGAGAGAACATTATCTTTATCAGAAAGCTGCCTTCACATAGTAGTAAAATACTGTCTCTCCTGTCAGACTGCATCTGAAAAGCAGGGGTCAGTCTTCTGGCCAGTCACAAATGATATTGGAGGACCGAAACCACCACTAACTCTGAGGGTACGTCTACACTACCAGTTGGTTGGTGGGTAGTGATTGATCTACCAGGGATCGATTTATCACGTCTAGTGTAGACATGATAAAATCGATCCCTGCTCTGCCGTTGACTCCGGAACTCCACCACAGTGAGAGGCGGAGGCGGAGTCAACAGGGGAGTGGCAGCGGTCGACTCACCGCCGTCCTCGCAGCCAGGAGCGGCTCTACAAAGTAGGCTGCCCCAAGCAGCGCGGAGCGCTGCGCCGCCCTTCCCCAGTCCCGCGACGGGTCCCCTCTTCCCGCGGCTCCGGCATCCTGGGGAGGGCGGCATTTGGCTCCGGTGGAGCTCCCGCCGGCATGCCTGCGGCAGGTCCACCGGAGCCCGGGACGAGCGGACCTGCCGCAGTCATGCCTGCGGGAGCTCAACCGGAGCCGCGGGAAGACGGGACCCGCCGCAGGCATGACTGCGGCAGGTCCGCTCGTCCCGGGCTCCGGTGGACCTGCCGCAGGCATGCCGGCGGGAGCTCCACCGGAGCCAAATGACGCCCTCCCCAGGATGCCGCCCCAAGCGGGCGCTTGGCCCGCTGGTGCCTAGAGCCGCCCCTGCTCGCAGCCAAGTAAATCAACCTAAGATAAGCCGAATTCAGCTATGCTGAGAAATCCAAAAATTGTGACTTAAGACCAGTGTCATCTGAGGGCAAATGCCCTCAGTAGTGGAGAACGTTATGAAGGACATATTCCTCGAGGCACTTACCTCCTCCTCACGGTATCACCTCAGTCTTGCCGGGGGTGGGGAGGAGGGTCAGCTTCAATCGTTTCATCTTCATAGCTACGTGAGGAATCTGAGATGGTGCTGTTTATATTGCAGTGTTGTTTTCTTTTAAATGCCTTCTGGTAGAGACAAAAAGAAAAAGAATATTGAAGAGTTTTGAATTATGGTGATATCTTATTTTTCTTTTACTTAACATAGAAACTGGGGGTAAAATTCTGACCCCATTGTAGTCAATAGGAGTTTTGCCATTAACTTCAGTGAGGCCAAGATTTCACCCTGTGTGTTTGAGGGATATTGATTACCTCTATCAAAGAGCAGGAAGGAAAGTGAGAGAGATAAATGGATGCTTAGGGCTGCTTGCCTAATACAAAACCAGTGATACGCACCCTGAAAATAATTATATTACAAGTCAAACCGTCCAAAAGATATTACACAGATGTGTCACCGATGGACTGAAATGGACATTTAGGACAGTCTTGTATAACAAGACTGAATGTGCCATCAGCACAACATTCAGTATGAAATAAAAACAGAGTGACCAAGTTTGTTTGTGGTGTCTGTGGGGGTTCAGCCTGATAGGGTTGCCAACTTTCTAATCAAACAAAACTGAACACCCTTGCTCCCCCACCCCATCACACCTGCCCTGCCCCTTCTCTGAGGTCCTGCCCCCACTCACTTCACACACCCCCTTCATCACTCGCTCTCCCCCACCCTCACTCAGTTTCACTGGGCTGGGGTGGGGGTTGGGGTGCTAGAAGGGGTCAGGACTACAGTTGCGGGGGTGCAGGCTTCGAGGTGGGGCCAGAAATGAGTGGCTCTGAGTGTGGGAGGGAATGAGGACTCCAGCTGGGGGTGCAGGCTCTGGGATGAAGCAAGGAATGAGTGGTTTGGGGTGCTGGAGGGGGGCTTTGGGCTGGAGCCAAGGGGTTCAGATTGTGGGAGTGGGCTCAGGGCTGGGGCAGGGGGTTGGGGTGCGGGCTCTGGGAGGCACTTTTGGGTGCAGGAGGGGGCTCAGGCTGGGGCAGGGGTCGGGGGTGGGAGAGGGTGGGGGGGTGTGGGCTCCAGCTGGGTGGTACTTACCTTAGGCAGCTCCCAATCAGCACCGCAGTGGGGTTAAGGGGTCCAGCTCCTAGATGTAAAGGCTGCTAGGGAACTCTCTGTGCAGTGCACACTGCCCATAGGCACCACCCCCCACACCTCCCATTGGCCACAGGTCCCGGCCAATGGGAGCTGCAGAGCCGGCACTCAGGGCGGGGGCAATGCGCTGAGCCTCCCTGGCTGCCCCGGCATCTAGGGGCCACAGGGACATACCAGCCGCTTCCGGGAGCCATGTGGAGCCAAGGCAGGCAGGGGGCCTACCTTAGCCCTGCTGCACCACCAACCAGACATTTAATGGCCCGCCAGGGTCCTTTTTCGACCAGACATTACAGTTGAAAATTGGATGCCTGGCAACCCTACCTGATGATGTTGCACTGTCTTGGGGGGGGGGGGGGGAAGTGAGGAACTAATTCAACCTTTGACCCAGATCTAGCTGTTGACCAGGCAAAGAAATTGTTTGATGTAGAAATATGGGCTGATCTGTAATGATTCAAACCACTGCCCTCCTTGCAAGTATACACTGCAACATGAGGAACTAACATTGTGGCAGAAGGGAAAATGAATAGCTTTTATTGTTTATTTTCTTTAACTGTCACTTCCAGTAAACTCTATTATTTTGTTCTAAACAGAAAATGTATGAACTGACTGAAATAAAGTAAGATGCAACCTGATCTTATATCCAAAACCTGAATCAAACCTTTTGGGATTCAAAAGAGTTCAGATAACTTCTCCATCCCTTTTATTATTTTTATTTTTGGCATGTTCTGCACTTCCTGGCTCCAGCTGGAATGGACTGGAAGTAATAGTACAGTACAGGATGTTTCAAGAGATATCCTGTTCTCACAAGACTTTCAGTATGGGCAACTCTTCCAGACTTGAGGTTAAGATAATTCTTCTAATAAGGTTCAGAAAAGTATCTCAGCTTTTGGAACCTCTTTGAAGTTCATCCACCACAAGTGATCATGCAAGTAGGCTCTGATTTTTTAGTAAGAAACTTAGGCACATTCAGTGCTCATGTGTTTAAAGTTAAGCACATACTTTGCTAATTGATGCCATGAACAGTAAATGTTTATTTTGTTTTCAGATACCCACTAGAAACAAACTTCACCGATTTTCCTTAGTTTGCAACCTACCCCACCATCACCTCTGCTCTTGACAAAGATTTTCTAAAATATGAGTCTAAAGTTAAGCTCTTAAACTCATATTTAGGCATTTAAGTGTCCTAATGCTCAAATGTTCTAAGCAATCAGCAGCTGCAACTGACTTCATTGGCAATTACTGGGGCTCAGCACTTTTAAAAGTAAGTCCACTTATTAACATGCCTACTTTTGGGTTTGGGATCCTAACTTTAGACTCCTACTTTCACAAATCTTGGTCCCTGTATGTTAGAAAACAATGATACATCAGGCATTATGTCACTCTGATGGGCAGTAATATGGGTGGAAAACTACTTCCTCTGTCCATAGACTGTTACACATTTTTTAGTGTATAAAGAGTTATTCATATAGCTAAAAGCGCACCCTACAAGGTTGCATCTCTCAACCAGCCTACATCCAAGCAGTCAGGGGCAATGATTGCAGGTCTGAGTGCAATATCTGACTTTGGTTCTGAGATATCATGTCTACTCAGATCAGGAGATGGAAAGGAAAACAGTTTCAGGGAAACTGAAAGGACATTTGCAAGAGGACCAACAACCAGAATTGTCTAGGCCAATAGGGAGCTGTCATATGAAAGGCACATAAAAATCTTAGCAAGCACTATAATAGAAATGCATCTGATGAAGAACCCTTTGGAGCAGAAGTTTGGACATTTGTTGTCTTCTGTGGTGACTAGCTCTATTGTGAGTCACGCATTGGCAAAATATTGGTTCTCTAATGGGCTTTTGCAGTGGTTGGTTGCTGCATGCCTGCTTAACAAGTCTGCCAGGTTGTTGCTGGCTTCTAAAAGGGGGATGCTGCATGGTAATGACATCAAGTCTCTCATAGAAGAGAAAGGATGACTGAACATCTCCTTGTTTGTTTATATAATTCATCACAGATGTGTGAGGTCCAGGATGTTCATACATAGCTTCAAATAAAGATGGTTCAGGTGGGCACCCCAAGCCATCCTTAAGCTATGTGTGTCACCGCTGAGGAGGAGGCACAGAAGAGAAGCATCTTTCACACAGTCTCAGGGACCAGCCACAAAGGAAGTTCTCAAAGGACTTGGGGCAGCACTGCAACTCTTGTTCATGTGATATTAGGATGGGAGTTCAGCAACCCCAGCCATAGTTATAAAGGTTACAGATGGAGACTGACGAGTAGTGTCACATTTATACAAGAGGTATCACGTACACACATGCCTAGTAGCCCCACACATTCACAACATCGGCTTTGATTGCAGGTAGTTTGTCATTGGTTGGTGAGATCAGAAGCTGTGCTCTGGGAGGTAAGATCTTGCTGATTGAGAGTCTATCTTGGCTCCTATGAACACTATCATAGATGGTAGTATAATAGGCAACTTCTCATAGATCACAAGGTGTCCTAATTGCGACCGTTTGCAGCCTCCTACTGCGACCAGCTTTACTGATAGCTAGTCATCCAGGTACAGGTAGACATGGATGCCCAATGAGGGCAGACCATAATAAGTTCAATAGGGCCACACCATCATGACATATAGATATGGCTGGCTTATCTCATACTAACCAGTCCAGTGCCATTCCTGATGTGATAATGGCTGAGCCCTATGGAGCCCGCTGGTCTGTCTACAGTGTCAGCCATGGATCTCGGGGGAGAGTGGTTTCTGCTAGAGGAAGGCAAGAATGTGTGCCCCGGTGATGGAGAGGAGTAGATCTGTATAGGCACCAAGGTATCCATCATTCTGGGATCCCAGTACTAAAGCCATTTCCAATTCTGCCAGGGGCACACTGGATGGCATTGGGTTCATTGCAGATGTTAGTGTCAAAGGATGTTTCGCTGATACCAGGGTCAGAGCTATGAAGTTTTTACTAGATGCCACGGTGGTAGGCTAGCCGCAGTGTGATGTGGGCTTAGTGGGTTTCCTGCCCAAAGGGTTTGGGTTCTGTCCCTGCTGGAAGACACTGAGCTCCATCTAGAGTATCTACCTTTATGTTTGTGGGGGACCTACTTTCCGTGCCAAGCTTCATTACTAGCATTGATTTTAGTGCTGATGTTGCTGGTTTCAGTGCCAGAGGTGAAAATGTTGGTGTGTCTTTTCTCCATTGGTCTTCAGCACTGAGTGTCTGCTAGTCAGGGTGCTTGACAAAGTCAGAAGTTAGTTTATTTGGTTCCTGACTTCTGATGCCAGTCTTCTTCGGATCTGAAGGCCTTTTCTAGATCACTGCAGTAGATGAAGTTTCATCTGGGCATCTCGTAATTTGCACATCCTCGATGAAAACGACCAGCATATCAAGCACTTATCTGATATATGGGTATCCATTGCAGGAAGGGCCAGGCTTGAAACCTGCAGATTTAGAAACTGCCAGGTTAAGGTGCCCAGTACAGGAGGATATATACAGGGGATCTGAGTGTCAAAATTCAGTCCAGATAAGGAATTGTCATGAATGAAATTGGACTATCGGTGGATAAGAGAGTTCTGGAGGTTTTGAAAAAAATTATGAAGTTTTAGCCAGAACTAGTGGCTCAGATGTTCACCATGCTCCATTTTGCTGCCACAAAAGGAAGTGCAAGAAGGAACTGAGGGAAAGTCCCAGATACTCTGTCCTTTATGTCTTGGCATGGGAGCACAAGGAAACAGGGTATATGCATGGCCCCATCAGATATGGCAGTACAAAATATTCCAATCACATGCACACCTACTGTAGGATACGCACTAACACCTTTTTGAAAAATTATTATTTACTACCTACTTGAAAACATGTCAACCACCTCTCTAAATTATTTCATATCACTCCACTGTTCCAGACTCTTAATGGATCATTATCATCACAGCAAAGTTATGGAGTAAATATTAACCCATTTTCCATCCTGGAGGCATTCCTGAAGTGAGCAGTTCCTGAAAGTTCAGAAAAGGGAGTCTATATAATGTAAGGAGATGATAGATATGAAAAGCTAAATCCTACTACTGAGAGTTTTTCAAGTAGACTTGTTATTGAACAAGCAGGAGGGTTCACAATTATGTGATTAGTCATGTGAAAGCACCCATCTAAACCAGGAACTGTCAGATAGAAATACATTAATGACTTCTAAGCCTATTAGACATGAACATGAAAGAAAGTCTTGATAACTTTCCCTGTAAAAGGAGCATCAAGTGAACCTATTCCCTTGTAATGAAAAGTCTTCTGAGTAGCCTAGTTACCTTTTTTAGGATTAAAATTAATCCTACAGCAATAAACTCGACAGAGAGAAGCAGTGTAAAGAAAGAGCCATGGGGAAATGCAAAGAAATCCTGGATCACAAGGAAAGCAGAGACAGAAATAAAATAAAATATGTAATGACACTCTCACAGAAAGGTATTAGTGGATGCCAAAAAGAATGATAAATGGACCTGATTCTGTTCACACTTCCATTTGCTCTTGTAAATCAGGAATAATTCCACTCAAGTCAGTGGAGTTACATCTGTGCCAGGACGATGCAATGAAGATCAGAATCCAACTCTGTCTCCTATTGTAGTCACCTCAAATTTAGCTATCGTCACCATAATGGATAGTGTCTCTTTGTAGTTGAGTATCAGAGGGGTAGCCGTGTTTGCCGCTTTTAAAGATCCAGACTAAGAGTTCTGTGGCACCTTATAGACTAACAAACGTATTGGAGTATGAGCTTTCATGGGTAAAAACATGCATCCAATGAAGTGGGTATTTACCCACGAAAGCTCATGCTCTAATATATTTGTTAGTCTATAAGGTGCCACAGAACGCTTTGTAGTTGATACCCGTACTATTTGTATCTGGATTAATTAAATTTGTATCTGGGTAAATCCTTTGTATTTAATGAAAGATTGGCACACTTAACAGCAAATTATGAAAGACTTTCAACCTTGTATATTTCAACAGCTTAAGTTTTCTATTTATAGAAGTGAACTTGTGCCCACATTTGCAACTGTATGTTGATGTCTGCATTGCCAAAAAACACAGAATCTTTGCAGCGTATGAGTATTCATTGTTGCCGCAGTTAAGTCAAGGTAGCAACTTCAGAGAAGATTGTGATTCCTGACCTAATTTGTTTATCCTTCCAAGTTAATTGACTCAGTTACATCCATTAATTTCACCTTTGCGTCTCATCAGGATGGATAATTAGGTTTTCAGTTCCCAGCCAAACCTTACCTAAATTGCTTATGGTCATTTAATTCTGGTAGTTTACTTGGACTACACATTTCCACAACGTTGGATCTGACAATGAGGAGATATTACAATATTTGGCAGTGCAAAGTTCCTGATAACTTTTAGGCACCATCTGAGCTAGATTAAAAGGAGCATGGGGCCACAGAATTTTTATTATCACAATGATGAAAAATATAGATCATTTGAATTTGGAGATCCAGAGAGGAGGAAATGACAGTTAATTTAGTGCATTCTTGAAAAATGTGACCAAGTGTTTTTTACAAGCCAATGAGTTAGACATTGGCAGTACAGTGACTATGTAGACAAATATATACATAAAATAATTATATTTCATCTGACTGACAAAGGGCACCAATCCATAAACATTTTATCATTCAGATTCTGATTTGTTTAACAGATTTATTTAGGAAAGAGTGAAGAACTTATCCACAAGTTCATTTTTCAGCTGTCTGGAATAACAGATGTGGAATGGGTTTCTTAATCCTCATTTTGACCATTACTAATGGATTTCAAGCCCCATGAAAAAGGGTGAAAGGGTTATTAAAACAAGCAGATGTCTAAGCATGTCTAATGGATTTAAGCCACCAAGCTGAGAAGCACTGTAGCTGGGTCTCTGAGCATCACTAATGTCTTGTAGCCATTTCAAGTTTGGACATTTTCCAAAGACATCCTTTACTTCAGAATTCAGCTCTAATTTTCAGAGATGGTTAATTTTCTAGGTAAGCTGTTTTGTCAGCTTGCTGGTTTTATAATAATTGTGATTAGTAAAGTCTCCTTCACAGTCTGTTCTACCACAAGCTGAAGACTAACTGGGGGGAGAGAAGCACTAAAAAAAGCTCTTGCTGTGACACTGACGCAGTGCCTGGTCCAACAGAGATCACCACCACACTGCTGCAGTTTTGTTTTCACTTACTTTTCCTTTTAGTTTTGCTGTTCTGCACATAATCTGGCCATGTGGCAGTAATTAGAGCTGTGGTGAACCCTAAAACTTATTCCTTACCAATTTCTTGCCCGAGGACTCAATGTCTTTGCTTAATTGGGTCAGCTTACATTTGCCAGCCCTCCTCCCACCAACAAAGGTACTTGGAGCCAGATCTTCCAGCTCAAGTAAGGGCAACGGAAGAGCTTGGAAGAAGCTCCATGGAGCAAGAAGGCAAGACTCCACAGGAAGGTTCAACTGCAGTCGCAAGTAAAGGGAACTTTGGGATAGGGCAAGGGTATTGCCAATGGATCCATAACTATACACATCCACCAGTCAATTCCTTCCTTTCCTGCATGATTCAGAGCAAACATGGAGATTACTGAGGAACATGACCTTAGGAGACAGACAGAGAGTGAGGGGGCAAGGGGTGAGGGGAAGATATGATTATTTTGTTCCCCCTTCCGTCCTTCGGACCCAGCTCTTTTACACTGGCTTTTCCCCGTTATTGATGGTGAATCAACATGGTGCTTCAAGATGTACAAGAATGGTGGTTAAAACATGATTTTTTCCCCTCAAGTATTTAGGAACTCTACTATTTAAGAGAGAGAAGATAAGTGTGTCTGTCTGTCTGTCTTGGGGGAACTCACCACCTGAATGCACCTCCCAGCAAAACCTGACATTACAACAACTCTGCTCTGTTTCCCTCTTTGGCTCCGGTGGACTGTTCTGTTGATTTGACCCTCTGGCCAAGCCAAATTCAACTCGGTCCTGTTTAGGGGCGAAGGGATGGAGGTGTAAGCAAAGAGGCCAACAAAACAATCTTCATATTCAGCGTAAGCCAAAATAGTTTCCCATCACTAGTGGGCTCAATGCTCAGTCCTTTTTTTGTGGACTCTCAGGCTTCTTCCTCTCTCAGAGTCCAAACTTAGTCAACACACAATGGGCACCTGCTTCCCACCAGGCACAGCCATCCGACTTTCAGGGTCTGCTCTACCTCAGCTCCAGCTCCAGACCAAGGGTGGGTGGGCGGGCAGTCAAGCTCCTGTTGTGCCTGTCCCCCTTCCCTCTCACATGCACCTTGTAGCTCTTCTCTTACCACCTAACCTCTCTCAGACTTGTGTACAATCCACACAGCTTCCTCCCAGCAAAGCCCACAAATGAACCCAACCCAGCTAGTTCCCAGCTGATCAATATCATCCAGAGGAGGCAGCTGAGATGACACAGGGGTGGCTGAACCTGATTAACCTTAAAGGGCGTGACAGCCAATGACTATCATTTTTTGCTTTTAGTATTAAGATGCCTTTTAAACGTCTGTCATAAAGGACGATGTTTCAAATTTGCTAAAGCCAGACAAAGACAGCTACCTTGAGCACTGTCTCACATTTGAAGCTTTTCCTTCAGCAATCCCAGCAACTAGCAGCCAATTTAATTTAGTTGCATGGTGAGACTGAGAAGAGGGAATAGTTTTGCAATCAGAACATTTCAAAACCAGAATTTGTCAATTTCAAAATCAAAAGTTCCATTTTTAAAAATTCCCATGTCTAAAAATGGGGAGGAAATTGTTCAAGAAATGCTCACTGAACTTGCACATGCCCTCTGGGACGTTCAGTGTTTTTCAGTAATACGGGACACCATCTATTTAAATTCTATATGCCTCAGTCAATTAACTGATAAACACAGATGAAACACCCCAATACAAAAAAAGTGAAACTAGTGCCTATCCAATAAACATCAGAAAACCACCAGAAATGGTTACTTGTATATAAGGGCTTGTCTCACGCAGCAGTAACAGACTATGGGGATGTGATTTCCAAAGCACACTAACATGTTGCACATTAATTGGTCTGTGCAAACCAGATGGTGTGCACTAAAAATTCCCTAGTGCAGTGGTTCTCCACCCAGAGTATGTGTTCCCCTTGTGGTATGCAGAGGTCTTCCAGGGGTACATCAACTCAACTAGATATTTGCCTAGTTTTACAACAGGCTACATAAAAAACATTAGCAAAGTCAGCGCAAACTAAGATTTCATACAGACAATGACTTGTTTATACCTCTCTATATACTTACTGGACACGGAATATAAATATTGTACTTGCATTTCAAATTCATTTATTTTATAATATGGTAAAAATGAGAAAGTAAACAATTGTTCAGTAACAGTGTGCTGTGAGGCTTTTGTATTTTTATGTCAGAGTTTGTAAGCAAGTCATTTTTAAGTGAGGTGAAATTTGGGGTGCACAAGATAAATCAGACTGCTGAAAGGGATACAGTAATCTAGAAAGGTGAAGAGCCACTGTCCTAGTGCACTTTAACATAGTGCTGTTTGAAACAGTACTACGTTAAAGCGCACTAGGCAACATTACAAAGAGATTACTCATTGCAGTATATATAAAGAGAAATCCCCCCCGCCCCCAGACTCCAGACTTTTGGTCAGCTATATAAAAGTCAGATGAGTGAACCTGAGTGCCTGGTATTAAAATTATGATATTGATATAATAGGCATCACATAAAATTGGAACAACAATGATAAGCAGCGGGACACAGTAATAACCGAATACAAAATATATATATATTTGAATGAAAAATAGGTTGTGTTGGTGGGGAAGTGGCAATATATGTGAAAGAAAGTATAGAGTCAAATATAGTAAAAATCTTAAATGAATCAAACTGTGCTATAGAATATGGTTAGAAATTCCATGCTTGAATAACAAGAGTATAGCAGTAGGAATGTATCACTGACCAGGATGGTGATGGTGACTGTGAAATGCTGAGGGGGACGTCAGAGGCTACAGAAACAGAAAACTCAGTAATAATGGCGGATTTCAACTATCCTCATATTGACTGCACATATATGTCACCTCAGGATAGGATGCTGATAAAATTTCTAGACATTAATGACCAGGGGCGGCGCTAGCTTTTTTGCCGCCCCAAGCACGGCAGGCAGGCTGCCTTCGGCGACTTGCCTGCGGGAGGTCCGCTGGTCCCGCGGCTTCGTCCTACCCGCCACCGAATTGCCACCGAATCCACGGGACCAGCAGCCCTCCTGCAGGCAAGCCACTGAAGGCTGCCTGACTGCCACCCTTGCAGGGACCGGCAGGGCGCCCCCCGCAGCTTGCTGCCCCAGGCACGCACTTGGAGCACTGGTGCCTGGAGCCGCCGCTGTTAATGACTGCTTCTTGAAGCAGATAATCTTGGAACCCCAAAAGGCAGAGACAATGCGTGATTTAATCCTAAGTGGAGCACAGGATCTGGTCCAAGAAGTAAATTACACAAAAATAAGAAAGCTAGTTAAATGGAAAGGAAAAGGAAAAGTTACAAGAGTGAAATGCCTGCAAACTTCATGGAAATATTTTAAAATCATCCTAATAAAGACTCAAACTAAATGTGTATCCCAAATTAAAAAAAAACAACACAGGACCAAAAAAATGCAGAATGGCTAAACAGCTAAGTAAAAGAGGAAGAGAGAGGCAAAAAGACATCCTTTAAAAATTGGAAGTCAAATTCTACTGAGGAAAATAGAAAGTACTTTGTCACATGCTCAAGGTCTCCCTAAACATCTGACAGCCAGAAGCTGGGACTAGACAACAAAGGATGGATAATTTGACAATTGCCCTGTTCTGTTCATTCCCTTTGAAGCCTCTGGCATTAGCCACTGTTGAGAGACAGGATCCAGGGCTAGATAGGCCATTTGTCTTATCCTGCATAGCCATTACTTATGTTCTTAACATGTTAACTGTCACCTCAGTAGTTGCAGAACGGTAGTCAAGTGTGCATTTGGCTGTTTGAAAGGTGACTGGCACTGTTTATGGACTAGGTTGGAAGTGCCAGAAGAAAAAAAAAACATTTCAGGCATTATAACTGCATGTGTTTTTTAAAATGTCTGTGAGAGCAAAGGGGAAAGCCTCACTGATGGGTAGGAGGCTGAAAAGCCTTGCTCGGAGGTTCAAGCAGCCAGTAAGGCATCCCGTTCAGAGCACAAATATGAGGGAGAATGCTATCAGGGATGCTTATTGTTCATATATTGAGTTCCATGCCTGAACTTGGTAGAGAGAGTATTATGAGCACAGAGGTATGGTGTGTAGCTGGTTAAAGTTTAATGTTCCCTATGTGCAACTGTAAAACTCTATGAATTATTTCAGCTTTATTTAAAGGATTTTCTGTGTTAAATGCCATGATGACCCACAATGGACGTGTTATAAATAGATTTATTATGAGAGAGCAATAAAAACCCAATAAAGTTTTAATGAAACCAGTGGAAAAATATCTTTGTATCTGGAAATACATTTAACAAACAAATTATGGGACTGCAGGTCCTGCTGACCTAGTAAGTAATATTTTGCAGGAGGGCATTTTGGCTCAGGACAGTGTTCATGAGTTGCCTTCACATCTCTGTCTTTTTCCATGCTCTCCTTTGTCATGGTGATGCTGTTGTTGGCCACCGCCACACTTTCTCTGGCCACTGTGACCCTGTCCTTGGCCACTTCCCTGAGCTGCTTTTCTTTCTCCCTCTGGGTCCTCATAGCCAGCCTCTCAGCCAGCCTGGTTTTCCACAGGGACTCTGTCATGAGTTCTGCAAACGTCTCATCCCAAGTCTTCTTTTTTCTGCCCCTCAGGTTGGCCAACCTGTCAGCAGTACAGAGACCCTGTCCTTGATGGTCTGGCTGTTGCAAATACTGTGACTGTGGGAGTAGAGGAAAGAACAGTCATTTACTGTTCACAAATCAGATAAGTCGTGATAGAAGAAAAAAAACACACCTTAAAAACTATGTGTATGTGCATTTACCTCCTTGAGATGCCTATTCGCACAGATAACCTCAGAAATGGTAAGTGGTCTGCATGTACGGAAGGTGTTAGCTGGTTTGGTTTATGCGCTAGAGATGCCACTATGGTGTGGGCACCTGGTAATTGGTCTAACCCAGTATGGCCGTTCTATTAATAATACATTATTAAGACAGTTATTTACATGCCAAAGTTCACTCCAGAGGATCTGACTCTTCAGTCTTGGCCTGAGTTTTTGACTGCGACTTGGGCTTAGCTGATGCAGGACAGGAATCAGACTCCATTGTTGCAGAGCAGGAAGAGGGCTGGCTTTCCAGCTGGCCATCGTCAGAGTCCTGAGTCACAAAAAGATTCTGGCTTTCAGGGGAAGAGCTCCCCTCCAGCATCCTCCTGCTCACTGCCTAATGGGTCAAGCCAGTCAATTTCAGTGGTGGGGCAGAGAGTGCGGGCAGCAGGTTCTGAACAGTGCCTGGGATGGGTCATACTCTAATTGTATAGAATGGCATAGATTTTGTTAGAAGACTGAGCTGGGTTTTGTTAAATAAGAACAGTAGTATTTACAGGGCTCATGTAAGATCAGGGCCCCATTGTCCTAAGCGTAGCTAGACATAGTAACAGAGTGTCTGCCCTGAAGACTTCTATACAGCCATGACAGCCAAAGGGTAGAAGAAAGGAAGTTTTATTCTGGTTCCAATTTAAAGATGTGGAACAGGGACACAGATCGACTACATGACTTGCTTAAGGTCACACAGTAAGTTGCGGCCAAGAAGAAGACAGAACCTAGGTCTCCCTAGTCCCAAACCAGTGCTTAATCACAAAAATGTTCTTCATACCAAATAAGAACTAGTTGGCCACCTTGAGCATTATCTTGGTCCTTAATCACACAATTTTTTTTCTTAAAGCAAAATAAAAAATAAAGACAAGTGTCAAAATAAGAAGAGTGCTGAGGAAAACTTCATGAAAATTAATATAATTCTTTTGACATTTCACAAATTTAAATCTCTTCCCCCTTTCCTTAAACCATAATGTTGCATATAGAAGATGGGACACTGAATTAGAACTCAGGAGACCTGGGCTCAATTCAGAGCTCTGCCACTGATATGCTGGGTGTCCCTGGGCAAGTCACTTCACCTTCCTGTGGCTCTGTTTCCTCATCTGTAAAATGGGGATGATGCTACTTATTCTTTTGAAATGTGTTTTAAGATCTATGGATAAAAAGTGCTATGTAAAAGTGAGGTATTAATTTTATGTATCCATTATTTATTATTATTATTACTACTTTATTATTAAAATCAAAGTTATACCAGGGCTGGAGTTATATTATTTATGTTTTTATTTAAAATGGTGGCAGAAGAAGCTGATGAGGTTTCTAGCTTCTTTGTACTATGCCCCCTTCATCCCATCATACAATCAGGGCATTAAATGCATTAGAGTAGACGATCATTAGTTTACCTGGAATCTTCTTCACCAATAGCTACTGCAGGCATCAGAATGCCACAACAGAGGATGCAACAATTCCTTCCAAACTCTTTCATTTACAGTTATGCTTCTTAATTTAAGATATGCTTTTGTCAAACATAAGTTATTGGTTTCAATAACTGGGTGAATTTCTATGGCCTATGTTATACAGGTGGTCAGACTGGATGATCGAATGGTCCCTTCTGGTCTCAACTGTGAATTTCCTCAGAGAGACGCACCTCTTCTAGTTTCTCACATTCAGGGCAGCATGATCGTCGTAAAGAGTAGTTTGGGACTGAAAATAACTGCTCTATTTACAAAGGCAAGATACCAACAGGAATTTTAAGCAAAAAAAAAGACAAACATTTACAAATCAAACAACATTTTTCATCTTCCCTTCACCTCCATTGGGTGTGTGAACAAATTTAAATATGTCCAGAGAAGGCCAAACTGACTGCCAATGGAAAAATAAAAGAAATATCCTATGTGCAGCAAAGAAAATTAAGTAGGCCCAAGAAGAAGTTACAAAAATAGAAGAAACAAAATCTAATCAGTCCAAAAAACAATCTTTTTTTGAGGGGAACCATGAGACTATTCAAATCACACACTGGAAAAGCTACAACAGCGGTGTTACGTGGATCTCATGGCAGATTTTATGCTGCTGTGTGCATGGTGCATTTCTGAGTGGGTGAGGAGCAACCCACAGTCAACAGGGCAAAAAGGTCAACAGGCAGATGGCAATTTAAGTTCTGTTAAGGGACCAGCTGAGGTGTCCCCCACAGGAAAAAAAAAGTCTGCTTTTGAAAATTAACTAATATTAGTTTAGTTATTTGACAAAAAGGCATAGTCTGAGCTCAAGACTCAGAAACTACCTAGTCCTGGGTCTGCAACCGTGGCCAGAACACTGAAGCATTCTGCCTCTGTTTTCCTATTAATAAAAACAGGGATAACAAATACATGCTCCAGTGAATGTTGTGATCTTGATAAGTGTGGAATACCCAGGGGCGGCTCTAGAAAGTAGGCTGCCCCAAGCAGCGCGGAGCGCTGCGCCGCCCTTCCCCGGTCCCGCGGCGGGTCCCCTCTTCCCGCGGCTCCGGTTGAGCTCCTGCCGGCATACCTGCGGCAGGTCGACCGGAGCCCGGGACGAGCGGACCTGCCGCAGTCATGCCTGCGGGAGCTCAACCGGAGCCGCGGGAAGAGGGGACCCGCCGCAGTCATGCCTGCGGCAGGTCCGCTCGTCCCGGGCTCCGGTGGACCTGCCACAGTGATGCCGGCGGGTGCTCAACCGGAGCCAAATGCCGCCCCCCCGGGAAACGGCCGCCCCAAGTGCCTGCTTGGCGCGCTGGTGTCTAGAGCCGCCCCTGGGAATACCAATAACTTTCACTCCCCCACAGACAGCTGGGCTTATCACTACTAATAGCCTGTGATTTCAATAGGAACTGCAGAAGCCATGCATATTTCATATTTAAGTATGTTTTAAAGATGAAACTACTATATAAACTTGGTTTTAAGTACCATGCACAATTCAAACTAGGTATGATATTCAAAAGAAAATTCAAAAGATTTGTTCCCTTTGAAGCTAATGATAAAACACTCATTGACTTCTTTGGAAGCAGAGTTAGGCCAACATTGTGTGCTTTTAAAAAATCATGCCCTATATTAATAACAGGAAGTTAAATTTGAAATAACATTATGTTCTTTATTCTCCACTCAATTCACCCTGCCTAATTATGACCTATAATTTATTAGCTGTTCTCACCTCAGCAAGATCTTCTTTGGACTTAGCCTGACAAAGCCAATGCCACCTCATTTTTAGTCTCAAAATGTTGCATGATGTTAGCCAGTGAACATTCTCATTGTCAGTATAAAGCTATTTGTATCTCAGCTCCATCATGATTAGCAAGGCACGCACTCAGGCCCTGTATTTCTCACTGCAGTCGGTGCTGAGCCTTCACAAGCACTCCAGTCAAGTTAGTGATGCACCTGAGGTGGCAAGAGGAGAGGCAGACATAAATTCTGTCTTCTCTGAATGAAGAGTTCATCCTCTTCTCTGAATACTGTTAAATGATCCTAAAAAACATGCTAGCCCTCAGAGGCTCATAAAAAATGTTTCTGAGAGTCCATTTTTTAGCTAAGGAATAATACTGAGTACAGAAAGTGTCCAAAAACCCCAAAGAACCTCTCCGATGTACTAATAGGTCCTCTGTTCCCATTCCTTCCTCCATATAAAATTACATAAATTTAACACAGCTAAATTATAAATATACTTCGCATATTTTTAGTTACAAAGTATAGGCTTTTCCAATCTAAATTTGTTTGCCAAAATGGTGTTGGTTATGGGAAAACATTTTTATTTAAGGGGGAGAACAAGTTAATAGATTCTTGTGTCCCACCCCATGGATCCTGATTCAGCACTATACTTAAGCATGTAAAGTCCAAGGGATTTGAACAAGGGCTTAAGTGTTTTGCTGAACCGAGTCATGTGAGCACATGCACATACGCCCTGTGACATGTATGCGGAATGTATTATAGGTTAAGGGATGGGGAGGGGAAGAAAGAATTTTTATGGGAACCTGTCTGACAGGCTGACAATTTTCTGTTATATCTTGAACCATATCTTATGGAACTGAGATAAAGTTTACTGAATTAAGTAATACCCTATTGAATTAAGGTTAATACCTTTGGGATACATTGTATTAAAAATGCAACTATGTGTGTGTTATTGCGGAATTGTATGTCTCCTTCCACGGGAAGGATCAATAGGAGAACAAGAGGGGATGAATAGGCAAATTCACTTGGGCTGTAATGTTTTGAAAGAAGCTGCCCCCTTGTGAAGTCTGCATATACTAGTTCAAATTCAGTTCTCCAGAGACCAACAACAAAAGGGTTTTTGAAGAGCCATTTTAAAAAGGCTCAGAGACTTCTTCCTAATCCAGCAAATGGGCAGGATCCCTGGTCCATGGAGGGCCCCAATCCTGAGGGTAAAGTTGGAAGGACTGGGCTTAAGACCCCAAAAGACTCGGTGCTTGTTCTGAGCTGAAGTTGTGATGAACTTCCCTTAGGGTGGAGATTTGAAGGACTGCTCCTGCCAAAGCCAATGTTAGGGTTGGGGTTAATTCCAGTAAGCTTATTAGCATTCATGTAGGTTCTTTTATTGTTTTGAATATGTTTTCTCTGTAATGTTTTTTACCGCAAGAATAAAGTAGGCTTTCACAGGAAGTGCTGTGTGGTACCTCATAACTGTAGGAATTACACATGTTAATTATCTCTAAGGAGAAAGCAAACAGATTTGGCATGGGCAGCCTATCTTTGTTGGGGAAAACACAGTTTGGCAATGAACCGTGCAGCCTGAAACTGCTCCAGTCATAAGGGAGAGGGAGGCATGTCTCCACCCAAGAGAGGCAACAATTGAGGACCTGGACACCTGAAAATAGGTGCCCTTGCTGGACCACCAAGGGGAAATATAGTTGCAGTTGCCCTAAATTGTGACACCCTGTTATATTATGGGCAGCACAAGAATGAGTGAAGTCCTAGGGTTGTTAAGTGTAAGATGCTCCTATTTGTCTTGTGTATTTAATGAGTCCCTTGGCCTTCCTCTAAATTCTCTGATTGTAAAGAACCCAACTGCTCATGTATGTGATACTCATGAAAATGAGTTCAGTAACTGAGATTTCCCCTTGAGCATTCTGCATTCCCTTGTCCCCCACCTCCTTGGTAGCATTATGCTTCAGTTTCATTTCCACTTATGATAAAAACAAGTGCACTACCATCAGCAAAACAAAAAGGCTGGGATTTACCTTTGAATGAAGGGAAAGAGCAAAATTTCACTGGGTTTTGCTGTAACATGGTATTTTCTTCATGGCTCCATGCAAATTTACTGTATCTAAATTTTGCTAATCCAACACCATCTTCAATAGCTTGGTGAGCACAACAATGTTCCAAGAATAGGCTTTCAACTTTAATATGCAAGAAGGTCATTATCATAAATCAACTGGTTCCAGCATTAAAATTTTGTTCAAACTTCTTGTGGTATAGTCTGCAAAGAGAACAGCAAATGGAATTATGTAAAGATTCCTGGAAGCAGGGGAGTTGGAAAATCTATAATAAGAGTGGGGAATGGTTCAAATCAATTAGTTAATCATTAAGATTAAAATGTTTGCCTGACATTGCAATGAATTTTGATTAGCTTAATCTTAGCTACCACAGCGCCAAGTGAAGATGCCAACACATGGGCCTTGGCATAGTTTTCTCACAGTTGTTGTTCCTAGCTTTGGCCGCACAGCCAGCAATGATCTTTATGTCTTTCTTCCACCCTCTTCCTCATCGACCCAACATCCCCATCTTCCTTTTGTACATTGAAGGTTCTCACTTGAGACCAAAGATTTCATTTTAAATCCATTTCTTGAGAATCATGAGGTATCTGTGGTCTCTTCTCATCGGACACCTATTAGGTCTTTGGCTGCCTCAAAAAATGCAATAACTAATTATTGCATATAAAATGTAGCTGTGTGTCTCTTAACATTTTTTAATCATTCTGTACAGTTAAAAGTTATTTAACGGCTGAGTACAATAGACAGACAATTATGTTCTCTAGCATTTCTAGATATCTCAAAAAGTCCTATCATAACCTGGGTGTTATCTAAAGATATGCTACTGATGCTTTATCAAGGGGCTCCCCGCAAAAATGTGCTACTTAGCCTGTGATAAATTTCATACCTAGGGTGCATGTTCTAATAAAAAGGAAGGTGAGAGACGGAGAAATGTTTTCTCTATTTAAATAAAAATGTTCTTGTTTATAAGTAAAAAGGAGGTCGAGCCTCTTGGCAAACAAACTTTTATTAAATGCCTCAATATATTTTTCCAGAAAAATTATAAACACATTGTAAGCGTGCAAACTCACCCTGTGGCACCTCCTGCTGGTCTCTCAGGGAATTAGGTCGATTTCCAGCCCAGAGCACCCTCTGCAGGCTGGTGATCCACTACCACTCGGCCCCTCGTGTCCCTCTCTAGACTCCAGTACCCTGTTAGCTGGCATGCTGCCCCCTGGCAGTAACCCCTTGCTCTCAGGGTCTCCCCTCCCTGGGGAACCCCCACCCACTATCCCCACCTTACCTCAGTATAAGGCTACTGCCATTCATCGTCTAGCCCCACACCCTGGGGTAGACTGCAGTATCAGCCTACTCATCACTGGCAAGGTTGGGTTGGACCTGCTGCCTTTGCCTACCCCTGGGCTGCCCTCTGCAACCCCCAGTACCTGTTGGCCTTATACTAGGCCGCAGCCTGGGGCTTTCCAGGCTGGAGCTCCCCAGCTTCTCTACCTTTCCCCAGCCCTGCTCCACTCAGGTACCCTGTCTCTAGCTCCCTGCAGCCAGGCCCTTCTCCCTGCAGAGGGAGACTGTTTGGGCTCCTGGCTAACAGCCTTTTTATACAGCCAGCTGTGGCCTGATTGGGGTGTGGCCCAGCTACGGCTGCTTCCCCAATCAGCCCAGCTTTTAGAGCTGCAGCCCTCTCCAGGGCTGCTTTCCAGCCCTCCCAGGCAGGAGCAGGTGTCCACCCCGCCCCACACACACACACACACACACACACCCCTTCTTTCTGAGGCAAATAATCAAACCCATGCCCCAATACTTCTTTCAGACAATAATTTCAAACTATTCAGATAAATGCTCTGACATTTACATCCATTCAATCATTAGTAATTCCACTGAAGTAAAACTGGACCAAAGAAAATCTAGTAAGAGGATCAAACCCTATCTGAATGCTAAGGGTTATAAAAAGCATGACAGACAAAACAGAAATAGAGTAAAGCTCTATAGCATATCACACTCAGATTTCAAAGCCATGAAGTGTACATACTAACTTCTTGTTCAAGCAAACCACCACAAAAATACTGTAAGAGGGAAAGTTGGTGTCCTGAATCCCTAGCCGCTGCTTCTTTAATTAGCAGAACCTTATGGAAAATGCACACAGCTTACTGAGTATTGATGACATCTACTTTGCACTGCACAACTTTGAAGTTCTTTAAAACCTCCTTGTAGAAAAGTGGATCTTTATTCCCCAAACTACAGTCTACTGCTCCACAAATGGCTTGTTTTAATAACATTTATATCCATATGGTAATTAGTCACATTCGCTGTTTTGCAACATAGCCTTTTGGGTTTTTTCAGAACTTAAGAACAGCCATACTGGTCAGACCAAAGGTACATCTAGCCCAGTATCCTGTCTTCCGACAGTTGCCAATGCCAGGTGCCCCAGAGGGAATGAACAGAACAGGTAATCATCAAGTGATCCATCCCCTATCACCCATTCCCAGGTTCTGGCAAATAGAGGCTAGGGACACCATCCCTGCCCATCCTGGCTAATAGCCATTGATGGACCTAGTCTCCATGAACTTATTTAGTTCTTTTTTCAGAGAGTTTAAAATGGCTAAAAGTAAGCATGCAATTTCTGAACTTCCCTGCTTTTGCATATTAATTTTTACTACTTCATAATAAATTTATTTGTGTCTTTTTTTAAACACCAGGAAAAAAAGCCATATTATTTTCATGTTTGGGTGATTCAACTACCGGTAGTCTTTTAAGGGTTTTTGCAGCTCCTCAGACACAGAAAGCTGTCATATAAGCTTCCCTATAGTAACCTTACCTTGACTTTTACTGCTTTTTCTCTCCTGACAATAATAGATGGTCCTTCCTCCAGAACTCTTCATGCTGGCCCTACCCATCTCTCACCAACTAAGCAATGGAAAACTTCAAGGATCTCCTGGATGCAGAGATGGTCTGCTTGTTCCTCTCGATATTTCCACACCTAACTTCCCTATTTGAGCCTCAGCAACTCCTACACAATTACAGACCAACCCAAAACAAGAGAAGTGGATGATGCTTTAAGCATCGACAGCCCTGAAAGCCTTTCTCCCAATGGCTCTCCATATTGGGCTTGAGAATGCAGCTGCCTTTTGAGTCACCCACCCAGACACCTGAATGCTCCCTTAATCTTTCCAAGATGGATCTAATAACCCCAACACCTATCCACGCTGGCCCAGGGAGTGGGGAGCCTTGTCCTTCCCAATCTGCAAGGCTCCTTCTGGTCACACTAACGTAAAGGGCCAGTACACCATTAGAGACACAAATTTCTCCTGAGTGAACAAAAACTTAGATTGTAGTCTCATTCTGATCTGTATTGTCTCAGATGAACTAGACCAAAGAGTCCATGCTCCATCTTCCCTCGAAAAATATATTGAGATTTCTAAAGATAAATAGTTACCGATAAAAACAAACAAAAAAAAAACCAGGAGCAAATCATTGAAAAACTATAACACACAAATGTCAGCAGATCTGGTGGACATGAATTCTAGTTTGCCAAAAGAATAACTAAATAACTGACCATTGTGTTTTTTTTTAAGGGAATACTGTGAAGATACCAAAATAATGAAATCTACCAAAGAAATGGAAAAAGTAAAATGTGGTACAGATCTTCAAAATAAGAAAGAAGATTGAACCTGGCAATTAGCACCCAGTAAGTCTGACCAGAATCCTCCATAAAATCATGGAACAAATATTAAGAGAAAAATCACTCTTATGATAATTTATATTGTACCCAAAGTTTGCTAGGGGCTTCACAAACAAGCAGATAGACAAAGAGGGCAATTCAGCTCTCAGTTACATGGTGTAAAACTGGAATAAGTCATCGGATGTTAATGGAGTTGCTTTAGATTAACACCAGTGTAGCTGAAAGCTGGATTTAGCCTAAAGTCCCTGTTCTGGGGAGTTCACTTACCTGGAGGCTAACAGAATGGTGATCAATAGGCAACAAGAATTTACACATCTAGTGGATTAAAGGAGCACACTAGGTATAATATGAAATACATGACTTTATAACATTTGAAACAGTGTCACACAAAATTTAATTTGCAACTCTAATTCAGATTGGCTTGGATACGACACTGACTATACTGAAAACTAACTAAATGATAATTTAATAGATTTCAGAGTTTAACACCAGAAGGAACCATTAGATCATCTAGTTTGACCTCTAGCATATCACAGGCTACTTAATTTCACCCAGATACCCCTATATTGAACCCATTAAGGCTAGTTAGACTAAAGAATTTTAGTCCTCAGGAGACTAAACTATTGTGTGCCACAGGCAGAGAACAGCAGAGACCAAGACGCTACCAATGCCCGAGGTTCTTGCATAGGCAAGAATAGATGAGGTGAAGTATGCCTTAGATATACGCAACCCCACTCCCATGTCTCTGTCAATCTGACATGGGAAAAATTCCCTCCTGAGCCCCAGATTGGTGCTTAGTTTGACTGAGCAAGACACACCAGCCAGGCATCTAAAAAGAGGATCTCTGTATTGCCTCTGAGCACTGGTCCATTCTATCCAGTGTCCCATCTCCAGCAGTGGCCAATTTCTCATGTTTCAGAGGAAAGCAGAAAAAAAAAAATACATCCAGCCAATCATGCATGGGAGAAAAAAAAAATCCTTCCTACCCACTGCAGGTGACTGAGTGAAGCCCCGGAGCATGAGATTTGATTACAGTCATGTCTTCATGCTACCAGTCACATCAAAGCTGCAAGTATGAAGAGCACGTTGAGGGCAGTGCAAGCAATCCTGTTTTCTAAAGGAAGGGGATGGACAGGGAAAGTCATGTTCACAGATAATGAGAAGCGATATATTAGATAGGAAGGTGATTGGGTACCAGCTAGCTTTATTTAACATCTTCACTAATGATCAGGAAGTGGTCACATTAAATAATTTTGCTGATGACACAAACTGGGATATGTTGTAAAGAGAGACAATTTATACAATGGAAGTTGAAAATATGGGTAGAAAATAATAAAATTAGGGAAAAAAGATAAGCTAATATAGAGGAAAATCTAGGGGAAAGTCATCTGATAAAAATAGTCATTAGGTAGAAGAAACCTGGGAAAGGGGAAGCCCCTCCAAAAGAGTTTGGACTTGTTTATATAAACAGTAGCACCTTGGAACTCCAATCAAGATTCTCATGTGCTAGGCACTGTACAGATAAGGGCATAACATAAGAATGGCCATATTGGGTCAGACTAAAGGTCAGTCTAGCCCAGCATTCTGTCTTCCGACAGTGGCCAATGTCAGAAGCTTCACAGGGAATGAACAGAACAGGCAATCACCAATTGATCCAACCCCTTTTGTCCACTCCTAGCTCCTGGCAAACAGAGGCTAGGGACACTCAGCCCTGGTTTACACTATGGTGTTTGGTCAAATTTAGCCGCATTAGGTCGATTTTAAAATGAATGCATCTATATAACGAACCCTGTTCTGTTGACCTAAAAGGCTCTTAACATCAACTTCTGTACTCCTCCCCGGCGAGGGGACTAGCACTAAAATCAACCTTGCTAGGTCAAATTTGGGGTAGTGCAGACACAATTCGATGATATTGGCCTCTGGGAGCTATCCCAGAGTGCTCCAATGTGACCACTCCGGTCAGCACTTTGAACTCTGATGCACTAGCCAGGTACACAGGAAAAGCCCTGGGAAAGTTTGAATTTCATTTCCTGTTTGGTCAGCTTGGCGAGCTCAGCAGCACAGGTGACCATGCAGTCCCAGAATCACAAACGAGCTCCAGCATGGACCAAAAGGGAGACACTGGATCTGATTGCTGTATGGGGAGAAGAATCTGTGCAGGACAAACTCCAATCAAAAAGAAGAAATGCTAATATATATGCCAAAATCGCACAGGGCATGTTGGACAGAGGCTACAACAGGGACACACAGCAGTGCCACGTGAAAATTAAGGAGCTCAGGCAAACCTACCAAAAGACAAAGGAGGCAAATGGCGGCTCCGGGTCAGAGCCCCATACATGCCTCTTCTATGATCAGCTGCATGGCATTCTAGGGGGAGACTACCCCACCACTGCCCATGGACACCTGCAAGGGGGAGCCTCATGCAACAGGGAGGAGGATTTTGTGGATGAGGAACAGGAGAAGGAGGAGGAGGAGAATACACAGCAGGCAAGTGGTGAATCCATTCTCCCCAGCAGCCAGGACCTTTTCATCACCCTGGAGCCAATGGCCTCCCAAGGTGGGATCCCCAACCCTGAAGCCGGAGAAGGCACCTCTGGTGAGTGCACATTTGTAACTATAGTACAGGGTTTAAAAGCAATAGTGTTCAATGTTTGTTTTGCCCTGAAGAATTGGGATGCATTCGCGGTCAGTAAAGCTACTGGAAAAGTCTGTTAATGTGTCTGGGGATGAGCGGGAATCCTCCAGGGACATCCCCATGAAACTCTCCTAGGGGTACTCTGAAAGCCTTTGCAGAAGGTTTATGGGGAGGGCTGCCTTATTTTGTCCTTCATGGTAGGACACTTTACCATGCCAAGCCAGTAGCAAGTGGTCTGGAATCATTGCAGCACAAAGCATGGTAGTGAATGGCCCTGGGTTTTGGTTGCATTCAAGCAGCATTCGGTCTGTATCTTTCCGTGTTAGCCTCAGGAGAGTGATATCATTCATGGTTGAAATAGGGGAATTTTTGTAAGAGAACAGTAAAAGGACCCCACTTATGCTGGGCTGTTTGCACTTGGCTAAAAGGGATCATCCCGGAGAATAGCCACGTGGAAGAGTGAGGGGGAAGTGTGTGCTGCACATCCACCTGAAAACCGCAGCCCCTCCTTTTAAATGTGAAACCCAACCAGCATGGCTTGCTATGGGAAAGGAGGGTGCTGCAGTTTGAAACCATTCCCACATGTTATGAAGGTGTTAGAAGCCAATCCCGTATACCCTGTGGCTTACCATGGCTGACTGGAAACCAAATTCTGTTGCCCAGCCATGTGTGATGTGTCACCATACCAACAGGCACTCAATATAAAAGGCAAAATGTGACCTTGTACCTAAAACACATGTGCAGTCTGCTGTGAATTGCTTGATTCACTATGAAAGAGTCTCCCTTTTGTTCTCAAGAACATATCTTAAATTTTAATCTCCCTTTTTATCCCACCCCCCGCAGGTGCAAATGTTTCTATGCTCCCCCTATCATCTCCGTCCCTGAGGTTATTGCAGATTAGAAGGCAAAAAAAAAAAACACTCGCAATGACATGTTTTCCAAGCTTATGCAATCCTCCAGCACTGATATGGCACAGCTTAATGCATGGAGACATTCAGTGGCAGAGGCCAGGAAAGCATTAAGTGAGCACGATTAGCAGAGGCAGGAGGAGATGCTGAGGCTAATGGGGGAGCAAACGGACATGATGAGGCATCTGGTGGAGCTGCAGGAAAGCCAACAAGACCAAGGACTCCCCCTGCATCTACTGTATAACCATCTGCCCTCCTCCCCAAGTTCCATATCGTATGGGGCGGCTCTAGTAATTTCGCCGCCCAAAGCACGGCGGCACACCGCGGGGGGCGCTCTGGCGGTCGCCGTCCCGCGGCTCCAGTGGACCTCCTGCAGATGTGCCTGCAGATGCTCCACCGGAGACGCGGGACCAGCGGACCCTCCGCAGGCACGCCTGCGGGAGGTCCACCGGAGCCGCCTGCCGCCCTCCCGGCGACAGGCAGAGCGCCCCCCGCGGCATGCCACCTCAAGCACACGCTTGGCGCACTGGGGTCTGGAGCCGGCCCTGCATATCATCCTCAACCAGATGCCCAAGAACGCGGGGAGGAGAAGGGGAGGGTCCGGGCACCCAGCCACTCAGCACCAGAGGATGGCCCAAGCAACAGAAGGCTGTCATTCAAACAGTTTTGATTTGTAGTGTGGCTACAACAAACAATGTTGCCTTGTCCTTCTCTCCTCCCCCATCCCACCCAGGCTACCTTGTCAGTTGTGTTACTTTTTTTTTTTAATTAATAAAGAATGAATGGTTTCAAAACAATAGTTACTTTATTTCCTTTCCCAGCTATGATTGAATGGTGGTTGGCTTACAGGGAATTAAAAGCAACAAAGGGGGTGGGTTTGCATCCAGGAGAAACACACACAACTGTCACACTGAAGCCTGGCCAGTCATGAAAATAGTTTTCAAAGCCTCTCCAATGTGCAGCATGCCTAGCTGTGCTCTTCTAATCGCCCTACTGTGTGGCTGCTCAAAATCGGCCACCAGGTGATTTGCCTCAACCTCCCACCCCACCATAAACGTCTCCCACTTACTCTCACAGATATTATGGAGTACACAGCAAGCAGCAATAACAATGGGAATGTTGGTTGCGCCAAGGTCTAACCTAGTCAGCAAACAGCGCCAGTGAGCTTTTAAACTTCCAAAGGCACATTCTACCAGCATTCTGCACTTGCTCAGCCTATAGTTGAACTGTGCCTTACTACTGTCCAGGCTGCCTATGTATGGCTTCATGAGCCATGGAAGCAAGGGGTAGGCTGGGTCCCCAAGGATAACTATTGGCATTTTAACATCCCCATCGGTAATTTTCTGGTCTGGAAAGAAAGTCCCTTCTTGCAGCTGCTCGAACAGCCCAGAGTTCCTAAAGATGCAAGTGTCATGCACCTTTCCTGGCCATGCCACGTTGATGTCGGTGAAATCACCCTTGTGATCCACCAGTGCTTGCAGCACCATTGAGATGTACCCCTTGCAGTTTACGTACTGGTTGGCAAGGTGGTCCGGTGCCAAGATAGGGATATGCGTTCCGTTTATTGCCCCACCACAGTTAGGGAACCCCATTGCAGCAAAGCCATCCAGTATGACCTGCACATTTCCCAGAGTCACTGTCCTTGATAACAGAACATCAGTGATTGCATTGGCTACTTGGATCATAGCAGTCTCCACAGTAGATTTGCCCACTCCAAATTGATTCCCAGCTGACCGGTAGTAGTCAGGCATTGCAAGTTTCCACGGGGCTATCACCACTTGCTTTTCAACTGTCAAGGCAGTTCTCAACTTGGTATTCCTGCGCTTTAGGGCAGAAGAAAGCAACTCACTAAGTCCAAGAAAGTGGCCTTATGCATGTGAAAGTTTCGCAGCCACTGGGAATCATCCCATACCTGCAACACAATGCAGTCCCACTAGTCTGTGCTTGTTTTCTGGGCCCGGAATCGGTGTTCCACTGTATCAACCAGCGCCACTGCCACCATGATGTTCCAATTGCCACAGTCTGTACTTTCAGGAATGTCTGTGTCCATGTCCTCCTCACAATCGTCTTCATGCTGGCTTCTCTTAGCCAGGTTCTGCACATACTGCAGGATAATGCATGAGGTGTTTACAATACTCACAACAGCAGCGGTGAGCTGAGTGGGCTCCATGCTTGCCATGCTATGGCGTCTGCATGGGTAACCCAGGAAAATAGGTGCAAAACGATTGTCTGCCATTGCTTTCATGGAGGGAGGGAAGAGAGAATGATGACATGTACCCAAAACCACCCACGACAATGGGCAGCACAGACTGCGGGAACTGTGAGATAGCTACCCACAGTGCACCACTCCGTGAGTCGATGCTAGCCACGGTATTGAGGACGTACTCAGTGAACTTAATGCACTTAGTGGGGATGTACGCAATCGACTGTATAAAATCGATTTCTAAAGATCGACTTTTATAAAATCGACCTAATTTCGTAGTGTACACATACCCTCAGAGTATGGTGTTGCATTCGTGCCTATCCTGGCTATTAGCCATTGATGGACCTATCCTCCAGGCACTTATCTAGTTGTTTTTGTTTTTGTTTTTTTTAACTCTGTTATAGTTTTGGCCTTCCTAACATCCCATGACAAAAAGTCCCACAGGTTGACTGTGCATTATTTGAAGTAATTCCATTTTTGTTTGTTTTAGCCTGCTGCCTATTAATTTCATTGGGTGATCCCTAGTTCTTGTGTTATGTGAAGGAGTAAATAATATTTCCTTATTCACTTTCTCCACACCAGTAAAGGTTTTATAGACTGCCGTGATATCTCCCCTTAGATAAGTAATAAAGGCACCAATCCCTACCCCAGAGAATTTACATTCCAGCTGTCAGACAGAACACAACTAAGAGATTAAACAAAGAAGTGTCGGAAGGTTAGGAGCATGACATAATATGAAATGTAATACACAAGCAATAAATGACCCTTATAATTATGGACCGTATATAGAGATATCATGTGAAACAGCAGGAAGGAAATAGTCTCACTATACGGCTCAGCTAAGGAAGAACCAGAAGATTTAGGTTAACTATTGGTGGGGTAGGGGGGCTTTGACAGCTGAGATCTCTTAATTCGTAGCATAAAGAAGGAAAGCAGTAGAAACTCTGAAGCACTAGAAAAATGAATAGTAATAAATCATTCTGCACTGACAACGGTGTAGGCTGGAAGACTTACAGCATCTACATTGACTTTATTATGGCATTTCCTATATTTAGAATGGAAATTGTGCTGAGGTATTTATACTCTACCACAGTAAATGTTTTTGCTTTGTTCTTTTGGTGCCTAGGGTACTACAAATTAGAGATGGAAAATACATTAGTCTGTTCTTTCTCAGCGTGTTTCAGGAAGACGAAGACTCCTTTTCCATTGGTTCTTCCCACATTCCAAATGACTTGCCTAGAATTTCACAAGTGGCCTGTTGGCACCTACTGTGCTAGCCAATGTGGATGAAGTTATCAGGGACCTATCCCAAAACTAGATCAGTCATTGTCAGACTTGAAGCTGCTGACCCGTCAACATAAGGTATCACCTTAGACTTGCATCAAAACCAAGTAGCTGCCAATCAGTATTGCCCAGATCCCACCAATATTTTGCAATACATTACTGACTCGGACTCAATCTGATATTTATCACGAGGTGTTATTTTTCCTTATTATCCCACATGCGTCAGATGCCTGCTCCTTTTCTGTAATCATGTTTTTCAATAGAGGGTTTTGAAGCAATCATCTATTTTTTCCCCTGCCCCTTGTGTTTTAGGGCAAGGCATTAAATCAGTGACCAATCTATAGCCAGATGTAATATAGCACATTATTTGTGGGGGGAAAGTATGCCCAAAACCACAGCTTTCTAGGAACTTCAGTCACTATTCCAGGAATAATATTCACGTTATATACCATACTGAAACCATGACTGCTGGGGGCTACATTTCTTCACATATGCTCACAGCACAGACTGCACTTCTGAGGTTTTTTAAAGCTGTGCATAGTTAGATCCAGTCTGTTCTCCCACTTAGTAAATCATTTTTATGACTGGCATCAACCATAACTGCCCATTGAAAAGCAGCCTTGCTTGTCTGCCCTCTGACACGCTCTAGTTCCAGGAGATGACTCCCTGTTTATGATACCTCTTTGTGTCAATAAGTCACCACTACAAAAGGCTGATATTTCGCTAAATTTTGGGAAAATTAGCTATTCAGTAATGACAAGATAAAAAGGTACAAGAAAAAATGAAGAGAAAGATTGAGAAATATTTGTAATCCCTTCATATCTCATCAGCATTGCCACGCAAGGTTAGGATGTAATTCTTTGGTGGGTTCGGTAATTCAAAGTGAATCTGATCCCACTGAAAGGAAGGCTTGCCTATGATTCCTCCATTCAGCATTCTTGGTCCTTTTTAGCCATATTCTGAAGAGCCAAAGGAAATTGTTGTTGATTAAATCTTCGTTAAATTGAACCGAGAGAGCACCCATTCAAAATCCATCTGTCTACTTACTGGATATGGTATCCAAATGACACCAAACCATTTAATGACTTTATTTTCCACAATGCTTTCGTAAAGTAGAGAACAATTATGAACCCCATTTTACATATGGGAAACCAAGATGCAGAGAGAACTTGCACAGGGGCACATAGGAAGTTCATGGCAGAACTGGCAACTGAACCCAGATTTCCTGAGTTGCAGTTTAGTGTCTTAACTACAAGATCATCCTTCCAGTTACCACTTATAGCTGAGAGGCTATTGTGTTTATAGACATAATATTTTACAATACTTGGGACAGAACCTGGCCTCCCCTCTGTCCTCTTGGTTCAACCATAGCACAAAGGGGACAAAATTAAGTAGCCAAGTCTAGGGAATACTCAAAGTGACATAATTTAACTATTTCATGCTTCTGACCTCCCAAAGCAGACGTTCTTGGGTAGAAATGTGCCGTCAAAACTGTAGTGTATTGTGGTACTGTCTCTCCAAAATGGGCCTTCCACCAGAGAGCCTTCCACTGTGATGCGTCTCTCATGTCATGCAGGCACACTCAGGGTCTGCATGCTCAGACTCTGTAGGAGTAATCTTGTCATGTAACTAACAGAGTGTCCTTGTTATATGCCTGGTCTCACAATGAGCTCCTGAAGTACAAAGGCTGCAGCATACTCACAAGTAACACACTTTTTGGCTGCCTGACAATGTAAGAAAACACAACAAAAGCTGCTCTAACTTTTGCTAGGTTTCGAACTTGCTCCCATCTGCCTCGAGGACTGAGTGAGGGAAAGGCGGCAGAAAGCAACCATGTCCATGTACACTGAGCACAACTTGGGAACACTTGAAGATCTGCCACTGTTAATGAGAAATTGGAAACAAGATTTTAGATAAACAAAAACTTCTCTAAAATTACCTCTGTACCATGTTAGAACAAAGCATTCTTCAGAGGTAAGATGAAACGGAGCGTAACGTGTATTTTGCTGCCTAATGTGCAACAGCAAATCTGTGTAACTACATAAAGAAAAGTGAGTAGGAGAAGAACATGCAAAACCATCCATTAAGCAAATCAGGCAAAAATTAGTGCCTAACCTTTGAACAAAGTAGAAAGAAAGCAGAGATTGCATTAAGCTATGGATCAATCTGCCATCAGGCCAAGAACGTAATGACAAACCTACAGAGATCAAACCCCCAATACAACGTGTTCTCCTAATTTGGATAGACTGTACCTACCCCGACAGATAGCTGAATACTTTCCTGTTTTACACTTCCACACTTGTAATTCAAAAATTATTAAATAAAATGTAGTCAGTGTCACGGAGATTAGACACAATCCACTTAAATATATTGAACTCAAGGGTGTTTGCTCATACATTACCTGCTCCTTTCAAACCCACTCCTACAAACTTTATCGGCAACTTTCAGAAGTCAATACAAAACCCCTCTTCTTTCCAAACTGCCTTCTCTCTGTCAGCAAATCCCACACTCACAACAAAGGGAGCACAGAGCCAAATGACAGCCTAGTGTTCATCAAACAGAACCTTTATAAGAGTTTCCTCTATCTCAAAAGCTCTTCTCTTGTGTATCATGACAGGTTTCGGTGTGGTAGCCATGTTAGTCTGTGTCAGCAAAAACAACGAGGAGCCCTTGTGGCACCTTAGAGACTAACAAATTTATCTGGTTTATTACAAAACCTAAACCTATTTTCCCCAATACTAATTTCCCCCTACTGTTATTCACACCTTCTTGTCAACTGTCTGAAATGGACCATTCTCATTATCACTTCAAAAGTTATCTTTCCTCCCTTGGTATCCTGCTGTTAAGTGAATTGTCTCCTTAGACTGACCTCACACTTGGTAAGGCAACTCCCATCCTTTCATGTATTTATACCTGCTCCTGTATTTTCCACTTCGTGCATCTGGTGAAGTGGGTTCTAGCCCACAAAAGCTTATGCCTAAATAAATTTGTTAGTCTTTAAGGTGCCACAAGGACTCCTCCTCGTTTTTTCTCGTGTATGTATTTCCATCTCTCATGATAGCTGTTTCAGTTGGTCTCCATCTCTGCAGCTGGCAGAATCAAGAGGGAGTATTAGGCAGGAATTTTGTTTAACTTTAAAGTGTGGTTTCTTTTAAAAAGTTTTGTTATTTTCAAAATATTTTTATAAGAGCTATTGGTGGGGGATTGTCTGTAGGGAAATTTCTGCTTTCTTAAATGCTTCACACCACTAGCTGCCAGAAAGTGGGGGTGGAGAGGGAGGAGCACAGCTGGCAAAAATATGTACCATGGAAAAATATTTTCAGCAAATTACTAAATGATTTTTTAAGAATGCAGTTTTTTATCTTGGGGAAGGACTCAGCACTTTTTTTATTCTCAGACATATTAGTAATATCCTGGAAAGAGCCCTTCCCATATTCTAGTTTGAAACAGCACTACGTTAATGAGCACTAGAGAACTTTTAATTTTTGCCAGCAGGGTGTACTCAGGACATAGTGTGCAACATGTTGGCATGCTTTAGAAATTACACATCGTTGCAGCACCATGTAGACAAGCCTTAGATCTTTGGCATAACTGAAGGAGAGACAGTCCCTCAAAACTGGGATGGAGTTTTACACAAGAATGAGCACTTGCTGGGACAGGACTTTGAGGGTTTTAGGCCCTGCTGCTATAATGAACTCCATGGGCACAGACCCTGCATGCACATGGGAGGAAGGATGCTCTTCACTAGGACTCAAGAGACCTAGGTTCAATTCCTGGGTCTGTCACACTCTACATGCATGGTTCTGTGTGAGTCAATTAATCCATCATCTGTCTCAGTTCCCCACCTGCCCAATGAGGATACAACTTCTCTATTTCAGTAGGGCATTCTGAAGATAAAAACTGTTAGCGATTGTGGGATGCTCAGATACTGCTGTGATAAGAGCTAAAGGGATAGATAAATTGCCCCACTGATGTGTGCTGAGCATAACTTGGTGCAGGATCTGGGCGTCAGTTCCATATGGCAGGATAGCATGTACACAGTAAAGCTGTGAACTATTTATTTTATTACCAAATCTTAGTGACCTAAATAATAGCTGTCAGAAGCCAGCAATATATTTTACCTGCCATCAGATAATAATCAAGCTAACTATGTCATCCAGATTCTAAACAACTTATCTTTTTAAAAATCCACCTTATGAATAATAGAATAGCGTGACTGTAGGTTGCACACTTGAGAACAATTCTGGAGTTGTATTAGCAACTCCACAGCTAAAGTTGTATTTTCCAGTGGAATGCTGATTTTGCCCAACTTCCCACAAATTCTTAATATAAAGGTCATTTTTTGCATGAAATGTTGTATATATAGTCTCCTGAAAGTAGAGACGAAGACTGTTTGAGTTACATGATGTACTCAGTACATTTCTTCACTTTCAAATGTTTGGCCTTATCAGAACACATTTTGGCTGGTGCAAAAGCCATTTATTTGGCAGGGTTTTATGGAAGGTTGAGGGGTTTTAAAATAAATTCTAATAGCTAGTCCTGGCCCTGCTTGCTGCCTAGGGAGCTCTGTAGGGCAGTGTGCAACTCAGAGTCATTCTGGAAAGACCCAGCCTAGAACAAGTTGAGGTAAATTGTGCCTATGTGCTTTAGGGAGCAGCCTGCTTTGTCGCTCTCTCTTTTTGGTTATTGTTTGTTACCTTTCTGGATTTTAAGCAAAAAGTAGTGATACGCTGCTTTCAGCAAGAGTGTTTTATGTTTTTATCTAACTTCTCTGTGTGTATGCTGTGAACACAATTATTTTGATATTTTGATTGAAATATTAATCAAGGGTTACTGTAGGTTTATATATCAGATTCGTAGACTTTAAGGTCAGAAAGGACCATCATGATCATCTAATCTGACCTGCACATTGCAGGCCACAGAACCTCACCCACTTACTCCTGTAATAGACCCCTCTGGCTGAGTTACTGAAGTCCTCAAATCATGATTTTAAGACTTCAAGTTACTGAGAAGCTATCATTTACAACTAGTTTAAACCTGCAAATGACCCATATACCATGCTTCAAAGGAAGGCAAACCCCCCTCCCCCCCAAAAAAAACAAAAAAACAAAAAAACACACATAACTCCCAGGGGCTCTGCCAATCTGAATCAAGATGATTAGCCTTTTCTTCAGTGAACACTGCTTTGTTCTCCAATTTGAAGGACACCTGACATTGATTGTATTTGCCATTCATTTAATTTTTGTGCAGTAGTCATTCTACAAACAAGGAGATCGGTGTCATTGTCTTACTGTTCTCCAGGCTATGGATGCTTGCAGCTGAATTGGGAAACATTATTCCATTTGTGCCTAGGGCACATTTCACCAAATACTGGAAAATACTTTGGCTCATGTTCTTGACCACATGCAGTGCCTGAGGATTTTTTCCTGTCAGAAAACCCTCCTCTTCCACCTCCTTTTAAACCATTTTATTATTTTGATTTCCTTCATTTCCAGTTTGTTCATTTAGAAAAAGATGCCACATGAACTAACTCCTCATTCTGCACTGGCTCTATGGTTCCACTCCTGCAGTGAGCTCACAGACTTCAGTGGCACTTGGAAAGGCCGTGGGGTCTGTCTTCGCAAAGTTCTTTGCAGAATCAGGGCCTTGGAACCTGAATCTGAATTTCCCTACTTTTGCTGGCTCCTTAAATTTCTATAACTCAAAGTAAGAGTAAATCTGTTTCCCCACAGCAATTTACACCTCATATAGCCACTCTGTTCCACATAGAAGCCTACTTTATTGACAAGTCAGTTTATAATACTATAGATCCATAAATTTACATTTGAGCAGGAAGTTGGTTACATATGCACTAACTGGTTCACATAATATTTGATAGTGAAGAAAAAGCAACTCTCTTTCAAAATTCGGACTATTTTCAGAGGCTATAGTACCCCAAAGGTATCCATAAAATGTGGGCCAAATCTGTTTTATCTTTACCATACTATGTATGCATTGAATGCCTCCAATACTGCTGGGGCTGCCAAGTAGATAAACTTTGCTTGTCTTTAGGTGCTCTCCCTGGAAATTTGCATCGAGGAAAATTCAAATTATTGCTTAAATTGATGCCAATTTTCTTTTAAATCCACCAGACACATAGGGAGTACATGCACCATCTTTGGTTCAGAATAAATTCTGATAGGATATAATGTTTAGTAATCACGAAGGAGGGTAGGTTGGCTGAAGAGATGGTACAGCACTTTTATTACCTGCACAAGCAGACAGCCCAACAGAGCCTTTTGGACAAAACTAGGTTATAGCCAGAGGTTAAGCAGATATTAATGCAGTCACTCCCATGAGTAACTTTGCATCATCTCATTAGCATAGTCACTCCCATGCTTGTAACTGTCCTTAGTAATTTTTAAAAACATTCTACTCGCAGGGAAAATTTAGCAATATCCATTTTTCATATGCACATCTTGCATCCACAAACCACAGCTACTGGCATTGCAAGATACTGAAAATACTTTCAAGCATCACTTAAATATTTTCAGTTGATGTTAAAATGTATACCCTGGTTGTTTGCATTGTTTGAGGTAGCTTTTGTCACAAAATGTGAACCTTTAAATCATGGGCAGCTGGTGACCTGGCCATTGAGGGAGAATAGCCCCCGTTCCCTCCCCTTGTACCCAAGGCCCCGTCCCCTCCCCCTGCAGGAGCCCAGAGCACGCCCACCACAGCTCCCAGCCCCAGCGCCATGCGGCGCATCTGGTTTTCAGTAACCACTCACTATATTAGACTTAGCTGTCTAGATGGGACTCAAGGGCTGGGATGCTTAAAGAGGACTGTATTTGCCTTCTTAGTAACCAGTGTGCTATTACAGAAGCTGTTTGGTTATTGGCTTGGTGAATCTAATGATAGAATAAACCACCAGTGTGGGGGACTGTCTGCCCTATTCTTTGCAGTTTGCCCTGGATACACATTCTCAGTGTGGCCCCTCCAGGAACCCAGTCACAGCATCTTAGAAACATCTGTTTAACATATTGCTGTGAAAATTGTGAAATACCAGAAATGTTCATTAAAACTAATAAGCTTGTAGCAAAGCTATAGACTCTCTGTCTCAGCCCTCCTCTGAGCCATGTGGATGCTTAAGTATCAACAAAATGGGCTCGATTTGCATGCACAGACTGAGCCATGTTGTAACAAGGCACAGTGCATACCATTTTTGCAGTTATCCCCTTCTCTCAGAAGCAAACGTGTTACAAAATTCAGGGTCACCAATTCTATGGTCTGACGAGGTGCCACAGATTGGCAGAAATGTCAGTTGAAATGCTCTACCAATTGAAAAGCATAGTTGTCCTTGATAATCTTCACCATTTAAACAATTCTAACTTCAGTTTGTTCTTGGGGGGGGGGGGGGAGATTTTAATTAGTTTTCTGCTGTATTTGCAGCAGCAAGCCATTCTTCAAACAATAACTATTAATTATTATTTTTAAGTTCTGAGAGCAGACATGTCCCTTTGCAAGGCACGGAAAAAGAAATGGCCCCTATCCTGAGAAGATTACAAGGTAAAGAACAATGCTCACAAAAGAGAGTTCGAGACAGATTTTTTCAAAAAGTATTTAGGTACCTAAAGATGCAGATAAACACTTACTGGGATATTCAAAAGAACCTAGATGCCTAACTCCTAATCTGGACCTTAGTTTTTATCCTTGACTTGTCTTCTCTCGGCCACATACACCAGGTTTCCTGACTTGCCTCTTCAGCCTGGTGTATTGCCCACTTGTGGTGGTGTTTGTCTAATGCAGACTGTAAGATCCTTGGATCAGGACTCTGTAAAGTAGCAGGCACACCAATGTTAGCCAAAAGGGCTCGTTTTCCCCCCGGAGCTTACCTAATTACACCAAGGAGGCACGGAGACAGGAAGACAAGTACCACACCCTTTATTGATCGATCAGCTGAGCGGGTGTTCCTCTCGGCTAGTGCCAGAGAAAGAGACACACCTTACATGGCCAGATGGGTCTACCTTTATACCCCGAAACAAACAACTTAGCCTACGTTTGTCTACGTCATTTGGTTGACCTGTAGAACCTGTACATGCATCTATTAGGGGATAATTGGATACGCAGGATACATATATCATTTTGTGGGGGCTACAAGATACATCTGTTGAGGATACATTTGTCATTCTGAAGGGGACACAAGATACATCCGTTGACCCTTTGTACTAGATACTTTGGATGCATACATGTGAACGCAGCTGCATACACTTGGGGAGCTAACATATACTTGGGGAGCCAAACAAAACTGATAAGCGAAATAGCTGACTTAGGTAGATACACGGCCTTCAGTCTAATGAGTTCTGTAAGCTTTCCAACACAGTTTGGACAAGCATAACATAACTTTGGTTTACTCAGGCCTAATACAGAAAGGCTTCATTAGCACTATGATTTTCCAACACCAATGATGGTCTATACACAGCGAGTACAATCAAGTCCTTTCCATTTGTAGAGATATTACTTGTTCTAAGGGTATTCTACATTTTCAGTGCAGGGAATATCCCTAAACCTCTAAAACTGGAAGGAGTTTTTAACATGCCCCCGCTCTGTGTTTGTGGTCTATAGATCTATAAATTGCACCACTGAATGTCGGACACACACAGAAACCTCAAGAGCAGGCATGTATTTTTCCCATAGACAGTGCAGTGCAAATGATATACTCCATATAGCCTAGGATTCCAGATATTGTGTAAGCCTATGCCAGGATGTAAGCACTTATAACTAATGAGGCATTAGTAAATAATGAGTAACACAATAACATGTTATATCTCCAGGATCCTGCATTTTGGGTGCATTGAGAGGAATTAAGGCAAAGGGTGAATGCCTTTAACTGTCCTTGAATTACCTGTTATAGGATTAGACATTTATATGGACAATGAGACTATCTACATTCACATTAGGTAGGATAATATTTTTTGGAAGGTACTTAAACACTCTCCTGCTCCAAGGCACAAGCCAACCACTTGCTCTGAGGTGTTAGGAAGAAACGTTTCCTATCCTATAAATGTCTACAGTCAGGCTCCTTCCCACCTTTCTCTGAAGCACGGCCAGCCCACAACATTTTGGCACCTGAGGCAGGGAGCTCAAATGAGGCCCCTGTGCCCTCTTGCTTGGACCAAAATTTTGAAAGGTCTCAATTCTGCCTTCTTCCTGTTCTACTCCTCTCATAGTACTGCTCTACTACCTACCCCAATAAAGGAGAACAACTTAAAATGCCTTGTTCAAAAATTTTAACTTAACTTTCAAACGCCTGAACAGCAAATGTCACCTTTCTTGTCTGCATAGTAAACATTGGCATTTTTAGCTGTTGGAATAATCAAAGTGGTACTTTCCGTGCCTTCTTGGTTGCAAAGATTTGAACTTCTTCCTGCTGAAGATCCACAGTCTGGGCCAGTTCATGCTCTATTGAGATGGTTGCAAGGCCGACCAGCCTCTCCTGTGTCATTGTGGAGCGTAGATGTGTTTCTATTAACTTCAGCTTGGAGAAGCTGCGTTCTCCACTGGCAAATGTTACAGGAAGTGTTAGAAGCATACGCAGAGCAACAAAAGCATTTGGAAAGAGGGTGGTCATCTTATTTGTGCACATATATTCCAGAACAGCCTTTGGAGTTGATCCTGCTGAAATGCATCTTGAAAGGGCTTTCAGATTATCACCTAAATCACTCGCATCAATATCATGCATGTCATCATGTGTCAACAATGTCTCTAGTGCCCTGCATTGCTAGTGTAGGTCTTTTTCAGGTATAGTGAGGATATCTCAAATATACTCCTGTGATTCTTGAGCTGCATGAAACTTTCAAGTGATTGCAGCAAAGAGTCTTGTGGCACCTTATAGACTAACAGATGTTTTGGAGCATGAGCTTCCGTGGGTGAATACCCACTTCGTCGGTTGCATCCAACCAAGTGGGTATTCACCCACGAAAGCTCATGCTCCAAAACGTCTGTTAGTCTATAAGGTGCCACAAGACTCTTTGCTGCTTTTACAGATCCAGACTAACACAGCTACCCCTCTGATACTTTCAAGTGATTGTATTGCACAATCTAGCACCTGGTTAAAGAATTCAACTTTTTGAATTGTTGTTTGGGGTCTCTTATGGGATTATCCCGTGCCTCGTAATCAAAATGTCTTCTTCATTGGTGACTCTTGTATTCTTGAAGGGTGGGAAAATAGCTTCAGTATGAAGTTCCTCTGCCAACTTTTGTGCACTCTTCAGAACGTTTTGAAATCCCTCATCTGACCGGTAAGACTGTAGGTATGACTTTGCTTTGTCCAGTTGTTCCATTGCTCCAAATATATCAAGGTCAACACCTTGGAGTCTCTTGCTTACAACATTTATTTCAAACACTACGTCATGCCACAACACTAAGCCACAAGAAATTTGAAGTTATGTATGTTTCTGGTGATTCCATTTCCCACTGCCACTGTTCTCCCACGAACAGTTCCTGTCATAGCATTATCCTTCATAATGGCAACTATGGCATCATCTATCTTCCCTATTTGGTGTTTGATAGGCTTTATCGCCTCCACTCGACTTTCCCATCGTGTGGCACTCAATGGTTTCAGTGTCAGAGAGGATGCTCCCAGATGTTGCTTCAAAATTTGCCATTGATGAGTTGATGCAGAGAAAAATACATAGATGCTTTGAATGACATTAAAAAATTCATCAGCCTCACTAGAAGCTGATGCTGCATCACTGACCACCAAGTTCAATGAATAAGAACTGCACAGGACAAAAAAAAGCTCGAGGGTTTAACTCTCGGATCCATGTCTGCACTCCTCTGTTCTTTCCTGTCATGTTGGCACCATTATCGTAGCCCTGACCTCTCATGTCAGCTATCGCAATTCCCGTATCTTCCAGCTTTTTAAAAAGCATATTCGTCATACCAGTTCCTGTAGTAATACTAATGTCAATAAATTTTCACTAGGTTCTGTTGTTGTTACAAAACACACCATTAAAGTCATTTGCTCCATACGGCTGATGTCAGGTGTACAGTCCAGAATAAAAGAGTAATATCATGCTGACTTCAGATCTGCCACAATCTTCTGTTTGACTTTTGTTGCTAGTAACTGTATGATCTCATTTTGAATTGTTTTTCCAAGGTAGTGGTGTGTGTACATTTCTTGGGTGGTGATTCTTCTTAGATGCTCCTGGAGTACGGCATCAAACTCCGTTATCAGCTCCACAATTTTAAGGAAGTTTCCATTGTTTGGTACATACATCTGATCTGAAATGTTACGCAGTTCTAGGTTTTGGATAGCAAGCATTCTCACAATGGCAATGAGCCTTTTTAGAACATTTTGCCAGTAAAGGGACTCTGATGCAATCTTCCCTTGATGCTGATCATCTATGGTGGCCTTTAACCGTAGTCTCATCTCAAACTCTTTCCACCTATGGAATGCGCTCTGGTGATTTGCTGCCTTCCCATGGCATGCCAGATTTCTAGCCAGATTTTTCCAGTCTTTTGTTCCTGGCTGAAACATTAGACTGGAACAGTTTGCAACAAAAACAGTATACAGCATTCTGGGTTTTTCAGTACATAAGTCATGGCCTCTCCACTTTGTCACCACTGGGGATTTCATGCCAGTAATATGTTGGATTATTTTCATTGTCTTTGGAGAACATGACATTTTTCACATGCTGTGTCCCATGCAGTACAAGGAAGTCCCTCAGGCTACTACTCAAGTGGGTCCACAGTCCTGGATCATCCAGACTTAACGAACTAAACTCAGCAGCAGCTGTTTCTTGTGCCTCCACCACACCCTTCTCTGATCTACACTTTTCTTCAGGAATGTGCAGGGTTACATCCATTTGAGATGGAGATATGGATGCTGCAGTAGCTGCCACTCCAACTAACTGGAAGATCAGGAATCTCCTCATCACTCACATCCTTGCTGGGGCCGGAAGGCTCACTGTGAACATTTGTGTCTATGTATCTCAAGAGAACTCCTTCCTGCTTAGACAGGAAAGCTTCCTTTGCTCTCTTTCTTTTTCTGAATGCTGCCCCAGAGGGGCGTTTTCTTCTTTCACTCATGACTGCTGTTCTGTGCCAGCTATAGTGGCTCAACACTCAATTGAAGGGGACAAATAAGCAGACTGGTTACAGGGCCTGAGTGAGGGATGGCATCAGCGTCTTAAGGGCCTCACTGGCTCCTACTACTTCAGTTGACTTCCTGTTCTCCTCAAGGGGGTTCAGGGAAGCAGTAGGAAACAGGAAGCTCCCTGAGAAGCTGGTGTTAATCAGTCCAGGCTACTGGGGGTGCTAGAGAGGTACATAAGAGGCTCCTCCTCCTCTCTCCCTGCAGCTCCTGCTGCTTTCTGTTATTCCCTCTCACCTTTTCTCCTGCCTGCCTGTTATGTCTCTTGTGCCCTCCTTCCTCCAGCACGGCACTCCACCATCTCTGTGCATCTAGAGCAGAGAGAGATTACATATGCACCAGCAGCAAACACAATTTTCTACACTCTGGGTCCTAGTGGCACCCCCACACACACAGTCTGGCACCTGAGGCAGCTGCCTCAGTTTGCCTCATGGTAAGGCCAGCCCTGATCTGAAGCATCTGTTACTGGCCAGCAACAGTGGAAGGACACTTGACCAGATGGATGACTACTCTGATCTGATACGGCAATTTTTATGTTCCTACATACCTGCATACAACTTCAAGAAGAAGAGTTATCAGGCATAGCTATTTATTTTTACACTATTTTATTAAAGACATCTTTCTTCAAGATGAATCAGTCACCTTCATTAGTATTTTGATGAAAAAAGAATCTAATATTCTCCTTGATAGCGCTTTTCAAAAGCATGTTAGGTTTCTTTTCCTTCTTATCCACTAGGTGGTACTGCTGCCCTTAAAAATTGAGCTATTGTGGTCAAAGAATACAAACAGTGCTGGATTTTTATGGAATTTTTATAGTTATTCACTAATTTCCTCTTTCTTACAATTAATTTCCATATCCAAGACAAATAAAAAGGAACCTTTAAAAAGAGATTTAATGTTTTCGTGACTATTCCATTACTGGAGGGCAAAACTAACTTGTCAGAAGCAGGATTGAACGTGAACCATAAAGTTCAGATCTAGAGCCAAACTTGCCCAAAGTTCATGCCGTTCACAGCTTGGTTGACTGGGGGTGTCATTGTTCCCCCAAGAAGAGACTCAGGGATCTTAGAAGAGCCCTCCTATTGTTTACTTCCGTGTTCCCAAGATGTTGACCTGTTAATCTGTTCCTACAAGGTGAAAGGAGGGGGCCTGCCCTAGTTGAATTGCCAAGGTTTACAAGGATCTCCCTATGCCCTTCAGGAAACTCCCCAAAACAGACTAGATCTGTTCATCCTTATACAGCCCTCCACTCAAAGGAGTAATACCCAGGCAGCACTTTTCCAAAACAAAGTGTTTTCTTTATTTAGCGTAACCAACCTTTCCTAATACAATTATTCTAAACCTAAATTAAAACAAACACAAATCCCTTAGCACAAGGATACAAGCTTAAAGTACCCAAGACCGTAATGTCATACAGTTGGAATGGCTTAAGTGATTATGCTCTGCACATGGTGATCAGTCATACACAGGACACGGACAGCAAATCTTAATAAACCCTAAAGTTTATACATACAGAACAATGAAAGATCCATTACACGAACACACATCTTTATTAACCCAAGCATACACATTCATTAACCCTATTTCTATTCTATAGTCTATACTATGGCTGGCATGCTTACTCTCCGTCAGCTTCTCTCCCTCTGTTCTGCCAGGGTCTTTCTGCTCTGTGCCAGCAGCCCCACTACTGCTGCGGGTTTTGCTGCTACTTCTTTGCTCTTTTAGGCTTCTTCTGGTTCTCCTTCTCCTGCTCCTGACTTGACTGACTTTTGCCTGCTGGCTCTCTGCCTTATATACAGGTTTTTGCCTATTTTGATTGGCTTGTTTTTCAATCCTAGCATTGGCATATCTATCTTCTAACCTTCAGACCCTCTCTGATTAGTCCTTACTTATAGACCAATCACAACTACTAAATCTGTCTGTCAATCAAAGCTGTTATACAAGTCTTAGCATTATGGAATGTTGACTATTATGGGCTAGTGATCCTTACCTAGTTTTGGATTGAGTATGCCTGACTGACCCCTCCCTGCAGTTTTGGAGTGACCTTTACCTGACCACTGTTCACACCCTGCCCAGCAACATACCAGCCATAGGCTAACTTGCTTCAACTGCCAATTCATTGTCCTTGGCTGTATGCCAACATTGTACGCCCATTTACAATTATGAGACTTTTAAACTATAATCCACCACCTCATTTCTTTAATATATAACTTAATTGTTAACTTATGCATCGTAATGTTAAGGTCTACTGCTGCTACCCTCCCGTCCCTTCCCAATTTAATTAATTTTATTTTGGTTTTCCCTTTATTTTCAGTTAATAGTGGCAAAGCAATGACTTTCAATGCTGTGCTTAAGAAACAAAATAGAGCAGCTCAAAATCCTTTTCATATGATCATAGATTAGGACATTCTGGAGGTGGGGAAGATGGCTGCAAAGTTGCTTATTTGGCTAGTGGGTAAAGTCAAGCAGCTCCAAAGTGGATATAACGTGGTGGCTAGTGCACTCACCAACCTAGCCTGGGTCAAATGAGACCAGAGGTTGATCCCCACTTCTGCCACAGACTCCCCCCTGCGTGCAGCAAGTTTCAGCGCTGTAAAGTACCAGTGTAGACAGTGGGCTCCCAGTGCTGGTAGCTACGTCCCTTGTGGAGGTGGGTTTTTTAGAGCACTGGGACTGCTCTCTCCCAGTGCTGTGCCGCGACTACACAAGCCATGTTCAAGCACTGCTGTGGCAGCACTTTTACATTGCCAGGGTAGACTAGCCCTTAGGAACACATCAGGGGAGAGGGGAGAGCGAATGTGCTAATTAATTAGAGTGGTTACAGAGAAGGGTAAGTATTTTGTTCTGCTGCCTAGATTTTGATGTTTGACTGTGTGGCTTATCACAGTGGAATGGTAAGTAGTATTTGTGGACCATGTATTGGCTAAAATGTGCCGATACGCAAGAGGATGGTAAATTGGAAGAGGGGCTGTGGTTGAATTGGTCCCTCCTACAGTAGAAGAGTAGTTTTTACATTTAAATGGTATATTAGAGTCAGGATATACAGCTATTTAGATAAAGCCCATGAGTGCCAAGGAGGAGTTATTGGGGTAATATATTATGTGATATTAGGAATACCGATGCATGCTGAGATATTCAAAGCAACTAAGGCATTTAATTATTTTCCAGTAGGAGTTGTGTAACTAAATCTCTTGGTTCACTTTGAAAATTTCAACCATAATATTTTACATTAGTAGAGGATGGTTGGGGTTATGGGTGAGAGCCTGAGTTACCATTGTTTCTGGAACCTCTTATGCCCTTGAAGTGTGAAAACTAGATGTTGATGGAGTCACTAATTTGGAACAGAGAAAACATGGGTTTGCAGCTACTGCAAATCTTATAAACTCCCTGTAGAATGTCTAAATTACATGAGATTTATTTCAGAGTACATATGCTCTGTGAGAGTTCCTGTGGTAGCTGCAAGATTTGTGAAAGTCTGCGCATTGAGCCACCAGAGTTTGTACTGCTGCAAGCCATTCAGGGGAAAAGGGATGCTCAGACAACATAGTCTGTATAAATCTATTACACTCCCCTTCTTTCCACACCTCAGCTTAACTCTTTGCTAAAGCACAGGCCAGAGTTCTCTTTTCAGGACTTTTCAAAAAGCGTTACATAGAAGTTATGCCATGCCTCTGTAGCACTTCAGTGTGGACACGCACTACAGCGATGGGAGGGGTTCTCCTGCCATTGTAGTTCATTCACCTCCCCGGAAGGTGGTAACTAGGTCAACGGAAGAAATCTTCCGTCAACCTAAAGCAGTCTATACCAGTGGTTAGGGCAGCTTAGCTATGTTTCTCGAGGGTGGGATTTTTTTTTACATCCCCAAGAGACGTAGCTATGGGCATGTATGTTTTCAGCGTAGAGCATCCCAGAGCTACCCGTCAAGGCTATTGTACGCAAAACTCTGACAGATGCACATTAACTGTTCCCAGCCAATTTTGAAGAGAATACCTAGAGCAAATGCAAAACAACACAAAATAAAGCAAAAAAACTCTTCTTCCCTTTCTATTGCCCCCACCCCGGCCCTTCTCATCTGCGAGGAGCGTGGGGATGTGTTCAGTGTGTGGAGTGATAGGACTGAGAGGCAGAAGCGTGTGGGAGCTCACAGAAGTGTGTGGGTGGCAGTGGTGGCTCTGGCTCCAGTGGCCAGGCAAAGGGGACACAGATAACAAGCGAGATAGATGGGCACTGACTCTGCCACTCAGAGCTGCCACCTGAAGACTGAGGTGAAGCTGGGACCAGTGAAGCATCCTCTCCTCTCTGATCCCTGGGCAGCCAAGCAGCAGCAGCCAGCTCTCTGCCCCAAAAGGGGCAGCTCCCCCCAGAGTGGGGTGCAGCTTCAGCCTCTCACCAGGCCTGAGGGAACAGGAGAGCCCATGAAGGAGGCAAGCAGGGGAGGGAGAATATAAGCGGGATAGGAGAGTGGTCCCTGGGACTAATGGGAGGTTCAATGGCAGAGGAGGAATGTATAAGAGGTGGTGCCTGGGAAGGGGTCCATGGGGATATAGAGAGGAGGATTGGTGGGGGTGCTGGAAAATGAAGTAGTAGGGATTGGGAATATCCATTGTGTCACTGAATGGCAAACAGGGTTTTTTTTGAGGGCTACAACAGTGTTTACATTTCAACGTGGGAACCTAAGAAGCTGTCCAGGGTATTTTGGGGTGGCTAACTGTGGTGGGGATTGATGATAATCTCAAGGCAGGTTTGCACCTATGCAAATGTATTTATAGTGTGAGTGGTTCAATACCTCGTGGAAATTCAGCTTGCCACTAGAGACGCATGGTTTTAAAATGCCTAAGTCACCTGTTACAATTAAATGTCATAGCAATGAATCTGAGCATGAGGGGATGTATGTTGCTGTTATTTCATGGCCCAGGTAGCTAATGATTAGTGTAGATTCTGAACTTTTTTTTCCTCTGAAACATACATTGATTGTATGCAACAGAGAAACCAAAAAAGTGTAGAGTACTGTTTTAAGCTTGTTTTTTCGTTCCAGAAAGCTTTTAGTACCAGTGCATAATGCTTAATTTAAAAAAGTATTACAGAGAAACTGGAGTTTATACCGGTTTTATTTATATATGGTCATTTGAGATATTTCATTAATGTAAATATAATAAAAATAAAACATTTTAGAGGGATAAAATGAAAACACAAATTTCCCAAACAAAAAACAGATATAAAAGAAGAATTTCATGAGACTCTAAGAATATCATATGCTTTCTTAGTAAAGCAAACATTTAATGCACACAAAACACATTGTAAATTGCATACAACATTGTAAATAGTGTTTGGAAAACTCTGAATATCTATTAAACACAAGCTATTAAACAATGAATCTACCCAAGTTCCTTATACACATTTTCCCATTTCATTTTTGTTACAAACATTCAGTGTAAGGTTTCAACATAACATTTTCTATACTTCAGCACACACATCAAAACACATTCCCCTCTGATCTTCTCTCAGAGGTGATTTCTCAGTCTTTATAGTGTGACCTAATATATACTAAGTGTCACCTGTACTCTTCAGAGCTTGAGAAATGTCATCATCTCAGTCCTTTCAAATACTTCAGAACCCTATGAGCAAATAGCCTGGGGACTCTCCACAGCTAGCAGCTTTCCAGCTCTCAGGTTAATGGCTGACTAGGCATCAGTTGCTGGTGAAACCAAAGTCTGTAGCTTGTATCTAAAGAGGCACAGGGATTGGAATCAGTATATGGGCCGCTATAAGGCTTTTAGCATTTCTCAAATGTGGCTACTGTGGCTGCATGCGGCCAATAGGGGCTTTTCTTGCAGCAGTCTCCTGAGCTGTGATTGGGGGGCGGGGGGAACGACAAAGTAGCACCTCTTCTCCCTCCCTGTTGCTCCTGGACACACAACCTTGGTGTTGATTACTGGGGCCACCAGCAGGGGTTGGGCCCTGCCCAGCTCTGGAGACACCTGGAGCACCAGGCTGTAGGTGCAGGCAGATGGTGAGGTCCCCACCTTCCCAGGGGCGGTGGGGCTCAGGCTTTGGGCTTCAGCCCTGGGGTGGCAGGATGGCAGGCTCTGGCCACAGGGCTTCAGGCTCCAGCCCTGGGCCCTGTCCTCTGGCCGCAAAGCTTTGTGCTATGGGTGCTGGGCTTCAGGCTCTAGCCCCCTGCTGCTTCCTCCAACCCTCCATCCAGGGCGTAATTTGTCCCCAGGCTTGCCAGGGCTGAGTAAGTCGGCTGTGAAAAGTGATACTTGCATGTTTATTAATATCACTTTTCACAGCAGTCGTACTAGCTAGCAATTAAATTACAATGATTTGGACGTGTAAATGTGCATATTTATTTGGTTTTCCTAAAGGTAATAAAGTATTTTAGGAAAAAGTGTGTGAGCAGCCACCAAAAAATTGGTCCTGAGAACCCCTAGGGCACCACCGTGTCCCCATAAGCGCAGCTAATTCAGACAAAAATTCACAAACCCTCACTTCACTGAACTCTGCCTCATTCTTTCTTTAATTGCAGGAGAATCCCAGTGGAGAGCAGTTAGCTGACGGCCAAATGTAAGTTCCACAGGCTCTGTAGCCTCTAAGGGTGATAAATGTTTCCCCCCGCCCATCGATCAAACTTAATCATAAATCGTAAAGAGCTTCCCTAGTAAATAAACCTGGAGTAGCACTCACTTGTATCCAAGGTGGTACAAGGAGCAGGGCAGAGCCCACACAGTACACACAATTTTTGGTCCAAAGGGCTGTTTTTAACTCCTCTATGATTGGCTGAGCTCTCAGAGGGTGACTATTGTTTGACCTTTCAGGTATGCTGCCCACAATGAAAACCTCCTATACTACTGAGTGTCTCTGGTAACTACCACACCCTGTTCTGGAAGTTGCCCTGCCCAGCAGCCCTGCTCTCTGCACTTATGCAAAGGTATGGATTATCCAACTAATATTCACGTCTCCTCCCCTCTGCTTCTCTGAAAGTCAAATGCTGCACTATCATAGGCGTGGGAAGTAGTGGTGCAGGGGATGCTGCAGCACCCCCAAATTTTATGCGGGGCCACTGGCCCTGCACCCAGGGCTCCACTCCCTAGCTCGGGTCCTGCGCCCCGCTCCCCAGCCGCTGGCTCTGCGCCCGGGGCCTTGCTCCCAACTCTCCGCCCAGGACTCCGCTCCCCGTCCCTGCACCCGGGGCTCAGGTCCTGACCACAAGCCCCGTTCCCCAGATGCTGGCCCCACGCCCTGCACTCCACTCCCCAACCCTACATGCAGGGCTTGGGTCCCAGCCGCCAGCTCCACTCCCTTGCCCCGTGCCCAGCAGGGCCACCCAGAGGATTCAGGGGGCCTGGGGCAAAACAATTTTGGGGGCCCCTTCCATAAAAAAAAGTTGCAATACTATGGAATACTATATTCTCGTGGGGGCCCCTGTGGGACCCAGGGCAATTGCCCCACTTGCCCCCCCCCCGGGCAGCCCTGGTGCCTGGGGCCCACGCCTAGGGCCCCACTCCAGGCCCGAGTCTCTGCTCCTGGGGCCCTGGCCACTGACCCCACTTCCCGCTCCCAGGCCTCCGCTCCCAGTGCCCCATGCCCAGCCCCCCGCTCTCAGGGCTCCACTCCCGGAGGCCCGTGCCTGGCCCCACAGCCGAGGCTCTACTCCTGGCCTCATATGTGGGGTCCCAGCTCCTGTCCCCTGCTCAGGGCTCCGCCCCTGGCCCCACGCCCACCCCCAGCTCTGGCCACAGCCTTATCCCCCTTACCCCTGTCTGGGTTCCCCACCTCCTGGAAACACAGCCCTGCTCCCAGCATCAGCTTTGGGGTGGGAGGCAGACAGGGTAAGGGGGCTGTCTTTCACTACTAAATGTTCCAGAGCCACTGTGCACTACAAAGCATATAGGTTATACAGGCTTTCCAGTGGAGTTTGCTAGTATTGAAAGAGATCCTGTTATTGTCCCTCACATGGATATTCCCGAGTACTGGTTGTCCTTAGTCCTTCTTAAAGCCTTCAGCTGTGGACATCTTTAAACATATTTTGACCTGGCTCCAGTATGAACTTGGCTTCCTGTAATCCATGCATGACTATTTGCAAACTTTACAAACTCACAGCTTGACAGAGTTCACAACTATGGAGAAAAGGTGTCTTCAAGAAAGAATAATTGAAACTGGAACAGATGCTGAGAAGGGGCTATTAGGATGGTCAGAGGAATGAAGTGCCTATGTGACATGAGGAGACTAAAAAAGCTTGACCTGGTCAGCCTAGCAATACGAAGGCTGAGAAGTGATATGAATGCTCTATACAACTACATTGGGGGTAAGCACCAGAAAGGGAGAAGAACTATTTGAGCTAAAGCTTGATGTTGGCACAATAGTAAATGGATCTGTACTGCCATGAATAAATGTAAGCTGGAAATTAGACAATTTCTAGCCATCAGAGGAATGGAAAAAACCTTCCAATTAGAGTAGTGGGGGTTTTAACTAGTTTTAAGGTGGAGCCTGATAAATTTATTAAAAGGATTATATGATGGCACTGCCTGGACTTGATGATCCAGGACATCCCTACTGTGTTGTTTAGATGTGCTTGTAATTATTAGAACTGGGAGCACTGGCTGCTGGGAGTCTGAAAGGCTGCTGGAAGTCTGAGGAGGCTGAGTGCAAGTTACAGAGAGTGCAGCAGCAGCTTGGTACAGAGGTTTCCACTGTAAAAATAAAGTCCTGTTGAAGTCGTTAGTACCTTGCTTGGTTGATACACCACCTGTGTCAAATTACTCCAAAAACTTACAATCACACTTTTCCAAGATGGTTGAGCGCCATGCTTCACAGAAGCAGAATAATATCAGAATTATAGCTAACCCTTCCTTATAAACAAGAGTAAAATTTCTGGGCCAAACTGTTTTTGAGATATGAGGTGAAGGGAAAAACTAGGAAACTTCTGGAAAAGTAAATAATCCTCATTTTTACACTCTCATCCTTCTCAAATGCTTTGCCCAGTTAAGTTCAAACTTTCCAGAAATACCTTCCCCGGGGGAAAATATCATGTGTGAAAATTAAGGGTTAGTGTAAAGCTAAAGGGGTCCCAAATGAAAATGCAGACCAAATTTATTAAATGCTGGTTGCATGAAGGCAGGCTCCTAAATTTATAGTTAGGAACCTAAATAAAATATCCTGATTTTCAAGTGTGCTGAGCATGCACTAAATACACTGAGGTCAGTGACAGCTGCAGGTGCTCAGCATTTCTTATCATCGAATCTAAATGTAGATTTAAGAGCCTAATTTTAGGCCATCATGGGTTAAAAGATTGGGCCTACACATTAACCTTAACTATGGAGAGATTACTGTGATCATGCAGAAAATGATACCTAATATTCAGACGTTCATCTACTGAACGTTCACAGAAGTGTCATCCATTCAGGACTGACAGCTAAACATAGAGAGTACATCCCTTTGAAATATGTCAGCCACAGGACACAATTTATGGTCTTCTTGAGGATACATTTAGCCATTGGGCATTATGGTATTTCTGTCTAGCTTTCCTTTAAACACAGATTCTGAATCTTTTACTGATACCCTTTTTATGTAGTTAAAGCAATGCCTAACTATATACATCATTAATTCATGCTTACCTTTAAACGGCTTCCATATATTTGGGATAGAGTCTGATCCCAAACCCCTTGAAGTTCAGGGTCATTTTTCCATTTACTGTAATGTAAGGCCCAGAGTTTCCATATGTTATGTAATGTATTAACAAAATAGCTTGTGTCCTGGTACTATTTAAAAAAAAACAAAAAAAAAACCCTGTTTTGTGTGAATTTAAATTCTCAAATCCCTTTTTTCAATGTTTTAAGTATTTTGAAAGCTGCTCACAAATCTCCACCCTGAATATGTTTATTTTTCTATTGCTTCTGATAATTATCTCCAAAATATTATTATAAATGACATGCTCGTGTAGACTTTGCCAGAAAAGTTTCAACATACAGTTAACAAAAAGTTTAAATCTTTCTCAGGACATAGTGGATAGTACTTTCCAAATCTCTTATTTATGGAACATATTAGTTTTTTCCAGGCTCCAGAATTTTCAATCAATCTATCACACTCAAGACATACACTTAACATCCATCTTTAATTATGAAGTTGAAGTAAACATCAAGTGATGCCAGGTCTGTATGGATGTATGCAGTTCCATTCCTGCACTGTGCAAACAAGACAAAGGGGGGATGTGGATGAAATCACATCACTACCTTATTAGGAGTGCCAACAGAGTGACAAATTGTCAAAATTCATACTCTGTGATCAGGAATTACAATGGAAAAGAATTAAACGTTCCCTTTCTGATGTTTAATTTACCATAAAATGACAGAACCAAGCAGACTGTACCATCATTACTATTATTAATCTCTATTACCATAGAGACTGTAACTTGGCCCGCCGCATCCTATGAGGCACTTTGTGGTCTTGGAACATGCTAAAAGCAGCCTGCCTCAGTTTCCCCTCTCGGATTGTTCAATAAACTCAAAAACACTTTTGTCCTTTCCTATCCCTTTTTGGGATCTGCTTTAATAAAACAACAAACATTCACAATAAAGTTTTCAAGTCCATCCAAAAGTCACAAAACCAATGTTTCTCTTCCTCCATCCAGACCTTCCTGCCTGGGGCCTTTCCCCCTGTGTCTGGCCACTCCCAGGCTCTACCTCCCTGGATTCTCAGCCCTAATGCTCAGGACTCTCTGCTAGAGCCTGCTCACTCCTAGCAGTCTTTAATCGCTGAGCATTCAAACCCCCCACCCCACCCCTTCACTGCGACTCTTTAGAGGGCAATCACCCTGAACTCTCTCAAAGTACGTTTCATTGTGTACTCAGAGTTGGCTAGGCACTCTGTGATAGAGCCCAGTCATGGACCAGAACCCCATCGTACTCATTTCTGATGAGATACATATTCATCAAATTGATGCACTGACAGTTGTTCCCACTTAACCTTGGAAAGAAGCAACCAATGCCTAGCGCCATATGTACTCAATATTTGTCTTTATTGTGTAATAAGTACTTTGCTCTGAGCCAGTATTGTTCAGTTTGTATTTCATTTAATAACAAAAATAGATCAGAATAAATGTTCTGGGGCTAGATTCACAAAGAGGACTCCCCTCAGCATTGCAAAGCCTAACTTTAGGCCCCCTGTTAGCTAACAGAATCCACAACCCTGAGTTAGGTGCCTAGGCTCCCTATACAATGCCCAGGAGAGTTAGGCACCTAACAATGGGATTCACTAAAGCCAGCAAGTTAAGCAGGAAAGCTGCCTAAATTAACCAATAGGCCTATTAGTTTAAGCCCTGCCCCTCTAAGGGACTTAAGCCCCTAAGTCCAGGTCAGAGGGAGGCGCCTATGTCTACTGGAGTTAGCTCAGCACTTTCTCAAGATGAACCCAAAGGTGGTGGTGGTGGTACTGAACCCATGTCTCCTGCCTCCCAGGAAAGTTCCCTATCCATGGGCTAGGGCATATTCTGGAACAGATTTCTCTTGGGCTATGTCTGCACTGCCAGCTAAGGGTGTGAGTCCTCTGCTCACGTACACATCTCATGCTAGCCATGATAGCACTAGCGGAGGCACAGCTGACAGTGCTGATTACGTACTTGTCTGAAACTGGTGGGCATGTACTTGGCACAGCTCAGTTGTGCCTCCCCTGCCACGGCTCAGCCATTGCTCCACTGCCCCTACCAGTGCTACCCCGGCTACAGTCCTATTTATTCTTGTGCTAGTGCAAATACGTGTATACAAGTAGGGATATCACACCCCTAGACCTAGCCTCACTATCTTGTTTCACTTTTTATTAAATACTTAGATATTCGTTGGAGCAAGGAGTGGAACCTAGGTCTCCTTCTTCCCTAGGTAGGTGTCCTAACCACCAGGGTATGGAGAGAGGGAGAGAGAGAGAGAGAGAGAGAGAGAGACTCTCTTTCTCTCTCACTCTCATATGTTGCAGAGACTGGCAGGAGCCAGGCCCTACATGAAGAAAATGTACTTCCAACATTACAGTTACTAGTGAGTCTTCATTAGGCTCTGTAAATATGTTTGCGTTTTTCTGGATTTACTCAAAATTTATTCTTGTATTGTTTTATTACTGTATTTATATTTCCTTTATTAGACAGATCTAGAAATAAAGGCCTGACTTTCTTCTCTCACCAGAGCCCAGGCACCCACTTTCCATTGTGTCTGGGGGTGCTCTCCCCCAGGCCCCATCCCTTTCTTCAATGCCACACCCCTGCCATGCCCCACCTCTTCCCACCCCGCCTCGTCCCACCTCGTTGTTCTCTCTCCCCAGAGCGTGCCACGTCCTCACTACTACCCCAGGCTCCTGCATCCCATGAAACAGCTGATTGCGGCTGACAGGAGGCGCAGGGAGGGAAGGAGGAGGTGCTGATCAGCAGGGCCCGCCGGGGGGGGGCAGAAGGCGTTGTGTGAAGGGGGAAGTGCTGATGAGGGGCTGCCGGTGGGTGCTCAGTACCACCATATTTTCCCTGTGGGTGCTCCAGCCCCAGAGCACCCACGGATTCAGCGCCTATGCACCAGAGTGTTATGTAGTGATAGTTTAAAAAAAAAAAAAAAAAGAGTCACATACTCCTGACATTGATCAAATAAGGAAAACTTTATCACTAAATACTATAATTTAATAATAAGGCATTCCATCTCCTTCTCTGCTTCACTTTAAGGTATGTTTACACTTACGGTGATGTGTACAGACATCGCATGCCTTGCTAGCACAGGTATGAATAGCAGTGTAGACCGTGAGACACAGCTTAGGTGAGCAGAGTAGACTAGAGAGCCCTACATGCCTGAACCCTAGGGCATATACCCTACACAGCTCTCTACACATCCAAACAGTGCAGCCCATAGCTACACTGCTGTTTTTATCAGTGTAGTGTCTTGTTTATAAGATCTGTTAAGCATGTATTAACAATGGATATACCACATATATAAATGGAACCTTAGTAGGTCTGACCAAGTTTTTTTCCAGAATTTCCTTTATTAATGTGCTATACATACTATACACATGACTAAATGGGATAAGCAAATACCTCAGTTTCCAGAAAAAATTCCCAAATAAAACATCTGAATTTACTTTGACTGGGTCCATGCACCTTTTGTGAATATTGTCACCAATGAGTTTACTAGCAAGAATGCTCAGCAAGTTTCAAGAAAATATTAGAGACTATTCACAGAAAACTAATTTTGAACACAAATGGAAACCTGATTTGAAAGTATTACACCTATCTAGTCAACGAACTGAAACATACCATGCATCCTCTGGATCCAATCCAAAGTAACCATCACAGCTTATATTTTTTTATTTTAAATATCAAGCCCTCACTAAGAATTGCTCACCAACAATCTAAAGACAAAGTTATTTGACAAATTATTTCAAACAAGTATATTTAAGAAAATTGATTTGTTTGTGGACACTTCATAAACAGAAAGCTAATAAGTAGGTCCAATAGTTATACTTTGCTCTGTCTTCACAATTGTTCATTCTTAGAAAGCCTGACTGAGGTAAGTATTATCACTACTATTTTACAGAAAGGTAAATTAAGGCAGAAGGTTTATTTAATTTGCCGGAGGCTACGGGGGAAGCAGGGTCAGCAATGATATTAGAAAATTTAGCTCCCAGGTTGGCACACAGATCACTATATCACAGCAAACAGATATTCTTGAAAGCCTCATCCAAAGCCTATTGAAGTCAACTGGAATCTTTCCAATGGAGTCATAGCTGGAAAGCAGTTTGTGAAAAGTGGCTTTAGCCATACAAAATGGAGAAAGCTGGAGTACCTCCAGTATAAGAAACTGCTTGGCCTGGTTGTCAGAGAAACATACAGTATATGTACTTCATAGTCCACAAGCCAAGTGTGTTGAGATCAAAACAATGGGGTTATTCAGGAAGCAATTAGATCCAGTTCTGTGGGAAATATCGACATAGGGCTAAAACCTTAGAGGGCAACATGCCAAATGACCTTCTGGATCCTAACACTTGTTGCTATGCTCTCTTTCTGTAGGCAAGAACAAGGCGTTGCGGTGGAGATACACAGAATATATTTCAGCTTTACTGACTGCAGTAAATATGAGCATGAAACATTAAACTGTGATGTAAACAAATGACAGGAAAATTATCAAATGTACTCTGTGTTGGCTATTTTAGTTAAATGGTTTTGTTTTGTTTTTTTATTTCTGGTAGGGCTAGACTCTGACTAGCCCCACACATAGGGTTGCTAGGTGTCCGGTTTTTTACCAGAACACCCGGTCAGAAAGGGATCCTGGTGGTTCCGGTCCGCAGCGCCAACCGGTCTGTTAAAAGTCTGGGAGGTGGTGCTGTGGATCTAAGGCAGCCTAGTCCCTGACTGTCCTGGCTCCACGCTGTGACCCGGAAGATGCCAGCAGATCCGGCTCGCCCGGGAGGGGCATGGGGGGCACAGGGCTCTGTGCACTGCCCCCGCCCCAAACACCGGCTCTGCTTTCTGTGAGGGAGGTGCCTGTGGGTGAGAGCAGCGCACAGAGCCTCCTCCCCCCCAGGCCTAGGAATCAGACCTGCTGGCCACTTCCGGGGTACAGCACAGAGCCAGGAAAGGCAGGGAGCCTGACTTCACCCCACTGCACTGCTGACCAGGAGCCACCCGAGGTAAGCCCCCTCCTGCACCCTAAGCCCCTCATCCCCAGCTACACCCCAGAGCCTGCAGCCGCAGCTAGAGCCCTCTCTCCCGCCTGCACCCAACCCCCTGCCTCAACCCAGAGCCCCCTCCCATCCCCTGAACCCCTCAGCCCACACTGTCAGCCCAGAGCTCATACCCCTTCCCACACCCCAACTCCCTACCCCAGCCCGGAGCCCCCTACTGCATCCCCAAACCCTCATTCCTGGCCCCACCCCAGGGCCTACACCCCCAACTGGAGCCCTCACCCCCTTCCCCCGCCCCAATAAAAGCAAGTGAGGGTGGGGAAGAGCAAGCCACTGAGGGAGGAGGAACGTAGTGAGCGAGGGGCAGGGCCCAGGGGAAGAGGTGGGGAAGGGGCGCGGCCTCAGGGAAGGGGAAAGGCTAGGGTGTTCGGTTTTTGTGCAATTAGGAAGTTGGCAACCTTAGTCCTAATGTATATATAATATAAGAATTTGGTAATGAGAAGCTCTTACAAAGATGCAACAAAGTGAAAATAAAAATAGTTTGGGGGGTTACATTTTGAGCTACATTTAGCCAAATCAGAAAAAATGTTGGGGATTTTCATAAATATTAGTCCAGTCCTTAAGAGACACAAATACACCATTTTACTGTCATGTTTGGCTTTGGCACATATTGGAAACTTTTATGCAACTCCAACAACTCTGACAAACTTCACTAGTTTGAACTAAGTGGCACCCACATCTATTAAATCCACCCTTCTTTATGCATTTTAAAGATAGGACCAAATAACAAAACTTTTCATTTATAGCACTTCTCCACAACCAGAAACATGTATATATGTACACATATGGAAGGAGAGAGAAGAGGGAACATACACAAACCACAAGCAATATTTCTGCATCAGGTTTTTAAATTCCAAATTAAACATTGAGGATCTTGAGCCAATGAGAGACTATTCTCTGTCTGATGCCTGGCCCTGCACATAGCTACTAATGTTAAAAAGGAGAAATATGTTTTGAGGCTGTCCTTGCTTCCATGGACTACCAGCTCCATACACTTCTAACACATTTCTGTAACAACTCTCAATGTTGTTGTAACAAGAGCCAGGCAGTATTGGCATATGCAAATAGCAACATCATACGAATGTTAATTTTAAAGACAAAAGAAAAAGGACAGCTGGAGAAACACAAAGGAAATTCAAAGCTTTCAACTAAAATTTAGACGGAGACGCAGTCAAGATATAACAAATGAGGGCTCATCAAGGAAGTAATTACAGGCAGGCCCTACTTTGCGTAATTGTTGGAGGAGCCTTTAATTTGAATTTCTCTGCTCTTATTACTTTATAGCCAATACACTGCAATACTTTTTGCTAAGTGAACTCATCTATTTTTTCCATACATAAACAACAAAGTAATTCAAGGATATCACATAGATAGATTAAGTACTAATACAGAGTATTCAACTGAGGAGTTAAAGAAAGAGTGTCAGGAAATTCCTTCTATAACTAGACTCGAAAAAATAGGCATGTTTACAGTATCTGAGGTTAACCAATTAGGTCAAAGGATTAAAGAAACTGGGAAAATGACAAGATCCAATTATTATATAAAGAACTGTACTTTGTACATTTTCAAACTAGGCATCAGGGCCAATACATTTCTGCCATCTGCTGGAAAAGAAGAATAAACTTTAAAATATTAGCAAATAACTTTAAGGCAATGGTATCTATTTGATAGCAAGTCACTTTTTTAAAAGGAGTTTAAAGTAGTTTTGGCTTCTAGATCCCCCTACCAGTTCTTAGGGTTGTACAATTATGGCTTTTTTTTTTTTTTAATTTATTTAAAGTCTCTCTTATTTGTGTTGTTGGGTAAAAGATACCCAAACAAGTGAAACTGGCAGATGCCTGTAAAAGTAAAAAATAGTGAATATGACTATGCACAAAGTGCTGTTAAATGTGAAAAAAAAAACTGAAATAAAAAATGAATCATTTTTGTCGCTAGGCTCTCAGATATAGTAAGCTTTGGTGTTCCTTATAAAAACAACGTTTTTGTTCGAAAGACATTAGCCAGAAAAGTGTAATGTAAAACCATGGAGCTAGTGCCATAATAAATAAAATAAAATAAAATAAAATAAATAATAACAACAACAAATACCCAACTCTTAGTGCTTTATTTCAGCAGATCTCAAACCACTTATAAAGGAGGTCAGTATCATTATCCCCATTTTACAGATGGGGAAACTGATGTACAGAGGGGTGAAGTAATTTGCTCAAAGTCACCCAGCAGGCTAGTAGAAAAGCCAGAATAGACAGAGTCGGACTAGAACGAAGATGTTAATCTGTCTGTCTGTCACCCCTCCACACACAGAAATGGACAGAACAATTGATCCCTCTGTGTCTGAGATATTTAAATGTATTTCATACATTGTGCAGTATAACACATAATCCAATGTGCATGATGCAGTGTCTTTCACACTAGTGAATGCACTACATATACATATGATGTCCCACATGCACAACTATTACTTTACCCCATTCTTTCACTTTCCTGTGTGTTTTCCTTCTGATATTACTGCTATGTGGTATACACCTACTAAAGATGGACAATTCACCCATGTGCTCACATTTTCTACTTTCATTTGGATCAGACAATATGGGAAAATATGCTAACCACTGGACACATTTGTAATGTGTGGTCCATCATGGTATGAAAAGGTTGGTGAAAAGTATCATTCCGCTGCAAAAACACCAAAGAGGAGGATTCCCACCCTGTCCGTTTGAATAGCTTTATGAGTAATGCAATTAAATAGGGCATTTGAAAGAGACAAGTCTGACAATTAGACAAAATAAGGAATTTTTCAGTTCAGTGAAAATTTTGAAAAGTCAGAAGAAATTGTTTTGGATCAAACAAAATGTTTTGTTCAAACTGAAATAAAATGTTCCAGTTCAATTTTGAGTAAAACATTTTGATTATTCAGAATTTTGTTTTGTTTCTAAAGAATTAGATGAAACCAAATTGAATTCACAAAACATTTTGGTGCCTCCAAATCTGACTTTTTCCACCAAAAAAGTTTCAATTGAAAATTTTCACCCAGTTCTCTGGACATCCAGTTGCTAAGAGGCTAATACATTAAAAGCTCAGATCAATGAACAGTAACCCTGGAGGAAATCAGTCCAACACAGATTACAACTGTTCATAGATGTATAGATTAAGGCCAGAAGGGACCATTCTGAATATCTAATGTGACCTCCTGCATAATCCAGGCCAACACACTAAAAATAATTCCTATAGCAGATTTTTTAGAAAAATAATTTGACTTTGAAATTGTCTGTGATGGAGATTCCACCACAACCCCTGGGAAAATATCCTACCGAGAAGTACAAACTGAAATAGAGAATTCAATAAAACATGACATTTCTGAAAACATGTCTGGGAACAGAGACATCAGAAATAGGTCTGTATGAAAATGAGAGGTCATTCCTGGGGAAAGCTGCCTTCTGACATAACAAAAACCATGAACACTCAAGGTTAAATCACCAAATGTTTTGAATTTCTCCAGCCTAAACAGAGATGGTCTATTCATTTGGGCATCACATGTTGAAAGATATTCTGTGTTCTTTGCTACAATGACAGAATTATGGGGACCATTAGGACCTGTTTTCTGTCTGTTTCTGACACTGATGATCAATTAATTTTGTAATATGGTCAGTATTTGTAAGGGAATGCAGTCCCATAGACAGAGATTGTAGAGATTGGGCCTCCTGAAATCTGGGCTCTATTCCTGGCTCTCACATCAACTCAACTGGACAGATCCAATAAAAGATACTACCTCACCCACCTTGTTTTCTCTAATATCCTGGGACCAACATGTCTACAACAACATGGCATATAACCTCTCTGTGCCTCAGTTATAAAATGGGAATAATAATGATTACAGCATCTTCATAACAAGCTTTGAAATAGAGATGAAAAGTACTATAGAAAAGCTAAGCACAATTTTTTTATAGCCAGCCCTATTCTGACATCTTGGCCTCTCAAATTCTCCAGTTGAGTTCTGTGTGTAGCAAAATTGCAGTCTATCAGGTGAAACACTAAGGGTCTAATTTTCAAAGATGAGCACCTGCAGCTTCAAAGTGCTTCCTTTGGAGTTGTGGATGCTCAGCACATCTGAAAAATCATAGCTTAGGCCTGGTCTACACTAGGACTTTAATTCGAATTTATCAGCGTTAATTCGAACTAACCGCTCAACCGTCCACACCAGGAAGCCATTTAATTCGAACTACTAGAGGCTTTAGTTCGATTTGGTGTACTCCACCCGGCAGGTGGAGTAACGCTAAATTCACTTCTGCGCTCGCTGTGGAGGCTTGGATGCTAATGCTCGAACAGCAGCTCAGCTCAGCACCCACCACCACTCTGTTTGTTGCTCTGGACAGCAGTCGCTGGGGAGCTTCTGGCCAGCCACACGACACACAAATGAAATTTTTAATTTTTTTTCTGTTTTTTGTGGTGGGTTCTGATGATCGTTCTGGTTGCACATCGGGCACCAGCACACCTGCACCAGCACAGATGCAGAGCCAGAGAGCTCCAGCAGAGGAGATCCCAGAATAGAAAGAGGGGACAGCATGGACTGACCGGGAAGTCCAGATGGGATGTGCTGTGTGAGCGAGGCTGTGGCTGCGCCTGAAGGCTCCAGCAGCGAGCGAAGAGAAGACAAAGAAGAAGGAGAAGGAAAAGAGAGCCATGAGAAAGCCAAGATGCGTGAAGGTGAAAAGTGTGAGACGAGGGTGTAAAAGTCAGAGAGTCAACAAGCGGACTCCGGGCCAACCCCAGACATGCCGCTGCAGAGGCACTGCATGCAGCATTACTGGAGTGGCCCAGCACGTGCCCCACCAGCAGTGACGGTGGACCAGCAGTGACGGTGGACTCCGAGAGGAATAGTTCCTCCTCCGTGAGTGCTGGGAATGGGAATGGGGAAGGGGAGGAAGGCGAAGGCGCAGAGGAAGGCGACTGCTTTCCACCCAGCTTTCTCACCTTCATCTCCTCATCATCTCATCACCCTCCCAGACATCGCCCCCAACCGCCCCGACCGATCAAGAGGAAAGGGAATCAGGGGAAGGATAAAAGCTAAAACAGAATTTTTATTATAAACAAAATAAAATATATAAATAAAATGGAAATATAAAAAATAAATATTTAAAAATAAAAAATACAAAATACTATACAATACTAAACAGGAGGAAGTACACAAATAGAGGGAGAGGGATAAAGCTCTAGCTCAGAGAGCAGCAAGAAAGCTCTCAGCAAAGAGAAAGGAGAGGAGCTGCTTTTTCTTGCTCCGTTGAAGCATTCCGCCTTCCCCATCCTCGCACCATAGGGGGTGGGGACCATCGCCTCCCAGTACAGGGGCCTGAGCTGCATACAGCATGCTGCAGGTCTCTGTCTCTGTGCTCCTGCTGTGTGCGCCTGACACGTGGTGATGTGGTGTCATGTGATCTAATTAGTGGAAAGTGTGTGGAAGTGATGCATTACATGGTGCATATTAGTGTTGATTTACTATTGTGCAGAATGTTGAGTTTTATTTTTTTTTTACTTGACAGAATTGAGTTTCTTTTTATTTGTTTTAGAATGGACCGCTTACTCGAGTTTTACTTTTTACTAGAATGACCCTAAGCTTCAGCTTTTTTTGTTTGCAAGTGGACAGAAGAAGGCAAAAGGGTACAGGGTGGCAGGCCTCAGAGGCGCAGAGATGCACGCTCATCTTTTCTCTGCTTGCCTCCATTGCGCTCCAGCAGGAGAGCACAGCTAGCAACTAAAGCACTCACACTCTAACTTGCTGCAGGGACAGCTGGCAAGGCAAGAGGGATGCAGGCGTCTTTCATCGCTTGCAAGCTTCTTGCTCTCCAGCGGCGCCACTCCAAGCGAATCTGTTCTCTCTGACTAGAGATCTGAGTCTCTTACTTGGGTTCTCTGGTCTTGTTCACTTTCACTGGACTGACTGTGTTGTTGTTTGTGTAACTTGTAATGTGTTCACTTCACCACATCAAACTTTTTTTCACACACAATCACTCCTTCCCCCCCCCATCCTCACCCCTGGCTTCAGAGCTGCTGGAGAGAAAAAAGAAGCAGAGAAGAAGACAAGGAGGAGATGACCAAAGCCTCAGAGGCGCGGCGGCAGAGCAGAGACAGAGGCAGAGAGAGAGGAGAGAGCGCAGCACAGAGAGCGGGGAGACGGAGAGGATAGGGAGGAGGAGGGCGACAAGAGGAAGACCAGGACTGAGAGGTCTAGCGAGGAGCAAGCGGGGAGCAGCCCCGGCGCCTTGTAGATGTTCTTCAAGACAGAAGGAGAGGAGGAGCAGGAGGCGGCAGTGCTGCAGCAGGCCGCTCCCCCCCCCAGTGCATCTGTCCCCAACCCCAAGTGACAAGACGTCTGGAGGAGGGTCCTGAAAGGCGCGCACCCTGCACAGCAGAGGGCACTGTCCCCCTGAACTGTTAACTGTCGCACAAAATTTACAGCAGTACTTTCTTTACAACATCAGTTCAAACTCTCAGTTCAGACAAACCCCTGTTGTTTACATTATTTAAAAGCGGTTTGTGTTTCACGACTGTTGTTTCACGTGCTGCTGTGTTTTCGACTTTCTTGTTTGTTGGGGGGGAGGGGCTGTGTCACCAGTGCCATGCTAGTGCTGCTGCTGTGTTGGCTGTAGGGGTGCCTGCAGGGCACACACTTGCACACAGACTGCAGTCACAGGGCACAGTCTGTGGGTGTATGCGAGGCAGTGTCTTTTTTTCCTTTGGTTGTGTGCTTGTGCAGGGTCCTGTGCCCCGTATCCCCAGGCAGTAAAGGCAGGCTTCCCACATGCGTTGTCACGATCCTCCCCCCCCCTCCCCCCCCCAAATAGACATGCATCATCACCCTTCCACTCACCTCACCCCTCACCCCTTCCCTCCAACACACCCCACCCACCCCCGTCATCCCCCCCCCCCCCAACTCCCACTCCCTCCCCAACACCCTCAATGCCCACTGCTCAACCCATTAACACCAACACAGCCAGCACACCTTCCCAAAAAAAAAATTGTTAATGAAGGAAAAAAAAAAATGAATATTTTAGTCACAGATTATAAAACAAGTAAAAACGTTAGCAGTTTTAAAACGAGGTTGGGAAAAGGCTTAATATGCATATGATCCAGTCACAGGTTACCTGTGATGAGTTGAAGTCTGCTCTGCGAGACTCAAAAGCTTCAAAGCCCTGCTGACATTTTCGCTCAGCTCGCTGGGATCTTCTCTCAGTGCCTCGCTGATCGTAACAGCAGCCAGGCATCAACTCTCAAAGCGGCCAAAGGCTCCCGCCCAAAGTGGCAGCCCTCTCACAGAGATTGTCTCACAGCAACAGCAAGCACAGTGATGTCCGGGGGATTTTCGCTTCCCGTCAGGTCCAAGCGAGTCCCCATCCTCCACCATCTTGCCGCTGCTGTCCGAACACACACACCAGCCCCACACTTAAGCAGGCCAGCGAAGGAGGAGAGTTCCTTTTCAGTGCTTCGCTGTATAGGGGCCCTGAGCAGGGCATTAGGCACGGGTAGGTCGGGTGTAGAGGGATCCTGGTCCTGCAGGTTATTTTGTGTTCCCGGGTGGTCCGGGAACCTGGTGCCTGCCTGGATGAGCAGTTCCCCTACAACAGACCAGAGTTAAAGGACTGGCCTTGCGCCCCTCCAGATGTTGGTAAACCAGATGTTGGTGCCCACCTGGTTCAGGTCAGTCCATCACTACCAGGTAAACCATGTTAATGTAAAAATGTGGCTTGGGTGGGCATTGGCAGGCTGGGGCCAGTGTCCATGATGAGCCATCTAGTCCCATCTGCCTCCCATCGACGGTGCAGCAAATCGATGCATGATGAGAATGACCCTGGACCCACCCCCGGGTTGCAACGACCGACTAGACGTTCAACGCTGCCTAATTGGGTGTGGTACTTGGTGTCAGTACTGCAGGCGTATGGCAAGTGGTGGCCTACTGCTGGGCGTGGTCTGACGCCAGGCTGGCTGGGCTGCAGCCCGCGTTCTGCTACAGCACAGCAGGCTGCAGGGCTGCAGTCAGCTGTGCCAGGGCAGGGGAGCAGCAGCAAAGTGTCAGCCACAGTGTGTTCCCACCCAGCCTCCAAGTTTCACCCCCACCACACTGTGCGCACCCACCAGCACTGTGCAGTCCCAGCAGTCAGTGCTGCTTTCCCACCCATCCAACTTGCCCACCTCCCAGCTTGACCTCCACCCCACACTGACTCGAGAGCCACACTCTCCTCACCTCTGCTCCTCCCCGCTCTGGCAGGCTCGCTCTCCTCTGACCTGCGCCACCGCGCTGCCCGTGCTGCCCTGAATCTGTGCAAGGTCCATCAGAAGAAGAGGTGGGCGCAGGCGGGCGAATGAGTCGCTGAGCGGGCGCATGCTCAGCTGGCTGCGCCATCAGCGCGCCTCGCAGTGCTCGGAGCGCGAACAGATTTCAGACCTGTTTCGGGAAGGAAGGGAGACGGATTTTGGACGCGTTCAATGATTTAGAGGGCGGCCCCAAATTCCATGATGGATTCCACATTGCCCAAGCATTCATGGGGGAACTGTGTGCATTCAGTGGGGGAAACGGACACATTGGGACTGTGTGAAGTCCTTCTGAATTGTATGGATGAGTAATTTCTAATTTATTAGATTGGGATACACAAATTCGACTGTTTAAAATTTCAAATGTAAACAAATTGAGATTACATTAGTAAATTCGTAGTACCTTAGCTAAATATCGGAGTATACTACAGCATTCCTACCATAAGAGCACAAATTCTCTCAAAAATGTATTGTGAAACTTCTGATAAATAAGAAAGTTATATTAAAAAAAATGGAAAAGAGCTGAGTTGTACTACAACCACCTTAGCAATGTTTGATCTGATCTCTCAACCGCATGAAAGGCTTCTCATGAGCAAAACATCTTAACAACTTGTCTCCCTTTTTGCAGCCATTTTGCATGATCACTTTCTCAGAATAGCTTTTTCTGATCTTTTCTTATTCTTTTTCTACCCCAGCGCTGCTCAGATTTTAACAAAGGATGGATGAATGGATAATTTTTGGTCATTGTCACTCAAAAAAAATGGTTAAACACTGATTAACACATTATCATGGGATTGTTAAAGCCTAGTCAGCTAATGATTGCAGCAATTAGGTCCATCTGCCTACGTGCAGTTTTGAATGGGAGCTGGCACTTCTCTCCATGTGAATAGCAGAAATAGGCAGCACACCCACAGCCTAATGAGTTTAAAAGAGGAATATGCTTATTTAAGATCAAAGTTTAAATAATGTGACAATATTGTTGAAGTACCCATAGAAATGCTGTCTTACCTGGAAATTGTTTGCTGCTTATTATATATATTCTCCCACAAATTTAAAAAACACCTTTGTTAGCTTCAGGTTTAGGTTGGTCAAATGCATTTTCTGTTAATGAAGTCAAACAAGCCACATGCTAAAATAACTGCAACATCCACTTCCGCATACCTCACCACACAAACGCTCTTTAAGGGGCATATGTTGTCCCTCACGCAAGACACAGGTACGTGCAGCTGGTAATAGGAAATACCAAATGTACCTAAGGCACATATAGCCTACAGAATGCTGGCATGAGGCAACTGAGTCTATGATGTTCTCAAGTCCTCATCCTGTGCGGCTGCTTGGGAGAAGGGGATTTGAAGGCTGAGGGGAAGTTTTAGTAGTTATATGGGTATAGTTAGATCAGTGGTTATCAACCTGCGGCCGCAGGCCACTTGTGGTCCAATCAGCACCAAGCTGCAGCCCAGGCAACATCCTCAGGGCCATACAGGTAGTATTGGATGCTGCCCACAATGGTAAATAGGCTGATAACCACTGAACCACTATACAGTTATACTGGTATAGTCCCCTGGGGGGGGGAGAATCATGAAGGCCCCACTTACAATCATTTGCAACACATCTGCTCACTCTCCATATGACTGAGCTTTGCCCACAGAGGTATGGAATGTCAAAACCAGGGGTCTGAATTGCTGGATGACATGAGATAGGTACTGGCTATGTTTGAAGCTTCTTCTTGCCGCCTAGAGGTGACACTGAGGTTCTGTAAAGGAATTGTCCAGAGTGCCTTGTGCTAAGATGGAAATAGAACCCACATCTCCCAAGTCTCCATCTACTAATATACCTTTTGTGTCTCTGACTTTTCAGTGGCTATTCACTGGTTATTAGTACTGTCTTAACTCTGCCTCACTGTTATCTAAGTCTGTTTACTGGATCTTCATTACCTGCTAGTCAGCAAGTGCCTGGAGCCTTATCTCTGCCAGACAGGCTAAAGATTTGTTTATCTTTACAACTTCTTGACACAGGACCACACCCTGATTTACAGGGTCTGGCCATTCAGAGGCAGCAGCTCAACCTTCCCACAGCTCAGCCTATTCCCCCTCCCCTCATCTTCCCTATCTTGGGGTTTTGTTTATTTCTCCATTTGCTGTTCCCTACTTGTCTTTGAGAATGAAGGCACTAATCAGTCCTTACGCCCCTTTTCTCTGTCCACTCCTCTCCCCGTTTTTCTTCTTCTGAGATCTGCTTTTCCACCCTCCTCCACGCCTCCCTTCCCTCTTCTCTTCTAACCCATTCTCCCTGCCCTCCTCCTCTCTAAGCTTCTCTTCCTCATGACTATTTTATTCTACCCCCATCTCTTTGATCCAGGTTTCCTTATGTTGTTCTTCCACCTCATCTCTTCTTTCTTCTGTCTGCCCCCTCCCCCGCCCCATTCCTGACCTGGCCTTCTCTCTGCTTTTGCCCCTAAATATGATGTAACCTCCATCTCCCCAAAACCCTGTGTCTTGGCGGTGGGGGGAGGGAATCAAAGCTCACAGAGAGACAATGTTGTCCAGCAGATCAGACACTGGACACAGGAGACTTGAGTTCTATTCCTGGTTTGGCCACTGGCCTTCTGTGTGACCATGTGCAAGTCACTTTGCCTCTCTGTGCCTTGGTTTCCCCTTCCACTGGTTGTCTTTCCTGTCTATGCAGACTGGGAACTCTGAGCAAGGGACTCTCTCACGCTGTGCATATAGTATGGAAGTATACATAGAACACCTAGTGCATTTGGGCCATGATCTTGGCTGGAGTTGCAAGGCACTACCATAGCACAAATAAATAATACCCCTCCCCCGAATAAATAAATAAAATTATGTGGCTGTATAGGGGTCTCCTCCACCCAAAAATTTCAGTGAAAGAGAGGGCAGTGCAGAATTCCCAGGTAGCCAGTTACATGGACTTTCCAGCAATTTTGTGCAGCCAGAGCAAGGGCCAGAATGACATCTATGCATCCGAAGAAGTGAGCTGTAGCCCACGAAAGCTTATGCTGAAATAAATGTGTTAGTCTCTAAGGTGCCACAAGTACTCCTCATCTATCAAATACTTTTTCAGCCAACCAAACTGCTCCTATAACTTTATTTGATCTAGCTCTCAGTGGAGTTTGAGAGAGCCTCTTAATCAACGTGAGGATTGTGCCTGCCCTGGGGTGGCTCTAGCTTTTTTGCCACCCCAAGCACGGCAGGCAGGCTGCATTTGGCGGCACGCGGATTCGGCATACCCACCGCTGAATTACCGCTGAATCCGTGGGACCGGTGGACCTCCCACAGGCAAGCCGCCATAGGCTGCCTGACTGCCGCCCTCGCAGGGACCGGCAGGGCACCCCCCCACAGCTTGCCGCCTCAGGCACGCACTTGGAGCGCTGGTGCCTGGAGCCGCTGCTGGGCCTGCCAGGCTGATGAGGACTGTTAATGCTCTAGGACATCCAAGGGAAGTGAGACTCTTTAAATTCTAATATTAAAGTTTTACCCAAAGAAGGCACTTCCATATAGGGAACATAATGCAACCAGAAAATGAACTTGCTTCCTCAAATCTCAGAAAAATATACTATTTGGAAGATGCCTAACAAAATAACGATAGAACTTTCAAAACACATTCTACTGTGAAATATGCCACAGATATTCAAACATACAGAAGAAAAATAGTGAACTGTGCCCTGTATATAAAATGTGATCATCTTGTCTGATCGCCTGAATAACACAGGCCAAAGAACAAATTTATGGGCCACAAGAGATAAAAGGATTAACCTGTAATAATCCATAAAAATTCCATATGCGGAGCAAAGTGAGTTGAAATAGCGTTTATGTGCAACCTTTCTAGATAGAGGGGGGAAAACACTAATATCTGGAGCTAAAACTAATAATAGTATACCATAAGGTATATTCTGCAGTCACTGGATTATTTGTATTACTGAAATTTTAACACAAAGCTTCCAAACAGAAGCAATTATTGCCCAATGCATCAGAACAACAGTATTAAATAAAAATAAGTTGGGCATCACATATATATAATCAAGGCACAAAGATTTCTATAGAAGAAGCACAAGGTGACAACTTCAGTAAGGCAGGCCACAACTTTTTAGACTCTACCCTGATGAAGAGTTCACACTGCTAGCTCTGTTATACCATGGACAATTCAGTTCTACACTTCCATGCCTTGTGTATTCAATTCTACACTTGCATGCTTTTTTAGTCCTCCTTACAAAAATGCACTAGATTACTGAATTGAGTTAATGTTTCCATATAGTAGTGGTCCCCAAACTGTGGGGTGCGCTCCCCTAGGGTGGTATGGAAGAAATTAGAGGAGGCATGCAGTCCCACTCCACCCCAGACCAGTTCCTCCTCCAACCCTGATCAGCCCCGTCCCCTGTCCTGCTCTGCCTCCAGGCCCAGCTCTGCCCTCACTCCCTTTCCGCCTCCTGCTGCGCCCCCAGCCCAGCCCCAGCTGCAGCTCCACTCCACCTCCTGCTCCAGCCCCAACCCAGTTGTGCCCTCATTCCCTTTCCATCCCCAGACCAGCTCCACCTTTCGCCATAGGCACCAACTTTCTGATTTCCCTGGGGGTGCTCGACCCTTGCTCCTCCCCAGGCCACACACCCCCCTCCATCCCTTCTCTCAAAGCCCCACCCTGTCTCTTCCTGCCCCTGCTCCTTCTCCTCTGCCCCAGCACCTCCTGCCCACTGCTAAACAGCTGATCAGCAGTGGGCAGGAGGCACTGGGGGGGGGGGAGGGTGAGAGAAGACAGAGAAACTGATTGGTGGGGCCCACCAGTGGGTGCTGAGCACCTACTATCTTTTTACCATGGGTGCCCTGGAGCAGCCACAGAGTTGGCGCCTATGCCTCTAGTCCCAGCTCCTTCCCAATTCTGCCTGCAGCTCCATCTTCAGCTCAAGCTCCACTGTTGAGGAAACCTTGGCTGTGTAATAATGGCGGGGGGATGCAGACAGATTCCATTATTGGTGAGGGGGGCACCACTGGAAGAGTTTGAGCACCACTGCCCTATAGCTATAATCTAATTTATTTTGTCTGCACGTATGAAGTTTTAGTAGATGCGGGGTATCAGAAGGCAAACCTCAAGGAACTATGTTAAACATTTATAGGCACTTATTTTAATCATCTGCCAGAAATGTACACAATGCCTCATTTTAATAATGATTCAATCATTGAGTTGCACACACAGAGGTGTTCCTGTCTTTACTTACATCAGTGTTTCCCAAACTTGGGACGCCACTTGTGTAGGGAAATCCCCTAGTGGGCTGAGCCGGTTTGTTTACCTGCTGCGTCCGCAGATCCGGCCGATCGCGGTTCCCAATGGCCGCGGTTCACTGCTCCAGGCCAATGGGGGCTGCAGGAAGCAGCGCGGGCCGAGGGACATACTGGTCGCTGCTTCCAGCAGCTCCCATTGGCCTGGAGCGGCAAACCATGGCCAGTGGGAGCCGCGATCAGCCAGATCTGCAGACGCGGCGGGTAAACAAACCGGCCCAGCCCGCCAGGTGCTTTCCCTACACAAGCAATGTCCCAAGTTTGGGAAACACTGACTTACATAATAGCAAGTCCCCATTAAAACCTTGCATGCAGGTGTAGAACTGAACATATCTTTTCGTGATTAAATAGCATCCTCCATGTGCTGTGCTACAGAACAAAATGGCATCCTCCATGCACACTCACGGGGCCAGACAGAATTGTCTCACGGGCCGCCATTTGGAGGACACTGTAATTCTGGAGCATGTAATACATGCATAGCATATATAGATAGCATGCCCCCTGAAAAGACCAAAGGTTATAAGTCCACAATAAAGAACACTGTCCTACCAAGGAGTAACTTTTAAATATAGCCTTGTGCCAGGAGATATGCTTTTATCACTGGAAATTGCGACTGGTCACAAGTCACAACGTGTTGTTTCTTTTCTCTAATTCAGACTTCCATTCACCAAAGTATTTAAACACACACATAATCCTAGGTCTGTTCAGCAAAGCAATTAAGCACACACCAGAGTGTTACCAGCTCATGATTTCATTGTGAATCTTGTGATATTTGGTATGTTTCTTAAAGCCCCAGCTCCTGGAGTCATGTGATTATGTGAGAATCAATGCTTTCATTTTTAAGTAAGTTTCTAGCCTTTTATCTTTTTGGAGAAAAACTTGAAAGTGTGATCCTTAAAGGTTCAAAAAAAAAAAAAAAAGGAAGGCAAAGACAAAGAAACCAAAATGTATTTTTTTTTTAAATCTCATGTGGAAATACAGCTATCATGATTACCCAAGGAAACACTTTTTCCACTGTTCAGCCAGTAATATATACAAATGGATGTGATACTGAGAAATCTGCAGTCATGCTATGTCATTACATGGGGTTAAGAGATGGATAGGTCTATGTGGCAGGTAGATGGAATGGACAGCATCAGTCTCCATCACCATGGTATTTGAACATAGCTAGAGAAGCCTTTAAACAACAAAAGAAACGTACTAACTTTATTGTTCATGTAGCAGTTAGATTTGGGATGACATCTTTTGTGGACTTTAGTTACATTGTTCCTTTTTTTTCCCTTGCAATTCAGTATTGCTGACATCCAGCATTCAAAAAGCATGAGTCTGGCCACAAAAAATAATGAGATTGACTTAAAAGCCGTGACATTTTTAAAATCATGATTTGGGGTTAATTTTTATTTACCTTCTGGTGGTGGGACATTTCGGGTTCACATTTTCAAGCTTTCGTCTACATCCCTGTTGGCTAGAACTTACTTTATTAACAATTAAAACTGAGATTCTCAGGTAATAAATCCAGGACCTTTAAGGAAACTCCCAAATTACAAGAAACTCACAATAAACCAATGAGAGCTGGCCACCTTGGTACTTTTCTGTGAAACAGCGTTGTGTTCAATTGTCACAGGGTGTGTATCATGTTGATATGTTTTTGGTATTCAGTGCAAACTTTGGATAATACAGTGCTTTGCTGTGTAATGTTGAGTTTTCAGTTGCTTTTACAACTGTTTAGTAAAGCATGCCATTGAAAATAAACCAGTGTCTGCTGCCCAAGGTCTGTCTACTTGCCTTCGGATGTGTAAGAGGGGATGTACCTGAATATTTAGCCTGCTAAAATGCTAAAATACAATTTCACCACCACGTGGCAGTGTTTATTCATTCACACATTCCCTTCCAATGGAATTCACTTCAGTAGAGAGAGCTAAGGAAAGTCACCACACATCACTCTAGGTCCCTGGCTGTGTATTTAAAGAGGTCCTCCCACCATATGTTTCTGGAAAGTACTGTCAGAGAGAGACTCCTGCCTCTCACCCACATCTGCTCCCGCTGCTGAGTGCTGTGGGGAAGAGGTATCTGACTCTCTCATCTGTGAAAAATGTCACACAGGAAGCCACCCAAACACTTGGCTGCTCTCAGTAACCCCACACAGTTAAATTCATAACAAGTGGGACAGAAGGAGCATTGAAACAATCAATCTTTATAAAGCAAAATTCCACATATTATTTTTCCTGTTACATACACTAAACATGTTTAGTTCAATGCAAATAGAGTTCAACGCATACACATACATCAACAGCTAGTTTGCAGTGAACAGCTAGCACCACAATCCCTTATTCATACACTGTCAACTTTCATTAATTCAGCCAGTCCTGAACAGGTTCTATTTATCAGTCTTTGACTGCGGCAATACTCCATTGACTTTAAAGGAAGTTGCCCCAGAGCTCCTGATGGGACTAAGTAAGGAGGTATTTCAGACATTTCACTTTGACCCCTCTTTCTGCTCCTTTTTCATTGACTCCTGGGGGAGAAAGGTCTGGCTCAAAGATACAGAATAAGGGTACGTCTACACTACCCGCCGGATCGGCCGGTAGTGATCAATCTATCGGAGATCGATTTATCACGTCTAGTGTAGACGCGATAAATCAATCCCCAATTGCTCTGCCGTCGACTCCTGTACTCCAGCGTGGCGGGAGGCAGAAGCGGGGTTGGCGGGGGAGCAGTGGCAGTCGACCCCATGCTGTGAGGACAGGAGGTAAGTTGACCTAAGATACGTTGACTTCATCTACACTATTCTTGTAGCTGAAGTTGGGTATCTTAGGTCGATTTCTCCCCCCTCCCCCGCCCCCAGGCCTAAGATGATGACACTTAAATCTTTTGTTTTCCTTGTTCTGCAGTCTGCAGATCTCTAGCTACACCTTTTTCCGCCCCCAGCAGATGACAAGGTAATATAGGTCAAAGCAAGAGGAGTAAATTACAGGAAGAGAGGAATGCAAACATTAACAATTATTGTATTATGTTTTGCAGACTGTAATAGAAGTTTGATCCAATACTATGCAGACCAGAAATGGAAACTATTTCACATGACCAAGGCCTCAGTACCAAGGGTTAATTCCCAAATCACATGATAGCCCTACACCCAGGTTTAGTTAAGAGTTTAAAAGCACATGAAAGTTTAACATAAGCCTCAGTTCAAGAGGCCAGTGAAGGTGTCTTGCATACAGTCCCATAAGCAATGTTACCAACATTCACAAATTTATCACAGCTCTCACAGTGTTTTTTGTTTTCTGTTCAAGCCCCAGCTCCTGAAGTCAGGTGATTACATGAGAAACTCAGCTTTCATTTAAAATAAGAGACCCTTAACCTTTATAATCCACATTAAGATTCATATTTTCAAGCTGTTCTCCACAACAAATACTCAAAAACCACAAGATAAATAAAAAGACATTTTGTATTTTAATCTCCTGATTTTTAAGACAGTCTCATTATTTTCTGAGGCCTGACTCATGATTTTTGAATGCTTGGGGTTGGCAGTACCGCATGAAGACAAAGTATAACAAATCACAACAGTTGTGAACAATCAACATCTTTTCTGTTTTGTTCAGTTTCCTGTTTATATTCATATCCATGATAGTAATTTTAAAATGGATTTATAGGCTTTTTTTTGTGTCGTGCTGCTTTCTATACTATATTAGCAACTTATAAATATTAATGAATGTATCCTCATTACACCTCTGTGAAGCAGGATGGTAGTGTTATCACTATTTTACAGATGGGAAAGAGACAGGTAGACTGAGACCCTAGGCCTGCAAATAAGTTGACTTAACTTGACTACTGCAATTGAAATCAGTGGGGTTACTCCTGGTAGTAAAGTTAAGCATTGAACATAAACATTTTCAGGATCAGGGCCTAAGTTATGATCAGATTTTTAGTGATATTTAGGCATTGCTCTGCTCAGTGTTACCACACCTAACAGATGTGGGAACCTAAGTACCACGGACTTTCAATGAGACTTAGGTGCCTACATCAGTTACAGCTTGCAATGCTGAGAAGAACAATGTCTAAATACATTCAAAAATATCGGCCTAAGTGACATGCCCAAGGTCATGCAGGAAATTTAACTTGTGAAAGAGCCAGACATTGAGCTCAAATCTTCTGAGTTCCAGTCTAGTGGGTTAACAACATGATCCGCCTTCTTCTCTAAGGAAACTTTGCTAGTTCAAATATAGCAAGTATTGTGAGCTTTCACAACTGAACTGCACTGTAGCATAGAATCCATTTGGAATACGTGTCCTTTCTCCCAACCCCTTCCCAAAAATTCCATATTACATCTCACTCTGTGATGACTTACACCTCAAGCCTACAAACACTATAATTAATGCGTAACTGTACTTACTGAGTAGTCCTTTTAAGTCAATGGAGCAACTCACATGAATAAATTTATGCACATGAAAAAAGTTTCCTAGATCAGGGCTTAGCATCAGGGAGCATCATATGTCTAACGTGCTAGCCAAATATATCTGTAAGCAGAATTCTGCTCCTTTCAACATGTCATTCTACCAAGATAAAGTGTGTGACTCTAGCACAGAGTTTGTTATAGAAAAGGGCTGTACATTATTATTAATTTCAGGGGACATAAACCATACTTCTCCCCCTACCCCCCACCTTTTTCTGTGAAACACATGTGGGTACTTCTTCCAAGAAACAACAATAAAAACAAAACCAGATGTTGACTAGTTAATTAGAAAATTCAAGTTCAAACACACCCAGAATGGGGCATGAACAAATGCATAATGCACTACTGTTAATCCCTGAGCACACATGCTGCTGGCTAGTCATTACTCTCAACATTTTCAAGAATCGCTTCTGATTTTAGGTGGCCCAGTTTTGAGGAGAGACACAGACACATCTTGGGCCTGATTTCCAAGAGTACATAGCCCCCAAATCCCCTACTGACTTCAGTTGATATTGTAGTTACCCAGCACTTTCTGTACCTCAGGCAACAGGTGTCAAAAGTTGGGATCCAAAATTTGAGGGACTCCATAGGCACTTTTGAAAATGTTAGCTTTAGTGACAATTCATAAGAATATATTTGTGTTATTAATCACATTGATCTTTATTACAATAGTGCCCAGACTCCAACCAAAACCCACTGTGCTAGGCACTATACAAACTAAAAGTCATAGATCGCCCCAGAGAATTTACCATTGGGAAATAAAATATCAGAATGTGTGTAGCAAAGTAAATAATTTTTTTCAAAAATCTAATTTTTTTATCCTACAACAGGAACTTAAGAACAGGCTAACTTATGGTCCTCCTACACTGGTATTCTTTCTTCATAAGCAACCAATAGAGGGTGTAAAAATCCCTGCAACACACCTGAATTATCAAATTTTGTACCACAGAGGATATTTCTCACTGGCCCCAAGTAGATAGATCGGATTTTGCCCTGACGCTTGAGAACTGATAACACCTGTAATGTTATCCTGGCTACTAGAGCAATGCACATTTCATATGAAAACAAACTCTACTGCAATCATTTTTTGAAGATTGCTGCGTTGTTCACTTAAATAATATCCTGCACGGGGGGGTTCCATGGGTTAATTAAGTATAATCTAAAAAGGGAGTGCCCTTTTGTATGTTTTAAATGTGTTGCCTTTAAATTCAATTAAGTGTCCCTATGAATAAAGCAAACCCCCTCTTACCCTTAGGTGGATTAAACTGCATTTGATAGAACCCAAAACTGCCATTTTGTGGGGAAATCAGCTCAGGGGCTACACAGTAATCAGACAGGTGAAGCTCAAGCACAGTGGACTTCACACTCATTACCAGTCATGGGATGATGCCCAAGGAATGAACATACTTTAACAGCTTTGGATGATAATAGTGCCTTTTATCACCTCACCCATCAGAGAAACACAACAGCCACTGAGCAGAAACATGGCAGCTTTTGATAAGAATATGGCAGTGTCACAAAGCAGCAGTGGGGAAGACTACCTTTCCAAAACTGATACCACAGTCAGAAGAAGTTAGGTGGTGAGAACAATCACCCAAACTGAAGTTTGGCCAGGGATAACACCTGATTTTTGCAGAAGTGCCATGACTACTTTAATGACCATCCACAGTAAAGATCTCAGCTTCACGTCTTATTTGAACATGGGAACCTCCAGCATGCAAAGTTTCCTCAGCCAGACAGCATTATGTAACACTGACGCGACACATAAAGCCACCACTATCCGTTCTTCTAGCACTTTGGTTTTCATTCTAAGCCCCCCCTTGGATTGTGAAAGCTGCCACATTTGAAGCCAAAGGTGGCAAGATTTGCACCTACTTCAGTATCACACACTTTGAACCTACTATAAATTGACAGTAGGCAGATCTTATTGGACAACAATATCAATAAGAGTCCTTAAAAGAGTTATTTATGCTAAGGCACTTCAGACACTGAGCTTTTTACCCAGAGGTTTTTCTTGCTCCAGCATCCTCCCCCATATAGGCAGGTATACCACCTTCTGATGCCAAGAGAAAACATAACTGGAAGCAAAATACTTACTGACTAAAGGAAGGAAGGGGCAGCTTGCAGTACTCTGCCAAAAAATGGCCTCCTTAGGGTTGCAAAAGCTTGTGTCTCTGAGATTTAAAGGCCCAACCACAAAATGCTTGGCTCTCCCAGATTTAAAGGGCCAGGTGCCAGAAAAGTCTTTGCTGGAAAATACCCCTGAAAAATGCTAACAGTGGTGACTGGGAAGCTGAGGAGATTCTAATATAACAGTTAAAAGGGCTTCACTTGTTTTTTATTTCAATGTACTCACATTTCCCCTTCAGTCTCCCATGCTCTCTCATACACACATAGCATGCCACTGCCCCATTCTCTCTGGCCCACTGGTACCCCAGCCACCAGAGAGCAACAATTTCATTTCATAGCAACTGATGAGATTGTGACATTTGTTTTCATTCTGCCCTGGAATGAAACCAAAACCTTTCAAACATTTTCACATAAGCATTACTGTCAAAATGTCAATTTTCAGAGTGAAAGCTGAATGCTTTGATTGGGGCCTGTACTTGCATGCAGCCTTGTAGTTAGGCAACTAGTTGGGGATGTGGGAAACCCAGGTTCAAGTCCCTGATGCTCCTGATTCTGAGCAAAGTTCTCTGTCCCAGATCACTCTGAATGAGGCAGAATAGGGACTAGACTATGGGGTCTCCCACATTCCTTCCTACCACTGGGCAGTAGAACATAAGGCCACATATTTTCTGTCACAAAAAAAAAGAGCAGTAGTGGGGGTGTTGCCGGCAAAGAGGGCCGAGGACAGCAACAGGGGGGGTTCATTGCCCGGTGTGCGCCGCACTAATTAACACACCAGGGTGGAGAAGCAATACCAAGTTTATTTGAGCCCAAATAAGGTGCAAGGGAGACATAGCAATCTCAAATCCTGCACACAGATACAAACAGCTCTCTCTCGTTATACATGATTTCAGCTAAGCATTTCCATTCCCCCCACACTCCTCATCCCCCTTTACCCCCCTTCTTGCCCCTCCCGTCTATTCCCATGTACCAAATACACTTTGCAATAGCAATTACACTAAACAAGTTAAATCATACTTGGCAAAAACCACTTTAGCTCGTTAGTAACTCTTCTGTGAACAGTTATCTTGTTTTACTCCCTCTTTGAGCAAGCAGGCTCATTATAGCAGGCCTTGTTATTACCTTCTGGTGCAGGTGTTGTAACTGATAACCATTCTTTGTTGCCGGCCTGTTAGGTCAATTAAAGTTCAGACATAAACATGGAAGCACTTTGGTCAGACATGGAGTGACTTTAGTTCATTCAGGCCTACTACAAAAGGCTTTATTGACACTTATGGTTTTCCACCCTCCTGAGTTACCTAGAGTCATGCCTAGTGACACCAACAGGGGTGAAATCAGAACTCCTGATTTACACTACACTTTGGCCCCACCCTTAAATGGACTGGCTCCCTGGGCAAATACCAAGCTGTCTTCTGGGATCTCAGTTTGGGCCTGCCCCTTCTCTCTTCCATTTGCAGCATCAGATTTAAGCCAAACCAAAACAAACAGTCAAATAGCTCGGTCTGTAATATGGACTCCTAATGCACAGGATTAGGAGTTACAAGGGGGTCCTAATTCAGGGGTGAGGCCAGAGACTGAGACAAGGAGGTCTGTGAGCTGCATATGAAGAACTGCACTGAGGTTCTGCCTCAGAGATGCTCGTGGGAAGTGGATTCCAAAGCACCAAGTTTTTCCTTTTCAGAACTGCTGGAACATATTCCTCAGCAGTGCCTTAAATGAATCCTCCAGCTCATGCAGAAGCTAGTTCAGTTAATAGTCTCAAATTCCTCCAGCCCTTATCTACTACCCATCTCCCCAGGCTCAGCTCAGCTACCAGGGCTGGTTTTGGCTTGAGAATTTGGCCCACGTTCTCTCAATGTCTCTGAGGAGGAGGAGTATTCTAGTAACTATGGAGCCGAGTATTTGCCATAAACCTGAATTATTTGAATGCATATTAAATATTTCTAGAGGTAGGGTGTGAGACCCGGATTCCTTTTGGTGCCAACTGGCAGCACGTGGGTGTACAGGGGTCCCTGGATAGGATATCTGCATAATAGTTCCCCAAAGGATTACATGTGAGAGCAGCCCACTGGTCGTCATAATCATTGTGAACTGTCTGTATGGATAATATTTAAGAAGTTATGTATCTATACTGAAAATTGTGCTCTTCAGGCCATGGAGTTAAGACAGGTTACCAGGTGGTGACAGACTTCAGAGATGTTCCTTTCAGGCAGGAGGTAACTGACACCTATCTTCCTGTCTGGCCATATATGTACTGTGTATTGTATGCCTCACGGTATATGCCTATTTCCATACTAAGCCAAGTGCTAACAGAGAGATTGCCAAATCTACAAGAAAGGACATCTACATGATGAGGCAAACAGCAGGGGCTGTCCTGTTTTCACTAAAGACAAAGAATATGTCTGGTATATCTTGGAGTGCAGGAGGACACATAGAATCCTTCACTTAGGAGGTAAACTGACAGTGTTCACGTCTCATGAAAGAAGGGTCACAGCCAGCCTGGGTGTGCAATGCACATGGATGGCTTGCTCAAACGGGGCAAACAATACCAGATGTGGCGCATCTCCCTTTGGAGGTGCACCAGCCAGCCCCCTTTGGAGTACCGCCACCAGAAGCTCTCAAGAAGTTGGGGGGGGGGCAGGAGGTCGTCCTGCCCATGCTCCACCCCAAGGCCCCACTTCCACTTGGCCTCTTCCCCCAAGGCCCGGCCCACGCTGCTCCTCTTCCCCCAAGGCCCTACCCTTTCGCCGCCTCTTCCTGCTGTGTGTGCCTCTCCACTCCCTCCCCCTTGTCACTTGCCCTTAAGGCGGGAAAAAAGTGATGGGGGCAGAGAGGAGTGAGTGGCAGGCAAGGTGGCCTTGTGGGAGGAGGTGGAAAGGAGCAAGCAGTAGGTGGGGGGGCTTGGGAGAAGAGGCAGAGTGGGGCGGAGCTTCAGAGGAAGAGGTTGAGCAGGAGTAGTGCCTCAAGGTGGGGCAGGGGTGAAGCACATGCAGGGCCTTAGGGGAAGGAGGCCAAGCGGGGCTTCAGGGCGGAGCGGGGGCAAAGCCACAGTCTGGGTGCCAGTGGCCCCCACCACTTCTAGGGCACTTTCGGCGCTTGTGCCCAACCTGCCCAAATGCAAGAATCACCCTGTGTATTACCGCCTATGGTAATACACTAATAGGAATGAATGTATCCCACTAATTAAGTCTATGCTCTAGAATGCCCCTTATGATTTCATTTCCTATGGTTCCAATTGGTTCCAATACTTGCTCCTACTTGAAGCTCTGTGCTTTGTTAAATAAACTTATACTTGATTTCACTATGTACAAAACTAAGCACTGTGTGTTAAGCAGAGTGGTGAGCTGAGGTGGAACTGACAAACTGGAATGCAGTGTTTCTTTGGAAGCAGCAGATCAGTGAATACTGCCTGTGTCCGGTGGACCGGGAGCTGGACACTCCAGGTAAATGCTCAGAGGGCTTGAGGGTTGGCATGTGTCTATCACTAACCATTAGAGTGACATAGGTGGCCCATAGGGAAAAGCTTGTGTTGCCTATAGCTGGTGGCTCTGACCGCTGGAAGGCAGAGACAAGACTTTCTCATGCTAAGGGCAGGTGGTAGCAAGGTCCCTCACAACCGTGGGCAGCATCACAGCTGTTGGATTCTGGAGAAAGTTCCAGCTCAGGTCTTAGGGCCTGATCTCCTTACTCTACTAGGTGCACAACTCTCATGACTTCAGTAGAAGTGCTTCATGCATATGGCTTCTTGGATAGGACTCTCTTTTCTCTAAGCTGGTATGAAAAGGTTGGGAACTAGCTTTCAAATGTATGAAACAAAAGCATTGTGCTGCTATGGTTTTAATTCATATTGCTGGGTTATTCTTCTGAGAATAAATGTTTAGGTGGACTAATTCTACCCCATTTTACAATCCCTGCCCAAAATGCATCTTGTCTAACAAGAATAATATTATTTGCATATAATTTCTCTCCGCAGCACACCTGTCATGTGAATTATGAGTAACTCAGCACTCTCGTACCATGCAAGTGATCACAGGAGTCAGCCCATAATTTAGATTTAACGAGGCAGTTTTTTCAAAGCTATAAGCAGCTGCTAATTAAAACCATTTGAGGATGAACAGTTATGCCCCTAAAATAATCTTACAATGTTATTATTGGAAAACACATACAGAGCTCATTTTGCTTTTTTCTAGGAATCTAAAGTTCGAAACATAAGAATAGCACCCCAAAATTAAACTGCAAAAATGTATTAAACGATTAAAAACTGAAGTGCTTTGAGGTGGTGCCACTGTACCCCAGGCATGTAGCCCCTTCATGCTGTAGGAATTGTGTAAGGCACTTGAGAACCAGGCCCACAAATGTTTCGCCACACGCTCCACTCTGCACAGGAAACTTTTACGTGAGGGGAAGCTGGGAATAGAGTTTGCAGTTCTGTCAGACGTGGATGTGGCTTCACCTACACCAAAAGTTGCGGACTGGCGGGAAAAAAGGGCAGTCAGTCAGGTACATTTAGGTGGGTGCAGTTTCCAGTCAGTGTAGGAGATAGGAAAGTGGGAGTCAGAGAGAATCATAAGGGAAGGGAGCGGGACTGGGATAACTGCCAATGAGAGAGAAAAAGAGAGCACAATGCAAGAGCAATGAGGGGCATTTTAAAAACACTCATCATTTGTTAGCCAGCAGCCTCGCTCTCCTCTCTGTGCTTACAGTGGCGGTTGGAATGTTTTCTGGGGAGTGTTCTTCAGCCTGAGCCAAGAGAGCTCTGCCAGAGACTGGAACAGGCTGATATGGTCCAGCTCAGTGGCCCACCATGGGGGAGCAAGGCACTTTATTGAGAGTGGGTGAGGGACGAAATTATTAAACTGATTTAACAGATGGGAAAACCAAAGCCACAGAGTGAGTCAGCAGCATAGCCAAAGCTGGGCCCCCAAACTCCTGTCGCCAGGGCCCTGCGCTAACCATTAGGTAGCCCTGTTTCTAGTATTTCTTACAAGCTTGTTCTGACATCAATAATTAACATATGTGATGTGATCTGAGATTCAAAAGGGAGCTAGGTGGGCAGCTTAGGGATCAATTGGGAACCACCTATACCTCAAGCCTAAAAGCACTCCGTGCAGTCCCCCCACCTGATTTGATACCTGATACTATCGGTAGGCAATTTTCTGTTTGCATGAGAGTCCTTTAATCCAAGGCCAACATGAATTATTTTTTCCAATAAGATTTTATGAGCCACAGTATTACAAGATTTACCAAAATCCAGCAGCCATCTTCTTTTTAAATATAACTCTCTAGGGGATTGAAGGGCAGTTCTGCTTAAAAACAAATGTATTACTTCTACTGCACTGCTGCATCCACTAATTTCAGAGAGACAAGGTGAGTGAGGTAATATTTCTTATTGGATCAGCTTCTGTTGGTGAAAGAGACAAGCTTGCAAGGGGCACAGAGCTCTTCTTCAGGTCTGGGAAAGGTACTCAGAATGTCACAGCTAAATGCAAGGTTGAACTAATCGTTTAGCATACGTAGTTAACACATATTGTAAGAGACCATTCAAGGTGAAGTGGCCAATAACACTTCTGCAGTCATAGGTCAAAGGGGAAGGGAGCGTAGTGGGTTACAGATTGTTTTAATTAGCCATAAATCCAATGTCTTTATAAAAAACATATTTAGTCTATAGCAAAGTTATAAATTTAAGCTCCCAGGCTCGCCTTTTGAAAGTGTTGTGCAGGTTTCCTTTGAGATTGAGGACTGATGAGTCAGATATAGACTGATTGCTTTGTGAAAAGTGTTCACCCACAGGTGTTTTTGTCTTTTACCATTTTCCTGTGAGTTCATTCGAGAGTGTAGTGATTGTCTGATTTCACCCACATAGTTGTTATTGGGGCATTCACTGCACTGGATGAAATATACCACATGTTGTGATAGGAGTGTGTAGGATCCATGGATCTTGAAAGGTGTGTTGTGAAGTTGGAGCAGTGGAGCTGTGTTTAGAGGTTTTGCATCTGGTGTTATGGCAGAGTCCGGTGCCCCTGTAAGTGAATGTGTCCAGGTCCCAGCGGAGTTTGCTTTTGATGATGAGCTTGGTGTAGCTGGGGATTGTTTGAAGGCCAGAAGAGGGGGGTTCATAAAAGATTTCTTTCAGGATGTGGTTCCCCATTGAGTATGGGTTGATACATGACAACTAGGGGTGTGTGGTTAGAGGTGGTTTTTTCCATATTGAAACAGTTCTCTTGGGATATTTGAGTGCCCCATTCCATGATGTGATCTACTTCTCTAGTGGAGTGTCCTTGTTTGGTGAAGGCAGTTTTACATGTTCTAAGGTGTGTATCCTGGATTTTCTCTTCTGAGCATATTTTTGGTATCTGAGTGCGTGGCAATAGGTAGATTCCTTGGTGTGTTTGTGGTGGTTACTGGCTCTGTGAAGGTAAGGGTCTGTGATCTGTGGTTTCTTGTATATAGTTGTCCGGGGGGTTCCATTGTTAAAGCTCATCATGATGTTCAGAAAGTTTATGCTGGCGTGAGAGTGTTCTAGAGCGTGTTTGATGGATGGGTTGTGGACATTGAAGTCTAATAACAGCTATTACCTCACCCACCTTTTCTCTCTAATATCATAGGACCAACATGGCTACATCACTGCAAATCCACTAATTCTGTAATCCTCTAACACATAGGATTGCCAGGCTGGATCATAGCAGTGGTCCATCTAATCCAGTATTCTGTCTCCAACAGTGGTTAATAGCAGCTGTTCAGAGAAAGGAGCATCAAACCCTGCAGTAGTAATAATGGGATAATCTACCTCCAGGGAAATTTTTCTTCTGATCTCAATAATTAGAGATAGACTTGTACCCAGAAGCATGAGGATTTATATCCCTTTCAAAATTTGTGTGTATGGGTTTTTTAAATATTCACTATTATAAATATGGACGTTCTTGTTATAAATATGATGCCCAGGGTATTTTTTTTATATAATATGTCTAGGCTGTTGGCTTCATGTGATCTTGTGACAGTGAGTTCCACATATTAATCATTTGTTGTGTGAAAAGGCATTTCCTTGTACATTTTGAAATTGCCACCTTTCAGGGCTTGGCTACACTTACAAGTTGCAGCGCTGGTGGAGGCTTTCCAGCGCTGCAATTACACCCCGTCCACACTTGCAGGGCACAACCAGCGCTGCAACTCCCTGGTTGCAGCGCTGGCTGAAAACCCATCCCGGCAGGGGTATAAGGAGTGCAGCGCTGGTGATCCAGCGCTGCTCAGCAGGTGTGGACACTCACCAGCGCTTTAATTGTCCTCCAGGGAATAAGGAGTTATCCCAGAATTCCTGTTCAGCCACTCTGCTCATCAGTTTGCACTCTACTGCTCTTGCCTCAGGTGACCCGCCCTTTAAATGCCCGGGAATTTTAAAAATCTCCTTCCTGTTTGCTGCAGCCAGGTGTGTGTGGAGTGCAATCAGTTAATCTTTCCAGGTGACCATGCCTCCACGCGGCAAACGAGCCCCAGCATGGAGCAATGGCGAGCTGATGGACCTCATCAGTGTTTGGGGGGAGGAATCTGTGCAGGCACAGCTGCGCTCCAGCCGTAGGAATTACGATATCTTTGAGCAGGTATCAAGGTCCATGCTGGATAGGGGCCATGATCGGGACGCACTACAATGCAGGGTGAAAGTTAAAGAGCTGCGGAGTGCCTATTACAAAGCCCGCGAGGGCAATCGCCGATCCGGAGCTGCCCCCACGACCTGCCGTTTTTACAGGACGATGGACGCGCTATTTGGGGGTGACCCCACTGCCAATCCCAGGACAACGATGGACACTTCTGAGCAGGCTGGGGGACAGGAGGAGGAGGAGGCGGAGGCGGAGGCGGAGGCAGGGGGGGAGGAAACCGCGAGTGAAGCTCCTGGGATAGGGGAAGACACCCCAGAGTGGGCATGCAGCCAGGAGCTCTTCTCAAGCCAGGAGGAAAGTACCCAATCGCAGCAGCCAGCAGTTGCAGAAGGACAAGCAGAGGAGCGGGTTACCGGTAAGCGGCTTTTATTTTCTGGGTGGAAATGTTTCTGGAGAGGAAGAGGGGTTATGGCTGCGTGCATGCCAGACTAGATGTGGAATAGCCCGTTGATGTGGTCTATCACGTCGCAGTAATCTGCTTCAGTTATCTCAGCAAAAGTTTCATCCAGAGCGTGGGCAATATGCCTGCGCAGGTTTATAGGCAGAGCCACTGTGTTCCTTGTCCCAGTCACGCTGACGCGTCCGCGCCACTGTGCTGCGAGTGGTGGGGGGACCATTTCTGAACACAGGCAAGCCGTATAGGGTCCCGGGCGGAATCCACATTGCTCTAAAAGAGCCTCCCGCTGTTCCCTAGTGACTCGCAGCAAGGAGACATCTTCCAGGATTAACTCCTGTGAAAAATGTTGGGAGACTCTTTAGTGAAGAGATAGGGAGATAGTGAAGATCACCCCTGCAGCTGCATCTTCACTCAACCCCTCTATCACTGCAGATTACCCGAAGCAACCAGCTCCCCTCTATCAATCAAGCCCCACTTCTCCCTCTATAAGCACCCCTCACTCACCATTTCGTGGCTTCTGTCGTGTTATGCGTGTGGTAAAAGAATGCTAAAGTGAGAACTCCCTCAGTGTAACAATTCATGTCTGGAGATAGTGGATACAATGCTGCCCCTGTTAAATGTTGTCATTTCTGGGTTTCTACAGTGACCTTGACTACTGGACTGAGCAGATGTTCCACAGCACAGAGGCTTCAAAATTTGAGAAAAAAACCCCGAAAGAGCAAAGAGGACATGCTGAAAACTGTTCTTCATCACTCTGCTAGAGAGAGTAAGGAATTGAAGGAGTGGAGAGAGAAGGAAAGCAGGATCCGCAAGAGAAATGCAGTGGCCAAGAGGAAAAGCACAGAGCGGCTGCTAAGCATCCTGTCGCGCCAAGCGGACTCTATCGAGTCACTCGTTGCCATGCAAGCAGAGCACTACCGTGCTACTCCCCCACCCCCCCGTCCCAAAGCTTTTTGCCTTGTGCCCCAATGTCAGCTCAAACCACCTTTCCCCAGCATTCAGGTTCTTACCACCACCACCTGCCTCCAACACCTGTAAACAGCACTCCAGACAGGACATATGCAAACTTGTGACTGTACAGTTCACCAACCCACACCCCTGCCCTCTTGTGTTCATGAAATGTTGTGTGTCTGTCTGTCAAGGAAGTTATTTTATTTTCAATAAAACAATTCTTGGCTTTGAAAACAAACAGTCTTTATTATAGCAGATAGTGAAAGATACCTTAGCCCAGTAAAGAAAGAGGCACTGCAAATCATTTTAGGGGTAATAGAATAACAGTGTAAACAGTGCAATTCACTCCCATGCAAGGCAGCAAACATTACTGTTGGCTTTCAGCCTCAAATTCTTCCCTCAAGGCATCCCTAATCCTTGTAGCCCTGTGCTGGGCTTCTCTATTAGCCCTGCTCTCTGGCTGTGCAAATTCAGCCTCCAGGACTTGAACCTCGGTGGTCCATGCCTGACTGAATGTTTCACCCTTCCCTTCACAAATATTATGGAGGGTACAGCAAGCGGATATAACCGCGGGGATGCTGCTTTCCCCCAAGTCTAGCTTCCCATACAGAGATCTCCAGCGAGCTTTTAAACGGCCAAAAGCACACTCCACAGTCATTCGGCACCGGCTCAGCCTGTAGTTGAACCGGTCCTTGCTCCTGTCAAGCTTCCCTGTATAGGGTTTCATGAGCCAAGGCAGTAACGGGTAAGCGGGGTCTCCAAGGATCACAATGGGCATTTCGACGTCCCCTACTGTGATCTTCCTGTCTGGGAAAAAAGTCCCTGCCTGCATCTTCCTGAACAGGCCACTGTTCCGAAAGATGCGTGCATCATGCACCTTTCCAGGCCAGCCTGTGTAAATGTCAATGAAACGCCCGCGGTGATCCACAAGCGCCTGGAGAACCATAGAGAAATACCCCTTACGATTAATGTACTCTGATGCCAGGTCAGGGGCGGGGGGCCAGAATAGGAATATGCGTCCCATCTATCGCCCCTCCACAGTTAGGGAAACCCATTTGTGCAAAGCCATCCACAATGTCCTGCACGCTCCCCAGAGTCACGGTCTTTCTTAGCAGGATGCGATTAATTGCCTTGCAAACTTGCATCAAAACGATTCCAACGGTCGACTTTCCCACTCCAAACTGGTTCCCGACCGACCGGTAGCTGTCTGGAGTTGCCAGCTTCCAGATTGCAATAGCCACCCGCTTTTCCACCGTCAGGGCAGCTCTCAATCTTGTGTCCTTGCGCCGCAGAGTGGGGGCGAGCTCAGCACACAGTCCCATGAAAGTGGCTTTTCTCATACGAAAGTTCTGCAGCCACTGCTCGTCATCCCAGACTTCCATGACGATGTGATCCCACCACTCAGTGCTGGTTTCCCGAGCCCAAAAGCGGCGTTCAACGGTGCTGAGCATTTCCGTGAATGCCACAAGCACTTTAGTGTCACACGCGGCAGGAGAATCGATATCGATATCATCGTCAGACTCCTCACTGTCACTTTGGAGCTGAAGGAATAGCTCGACTGCCAAACGTGTTGTGCTGGCGACACTCATCAGCAGAGTCCTCAGCAGCTCGGGCTCCATTTGCCACAGAAATCACGATTCACACAGAGAGTAAAACAGAAAGACACTCACAATGGTGCCAAACGTTGCCGGAAAGAGTGAATGCTGGGATGTGAAGCGATGCACCACGGGGCGTTGGCACACAGGAAGCGGAATGACCCGCACACTTCCTTCCCCTTCCCACAATACTCAGCGCCAAAATGGGACGAGGTGCTCTGTGGGATAGCTGCCCACAATGCACCTCTCAATACAGCGCTGGAAAGTGCTGCAAGTGTGGCCACACTGCAGCGCTGGCCCTACACAGCTGCATGACCAGCGCTGTAACTACCAGCGCTGCAACTTGTAAGTGTAGCCAAGCCCTCAGTTTCATTGAATGTCTCCTTTTTACATCAGTCTCTGACCAGATACTTAACACAATATTAACAACAAGGGGGGAAGAAAAGCAACCCCCAAATAAGGAAAGAACAGACTAATGTTCAGATAAATTAGATGTATTCAGGCCAGCAAGGCCTGATGAAATTCCCCCTAGAGTATTTAACACCTATCTGTAGCAATTTCAGACCATTAACAATTATCTTTGAGAACTCATGGAGGATGGGTGATGTCCCAGATGACTGAAGAAGGGCAAACATAGTATCTATATTAAAAAGGAGACTATAGAGGACCTGGGGAAGTATAGACCATCAACTTAACTTCAAAACATGGAACGATACTGGAAGAAATTATTAGACAATCAGTTTGTAAGTACCTAGAGGGTAATATGTTGATAAGTAATAGCAATATGAATTTGTCAAGAAAAAAACAAATCATGCCAAACCAACCAAATTTCCTTCTTTGACGGGGTTACTGGCCAAGTGGATGGGGGGAGCAGTAGAAGTGATGTATCTTGATTTTAGTAAAGCTTTCGACGTAGTCCCACGACATTCTGAAAGCAAACTAGGGAAATGTGATCTAGAATTACTATAAGGTGAGTGCAAAACTGGTTGAAAGACCATACTCAAAGAGTAGTTATCAATGGTTTGCTGTCAAACTGGGAAGATATGTCCAGTGGGATTCCACAGAGGTTTGTCCTGGGTCCAGTAGTAGTCAATAATTTGGATAATAGAGTGGCAAGTATGCTGATAAAATTTGTGGCTCACACCAACCTGGGAGGCATTGCAAACACTTTGGCAGATAAGATTAGAATTCAAAATGACCATAACAACTTGGCTAATTGCTCTGAAATCAACAAGATGACATTCAATACGAATAAGTGCAAAGTACTACACTTAGGAAGGAAAAAATCAAATGCATGATTACAAAATGGGGGATAACTGGCTAGGCAGTAGTATTGCTGAAAAGGATCTGGGGTTATAGTGGATCACAAATTGAATGTCAACAATGTGATGCAGTTTCAAAAAGGCCGATGGCATTCTGGGCTATATTATCAGAACTGTTGTATGTAAGACACTCCGCTCAACACTGGTGAGGCCTCAGCTGAGATATTGTTCTAGTTCTGAGTGTCATACTTTAAGAAAGATGGGGATAAACTGGAGAGTCCAGAGGAGAGCAACAAAACTGAGAAAACCTGACTTGCAGTTTTTTTTAACCTTTCCTTGTATATGTTTAATCTTGAGACCAGAAGACTAAGTGGGGATCTGATAACAGTCTTCAAATGTAAGGGGTGTTAGAGGGAGTATGGTGATCATTTGTTCCCCATGTCCACAGAAGGTAGGACAAGAACTAAGCATCTTAATTTGCAGCAAGGGAGATTTAGGTTAGATGTAAGGAATAACTTTCCAACTAGGAGGACAGTTAAACACTGGAATTGGCTTTCAAGGGAGGTTGTGGAATCTCCATCATTGAAGGTTTTTAAGACCAGGTTGGACAAACACCTGTCAGGGATGATCTAGGTTTACTTAGTCCTGCCTCAGTGCAGCCCTACATTTCTGTGAGTCTATGACTGATCTTTATGACTAGGGAAGAAAAAAAAAAAAAAGGAAAAAGATAAAAACCTCTAGATCCAGTTAAGTATCTCTGCAATACCCTTTCTGTTGAGAAGTGATACAGACTATTCATTTAGCTCCTCAGCAAGGTCCTTATACTTCTTAATCACTCCCTTGTGTCCAGCTCACCCACTTTGTGTTTCTGATATACTTTAAGCATTTCTTGCTATTTGCATTATACCTTCAAATTCTGTTTTAGCTCTAGTCCTCATTTCCTTTATGTAGTTATAGCCTACTCTAACTTATGTCACCTTCTGCCAGGTGTCAATGGCAGCAACAAGCTAGGTTCAGTCTGTCCAGGGGGGCTTAGCATGCCCCACACAACAGTTCTCTAATCCAGGGGTTCTCAAACTTGATTGCATCGCGACCCGCTTCTGACAACAGATATTACTACACGACCCCAGGATGGGGGACCAAAACCTAAGCCTGCCCGAGCCCCACTGCCCCAGGAGGGGTGGCCAAAGCCGAAGTCCAAGGGCTTCAGCCCCAGGCCAGGGGCCTGTAACCTGAGCCCTGCCAGCCTGGGCTGAAGCCCTTGGGCTCTAGCTTCAGCCCCAGGCAGTGGGGTTTGGTGTTCAGCCCTGGGCGGTGGTGCTTGGGTTTTGGCCCTGGGCCCCAGCAAGTCTAACGCCGGCCTTGGTGACCCCATTAAAACAGGGTCGCAACCCACTTCGGGGTCCCAACCCACAGTTTGAGAACCACTGCTCTAATCCAAATTCTCTCTAGCTCACACAGAAGCAGCCTGTGATCTTCTTAATAATCCAGCCATTCACTTTAGGGCATTGCATTGAACTGCCTTGACAAAGAAAGGTTTTGAATTTCTTTTGAGTCTGCTTTCAAAGACAAAAATTATTCAGGTCAAGCTATTGTCCATGGAGTAGTCTGGTTAACGCTGACAAAGACCTTTCATGATCAGTTCCCAAAGCCCTTATGCCTACACTTCACATCTGTCCTGAACGACAGTCATCTGCATTGAATGAAAAATTCCCTCCATTCTCTTCCCCATAGAAAGGGCATTATCAACACTTTTTCTCATTGCCTCAGAAATATGGAACTAGAGCTTCTACTTACTGGATTATTAAATTATATGACAAGTATCAAATAAATACATAGCTATATTTCCCAGAAGGTCAGCTGGTAGCTTAAGTTACTGAGTACAGTATAGTTCAGATACTGATTACCTTATAAAGAGCAATTCCTAAACCCTAATGAAAATGTAATGTATAGCGAGAGCCAACAAATTAACAACTGCCCTGACACTACATTGTGCTAATTGGAGTCTTCCTGAAATACAGGAGTCTTTGTTGATTATAAAGAAAAGGGCTACTCCAAACTGTACTTTTAATGAAGCAACTGTGTTCAGCTCTCCTGGTGTTTTGTTGTTCTCTCTTTCATGTTTATCTTTGGTTTATTTTAGGGGGAGGGTGGAGGTTCCAAAGAAATCCCTGTCACATTCATTTCCCCATCCCCAGCATATATCTGATGTGAGAAAAATAGTAGACAAAAATCTTTACTTAATGTACAAGTCACCCCCAGACATAGTGATTCTAATTTGTGTGTTCCAATACACTCTCATTATTATAGTGCCATCTGTAGTACAGAAGGCCATAGAGTGGGAAACTAGGGGTGGGATTTTGACAAGAACGGCATTGGCCTCACTGCTCCCATTGAAGTAAATGGTAGAACTCCCACTGATTTCAGTAGGTGCGGTACTGGGCCAGCACTGAATGGTTTGAAAATCCTATTCCACTGTGTTAGGTGGGTGAACGATAGTCTCAATTAGGCTACAATTCTCTTTGGCACAGGTCCTATGTCATAGTGACAGCCTTGATTGGGGCTTATTGTGACAGAGGACACTAAACCTTGGCTCAAAATGCCCCTAGTCAGAGTGAATAGCATGAAGCGTATCATCCAAGGAAGGTTATTCAATCACTTCAAAATGGACCATTTTCACACCGTGCTGTGAGATTTCAAATTTATAATTTTATTATAATCTGAATAGAGGTGATATTTAAAGAGCAGAGAAAATGACTATACAAAGAATTTATAGAACATTCATTTACATACTGGATACTTTTTGTTTTTTACAGTTTCAAGAATGTTCATGGAGTAGTTCACTAATAGGTAAGGCAGAGAAGGAAACATTAAAATTTTAATGATACTGTTGGATACATGGGAACCATTTAATTAAAAGCCTTTAAAAACATGGCTTTCGGCATTTTTGTAGTTTAACACTGTAAGATTATAGTAGCACATTTAACAAGCAGGTTAATAGGAGCGTGGCTAAATACATGTGGCAACTTGCTGGCATTACTTATGAGACTGCATATACACATCTATCAAAATCCTTAGAAGGAAAGTGCTATACTATTTAGTCATGTATTCACCATGAACCAAAGTTTTATGAATGTGTTTATGTATATACTACACAATTATATTTACTGTACTATTTTGCTTTGTGTTTTTAAATATATTCCATATGAAAACAAAGCATGTGATAATATACCATAAAAAGGAACACACATTAGAAAGGGTCTCTTAGTAACTATGGCAATTTCCTCCTTCCCATTACTCAGCACAACCTAAGTTCCCAGGTAAGCACCTTGAAGAGCCCAGATCTGAATTCCTAGTGCTCCTAAAAGCCCACCAAATTCAATAGGCATTCAGAATTCACAAGGAATGCAGAATAAGGCCCACAATTGCAAAGCCTGTTTACTGGAAATCAAACTTTCCATCCTCAGCAGACTGGGGCCAAAGACTGCGCAGCGGTTGACACCAGCTTTTATGGAGACACAGTGAAACTTAATTTATCTCACACAGAATCTGAGAGCCATAATTCACACAATGGGTTAGACTGAGTGCGGGTGTGACTCCACTCATGTCCCCAATGAAGAACCTCCAGCTGGAACGTAGGAGAAATTTCAGTTGAGAATATTCAGTAAGTTCCAGCTGGCCAGCTAGGTTTCAAAATCGAGTAATGGATCTATTAGCCTTCTGGTTCCTGAGGATATGGAAATGAAACCAAAAGAGACCAACAGAGACCAATTTGTTTATTGTAATGGAACCCACCAGAATTCCTACTTGGGCCACTGGTCACAATGTTTTTGAAAGAAATCAAGGTTACCAAATAAACAATCTCACTGAATTCTTTTTAGATGGTATGAAAACATTGTTTGATTAATCAACCTGTTTGATGGAAGAATGAAAGTATTTGGTACAAATCAGAGGCACTTGCCATTGTTGCTTCAATGGTAGCTTTACTTTGAACTGCCTAACCTTTCTATATACATACAATTCTCACTGTTACTAATGTAAGCCACTTGTAATTTTGCCCAAAGCCCCCATACAAAAGTATACAATTATTTACACTGAATTCATGGTTATACAAATTATTTGGTATCAAATTTTGTCCTTGGCCCCTGCATAAGGTGCCTGTGGTTCTTCTAATTCTAAAAAAAGGAGGCTGTTAATAAAAGTTAGAACAACCTGTGTGTGTGGGGGGGGGGGGGGGGGGGCTGCGCACTCCTGCGTATCAAGGAAAATTCCATATAACACGGTTTCACCTATAACGCGGTAAGATTTTTTGGCTCCTGAGGACAGTGTTATATCGGGGTAGAGGTGTATGTATATTTATGTTATAAAACTAACTACAGAAACACACACAAATGGGTTTTGGATCAGGATAGGTGGGAATTTGTTATTTAAGCCAACTCTATAATTTTTCCTATCCCGCCTAACTATCGTCTGGTAAAAAGAGACTGAAGCAATTTAAGTCTCAAAATGGGGATAGTTACCACTCAGCCCACTGTGTCTTGTGACTGTGTGCACAGAACACTGCACCATTTTATACATCAGATCACTGATGTGTAGATTTAGCCCTCAAACCGAAGGAACAGAAATGTTTGTCATGTCAAACAATTGGGAATTTCAGTTGTCTGTAACTTCCAATTCCTGTTTCTGGGCCTGATCCTGTTCCCTTTGGGTGAATGGGAATTTTGCAATAGACTTCAAATGGGCCCTCCGCTCTCACAGAAAATTACTACAAGTCACCTACCCTACTATACAGTACACCTCTACCCCGATATAACGCGGCCCGATATAACACGAATTTGGATATAACGCGTGCTCGGGGGGTGGGGGGCGCTGCGCACTCCAGCGTATCAAGGAAAATTCCATATAACATGGTTTCACCTATAACACAGTAAGATTTTTTGGCTCCTGAGGACAGTGTTATATCGGGGTAGAGGTGTCTGTATATTTATGTTATAAAACTAACTACAGAATAACATTTAGTTTTATAAAATACAGATGCCACTATGTTGGCTTACTTGGTCATATGAAGGACACGTGTGACAGATTGTCTTGGACATGGGTAAGAGTAACAAAAAATATTGTTTTCCCTTTTGGATTTCTTGACTCAAGAAATGATTTTAAAAATTCACCTATAAAATGTAACACCAATTCATACAAATTGAATAACAAAAAACAAAACCCCACCTTTCATTAAAAAAAAAACTGTCGAAAAGAACCTATGTATGTAAGAAACTTTGAGGCGGGAGGACCGATTTCATAGTCAAAGCATTATTTCAGAGACACATGAGCTGGGAAGTGGTTTAATACTGTAAAACAAGAGCCTAAATACGAAACTCTATTCTATAGAAAGGCACATGCGACATACTATACTTATGCAAAATAAAACTAAGAAGGCAAAGATCATAAATGGCTTTACTATAAGAACACTCATATAATATATCAAGATTTGATATCTACTATAAATAATTTGGCAGAGGCAAAAATATAAATTATATAAAATCATTTTCTTCTTTGCTTTTCCCTCATTTTTATCCTGTGATTATTAAAATACAGCATCTTTCCTGCTTAACTCTTCATATAAAAATAATAACAAAAACACCATTAACAGAATACATCAATCTTTCTCCACACGACTCATTTTAGTTATCCCTCTCCCATTTAAAATTATACAAGCGAAATAAACTCAGCCTTCTTTATACTAAACATGGAGTAATCTCCCTGAAAAATCCATGTCTCTGCACCCTTCTTAAAAGAAATCAACCTGCACTAACCTTCCCTAACATACATCTTCCCCCTTCTCAGTCAACTCCCACCATTATCATATAAAGATGAAGGGAAGAGCAAATGGTCCTTCACAAACCACCACTCTCTTAAGAGCATCGGTTTGCCAGGGCTATAGCTACCACTGATGCAACTGTGGCAAGTGTCTAAGTAAGAGAATGCATGTGGTTCTAATAAATTTTCCTACAGAAAAAAAAAAAAAAGGCATGATCTAATGAGTTGGCAAATTCTTCCTTTTCTGATACAAGATGGAAAATGGTGCGTGAAAATATAATTAAAACCCTGCACTATAAAGCCTGTCTTCTCTGTTTAATTCAGATATGGATTATGCAGGTTTTGATGGCATCCATCTGCATTCACTCACAATTTGCCCTTTGATGTAAAAACACAATGCTTTGATAGGTCAGAGGCATCTTCAAAGAAAGGATCACACTCTTTGTAACGTTATGCAGATGGAACATCCTCTGCTTTCCTTCTTGGGAACGGTTAGGTTTGGATAATGTAGCTGCAAACTCCCAAGAATGCTTTTTCTCCCACGCTGCTTTCCCTCAAGTCAGTGAAGAGCTCTGAACCAAAGGCTAGGAAGGATTCAGATTTTCTTTTGGGAACCAATCATGACCTTTGATACAAAGTTCACAATGGCACTGGCAGGTTGCTCTGGATCATGCTCTGCAAACAGGTGGCACACGTTATCTGTGGCGCTGCCTTGCTTCCTTGCAACAAATCCAAACACTCTGCAGGAGGCAAAAACAAAAACATGTTACAGAACAGATGGCATCTTATTTCAAAAAGCAAAAGGTTTACTTTCCTCCACCAAACATTATTTTTTTGAAAAAGAAAGTACTTTGCTGCAGGGTTTCAGTAAATGCAACTACTTTTGTCATACCAGTTTAGAGCAGGGGTCTCACACTCAAATGACCACGAGGGCCACATGAGGACTACTACATTGGCCCGAGGGCCGCATTACTGACACCTCCCCTCTGCCGCCCTCGGCCCCGCCCCCACTCCACCCCTTCCATGAGGCCCCGCCCCTGCCCCGCCTCTTCCCACTCCTTCCAGGGGGTGCAGGAGGGGTGTGGGGTGTGTCAGGGGCTCAGGGCAGGGAGCTGGGGTGTGGGATGCAGGAGGGATGAGGGGAGCGGCAGGGGGTCAGCGCAGGGGGTTGGGGTGCAGGAGGGGTGTGGCAGGGGGCTCAGGGCAGTGGGTTGGGGTGCAGGAGGGGTGCAGGGTGTGGCAGTGGGTTCAGGGCAGGGGGTCAGGTGCAGGGAAGGGGGTTGGGGTGCAGGAGGGGTGTGGGGTGCAGCAGGGGGTTCAGGGCAGGGGGTCAGGGTGCGGCAGGCAGCTCAGGGAAGGGGGTTGGGGTGCAGGGTGCAGCAGGGGGCTCAGGACAGTGGGTTGGGGTGCAGGAGGGGCTGGGGGGGGGTGGGCTCTGGCCCGGCACGCACAGGGGGCAGGGCAGGCTCCCTGCCTGCCCGCCTGCCCCCGTGCTGCTCTGGGAAGCGGAACGAACATGAAGGAAGAGAAGCGCAGGAGCGTGTGTTGCTGTTGCTTCAGGCACCTCCCCCAGAAGCTCCCTCAGTCCGCGCTGCTTTGAGCAGCTCCCATTGGCTTGGAGCAGCGAACTGCAGCCACTGGGAGCCGCGATCGGCCGAATCTGCGGACGCGGTAGGTAAACAAACCAGCCCGGCCCACCAGGGGCTTTCCCTGCACAAGCGGCAGAACAAGTTTGGAAACCATTGCTATAGCAATTATTTTTAACTTAAAATTCACTAAACTATTCAAAGTAGGAATCAAGAAACTTTTGGAGCTACTCTCCCTCAACACAATACCCTATCCAACACAGGGTATATTATTTCCACCTTACTGTGTTTTATTCTCTAGGTCTCCAATAGTTCAACACTTTAAATACATTTGGTTAAGGATTAAAATAGGATCTGGAAACTTCAGAGAAAACTTGAAGCACATCTTCAAGTCTGAAGTAGTTTCCTAGGCTAAGAAGCCATTCTTTAGTTGAGATTCAATATAACCACGTAAATACACAGACTAGGACCACTATCAACTTACTTTGCAGAAGGTCCCTCTTTCATCCATCTTGTTGCATAAAGGAGGGGAGTAACAAGAGGTGAGAAATAAAAAGGAAAAAAAGCATTAGTTTGTTATAGGTCATCATCATCAACAACATCTATTAGAAACAGTATTCATCGTCCTTACTTTCTGTCCTGTGGATCCAAAGCACAGAAGATAACAGTGTTCACTGGATAATGTCTTCGGAAAAAGAGTCTGACAGAAGAGAATAAAAGAAATTTTAAGCAACTTTATGACTCAAGGAATAGACTAAACTCCCTGGGCCAGATTGCCAAAATCTCAGCTCCCATTTAGATATCAAAATAAGTAGCCAGATTTTCAAAAGTGTTCAGCACCCAGGACTCTGTCACAATAGGAGTTGCTGGGTGTTGAGGGCTTTGGAAAATATGTCCGCATATGTTACACAAGAGTCAATCTTAAGCGTTAATCCTTCCAGGTACTCAGTGCTGTTGAGTGCCTTCAACATGTATGGTACAGCTGTTGAAGGTAGCAGTACCTTTCAGGAAGCACTCAGCAGCTTGGAAGATTGAACCCTCAGTGCAGAAATAAGACTCATGGTTATGGTTCTATTTATAAAGCATACCACTGTTCAACCACTGGCTCATTTAAATGTCTCAGTAATGAAAGGATCAGTAACATAAGGATGGAACTTAATAACCACATATTTTTAAGTTTAGTAGCTTATTCTTTCCTTTTTGGCTTCTACATATTAGCAGAAATCAATCTTCTGCCAGAGCAACAGGTTAAGAGACGAGGAAGCATCCCACCACACGAAAAGAATAAACCCATGCTTGTTTTCCCAATAGCTTAGACTGATAATATAAAGATAATGGCCCATGAGAGACAGGCCAGAAAACTCCCTTCCAGTGTTCGACTTGGTGCCAGAATTCTCAAACCTGTGTGTCTGAAATTGGATACCTAAACAGAGGTGACTTGAACAGGAAATGCGAGAACACAGCACCCCTGAAAATCAGGCTATGTTAGGTATCTAAAGTTATCAACTCACATTTGAAAATTGTGGCTTATGGTTTGGCTTTCCAAATTCAGACCTAGTACAAATGACTGCAGCTCCATTGAAATCAGGGCGTCCAAGTTTGGCCTGTAATTTTAAACTATCTTTCCCCCCTTATTGAGCAGTTTTCAAATATTTGGAAAAATTCAAAGACTGTGCAGCTACCCTAGTAGTATTCAGCAAGTGAACATAATTTTTAATACAACAGTTTCCATGCACTAAGCACACCAAAGCAATGTCTTGAGTACCGATGGTGCAGTGTCCAATTAAGCCAACACTGCTCTGCAACAGTGTACATTGGACATTACAGTCTGTTTCAGTGAGCAGGATGGGTGGGGAGTGCTGGACGGGGCATTGGAATTACCCTGTATTCTGTTAGAAAATGTTATATGAGATCATTAAATTCAACCTACAGAACATCAGGATGTAGAAGTGCCGTTTGGATGAAGTGTTAATAGCTCAGTATCACATCGAGCCCAATCTGATGTGGGACTGGACTCTACTTATTTAGATCAAAGAAACTGTGTTATTACTATATGAGCCATATGGAGAATGTGGAAAGGGATTAGGAAGAACAATTCCACAGCAGTTTTATTAGTGTACAGCAGTTAGGGTGACCACAAGTCCCAATTTTACATGGATAGTCACAATATCTAGGGCTTTGTCTTATATTGGCACCTACTACCCCCCACCCCCGTCCTGATTTTTCACACTTGCTGTCTGGTCGCCCTAACAGCAGTGTCTGGCCGGAGATCAATACCCCACTTCACTTACTTTCTTTGATTATCTGTCAGTGTGATCCCCTGAGCAGACACCTTGAAATGGACAACAGTAGAGATGGGAGGCGGATCTTGCATCAGTGTTACGCTCAGGGCTTTCTGCACTGCCTGATAGCCTGTGAGGGACTCCATTTCCACAGAGTTCAGATACCAAACATTGCATGCTGTAAAGAACAGAGGATAGGATTCAAGAGCTAGGTTTGGTTTTGCTTAGTTGAGTCTTGTTTGATTCTTTTTGTGTAATGAACTTCACAATTTTCCACCTTTGCCAACAATCAGGCTGGTGGTGAAGAACAATTACTAACTAATAAAATGTTCTTGTTCCAGTGTCCCATTGTCATCTTCCCCTTCTGTTTGTCTTGTCCCATGGTTGTGCCTTAACACAAGATTGTAAATTTTGGGGGGCAGACGCTCTCAATCTTTTTGCTTACATTTAGAGACAATTTGCTTAATTTAGAGTATCTAGCCCAATGATCCCTCATTGGAGCCTTTAGGTACTTCTGAAATCCAAATCATGAATACAAATTGATAAAACACAAATCACAGCATTGAGAGATGGCACTCCTGGGAATGATCACAGCAACCATTCAGCTAAGGGAGGAGGAACGGAATACCTTGGCCTTAAAACTCAGTGACTGCAGTTAACACGGAAACTCCAGGATCCACGTTTGCAGGGTCAGTTCACAGGTGTTCACACTTTCAAACAGTGTTTAAATTGCACGCAAATGAAACTATTCACTTGTTTGGCAAAACAACAAGAATGTCTTCTCTCCACATAAAAATGACAATTTTGTGTAATTCTACTTCTCTGTACTTTCAAAGGGGTTTTTGCATGTGTTATAATTTCAGTTCAAAGCAACTTTAAGAAAAATAAAAATTATTATTTCATATCTTTTGGATCCAAAATTTAAAAAACTGGCTCTACTTAGGGTGTGCCAACTATTGAGAAACCAACTTGAGTTCTAAAGCAATATCTATAATTCTATGAAACCATAGGTAAAAATCTAATCTACCATCCCACAGTGTTTCAAAGCCTATTGCTATTAGTTTCAGTGTTTCCGTATGGTCAGTGGTTCATAGAATTTGACATCTTCCAATAATTGCTCTACAGTTCACGGAGCAATATCTCAGTGTACATGATACCTGACCTCTTGTACAAAAACGGTAATGGGCATTCAAGCCCTGATTCAGCATGCTGTGTAAGAGAACTACAGTAGAATTTCAGAGTTACGAGCACCTCAGAATGGAGGTTTTTCGTAACTCTGAAATGTTCGTAACTCTGAACAAAATGTTATGGTTGTTCTTTCAGAAGTTTACAACTGAACACTGACTTAATACAGCTTTGAAACTTTATTATGCAGAAGAAAAATGCTGCTTTTAACCATCTTAATTTAAATGACACAAGCACAGAGTTCCCTTATCTTGTCAAATCTTTTTTTAAATTTTCCCTTTATTTTTTTAATAGTTTAAATTTAATGCAGTACTATACTGTATTTGCTGTCGCGTCCCCCCACCCGCTCCCCATGGCTGCCTGATTGTGTACTTCTGATCCCAAATCAGGTGTGTGGTTGACTGATCAGTAACTCTGATGTTGTGAAGGCCAAGACTATAACAGAGGTCAAAAAATAACTAGATAAATTTATGGAGGATAGCTCCATCAATGGCTATGAGCCAGGATGTGCAGGGATGGTGTCCCTAGCCTCTGTTTGCCAGAAGCTGGGAAAGGCTGCAGGAATGGATCACTTGCTGATTACCTGCTCTGTTCATTACCTTTGCTTGGGGCACCTGGCATTGGCCACTGTCAGAAGACAGGATACTGGACTAGATGGACCTTTGGTCTGACCCAGTATGGCCATTCTGATGTTTGTAACTCTGAGATTCTACTGTATACACATGCTTAAAGTTAGGTGCATGCTTAGGTACCTTGCTGAATCGGGACCTAAGAGACAAAGGATTAGATAATCCAGAATAATTTCTTACAACCAAGTAAGAACCTTTGTGGAACCGTAAAGCATGTTTAGTCCTACTCTTCAGTGCAATCAGTGCTGGTTTCACACAAATACTAATAAAATTTGTGTCCTGACACAAACATCATGCAGCCGTCATGCTAGAATTTAAAGTTAGTTAACACGTGTTGAGTAGTATGGATTAAACACTACTGAACAGTCAAATGTCATACCATACCTACATGATTAGGAGAGCAAAAAAATAAATTATATCCAACAACTTCTCTTTTCATACTACTGCCCTGTTATTCAGGCAAAGTCTTCTACATGTTTTCCAATGAGAATACATGGCTCTTTCAAACTACAAACTTTTTATATAGACTGAACAAGCTTGTGATTCCAGCAGGACTATCAAGCAAATTTTCTGCATATTTGCAACCCACTCACTTTAACTTGGGATGTAAGTTAATGAAGAATTTGGCCCAAAGGTGGACATTCCAAGTTAAAAGATGAAAAGGATGAGAAAATACAGTGATGTGAGCCAATTATCTGAATTTAAATTCCACTTGGTTCAACTTCTGACAGCCAGAAACAAATTTCCTTATCACGAATGAAAAAAAATCGTAAACCATATTGCTGCTTTAGCCTCAATCATCTTTGTTTGAATTAATTATAATTTATTTCACTGAAAGAGAAATTTCAGGGAAATGAGGGAGGGAGAGTTTGAAGGAACATTAATTAATGAATTCCTCTCTATAATTTTATCTTTCCAGAATTCTAAATATCACTCCATGTTACAAACCCTCTGTCTTTCACATAGTTAGTCTAAATGTTTGCAAAACTATAGATTTGAACCAATCAACAGCTTTTCCTCACAGGAAACTAGCCTGGATTCATGGTCGCATTTCTAATCACTTGTGATGTTCGCATGGAGAGATTCCCTGTCTTTTGCAGCAGACATTCCATTGGTGCTAACAGCCTCATATGCTTTTGTTCCTAAACAAAACAGCTAACCTTTTTGCTGTGGATAACTCTCCAATGGGATTTTACTGCCTTGCTCTAAAGTCTGTCCTCATTTACTTTCTCTAGACAGAATAAATAATATATCATCCACTTCCTATACATTTTGGGAAGCACCAAAAGGAATGTAAAATTAAAGATAGTGGTGTATCCTTATAATTAATACTGCTTTTTGTGGGAACAGACTGGAAGGAATCCCTAATTTTGGTGCATAATATGTGCTCTTATCTGATATGTGGCACAAAGGGGAATCAACGGTAGTAATCCCATAGAAACTGCGTTGGGAGCAAGTTGAAAAAACAGATGGTTATGTGATAGCATTCTCCCTACAATGTAGTTGTCCTCTCTATATTCCAAGGGTAGGCAACCTATGGCACATGTGCCGAAGGCGGCACGTGAGCTGATTTCAGTGGCACTCACACTGCCCGGATCCTGGCCGCTGGTCCGGGGGGCTCTGCATTTTAATTTAATTTTAAATGAAGCTTCTTAAATATTTTAAAAACCTTATTTACTTTACATACAACGATAGTTTAGTTATATATTACAGACTTATAAAAAGAGACCTTCTAAAAATGTTAAAATGTATTACCGGCACGTGAAATCTTAAATTAGAGTGACTAAATGAAGACTCGGCACACCACTTCTGAAAGGTTGCCGACCCCTGCTATATTCTATAGTTGCTACTTTGGAGTCGCACCTAGTTGAGCTTGGGAAGAGAGCTACTCAGTATGGCACATTCTTGAACTTTATTGTAACTTATGCTACTCCTGGTATGGTCATTCAGTGCCATTTGGAATTGACATTCCCACAATGGTTGTAATATACTTTGGAAGGAAAATGCATGTAGATTGGGAAACATGCCGAGCAGGAGACAGTGCTACCAAGCACAGAGGAAGGCTGGGAGGCTAATGGAATAAGGAGCTGCCCATGGGGAAAGCCAGAGATCTCTGTAAGTGGCTTCTATAGATTCCAGACCTCCAGACTTGTGGGGGTTCCCTAGTCTCATATCTGCACTGCCACAGGGCCTGCCCCCCATGTGGAGATAATGAGATACAGCAGGCACACGATGGAAGCCTCGAAACTATTTGAGAAGCAAAAGATTTGGCACTTAGATTTTGTACTGGGATAACGGACGGCATCGCTCTTCTCATTTAGCTGTAGAAATGGTTAACCTAGAAGCCCGTATTTTTGTTTGGTTTGGGTTAGGGCAGTAGTCGGGGATCGCGTTTGCTTTAATCAAACCATAGTTGTTTAAATAAAAGCTTGGTTGCTTGAATATCTGTTTAGAGTCTGGGCTTTCATGCTGAACTCCATCTAGAGAATGTTTGTGTGATAGGAGAGAAAAATGTTTGAACTAAACAAAGTCAATGTGAAGTGTCACAGGCTACCAACTCTGGGACAAGACACTCCAAGTGGTAGGGCAAAAATGTCATGTCCCTTCCAACTTTCCTATTCAAGTCCTAAGCCCCTGTTTCAAAATTAGGTATACCAAGATGATTATTAAATTTCCATTCAGTCAAATTATCTCTGATGTGACATTCCCCAGATGCAGCTGCCTGACAACTAGTCCCCAGATGAATAAAAAACCCCAGCTATTATTTCTTTTTCCCTAGGAAGGTTACATGTCCTGGATAATGAGAACCCAGCTAGATCTTAAGAGGAAATGTGTGCCTATTATGCTGAATCTATTTATAGAACTTTTCCTCTTAAATTCTTCCTCCTTGGCTCCAAGTCTAGTGGCCACCACACCCGCTGCAGTGGTAATGGCAAACAGAAATGCCAATGCGTGCTTGCTTCCAACATAGCCTAGCCAAGACTGACCATTGCCTCAGCCACACATTCCTGCTCAATTATATCATTTAAAGTGCCACTTCACTTTTAAAAGTCAAAACAAAACACATAGCTGCATAATCACAGGACAACACTCTCACTCCATAGCTGCTTGGAATAGCACTGCCCTTTGCTACATGCTCTATAGTGTATCAGAGCAACTGTACAGCGCTCTGACAGCTGAAGACTAAAAAACACTTGGTCAAGATCTTTTGGTCTGTGGCTTCTTCATCTGATGAAGGTCAGGGAGGTGGTGGTAAATATAGCACTGCCTCCCTTAACTGTTGGGCTACCAGATGCCAATCTGATCCCGTGGTACAACTTAGAGCAGCCTGAAGGCCATTCTAGCAGCCAGGGGTCACTGAGATGTAGGAGTGATCTGGTTCCTTTCCCCAGAGCATGGCCACTGTACTTGGGGCTGAGAGGGTGGGGTAGTGCAGTGAGTCACTATGGCAGCTCTGTGCATCCAGGGACTGCTGCATGCTAAGGAATCCTCTCTGTCACCTAAGCTGACCCTAAGAGGTGCTTTTATTTTGCTAGGGTGGCAGGGAGCTGCTGCATCACAGCGAAGAATAAGGGCCCTTAACAATAAAACAGGAGGACCAAAGAATCAGATACTTCATTTCTTTGAATCATATTGTCTCCAGTGAAGAATGAGCATTTTTAGGTTTGGCTACTAATTTTCCAAATCTATGTGCTGCAGACAGTCACACACACACGCAGACACAGGACTAAAACCTGGTCCTTCAGCACAGGTCTCCATCACTTCACTAGCAGTAATAGCACATCCTTCACTCTGTGGGCCAGGCTCTATAGGGCAACATTGCACCCTCACTCACATGAACAGATCCGGTACATTACATACTTCTCAATGGCATTTTAATTTACCCAATTCCTTTTTTCATCCTCAGCCTCCTGTTTTTTTCCTCCTGCTTGTAATGTACATTCGGTAACAACTGTAATTTCATCAAATGGAAGAGAAATGTACTAACCTGCACCCTGCTTTAGGAGCTCTGCTGCCGAGTTTGCAGCAGTCTGTGGAGCTGTTTCTGCAATCTCCTCCAAGGGATCTGCAAATATGAACCATCACACACATTTTTATTGTGACTTGGATTGAGAGGTCAGTCTCAAATAGGAGTCGAGGTCTTGAAATTATGACCTCATATATCGGACTCTTCACCAGAAACATTAAAAAATCCTGCGGTGCGCAAGACCATCCATGATGTGTGATTACTGTGCTGCACAATTTTTTTGGGTGCTAGTAGCAGAGCACTTATAACCCTGTGGTTTCATGCTGATCACAGATAGTTATGTATTACTGCTGAAAGAGACATCATCATGTCAAAATGCTTTTGTAATTAACCTATTTCCTCACTCATGTTACAAAAAAATCCTCTTATAATTTTCAAATTAACTTAAAGAACTATCATTTATACTAATCACTTTAGCATAACACATTGCAACTTGATCAGTAAAATTGATCTAGTCAATTTCATTTTTCTTGTGTCAGCTTCTGAATCTACATTTGCAAGTACTCATGGCACCACCAAATGGTGCAATGTGTAGGCTGTAAATACAGCACTGGAAGGTTTGTTTTAGAATCTTTCCGCCAGAATTAAAAAAAAAAAAACAACTCAGACACATTTTGATTTTTCAGTCTTGTAAAAGTTTGTATAGAACCTATATTTGAGGCTGTATGTGGGTACGACATAGTTTCTCTTTCAATATGATCAAGAAAAACAGAGGCCCTGATTCACTGCTTACCCTCAGACTACTCACAAGCTTACAGTTAAGTACATGTTTAGTGCTGTATGAATCAGGACCAGAATAAGAAACCACAGACAGTTCATGCTTTAACTCCATCTTTACATTAAAAGGCTTGATTGTATCAGACTAGATCCATTCATTTCACTACAGTAGGTTCGTGCAGGGTAAAAAGACAGATGTTTCAACCCTGAACTTTTTGCTAGAACCAAAGGAACTTCCAATTTTATTTGATAAGGAAAGGTGGCACGAGTGCCCCCATCACAGTGGTTTTTCTATCCATATATCTAAAGACAGATCTCTGATCCACATTCTTCCATGGTATGTTATTGTGCTTCAGTGTCTCCATTCAGATATTTCATGGAGTTACATATTTCAAATGTTATGTTGGAGTACAGACATACAGCCTTTAGGAGTAGAAAAGTTTAAGAGTTCAATGGAAAACCGCAAGAATGTTTAACAGTTCAGTAATACATCTGGTGTTTGCTTTATTGGGGAGAATAAACAGACAACTGAATTATGGGCCAAAAATACACAGAAGCTTTTTGTTGATGTATTAGAGAAGTTTATGGAGTCACCACAAGCCAAAATAGAATTATATTCCGATAATCCATGTGCTTTTTAATATTTATTTATTGCAATATTTAGACTTGCATAAAGTGCTGTTTCTTTCCCTCAACTACACCCTAAAGTATCTGCTTTTTTTAAAATCCAACTTTTCCCCCTTAGAGAACTCTTGCTACCTATGCTTGAGTAAAGATTGGTTGAATCTAACTATACCTGGGTGTGATGTCAAATCTGCAAAATACATTTTTTTAAAAATATTGGATTGCAGTGCTAATCGCCATGAGATATATATGTTTATTACCAAGGCATCACAGTACTAATCAGTTCTGAACTGCATCTTGGACAAAAGCTGCTTGGCAACAACGGTCTGACATTCTTTCCTATGCATTCTTGTTCAGATCTTTACCTTGACATGTTCACCTGCCTTCAGATATAGCTATTTTGAAGTGGATCTCTGGTTGCGTATCACTTTTATTTTGTATTTTGACTAGCATACCTCTGTCTGGGATGAGTAGTTTGCAGGGTAATGCCAGAGGAGTAATGGAATGTTGATACACCAAAGCTGTCAAACTCCCTGTGGTTAAAAGAACAAGACAGGCAAGATTACTTTTTGTGCACAAAAAGAATGCTTACGAGGTATGTTTGCTTTTCAATAGTTTACAGGCTAAAGATAACCCTTAAAACATTTTTTCTCCTTGGCTCCTAAGACACTTTAACAACTACCTTTTTTGGTAATTTTTAAAAAATCCATCTTTTCATCATTTCTTGTGTCTAACTCCTTTTACATGAACTGCAGTCCACCCCCCCCCCCCCGCCCCTTATTAAATACTAGTTTACTTTAAAGAGAAAGATGACAATGATAATGTGCTTTACAAATATTACCTTATTAAGTCTCAACACTCATAAGAGGCAGGTGAGAACAGACAAGCTAAGCAATCTGCCCAACGTCACACCATGAGGCAGTGGAAAAGGTGGGAAAATAACTCAAGAGTCCTAACTGCTGGTCCCCTGCTTTAACCACTAGGCAGTCAAGTCAATTTGTGTTTTACTGGTAAAAAGAACAGCCAGAGGAATTTCCCACCTCCAGAGGTGAGGCCATCTGCATGGTATCCCACGTTAAATCATGCCTCCTTCTAATTAGTGCCCCGAGACACCATTTGCTGTAACTATATAGCAAGGCAGAGATTCTCAGTTTCACCTAAGGGATCTGGACCCTCTGTTCCCATTAAAATGTCAATGCACATTTTACACTCTATATTTGGAGGAGTGATTGGCCAGTCTATTAGTGCAAAAGGAAGTTGCCTTTAATTCCAGACACTGAAAAATATTAACAAATAACCCAACCATATTTCAGTTCTGGAGAAAATTATAGACTTATACGTTTCTGTCAACATAATCAAAGCCAAGAAATTTACAATGAAGTATACCAGGGTGCATTAGTACAGGTCAATAGGTGCCAGACTGTGCTTAGATACCAGTGCATCCTAAATAGTGATGTTCCTTGTTAACACATAACACTTCTGCAGTGTAGATTCTGATGGGAGAAATACTGAATGAAGGTAAGGATGCTGCAACACAGCCTATGCAAAACACTAGCACAAACTGCCACATCATTTAGTAAATAAGAGGAGCACTGTAGACGGATAGTCCAGTGGCTAGTCTTTAGCCAGGGACTTGGGAAATCTGGGTTCAATTCCTTGCCTTAGCACAGACTTCCTGACTGATGTCGAGAAAGTCAGTTAAAGTAAAATTTTCATCAGTACTTAAGTGATTTAGGACCCAAGCAGTGTTCCCTCTAATCTGTGAGTCAGCCAAGTGCTGCACACTTGATTAGTAGAACTGCGCACATCCGGTGACTTGTGTTGAGGTGTCCCTCCCCCCGCTGCTCCTGCCCTCTGCCTTGAAGCCTCTGGCCAGCTGCTCCTGGGACCTTCCTGCTTGCTGTGCAGAGTGGGGAGGCACTGGGGGGATGTGGGGGGACGTTGATGTCAGGGTGTCCCCCTCCCCCCATGTAGCCCATCTCCGCAGAGCAGGGGAGGAGGGACGAGTTAGACAGAGCTGCTAGCGGCTGTTCACGAGCCTTTAGACTGGTGAGTGCCACTGTGCTTACAGAGACAACACACGGTCTCTCGTACACTTCCCCAGCAGCCAGCACACACACACACACACATTCTCTCTCTCTCTCTCTCTCTCACACTCACACACACACTCTGTCTCTTTCACACACACCTCCCAACACATACTCAGGGCCGGCTTTAGGCACCGCGGGGCCCGATTCGAAGGAGCTGACGCCGAAGTCCTGCCGCTGTCTTTGGCGGCAGCTCAATCGCTGCCGCAGAGGAAGGTCCCTCCGCTGAAATGCCGCCCAAGACAGCGGCAACAATTGAGCTGCTGCCACCGACAGTGCCGGGACTTCGGCTGCAGCTCAATCGCCTGCCAGGGCCTTCGGTGGCATTTCGGTGAAGGGACCCTCCTCCTCCGCAGCGATTGAGCTGCCGCTGAAGACCGTGGTGGGACTTTGGCGGCAGCTCCTTCGGGACGTTGCCGGGCCCTCTTAGGGGCACGGGGCCCAATTCCGGGGAATCGGCTGAATCACCCTAAAGCCGGCCCTGCACATACTTGTGTTATTGTTGTTACTTCTTGCAATGCACATATATTCTCTGTAATTTTATTCTTTCAGAGTGCTGTTATTTTAGTTTTTTGACTGGTCTATGCATTTAATAATTTGATTTCTCTGTTATTCTTAAATTTAATGCTTTGCGTAGTGAGTTCTAAAATGCCTAACTTATCCTGGCTGGAGTAATTATCCCTATGGTAACTTTTAAAAATATATATATTATATCTAGGTTTTTGTTTCTACTGGTGCCGCACAGCGCACATTACCTCGATATTGGTGCACATAACAAAATTAATTCCGCACATGGATGGAAAAAATTAGAGGGAACATTGGACCAAAGTCCTATTGCAAGTCAAAAAGAAACTAGTCTTTCTGTGCCTCAGTTCCCCATCTTCAAACTGGAGGTGACAGGACTTATCTATCTCACTGGGGTGTTGTGGGGATAAATCAATTAAATGACTGTGAGGTGCTCAGATATTATGGTAGTGGGTCATACAAGTACCTTGGATAAATGCTTCAAGTTAGAGGCAGGACTGAACTAAAACCTCAGGTTGGAAATACCTCCCACCCCAAACAGTGACAAAGTTCAAATCCTTTTTTTAATTTTTTTTTTTGCTTTGGGGTCATCTTTACTTCAAAGAGAAGCTGCAATTAGTACATCTAAAAGACAGTCCAACAAAAGTGATGTGCTTCCATCACATTACAATGCCCTAGTTCAGAGGCGGGCAAACTTTTTGGCCTGAGAGCCACATCCAGTTTCTGAAATTGTATGGAGGGCCGGTTAGGGGAGGCTGTGTCTTCCCAGTCAAGCGTGGCCGGCTCCCACCCCCCTCCGCTTCTCACTCCCTGACGGACCCCCGGGGACTCCTGCCCCATCCAAACCCACCAGTCCCCTGATGGCCCCCCCGGGACCTCTGCTCCATCCACCCCTCTCTGTCCCCTGACCGCCCCCAGAACCCCTGCCCAACTGCCCCCAGCCGCCCTATCCAACTCCCCATCTCCTTCCTGACTGCGCCAGCCCCCGGGGCTCCTGCCTCCATTCAACCCCCCTTTTCCGTGCCTTCTGACCGCCCTGACCCCTATCCACACCCCTGCCCTCTATCCAACCCCCCCTGCTCCCTGCCCCCTTACCACACTGCCTGGAGCACCAGTGGCTAGTGGCACTACAGCCGCGCCACCCAGAGCACCGGGACAGGCAGCTGTGCTGCCCGGCTGGAGCCAGCCCCACCACCATGCAGCACAGAGCACCGGGTCAGGCCATGGCTCTGCAGCCCTGCCGCCCAGAGCATCGCACCAGCGGCGCAGTGAGCTGAGGCTGCGGGGAGCGGGAACAGCAGGGATGGGGCCGGGGGCTAGCCTCCCGGGCTAGGAGCTCAGGGGCTGGGCAGGAGGGTCCTGCAGGCTGGATGTGGCCCACAGGCCATAGTTTGCCCACCTCTGCTCTAGTTGGAATGTCCTCTACTACAATGTGCTTTTTTTCTATGTGGTCATATAGATTGATATAGAAGGCCCTTATCATGACAATACTAGAATAGGTTCCTGCAGAAACCATCTCACAATCTTTGCGTGACATTTCCTCTCATATTCCATTCCATTCTATGCTATGAAGCAGTCTGGCTGTATGCAAAATATCCTCATTTTTCATGTCCTGTTGATGTACAGCACTTACCAAAATATGGCTCGTTTGGACATCCTTTCAATCGCACTCCTTTATGGGTGCATTCAATCAGAAAATGCCTGACAAGCTCATTTGACAAATCCCCAGCTGTGGAAAAAGGAAAACAAACACATGAAGTAAGCCAATGAATAAGAGATGGGGGGGTCACAAATTAAAAGGTGTTTATGATAGCTGCCTTCCTTAGAACAAGTGAATGCTCAATACACAGCATTCAGACAGTGCACTTGCTATTCTACTGCTGTATCACCATCCACAATGAAACAGGCACCGTATAGCACGTTATCTACAGATAATCACTTCCGGCCTGTAACAACTCTGCCTCTAGTTGACACCTAGATGGGTACCAGTGTCCAAAACATCCAGGATGTGTCCCAACATTTTATAGGAACCACTAGGTCAAAAAAAAACAGCTGGTTGTTTCTTTTTCTCCTGAAAGTAAGGGAAGAAATAGGTGGGTCTGGAAATCAAGTCAAGACAAAAAAATCAATAGCAGCTATGAAAAGGAAATATGGAAGAAACAAGGTCAGAAATTCTGATGTATTCACTAATGACAAGAGCTGGCAACTCCAGTTTATGTTAATCCAGGAGACAGACCCACTGGTTCTGTCTACAACAGGCTTTTTAAAGTTTCCCACTATTGCTACCATTGGTGCAGCTCAACCAGTGTTAGCAACTTAGCTAGGGTAGACAAGTTGCCAGTGGCCACCGGTACTTGAACTACCGTATCATGTAGGCCTTCTCAGGCTCAAGTTAGACAACATGGTGGTTAAAATACCCACAGCCAGCTTTCACTAGAGTTCTCAGTTTTGCAATCACCAGTGGAGCTTCACTGTCTAGCACAGACAAGACTAATGTGGTTGTTAAGCTGCTGTGAGGTGACAGAAAACAAAGAGGAATAAATGGTAAATTTTCCTCAAGGCAAAAGGTTAACAGCAGAGGGTGCCTCAAGGTTCTGTACTAAGTCTTGTATTGTTTCACATATTTATTAAAGATCTAGGAAGGGAGGAGCAGTAGTGAGGTTTCAGACGACACAAGGTTATTTAGGTTAGTCAGGATTGGAGAGGACTTTGAGGAACTAAACAAGCTAGGTGAACAGGGAACATGATGGGAAATGGAGTTCAATGTCAATAAATAGAAAGTGTAAATTGGAGGGAAACTCCATATGGCTTACAGGGTTCTAAAGTAACTGTATCAACTCAAGAAAGGGATTTAGGTGTCATTGTAGACAATGGAGACCACTACTCAGTGCGCAGCTCAGTGGGGTCACCAAAGCAAACAAGATATTAGGATACATAATTAATGGAATAGAGAATAATACGGAGAATGTTATAATGTTGCTATATAAATCAATGGTGTGGCTCCATCTGGAATGCTATGTGCAGTCCTGATTACCCCATCTCACAGATACTATAGAATTAGAGGGGGTCAGAGAAGGGTAACAAGAATGATCAAAGGCCTGGAAAAATTACTAGGAAGAGAAACTGAAAAGATTGGGATTGTTTCTTTTAGCAACAAGATGAATAAGTGGTGATGTTATGGAAGTGAATAAAATACTGAAGACTATCAAGAAGGTAGATCAAGAACTACTGTTCTTCCTGACTCAAACACAAGAAGAAGGCGACTTTGAATTAAATTAAAATGTGGCAAATCCAAAACTTATAAAAGGAAATAAATTTTACCCATCATGTAATTAGACTCATTGCCATAGGAAGCTGTTGAGGCCATGAACTTAGAAAGATTAAAAAAAAAAAGGATTTTTAAAATATGTTTATCAGAGTTATATTAATGATAAAATTTTGGAAGGTATATTAAACCTCATATTTCAGGATATGTTCCAATCTCTAATTATTAAAGATTAGCATGAATGTGGGAAAAACATTATCCCACATCTGTCTATTCCACTCCAGGGTTCTTATATCTTGCTCTGAAGCATCTGGTACTGGCATTATCAGAGGCAGGATATTGAACTATACAGGCCTTCGGTCTGATCCAGTGAGGCAATTCCTATGTTCCTATGCTCCTTTTAAATCTAGAATAATGAAATCCAAGCGCCAGACCAAAAGTGCACTTGAAATAACTGGAAGAAGGAACAAAGGACAGAAACGCTCCAAACAGACATTAACAGCTGCTGTTTTTCAGTCAATCTAATTTCCTGCAGTTCTTTACCTCACTGGGCAACATTTACCAATAGATACAAAGGGTTCTGAAATAGAAGAGTAGCAGCAAGGAGGTCAGTAGGCATGATCAGAGCCAAGAACACTGTCTTAGACTGCCTCCTGAGTTTCCATACACTGCCTGATGCATTCCATATGCTCTTTTCATTTTCCCCTTCAGGACTGACAGATATAAGTTATATGTTACAGCACAGGAGCCTGAGGGAACACATCTGCCACACTGCTTCTTGTTTAGCTACGCTAATTTTTCTCAGATTTATTTCTGATGTACTGTTGTCTCAAAACAAATTCCCAGGCCAAAAAAGTTCCATCTTCCATCAAGGCAAAAGTTGTGCATGGTGGTATTTGGCATCACACTGAGCCTTAGATCAAAACCAGATTTCTAATAACCGAGGAGGCTCAGATAGTGAGTTGGTGCTGGATTCCTGTTCCGACAACACTGTACAGTACATGCACATCCAAGCTGTGTATATAATTACCAACCTGTGCATGAAACTACCAAGCACGACACAAACATGTTCCACAATCCCACTGGGAGAGATTCTTATTCACACTGCAAGGAATCCAAATTGAGACTTCCGATTTGATCGACTCAGAATTGCACCTCTTGACATTTTAATTATGGAGACGAGGGGATTTCTCTGAATTCTATATAGTAGTTAGGTCTTGCATACTCTATGCGACAAAGTAAAGATGGGAGTCATACAGTACCTTTCTTGTTTAACTGCAGCACTGAAGGAGGAGGTGTAGCAACTTTCATTGCCAGGCCATAGGCTCCCCTGAAAGAATGGCTGTCTCGAACAATGAATGACCCTGGTTCCTTGTCCTTCAGAACGGCAATGGCTGCAAAGGATTCAGAGATTGAGAAAAGTGTTTCAGTTCAAGTAATAAACATAAAGGTACTGTTCCAAATCCTCATTTAAAGCACTAATAAAGAATGCCAGGTTCTTTTGTCTCCCTCCCCACTGCCTTGGAACAGAATCAAAACCTTGGATCTTAACTCTGGATATGATTTTGGTATCTATAAAATGCGCAGATAGCACCAGATTGTGAACCCCTTGCTCATACTGAATAGTACCTTACTACATGTGTAGCCTAAAGGGCTCACAATCTCACCCACAGTGTTTTACATGTTCAAAGCACTGTACACACATAAATTAACTAATCCCCATAATATACATGTGAAACAGCCAAATATTATGTAGTAGAGACCAGGCAGAATCAAAACCACAGATCTCTTTTTTGGGGTGGGGCACACTTTCAGGCTGGCAACACTGATTTCAAACCTTGATATAGGAGTATCTTACTATTAATACTATTTGCAAAAACGGTAAAGGCTTTATAGGAAAACATCCTTTAAGAGACAGAACCATCTTCTCTTTCTGCCTTTGAGAGACCAATTCGGAGACAACTCAGCAAACAGCGGCTGGCAAATTGGCCAACACTGTACCTGGACTGAACATGCACTAACATGTTCACAATTTCCGGTAATCAGAGAAGAGCCAGCACTTTCCTTCTCCAACACTCTATCCCAGCATGCATGTGCTTTTAGGCAAAGAGGAAAAGTTGATTCCTGAAGCTATTTTGTTTGCTTGTTAAAAAGCGTAACTGGGAGTATGGAAACGCTGCTTTCTCTTCTACACAGCCCCAACAACAAGCACACATTTGTCATCATCCACCAACAAGACAGCCAAGTGGAGGGTGGAGGAAGGTGTTGATCTGCAGGGTCCGCTGGCGGGCAGGAGGCATGGGGGATGGGAGGGGACATAGGGGAGCTGATGGGGGGCTGCCAGCCTGTTTAATACCTGTATAAAATTGCTTGTTTAAAATGTATATAATGCCTTTTGTCTGGCAAAAAACAAAAACAATTCCCTGGAACCTAACCTCCCCTATTTATATTATTTCTTATGGGGAAATTGGATTCGCTTAACATCGTTTCGCTTAAAGTCACATTTTTCAGGAACATAACCAGGAACATAAAGTCACATTTTTCAGGAACATAATGTTAAGTGAGGAGTTACTGTACTTCTCATCTATAAAAAGATGTAAACATGGAGGTGGGTGGGGAGGAGAGAAAACGAATAGATTACTGCACTAATATGTGTTGAGGCTAATGTGGTGAATATGCAAAACTGCAATTCAAGAGAGTGTTTGCCTAATCCTTCTAACTACATACTAGATCACCTTTTCCATCTGTCATAGGATTCCTCCCTCTGGCAAAGGAAAAAAAAACACCCACACCTCCCATAATGTTGGTATTTTTTAAAAGGGGAACAGAGATTATATTGGATGGACAAATGTGAATATTAAACTGCTGGGAAACATATTTTTAACTTGTGCAAGCAGCAGCCTGTTAGTTTTATTCCTTTCCTCTTTGGGCTCAACAAGTCAAGAGTCATCCTTTGAACATTCAATTCACTAATGGGTCCTGGACTAGTAAATCCTAAACCCAAGAAGTATAAATCTTCAGTTTTTTACTATCTTCTTTTCCCCTGTGCTTGTGCTTTTAGCTGCACTGTAAGAAGCTGCAGACAACCTCACAGTCTCAGAAAGTATGCACTAGACAGAAGCAATTCATCATTTGCCAATAGCTGAAGGCTATGTTGACTGTGGTTCAGTGGGACAATGTTAAAGGCCTTCCAATCAGAGAAGACTATACTTTGACTATAAAAATTATGTCTGATTCCGACAGCCTCATTTTTGCTATCTGACATGCAGTCCTGATCTGGATCGTTCATAGAGCTGTCACATTCCATTAAGTAGGACTCATACTAATTGAATGTTACAATTTACTTATATGTATGCACGGATTGTCTAAAGCACACAGCACACTGTAAGTGCTATTGCAAAGAGAGAAAGTAATATATGTATTATTATATTGCCTTAACTCTGGGTGTGCCTGTAAAATGGAAATGGGAGTTTTCCTTGGGGAACAACCACCAGGGACATCCAAATACATAATAAACTGTTAGAATTATAAACTTCTCCAAAGTTCTGCAGCCTGAAATTCTGTAGCAACAGTCTGAGGCAACCTATATTAATCTTAAACATCACTAAATTATAATTCTCTGGGTGCTGCATCTATATGTACTCAGGTGAAGCCTCTGACTGTCAGATGCCATGACCAGACAACAGGAGATGGATCAATTGATAATTGCCCTTTTCTGGTCATTTCCTCTGAAGCATCTGGCACTGGCCACTGTCAGAAGACAGGCTTCTGGGCTAGATGGACCATTGGTCTGACCCAGGATGGCTGTTCTTATGTCTCAGAGTGACATAAGTGAGGTGCAGGTTTTTTTGGGGAATACATGTGCATGTAAAAATTATATATATTTATATAAATACTCCCCAGAGGATTATAGTTTATTGATATGAAGGATTAATACAGGCCACCTGGGACAGGAGTTGCAGAATTCCAGACTGCCAACTTTCAGAGATGTTTCTTATTCTGGGTAGTTTATCATTTTTTAGATGTCCCTATCCTGCTGATACCCAGGGAAAATACTTTCCATTTCCCCTCCCCATTGTACAAGCAGAGATACAGTTAAGGCACTAAAAACTGTAACTTGTGGAATGAGCATAGGAAGTACAGAACCATCGACAACTGGCAGTTAGCTATGAAAACCAACTGTAACAGTTGCAGGCAGTGGCTGAGGTATCTTGGTAGATCTGCATGGGAGAAGCTTAATCTGTATTATATTTGGTTTTCAGTAACAGTTCTCTGAACTGTTAGCATTAAATTCACATACACTTAAAAGACATAGGGCTGACTCCATGCCAGATGAGCCCTCCGTTACCTGAGGAGATGACAGGTATAGGTAGCTTTTTGCCCTGCCTCTCCAAATCCTGGAGGTCAAATTGTCTTGCCAGTGCAAGTTAGAGAAGGCTTAGGATAACTTGTACTGGTGAATAATGATCCCCTTAGTCAGGATCACCAGAGCACATTGTACTTTCCTCCTCTCTGCATTCCTCCAGCATGCCCTGGAAAGCTGCCTAGTGCCAGGGAGAAGAGACTGGAGGGGCTGGATATGCCAGTCCTTAATTCCCCTAGGGAAAATCTTCAGCTGCTGCCATTATGACCCCTGCGGGTCATTCCAGAGGGGCTGAAGATCTGGCCCAAACTAAAACCAAAGTTCTTTGTCACTTTCTCAAGGGTTATTTAACAAGCCTACAAATTCAGTCCTCCTACTAAACTGGGTGTTTTGCCTAAGAGCCTCAAGTCCTCCTATTGCTAAGGCCAGAATTATTTTTACATTTCTATGTAAGAAATCTAGACTCCAGACACCAGAAATTTATACAGAGCACTCCTGAACAGCCCTTCTGCAGCTGAACACCCCAATGCAGATGATATTTGGTATACCTTGTTCTCTTGAAATATCTGGCTTGTACCAGAACTTGGATGTATCTTGGACAAATTTTACGGTCACGTGTTTATCGCCTGGGTTTTCTGTTAAATAAAGGTAAAAGAAAATTAAAAAAATAAATATACAACATAACTGCAAAGGGCATTTCCTGCTGTTAGCTCTCACTTCGGACAGTGAGGTGCTGATTAATTTGGGAATTCAGAGTTCAACCACAGGAGGTGGGGGAGAGGAACCCCATAATTAAACTAGTGGTCTGGGGGAGTTCTGAAGCTGCTCTGAGAAATAAAACATACATCACATGATACTTTGACCAGTGCTTTTAAAGTTCCATTTCTCACAAGCTATAAAATATGAAAACTCAGAGTTATAAAGCTATATTAAACATCTAGCTCCTCAGTAAGGTCTGGCTAAGTCTGAACACAGACCAGAAGACAAACAGCCACATTCAAAGTATTCTTGCCATGAGCCTAGCAAGGATGCAGGACAAAGCCAGCCGTTATTAAGAGGAATTGGCCCAGTCACCACTTGTGGGCTGGCAGCAGAGAGAGGGCTGCATTTGACTGACACACCCAAAAAGGCTCAGAGAAAGCACTCTGGAGTTTTGTCTTTAGAAACAATACATCTAAAATCAGTGAAGTGTCTCCTCTTACTACAAACATTCACTTCATTCGCTATTGAACATCCACTATTTTATAAAGTATCTAACATCCCACCCTCCTCCCACACTCATATAAAAGTGTCAGTTTAACTATAAATACATCCTGGCATAAAACCTACCTGGCAAAGGGGAAGTGCTTAAAACTTTTGAAAAGTCTGGAAGGACATTTGGGAATGGAATGCTGATCGTGCTCCCACTATGAGGGCTGGAGAAGCCACTTGAAGAAGGAGAGATGGAGCCAAAAGAACGGTCTCCCTCAGAAGTCCTCTTCTTCTCTGGAAGAGGTGGCTGTGGGTGCAGGTTCATTCCATGGTGCTGTTGAATTGTGCTGCTCTGGCTATTGTGTCCAGAGGCCATTGTAAGCAAGTTGTGGGCCAAAAAGCCATTGTCCGCTGTACTTGCCAGTGGTGAGCTCATAGTTTTGGGAGAGCTGCTAGTATTGGCCATGAAAACAGGTTGTTTCTCCTCCAGTGGTGGGCTACTGCTTACACTGGTCCCACCATAGTTCAGGTAGGCCCGGGCACTGGGATGGGCAGCAGGTTCTGGTTGCTGGTCTAAGGATGAATCCTCTCGGCTGTTCAAAGAGATGACTTGCAATCCTGGGGATTGGAAATGGGACAAGAGCGAGCCGTCCTGAATGGGGCTTGAAAATTCTGAGGACACAAGGTAATTTCCTGTAGGCCTGATGTTCCCCTGTAGACCAGCTGTGAGCTGGGGTGAAGCGGTGGACTTAGCGTTGCTTTCTAGCCAGTGGCATTCAGTTGCAGAAGGGCTGTTCAAAAAGAAAATGTCACAATCAAATCATTCCCATATGCCTTAAAAACATTTCATTGCACAATGCCTTTATTCCAGTCTTTAGCAATAATGTTTAATAGCAATAAATAATCATCTTCACCAAGACAACAAAACCTGACACTTCTATAGCACTTTCCACACACGTAGTCTCAAGACACTTTAATTAATTGAGCCTCACAGCCATGTAAGGTATGGGTGATTATCCTCATTTGACAGATAGGGAAACTAAGACACACTTCTAAAAGTCTACTGTACTGAAGCTATGGCTGAAAAATATATTCACAAGTACTTGTTATAGAGAGGGGGGTTAAGGGTGGGGCTAGGTTGGCAAGGGAGAACAAGGCTGCACTGTATAAATGAAGGGGAAAAAATTGTGTTAAAAACTTAAAAGCATAGAGAAGGAATTTAGTTGAAAGGGCACAGTGGAAATGAACGTCAGATCTGCACATGCCACAGAAACTGCACAATAACACAAGGAATGGAAATAAAGAAATGAAGACAATTAACAAGTTGAAAAGCTCAGGGTATTTTGAAAAAAAATGAGCAGTCTTAGAAAGAAAGGAACAAAGTTGCAAGATGAACTTTAAAATGAGGGACTTACAATTTGATTTTTTAATGATTTCACATTACCAGCCTTAGCAGTGCCTGATGCTGAGGTCTTAACTCTCTATTTGCAATTTATGGTTATTTATAATGACAAGTCGCATTTTGTCAGACTGCAGTTCTAAAATGTGTTATTGGAGATTTGTAAATATGATTCACAACTTCTCAGGCTGGAAATATCCTCTCTCTAAGCACTGGTTTTAAAGGAAACCAGCAGAAGGGAAAAGAAACCGAAAGCATCAGGATGCTTATTAAGAGCTTGACACTTCAGCCAGCTAGCATCAGCTAACAGAAGGGTAGTTCTGAAAACTACTGTGAAAAAGAAGCCAATTAGCCAAGAATAGAGATGGTAATTAGACACACAGAGATGTGGAAGGTGAGATCAATAATAATCAAACAGTGCAGGGATGGGGGTGCAGGTAAAGACAGTAGCTATCCACTGGGAACAGGAAACCCTATTTGGGATGGCTAGGCAGCTGGAGTGCTGTGAACTCTGCTATTGGGGCTGTTCATAATCTTCTCATTGTTACGCTGTAGCTTCTCCCCTGTGTGCTTGTTGTATCCACCTGTTCTCTCTCATTTTATACTTAAATTCTATGCTCTTTGGGATAGGGATCAGCTCTTTTATGTCCTTATACTATGCCTAGCACAATGACACCCTGCTACTTGATTTGGGCCTTAGATGCTACCACAAAACAAGAAATAATTAATGATAATGAGGTTTCTGAGGCAACTGCGCACTTGAAAAGGAAATCAATTGTAGACCCTTGTTTTTGCTCTGTCCCTCACAAAAATGTTTTCCCCAAACATCTTAATTATTATAAGTATATTTGCTAAAATGATAGAATGATACACATTGTAAACAGTGTTTATTTGTTCTGCACCAATATGTTTTCAATATGAAATGTTACGGGATTTTCCCTAAATCAGTAAAAAATATCGAGAGCTGTTAGCACTCTGATAAGTGTGTACAAACTTGCACTGACGGATAGCAAAGCGGTGAATTAAAAGAGATTGTGATCTCTTTATGTACTTTGATAGCTAAAAATTATTCTCAGGTAGATAAACCATCTCTATAATTACTTCTAAAATTTTTAAAAGCCGCACACATTCCTTCAATACATGCACATAATAGACCAAAGAACATACTCAACATTTCTGAAAATCAGGTAATTACTCTCCAATGACTTATCTTCACTGCAAAGTTACCTTGGGTTCTTACTCAAGTGTTCCCCCTAACCTGAGTCACATCTATCCCCCAAAACCTCCTACTCGAATGTGGCAGTTCTTTATCCTAGTTGGCTGGTCTGATAGAGGATAAAAGCTGAAATCTGAATGTGCTAACATGGTCATTCTGCAGTGTGGACACAGGCCTAATGACACAGCTGGAGACTGATTTTATATGAACCAAACTTCCAGGTAGAAGACAAAGCCCTGGCAAGTTCCCACCTTTCTCCGGTTGGGATGGGGCTGTTACTGGAAAGGGCGCATGCAGATACAAAAGGTCGCTGACACGAAGGAGCTGTCTTCATGTCAGTCCTCAGCAAAGTGGGATTGGTGCCCATGGTGCTGTCAGTCATCACAACCGAGTGGTTAAGGCCTTCCGTGTAACTTCGAGATTCTGTAGTAAATGAAATGAAACACAAAATATTTTAAAAACTCAAATTCTTTGATATCTCAGGTGCAGATTTCATTAAAAAACTGCATAATAACATACAGATTTACTGTTCCCTTAGCCCCTTCATTTAACATGCAATAGACGTTAGTATTATTACCTTTATTTAAACGTTGATCTGATTTAATGAAATTTAAAGGTACAACACTGCATTGACTGTTGTAAGTTTCTAGCAAATGAACAAACGAGAGAGAGGGCGGAGGGCACAGAACTTCACTACTCAAGTTGATTGATTAACTCTCCAGGGTATGTCCTCTAATTCTTAAGATGTGAAGAGATAAAATTGACTATTTAAAATTCTTTCTCTCATTCCTCACTGCCTGGTAGATGTAAGACACAGGATAGGGAGATGTGTAAGCAAGTTTCACCTGGATTCAGCACATACAAAATCCATTCTCCATTCCTTCACTCACTGAATATCTAAGCTTCCTATAACTTTGGCATTTATATAATGCCTGCATCTGTAACTTTCACTCCATGCATCTGAAGAAGTGGTTGTTTTTTTTATCCACGAAAGCTTATGCCCAAATAAATCTGTTAGTTTTTAAGGTGCCACCGGACTCCTTGTTGTTTTGGCATTTTAGGCACTGATCATTATCCTTGCTGTTCATTTGTTCAGATGGAAATAGAAAGGACAAAATTGGGGTTAAAAGACATTCAAGTGGGACTGGGGTGATCTGGGCTTAGTTGCTGGTGCTGCTGCAGACTTCAGGTGTGACCTTCGTCATAAGACATGCACACAAGCAAATTTGCAACCCTCTTGATTGGACTAGTTTAGTTAGGTCAGCACAAACCTCTCCCCAACCCCCCAACTCCAAAATCAGTTCCTAAACTGGGTATGGTCTACTTCATTTTTGTACTGATTTTAAATATATCAGCTAGCGGGGTGATTTGTTACTGAAATAGTTAAAATCAGCACAACTCCTAATGAGGATGTGGTTAAACTGGTATACAAGTGCTTTTAACTGGTACAGTTTATTCCTCTGAGAGGAATAAGCTATGGTATAACTGTGTCCATGCTAGGGCGCAGTACTGCTTTAACTATGCCAGTTGCAAACCATTATAATTTAAAGCAGTACAAAAACTGTGTGTAGACAAGCCCATAGTTCAATCTGTACAATTTTCTCATGTAGATAAGGTCTTACACTCTGATCCTGCAAACACTTAAGCATTTGAATAACTTTGTGCACATGAATAGTTCCATTGACCTCAGTGTTCGCAGGACTGGAACCTAAATAAGGTGATTACAATGAAAATGTGATGTAATTACTATCCCTTCAGTTAAAACACTTAAAAGAAGACTGAACAAAGCACAAGAAAGCAGATTGTAAGGGACAACCCTGCACTGGCTCTGGGGAATAGCTAAAATGACCTAATGGGTCTTTTCCATATCTAACATTTCTGATTTTGTGAACAGTGAGCTGTATTGGAGAACAAGTCTAAAGTGAGGCCTTGCTTTACACTTCACAGGAGGCCAGGCAGTTATATAGTTTGAAGAGGGAGTGAGTGAAGTATTTTAAGACAAATACAGGAGATAACAACATGGGCAAATCAATGCTTAAACTGAAGACTATTCAAATTCCTTACATAGCACACATACTGTAGGGAGGAGTAGTATGTCAACCCGCACAAATTTAACTTGCAGCGGGAAGAATTAGAAAAAAAAATCAACTTCCGGCTACTGTCCCAGACCTACAAAGTAAACTAAGAAATACTGTAGAAAGGACGTATTTTAGAAAGAGAATCTGGAGAATGTGAATCTATATCTACTGTAGAGTTGCAGGGCCTGATTCTGGGCTCACATTGGTGTAAATGTGGTCAAACTCAGGCTCGCAATGTCAAAATACCACAGGACCAACCCTCAACTGCTGACTTGGGCCAAGATCAATGGGGGCTTCTCTAAACTAGGTTTTGGTTATGATGTTAAAGCCTAAGGACTCAAGCCCTTCAGCGCACGCTAAAGTACAATGGCTTTTTTCTTGATTGGAGATTTAGAAGTGTTAATTAGTTTGAGCTAGAGCCTGACATCACACCTTTAACGTCTAATCTAGACCAAGGAGGCTACCCACCTTCCCTTCCCTAGGCTGTTGTAGGCTGTACAGGGCTGGCACAAGGCAAATACTCTAAGAAGGTACTTGGCATGCATGCTGGAGAGCTACTCAGGGCTAGGTAGCCTATTTACATAATTTCTCCTCTTCTTGCCATACCTCATTTCTACATGGAACCGGTGGGTCCTTCTCAAGCTCTGGGGTGATCTGCCCTGGGATCATTTTGCAGACAGCATATACAACTGGCTGGGGCTAATGCAAACTTCACAAAACCAGAAGCAAGGCGAAGGATTGACCCAGTATGATTATTTATTTGCATTTCTGACAAGATTCACCTTGCTTCCGGGTTTGCTCCTTAACTGTAAAAGGACTAGATAGGTACAATGAATCTCGGGGGGGGTGTGTGTGTGCAGAGGGGCGTTACCTTTCACAAACAGTTGAAAGCATTTTACTGAATCTCAGCTCAATTCATAAGAGCCAATCCAAATTACAAGCAACACACACACAGCTTTATTTTTTCTGAGAACAGTGTTATTAAAAGAGATGAATTAGGGCTTGATGTGCCGCTGCTTCAGCCGTCATTTGCACCGTGCAAAGGGAGGACATATTGGTGGGTGTAAAGCACTGTCATCCTGATTTAAGTAGCATTTTACAACCACTTGATACGGGCATAAGGCAGTAGAAAACCAGGCACTCTCGCCCGCAAAGACTAAAGTGAGGTCACTGTTCAGCTACCCTCCTGCCCCATACCAATCTAGCAAACTAAGCACTTCCCATGAAAGCAGCTTTGTTTATAATTCAATTAAAAACAAGCCTGCGGAGTATCCTGGCTGTGTCCTCTATTGTCTGATTTAGTGTCTACACTCACAGCACCAGCTGTTAACCCTTTAACACAAGGAACCACACATCTATACAGTATTGTAGATTCTGTGGGTTCCCATACTCCTGGGGTTACATCATGATAGCATCTGTTCACCCCAACACATTGGTGCTTCTAATCAAGTCTACCTGCTGAATCTATGCCACTATATCTCTTAGCACAGTGACAAGTTAAAGTGCAGTTCTACTTAGAAAAATGACACTGAAAAATTGAATCATATTTATTGTCTCTCAATGTCTCCAGGTCAAATCTGCACATCTTACAAGTAAATGGATGGTATTCATAATTACGAGTCCTGCAAACTCATCCTGGGATCTGAGAGCCAAACTAGTACACATCACCCGTAAGAAAAACCTCTACATTTAGAACTTAGATAAGAATTATGCTGCTTTGTGAGCCAGAACAGAATTCAGCACATGTACCCCTTGCCCCTGCAATGCTACCAAAAACTCAAAAAGCAGTAGGCTTCTTTGTGTTACAAGTGTAAGCAGGTGACTCTGAATACACACAGGGAGATCTACTGAGTAAGAAGGTGCTGTGTTTCACCATCACTTTTCACAGTAGAACCACACTTCAAACTGAAACCATTCAATCTACAACAACACTGCTTATAAACCTCTCTGTTAAACAACCTATAGTGACTCAACCCAACGCAGTGATCAGTTACAAAGATGTGGTGATCCTAGCAGCATTTGAATAGCAGGGCTGTTACTACTCCAGCTTTTTGAGGACGGGGTCCCACGATGACAGGGGAAAGAAAAACCCAGCCAGATTCTGCCACCCTTCCTTACGCTTTAACTCTTTGAATAGTCCGTTTCAGTACTACTCGGTCTGACTATGGGTGCAGAATCTGACCAACTGAGGCGAGTGGTGGGGAAAAGGGATCTAAGCCATGCCACCTTTCTGCTTCCCTGAACTTGGGCTGGCTGAGGGCCTAAATGTCCCTGGCGCAGCCTAAGGGCTGAATGGATGGGAGTTGCATCCTGGGAGTTGGTTAAAACCCTAAGCAATGAAACTACTACCAGCTTTAAAGGACTGTACAGGGACATGAAGCCCTGTATGATAATTGGCAAGTTTTGGCAGTCAAGTCCATTTCTTGGTCTGTCCTTCATCCATCCAATCAGGTAATGGTACAAAAATTACAAAAATACAGCCTTATAAATGAGTCACAGGAAACCATGTCAGAGGATATTTACCCAGAATATCCCCATATCAATAGCTTCAATTCAAAAGCACATAGAAATGTGTTCTGTAGCTTTATTCTTCCACTACTCACATTCAAGCTGATGAATCCATTCTTTTAGATAGATTTCCTGCCAAACCCTCATGCACAAAGAATAAATTTAAGACATAAAGAGTGTACCAGAAGAGCTGGGTTGGATCAGATCCTGTACCCTGTAAAAGTCATTTATTTTTTGGACATTTGTGTTCCTTTAAAAAAAAAAACCACACACACACACACACACAACACTCGCCTTCCCAAGCACAAAGGGCACATTCCATGAGCTGATATTTTTTTCTCCCAATACTCTTTCTGTTAATGAAGAAGTATTCTCAGACTTTCTTTTTCCCTTTGAAACGGTATGAAAAAGGAGCACAATACTCCTCAGTGTTCAGCACACAGACTTCAGATCATTTTGCAGCTTGCTTTCCAGATGGCTCCAGCTCCCAAATGGCACTGCCAATGTGCGGAGCACAACTGCCATGTGGAGATAATCATGGAAGGCAAGGGGAGGCAGGGGAGACTACTTTAAAATGGTATGTTTCAAGTCTCCCTCCCACACCTGGGAATGTCAGGAATTTCTATGACAGCGTTTCCTATATCTCTGCTGACACAACTTTTCTTTACCCAGGAGACCAAAAGGTTACAGATGGTCACATTCCCTCTCCAAGATCTATTTTTATTCTTCATTCAACAAATTACTCCAAAGGATTAACTGAACTTCTTGTGGGAGGCTTTGACAGAGCTGAAGTGTTGATGTGTGATGCTTACCAATTATTTTTAATACGCCATAATAGAGGAGGAAATGTATAGCAGGGATTCAGACGTGCCAGGGCACATTAGCTCCATTTGCTGTTTGTAATTAATCAATTAAACAACTTACCTAAGGATGTGGTGGATTCTCCACCACTGCAAGTCTTTAAATCAAGACTGAATTTCTGTCTAAACGATATGGCACAGCTCACACAAAAGTTTGATGCAGCGATTACTGGGTGAGGTTCTCAAGCCTTTTATGCAAGAGGCACAACCAGATTATCAAAATGGTCCCTCTAAGCCTTAACATCTACTGGGGAAAGAAGGAGATGTACTTACACCAGAGAAATGAGAAGGAGCTGGCTGCACCAAGAGAAGAGGAATAGTAGGAGAGAGGAGGCAGATATGCTTGAATGGATCTCATTGAAAGACCAACGCCTACCTAGACAAGATACTGCTAACGGCTGGGGGAAAGGGAAAAGAAGGAAAGTGTTTGCGTCTGACAAAGTGGGTATTCACCCACAAAAGCTTATGGTCCAATATGTCTGTTAGTCTATAAGGTGCCACAGGACTCTTTGTTGCTGTTTGGATAGTGAAGTTCATCATGCATTGTTTCAGTTCCATAAGGTATTTAAATTGTCTAGCATCTATTTTGCTAATGCCTCAGTGAAGGGAAAAGACTAGCTTTTGCAGGCCTTTTAGAACTTGTGCTTTAAGGAGAGGTTGGAGGTGAGACAGGAAGAAGATTCCAAGTGCTGGGTGTGCACATCATGGAGATAAGAGTAGGAGAAGAGCTAGGAAGTGGCAATTTGGGCAAGCGGACTGGACAAAGTGAAGGAAGTGAGCAGAAAACAAGTCTATAATAACATTGTTCGAGGGCATGTCTACACTACAAACTTAAATCGACCTATGTTAGACTGACTTTGAGCCATTACTGCGGCGGTTTGTGTCAATACCACCCTCGTTCTGTCGGTGGTGTGTTTACTCACAAGGAGCGCTTCCACCAACTTAAGAGGGTTGGGCTCTGAGCTCCACCTGCAGCTCCCCGCTGGGATCTCAGCTGGCTCTCAGCTTCTCATTGGGAGCGTGGCTCTTGGCTCTCTGCCAGGAGCACGGCTGCCCTGCAGGCTCTCGGCTCCCCACTGGAAGCCCAGCAGCCTCCCGACCTCCTGGTGGGGAGCAGGTAGCCTCAGTACAGCTGGGCTCCCAGTGGAGAACAGGGAGCCTGGAGCCCAGGGCATTAGGGCTCCCAGCGGGGAGTGGAGAGCCTGGGCAGCAGCCTGGCTTGGAGCCGGGAGCTGGAACCACCAGTGGCATAATAAATATAATCATTGGAGATACACCTATCTCCTAGAACTAGAAGGGTCCTTGAAAGGTCATTGAGTCCAGCCCCCTGCCTTCACTAGCAGGACTAAGTTACTGATTTTTGCCCCAGATCACTAAGTGGCCCCCTCAAGGGCTGAATTCACAACCCTGGGTTTAGCAGGCCAACGCTCAAACCACCAAGCTATCCCTCCCCTAAGCAGCCCATCTTGGAGCGGGGAGCACAGATAGCAGCCCGGCTGAGAGCAAGGCTGTAGTGCAGACACGGACATAATTAGGTCAACGTAAGCTGCCTTACATCACCCTAACTCTGTAGTGAAGACCAGGTCTGAGTGTCTGTGTAGTGGCAGTCCTATATTTAAGATTTCTGCTTCCCCCAGCTTGTGCTATGTTGTGAAGCGTAACAGCCGAAACAATGAATTAATGACAAGAGGATTTTGCCTCCCAGAACAGAGTTCTTCTGAAAGCTGATACAGTGCTAAAAACAAAATTGGCGAGACTTGGTTTTTTTGTGAGGCTAAACAGCTCCTTAGCAACCCATGGAAAGCTCACAGGGAACACCAGAATTAAGACTGCAGCATGAATGGAAAGAGGTTGGAAAAGTTGTGTGTGTGTAAGGAGAGATCCACTTAAAAGAGACTGGCTGTATCATTCACAAGGCAGCAGATTACCAGATACTGTTATTCTGAAGTTCTTCTGTTGGAGCCATTTCCTATTTTATCTTCTTTACTGTCCTCCAAATATCAGAATGTTAAATATCTGAACACACTGGACTACGTTGCAAGCATCTCTTGTTTGTGCCAGATTCATGGGTGAGATCCTCAGCTGGTGTAATCAGATTTGCTAATTTACACCAGCTGTGGACTGTCTCCATTTCCCAACAAGACATAGTGTGCCAAATTCATCTCTGGTGTAAGCCCCGTTGACTTTGGTCTCTTCTATATTTATAGCATGGAAAACTGTGACACATCTGCTCTAAGAAAAGATGCATAAGGTCTTTTCTTTTAAAATTCCAGCTGTCAGGGAATGGCTTTATAGCAGCCTCTCCAGCATAACATGTGTTGTTCAAGAGTCACCTTTTCCCATTTAAGTGGCTTCCACCTTTCATTCAGGACTAAACAGCCCCGTCTGGCTAAAGTGCTGTTGTCAGCCAGCTTTCATGCATTATTTGGAAACGTTATAAACACAGAAGAGCCTCTGAGCAAAAAGCCTCTCCTGCTGAATGCAACAGCTAATTTACTCCTTGTGGTCAGTGGAAAAAAAGACATGGGTGAACCTGAACACTACTGCATTTTCCAGCTCATTGTCCCCAATAATAAAGTTAATTGTTCCCTAGTCTTCATCTTCCCAGAGATTTTGATTTTTGAATGTTTTCTGAAAGGCTTATAAACAATCACCTGGCAGGATGCTAACCAAACTGCAACCTTTAGATGGTCAAGTTTTGAGATCCTTAGCGTGGTTTTCTCTCGAGCTAAGCTCCCAGTGAAGCTGCCACTGTCTGAATAAAATTCAAGTGAGTAAACATCTCAGTATTTGGCCTACTGTATGTAAGTTCATGATAGAGGCAGCTATGATGAGATATGTGAATTTATCACACTATTTATTCCTAGCTGAAAAACAAGCACCCAATAACCTCATAAACACAAGTCAGATTTTATGACATGACAGCCGGATATTTTATACTTCAAATCATGAGGGCAGCAGAAATGAAAGATCAGCCTTTATCTGATTTTATTATTTAAAAAAAAAAATTGAAAAAAAAATCAGGTCTACAAGAGCAACACAAAACACGTTTTTTCCCCCTTAAACAAATGGTTTCGTGTTCACTAGTAAAACACTCTATAAATGTAACTCTCTCTTTGCTTACTGTTCGCACATCACTCGCCAAAGACAATGAAAACAGAGAAATGAGATGGAGTTCAGTGTAAGATCTAGTTTTGCTTAGCCAAAAAATAACATGTAAACATTACTAATTCACAGGAAGATTTGAACTCTGATTTTTTTTTATTTTTTATTTTTAAACAAAAGTGAAACTTTGAGGATTAAACTAGGGGCCGGTATTTCTAAATTAACAACTTTATTGACTGCCTAATTTATTCCAGGTTGTGGAAGGATAGTTTTACAGAGAGATGTGGGGAGGAAACTGTGGCTCTGCAGCATGCTACCTCTTCCTCTGAATCCATGAGAAACCCCTCCAGCCAAATCCCATAAATTCTCAGGGGCCATAATGGATGGAAGTGTAACATACTTAGGGCATGTCTATTACGTTGACAATCATAAGCCATTTTAATTAAATCAGTTGTGCATGTCCACACAACGCTCCTTGTGTCAGTGGAGAGCATCCACAGTCATTGCTCTTACATTGACAGAGAGCATGTTGCATCATGTGTAACTATCCCACTGTGCAACTTGCCACCCTCTGCTGCTGGGAGCTCTGGAAATGGATCGCGGTGCATCATGGGGGTGTGCTCGCCATCCCATGATGCAGTTCTTTCATCCCATCATTCCATGGGCTTCTGACTTCGTTTCGTGCTGTTTTTCAACAGCCATTGTAAACTGTGTGCCCCTCATCTCTTCCTGAAAGCACAGATCCTGAACTGCTGACCAGTCTGGTGATGAGAGTTATGAACACAATATGGCTGGTCCTGCAATATTTCATGAGCTGTGAAACAGAGAATGAATCAGTGGTGCATGCCCTGCTGTCTGCTATGGAAACAAACAATTCAAGATTGCTGCTGGCATTCACCGAACAGCTGCACATGGCGGACCATTGGCACTGGGCTCAGGAAACAAGCACTGAGTGGTGGGATTGCATTGTGATGTATGTATGGGATAACCAGCAGTAGCTGCAGAACTTTTGGATGCAAAAATCCACCAGTGCAAGGACAGCAGAATGAGAGTTGCCCTCACTGCTGAAAAGCAAGTGGAGATCACTGTGTGGAATCTGGCAACTCCAGACTGCCGCTGGTCAGTTGCAAAATAGTTTGGAGCTGGAAAGTCCACTATGGGGGCTGCAGTGATGCAAGTATGTAGGGCCATTAATCGCCTCCTGCTACAAAGGATGTGACTTTCAGTAATGTACAGGAAATAATTCATGGCTTTGAGACAATGGGATTCCCTAACTGTGGCATGGCGATAGATGGAACACATATCCCAATTTTGGCCCCAGACCATCGTGACAATGTACATCAACCAAAAGGGTTACTTCTCCCTGGTCTTGCAGATCACTGGGACTGTTTCACTGACATCATATATTATTAGGGTTGGAAGGGACCTCAAGAGATCATCTAATCCAACCTGCTGCTCAAAGCAGGACTAATGCCCAAATGGCCCTCTCAAGGATTGAACTCACAATGCTGGGTTTATCAGGCCAATGCTCAAACCACTGAGCTATCCCTCCCCCTGCAATGTGAGGTGGTCAGGGAAGGTGCATGATGAATGCATCTTTTGGAACACCATACCATAAGACCATAAGATTCCAATTGGGGATGTTGAAATACCCATAGTGATCCTGGAAGACCCCGCCTACCCCTTGCTCCTGTGGCTTATGAAGCCTTTTACACCAGGAACCTAGACAGCATCAAGAAACACTTCAACAACAAGCTCAGCAGGTGCCAAATGACCATTGAATGTGCCTGTGATTTTTTTATTCAATCACTGGCATGGCATTTTTGGCCAGCTAGACCTCAGTGAGGAAAATATTCCCATGGTCATTGAGGTCTGCTCTGCTCTGCATAATATTTGTGAAGCAAAGGGGCAAAAGTTTCCCCAGAGGTGGTTGATCGTCTGGCTGCTAATTTTGAGCAGCTGTACACCAGGGCAATTAGAGGGGCACAGTGGGTGGCTATTCGAATCAGGGAGGCTTTGAAGGAGCATTCTGACAATGATTCCCAGTAATGTGTCTAAGCATCCAGCCAAGCAACGTTTACTTGTCACCTTGAATGACTCCTGTACTGCTTGCTTCCTGAGCTTTAATTGTGTGAGCAAATGTTCCTGTCTATAGCCACTGTGTTTGAATGTTAGCACCAACTAATGTGTATATGACCCAAATAAAGAGTCAATTTTTACCAAAGAATAAAGTTTAACAACAGGACATAATACAAATGTTTTGTCAAACAAGTGACATGGAAATGAGGAACAGTCTCTTGGTTATGGCTCTCACAGCTGAGTGTAACTGCAGCTTTCACTGTGAAACCAGACCCTAGAGGTGGTGTGGAAGGGGTTCTGTGTGGGACTTGGAACATGCACAGAATGCGGTGGGGCATGGAACGGACTTCTGTATTAGCTGCAGGATGACCCAGGTGTGCATGTGATCTGACCGCAGCGTGAAGAGGGACTTGAGCATCTCTGTCTAGCCCTCCACTAACTTTATCTTCTGTTCCTGCCTATCTATCATCAACTCCTGCCCCATCTCTTTTCTAGGCTATCCACCCTGAGTTTTTCATTAACTGTCTCCCTCCATACTCTTTTTTCTCTATCTGCTGTATCCGTTGACTGCAGCACTTTGCAAAACATGTCCTCCTTACTCCTGATTCATCACCTTATCTGACTGAGGCGCTCCACCGGTGTGGAGGAGTGGGTCCTCAAGGGCACATCTGCAGAAGCCAAAGAAACAATGAACAGAGACAGTATTTTGAGTGTGCTCACAGTCGTGAATCACAAGATTTACACACACCTTTTTCTCACTGTCCCTTGGCTAGCACACAGGTCAGACCCAAATATGGTGAGTTCGGGGGGACGAGAGGAAATTGGCAAGAAGGGACAAAGGGTCTGGGTGGTTCGCGAAGGGGGTTACTACAAGTGCCTAGGAAGACTATCCTGCATATTGATACCATTTTTCACAGGCTAGGGTAATCTAACCTGATATCTCACTCCTAGGGATGCAAGAGTACCTCTCCTGCATTCGTGTGGCTTCAGACCAGCTTCATATGCTGCTCGCCTGTGTGCTGCTCTGGTCTCTGCAGAAATAATTGCCGTGTGGCATGACAAAGTTTCTTACAGGAGGGGGAGAAAGAAGGCAGGTTTCCCAAGGAACCTTTGGCAGAGGATTGCAGAATATCTACAGGAGTTTCCTGAAGATCTATATGGAGAATTCCCAAGATATCCCCATGTACATTAACAAAATTTTCTGCCGGCCCCCACTATATAGATGTACAGGCTCTGTTAATTTCTGTCCCTTATCCCTTCTTTACCATACAACAGAATAAATGAGAGCTCAATTTCCACACCCCTCTCTTGCATCATGTGTGCCAGAGTGGAATGCTGGGACTGGCTAGACCCCTCCGGAGTGGAGAAGAGGTCCTGACTTGCCATGCCACTGGATGACTCTGCCGTGTGCTTCACTTCATCCTCCAGCTCTACTTCCTCCTCCACTACTTCGCCTTCAGGGTTGAGTCTGCTGGTCGCTGACTCCAGTCCCCCCAAAGTATTCACGGGGCTCTTGGTGGTGGAGGTGGGGTTACTGCCGAGGATGGTGTGCAGTTCTTTGTAGAAGTGGCAACCTCCGCTCCTTGATCTTAGCATGGCACTGCTGTGTTTCCCTTTTGTGCCCCTTCTCCTGCATGCCACTAGCCATCAGCCTGGAAGATCGAAGTTCCTACGGCTGGAGTGAAACTGGGACTGGACAGCCTCCTCTCCTCAGAGACCCAGCAGATTCAACAGCTCTGATGGACTCCATGCAGGAGCACGTTCATTGTGGAAAGCCAGCACAGTCAGCTGGGAAGATATTGTGTGAACTGTCCAGGCCGAGCAAACAGGTATAAGAATTTCAAATATTCCCGGGCCTTTAAAAGGGGGAGGAGCACATACCTGTGTACCTTCAGGGCAGCGGAGTTCAAACTGTTTACCAGTGGTCAGGATAGACATTGTGGCCTGGAAGCCAGTTAGGGTGACATAACCAAGCCTAGAATCTACACCAGTGGTTCTCAACTCATTACACATTGTGGGCTGCATACATGGCCCACAGTGTGTTACCTGGGCTGCAGGTGCTGGGTGGCATGGCAGGGGCAGCCCCGACCCTTGCTGTGCCAGGTGGCTGGCTGCCCACCCCGGTCCTTGGCATGCAGCTGCCCCAGACCCGGATCTCGTGTGGCCAGACGGCTGCCCTGCACCCCCGCAATGTGGGGCAGGCTGGCTGCTTGTCCCGGACCCCGTGGGGTGGGCCAGCAGCTCCAACCCCACCAGGCAGCAGGGCAGCCCAGCTGAACCCCTCCATGCCAGGCAGTGGGGCAGCTGGGTGGGAACCCTGCAGACTCTGCCAAGTGGGACTGGGCGGCTGCCCCATACCTCTGCAACATGGGGCGAGGCGGCTTCTCGCCCCAGCCCCCAGCCATGTCACTGCCCAGACCCCAGAGCTCACCCAGCGCAGTGGGAAAGCCCAACTGGACCCCTCTGAGTTGGCAGCGAGACAGCTCGGACACCCCCGCGCTAGGCAGCTGGGAACCCAGGACTCGGGGCACGCAGGCGGCCTTTAGCACACAGCTGCGCTGGACTGCAGCTGTGTGCTAACTGGGCCGTGCGTCCCAAGAACCCCTGGTCTATGCTGACGCTGCCTCACTCTATGTCACAAAAAACCCTATGAGGCTCGTCGAGGTGGTTTTATATCAGCGCAGCAGGGGAGTTACATCGACGGAGGAGCTTTTCAGCGTGTACACCTCCGCTGATTTGTCGGCGAATGCTGATTTTTGTTGATAAAACTGTGTAGTGTATGCAAGGCCTTAGTGAGAAGCTGCTTGCTGTGTCATGCTTCTCTTAACAGCTGTAAGATGCCATAGGTCAGGGTTTCTCAGAGCAAATTTAACTCTTGCTGGTGGCTGCTCTCACACTTTTTCCTAAAATAATTAATTAGCTTTAGGAAAAATAAATATGCACATATACACATCCAAATCGTTGTAATTTATTTATGGCTAGCTAGTAAGTCCACTGTGAAATGTGATATTAACAAACATACAAGTATCACTTCACAGTAGACGTACTTAGCCCTGGCAAGCCTGGGGACAAATTAAGCCCTGGATGGGGGGCGGGGGGGGGAGGAGGTGCTAGGGGAGGCAGTGGGGGCTAGTCTGAAGCCACGCAGCCGGAGTCCGGGGCTGGAGCCCGAAGCCCCACAGCCAGAGCCTGCCATCCCAGAGCTGATGCCCAAAGCCTGAGCCTCACCGCCCCTGGGAAGGTGGAGACCTCACTGGCTGCCTGCTCCTCCAGCATTGTGCCCCAGGTGTCTCCAGAGGGGGGGGGGGGGGTCCAACCCCTGCTGGCCGCCCCAGCAACCAACACCAAGGCAGGCATCCAGGAGCAACAGGGAGAAGGAGGGGCCACTACTTTGTGCCTGCCCCCCCCCCCCCCCCCAAGGCTGTGGCCGCAAGAAAAGCCCCTGGTGGCTGCATGCGGCTATGGTGGCCGCATTAGAAAAATGCTGCATAGGTAATGTTAGTCAGACAAGAATTTACCATGTGTGGAGGGGATTGCAATGCACCTTCAGGAGCTGAAACTATGCTACCAGGAGAGAGGTTTCTGTTTTTCTCTGTTTGGAGGGAGGGGGGAGAATAGCTTCTCTATTGCTCTAATCTGGAATCCAGTGTTTTTCATGCATATTCTCAAATCTTTCTGCATGGCTGCATACTTACTTTCACAGAGGGTGATATGTCACCACCCCAGGATGTCCACTGTGTTTTTCTGTTTGATTGTTTTTAAGTAACTTTCCCATTCCACCATGTTTTTCCTGTCAGCAGGGCAATCAGACCCTAGATCAGGGATACAATACCTCTTCTTGATCCTTGCATAAAAGATTAGCATCAGAATTAAGTAGCTCCCAAGTACTTCTTTTCTTCATGCCAGCTTCAATGTTACTTGTGAAAGGAAAGATTTAAAGCTAACAGCAAGCCCTGCCCCAAGAAATGAAACACTCCTGTGTGATGCACATCCGTCTCCTCAGAAGGGCCACCAAAACTAGGAGAACCGTGGTAAACACAGGTTTAATAGCCACGAAATAACCACACTGCACTAGCAAGACCTGCTGTAGTAAAGATCTTTGACTTCATGTTATTATTTATTGTGTGCGTGTGTGTGTGTGTAGAAGCGCCTAAATGTGCTAGGAATGTTCCAAACAAAGTCAGGAGGAATAGTCACCTCTGTCTTATGCCACAAAGGGGGCGGTAGGGCCCCTCAAAGGAATGGTCTTGGCACAGCCCCTCCCCCCCCCCCCAGCAGGTGCAGAGCCAGCATAAAATGGTTCTATGTCACCTTCCACATGAACCGCTAGTGAAATGGGGAGGGCAGGCGTAGGGAAAGAGTGGGTGTAGTCGGGGCACTCCTATTCCCCAGTTATTCCTGGGTGCTGTAATGGCCTATTGGGCTGATACCAGCCAGGAGCAAGTTAGAGCAGCCTCTAAAGCTGTTCTAACCTGTATGGCCCTCGATGGCCGCAGGATCAGAGAATGCTTTGCCTTCCTCCTCACTAGTTTGAGCACCCTCACAAAGATGAAACCATGCCCCTCAATAGTCCCGCCTTGAACAGTTTTCAATCCAATTTTTCCATTGATTAAATAAACCTAACACTGATAAATGCAGAAGATACACTACTTACATTGTTTAACTTCCTTGTAAATCACAATTACTGGACCTACTGTACTATAGATTTAGACTAAAATACCACAATACCATGAACTGTATTATGTCGACTAAAATAAATACAAATGCAGAGTATGATCCAAAGCACAGCATCTTTAAAGCATTGCACTGTAGCTTACTTTCACTGAAGTCGCTAATTTTAGTTTTCGCCCAAACATACATTCACTCACTCTCTCTCTCTCTATTACAAAAAGTCCTCCCCCAGAGGCTGAAGCAATCAGCTGCACACCGTTTGCTCACGCATTTGAAAGGAGGCTTGCAGATTGTGAGCTATTAATTTAAGTGCAGCCTGGCTGTTTTAGGAATGCAGTCAGCTGCCAAGGCATCTCCCTGAGTTGCCTAGGACCTCGGTCACTACTTCATGTCAAATGTGATGTTTACTATAGCACTCCTCATTAAGAGAGGGCCACTTGAGCAGCTGCCAGTCTATAGTGCAAAAACAAAATCAGTAACACACTGTTCTTAATTCAGGGCAGATTATTCCTATTTGAGTAGAGATTAAGAAACAAATTGGACACGATAATTATTAACATGCCTGCACTAGATCTTTACCAATCAACAGCTCAAACTAGCCAGCTACCCTAAGAAGGCTCATTCCATTCTTATCCTTTTGTATTTTACATTGGAACTTCACATAGAACCACATCACCAGCTGAGTGTTGCCACATTGCTTCAGAGCTTCCAGAACCACATAAAGACTGAAACGCTCCTTCAAGTGTTCAGAGGGTTGTGAATTAACTTGCCCTAGCCTTAGGGGGAAAAAAGAATCTAGGAATCCTTCCTCATGCATGAACGACAAGCCCACGTGAAGTACCGTACAATATCCAGGCTAATTCTGCTCAGGTCAATCCCATGCAACCTGTTCACTTCAGGGGGGTTCCTTGGGTAGAAACAAACGACTGAATCAGGCCTACTCTGGGCTACGTTTTCAAAGAGGCAACAGATTTTGCATGCTGCAGTTTTGGTGTGCTCTGTATGAATCACCGTGGTTTCTGCAGCTGGTCTCCTAAAAAGGGGAGGCACTGATTTTCAGTGGCTGCTTTTGAAAATTCAGGGGTGAAACAATAAAAACATACCTTATTTCAGTTTACATTCAGCCCTGTACAATACAGGAACAATTCTGCATTGGCAAGGAGATGGACCAGATGAGCTAACAGATCTTTTTTGCATATTTCTAATGTCTGAGATTCTGTGATTCAATCTTTCCTTCCTTCTGTGTTTACACTGGGTAAGATCCTGCAGTCCTTATACAGGCAAAACGTCCACTGACTGACTAAAAGTTTTGCTTGAGTTAGGACTGAAGGAGCAAGCCTTTTTTTGTTTTGGCTAATTCTGCTCAGTGATGCCCCTCACGCCACTAACCAACCAGCAGCTCACCAAATGCCCAAACACATCGAGGTTTCTCTATGTCATGATGAAGAATTGATATTTGAAGCCCGGAAATAGTTACACAAAACATTTTACACAGAACTCTAAATGTAGTTGAAAAGCTGGATGAGGTCAGAAAAATTATATCAACATTTTAATCAAGAGTTGGGGCAAAAAAAATTTCTCTTTATGATGAGAGAGAGAGAATAATAAATAAGGAACATGACTCATTCAGGAAAGAGGATGAAATATCTACACCTATGTTTATGCACTTGTCATGTTTTTTAAAAAGTCAGCTCACTTTTCACTTCTTTGAAGAGTAATTGAACACTAGTATAATCTTGCTAGGGACTCCTCGAGGGAGGGATTGGAATCAGTCTGGACAAAGTTTTTGTAAGTACTCAGCAATTATCCCTGTTCCAAACAGTCCTTGTTTTTTTCTGCTTAGACCAAAAACTGGTTGCACAAAATTAATTTGTAGTCCCTGGGCTACTCCATTGATCTAATGGACTGTTGTTACATTGACGAAGGATTTTCAGTCATGAAACTTCACAACTATCTCAGTGGATTCCAGATATCACCACAGAGGACTGTACATTTAAGACATAACTCTACCCCTGGTTTTGTTTTTGTTTGTTTGGGGTTTCTTGCAGTTTGCTAAAGATCTTGAAGTATGCTGTGTGTAATAAGCGCCATACGATCCACACAAGCTCTTGCAAATGCCTGGAAACTCATACAAAGTGTCACACAATACATAACTTAACCAGAGTTGCCAAAGCCCTCTCTTTCCCCCATCCCCACTCGCATACATACATATGCGCACTACCATGCAGATCATATTTCAGTGCCCGCTGCGCAGTTCTAGGAACTTAGCCAATGGAAGAAGCTGGACAAAATGCATTTTTGGACAGAGGGAACAAACTGAAAAGCAAGCGGGAGAGGAGGAAAACAAAAACCTACCTATGGAAGCAGTCATGACAGAGATTCGGGCGGTGGAAAACTTTATTGGAGAAAGAAACAACAACGAGCTCCCTTCTGCTGAACCAATCTCTTTGCATTCTTTCTTCACTTTAAAAGAGGGCAGCAGGCAGGCTAGCTACTCGAGTAAGCAGAGACTCCAGCAAAGATACTCCCCATACAACCCAGCAGTGCCTTCCCATTTTCTTTTCCCAATGCAATAACGTTTACGGCAAAGAGGATTCCAAGTCCCAATCGGGGGAAAAAAAACAGGCTGTTGATCTAAATCAAGTCATTCAGCTGAAGACAGACAAGACAGAGTCCACTCCATCCAGATGGAAAATAATTCACTGATTGTTCCTGTTAGCTTTGCTGCTTGTGTCCCAGCCAGACTGCCCATTCAGTGCATTCATGCTCTGGTGACTCCACCTCATTTGAATTTGACTTTTTTTTTTTTTTAATCTCTCCCCCCTCCCTCTCCAGCTGACACACACATAGCTTTGTTCCTCTGCCTCCCAATCTACTTCCTCCAATCGGCATGCAGCATTGCAGGTCAAAGACCAAGATGGCCCTGTTGGGATTACTGCTCCCTGCCTGTTTCTTCACTGCCCCTTGTACACAAACCTTAAGTTGTTTTTCTTTATTAAATTGACCCCTGGTTCCCTGCCCCACTTGACTTGACAGGCACAACTTTGTTTCTCCATTGGAAGTGTAGGGGTTACTTTCAAAATACAGCTGGCACCTACAGCTGAGTGACTAGAAAAATCAAAGCCCAGCTGTTAAATATTACCAAGTTGACAATGATAAATTTAGCACCACCAAGAGCTCTGAATATGTTTGACTCACTTCCCAAGATTTCTCAAACAAAACACCACGTGTAATCCTACCATGTTAGCATCTAATGTCACCTTATTATTGTTCACTGCAGCTTTTTATTTACAGACCAGGAAGATCAATGGGAAACAGTGCAGCCCTGCAATGGGCAACACACTTCCTCCTTAGATTGTTCTTCTGTGTCCTAGGGCACGACATTTTCAGAAAGGATGACTATAGGAAATGACTTGATGGGGCAGAAACAAATATGAGGATTTGAAACTTTCCTGTAATTAATCACTCAAGTGCATTGACTGGTATAGAACAGCATATTTTCAACATACTTTTCAGTCAACTTTGATAGTCTAGAAGTACACAAATGGCTTGATATGTGGGAGTTTTGTCTACATAAAGGCAAAAGGAATGGACCTAAAATGTACCATTTTCTTGCAAGAATACCTATGATTTTTGTTGTTCTTCCCCACAGCCGCTATTATTGTTATTACTTGTATTGTTCTAGTGTTTAAAGGCCCGCAGCAGAGAGCTTGGAAGTATACAAACAAATAACAAAACCAAAGTCCCTGCTATGAAGAGCCTAAGTATAAAATGAGGGATGACAGACAGATGCAACAAAAAGGTGAGGGACAGAGGAGGAGGGATGCACAAGTTAATCATTGAGCAATTACTGACAATGTCATCAATGACTTTGGTTAATGACACTTTCATGTCTCTTTGTTTTGGATATTTCTTGACTAATGTAGCTGAATACACTTCAAATTCCTATGAACAGAAATTATTAATGAAAATTTCTCCTTTGTAGAAAATGTTCCTGGCTTTGCATGAAAAGTTTAGTATTCACAGGGAATCTTTGGCTGTACTGGTTCCTTCCTAGTTTTCAAGTGCTAGAAAAGTCTTAAGTATTCTGAAAGGTTTAAAAATCCTTGGAAACGCGGCTTACTCAGCTAATCATAAGCATCAGATTTAATACAATGATGCATGGAAGGTGAAATTTAGACTGAAATCAGTTTTGAATTTTTGTGAGAGACCACCAAAAGACTGGATTTGTGCAGAAATGGTTGGTCCTTATGGTGAGGGACAAATGTAAAACAAATTAAAAAACAATATTAGAATTACTGAAATATTTCATACACTACTAGCATCGCCTATTACTAAGGCTGCCCGACACTTCCCATTACAAGACCCTTTTTCTAATTAACTTTAGTTTGTATGTTTGTTTGTTTTCAGCTATAACTTGCTGAGTGTCAGACTGTTTTTGTTTTGTTTGTTTGTTTGAAAAGTTCAGTCAAAATGATTCCGCCATTTCCAAGAACAAAGCTAGGGAATAATCAAATCAAGTGAAAAGTATAATCAAGTTGTTGAAACCATGTTAAAAATTGTTGGCAGTCTTTTCTTTCAAACTCCTCCAGCACTCCATGCTTTAGAGAAGGGACTTGAAATTTTGCAGGGAGGAGTCTTTTGTATCATGGACGTGCCCTTTGCTATGCCCATATCTGGAAAAGTTATAAGATTTGAAAAATTACAATTCACACATGCTTACTTGAGACTTCTTTGATTTTAACAGCTACAATCTTTGAAGATTTCATCCTCACTGAGCATGCTCTGTCCCCACACAGCTCCAGTGTGTGGCTGGACTGTTCATGCATCATCTCCAACAGAGTGAATAAGCATGTTACATCCAGTTGAGGGCTACAGGAGCAAAGCTGAATTTCCCCTGTGACAGCTGCTCCCAGCTGCTTCACGCCAGAGTGGGGCTCGGCACAGGAACTGAGCACAGGGAGAGCCTGTCTCTCACGCACTAAAGTGTATGCATTATGATACAGGTTGGTTTTTTTTTTTTGCATAATCACATACTTTTTTTTTTCCCTACAGGACCTCTGTGGATCATGTAATTAAAGACTGTACCATAATCCATACACACAAGGAGGGCAAATTAAGGCTGTACAGGCAACCTTAATTCTGGCATTTGCAAACTTTTGAGTCCTTGACATTGCAAATGTATTAATGTTCTATTAACTTTTTTTTAGTATATATCTCTATATATACAGCTTTCATATAAAGTTCTCAATGTGCTTAATAAAAGCTTCACAATGAGGGAAATATTTTTATTCCCATTTTACAGACAGGGAAACGGAGCCGCAGAGTGGTTATGTGAGTTTCACATGGCCACCCAGGTTAACTGTGACAGAGCCTGGAGTTCTAATTCCTTGATGCTGTACTCTAACAGTAAACAAAAATAGACAGAACCATCAGTTGCTGAATGCTCACAAATAATTGTAGTAAGAAGGGCATTCAGCAAATTAAAAAAACCTTAACTTTTAGTCATGTCTACACTACAAATTTACATCAGCATAACTATGCCACACAGGTGTGAAAAATCCACATCCCTAAGCGACACAGTTATACCAACCTAACCCCCAGTGTAGACGGCGCTATGTCGATGGGAGGGCTTCTCTCATTGACGTAGCTACCACTTCTCGCAGAGGTGGATTAACTATACCGACGAGAGCAGCTCTCCCATCAGCATGGTAGCATCTTCACTGAAGCGATGCAGCTATGTCTCCGAAGCATTTTAACCTGTGGAACTCTTTGCCAGAGGATGTTGTGAAGGCCAAGACTATAACAGGGTTTAAAAAAGAACTAGATAAATTCATGGAGGATAGGTCCATCAATGGCTATTAGCTAGGATGGGAAGGGATGCTCCCTAGCCTTTGTTTGCCAGAAGCTGGGAATGGGCAACAGGGTTGGATCACTTGACAATTACCTGTTCTGTTCATTCCCTCTGCGGCACCTGGCATTGGCCACTGTCGGAAGACTGGATACTGGGCTAGATGGACTTTTGGTCTGACCCAGTATGGCCATGCTTACGTAAGTAGGGATAGATCTGTAAATCCAACACCATTAGCCAGACCTAATACTTAACCATAAAATTACACATGCAGCCTTGAATTGTGCAGACTGCAAACTTCCTAAATAACATTAATATTTAAAGAAAGCATCCTTTTGAAACAGTAACTTGTTTAAAGAGCATGTTTTTCCCCACTGTCTTTCCAGTAATTTCTTCCTCCTTCAACTTTCCCTCAGGCTGCATGGTTACCTGAGATGACACAGAGTTGCTCAAAGTGTCACATCACAGCAAGAAGTCTCTTCGCAGAAAATCTAGGGAAAACCTCCATTCTTTGCAAACCACAGCAAAGGAAACTGTGATTTCCATGTATTTTTGTTGAATATAAACCCTAAATGTAGGGATTTATGTAAAAATGTTCATTTTTTGTGTCTGTTTTATGGTCACTTCACAACCAAGCTTTGTGACTTGATCCCATCTTTATTCTATCCCCCTCTATCCAGTGGTCCTCATTTGTGGTTCCTCACATCCAGCAACACCAGGTGTAAGTGCAACAACAGAATTCATGCTATAATGTAAGCCCCTATGAGGGATCATGTTCTTCTTGAGACTGTGATGTGGAACTACAAAAGGGAATGTCCGTTAAAATACAAATCTTTTCAGATAGCAAATTGTTTAGATAAAAAGCAATCCTCTGACACTTATGACCTGCAAATTGCCTGCTTTATCTTATCACATGATTTTTAGAGGAGGTGAACACCTACAACTGCCAATGAAGTTAATGGGAACTTAGTGCGTTCAGCACCCTTGAAGATCCTGGTGTCTGTCTCTCTTAGTCTGAGGCTTATGTGAAGTATATAATAACTGCAAAAACACCCACCAAGCTATCCCTGATGTGTTTTCCCCCCGGTATACAAGATAACCATGAACAACTTTCAGCTGAGAAAAGCTGAGCACTAGTCCTTCGAGGCTGGCCTTCTTTTGCTCATCTGTTTGCCTTTCTACCTGCTGCCTTATGGATCCCTGGCTTAACAGAGTAATGTGCAAGATGCACTCTTAGCAAAATACAAGGCAAGTCTCTGGCCTGGTCTACACTGGGGTGGAGGGGCGGTGTCGATGTAAGATACGCAACTTTATTCCCGTAGCTGAAGTCGAAGTATCTTATTCCGAGTTACCTCCCATCCTCACGGCGCGGAATCGACGTCTGCGGCTCCCCCGTCGACTCCACTACCGCTGCTCGCTCTGGTGGAGTTCCGGAGTCGACGGGGAGCGCTTTCGGGGATCGATATATCGCGTCTAGATGAGACGTGATATATTGATCCCCGATAAATCGATCGCTACCCGCCGATATGGCGGGTAGTCTGGACGTACCCTCTGTTTGGCAGGTCTCCTCTAGCGACCAGGTATGAAGTGGACTTTTTTGACTCCCTTTTCTTCCTCCGTGAGCTAATAAATTATAGCTAATAATTTGACCTATAGCCCCCCAAATACAGTTGTTAGTCCAGAATAATGCCTGAGAATAACTGCTGGTGTGCAGACCATTGTGGACTTTTCATTGTGAATATTTGATAAGCAGTTTGCTAGATTTGTTATTCTGGCATTCAAATAAGTGGCCACATTTTCAAAAAGGTTCAACATGGCAGAAATTAAGTTCTTTCTCCACTATGATGCTTTGATTTTTCATATAGATTTTGGGACTTCATCCTGTGGTCACTACCCTAGCAAGAATGTTCATTAACTTCAATGGGACTTTTGTCCCAATAAAGAGAGCAGATTGGGCCCCTTCATTTTTGTCACTCTGAATTTTCATTGCAGTGCACAGATTAAGTATACCTAACTGGTAAGAGGGTCTCAAAATATGTTTGCACAGAATGAGAACTGATAAAAAAAAAAATCAGCTCCCAAAACTCAAAGTAAATCTTTAAGGTTCAAAAGAATATGGTTAATTTCTTTTCTTTTAATTTCAATTTTTGTTTCTGCTGGAAATAACAAAACACCACAAGAAAAAAAAACCTCTCATGTTACTTCTGACCCATTCAAAGCCACTGAGTGGTGCAAAACTTAAAAGAAAAGCTAGTTTTGAAAGATTTTCAGTCGTTTCCAGAACAATAAGACTTTGATAAACTTCAGCTAGCGTTTTGCTGTGATTAAGTGTGGTATTAGTTTCATATTCAACACCTCTTCTCTTGGGGAACTACATTTTACATGGTGAGGTTGTTGGATCCTTAAAGAGATCTTAATTCCCCACTGTTTAGTCAAGTGTTTCCGCTACACAGATTTTATTAAAAAATAAAATGCTTAGATTCTGTCGTCGTTTACAAGTATGAAACTCTCTCTGGATTCAGTGAGAGTAGCATCTGTATAAGGCAAAGTAGAATTTGGCCGAAAGCATTTTAAACAGTCCGAATGAAAATTCCTTCCCCTCAGGTTTCACTCACTCAGGGCTTGGCTACACTTGAAAGCTGCAGCGCTGGTGGAGGCTTTCCAGCGCTGCAATTAGTAACTGTCCACACCTGCAAGGCACATCCAGCGCTGCAACTCCCTGGCTGCAGCGCTGGCTGTACACCTGGTCTGGTTGTGGTATAACGAGTGCAGCGCTGGTGATCCAGCGCTGCTCGTCAAGTGTGGCCACACACCAGCGCTTTAATTGGCCTCCAGGGTATTAGGAGATATCCCAGAATGCTTTTAACTAAATTACTCTCTTTGTTTTGTTGTGAACTCCGAGCTCCGCGCGGAGTTCCGTTGCCGGTGCTGCTTATCTAAAAAACAAACAGAGCTCCTGTTTGCTGTGATCAATCTGTACCTGGCTGTAAACAATCAAATGAGAGGCAGGCAGGGAGAGAGTGAAACAGCGGGGAGTCGTGTTGGATGCAGGCTGTTTGCAATTAAGAGTTAAGGGTAACATGATCAGGAACATGTTCTGATTTTTCAAGGCAGGAAGGTAACACACAGTGTTGGCTCCAAAAATCCACTCTCTCTCTCTCCCCCCCGCTCCCTGTCACACTAGACCCCACTCCACCCCCTTCTTTTGAAAAGCACGTTGCTGCCACTTGAATGCTGGGATAGCTGCCCATAATGCATCACTCCCAACAGTGCTGCAAATGCTGCAAATGTGGCCACACACCAGCGCTGGTAGCTGTGAGTGTGGCCACACACCAGCGCTGTTCCTGCACAGCTGCACGACCAGCGCTGTAACTCCCAGCGCTGCAACTTTCAAGTGTAGCCAAGCCCCCAGTACTAGTTTAGATCCTATAAACCAATTTAGTTCTTGAGTCATCCATGAAGGATAAAAAGGGTAGACAAAACCTGAATTTCTAATCTAAAAGAAACAATCAGAAACCAGGCCTTTCAGGGCAAATATCCATTTTTATGTTCCTGTGTAGGTCATTTGTACATTTCCTTTTGTTATACTATAATCTTTGTTTCATCCAATTTAGCAGGCATTTAGAACTTGCTGGTACCTGTACTATCATGTTCTGCTGCTGCATATGGTTGTGATGAAGTCTAGCAGTGAAGCAGTTAAGGTTTATCTACTGTCTCTTCTTTAAGGTTCCCAGACAAAAAAACAAAACAAACAAACAAACAAAAAAAAACCCTGTAAATAACATTAAGGCCATGACACAAACCAATAAGATCCAGGAAATTCAGTTAAGGTCACATTTGCACCCTTAACACACCCTGCTGTGAAAAACAAAAAATGAATGAAGGCACGAGCTACTGGTAATGAAGGAATGTAGACATCGACTTCCTGAATTTTGTTATTTTTGTGCTATAGATCTTCATCTTAATTGTATTTAATCTTGATGTTCTTCTCTGAGTGGGGTTATTTTAATAATTACACAGGGGTTGAAGCAGAAATAAAAAGGCAAAAGAGTATTCTACTCAGGCTCATCTCGCCATACTATCTTTTCCTAGCAGTTCTTGCTCTATCATTTCCCTTGCTGTTGAATACAGCAGTCCTCCCTCTCCTCAGCCTGTCTCCTCCTGGCTGTTTGCTGTCACCTTTTCTCTTTTCATAGTAGCTGCTTTCCCCTTTCCTGGTGGTTGCTTGTAGCAGTCTGTGCTATTTCAATCCCCTTTTCACATTTTCCTCCTTTAACACACACCAGCATGAGAGGAAGAAGAGGAATCCCTGCAACTCAAAAGTTGTAGATGTAAGACAGTGCTTCCATCACATATGGTCCACAGAACTACGGAGAGCCCTGGAACAAACAACATTACCTAGGCTGCCAGTTCCACTTGTGTTGCTTTTGTAAATGAATCGTAGCCACAAACACCCTCAGAATTCCACCTGAGGACTACTGAATGAACCTGAGGCCTTGAGCACCAAAGGAAAAAAATCTTTCTACTTGAGAACTCCATAAGCTGTGACACAGTTGTAGTACAGTCACTGGGACCAGCCACTAGAGGGAGTCATGATCACAAGTGCTAGGTCAGTTATTACAAGCCTCCACTGTTAAACAAGTCTGACCCAAGCATCTGAGGTCCACAGGAGTAAGAAAACCATTCAACTGTGGCTACATACACATGTAGACCCCACAGTCATTAGTCAGAATTTAATCCAGGAATTCCAGTTCCAAAAGCATAACCTTCTCCTACTTGAGCTAATGGGGAAATAGGAGGAGTCATGACAAACATGAGGCTTGTGTATTACACCTGCTTCCACACTCAATTGCATTAGACACCACAAGTACAGTCAGAGAGATGGTAGGGACACCTAGAATGAAGCACCCATATATCGACAGGCAAGCTCACTGGTTGGGAAGGTGAAACTAAAGCTCCCAACCACCTAGTCCAAGCCCTTTCCCACAGGCTTACTTTATTTAACAGGAGATATAAAACAAGGTCCAATAAACTCAAAATTCTGATCACCAGGGCGTTATCAGTTTCAATCAGCTGGAAAGGCAAAGAAGAGGACACGACATACCCCTTCCTTTAGGAATTCTAAAGTTATTTCAAAATAAGAGAAATCCCATATAAACTTAATTGACTGCAATTCAAATAAATGCAAGTTAACTCTGCCTATCTACAAGGCTCTGGTGAATTTTCTGATCTCTGGAAAGTCTTGATTTAGGATAATGGATAACCAGGGTTCAGATAGCCAGCATTTACCTGCATACTTAAACTGGAAATGCTTAATTGGCCAGCTTAGTACTTCCATTGGTCAGACAAATTGTTTCTGTAGTTAACGCAGGGAAGCTCCACTATCACTTCAGCTGCAAAAGGAAACACTAGAGTCTTAATGTTCATAATGAGATTCTTGAACAATCTATTTTCTCAATATGCTAAGTATCCATAAAATATATTTAAATAGAAAGCTTTCATTGGACCTTCTCAGACCAATCCAATTACCTAACCAACTTCCTCTGTGAAAATATATGGTTTTTAAATATGAGCCTGGTATCATGTCTGGCAAAGATCTCCAGGGAGAGCCAGTGGGATAATCTTTATGAGTTTTACTGAGCATAACAGGAAATAATAACTCATGCAATATTTTATTTTTATGGAAAGCAAGAATACACATTAAGTTACATACCAAAAGCTAGATTCTCAATTAGATGTGCACTGATTTATGTGCATAACCCTAATTCAAAAGGATTAAACAACAAAACAAGCATATACCCCTGAGGAGGGATATGATAGAGGTCCATAAAATCATGAATGGTGTGGAGATATTAAAGAAGGAAATGTTATTTACCCCTTCACATAACACAAAAACCATGGGTCACCCAATGAAATGAATAGGCAGCAGGTTTAAAAGAAACATAAGAAAGAACTTCTTCACACAGCGCACAGTCAACCTGTAGAACTTGTTGCTGGGGATGTTGGATTAAAAAATGAATTAGGTATGTTCATATAGGATAGATGGCTAATAGACAAGGTGGTCAGGGACTCAACCCCATGGTCTGGGTGTCCATAAATCTCTAAGATCTAGAAGCTGGGACTAGACAACAAGGGATGGATCACTTGATAAATTGTCCTTCTCTGTTCACTCCCATGGAAGAATCTGGCACTGACCACTGTTGGAAAACAGGATACTGAGCCAGATGGACTACTGGTCTTACCCAATATGGCCATTCTTACTTTCATCTATACTGAAAATTAATTCAGGATAAACATGAGAAGAACAATGTAAATACTTGTTAGCTGGTAATATTAAGCAAGTTGAAGCTTGTTGTGGAAGTCAGGAAGACAAGAAAAAACTTCCCATAGAGTCATATATAGTAAGACTTAGTTTAAAGTAGATTTCCATTATATCCAAATATGGTTAATAGGCCTTTATGGTTTGTGATTTATAAACACCATATGGATAAGATACTAGAAGCAGCAAGAGAAAAGGAGAGAAAGGTGGCTAGACTGGTGGCTAGATACATCAAGGTGTGATGTCTGGGACACCAGATCAGCCCTTTCTTCTATCTGCAGCTCTTTATGGTTTTCCTGGGTTAACCAAGGAATGCATACATTGTATGTATACTTATATTGGATTGTGTAAGATAGCAAACACAGAAAGCCACCACACTTTCATTGGACATTTCTTAAACACTCACCAAACTTGCAGCACTACATGGCACACCTTGCACCAAATTCTGCCTTCACACCCTGCAAAAGTTTGGTCCAGTGAGCCTTAAATATGTGTTAATGTGAAATACATTTTGACTTGTCATAAGGTTCACACTATTGGTGTCTGATTTTGCTGTAACTGCAGTTCTTCGAGATGTGTGTTCCTATGGGTGCACATCCACCTCTCAAGTCCTTGATTGGAGATTTTCAGTTAGAAGTGTCCGTTTGGCCCATACATCCACCCTATGTCTCCTCATGCCCTGTGCTGAGGCTATTTAGGGGTGCACGGGCAAACCACCCTCAGATCCTTTTCCACTCAAATGTCCCCTTAGGAAAAGTCCGAAGCAGAGGGGAAAGAAAGCGGGTAGTGGAGCACCCATACAGACATGCATCTTGAAGAATCGCAGTTACTTCACAAAGTGAATAACCCTTGCCGTCTTCTTTGAGTAGCATCTCTGTGGGACCTGACAGCATGGATTATGGCATAATGTTTTGAAAATATTTGTACTGAAGCCCATGTGGCACCCTACATATTTCAGATACTGGTACATACTTCAGTAATGTTGTATTACTGACAACATGCTGTAGCTGTTATAGGTAATCTAGCTGAACATGCTATCACTCTTTGAGAGAGGAGGGGGAGAATACCTGCAGCATTGTAAGAACTGATAATACATTCATATATCCATCTCAGTAGTTTGAGTAGAGATTGAGGATCCCATGGATCTAGCCACAAAGGAAACATAGAGCATAGGTGACTTCCTAAATTGCTTGATCCTATCTAAGTAGGGGGGGAGGGATAGCTCAGTGGTTTGAGCATTGGCCTGCTAAACCCAGGGTTATGAGTTCAATCATTGAGGAGGCCACTTAGGGATCTAGGGCAAAAATTGGTCCTGCTAGTGAAGGCAGGGGGCTGGACTAGATGACCTTTCAAGGTCCCTTCCAGTTCTAGGAGATTGGTATATCTCCAATTATTACCTATTTATTTTTTTTTAAGTAGAAAGCCAATGCTCTTCTAACATCCTGGGTAAGTAAACAGGATTCTGTAGAGAACTATGTGGAACAAAATGGTAGATGGATGGGTTGACTATGGTAGAACTCTTATACAACCTCAGGTAAGAATTTAGGGTGTCGATGTAAAGAGACTTTGTCCTTGAAGAACACCATAAAGGGGGGATCTGCCGTCCAGGCTCCAATCTCCCAGACCACATGGGCTGATCTGATGGCTGTCCTCTTTTGTAGACAAATGCGACAGAGAACAGATTGTCATTGGTTTGAATGGAAGTCTCATAAAGTAACTAAGTAGCAGGCTGAGGTCCCAGGTAGGGTCTCTTATCTGGTGATAGAGATTCCCCAAACACTTAATAAACCTAAACAATACTGGCTGAGTCAATATGGGGAACCCTTCTACTGGAGAATGAAAGGCTGATATTGAGACCAAATGGACCTTAATCCAACTAATTGATAATCCTGATTTCTTTAGATCCAACAGGTAATTCAGGATGACTGAAAGTAGCACCAAAGCAGGCAAGAGGCAGCGACAACACCATCAATAGAAGAATCTCTTCCATTTCTGCAGGTAAGTAGATCTCTTTCTACTATTCAGTAATACCTGTTGTATTTCCATAGAGCAGGAGGATTCTAACCCCCTGAACCACTGATGAACCACACCCTGAGGCAGAGAACCACTAGGTTGGGATGAAACACATGACCTGCATCCTGTGACAGGAGATGAGGAATGATCGGGAGCATGAGTAGTTCAGTATACCAGGCTTGTATTGGCCAGGCACTATAAAGGTAACTCTGGCTCTGTTCTCTCTGATCTTGTTCATCAGTCATCACCCTTAGTATCAGTGGCATTGAAGGAAATGCATGGAACAGACCCTTCTTCCAAGATAAAAGAAAGGCATATCCTAAGGGGTGGTGACCCAACTCCCTCTTGAGCAGAAAAAAGGACACTTCCTGTTCCTGGAAGTGGTAAAGAGATCCACTTCTGGAAATCCCCACTTTGGGAATATGCTGTCGAGAAAATTTAGGCGTGAAGCTCCCATTCATAATCCTGTGAGAAGTATCTGCTGAGGACATTGGCTGTGGTATTCTGAATACCTGGGAGGTGGACTGCTGAAATTTGGATCTGATTGGCTATGCATCAGTTCCATAACGTCTTGGCTTTGGTGCACAGGGAGGGGGATCTTGCTCCTCCCTGCTTGTGATATAGAACATGCATGATACACTGTCCATCATGACCCTGATTGATTTGCTCAGATGAGGGATAAGAACTGAAGGTAAGTGTTCCTGACAGCCCTGAGCTCCAATAGATTGATGTGGAGACTCGTTTCTTGGGTTGTCCATCTGCCCTGAGTTGTGAGGGGATTGAGGTGGGCTTCCCATCCCAACATCTGTTGTTAAAGTCACTGATGGGGTGGGATTGGCAACAGAAAGGAACAACTGCACAGACATTGAGTTGATCTGTCCACCAGCCTAAGGAGTTTCTGATTTGTAGAGGAACCATCACCCGTCTGTCCAAGGTGTCTCTGACTGGAGAATAGGTCGTTCTGAGCCAACCCTGGAAGCAGCAGAGACATAGACTTGTTTGATCTGTTACTAAGGTGCAAGCTGTCATGTGTCACAGGAGTTGAAGACAGCTCCTTATTGTGGTTCGAGGGCTCCCCTGAATTGCTCATATCAGACCTGACAAGGGAAAGTAGAGACTGGCTGTTAACAAGTCCAAATATGCCCCTATAAACTGTATTTTCTGTACAGAGATTAACATGGATGTTTTTATATTCAGCTGCAGACTCAACTCCTGCAACAGAGCAAGGGGCTGTGTGAGTGAAAGACAGAACTGCTTCATAGGAACAGCTCTTGTGCAGCCAGTCATGGAGGTATGGGAAGACTAGACTGCTTCGTGTCTGAGTTCAGTAATGACTACTGTCTGGCCTTTTGAGAACACACTTGGTGCTGAGGAAAGGCCAAAGGGAAATACTTGGTGTTGAAAATGATCCTGCCCTATAATGAAGCATAGATATTCCCTGTGCAGTGAGTGTATCATTATATGGAAATAAACATCTTGCAGGTTGAGGGTCGAAAACAAGCCCCCTTTCTCTAGTGAAGCTATTACAGCAGTCACCATCCTGAACTTTTGAGACTTTATTAATGTGCTTAGAAGTCTTAGATCTAAGATCAGTCTCCATCCTTTTTTGGCACAGGGAAATAATTCAAGTAAAATCTGTCCCCACTGTTAGGAGAAGGGACCAGTTCCATCGTTCCTAGTCAAAGGAGAGAGTTCACTTCTTGTTGGAGAACCCTGAGCAGAAATAGGAGACTGATTGGAAGTCTCCTTCATCCTTTTCCATCTCAGCCAAAGAAAGGATCACCCGCAGAAAATGGTGCAGAGTACTGTGATACTGGAGGATGGTAGTCCAGAGATCAGGGTCCTGGTACTGAGAGAAGCTCAGTACCCACAAGGAGTGGGGATACCGGTTCATCTGTTATCAAGAGGCCCTTACTATATCTGACCTCCTGTGGTATCAAATAGGGGATTAGTACTCATGTGGTAGTCAAGGCCACAGTCGTCGAAGCCGACGGTACTGCTGATGGTGGGCATGCTGAAGTAGATGGTGATGGTATCTGACGCCATTACTTGCTTGCTGCCAAAGGTGTTGCATGCATGGGTACCAATGGATGGACTGATGCACCGGTACAGCTGGGCTGAAGTTGATGGTGCCAGTCTTGAGTGTCTATGTTTGCCTTCCTTGCTGGTAGAAGGTACTGAGGACCTATTGGAGCTGTCTCTCTCCTTCGAGCTCCGGGACCTTATGGACCCACCCGTACCAGAGGAGAAGTCCTTTTACTCAGTGGTACCGAGCTGAGAGGTCAAGGGTTTGGAGACCGTATATCTCGCTGGGGACCTAAACTTTTTTGGAGCTGGCTCTTTAAGATCAGAGTTCGCACTCCTCTTTTTGGAAGCCTTCCCTGAAGCCTCCAAAGTTTTCCCTCTCCTAAGGGAAGCCTGAGATGAGGTAGAAGGGACACTGGATCTGTTTGGACACGGATGTATGGGGTGGAGGGGTCGGGTCTCTTGACCTGACTCAGAAGCTTGCCGCAGGGAACATTCCATTATTAGCTGTCTGAGTTTAATCTCCCTGTTTTTCCTTGTCTTAGGCTTGCAGGGCAGGCAGAAGTAGCACTTCTGGGAGACATGGAACTCCCCCAAGCAAAATGGACACAATTAGAGCGGCCATTGCTCATAGCTATAGTCTCTCAGAAAGAGTGTCAACATCTGAAACCTGACAAGCCAGGTATGCCCTGCCAGGAAAAAAAGAAAAAGGCTCCCCGAGGTGAAAGAGAGGAGTAAAACAATCCTCTCATTACTTAGCTAACTAACAACTATAACTATAAAAACCATCTCAACCACTATAGAAATATCAGAAAAGCTGAGGCATGGTCTAGGTGGACACGCTAGGGCTCTGTTTCAGGTGGAGGCAGTTGAGAAGAAACTGAGAGTGGTTTGCCCACGCACCTCTACATAGACTCAGTGTCAGGCACGAGGTTTCATAGGGAGCATGCACAGGCCAAACAGACCCTGCTAACTGGAAATCTCCGATCAAGGGCTTGAGAGGTACATGTTCACCTGAAGTGGAGCACTCATAGGGATGCTACTTGAAGAGGGCAGCCTCCATATGGTCCTCCCTGTTAAGTGCTTTTGCATGACCCATGCCATCAATGTGTCAACGGAACCCTGATCAACAGCCTCATGGTGTAAAAAGCAGCTCAAGTAACAATCTCCAATTTTGCCCTCAGATATAGTATTGGATAGAACCTAAGTTATGTTTCTTTTTCATCTAGCTATTTTTCAGATATCGCACAATACTTCAGGCTGGAGTGTGCTTAAGATAACCTCCTTTCTTACTGAAAGTGCAATAAGTAGAATTAACTTAGTGGAATAAGAGAAGATTTCTACAATGTTTGCTTTGTCCAATCAATATGGTGTGTGTGTGTGTATGCGACCGTGCACTGTTCATAACTCTGCCTGCAAGCTACTATTTACAGTAGTTTGTTAGGGAAATACCAGGAAAGTTATTCTCCAGATCTTTCAGTGCATTTCTCTGAAGACTGACAAAAGAGGATTACTTGATTGATACCTGCTTTGCTCTGCTCTGCTCTTCACTATCATTGCATGCTCCTTCCTGGAAAATCTGACACAAGTATTCCATAGGCCTTAGCTTCTCAGGACATTAGAACAGCACCCATTTTTATTTATTTAATGTGTGTGCACATTTGTACATTCCTGCAGCTGCTCAATCAGATTTCCTTGCATACTGAAAGATACATTCTAAGGAGAGGGCCTATTTATGTTTGGTTAGTTTATTTTCTTTCCTCTCGCATTTCTCAATGAAGTTTTTCGTTCCTAACTGAGTGACTAAAAGTAGGTACAGATTTTGAAAGCCTCTGCCAGGAAATAAATCTTTAGTAGCTCTAAACAAAAACAGTAACTTGCTGCAAAAAATGTCAGATATGTCCACTTGCTACCTCAATCTGTTCCAACACCACTAGCTCCAATGGGTAGTTATGATAAAACAGAGAATAAAACCTTGTCAGGTAAAGTCAAATTCAGCTTGTTTTTTGGGGGGTGGGAAGGAAAGGGAAGCACTCATGGAAACTTGACATAGATTAAGCAGTGACAATTGTAAGCTGATCAGCGGACAGGTGTAAGTGGCAGAGAAGCATCAGATGTAAGAATTTGGCAGTCAGTAAAAAGAACAATACTCACATATTAAGGGAATATTAGGAGGGCATGGAACAGAAAAAAACCATTAGCAGGAGGGTTTAGGACAAAAGGGTGAGATCTTGCTTTATCTTAAACCTTCCTATTAGTTGCTTTTTCTGTTACAACCCTTACTCCCACCCCACCCCCAAATTAGGCACAAATTAGTGTAAGCTGTACCAAAGTCACTTTCTGAGCAACTTACATTACCACTTTGGTCACTGCTGAATTTGGCTCACTGCGTTGATCTTTACACAGTCATGGAGCTGTAATATTCCACCTATACTGCAAGGTATTTCCTGCTCTGCATGGAGAATTCCATTGAAAAATACTGAATTCCAGTAAAAAAGGCAGGGTAGGATCCAAAAGTTCTGAGTCTGTACCTTAGTGTGCTGTGTAATCTTGGTTAAACTCAGAGGTGCAAAGTGCAAGTTTTTTCTGTAAGTCACTGCCAGCAGTGACTGAAATACTGATGGTTTGAGCTTGTTTTGGCATGACACCCAGTAAGCTCTGACATATATGCAGTAAAAGGTTTATCTCCAGACTAGTTTTATTGAGTTGAACAGAGTTTAACAGATGTGGTGCAGGGCAGAGGAGATCTGGTACAATACAGTCATGGTCTATTCCGTTAGTTTCAGTGGAGTGGTGAATTTGACTCCATTTGTTTATGATGGTGTTTTGCTCTGCACTTTGTGCCCCTCTTCAAAGAATCATCTTAGATGTTAAATTAATGTTGGCGGAGTCACTGTGACACAGTGAGAGGCAAATGTCTCATTTTCACCGCCTCCTCTCACCTACTGAGGCTGTCTCTTCACTGACCTTTTAGCATGGGATAACTATAAAGACACAGTGGAGACAAGGCAGTGTAGATTTACAGTGAGGTAAACATAGATGAGGTCAATCAAGGGTAGAAGATATAATGCTGACTTCACCTAGCTATCTTGTGGTAAACAGTACAAGTGCCTTGTCTCCTCTTCGGATTTTTATTGCACATTAGTTAACTTGCTGGGGGGAAAAAAAAAACCAAAAACCCCACATCACATTTGTGTTTGCAAAGACAAAGCCTGTGACAAACATCCACTGAAGTGGAAGCACTGATGTATAGAGCAAAGAAACACAGATGTTTAGAAAGGTGCCAGGCCTGTCATGGCTTACTGTTGTTTTTTTTTACCTTGGATATAACACGTTTTCTGTGTGAAGGAGGTGAGGAAAAAATTAAATCCTTCAGATTGTCGAGATTCTGCTGTTCATCCTCAAAAACAACTGCCATTTCTAATGCAACAGCGGCAATGTTATGTTGCAGGTTCTCTCCCCACATAGTTCTCCCCTTTGCCACCTTCTGATTCAGTATCTCTTGGCACTTTTCCTTAGTCATTTCCCCCCAAGATACAATCTGTAACCAGAGAGGGTTCATCAAATAGCAATAGGATATAATTAATAAAAGGGAAAAATAATGATCAATAATAGGAAAAACTTAGTAACAGGGCAAACTATTAGATTGTGATATTGTCATCAATGGAGAGTGGTGAAATACACATCACTTGACTAGACAGAATACATCTTGAACGCACTGTCAAGAAGAACCCTGCACTGGCCAGGGGCTGGCCTTGAAGATCTAATCTGTCTTTCCCATCCTTAACTTACATGATGCTAATTCCATTTCTCCATCTCAGACAGGGTGACCAGATGTCTCGATTTTATAGGGACAGTCCCGATTTTGGGGTCTTTTTCTTATATAGGCTCCTATTACTCCCCACCCCCATCCCGATTTTTCACACTTGCTGTCTGGTCAGCCTGATCTCAGACAAACATACAGGGCACTATCATGTCTTTAATACAGAGTCCTGTACTGAAGGAAAGGAGAGGACACCCCACCCAACAAGGAGCACCAGGACCCTTTGGGCCTGGATGGTTTCCAAGGGAGCACAGGGCAACACAGCCACTGTGACACCCTTGAAAAAGGTGCAGCCTGCGTACTTGGCCCATCTCACTGGCCAATATGGAAGGGGAGCAGGGCTCAGCCATACCTACCCACTCTGAGGCTCAGCACCAGCAACTAACTGGCACTAACTTTTCACAGTTGTGGTGCTCAGGGATATACAAACACCACACTGCATGGATCATATCCAGGGAAGAAGACAGGAAAACAGGCTGTTTGTGTCTATTCCACCCCTATACATGGGTGCAGAGCAGGAGATAATCTGACCCTTATTCTATAGGCTCTCTGGCTACTGCCATTGGAGCAGTGTCAATCTCTTTGAAAGCTGTGTGGTCCTATTTTCAACAGATCGGTATTATTCTTTGGCCAGGGTTGACAGTGGGGGTAAATCTGCTAGTCTTCACTTAGCATCTGAGGGATATAAGGCAAGCAGTCCTGAGCCTGGAGGGGCTTATTAGCCAGAATTCAAATCCCTGTCAAAGTGTTCACTACAGTTTTATTTGTTACTTGAATAACAAATTACACAGAGGGACCTCGATTAGCTGTATGTAGCATGAGACAAAAGAGCCTTTATAAACTTCTGAATGCCATACAGAGAGGACCTCTGTTCCTTCAGTGCTGTACAGGAACCTCCTGTTAGATAAATAATGGCTCTCATGCTACCATGAAGGCTGTATCTGTGCTCCTACTATTTAAACCCCAGTTTGGGGAGGTTTGTATAAATCTGACCGATTTATAAATTGCTCTGGGTGGAAACTCAGTTAATCCTCTTTGATCAAGGAAACAAACTGTTTTTTATTTTTATTTAATGAACTGCCTAAAAGTTGTATTGCTTACTAGAGAGGTGAGGAAAAGTGATACTGATATGCTGCACCATGTAGCAGTATATGACTTTGGAACACTGGTATGCACAAGGAACTGCAGATCTGAACACCGCAGGAAGAGGGGTAAACCAATAAGCATCTTTCTTTTTTTCTTGCTAGGATAAGGCATCCAATGAGAGTCTCACACTTGGAAGCAGTTCTGAACTTTGTTACAGCTGGCAGGTAGAGGAAGCCATGCAGAAGCTGAGAAGGACCAGCTAGGGCACAGCCAGTGAAAAGAGTCTGTATGATGATGATGAAGAGGGGAATATCAAGTAGGAATAAGGTGTTAATTACCTCAGTATATGGCACCGGTGACACCATAACTGGAATAGTGTTCCATTTTTTGGTGTTTTCACACTTCAAAAGAGATACTGAAATATTCAAAAGGTTCAAAAGAAAGAGCTACAATAATATGAGGACCGGAAAACATGACATAGTGAGAGACTTACAAAAGGTCAATCTATTTATCAAAAAGAAAGTTAAGAAGTGACTATATCATGATCCAGGGGTAGGCAACCTATGGCACGCATGCCGAAGGCGGCATGCGAGCTGATTTTCAGTGGCACTCACACTGCCCGGGTCCTGGCCACCGGTCGAGGGGGCTCTGCATTTTAATTTAATTTTAAATGAAGCTTCTTAAACATTTTAAAAACCTTATTTACTTTACATACAACAATAGTTTAGTTATATATTAAAGACTTATAGAAAGAGGCCTTCTAAAAACATTAAAATGTATTACTGGCACGTGAAACCTTAAATTAGAGTGAATAAATGAAGACTCGGCACACCGCTTCTGAAAGTTGCTGACCCCTGTCATGATCTATAAGTACCTACAACATGGACAGAAGATATGTAATAGCAGAGGACTCTTAGTATAATAGACAAAGGAATAACAAGATCAAATCACTGGAAGTTGAAGCTTGATAAATTCAAAGGGAAAATAAAGCACATATATTTTACAGTAAGGATAGTTAACCACTGGAACAATTTACAAAGAGCTTTAGTGGAGTCACCATCACTTGAAGTGTTTAAAACATGACTGGATGTCTTTCTAAAATATATTTTTTAGTTCAACCACAAGTTATTGGGCCTGATGCTACAATTACTAAGTGAAATTCTATTGCCTGTCTTATACAGGAGGTCAGACTAGATAAGCATAATGGTCCCTTCTGGACATAAGATCTATGAGACATAGCTAGGGTTGTAAGGATTAGATTTTTAAGGGTAAATGTCAGTAAACATCAATTGCACTGCATACACACAAATGAATGAAAAAGTACTTCCATTGATGATTTACAGATATGCAAAGTAAGAAAAATGCTGCTTGAGAATCTATTAGAGTTTGATTTAAGGATATCTACTTTGTATATTTTGACATGTGATGTTAACAATTTATGTTTCAATGATTATAAAGCTTTACATTTTTTTAATCTGAATGTCCACTGTCATTAAATAGTTATGAGCCCCCCAGAATTTTCTTCAACTGTGAAAATTTGAATAGATAAAAATGGAAAAAATTGCTTAAAAATCTACATTGATATTATCCGTTGAAATTATAAAAAAATAAAAATCAAATTCTGCTTAGACTAAACAGACATTTAAAGAATTATTTGCTTCTGCCATAGCTCCTTATGCCACTGCATTGACTCTCTTCCTCATTGCCTATAGGACAACAGATTTTTGTTTCTAAATATACAAATAGTCCAGTGTGTTATTCTGCACTGACATTACGTGCACTGACGGCAGTCTTTCCAGCGTGTTTTTCTCAATAAGGAAGGAAGAAAAGAAATAATACTGAAAGAAACAAATCAGACAGCTACAGACATGCTGAGTAACATGAACTATGGGAAATCCTGCATCACAGCTAATAAAAAATTAGAGGTGGGCCTAAGAAGCAAAGTTGAGATCTGGAAGTAAATTTTTCCCGAGTTCAGGGGTCTTTGAATTGGGTCTTCTCTTTAAATAATAATTTTAAAATCTTACACTCACACACCACCTTTTTTCTGAGGATCTCGATGTACTTTACAAGGAAAAGTAAACATGATTACCTCTATTTTATAGATGGGGAAACTGATGCAGTTCAAACTTGACAGTGGCCCTTGCACAACAATGAACGATGCAGCAATTTAAAGTGTGGTTCTATTCTGAAAAGTGACTGTAAAAATGGTACTTTCTTACTTAATAGTTCTGCTTTTCATTCGTTAGCCCTGCAGAGCCACAGAAAAGTATTGGGGGAGGGAGAAAGAGAGTGAGTCGGGGGAGATTCCTCCTTTGGCACATTCAATAGAATTTTTACTAAGTTCCAATCAGTGATGCCTCTGCAAAACCCTTTACAGCAACACTGAAGGCCTATTTTTGCCAGCAGAACCTGGATTGTTAGCTATGGTGCGCAAGAAGGAGAGGACAGAATTTGACTTTCTGAGCTATTTGCTTATTGGCAGTCAATAAAATGAGAGTACATTTGATGTGAGTCAATGAAAGCCAATACACTTGGAGTCCCACAAAGCCATTTCTAAAGAATCCCTTTTTGGAGCAGAACCATTTTTAAAGGAAACTTCGTTTATTTAGCCAAATAGCAGCAAATTTCACAAGTTCAAAAGCATTATCAAATGTGTATTTATTTCTTTTTTGTCTTTAGCTTTAGCATTTGACATTGCTGAACCTGCTACATGCGATCTCATGGGGACACTGTCATTGTGCAAGTCTGCTGCAAGAGAATGCTTCCAACTGGCTTAAAAATGGTTCAAGAGTTGTGATACCGTAATAATACTTAGCTCTTACATATAGTGCTTTTCATCGGTAGATGCCAAAGAACTTTACCACAGAGGTCAGTGTCATTATACCCGCTTTACAGAGGGAAACTGAGGAACGGATAGAAAGGCCATTGGCAGAGCTAGGTACAGAACCCAGGTATCTTTAGTACAGGGCCAGTGCTCCATCTCCTAAACCACACCACAATTTAAACAGAATATTACAAAATAAAACATTTCCATTGTTGGCGAAAGCCTTATTAGTTCAGGTTGGGCTGTCTCACTGCCAGTGTCACAATCGATGTATAGCTGCAGCAAGTAGGCTGCATCTGGCCCTAAGGCAGAACTGCCACATATACAAAAAATAAGTTCCACTTTACCCAGTGACAAGTTTGTCTTACCGTGGTGAACTTTTAAGTAGTTGAGCAGTGCTAGATGGGTTGCTCCATAAACACTTTGCGTCCGGCCTTGATCTCAGTTCATTGGCAAAACTCTAGAGTAACTTCACTAATATTAGATTTACTCCGCTTTAGTAAAACCTCAATCAGGCCCCTCATGTACCAGTCACCACACACTCAGAAATTAGAAATAAAAAACAACTACAGCATGAGATCGTTTAAGTTGACCCACCTACCAATGTCAGGTGTTACTTCAGAACATCCCTGCCCAGCGATATCAAGGGAGGGCAGAGAGGACCAGACCGAAGGAGAATGGACTGTGATAGGCCGGGAGAGATAGGAGCTGGTGAAGCAGAAGCCTGGGGCAGCTGAGTAGAGGACAGAACCAAGTGCCAAGTTGTATAGGAGCAGAAGGATGGGGGCAGAGGCAGGTGCCTAGGTGGAGGTAGAAGAATGGGGAGATGAGGGCAGACTCCCACCAGATACACTCCTTTCCAGAACCTGAAACTGAACCCAGGATTCCTCTGTCTCCAGATACTTTTGCTGTCAGTAAACAGCTGTGAACCCCATAGGCAAGGTGTAGGTGTGATTCTCTACCAGCAAAACCACATGGGATTGATTTATCTACTCCTCCCTATGCCCAGAATGGGATCAGGAGCACAGCTATTTCATGCCAGCCAAAAAATATCCCATTAGTTTTCCAAAAGATTTTATTAGATACGGGGGGTTAGGGGTGGAGTACACACCTGGATCAGAAGTTCTACAGAGTTGTGGGGATGTGTCTGGATCTGGGTGAAGATTCACGTCCAATTTTAGGAGTTTACCCCTGGGATTTTCAAAGGAAGCCTAAGGGAGTTAGGTATCCAAATAAGTGTCCCAATGACATACAATGGATTTTGGATGCCTAACACATCAGTTATATTTATTACAGTAGTGTCTATGGACCAACAAGAAAGAGGCCCCATTTTGCTAGGGACTGTATAAACACAGAGCAAGAGACAGTCCCTGTTCTCAAGAGTTTACAGTCGAAAATAGACAAGACAGACACAGGCGTGGGGAAAGGGTAGAACACACAAGCAAAATGAACAAGTATGCCAAGGTGAATCCTAAACATGGCCCTTTTAAAAAGCATTCAGTAGACGAAGACAAGGTAAATAAACTGTAATTCATTTGCAGAAGCTGACCCCGGGAGTATATTTACCTTGGACTGGATTCCTCTGAAACTATTTAAGAGTTAACTGAGTAAAGGGCAAAGCCACTGCATCTGAATCATAAATAGGAATCTTGCACCCTGTAGCAGAATTGCTTTATTACTGTAGATATTATTATAGCGTGTTGTGGAAGCAGGGAAAGAATTAATAAGGATTTGAAGGGGATTTTTTCTCCGACAGTGTGTTGTTGTTATTGTTTGCTACTACTTAAATATTAACTAGGCAACATAGAAAGTCCCGAATACCTTACAAAAGGTAAAGGACACAATACGACTGCTCAAATAGTTTCAGCTGTTGTTACACAGCAATATAGGAACTAGCGTACTGGATTAGAGCAGTGGTTCATGTAATCTGTTATTCTGTTTCTGACAGTGACTAATACCAGAAGCTTCAGAGGTCTTAGGCCCTAAAACATGAGGCGTCATAGCCCTACTTTTTTCCCCCCCATTGCCTACCTAATGCAACTATGGATGTTTTCAGTGTCTATACCAGGGGTCGGCAACCTCTGGCACACGGCTCGTCAGGGTAAGCACCCTGGCGGGCCGGATCAGTTTGTTTACCTGCAGCCTTTGCAGGTTCGATTTATGAGTGCGCAGCCAAGAAGTCCTATCATGCAGGAAACTGTCCAATTTACCCAATGCCACCTGACTTACAAATAGGAAGACTGAGGAAAAGAGAAGGAATTGAGGTGGTGGAGATCTGAGCTGACCTAAGCGCTTCAATTTAAAAGCTGCTGTGCATTAAATTGTGTGTGTTTGTGGGGGACTAAGTTGGCTAATGATCTCAAGCGCATAAAGGTTTCAGTCACCAAATCTCTCTACTCTCTGGGCTCCCTATCTTGACGAAACAGCACTGGACAAGTGACGTCCATTTATGAAAGCCCTGTTATCTGACACCAGATTGGGAACATGACTGTGGGGTTCTGGATAACTGAACTTCTGATAATGGTGGATGCATTGTATGAAGAAACACACTTAGTCAAATATGCTATCTTGTTGGTGTAACTCCTACTGTTCAGAGAACACTAGAGGTTTGATAAAGAGAAGCAAAACCAAGTTTATGCAATCCTACACCATCATCCAAACTACCTGACCTACAAACTGTTGTATGCAAAGTTAGGCTGGAAATCTCATGATGACAGATTATCTCATGAGATTTTTATTGGTTCCTCTTAATACTGCGGTACTTCCACTTCCGGACCCCGCGGACATCAGGAAATGTAAAAAAATAAATCAACCAAAATATTTCAAATCTCAATAAAGGTTCAGACTGAAGTAGGATAAAGGTTTTGATCAGGCCTTATTTTCTATTAACCCATTTTGATCATCCTAAGTAACAAGTAATGTAATAAGGATGCAGAGTTCAATGTATTTTCAGCTTGATTTTCACAAGTGTTGAGCACCTGGGGCTAGTGGGAGATGTTTGCGATAACCATCTCTGAAGATGACCGCTTAATCCTTATTTCTTTTCTTGAAGGAACATACTTAAACCTAACCAGACCCAACTTATTTTGAGCTTTCAAGAAGTAGCATCTGTTTGATTTTTAGTTTTTGACAGATTCTCTGAACCCCATGTTCCTTACATGACCCAAAACAGAAACACCAAAACACATAGGTTTTGCTTGCATTATTCCCAACTTAGCCAAAACAAGGAGATGCTGGAAATCTTACAAGTAATACTATTTCTAGCCTGACTTCCAAAGTGGATAGTTCTCTATAAGCATCAGATAAACAGCCAAATCTTTTCCGTGCTTATCTGAATGAAACCAAACTTCTTACACTTTTGTGGTCCACCCAACTTATACAGCTAATAAGGAAAGAATTCATAAAAGGATGCTGAAAGACAAGGTGGATGGACCAACTTCTGTTGGCAAAAGGGACTAGCTTTTCAGCTACACAGAGCTCTTCTTCAGGTCCAGTTGGTTATGTGTAAGGAAGGCTCCAGGAGACTAATCTCAAAGAATCCTTGGTTCCTGGCACAGTAACTGGATGAAGAACAATGCTGCTTGTTTACACTAAAAGCTATTACATTTTCTCTAGTTTGCATCTTGTTTACATGGACAACTGACTGCAATAGGTGCATAAATGTAACCAAGAGTATCATCTGACCCTACGTGACTATATCACATCACTTTTTCCCTATGAAACATACAGAAATTAACTTGTGTAGGTTAGGTCAAAGTCACAGCACCATGTGTCTGCTCAGCTCCTTTATGTACATTGGTAGGAAATCAGCCAAACAACAAAAAAAATATTTTGTTAGTTTAACTAATCTCTTTACATTTTTATGCATGTGTAAGAAAAAACATTCTGAAAGGCTGAAGTCATACAAAATATAATGGTAATGACATAGGAAGTTCTGTTTGGTCTCAGACAAAACACTGCATTAAGTTGGAGTTCAGGTTGAGAGTATACATCAGTAAGTTAAGGGTAACAAAAAGGTTACAGGTGTTGTAACTTGGGAAAATTCAGATGTTAGGCTGAACTTAAAAGAAATCCAAATATAGAAAGATATAAAAATGCACCGGTAAGGCCCCAAAACAACCTTAAATAAGGGCAGGTCTACACTAAGAGCGGGGGTCGAACTAGGGTACGCAAGTTCAGCTACGTGAATAGCGTAGCTGAATTCGAAGTAGCCTAGTTCGAACTACTCACCCGTCCAGACGCCGCGGAATCGAAGTCCGCGGCTCCAAGGTCGACTCCGCCACCGCCTTTTGCAGTGGTGGAGTTCCGGAGTCGACCCCGGCGCTTCCGGAGTTCCAACTATCGCGTCCAGATTAGACGCGATAGTTCGAACTCCGAGAAATCGAACTCACCGCGTCGACCCGGCTGGTAAGTGTAGACTAGCCCTAAGAGACCTTATGACAGTGGAGGCCTGGCACAGCTCTTCCCTGCTGTGCCCCTGAAATTACTCCTGTGCCAGGGAAGATGGGGACACCTCTTACAGGAGCAGCTTACAGCAGGTTTACATTAGCAAAGATTTATGGCCAACTGTAGTGAGGCGGCCTGGCTCCCGACGGCCTCTGAGAGAGAGGAACCAGAACAGCCACCTCAGTGGGCTGGAGGTGCTCGGAGGGACCGCCGCCCCGCCCGTCCCCCCCCCGTCAGCGCGGGGAGGAGAAGAAGAAGTAAGAAAGCCCCCCAAGTTTAGAGCCAGCCCAGCGGGAGGGGCGGACGGGACTGTTCAGGCTCTGACCTGCGACGCCCTGCCAGGCAAGGGCAAGACCGGACGCGACCAAGCTCCTCTCAGCAAGCAAGGTACCGGACAGACGACAGACTCCTCTCCCCCAGGTACCGAGGTGGTGGACTGGCGCCTGCCTGCCCCCGGCCCACCCCGAGCCCGAGAGCGAGCCGCCCTCTGTCCAGAGACCCAAGGAGCAGCCCACGCTCACACTTCCGCGAGGAGCCCATGGTATGGGACCCGCCGCGACCGCGCCCCAGCCCAGCGCGAGAGCAGGTACCGAGAGAGGGGAGATGGAATGCAGCCCGGGGTAGCCGAACCTGTGCACGCATGGCACCCATGTGCCCCATGTCGCGCGACTGATCCCCACTGCCTGCAGCTGCAGCGGATCCGGCCGCTGTTAGTTAGGCCAGGGGCACACTGAGGAGGTGGGTGGGTGGGCCCCCCCACCCACCCCACTCACGGGTGGCAGCCTCCCCTCTGAGCCAGCCCTGCAGCAGGCTGCCAGAAGCCTGCACTTTGCCAGCCTGCCCCTGTGCCTTGAGCTATGCTGCCCTGCCCTGAGGCCCTGGTTGCCTGCTGCTGCTGTGCCCTGACTGACTTGACTGGCCTCTGCTGCTCTGCTCTGCTGCGCTGCTGAGCTCCTGGGAGCACTGACTGAGCACCCACCTGGCTTATTGCCCCTCCCTGGGCTCCTGCCATGCTGGGACGACCTCCTATTGACTACTGCTGGCTGACCTGACACTGGGTTGCTGACCTGCTCTGGACTTTACTGGGGCTGGTGCTCTATTTGAGGACCTCATGTCTCCTGCTACTGGACCTGAGCCCCTGACTGTGGAACTGTGTGTCTCCTTGAGCTGGGACCTGCTGAGCCTTGTGATGTGGGCTATTGTGATGCCTGGCCTGGGCCTGGGGCCCTCCTGAGCCTGTTATTGTTGCTGTTGTGAGCCATCCTGCTTCTGGGACCCTGGGGTTGGCTGTTGCTCTGACCTGACCTGGCTGCTGACTGAGCTAGATTGGCTTGCTGCCCTGCTGTGAGGAGCTGAGCTGCCTGTGTTGGAGTGTTGCTGCCCCTGCTGCTGTGAGCTGCTGGCTTGAACTAGTGACTGTGTTGCTGCCTGCCTGCCTGCTGCTGTGCTTTGCTGAACTGCTTGCTAGTGGCTTTGCCCTGCTGCCTGCCTGACTGTGTGTTGAGCTGTGCCTGAGGTGTGCTGAGCTAGTGCTTGGCCTGAGCTAGGCTGTGCTTGAGGGGCAGAACCCCAAAACTTCAGAAACCCGGAGACTGATAGGCCGTAGGAGGAGGCCTGGCTGCCTGGCCCCCTGAGCCCCCACGGCCCTACCTCTTCTATTACACCAACCAAGAGGATTCTCTTCTGGTCATTTATAACAAGATCACACTAGACAGACCCTCCCCCTTTCCCTATGCAATCATCTATTGGAAACAACCATGCAATATGAAAATTGTTTATTTAACATCTATATTATACTGCAACAACAAACTCATAATAATATCCTTGAACTGACTAGGATGCGATTTGACTTGAGCAAAGCCATCCTTTGCATCACTTGACAGAGGAATGACAATTATGGTGCTCTCCTCACATGCAGCCAGTGCCTAAATAAATTGTAAAAATCATATCCAAAATCTGATAATGCTATTTTGATAGATTAGTAAATTCTCTATTATTGTGCAGGCACAATGATGACTGTGCATTATCAATTGCTTGCTCTGGCACCGCACAGAGGTACTTAACGAGGGTGAACTTTATCTCTCTCTGCAGATGATCTGCACAAGGCCACATGAGGCACATTGGGCCTTTGGGAGTCTTCTAAAGGAAAAGCAGAAGTATGGTTCTTACCATGCCCAGTTCTGTACATCTCAGGCGGGCTACTGATCTGTTGGCCAGATGGACTCATTTGGCGGTAATGTGGGGGGCATTTCACTGGAAGAGAAAGAAAAACAAATAACCCTTTTCTATAAATTTGAGATGCTAAAATAACACATTCATTAAAAGTAAATGATGAAGACGTTTCCTCACCATATGGTGTCTCTGGTGACACTGGAAAAGCTGGGGTTGGTGGAACAGCTTCATTCTCATTTTTGGTTGGTGAGAAGATTCCCCTGTCTACTTCATCTAGGTCTTCCTGGTAACGTGCCACATCCATCTAGAAGAGGCAAAAAGCAGCAAAATGAGTGTGTGGTAAACCCCATCAAGTCTCTGCAGTACAGTGGGCCATTTTTCATCAGATTATACAAGTTTTCATATCATCTGATCCACTTTTACAATGGAGAGATCTCAGGACGGACACACACACACACGTGCAAGTCTATGTTAAAGCCTTTTTCTGATGAATATGACTGTTCTGTTCTTCTTACATCCAGTGACTGTCAGGGATGGCACATCATGCACAAAACCTCATAATATGCTCAACTTCCGCTTATCAATGTGGGAATTTGTAATCCGACTGTGCTCCTGAATTTGGGATTCTATGCTGGCCAATCATTCACCCCATCTTGAATAATTCTTTCTTATTTACCTCTTTGGTCTCCCCTACAGCAATTAGTGATCCTGGATTTACAGCTTGGTCTATAGCAGTAGATTTCATCCAGCCACACCTGGTATATGATGGCTGCCCTGGAACGTCATTGTCATACTGTCCAAGACTTAACTTCCTTATTCTTCCCCCTGACTCATCTCCTGGTGAACCTGTTGCAGCAAATAAATAAATTATTATTATAAATAATAAATAAATACAACAATAAATAAATAAATACACAACATCTTAGTTTCATTAGGCCTGCTAAATGGTGCCAGTCAAGTAATTTACCACAATATCTTTAACAATAGTGATTGACAGTCTTCAGTCACCCGTGAGGTTTCCCAGTTACTTGCCTATAACCACAGAGGAAGATGCTTGATTAGATTCAGCCTCGCTGGCGCAGGTTGCTACATATTGTAGTTTCAAGGTGCTCTGAGTTCTAGAAGGCTGGGCAGTATTTCCACTGCTGCCCTTTCTAGAAAGATTAAGCTGGGAGAGGTCAGTTTTATCTGTGGATGGAATCCCACCAGTAGAGGTTGTTTAGGGTATCCAACAGCAACACCTTCTGGACATGCTAACCAGGTTTTGGAGGTGAAGTCATAGCTGCTGCCCAGGGCTGTGATCTCCCAGATAAGCCACTAGAGGCCCCGTGCCCTGCTGATACCAAGGGTGAATCTAGCTCTTATGTATATAATCAAATATGGTGCATTTACAGTTTTTGTACTAAAAATATTCACAATAGCTACCCTATTATGTATGTAGCAAAGAAAAGTCACATCCTTCTGACGATTGAGGAATGGAACATTGCAGAATAAACCAAGACAGTAAAATGATAATAGGGGGTGAGGGAGGAATAGCATCTGTTTTAAAAAAAAAAAAATTCTGAAAGTGGCTATTGGAAGCAATCCCTATTTCATCATTATTGTGGGAATTCAAGACACCAAAAGGATGCTGCAGGAGTTGTTGCTGATTAGTCAGCACAAAAAGTATAAATGTCTAATGCAGTACTTGAGATACTACTGAGTGCTGCGACTGAAATGGCATATACTCCTAAAAAGTCTAAAGATGTCTCTTAAAATACTTCATAAAACATTTCTGAATTTCCAAGGGAGCCTATTTTGATTGTTTTGCATCATTTGAGATTAAGCTTTTCTGTGATAGTTTCCAACTTTAATCTAATTGCTTGGGGCAAGAAAGGACTTCTAAAAGACATCCTAAGCAGTGAGCAGTGCCAGACTCACACTGGGATTTGACACAGTGCATTACATCTAAATGAGCAGTTGGATCTGGAATATGCATTCTCCAAACAGAATGCACTTTATGGACACATCCATTTTCTAGTCTGAAATTGCTGGCAATAACAGAAGAATGAGATCCAGCAGACAGCAGAAAAGTTTGAACTACAGCATATCTTAACTTTCATTAGGGTAGCAAGGCGTGACCACAGTGCATCCATACACATTTCAAAAAAAAAAAAAAAAGCCAACCATGCCTGATATCACAAACACAGGAAAAGAATATTTTACGCAACATTAAAACATTGACTGGGCTCCCAGTGCAATACATAAGGAATTAAGAGTCAGTTTCTGCTTAAATATACACGTGCAGCTCCTGCTGACATCACTGGAAACTGGAGGCTGATAATCGAAGGCAGAATGTCTCCCATAAATTATACCGGGAGATTTGCACAAGGGCTTAGCGTTGCCCAACTCTGCTCCCATGGAAATCAATGAATGTTTTGCCATTGACTTCAGTGACAGTAATTAGGTCAATGCTGACCACTTTTGAAAAATCCTACCCATACCATATAACTTCTAAAATTAGCAGCCAGGCTTACCCAAAACATTCTAACACACACAGCTTCATCTCATCTATTTAAATCTGAAGATTCTACAACAAGCTGTTTTTTAAATTCAACTTTAAAAAATAGTTAAGACTTTTTAAAAAAATGGAAATACTGCTCACATTTTAAAGATCCACGTCACAAAAAGAATGTATCCATTAAACTCAACATTTTAGAAACAAACTTGCTCTCCTCGAGCTAGAATCCATGACTGTATAATTGCAGAAAAAAAATATTTTTTGAAAATCTCCCTCTACAGGCCCAATTTCCCCTTATCATTTACTCAAAGGCAGAAGGTGCCCAATTCTCATTGACTTTCCAAGGCACCTAATTTCCCTTTGTGCCTTTGAAAATCTACAACTTCACAGACAGGGAATTATAACCACTTTGCAGACTAATCTTGAGTGATGCTAAGTGCCCTCTGAAAGATCCCAACGTGTCCAAAATTTCTACTGGAACCAGAGCCAGGGCTAGGCATAAACAGACTAAGCAACTAGTTAAGGCCCTGAGCAGGTCAAGGGCCCCCCCTATTCGCTTTTTATTATAAGAATTTGCCTGTTTTAGTATTGGAGGTGGGATGGCAAAATATTCCTGCTTAGGGACCCCAATGGGCTAGCACCAGTCCTGACTGAAACTATAGGGGTGCTCAGCATTTTGTAGGATCAGACTCTTCACCAAATAAGTCATTGTCATTCCTACAGTGATACTACTGAGCATTTATGCTGCATGGTGCCCCTTCTCTATTCCAGCCATCAACTAATTAGTTAAGGAGTTACTAACGTCACTCTAGAATCTGAACATATTTTTTGCACTGGAAATTTCCTTGTTTTGTTTTAAAAGTTGAATAAAGGGTGGTTTATGTTCATTTCACCTCAAAACGGCTGAATGGATTTTGCTTATAACCTTAACAAGAGCTGTATTTCATCAGGGACTTTCCATGAGATTAATAAGGTAACTTCTACAAAGCCATAAATGTGGTTTGCAGAGGGTCACCTGTGCATATCTGATAAGAACAGAGACTTCATAGAAGTTAGACATTTTGTCAGCATAACCTGCAGAGCTTGTGAGTGTCATAAAACCCATACATTATAAACTTCCCCAGAATATCCAATCACAGCGGTTACAAGCTCTTCGTCTGACATATAGCTTATAGGTCTTAACCTTCTGGCAGAGCTATGGGTTTAAAAAGAAGAAGAAAAGATTGCAGTGAGAATCCAGAGTTGTTCTGTGAAAACTATTGAAAAAAAGACCCATTTTTAGTCTTCTCTACCACGTGTGTCCAGAACTGTGAAAGTTCTGGAACTAGGTAGGTAAACTCCAGGACTCCACCTTGTGGAACATGAGGAAAAATTCTACATGGAAATGTTTGCTATTTTTGATTAAAAGTGATTTAATGTTATGACTGATATTAACAAAACTTTATTTAAATTAGACCAGAGGGACAAATGGAGAGAGATGGGGAGTAGAATGCAATGGGAGCTAGCATGGATCTTGAATTTAATGATGAAAGAAAGGAAAAGCCATTGAAGGAATTTACAGGAGCAATGTGAGCAGAGCGTGCAGCAGGAAGATGACCTGTCCTGAACAGTATTATGAAGCTTTTCGAAAGCTGCCCCATTTAAGGCATCAGGCATTTGTTTATTTATGATTATCTGTTTAAAAAAAATTGAATTCTTCAATTAACATAGTGTAAAATGCTCAGAGTCAAGAGCTGCTGGAATAATTCTTCCTTTGGTCACCTCATTTACTGTTCTTCCTTATAATTTGTCTTAAAATCTTGGCAGAGCTTCAGACCTATCCCAGGAGTGTGTGTTTATTTTTGAGAGTGCTTTTTGTATACCGTTTGTCTCCCACCCCCCACCACACACACAGTTAGATGCAGATATTATTTATCTTTGTAAAGAACAAATAATCGTGTACCTCGGAACTGGCACCAGACCAGTGCTAGATGGTTATCATTTTGCTAAGGATACATCTAACAGTAGGACGGCTGGGGGTTAAAAATTTATCTGTGGTATTTTAACTGCTTAGCTTTCTTGGAGCACTACCAAATGGCATTATGGTCATTTAAAAAAACTGTCTGAAAGGCTGGTGAACAGCATTGCTTTACTTGATGCATTAGTAGTTATCCGGGCTAAACTACAAGAACTGTATTCATTCCATAGTACTAAGCTAGGTTTCTGTTTTATCCCATGTACAATTATCACCATTAAAAAGTCAACATTTACTGTCAATTACAGGTGAGTCACAACATACGCGCTTTTAACTTATGCGAATTCAACTATATGCACTTGGCAAAAAAAAGAAAAACAACAAGATACCTATCAATAGTGCGGGTGATTCCACCCAATGAGTGTATGCCCCTGAGTGAGCATGAGATGGGAGACATGAATCTGCTGTTCCCTCAGTTGGTCTCAGTTCCCGCATGCCTCTCAGTGTGAGCATCTCGCCACGCTGAGTGTGATTCTAGTGTTTAAAGATATGTATTTTTCATACAACATGGCCCCTAAACGCAAGCCAACTACTTCATCTGGTGCTCAACCGAAGAAACAGCGATCTGTTCCAGCGCTGGAGGAAAAACTGGCTCTGCTGGACTTATTGAGAGATGATATGTCGGTCTCCAATGTGGCACGTAAATATGGCAGCAATGAATCTAGCATCCGTGCCATCAAGATTTGAGAGAGAGAAATTCGTCAAGCTGTGGCATCAAGTGCTCCAATAACTGCTAAGGTGATGAGCCAGGTGCGTGATAAGACTTCAGTGAAGACTGAAAAGGCATTAAACTTATGGCTGGAAGACGTGAACCGTAAACTTGTGCCTATCAATGGCAACACGTTGCGAGAAAAGGCTCTTAGCCTCTAAGCGCTGTTCAAACCTCCCGCCGAAGAGGGACGGCCTTCTGATGAGAAGGAATTTAAAGCCAGCCAAGGTTGGCTTAACAGTTTTAGGAACCGCTTCAACCTCAAAAAATGTGCAGACTACTGGTGAAGCTGCATCTGCCAATGAAGAGGCAGCAAAAGCCTGCCCCGAACAATTAAAGAAAATAATAGAAGAAAAGGGCTATCTTCTGGAACAAGTTTTTAATGCTGACGAGACTGGGCTCTTCTGGAAAAAAAATGTCCAACTGCACTTACATTTCGAAATCAGAAAGACAAGCCCCTGGTTTCAAAGCAGCTAAAGACCATGTCACTGTGTTGTTTTGTGGCAATGTGGCTGGATATTTAATAAAGCCGGGCTTGCTCTAGAGGGCTGCATATCCCAGTGCCCTAAAAGGCAAGAACAAAAATCTCCTGCCTATGTTCTGGCAGTCAAATAAAAAGGCTTGGGTGATGGCAGCATTATTTCTGGATTGGTTCCACAAGTGTTTCATTCTGGAGGTCAAGCGGTACCTCGAAGAGAAAGGACTTGACTTTAAAGTGTTGCTGATTGTAGACAATGCTCCTGGCCGCCCTGTGGCACTCCGGTTTGCACATAATGACGCTGAAGTCATCTTTCTCTCGCCAATACCACCTCCATCCTCCAACCTCTCGACCAAGGCGTGATTCGCTGCTTCAAGGCCATGTACACGAGGCTTACGTTCTCACGGATACGTAGCACTATGGATGCTGATCCCAATCTTAATGTGATGGAGTGTTGGAAGTCCTTCAACATTGCTGATTGCATCACTTATATTAAACAGGCAATGGATGCAATCAAGCCTGAAACAGTCAATGCATGTTGGCTAAACCTATGGAAAGAATGTGTGAATGATTTTAAGGGTTTCCTGACCATTGACAAAGAAGTGAAACGCATTGTTCAGGTGGCCTGGCAAGTGAGTGGTGATGGCTTCATCAACATCCTTGAGGAAGAAATTGAAGAATTAATTGAGAGCCACAGAGAAACATTGACTAACGAAGAGTTAGAGGAACCGATAAAATCGTCTATAGAAGACAAAGATGATAAGGACAAACAGGAAGAGCCAGCAAGTTGGAATCTTCATACATTTGCTGAAGTGTCCCAAGCAGCAAAACACTTGAATAATGTAATTTCTGAATACAATCCCTCTATGGAACAAAGCCTCAAAATCACACGTAGTATTACGGACGATTTGAGACATATCAAGAAATGTTTGAGCAGCTCAAGAGACAACAGCGACAGTTGCCGATCACCATGTTTTTCAAGGAAAAACAACCAGCAGCAGATGAGCCTACGCAATCAACTTCTCGAGCTGAACCAGAGCCAACCACTTCGTCTACGACTCGCTCTCCATCACCCAAGCTCTCCGTCACCTCCGTCTCCTGGATTGACATAAGCCCTGACGACCCCCTGTAATTATCCCCTGTAATTAAAAATGCAGTACTGTAAAATTATATATTGCATATGTACTCTTTATTATATACTGTACATTACTGTATGCATTATACATATTACTGTACAGGGTTGTATACACAAAACCATGTACAGTACTCTGTACTTTATGGGCGATTTAAGGGATTTTCAAGGGTAATTTTGACTATACGTGATTTTCGCCTTACGCACTTGCACTGACTTTAGAACTTAACTCCCGTGTAAGATGCCACTCCACTGTACCACAGCGACAACTGAGATAAGACAGAGCCTGTTTGTTTCCCCTTGATCCACAGGGTCTGTGGGCGAGCCCCAAAGATAGTTCTGTACAGGGGTGCAAGGAAGACAATACTATCACCTTTGGATGGACCAGTTCAGGAGGACATTCTTCAGGAAGACCCTTGCAATGATTTTTTCTCCCTTAGGTTTTCCATTGGGAGGCAGGGGAAGATAATCACGAGGTCCAAATTGTCCTTATAGTTACAACAGGAACTAACTGTGGATGACTTTTTATTAGTGACCACTGTAGCTGGCAGTGGTACAGCTCAGCGGCACAGAGCATCAAGGTAGAGAAAATTTAGTTCTGCCAGACACCACCAACTTTTAAAAGCTTTCTCCTGTTTATGAAAACAGTTAACCAACAGCCTGACCTAAAGCCCAGAAAAGTTAAGAGGAGTCCTTAACTTCAGTGGGCTTTGTGCAACTGTATAAATTCATCTTCTTTGTTCTGAAACTGGATTTTTGGAACGAATCATTAAAAAGAACAAAGCTGGGTGAAAAAACAAATTTTTATTCATTTGGGGGCGAAATTCATCTCTGCAGAGGGGTCTGTACCCCTTTTAAGCCCTATTTTGAGGATTTAAATGGGATGTGAGTGGCACATAGGCCTTGTGCCACCCCCCTGCACAGGGGATAATTTCCCTCTTGGACACTAAGCATTACATTACTAAGTATTACTAAGTATCACTTTTCCCTTTCTAAAAATCTTTTAACAAGAGCAATTTATCAAAGGAAAGCTAATTACACCTGATAAAGGGCACTTTGAACAACTGTTTTCAGTATGTTTGGAACCAAACCACTCACACGAGAATCAATGGCATAACAGCATTTCTTTTGTTGAAAATCGCTTAATGTTCACTTTCCCCGGGTTGCCACTACAAATAAATGACAATAATTTTTAGCCGTTATATAGAATTTTCCCCTCTGTAGACCCCATGGAATAGGACCCCTTTGTGCTATATTCCAATTCAGCACCTTTAATCAGATGACAGGGTTTCCCCTCCCACTTGTGTACACATACCACACACAAATACAGACAGTGACACACACACACTGTAGTTTTCCAGTTAAGGACATACATCTACGTTAAATTATTGCTTATAAAATATATATGTAAAAATAAAAATACTACCAACTTCATTTCCAAATTCAACTGTAAAACTGTCTTTAATTTATAGTTTATTTTTACAAAGCAAATTACAATAGAGAGGTTACACTGAGGTTATTTTCCTTGATAAATTTTTACCAAAGGTTACTGAGCAGGAAGAAGGGGGTTCAGAATCTTTCTCCCAAATTATAAAATCTTTTAGTGGTCACCACTGTGGAATGAAGCTATAGGTCAAATTAAACACACAGAAATAATGCAGGAAACTCCCTTAATCTTGCTTTTTTAATCTAGTCACAAATAAACAAACAATCACAAATCAAGTTTTTACAGTATGGATTAATTTTGTTGATTTATACTTAGCCATTAAAGTTGTCAACTGTCTTTAAATTTAAAGTCATCTCAAGGAAACAAAGCTGTATTTGGTTCAAAGTTTTAAACTCTGCCATAATTTTTAAGTGCTCCTATGCCATATAATTCAGCATATGTGGTTTATGTATTTAACAAATGTGTGTTTAGAGTGGTTTCTTCATTAGCACCTTTCAGCCTGTGTTTTGCACAGCTGGAGTGCATTAAGTCTTTCTTGACACAATAAAATATCGTTGATTATAAAAAATTACAGGCTTAAGCTAGAATTGACAAGGCGAAGAAAAAAATCAACATTAGTGCTTTTTGCACAGACACGAGAGACCTTCTCTCCGGACACTGTAACTCACTGCCTAAATGAAATTCCTGAATGGTGTAAACGGAGACTTACTTCCAATACTAAAGCACTTACATTTCCAATGGAGACTTACTTCCAGTACTTCCTCTTCCATAACTACTGTACGTGGCAATTTTTGGTTCAAATCCTTTTTTAGGTATGTGATGCTACTGTGGAGGAGATCTGACATATAGCATGAATTGTAATACAATACCGGGAACTTGGTGGTGTTTGCATATGAAGGTTAATTTAATTGAGAAATCCAAATATTATTAAGAACATGCTCTGCTCTACAACTGCCTATTTATACTTCTTCATCTAATCCGACAAAATGCAGTTTCCAGGGTAATAATTCCACAGTTGAATAATGTCATCTTATTCTCTGAAGATATTTAAATCTTATGTTGCTAAATGACAAATACCATGTTTTGACAATACTAAAAGCATTGAGCCTCAAGCTATGGAAATATAGCCAGTGACATGAAAATACCATGGTCTGAGCCTTACATTTCAGAAGTTTAGTCACTTTTTTGTAAAGTTATTATCCTTAGTAATCTAACCTTCCACTCACTGAAAGGAAATAATCCATGGAGCCCTATTCCCACAACGGACTATATACATACCCATAGACAATTGGAAAGATCTGAATGCCTATTATTGCTATTATAGGAGGCCAACTGACAACTCTCCAACACCACCTACTATAAAGAATTCAAAGAAGACCCCAACACCACAATTTACTGAGGAATTTAAGGATATCATCAAATCCTTCTCCAAACAGCTTCAAGAGAAACTCTACAACAAATAAGAGAAACTCTTATTCCCCAAGAACCCATCCCAGGGACGTTCTACATGCTTCCCAAAATACACAAATAATGGAACCTAGGCAGACCCATCATATCTGGTCACAGCACTCTTACTGAAGGAATATCGGGACTCATAAAAACCATTCTCAAACCACTCACTGCACAAAGGGCCATCTTCCTCCAGGACACACCCGACTTCCTCAACAAACTCCACATTACCAACCTCCCTCAGAACACCATCCTTCCCACCGTGGATTTCACTTCCCCATATACCAACATCTCTCATAATTATGGTATAGCTGCCTATCTCAAATATTTACAAGACAATGGACAGCCCTCAGATATTCCATCCTCATCAATAACAATTTTACATTCAACAACAAACACTTTGTTCAAACCATGGGAGCAGCCATGGGTACTAGATGGTTCCCCAATATGATAACTTCTTCATTGGACACCTTGAAGAAGAATTTCTGGACAAATGCATTATGAAGCCAATTATATACCTGATACATCAATGACATTTTCATCCTTTGGACAGATGATTTAAACTCCCTGATAGATCTCCACCACAACATTAACAATCACCACCCATCCATTAAACTCTCACTGGAACACTCCCACACTACCATCAACTTCCTGGACACCATGATCAGCTTCCGCAATGGAATCCTACAGACAACTATTTACAATAAACCCAAGGATCACCCCACCTACCTTCATAGACCCAGTAACTACCCCAAACGCACCAAGAAATCTTATCTATGGCCAGACACTCAGCTATCACAGAATATACTCTGAGGAGAAAGTTTGGAATATATACCTCAACACACTCAAAACCACCTTCACCAAACAAGGACACTCCACCAGAGAAGTAGATCACACCATGGAATGGGCCACCCAAATCCTCTGGAGAACCTGCTTCAATATAGAAATAAAACCCTCTCCGACCGCACACCCCGTTGACATCTACCACCCCACACTGGAACACATACAAGGTATAATCAAACAACTACAACCTATACCCATAGGGACCCAACCTGAAATAAATGTTTCCTTAACTTCCTCTTCTGGCCTTCAAACAACCCCTCCCCTCCCCCAACCTCCAAGCAACGCCCTAAGAATATGCAATGATTTTTAATGTCAATAAACGGATTTTTACCATATATATATATATATATATTTATATATAGCACAATAAATAAAACCAGGCACTGTTTAGAGATAAATAACCAGCATACAAATTATTACATTTCTCTATAGAAAGCAAGCAAGAAAGCAAGCAAGCAAAAAAGGACTTTTCAAGCCTACTGTAGCCCCAAAACCTTGTAAAAGCCTTTCTTCTTTGAAGCTCCTTTGCCCCTAGTCATCATCTAGAATCATTACTGAGCATCCCTAACTGTGTTTATGTGACCCCTTAAATAACATTTCCGTTATCAGAGTGGGCATGATATTATGGGTCTGAGACTGGTCTCACTGACACAAGCAGTAACCAAGAGTTACCCCACTGAAATTAATGGCATTACACTGGTGTAAAACTACTCTAAATGAAAGCAGAATCTAGTCCAAAGTTTCCCAAGGCTAGAATTACAAAGAAACTTAGGAACCTAGAAAATCACTGGGATTCACAAAGCCTCAGTTTGTCACTAGGTTCTGCATACGATGAATGTGGGGAGAGAGACGGGTGCCTCAGAAGGGATTCACAAAAGCCAGCATGCATGGCAGTGCCTTGCCTATGCTAGCTAGCCAATGAGAGATGCCAACATGAGGAGTGTGTGCTAAGACCCAGAGATAAGCCTACATTCTCAGCTGCTTGCTCTCTCTTTGGCCCAGTGCTGAAGCTGTTCCACTGTGAATAAATTAATGAAAGAACGACTGGACCAGAGTGAAGGTGTAAGAGCAAACATGAAAATGTCTCTGCACTCACCTGGGCAGTGGGAGACCCAGGATCCACTCCCCTTGCTCTATTTAAAAAAAAAAATCATTTATCTACAATGCAACAGCTTCAACAAGGGAGACTGAAGGAACCTCACAGCAGCATATTCCACAGCCCAGTGGTTAGGGCACTCATCTGAGAGGCAGCAGATCCATGTCCAAATCCCTTCTCAGTCCGGGGGGGGCGCGCTTGTGCTAGGTGTTGTCCTACAACCCAGGTGAGGACCCTAGCTACTGCTACTGGCCTGCTGATCCTGGTCCTCCAGCACAGCCTCATCTACTTCCCCTGGGAAAAATTCCTGGGTCCTAAAAGCCAAAATTTGGGTGAATAAAAATTGGTAGAATCTAAACACTGGCTTTTTCAAAACCCTGAATCTTTCAGGGAAAATCAGTAAATATGAAACTGGGTATGCTTGTTAGAGTTTAAATTAAGAGAAAACCACTTTTTCACAAAAGAGGCTGCTATATCCCATGAAATCACCAATCACATCCACACCTACCCAGAAAGGTAGCAAGACAGAGATAGAACACACCAAACTTGTGATACAGAGGAAAGGAATCTTGACCTGTAGACTAAATATCAAGAGATCCCAGAATCTGTGTTAGTGAAAAGTCTGGACAAATCTGTGCAATGTGCATCACACGTTAGAAAAGAGTCCAGACTGACACATGTACTGTAAACCTGACGTTTAGAGGACTCCCAACCTGGCTTTTCTTTTTGTATGGGATTCCCATTATGCAGGAACAAAATAAGAAGGCTGTATCAGATGTATGAAAAAGAAATTAAATTGGTTAAAACAGACTGTGTTCTACTTCCATAGCCAAAATTTGGAGTTTTAAACTGCATTTTCTAACACATAATTACTTAATCCTAAAATTAATTTCAGTGTCCACGTGATTTATCTTATAATGAACAGCTGCTAGAAAAAGCAAGGTGTTTTAGTATTTAAGCTGTGATCTGTGCAACATACAGTATTTACTAGACGTTCTGCTTTTGCTTAACACAAAGTTATACCTACTGTTTGAAATGCAGAGATGAAAGCAGTTCAATTTTCAGATCTGGCCTTTAGCCAATAGCAAATCAGTTGTTACAAAGCTAAACGACATTAGCAGGCTTATAAGAGCAGTAAGAACTTACAGTGGAACCATGAAGGTAAAGCTTTCACTTCCAAACTGTAAGAGCTAACACATTTATTCTCAATAGTAATTCTAAACAGAAGGCAGCTTTACATCGGTTTCAATCCTTAATGAAAAAACCACAACGGTTATTATGTCAAATTACAATGCTAGAAACATATATAGGTGGACTGTGCTATAGGCCAATATGAGGAGGTATTAGCACTTCATTATGTGCTGCTGCTTGATAGAAAAGTATTTTTGTGTACAGTAACTCCTCACTTAACGTTGTAGTTATGTTCCTGAAAAATGTGACTTTAAGTGAAACAGTGTTAAGCGAATCCAATTTCCGCATAAGAATTAATGTAAATTGGGGGGGGGAGCTAGGTTCCAGGGAAATTTTTTTTTGCCAGACAAATGCCATTATATACATTTAAAACAAGCAATTTAATACAGGTATAAGTTTTAAAAAATTTTAAAGAAATAATTTAATACTACAATCATCACTATTGAGTATGAAGCTTGGCTGAGGTGGTGGAGTTGGAGAGTGGAAGAGGATGGATTGTCCAGCTGCTCCTCTTGCTGTTCTTGCAAGCACAGGCACTGACTTTGCCAAGGGCAGGGGGCTCAACCCTCGGCCCATCCACTCCACCCCTTCCCCCAAGCGCCTACCCTTGAACCACCTCTTCTTCTCCCCCCTCCCCCTTTACTTCGCACACTGCGTCCTCGCTCCTCCCCACTCCCTCCCCTCCCTTCTGAACGCTGCAAGCCAGATGATTGCCACGGGCAGGAGGCGGAGGGGGAAGGTGCTGATCCGTGGGGTCTGCCGGTGGGCGGAAGGCGCTGTGGGGATGGGGACGAGGGCTTAGGGAGGCAACCAGCTGTGGAGAAAGCAGGTAGCCAAACATAAGAGTGGAGCATAGCACAACTGTAAATGAGCGTGTTCCCTAACTGATCAGCAAAGTAACAACATTAACCGGGACAACTTTAAGTGAGGAGTTACTGTAATTTTAAAGTAAATGGCAAGGTGAACAGAGCTTATGTACATGTGGTGCTGGTTTATTCTAAATCAAAAGAATAAATATATCAAGTCCATGGTCCCAGGCACAAATGGGATGTAACTGATTACTTCTTTGGACAAGATACTCATTCAGCACATAAAAATCATTTGCTGTCTGCCCTGTTGGACAAAAGTGTGAAGGGCTGTATTATTAAAATGTCAAGGTGATAGATGGATTTTGGAGTTTAAATATAGCAAACTAGGATTAATAAAAGTTAAAACTGATAACTCCTTTCTGATGGAGCTCAGGAAGCCTTGTCCACTGTTTTAACAATGGGTTCACTCAGTACATTACTTTTATTTCTCAAGCAGTATTCCAAAAATAAGTCTCTCTGGAAATTTTAAATAATTTTAACACTGTCCTTTCACAACAGACAGTGGTAATGTCTAACAATTAATATTTTTTTTTGGCAATAGTGAAACACAAATGAAAATTTATCTTGACATCTGTTTGACTACAATCAAGCAACAGAACTTCTCACAGGAGGTAGTATATCAAAAACCTAAGATGTGGCTGCTTGTAGATAAATATCAGTTTACCATGTGCCCTCAAGTTCAAACACACACATTTTGGATGACACCCTTACCCCCATTCCAGCACCTATATACTGAGTAAAAGGGCCAAAAAGTATAAAGCGGCATAGGAGCCTCTCTGCACAGGAAGCATGGAGGACAGCCCTGTGGCTGCCTTCTGAGAACCCCTCACAAGCTCTGGCATAGAGGGATTATGTGGGCAGAAAGATCATGTTAGGGGGCATGGCTACTGCAGAAATTCCAGGCTATAAGGCTGTTCAGAAAGGATGCCATAACTTAGGCCCACAGAACAATCTAAAGTATGCTGGGGCCACTACCAGACTTTGGGGTGGGGTCAGTCTAACGAAGGGCTTTTACTAATAGGTAGAGCGAATGGCCCAGGATAGAAGACTATGGAGATCTGTGGTTGGCGGCCCATACCCCGGTTGGGGTGACGGGCATGAATGAATGAATGAATGAAAGATATTGTTTAACTGGAATTCTCTGTTTCTCTGCTCTGTGCCAGGTTTATCTGGGCTCACAGGAGATGGATGGAATATCTGACTATGTCTTTGGTTAATTATCCCCAACCCCCCAATTTATTAACTTAATCACTGAACCAAAAGGCAATGAAATCTCTCATTGAACTCTTCTGACTTCTGAACTCCAGGTTTTCCTGGGACAAGTTTGAAGGAAAGGCTTTGTTACTCATTGAGCCAGTGTGTTCAGACTCTATGGCTGGGTGTTGCAAGGTTTTTTGACTCCGTGGTTTCAAGCAAGAAGCTGTGTGAAGAAGGGACAACATTCTTCAGAGTGCATCATGCTGCCTCTAGCGTTGATTTCAACACCTGGGAAATGGGGAAAAAACCTGCCAGGGCTGCAGGTTGTAAAAAAGACCCTCTTTGGGAATGTTTTCAAGAAATTCCGGTGCCCCTGGGTAAAAGAGGTACATGTGCAAAATGTAAACAGTGCACCAAAAGAGATGCAAGGCCAGGGTGTCAGAATGAACCAACAGTATGAAAAATGCTCCTCAGAAGGCAATGACTTAAGATCATGTGGACATGTGTGGATCAGTCAGTAAACTTATTTTTCTATCATTGTTACGGACTGCCTACTAAACGAGTAAATGATCACTAAGGGCTTGGCTACACTTGCAAATTTGCAGCGCTGCAGCAGGGTGTGAAAACACACCCTCTGCAGCGCTGCAATGCATGGGCGCCTTCGCGCCAGTGTAGTCAGCGCCCCAGCGCTGCGAGCGCTGCCCAGCGCTGTCCTGCTATTCCCCAGGGCTGGAGTACGGACAGCGCTGGGAGGGAGCTGGGGCTCGCTGGGCTTTGCGCTAGCTTGCTCAGCGCTGGCGCGGCTGGCTGCTGCGGCGGCAGCTGCAGCGAAATGCAAGTGTAGCCAAAGCCTTAGATTATTGTCCTACATTTGTGTTTTGTGTGGATTACTTCTGAATTTCAAAATATAATGTGCATGTTAGTTTGTTGTGGCAGCATTTAACAATTAAATTTTTGCTGGTACTGCTGGACTTCTGAGTGATTTTTTATTACTCAGTATAATCACACGACCTAGGTGAAGATTTCATGTTCCAAAGTAAAGTTTGATTAGGCATTTATGAATTTTAACCATTTAAAAAAATGCCATTTTCCCTCCCAAGCTGTTTGGTATGTTGCTAGAAATAATGGTTTAAATATATTTAGATCAATAACCCTTGTGATTTATTTAATTATTTCCCCTATAAAGCTGGGTTTGGAATAAATTATATCCTTTAAACTGTAGTACAAACGGATACAGTAAGAGGAACCTTTCATTTACAGTCTCCCTTTTCTAAAGCAGTGCAATGAGTAATATTTAGTGAGAGAGTGATTTTTTTTTCCATTTTGTTTCAGAGGCCAGCATAGCCACAAGGGATGATGACATCCATCATCTCAACACTTACATCTGTCAGCTGCCGGTACCACAGTAGTGCGGCAACTAAACATACAATAGACAATGAACTACTTTAAAACAAAACAAACAAACAAAAAAAGAGTTTCTTCATCATCCAGTAAAACCATGGATGAGTTCATAACCAGGACCAGCAAATTCCATCAAAACTCCATAGATTAAAAGAAATTTTGGTTCATTTATGCAACAAATTTTCCCCTTTGTCTTGTTCAGAACAAACGTTTGATTGACATGGTTAGTTCATTATGACCAGGCTACGCTTTAGCAGGCTGAGCAGACATTACCAGCAGGTTGCTAGATACAGTTTATGAGAAGGAAATGGAACAAACGTGCAAAAAACATTAATGGGAAATTAGTTAATCTGAGTCTTGATAGCTGGAGCAATGTACACAATGATTCAGTAATGTGTACTTGTGTGACAACAGAAGATGGGGTTGTCTATCTTACAGTAACAATTGATACATCAAGAAATGCCCACACAGCAGAATACTTAAAAGTAGCAGTAAAGGTTATAACAACCTGTGAACAAAAATTCAAGTGTCAAGTGTGTAGCTTTGTAACAGATAATCCTGCAAATATAACAACAGTGAGAAGATGATGATAATGAAGGGAACTTGAAACTTATATGTGTACAGTGCTCATCTGATGTAACTTTTAGCCAAAGACTTAAATACAACTGCAGGAATAAAGGAATTGTTGTTGATAGTGCAAAATACTTCAGAATACAACCACTTTGCTTCAAATTCACAAAAGAGAACAAGAGGATTTCTCCCCCATGATGTACAATGGAATTCAGGGGTTGACTGTTTTGAGCTACATACTGAGAACAGGCCTATTCTGATGATAACTTGTGAAGAAAATAGTGACAGAATAGATGGAATGATCACAGCCAAAGTAGTCAACATGGGACTAAAGAGAAATGTAGAAGATCTGCTGATTATACCGAAACCTATTTCCCTCGCCTTGGACACCCTGCAGAAGGATTGCAGCTGTACTACTGCTGCTGTTGAAATTTGGAAAGAACATGAAAAGCCATTGAAGAAAGAAATATTGAACGACAAAGTTAAATTGCAGGCAATAAAGAAGTGGATGGATCAAGTCCTTATTCCACCTAATTTCCCTGCCAATATTCTCAAGCCAAAGTAGATGCCTCACTGCTGAAGAAGAAGATGCTGCTATGACAAGATGCTATGCATCTAAGAATTACCCATCAATAATGCCAACCATAACAAATTTCAGGGCTGGGGGTGAACCATTCAAGCAGTACATGTTTAATGATGATATTTTACAGAAAGTCACCACTGAACTGGTGGAAGTCACTAGCTGAACACCTGGAACCAGAACCTGTTGAAGTGCTAAGCCAGCTTTTGACAGCAATAGCCTCTTCTGCATGCACGGAAAGAGTATTTTCTTCATTTGGACTAATTCAAAGTTGAGAAATCGACTGGAAGTTGACAAAGCAGGAAAACTTGTCTCTCTTTTCCAGTCCATCAGTGGTGGGTAACCTGCGGCCCATCAGGGTAATTTGCTGGTGGACTGCCAAACAGTATGTTTACATTTACATGGCTGTCCAGAGCGCCCATTGGCCACGGTTCGCTGTTCCCGGCCAATGGGAGCTGCAGGAAGTGGCGGCCAGCACGTCCCTGCAGACCGCTACTTTTGAGATCTAATTTTGAGGTTTTCTGCTGTGGGAGTAGATTTACCGTTGTTGGCAAAAGAGCTGTGCTGCCAGGCAGCTGCTGCTCCACACACCTGGAGAAGGAGAGGTTGCAGTAACTGCCTCCACATCAACCTTCTTCCACAGTGCTCTTTCTACAGTGTATGGCCCTGCACACCCTTGCTTGTGCCAAAATATAATAGTCCATTATTAACCTGGAATAGATTCCCAAAGTCTGAAGACTTCACTATCGTCTTTAGACATTAGGAGTCTATTCCATCATCTATCCGTGCAGCCACAGCAACTCATCATTGAGATGAATGGGAGTTACTCATGCATACTGAAAGAGAACAGATCTCTTCATTTCAGATAAGATTGAAAGGATCAAGCCATTAATATATACATTGCTTAAACACTGAAATCTCCAGATTCACACAGTCACAGAGAAATAACATCTCAAGCATGGATTAATCAGGACTGACTCTGTAGAAGTGCACATTGCACTGTGTCTGTGAAATATGTATATAGGTTTGTGATAATCTTTCTAAAACTGAACAGTTTATGCCATAGCCAGAAATCTATTTTTTTCTGTTTGCACTTATAAAAATACCTTTAACACAGTTCATAATGATTTGCAAGTCAAACTATTCTTTCTTATTCTACACCAGGACTCTGTAGACAAGGATTTAACTCCCAGTAATTCACTAATCTGAAATGTACCAGGACCAATTTTATGGACAGGCAGGATATGTCACAGTGGCTAGTAAACAGATATACAGTACTGGAATTTGTGTGTTACTAACAAGTTTAATCAGAGGAATGCCTATCCACCTATAACAGACTGTACAGTGGTTGCCATTTAAGTCAACATTTATAATCAGTTAGCACAGTCATATGCAAGACACCACAATTATGATAGTATATTAAATAGTACAAATGGATTCTACTTTCCTGTATCTAGAAAAGGAAATAAATGGGATAACACAGATAGCACTGTGTTAAAAAAAGATAAAAATCAGCATGTACTAATAGTAAATTATAACTACTGCAATCTCTAAAATCTCTTTACCTTACTAAAGTTAATGTGCAGTCTTATTTAGTTGTGTTGATCTTTAAGGAGTAAATCAATGACCAATATTTGCATACTTACACCAAATGTAAATCTATAGTAACTCAGTTGAAGTCAGTGGAGTTCAACCATTGTAATGTAGGTCAGAATCAGGCACCAACATTAGTTAATGGCAGGGATAGGCAACCTATGGCACGTGTGCCGAAGGCAGCACGCGAGCTGACTTTCAGTGGCACTCACACTGCCCAGGCCTTGGCCACCAGTCCAGAGGGCTCTGCATTTTAATTTAATTTTAAATGAAACGTGTAAACATTTTGAAACCTTATTTACTTTACATACAACAATAGTTTAGTTATATATTATAGACTTATAGAAAGAGACCTTCTAAAAATGTTAAAATGTATTACCGGCATGCAAAACTTTAAATTAGAGTGAATAAATGAAGATTCGGCACACCACTTCTGAAAGGTTGCCGACCCCTGGTCTATGGGATGTATAGTATCTCAGCATTTGTACGGTAACATCCACACTCATACAGAAAGCCTTAGATATCATATTTGGACATTGCCACATTCTCCTGTCACTTTGAAAAGCCTTTCAGATGGGCCAAGCTGCTTTTCCATTACACATAACAGAGTAAGAAGGAAACATTTGGAATAGCTCAAAACGTTATTTAAAATACAGATATGTGAAAGGATTTCTCTCTCTCTACTGTAATAAATACACTGTAGCAGGATTTATGACACAAAGATTTGGATTACCTTCAAAGCTATGTTTTTCCATTATCCAAAGGCCTCTGAAGATGTTCCAGACACAGGTAATCAGATGATTAGCTACTTCATTATTATTCAGTTTGCATCTAGGTCAGGGATCGGCAACCTTTCAGAAGTGGTGTGCCGAGTCTTCATTTATTCACTCTAATTTAAGGTTTTGCGTACCAGTAATACATTGTAACATTTTTAGAAGGTCTCTTTCTCTAAGTCGATAATATATAACTAAACTATCATTGTATATAAAGTAAATAATGTTTTTAAAATGTTTAAGAAGCTTCATTTAAAATTAAATTAAAATGCAGAGCCCTCCAGACTGGTGGCCAGGACCCAGGCAGTGTGAGTGCCACTGAAAATCAACTTGCATGCTGCCTTCAGCACACGTGCCATCGGTTACCTACCCCGATCTATGTTTTTGTTTTTATGGGGAGTATCTGTTCAGACAATCCAATAGTACGCCATGCTTGTCTCTGCTGTCACCACCCATTGTTTTCTTTAGTTTAAACTTCATTTTCTATTTAATTAGCTGCCTCACCTCTCTAGGGCTTCTTTAAATTCTGACCTTTGCAGAACCAAGCTAAGTAAAAGTTCCCTGGGAGAGCAAGAAGTCATACTCCTCCACTAGTTACACATGGCAGGACCACACTGATCAGTCAAGGCCGACTCCAGGAAATATGCTCAGAGAAAGCAATAACCCATATATGGGGAAAACTGTTATAACTACATTGACAGCTGCTCTATAACATCCACCCTTAAAAGGGAGTGCAGTATACTTGTTTTTAGTTCATACCTGCCTACACATGGTGACAGGCACAGAAATCTCTCTCAATCATGGTGATCAAACCCAGCTATTGCATTCTTTTCCCTGGAAGCTGACTGTCAGTTAATTCTTAAATCATTTTTGAAGTAGAAGAAACCATAACACCTTACAAAAGAGATATGGAGTGAGTCAAGTAAGAGGCGAGCAAGAGTTTGCTTTTAATTTGGCTGAATAAAGCTAGTGAACAAAGAACTTAAATGTCTGTAAAGCAGTTTGTATGTGCGCAAAAGAGAGTACATGCGTCCAGGGGTACATGTATGAGAAAGAAAGTACCCCAGGATAAATAAGTGAAAGTGTGAGTGTGTCTCAGTCCATGAGTGTGTGTGTGTGTGTGTGTGTGGTCAGCCCCCACATCCAAGATCACCCTCACGTGCTTTTTGACATGCACATTCTCTTTTTCATGCACACTTCACACCTGCTTCTCATACATATGCCAGACGCACCCCTCACTTACTCTTCACCCCCCCACCCAACTCAGTCACACAAAGCCCGGCTCTACCCCATTCACCCCTGCACTTGTTGAGTCACTGCATATTCTCAGTGAGTCATCCTTCCAGATGTCCAGTCAACCTCACTCAGTCACCAGTCAGTCCTGACTTGTCAGTTCTCTCCATCCCAAAACAATCGCTTCTATTTCCTCTCCTCCTGTCTCTCCAGATTTGTCTTCTAGGTCTTTAGAGGGAAATATTGGAGCCTGGAAGGGGGCTGGGTACAACAGCAGTACTGAACCTGGACTCAGACAAGATGACAGCAATTAAGGAATAGGCCTGCCTCAGTGTACTGTGATCCTGGAAAAATCACTGATCTTCAATCCTCACCATGAGCCTCGCTAGTGGGAATCAGAAATAATCAGAGACCTGGGGCCCATGCAGCTTGTTCTGCTAAAGTATAGTGAGTGGTGCTCTCCTTACGGGCCAGACAGCATAACAGAAAAATTCTTCTTTTGGCTTCGTTGCAGCTATACTAGGGGGCTTTGCCTGCATAGGGATAGGTATGTCGCCCTGGGGTGTGTGAATTTTTCACTCTCCTCGGTGATGTTGCCATGCTTGCAGAAACTGTAGTACAGACAAGGTCTACATCTGGGTCCAAATTTGTATGTCTAGTCTTGAAGGCAGAGGCGTGACTATTAACCCTTTTTATCACCCAGATATTCAAGTCTCCTGACCCACACATGGTGACTCAAAGCCTATAGTCAATGGGAGTCTTCCAAATTAAGGGAATGAAGATCTAAACAGCAGTTCAGTCTCATTCACTGGCCAACAAATATTTGGCCTTTTTGCCATCCAGTTTTGCTGTGAATTAGTGATGATTTTGAATGTGTTTATGTACTGGAGATAAAGTGTGCTAAAGTAGCCAACTCATTTCACAGAGTTAAAGGAAGAAGATGTTAACATCTTTCACTCACTACATATCTGGGCCGAATTTAGGTCAATGAGATAGAAAGTCTCTGGCCATTAGCAGTCTCCTGAGCCATCCAGTCCCTCTCCTGCTTAGGTAATAGGTAACAATTGGAGATATACCAATCTCCTAGAACTGGAAGGGACCTCAAAAGGTCATCGAGTCCAGCCCCCTGCCTTCACTAGCAGGACCAATTTTTTGCCCCAGATCCCTAAGTGGTCCCCTCAAGGATTGAACTCACAACCCTGGGTTTAGCAGGCCAATGCTCAAACCACTGAGCTATCCCTCTTGCTGCATTTCCAACAGAACAACCCATTTAAATAACACTAAGTGATGATCAGAAAATCACTCATTGATCCAAAATCTGAACCCACAACAAAAAAAAGATAGTATCACCCGGTCCCAACTTTGCCAACGAATCCAGAAGAGTGATGAACTCTGAGACCCAACATAATTAAAAATGATAATGTTTCAGGTAAGTCCCAGTTCCAAAGGGTATTTTGAAAGTCTTTTCTAACTCTCTGTAAAGGAAGATTTGAGCAGCTATTGATGCTGAACTATGAGAACTTGAGGATGAATTCTCTCTGAAACCTTGACAGAAGTTTCAGAATTAGACCTCTCAACTTTAAAGTCTCATTTCCTGTTCTTTTAAATATGAACAAATGAAAAAGAAAAATTCTAGATCGCACAGAAAATAAATTCAGTATTACTAGTTCTGTAGTAAATTATACATAAGTTTTGTTAAAGTACTTTGTATTGTAATCATGACGTTGGATTTCTGCAATATGTTCTACTTGGTGGAGTACATGAAGACCGTTTGGAAACTACAATAAGTGTAGAATATTATAGAGGTAAGCACTGCCCAGAGCCTGCACCTCTCCCACCCCCCACACCCCACCCCTGAGCCTCCTCTCGCACCCAAACTCTCTCCCGGAGCCTGCAGCCATCCTGCACCCTAACCCCCTGCTCAGCCCTGAGCCCCCTCCCACTCCCAAACTCCCTCCCAGAGCCCGCACCCCCACCCCCTACCCACCCTGCTGAAAATGAGTGAGTGAGCAAGGATGGGGAGAGCGAGCAATGGAGGGAGGGGGATGGAGTGGCCCTCAGAGAAGGGGCGAGGCAGGGGGTGAGGAAAGGGTGTTCAGTTTTCTGAAATCAGAAAGTTGGAAACCCTAGCACTACAGAACAGTTGCGATCAGCTGGGATGCTGATGCTGAGGCTCCCTAGTCTGAGGACTGGGGGCAATGAAATTACTGTTCCAAAGAATGGCATTCATTGACATTCAGGGCATGCTGCAACGAGTATTTACCCAGGCTTTGGCGGAGATGGTTGTTTAAAGAGAGTTTGTGGGAGTTGGGTTTGGCAGGTATTTTGTTTGCATTCCGATAACGTATTCTTTTATTGTATTGTACACCTACCCCTACATTTACAACAGATATAAACTGGGAGAAGAGGGAGAAAAATCAAGTTTCTGTTTGAGGAGAGGTCAGGTCTAGACACGCACCCAAATTATTCATGACACTTATTTTGGCCCTATCAAAGAGAATTAGAAAGTCAAGAATTGTGAAAGGTGGGTGCAGCTGATCCTGTGCAATTAGAGAAAAAAATTCCATACTATAGAATCTCAGGGTTGGAAGGAAACCCAGGAGGTCATCTAGTCCAACCCCCTGCTCAAAGCAGGACCAATCCCTAAACAGATTTTTGCCCCATATCCCTAAGTGGCCTCCTCAAGGATTCAGCTCACAAACCCTGGGTTTAGCAGGCCAATGCTCAAACCACTGAGCTATCCCTCCCCCCAAAACATGCTCCCTCCCTGAAACAAACAACAAAACAGATACACCAAAGCTATTCAATAGTTGACTATTCTGTTTACAGTTTGCTAAGGTGTTGAACACATAACAGAACTGTGAACAAAATGCTAGATGATACTCTTAAATGTGTCTGATCACATGAACACATATTTCAGGTGGAATGCATAAAATTATTACTTTTGGGGTGTAGGTTGAGGTTACAGAAGGAAATCAATGAATGCCAAGAACAGCTGGATTGTAATAACAATTAGCACTTATGCAGCACTTTAAATGTATTTCTTTTAGTTTATAAATTGTGCTTACTAGAACAGTCTTATAGGAACTGATTAAATTCTCATTTAAATCAACTGAAGGGAGCCTTTTCATTGGCATGCTTGGGAAGTGGATTACAGCCTCAGTACATATAACTGTATGTTCAAAGCACAGTATAATACAAGCATCTAATGAGGATGTACAAAATCTGGAGAGGTAGCTTAAAAAATGCTTTCTTCATTTAGACAAGGCAGAGAAAAATGAATTGCTTAGAGGCATGCATGTTAGTGTGGTAAAGCCACGATTATGAGTTTTCTGAATCCTATCACTGTGCTTATTCTATTAGGCATCTTCCCTCTTTGTAACTACCTATCAGTGTGATTTCTATAAACCTAAAGTAACCATTGTGCTTAAACTTTTCATCTTTGTTAATTGCATGTCTACTTCCAGAACATGTCCCACCAAAGACTTCACTTCCACCAAGTACAACCTGTAGTGGGCAAAACGCTTATCTGGCTTCATAAATGTGATGCAGTGATGATGACTCCTTTTTCCTTTTTGACAGTATTAGAAGTCATGAGTAAAAACCAAACAATTCTTTCTAGGCACAAATGTTTAATCAAAGGATAAGAATGGGTGGCTTATTTTATGCTACTCTCTTTTCCCCTTCACTGGCTCCACAATGTCAAAGGGCAGCATAGTTTCTAATGGGCAAATCTCACTTTTAATTTCTGCCACTGAACTAAGCATTTAAAGATTCAAGTCAATTATAGACAAATGTATTTCAGTCTAAGATATTCCCTGAACAAAAATTCTGCATTGAAATCTAGTTAAAGTTGCTCAGGTAAACTTTCCACCAGCACAACCCTAAAAAAGCCAAGAAATCCCTAGTCTTCAGCCAGCCCTTGTAATGTGCAACCATGACTTCATCTCCTCCACATTACCTCATCAACACCCACCCCCTAAGAAACAAATTCCTCTGCCCTCCACGCCCACACAAAACATGTAACACTGAACTGCAACTACATGGAGTCGCGTGGTCATTTTTCTAATTGTTCGGAATACCAGACTGGGCTTAAACTAAAGTAGATGGTTAGTGTGTATTGTGTAGATTTTTAATTGACGATTACATGTTTAAGTATTGTGTTAACAGAAGGAATTAGTTGGTTATTAAAAAGAAATAGGCTGTGATAGTGTTTATCATTTTGCAAAGTTGTTTATTCTAGTACTGTTATTCAGGTGATATAAATGGGGAAGAATGGTGTTGTATTTTGTTCTTTCAGTAACTGGTTTTTGTGGTCACGTTAAGGTGAAAACCAGAGGTAATACATGGGGTTGTTAAACTACTGGAAACCCAAAGAAAAAAAAAACAGCAAAATTTAAAAAAGGGAGCATTTTAAAATATTTGATCTGCAGAAGTTATTAGGCTATTTTAATGAAAATATTCATAGGAAGGTCAGTTGTGCCATGAAGGGTTATTGTGCCACATTTGGAGATGAAATTAATTCAGAAATACATAAAACCGAGGAATTTCCATTTCATTTTATGTGGAAATTATAATGTAACCTTAACTCCAGTGTTACTGCTGATGACTCCACAAAACTGCCTCACATTGTAATTAATAGGATTTTCCATTTTTTTAATTCTCCCCCTTACAGGAGGAACAGCAACAATCACTCTTGTGGCTCTTCCACGGAACTCTACTGAACAATTAGGTTTTGTTCAGGAGTATTACATTAAAACAAACAAACAAACACTCAGAAGAGCAGCCTCCTAAGGCACTTATAATCTTGGGGGGGAAAAAAATATAAAAAAAAAAAAAGAATGATTATTCAGTTTCATCCCCTCATTCCACAGATCACTATGAAAAGAGGGTACCAGAGATAATCTATCTCACACTGGCAATCATCTGAAAGTAATAAGCAATGACTTCTGTTCCTGCTGTGCGATATCAAAAGAAAAAATGCTGGGAAAAGCATTACATTCATGTATTATTAAAATCACTTACCATGCCGGGAAAGATTCCTGTTTGTGACCTCTCCTTTCTCACGGAACCCAGGGCTCACGCTGAGCCCTCCCACATCCCCATCAGGGCTGGTGAAGCCATTCACTTGACTCGTGTCCCTGGAGACTGTGTTCATGCGGGTTGGGATAGGTTCAAATGTAGGGTCCAGTTCCAAGATCAGCCGATTCAGCTGCTCAATTGACTGATCGATATCAAGAGTAGGAGAGGATGGCAGGTCCTCGACATTCACTCCTAAAGCCAGGCCATTTGTGTCTTTCTCAGCTACTAATCTGGATTTAAAAGCCTCAGGCACTGGGTGTTCTGCTACTTCACTGGTACTTGGCACAGTTCCTATCCCCCGCTGCACAGCGTCTCTGCTGCTGGATCCCCGGGTAGGTGTGTCAGGGATTCTGGGTTGGCTCTGCCCATTGCCTGAATTCTCTACAGTGCTAGGAATGCCAAGCCTTACTTCACTCTCGGGGGAGTAGGTGTATTGGTGAGCAGTGACCATCTGCTGTTGGCGCACCCAAGTCTGGGTAGAATAGTTACTAGGGCCATAAGCCTGAGGCTGAGTGGAAACAGGAGGATTCCTTTGCAGCTGCTGGGATTGCTTAGGCTCACCACTTCCAAATGATCTCTCATACAGGGGGTCCACACCTATTCCCAGGTCTGGGGCCAGAGCATTGTGGTGGTCCTCTCCAGGGTTGCTTCCAAAGCCATCCGAGAGCAGCGAATTCTGACTGCTCTTGTGGCAGCTGAAGTTTCCAAGGTGGGCTGAGTGCTGCCCTTCAGAGGAGGACAGTGTCCCGATGCTGTCCACACTGTGAAGGTCATGGCTGGGCATCTCATCATCCAGAATATCCGTCTCCCTATCCTTCAGTTTGGTGTGTCCGTTCACATGAACCTGAGCTGGCACTATGTGGCGAGTCCCACTGTACTTGCTTTGGGCATCAGTCATATCCTTGAGGGGACTGACTGAGTTTTCTAGGCCGAAACCACTAAGTAGCTGGTCCAGCTCTGCCTTCTCTTGTGGGCTCAGGCCCCGTTTGATTCCCGGTGCTGGATGCTCCTCGGTCTTGTCCGTCCTTATAGAAGTTGTGGAGTGTCCTGAATCACTGCTGACAGAGAGAGTATGGTCACTGTGATCCGGGCTGCTGATCACAGGAACCCCCTGGGCTCCACTGGGGATGCTAGTATCTGAAGAGCTCTTCTTCCTCACTTTAGCATAAAGACTGCCATCAATAGGACCCTGGGTGTGGAGCACTGTGAAAGGAGAAGCAACAGGGTCAGGGAAAGAAAAGGACAGAGTATTAGATAAAAGCGCTGAACAGCATTACATTACATTGCAGAGGTACTGCTGACAGCACACTCGTTAATTTTCTTTGTAAGCATATGCTCGTTTTAGAAACCAAACATCAACCAAAAGCACTCTCTTGCCTTATGGACCACATTTCAATTTACAGCAGGGCCCTTCAGACAATTGTATGAAACAGGTGGAGAAAAAAACAGTTATGTACATGACCTTGTAGCAAAATACAGTTCTCTACTTTTATACTTTCATAGAAGTGAAATCATGGCGCTGCAATAACAAGACCACTGGTTTGAAGACCCACACTATTACGTATCTGGCATTTGAGAGACATGACTGGGATGCATTCCACTAAGACTGAACAAGGGTTACTGGAACTTTCAAGTTGTGCTCTTAGCACGTTTTGCAACTGCCAGTCTGCCAGCTCCTACTAAATATGTTAAACATATTACCACTGATCAACTGCTATTGTTTTCTTTTTGGTAGCCCACAGAAATGACAGGTACTTAATCAGAGCAGGAGTCTGTGTGCAGCGTATCAGAACATAAACATTATCTCTCAACAGAGGCATGAACACAATATCTAACTAGCTTTGTATGATACATATTGTATATACAGGGCACCTTTAGTGGGTATTTTCTTTTTAATTTTAATAATGTCAAGGCAACTATTTCTCACAAGTCAGAGTATGAAACACAGGGATAAAGAGAATCAGGCTAAACCTCAACTCCACAAGAAAGAAAGAAAGAAAGAAAGAAAGAAAGAAAGAAAGAAAGAAAGAAACCTACTGCACTTGTATAACATTTGTCATGGAGTATGAGCATCCTTGATTTTGTCTCTGATCTGCAAAAGACTTTAATTAAGAAGTTCATATCTAGTCAGACATGCAGAAATTGTATAAGCAGCAAAGAGTCCTGTGGCACCTTATAGACTAACAGACGTTTTGGAGCATGAGCTTTCGTGGGTGAATACCCACTTCGTCGGATGCATGTTGCATCCGATGAAGTGGGTATTCACCCACGAAAGCTCATGCTTCCAAAACGTCTGTTAGTCTATAAGGTGCCACAGGACTCTTTGCTGCTTTTACAAATCCAGACTAACACGGCTACCTCTCTGATACCAGAAACTGAGAAATTTTATAATATGCAACAATTGGGGTGGGGGGGATACAAGAGAATGTATCCACTCAATTTAATAGTGTAGAGTGTGGGAATGGACCAAATTCTGCTCCTGATTACACCAGTGCAACCCTTGTAATGTCACCGAAGTTGCAGCATTGTAAATGAGCGTCTGTGTGAATCAGGTTTTATAGGAGTGTCTGCTAACTTCTGAGCCAGGTGTCACACTATGCCTCCAAACACCTGCAAACGTACTCTACCTACAGTATCTACGTAATATAAACAGATTAAAGGGACCGGTCAATGGGACCGCACACATACTTAAGATTACGTGCATGCCTAAATGCTTTGTTGGATTGTGATCAGAGAGAACACAGGTAGCCTCTTCAACAACTGAAGTTTCATTTCAAGTTTCCAAATCCCTTTTGTGTTCAAAATGTCTATATTTGGCCATGCCCAACATAAAACGTTTTATTTGTTTGTTTGGAAGGTTTCAACAAACTTGGTCAATTCATTTGAGTTACTTGAACATTAAACAAAACCACTCTTCCCACATGTTCTCTCAAAAACTTTTGGACATGTTTAATTCAGAAATGACTAAAACTGTAATCCTGAACTTGGCTTGTTTTTTATATTGTTCGTTAAGATTTTTTAAAAATACTCGTAATTTTGAAGAATATTGGCTCTGTAGCTTTAATGTTATAAATACCTGAAGTTGCTTATTTCATGCATAAGATGTACCTTTCTACCATTCATTTTCTAGGATGTAAACTAAGCTCACGCAAACTGAGAGCATCCATATTGAGACTTACCTAGAATGCAAGTGATGCCAAACTAACAACTACAAAAATCAAGACAAGGAGATCTAATGTCATATCAAACACATCCCATTCACAATCCAACATATTCTAAAGGAGCTTCCAAACTCAGACCACACTTTAATATTCATTAACAAAGGTTATTCCTAAACCAGAGCATCCCAAGGCCGCAGAATTCAAAATGTCTGAATTATCCTCACTATATGAAATAATTGAGCATAATTGGAGTAGGAGGTTGGTCTCACATCTGTGGACATGTTACTACATGGAAAGCAAAAAATGTTGTCTAGAAATCTGCAAAGCCTATTACACATGGCCATAATTCAAAAGCATACGGTATATTTGATTCTGAAATAGCTATTGTTCTTGGCACTGATGTCATTGTACCTCATTATGATAGAAACAATTTTCACTGTTTTCTCTATATTTGTTTATTTTTAAATACATTTATTTTAAAAAGTTATACAATAGAACTCAGATGAATTCCAAAGCTAGTATTAAGCTCTCAACCTCAACACTGCCCCCTGGTGCATATTCCTTAAAATAAAGTTTTCATCTCATATATAATTTGTCAAATACAGTATACTATTCTGCAAACAGGAATATTTTACACATGTGTTCACTACACATGCATCATGCTGTATTACTCTATTAATCCCACTAAAGAAAGAAATAGTTTTAAAACACAAACAAGTGAGGTGACTGAAAATGCCATGACAAACAGACTGTCAGCGTCTCATCAGTGACTCTAGAGAAAATTTGTCAGAACCAATTTTTACATAAGATTCTGAGGACTTCCTAATCAGTTTGGGTTGGAAATAATAGTGTGAGAATAGCCTCCTCCATGTTATTTCAGCACTAGCACTTCTGTTAATAGACAAAACTAAGAAGCAGAGAGAACATTTTAAAGCCTCAAAAGAGTTTTGTTTGGCCCCATCTTATTTTATCCAGATCACTTCTCCCATCCCTGTTTGTCAGGGTTCACTAAAGGAAGGTTTTGATAGTCTTCTAGACATTTTGGGCCAAGGAGAATAAAAGAAGCTCTTACTATGTTTAAGTGGGTACATATTCTGACAGTTTAGGGAGTAATTCTGTTGGGTTTGTTTATGTAGCTTCCACTGATTTCAAAGGGGCTTGTGCAACCATAGGTAGACTAAGTCCCTTAGCTATTACCTAATTCACAAACTGAAAGTGAATCCTCCTCTTGCTTTGAAGAGCACTCTCACAAAACTCTCCATTTGAAAGTGCAATTTTCTGTTGTATGCACAGCCAGGAAAGTAAAATATGTGGTTTCGTTTTGGCAGGATTCATGGCTCATTTACAAGAAAATTTATATTAGGCAGGAATTCCTGAAGAATCATTTGTTACCAACATTTGAGAGTAGTTTGATCATGAGGAAACTACAGCATTAAAATTTAGGTCCAGACAAATCTTTTTTGAAGGCAATGGACAATTTAGTCTGTATACTTGACGTTGCAAGGTCAGCTGACAGATCTGATACACTCACAGATGGGATGCACTATAACAAGTACAATCTTTTCATGGCATGCTTAAAATTACACATTGGTCATGAAATTTTCTGAAATTATTGGTTAGTCTTTCTGACTATTTTGTGATTTCAGAAAGGGCCTTATTCATAAAGCATACCCATGATGATAATGAATTCATCAGTTTATAATGGCAGGAAAAAATATTTGGTTGGAAAACACATTACTTGTAAGGCACACTGCCAAATTTCCTCCAGTTAGAGCACAGCATACTGAATGTTATGTGAGAGGTCTAATAGGTTTCAGTCAATAAATAAAGGACAACTTTCTAATTTTTTTTTATTTATTTTTTAAGAGACCAGACATTACGAGTATGTTTCTATTAAGAAAAGAACTGCACAGAATGTCAAAACATAAGGTTCTGAAAGAACAACAAAAAGCATAAACCCACTGGGCTAGAACAAACAATTTCCTTCCCCAAGGCATTTCTCTGTGTACTGATTGTTACAACTCTGCTGAAGTTTACCCTGGTACAGAAAAGGGCTTCTATTCACCAGGCTGAATGCATCACTGATAGGTACATACATGAATGTGTCACTGTACTGTAGCTTGCAGTGTTGTTGTAGCCCTGTTCATCCCAGGATATGAGACACAAGGGGGAGGGAGAGGGAGGTGTGAAGTAATATATTTTATTTGACTATCTCCTGTTAGTGAAAGAGACAAGCTTTTTTGAGCTATGCAGAGCTTTTCTTCAGGTATTTATTGGTCCCATACCTCACCCACATTGTCTCTCTCACTGTACTCTATACAGATACTCAAGTACAATACATATGGCTTAGAGAGCTTTGTTATAGGAAAAATCACTGATTGATGGTTTCTCAACCTCTTGGACGCCATGCTCTGTCAGCAGTCCTCATTGCTGATAGATATCCTAAGTTGCTATTGGTGCCTGTTGATCAAAGGGTGGAGAGATTGTCATATGGGATTCTTTACTATTGTAACTACAGTTCAATTTAATGTTTTGTTGCTAAAAGAAATCAAAGTGTTTTGTTTTTTAAAATGCAACTGTGGGAAAATTATTTTCTGTCCGGCAATCATTTCCTTGTGGCTAGTTTCCAGTATACATATTAAAAAAACAACAACAGGCAAACTTAAAATACTGCTTTGATTAGTATGGTTGGATATCACAACCCCATGATCTAAACAGATTCAGGAGCTGGGGAAGAACTCATGGGGAGGAAGGTGTAAAACTAATATTCTTTTACTGATAAAAAAGAACTCTTCCTGACTTACTTTTCTCTGTTTTCCAAAACTGAACATAATACCCTATTAGGTAAATTACCACTACTGTAAAACCTTCAAAACATGCAAGTAAGGCACAAATACACACACCTCGATGAAACATTCCAGCACATAGATTTGGTGCTTCTTATAAGATGTTAAAGACAAAATCCTGCCCAATGTGGGTGGTTGTTCTAGGAGGGTAAATAATGCAGGTAACCTTTCCTGCATTTGCATCACCAGCATAGCACGTTACTCATGGTCACTGGAGTGCTAGGCAGCTGTTACAGCAAATGTGCTTCCTACTCTGCCAACAGGTCATGGACTGCTGGTTTGGGGGCAAGGCTAGCACCTTTGTGCTCCGCAGAGAATATTCACCCTGTTTCTTCCTGAGACATTCTGTACTTACGTGAGACTGGCCGTCTCATGGCCAACATTGCTTGCATTATTATTAATCATTTATAATAATGCCTTGCGACCACAATCTGTTAGGGACCTCATTGTGCTAGGCACTGTACAAACACATAGTATGAGAGATCCCCTGTGCCAAAGACCCTACATGAGTAATGAGTAAGAGGATTTTGTCCTAACCACTTACACCACAGGTTCAGTAGTGAAAAGAAAAAAACACAATCATTTGGTCCTGCATTTTGATATTTTCAAATCTCATAAGCTAAACGCAAAAATCGAGGTGGCCGTGGGGGGCGGGGGAGTTGGGGGGTGGGGAGTTGTTTTCATTTGAAAGAGAAAAAATGCTGTTTGGTCCTATTATTAGAAAACTGGATATATTTTTACATAGCCACATACAGCAAGAAAACAAAACCACAAAGATGACTAGATCTAACTCAATTTTTAGAAAAGTTGGGGTACAATATTGTTCTTCAATATATTTCATTTCTGTTACTAATTAGCACCTTAGATTATTAAAATGAAAAGGACTTTAAATCTCATTTACTTTTCACTATTTGTGCTCTTTGTTTGTGTGCTGCACTTCAGGCATTGAAACTACATTGCTCAGTTTCACTTTCTTCATAGTGCTTTGGAGCAGGCAATAAAAGAACAGTACTGTTTGGTTTTCCAATACTTCTCAGGGTTGTTTTACGAAAAAAAATCATTTTTCACTTAATTAAAAGAATTACAATGTTTCTATTCAGATTGGGTTATGCAAAATTATAGAGTTGCAGCTTAAACTACTTGGGGGTAAAATGAGTGTCCCCACTCATTTAAGTAAGTTAAAAACATCCTTTTGTTATGAGTGTGTAAGTGAAAGGAGTGGTTTCAAACTCTGAAAAGATCCTATTTCTTGGCTAAGACACTTAATTAATGGCTATTCAAATCCTGGTTCTCATCAGACCTTCAGCCTGAAGTGAGGACTAAGAAGCTGGACAAGTTTCAGGTTTCTTTGAATGGCCAACATTAACTAATAAGCACCAGGGAAGGGTGTAGCTCCAGGAATGTTTTAGATGAAATCAGATGAAGAATAAATTCTGCAAGAAAAATCCCTCCTCTGACTGTCATGCAGATGAATGAAAACTTGTTCTGCCTTTTGTACTTAGAGCTTTTCAATTTTAAAGTACAGTTCTACTCAGACAAATCACTCTGTTGAAGAATGACACCTTTTTACTCAAAGGCGGCAGTCCATTGGAAACTATTGAGTCTTTCAGTGGGGTTTGGATCATCAGGCTCCAACTCTCCTATCTGTATTTATTTATAGGGAGTGAAACCTGCTAGGTTAGTGCTAACACAGGGAGAGAGGATGAGCTATTGTATTCTAGCTCGAGCATCAACAGAATGATAAATAAAGAAATGATCCAAAACCCATGGAAAAAACCTCTCATTTAATTCAATGGGTTTTGAGTGCTAATTTCTAGATGCAGGGGTAAATTCTGCTCTTGGTGGTTGCACAGGTATAAGGTAGGAGAGAGCAGAAATTGGCGTGCAAAAATTTTATTGCTGGTAACAATGCACTAATCTTCAGATCTCAGGCTGTTTCCAGTCCTGGCAGTTTACCTGTAAACTGAGCAAATCTAATCTGCAATCAGTGAGAGACAACAATATTTTTTCTTTATAGTCAAGTTTCTAAGCAGAACTTCAATACAGTAACTTATAATTCCTTTCTTTACACAGTACAGTCACACAGTATAAGAAGCTGAGAGTTGCAGGATATTTAGTAAAAAGAACAGGAGTACTTGTGATATTTAGTCTCTCTTGCAGAGGGATCAGCTACCACAGAATGTCAGGCTGGAAGAGACTTCAGGAGGTCATCTAGTCCAACCCTCTCTTCAAAGCAGGACCAATCCCCAGACAGATTTTTTCCCCAGATCCCTAAATGCACCCCTCAATGCTTGAACTCAAACCCTGGGTTTAGCAGGCCAATGCTCAAACCACTGAGCAATCCCACCCCCATAAGTTGCTATTCAACCTCAGACCTCTGTCAGGGTTTGCATCATGACAGACAGGATGATGTTTCAACATTGGTATCTTTGTGACTTGTTCTACCATTGTAAAACAGGCAACTCAGTTTCCTGGCATTTACTGTTTCACTCCACAACCCCCAAACTGCCAGCACTAGAAGAGTAAGCGGGCTAGAATCCCTGAACAGCTGCAGACAGTGTGAACTCTATCTTATTTAGCATCAGCGTGACTGGACTGCCTAGCTAATTCACTTGTTAAGAAGAATTCTACAAAGAAAAGATTAGAGATAAGCAGCTCAAATAGTTTAATACACTGTACATGTATTCTGTACCTGTTAATTTATTTTTTTCTGAATAAGAAAGTGTATAGGGTTTAATTTTCCTGAGTGGACAGCTAAACAGAGCTCCTGAACCTGTAGTGGTAATTTAAACCACTGTTTAGCCATGTAAAACAGGTATTAGCATGTCTCAAGAAATATGGGATCTGGATCTCCCACCTAGGTACCTCCTTTTGCCCCACTGTCAAATTTTAATTATGGACCAACTCCAAAATCCCATGGTCAAGCTCTTTTTTAAGTGATCACTTCAAAGCATCGGTACTGTATGTGGTTTAAAGATATCACAGTGATAAACTCCATATATAAACACCTGTGATCAATAGATAAATCTGAGCACTTTCATTCCATGTACAGCTCAACTCTCTCTTTCTACTAAGCAGCTGACTGTTCCCTTAGATGATTTTGGGATGTGATGGAATCTCCATCCTTAGAGATTTTTAAGGCCCGGCTTGACAAAACCTAGGCTGGGATGATTTAGTTGGGATTGGTCCTGCTTTGAGCAGGGGGTTGGACTAGATCAGTAGTTCCCAAACTTTAACAACCTATGAACCCCTTTCACTAAAATGTCAAGTCTCACGAACCCCCTCCTAAAAATGAATATTTCCAGGGATTTTCTCCTTTACCTGAGCATAAATTATAAAAACAGTGATCTTGGAAATATAAAATTTGTTTTTTATGACATGCTTATTACACAGTATTTATTATTAATTATTATTTATCATTACAGTATTTTTATTACATTATGAAAATGGCAACACTCTTCCAAGATCTCACTTTCTTAGCTTTTATCACTCTGAATAAGCCTGTTATAAGACAAGTTTATGTTTCATCAAGGAGTATCAGATGTGAAACAGCATGAGGGTATTTAAGAAGCCAACTCAAAGAGTTCCTCCTACACAAGCATTCAGGTCTTGAGCAGTCTAGGCAAACAACGCATGTTACAACAAAGTTTAGACATGTTCTTCATAATAATTTTAAAAACAATACTAGCTGCCTATTTAATTTTAAAAACAGCAAAAAATATCCACTTCCCTTTCCATTTCTTATACGGAGTCTTGAAGTTTAAATCTCCTCAGTGTGATAGATATGCTTGCTTTGATCTACTTAGCTCTTGGAAGTCCAGGAGCTCCAGGCTGCTGGCCCCGTGCTGCCCGGGGGGTCCCTAGGGACAGCTCTGTCCGCCATTAGGAATTTTTTTCCAGAGAACCCTCAGTAACATTTCACGAACCCCAGTTTGGAAACCACTGGACTAGATGACCTCCTGAGGTCTCTTCCAACTCTAATCTTCTATGATTCTATGATCACTTAAGAAAGGTGTCACTGTATTGTATAGATAAGTGAGAGATCATCAGAGATGGGCCTGAACCAAAATCCAGATCCTACCCATATCCCCTAACTGTAGCAAAGGTTGGATGCAGATCCAAACTTTGCAGCTCTGGCACACGTGTCATGTTATGGTAGATACACTAGATAATGTAGTTCAGAAATAGTGTGTGTGCTCATCACTGAAGAGAGATTATAACTGCAGCTCCTTTTTAGTTGGGGAAATAACAATGGATGTACTCGTTATCTATTTTTCAATTTGAATAGTTAGTTCTAGTTATAAATTTTGAATTCTCACAATTATCCATAGATGTGCCATCTTCTTGCATATATAAAAATTCTCACTAGAGGTACTTGTTGAAAGTCAATGAATAATTGGTAGGAAACGGATTGCAATTTAATTCACTTAATGGATGTGAAAGTTAAAAATCTCTGAAACCCATTTCCTCTTTAAATAAAACCTCTCCCTTTTTTGTTTTAAAGGTTCATCTTAGATGTTACAATCTCGTAAATTAATCTGTGTAGCTCTAGGTGACATTTATAGTAAGAGTTTTAATAATCTTAATTCGCGCAGAGGGAGATTTCATAGGCACAAATGGCAGTTAGGCCCCCCAACTCCCACTGAAAGGGAACGGGAGTTAGGTGCTTACCTTTGAAAATCTTCCCCACATGGCCCATTATGGCTAACCGCATTAAGGTCTTGGTTTCATTCTAGTCCCATTAAATATATTTCTCTATCTAAACCCCACATAACGCCCAAAACTTGGCCAAGTCCAACGTCATCTCTGCTTGCAGTATCCCTATAAAGTGAGGTTTCAGAGTAGCAGCCGTGTTAGTCTGTATCCGCAAAAAAAACAGGAGTACTATAAAGTGAGTTTCAGAAGAACATTGCACACCACACTGAGCAGAAGCATCTTTCTATTCTACAGTATGCCAACGCTACTGAGGAATGAACTGTACTGTACCACAGTCTGTTGGAATAGCCAGCATTTACAGACCACACACGATAGCCAATCATTTGTTTTACCCAAATTACATACTGGTCCATGGAAAATGAGGCAATAGAATGATATTGGTGAATCCTGGGAATCTAAAGGTTACTCTGAAGCTATTTCTTTTTAACTGAGGGCTTGTCTACGCTTAGGGTGTGTCTTCACTAGCAACTTTAAAGCACTGCCGCAGCAGCGCTTTATCATGGCTGAGTAGTCGTGGATATAGTGAAGATACCACCTATACCGATCAGTGAGCTTTTCCCTGAGAGGCAGCAGCTATGCGGATACTCACGTCAACATAACCCCCCCTGTAGACAGCACTAAGTCTGTATAACTCAGTCACTCGGGGTGTGGTTTTTCTACACCCATGAGCGATGTAGTTATACTGACGTATGTTCCTAGTGGAGACCAAGGGGATCCAGTGTGTACAGTGTACACACAGGGAATCCAGGCAGCTTCTGCATACCCTGACTGTGATGGGAGTTGAGAACACTTCATGCCTCTCAGGAAGTGCAGAATTCAGATAATTTTGACATATGAACTAGGATGAACGAAATCTTGGCTATTTTTTCTAAAACAGAAATAAGGAGATGAACTGTTACAATCCCATGAGCTTGAAAAAAACAAAGCTTTGGCATACTGCCCCTACACTACTTAACCACTAGATTTTTTTTTCTCCCTTAAAAGGCTTTCTTGGAATAGCTCTGCATGAAGACTTTAAGGATTCGCAATATTTCAGTCTTGACATTTTTTTTTAATTCCCCACTTCTTTAGATCCATAAAAGAAAAATGATACCCAGCTCCTGTTACAAAAGTAAATACGTATACAGAGAGAGAAAGAAAAAAGTTTCTTTTCAGCAAAGGGAAACTAGCAGATACACTACCAAAGCAAAGATAAATACACCTTGCTGAGAGCTGGCATCACAAAAGCTGGCTGTATGGAATACCTCATTTCAGTGCAAAGCTCAGCCATGCTCTCATTTTTTCCAAGGAAGCAGCTCTGTTTCGCCAGTATTTTACAGAGTGCTGTCAAAAAACAAGGGGAATTCAGTTACCCAAACTAGAGGGTATGACCTCCCATCATAAGAACTAGTCTGGCTCTTCTTCAACTGCCAATGCTAAAACCTGGCAAACTGCCAACACCGACCCTGAACTATAGACTGGTATCAGACACTTTCTTCTAATTGAAAGCCTCAGACTGGAAGGTATTTTCCTGTCTATAACTAATGTACAAAGAGCAACATACATAAAAAGTGGAAGCTGAAACACTAACACATATGAATTCAGCTCCCCTCCAAGTCTGCGTTTCCTGGCACTTCCTTTCTTGAAATCCAAACACCTGAAGGCAGGCTTCTGAGTAAAAAGCATTTCGGTCTTTTGACCAGTCCCCACAGCTATCCCCTTTCCAGTCCTTCACCGCTTGTGAAAACACACACAGATGCAAGCCAGCTAGGTAAACACATGTAGCACAGACCCAGCAACAACAGTTCTGACCCAGTCCACCTGACCAAAAGGAAAAAGGTTACAAATACAAACTCATACACAGGGTACTATTGATCCCTTTACAGCAGGAAGCATTGTAAGAGAGCAGGATTCTTTTTCAACCTTACATATAAATATTTCTTCCCTCAGGCAAATCTGGACAAGTCCAGAGCTGCATTCCTTGCAAGGTTAAACGTCCTTTTTTGCCTGTGTGCATGCTTGTCTTTTCCTTTCTCTTCTAAGTACAAAGCCCCACTCCTTGCAAGCTCTTCCCATACATATAATACAAACAGAAAGGCAGGTGGGTTGTATTTCCAGCTCTCAGCCATAAAAAAAAAAAAGAATCTCTTACCTTTCACTTGACAATTTCAGGAAATTTCTGCAGTAGTCATTGGCTTTATGAAAATCAGCTAATATTTCCCTAGCTAAATGCTACAAAAGAGGAAAGGAAGAGGCATTGCAAGCCGCCAGCTCACAGGGACACACGACTTCACTGTTCCTGCTGCTACAGCTGCTGCTGAAGGTAGTTGGTCTTGCTGGAAAAGCATGAGACTTTGATTCAGCCAAAAAAAGGCCAGTAAAAATGTAAACACAAGGGAGGAGCCTAAGGGCACAATCAATGAAATTTGAACTCCTGGAACCAGGGAGGAGTGGAAATGTGTTGTTTGAAGAGGTAATTCAGTCTACATGCTAGTTTTTTCCATTGTGGTCCCGTTCCCTGCCCGCAGTGTGAATTCTACTCATCTGAACTGAAGCTGAGCGAGCTGCAATTCCTAGATCATTTAACGACACGTTTCTTTTCTGTATTTGAAGTTTTTTTTCCTAAAGCAAACAGCCCACAAATAGTTACTGTTGCTTCCCCACTCAACCCTTTCTCCCCACCCCCTCATGATTTCAATACAACTTTTGTGCTGGCGGGGGGGGGGAGTGCGCCCAGGATTCTGCAGCATTAATCACGCTTATTTTTATCTAGCGGCTGCTGCTGTCAAGACTCCCCCCCGCCCCAAAATCCCAGCAAGCACTGACCCCTCCTTCATCTCTGGAGTGAATCAGCTCAAATTAGGTGGAGTCAGCCTGCAAAGAACCACCCTTGGCTCCTTGAAGTCTTTACTCTTTTAATAACAGCTGCATCTCACCACACTGCAGCCCACAAACCTTTACTCTAAACTGTATGACAAACAATGTGCAAATGCCTATGCATCACTACCAAATAGCCATACCATTAGAGAGCATTCATTTTCTGCTTCAGAGCCTGTCACCACTTCATCAGTCTCAGTGGGAGAGAGAATAAAAATGGGTCTCACTTACCCACAATATGTATAATGTTAAAAACAAAACTACCCACCAGCTGTTTACAAGACAATAAGAGTTTTAAGTTCAACCCTATAGTAAAAATAAATGATGTACATCTGTTTACTTGATGTAGTATTTATGGATTAGTAAAAGATTGTACATTAAGTGGAGTCAGCCTTTTCTTTTAGTATCTTTTTCAGACAATGATGGTATGGGGGTGCAGGATCCTGACAATAAGAAAAAATGCTCCAGGAGAAGATGATTCCATTGGGATTGGATGTTGTATTTTAGAGCAGCATTCTGCCTTCAGGTCTCTTCTACTTAGCCCTACTTTGATGGGGCCAGGAGAACTGGCTCTCTTTTTCTTAAGAACATCCAGAATGCTGTTGACAGACCTTGTGGGACGATAGAAGTAACACCCATCTGAAAAAATGCCCAGAAAAGCACACAGAAGGCCCACCACATTGTCTTAACTGGTCACTGGAGAAAGAATGGTTCTGTGTTGCTATGTGATCAGAAAGCTATGAACATTCAGAAATAGTAATGGTTAAATCTATCTAACAAGAGACAGGATGTCAGGAGGGGTCAGACCTTTAGCCTACATTTTATTAATTGGGTGTATTAGTTTGAGGGCTTTTTTGTGGCTGGTTTTATTTTTTTATTTATTTTATTTATTTGTTTTTCCCAAAGGGAAGCTGTAACAGTAGCTGCTGAAGTCAGTGAATGTTGATCTCTGCCAAATGGTGGGTATAACTTTTGGCAGAAGAAGACTAGCCAAGGGGCTGAAGCCATAGACTAGGATTCAGGCAATAGCAGTTCTAATCTTGCTTCACCCATTGTCCTGCTAGGTGACCTCAAGCAAGTAATTTCCCCTCTCTGAGCCTCAGTTTCTCCATCTCTAAATGAAGATAATGATGTTGACCTCCTTTTCAAAGTGCTTTAAGATCTATTGATGAAAATCCTGGTCTTATTAGTATCTCTGTAACCCCAACTCATGTTAGCTGACTGGTATCACACAATAAATATTTTCCGTATGTTTCCAAAGTTCCTCAGCCTTTATCACAAAACTTTGGAGAAGCTATTGAAAGTCTGAATCAATTGCATATTGTAATAATGAAAATGTGCAAATAATGAATGATTTGAAGATAAAACAACTGGTTTTATGCATAGCAAAATCCAAGAAAGCAGGAGCCCCATATACAGCTAGATCCACAAACCTGAATCTTTTCAATGTGGTTTCCTGCAGAACTAAAACAGAACTCAAAACACAATGCCACCTCTGAGTTTCAGAAAACAATATTTCTCTAATCCCCTCCCCTCCAAAAATTGTATTCAAATAAAGTTTACTGTTGCAGACTTACAGGTACTAGCCTACACATATTTACATTTAATTGGGCCACACCATTTGCTGCACATACTTTCAACTTCATCCTTTCCTCCTGTTTTTGTTTTTGCTGTTAAACTTTTGAATACTTCCTTGTGTTCTGAAACGTATTCTAATACAGAATTTTGTTTTCTTCCCATTTTAGTGTGTCAAATCTTTCACTGTTATCTGCTAACAGCTTAAAAGTGTACTGGGCATGAGATTCATCAGTACATTCCGATGCGCACACACTTCAGAGCCTGCATGCATGTCTGTTTATTGTGTGTATCTTCTAGACTAACACACAGTCTTACTTCAACAGGCAGCTTTGTATATGTACACTAATGACTAATGTATTATCATGTATCTCATGCAATGTACTGTATTTTCCTAATAAAACAAATTATTTTTATTAGGGCTGTCAAGCGATTATAAAAATTAATCATGATTAATGGCACTGTTAAACAACAATAGAATAACATTTATTTTAAATATTTTTGGATGCTTACTACATTTTCAAATATATTAATTTGAATTACACACTGAATAGAAAATGTACAGTGCTCACCTTATATTTATTTTTATTACAAATATTTGTACTGTAAAAAACAAAAATTGTATTTTTCAATTCACCTCATATAAGTACTGTAGTGTAATCTCTTTATCATGAAAGTTGAACTTACAAATGTAGAATTATGTACAAAAAAACTGCATTCAAAAATAAAACAATGTAAAACTTTAGAGCCTGCAAGTCCACTCAGTCCTACTTCTTGGTCAGCCAATCACTCAGACAAACAAGGATGGTTACAATTTGTAGGAGATAAGCTGCCTGCTTCTTGTCTACAATGTCACCTGCAAGTGAAAACAGGTGTTTGCATGGCACTGTTGTAGCTGGCATTGCAAGATATTTACATGCCAGATGTACTAAAGATTCATATATCCCTTCACACTTCAACGACCATTCCAGAGGACATGCTTCCATGCTGATGCTGGGTTCTGCTTAATAACAATCCAAAGCAGTGTGGACTGACATATGTTCATTTTCATCATCTGAGTGTTGCTCTTTTAAGACTTCTAAAAGCATGCTCTACATCTCATCCCTCTTAGATTTTGGACAGCACTTCAGATTCTTAAACCTCGGGTCAAGTGCTATAGCTATTTTTAGAAATCTCACATCGATACCTTCTTTGCATTTAGTCAAATCTGCTGTGAAAGTGTTCTTAAAACAAACAACATGTGCTGGGTCATCATCCGAGACTGATATAACATGAAATATATGCAGAATGTGGGTAAAACAGAGCAGGAGATATACAATTCTCCCCGTAAAGAGTACAGTCACAAATTTAATTGACACATTATTTTTTTAACAAGCATCATCAGCATGGAAGCATGTCCTCTGGAATGGAGGCCGAAGCATGAAGGGGCATACGAAAGTTTAGCATATCTGGCATGTAAATACCTTGCAACGCAGGCTATAAAAGTATCATGCGGACACCTGTTCTCACTTTCAGGTGACATTGTAAATAAGCAGCAGCAATATCTCCCATCAATGAAAACAAACGTGTTTGTCTTAGCAATTGGCAGAATAAGAAGTAGGACTGAGTGGACTTGTAGGCTCTAAAGTTTTACACTGTTTTGTTTTTGAGTGCAGTTATGTAACCAAAAAAAATTTGCATTTGTAAGTTACACTTTCACAATAAAGAGATTGCACTTCAGTACTTGTATGAGGTGAATTGAAAAATACTATTTTTGTTTATCATTTTTACAGTACATATGTTTGTAATAAAAAATAATAATATAAAGTGAGCACTGTGCACTTGGTATTCTGTGTTGTAACTGAAATCAATATTGAAAATGTAGGATAACATCCAAAATATGTAATACATTTCAATTAGTATTTTATTGTATAATATTTTATGTGTGATTAATCGAGATTAATTTTTGAGTTAATTGCATGAGTTAACTGCAATTGACAGCCCTATTTTTTATATATTTGAATGATACAAAAGTAGGGTGAAAATCAGAAAAAAAATGAATTCTACTTTATGTAAAACCCAGGAATTTTTCGGTAAAAATTGGTCTAAACTGAAAATGAAGGGTCTTATTCATAGTGTACTGAGACATGCTGTTGTAATATTGGATAACTGTTGTCCTCCTAGGACTCACATGAAAATAAGATTTGGATCTCATGACATTATCCCAGTGATCAAAAACAAGCAAAGATTCAATTACATTAATGAATGCAACTTCCTATCCAGTTGCTAGTTTCTATTGTGTCATGATGATTCCAATTCTGCTGCAAACTTTTCTTTGTGGTTCAAGTATGGATTTAATTTGACTTAATTGTGTTTGAATAACTAGCAACACAACAGTAAAATAAGGAATAGAACTGCAATGGTAATGCACTAGGCAAAGCATCCAACTATTAAATGTACTGTGAAATCATGAATTCATTTCAGCCTCTTCCTTTTGTCTGTTTCAAAAGCAAAGCCAATCTCTGGAAATACCCCCACAAATCTGGCTGTTGTTTATTCCTAATACCAAGATTAGGAATGCATTTTTTTTCCCATGGTTGCTACAGCAGCATCTTCATCTTTGATTGGGTGCTTGGTGCCTCTCTCGTTAGACATTTAGACTGATTGCAATATTAGTTATAATTATAATCGTGAAGCAATGGAAGGAACTAAACCCACACAGACAACATGATGCTGCTGCTCATACAAATGTACAGTTCAAGGCTAATTGGTATACAAAAGGGCAATTTCATAAGCTTAGTCTTTCTTTTGAGTGTGAAGTGTGAAAATGTATTCAAAGATGGCATTACCATCCTATAGAAAATCCTTGAAGATGTTCTCAATTTGCTTGAATACATCTTCTGGAATACAAACGGGTACTACACTGATTAAATATTTAACCTGGGGGCTTATGGTCATTGTGTGAGATTTTCAAAAGTGATTTAGGAACACAAGTGTGGGACTCATGTTTCTATCACCAAGAACACTCAGCTGCAAGGTCCTGAATATTTTACTCTGTGTTCTGCCACATGGAGTGTCCCATGTTAGGGGAAAAAAAATCAAGATGGATACCAGAGTGAGGGACAAACCTTCGAAATTAATAGGACCTTGAAGATGATCTGAAATAGGCTGGGGAACCAATAAAGAGTATGAAGAACTAGTGTGACATGCTCTAGTTTGTCTGCAATACCTAATAGGTGGGCTGCTATGCACTGGACCATCTGAAGATTCCATAGGCATCGCAGCTAAAATGCATTACTTTATTCTATCAGTAGGATCAAATGATGAACGCATGGATCTCAGTGGGCAAGTGTCTACCAGGAAAGGGTGCAGTCCCTAACCAGCCAAAAGATATTTCTAACAATTGCTGCTGTTTGGGTGTCTGGAAACAGCAAATAACCCAGGAGAACCCCAAGACTGCATGTTGCCTTGGCAACCACAGAGAAGATGCCTACAATGAGAGTGGAGGTCAGAGTTCTTGCCAGATCTACAAAGTACTTCCCTCTTCTTATTGGAGGTGACAAGGCAGCATCACCTCTGTTTAAGCCAGACTGAACTTGAACAGGTTGCTTTGTGGGGGGCACAAGCATGTCTAAGGGACTGCATTGTCTGTGTTTGATGAAAACAACATGAGGAGCTAGGTATCATAAGCAAATTGTTAGAACTGAAGCCAGTACCATCTCATGATCTCTCATGGTGGTTAAGTAGATTCATTAATGGCCTCGTCCAAAGCCCACTGAAATCAATAGGAGTCTTTCCATTGACTTCAAAGAGCTTTTCATCAGCTCCCAAACAGGATGGAGCACATTTAGGACTCCACAAGTGAGAGCTGTTGGAGTGAGGGTGAAGGTGGAGGAGCCCATGATGACCCTTTTGGATTTATCCATGACAATTGAATGGACTCAGTTTAGTGCCATTCCACTTGCCAAAGCAAGGCCTCATTGACAAACAAACAGTATCCCATGGTTGATTAGCCCAAAGGCTGCAGATAGGGCTAATAGTATTAATATGGACATTTTTCCACTGTGGATAGCTATAAGGACCTTAAAATCTGATGCTCTACAGGTGTTTACTTTAAATAATCCTTAATCCTAGAAATGGTTGTAACATAGAGTGTTAATATGAGGCATTCATGTATCTCTAGGATGTATTCTGTATAGACTGTCCAGTGTAATCATAGAATCATAGAACTGGAAGGGACTTCGAGAGGTCATCTAGTCCAGTCCCCTGCACTCGTGGCAGGACTAATTATCTAGTAATGGGTCTGTCTTAAAAAATAAGACACTGAAGTCTGAGTTGTGGCACTCAGGAGGGTTATTAATATATCCTACTCTATTATTAGCAGGGCTTAGTAAATTCATGCAAGTGAAGTGGGAAAAAATCTTTATTACTTTCTACAGTTCTCTAAAGAGAATTGGTGCTGGGAGTAGACGCTTGCCACAGACAGCCTTTCAAGAAGAGCCTTCTATTTCTTAGTGCCTGCTTCCTGTGTTTCCATTCCGCGGTGCAATTGGGCCATGTGTGAGTCACTTTGTTAAAGATGAAAAATAACTGAACTCAGATTCACAATTCTATTTATTAGACAGGACACTATCAGGATAGTTGTAGGCCCAAACTGTTATGCAATTTTCCTTTTTTTAAAAAAAATATATCTGTTTGTAAGGCCTTGTACCTTTTGTGTATAAAAGAATATTTAAGAGTTCTTCATATTGTTTCTCTGCTGGGATCAAGTGGGCAGGTTGCTCTGTTATAAATCTCACATGATCTGAGGTTTGCCAGTCAGAGGTAACTGCATTACACATCACTTGCAAGGATGGAAACATGCAAACATGGAAAATATTGTTGACCCCACTGATGACACCATGGTCCTGTTTTTACACTAGTATTGCCCCTCTGCTGTGCAGTAGCAGATGTCCTGGGATTTTTAGATTGGTTTCCCAGGAGAAGAGAAATCAGTGATATGGAACCTGCTTCATTCACAGTCCTGAAATGAGATCGCCAAAACGCATGCAGGGCAATCTAGTCTTCCAGCAATCTCAGCCAGCATCAGTGCCCAGATCCCAGGGAGAGGCTGTGCCTCAAGAATGGACACTAATCAGTGTCCAAGACAGACAGCAAACTTCTACAACCCCAACAGCTCCCTTCTCCCCTGCAGTTAAGCACAAGAAACCCAAAACTAATTCCTCAGCATGTCCTGCCAACCATCAAAACCTTCTTGCACACTAAGAGAAAAGAATGTGTAATTCTATGTCTAACAGCACCACCTGGGGACTCCCGCCATAACAATATAAATGGAGTCGCAGCTTGGGGCTCAGTGAAGAAACTAGTCAAAGCCCTATAGTGAGATCAAAAGTTGGGAAGGCTCTTTGGGAGTTATGGAGATGGACAGAGATGAGGGGAAATGAGCACAATGGAAAACATAAATAGCAAGGCTGGTTTGTGATGGGGACTGGGCAGTAGTAGCTCTAAAATAGGGATACTCAGTCAAACCGAGCTTATCCCTTAAAGATTCAGTTAGTTGGGATAAAGACATTTGGGCCAGATGTGTTCTGATTTTGTGGAGTATTTTTTTAAACTAACTGTTTAAACCTTCCCTAATTTTAACCCTGCGTGTACTAGTGTTTCTGGGATTGTCATGTAATTTCATCTAAGAAGTGTTGTAACCAGTTTCTCTTGTTGACATTCCCTCATGATTGAGGATATTCTTTCTTCCCACCAGCACCACTTCTAGAAGTGGTGAGCACACTAAGAAGCAGTATGCAAAGGAGAGCACAGTGCATACATTCAGAGAGGGATGGAGAAAGAGAGAAAATGAAACGAGCTGATTACTTCTCTTCCTTGGCCTTTCCCCACCATTTCTTTGAAATTTATAGAAAACCAAAGTTTTGGTGCCAAAGATCAAGCACCCACAAGACCGTTTTAATCTGCACAATCCATACTTACATGTTCAAGATCTGGCACTGTTACAGCAGTAATACTGTTATGCAAGTGATCTGCTGTTGAGCAGTGTGTCCAAAGTATATGGCACAATCAAGCATCTATTCAACTCGGTTGCTCCTTCTACTTGGTTTTAAATATTCTGCTGAAGCAAACCTAGGTTGGATTGTTCTGTCCACTTCCACAACAAACAACAAGCAGCGGGAAAGCTGCTCAGATAGCTCCTAATGGGGAAAAGGCACATATCATTGCCTCTCCCTCCAAGAACCCCATGGAAGCTGCACGGGGGTCGCTCCGGAGAGTTTGGCCCCCACTGTTTTTAATGTAATGGGATAAAGAAGAGCCTCTCTCTTTGGCAGGGGTCGGCAGCCTTTCAGAAGTGGGGTGCCGAGTCTTCATTTATTCATTCTAATTTAAGGTTTCGTGTGCCAGTCATACATTTTAACGGTTTTAGAAGGTCTCTTTCTATAAGTCTATAATATATAACTAAACGATTGTTGTATGTAAAGTAAATAAGGTTTTTAAAATGTTTAAGAAGCTTCATTTAAAATTAAATTAAAATGCAGAGCCCCCTGGATCTGTGGCCAGAACCCGGGCAGCGTGAGTGCCACTGAAAATCAGCTTGCATGCCATCTTTGGCACACGTGCCATAGGTTGCCTATCCCTGCTCTATGGCATTCTCCTGTCCCTAGGTGGGAGATGTTAATGTGGACATCGATCTCTAAATTGATGCTGTTAAAAGTAACGAATAACAGATTTTTCTGTTTGCTGGCAATTAAAAAAAATGGTTGGGGTCAAAACAAAACCAAACTTTTACCACATTTTCAGCTAACCGAAAAGGAAAAACTAAACATGGTGGGTCCCATGTAATGGTTACATTTTCAACATTTTTTTTAACTGTTTAATAAAATTGCAGGAAATTTCTAAATGAAAAGTTGTTTCAAACCACAAGAAAAAAAATCAAAACATTTCATTTAGGAAAGACTGAAACAAAATGTTTTGACATTTTGGTTTTTTTTTAAAATGAACAATTCAGCAAAACAGACACAAATTTGTTAAATGGTTCAGTGTTGCTGATTCTGCATTTTTCACCTACAAGGTTTTAGCTGAAAAATTTTGCCTAGCTCTAGTTAATGAAAACATTCCTCTGCGGGTGTGGAGAAGGTGTGAATACACCGTTTGGAAAACAACATCTTTTGCCTATTACCAGCCAGGGACTGATTTCAATTGGTGACTTAGGGGTGGGGGAAAAAATCCAAAGCAAACAAATGCTTTTAAAACCAAACAACTTTTTTTTTCCATAGTAGTGCTGAATCCATGTATTTCTACTCATAAAAGGTATTCCAAAAGCATTATTTTTTCTTATTCATTATCTTTTAATTCTTTTTTTTAATTCTCCACTTGTAGTTTTCCTCTTCCTGATAAATTGTTAAGTCGGACAGCAATTAGATGCCCCAACCAAGATCAGGGTCTCATTGTGCTAAGTGTAAAAGGTATGCATGGTAATAGACAAACTTAATAATCTAAATAGACAAACAGACAAAGGGAAGAAGACAGAAAATGTTATTGTACCCATTTGAAAATCAAGCCAAAAGCATTAGGAGTTCAGGAGTTCTGAAAATCTGGCCCCAGTTGTGGGTGCTAAGCACTTAAAAATCTGGCTCTAATTGACTTGGCCCAGGGTGATACAGTATGTCTGTGACAGAGCCATGAGACTAACCTTTCTTTTTCTAAGGAGAGTCATCACAAGGAACATGCAGATTACAGACTGGAACAATCTCAGTCTAACTATCCAAATACAAATCTAAGATACGCCAGCCTGAACTTGTACACTTTCCACAATGCATAGATACACAACAGTGTCAGGCGTATTTAAGCCACAAGTTTCTATCATTATACGGATGGACACTGTTGAAGGGGGAAGGGGAAATGGGGATCAAAGTCTGCCCATCACAACACATGTGGAAATAAGACACTTAACCATATCTTCATATTCAACATTACTGAAGACCAAAATAAACCAACTTCCATTTACTTATCTTCAACTTAATGATAATCTCCTGTTCAATCATAATAATAATAAAAAAAATCCACACATGACACTAGAAGAGAAAAGTCTCCTCTGAAAGAGGCACAAATGAAGGCAGATATAAAGACACTGCTCCACATTGGCAGTGTTTTGTTTGATAAATCCAATCATTCCGTGTTTCTATTATCATTGCCAAACAGGGATGGAGGGGAATTGTTGTAGTACATCATTTTTCAAAGGTAAATAAACTTTTTTTTTCTTGCCTGCCAAATCTCTCGCTCTCTGTCTTTTAAACAACTTGGTATATAGTTCAAGAATCAAAGTTGGAGTTCATTTGATCATGACCAATTTATACTTCAGTTTCACTTACCAGAAATGGCACCGACCCCACTGTTTTTGTTGGTAGGCATTTGCATTCCTTTCGAGGCACCAAAGCCAAGCAGTTTTGTCTCAGCCCTTGAGTTTTGCAATACTGAAGGGGCCCTCTGGGAAAACAAGTGTTTAACTACGAGAGAGGGCAGCTCCCCATTCAGCAGCTATTTACTTTGGGTTGAACAGGAGAAAAAATTTCAAATAAAAGTCAAACACCCCCATCAAATCATGTCACATGGGTGCATTCCAGAAAGCCAGTTATTGCTTACCTGGAAACACTTCTCAGATGTTTTTCTTCAGAAAAAAGAAAAGGAAGTAACAAGCAAGTTTGTAAACTTTTTGGCTATTTCTAAATATTTGACTATTTGACTATTCTTGGGATAGATATGGCAATTTGGACTAATTGTGCCCTACAGGAGTTTGGCTTGAATATACACATCCCTTTGCCTCCCAAGCCACTTCTTTTGTGAGCCAGACTTTCCCCAATTTTCAGGCACCGCTGGCAAACATCACAGTTCACTTACTATGAAGCAAACAATGGGGATCAGATGGAAAAACATTTAAGGGATTCTAACACTGCAGATCAGCTGAAACACTTGCATTTTCAAATGTCATTTTAAGATAATTTACAGTGTAAATGTGTGTTCTTTCTCTCCCACAGGTTTTTGCTAGCTAACTGTCAGCTTGTGGAGGGATTTAGAGGTTACTAAATAAATGAAACACTAAAAGTGATAAAATATTTAACAAGAATGGACTAAATTCATCCCTTCTGTAAGTCCACTTTCAACCAAGTTGTACCAGGCATTAATTTGACCCATTATTATGATCTTTGATGCTGGGCATGATGGTTTTTTTCTATCTAGCGTTGCTGCCTACTAAACTAAACAGTGTGTGTGCAGGTAGCGTACTGGGCACTCTTGCTGTGCATCATGCAGTCTTCTTCGGATGACAGACCTGATCATTCACAACTTGTTGTAGTGATTCTATCCCTGGAACAATCTCAGCATACAACCAAGAATGACTGTCACTCTGTTCAAACTAAAGCACACTCCGGAACAACCCTAATATGTAACTGACAGCCAGGCTGTCCTCAGAGTTATCTACATTCACTAGCAAGAGAAACATTTGCTCCTTTGCAGTGCATAAGTTGGACGCTCCTGGTTAGCACTGATGCATATTGTGTCATATAATAATCCTGCATACTATAAAGAGTTGAAAAAATAAATAATATAATAATCTGTCTAAACTTTTTAAAAATGGAAAATGGCCTTTTTCATAACACGATTTTCCTCACTGATTTTTGATGAAAAACTGAAAAAAGTGGAGGTTAATATTTTTCAAAAGCATGACACGTTTCCATTAATGGTTTTTGAAAGAAAGAAAAGTGTATTTCTTTTTAGCTGAAAATACTTACCATTTCCCAAATTGCTTTTGTAAGAACAGCTGTTGTGGAGACAGACGAGAACTAAAGAATCTGCAGAGCAGGCTTCAAGGGGCAAAAAGCTGGGTGACAGTCCAGGAATCCCAAATCATGGTTTGTTGTTATTATTAATTATAATATTATTATCTTCTATTATAGTAGCATCTACAAGCTCCATTCGGGCCCCATTGTGCTATGCACTGTTTAAACACAGCATAAAAGATGGTCCCTTTCCCTAAAGAGCACTCTAAGCATGAGAGAAGACACAAGTGGGTTTAACAAGTCTTAGGAATCAGAAGAGAAAGAGTGGATGAGGGTAACACTGATAAGTAAACTGCAAAAGATGCCTGAGAAGGAGCAAGTTACTGAATTGCCATGGTACTCACCTGGAGTGGGAACATTAAAATAACCAGAGGTAATGGAATACACTACAATCTGGTGGGTATTATACAATGTACAGTAGCAAACCTGTCATAGACATTTTGCTCTCTTTTCTGGAAATGAGTACATTTTGGGCATCTCACTGCTATCTACAAACAGTATCTCTACTGTACTATGCTGCTGTCCTCAAACTGAAAAACAGCAATCATGATTAACAATATCATCATTGCTGGTCCCTTCCTCCTCTAACAAATGTGGTTTGAAAAGATAATCACCCAACGCTGTAGAGACCACAGGAACAAAATGGGGAACTTACAGTAGATGATACCATCTCTACCAGTCTAACGACAGCACAAACAACTTCAAGAATTACAGTCCCAAATACTGTTCTCAGTCACATATTTTGAACCATTATAGTAGAAGACTCCAAGGAAAGGTACTGCCCAGTTATGGGGGAATGTGATTCTGACTCAAAATCAGGGACGAGGAAGCTGTTTCTAAAATAGTATATCCATTAGGGAGGAAGTGTGTTAACATGATATAGCATATAAAGTTGCTCATTGGGGGCTCTTAGATGAAGAAATTCACAATGTTTTTTCAATCACTTTTTCCTTCCCCAACTACCTAAAAATTCTAGACCTTTAAGGAGAAAGGAAAGGGAACTACAGCCATGGGGAACTAGCTGTCTGCAGACGACTCCTATTGTAGACATATGTAAACACTGTTCCACTAATCACCAGGGATACTAGTTTTCTGTAAAAACCCCTTGAAAATTCTCTGATTAAAAAAAACCCATAAAAATCTGAGTTTTTCCACAATTAAAATGAAATGCTAGTTTCCCTAGTCAAAATATAGAATAGCAGGGTTGGAAGGGACCTCAGGAGGTCATCTAGTCCAACCCCCTGCTCAAAGCAGGACCAATCCTAAACAACAGCCCCAAATAGCCCCCTCAATTGAACTCACAACCCTGGGTTTAGTGGGTCAATGCTCAAACCACTGATCTATCCCTCCACTCATAGGTATCAGTTGAACACAATGATTTATTGATATACAGTAGAACCCCATTTATCTGAGCATCTATTCTCCGGCTCTCCATATTAATTGACCCACCGGCCTCTCAGGGCTGACTGCCTGAGCCCCAGCCACCCAGGGCTGATTGTCCAAACCCCAGATGCTGTCAGCCACAGGTGGCTGCTGGTTTGGTTAATACGGAGAGCTGGATAATGGAGGGTCAGATAAACAACGGCCTACTGTATGTGTTTTCATTTGTTCACAGCATGTAAAAGAGTCTCTGGAAAAATGCAAATTCTGCATTTTTCTGCGTTTTTACATGGCAAACAGATTTCTTGAATCCCTGCTAATCACCCAGGAGGTCAGGAACACTTAGGAGGCAATTCTCTCTCTGCAACAGGTCGTGAGCTCCCTGCATCTAGCTATTTCAAACCAATATGGGAGATTCAGAAAAACTGGGTACCATTTTACCATACCGGGTTTTCCTTTTTATCACCTCTTTCTTAGTTTTGTACCTTCAGTCACAATACGGTGCTATGGAGTGCAATCCCTCTGTGCATAAAGTGTCAACAAGCACAAAACGCGTCTCTTTCAATCTCAAATTATTCATTTTTTTTTAAAAGGCAACCTGAAAAGTTACGAAGTCTGTCAGTTTCACGAAGCTTGCGGTATCTGTGAATGGCCATGCAGGTTTGATATCATAATTCATTACTCCCCAGTTCTTAATATGCACAAAAAAGCAAGGAGGCATTAGTGTGCATACTATATATAGGTCATCTACTGCCATCTAGCCACGTACGTTGCGCCTGTTGATTTCAATGGGAATTATGTGTGCAGGCAAAAGCCCATGCCCTAAACAGTTTGAATTGAAGAATTTAGCTGAAGAAAGCTACCTGTAACCACATCAGATGTAAGAGACTTTAAAGAAAGCTGCTGTCACAAAAGCAGCAGAACTCTTCCTAAGTCTCTTAAGTACATATTACACACTAAATATATTCAGTAGTGGAAGGCATTTCTAACAGCAGCAAATAGCATGACGTCAGATTCTATTCCACTTGATCATATCCCACCCACAAGGCTTATATAGACATGAGTATCATACACTTTACATCAGAACTACTTCCCCTCCAATGTTTCTTTGCTTTTCTGTAACTTCCTGTATAGGTATCTCTAGCAGTATAATGGAATGAATGAGTTTTTATTTATTGATCGCAACACTGAAAGTCATTTACAGAATCAGTTCAACTGCTTGCTTGGGGCTAGGTCATGGCATTTATACTATGGCCTGATGTAGGGAGCAACATAGTGCTGGACCACCCAAAGAGGAGATTTTGCCTCAGCTAAAGCACAATCTTTTCTGATGCTGCTCATTGCACACAAGTGGAGTATGCGCGTGCATGTACACACACAGTGTGCTTCATCCATTCTCATGAAGCAGATGGCTGCCTGCAGTGCCTCCACTCACCCTGCTTGGTGGAACCATACAGAGGAGAGGGGGAGGCGATGGCCTCGCTTCAGCCTTTCAACCTTTTTGCTGGCTTGTTCCCCATGGGAAAGCAGCAGTCAACAGTTCTTACTATCATGAGGTGCCCTTGTGCAACTCTGTTGTGGTATAGAAAACTGAAGTTTCTTGTATCCCCTCATCTCTCTTACCCCTCCATACACACACACACACACACACACACACACACACACACACACGCTTCTCTCAATCTATACTCAATACTGATTCTTAAGGATTAAAAAAAGATGCAAGCTGAATCAGATCATGGCTGATAGTGCTCTAACTTTACTCCTTCCTTGTTTCTTCTGGGAGCTTTGTGAAAACAGAAATGTTGGCATTCATTCAGGCCTTATCTGCTCCCCTCATGTTTTTACTTGCAACAGAGTCAGGCTTGTGTGTGTGCACATGCAGATGTGACATTCTGAGCTTTCACATGAGAAATACACAAATCAAGAACAATTACTTCTTTTGCCATGTACTGAGGCAATGTCAGGGAACCATGCAAACGGGAACGAGACTATGATGGCTGCTTTTACACTACTTTCACCCAGACCACACTTCACTGTCAATACCAATAGGAAGGAAGGAAGGATAACTTATGGAATAGAGGGTGACTGGCAATTTAAAGACATAATTGTACCAAGGGAAATGCCTGTCTGTATTCCATTGACTTGGGCACCCCTTGCTTTATAGTCTTGCACATCTTCTGCAGAGTTACAGGCAATGTAGCATTAGTGCTTTAACTGAAATCTGTGAATTTGCCACAAGATGTAGTGACTATAGGTATATATCGAGATTGAAAGTTTTGGCACTTTCAATCTCGATATATACCTATAGTCACTACATCTTGAGGCTTTCCTCTAGCAGACTTGATCTTAAAAGGGGAGATAGATCCAATTGTGACACACTCAGATTATTAAAAATGAGCACTTTCACATGACAGGCAGATCATGTGGCGAAATCAGGCCTTTTGGGATGAAAATTAAACCAAAAGCCTACAGATAGCAGGAGCCAGCTAGGAAAGCTGGGGTGTGGAGATCAAGTCTGCTAGAGGAAAGCCTCAGCAGGGACAGGACTAAGGGCTCGTCTACACTACCGCGTGGGGTCAATCGAAGATACGCAACTTCAGCTACGTGAATAGTGTAGCTGAAGTCAACATACTTAGATCTACTTACCGCAGTGTCTTCACTGTGGTAAATCGACAGCTGATGCTCTCCCGTCGACTCTGCTTGCACTTCTCATTCTGGTGGAGTACCAGAGTTGACGGGAGAGCACTCAGCGGTTGATTTATCGCGTCTATACTAGACGCGATAAATCGACCTCCACTGGATCTATCACTGCCCGCCGATCCGGCGGGTAGTGTAGACAAGCCCTCAGAGATGTACCAAGAGTTGTAGGCCAGCTTGAAGGCTGGGTGGGAGTTTGTGTGGTTCTTTGTGAACTTTGACCCCAAGAAGGGGTGTTTCTCAACACATGAAAGCCTATGTTGAAAGTATTAGGGAGCTCAAGAGAGGGAAACTGAGTCAACAGCAACCCTGCCACCCCCAGGCCTAGCAGGTGAGTAGTACTTCTATACAACAATTAATACAAAAACCCTTTCTAGCCCACATCTACCCAGCATCTAATTCATACCAACTAGCTCTCTCACACCCAAATGTGCCACTCCTCACAAAGCAAGAATCCTATCCACTTCTATAACCATTAGATCTTTCTTCCCTCTAAAGCCACGCTGCCACTGTGGCTAGATAGAGAGGGATATAACAGTCAACAACTCCCTCAATGGTATAATTACACTGGTTCATGTAAGGGAGATCTACTTCCTCCCCTTAGTAAGTATTTTATAGTTGCTAACAGTTTAATATTGGTCTGTTATGATAGAAGCCTGGGGACAAGCTTGCTCTCCTCACCTTCACCATCAGGGCTCATGTTTTCATAGGAATCCCAGCGGATCAGTGGATCTGAGGTATTGTAGTCAACTATCACTCCGTGGTCATTCTTCAGGTGTTCGCATCCTGAAAAAGTAAAGTCTTGGTCAGAGACAAAGTGGAGGAGTAGTCCTGCTTTCATCTGTATCTACACATACATCCATCACTGACAATGTGCTGCTTTAGTGAATGCATTAACCCCATCTTCAGAAGTGTGGGAAGAAATGACAGGGAAAGACAGATCAACAGCCACACTGAAATGGACTATGGAAACTAAGATTATATTAATGTTTCAATACAGTAGGAACAAACAGAAAGTTGAACTGGAGCCTCTGACTATAGAGTAGCCCTTCCTTAATAGCACATCCACACACACACACCCCACCCTCCTGAATGAGAGAGTATGCAACATTCGGTAGCCATGTATGACCAAAGCTGAAATGACGTCTCAGAATACCACAAGCATCTCCACTGTCAGTTAGCAGTTCAACTATTGCGCAAAGAAGAAACGATGTAAGGTCATGTTTATTGTTGGGGTCACTATCATTCTGATATCAGAGAAAGTTTATTTAGTAGTTTTATTAAATACAAATGGTGTATGTAAATGACAACAGTGCTCCAATGAAAACAAGGTAACAGCTCAAAGGCAAAGTTGACTTCTCAGTCTTAAAAACTTTTGGCTGTTTTTCTCCAGGATAGCATATGTGCTGCTATTCCCGTACACTAACATTACACTGAAATCAGTGGAATGAAAGATTTGCCTGGTGCATTTGGCCTCACCGAAAGTGTGCTCTGCCAGACATATATGGAATTTTCAGCAGTAACCAAGGAGTTAACTCACACGTTTGTTTCACCCTTAACATTTGAAAATTATAGCAATGAGGGATTTAGCTGTGGTCCAGTGTCATGAACACAAGACAGGAGCATCAAGAACTCCTGACTTCAATCTGGGCTCTTACGCTGACTTAATCTATGACAATAAGCAAGTCAACTTGCTACCTCAGTTTCCCACCTGGAATAGGGGAGGACAATCCTTATGTACCTACACTACAGTGGCATTCCAAGGGGCATTTAATTAATATTTGTAAAATGCTTTACAGATTCAAAGTGTTATATAAGTGCTATTATTAGGCCCACTTTTCAAACAGGTATCTAAAGCTAGGAGACTAAAAGTCTGCATTTATGCACCTAAGTAACTATTTAAAGACACGTAAGTACTGATTTAGGTCCTGATCCTGAGGGCACAATAAACAGCAGGGCTCTGTGTTGAGTGCCACAGTCCAGCCACGTTCTCACAACACATGATTGGGGCTTTAGGTGCCTACACAGATATTTAGGTGCCCACATGCAGATTTAGGTTTTTAATGTTTGCCATGTGAGTTTGACAAGTGGGTCTTATACTATTAAACTGTAGCAAGGGCTGGAATTTTCCATTTTAAAAATAATTTCTCAAATACTGAGAAACTGTAAAATTAGTCTCTTCAAAAATGGAGCAATGAGACTTTTTCCCCTATCCCTTTTTGCACTCAGATAACTAAGCTGTGAAATAAGTTCCAACTCTGAGCACCTGCTGAAAATACAAATCAGAATCATCCTCTAGGATACCAGAAAAAACAGAAGTAATAATGAACAGATTTTGATCCTTTTTCAGACTGACAGACTGGCTACTCTTCACGCAAACCAGGAACTTTACCATCCAGGAAAAGCATAGATTAAGCTTGAGAAGCTATTAAAATTGAATTTTCTTATAAGGATTCTCAGCAGGCAAAAGTAGAACCATGCGCTCGACTGGATAGAAGCCAGCTTTTTACTGGCTGCTACTACTCCTAGTCTCCAAGTAATTAGACTGGTGAAAAATGCAAGGGAGAGATTTCCAGGACACAGTATATGTAACACTATAGAAAAGATTATTCATGGCACATGGAAAGAACTATATTTTGAAAAACTTTTTTTCATCATCTCAGACAGAATCAATATTTACCTTTGGAAAAGCAATAAATACATAGTAGGAACAAATTGTTCACAAACTCTATGATATATTTTTTTCATTTTGGATATGGGAAGTTCCATATTATTATCGCCACAATCCTAGATTATAATGTATTTGAGGAAGAGTACAGGGTATAACTTGCGAGCCAACTTCAGACCAGGTATAAATATAAGTAGCTCTACTGACAATGAAGTTCTGTTTGGTTACAGGTCTGAAATTGGTCCAAAGTTTGTCACTTGTTTAAATGAGTTCATGTATGGCACCTGGGATAACAATGAATAATACCCGTAGCATTTTATATAGACCACTGCTTAGATTAGGGTTTTGAAGGACTTACTTCTCTTCAAATGGTGTTATTTTAAATACTTGGCAGTATGTAATTTTAGAGCACTGTGGTCACTTAATCTACATATGCCATAGGTATCTGTAGAATAGTATACTATATATGTTATCTAATAGTTATCAGCAACCACTCCAATATACTTTTGTAGTCAAATTCTGATCACAGTTACACTAGTGTAAATTCAGAATAATTTTATTAAATTCTTGTATACCAAGGTAAACTACATTCCACAGTTTCTGCACTACAGCCTTCTGGGATGAAATTTAATTTTCTATCTGCACTTCAATTCTGTCAGCTTCCAAAATAAACAGAGATCATTCTACATATTGAATGCTTACCTTGGATTTTCTCTGGGGTTCCTGAAAAAACCAATTCAATTTTCCCATAATCAGGGAAGCGGTCATCTGAAAACATAACAAAATATCTCAGCAAGTTTATTTCCCAGGGAATAGTAGCAAAAGAAGTCACAAATCAAGATTTTACAGTAGAATAAATACAATGTGTATATTTGCTCTTTCCCCAACTGCCTTCTAAAACAGCAAGATTCTCCTCTCCCCTCATATTCTCAGTAAAAGACCACAAAAGCGGAAGTCAAAGTTTGGTTTACTTCCCAGAACAGTCAAGCACACAGAAAAGAAACAACAAATAACAACAACAAAAACCTCAAAAAAAACCAAACAAAAAACCCCCTAGCTCTAGTGCTCTATTTGCATTGGTTTCATAGCTAAAAAAACCCAACAACACCAACCCCTCCCCCCAAAAAAACAGCAAAACAAGAATCCTTGACCACTAAACAAGTATAGATAGATAGATAGATAGATAGATAGATAGATAGATAGATAGATAAAACAAAAGTAACACTTTGGGAAGCAGCAGTACAATACCTAGGCCAGGATTTTTAAAAGTGCCTAGTGATTTTGTCCCTGAATTTTTGGATATACAAAGGCCTGGTTTTCAGGAAATGCTGATCACCTACACACAAGCTAAGAATACACCTTTCTTCCTAGTGAATGAGCACCTGTAGAATGTCCAATTAAGCTTCCAAAATGGAGGCATCTGATATCACTAGGCGTTGTTGAAGACACCGACTTTGAACACAAACACACATTAACAGACACACACAAACATATATCCCAGTATACACAATAATGAATCCCCTCCTCACCCCACTACATCCTCCACAGAAGGAAGCCTACCTTTGTTAGCATTGTCCAAGTCCTCTTTGCCAAATACCAGACCATAGCCCTGAACGGCACCTGTGTGAAACTGCAGGCGGAAAACGACATCCCGGGTGGCCGATCGATATTTTTTGTGATAACACTTCAGCTGAACAGACAAGAAAGAGAGAAACACCCCCAATAAGTCCATTCTTACTATTGTCAGTGTTTATATATTGCTCTTTGAACAAAACCAACAGTGATGCAATTTACTGCGGATTCCACCAACACTGAAACAAGGAAAGTAGCTTACTCAATCATTATGAAATTATACAAGCCCAGAGCAAGTTACTTTTTAAAAAACGGATCAGTTAAAAAAAAGTCATTAATTACTCTTTTATCACCATCAGTCATCATTTTATATAACTCAGAGGCAGATTTGTAGGCTGGCTTACATCAGTATTTTTGCAAGGCACCAAAATGCATCTTAAAATAAAGCACGGGTCTAAAGCAACTGAAGAACAACACACAGAGACTTTCTTTACTTCAGCAGTAAGATAGTGAGCTGACTAAACTGTTTCTGGTAACCTAAAGTTAGACCATTGTAATCCTATCTGCAAGGAGGCCATGTCCCTTTGGAATCTGCCAGGATGAAAGCGATGATTATTTTTAAAATCTTCATAGTCATTCTACCAAGGGCAGGAGCTTCCTTTGAGCTAAGGAGTACAGTTGCCAGAATTTGGGTGTACAGGGAACAGCATTAAAAATGAACTTCAAAGCAAGGTGCGTGAAGATTGTGTATGTAAGTACATCTGCCAAAAAGCACAGGGAAGGAAACAGAGTTATAGCAAAACTGCCTTCTGGGTTAGTCCATGGAGAGGAAGGTGTCCACAGTCACAGCCTACTGTACATGTTCTCCTGTAAAAAAAAACCACTGACCATGTTTGGCTGATGGATTGGTGCGGAGGACAGGGTAATGCAGGAAAGAAACACAAGTTGAGCCAACTTGTTGGTACAGTAGCTCATGACAGAGCACAGCTATTAAATGCTGTCACTCACCTTTGTTTCTTAAACAAAGGAGGATTTTTTATCTTTTTGTACACAGGGGCGGCTCTAGACATTTTGCCGCCCCAAGCACGGCGTCATGCCACGGGGGGCGCTCTGCCGCTCGCTGGTCCTGCGGCTCCGGTGGACCTCCTGCAGGCGTGCCCTCCTGCAGGCGTGGACCTCTTGCAGGTCTCACAGCTTCGGTGGAGCAGCGGGACCAGCGGACCCTCCGCAGGCATGCCGCCGAAGGCAGCCTACCTGCCACCTTCCCGGCGACCAGCAGAGCGCCCCCTGCGGCATGCCGCCCCAAGCACGTGCTTGGCATGCTGGGGCCTGGAGCCGCCCCTGTTTGTACACCATCTCCATTGTTATCCTTTCACGGTTAGATTAAGGCCTTTTCTACACTGCCATTTTACAGTGCTGCAACTTTCTTGCTCGAGGGTGTGAAAAAACACCCCTCTCCTCTGAGCATTGCAAGTTTCAGCACTGTAAAATGGCAGTGTAGACAGTGCACCAGTGCTGGGAGCTGCACTCCCAGTGCTGGGAGCTACTCCCCTTGTGGAGGTGGTGCCATGACTACACAGCCACATTAAAGCACTGCCGCAATGCTAGTGAATGTTGCTAGTGAAGACCTACTATGTTTGGTAGGATGGAAGCAGATAATTGTTTAAACACCCCATAGCATATTTCCAAACACAGATTTAGCAATCAGATCCCCTATGTGAACTACAAGGCTTTGTTATTGTTTTTCCTTTCTTGAATCTGAAGACTCATGCCCTTCCAAAGATGAAAAGCAAAGATAATAGCCCTTAAAGACTTATTTGAACCAATGGCACATTCTTTCCTTATTATTCATGCATTAGTACTGTGTGCCTTCAAGCAACTGCCCCAGGGGCCATCCTGCAAAACAGTCTAAACTTCAGTCCCGTTACCTCCTCTCTCATTTAAGGAGATTAGTCATCCACCTAAAACTATTTTTATTTTATTTAGATGTCGGAAGAAGGTGGAGGATGAAAATAATGATGCATCAAAACTGATAAGCTTGGTCTCTCTGCATTATTATGTCTTGATTTTCAAATACTGTGTAGCTGTTGGTCCCAGGATATTTGGTGCAGTAATGGGTGGGAGTAGTAATATCTTTCATTGGACCAATTTCTGTTAGTGAAAGATACAAGCTTTTGAGATCCACAGAGCTCTTCTTTCTTCTTCACCTAGACCGGAAGAGCTCTGTAGAGTTTGAAAGTTTGCCTCTTTCGCTAACAGAAGCTGGTCCAATAAAAGATATTACTGCACTCACCTTGTCTCTTTGATTTTCAAAGGCAGATAGGTCTGAATTGCCAAGATGAACCAATTCCAAAGCCCACTGAAATCCATGGGCTTTGGGTCAGGCCCCTACTGAGACATGGAGTCACACCAGTGAGGTTTCAGAGTAGCACCTTAAGACTAACAAATTTATTGTAGCATGAGCTTTCGTGAGCTAAGCGTGAGCTTTAGCTCACTTTACACCAGTGAGGGATATTTGTTAGAGTTTAACTAAGTATATTTTTGAATGAATGAAACTCAAAAGCATCTAATGAACATACTGGGTCTGAGTCTCCTCCCACTCACACTGATTTTACACCATTATGCTCCTATTTCTTCATTGGCATTATTGTTGAATTGCACAAGGACACCCTTCTCTGGGAGTGACGTTATAGGAGCAGTTTGTACTGTAACAGTCTGATGATGTATCTCTCAAATCTATACAGAGCCCTGGTCTACACTAAGCTTGGGGGTCGAACTAGGGTACGCGAATTCAGCTACGTGAATAACGTAGCTGAATTCGAACTACCCTAGTTCGACTTACTTACCGTCCAGACGCCGCGGAAGCGAACTCCGCGGCTCCAAGGTCGACTCCGGCAACTCCTCCTGCCGCGGTGGAGTACCGGAGTTCGAACTAGCGCTTCCGGGGTTCAAACTATCGCGTCTAGATCAGACGCGATAGTTCAAACTCCGAGCAGTCGAATTCGCCGCGTCGACCGTCCCGGTAAGTGTAAACGTACCCAGAGATGAGGAAGGCTGAATGTGTTTATTATGTAAGAGAAAGAGGGAATGAACACAGACAGTCCTAAAATTATTCTCTCAACTAATCCATTTTTCTTATACAGCAATCAGAGTGCAAATACCTGAAAGCAAGTCATCTTATAAAACTCCAAATCACAAGAAAAGTCACATGAAAGAATTAATGAACACCTGTCAATAACCCCAAAGTGGACAAAAATCTCAATCATTTTTCAGTAATTTTTTAAAATACTTTTCCTTATTTTCCATTAAATCTATTTCCCTTTACACCAGACAAAAGCCACATAGCTCAAACTGATCACAGGATACTGGACTGGGACTTAAAGAGACCTGGATTCAATTCCTGGCTCAGCCAGACTCCCTGTGTGACCATGGATGAGATGATGTACCCCGTGGAACACCTTGCATAGCCCCGGGGTACTCATACCCTTGGTTGAGAATCACTGCCCAAAGTGATGGATAACTAAATTGTCTTTTTGCTCAAGAGCCAGGAAAGATTCTTGGGGTGCAGACTTCACCAGCATGCCCATTAAGCTGCCACTTGTTAGCGTGATTGTTTTGTTTACCTTATATGTATATGTACTTTCACTGTCCTGTACTTATAATCAAGCCAGCCAGAAAGGGAACTCCACATTCCTTTGTCTAGGGCAGAGTCAATGTATTCACTACCTCCCAAACACATTTTAAGAACATATTTCCAGCACACATATATAACTCTTTGCACCCAACTTGTACATACATCACACAAAGATTTTTGGGGCCAGTTTACATATAATACCTTCCATGACACCCTTTAAATACATATTATGACAGTGTATTGGGGGCAGTGAATGTGTGTCAGGCCTGATAGGAATTATCGTATAGTGGGCCCTCTGCCAGTGGACATTGAGAGGCTCTTAAGGTCACAAATATGCATCTTTGTGAAGAGCATTGAGACTCTCAGAGAACAGAGCTAAATATGTTTATGTTAGAAAGAAAAAAAATAAAAAGAGAAAAGGAAACTAAGAAGAAGAAAGTTCCCCAGAACACATTAAAAAGACTAGGAAAGATGTTTATTTTATTTTACTTAACAACTTGAATACTGGGCCATAGGACACAAACTCCTTTTCAGTCAAGAGGTTCCTTTATTACACTTCTTTTAACTCTCAGACAATCTGTGGCCAGGGCCAGCTCTGGCTTTTTTGTTGCCCCAAGCCAAAAAAAAAAAAAGAGGGGGGAGGGGCAGCCAGAGTGGCAAAGCAGGGAGGAAAACAAAACAAAACACTTCGCGGCTGGAGCAGCAAAGCGGGGCGGGGGGGGGGGGGGAAACAAACAAAAAAGGTGCGGCCGGCAAAGCGGGGGAAAAACAAAACAAAAAACCCTGCAGGGTGACAGGAGCCAGGGGCACTCCCTGTGCTGCAGAGTGCGCACCCGGTCTAGTGGCGGGGGGGGGGAGAGGGAGGGAGAGAGAGAAGGGGGCGGCCAGTGCTTCAGCGAGGCACTCACCCCACGGCCCCAACTGCCGCGCTGCCTGCTGGGAGGGCTCCGCGCCGCTCCGGTCGGCGGGGAGGGAAGGACAGGGGCTGCCCTGCCGAGTTGGCTGCAGGGCGCTCCCCTCCTCTGTGCCGCCGCCCCCTCCAGGGCGGCCGGAGCAGTGAACAAACAAATAAATAAATAAATAAAAAAGCGGCTGTGCCGCCCTAGGATTGGGCGGGATGCCGCCCCCTAGAATCTGCCGCCCCAAGCATGAGCTTGCTCAGCTGGTGCCTGAAGCCGGCCCTGTCTGTGGCTGGCGATAATTTACTCAAACTAGCACCATCAGCTAGTCCTCTGATTTTACAAAACATAAGGCAGGATTGCCATCAGGATGCTTGAACTCAGGAATAAACAGCCTGCTCGTTATATGCCAAATCCAGTAATCCTTACTCAGGCAGCCTGCCATCACACATGACAGTAATTTGCCTAAGGAAGAACTTCAAGATTTGGCCCAGCATAGTAAAAAATGATGAAAGGTTGACAAGAGAGTGTATGCAAAAGACAGAAACGACTTGCTCCAAGTTTAAGGTCAGACTGGAGCTGTAACTATCATTCCATTCAATTTTGCTTTGTGAGGGAAAAAAAGACCTGCAGAGACTATACAACTCATTTTGGATTAAACTTTAGGGGATCATTAATACTGAAAGAGTTAGAGGTGAAGACACTGGCTTTCCTGCTCTTGAAAATATTTTAAATGGCACATCATTTTCATGAAAGAATCATGGGTGAGACTTTCTGCAGATGCAGAAAGTTAAAGACTTGCAAAGCACAAGACATTCTCCAGACCTTGAGAAGTCTGACTTTGCACACAGACAGAACCCTCCTCACCTAACTGACCACTGGAGAGAGAAAACCCATTTTCAATAATATCAACACCTTTACAATTTTTTTTTGTTCCCCTCCCAGAAATCACTTACATATTTCCAAGTTCTTCATTTTCTGTGGTCATAATTCTGACCAGAATATTCATTCCATTGGATGGAAATCCAAAACCTTGTATCACCAGTAAATCGGAATATTTTGCCTACTTATAAAGGTACTATAGGCTACATTCTGGTCACAGATACAGAGGTTCAAATTTGGAGTATATGTTGACTTCAGTGGAGTTACTCCAATTCATCGCTATGTAGTTGAGATCAGAACACTACCATGCATTTTTAGGAAGAAAGTTAAGCATATACACAACCTTATGCATGGGGGTAACCACACTGAAGTCAATGAGATTACTCATACGTTTATAGCTAAGCATATTTAAATACTTTACTGAGCTGGAACCCCAGATCGCATCCCCCTGTTTGTGGGTCCTACTCCAGAAAGTGGTGACAGAAAAAGGATTTTTTTTAAAAAAAAAAAGAAGAAACATGTTTGTAAAAACCATAACAGTTGACAGGGAAGTGGAGGGGCACATGTATTACCTAAAACTACTTTTAACTTTTTTTTTTCTTCACTAGATTCTAGGTTGACATGGACAAAATCACCTTTTGTCCCTTATTATTTTTCAATCTTCTATTAAAATCACAGTAAGACACATCTTAATGAAGTAGCTGCTGATTTGTGTTAATGTGTCCTAAGAGGGAAATTACACAGATAATCCATTATGTTGGACACTTGGGCACTGCACTTGCAATGAGCTCCTCTTGAGAGGATTCTCAGGGGGCTCACTGAAGGATTGGGGCCTGGATTATGGAGGAAAAAAACCAAACCCTCCTATTCTTGGTTTCTCAGGTATGCATAATATTGCTCTCATTGTTATGTTCATCCTCCTGCCCTTTCCCAATTCATTGTGACCATCTGCAGATCCACCATCACTTGTTGCTATAGACCCAAAACCCAAATCTGAACAGGCCCAAACTATGGGGCATTCTAAATCCAGATATGAATGTGTGTCATAAACCCATATCTGCGAGCATTTAAGTGTAAGGACAGCAGCCAGAAGGCAGAATGAAGGGATTCTTGAAGATCAAAATTCTTTCCTCAAGTACAAAATTCCTAGGTTCATGTATTAGATTTTAAAGCCAGAAAGCACTGTTAGATCATCTAGTCTGACCTCCTAAATCTAGTCTCTCAACTCAAACCCAGCTTTCTCCATATGCAATTGTGCCAAGAGCTAGCAAAGAATCCATTTATATCCATCTTTTCATACAGGAATGAAACTCAGCCAAGGGAAAGTTAGACTAAATATCAGGAGACACACAGATCTTTTAGACTGGAATAGTCTCTCAAGGGAAAAGGTGGAAGATGTATTCTTTGGGTCACAAAACAGTTGATCATATGCTATGAAGTAAATCTTGTCTTGGCTAGATGGATGCTGAACAGAGGACCTAATAAAGGTCGCCCATCCTATTGCTAACATATAGATTTTATAGACTGGGATAGAGTACTATATGGTTGTATAATCCATCTTTCTAACTCAAGATATCCCAAAGGGCTTAGAGATAAATTAAACATGCATTAAAGTGACTGTGTATGTCGAACTGGCAGCTGTGATTAGCAACATCATATATATGATTTGGGGCTTTTTTACATGTATAATCTGGCATAAAATAGGGTGTTACTGTAAAGTGGATCAGCTGTCTCTGATTAACTCCCTGTATGGATGCTCTTATTACCAAATAAGAGTACCTCATTATAGTTTATTTTAAACCACTTCCAAAGTGGATTAAGATAATTTGGAATAAGGGATTTAATTTCACCATTAGAGTGTCCATACAGAGAGTTAATAATGAATAACTCCCCAGATAGACAAACCCTTAGCCTTTGATTTGAGAACATATACAGAGTACATTGTATAATCTTGCAGCTTTATCTTCTGTAAAAACCACTAACACAATAAATCAGTTACTTCATGGGCCATTGGTTTTTTAAATCCTTACACTTAGAGATGCTGAGCCTCATGGATTTCATTTTCTGAAACCACTGATGGTTTTGCTCAGTCAAATCTAAACATTCAGACCTTGAGTTCTTGCCTTGTTTAGGAAATAGTACTATTTGGAATAAAGCATTGACTTCCTAATAAAGTGGCTTCCAGTATGATTAACATTTCTCAAACTTGTGCACATAATGTGTTACTGGTTTGTGTCACAAGCCAATACACCGGGAAATTCAGAACGAAGTTGGTTATTCTCTGTATAACCCAGTGGCTTATGTCCAGGCATTGAGGTTCATATGGTAAGTAGTACTACTGCTAAATCTGAAACTCTTCCAGTACCTAGAATGTGGGAGGCACTTTAGTATAAGACTAAAAATATATATATTTTCTGTTGGAAAAAAAAGTGGCGGAGGGGAAGACTTAAAAAAAGTGAGAAATAGAAAAAAAAACAAACAAAAAATGTTCATCTCATTTCAAACATTTCATTGAAAATTGAAAACATTCCTGAAATACACTAGTAGTGCTGGGGGCCTGGGGCGAATTTACAGTGGGAGAATTATACTTGGTTATGACACACACACACTGCCACCATGTAGGTACAATGAAACAAGTTTGGAAGAGATGACAACCGTTTTTTCTTGTTTTCTTTTCTTTTGTTTTCCTCCATTTTTCAGCATAACTGCCTCATTTTTAGAAAGTTGTGAGTAAGTGAAGAATGGTTTTTTTGCAACATTTACTATAATTATACTTAGTATACATACAGTATATATTGTATGTAGCGGGTGTTCTATATTGTATGCCTGCAGAAACCAAAGGCTTTTTATCCAGTACCCTTCTTCACTCCCTTACCCCAAAATACAACAGAACACTGATCAAACCACTCTTTGAAAGTAAAATGAAAGAAGTAGTTCCTTGCTGCTAAATTACAAGCCAAAGAAAATGTTAAGGCTGAGTGAAAAAACTTTCCAGAATGTGTTTTATAATGGAAATACTATTATAAACATAGCCATACTGAATATCACTATAATGACAGGGGAAAGTTGGTAGTAATGGTTTGTTTTGTCTCCATGAAATGGTAATTGCTTGAAGCAAACTCTTGCTTAACATAAAAACCCAAGAGGCTGAGTAAAACTAATTTAATTACCTACCCACTCATGCCTCAGTGACAATTTTCTCATTCTCTTTCTACAAGAGTGCAAAAATGTATGATTGTCTTTATTTTTAAATCATCATCTAGAAGGCACAATTAATTATGTGGAATCAGAATTAATTACTTACCATAATATCTCCCTTCAATAGCTGGGCTGGCTCAATAGCAATGCAGATTCTGCTTTGATTTTCTGGCCCTACACTGCTTAACAGGAAAGAGAAGAAAAGGGGAGATGGTTAAATAATAGTTGTGCTTTTAAACACTAAACTCATGAAAAAAAAAAGGTTTAACTTTTGTAACTGAAAGGATGGAGAACTACATTCACGAGAGATGAAAATAACTAAGACTTACTATATTCCTGATGTATGAACTGGCTGCATAGCCTGGTAGATCTTTAGAAAGGGCCGACAAACTGCAAAAATAGCCAAGAGAGTCATGTATTCTTTGTTAATTCTCTATAATTTTTTTAAAAATACACATTTAGTGAGTTTCCTGAACATACAACAGACACACTGGACCACATTCAGACCTGGTATAGGTGGATGCAAAGGCTAGAGATGGTTGACATTTTATTGAAAAAATAATTAAGGAAAAATGGATTTTTGATAGATGTGACATTTTAATTCTGTTGAAAGTTTTCAAGGCCATTTTTCAAAATGGAACAAAAAAACCCAACCTATTTCATTCTGAAAAAAGTCTCTCTTGTTTTTTCAATCTTTCCACCTTTTTTTTCCAATGGAAAAATAGCCAGGAGAGGAGAAAGTGGGGAGAAAGTTTGAAAATGAGAGAAAGTAGCACTTTGCTCACTTTTTAAATTCTAACCCCCTATCTCCTACTGGGGGGGGGGGGGGAATGAATAAATAGGAGAAAGTGGGGAATGACCAAAAGAGAAAGCAAAAATAAATTTAAATGAAACATTTTGTTTTGGATTTTTCTTCCATTGAAAAAGTTCCTGAAAATTTGATTGAAATTAACAATCATTTACTTTTTAATCATATTTTTGCAAAACTCATAATAAAAAACAAAACATTGTGGCCAGTCTAAAGGGCAATGAAGTCAATGAAGCTGCACTTACTTAAGTGCAGATTTAAGTATCACCCACTAGTGTATCTTGTGTAAATGATTAAAAGTCTAGAAAATATGACCTATGAGGGAAGATTGGAAAAAATGGGTTTGTATAGTCTGGAAAAGAGAAGCCGGAGAAGGGACATGATAACAGTTTTCAACTATGTAAAAGAGGAGGAAGAAAAATTGTTCTCCTTAACCTCTGAGGATAGGACAAGAAGCAAAGGCCTTAAATTGCAGCAAGGAAGGTTTAGGTTGGACATTAGGAAAAACCTCCTAGCTGTCCGGGTGCCTAAGCACTGGAATAAATTGCCTAGGGAGATTGTGGAATCTCCATCATTGAAGATTTTTAAGAGCAGGTTAGACAAACATCTGTCAGGAATGGTTTAGATAATTAGTCCTGCAACAAGTGCAGGGGACTGGACTAGATGACCTCTCGAGATCCCTTCTAGTTCTATGATTCTATGTAGTAATGTCAGTGGCCTGCTACTTTTTCTCCTGAGCCTTCTTGCTGGAGTGTAAGCTCTAGAGTGCTTTTTAAGATTTAGAACAGCAGATTCAGCAAAATGCTCTTGCTGGCCCCATGTCACCGCCCAGAACAGCAGATCTGAGCGGACTGTAGAAACAGGCTTTCAGGCCACCTCCTCAGGAGGCCCAATAGTGGAGTATGAGGAAGAAGACCACTCTAAATAGCCAGAGGTAACCCTTACACTGGAGTGGGATAGCAGGACTGAGACTCCCATGTAAGGGGAACATAGCTGTTTGGATGTCAGGGAGATGATGGCAGGACTTGCACAGGAAGTCCCTCAGCCCACTGGAAGGAAGGTAAGAAGGAGGTGCTATCTCTGCATTTAGAAGAACTACAGAGTTGTGCTCCTCCACTCTCACTCTGACACTAGCCCTTGCCTAGATGTTTTCTCATCCCTTGGTTTGCAGGAATAGTTGAGGCAAGGAGTTGTTCCTTAGTGGAAATTCTCCAAACCTCAAGAAAGGTCTGAGATTGTTTTGAGATTGAGGGGAAGTTTTAGGGAGTTCTCCTCTGAACTGTACAGGTTTGCCCATCCTGATAAGAGTGCAGTGAAACAAAAAGAGCAAGGCTTGAAAATGGCAAGTGAAATAATGTACCTCCTCCAGCATCAAAGCTTGGGATGCCATGAAGAATGACAAAGTGCAGGAAGAGTGGGGTCGTGTTCATTTTCACAGATCCAGATAGAAGGCCACTTAAGAAGTGCACATATCTGAAAAGATAATGGACCACAATTAGCCAAGAAGGAAAAGATTGTTTTCATAATCCTAGGGAAAATGATCTTCTTGTAATTATAAATATAACCAATACAAGGGGGCATATAATTGCTTCATTTAGTCTTAGAGTTTAAGTGGAATAGAATAATCTGCATCAAAATATGAAGAGAAGTTTCTGTTTATCAAGTTTTTCAATTATTGGCAAGGATGTTGCTCTAATGGGTAATATTTGTACTACAAATATTTATTAGAGCCTAGTCCACCTAACAGCTTTGAAAAGGAGATGCATGGGTGACTCAGGAGGCTGGTAAAGGTCACTTTCAGCCCAGTACATATTAACCGTGACTCAAGTTGCTACCAGTCAACAGCATTCTGGTAGTGAGAGTGAAATGAGTCCAGCTCAATTCCTAGTGAACTGGTTTGCATATCAATAAAGCCACTAGAGTAGGTGCCCTTTTTGTAAGTGTGTGCACACATCACAAGTTGTTTCATTCCCCTAAACACCCTAAGATAGCTTTCCTATGCCTCTTGCACAAACACACAAATGGCTGGCAGGACTAACATCTGACATTCAAGTAAAGCCAGTTTGTGCTTAGAACACTGGAGGAATTGTTCCTGAACAATTTATCCTTGTGGTGATATGAACCTCCTCACAGGAAAGCAAAGGTCAATGAGACTTAGGGTTATTTGCTCTGTATTTGCCTTTCCCACTTAGGGAAGTTTTAATTTATAATTGCATTTCTTCCCCACATAAGTTTTTCATTCTGTATCCTATATCCCTTCCCTTCTTTTAAATACCCAGCTAATTTCCCCAAGATCAGCCCCATTTGTAAGAAATAAAATATACACATCCCATAAGTGGAATAAGATTAAAAAATAATAGTCCCTCTTGTACAAAAGACCAGGAGGGGCAAGATACATTCTTCCCTTTTCATTTTGCTACTGATTTCCCTGATTTCAAACTCTCCTTTTCGCCCCAAGTGGTATTAAATTAGTTTAATATTGCTCTTAAAAATAAAATATATATCATTAAAAAAACAACGAACACACCCCATGCTGCAAATTAAGCGGCAGCAAGATGGGCAATATCACAGCTGTAGTGATTCCCCCTGACAGTGATAGTTCTACTGCCCTGAGTCTGGAGTTGTTGGGGTTATTTCTTTATTAGATTTGTTTTAAATACAAGTAGCAAGGGTTGCTTTAACACATGACCTTAGAAAAGGTCAATGTTGCTTCTTGTTTTCCCCCTGCAGGCTCTCTGGCAGTATTCGTTCAGTCTGCAGCACAAGTACAGGTTATTATAGCTGCCTGGCTGCAAGAACTGGAGTAAGACGTTACTGCACTGATGGCACAAATTTTTACACTTTTTCTTTCTCCCACCAGGGGTATGTCTACACTGTAACCGCAGGTGTGATTGCAGCCTGGGTAGGCATAACCATGTTAGTTTTAATCTAGCTAGCCCAACCTATGGCCTGTACAACCTATGCCAAAGCCCAAACCACTGTGTCTTCACTTCATTTTAGCCGCACTAGCTAGATTAAAGGTAACGCAGCCGTGCCTACCCTGAGCTGGAATGACACCTGCGACTAGAGTACAGACGTACCCGTTGTCTCCTTAATGACTCCAAAAGTTTATCCCCTTCTCTAATTTAAGTCCTGTTTTTTTCCAGCCAATGCATTCATTACTGCGTTTATAGCTGATTATTCAGCTGTTTACTTGATATTTTTGAGGCGATTAAACAATGAAGCTTAAAACACACACACACAATTCAACTTTCACATATAGAGGGCTCAAATCTGCAGTTCCTATCCAGGCAAAACTTCAGTTGAAGCCACTGAGAATTTTGCCCAAGTCCTGCAGGACTGGAATCCAACGTGAGATTTCTCAGATTTTTGAGCCATGTGGCAGGTAGAAAGTGAGTGTGTATTTTCATATTTTAAGATTCACCTAGATTATATATTCATAATCAATTGAATGTCAGTAAGGATCTGGACACCTGAATGTCCAGTAATAATATTAGTAGATATGAAAGCTAAAATGGGGTTATTTAATTACATACTTTAGAGGATCAGCTAGGATCAAGTAGGATTGTAAAATTAGCCAGGGGCATTATGGAGTTGTTTCACTTTCCTCTGCAATAACAAGCATTGGCCATTGCTGGAGGCACAAGAGGCCAGATTTGGATTATGGCATATCCTACATTTGTATGTTCTGTGGGCAAGAGGCAGACTGAGTACTGCAATCTGACAGGTTTCAGAGTGGCAGCCATGTTAGTCTGTATCCGCAAAAAGAACAGGAGTACTGGTGGCACCTTAGAGACTAGCACATTTATTTGAGCATAAGCTTTCGTGGGCTCAAATACATTTCTTAGTCTTGAAGTGGGCTGTAGCTTATGCTCAAATAAATGTGTTAGTCTCTAAGGTGCCACAATTACTCCTGTTCTTTTTGAGTACTTCAGTGTTGTACAAATCAGTAGAAAAAACCAAAGAAGCTAATTCCACCACCCAGGAGGTGAATTAGTGCCTCCCAGAGGCCCTTGGAGAAACTAAACAAATATTGCAGAAGAGCATGTCAGACCAAACCCTGCATCATACAGGTATTTTATTTTGGCTTTAGGGCTCGCACACTGTACATGCAAGCCAGCAGCTACTGAAACTTCCTGTCAGCATGGCTGTAATAACTGCCATGAGGCACAGGTCACAGATTCTGTTGTGAGGCCTGTTGGTTCTCATGGAAACTTATTTGCAGAAGGGAGAGACTTACAAGTCAGAGCTGTTTATACTGCAGAAGGCATCCTGATGGGAGCATTGAGACTGTCTCATTCCTTTTGCTCCCACGGTGCATGCCTCTGTGTCCTGCAGGTGCCATTTACAAGTGTCACATTTTAATAATGCAAGGTTTATTTGCAGACATGGAGCCGAATGGATAACAAGCTCCCCAGGCTACATTTTTTTAAAAGTTTATTTAAAGACTCATGGGACTTTTATTTTTCATGTCAACAACAGCTGGGTAGGTCACTGGATAGGTCCATCAAGGCACTGGGAAAGCCTTTCCCCAATCAGAAACAGAGCTAATTTCCTGACCTTCATTATTACTATATGACTTTGTTTTTTTTAGTTACTGAGGAAGCCTTTTTTTCTTTAACAAAGTGCTAAAATTCTTACATATCTGTTGATGAAAGGGAAGGGTAATCAGTGATACCAAATCAAGTCCCTGTGTAGATATTTTACACATCCAAATGAAGATTGGTACATGAGAGTATAACAATTACCTAGTAGGCATTTTCCAGCTGCTCCCTTCTTTTCTGGTACTGAAACATCCACTAGTTTAATCCTAAATTGCACAGAAGTCCACACATATACCTCAAGACCATTTCACATCCCAAAACATCAACTATCTGCTCTAAGTAATGTCTCACCCTCACTTATAGAATAGAGTATATAACAGTGTAGTGTGATATAAAGATTTTATTGTCATGACTCAGATGACCATCCAAAACAATGTCAATAAAACCTTGATATCACACCACATTATCATGTACTCACTAAAATGTCATATGAGACAGAAAAACTAGTTTACATTTCTTTTCCAGAGGTTTTAAAGTGTTTTGGGACTGCTTTGTTGTCTAGACATAATGCAGTACAAACACATATAGATAAAACTTTTGTACCATACCAAAATATTATCTAAGTGTATATAAATACACCCAAACAGAGAGAGAGAGAGAGAGATCTCCTTCAAGGAAGATTGCTACAAAGTAGAGTGTTGAAGTGGGAGAACCTCAGGGAAATGTCCTCCACTGTATAGTGAGGAGAAACCAAGGCATTTGCTTATTTAGTAATATAAATTAGATACAAGTTAAATACCTTTTTTGGGATGGCTGCATTAAAGTTGAAACTTTATCATCGAAGAATTTCTTCATAGCAAATCTGTCTAGAGCCTGATCAGCGCTATCAAAACAAAGAAGTAGATACCATGTTATTCCATTTGGGGTTGGTCGTGGATCCACAGGATGAGTGCTATGCCCCACCTTTGGAACAGTCTCTTGGAGAAACCCCTTCAGTGTGCCAGACCCAAAAGGAGCCTCATTCTTCCTCCAGGGTCGGCCATGTGGACTCATCACCTCTTTAGACTGACCCTCAGGGGATCCTGCTCTCCTACTTCACACCTGGGATGGACTCCTGGTAGAGACTTGTATGCTCCTCAGGGATTAATACACCTCACCGAACATTTGCAGTCAAACAGTGTTGTCAAAACAGGAGGGTTTATTAGTCAACCACAGCACAATATAGGAAGTCCTTAGTTTAGCATAGAGAACTGAAGGTTAAGGCATAGCCTCAAGTCCATTCTGGTTAGCCCAGAGCCCAGCCAAGCTGTAGTGAACCTCATTGTTCAAGCTCTGTCCATCTTTTGGTCTGACCTCCTTCCTCAGAATCCAGGTGAGATCCCTGACTTCTTCCAGCAGCCAACTCTTATCCTCCCACCTCTCCAGTCCGTTCTCAAGCTGGGGAATTGTGCTGAGCTTCCCTGCTGAGAGATGGAGAAATCCATCTCCCTCTGGGCCACTGGTTGCTAGGAGTCAATATGCTGGTGATTGGATTTGCCATTGTCTTTTTGGATTCTCCACTGATACGGGGTCAGCCTCAGCCAGTCCTTTTCCAATGACTCCTTCAAGCTCAGACAGCTAGGTGACATTCATACTCTTAGCCTGCCCTGAGAGCAAACACTCATTTTCCACCCACAGGGTAATAATGCAATATACAGGGAAATCTGAGGCACACATAAGAATCATAAAAATCATTGCCAACAATCCCCACTTCATCAAAGGATTATCTTGGAAATGCAGCGGTTTACTGCTTGAAATGTGCCAAACTACTACAAAATGACTTCAGTAATTGCCAATCCACCTGCTCACAGGTCAAGTTGGGATAGTTTTTCCACTGCCACCTTTTAATTCCACTCCAAAGGCAGTTTCCTCCCTGAGACAAAGCACCTACTTCTCATGTTTAATTATCAGGATTTTGCATTTCTTACATGAATATGCAACATTCACAATGCAATAGATTTAGCCACGCCCGCAATGAACAACTTGCCACAATTTGCTTTTAGCCCCATCAATACAGCTTTCTCTGTGGGCTGCATAGGAGGGTACCTGTATTCCCTCTTTAATATTATGTCCCAAAACCTACAACAGATAATACTGAAGAGAGAAAAAGAAAAACAAAACAACAGAGTTCTGACTGAACTAACGGACATGAAATTACTCTAAAGATTTACTCAGTCCTGGTTTCTTGCTATCTGGTTTACCAGAGGAGGGTGTGCTACAGAAGCAGAACAATCAGGCCTTGGGAAAGAAGTGCGTTGTGCCAGTCAACCATGAACCCCCGTAGATGATTATGGAGCAACAATGGTAGGCTGTGAAAGGAGTTTGGTTTTATTTTTGTTTAAGATGAGAGTGGCTCTAATGTGGATATTGGACATATGGGAAGAGAAGGCAGAAGAGCACAGAAAAAATGGGGTCCTCAAGTATCAGACAGAAAGCCATGACGATCCCAGCCCCCAAATGAGGGAGACCGTTCCTAATTATTTGATCCCAAGTATCAAGTTGTGATCCTTTTGCTGTATATGGGACAAAAGCATAATCATCATATGAGAGTAAATGGATCTGGTAACTGATGCTAATTAACATCCATGTATAAGGTCTGAAATGACTAGACCCCATGGAACCACAAGTTAAAATCCCATCAGAGTTGGCTTAGCCCTGTCATAGAAGACTTTAAAAACTAAGGAACCCCCAATTGCCTTCAATGAATGTTGGATCAGGTTCTGTCTTCTCTTCATTGATATTAAAGATCCCATGGCAGGACTACACAACATTTTCACCTCCTTCCCTACTCCCTGCCACTGGGTACTAGTTGATTTGTTGCCCTCCACCAAGGAGGTGATTGCATTTCATTGCTGCTCTATGTGCATAGTGTCAAATGCTTTGGGGTAAGAGGTATTAAATGACATTATATTAATGTGCATACACACACACACACAAATCACCATTTATGGCATAAAAACAATGAGGAGTCCAGTGGCACCTTAAAGACTAACAGATTTATTTGGGCATAAGCTTTCGTGGGTAAAAAACCTCAGTTCTTCAGATGCATAGAGTGAAATAAAGATACAGGCATAAATATAATGACACATGAAGAGAAGGGAGTTACCTTACAAGTGGAGAACCAGTGTTAACAAGGCCAAATTTTATGGCATATTATAAGACAACCTGAATAACACTGAACTCTCTTTTTATTCTTTGTTAAAAAGGCTGTACATATTGTTCCATCAAATTTTATGTAAAATTTCTATTCCTTTCATTAGGGAGATCTGCTTAAAAACTGATGGTACAATACGGACTAAGTGATTTAGAGGCTTGTGGAAGAAATCTGTTCCTTCCATGGCTATCTACTGCTGAATCACATACATGATCATTTAAAAAAATGACTAGTTGCTGTGTTCTCCCCACTACGTGCTACTTATTTAAAGTGATAGATAAATACAAATGCAATTGTCCTTCACATTTCAAATTCATCTTAATTGGCAAGACAGATGTTCAGTGTGTTTTGCATTATACATCCTCACTAGTCATGCCACCAGGGATATGAGCATCAAACTCTCATTTTGCAAAGGATTATTTATCCTTATCTGGAAGAACAAAGCTTAACATCTATTAAAGAGAGCATGGTTTACCCCAATTAAATATGGCTGCATGTAATCTTTCTTGAATTAGAAAACTGGGCATTCATGACCCAGACAACAAAGGCATGGCAACCATACAAATGTTGTCACAGAACTTTTTTTTGTTTTCACTTAGACAAACACTTCAGGAAAATTATGGATAATGTTTCTTCCCCTAGCTGAGGCATATTCTGGGGTCTGGGCCAGGGTCGTGGTGGTGGTGAGGGGACTCGGTCATAGATGTAATTTGACTTCTATTTTGGGTGGGCAGGGGCCAGCAGGGCTTGAGCCAGCTCTGCATGGTGGGGTCCATGGAGGGAGTGCCACCTCCATCCCCCAACTCACCTCAGCATGCCACCCGCCTGTCTGGTTGTATGCAGGTGTGTATGCAACCAAAAATTATAACTCAAAGGTGGGGGACTCAGCTCACAAAGTTTGAAAACAGCTCAGGGTGCAGGGAGGAGGTAGCTGAGGCTGTGTGCGGGCAGGGGGGTAGCTCAGGATGCAGGGAGAGGATAGCTCAGTGCAGGGAGGGGGTAGCTCAGGATGCAGGGAGAGGATAGCTCAGTGCAGGGAGGGGGTAGCTCAGGATGCAGGGAGAGGATAGCTCAGTGCAGGGAGGGGGGTAGCTCAGGATGCAGGGAGAGGATAGCTCAGTGCAGGGAGGGGGGTAGCTCAGGATGCAGGGAGAGAGGTAGCTAGGGGCTGTGTGCCAAGAGGGCTCCCCTGTGGTCCCTGTTCCCCGAGGGCTCTGCCAGCCATGAGGCAAAGGCCCCCCACCCAGGCAGCTTTTACCAGCTGTGGGAGCAAAGGGGGCTGGGAGCAGAGAAGCAGCTTCAACCCCCTGCACCAGCAGGAGATGAGGGAACGCCACTACTGCCTGCTCCATGGCACCAGCCAGAGCAGCAGCTGTCCTGTACTGCCCGGCTCTGGCTTCCCACCTCTGACCGGGCCAGGGGGCAGGGAGAGAAGGAGGTGGAAGGGGTCAAGGTGTGTGGAGTTGCCCCAGGACTGCCATGTTCTTGCAGTGTAGTTTTCAGTGGGGAGGAGGGGGCGGACAACATCCTCGTGCCTCCAAACTCTGCCCATGGACTCAGTGCTTCTGCCCCATGGAGAGCACTGGGGCTCGGGGCTACAACCCCACAGATCCTGGCTTCAGCCCCGTGGGAGATGCTGTGGCTCAGGCTTTGAGTTTTAGCCGTGGGGCCCCACGGCCCCCCTGCTGAGAACCACTGCTCTAATTTGTTTCCTGAAACACCATTTAAAGAGTAAAGAACGCTAAATTGTCACCCCCAATATCAACAGCATCAAATTACTATTGTATAGCAGTAAAGAGACCAAGTGAGTAGAGCAATAAGAAACTAGCATATTTGTTTTATGAGTAAAATCAGAACAAAATTAAAAAAAAATGAGGAAGCCCCCAAAAAAACATTCCCCCAAATATGCCATTTGTCACCAGTGCTAAGGATTTCTCACACAGCTTGGACCTGTTGACATATGTACAATATTGACAACCTAGAGATGACTAGGGACTTCCTAGAGCTCTTTCCCTCCCCCTAATTAAATATACAAGAAGCAAGATTTGTGTGGGAGTTGCCATGTATCCTAAAATTCATAGGAAAGTTTGCAGTCTCAGATCCTGCAACCGAGTTGGAAGAATCCTGAATTTACTTTGGGGAGAAAGCAACATCAACTGTTACGCCAGGACATCACACCATTGCATCAAGATGCCGTGTTGTTGTGTCAGGACACTACTTTGTGGTTTCTTGAGGAGATGCCATAATAATTTGGTGTAATATCACAACACAGAGATCAGAACACAGCACTGCAGTATCCTCATGACAACTCTTTTGTCTCACAGGATTAAGATAGGTGAAGTGTTGGTAATCCTTGTTCTGAAGATTAGTTACTCCAGAAACAACTGTATTACTTCATTTTCTAAAGTATACCATTGTACACAATGTAAGTAGTGGCATTTCCTAGTCATACTGGGTTATTTATCTGTGGACCAGGTTAATGGGAAATATATTAGGTCAAATCATGGCTCCAGTGGAGCCAATGCGAGTTTTTCCATTGACTTCAGTGGAGTCGGGATTTCATCCATTTTCCACAAATTGAACAGATAACTTGCAGTGCTGGGGCTAGATTCTAATCTTTGCCAGACTGATTTAAATCCAAAATTGTGCCACTGAAATGCTGCTCGAGTTATGGTCCCTGTGAATTACTTTTACAAATTTAAAGACAAGAATCTGGCCAATTTTGATTGAAAGGCAGAAGTAGAAAATGTGTGTGTTCTATTCTTTAGATAGTATTTACCAAATTTCATTTTTTTTTAAACAGACAACCAGAATTTCACAAATACCAAGCTCACACTGCAAATCACTGGCAGAACCAGGAACAGAACCTAGGATTCTTGACTCCTAGTCCTTTGCTCTGGTAGATGCATGTTCCTTCTTAATGAGAGGTGATGAGATGTGGTTCTTGAGATAACCTCTTTATTAAGATGTGCTCTGCACTTTGGAAGAGTTTGGGGATCCCTGCTCTGGTGTGAATATTAGGTCCAGGTTCTGATAACTTTATTCATAGTGAGTAGCACCTATTCCAGAAGTAACTCCAGTAAGAGGAAAGGTAGTCCAGTGGTTAGAACACTAGCCGGGCCTGTGAGAATCCTGCGTTACCACAAACATTCTGTGTGACCCCGGGGAAAGTCACTTAGTCTCTCTGTGCCTCAGTCTCCTATCTGTAAAATAGGGATAATAGCACTTCCCTACCTCACAGAGTTGATGCGATGATAAGACCATTAAAGACTGTGAGATGCTTAGATATTACAGTAATGGTAGCCATGTAAGTCCATAATATGGATAGGCAGATTCAAATGGGGATTACTCATGGAGTAAGGTACTAGTTAAATGAGTAAAAGTGGAAGAATCTGGTCCTAGTCCAAAGAAATGCCATTAATTTTTTTAGAATTTATAGAAGGAAGGCTTGTAACAGACTCTCATCCATCATGAATAATTTTGAGACACTTCAGCACCATCTGATTGAAAGTGACATGGGTGACAATCGGGCAACCATTGGTTACTGAAATGAAGGGGAAACTTTTATGGTTTTCCCCCAGCCTTTAAAGATATATAAACACAGTAATTCATTTGCATTGTTCATCTCTTACCTGGCAGAAACATTGGTGAAGTGCATATAGGATGATATCACTACTCCTATCCTTCCTTTTCCACCCTGTAGGAAAAAAAAGAAACCATAGTTTCCATTATTTAATATTTACATAGCACCATATGTGGGACTTTGCTGAAAGAAAAAAAAAACATCAGTACCATCCATTGTGCACATGATGGAATGCTGCTTCACTCAGGTCCTATGCTAAGTTGCAAACAACAATATTTGCATATTACTTTGGCAGTTCTGGTGACTATAGGAGCTCAGGTCTGTCCTTTGTTGCAGTGGTGGAGGATAATGATGGTCAGTGGCTTTTAAAGACCTTTTAGTTGCAAGCTGGTTGACTTGCCACATTGAAGATACCGAGTGAGACTTGGGTGTTGGGTACCCCACTCCTACTGAAACTCAGTAAGCATTGGTACCCAAACTGCTCTGGTGCTCTTTAAAAGTCCCACTCAGCTCCTGATTGACCAGTAGCATGTTAAGAGCAGAGAGCCCAGATAAGCCGTGGGCCAGCCAAGCAGGACTTTTTTATTTTTATTTTTTTTGAAATTCAGGATTTTTTATATTTACTTTGAAATCAGAAATTAGTGGATTCATTTTTTTTCCAGTTTTACTCTAAAAAAAAGATTCCTGAACTAAAGCTCACGAATCAGTTGTTTTATTTCCCTTTCTTTTTTTACTACCTCTTACATAGAATGCATTTGTTATAGATGGTATTTGGCGTGTATACCAGGACAAAGCTATAAATTAAAATAAAGAAAACTATGAACAGCAGCAATAACATTCTATCACTTTTTGTTTTGGGCTCATCCAAGACAAGCCTAGGCAACTTTGAAATTTCTGGCATAATGTGCTATAAACTATGAATTCTGACAAGTATCAGCAATTTTTTTCTGACACCTGTGATTTATAATAACTACCGCTTAGTCTTTATGGAGTATTTTCATAGTGTTTCGAAATCTTATTAAATAGTTTACATGACATATGTACAGTACAAATTACTGATCAGTCATTCTGGCTAGTTTTAACATGCTTCCAGATTATTCAGCCAACACATTTTGGCTATATCCAGGAAGGATGGTGGTGGGAAGCTTTTAAGATCCCAGGGAAGAAATTCATCAACAGTTATTTTAGAGGAATTTATAACAAATACTCATTGGGACATTTTGCTTTTTACTTCTGGTGTAGCTGTGTTCAGAAAAGTATCTATGTAAAAATGAGTCCAGTGTAGTGAAGATATCATTTCCTGTGTCTCTTCCTCACTATGGTGCTGTCATCAGACAGCCCTGTCTGTAGCACCCTTCTGCAGCAGGCTGCAGCACGACATGTGCCTGCCTCGGTTTCCCTTTCAGGTAACCCAAGGACTCCCCATAAAGCTCTCTTGCCTCAATAATATCCTTCTTTGGGGCTGGTTTACTACAAAAACATTGTGCAAATAATCCAAAACAGTCTATTTATCACCCCAGTGCATATAGTCCTTAAAATCTCATGACATGATTCTCTCCATACCACAGCTAGGCTCCTCATCAGTCCTCTTCAGATCCTCTGCCAGGACAGCCACCCCAGCCCTCTGAGCTGGAGTTTAACCCCAATCATCACAGCAGGAACCCCCACAGCCTCTCTTCTGAGAGATCACCCTCACCAGGGGAGCATCACTCTATTCCCCATCCCGATCGCTGTTCAAGCCAGTAGGCAATCCTCCTCTGCCGCTGTTGCCACCACTTCCTTCAGTCCTCCAGCCCTGGCTTGCTGGCTTGGAGCAGACAGCTGTTAAACCACTCTTGCTCTCCTGCCTTTAGCCTTCCCCTAGGAAGCACCTTCAGGCTCTGGCAGCTCTCATCTCCTGCCAATCTCTGCCTCCCTAGCAGCCTCAATTCATCACATCTCACGCTCTCAGATTCTGGTCCTTCATAGGCCCCAGGTACTGCCCCGTCCTCTTTCTTGGCCAAATGGGAGCACTTGTCTTGGCACAGGGGAGCTAGACCTACTTCATTTACTGGAGCAACCCACCCTGTTACAGGCCCCATTTAAGGCTCCATTCCTGCAAATGACAGGAAATCAATGGGACTCCACACAGGCACAAAGTTTGCCCATATGCTATCAACTATGGGACTGGGAGGAAATATCAGTGGGAGTTTTCCAATGATTTCAATTGAAGCAAGATCAGGTTCCATATCTGATTAATTTACTGTCAATGAATACCAGCACTGCAAAGCCAGTAAGACTCTAGATGTATTTGCCTCGAGTGCCATCAACAAACTTCCCAACTCACTTCTGATCTCAGGATTATTTACTTTATCTTTATTTCTCTTCTCAGTGAACAAATACTGAGAAGGGAAAACATTACACAACAGTAATAGCACATTAGAGTATTACAATTATGCAGTTAGTTAGGACCTGTCAGAGCCCGGTCAGTCCTGAGTGCCCTAATTTTTCACTGGCTACAATGGCAGTATGGGATAGATTCACAACAAAATTTAAGTGTTGAGATACTGAGTGTCAAGACATCTAACTTTTAGGAGCCCAGAAAATCAATGGGATTCACAGAAGCCAACATGCTGGGCAGTTCTCAGCCTAAATTAGCCAATGAGAGATGCCGACAAGAGGGGTGTGTGCTAAGCCCTGGCCCCTCAGGGAGTTCCGTGCCAAAATCCAGGCTGCAGGCAGATGCCTCCTTCTTCCTGGGATTCTTAGCTGTGAACTTTCTCTGGGTGAGCACAAATCTAGGCACCGAGCAAGTTTAGTTCACCTTTCAGCAGAAGCTAAGTGAAGTTTTGTGAATGTCAGTGGGGCCTGATTCTGGGATTTAGGCACCTAAAGTGGCAGTTAGGTGCCTAAATCCTTTTGTGAATATATCCACATGTCTATACAATATTATTCTAGTCCAAATGGAATGAATAATGTTATCCGTTGTAATTGCTGTATGATATATTCAACAACAAAGTGCCCGCTTTTCAACTTGGGCATCTAAACTAGGTCCCTAAATCCCAGAGATGGAGAGTCAGATGTGCATTTAGGTGATCAAATGCCCACTTTAGGCAACTACGTAGAGATTTGGATATCTAATGTTTGTTCTCTTAGTGCCTTGATTCAATTGATTAATGGTGATTCTCTGAGGTGCTGTGTGTCCTCAGAGTCCACTAAAGTAAATGAATGTCATATATTATAAGAGGATCCTCAAAAGTTTGACAAGGAGATGGACTAAATACACTCAGCAGTGGTGTTCCGCTTTGATGTATATACCTCACTATATATTACTTCTAAGCACACAAGCCTGGATTTATCAGGCCAGAGCAGTGGCTGGTCTAACTCAGCATAGTTAATGGCTTTAGGTCCCTTTATATCAGCTAAGCATCTAGCTCATTATGTTTTCAATATTAAAATGGCTGCAAAACTGTTAATTATAACTTTTCTTGTTATGATAAAGTATAAAAAATTGAACGTCATAAATACACTCTTACTCTGCAATGGATCACCACCACATGCTGAGGGTCGCTGTTCAACCATGATTCCATAGCCTTGCAGATGGTGCACATCTTATCAAGGGGAGGTGCATGAAGGTCAGGCCAACCCACATCCATAATCTGGAATCAAGCAAAACCACTTCATTTTCCATTTACAAGGTACTCTTTAAATTATTACCATATACAATCCTATGCCAAAATGTGCTATGATGGTAAAGGTTCCTTCTATTTTCTAACAGAAAAATCTGTGCTTCACAGAACCATGGTGATATTTTATTATTTAAAATGTCTTTTTGTCATATAAGCAAAACATCTTTACAGACCTCCCAAAACAGCAGGGGGAGGAGAGATAAATAATAGTAATAATTATTATTATTAGCATACATGAGCTTTCCATGCAAGTATTAACAAATTTTATTCAACACTACAGCTGACTGAGATTTTTTTTCCAAAATATATTTTGATTAATCAAAACAAACTCTGTGTAGGAAAGGGTTGGCTTTGTGAAATTTCCCATTGAAAAAAATAAAACAATTGTCAAAATGTCCCACTTCAACATTTTCTAAACAAAAGTTCTGGAGTTTTTTTGGTTCAAAATTAGTTTTCATTTGGAAATTCACGTTCATAGTAAAAATAAAATAAAATAAAAGGTCAAAATAGAAGTCTTTAGAAATTATTGAAACAAAATGTTTTGATTAATCCAAACTTTTTTTTTTGGTGGTGGAGGGGTGAGGAGGAGGGGGTTGGTTTGTGAAAGTGTCAGACTTTTCATCTTGATTTGGGATAGGAAAAAATTTCAAAATCTTAAAATTTCCTGGGATAGGAAAACTGTTTCCTTCCCAGCTCTATTAATAACCTGTATTTCCTGCCTTTAAAGGAACTAGTTTTCTTTTGGTCAACTTCTCATCATTATCTGTGTATTTATCTTGTTCAAATTCCAAAAATAGTAAGCCAACTAAATCCTACGCATTCATTAACATGTGATAAAAACTGCCTGTGTGTTAAAAGATCAGACTTCAAATGTCTTAACTATGTTTTCTCAGCAGTAATCTGAACCCCTGCTAGGTCCAAACAATGTTGCTGCTGTGACTGTAGGTCTGTGATGGTATGGGCCAAGGGTGGCTGTTGAAAGTTGAAAGTTTGGCTGTTGAACCTGCCATAGTTCTTAAACATGGGAATGAGCTCAAGTCTCAGACATATAGTCAACCCCTTACACCTACCATCTCACTCCAAAGAAAATGTCATAACAAATGAGGATAAAAATGGGGGGTGAGGGGCTATGAGGAAGAACAAAGAAAATGCCAACAACGTTTGTTCTCCACATTGCCATTGTTCACAGATGCAATTGTGAAGAGAGGAAGGCAAATCCACAAAACATGAGGTTATGTTGAACTGTGAGTTCATCATTTTCAGTACATTAAGGTTTACATAGCAAAGGAGCATTATGTGGCCATAAATATTCCATGGGCACACACATAATGTAGACCTGACATTAAAACCACAGAAATCAATGGGAATCTTTTCATTGACTTCAATGGACTTTGGATCAAGGTCTTATGTGCAAAGCCAAAGAAAACAATGGAACCAACTTTGTAAAGCATAGCCCTGACATGCAAGAAGTCACAACACTCAAAATTAAAGGGGAGGAGTCTTTGGTTTTCTAAACTCTTCCTAAAATTGTCATTTCATTGTGTACATCAAAGCTTGTATAGTTTGAAAGCTCATGTAATTAAGTCTAGCAAGTGAGGTATGTTATGATCAAAACCAGTACCTTTGGGTTAAGCTTGGTAAGGTCATATCTTTTTTCAGAAATGTTTAACACCTGTTCAAGAAGAAAAAAAAAAGTATGAGATCTTGATGTTTAATTTCTTTTGTGGTAAATCACTGTATCCAAAATATGTTATAAGAAAGTTAAATGACAGGGGAGGGCCTTCAGATTTTTCAGTCACTTAAGATAACCAAATTATTAGCTGAAGTTAGATAGGTTTAGCATTTGCAGTATTTGGGGTATTTCCCATAGTAAATTCAGGAAAGTATAATGGGAAACTACATATGGTGAGGAAATGCCTACAATATGTAACAATTAAAATTTTTAAATTTATTATAGTCATTATATATACTGTAAAATTATATATAGTATTAGGCCTTATGCTTAGCAATCTTATTATACTACAAGAGTTTCTCTGATTCCTACATTGTGGGTTATTTTTTTGTTTGTTTGATTGGTTGGTCTTAAAGAATTGACCAAGATTTTAAAAAAAATGGGTGCCTAAAGACAGTTTCCTAAGTCCATTTTTAGGCACTTAAGTGCCTTGACTTTCAAAAATACTGAGCACCCAAAGAGATCTCATTAAAGTAAGTGGAAATCTTGGCCATATATTTTTCTTACCTTTATTTCAATATCAAAATATTTTCACGTAAGAGAAACTGTTAAGTTTAAAACTAGTTCAATTTATGTACCAGTTGATAGTGATTAAGAACCTAAAATCGTTGTTTTCTTGAGAATTATGCTGTTCCTATGTGTTGGTACAGTGCCTAGCACTTTTTAGGGAGTATAACATACATAAATAATAAAACTATTAATAACAATGTGCACTTTAATAGAATAAGTGTAAAACTTTGCTTATATACTATGAAATAATGTATGCATGTGCATTAATGAATGTGTCACTAATGATACATATATAATGTTCTTTTCTTCTGAAGGATTGTGTGTTGTATTTATATTTTGAAATTACTGATGAAAAATAGCACTTATTTAGGGTCAGGACTGTGGTTCTTTTGTTATGATGAAATCTGCATTTCTTTGTACTTGATATGATTTTTTTTATTTTGTAGGAAGTATAAGATTTATGATCCCTTAACTATTCATTTTCCTGGCTTTTAAGAGCTTGGGTATTTTAAGGATGTGATAGATAAGTACTTGTTGTGGAAAGAAATTGTCAGTGTAATTGCACTATGTACAAGCAATACATCAGCCCAATATTGTTTCTTTGGTCACTGAGAAGATTCATTGCTGACAAGGCTGTCAATATAAGACACCCTTTCTATTGGTTCTTTCTTTTCTCCCTAGATCCAGTGATTCCTGATTCATGTCTAGTTTTCAAATAATGGCAATTTCTTACACATTTTATTATTTCTGCCTTTGAAACATCCTTGTTGCATCAACCTGTCAAATCTATTAGTGTTTATAAAAACGTATTGTCATGGGACTGTACCAGACCACTGTACGTGAATTTGAAAATATCATTGAGGTTGCTGGGGGATAGTTACGAAAATCTACTTATGTTTGGAATTTTGTGATATCAGGTGATTTCATTGAGCTGACAAAGGGGGGCACACAAAAAGACACTTCACAGAAATTTTAAAAGTGCCATTTTTGAACTCTTTTAATTTTAAAAAAGTACTTTATTTTTTTAACCATTTTGGAACAAATTTTATGGATACAAAGTAGGGGCCAAATCAGCCTTAGCTAAGGAGACGCTATCAGCTCACCATAATAATTACAGATGTGCAGAGCTGGGACTAAAACCCCGGTCTTTGATCTCCAAGACACAAGTCTCTGCTACTTGAGCTAAAGAAAGAGGGCTGTAACTGTTAACTATAGAAGGACCTTCCCTATTCTTTCCAATATGCAACAACTGAATAGAGGACAACTTGCTCATGCAAACATACAATACTCCATCCTGGCCCCCATTGACATTAATGGCCAAAAATTCCCATTGGCACTAATGACAGCAGAATGGAGCCAATAACTCATAAAGAAATAAAAGGGAGGAAGACTGGGCTCAAAACTACTTTGCTTACATTTCTATGCATACAGGCTCTGTTACCATCTGTCTTGGATGGTTTAGACACAACAAATCCTGCATCTTGGCGGGGGGGTAGATTAGATGACGTTTGTGGTCCCTTTTAACTCTATGATTCTATGATACAAGAATGTGCTTACGCATGTGTTTAACTTTAAGCACATTAGTGCCCTCCATGACTTCACTGGGACTATTCACACACTTAAGTGTTTTGCTGGATTGGTGCCATAGCTTGAATGCAAATTTTCAAGGATATTAAACAATATAGAAAATTTGAAGGGGTTCAAAAAAGCCATTTTCGAAACAGAGGGAGACAAAGAAACCTTAGACAAAAGTGGTAATTTTATAATGGACTATAACTGCAAAATGGGTTGCCAAATTTTCTTCAGACTTTGCAAATACATTTTCCTTTATTTCCAGAGGAAATCTGGCAATTTTCCAACCAAACCAATACATTTCCCAAGCCAAAGTTATAGTAAGCCTAAACCAATGGGTAATTGTTGGCAACCTTAGCTATGGAGAGGTTATGGCCCTTTCCTAACACAAAATGGAATTAGTATAAATGTAACAGTGGGATTTTTTTTGTGATGTGAACACATCTAATAAGAGTTAGATAGCTGGACCAAGACCACCAGCCTATTTCACATATATCAAAATACAGCATCACATGACAATGACAGTTGATCTGGGCTGACTTTGAAACATTGACTTAGGTGAAATGCTTTTCAAAGCATTACAATTTTGTGTCAGAGAGACCCCTGGTTGTCTTACAGGAAAGTTGATGTGACCAAAGGTTCAGAATTGGTAGTACTGCAAGCACAGCCTGAGTCCAATCATTGCTATACAATGCAGTTGGGATAAATAAATGTGGTGTGAGTGAATGAATGCAGAGGGCTGGCGTTCTTGGGATGGACTAACAATGAAAGCTAGCTGCTGCAGTAATTTTACCCTCCTGAAGTTGTGGATTTATTCTAATAGTTTACACATGTCAACTAAAAATAACTTCAATTAACAGCAGAGATTTTGGCCCTGATTTATAAGCACAAAGAGAGAGACAGTGATACCACAGGGTTTAAATGTGCTAAGCAGAAAACACACACAGCATGAGAGAATAACAGTTTTGGTCATCATAAAAGATCATGCATGTGGAACCCATTAGAGGTTTGTCCGGGACCTTATATTTTTTAATAGAAAATAAGTAATGGGGAAAAAATGCATCTAAATCAAGTCAATGAAAGAGACAAAACACACTAACAGCAACCTTTATGTGCTGTTTCACAATCAATAGTGGAGCCAGTCAAAAGGGGCAGGGGGAGGGGTCAGAGATCATCAGAACCCAAGTTGCAGCTGCTAGAAAAATGCATTCCATAGTGAGGCATCTGGATCCTGTAAGAATGAGTTTTACTCAGTGAGAACTATCCCTACACTCTTTCTGTTGCAAATGAACATGATGCTCAATGAGTATACTGCCTTGCCGTCAACAAGAAGGTGGCTTGCATCTGTTTCCTTGTCTGACTGAATGTAGAATGCTGGGCAGCTGTCACTTGCACTGGTGTAAATGTGAACTAGATAGGCTTTGGTGGAGTTACATCCAATTTACATTGGTGTAAGTGAGCCTATATTGGGCTCTGTTATTAAGGATATCAGATCAGCCATTGTACAGCAAATAGGGGTAAAACTGAATTACACATAGCATATCCAAACAGGATTAATCTGCACTTACCAGGTAATTATCTCCATGTTTGGATTTGAGCATTCGGGTTACATCTTGCAGGTTGTGCACATATGTTTCCTCTGAACAGCTGGCAGGGAAGGATACAGCAATGATCCGCTCAGTGATGTAAGTCAGGTCAAGTTCATAGCCCTCCTCCATAATGTGATCAAAGTCTGCACTTCTGCGAAGAATCCAATGTGGCAGTTTGAGGAGCAGGGGAGAAGGGTGAGTGTGACAAGAAAATAGAAAGTTAATTAGCAGAAATTTTATCCTGGACTCATACTAGGGAATCAGTCAGTATTTATAGTTCCTGATATTTTCATAGAAATTGCGGTTCATAAACAGCTTATAAAACAAAATTTATTCAGGTCTTTAAGCAACTGGCAGCTGGCCAAAAGAGAGTTCATTACTGTGTCACCTATAAAATCCCAGGCATATATATGCAGTGTTATGGAAAGGTAGAAGAATGAATACAATTGAATTTATTCTATCTCCAACAGGAGAAAATCCAGGTGTTACAGACATACAGAGACTCATGGCTGCAATAATCTCTCGCTCTTTCTTTGGGGCATCACAAACACTGTCTTTAAGTGGTCTCTAAAATCACTCATGTATACAACATGATTAAATCTGCCCTAAGTTATACAGATATGAGTTTAGAAACTGCTTTAACTTCGAGAGAGTAAATGAAGTCAGAATTAGGTTTCGTCTCTCCAGTAGTTTGGCCTACAAGTACTTCTTCACTGTCATAAACCACTCATAGGAAACGATCCACATGTTTCTAATGAATAGAGTTAGAGGCACCCTTTTTGAATGCCATGTCCAAACAGGCTACAGAAAAAGCACTGGAGTTACAGTTGTTTTGTTCTTGCCATTTGTTTACTTTGAACATGGACCAGAAAGAACCATAGTAAAGAGTATGTAAAACGGTTAAAATAGCCTTTCCTTCTCCTCACTGCTTTGGCCCAGGTTAATCATGAAAAGGGTTGTTGCCATATAATGACTAGTTAGCAGCTGCAGCTAAATGATACTTAGGACTTGTTTAGAGATTTACATCTTCAACACATTAATCCTCTTCACATGCTCGTGAAGAACAGAGATGAATATCATTAACCCTCTTTTACCTATAGACTTGCTCAAGGCCACACTGCAAGTCAGGGGGAAGAAGGAGGACTAGAAGTCAGGAGTTCCTAGCTCCCTACCAGTATTCAGCCCAAGCGAACAGGTGCCCACACTATCAAACCTACCACCACAAAAGGGCACCCTTCTTGGGGGGAGGGATAGCTCAGTGGTTTGAGCATTGGCCTGCTAAACCCAGGGTTATGAGTTCAATCCTTAAGGGGGCCACTTAGAGCTCTAGGCCAAAAATTGGTCCTGCTAGTGAAGGCAGGAGACTGGACTTGATGACCTTTCAAAGTCCCTTCCAGTTCTAGGAGATTGGTATGTCTCCAATTATATATTTATTTATTTTTCTTGGCAGCATTTCAGTCAATAAGCTTTCTGGGACAGCTCTTCCTAAGTCTGTAAAGTGCCTAGCACATTTTAAATGCTACTGTGATGCAAATACTAGGCTGAGTATTTGCTGGCCTTAGGGTGGGTGCCTTTACTGGATTGGATTGAGGCACACTAGCAGAGTGGGATATAATCTTGGACTGCAGACCTGTGAGTAACCTGGTCTGGATAAACAAATTCTGTGCTGTCAGTCTGTCAACTTTACTTTTGGTGAAAGACATCCCTGTGCAAAGGCCCAGGACAAAGTCTATGCAGAACTTAACTCCCACTTGGGCCCTCTGTAAAGGGTGAATTTTACCCTTAAAGAAAACAATCTGCCTTTAGATCTGTGTAATTAAAGTTGTATTGAAGAAGCAGCATGAAAGATAAATGAGAACAATACGGTGCTTAAGGTGACTTGTGGTAGTTTTACCTGTAGGAAAATACTCAGCGTATCTGGTATTTTGCATATGTCCAGTAAAAGATCACTCTACAATCTTAACAAGAAAATGTTATGGCCTATGCCTTTCATAGGCAACAACTGGAATGTCTTTAAATATGACTTTAACCTGCCAAAGATGCAATGCATAGGAGCAATTAAAAACAGCACAACAGTTTTGTGCGATAATACAGCAAAACCATTAAAGAAATACTTACTGTGATACTTTGTCACAACAGAAAGATGAGCTTTTTGAAAAACTGCCGGAAGTCTGAAACAAACAAACCAACAGAGTGATCAGCTCAGTAATTTCCGTGGTACAACAAAATCAACATGGCTACTTTTTAATTTCACAAAATGAAGTTTCCCGCTATGAAAAAAATAAGAAAATTCTTTTGTAATAAACAAATCTCACTTGCAAATGGGAAATCCCATTGAAATTCGAAATTGGAATTCAGGTGCTTAGTCGCCTTATGATCCTTTGAAAATCCCAGCACAAAGGGCTAAGTGCATCTTGTATGGCTTCAACCAAAATGATACTTAAACTATTATGAGGCCCTCAAAAATGGTACAGCATCACCATGCTCCTCCTACTTTCCCAGCAATGATTTACAAGAGGACTCCCAATACATCTTCCTTCTATAGAAGCAAAATGAATTTATTCCTGTTTTGGATGCCTTTATTTTCATTACAGAACATGGTGCTCAATGACAGTCACAGAGGAAGGTGAATTTAAATCATAAGAGCTGCATAGTGTTAATGCATCTATCTTTAGAGATCTGCCTGGACAACCCAACCACAAATTCACACAATACTCCTCCATCACCAGAATGATAAACTACAGTAATAATGGGATCAAACAATGCTGCCCCCCCCACCCCGCTTTCTAGTCCATTGCCAAAATATGTCATAATATGATTTGAAGCCTGTTTTGACCATAATTTCAAACATAACGGAAATGTACTATGTACTAAACATTACCAGGGCATGTCATAATCCTTACACAAACCCTTATTACTTCACACAAGTTGCTCCCCTCTGAAAATGAAGGCTTGTTTGCCTTACACATTCAGAATCTCTGGTAGGGCTTAAATTGTTGCAGAAAGATTAGAGGAGTTTAAAGACTTGAAGTTTGGATTTCTATTTCTGGGGTGCTAGAGCCACAGTTTTGGTACGAGCCCATTGATTGCAAAGATATTTCCTTGTTATCAATTGTTTCATGGAAGGGATGATATGAGCAAGAGGAATATGTTATGAATAACTCCCTTATAATTGTTACATACATGTAATATGTATAAATTAATTTAAAATAAAGTGGTCTTAATCAAATTTGCTTTGCAGGAAAATCCACACCTTGAGAGATGGCCCCTTCATTTGTAATAATATAATAGTTATACTGACTAGGTACTAAAGTGTCAAATTATACTTCTAAGTTAAAAATTATTTGTTAACATACAATAATTATGAAATAAGAATATATGGAACAGTTCAGACTTTGTCCTGCCCTTATATGCATGTGAGCTTGGGATAAAGTATATGAATCACTAATAAATATGTACAAAGCAGGGGTTTCTCACCGATCTCCTGCCTTTGATTTGCATGTATAGTACAGAAGAGTGCACTATAAACCTGTGAGTCAGGATACAGACGGGAATTCAGATCACCTGAGCCAATATAACTTTTGTATGCCCAGTACTCGTGAATAGATTGATTTATGCTAGGATGGGTTTGTGGCTGTAGGATCTTTTATAGAAGAAAAAGACAAAGAAAGAGTTTTGAGACACCATTCCTCAGTTCAAGTGCATCACATAACAAAAGCAGGTAACTTCCAACACACACCCAAATATACATAACTGGCATGTGTCTTTTCCAGAATTCCTAGTGATGAGCTGCTTTGAAGAATTTTAAACAAGTCTGAATAGTAGCGTACTGTGTATCTCTCATACACATTGACACTTGGGACCTGATTCTCTGAGATGCTGAATGCAACCTGTGATGTACTGAACATTCACACTTTCCACTATCTTCAGTGGTGAGAGCTGAGACAGTTTAGCGCACTGCAGGCCGCTCTCAATCCCTTTCAGAATCGACCTTTTAACACAGATATTCTCAATTAATGAGTGTTTTGAAAGTGCCTAGTACACAGTGGCTGCTGCCATATGGAAATGATAAATAATCATAATAATAGAATCCCTGCCCGCAATCAGTCTTTCAAGTAGAGGAGACATTAGCTGAATGTACACTGAGCACCTTACTGAGTGTTTCTGCCAATTTTGGTAAATGTAATAGCTAGTCTCACTTAAATATGAATGGTCAGTTAGTTATGGTTTCATTTCTCTGTATGGGGTTTCCTTTGCTAAGAAGGAAGTGATACAATGAAACTTTATTCCACTTATTTGTAGCATATAAACTGGACATTAAGATAGCTCTCACAATAAAACAAACAAACAAACAAAAAATCCCATTAGGGACATCTGTACTTAATTGCATGCATGCTATCAAGCTGAAAAGCAGTTTATTCCTTTCTGCAGCATGCACCGTATTGGCAGTTTGTGCCAATTTCCATAATTTAACAGCTGGAATTGCTTAATATGTACATTTTCAGTGCAGTTTGCAAAATTCTCTCCAAGTACCTATAATGTAGTTTATTTTTTTTTAATCTGACTGACTCTCTGTTTAAAGCAAAAGCTTTTAAAGTCCTTAAATTTGGTCTGGGTATCATGTTTTATTGCACAATATAAGGAATTGTGATACCGTATAAGCTGTCATGGTGGATACATAAACATAAGAAATTGTGAAAACTCCCCACATTCCCCTGAATTGTCAGGCAGAGATTCCAAAAGAGATTTCAGTTCACCATGTGAAACTTTCCATCATTTTAATATGGTGGACAGCATGTGATAAATTGCTCTTATCCATTTACAATGTCAAGGTCACCATGTACATTACATGTTGACTCTTTATAGTCAATGATTTGTTTGAAGATGGCAAGGAGCCAGGGAAATACCCCCACATCCCTATACGCCCTGTAACGTATCTTTTCCTCCAGCATTATTCCCTGATACAATCATTTCTGAGCCAAGCAATGAACCTTTCCCTCACGTTTCTATTTTTCCTACGGTCTGATATGCTAAATATATTATGACACACTGCATACATTGTTCCACAACTCTGAGACATTTTTGTGGCTACCTTATTTCCTGGGATTTCACAAATTAATCTCTGTAATACAGAACCTCAAGAGCTATCCTGAATTTCAAAATACCACGAGGGCAAGATATTTATCAAATGGTATGGCAGGCAAAGCATACATCTTGGAAAATGTGCTATTGTGCTCAGACACTGATGAAATGCACAGATTTGTCAAGTTTTGTAGGAATATGGACCACACAATCTGACACCAAGTAGATAAGGATGTCTTACTAATCTGATTTCTTGACAACAGATGTTCTGCAAAACCAGCACTGCTGTACTATACCCTCTGACCAAATCTGGACTGAGCAGCCAATTAAACAAAGCACTTGAACTTATTAAACAGATTTCTTTCTTTTTAAAAAATCTTTCTTTTTATTGTTTGTATATAAAATATAAACACAATGAAACAAAACCTATATAAATACATGCTTAAGATGGAAATACCCTATAAATAACAAAATTCAGTGTTTATTATTTGTTAAACCTGGAAAAAAACCAAACCAAAAACGAACAAACAAACCTGAACCCATAAAGGTCATGCAGGGCATCAATTGTTGAAGTGACTAAACAGATAAATAAGTGAGAACATAACCTATGAGTACTGGGGACTAATATATACACTAAACTGCAAACTTATGCAAGAGTTTCATATATGACAGACATCTTCATATTTTTTCCAAGCATTTCTATTAGACTAGGTCATTGATTCCATTAATACAGTAGTAGAGAGTTCACTAAGCCAATCTGTGTATGAGGGAGAAATTGTAGATTTTCTCAAAATAACTTCTGTGCACTAAATTAGTTACTGCAATCCATTTCTGAATGTTAACTGGTAATACCAACTCATTCAGCATCACCAACATACACAAGGTTGGAGAAGGAAAAATAGCAACAGAACGTTTTTGAGAGAGCACTGAATATGGTATTCCAGAACACATGCATTTTTTGACACGTATAGAGGATGTGTGAAAGGTTGGCATAGGGCTGTTTGCATTTCCAGCATTCACTGTGTGTTGCTAATCTAGCCTTAATATGCTGGAGTCCAGTAATACCTGTTTATTATCTTGTTCTGGAAGAATCACAAGGATAAAGAACTTGAAGCATCTTTCACATTAAGTCAGATATCCTCCCAGGCTTCTGTTGTGATAGTAAGGTTAACTTCTCTTTCCCATTTTTGTCTGAGATTCAGATTGGGAGGGTAATGCAAAGTATTAAGCCACCTATAAATAATTCCTACAAAGTGACTTTTGTTTCCATATTTCTTAATATGTTCTTCTAGAGGTGAGAGAGTTGAAACAGACCAATTGTTTCCTACCCTTGCATGAATTCTTGAGCATAGCTTCTGAAAAAAGGAACTGAGAGACTGCAGTAACTGATATTTGTTGCACATGTAATCGAGGGAGGCCAGTCTATAATCTTATATTATATCTTTAATTTTTGTTAATCCTTTTTCTGTCTTAAATGTGGTGTTTGCCTTGATCTTGATGCACAGGTACATAGGGGTACAAGAAGAGCAGGGGCGGCTCCAGGCCCCAGCATGCCAAGGGCGTGCTTGGGGCGGCAAGCCGCGGGGGGCGCTCTGCCGGTGCCGCGAGGGTGGCAGGCAGGCCGCTTGCGGCGGCTTGACTGCGGAGGGTCCGCTGGTCCCGCGGCTTCGGCAGACCTCCCGCAGGCAAGCCGCGGAAGGCAGCCTGCCTGCCGTGCTTGGGCCGGCAAAATTCCTAGAGCCACCCCTGAAGAAGAGAATTAGTAAGATCAGTAGCTATAATCATCTTAATGTATTTCATCTTGTAGGTACAAAGATTGGATTTTTTCCTTAAGGGTGTGGGTAGCCTCTTAAGGTATATAACAGAAAAGAGGGAACCAAATGGTTTAGAAAAGTTTGTTTCTATCTCAAACCAGGCCAGTGTGTATACAGAGCTACTGGAGGAGAACCATTTTCTTCAGCATTGCACAGTGGGAAAGTATCAAACCAACAAAGCACCCAGTAAATGTTAGGGCTCCGACAAATCCACAGGTGCAGAGCTTGACTGACCACCAGTAAGTCTATTTTCATTGGACATTGAATGCAAACAATGGGATACGTTAACACTGCTGGGACAGACAAAGGAAAATGCTCTGTAGCCTTATTATGAAATCTGACTGTGCACCATCATTCAGGAGGTTCCCAGAGCCTAGGATATTGGTCTAAGTCAAGGGTTCTCTAACTGGGCGTTGGGACCCATCAAAGGGTCGCAAGGTTATTACATGAGGAGTCGCGAGCTGTCAGCCTCCACCCCAAACCCTGCTTTGCCTGCAGCATTTATAATGATGTTAAATATATAAAAAAGTGTTTTTAATTTATAAGGGGGGGGTCACACTCAGAGGCTTGCTAAGTGAAAGGGGTCACCACTACAAAAGTTTGAGAACTGATAAAAGAGAACTGGATAAATTCATGGTGGTTAAGTCCATAAATGGCTATTAGCTAGGATGGGTAAGAATGGTGTCCCTAGTCTCTGTTTGTCAGAGGATGGAGATGGATGGCAGGAGAAAGATCACTTGATCATTGCCTGTTAGGTTCACTCCCTCTGGGGCACCCGGCATTGGCCACTGTCGGTAGACAGGATACTGGGCTAGATGGACCTCTGGTCTGACCCGGTACAGCCGTTCTTATGTTCTTAACCATCTTAAATTAGGACACATTTGGAATGCTAGATAATATAAATACAAATCTGGCAACCCTATTTGTAAGGATCTTGTGTGACAAGCGAAACTGTTTTTTATCCCATAAAATCGTACGATAAGCCTATTTATTCTAGCAAAGAGCAAGGGAGAGAACTTTAAAAGCAATAGGCTATTGGGTAGATGTTAATTTTGGCTATTGGGTAGGTCATTCTTGGGTAGATGTTAATTTTGGCTATTTCTATTCTCCCTAGAAATGACAGAGGGAGGAGATGCCACCTCTCCACATCCTTGGAAATGTCTTTTAATATATAGTCCATATTCATAGAAGCAATTTTTGGAAGATTAGGACAAATTTTAACACCTAAATAAGTTATTTCCTTGCATATTTGAAATGGAAAACACTGAAGCTGAGAAGAATCTGGCCTTTGATATATATCCATTGCTTGTGATTTCTGAAACAGTTTTCAATGTCAAAAGTTACAGCATATTATTAACATCCTTTGGTTTGATTTTGTCATAAATAAGTTGATACTCAGACAATCCTAGCAAGCAGAAATCTTGCACCAGTTCAGATGACTGCAACAGTGGAGTCATGTCATACATACAGAAGACGGTACGCTTTTCAAGAAGGTTTACAGAGTGGAAGTTGAAGGAAACAGTGAGCTTGGAAGATGCAATTTTGAAGTATTTAAGAAGCCTAAATCTTCTCATACTGACTCCTGCCAATGGAAGAAAACATGCACAGGCCCACTGAAGATGGAAGTCTATTCTATATGCCATCACGGCTATGTTCCAGCCAGGTGAATCTGTTGGTGCTGCTGGAGCTACAGAATTTATGAAAGATACCTCTCTCCATTTTCAGATTAGGCACACAGTTCTACTCTATGGTTTTGTATTGACTGAAGTTACTTCTGGCTTACATTGTTGTGGAGATTCTTCTTTTTATTCAGGAAAAGAATCAGGCTATATGTCTAATTCAGCAGCACAGGAGAGCACAGCCTAGTAGTTTACAAAACATGAGGGAAAAATAGCAGAGAATAAGGCTACCCAAAAAGGTAAAACTGCCAGGGAGGGTGGGTTAGATTGTCACGTTATGACCTGCTGTGAGCAACAGGCAGCACATACTTGTGCTGTCCCAGGAACAGCCCAGGAAGCACTGTGGAGCTCTGAGTCACAGTGTGTCTCCCAGCAGTTTTCTGGAAGAAGTAAACTGTGCTGGGTGCATACCCAGTGCAGTGTATGCCATATGGTATGCTTGCACAGCTATGATGGCTAGTGTGTTAGAGAGATGGAGTCAATACTCTGTGGCAACACCTGAGTGTTGTGAAATGGTGGCTTTGTTGAGCCTGCTTCCCATTGACACTACAGTCTGTGGTACAGGTAGACTATACAAGAATGTAAGTGGGCCCCTTAGTCTTCTGCACTTTCTTTCTATAGCTGCCTTGGGCTAGTAACAATCAAGGCTTATAGTTGAATAAACCATGCCCTATTTCCTGTCGTCAGCCTCCACTCTGCTCAGCCTCCAGCAGATGTTTTGAATGACAGTTACAGTAGCAGTGAATTGAACCACCATCCAAATTACACCTCTAGCATGCTTACTTACCTCAGAGGCCACATTCAACGGTCCTGAAGCTCCATGCGAGTCCACAAAGTTTTCTTAGGGATCAATTTTGCCCTGGGTGAATTCATCTGAATCATTTCACCAACCTTTAAAGTAGAGCCCTGCACAGATACAAAATTTGTCTCTATCCGATCTGCAATCCACAAACATGGTCCGCAGCTACAAAGCAGATATCTGCAGATTTGCAGGGCTCTAGAAATAAAATTTGGATCCACATCTGCGATCTGCAAACATGGTCCACAGATGCAGATCTCCACAGATTTAAATTATATATCCACAGTTGCAGGGCTCTACAGAGTTGACAAATCAAGCCCAGTGTGCAATTAAGAGCTGGTCTAATGGCTTCTGATGACCAAGTAAAACTAAGCATTAGGGCAACACGCAAAGTCAGAAACATGAATTAGGGTGAGACGTGTTAATGCACCAGGCTTGCAACACTGGAGACTGGATCATAAATGAAAAACAGTTTGGTGGTCTCATCCCATCCCAGCAGGCTCTGGCACTAAACTCTCACACAGTGTAGAAATGTCTGCTGAAAAGCAGCTTAGCATTCAAAAATGACGAGTACTGAGCTGTCTGGAGAGCACTGTATGAGTAAGCTTGCATAGAACATTCATGAACTGTGCCTGGCTTAGACAGTGTTGGTTAAGGGTCCTTAACTCCAGCATTCTCTCCCTAAGATTGTACCTACCTTGGATCTCTTAACCTTCAGGGCATGTCAAAGGGCTCAACTATTTTCCTGGACTTTGGCTGAAGGGATGTGCTATGAGGGATATGGAATAATTTAATGAGGGGAAACTATTCTTGTATGAGAGGTTAATTAGATAAGCAATGTTTGAGAAATTAGGTCATATTAAGGAAGGTCTTTCTATTTTTGGATAAAAATACTTTAATTCTGTATATTTTTAATGGTGGTATAAACACCTAGAATTCTGACTAGATACTTTAAAAAAAACACATTTAAGGTAATAAATATAAAATTAAAGATATTTTACACAATTTATAACTAACCTATGGAATTCACCGCCACATGATTTTATGAGGCAAAAAAACAAACAAAAAACAACTCCACAATTGACTAGACATTTATATGAATATGAACAGAGTCTGTCATAGAACTAGTTAGAAAAAATATTCTAAAGATTGTCACAATCTTTGTATTTCCAAGCCCACGCTGATCACCGTGGTCAGGAAGAAATTCTCTATCTCTTTCTATGACATCATACTGTAGCTTGTACATACCGCTGGAGGCTACTGAGTAAGACAGGACAATGAATTACAATGACTACTAGTCTGTTCCATTATGGTGACTTTCTATGTTAGCAGCGGCTTTCAGAAGCTACAGAGCAACACATGTTCAAATGTCTTGTGTCAGGACTAAACTTTGAATAATCTTCTGGTCTCCCTCGTTTCAGAATTATCCCTAATGAAAAAAAGGAGAGTTTTCTGCTTACTAGATACATGATAACACTGTCAATTTTGTATCTATTCCTGCAATAATTTTTTTTTAAACCACTTAACATGACTCTTTGGGAGCTGGCTTCCTGGAGAACATGAATTTATAGCTATTTCTTCTGTAAGTAGCAAGTTATTGCTTTGGCTGTACATTTTTATTTTGGTTCTGTACAAAACTGTAAAAAAAAAAAGTCTTGTTTTCTCATTCACTGTAACAGTAAGTGTTCCCAGTACAGTTAGGTCTTCTATCCATAAAGTGCACTGGAGCTGAAGCACTTTCTGTCAGGAATTTAAAAACAACAACAAAAAGGTAAGCAGCAAGCTTTTGCTGCTATCAGGGGCCTCGACAGCTATGACAACCGAAAGCAGAAACATCCAAAGTCCATGTTTAAATAAGAAGGATGAGCCACGGGTGATTTTTATTTCATGATTATTTTACAGCCATGAATTTTCTGTACTATTTACAATACAATGCATATTCTCAAAGCTTGATTCTGCAATGTCTCAGTGCAGAAAACTCACAGCGAAATCAGTGAGTTTTGCAGGATCAGGCCCTTAGTGAGTAGTCTAGGATTCAGATGAGACTCAGTTTTGCCAGTGAATAAGAGCAGGCTGAGACCCCAGGGAACATACTGAGTTTGGTTCTTCAAAGCTGAATTCCTTACATGCAAAATGAAATTTTCTTTTATATATTTCTCATCACCACATCTCTAGAACAGATATGTTATGGTCTTTAGAATCACTAAGTTGCCAAACTTAACAAATAGTTACATTGAAAGGTTTATTTAATTTGATTCACAAAAATAGAAAAATGTACATAGAGTTTTGAATAATGTTTCCCATTTATAGGAACAAGCAAACATTTATTTTAAACAGCAAATGCATTTCCAGGGGAGGCTACTTTTGAGGATGGTAGTCAAACCATGTCTATTAATATTGTAGAGGGCAGGCATAATTGGGCAAATGGCAAGTTTGCAATTTCAAAATAAAACATTTAATACAAAATGCTCTGGTCTTTGTATTCTTCTAAGGTTACTGGGAAGTAGTTGGGCAGGAAGGATGGTCTAGTGTAAGGTTCTCAAACTTCATTGCACCACGGCCCCCTTCTGATAACAAAAATTACTACATGATCCCAGGAGTGGGAGCAGAAGCCTGAGCCTGCCTTAGCCCTGCCGCCCTGGGTGGAGAGGCCAAAGCCCAAGTCCAAGTCTCACCACTCCAGGCTGGAGGGCCAAAGTCAAAACCCAAGGGCTTCAGCCCCAGCAAGTCTAACACTAGCCTTGGTGACCCCATTAAAACGGGTTCATGACCTACTTGGGGGTTCTCACCCACAGTTTGAGAACCGTTGGTCTAGTGGTTAGGGCGCTAGGGAGACCTGGGGTCAGTTCTCAGCTCAACCACAGCCTGTCTGTGGGACTTTGTTTAAGACCCTTAACCTACCCCATGCCTCAGTTCCCCATCTGTTAAATGAGGATAGTATGTCCCTACCTCATAGGGGTGATTCTAAAGATAAAATCTATTCATGAGCGAGGTGTTCAGGTATTACAGCGATGTAGGCCATCTAAGTACCTTGATAGATTTGCAAGTACAATAGTGACAGGACAAATAAAGGTCCCATGCCTGCCCCTTGCTTTTTTTGGTAGTTCTTATTATTTCAATATTATTATTATAAAGTGCTCCTCTCTTGTAAGCTGACAGGGAGGTAACAAGCTCTAAGAACCACAGGTGAACGGAACAGTTTTTGATATTGTCCTAACAACTAGTGAAAGTACCTTGAAAGCATGATATAAAAAACACAGACCTAAAATACATATTCAATCACAACAAGATTTAAAAAAATTAAATAAAACAAAATCAAGAAGTTTCACCGTAACACATCTAGCCTACAGAAATGAAATGGCATCTCCTTTTTTTATAAAAACAAGTGTTACAACATTCAGACAATCAAGTAATCTGGATGGCTGGCCAGACTTAGGTGCTTGCTATAATAGCCATTGATATGAGGTAAGTTCAGGGCCGGTGCAACCACTAGGCAAACTAGGTGGCCGCCTAGGGCGCCAAGTGGTTGGGGGTGCCAAAAAGCACGCTCAGGGGAGGCGGTGGAGTGGAGGTGAGCTGAGGCGCAGGGGGGTGAGGGGAGGACTGCCTGCAGCAAGTAACGGGGGGGCGTGCGCTCTAATTCTCCTCCCCTCCCAGGCTTGCTGCGCCAAATGGCTAATTGGCGCCACAAGCCTGGGAGGTGGGAGAAGTGGAGCGGGACCAGCGTGCTCAGGGGAGAAGGCGGAGCGGAGGTGAGCTGGGGTGGGGAGCTGCCACAGGGAGAGGCGCCGCAGGGCTGGGAGCTGCCGCAGGGGGGGCTCCCTGCCTCTTCCCTATGGCCCCCACCCCTGCTCTGCCGCACTCCGCCTCTTCCTGCCCCTGCTCCGCCCCAGCCCCGCCCCCACTCCCCTGAAGACTGCAGCCAGGCCCGACCCTGCACTCACCACATGGTAAGTGGAGCGAACCGGCCCCAGCCTGGTCCGCTCCCCTGGCTCCCAGCTGCGCTGCCGGCGAGTGTTGGGGGGCTGTTCCCCGCTCCCTCCTCTCCCCAAGCCTGGGAGCCAGAGGAGCAGAGCAGGCTGGGGCCCCAGGCCTCCACGAGGGGGATTGGGGGGGGCTGGCTCCAGGCCTCCGTGGGGGGACAGGGGGGTGGCTACTTCCTGCAGGAAGTGGAGTGACCCAGCCACAGCCTGCTCTGCTCCCCTAGCTCCCAGGCTTGGGGTGAGGGGGGAACCACCTCCCCGCACTCGCCGGCAGCGTGGCTGGAAGCCAGGGGAGTGGAGCAGGCTGGGGCCGGGTCACTCCACTTCCCACAGGAAGTGGCCTGTCCCCCTCCCCCCTGTTCCCCACGGAGGTCTTGGGTCACTCCCCATCCCATGGAGGCCTGGGGCAGGGCCCCACACAGCCTCCCCGTGGAGGCCTGAGGCCAGCCCCCACAGGGGGGCTGTGAAGGGCACCAAAATAGCTAGGGACGGCCCTGGATCCCCGGGCCAGAGGAGGGGGCGCAAGGTGGAAGTTTCGCCTAGGGCGCGAAATATCCTTGCACCAGCCCTGGGTAAGTTGCTTCAACAAGAGATAGCTGCACTCATGTGTCTCCTGCTACAGCAGGGTCTGGCAGCTGCTCAGACACTAATCAACAGCAGAAATAGCAAGGGGAAGTTTAAAAAGTCACAACTGGGGAGTCACTGCAAGTGATATGCAGTCAAATTTTCAAAGTGCTCAGCTCCCCTTTAGGCACCAAAATGAAGCGGTCTGAATTTCAGACGGGCTCAGCACCCAGCAGCCCCTATTGTTGTTAAATGGGAACTGCAGTGTGCCTAGGACTTTTGAAAATTACCTAAATGAAAGGTGCCTAAATGAAAGATGAGCTCTTCTGAAAATCTAGCCTGGGTCCCTAATTAAGAGATTTAGTCACTACTGCTGCCAATCTCTTTACTTAAAGGGAGAACCTGACAATGTCATCAACTACTGTATTTTCTCGTGAATGCTATCGGAAAAGTTGCAAGTCCATTTTCACTACCAGTTCCCCAATACTTATTTCTGCACACTCATTACTGCCAATTTAATTTCTGTTTCAGTTGAGGGTTTTAAAGTTTGAATAAAACTTATTCAGCCATAGCTGTCAGGTGAGTAAGACAAAAAGCCATAATTGTGATGTGTCCAATTTTTAAAAACATGTTAAGAATTTCTGCAGAATGCAAAAATAACTCAAAGCAGCTGAACTTTATGGTCATATTTGAAAAAAATATTTTAAAATAAAGTCAAGACATTAAAATGGTCTTTTGTGCACAAGAATTAAAAACATTGTTACACTATTGCCTGTGTTATTGCTGTTGAGTTGCATAATTCCACAATACCAAACCTGGATATTTTCATGGGTCTACACAGCAAAAAATCTGCTTTTTTTTGTACAAGAAATTAAATTAAAAAACTCTAATCTCATGTTGCATTATGGGCCATAGATTTTTAAAAGGCTTTGATTTGTAGGCCTGCAACCAACTACAAGCAATTGTGAATGTAAACAGCAGTATTTATAGGTTCAACTCCCAGGTTACAGGTGCGACTATAGAGGCCAGGTTGAGGCCCCTTTAAAGATTTTGCTCATAACAGCTGTACATTCAAAATAAAAATTAGAAGTCAGAAAGTGGAAAGTTACCCACAATCCTCATAGTAATGTCAGCCACCTTGCACATCCCAATTTCAATTACTTGTTAGGCAGGTCAGTGTCTTTTACAATATGTGCAGCTGGTTTTCATGTTTAGTGCATTGTTTTGGGGAGCCCTGGAAGAATTCAACATTATTCTGTCATCTAGTTTTCAAACATGAGGCCTTCTCAACCCCCCTGCTTCATTCTCACACACACTCTCACATGTATTTTGGCCAAGGAGACCTGGATAGGATTCGCTCCCTTAGGAGTTAGTCCAGACTACATTGGTGAAGTTCAGTTTTGAGAGACATTGTTAACCTGTCCCTCTTTCCTTCTGTCTGTGTAGCATCCTCGTCCCAGGTAGAGGGGATGTCATTTCCCTGTGCTCCCAGCATTTTTTGTTTTAATTCTTTGTTAATTTTTGAGCTCATGCATACAAAAGGAACTGTTCACAGACAAGTATAGCGTATGCAAGCAATGTGCTCAGTCAACATTCCTAATGTACTTCCATCGTAACTTGCAGGACCAGTCCTTAGGCTTCTCCTGAGCAGAGACTGACAATGACAAAGGTCCTAAAGAGAGTCTTTGATTATTTGCCAGGAAGGAATGTGCATCTCCCCTTACTACACAACATCCATGCAAAACCAGAGAACCCATATAAATATACAGTCTAAATCCCCACTACAACTCAGTCCAACAAAAGAGAAGTGCAAATATTCACCAAACAATGTGAAGATACACTCAGCCACTTGTCTCAACCCACATCACAGGAAGACAGACTACAAAGAGAATAACTAAGATACCAGGAGATTCAATCCAGACATAAAACAAAACTGCAACAAGATTCTCCGGCACCACAGTATTGCCAGATGATTGCTGGGGGAACTAGACAAGCACAAGCTGCAATCTCCAAAGCTCTTGAGAAGAAAACCAACAGTCACATGGACAATTTGCTATCCCAAGGCAGACCAAACATTGGGTCTATGCTGGCTTCCGTTATCAGGGTTCCCAGAATCTCTCCCTCACTTGAGGCCTGAGAAGTGTCAGGAATACTCCAAAAGTGACCATAGCTGGGGTGGCAAGTGCTGATTCAGCACATTCCCATTGGCTTCCATGGAATCCTTCCTCACAGGCACAGTGGGACTCTATGGTGCAGGAAAGAGCCATTCCTGCACCAATAGGGGGTAAATTCAGGCAAACTCTTCTATAAACGCTGACAATATCATTTTAAAAACACTCTGCACTTGGCTCTCCATGGCAGCCAAGGAAAGTGCTGACAGGCTCCCCAATTCTTAGCCACCAAGCCTCAGCGTAAGTGAAAGCTGCTGCTTTAAAGGGGCAACTTTCATTTATGCCACTTGTGGAAGGTCCCTCAGTGACATCATGCCAGTTGAGAGCCTTGCACAGTGGTGGTGGAGCTGGCACAGGAGGTGGCATAGCTGCCTCTGCCAGCCTTACTCTGGCCAGAAATTCCCCTGCACAGGAAAAATTCATGACGGGAGCTCTCTGGCTGGTTTAAATACACTTTGCACTGCACAAGCAGAATCCAGCCCTCTTATACCCTCTGGCCAAAAGACTAAACTTTTGCTAGTAAACAATTCTGCTCTCAGATCTGCACTGATGTTCGTGGAAGTTCTGCACAAGTGTAGAGAGCAGAGTCGCAGAGCAAATCTGAGCACAAAATGCTGCTACTGGATTTAGATGTGATCATGTTAAGTAGCATGTTAGGAGTTATCAAGCTAGTCAGCTATTTGAAACCAAACACATTATCAGGGTGAATTAAACAGTGCTATCTGAGGCTCCAGTTGTTGTAGAGTTCTTGTTATTACTCCAGAGGTTATAGGCAGCTTCCTGAATACTTACTATCCACAGGCAACCTAATTCATCACAAGAGACATGACAGGGTATAAACTCTGCTGCATTAATTCAAAATTGGTGTGGTTTAAGGATGAGACTGTTAACACAACCACTACACAGAAGGTGTGAATCTAGGGTGACCAGATGTCCCGATTTTATACGGACAGTCCCGATTTTTGGGTCTTTTTCTTATAGAGGCTCCTATTACCCCCCACCTCCCGTCCCAATTTTTCACACTTGCTGTCTGGTCACCCTATGTGAATCAGTGGTGTATAAGCACATTCCTTGGGTCCTACAGTGATTATTACTTTTGAAAAAATACATTCATATTGTCCAATACAATGGAAAGAAGCAATATTTGACGGTTTGAACAGAGGACTGGAAGTCAGATCTCTTGAGCTTTGCTCCTGGTTCAATCACAGATCTGTTATGTGACCTTGGGCCTGATCTTTTAAAAGTGCCTAAATTCACAGACATGCTCTGAGGCTTAAGTCATTAATGTTTGTAGAATATTGTGGGATCCTTCATAATATCAATAAATAGATAGCACGTGATTGAGAGTTTTATTGCCAATGAAGTGATGGCACATAAACTGCGAATAGGAAAACACTTGCTATCATGGCTTGAAATTGCTTTTAAGTCAAACATTTGCATCCCACCTATTTTATGATAAAGGAGTATGCACACCAAGGCAGGACTTGAAAAACTGAACTAGCAGGTAAAACTTTTCCTGTACGCAAGAAGCCTGATTCAACAATTTCTCCAGCATTCAAACTTTCATGTTAAAAAATCAAGGTTCTAATCCATATGGTTGTGAAGATACCTTTTATATGTAAGAAAATGCAGTGCTGTCTTCCTGAGGTTGCAGGCAAATGTCACAAGTTTCTCATCAGCTGCTCATAACTTTCCCAAACAACAGCTGAAGGAAATTAACCAGACTCTGGTCAGCTTCACAGGTGTCATTCAGAACCTTGTGAGCAGAAGTGACACTGTCATGAATCAGGCCACGTTTTCTTAGCTGCTGTTCATAGCTTTCCCATGAAGCTGCAGAGGCTGCTACTGAAGATATTCACTCAGCAGTCAGGATGCTAAACAAGAGAAACAGACCCTTTCCCTTCCTAAGAGTTAGGAGGCACTGAAAGAAGGTGAGGAAAATAAAAAGAGAATTTATACCATTCCAACACAGTTTATCGTACATGTACTAGTTAGACGATCATGTAAAAGACTCATACCAACACAGGGTCTAGGGATAGCACACTGGTATCTATCCCACCATCTTTCCCCTTTCTAAAATCTGCACAGAGGGTTAGAGTTTATGCAATAGTGATACAGCCAGAACTGTCTGGTGGTCAGACCCCTTTTCATCTTCCATGTCAATCTCTGGCTAGTAGGTATAGTCCCATGGATGGTAACGGGGGACTTTTTCATGCAGTGAACTAATGGGCAATTTCTTGAAACAAGATACTATTCTATGTGAAGGTGAATACACCAAAAGATTCAGTTTGAAATAGTGTGGCCTGCCACTTTAATTATGCTCAAAAATAGCTGGCTGTGCATGAGTTACCATACATACAAAGGAGGTTGACCTTGGCTCATCTAATAAGCAACTAGTGCAAACATAAAAACCCTCTGAAGTTACCAGCTAGTTCTAACAATAGAAAGTACTCTGTAATTATTTTTACACAGTTTATCTTGTGATTTTGTTTCATATTAGTTATATTAGGGGAGAGCTGTGAAATTGTTCATTCAAGTATATGAATTTGACAAGAGGGCTATTTCGGGCGTTTTTTCTTATGTTAGGTAATCTGTCCAACTAAGAATGGGGGAGGGGGAAAGTCTGGGAGGAACATTAAATATTTTAATTCACTGAAATGTCTTGTCACCGGATAATTTAGCTGCTTCTTAGTGTTCCAATAATTGCTATACCTAGAATTCTTATCAATGCTCTTAGACAACACAAAGTGAAACCCTTTAAAGATGCTAGCTCACTTCATTGTCTCATTGAAAGACAAAGCAAAAAGGGGTTAAAATGGCCTCCAATTCTGACCCAATTTGTGTTGGGTATGTTTTCCTTAGTACTCCAGGTTTAGTTATTTCATCTGAACCTGGACTCATGCTAAAGGATAAATGGGGAAGGAGGGTGCACTTACAAGGTATGCCAGTATTGATACATACAATATTATTCAGTTCACATATTTTTCCACAGCATTTACCAAAGAGCAGCATCTCCTCATCTTCTAACTGCACTTGAACCAAAGCTGAAAGAGTGCTTCAGTACAAAACAATCACAAGTCTTCATGAGTAATATGCATACATCTTATTTGATGCCCACGATATCTTTCATGTATATAGCACTTTTATCCCAAGATACTTTGCCAACCACAGATATATATAAAGAGACAAAGATATGAATTGTGCATTGCCAAGAACTCAAGGATTAACAAGCACTCTTACTCCTGAAAAAGTGCCATAGGATCTTTGATTTCCTTTTCAAAATAAAAATGTGAGCATGTGTGTTTTTTCTTCTCTTCCCTGGAAAGCTTTTGTGTGATAGAAGGCAAGAAAGGCCCAAGTCCACTGCAAAAGTTCCTGGAAAAATTGCAAAAAAAACCCTTTGGCATTACCACCAGTTATCTTAACCCAAACCTGCTTTCCTTAAATATGCTAATTGCCTGTGCTTTGAAGAACAACTAGCAGTAATAGTTCTGTGAAGATGTAATAAAAATGTGCAACCACAGACTGAAATATAAATCAAGTTAAGCAAATCAAAAAGACCAATCAAAATGGATTACTTACAGTTCTGGTTACATGACTCATAAAGGTCTCAGCGTTATCGGGCTGTTAAGAATAAAAATAAATGATTAAAATCAATTTAATCTTTTCCAATATTTTTTAAAATTCATGTTTAAAAAAAGCTTCCCTCATACCTCTCCCACCGAACAAAATAAATCATTCAGGCACAGAAATGATTAGCAGTGTTATCAACAAGCAAATGTCACTGAGACAGACACACAAATGGAAATTAATCTTACGTTGTGCGAGCTTCTGAGTTCTACTAACTACAGGGGCTCTCGTATTCCAAAGTTCTGGCATACAGTTACTTGTACAATAAGAGAGGACTAACATGTTGGAGACAGAATAACAATGTCAAAGAGTGAATTTCCATTGTGGTATGCGTGATTTAGCTGTGCAACTCCCATTTTACCCTTTCACCTTCTCATTCTTTGCTACCAGATGCAAAACACATTTATACGTGCGTACTAAGGAGGGAAGTTAGGTGTTACCCTTTAGGTGTTCGTGGTGCTAAATCCCACACACAGCTTTGAAAATGTAGAGATTCATATCTATTTTAGTTTAGAAATAAACTCAATTAGCAACATTTTTATTCTTTTTATTTAAAATAAAAATTAAAGCTAGCCTATTAATCAATATGGACAAAATTCTGCCTTGACTCAGTGGGCTTGACTGACTACACGCATTACTCCAGACTTATGCCACTGTAATAATCAATAGAGTTACACTAGTCTGCAACTAGGGTAATGTAGTGGTGATCAGACCCAATGACTACAATGTGTTTGCAAAGGATTGCATTCAGGGCAGAATTTAGCCTCTCAGGTGAGAAGATACATTGTTTAACGACTTTGCAATATGAGGTTACAATAGGATGGCAGCAGAAACATTTTATTTTGCTAAACACACAGCAGAATTACTAGAGCCAAGCAGCCTTCACATATTAGAGAGAGAAATTTACCAACTTTTAAACTAAACTAATAATGCCTATGTACAAAGAGCCCATCATGCATAAAACAGCAGTCAAGCTTTACACCCTGGAAAGGCTGGATTCTGCGTAAAATCTGCAAAGTCAATTTTAGACATCTGGCAGAGAAGAGCTCAAAGAAAAGGTGAAGGTAGATATTTTGCTTTTGTAATAAGAGTGTTATAATCATAGTTTATATTCATCTGTGCCTTCTGTCCTAAGGGATCCAAAATCACTTTCTAAACTGTAAACCTGATATGCAAATGCTATACAGAATAGGGATCACTTCATCCATCACTGAAATGCTGTCACATCTGGGGTAAAATATGGCAGCTATTAAACAGCACTCAGCAACACTACACAAGACCTTAGGACAAGAAATGCAAAACAATAAAATATCCAATTGCAAGTTCAGTTTTATCCTCTCCAATTAAAGTACAGACTAAAGGGATAGGGAATGAGGAGATGAAAGTAGACAGCACAACCCTTCTTCTCACCGTCATAGCACTTGCGGACACTGAGCCATGCACTAACTCAGTGTTGAGTAAAGAGAATTCAGTCTTGAGACACTTACTTAATCTGAAAAGAGCTCTCCAAGAAAAAAGGTGGTTTCATTGCTCAATCACATCTCCACTGAAGACCAGTTCCTGATGCTGGGAAAACACTCAACCCAGTTTAAAATGGCACAGGCACAGTAAGAAGAAAAAGAAAATGTGATTCCTTCTGTTGAATCACCTTGCTGACTAGGGTGAGTTTAACCTGCAACTTCAAGGCTTTGAACAAGTTTGCAACTTGATCAATGTTAACTATAAAGACTTTGCAAAATGTAAACACACGAACACAATGTTTGCACAAGGCTAGGAGTACCAGCCACTGCCCAAGAGAGATTAGAACTGCTCCAATATACTCGCATGACCAGGAACTTGTGCCACTCGACCAAGTCATAAGAGAATCAGAATGTGAGAGAATTGCAAATCTGACTCCACGGATTGGCAAATGAGAGCAGCTGTGACCTGGAAGGTGCAGTTTTATTATTTTCTGTTCTGTTTGCTGGGCAGTCACCGGAGATCAGAGTCTTCTCTCATTAGAAGAAGAGTTTCTACCATCTTCAGGAAAGAGGAAATATAATCCTGCTGGAAGTTCAGATTTTATCTTAACTTCAAATGCAGTTTAATGCCTGAAGTACGTAAAATACACTTATTAGCAGTACCCACTTAATGTGCCTGCATAGAATTTGACAGCACATACATCCTGCACTAAGCCATAACCCCTCTCACAGCTCGATAAAGATTAACAAGGAACACTTTGATACACTGGTAGCAACAAGGATAACCAGAATCATTATGATTAAATAATTATCTGAATTAGTATTAAAAAATTAAATCCCTAACAGAGCAGTCATTGTACTGAAAAGTCATGTGGAAATAATTCTCTGTATAAATGCCTAAAAGCCCCCTGCCCCTCCACTTTCAGCATAATGGTGGCTAATATGAATAGGAACTGATGCACAACAGCAGCGACAGAAGCTTTTTATATACAGGAGATAGGTGGGGCAGAGCAGCTGTAACAGCAAGGGTGTCTTTTCATTGGTTTTAAAATTCTATTTTTTTACAATTCTTCCTTAGAAACATGAAACTAAAAGCAAAGTCGTCTCTCGTAAACTAAGCATGTCCTAAAGTATGCTGTCTGCCTATGGTCCCCTACAGACCATATACTAGCTGAGAATGGTGCAGTAGCCCTCTGGCCACACCCGTGTTTCTCCAGAACACCCCTTGCATGATCTCTGTGTTGGATCCTCCAGGAGCAGGGAGAGCCAGCTGTGCCAGCTACCAAACTCTGGAGGAATCCCCAGCTGGGGAGTGCTCTGGATTATTCACAGCGTCTTTGTGCTCCCAGCTCAGTTCCAAAGGGTCAGACCGTGTCATGGAATCTGTTCCTTTAGATACTGTGTTGAAAAACGATTGGGCACAATTTGTCCGAGATTCTCTTACTCTGGAAACATGCCAGCACAGACTTATGTGTCAAAGAAATCTACTTGCAGCCATCATGCCATTAATAATTCAGCACTGGACACCATGCAGCAATTATGGAAGTTTGATGTCCTTATAAGCAAATGAAAAAGGACATTTAGAAAAGAGACATACAGCAACCTTAACCATATCTGTTGATGTACACCCTAGCTAAAATGCTCATTCAGAAAGAGACAGTAGGGAGATGGAAATTTATGTTGATCTGCAGAGATAAACAGGCACACGTCAAGGTTTTAGGAATGTGAATAAGCAATTTTTGTGCTCACACTTCTTTTTTCCAGATCCCATCTTTACAGTTTTGTATTTACATGACATATGCCACTAGTCAAGTGTTTGGGGAATTCCACCATCTGTTTTGCTCTTCCCATCACAAGAATGATACCCATACCAAAGTCAGTACTGACCCTCTCATAATAAAGAAGATGTCTTTGTGTGTGTGTGTTGTCATATGTGAAACAAGGCCAAAAGTCAGACTTGCCAAATATCTGACAGTTCATGGGAAGGCCTTGCTGTTTGGCCAGTGCTCCCACATAGTAAGCATGACATTCATGGCTTCCGAGCCAACTGTCAGAGGGGATTTTTAATGTTTTGTCTGCTTCTAAGCTTTTGAGCAGCCAGCTTTTGAGCATCCTTACTCATTGCACTCTCTCTCTCTCCCTCTCTCTCTGTGCGTTGCATTGCAGAGAGGGAGCAGAGAAGCCAACAAAGGGTGTGAGCAACTTCCTGGACTATCTGCTTCAGATGGCAGCATCAGAATCATTCCCTCTAAACCTCCTGGTTTAATGGGGAGAGAGTAGAGAAAGGACTGCAGGATGTGAGATGGAAAAGGCGACCGTGGGAACCAGAGTGGTGGAAGAGAGACCTTAGGAACAATAGAGGAAGTGATGAAGAACGAGGCAATGGAATATAAGGGACAGCAAATAGAGGACAGAGTGACAAGAACAGAGGAACAAGGTTAAAGAGACAATGTAGCACTGGAGAGAGCAATGGGGAAGATAATTAGCAGAACAGAGCCAGATATAAGGCTCAAAGAAGAATGAGAGGAAAGGAGATACATTGCCACTGCCAAAGGAGATACATTGCCATAGCTTCAAGTGGTAGCAATCAGACTCTGGTATCTGTCATCCAGTAGTCATCAACATCATGCAAATTAGAGAGACCTGCTTCACACAGACCGACAAAGGGGGATAGCTTGGCTCCATTAAAATCAACGGGAGTTTTGCCATTGACTTCAACAGAGCTAGGATTTCACCCTAGGAATTTAAACCAAGATTTTCAAAAAGAGCTAATGATTTTGGATGCCCAACTTTAGATACCTTAAGAAATTCTGAGCATCTGAAAATCAGTCCCCTTTGTCTTAAAATTCACACCCAAAAGCAAGGCCTCTAAAATCGCTATTCACTTTTGAAAATTTTGGCCTTAAGCTTTATGCAGTAGATAATGACAGTTCTGGCTACTATCAGATGTTAAAAGAGAATTGCCCCTCTTGCTGTAATAGGCCAGTCATATTTATAGAACTAAACAATTCAATACCTCGATAGGGTAATACAAATGTCTCAGTGAATAGCTAATTTGACATCTCAAATATATGCCAGTGTTGTCCTTTCTAAGAATATTAAATAGGTTACTTCTCAGATAGTAAATAGGTTCTGGCCAGATCCAGTGGTGTAGACAACAGGGGCATGCTGAGGGCCTCACAGCGGGAGTTCAGGTTTGCCATTGGGTGGGTGAACAGCGGGGTTAGGTTTTGATTTGGGTCTCAGTTCACTCCTTCTCAATGCCCACAATAGCACCAAGCCTTGGTGCTTTTCCCGTAGTTTCTCTTTGATGCAATTCCCCCACCTTCAGACACCAGACTTTCATCACCTCCTCTCACACTCTGACTCCTGTCTTAGACCTCACTAGCATTGCTAACCCTGTCATGAGGAGCTTTCTTCTGCCAGTGCTTCTGAATCTCTCTGCTGATCCTAATATTATTCCAGTCACATCTCATATGCAAACAGTCAAATTCTGGAGTCGTCCACGTGGAAGCCCCAGACTTGAAAAGAATGAGGCATTAGTGGCCAGCCCTGAGACAGAGACCTTGTCAGATATGAATCCGTTGGCCACGGGATCAGTAGTCCTCCTTAAGGGGAAGCCACCTTATCTACAGTCTAAGAGGAGGTCAAGGAAAAGAAGGGTTGTCATAAGGATAAGTAGCTATGATCATGTCTGCAGAAGCCAGAACATGGAGACGCAGGGGCGGCTCTAGCTTTTTGGCCGCCCCAAGCAGTCATGCGCGGGAGGCGCCCCGGAGCCGCGGGAGCAGCGGACCTCCCGCGGGCATGACTGCTGGTCCCGTGTGGCTCGCGGGTCCGGCGGCTCCGCTTGAGCTGCCGCAGTCATGCCTGCGGGAGGTCCAGCCGAGCCGCGGGACGAGCGTCCCCTCCGCAGTCATGCCTGCGGCAGGTCCAGTCGTCTCGGGGCTCCGGTGGACCTCCTGCAGGCATGACTGCGGCAGGACCGCCGGCCCAGCCCACTGCCCCCCGCGGCCGCAGGGGACGCCCCCTAGACGTTGCCGCCCTAGGCACCAGTTTGTTTTGCTGGTGCCTAGAGCCGCCCCTGTGGAGACGTGAACTGAACCAGAAGGCTGAAGCAAGGAAGGTGGTGTGTGGAAAGAGGATGTTAGTGAAGGATTTTCAGGAGCAAACCAGAAGTTTGAGGTGAGCTGATGGGTGTTTGTGGATGAGGGAGGAAGCCTAACAAGAAGAGATGGCAGAAAAATGCCAGTTTCTTTGTGGGAAATTTAGGGGAGATGGGAATTATTTTTTTTTTAAATTCATGTTAATTTTTTTCATTTTTTCTGCAAAAAAAATGAAACCAAAACCTAAAACCTTCCCATTTTTCTCTAAAACCAAAAATGTTTAACAATATTTGACTGAATATTTGGGGGGTTTGGGTTGGTCTTTAGAAAAATTAAGATATTCAAATAAAAACTCAGAATTAAAAAATAAAAATACATCATGTTCCATAAAAAATGGTTTTGATGGAATATTTTCAGTCAGATCTACTAAGAATTCAAGGGAGGGAGGGAAGTTGTTAGAAACTTAGAGGATGGAATTAGGTGATGGGTAGAGGAACTGCACAAAAGGGATCCAGAATTTGCTCAATGCAATCCAATTGGTTCAGATTATTTTTATATACCCCAGGTATTTATATGGCCTCCATCACCATAATATGTGAACACCTCAAAATCTTTAATATATTCGTGAGGTAGGGATGTGCTGTTACCCCCGTTTTACAGTTGGGGAACTGAGGCACAGAGACACCAAGGGCTTATCTACACGAGACACTCAGGCGAGTTAAGGCAAACTAAAGGTGTCAAGTCAACGCACATAAATTAAAGCATGTTAAACCCCCATATGTTTGCTCTCACTCAGGAATAAAGTGGTCTTAGTTCACTCTAACTTAATCCTTGTAATCACACACACCAAAAGTACAATATTTGTACATTCTTCCTATAATGCATTATCTGTATTCATGTGCACCCGTGACATGCTCATCACCAATAATAGCATTTCAGGAGCAGCAAACCCAATCCATCACTTTTTTCCTGTACAAAGTAGATTCAAAGGATGGTTAGATTCATATTCAGTACAAGATTAAGCAGAGCTTTGTTATGTGAAGTGTGGGATGAACAGAAATGTTTACAAGGCAGAGACTTGTTCAAGAGTAACATTTCAACTCCCTATTAAAAAAGCCATCTGTTGCTTCCTGTCAACAATGCTTAGAAAAGACCAACAAAAAAAAAAAAGTTCCAGTCCTAAAGGAAACTGGCTAATGAAATCAAAAGAATGGATCAAGTTGACTTAACCACAATCAAAGACACAAAAAATTACAACAAAAGAGAAGATAAGACCAAGGAATGCGCATCCACTTTCAAGTGAATATAGTAGGAGATCTCCTGTCCTCTTTGTTCATTTGAACAAATAGAAAGTTCCCTCACCTTTGTTAATATTTAGATGATCAATAGGATTAACTTTGCATTTCCTTTTATTTGACTACTGCTTTAAAGACACCTGGAAAGTCAGGGAAATACAGCATTCTCCATCACTACATGGTTAACCGTAACTTTTAATACTATGATCCTTTTCAGGAAATGAACATGAGATTCAATCTTTGTCTGATCAGCATGTGATGAACTGGAGCAAAGACAGTTAAAGGAGACCCACTAGTCCAACTCTCCCCCCTCATGTACACACTCCATGTTAGTAAAGTTTACTTGTATGCAATCGTCTCCTTAGAAACTAGCCAGAAGGACAGAACAAGATTTATAAGTGTAGAGAAGTCAACTAGAGATCCTACCCAAGGTTAAAAAAAAAAGAATAATTGGAGATCTACCTATCTCCTAGAAGTGGAAGGGACCTTCATTGAGTCCAGCCCCCTGCCTTCACTAGCAAGACCAATTACTGATTTTTTCCCCAGATCTCTAAGTGGTCCCCTTAGGGATTGAACTCACAACCCTGGATTTAGCTGGCCAATGCTCAAACCACTGAGCTATCCCTGGGCTCTCTGAAAAAAAAAAGTCTGACAAGTTAAATCAGCATGTGACTGCTATCAAGACACTGACTGAGGGCAGAGAAAGTGGAATAAGGTGGCATTGATTGAGGGAATCATTTTATGATAACACCGAGTAAAACAGAGTCACCAGTTATACAATAAAGAAGTCATCGCTGAGCCTAGCTAGTCAATATTTAATCTGAAGTTAAAATATTAATCCATTCTTAGCTCCCCCAAGTAGAAGGTTAGGAAATGTTTTGCTAACAAACATCTATGTTTATTAAACAAATTTAAACTAGAACAAGACTTGCCTCCAAAATTAATGCTACAGAGGTTGGTTTTCTTTATTGAAAGACAAGTAGCAGCCCTCCTCGGCACTGTAATGTTTAACTCTGTATTTACTGAGTATCTATGAGAGTATATTTTGCTGAAGTTAAAAAAAAAAGCCACAACACAGAGTATGGCTGATGTATATTTTACAGATTTTATTGGGAAACTGATAGGCTTAGAGACAGCTTTTCCTCCCCATACTTTGGATGCTGAAAGTACTTTAAAAGGAGGGCAAAAAATATGCTTAAAAAGCTAAATCCTCCAATCGATGTTGCAGTTCTGCTCTTTTTCTGTACACAGAACTGTCATTGCCAGAAAGGGAACCTCTGCACATGGACTGATTGGAAAATATGCTGTAAAAGCAGAATGAAGAATTTTGCCTGGATCACACATGCTTCTTTTCATTCTGAATGGTCCATGGACAGCAAACCAGAGAGCATGTAACTCTATTTGCATGCCCATTAAAGGCAAATGTACATGAAAGTTTCCTGTGGCAAAAGAATATGAATGCCACTAAACAGTCTGAAACAAGTTATTGTTTCATGCATAAAAATACTTCACACCCCAAATGTTACCATGAAAACGGAAAAGGGGGAGGACATGCACTGTGTCTAGTGACACAATCTTTAACAAAGACTGTGAATGGCTAGCCAACTACAAAAGCAGTTTCTTCTCCCTTGGTGTTCTCACCTCAACTGCTAGAAGAGGGCCTCATCCTCCCTGATTGAACTAACCTCGTTATCTCTAGACTGATTCTTGCCTGCATATTTATACCTGCCTCTGGAAATTTCCATTACATGCATCTGACGAAGTGGGTATTCACCCATGAAAGCTCATGCTCCAATACATCCGTTAGTCTATAAGGTGCCACAGGACTCTTTGTGTCTAATGAATGCATCATATTGCTGGATTTAGGTTTTTGTTATTGCTCCCTTAATTATCTACATTGTAGCATTACAGAAAGGCATCAACTTTCTTCTAGTACTACAACAGTCATATTACAAACTGAGTCATGATAGGAACTTGAAGCCAACTTACAAAAAGAGTACAATCATTATCTGAACAGGAACAATTTTTATGGTGGACCTGGGAAACTACCCTGACAAGCACTGCAACTTTATTCTTCTGTGGTTCAATATAGTTCTATTCATGCCAATATCAAATATAAAAACTTTTTTTAGATGTAATTTTTGTGCAGACACTTTAACTGAAGTTTAGGAAAATTCCTTTTTTGTTGTTATAGTTGTTGAAGAACAAAGCACACATACTGAGTCTGATTTTCATTGCATTTTGGATGCACACTGGAATCTTGAATAGGATGCATTAGGACATGAACACATGGGACTTTATAGCTGCTACCTTTCATTTTTTTATTAAATTCTCTTTGCAATTCTCCATATATTTCTATAGCTTTCATGGAACAATATTGACTCCCTCTGGTGGCCAAGGAATACATGTCTCTAGTGGATATAGACTGTATGACATCTTTCAAAGGCAATACACCGAAATCTTATTGGGTTTTTATTTATAGACCAACAGAAATTTAAGAGTGGCTTCAGGCTAGGAGACTGAAGAGCTCTTTTAGCTCAGGTAGTAGAATCTCATGTTTTTAGATCAAGAGTTCAATGCCTGCTCCCAACAACGTACCTGGGGTGTGGCATTACATTTATTAAACACACATCATTGTAATGTACAAAGAGTGTGGTTTCAGATAGGGGAGAAAAAAAGCCATAGACTTTAAGGTCAGAAGGGACCATTATGATCATCTAGTCTGACCTCCTGCACAATGCAGGCCACAGAATCTCACCCACTCACTCCTGTATCAAACCTGTGTCTGAGCCATTGAAGTCCTCAAATCATGGTTTAAAGACTTCAAAGTGCGGAGAATCTTCCAGCAAGTGACCAGTGCTCCACACTGCAGAGGAAGGCGAAAAACCCTCAGGGCTTCTGCCAATCTGCCCTGGAGGAAAATTCCTTCCCGACCCCAAATATGGCGATCAGCTAAACCCTGAGCATGTGGGCAAGACTCACCAGCCAGACACCCAGGAAAGAATTCTCTGTAGTAACTCATATCCCATCCCATCACAGGCCATTGGGCATATTTACCGCTAGTAGTCAAAGACGAATTAATTGCTTAGATTAGGCTATCCCATTATACCATCCCCTCCATAAACTTATCAAGCTTAGTCTTGAAGCCATATATGTCTTTTGCCCCCACTACTCCCCTTGGAAGGCTGTTCCAGAACTTCACTCCTCTAATGGTTAGAAACCTTTGTCTAATTTCAAGTCAAAACTTCCTGATGGCCAGTTTATAGCCATTTGTTCTTGTGTCCACATTAGTGGTATTTATCCCTCTGATATATTTATAGAGAGCAATCATATCTTCCCTCAGCCTTCTTTTGGTTAGGCTAAACACGCCAAGCTCTTTGAGTCTCCTTTCATATGACAGGTTTTCTGTTCCTCAGATCATCCTAGCAGCCCTTCTCTGAACCTGTTCCAGTTTGAATTCATCCTTCTTAAACATGGGAGACCAGAACTGCACACAGTATTCCAGATGAGGTCTCACCAGTGCCTTGTATAATGGTACTAATACCTCCTTATCTCTACTGGAAATACCTCGTCTGATGCATCCCAAGACCGCATTAGCTTTTTTCATAGGCTCATAGTCATCCTGCGATCAATCAATACTCCGAGATCCTTCTCCTCCTCTGTTACTTCCAACTGATGTGTCTCCAATTTATAACTAAAATTATTGTTATTAAGCCCTAAATGCATGACCTTGCACTTTTCACTATTAAATTTCATCCTATTACTATTACTCCAGTTTTACAAGGTCATCCAGATCTTCCTATATGATATCCCGGTCCTTCTCTGTATAGGCAATACCTCCCAGCTTTGTGTCATCCGCAAACTTTATTAGCACATTCCCACTTCTTGTGCCAAGGTCAGTAATAAAAAGATTAAATAAGATTGGTCCCAAAACCGATCCCTGAGGAACTCCACTAGTAACCTCCCTCCAGCCTGACAATTTACCTTTCAGTATGACCCGTTGTAGTCTCCCTTTAACCAATTCCTTATCTACTTTTCAATTTTCATATTGATCCCCATCTTTTCCAATTTAGCTAATAATTCCCCATGTGGAACTGCATCAAATGCCTTACTGAAATAGTTCCACATACAGAAATGGGAAATCTAGGGGGGGGAAAGATTGTTAGAAAAAGGTTAAATGATCAAGTCAAAAGTACTGCTATCTCTGTTCCCTCCTTAATTCATAACTACTGTATGTAGATATGTGCATCCCAAAAGAGCGACCACACTTTAACTGTGTCATTTAATTTGAACATCTAGTATGTCTGGTTTTCTGCTCATCACATCTTTATATTGCTCAATTTGTTTTTTTATGTTGACTTTTATGTATGTGTGAGATAGTCTGAATCACATTCACTTCCACACTTACAATAGTCAATAACATAATAATACTGATCAATAAACACAAAAATGTTACCACCTCAGATAAAATACAGTGAGCCCCATGCTTGGAGCTACATCAAAGGGGAATATGACCCCTCTGTGACATGCACTCCGAACACCAAAGAAAGCCTTCCATGGAAGTTTTGGCAGTAGGGAATTGATGATGACAAGGTAGGCACTGGAGAGGCAAATCTAAACTCTGTCAGATATCCTTATCCCCATTCCCACTCCCCAAACCCTTCAATCAAACCACAGAACGCAGCAACATTACTGCTGTTTCCCTTTCCATGCTGTAGACCCGCTCCTGGTAAGGGATTCCAGGGTCAGCAACATGTTGAGGGACTCCTTGGCAACATGGCTCTGGAGAGACTGGTGCTCTCTTGCAGAACAAGAAGACAAAGGCTGGGTACCTGTGCAGAAGTAAGGTACCTTTGCATGGATGCCCTCTGCCTCTAATGGATTACCTAAAATCTCTGATCATCTCAGGGAATCCACAAACTCAAGTAGTGGAACCCCTCAATTTTTTTGAGGGTGGAAATGGAGGAAACAAAAGAATCAGAATGAACCTGCAAGTGCAAACACATGGAGTTTCAACTGTCCTATGAGGGTTATGGCCACTTACAAGGGCACGGAGCCTAGTACCTGGAAGGGGGTTGGAATACAATACTTCCCTATCAACAATATGGTTAGTTAGACCGCTCTTTAGTTCTCTGTGCCTAGGTTTTTCATGGCTCTAAAATTCTCTTACAGAAAAAAAGAAAAAGAAAACAACTATAGCATTGAAGGAACGAACAAGCCATAGCTGCTTCAAATTCAGTTCAATCAAAAGAATTTGATACAATTTTCCAGTGACATATTTACTGATTTCAGCTGGAATCCAGCATCACATCTGGCAGAGATGAATAGCTGCTCATTTTCAGTTTTAAGTGCAGCTTGGTCACTATCATCATACTCCAGAGGATTTGAAGGTCACACCCGATTAAAGAAAGTTAATGATCCCACATCTTCCAGTACTCAGATCCCACTTAGAATGAAATCGGAGAGGCCAATGCTTTAGCTGTAATCTGAGGCTATCACCATACAACAAATAGTGCTTCAGTCAAAACGTACGAAGAAAATCTGTTTCAGGGTCGTATTAAAAATGGACAGACTGCAGTCTATCGGAACGTGGAAATGCTTCTGTATTTTTCATGGGAAGAGATAATTTAAAGTAAATGAAATGGAATGAGGATAAAAAGCCTGACAGTCATAGCTGTTCAAAAAGGGGAAATGCAGGTGATCTACAATCAGTCAACAGTTTGGGGAGGCAAATATTCACATAACCACATTGAAAGCTGAGTTAAGAAGTTCTTGGTAGAAACAGCCAAGCTTCCCTTAAACCACAGACACAAAATAAAATTCTCCCTTGGGTTTCTCCCCCTTTCTTTTTTTCCCCTTCCTAGTCTCTATTTTAACTCCTATATCAGAACAGCGTTTTCACTCAGAGTAACTTGAGCTGGTTTTGTCACCGTTTTTAAATGTTTCACTTTAGTTTCTCTCTCTCTGTCTCTCTTCAAGACATTTTCTGTTCTCATATGGCTCTTCTCCCCCAATTATATTTATCTTTCATGTTCTGTGCCTTCTCCTTTCCTTTCTCTGTCCCATTCTTTCCCGCTTACTTCCCCAATCCTTTTGGGATGAGACCAGAGCCCAGGTTCTGCTCACCGTCCAAATGGGGGCGATTATTTTGGTAAGTAAGCCTGAAATTTGAAGGTGCCACCCTTCAAAGATGGCCAAACTGGCAGCACAGATAAAGAACTACTTAAGTGAGAAAATCGGGAGAAAACAGAAAGAGAAGGCACCAAAAGAGTTAACTTCCATACAAAAAATAAAGTTCCGTCTGTGGATAGGTTATAATAAAGCATGCATAGCTGGGTCAGTGCACTCTCAGCTTCCACTGTTACAACAGCTATTTATTACAGTGATGTCAAAATGGCAACACTGCGAGGTATGTAGAATGTTTTGGCAACTAGCTGAAAAAAAGATGAAGGGTGCAAAAGTCAAGTCACGATTTTCCTGGTAAACATCACTGGTTAACTGTGCCTTAAACCTGACAAGCCAAACAGTGATAGAGCCCATTTAACTGATGGAGTCATTTTAAGATGTGAGCGGATGTGCGCCTCAAGGTTCAAGCTTTAAGTCACATTTAGTTAATGCAAGACATGCAACAGGATGTCTGAGGGGCCTCAGAGGTATCAAGTTTTGATTTTTTTTTTTTAAAGATACAGTACCCTGGCAAGCTGTTAGCAAAAGGACAACAGAACCACTGCAGGGGAAGGATGAAAATTAACGTTCTCAGTGCATCTTTGATTATTTTAAAATACCTCCTAGAATCCAGAAGTGATCTGGAAATAAAATCATTCATTTGATTTCTTTATTTTCTTAGCAATGGGTGAACTGAACAATCCTTGGAGCTTCAAGTAAAACCACAGAATGTTTCAGGGCCAAAATTTCCCTTTCTTTTCTGTTGCACTACAGGCCATATTAGGCAGTATGCCCATGTATTTGGGCTCCAGACCAGACTGACCTATTCTGGGGATGTCTGGGCTGGGTCAAGGGAGCAGAGAGCAGCTCTGTGCTCAGGACACGGCCAGAGCCCCTTGAGATGGCGAGTGGCTCATGCCAAAAGCTCCCTGAGGGCCCTCTTCTCCCTCTAGAAGCTCAGACAAGCTACAGGCATCAAAGACCCTTTACCACACTGTGCAGGGCAAGGGCAGGGGAAAGAGAACTTCTCTTAGAGGGTAGGATGGTTGGGAAAGTGCTAAGGGGCTATGCTGTCACTTATAGGCGGGGCAGAGGGGAGATCCTAACTGAGCCCACTGTCCCTTGCTGATGGATGGATTTATACAGTGTACACAGATACTCCCCTTTCTTCTGAGAACAAGACTTTCTGGACACTGATGTCGGCTAGAGAGAGCCCTCACAGCCAGAGATGACCAGTGCCTGGCGATAGTGGTGGGGCAGAGTGAGGTCAGCTGGATTCAGCAGTGTTACTGAGCACGCTCAGTGCATGTGAACATGCTCAGTAGCCAAGCAGCAAATCTGGGGGGGGGCATGTGACCCTGCATGCCCCCTGCCCCCACGCATCATCTCTGTTTGTGGCTGAGGCTCGCTGATGTACATGGGAAGGAGCTGTGCTATGGAATGGTAATAACCCCATTCTGAAATGAATTCCTAGACAGAATCAACTTTGCTGTAAACTCCAGAATAGCCCTGTACATCTCCTCCGAGCAGGTAACACACATATCAAACTAACCCCACCTGAACATAAATGCTTTCTTAATTCAGAGTGATATGGACACCACTGGAGTCTAAATTCCACCCTCAGTGTTCATCAACTGTTCAGTAACTTCCTTCTGAAGATTCTAAGATTTCCTTCAAGCAAGCTGACAAGATGGCTATTAATGACCAGTGTGACCCAGACGCCCTTTCGTGCCAGCTGGCATATGGTTCACTGTTCTGTAACAGCAACTCCTAACAGGCCTGAAAAACTCACTACACCTAGCACACCACTTTCATAATATTTATTCATAAAGAATATCATATGAGGTTTTAAATGAAAGCCGTGTCAAACTGGTTATGAATAGTGTTGTAAAATGTATGTACCGAAACTATGCAAGGAGTTGTGTACATATACCGGAAATGTGTTTTTATAGTCTGTATTAAGGCAAAGTTGATAAACAGTTTTCTGCCAGAAAAATTCACCTATCTCCGTTCACATGCAGATTAAGCATTGTAAGCTAGTTCTATGGAAGCTCCACTGACATGTGAAGTGAACAGGGGGATGGGAAGCCAAGGGTAGGGCTGGCTCTACCATTTTTGCCGCTCCAAGCAAAAAAAAGCAAAAAAAAAAAAAAGCTGCTCGGACTGTGCTGCCCCAAGAATGCTGCCCCTTAGCATGTGCCGCCCCAGGCACATGCTTCCTCCGTTGGTGCCTGGAGCCGGCCCTGGCCAAGGGGGAGACCAGATACTGGAGAGGAAACCACAGAGAGCTGCCCTGTCTCTGGAGGCAGACAATGAACTTTTGGGGAATGTAAAGGGAAGACAAAAAGAAAACCTGTTATTCTGCACCAAGTAGGTAAACAGATAGCATGTTTATATTCATGAAAATGGGATCCCAGCTATGCCTTGGTTGGAAACACTGCAAAGGACATTTGGGGTGAGAACTTAGCTTAGATGCTTATCCCTGTTAAAGTTAAGTTGAGTCTCTAGAAATCATGTTATGATTTTGTTTTATATGTAACCTGTTTCCACTATCCTTGCTCACAATCTCAATTTTTGATAATAAACTTATGCTTGTTTTCACTATAAATATAACTCAGTGCTACGGTATTGTTCAAGAAGTGGATCCTAGGCTGACTCAAACAAGCTGGTGTGTACACTACCCCTGGCAATAGCAGACCTGCTATTACTATGGGTGTTCAGAGGATAAGGGGCTGAATACTACAGTGGGAAACCTTCAAAGGGGCTCAGGGGCTGAGATACACCTACTGTTAACCTGCAAGTCAAAGGAAGGGCTGGCAGATCCCAAAGGAGATTGTTTGGGTGGCTAACAGGCTGGAGGTATCAGGGAGCTAGCACCCAATTAAGCACCAGCGAGTCTCCCTCTTGCTGGAGGCAGGGGGGAAAAGGTGACTTTCAGTCCTGAGTACCCCAAGAACCTTCACAGCCAGACAGGATACCAATTCCTAGACCTGGACATACACAAGAACATACAATAATTCTGTAGCTCAATATATATTCCACTGACTGTTGTGTCAAAGCAGTTCATTTGGTTACACTGCTGATTTCCCTTTATACTAAACACAAGCTCTTCTCAAAGGCAGCACAGAAGACCATCTTATTCCTTGGTATCATTTTGATTTTTAATTTATTTTCTTTTCATTGGCATCTTTCGCTCTCTATTCTTTTCTCGTTTCTTCCCTGATCAATATTCTTTGTCCATAATCTTTAAGCCAATTACTCCCCATAACAATGCTCTTTCCTAAAAGCAACTGAACAAAACTTCTACGTAACAGCTTAACCACTGAGACATTACACTCAGATAAGATTGTACCAGTGCACCAGCACAGCTCAGGTAGGATTTTCAGATCCCTTGCATATGTGTGTGCCAAATTGCCCTCCAAAGACTGGTTCAGAATCCTTGCATTGGGCGAAATGCTGCGCTAAAAGGCTCTAAGAGGTACTGAAGAACAGAACTCACAGCACAGGGAAAGGGGGAGCTACGGTGGCTTTATGCCACCTTGGTACCATCCCAATCCTGAGCTGCTCCCAAGGATGGAGAGGCTGGTGGCCTATCTAAATTATGGCTGCCTTGTAGGTCGCAGCACTGCACAGAACCTCTGCAATGCTACATGCTGTGGACCCATCCCCAACACATGCCTCCTAATCCCATTCTTGTCTATATGCTGGGGATCGCCACGGGGTTCTTACAAGTCAGTGCCTATGCTGGGGAATCCTCCCCTGGCTACAACTAGGGATTTAAGGGTCCCTTTACTCTGCTCCTTTCCCCCAATATAAATGGGCCAGAATAAGGGCAAGGTTCTCACCCATAATGTATATGGCCATGCATCCTTCTGATTCTTTTTTAATTTTAAATCTTTTTTTTTTTATAAAATTCAACTACATTTAATTTTCAAAATAAACAAATAAATACAATGAGACCACTCAAGATCAATTTTAATTCCTACCATCCATTATATAATGTCTCTAAAAAATGTAAGCAAAATCAATTGTGTCAAATCTAATCCAATTAAATAAAGCGCATAAAAGAACAGTTATTATTTTCATTTGACTTGGATTATAAGAGCTATAGTAAAATCTCTCTTTTCAAATCAGAGTAACTGAAATGACAATGTAAAGCAAGTAGTATGTGAACATCTAACAACAGCTGGCTTATATTTCAGCTCCTGAAACTCTGAACAGCTGCAGCGAGTTGAGGGCCCTGATGTCATTGCTAAGCTTCAAGATGCCTGGTTTATGAGAAACGGGGAGAAAGAGCTTCTTTGGAAACAAACATTCAAGATGAAAATACTCAATAAAATCCACATTCGGAAGAAACAAAATGTACGTAAATTTCATTGGCTTCAACAATCTACCAGCCAATACGCCACTGAGAATTGAATTTCAGTACTCAGTATAAACCACCAGGAGGATTATGCTGGCAACAACTATGTTAGGTTAGATGGATTTAATAATTTATACTATAGCCATGAATTAATTACCTCTATGTAGGAACCAAATGGTTAATCCTGGGGGAATTCTGCGCCACTCCGCAATGCAGAATTTTGCAGAAATTAATGTTGGTCACACACAATTTCCTTTTTTCCCCACTGAAATGGGTTGCAGAGATGTTGGCTGCCACTAGGGGCTGCTGGACCCGTCAGAGTCCAGCTCACAAATAGAAGACAAGGCAGGTTCCCAGCAGCTGCAGTTCCCAGAATGCCCTGAAGAAGGAAGGAGGAGGTGGCAGCATGCAGGGAACTCTGTGCTAGTCTGGGACCCAGCTGGTCTCTGGGGTGTGAGTGGGGTCTGGAGGGTAGGTGGTGTGAGTGTCTGTGCTGGGGGCCCCTGCAGGTAGGGGCTCTGTGGTGGGGGAGAAGGGATATGAGTTTCCAGTAACCCAGCTGGACTCTGGTGGAGGGGGGGGTCAGAAAAACAGGAACTGGGTTGTCATAGGGATTTCTTTAACTCTCTACCCCAAGGGGAATTTTTGTGTGTGTCTGTATTGTTAGACATAGTTGCTGATAGGTATTTTAAAATAAATTACCAAAATAATTGAAACTGGGGTGATTATATAGTGTTATTTTGACAACATTTGCAGAATTATGCAGAATTTTAAAATATTGTACCCAGAATTTTTAATTTTTTGGCACAGAATTCCCCCAGGAGTAAATGGTGTTACTAAAAACTGCATATTTTGGAATAAATACAGATAAGTTTGTGTTTAAGTGGCAAATCATAAATTGGCAAAACATGGGCTACTACATCCTTTCACTCATTACATCTCAAGTTTAGGATCTCTGCCAAGTGCTCTGAAAATGGGATGCCTAAAAAAAAAAATCACGTAAAGCTTGGGATCAGTACATAAAGTAGACAGCTCTGCTCCTCCTAAACAACAGAATTGTTTACTGCATTGGTAAAACTTGTTTGTGTAGGAAACAGAACTATAAAAGTCTGAAATTGTGCTGCAAAATCCTGCAGGATCTAAGAACCATCATAGACTTCACCACTTTCCATTCCAAGTGCAAGATGCAGATCTTATCACTTCTAAATTACTGGATAAGATCTTGTGCTGCAAGGTATGTGTTGTAACTATCTTTATTTTTCACTGAGTTCAGTTTCATGTTTGTACCACGAACTGGAGAATTGTCTTAGAAGTTGTCCGTTACTTATTTGTATTATGGTAGCACCTAGAGCCCCATCATGCTGGGTGCTGTACAGATTAAAAGAAAGTATCTGACCTGAAGAGTCTACAGTCTAAATAATCCCACTGAGTGTTCACCTCCCCTAATCCAAATAAAATCGGAATCTTCTACCTGCCTAATACCAGTAACAGTTACCTTTGTTCCAAGACTGCACTTTTGTGTCTACTTGAAACAGAAGCAGGCTGAGCCGGTATGACAGTTATATAGAGAGGTAACAGAGAAGTAACTGCTTGTATGTCACTTGCCTTAATGTTCAGAGAGACTATAAATTATGAGGGGTGTTTCCAAAATCCTTTCAGGGACTTGCTTTGAGGAAAAATTTGTCCTAATGAATTATTTCATACAAACCAACAGACTTAAAGAGTTCTGTCCCCTGCTTCCCAATACCCTCACCCTTTCATAGAGAAAACAAGGATGAGAATGAGTTAATATAGGCCATACCTGTACCTATATGGATCGGGAGAATCTAGTAGAGCAAGCCCAATTTGCAAGTCAGTGGTAACATACCCCAAAATGATCAGGAATATTGCTAAGAACCAGAACAAATTGAAGAAACTGCGGTTAGTCTCATTTGCCTGGACCAGGAGAGTTTCGGATGACAGTGCCACCTCAGATGGGATGGCATAATGAGCCAGGCCCACTATGAGGAGGAAAAAAAATCACTTCTGTTAACACTTTACTGTGTAAACAAGGGGCGCCAGCTCACATTTAGTCTCTTTCTTCCAAGTCCCATCAATCTGACACACAAAAGACTGTGCTTAGAATTTTTATTGATTTCAACAGGCCTTACATTAGGCCAGGGACTACAGAGAAATGGACTTCCTAAAGATGGCATGGCACCTTTTAGCGGTACCACCACGGATTAAAGAGCCCCTCATGCCATCACTAGTAAATGTTAAACTGCTGCTGCATGAGGCACACACAAAAATCAATGGAAAGCCAGGCATTCAGAGAGATTCTTGATCCCCAACTGCACAGCCGGGGATCCCTGAATCTTATGCCTGTACGAGATTTAGGAGCATGCTACAGTATTCATGTTTTGGCTCTCAACCCTTCAGGTTTGCTCAGCAATTTGAGAAAGGCTCGGAGAACAAAATATACGAATAGATAAGAAGCACATCCACACTCTCACAGACTGACATACAGAAACTGACTTCTCATGTAAACCTACATCCCCAAGAGCAGTCAGCCCACTGATGCTCGTGATTGGTAATCCATTATACAGATGGTAGTTCAGAAGTAACTCCAATTCACGTCACATTTTTAACACACACAGCAACAAGGGATTTTTTCCCTTCAAATTTTCCAATTATGCATAAAAACACAAAAGAAAATAGCATCCAGATTCTGCATTCTAGCAACTAAAAGATAGTCTTATGATGGTGGGTATCATGACAGATGTTCAATAAGACTAATATTGTAAGCTATAGATGTAAGGTAGGAAGGGGCTGCTTTTTTATTGCAATACTTTTATAGATTTTTATAGCAATGTTGTGCAGAGTCCCAACACCATAGCAGGGGATTAGCTCATAAATAAAATTATTGGGCCAAATCTAGAGTCCTCACTCAATTTTTATTAATGCCTTTGGTAACTGACCCAATGAATCACCAATTCAGTCTTTAACCATTTGACTATAATGAAATAATAATGAATAATGAAGCAGCACTTCTACAATGCCTTTTACCCAATTAGGGGTAAATATCATTATCAGCACATTACAGAGGGTTAAATTGAAGCACAGAAGTGAGAAGTGATTTGCCCAACCTTACGCAGCAGGACAGTGGTAGATGATTGTAAGGTGTGGGTGGGTATGAATACTTCTGCTGGTCTTTTAATTGCACTCTCCCCTGATTGATATCAGTACTGTCAGATTCACTTACCAGTTCGTAGTTGATTGGCAGGAAGCAGGGTTTCACCACCTGGAATAAAAAGAATAAAATAAAGAAATAAGATATCTCTGTCTTTGAGGGCCCAATCCCATGAGCTTTTGAGTGGCCTCAAATCCAACTGAATGCAGTGCAAGTTGAAAGTTCTCACCAAATCAGGCCCAGAACAAGGAATCTTATTTATAGGTAAATTTTCATATACGGCCTGACTCAGCCAAAGGCAGGAAACACAAATTACACTCTCCTTAATTGCAAAGAAAAGAGATCTAGGTTTGGATCTGCCACAGTGTTCAAAACCAGAAAGTCAGCTTGACCTGAATTGGTACATCAGCTCCACTTATACTGAAGTTTAAACACTTCAGATTAAGGATTCTATGGCCTATATGTGTTACACAAGACTTGTTCAATAATTTAAATACCAAAATGGATGGAAAACCAGGAACAGTGTGACCACATCAGACTATACTATCAGTCATGAGAAACAATTTTTAGTGGCTTTCTATAGCTATATAAAGGCTACTTCTATTACTTATGCCATAAAGCTTCTATTTGAGAGGACACAAATAGGAAGCTTTATGGAAACTACAGACCAATTAGTTTAACTTCTGTGCCAGGAAAGATAATGGAGCAAGTAATTAAGGAAATCATCTGCAAACACTTGGAGAAGGTGGTAAGGTGATAGGGAATAGCCAGCATGGATTTGTAAAGAACAAATCATGTCAAATCAATCTGATAGCTTTCTTCGATAGGAAAACGAGTCTTATGGGTAAGGGAGAAGCGGTGGATGTGATATACCTAGACTTTAGTAAGGCATTTAATACGGTCTTGCATGATATTCTTATCAATAAACTAGGCAAACAAAACTTAGATGGGGCTACTAAAGTAGTAGTAGTTATTAATGGTTCCCAATCCTTCTGGAAAGGTATAACAAGTGGGGTTCCGCAGGGGTCTGTTTTGGGACCGTCTCTGTTCAATATCTTCATCAACGACTTAGATATTGGCATAGAAAGTACGCTTATTAAGTTTGCAGATGATACCAAGCTGGGAGGGACTGCAACTGCTTTGGAGGACAGGGTCATAATTCAAAATGATCTGGACAAATTGGAGAAATGGTCTGAGGTAAATAGGATGAAGTTTAACAAAGACAAATGCAAAGTGCTCCACTAAGGAAGATACAATCAGTTTCACACATACAGAATGGGAAGAGACTGTCTAGGAAGGAGTACGGCAGAAAGGGGTATAGGGGTTATAGTGGACCACAAGCTAAATATGAGTCAACAGTGTGATGCTGTTTCAAAAAAAGCAAACACGATTCTGGGATGCATTAATAGGTGTGTTGTGAGCAAGACACAAGAAGTCATTCTTCCGCTCTACTCTGCGCTGGTTAGGCCTCAACTGGAGTATTGTGTCCATTTCTGGGCACTGCATTTCAAGAAAGATGTGGAGAAATTGGAGAGGGTCCAGAGAAGAACAAGAAGAATGATTAAAGGTTTTGAGAACATGACCTACGAAGGAAGGCTGAAAGAATTGTGTTTATTTAGTTTGAAAAAGAGAAGACTGAGAGGGGACACGATAGCAGTTTTCACGTATCTAAAAGGGTGTCATAAGGAGGAGGGAGAAAACTTGTTCACCTTAGCCTCTAAGGATAGAACAAGAAGCAATGGGCTTAAACTGCAGCAAGAGCGGTTTAGGTTGGACATTAGGAAAAAGTTCCTAATTGTTAGGGTGGTTAAACACTGGAATAAATTGCCTAGGGAGGTTGTAGAATCTCCATCTCTGGAGATATTTAAGAATAGGTTAGATAAATGTCTATCCGGGATGGTCTAGACAGTATTTGGTCCTGCCATGAGGGAGGGGACTGGACTCGATGACCTCTCGAGGTCCTGTCCAGTCCTAGAATCTATGAATCTACGACACATTATTCCTGATCATCCTCCAACTTTCTGATGTCAGCCAAGGCCCTAGATAAGTGAGAGACGGTGTTGCCTGCATCTGATGTGGAGCTGATATAGAGCTGGGTTCATCTTATGCTGGCTACTGTTGGAAACAGAATACTGGACTAAATGGCACACAGTTCCGATCCAGTCTTCCAATTCCCGCATTCGCTGGCATTTTAGTCCATGCACTTTCACACTCTCTTGTTGTGGCTTTCATAGATGCTGAACAAAATGGGGGAGAGGATGGATCCTTGTGGCACAGCACAGGCCAGAGCTCTAGAGGCAGATGAGTATTACATTATTTCCTGAATAACAAATGTACACAGACAGCTCTGCTTTTAATTCTGGGTTTATAATTTCACAACAGTATACCTGATTCCTGTGAGGTCTGAGCAAGATGAGCTGCAGAGGCTGTGACACAAGCTGAGAACAGAGCAGGGGAGCTGGAGAGCTGATGGAAGAGCTGCATCGTGAGGTAGGAGCCACATGGGCTTGTCTGCACGGTGAGCGAAGGGCAGAGCAGGGAAGCAGGTTGGAAAGAAGCTGAGGAGCTGCATGCAGAGTGGGAACCCTACCAAGGGAGGAAAAGTTGCAGAGCAGGCTGTGCGTAGCAAACATTACATCTGGATTCAGGTCTATGCAGGAAGCAGCAAGCGACAGAGTATAGAGGAGCCTGAAGAGAACTCAGCAGCTAGTTCAGTATCTTAAAAGAACAGAAACCAGAAGAAGGTTACTGCAGACAAAGAACCAGAGTCACTGGGGGAGTGGTCAGTATGTTCCATCCAGGTGTTAGCCCTTTCTTTTGGGTCTGTTATCCTTGTAAATAACAATTATATACAGGCAGAGACTGCAGGGGACCTTACACCTATCTGGAGCCACATGCTATCAGGAGCTGTTCAGGAAGTACTGCTGCACAGGGGAGAGACCCGGCCCTGAACATTAGTGGAGCCGGGCCCCCAGGCTCTGAATATTCCTGGAGCATGGGCACCACAGGCCCATATAACTCACCGCCCCTGCTGCTGAAGCAGCAAAGAGACTATGCAGAGGGGCACTCAATGAGACACACGATATATTGATCCTGGCCTGGAAATCTGTGAGTTACTTATTTGCCTTTAATAGACTCTCAGACTTTCAGGCCAGAAGGGACCATTCATGATCATCTAGTCTGAACTCCTGCACACTGCAGGTAACAAAACTTTGCCCACCCACTCCTGTAATAGACCCATAATCTCTGGTTGAGTTACTGAAGTCATCAAATCATGATTTAAAGGCATCAAGTCACAGAGAATCCACCATTTACACTAGTTTAAACTTCCAAGTGACCCATATTCTATGCTGCAGGAAAAAGCAAAAATCCCAAGGGTCTCTGCCAACCTGACTCAGAGGAAAATTCCTGACCATCATATTTGGGGTCAGGAAGTCGAACCTTGAGCATTATGGCAAGACCCAGCAGCCAGACACCTGGGAAAGAATTCTAAGTATTAATTCAGAGCCCTCCCCATCTAGTGTCCCATCACCGGCCATTGGGGATATTTGCTACTAGCATTTGCAGATCAGCTACATGCCATCGTAGGCAGTCTCATCATATCATCCCCTACTTAAACTTACCATGTACAGTCCTGAAGTCAATTAGATTTTTTGCCCTACTGCTCCCTTTGGAAGGCTGTTCCAGAACTTCGCTCCTCTGATTGTTAGAAAGCTTCTTCTAATTTCAAGCCTAAACTTGTTGATGGCCAGTTTATATCCATTTGTTCCTATGTCAACATTGACGCTTAACTTAAATAATTCCTCTCCCTCCCTGGTATTTATCCCTCTGATGTATTTAGAGAGTAATCATATCTCCCTTCAACCTTTGTTTGGTTAGGCTACACAAGCCAAGCTCTTTGAGTTTCCTCTCATCAGGTAGGTTTTCCATTCCCCAGATCATCTTACTAGCCCTTCTCCGCACCTGTTCCAGTTTGAATTAATCTTTCTCAACATGAGAAACCAGAATTGCACACAGTATTCCAGATGAGGTCTCACCAGTGCCATGTATAATACTAACACTTCCCTGTCTCTACTGGAAATACCTCACCTGATGCATCTTAGGACTGCATTAACCTTTTTCATGGCTGTATCACATTGGCAGCTCATAGTCATCCTGTGATCAACAAATACACCCCGGTCTTTCTCCTCCTCTGTCACTTCCAAGTGATACATCCCCAACTTATAGAAAAAAATCTTGTTGCTAGTCCCTAAGTGCATGACCCTGCACTTTGCACTATTAAATGTCATCCCATTTCTCCAGTTTTCAAGGTCGTCCAGATCTTCTTGTATAATATTAAGGTCCATTCTGAGGAGCCCGAACTCTCTACTGGAGTGCCCCCAGTGGCCATGCTAGGAACAGCTGTGTTTCACCTGAAGTGTTGCACCTTGAAGCCTCCATACCTAGAACATTTACTTTGCCAGCTCTAGTAAAATACCCTTGCACTTAGCCATGTAACTTAGTGCTCACTGGGATCTATCTGTGCTAGCACTGCTAGGGCCTTGCAGCTGAAGCACCTACACCATTTGCCTCTGAGTCGTGAGACAGCTGGCGCCCTGCTGAGTCCCATAAGCGGTCTAGTGTACCACAGCACTGCACAGCCGTATTCATTACAATCTTTTAAAAAGCAAGACTCAATTTATGCAACATTGTAACCAGCAGAAATGAAGAGGTTGTCAAGTCCTATGCACACTGGATGGTGAACAACATAGGTAGAAAGAAGCAGAGTTGACTATATCAAACAAAACCCACTCAGGTCTCTTAACTCCTGTAAAGCTTCCATTCTAGAATATTTTTTTCTCCCTCAGTGTGGAAATGGCGTTTGCCTGGATAGCTGAGCCTTTGCTTGGGAAAGAGTGGTTCTCAAACTTTTCCGTACCAGGAACCCCCTTTAAAGCTGAAAAATCTCAGGACCACCCTGCCCACCATCCTCAACTCTCCCAAGCTAACTCCAAGGAAATGAACGCTGGCTTTCACCACCTGAAGCCTTTCTGTGACCTCTGAGTTTGACAGTCTATGGACTAAGTGATATGCAGACACATATTTTTCGCTGCAGATTTCATCATGGCTGCTGCTGACTTTTGCTAGTCCTCTCTGTCCAACTGAGCAAGCGTATTAAACAGGTGGAAGATGTTAATAAACTGTCGTGATTAAGATTCCAGTTGTTTGCGGTGAAGACAGCTTTCCTGCCTCCCTGACCTTCTGCCTGACATAGGCACATAAAATTGTATGTAACACCTTCATTCAAGGCAGCCGGAGCTCTACAAAAGTTAAAGGGCTTAATCACTTCTTTTACAGCCACAGCTGCACTGGGGTGAAGTGAATAGTTGCATTGCATGAGTGATGATGGCTGGAAGCCTTTCCCTGCAGACTCCAGGAGCTGTCATATTGCCTCCAAGTGTGCTGGAGAAAATGAACTCCCTGGGAATCCTGTCTAGGGGATCCATGCCCCTCCCACCTGTCCCCAATCAACCCTCAAGCCACCAAGTGGCACACAAGGGGTGGGACCCCACCTGTAAGGAACTGACCCCTCTTAAAAGAACTAACAGAGTCTACCCGCATGTCTGGAGAGCAGGAGACTGTATTATGGCTGCCATCTATGTTGGAGCAAAGGTGGGGAAGGGGCTCCCTGTATTGTTTTCCCCTCTCATTCCCTTGCGCAGTTGTGCTACAGCAGCCAAAATTTGGTCCAAAGCATGCCCATTTTTTCTAGGCTCCTGTGAGCTTGCAATTTTAAAGGGACACTCTCAATAAAAAATCAGACTTCTACCTACATTTGTGCTTTAGCAATTATAGTAAAGGTTATACTTTAAAAGAAAATAGGGGAAAACCCCCTTTTTCCCCCCAGTTTGTCTACTTTGCCCACTTCACAGCACTTTATAGAGAGTTTGTTTCCCTTGCCCGTTATGTGGGTCTTTCAAGGCACAGCAGGGGAATGAAAAACAGGAATATGTGATTGTAAAAGCACACAAATTTGCAGGAGGACTTAGAAGTAGGGGTATGTCTACACTACGGGACTATTCCGAATTTGCATAAACCGGTTTTGTAAAACAGATTGTATAAAATCGAGTGCGTGCGGCCACACTAAACACATTAAATCGGTGGTGTGCGTCCACGGTCCGAGGCTAGCATCGACTTCTGGAGCGTTGCACTGTGGGTAGCTATTCCATAGCTATCCCATAGTTCCCGCAGCCTCCCCCGCCCCTTGGAATTTCCGGGTTGAGATCCCAGTGCCTGATGGGGCAAAAATCATTGTTGCGGGTGGTTCTGGGTAAATGTCGTCAGTCACTCCTTCCTCTGGGAAAGCAACGGCAGACAAGCATTTCGCGCCTTTTTTCCCTGGATTGCCCTGGCAGATGCCATAGCATGGCAATCATGGAGCCTGTTTTGCCTTTTGTGACTGTCACCGTATGTGTACTAGATGCCGCTGACAGAGGCGATTCAGCAGCGCTACACAGCAGCATGCTTTTGCATGACAGCAGAGATGGTTATCAGCCATACTGTACCATCTACCAATCCATAAATTGGTAAAAAGATGAGCATGGCTACCAGTCGTTTTGCACCATTTGCTGCTGTCATAAGTGCCCCTGGCTGCTCTTAGCCAGGGGCGCAAAAGCCAAAATTGGGAATGACTCCCAGAGTCAATCCCTCCTTTATGGTATCTAAAAATAGAATCAGTCCTGCCTAGAATATGGGCAAGTGTACTAGAGAACCACTGTATCAGAGAGCACAGCTGCTCTGTGTCAGATCCTGCAGGAATGATGAGCTGTATGCTATTCACAGGGGGTGCTCCTGCAACAACCCCACCTGTTGTTTCCGTTCTTCCCCCAGCCTTCCTGGGCTACCGTAGCATTGTCCCCCCACTTGTGTGATGAAGTAATAAAGAATGCAGGAATAAGACACACTGACTTGTTAGTGAGAAATGAGTGGAAGGCAGCCTCCAGCTGCTATGATAGTCCAGACAGGACAGTAAGGAGTGTGGAGCAGAGGAGCCCAGCATCCCTCTGCTAGTCCAGGGGCAATTGAATCTTTTTTTTACACATGAAGGGTGGGGGCTGACAGAGCTCAGCCCCCTGTTGCTATGACGATGATGGTTATCAGCCATACTGTACCATCTACCATGAAAAATTAGGACCAGGCACCCTTGATCGACCTAACGGATGGTAGTCTGCATGGTTACCAGTCCTTTTGCACTGCCCCATGTGCCAATAGGCTGATGACGAGGACGGATACCAGTCGTATTGCACCATCAGCCACCCATGGCGGAGGGGAGCAAGGATGTTGGTATTGAGTGCTGCAGCATCGGGTCTATCTGCAGCATTCAGTAAAGATAGGGTGACATGTTAAAGAGTCAAGAGAGGATTGTTTTCCCTTTCACTTCTGGGGGTGGGTGGGGGGGGATGCGTAAATTGCCGAGCTATGCCCTGACCCACCGCGGCCACTGTGTTTGACCCTAGAAGCATTTGGAGCTCAGCCAAGAATGCAAATACTTTTCGGAGACTGCAGGAACTGTGGGATAGCTTGAGTCCTCCAGTCCATGAGCATCCATTTGATTCTTGGGCTTTCCGTTACGTTTGTCACGCAGCAGTGTGCTGAGCCCCTGCTATGGCGTCTGTCTGGAGATTTTTTAAAAATGATTTTGAATTTCGTCTTCTGTAACGGAGCGCTGATAGAACAGATTTGCCTGCCCTTACAGCGATCACATCCGCATGGTCCATGCGGGAGCTCTTTCTTTATTTTGATTTTTAACTGCATCGCCACACGTGCTGATCTGAGCTCCACGCTAGGCAAACAGGAAATATTCAAAAGTTCGCGGGGCTTTTCCAGTCTACCTGGCCACTGCATCCGAGTTCAGATTGCTGTCCAGAGCGGTCAGTGGTGCACTGTGGGATACCGCCCGGAGGCCAATACGGTCGATCTGCGGCCACACTAACCCCAATCCGATATGGTAATACCGATATTAGCGCTACTCCTCTCGTTAGGGAGGAGTACAGAAACCGGTTTAAAGAGCCCTTTATACCGATATAAAGGGCCTCTTAGTGTGGACGGGTGTGGCGTTAAATCGGTTTTACGCTTGTAAAACTGGTTTAAACGCCTAGTGTAGACCAGGCTTAGGTGTCGTACCTGAAACTAGTTTTAACTAACATATTTAAAATGGACCAAATTTACTCAAGTTGGCGGTGTCCCCTTAATCTCTATTATTAAATGCTTTATTTTTCAAACCACTTCAATGCTCAAAATATCAGTCTGAAAAACTCTCTCAGTATCTTGATTAATGTTATATTAGTTAGGGAGCCAATGTGGGCTGGTGGATAGGGTGGGGGACTCACAAAACCTGAGTTCAATTTCCAGCTCAACCATTGGTTTGCCAGGTGACCTCCCTGTACTTCAGCTTCCCCATCTGTAAAATGGGGATAATGGTACTGATCTCCTTTGTAAAATACTTAGAGATCTATGGATGAAAAGTGCTATGTTAAGATTATTTTTATAGTACAGACTGTGTTGTAATTTCATATTTCCAAATAGAGAAATAACTTCATACAGGATAAAGAATGTATGTGTCTTCCCAATTAAAAAGTGTTAAATTTTCCATTGAGTGACACATTTACAAAGAGAGTGCTTGCTTAAAGCTTGTCTATGACTTTACAAAATGATACCTATCTACAGAAGAACACAGACAGGTTTTATTCTCTTCACTAGACACATAACTCAATTTTTCCCAACTATAGTGCTAGAAAGCAAAGTTGCAGGGTCAGTTTATTCAAATCTAATATTACTGCAGTGCTGGCAACTGCAGGATCACTACCATATTCAACTGTTTTATACATTACTCACCCCCTATTATATTCTCTAGTGTAAGTGGATATAACCCTAAAATAATTTTCCTGACCACTCCAGAACTTACATTTACTGGTAGCTATAAGGCTGCCTAGTAATATACCCTGGCAAGTTAGAGTCACTCACTTGTCTACTTCTTCTAGTATGTTTATTCTACTAAAAAGTACATTACATAATCATTTATAAAATATCATATTTAAATATTTACAAAATGTTTTTCGATATCTATACATTTAACACTAATTCTTATGCAACAATATTATAAAAATGCTTAGGTTAACTTTTCAAAACTAGGCACCTGCTCTGTGCCTGCAAAATACATGCACGTGCACCTAGACATATAACCACACCCACAACATATACAAATTGCACATGCAAAAAATTGTGTGTAAACTACATGTTTTTGCATGCAGAATGCACAGTTTGTAGGCACAATTCTCTGCTTGTGCAAGTGCACATATACTGTGGATACAACAGGCCCCAAAATTAAGGAAAAGTTTAACAGCTTTAATTTATTGACTTAAATATTATTGACTTCAATGGAATTTAAGCATGTGCTTAAAGTTAAGCACATATTTAAGTGCTTTCCCCAAGAAATAATGTCTTCTTGAGCTACGGCCTTAGTTTTGAGAAGTCTTGCATTGATGCCGACAATATATTTAACAAAGAATTAATTTAACAACAAATTCTGTCTCCAATAATTATTTACATTTCCTGAGAAACCTTGGGTAAGTGTTTCTTTATCTCAGAGCCATGTAACAGTGTGCAATCAGTAACCAGCCATCACCTGAGATGACAAATATATTAACTTTAAAAAGCTGATAACTCGTTATTTGTTGGCTTTCTAACAGTGTACATACAAAGGAAAAAGTACATTACCGCTTGCTTTAAGAGCTGTACTATAGTGCCCCCCTCTGTCGTATTACAGCATCACTTGCTTGGACATCTGATGTTTGCATTCTACCACTACCTTTTATACAGTGCACCATTCCACCTGTACTCAATTTTGATCTTTTTAAAATTTGTGGCTGTGCCTCCTCTACAAGCCTTCTAAGACAAACAAAGAGTGAGCCAGACAGCTCCAGAGCTTGGTTTCAAAGCTTCAAGCTCCAATATCAGTCAATGCTCTCCTTGAAAATCTGCACACCTTATTTGTTTAGTTATATTGCAGCATTCACTCTGAACAACAGCTACCACCCAAGTAAATTATAGATATAACCTATAAAATTTTACAGTAGATGTGGGATATGACTGCAACAGGGTCCTATTCATTGTATATAAAAGTCCATGCACAATATAGACAAAATTTCTCGTTCAAGTAAAGCACTTTGACCTGCTAAGAGGCAGTATGTTTCAGTACATTAGTAATTGTTTTTAAAGGATGGTAGATAGAGTGAAAGGAATGAAAAATATAGGGCTCTGATAGTGCTATGTCTAGCAAAGCTTACAGAATTACAGTGATGTAAGGAGAGACTGATGACTTTTTGCTGAAACGACAGCAAACAAAGACTAGATTTGGCGAGAGTTAATGGAATTGTTTTAGAACCTTTATTTATTTATTAACAGCTCCAGATACACATTAACTTTCTTTGCTTGGAGTTTATTATTGACTCGAATTCCTTGAAAAAAGCACTTTGATAAAATGACCGAAAGGCTGTGTGATTTCACTTCAGTGTCTGAAAATAACGGTACCGTCTGCTAAAATACTGCTATTTGTCAGTGACTACATTTTCAAAACCAGGACATTTTGTGGTGCCATTTTTAGGATCTCTAAATAAGCATAAAACAACAAAAGTACATCTTGTAATAAATGTGTACTACTACCAACTTCTAACTCAAACACATCCATATTTCTCAGAATGGAGGCTTTATTTTAGTAGCTTAGTGTTCTAAATGAGTTTACCAGGAAACACTGAACAAGTGCTATTAGAATTCACAATGGCCAATAGATACTATCAGAGCTATTCTACACACATTCAACTTTTCCCTCCAAATACTTCACACTTAACACTCATTCTACTGGACTGTTTATTCCTGGTACACATAGCAAATGCTAGTCATTATAGTCAGTATAGAAATACTGAACAAACAATTTCTAGTTTATATATATGGGCTGTCAAGCAATTAAAAAATAATCATGATTAATCACGTGATTGAGCACGATTAATTTTTTTAATTGCCCTGTTAAACAATAGAATACCATTTATTTAAATATTTTTGGATTCTTCCTATATTTTTGAACATATTGATTTCAATTACAACACTGAATACAAAGTGTACAGTGCTCACTTTATATTAAATTTTTATTACAAATATTTGCACTGTAAAAAGCAAAAGAAATTATATTTTTCAATTCATCTAATATAAGTACTGTAGTGCAATCTCTTTATCATGAAAGTTGAACTTACATATGTACAATTGTGTAGAACAAAATAATTTCATTCAAAAATAAAACAATGTAAAACGTTAGAGGCTCAGTCCTACTTCAGCCAATTGCTCAGTCAAACAAGTTTGGTTACAATTTGCAGGAGATAATGCTTCCTGCTTCTTGTTTACAATGTCACCTGAAAGTAGAACAGGCGTTCACATGGCACTGTTGTAGCCGGTGTTGCAAGATATTTACATGCCAGATGAGGTAAAGATTCATATGTCCCTTCATGCTTCAACCACCATTCCAGGGGACATGTTCCAGAGGACATGATCCAAAGCAGAGTGCAACAATGCATGTTCATTTTCATCATCTGAGTCAGATGCCACCAGCAGAAGACTGACTTTCTTTTTTGGTGGTTTGGGTTCTGTAGTTTCCGTATCGGAATGTTGCTCTTTTAAGACTTCTGAAAGCATACTCCACACCTTGTCCCACTCAGATTTTAAACAGTGCTTCAGATTCTTAAACCTCAAATCGAGTGCTGTGGCTATTTTTAGAAATCTCACATAGTACCTTCTTTGCATTTTGTCAAATCTGCTGTGGAAGTGTTCTTAAAATTAACGTGTGCAGGGTCATCATCTGAGACTGCCTATAACATGAAATATATAGCAGAATGTGGTTAAAACAGAGCAGAGACATACAATTCTCCCCCAAGGAGTTCAGTCACAAATTTAATTAATGCATTATTTTTTAACGAGCATCATCAGCATGGAAGCATATCCTCTGGAATGGTGGCCAAAGTTTGAAGGGGCATATGAATGTTTAGTATATCTGGCACGTAAATACCTTGCAATACCAGCTACAAAAGTGCCATGCGAATGCCTGTCCTCACTTTGAGGTGACATTGTAAATAAGAAGCAGGCAACATTATCTTCCGTAAATGTAAACAAACTTGTTTGTCTTAGCGATTGGCTGAACAAGAAGTAAGACTCAGTGTACTTGTAGGCTATAAAGCTTTTTTTTTTTTGAGTGCAGTTATATAACAAAAAAACCCTACATTTGTGAGTTACACTTTCACGATAAAGAGATTGCACTACAGTACTTGTATGAGGTGAATTGAAAAATACTATTTCTTTTGTTCATAACTTTTACCGTGCAAATATTTGTAATAAAAATAATAATATAAAGTAAGCACTGTACACTTTTGTATTCTGTGTTTTAATGGAAATCAATATATTTTAAAATGTAGAAAAACATCCACACATATTTAATACATTTCAGTTGGTATTCTATTGTTTAACAGTGTGATTAATGACAATTTTTTAAATCACAATTTTGTTGAGTTAATCACTTAAGTTAACTGCGATTAATTGACACTCACACATATATAAACCCAACCATTTTGATTGATGAAATAAATAAAAATTGAGACATTTCAGAAGTCCCCAAAGGAGTTACTAGGAGATCATATGCAAAAAAAAGCCTGTCCCAGTACAATCTGGACCTATGGTCACTTCAGCTATTTGTCACTTCCTATGAAAATTCTCCTCAGCAAATTATAATTTTTAAAGGGAATTTTCCAGACCAAATTAGTGTATGGAAATTTTAAAAATTAAATTGAATTTTATAAAATTAAAATTAGGCTAAAACAGATTTAACACCTCTGGGTTCATGACTGTGTCTGTAAAAACCAGCAAAAATCATTCTACAGCTCCTTCAAAGAGCAATTAGAAACCAAAACATATTAGAATGGCCTTCAAATAAATGCAGTCTCATACATTGCATTTTGTGATGCCTAATTCTATAGTAAATTTGCTAAAGGAAAGATTGAGGAAATACAGCCAGAAACTCTTGAGTTCTAAACCCAGCTCTGACAGAGACTTTTTCTGTTGCCTTATTACATTCTCTGCTTCAGAGTTTTCTGTCTGATAAAATGAGGATAATACTACGCTTACCTACCTCAGAGAGGTGTCATGAAGGATTAGTTAATGTTTGCAGAACTCTTTGAAAGTAGAAAGCACTGCCACATATAGACACTGAGCATTATGATGTCTAAGCCATGAGCCAGTTCCTACATTCCTGACACAAGTAAAACTCCTTGTTGCCTCATTTGGGATTACAGAGCAGCGCCCTAGGTTAGCACCTTAAAAGGAAAGTTACATTCCTTCAGAAGACATTTTATACTTCATTGCATTTAAATACACACAAACTCCTGTGCACAAAACACCCATGAGGCAATAGAAAGAATTGTTTAATATTAAATCATTGGAACTGTTGGAAGAGAAACCCTCACTAACAACCTGGAATGTGTCTATTCTAAGAAATAAAAACGTATTGTTCACATTTCTTTGCCACCTGGAAGCTTGGTTTTTCTCTCCACAGTGTCTTGTTTGATTTGGCAAGGTCACACACTTGACCTATATTGAGAAACCCCAAAAAGAAAACTGTGAATATGTCAGCTTGCAAAAGGAAAGAAAAAAAGTTTCTTGTTTCATAAATCAAAGTCCACCTACAATTCTCTCAAGGGGCATACACAGGGGGAGACATTTGGTACCTAGCTCCATATGGTGCATTTGAAAAGAACAAAAGAGAAGGAACTCTTCAGAGCTACCAAAACCTATAGGGATTCCTGGATGCAGTAATGGAGGAGCTCTCCAGTTAATCAGAGACAGGTAATGACAGATCAGCATTTTCTATGTCGGCTAGCTCTCGAACTCAGATAATTGGCTATGCCCCAAAAGAGTCCAGAGGCAAAGAAATATTTACAAGAACCTAAAATGGAGTCTTGGGAGAGCATACAGTGATTAGAGCCAGTGACAGGGTCCAGGACCCTTATATTTTTCTTGACTCTCCCACTAACCTGTGTGACCTGAGGCAAGAGACTAATCCTATCTGTGACTTAGTTTGCCCATCTGAGCGAGGGGTATACTACTATTACACCCAAAAAGGGCTTTGGGAGGCTTAATTAATGCAAGATTTGTAAAGGTTTGAGATGCTTGGGCAAAACATGTTATATACATGCAAATTTTTATTCGGAATATCTTGGGTTTTGTTGGATTTTTTTCTTCAAAAGAGTGAAAACAAAAAACCAAATCCACTTTTTTGTCAATTGTATTTACTTTTATTGAGAGCCTCTACTTCTGCTTCCTTTGTATCAGGTCTGACCTCTTAAAGCTTAATTAGATACACATTCCACAGTGAACTCTGTTATCCTTTTAGGATTACAGACCTATTTATTTTGGTATAATCCCCATGAGAAAACATGCTTCATTTACAAAGTCAAACAGATCTTACACACTACCAGAAGGGGCTCTGGAAAGAAGGAGGGAAATGGCTCCATGGAAGTTTTCCTCCCTCAAGGGAATAAAATACAAGTACACACTGAATTTTCTTGAGAGAAAACAAACCAGATGTACATCAGACCTGTCTTATCTCAGGATTTTAGACTGACACTCAGACTTTGGGGAGATTTCCCAGGCTCTCTGGTCTGCTTCCAAAATCTCAGTACTTTTGTTGCTACAATATCAGTGAGGGACATCAGTGCCATAACTGCCATTGCTGCAGTGGGCACAACTATGAAAGTGGCATCAAAAGAATTTGAGGAGGAATCAGTCCTGCCATGATAGACTGCAGTGAAAATAGTTTTTGGAACCTGGACCCTCACTTGTCTCATAACTCACTTAAAATCAGTAACAGATTATTTTCCTGATTTGATATGTTAAAAATATAAAATGATTAATTGTACTTCTAATGGGAGAGGGAAACCAGAGAGGAGATAGAAGAACTCAAGCCAAACGGAAAATGCTATGCTTTTCAATTTCCCATCATAGGCAGGTATGCTGTACTCCCCTTGTTGACAGAAGTCTTATGCTTGTCTTCCAAGTACATTCATCACTATTTTGCAGTTGTAACCCAACCTTACACAGGGTTGCTTCCCCCACCGCCTCTAGTGGCTAGTTCTAAATACCGTATATATGAGTCTGCTGCAACCTATGAGCTATCGATCTTCGGTTCTTTATGTCGGGCAGTAGAACATACATTAAGACCCAGAAATCCTGGGTTCAGTCCTCATGGACAACATCAAAGGGGTGCTGTCATTTAAGTCTCTTCCATTGGCACGGTATAGAAATACTTTAAAGCAGGTGGGGGATAAATAGCACTTCAATATTGGCCACATAAATAATCTGTTAAAACACCCTTCCTCATAATATACACCAGATGTAGTCTGTTCACCATCAGATCCACAACACGGTGCTTCCAATTTACAAAACACTTTCAGAGATGAAATTTTGTTTTGTTTTCACTTATATCATCCAACTCCACACTTCCCCATTCCTACATTTTTATTGTGAAGAGAATGGCAGTAAAAAGGGGGTTTGTGCCTTTGATGACACAATCTGTTTACTATATGAAAAGATTTACCTTTAAAAGCTACTTCTCCAGAGTAGAAATCTAAGGAAGATGGGATGCTCTGGGGAGAAAAATCCCTGTGAGGATCTCCTTGTGGAAGTTCCCCCCACTATTCAATAAGGGAACAGGATTTACCCCATTCAGAAAAAGATGCAGCCTGCCCCACATCCAGTTTCCTTGGTGACATGGTTCCAGCTGTGGCTGCTCAGGGCCTCTCCTTGGGTTATGCAGAAAAGGGAATACAACACAGCCTAAGGATATAGTTCCTTTCCAGGTAAGGCCTACACAGATGGTGGAGAGATGATATGCATCCCCTGGCCCTTCCCACCTTGAACCTCACAGAGAATCTCCATCAAACCCAAGTTGGGGGGTCGATGCCAAGAAGGTGACTGAGCCACTCCCCTGCTTCACATAGGGAAGGGAAGACACCATGGTCTGATGGATAGAACATTGTATTGAGATTAAGGAGACCTTAGTTCTACTGGTAACTCTGCCACCGACCTGTTGTTTGTCACTTCACCTCTCTGTGGCTCTGTTCCCCCTTCCACTCTGTCTCTCAGATTATAAACTCTGGGGCAGGAGCTATGTCTCAGTATGTGTTCACATAGCACTTAGCACCATGGGGCCCCCAAGCATGATACTGGCCTCTAAGGGCTTTTCTAATACAAACAACAACAATCTGTGCATGGAGCACTCCTCTATGTGCATATCTGGCATATCCACTACCAGTCACTGGGCAGTGGCACCATTAAGGGGCAGTGAGAGGACTGACTGCCTGGGACGGTGAGTCCTGAGAGACTTTGACATGCCAGAAGGGAAGGACTACTCTGACCTGGCCGGAGGTCCAAGCCATGAAGCGGGAGCAGTCGAGTCACAAGCAAGCGAGATGGGGAGAGTGACAGAGTGAACAACTGCAGGAGGGTTGTCGGACTGGCATAGCTAATCCCCAGACGTAGCCAGATGGAGGCACCCTTAGCGGTGAGTAGAGCACTGAGTGACACTGGTCCTACACTTTTACCTTGGATCAATATTTACCTCAGGAAATTGGGGCACATTTTAAATCTCATTATAGTCAGGTAACTCTGTTTCAAATGCAATCTTTAAGGGAGGAGTGTGGGATACAGAAAAATAATGCCGAGCAGAAGAACTGAAGCATTGACTGAATAATATTGTTGGCATCATTTCTAAATTAATCACTTTTGCTGGGCTCTGTTACAATCACCATGTTGCCCTAGAACGTCAGCATTCTTCTAGGTTTGTTTGATCCTTCCTCAGTTGCAGAGGGTTGGACTTGATGACCTCTTGAGGTCCCATGCAACCCTACATTTCTATGATTCTTTTATTCCAAACCGTTGATGTACCAAGTAGGTTGGACAAGACTGGAACTGTGTTTGCCCCTACCTGTGCAGTGCATTCAGTGGCATTGACATGGTTAAATTATTTTACTCTCCTAAAATTACTGCTATAGGATTTCTGCCAACAACGTAACAAAAAATGGCATAGAATGAGAAGCCTTGATTCAGCAACATACTTAAATGCATGTCACACTTCAAACAAGGCAAGAGGTCCCACTGACATGTTGGGCATGTGCTTAAGTGCCTTGTTGAACTGGAGCCAGAAAAGGCAAATGAATGCCCAGCTTGATATCTTTAGGTAAAACCTATTATTTCTATACTTGAAAGAGTTGGAGCAAAATTCTCACTTATAGAGTATGCACCTGCTGAACTCACAGTTACAACAGAGGCACAAAAAAGTACCTCCATTCTGAGCTGGTAGCAGCAGATCCCTTCATCTACTCTCTTCCATCTACTCTGATGCAGGAATGCTCATCAACAAAGAAAACTCTTCTGATCTTCCCATCCAACAATGCAAGGAAGGATGCCCAGTCTGTTCCATGGTAGTTCTCTCCTTCATCTTCCACAGAACATGTGAAGGAGCTTTTCTTGCCCTTCCTATCTAGTTATATGTCAGCTTGCACAAGAGAACAGGAGAAGAGACTGCCATTGTCTTCCACCTGGAATTGGATCAGGGCTTTGAAACACAGGGTGCTTCCCCCGACTGCACTGCCAAAGCTCAAGTTCTTCCATCATTGGTTTCTATAGTTATTAAAAGGTCACCTTTACATAGGACTTACAAAAATAGACACAGAAAAATTCTAAGCATATTCTTTTAATTTGCAGATCAGCCTTTGCACATAAAATTTCCTGGTGTGATCACAGAAATACTGGGCTTTTGTGTGAGTGCACATGTGCCCCAAGAAATTGTGAAGAGGCATTTTTAGAGGCCTGCTGAAAATATAGTCCTAAAATGTTTTGCCTACTCTCATCACTATAAAATAATGTACAACTGATTTGATGGAGCAAATAAATATTTATTATGTACTGGGGATGAACTTAGAACTGTCCTGGGTCCACCTGTTATGAAGCAGTGGTTTAAATGACCAAATCTGATATATGACAGAATTGATCATTCCAGATGAGAGGAAAAGAAATATGTGTTTAAGCAAACTCTAAATGGTATTTACAGAGACAGCTTTCATCCTCTGTTGCAGGCCACAAGTTAAAAGTTCAGGCTTACATTGAGCTATGAGTCTTTTCACCTTTATTTATTATTTTATTCCTTCCATAAAAAACTAAATATTATTACAATATTCCTATTACAACACAGCATCTGTATAAGGGACTCTATAGATCTCTGACTTGTCCTTTTTGTTGAGATGTAATGTTATGTACACAGTACCTGTGTTAATGTCCCCAATCGAATTAAATGAAAATTTCATTGAATGTCATTCAATTCAATGCCATTGAAAATACCATATCCAGTAAAATACATCATAAAGCCTTATATTTTTACAGAACTTCTCATTTCTTTGGGTGGTCCAAAGCACAGACCAGCTTGCAGGATTGAGGACTAAAATCTCCCATCATTGAAAAGCAGCCATCTCTGGGGTAGAATGCAATCGCTGATTAACAGTACTACATATCAGTTTAAGAAAGGAAGCAAAGAATAATTATTCAGTTGAAACTGAACGAGGCATTAGTAGGAAATAAAAATAGTTGTTCACTCTATGTATGGACACCAGTGCTAACGTTGCTTCTCTTGAGAAGAACGCTATGGGAGGACTAATGACTATGTGCAATCAGGCCCCATTTCTAATGTTTTACATCTCATCCCAATGATCTCCCACAGCATGGTGCCCTTAACCTCATGCTGCAGCACTAGTGGGCTCAGAAGGAAGCATATCCTGTACTAAGTTACCAACACCACTCTCTCAAACTCCCTGGAGTATCCTGATTCAGGTGTTGCTCATTTTATGAAATGAGTTCACAGCCCAAAGTAATATGGCTGAAAAATGGTGTGACATCAGGATTATAATATAAAAATGGCAGAAGTTTGTCGGTTAATTCAGTCATTTCCAGTGTCATAATCTCAGCATCCAACAATGCTGCATCCCATGAAAGTCTTGGCATTAAGTTTTATATGTTTAAATGTGTCAGTTTTTAACTCCCCAAGCTTTTCAAAAGAATGTGACTGTCACAAAAAAAGAGACATAGGAGGGTTTGGGACAGAGGGTTATGGATATGTATTTTTTTAATGGTTTTCTCCATAAACATTGTTTGTTTTCATTGTGTTCGCATGTTTTAACTGTACTATATTTTTACATTTTTGTGAAACACTTGAAACATTTTTGTGAAACACTATGGGAGGATAAGGGGAGCAGCCCTTTAGAAAAAAATAGTAAAAAGTATATAAAATTATTATTAAAATCCTGTGTTACGATACAGAAGAGTACAAGTAAACACTGATAAGGCTAAATGTACAGCTCAGGCTTCTGATAATGGAAATCTTACAAGCTGTAACTCTCATGGTGTTTATTGAAATCACTGCATGTGTATTTATAGCTTCATACACATGCAGTATTCTTTGTCTGCCAGTACTTTCCAACAATGTTATTACTCATGTTTTCTTTAGAGTACTGCTTTGATTCCCTTTCATGAAAGTGGTAAGACATTCCCACACAATATAATTCTGAAAGTTATTTGGACTGTTTGAGTGTTTCAAGTCCCTCAGCCCTCAAACTCATGCCCTGTCCAGAATATTGTCCAGGTTGTGATGGAGTCCCCCAGTAGCTTGTTATGTTCACCTTCATTAAAAAAAAAAGTCTACAATATAACACAGTAATGGTCCAAATGCTACAGCTTACCATAGGATAGGGTCTATTGCTGTAGATAACTATAGGATGATTTTCACAAGGGCAATTGCCCAATTACTGTCACCATTGCTCTTCAAGAAGCTGAGGCCTTAAGAATGGTAATAAAAACTCATGAGTAAAGCTATGAGTATAAGTGTACTGTAAGAGCAAGCCACTCTTAAAAAAAAATAGCAAAAGGAATGGCTGGCAGAGAGCTCCAAAGTATTCATCGCTAGAAACCAGGATTCAAATGTGACATGGGTTATAACACACCCTAAGTGATTGTTCTAGGCAACATCAGTGTGAAACACATAATTCCTGCCTTCTTTGATCCCACGTGATGCCCTTTATAAGACTGACAAATTCTTTTTTCCCCTGTGATAAAGGATTCCTGCTTCATGAGGGAAGCTTGTGTTAGGTCTCCCGTGTCTATACAGAGTGGATTAGAGTAGGACAGAAAACAGAAGGGTCAAGGAGGAGATCCTCCCCTAATTCACCAAAAACAAAGCAGTTTTCAGACAGAGAAAATGTGTAGGTGTTGACGACAGATCCTTCATGTTGGAGAAAAGAAAATTCAAGTAATACACTTAAATTTACATGAAGAAAAAAGAAACCATGCAGTTAAGACTCTTTTCTCCCCAGCTATGGGATTTAGGAAGGTGGTGTTGTTTTGCTGATAAAAAGCCAAGAAATTGTACACTTACTGGTTACACAAAACAGCCATCTACTGTCTTAAAAAGTGAGATTAAAACTTATTTTTTATCTAACCATAATCTGCTTTAAAATGTTTTTTTCAATCTGAGGAAAGCACAGCAACCGACTGTCCAATGTACAACCCCAGCATGGCATATCTGCTCATTTAACAATACAGTCTTTATGCCCATAGAAAGCTTTTTCAAATCATTATGTCACTCTATTGCCGACAGTTTGTGGTCAGCCAGAACAGTTCATTAGAATGACATTAAATCTAATGGAGGACAAAACATTTTGCAGATAGTGGAATCTAGTATTACCTTTCAGAATCACTTCTAGGGGCAGCCCTGCAAAATCCAAAGACCATTTACAGCTGGAGTAAAATTTTGTAATCCTCTGAGTTTATGCCCAATAAGAAATAAACATAATTTCTCACTCAATCCCAAAATTTTAAATACTAACCTGGTTTTATATTTGTAATAAACTCCAAACCACAGGGTAAAAGCCCTTAAAGTTTGTAAACCTCATTGAATTTGTTCTGATTGATGGAATCCTGTTGAGACCATTCAAAAGTCAGAGTTTCATGTGGCTTTCACTTAACAGCTTTGGGCAAGCCTTCATCTGAGTTTTGGATTCATTCTAATCCCAAACCTAAAAAGTGTAGCATAGGCGAAAGAAGGGGCTGAACCCCTGAGTATTGAAAACAAAGGAAAATGTCACACAAGTCTTTGAAACGCAAAACCTCCATGTTTCACACAATTCTGCTGTTAATAGCTTTAATCTGACCTGATAACAATTGCATATATGGAGTAAATGAAAACACTGACCATCTGTACATTCCAAATCAGGCTAAACCAAATTTATTTTCAGTTTAACCAGCTCTTAAAGAAAAGTTATTTTAAAACAATAATAAATTAATGACAGTTAAAACTCAGGATGACTTGCATCTGAAGAAGTGGGTATTCACCCACGAAAGCTCATGCTGCAAAATGTCTGTTAGTCTATAAGGTGCCACAGGATTCTTTGCTGCTTTTCTAGTTAAAACTCAGTGAGGGTATATTGAAAGGATTGTCTAGTTTGAATCTTCAAGTTCAAATTACTGGTGTTTTAAAATGTCTCTTCCAGAAAATAATCATCTTTGTTGTGCTCAGCACAATTACCTGAAATTTGATGTGGGAAGAACTCTAAATTGGGAAATGCTACTAAATATAAACTGTGAAACAAAGGTAGAAAGCTTTTAGTTAAAACTGGCATTTGATTCTATTGTCATCACAGTAGTGGCCTTCTTTCTGAGAAGCAACATATGGTGTCATTTGAGCATAAAAGCTTCTATACCAGAGTCTATCCTGCCTTTATATTTGTTTAAACATCCAAGAAAGAACTATACTCTTCTTTTTCCGCATACATACTATGACTGCCATTAACATTGACAGGAGCAGTACACATATATAAAGGGAAAATGTACTCTGCACTCACTATTAAAAAGTCAAAATTTATCAACACAGTGGCATTCAAGACACAACACTTATTTCCATTTCCAAATAATGTACTGCCCACAGGAACATACTGGGCCAAATTCTGCCACTGCTTACAAGCCCACAACTCCAGAAGACTACATGTGATACATGTAAGGAAAATGGATGTGGTTTCCCAGATCACCGAAAACAATCTGAACACAGACAAAACTAATATAATCTTCCAAAGGTATCCATCTATCCAGTGAATTTAGGATCATCTCTGAAACCCAGACCATGATCCCATTAGATCTGATCTTATCTCTTCTTGAGTATCTGAAGTGTAAGGTGCCTCAACCACCTCTCTTTTGGCAGTCTAGCCCATAGCTCAATTGTACCTACTGTTAATAACTTTTTCCCTTAATTTTTCCTTCCTGAGGTAACCTAGTATATTAACAAGAGATGGATTAAGCTTAATTTATTTTTCCAATCCCCTTCTTTAGGCAATATTGCCAAAGTAAAAAAACCTTTCATCACAACCATAATTGAAGGCTAGAGAGTTGTTCCCCCATTGTGTGCTTCACCAATGAACAAATAAGTATTATAGTCACCTGGGATATATAATATACCATAGCTAGATAATATGTTACCTGGGATAGATAGTGTCCGATAGAGCTGAAAACTGACTACTTTCTGTTTGAGAAATTCATGAAAACGCAGAACAACTATAAGCACCATCCCTGGATTGTTGCACAGAGCAGATATAAAGGACGAAGTCTACCAGGAGAAGATAATTGCATATGCAAAGGTTCTATTGAAGTCAATTGGAGCCAAATGTGCGCATCTGAGAGCAGGATTTAATCCAGACTGTGGGTTGAAACAGAAGGCTTAACAGTATGAAGAAAAAGAAATACAGATTCATATTTCTGAAGGCAAAAGATGACAAAAATAAGATACTTGTATACAACATATTTCTATTTATAGTTTTTTGTTAGTTGGGAGAAAAGACCTGCAAATACACAAACAACTACAAGTTAAATAAAACTAATGTTAATATTAGAACAGTAAGAATCCAGTTTATTCTTGATAGTTACCTAGTCTGTGCAAATTATGCTGTGGAACATGCTTACAGTTAATTCGTTATGGTTAAGATAAATTGAAGATTCAAACTCTTCAAAGAATTATAGTGGCTATAGTGGGTACAGTGAATTATAGTGCATTATAGCAAACTTTTGTTTAGAGAGAAGTCATTATGAAACAATGACTTCATCATAAAAGAGAGTTCCAGTGTTTGTGTATGTATATAAATACATTACAGGCAGATAGAGATGATCTACCAGTCACATGCTAGGAACTATTTAAGCTTACTTTGGTATTTTTATGTAATTTCATGAAGATAATCTAAGGGATTATCTGACACGGATGGTAGGGGAAAAGAGAGAATCAGGAGCCACCTCATCCCTGCCAGGGCTGGCTCCAGACCCCAGCGCAGCAAGCGTGCGCGTGGGGCGGCGTGCCGCAGGAGGGCGGCAGGCGGCTCCGGTGGACTTCCCGTAGACATGCCTGCGGAGGGTCCGCTGGTCCCGCGGCTTCGGTGGAGCATCCGCAGGCGTGCCTGCGGGAGGTCCACCGGAGCTGCGGGACCAGCGACCGCCAGAGCGACCGCCCTGCTTGGGGCGGCGCAATTCCTAGAGCCGCCCTTGATCCCTGCACAAGCAGTAAAGCAGGATCTTTCCATCTGGCTCCAAAAAGTTCCAGGAAGGGGCAATAACTACCACAAGCCCCCCTACCTAAGTGATTTAGGACCACAAGTCCCTTTGAAAGTCAATGACAATCAATGGGATTTGTACTCCTAAATCACTCGCACTCTTTAGAAAAATCCCACCCATATTCTTCTAGCTTTATTTTATGCAATTCTTTATTTGCAATAGTAAAGCAATTTTGAATTTACAACAGCAGATCCAACACAATGTGATGACTGGTGTGTGCGTTGCCTTCCTCCTCCCTGTTCCTGTTTTGTTTCCTGGTTCCTGCTCCCTGGACTCAGTGTTCCTGTTCAAGGCTGCATGTGCATATGTGTGTACACACTGCTGGGTGTGGGCAACTAATCAGGGCCTGCTGCTATATATCTGCTATTCGTACTATTATCACGGTTTATGCACACTGCTGCTGACCTAACCAGTTCATGGTTATTGCATGTTTTGATTGACAACTTAACTGCGTGTCATGCATCATTTTTCTTTTTTCTCTCTCTTTTTTGAGTGACTTTTTGGATTGCTATTCTGGGGTACAGCAGGGTGTAATAAAATAAAAATCTTTATTTTACTATTTGTACTGCTTTCTTTTCCCTGCATTGTGTTGTTTGTGCTGGTTTTATTTTAATTCATGCTACATATTATTTTTTGTGTGTCTATTTCCATAATTTTTTTTCTCTCAAACCGCTACCCCCAAACAAACAAAAAAACCCTGTGTCTTTGCTGGGTCATTAAAGGGTTTATCAAGTGAAAACAGAACATAAGGTCCCTAGGGATCAGGGGCAGAAAACAAGGCCTTCTTCCAACTCCCTTTAGTCACCAGCATAAACAGAGAAAAAGGAAAGGAAAGGAAGCGTCAAAGGAAGAATAATGTTTTCCGAAATACATAACCCTGAAAAAAAACTATTACAAAAATGCGACCTTTGACAAAAATGACAAGAGTGTCAAGTGGGATTCTGAATGTTTAACTTTTATGATTTTTTGATGGCCTGTTTCAGAAGGAGTCAGTAGACTCACAGTATAGATTTAACATTTCTGGAAAGGAAAGGAAAAATAAACCAAAAGGTTTGGAGTAATATATTGTTTGGTCTGGCTTTGGCTATGGTAAAGTGGCTTGCTACAGCTCAGGAAATTAGTCTGAACAAGGATCTTAGGTCATTAATACCAAATCCCAGAGCTTTGATTTAATCTGCACTCCACTGAGATGTGTAGATGGCTTCCTGAATTGGGAAAAAAAGGAAGGCACGTACAGTTGAATCCCTGTACAATTAAAATAAACTAATCTACAACAAAGTATTTGAGAAGCTATAAAACCATCTGCATGTGTATAATGTTTGTGTCATTGAAACATAATGTGGAACTGGCAAAGAACCAAAAATGAAAAGGTCTTTTGGACAAATCTTCCAGCTTTTACTGAAGGACATAGGCGTGGCTTTCCAAGAGAGTTCAAGTGTTCACCTGAAAGTTGGCTTGTAGTACACACTACTAAGACCCTGATTCAGCAGAGCACTTGAGTGTGAGCTTAACTTTATGCAAGTACTTAAGTTCCATTCATGTAAATGAGATTTAAACACATGCTTAAGCGAATCAGGACCAAACACACCTTCTACGGTTCATGGTTATTTTGGAGTTCCGACTTATAGGACAACAGAAGTTGGAAAACAGATTTTTTTGTCTCCAAAGGGTACAGGGTTGTCTACTCAGTGCTACTAGATGAGGCCTTTCAAGTATCTGCAGCTCTGTACCATATATATGCACAAGTGAGAGTGTGAGGGAGAAAAGAAAATGGTGTCCCAGAATGGAGGGTTGGGTGAAAGGCTCCTGACCTCACTGGGACAGATAAATAATGCCAGGGGCGGCTCTAGACATTTTGCTGCCCCAAGCAGGGTGGCATGCCGTGGGAGGTGCTCTGCAGGTTGCCGGTCCCGCGGCTCCGGTGGACCTCCCGCTGGCGTGCCTGCGGAGGGTCCACTGGTCCCGCGGCTCCACCGAAGCCTGCAGGAGGTCCACCGGAGCCACCTGCCACCCTCCCGGCGACCGTCAGAGCGCCCCCCGCGGCATGTTGCCCCAAGCACGCGCTTGGCGTGCTGAGGTCTGGAGCCGCCCCTGAATATTCCTATATCTCTGCCAGAGAGAAGAAACGCTCCCAACAATACAACACTGAAGAGAAACAAAGAACTGAAAATAAAAACCCAGAATAGAGTTTGGGGACACTACTGAGCCTAGCGTCTGCATCTGCAGCAAACTAATTCACTATGTATATCTGAATAGATAGCCATCTGGAACCACTTCCAAGTTAAACATGTATAGACTGAGGCAATACAAGAATCTAATTATCCTAATTAAACAGGATGTGTACAGTAAAAGCAGCAGAATATGTTCTCTGGATAAGAACTGAATATGAGGCTCTTTTTCAGACTGTACACAATAAAGGGACTTTGATAGAGCCAGCTTTAATACACAGTATATGTATATTGGTAGTGGATACTCCTTCATAGAGCTAATTCTTTCCCTCATCTCCCCCTCTCAAAAAATAACCCAATCCCATGAAAATACCTAAAAGTATATAAATAGCAGGAGCTATTCTCATTAAAAAAAAAATAGAGTGTTAAACTATAGGATAAAATAACAAGTTAGGAGGCTGTGGTTAGTTCTAAAAACATCCTGTTGCAGACAACTGAATGTTAAATTCTACATGAGATGAGCCATAAGTAACTTCACACATATGTGTACATGGGCTGATCAGAAATGGTGCTACCATTGTTTGTCAGCCAACTCATCCCTCTAACCCCATTCAAAAAGTTTCTAAGGTAGCAAAGGATTTTCACCAGATCCTCCTTGCTTGGTAGTAAGGAAAATGGGAAAGAGAAACAGTTTGATCGAAAGCACAAGTACCCAGCTGAGCAGTGGCGAAAGCACAAATGAACAATAATGGCCGGAGGAGGAAAATCAGCATGTCCTGAGTGATATGCAAGTAGATGTCATGCAGCCATCACAGCTGCTGCAGCACATGTAATCAATAATGGTACAAACTCCATGGGCCATGTCTTATATTGTCTGAGTTAAAGGTGCCGGAGGAAGCTTTAAGCTTTTCTCGCCTAACGCCCATGCACCATTAACTTTTGTGCAAACGTGCATCCTAGGGCAAGAGTATGCCATGTAGATGGATCTTCCCTTGAACCACCTTCTTTCTTGTAAACCAGTTCCACATCTTGCTGGCTATGTGACTGGTGTGCACTGCTGTCCCTGAGGAGTACTACAGAGGGGCATTCTTGTTCCCATGTGTTTTGTTGGCCAAGCTGTACATACCTTGTGGGTCACTTGTGCAGACTCATTTAAAGAGACAATCAGAATGGTCTCTAAGATCTGAACCAATATGACCTATCAAATCAAGCTGTATTATGTCTAAAGCCAAGTGTTCCCACATGCCTGTGTTCACTTTGAGATCTGCAGCTGAAAGATGCTCTATTTGTGGAGAGATAGCAGAGAATTTTTTTCCCTAAACCGACAGGTTATAATAGATTTCCACAAGGGTAACTTCAGGAACATATGCGATTTTTGAAAACAAGCCACTTGACTAGTCATGGAGGAGTCCTTTTTGGTGCTCCGTTTCCCCCCAGGATAGTATTAAATTGCTTGAGTCCTGAGTAACCACACTGGTTTTTGTCTTAACAAACTTGTCTGGGAGATCAATCCACATATTTGCTGCTTTCTGTATGAAAAAGTGCTTCCTGACATCTGTTCTGAATTTGTGGATACTTAATTTCCATTAATGCCCTCCTCTCCTATCTTCAGAGCTGAACTGAAAATAGTAACTTGACAGATATGCATATATCACTTAAGATTTTATATACAGACAGCCATTAAACTCCCTCCTACATTTGTTTTTCTTTGCTACATTAAACAGAGAAGAATTTTTTTTAGCTTGGCATTTACAGCTCAGACATTTTAGTACTGAGATCAGCATCATGTGCTTGCCTTATTGTGTATCATTTCATGTGTTACAATATCTATTTTTGAATGAAGTAAGATGCACTGAATGTGGTAGGCTAAAATTACGATAATCTAATCACAGCTCACTTACATCTTTTGCAGTTTCAGGGTCATTTACTTCAGTTGGTCCTTTATGTTCTAGTACGTTTTTTTCAGTGCTTACTTGCATTTGTTATTTTGTCCTCAGTGTTGTGTACTTAATAACTTTATAGCTACTGTGGAACTTGTTTAGAGTTAATTTGGATATAGTGAAACTAAAGCCCCACATAAGTTCAACACTTTGTACCATGCAAAAATTGCAACTCAACTTAGAGTGACATTGGTCTATGAGGGGAGAGGGGCAGTGGGTAGAGGGGACAGTGTAAACTGTCATCACACCATTGATTTCCATAGAGTTATGACAATTTATAACAGCTGATGATCTGCACAAAGTCTTCAATGGGAGATGGATCTTCAATGAGAGATCTCCCAACCTAAGAGACTAGTCCAGACGTTCCATTCCAAAATGTTGCTCTCAAACCTTAGTTTTCCATACCAAGGTATTTTCTGTGCCTTCCTGTCACCTATACTTTACGCTCTCCTTGGTAAAATGATAGAGCCAGATCATATTTCTAATGAAGCTAATGTCAAAACTGCGGGTAATGTAAGTGGAATCAGGATTGGGCACTTACTCCTTTCCTCAGATAGTTACAGTCTGAGCAAATGTGGGCTGTATGGCACAACTACATCTACTCCACTTCAAGGGATGATTCTGACTGTTCAGATACCAAAAATATCACTATTGAAATGAAATTCTCAGACAACATCACAATGTCAATTTTCATTAATTTACTGGTGAATGCTTTGTGCTGTTGTTTTTAAGTGATTTTTTTTCCCAAACATTATTTGGTTCAGTAAGATGCTGTGTAGCTTGAGCCATTTATAACAGTAACTTCGCACAGGTTCCATTGTCTTCAATGGCTTTGGATCAGGCCCTTGGTGTGTGAATACATTATTGTCTTCAAAACAGATTCAATCATAACAAAAATACAACTGGGTCTGCCCGCATGCACTCCTTTCCCATGCAATTTACAGCTGATTAATTGCTGATGTTTTAAATCTTGTGGCATGTTTCTCTATTGAAAAGAAGGTTGCTAGAGAGGTACTCCCAAAACATATAACCTAAGGTAGCATCAAGGGAGTTACATATCCATCAGCATTTACGAAGCCCATTACCATTATATAATATATTTTAACCCAGACATCTAGGCTATTACCCTGATCATGTAATCATATCTTCACGGGTGAAAGCTTACGTTCATGCAGAATCCCACTGAAGTCAATGGAATCCTACAGAGGTCTTCAGGAGGAAGGATCTGCAGGATCAGAGGCTATACACAAGGATCCATTTATCCATCACTGAAACCCAACTACTTCTGAGGTTACCAAGTGTAGTTGCTCAGAAATAATACTTTAGTTGCAGACTTATATTAATACTGATTTTTTGTACTTTTCTATTTCATTTGAAATAGCAGCAGCAGGAATCACACTTTGCACTTCTGTGATGTGTGACACTGGCAGAGATTTCCAAAGGCACAAATAACAGTTGGACACCTAATGGCCTTTGAAAGTCTATGGGAGCTGGGCACCTAACTTTGAAAACTTCCCCTATTAATCTGAAAAATGCCTAATATTCAGAACATCAATTTTCTATGTCATTTGAAAGATGACACCTCCAGCAGCACAGCACTCAGAAGAGAACATGCCACCTACTGAATCATTGTTACTACTTACTGTAATTCCGTGAAAGTCTACTATCCGAGCACTAACTTAACCCAGCCCTCCTCAGCTTAATCTGATGGGATCACACTAACTCAATTGTGGTTTAGTACATCTTGTATTTCCTTATGGCAATTAATTTTACAGGACATCTCTGCAAATGTGAAAATGCCTTAACAGGGCTAATTTGCAGAATTATTTTACTCCGTAAAACTAACCAGATCACGCCAAAAAAAAAAAAGGCAGCAAAAGAGAAGTGCAAAATGGAAGTTCATATTAAGAATCATGCTGTAGGGGAAATAAGTCAAATGTTTGATGTTTCATTCACTTCTCATTAATAATAATCATCTTCAGGAAAACACTACATTAATATGACATAAATCCTTCAGCAATGAAATAATAAAAAAATTATAAAGTTTAAGTACTGTAATGTTAAACCAAATTAATATAAGTAAATGGCAACTTCATCTGTCACTTATGTTGACCTGTCTAAATAGCGGAGCACATTTTATATGTTCAATAATATCCTTGTTTACAAACATCAAGACAGAACATAACATAGAATGGTGTAACACCTTGGTTTTTAATCTAATTTTTCCTGCTATGTACTTAAGAATGGAGGGGTGGGGGGGGGAGGGGAAGGGGAGGAAAGTTCTGAGTGTCATCCTTAAATTTGAATTTCCTTCCAGATGTCAGTTTCTTACAATCTTAATAGTACTTTACAATATGCCAAGTATTAGCCCTTAGCAAAATTGTAAAAAAAAAAAAAACACTTTTGAGCAAAGGTATAATTATGTACACATAAAATCCTTATACTACAATCATAGTAATAATAATATAATAATAATGTTTTTGATCTTTACAGGTGTTCTCTGTATGAAAACCCAAAGGGTGAATGTGTTGATTATTAATTTGCTCCTCATACAAAGACATTTTAGGATTATGTAAGTATGTGGCACCTTGGTGTGCATTTTTTCTTTTCCCTTTTTGCCCTTCAAAGTTAGATTTTCTCAACATGTAATAGATTAGTCCCCTGCCATCCAAAACAAATGAAAAACAGCCCTTTTTCAACCATGTTGGATTATGCTGTCTTGATGTTCTGTTGACGTTCACCATCTGCTTTTAGTGCCAGATTTAACAATGAAACAAAAAGCTCACTCTGGGCTTTGGAAACATCAGTGTGGGTGAATATATTTAGTTTAATCCAATAATTAACAAAAAAACAACAACAACCCTCTTCAAGGTGAGCACAGGATTAAAGCCAGAAAGAAAAATTAAAGCTAGTGACATTGTATATTTGGAGATAAACTAAGTGGCAGTGATGGAAACAGGATATTGCCACTTGACTTGGGGGTGGGGGGAAACTAGGGCTTAACATCTTCATTACTGTTCCTACACTCAAATCTTTGTGCTGCCAATGGAACTTCTATTTGTCTCTTCATCTGTATTTCTATCTTTGACATTTCTAAAGCACCCATCACTTCTGCATTTTGACACAGAACAGCAGAATGTACTGGTTTACTGGGCATGTTTCCTCCTCTGTAGCTTATAATCAATCAGGTTAGAAAGCAGTTTTCTACTTGAACCATGCCCTCTTGTGGGAGGAGTAAGGTACTGAAACCACTGACGCTTTGACTGTAAAGGATGAGATGCTGTACCCTATTGAAGTAAATGGCAAAACACTCATTGGCTTCAGCAGAAGAATTATTAATAAGATCTCTCTCTGATCAAACTAAAGCTACCATAAGATATTATGTAAGTTCATCTACAATTAAATGGAGATGTATGAAGTGAGATCACTATCCTGTTCCCATTGAGGTCAAAGGTAAAATTCCTAATTTCAGTGGTGTGGGATCAAGCTGTTAAGCAACAAATACAAGACAAAATAACAGGAAGGAATTTTTAGAAGTGAAAGCGATTAACTATTTCTTAACAGCTGAGCATCTGGTTAAGCAATCCTCTTATTTTGATTAGCTGATATAGTCTTAGTATCTACCAACGTTCAAATAAATGGAGACTATTATCAAGCAGAGAAATGAATATCTGGAAGGTGCTTACCTTTGCTTCACATTTCTTGTGGCAGGCATACTTGCAAACTAAAATAAAAGCAAAGAAAATACATAAGCAAAATACTCAGTTATTCCTCCACCCTCAACATCTCTTTAAAGCTGCCTTCTACCACACAGCCTGTTAAAGCCCAGTTTCTCCACCAACATGTTCTTCATTTCTTTACAATAAAAATTCCAATAAACAAATAACAAATAAACTGCTAACCAGGTATCAACAGTGCCACCAGGCTTTAGTCTGTTTATCCTTATGTGCAACTATGCAGCCTGCCCTGAAAGATTAACTGTAGTAATCCCCTAGCACCCTTCATGTATTCTGTCCTTTTATTTTAATTATATATGTTTAGTATAATGTTAGGGTCCAATCATCTTGATACTTGCCTTTACAGCTCTCCACACACCAGAGGTGTTATGAAAATAGTAGGTATAAACGGCAAGGATAATGATGCTAATTTGTTTCTAACGAATTGTCTGAAGCACTACAAGATCTGTGAATCACTTCAGCAAGTCTAGAGAACAAAATGAGTCAGAACTTTCCAGTCATGGTCACTTGAGAGTCAGGGTAAGATCATATGTTTCACAATCCAAAATTGAAAGTCCTTTGCACAATCCTATGAAAAGTGCATCCAAGTAAGAAGTTAAAGTTTACAGCTCTTTAAATTACTAGACTAGATGAGATCAGGATGACTTGGGTGATAAAACAGTGGGTTTGGGATTTATAAAAATACTATTTTTCTTAAAGGACAATTGGAAGAGCATCCAGACAGACACTGAAATAACTGAAAGGCAATAATATTGCATCCAGAAATATTCACTGATATAGCCTGATAATGAGGTTTGCATTGTGTGTACCTTTTCATTTACTGTTTAGTTTTGATTTATTTTCATATGTCCAGCCTTTTGTTTACTGAGAGTCTTTGAGAAAGCTGCAACTGAATTTTAAAAAAAGAATATCTTTGTAAATTAAATATGTTGTTGAATACCTCACAGTTCCATTTGCAATAACTGTCAAGACAGAGTAAGTCAATGTTCAAGAATCTTGCATTTCTTAACTCTGAGGCTAATGTTGCTTTCCCAGCAAATCCAGCCAGAAGGAGTAATACACCCAGAGTAATACAGTTTGCTGCAGTCTGCACCCAATTACTTAGTGTCTCCTGCCCCTACCTTCACAGTAGTATAAAAACAAACTTCCTAAATTGAGCACCAAAGGTTTTTAATCACAAATGGGCATTAGTAAGTGCAAGTCAGTGAGGTTCTACAGTTTTCACTTGCTCTTGTATTTTCCATCAGTTCAGAATACATACAGTGCCAAATCTTGACTGGTCCTTACATGGTCAGCCATCTTCTAATTCTGTCAGGATGCCCTCAACACTGAATGGTTGTCAAGGTCATAAATCAATCAATCAATCTCATTAAATTCAGTAGTATGAGGCTTAATCATCCGTTATCTTATCTGATCTTGTCAGATGCCTAAGTGCCCACCTCATTCCCAAGAGGTGAGACCTTTTATTCTCTTGGTAGAGGCCATAGAAATATACAGTCCTGACTACCAGCAACACTTGTATGGGAGCAAACATAATGATATGAGTAATTAAAAATGATTCAGTCCTAAAACAAATGGAGGATGAATTTTGACAAGGGGAAATTTGATTTTCTTGCCTGCTAACACTGGGGATGACTAAACTGATTAGCTTGAATTCCATGTACGAGGAATAAATATTTGCGAGAATTAAAATTTTGGAGTCTTTTGATGCCGTTGATACTGTAAGGGGTTAAAAGTCATAGTTGTTTTCCCCTAAATTATCCAGTCCTTTTTAAAATCCATTTGAAGACATTCAATGAGAGAAGTATCAAATATGGCACAGTTATACAAACAATACCCTGGCTCTGCAAGTCTGCAATCATTAAATGATCATTACAAACACTAAATAGGGAAAAAAAGCTACCGGGAAACCCTGCTGTTACAAAGAAAGGCCTATTTGTCTGCTTTGCTTGTGAATAAGCACGAGTGGTGGAAGGTATTTTGAAATGTAAAGAATGAAATTATATTTCATTCTAGGATGATTACAATTGTTTCACAGCTGGTTCATGTGCTACCGAATTACAAAGGTTACATAGCATGCAATATATATGGCTGTGGGCACAACCTGCAGTTCTTATGCAAGATAAATAGACTTGGAAGGATTAGATTTTTATCGATAAATGTCAATTTCACCAAGCACAAACCAGCAAAAAATATTTCCATTGATGATCATCAACATTTACAGATAAACAAAGTAAGCACAATGCTGTTTGAGAACTTATTAGAGTTTGATTTAACGCTAAAGTTTTTACTGAGGCTCAGTGGTTTGAACGCTAGCCTGATAAACTCAGGGTTATGAGTTCAATCCTTGAGGGAGTTAGCTGGGGGAGGGAAAAAAGAAACGATCAGGGACAGTACTTGGTCCTGTTAGTGAAGGCAGGGGACTGGACTCCATGATCTTTCAAGGTCCCTTCCAGCACTATGAGATAGGTATATCTCCATGTACAGTGTTGACAGTTTATGTCTGAACACTTATAAAGCTTTAACTTTTTGAATCTCAATATCTACTGTCATTAAATAATTGTTCCCCTCCTGCCATCTGACCATCCACAATTTCCCACAACTGTGAAAAATTAAATAAACATCAAGAAAAATGTTTAAATATAAACGCTGATATTATCTGTCAAAATTAACAATAAACGAAAAACAGAATTCAGCCACGCCTAAGGATAAACATCCACTGAAGTGAATTGGGAGTTTAGTTTGAGTAAAGACTGCAGGGCTGAGCCTTGCATCATCACTATCAGAAATGCTTATGACAAACATTGCATCAAACTGAATAATTCCAGTAACATTCCAACTCTGCACAGAACACAGGTCAAGATTTCATGATAAATCACTGTTATCTCTATGAGTATGTGATTTACTAAGAACAGGGAATAAACAATCCAAAGTAACTTGCAAATGTTACAAATCAAGTGGAGCCTTTTAGTTCAAATTCATTCGATTCTTTTTTCACATATTTTACTGGTAAAACACTGGGATTCTACATGTACAACACGGTAAAGTATTAGTCTAGCTTCCCTGACAGCTTCATTTTCCTCAGAGTCCATAAATGCTCTCATTCCCACCTGAACTGCCGTACTGCTAAGCAGTAGACCCAAGGTAATTCATTACTTTCTCTTACTCACTCTATAATATCACTAATAATAATAATAAAGCTAGATAAAAATAAACACATTGAGAATGAGATCACTGTCTGTCCAGATGCTGTGAGCAAAACAAGCATTCCTTTGTGTTCTGAGGTAGAAAGGAGGCTTTCTGTTTCATTCTGGGATGAAAGTCAAAATGTCTGTTGCACATATCAGTGCTAAATGGCATATCAGAAAGACCCAGTAATAGTAGCACATATACACCCCACAGCAAAAGGGCAGATATAAACACCACATAGCCTTTGAAGATCCAGATTTCCAAACCAGATCCATAATTGGAATTTAATTCCCTGGGAGACTAAAAGCTTTTAATTCACACACACACAGTTGGGAATATTCAAAATTCGGATCTGGATTTTATGGTTTAAGGGCATCTCTAAGAACAATAACCACCATCTACACTTCTATAGCAATGTTCATTCAAGGAACCCCAAACAGTTACGTCCTTGTGAAGTAATATGGTAATCACAACATGCATTTTACAGATGGATAAACTGAAGCACAAAGATACTTAGGGACTTGTAGAAGAAGAATAAATAGAAGAGATTAGAATAGGACCTGCCGTGTGTGCTAACCACTTGGCCACACAACCACGTTATGCATTTCTCTGATGCTGCTGACATTGCCGCTTGTACAGATTAGTATTTCATACACCGGGGAAGTATTCTGCTAAAACACAAACATTTTGCCAGCAGTGCAGAGCTGACAGACTTGCTGGAGCAGGTATAAAAAAAACTAAGGCGGCTCCACACATGGGACATTTCCTGGGAATTAGCAAATAGCTGGGAGAAACTGCACCTTGAACTGTAAACTCACAGCCAGTTATCAACCCAAGAAAGTGCCTCATGCCAATATTTCAATTGCTATTTTAAGAAGACCATAAAAAAATAAACTCAAGAGTAAAAAAAAAAAAAAGTTGTAGAGCTGGTCAAAATATTTTGCTCAAAATGCATTCAATGAAAAATGGCCGTTTTCCAAAATAAATAATTTTCTTGGAAATTTTTCCTTTGTTAAAAAAAAGGTGTGATTTTTTTCAACTAAAAAAAAAAAGAAGGAAAGAACAAAAATCTAAAACAAAGATGTTTATTTTTAGGTTTCTGTTGTTGTTATGGGGGTGAAGGGCCATGGAACATTAGGAGTGGGGGCTAGTGATGAGACAGGAAAAAGGACTGGAACACAAAGCATAAGCCTGGGGAATGGGGAATGGGAGGGAGTAGAGGTAGAACAGGGGGTAGAACAGGTAAACATGAGTTTGTAGCCACACAGCGTACAAAAACTGTAGCTGGCAGAATCAAAAAGTTGGATAAATGCAGGCTCTGATTTGGATAAATGCGGGCTCTGAAACAGGAGGGAGTGTTGCCTCTTTTGCTGCTGCAACTCTGCGGAAACTCCTGGGAGAGCTGGAGGCTTTAAAGCCTTGTTGTAGGTGGCTATGTGAAGCACAGGGTGATGGGGTGCTGCCTCTAATCAGTTACTTTGTGACCTGGCACCTGTAGGAGAAGCCAGGGACAGCGAGGAAACCAATTTGCTCCCGCCTCCTCCACATCTGTAACATTATCCAGTCCATCTCCCAGACAAGGCAAGATTGTTCCTTATGAAGCAATTCCAGTGTTTTGTCCAGTCTGGCTATAAACACCATAAACAATAGGGGGTTCTACCACTGCCCTTGGGAGACTAACCCAAGCCAAAAGACGCTTTCACTTTCCTAATATTCATCCTAAATTATCCTTTTCTTAATTTCATCCCATCATGCTTAGTGATCCTTCCTTTGCAGCACCCTCTAGAATTCCCCTTTCCTTGATGCGTACACCCTCTGAGTATCTGTACAGAAAGATGCACAATGCAGTTCTAGCTGATACATATAGTACTTTTCAAGAGAATGAATACCTCAGAAACCAGACAATCAGATAACATGAATCATCTCTCGACTTTCCATTAACTTTATAGTAGCCACTTAATCCTAGAGGGTATTTCTTTTAGACAACTTCAGTGGCAAAAAGCCAATAATGCCTCACAGTAAAGGGGTCAACAAACATGAAAAAATCTTTGACAAATACAACATATTCATAGCATATGAGCTGTTAAGGAAACAAAAATGACTGTGATTTACAGTAAAAAACATTACATGACTTACAGTGAAAAGAACTCAACGAGCAGTTTTTATCAAACCATGACATTCTTCAGAACCAATTACAGGTGATATACCAGCCAACTCGTCTCTAGACTATGGTCTGTCTGTTTCCTTGTATTATCACAGTTGATAATTGTCAGCAGGAATGAATCAGTTTGAAGCAGTCCAGCAGATTTAATCAATGTCACACTCAGCAAGGCTGCTTTGGTTCCTCAGCTCAACAGCTGAAGGTCTGCATTCCACACATCAGCTCTGTTGTCAAATACAGGCCTTTCCAAATTTGTATTTAAGAATTTTGGCATCAGTTCCAAGAACAATTGTCTCTAGCTGGCTGACACTGAAGTGTAGGGCATGCCATATTTAGTCTAGTAACTATACTTCAAAAAAATCTCCTAAACAATAGCTCTGAGCATCTAATCTATACAATCACATTTCTTTTGGCCCAGTTCAGGTACGTGTTTTTTGGAAGTTAACAGGAGTGTTGCCACAGTGAGGACTTTGCGATGAGGCTTAGTCAGTATAAACCTTTATGATAAAAGTTTGGAAAAGTCATGAAAAAAAATCTAACAATAAATCTTATTAAACAAAAGCTCGGTCATTTACAACACATTAGAAACTGAAAGCCCATGTGTCAAACAGGTGTAATTTGTAAAGTCAATGTGACAGTTTATGGTTTTATGATAATTACCAGCGAGGGTAGGCGAGTGTGTGTGTGTGTGTGTGTGTGTGTGTGTGTTGTGCTGGTAGATTTTGCTTGCTCTGTGTGTGTGGCAAATGAGAGCTGTGTGTTGCTGTGAGTGGATGTGTGTGTGTTTAGTGTTACTTTATGTACTGGGAGAGTTGTGTGGAGTTGTGGCTGGCACATGAAGGGAGTATGCTGTTCTGAGGGAGCTACATGTGTTTGGGGTTACTCTGTGTGTTTGTCATGTTGTTGTGGGCATGTGGGTAGCAAGTGGCCAAGTGATTGAGAATTTGTGCAGTCTCTATGTTATTTTTGATATCACAATGGTCTAGTACTCTAGGCATGGAAAGATGCCTTGCTGTCACATGGGTATAATTTGTAAAGTCAAAATGGCTGAGAACTCTCCTGACCTGCTCAGTCTCCACCCCATCGATCTGGGTGGATCCTAGATGTGCAGAGTACCATCTGTGGAGTCCAGAGAGATGGGGTATGATGGCACCTGTAACAGGGTGTACTGGCCCATTAAGCCTGGGAGGGGGGCACGCAAGAGTCTATTCCAAGAATGTTGATGTGAGCACAGGATATTGGTGTCAGAAAATGGCTGAAACTGGAAGAGAGAAGGTGGTTCCAGGGAGTTGGCAGTGGCATGGGAAGATCTCAGGACATTGTCACTTTAAGGGTCCAGGATCGGGAGTTCTGTAGCGTAGAGTGGAGCAGAGCCTCACTCTCTCCCAGCCAATCAGGGGAAGCTTTCAGGAGGAGGATAGTATATATGCTGCCTTCCCTCTCAGAACAGTGTGCACACGGACAGAGAAAGAAAACCTGAGCAAGAAGGCTGTGCTTCTAATGAGCAGAATAAAGTCTCTATGGACAACAATGGAGATGGAGATGGGTACGAACTATGGGATTTACTATGATGGACCTCGCATCTGGGACACTGAGGACTATTTTGAATTACTCTCAAAACTGGGTGACTGGGCAACAAAAGGGCAGATGAAATTCAGTGTTGATAAATGCAAAGTAATGCATATTGGAAAACATAATCCCAACCATATATACAAAATGATGGTGCCTAAATTAGCTGTTACCACTCAAGAAAGATTTTAGTGTCATTGTGGATAGTTCTCTTAAATCATCCACTCAGTGTGCAGTAGCACTCAGAAAAGCCAACAGAATGATAGGAACCATTAGGAAAGGGATAGATAATAAGACAAATAATATCACAATGCTAATCTATACATTGATGGTACACCCACACCTTGAATACTGAGTGCAATTCTGATTGGCCCATCTCAAAAAAGATATATTAGAATTGGAAAATGCATAGAGAAGGGCAACAAAAATGGTTAAGGGTATGGAACAGCTTCCATATCAGGAGAGGTTTAAAAGACTGGGACTATTCAGCTTTGAAAAGAGACAACTGAGGGAGGGGAATAATAGAAGTCTATAAAATCATGAATGGTGTGGAGAAAGTGAACAGACAAGTGTTATTTACCCTTTCACATAACACATGAACTAAGGGTCACCCACTGAAATTAATAGACAGCAAGTTTAAAACAAACATAAGGAAGTGCTTCTTCACACAATGAGCAGTCAGCCTTTGCAGGATTTATTTGGACATAAATAAATAAGAATTCAAAATAGGGTTAAAAAGAATTAGGTAAGTTCATGGAGGATTGGTCCATCTATGACTAGTAGCAAGACGATCAGGGATGCAACACCATACTCCGGGTGTCCCTAAATCTCCAAATGCCAGAAGCTAAGACTGGACAGCAGGGGATGAATCATACAAAACTGTCCTGTTCTGTACATTCCCTCTGAAGTAGGGTGACCAGATAGCAAGTGTGAAAAATCAGGATAAGTGTGAGGGGTAAGAGGTGCCTCTATAAGACAAAACCCTGAATATCGAGACTGTCCCTGTAAAATCAGGACATCTGGCACCAGCCACTACCAGGAGACAGGCTACTGGGCTAGATGGACCATTGGCTGTACTGGCTCAAACCATTCTTATGTTCTTATAAAGCAGGACTGTGTTTAGAATGATTTTATGGCACTATCTGTTATACCACTCAATATTACTGGAGAGTTATTGCTAGTTTTAAATTGATTGTAAAGCACAATGAAAATTTATTCGTGCATATATGTATTGCTAAATCTTAAAGCATTCATACAGGCAAATAAAGCCTGCAATTAGAAACTAGAACAAAGTAGGTCTTTCAGAAAAAACAAAAGTTTTCCCAGTTATTTCCCATTCAAAAACAAAACAACAACTAAAAGAGTCTTTTCAGCTACAGATGGACTAAAAGGACATGAAACAATTTTGAATCTTTCCACTTCCCACTGACTTTCAGGAAGACAAGCTCTAAAAAACCAAATAAGTAACTAGTAAGTCTGAGTGCCAACAAGATATATGTCGAGTTACATAAGGCTGTGGTGGATATATATGTCACAGAATCATAGAATATCAGGGTTGGAAGGGACCTCAGCAGGTCATCTAGTCCAAACCCCTGCTCAAAGGAGGACCAATCCCCAACTAAATCATCCCAGCCAGGGCTTTGTCAAGCCAGACCTAAGAAAGGAGATTCCATCACCTCCCTAGGTAACCCATTCCAGTGCTTCACCACCCTCCTAGTGAAAAAGTTTTTTTCTTAATATCCAACCTAAACCTCCCCCACTGCAACTTGAGACCATTACTCCTTATTCTGTCATCTGGTACCACTGAGAACAGTCTAGATCCATCCTCTTTGGAACCCCCTGTCAGATAATTGAAAGCAGCTATCAAATCCTCCCTCATTCTTTTCTTCTGCAGACTAAATAATCCCAGTTCCCTCAGCCTCTCCTCATAAATCATGTGTTCCAGCCCCCTAATCATTTTTGTTGCCCTTCGCTGGACTCTGTCCAATTTTTCCACATCCTTCTTGTAGTGTGGAGCCCAAAACTGGACACAGTACTCCAGATGAGGCCTCACCAATGCCGAATAGAGGGGAATGATCACATCCTTCGATCAGCTGGCAATGCTCCTACTTATACAGCCCAAAATGCCATTAGCCTTCTTAGCAACAAGGGCACACTGTTGACTCATATCCAGCTTCTCATCCACTGGAACCCCTAGGTCCTTTTCTGCAGAACTGCTGCCTAGCCACTCGGTCCCTAGTCTGTAGCAGTGCATGGGATTCTTCCATCCTAAGTGCAGGACTCTACACTTGTCCTTGTTGAATCTCATCAGATTTCTTTTGGCCCAATTCTTTAATTTGTCTAGGTCCCTCTGTATCCTATCCCTACCTTCCAGCGTATCTACCACTCCTCCCAGTTTAGTGTCATCTGCAAACTTGCTGAGGTGCAGTCCATGCCATCCTCCAGATTGCTAATGAAAATATTGAACAAAACTGGCCCCAGGTCTGACCCTTGGGGCACGCCACTTGATATCAGCTGCCAACTAGACATGGAGCCATTGATCACCACCCGTTGAGCCCGATGATTCTATCCACCTTATATGTCCATTTTCCACTCTGTTCCTCTCTTAGTCACAAGCACTTCAACTGAGTTAAAAAAGAGTATCCCTGTTTTTCCCTACATATGTCCCTATTTATAGCTTTCAAATGCAGAAATGGGACTTACAAAATCCAGTTGACTATTTTTCCAGCTGAATGTGTGACAATTTTTCTCCCCACTGTCAAGATAAACTCAAAAGGCACACACACCTTTTGGCAATATTTCAGCACAGGTAGGATTTAAAGCAACTCCATGATATACAAGAGCCTAATTCTGATTCCACTGATTTTTGCCATTGACGTCAATGGGGGCAGGAAGCTCCATAAAGTCAGTGTGCCAGTGTAATGATTTTTGCATCACGTTTGTGTCATGAGGCACAGAGACAATATGCTGCACTTCCCAAGGCCTAAGTTACTGGAAAGCTAATGTACCTGCTCAGTTATTGTAGAAGGCAGAAATGATTTCTGATGGATTCTAGCCTACTGTAACCCCTGGGCACAAGGATAAACAAACTTATTTAACATGGAGGGGTGGAGGGGGTTAAAGCAAGGGGCTGGGCCTGGGGAGCCCTGCACAGTTTGTGTGGGTGTTTTTTCCCTTTTCTTTTTCTTCTGTCTAGATGATCAGAAAACATGTTTTTCTCATTTTGTTGAGTTTTTTCAACCAGCTCTACAACTAAACAGCAGCAGTGACATGAGATAAAGATCAACAATGAAAGACACGAAAAATAACTGTGCAGGAACCATACAACGATAATTTACAATAAGAGTAAGATGATAAATGAGTTTGGGTGCGCCAGAGGCATGTTTGAGTCTAAAATGAGAGAGAGTCCCCTCGTGATGAAAGAGAGCAGAAGTTTGACCTTGGTAGCAGAAAACGAGGATTCTATTTTTAAGAAATTATCAGTCATATGCTGATGATGTTGCAATACCAACAGCCACTATAATAGCAACATCAGCTTGTTCATTTCCTGTGCCCCAGAACTGCCTCCCTAGATCATTTTTGTTTGTTTTTTTGTTTTTCATTTAGCACAAGACCTCTTTCTATTTTTAAACTCCAATTTAAAAACAAAGATAGTATTTGATGGATCACACACTATTGAACAAGATGCACAGGGCCAGCATAAGGCCCTGCACAACACTTAAGACTAGTACAATGGGTAGAGAGGTGCTCTAACAGAGCACTCAGACAGGAGTGCCTGTATATCCCATTCAGATCTCTGCTGGCAAGTGCTGAAGGCCGCTTTGGGAGCTGCTAGGGAGAGAGGGACCATTTCCATGATCCAGTGATCCCATAACAAGATGTGGAGAGGCTATAGGCACTATTTCAACCCACATTCTGGAATAGCAGCTGTGGGGAGACCATGCAGCTACCCTGCAACTTGGACTTGTGTTGGGGGTAGATTTTATCCTCCCAACACACACCCGTGACACTCCGTCCATAACACTGCACTCCATCCATAACAGAGTATTTGTGCTTTATTGTGGGTAGACTTTGATGCTAGCGTAATTTTTTTATTTGCTACTACTGTGGTAAACGTAAGAACTGTGTCCCCATATCTACAGCATTCAGAAAATTAAATTCAGAGTAAAATATTGTGACATTATTATTGCAAGGGCAGAGATCTGTTCTCCTCATCTAGATCCACTTGCTTCCTGTGAGGGGAACAAAGTGCTTGTAGAGTTTTAGGCATTGACTTTCAAATGAGCCCAAAGGTTTTAGGCCTGGTCTACACTACAATTTTAGGTTGAATTTAGCAGCGTTACTTCAATTTAAGCCTGGAACCATCCACACAACGAAGCCCTTTTTTTTGACTTAAAGGGCTCTTTAAATCGATTTCTTTACTTCACCTCAGACGAGGGGATTAGCACAGAAATCGGCCTTGCCGGGTCGAATTTGGGGTAGTGTGGATGCAACTCGATGGTATTGGCCTCTGGGAGCTATCCCAGAGTGCTCCATTATGACCGCTCTGGACAGCACTCTCAATTCAGATGCACTGGCCAGGTAGACAGGAAAAGGCCCGTGAACTTTTGAATTTCATTTCCTGTTTGGCCAGCGTGGGAAGCTGATCAGCACAGGTGACCATGCAGAGCTCATCAGCATGATTTGCACATTGCCGGGGCACATTGCCCAGCCCGTACTTTGTGAGAAGTCTATGTCCATGTCTATGTCCTCATCACTCTCGTCACCGAGCTGCCGTCACCTCCTCACCTGGTTTTGTCTGCCATTGTTCTGATGGAGGGAGGGGCGACTGATGACATGGCTTACAGGGAATTAAAATCAACAAAAGGAGTGGCTTTGCATCAAGGAGAAACACAAACAACTGTCACACAGAATGGCCCCCTCAAGGACTGAACTCATAACCCTAGGTTTAGCAGGCCGTTGATTTCACAAAACAAATCGGGTCAATTTCTTGTTTTGATCCATCTATCTTTTACATCTTAGGCTGGCAGCAGATGGTGCAGTACGACTGCTAGCCATCGTCATCTCCTGGGTGCTCGGCAGAAGATGCTGCATTACAATTGGTAGCCATCATCATCTCCTGGCTGCTTGCCAGAAGATGATGCAGTATGAGTGCTAGCCATCATCATCTCCTGGGTGCTCGGCAGAAGATAGGAATGACCTGGCTGAGTCACTCCCATGTCTGCCCAGGCGCCCCTGACCGTTCTCACCGAGGTCGGCTAAAAGAGCACCCAGGAATATGACGACGATGGCTACCAATCGTAATGCACTGTCTGCTGCCAAAAGGCAATGAGCTGCTGCTGTGTAGCAATGCAGTCCCACGTCTGCCAGCACCCAGGAGACGTACAGTGACGGTGAGATGAGCGGGCTCCATGCTTGCAGTGGTATGGCATCTGCTCAGGTAACTCAGGAAAAAAGGTGTGAAACCATTGTCTGCCGTTGCTTTCATGGAGGGAGAGAGGGAAGGAAGGCGAGGGGGGCCTGACATGTACCCAGAACCACCCACTACACTGTTTTTGCCCCATCAGGCATTGGGATCTCAACCCAGAATTCCAATGGGCAGTGGAGACTGCAGGAACTGTGGGATAGCTACCCACAATTCAACGCTCCAGAAGTCAATGCTAGCCTCGGTACTGTGGATGCAGTCCGCCGACTTAATGCACTTAGAGTATTTTGTGTGGGGACACGCACAATTGACTGTATAAAAACAATTTCTAAAAAACCTACTTCCATAAATTTGACCTAATTTCATAGTGTAGACATACCCTTAGCAACCTCTTCCCTGCTCCACCTCTTTTTAAATTTGCAATGGGATTTGGGCACTTAATTCCCTTAGGCTCCTTTGAAAATTCAGTTTTATTTTGTATTCCCTCTGGGTGTTGATTTAACAGAATATTAGGGTTTGGTGGGTTTTTTTTGGAATTATGATGATGTTCTCATTGTATGGTTGAATATAAGAACTGCTGAATATAAAAAATATGAAATGGTTGTGATGTGATGACTTCAGTCTTGTGTGAGGCGATTCAATCTTAATCCAGCATAGAACTGGGGGCTATTTTTAAATATTGTTCCTCTAATTCAGCAGGCCTGATGTTGCTATAAAGTGAGTTTGTCCAGTTTCAGGTAAGTTTCTCCTTTAGCTCTTCAAACATACTAGTGACATACAGGACTCTCTTTGAGAAGGACAAAACCTTGTAAGCCAAGCAAAGGTTGCAAACAACGTGATCCTCCAAAGACCTACTGAGGTATGTGGTATCTGGACCATGTTTCAAGAACCCTCTTATTTAATGTCATTTGCAATGTCAAGAGGCTAAGCTAGCACCCTAGTCTTTCACCTCTTTAAACCTGAATTCAGATCCTGTGTGGGTCATAAGTGAAATTGAGTTTGTGGTTTCAACCTAGTCTCTGAAGCTTCATTCAGCCCCCAGGGATGTGTGGTATGGACCCTGCAGCATCACTTCCAGGAGGCTTTCTCACGTGACACCTCTTATTTGAGCTTTGGGAGGTTCATTTTGTTATGCTTTGTTTCCTCTGGGTTATTGTTTTCTCCCACAAATTGCCCCTTTCTATTTTTGTTTTAAAAGCCATCTGTAAAAGCAAATGTGGCTTTTAACCAAAGACATCTGAAGCCTGTTTTGTGTCTCTCTCTCACATGTGGTACCTAGAGTGGTGTGTCACATTGGTCATACAAGGTACTACAATATGCAGTGAATGCATACTTTAGGATTACACTGAGTTCACCTATTTCCCATATGAGTCACACCTGAAGATTGTGCATTTTGGGTCCATTCACACCTGAAGATTGTGCATTTTACCTACATTTCTGAACTTGTTATTAGTAAAGAACAGAGGCTATTACCTTAAGGGAGAGATCTTAATGGTCTGAACTTCAGCTTGCAAATACCTACACGCTTTATAATCACAAGCACAAATCCTGGCATGACTGATTCAGCTCTTACCATTCTGAGTTAAATGAATTTGAGTTTTATGGTGTTTACCACCTGGAAGCTTTTCTGAAGTGATCATAAAATCTGAGGTTTGTGTTGGTTGATATGAATGTTCAAAAACATTTAATAGGATGTTTAAGAACAGGAAAGTATCCCTGTATGCCTGGCCAAAACTCTCCTTCTTGCCTCCCTCCCAAAGTGCTGTGTGAAGGTTACTCCTCTGTTATCCTCAACCCCAGAGAGGGTTGCACTTTAGTGCTGAAGTTTGTATATCATTTGTGAAGTGCTCTGCGGTCCTTTGGTATGAAAAGGTATGCAGGGTAAATATAAAACATTATTATTTTGTTCTACTAATCATAGTGGCTCTTTGTGGGTCTCTGTACATTCTGGTGATTCTTTGCTCAGTTTTCCATTTTCCATCTCCCCTTTAATTATGCATAGGTATGCAGTACTCTGTAAGCCAAGTTTTGGATTGAAACATTACTGCTCAGATGATTAATTAGTTTAAATAAACTTTGTTGGATTTCTGAGAAAGGGACTATGTCATCTGTATGGTCGTGCTAATTAGTTGCCTTTTTATTAAACCTGTGGAAATCAATGTTGATTATGTGTACATTTGGTCTATATGTATCTGCAGTTGCTTTCATCATAACTATAGTTTATAGTATCATTAAATGTTTATTAACAATGGGTAATCAAAAATGTATAACATGGGCAGTGGGCAATCACCAGCCATACCCTCGCAAGCCTTCCGAACTCCCAACTGGATTTGATTAGCAACTTCCCTGTATTTGTTTATAAGAGTGATCTAAACAGTAATCAGCGTTTGCGTTCTTTAGACCAGCAAAACAGCAACTGAGCCATGTCCGGCTATGCCATTGGTAAACACCATTAAACCCAGAACCTGAAAACACTTATCCACATGCTTATCTTTAAGCATTTGAGTAGTGCTATTGAAGTCAATGAGATTTGCTGGTTCAGAGCTTGAGAGAGAGAGAGAGAGAATAAAATATCATGTGGAAGTGGAAGTAATAACTATGAGCCTGACCAAAAGTCCATTGAAGTCAATGTTAGTTTTTCCATTGTCTCTAAAAGACTCTGGATCTGCCCTATACCCCTTTTTGCTCACAAATTAGGATAAATGTACAGTATGTTCATTTACAACAATTTTTATTTATATATTCATGAACATACACACTCACACACCACATGCTCACCATTCAGATTCAACAAAAAAATCACTATAATGCCACTGTCCCTGGCAAGGCCTAAATTCCTTTGATATTTCCAGCTGACAATCTGTGCTCGCCTGCTAAATCCAAAAGCAGACACAAGCATGCTTTTCAGATTATATGCCAGGCTAATATCACTGGAATTTAGCTATAAAAGTATTTGAAACCCCTTGCTATTCGACTATATTACATAGTATTCTTAAAAAGCACTAGCGACAGTTTGCCAAGTCCAGATCAGACCCACTATAAAAATACATTTTAGCTTGCTACTAACAAAGGCTAAAATTCATCACTGCGTACAGAGCTCCATGCACTATAGATGTTTGACTTAAACTCATAAAAGAGGGCTAGAGTGGATCACAGGATTTGCGCAGGCTCTGGGCATAGAGAGGAATTTCACAGAGAGACTATCTGGCTTCTAGAACACAAAGCAGTTGTTTTAAAAATCCCATCTTGTGGTCTCATTGGTCAAAGGCTCTGGATTCATTATGATCTAGACTTGCACTTGAGGTGCACTTTCTAGTAGTCTAATAGTCCCCTTGAGTCCACCTTCTAATAGTTCCCTAGACCCAGAAGCATAGGCACCCACGGGGAAAAATTGGTGGGTGCTCTGTACCCACCGGTAGCTCCCTGCCCTGCTCCCCTGCCCCAGCTCACCTCCACTTCTGCTCTGCCTCCTCCCTGAGCGTGCCACGTGCCCACTTTTTTCCCCTGGCTCCCAGCGCTTGTGCTGAGAAACAGCTGTTTTGCAGTGGCAAGCACTGGGAGGGAAGGGGAACGTGGCGCACTCAGGGGAAGAGGCGGGGCCTGGGCGGGGATTTGGGGAAGGGTCCAATAGGGGCAGAGAGGGAGCGGAGCTGGGGCAGGGACTTTGGGGAAGTGGTTGGAATGGGGGCGGGCAGGGGTGGAGTCCGGGCAGGGCCGGGGGCGGGGGGGCACAAGCACCCACCGGCGCCGGGAAAAGTTGGCGCCTATGCCCAGAGGAGATAGTCCTGGGTTGTTCCATTGTGGTCACCCAGTCTAAGACAGGGATTTTAAAATACCTGCAGCCCTTACTTTGGAGGCCCGGTTGCCTTTGCCTGAGGGTATGTGGAAAGTCAAAATGCAACTTTTAGCAGATAAATGAGATTGGGGCCTACCATGCTTAACCGTGTCCTGGTCATATACTACCCTAAATGCACACTGCAAGTCAGGTGCAACACCAGTGGGTCACTTAGGTTGTACATCTCACAGAATTTGGCCCAATATAAGATGGAGCACTTTTGTCTATTTGTACAGGTGTATTCATGACTGATTTAGATTAACAAAGGGAGGTTTGGCTTGGTTTGAACCACAATTTTTATGCTCATCTAAACTGTTATTAATTGCCTTGGTCTGGAAATCTCACACAACCAGATTTTTTTAATGGTCATACAGTAAGAACAGTCTTGCTTCGGGTATTTGGTGTATTGAAGACTGACGTAATAATAAATCATCACCACAATAATCAATTTATAACATAATAGCACCTGGAGGCACCAGTCAGGCCGGGCTTCTTTGTGCTAGGTGCTGTACAAACATATGGAAAATGACAGTTCTTGCATCCAAAGTACATACAATGTAAATTTAAACTAATTTTTCAATAGTTTAGAACATTTTTTTCAAATAATAAAAGAGATTTGAATTCTTGGTTAACCACTACTTTACACACCCATACTCTATATACGAGAATTAACACAGTAAAACTACGGACCTTTGTTTCTATTATTTTGTTTAAAATTTCCCAGGAATTTATCAGTTTTTATAACAATTTTTTTTAAAAAAGGATGAAAACCGGTGCCAAAATTTAACTTCACAATATTCTGGATAAAATATTGGGGTTAAGACTGGGGACATGAGGATAGAAACAAAGCAACAAATGGAGAAATGTAAGAATATTAAAAGTAAAAGGAGTTTAATGCTATGGTTTATTTCATGAACTATACATTAACAGTACATATATGTGTGCACTTGCATGTGTGTGTTTCTTTCACAGTGTTGCCTTAGTTTAAACAGACAGGGCTTTGCATTTACACTTAGATTAACATAAGCACACTATGTAATGTAACATACATAAGTTTTCTTAACTTAATCAGTATTTTCATGTACTAGAGTGATCTAAATTTTATGTGAAAAATCAGTAAAAAAACAAATAGCAGCTTTTGTAAATTCCAGGAATTTTTCAGTAAAAATGTAAGAGCTGAAAATGGATGGCTTTAAGTATTGCTTAGAAAAATTCATGCCTTCCCAAAGTGCCTCCAATTTGATTTGCATCTGCAATAGAAGTAATTTGCAGCAGCTGGAAAAAATCAGAATATATAATGTGCCTTGGTGTATTGTTCTACAGCAATCAATCATTTGACTGATGAAAGATTAAGACCACAATATAACAGCCAAAGCAAACAATAATTGTTTTTAAAAAACCTACCTGGCTGTAGTAACTGATTTACAAAGGAAAAACAATTAATGTGCCTTTTCAGTAATATGAAAATCAGCCACCAGAAAGATAAAAAACACAATTTAAAAAGAGACAGAAATAGAACTGACTTTATGATGAGGGTGTGACACTGGCAGACCAGATGCCACCTCTTGCCCAGTCTGCAGGCATTAGCTAAGAACTGACAAACTCATAGCTGGAGACTAGACCTGTTCACCTGTATGTTAGTTTTGTGCAAAACAGGTACTAGTCTCATAAGATCGTATTTGGTGTTTAGACTCTATGAAATGCTTGTTATTTGCTGCAGACATTAATGTCACTTGTAATGTCTATATTCCATGCTATAAGAAAATATGTAAGTTTTGCTTAATAACTTTGAAAACGTTCGCTCTGAACTTGTGAACCCGGGCATGGGAATCATCCTCCCTGGCCCACCCAGGAGAACTGTCAAAATTTAAGTGGGCCATTATAAGACAAAAGCTTTGTTAATTGCCCCATGTGCCCATGGAGAAGTATGTGCGGAACGCCTCATCCCATCGTTCTGAATGCTGGAAGAAGGAAATAAAAATAGCTGATGTGAAGATTTTTCATCTCTTTGCTGTCTGAACTCTCACAAGGCCACAGACACCTAACTGAAGCCAGAGATTCCCAGTGGCTGCCTCCTGCATCTGCCCTGAAAGACTTCAAATTAATAGATCACTATTGGAGAAAATCACTATAATGCCACTGACCCTGGCAAGGCCCAAATTCCTTTGATATTTGATATTTCCAGCTGACAATCTGGTAAACCAAGTTCACATTTGTTACTGGTGTGGTAAAATCTAATTATAGAACATATCACCATTTTGAGGTATCTGCTCTGTTTTTGACAGTCTGCCCTGAGGCAGGCACTCATAGTCATTAGCCACTCCAGACAGCTTGACATATGGATCATAGTTAGGCAGATCTTTTGGTACCTAAGAAAGTATAAATGGTTAAATGACTCTGATCTCTGATTTGAAATGAAGTAAACTGAAGAATCTTGGGGGAAAGGTTTAAGTTTCAAACCTGAACTCACAAGGCTGACTTGCATATTGCAGAACCATTATTTGCAAGCTTTGAGACCCCTCTGTTATGACTAGGAGAAAAAAATAGCACCCTGCTTTTTGAAGAAATGTACAATGACTGTAAAATTCAAAGCTTGATTGCTCCTTCATGTTGAAATATGGTATCAAAGAAATATTTGAGCCATGATTCAGTTTACCAGGTATGCAAATACACAGTAGCTTAGTTATCTAACTCCCCCATTGCCCCAGATCCTCCTTCCTTTTGTATTACTTTTTCAATAGAGGCCATTAAAATCACTGGAACTGAACATGCTTGTCTGAGGAGGGCTAAAGTTTACTAGGACAAGGTGACATCATCACTCATGTGCCCCTTTGTGAGTCAATCATTCACTTTTCAGAGAGAATTTTTAGACACTCCATTCAGAGCTGGATCCGAATGAAGGACACAGTGCCTTTAAGAAAAGACAAAAAACGCACCCTGGCAAGCAGTGTGCCTTGCACCAAAGAAAAAGTTATCTGATCATTACAATACCCAATTATGGCTGTTTCCATACAAAGAACAGATGATTCATTGCTAGATAAGCACAATAAACTACACACAAGTCAATCTGGAGCTTTCCCCCTGCCCTCATTTTTCAGACACGTAGCTTTCTTGCAGCTGATAAGATATTACAGGCGGGAAAGAACTTACAATCTGTACAAAGAGCTATTATTTTCTCAAGACAAACAGTAAGAAAGTAAGATTTTCTCATCAATCCACAAAGCCACCATCTTATAAGTGAAGCCATTGCTTTTCCCCCACACCAGCTTCACAAGAGGCCTCGTTCACCTTTACTTAGTGAGTTCACAGGGAACCGATCTGAGTCAGAAACCCAGGATTTGGCCCCGATTTTCTTTTTTACTTCACCATTAATGGAGTTTCACTATCTCTGAGTTAACTTGTCAGGAGGGAATGGCTGGTTTAACCTATAATTCTAAGCATCTATCTGTTTTATAAATTCCATATTATAAATTGAGAGAAAAATTGACTCTCTTCAAATCTTCATTTCCATGAGGGAGCAGCAGACCAGGGCTGCTCTGCTCCCCACACCCCTCCTGTGAATAACAGGTCAGCTCTTCTCTGCTCCTCTCGCCCTCGGGCTATTTCTAACTCTGCAACACCAGGCCTGGGAAGAAGGAGAGGACCCCTTGGAGCTGCCCTACCTTGGAGGGTTGAAAAACCTGCATAACTTCAGGAGGAGTAAATGTGGGGCTGGAAGCCAGGACATTAATTGATTGGGGCCTGAGGATGCAGAGTTGAAGCAACACTGCCGACCCCCAAAGTTCAAAATTCATGAGCTTGGCACCCAAAACCCAATGAATTGTGTTTTTTGGTCACACTCCCAGTGTGTGTGACAATTAGTGTTCCCAACGCTCCCAGATTTATGGAGCAAGATGATTTTGGCCCCTGTTGCCAGAGTTCTCACTGGTTGCCTAATGGGGTGGAGTTTCCAGCTTCTCCCCAAGACCTCAACATTCTAATTAATAAATTCTGTCTCTCCCCCACAGCCTCCAGATCAATTCTGTGACATCCCCCCCCCCGAGTCTCCACATCTGCCAGACCCCAGTGCCATCAATCCTGCCAATTTTCCCCAGCCCCACTGCTCCTCTCCTGCAGCTCCAGGGCTTCTTCAACCCCCTCTCCTTCTTCCCAGTATGGTGTTGCAGGGAGAAAGATAGGCAGACATCAGACTAACCCACTGTTCAAAGGAAGGGAGTGGGGTGGAGGAGGCAGGGATACCCTGAACTGCTGGGCTCCTTCTCCTGCCTACTCTACCCCAAAACTCTCTTTGGCTACTGAGGGGAGGGGGCAGAGCTCTGTCGTTCTCCTACAGCAGCCTTGATTGGCTGCTCTTCCCCAGGAGATGGGGAATTGGGGAAGACAAACAATCAGAGGGTTCCCCCCCAGTCAGGACTGAAATTTAAGAGAGGGCTCAAGCTTCTGGCACCCAGAGTAGCTGCAGCCCCAGCCAAAATAGCCTTCCTGGCAAAGAAATTTAGAGAGTTGGCAATGCTGTTGAAGTAGAGGCTGGAGCACAAAATTAATTGACACACTAAGAATAAGAATAATGATGATGCAGGGGTAAGGTGGCCAGAATCATATTTGTCACTATGCATTGGCAACACTATTTGTCATGGACAATCTGTAAGTTGGGTAGGGGGAGTTCAAAAATCAGAAGACAGCTCAAAACACAGCATTATTTTAAGCTCTCATGATATTGGACCAATCTCATGAATGTTTTGGGTCTGATTTATGATTTTTGCATTCGGGGCTTGGCAATAGTGGAATAATAGCGGTGGGAGGGACTATGCTGCCACCCAGCAATGTGCCCAAGGGTTGGTGTGGTAATTCCACCTTTCGTGGAACCTTAATTATGGGACAAGCACCGTGTAGAGCAGGGGTTCCCAAACTTGGTGCCCGGCTTGTTCAGGGTAAGCCCCTGGGAGGCTGTGAGACACTCTGTTTACCTGAGCATCCACAGGTATGGCTGCTCGCAGCTCCCACTGGCCGGGAACGGCGAACCGCAGCCACTGGGAGCTGCGAGCGGCCATACCTGTGGACACTGAGGCAAACAAAGCATCTCATGGCCTGCCAGGGGCTTACCCATGAACCAAGTTTGGGAACCCCTGATGTAGAGTAAATGACTGACATTCCCCCCTCTCTCAACCAGGGGCAGCAGGTTTGTATAATTTTTGGTGGTGCCCAGAACAGGTCCCGGTCCCCCCCCAACACACACAAGCACACCTGCCTAAGGCTCTAGGAGGACGTTTGGGTGTGGGGTCTGGGATGAAGTTTGGATGCTGGTGCAGGATCTGGGCTGGGGCAGAGGGTTGGGGTTCAGGAGGGGGTATGGGCTCTGGGAGGAAGTTGGGGTACAGGCTCTGGGAGAGAGTTGGGGTGCGGGCTCTGGGCTGGGACGGGGTTGGGGTGCAGGAGGGGTTGCGGGGCATGAGGCTGGCCGGGGATGAGGAGTTTGGGGTGCAGCAGGCAGGCTACCCCGGGGCTGGGGGCCAGAGAGGAGAACTTGCCCCAGCCCTCTCCCTGATGGCAGCAGCAAGCTCCTGGGGAGGGGAGGACCCCTCCACACGTGCCCCCCCCCAGCACGACACTCACCCAAGCCCCCACAGGCTGCTCCTCAGGAGGTCCAGCCAAGATAAGCCCCCCCCCCCCCCGAGTTGACTCAGAGTCGTCTGCCGGGGGCAGGGGGGAGGCTGCCATGCACCTCCTCCCCTCCTCCCTCCGCAGGCACAGCAGCCACCTCAGCCTGCCCCCGGCTCCGCTCCCTTGTAGCCGGCAGCAGCTAGTGAGGGAGCGCAGTGCGGAGCTGGAGAAGGCAGCCACCCACTGCCCAGGGCAGGCAGGGATGCTCGAGGGAGCTGTGTGGGGGCAGCAGGTGGGGCCAGGGGATGCTCTGGGGGGGTGGCATGCAGGGATGGCAGGCAGGGCCAGGGGAGAGACCCAGCCCCGAACACTGGTGGAGCCGGGGCCCTGAATATTGCTGGATCCCAGGCACCATGGACTCATATAACTCGCCACCCCTGCCCCCAACAGTATACATGATGAGTCATTGCTTAGGTAAGTAGAGCAAAAACCACACGTGAACGCTGTGGGTATGTACCCAACATGGCTGGAGCCTTTCCCTGCACAGGGAATGACTCCAGCAGTGGGGAAAGGCTCTCCCTGCTGCTGATCCTTTCCCCACTGACTCTCCCCTGCCAGAGCCTTTCACTGTGTTCACAGTGTGGACACAGCCTGCTTTTCACTGCAACATGTAGCTACACATACCCTACATGCTGCTGCAAGACGTGTGAAGTGTAGATGTAGCCTTAATGATATGGAGGTGGGAGGAAATTTTATTTAAACATAATCAGGCGTAATTTTGTGATCGGCCTGAAGGAGGTACAACAAAACACTTGCTACCTAGGGAGAGGAGAGGTAAGGTAAGGTGGCGGTAACCACAATTGTGCCTTTCTGAGGGTAGGTCTACACTACTGGCTGGATCAGCGAGTAGCGATCGGTTTATCAGGGCTCGATAGATCGCATCTCATCTAGACGCGATCTATCGATCCCCAAACGCACGCCCGTCGACTCCGGAACACCACCAAGGCGAGCGGTGGTAGTGGTGTCGACAGGGGGAGCTGTGGCCGTCGATCCCGCGCCGTGAGGACGGGATGTAAGTCGGAATAAGATACTTCGACTTCAGCGACGCTATTCCTGTAGCTAAAGTTGCGTATCTCTCATCGACCCCCGCCCCCTAGTGTAGACTAGGCCTGAGTCTGGGCTGCCACAGGGGCTGAAACAGTGCCTAAGCTACAACCACCCAACCCAAACTGTCCATGGTCCTCTACAACCCTACTGGCATTCCCCCTCCAGCCACTGGTCCCTGTACTAGAGCTTATGGAGTGGGCTTTGTAAGATAGCCTGTGGCTGTCTTATTCAGTTCCTGCTTGAGGAACTGTTCCCTAACCAGATCCATGGTTCTTTTATGCTGCTGGATCCCAAGAGGGAGAATCCTCTACTTTTTTTTTTCC